>NC_140590.1:1517720327-1522520327 GCF_964204655.1 Triturus cristatus
TCGGTGCGCCACTTGTCATGATCTAATTTGTCATAGGGAGACCAGTGTTGCCCTAGTGAACAATTTAATAGATCAGCACATTTGTCGTACCGACTAATATTCCCATTCTTTCTTTCCTCTGTCCCTGCATGAACACAACGGCTCTTTTAAGAGCCAACCTTACCTTTCAACTTTTTTTTATATATTTTTTTTAACTTTTTTTTTTTTTTTTTTTTTTTTAAACTAAAAATCAATTATCACATTACAAGGTCCTTGAGAGACTACAATGAAAAACTGAAAATGTGATTGTGGAGAAGTGGAAAAAAGGGACCATGAAATTTTTGACTTACTATACCCACTCAAAAAATTATTTATTAATTAAAATTTAATTTTAATTGCTTTAAAAATGGTTCAAGTTTTCGAAAATTTTCTATCTCAATCTGAAAAAAAAGAAAAAAGTATTAATATTTAATAAAACATTTTATAATACAGTGCTCATATTTACATATTTTCCCAAAAAAATGTTTGCCTTTTTTTTGCTGTTTTCAGAATATATTGCATTTCACTATAAATTGTGACAGCAATTGCATTCATCATTTAACAGCGGGCAATAAAAAAAATAACAATCTCAAAGATTGTTTTAAAAAAGCCCAGAATCTCTTTTTACTTAAACATAACATTATAGAAATGCATAATATTCTAAAAAAATATCATCTAATATCAATACTTATTTCTTTAAAATACCGTCTGACATTTTTGTTTCAGAAGTATAATCACAAAAATATATCTCAAATAACTCCACAATACATCTGGTTCCATTTCCTTTAGGCCAAATAGTAATTTTAAAATTCTTTTTTGATTAAATTTCCAATGTTAATCCAATAAAATTCTAAAGTTTAAATTGTACAGATCTCACCGATTCTCTGTAACATTTTGGTTTCCGAAAGATTAATTAATAATTAAATAAGTCCACAATACAATTGTTTACCTTTCCTCATGGCCAAATAGTAATTTTAAAAATCTTTTTTGAATAAATTTCCAATGGCAATCCAATAACATTCCAAAATTTAAATTGTGCAGATGTTACCGATTTTGTCTAAATTTTTGGTTTTCCAAAGTTTCATTAAAAATTTAAAAAGTCCACATTACAATTGGTTACCTTTCCATTAGGCCAAATGGTAATTTGAAAAATCATTTTTTTTTTAAATTCCAATGTTAATCCAATAAAATGGTAAAATTGTTTTGTATAGATCTTGCCAAGTCTCTCTAAAATTTAGGTTTCAGGAAGATTAGATAGGAATTTGCTAAATCAAAAGGCAAACGTTGCTTGAAAATCAATTGGGAATCATTACACAGTGTCCAGCCTTTTTCACATTTAAGATAAACTGTGTAATGTCCAGAAGTAACAGTAGGTCCTTCATGGAAAATTATTGCAACTGTTACAAAAGTTTTTCCTGAAATTGATAATTGCTGTCCTGTAAACTTCTTTATTAAAGTATCCAATTTTGAACCATCAGCTTTACATCGTTGCATCATTAAAATTACATAGTGTCTGTATTCCTTTAAAATTAACGTTGAAAACATTTCAGATTGACACTCACTGCATTCCATGCTATGATTAGCATCTTTAACTAATTTAGCAAAAGTGACTGTTTTACTTTCTGGCAATGTTAAATAAATAAACCTTTCAGAATCAACATTAGAGCCACATGTATTGTAACAGTTTTCACAACTATGTTCCCATTTATAAGAGACACCAAACATATTTTCAATGGGAACCCCTTCTTCTTCCAGTACCTGAAGAAAAAACATCAAGAATTCCTGTGCGTCTTGCTGTACATTTTGAGAAAACTGTGTTCGTCCTGAACATACATCTAAAAGTTTTCTAATTTCAGTAGCACTTTCTATTTGAGTTTTATCATTACTCAGCTTTTGAAAAAGGAGACTCAACTCAGAACAGAATCTTTTTCTCTGATTTACTATTATCTGCTCTTGCACACTTTCCAGATAAAATGCAACATTCAGCACTACATTAGCGTAGCAGTTGACACCAGAGCTATTTTCAAAATGACATCCTACAACCTCTTCTTCATTTTCCTTTTTCTTTTTGCTTGCAATTACATCACTCCTCTTTTTTTTCCTCCTCTCTACATCCTCATTACAGATATTCTCATTTCTCCTTTTACGAGAAACTACACGTTTCTCAAACACAGGATACTGACCTAAATGAGGAGCATAGGTTCTTCTTAATCTATTATACTCCTTTACACAGTTTGTATCAGCACTAACTTTTGAGTCATCAAAGTCTATCATGAATAAACCAGATAATGTTTTCACTCGTGACAAAGCTACATAAGCCATACCTTCTTTGAACACAGTTGAACCAATGTTCACAAAAGCACAATCTACAGTCAATCCTTGAGACTTGTGAATAGTTACAGCATATGCTAAAGAAAACGGAAACTGCTTCCTACGTACATATAAGTCTTTCACAAGCATGAAACGAACTGAACAACGACAAATGTCTTTAACTTCTTCTATCTGATCAAATTTTATTTTTAAACATTCAATTCCATCTTTTTTCTGATAATTAATAAAACCCACAACTCTTCCCATAGCTAGGCCTGGGTGGTAAATTCCGTTCCGTTCGCGGAATTTGCGGAATTTGGGTAATTTCGCGTTCCGCGAAGAACGTGAAATTGCCCAAAAATCTGCGTTCCGCGACTTCGCGAAATTTTTTGCTTGTTCGCGTTCTCAATATGCGTGTTCGTGAGATATTTCACCCCGAGCACGCAAACAGCGATCGCGAACAGGAAAAAAGTATCGCGAACAAGCAATTCCGCGTGTTCGCGGAATTTCTGCGTGTTCGCAGAGATTTTTTACCGTTTCGCGGAGATTTGCGTAACGCGATTACGCAAATTCCGCCCACCCCTACCCATAGCTCCATTAACTAAACCTTTTTCAACATCCAAATTTCTCCTTAAAAATACTCTACAGTTCATGCAAACATATAGATTTTTTTCTAATCCAGCTGTTTTGGAAATGTTCTTCTCTAGTGAATCCAATTTATTTTTCAGTGTGCCTGTTAATGTGATAGTAATTCTTCCATCCTCAATTTTGTCCTCTGCTTCCATTTTCTTAATCTCTTCCTTTTCCAATTTTAAAAGCTCCTCATTGAATATTGAGCATTCACGTAGAGTTGGCATTAAGCAGATGACACTTTTCTTTTCTGCAATGTTCTTGTATATCTTCTCTGCAACTATTTCTTCCTTTGGAAATAAATTATGTAGCAGCCGACTCTGTAATGCTTTTTTGCCAACTTCTGTGAGTAGTCCAATTCTGATATCTTTCAGAATACTTCCATATTCTTCATCGTTTGCTTGCCTCATATTAGTAGTAAGTTCCTTGTACTCAAAGAAGGACCAAATATTTGCATTACCGATGCTTCCCAATGACTTCTTTGTGTCTTCATGTGTCATAGTATTAAACACTGGTTGTCCTTTAACTGGAGTAAGTTGTAGAATATCCCCAAAAACTATGACATGTTTTCCACCAAATAACACGTCATAGTCTGTCCTTAGAATTTGCTGCATTCTTAAATGCACAAAGGCAAGCATTAAGTTTGATACCATGCTCACCTCATCAATAATGAGAACTTGCATCTTCTTCAATACTCTTGAAACTTCCAAGCATGCTTCTCCAGTTAGCTTGTTGTATTGTATTTTGTTCTCATGCTCCACTGGTAACATTAGCAAACAATGTAAGGTGATTCCTTTTATGTTATATGCTGCTAACCCAGTTGGAGCAGTAACCACACAAGACAAAGTAGAATCCGTTTTTTGATGTAGGTAGCTTCTGATGACTTTTATTAAGAAACTTTTTCCAGTTCCAGCTTGTCCGCTTACATACATCCTGATTGGATGAAATGATGTGCATGAGCACTCTTTTTTTTCATGTAGAAATCCGTGATCAATTTTGCTTCTGATCTCTTCATAAATTTGTTGCTGCTCTTCATTCAGTTGTCTTTCCAAATTTTGTAAGTCTATAAATTCTTCTTGAGCTTGATTCATAGCCGTTTCCACTTCATTCATGGCTATTGATGCTTCATTTTCAACGATTGGTTGTCCTAGGGGATCTTGACTGAGTGTTCCTGAACTTTGGCTGTCTTGAGAACTGTCTCTAGCTACTTCAGCTGCAATTGTAGTTTCCTGTTCAATTTCTTCATTTAACATTTGCAGATAAGTTGCATTGTATGCTGTCTTTGCAAGCATTAAAAGAATCTTCATAGCTTTGAAATTCTCCCAGTAGTTCATCCTCTGTACGCCATGGTTTAAACAGCTGTAAAAGAGCCAAGTAGTAAAATTCCTTTTTGTCAGTAGTGTCGCAACTCAGCTTCCTGTGATTTATCAAACTTCCTTTTGTTTGCTTCACCAAACATCCTTCCTCACCAATGACTTTATATTTTCCATTGTTGATGTCTTCTGCGGCTTTCCGTGAATAAATGTAGTTCTGCAGCACTTCATAGAGACACATGTTCTCCAGATGATGACTTCTTTTTGGATAATATGTGTCCAACATGTTTGATTTCAAAATATCTGTACTTTCTGGGTCATTCTCTGCCAAATATTCAATTTCTCCAACAGATTTCAGTACCCGATTTCTCATTGCTGCAAGGCCTAAACTTGCCCAAATTATTCTTCTTGATTTCGAGTAGAGACTTGCAGAAGATAACCTATCTGAACATTCATAGGATCCAATTTCTCGATGCGATAACATCTTTAAACTGAAACTGTACAGCTTCTTACTGACAGTCTTCTCGTGAGAAATCTTTTCCCACATTTCTTTCAATTCAGTTTTTTCAGATTTAGTAATGTAAGACGTTACATATCGAGCAACAGCAATGGAATTGTCAGCTACATACTGTATATCCATGTTAGCATTCCACATGGATAAAATGACTGGGTTGTAGTCATTTATATTTTTTGATTCTTCTTTTCTTTTTAAATTGTAGGTTTTCTTAGGTGATTTTCTTGTGATAGTATGTCTCACAGATGACATAAAACTGTTAACTCTTCCATTTGAAAGAACAGGTCTAGGAAATCCAAATCGACATTTAGTGTAGTATTTATCTTTGCTCTTGTATTTCCGTCGACAGTATTTTCCACACCGATGACTTTGGAAACGTAAAACTTGCTCCTTTAACTTTTTCTCTTCTGTGCTTTTTGGTATAGCACATGTTGCATATTCTTCAATGTAAGATAACACTGCTTCATCAGTATCTGTTCCAAACTTTGGGGCATCCTTGATCCACAACAGCATATGAATATGAGGAGCACCTCTTGCCTGGTACTCTTTTCTCCAAAAGAAATCCACTACTTCTCCAAGGGGTGGATTTTTTTTATTGCAGATGAAGGACATCATAGCCTCAAATCTATGATTGAAATATCTGCAAACATTAACCGGATCCAATGAGCACAGTTCTCCTGCTGTCTTGTATTCAATGTTTTTAATGCTTGAATTTGCCTCTCGTAGAAAATCCAGTAAATCATCCCAAGCGTACTCAGCACAGCTTAGGGTAAGGAACCATGTTGGTGTTCCTAAATTCCGTAACATGCATTTTAATTCACCATGGCGTCGGTACCAATATTCATTTGTCCCACGCTGACAAGCCATCAGATTGATCAGTTGTGTTTCCAAATGATCATCTCGGTGCTGCACTTTCTCCATAAAATCCTTAGCAGACACATTTTGTAAATGTACTCCACTTTTTAAAATGTGATTTACTGCATAAGATAGTGCAGATAAGTCGCTTTCAAATAAAAGATGGAACAAATAAGGAATACTTTGTCGAAATCTGGGATCTTCTGCATATAGTCTTGTAGTCCGATACTCAGAAGCTGGAATCTGTTCTGGACGTTCATCGTATCGTCCTCCTTTTCCTTTAGGAAACAGCTGGGGAAAACATCGAGCTTCCAAGCTCTCCTCCCATACACTCACGGGAGTTCCTTTTGCTTTCTTCATCTGAAACAGATCAATATTGTCTCCCATAGCTTCTTTTGAATGTAGAGGATGTATGCTAAAATGTTCATAAATTTCTTCTTCCTTTGACTTGTCCACTTTTTCAATTTGTCCAGTTGGTGTTTCTGTGTCTTCTTGTAAATCTTCTTCTTCTTCTTCTATATAAATTGATTCATACCATTTGTTATTCCTTTTCAAATACAAATTTGCTCTTTGTACTTTCCGTACATCTACCAGCTCCTGCCAAATCTTCTTCTTCTTTGTAGGTACACCATTCACCAGAATAACTAATGGTTCAGTTTCCAAAGTATCTGCATCAATAGTTTCCATATTTTTTTTCAAATCCAAGGGCAAATACACCACTCTACCTTTTAAACCTCTCAGTAAATCTGAAGGAGGTAATTTACCAGTTTTTGGCTCCATACGTACTATGGTCTGGAAGGGATGAACACATTGAATAAGTATAGACTCGTATGTATTTAATTCAGAAAGTTCGGCAGGAATAGCATCCAATTCTAAATTATTATGTACAGCTCTGGTCGGCATTCTATTTTCCTCTAACTTGTTGTAACAGTATTTACAAATACGCTGATCTTCACCCAATTCAAAACAATTTTCAAGAAATATATATGTGGCAAAATCCTTCCACTTATAATTATCTTCATTTTCACTCTTTCTGTAGAGATCAACATTCCTAGTTTGTTTTCTATAATGAGTTCTGCGGCAACAAATACAAGTTATATTTGGTCTTTCATTAGAGATTATTGCAAATTTTGTTATGTGATCATTAAATGTTTTACTTACAGAGGGTTCTACATTCTCTTCCACTTCTTCCTCATTTACTGTGTCCTTTTCTGCACTGTCTTGTTCAGGACCAAAGTAACAAAACTGAATTTCATCAACAACCTTCTCTACATCTGATACAGATCCACGGAACAGAGCCCTATTCAATTCATCTAACTTTATTGCTGGACTTTTAGCAAAATACAACCGTCTCACAAACTTTCTCATTTCAGTATGATGAACAGCCAGCATCCTAAAATGATGGAAAACACTATTACACACTTTTCTAGATAGACAAGCCAGAGAATGACCCTGCAAACCAGTATTCTCTCTCACTCTGCATGGATCTAGACTTTGAAGCACCTTAATCTTCTGTTTTACACTTTTTTTACTATATTCTCTTAGAAACTCACGAAATTTATCAATAGATTCCTGACGCACAGTGCAAATACTACTACAATTCCAAGTGTACACTGGGGCTTTAGGACGTCTCCCCATAGCCTCATCCGCCATCACTTGTACCTCATCTCTTGGAACCATTTTCTCCTTCTCCATTATACAACCATTTTTCACTTCGTAAGCACGACCTCTGGTGTCAACTGCATGCAGCAAACTATTACTTTGAAAATAACTCTCTTCATTAAAAAAAGGTTCACTACTTGAACTATGCATCCATTCTCCTAAAAACACTTTACAAAAGTTTGTTCTTTTCACTACTCTTTTCCTTTTGCTTTGTGATTTCAGTACATTCACCATTTTATCTAATGTACGCATCCTATTCAAAATTAAAATGAATAGTTTCCTTTTTAATTCTAATGCCTTTGCTGCAATGGCTTCAATTTCTTTTTTTTCTCTTGTAATATTTTGCCTTTTTCTTATATTTCTTTACATCCTTTATCAAATTGGACATAACTCTTCTCTGAAACATTTTTCTACGTGTATCTTTAAACGCTGTTTTTCTGTTTAAGTTAATCTTTGTTATTGCAGAAGGTATATTTGCATTAACTAAATTCTCAATTTTTTCCTGTTCTTTTCTATTGAAAAGATTCTTTCCAGTACAGACATTTTGTACATTTTTCCTTTTTTTGAAGATGTTCTTTAAAAAATGTTTTGTCTGCTTACCAGAAGACTTTCTCTTTTTCCCAACATGAGCATCTCCAGCTAACTTAGGTCCTCCAGTTGTCTTCAAATATAGATTTTTTGTGGTTTTTCCTTTGTCTGGATTTTGTAGGCATCTTAAATTTTGTTCACTGCTCTTCAGCAATACCTGAAAAAAACTAAAAAAAAATCCTTTATTTTATTTAAATATATTACTACATTTTTTATGATCTTTTCAAATCTTAAAATACTATGTACCCCTTTCCTACAAGTGAAAATCACAATAACACCATCACAAATTAAATATCTAAAAACAATTCCTGTGTGCACACAGAGTCATGGTTTGAAATTAGGCAGAAAACGAAATTTCTTTGCCATTTTGAAAGCACACTTACTACTCTTTTTTTTTGGCAAGTAATAAGTACTTTTACAGTCTGACACATTTTGAATCCACTTTTCAGATTCTGATAAAAGCACATGTCCAAACTGCTTTTTGAGACCAGCACCATGTGTAACCTGGGTGACTGACTACACTCCAGCAAGGGCAACCAGCCTTAGTGATGCTGAATGTATTTGCATTACTGACTGCAACCTCAAACCCAACTCGGTTGTGAATACTGTGCATGATTCCACAGGATAAGCAGCTGGGTGTGTGCTAAGAGTCTGCTTCTGCATAAAAAAATAGCTCCCCCTTTCCATCTAATGCAAATGTAAAATCACCAGAGCAATACCAAACAGATTTCTGAGACCAGCAACATGTGTAACCTGGGTGACTGACTACACTCCAGCAAGGGCAACCAGCCTTACTGATGCTCAATGTATTTGCATTACTGACTGCAACCTCAAACCCTAAAAGTATTCCTCATTTATACCACTACACCTTAATTTATGGTGAAAACATAGTCCATATTATTTTACATGTTATTATTTGCATTATTAAGTGCAACCTCAAACCCCACTCAGTTGTGAATACTGTGCATAATTCCACAGGATAAGCAGCTGGGTGTGTGCTAAAAATCTGCTCCTGCATAAAAAAATAGCTCCCCCTTTCCTACTAATGCAACTGTAAAATTACCAGAGCATAACGCAATAAATCTCTGCCTGTAATTCCTCTTTGCACACAGAGTCATGTTTTCATCTTAGTCTGAAAACGTAATTTCTTTGCCAATTTGAAACCACACTTACTACTCTTTTTTTTGGCAAGTGATAAATACTTTTACAGTCTGACACATTTTAAAACCACTTTTCAGATTCTTAAAAAAGCACATGTCCAAACTGCTTTTTCAGACCAGCAACATGTGTAACCTGGGTGACTGACTACACTCCAGCAAGGGCAACCAGCCTTAGTGATGCTGAATGTATTTGCATTACTAAGTGCAACCTCAAACCCCACTCGGTTGTGAATACTGTGCATGATTCCACAGGATAAGCAGCTGGGTGTGTGCTAAGAGTCTGCTTCTGCATAAAAAAAATGCTCCCCCTTTACATCTAATGCAAATGTAAAATCACCAGAGCAATACGCAATAAATCTCTGCCTGTAATTCCTATTTGCACACAGTCATGTTTTCATATTGGTCTGAAAACGTAATTTCTTTGCCAATTTGAAACCACACTTGCTACTCTTTTTTTGGCAAGTGATAAATACTTTTACAGTCTGACACATTATGAATCCACTTTTCAGATTATTAAAAAAGCACATGTCCAAACAACATTTTCAGACCAGCAAAATGTGTAACCTGGGTGACTGACTACACTCCAGCAAGGGCAACCAGCCTTAGTGATGCTGAATGTATTTGCATTACTGACTGAAACCTCAAACCCCACTCGGTGGTGAATACTATGCATGATTCCACAGGATAAGCAGCTGGGTGTGTGCTAAGAGTCTGTTTCTGCACAAAAAAATGGCTCCCCCTTCCCATCTAATGCAAATGTAAAATCACCAGAGCAATACCAAACAGCTTTCTGTGTAGCCTGGGTGACTGACTACACTCCAGCAAGGGCAACCAGCCTTACTGATGCTGAATGTATTTGCATTACTGAGTGCAACCTCAAACCCTTAAAGTATTCCTTATTTATACCAGTACACCTTATTTTATGGTGAAAACATAGTCCATATTATTTTACATGTTCCTCACATTTATATTTCTCCCAAAACAGAAAATGATAAACACAACTTCAACAAAAGGAATTCCAATTCTATTATTCATTTCTTAATTTACCATATACATCCCCTCTCAAACTCTAAACTCACCTTTAAAATTAGTTAGTTGTGAAAGAAATGTGGCACTCAAACAGCAGATTATCAAAGCCAGGATCTCTGTTCTGTACACCTCTCTCCTCTCAGCAGAACCAGATAATGGCAAATTTTCCCTCTCTTTTTTCAAATCTCAGTGCTTCCCCCTTTTTTCAAATGTAATCACACATTTCTATTGGTTGAAAACCAACCCTTTTCCAAAAGTACCCTTCCCCCAACTTGACTTCTGCCTAGTACCCTTCCCCCAACTTCTGCTACCATAGCAACAGCTCTTGAAACACTGCTGTGCAGAGTTAGGTCAGAAGTTCACCAAACAATGTTTCATTTCCAAAGAGCAGGAGTGCTTGACTTTTCAAACCTAACAGCAAATCCATAGTACTGTTCTTTGGTAACACATTTTTCTGTACCAATACAAAACATGCTTCTATAAATTTACAGATACAGCCTAGTTTTTATTGTAGAATGGTATGAAACAGCCAATCATTTAAAAAAAAAAAAAATATATGTATGCCTCCATTTCCAAACTGTCTTTCATTTCTTTTTACCATTCTACTGAATTACACCTCCTGAGTGCATCCAGTTCTCCTTTGAAGATGTTCACAGTGTGGATTGTAGGGCACAGCTATGTCTTCTGGAGTGAAAAGTATGCAGAGAAAACAGGTATGGTGAGAGACCTTGCTTTGCCAAATGTAGACATTAAATGGATTGGTCAGAGAGGGTTAAAGTGGCACCAATTGATGCCATTGGTGAAATCCTTCATGCAAATCCAACACCCTGACCTCATAATAGTGCACTGTGGTGGCAATGACCTAGGCACTTTGACTGGGGTAGGTCTGGAAATGCTTATAAAGGAGACCTTTGCACAACTGTTTTCACTTTTCCCTAAAACTGCCTTTGTGTTTTCTAACATATGCCAAAGGCAAAAATGGAACTGGTCCAATCATTTCTGTCCACAGATTGACAAAGCAAGAAAGCACGTCAACAAATCTGTTTCTGCTTTCCTCCGTGACTATGGTATGGGTTCCATTTACCACAACAACTTGCGTTACGACATGCAAGACATTTATAGAGGAGATGGTGTGCACTTCAATGATGAAGGGAACAGAGTCTTCCTCTTGAACCTTAGACTCTGCATCGGTACTTACTTGTAGGTACCACTAAAAAATCACTTCATAAACACAACGGCTCTTTTTAGAGCCCCCTAATATCTAAACACTTAAATCTGCATTTCATTTCATTTTTTTTTTTTTTTTTTCTACCATACGCGTACGGTTAGCTTACCGTACGCGTACCCCGCGATTTTTTTAAAAATTAATAAATGTTTTTTTTGTACTTTTCTGTCCTTCTTTGTCCCCCTTTCAAATGTTAGGGGGTCTATAACTCTCTTCCTTGCCCCCTTTTCAAGTTATCTCCCTTTTTTTTTTCTGACTGAAACACACGAAATGGCGGCCGCCGCTTCCTGGTTTCCACCGATTCGAATGTTTACTAAGATCTATCAGCCAATCAGAATCGCGCTCGCGCACGTCACCGTACGCGTACGGTAAGCGCACCGTAAGCGCACCGTAAGCTGGCTCAGATATATATATTGATTTAAAGGCTATTTTCTCAGAATCTACTGAACAGATTTACACCAAACCTACAAAAGGCACTTCCTTGACCTGAGGACTACCTCTCTGCCAAATTTCATTTAACTCTGTTCAGCCGTTCGGGCTGTAGCTGTGTCTAAAGGTCCTATGGAAAAATGCATGGGAAAAACGCGTTTTGGGACCCCCCTTTTATCTCAGCCCCCGCTTGACGAATCCCCCCGAGACTTTCAGGGTAGGAGCGGAGCGCAGCGCCCCACCAATTTTGAAAATTTGGCGAGGATTCGTCGACCGGCGCCAAAGTTATTCAAAATAGAATGTTGCGTATTTCCTATGGTAAGAGGGTCCTAACTATAACTACCTACTGGCGACCGCCAGTAGGTAATATATATATATATATATATATATATATATATATATATATATATATATATATATATAACCAATACTCCCAGACCAGCATGCTGTGGTCTGGGAGGAATAGCGCGAGGTGCTGCCGTATCATCGAGGCGGGGGGAGGGGCAAGTGATCAGCTGACTGGACGAGGTCGCCTTTTAAAGATCTTTCGAGCTGACCCCCAGATTTGGAGTGAGAACATGAAAACGGGCACTGAGGAAAGCTAACAAGGGCTGAAACGCGTCTGCCAGCGTATCATGGACTCGTAATGCCAGCGCTTCATCACCAATAAAGCCACTTTTCTGCACCCCGGAGCTGTCCCGCACTCTTTCTTTCCTAGAGGGAGTATTGGTTTGGTGTTTTACCAGCGAGCAGGCTGCTGGTTTAGCGGGACGCCCTCTCATTCAGGAGCTACGCGGAGTGCCTGCAGCTGTATGTATGTGTATATATATATATATATATATATATATATATATATATATATATATATATATATATATATATATATATATATCCCACATCCCACTCAGCTTACTGCATCCTTAGGAACCAGATATAACTTCCCCGTAATGTTTATGCGTGCAATGCAGATTTTTTAAAATGATAGCAGAGATTCAGGAAGTGCTTTAACATACAGTGTTCAGCTTGGTTTGTCTTCTTTAAGTCCACTGCTTATGGTCCTTCCACATTTTACTTTAACTGGAAACGTCTCTGATTCCGACTGGACAGTCCATCTGCTTGTTCGTGGTTCTAATAAGTTTTCTTTTCCATCTTAAGGTTGGAGTTCGGAGAAAAGATATTGTTGTCCTCTGAGTTGAGAAAAAAGTCTGTTGCCAAACTGCAGGATAGAAGGACTGTGCGGAAGATGTGCCCTGGATGAAAACATCTGCATGGCATTTGCAGGTATTGTGGCGAACATTAAATATTTCCATCCTGTGTCATTCGGTGGTATTCTTTTCCCCATTATGTTACCGTTTGTTTGCTTCTTGGGCTCTACAGGGTAAATATTCACTAGTGACACATGGGATACTTAGTGTGAAGTTCAGCATTGTGGGTTACCTTTAAAGCAATGTTTGAAATTCATTTTTTGGTGGTAGTGATACGTTTGTGATCATCTAGTTTGTTTCTCCAACCAGTCGATGGCGAGCTACCAGTAGCTCACAAAAACATTGAGTAGCTCTGTTAGACCTGGTACCATTGGTGTGAGTCTCCCTTCCATTTTTTACTGATTGCCTCCTCTGTTTTTGATATGTTTTGTTGGTTTAGATGCTTTGGGCACTGTGGCACTGCTATTCAGTGCCACAGTGCAAGTGCTCCCTATGTTAAATTGGTGGATTGATTAGTGACTCCATGATTGGCTTATTTGATTTACTTGTCAGACCTTAGTATAATGCACCATGTGTGCCCAGGGCCTGTAAATCAAATGGTGCTGGTGGCCTTGCAGCACGTGTTGTGCCTCCCACAGAAGCAGCCTGTAAAGTGCGTCTCAGGCCTGCCATTGCAGAGCCTGTGTGCAGTCTAGTACTGCCATGCTGACTTGGTAAGTGCACCGACTTGCCAGTCCCTAAACCTTCCCTGTTCTTCATATCAGACCCCCCTAAGGTAGACCCTAGGGTAGGTGCATTGTAAGTATAAGGTACGACATGCCCTGGTGTGTGTGGCATGTCGTAATAGTGAATTATTTTCGTTTTTCACTATTGCAAGGCTACCAGTCCCCATAAGCCAGAATGGGCAGTTTGATTATAACCTCTTATAATCCTAACTGACCCAGGGAACATGGTAGAAATCCGAGTTTAGTATGCCTGAACTCTGAATAATAAAATACATCTTTTAGTAAAGTTGGTTTTAACATTCTGTGTTTGAAAATACCACTTTTAGAAAGTAGGTATTTTCTTTCCTTACCATCCAGCCTGTCTCTGCTAGCTTGTGTATTGTGTGTCTGGTTTTGTGAGTGACGGGCTGGGGGATTCCAGGAGACCGAGTGAGACAGCACAGGGCTGAGTAGACCTATCTGCATGTAGAGTGGTGGGAGGAGTAGCACCTGGGTCTGAATAGGGCTGTGCGTGCCTTTCACAATGCTGGCTCCACCCCCTGTGTTGTGTCTGAGGACCCTGGCCCACCCTGCCAAAGGAAAGAAGGAGTCCTGTAAACAAAGTGCTCCAGGACTGCACAGAACTGGTTTGGACTAGGTAAAGGTAACACAGAAATGTTCCTTTTCTCTTTAGGAGACTTTGAGATGGTCCCTAAGACCCAGCTACCTGATAACACTAAGAAATACAGGCAGTGGGTGACCATCAATGGCCCTAGGGTGGAAGCTCTAAGAGACACCGGGGCTAGTGTGACAGCTGTCAGTTGCCTGTTGGTGTTCAAAGAGCAGGTTATCCCCATGCATTCTTCCCTGTAGTTGCCGCGGACAACTTGCAGAGCCATTGTGAGGTGGCTCAGGTTCCCTTTGAGGGGGTGTCTCTGGTACTCTTCAACTAGCTGTGGCCCAGCCATGCCTGTGGACTGTCTGTTGGGCAATGATTTAGAAAACTCTAAGGTGGAAAAAAGGTCTCGTTTGGAGATGTTGGTTTTGCCTGAGAGGGTGTGTGTGACCACTCGGTCTATGGCAGCCAGTAAGGGTGTTCAAGAGATCCTGGAGCCTGAAAGTATGGACCAGGTACCTGCCTTAAAGAGAATAGGTAGGTGGCGCGGAAAACCAGCCCTAATTGTACCCACAGTCTAGGAGGAGGCAGACTTTGAGGGGGATGTCCTAGAACCTACAGGGGAGCAAGTTGCTGAACTGGGGGACCTGCCTGAGCTGACCCATTTGCAGCAAGGAGGATCCTCCAGGGAGGACTTTTGTGCAGAGCAGTGCCCTTCTCTTAAGGGTTTGCGGCAACAGGCCACAAACCAGGCAGCAAGTGATCAGTCTGTATCACATTGGATCCACTGGGAGAACGACCTCCTGTATAGCAAGCCTAAGGTTGCTGAGCCTGGGTCAGCCTGTGTGCTGGTGGTACACCAGCGCTTCAGAGCCTTCCTACTGGGGTTGGCTCATGATGTGCCTTTAGCTGGACATCTGTAGCAGGACAAGACCTTTGAACGGCTTGTCACCCACTTTTATTGGCCCCAGATGCGGAAGAGTTCAGACACTCGTAGGACTTGTCAGACTTGCCAGGCAAGTGGGAGAAGTGGAAGGAAGCAGAAGGCTCCTCTTCAACCTTTCCCTGTAGTCATTACCCCCTTTGAACGGGTGGGCATTGACATTGTGGGGCCACTGGACCCCAAGACAGCCATGGGCAACAGGTTTATCCTGGTCTTGGTGTACCATGCTATCCGGTACCTGGAAGCCATCCCACTCAGGACAGTGACACCCCCGTGGTGGGACGTGCACTGATGGGGATTTTCTCCTGTATTGGGTTCCCCAGAGAGGAGCTGTCAGACCGTGGTACGAACTTCATATCTAATTATATGAAGTCCCTGTGGCAGGAGTGCGGTGTTGCATACAAGTTAACCACTCCTTATCACCCCAAAGGTAATGGGCTGGTTGAGAGATTCAGCCCCAGATTCAGACCCATAATCATGCCTTAAAGGCATGATTATGGGTCTTGAGCAACCTATGAGGCATAAGTGGGACGTCCTCTTGCCACACCTTCTTTTTCCTTACGGTGAGGTGCCACAGAAGTCCCTAGGGTTCAGTCCCTGTGAACTGCTGCATGGACACCCGGTAAGAGGACCTTTGAGTCTGGTCAAGGAAGGCTGGGAGCAATCTCCCAGGAAACCTCCCCAGGTTATAGACAGTTACATGCTGGCCTTCAGGAATCAGACTCTGCGATTCAGACAGCTCGCTCAGGTGAACCTAGAAGCCAGCCAGGAGGAAATGAAGCGGTGGTATGATCAGAATGCCACTCTGAGCTTCAACCTGGTGAGAAATTTGGGCCATGGCCCTGTAGAGCCTTGTGCACTCCAGGACAGGTGGACCGGACCATTTGAGGTGGTGGAGCGCAAGAGTGATGTCACCTATTTGGTGAACTTGCGGTCTCCTAGGAACCCTTTGCGGGTCCTGCATGTTAACCGCCTGAAGCCCCACTTAGAAAGGTCCGAAGTGGGCATGCTCCTAGCGACAGATGATGGAATGTAGGAGGAGACTGAGCCTCTTCCAGACCTCCTGTCTGCAACAGAGCAAGATGGGTCAGTGGATGGTGTCAACCTCTCTGCCACACTGACCCCTGATCTGCTGCAATATTGTCACCAACTGTTGGGAAAATTCTCTGATTTGTTTTCCCTGGTTCCTGGTATCACTGAGTGGTGCATCCATGGTGCGGACACTGGGAACAGTCCTCCTGTGAAGCACAAGGCTTACAGAGTGACTGACCGGGTCAGAGCTCACATCAAGGAGGAAGATGTTTGCCTTAGGGGTGATTGACTCCTCTCACAGTCCTTGGGCCAGCCCAGTGGTCTTGGTCCCAAAGGCTGCTGCACCTGGTGCCACACCTGAACTCCGGTTCTGTGTGGACTACCGAGGGCTCAATTCAGTCACAGGACTGACGTGCACCCCATCCCCAGAGCTGATGAGTTCATTGATCGGCTAAGGGCTGCACGGTACCTCAGCACGTTTGATTTGATGTCTGGATACTGGCAGATCGCCTTAACGGATGGGGCCACAGAGAGGTCAGCATTCTCTCCACCAGATGGGCACTACCAACTCCGGGTTATGCCCTTTGGGATGAAGAATGCCCCTGTCACCTTTCAGAGATTGGTCAACCAGGTGTTGGCTGGACTGGAGGACTTCAGTGCTGCCTACCTGGACGACATTGCAGTGTTCAGCGCCAGTTGGGAAGAACATCTGTACCACCTCTGGTAAGTGTTGATGGCGCTGCGAAAGGCAGGCCTCATGATCAAGGTGAGTAAGTGCCAGACGGGGCAGGGTTCCGTGGTGTACTTGGGGCACCAGGTAGGGAGCGGCCAGGTGGCGCCCCTCCAACCCAAGATTGATACCATCCTGGCATGGGAACCCCCTAAGACTCAGACGCAGGTGAGATCCTTTTTAGGACTGACGGGGTACTACAGGAGGTATGTCAAGGGGTATGGCAACATTGTTGCACCCTTGACTGAGCTGACTTCCAGGAAGCAGCCCAAGAAAGTGAACTGGACTGACACCTGTCAGAAGGCTTTTTGATGCCCTGAAGACTGCCATGTGCACAGCACCTGTGCTTCAGGCACCCAACTTCTAAAATGAATTCATTGTCCAAACAGACGCTTCAGAGCATGGTGTGGGGGCTGTTCTTTCACAGATTAATGAGGAGGGCCTAGACCAACCTGTAGCCTTCATCAGTAGGAGGTTACTTCCATGGGAACAGAGGTAGAGTGCAATTGAGTTTGAGGCATTTGCTGTGGTCTAGGCACTGAAGAAGTTGAGACCATACCTGTTTGGGGCTCACTTCCGGGTTCAGACCGACCACAGGCCCCTCAGATGGTTGATGCAGATGAGGGGTGAGAACCCAAAGTTGTTGATGGGGTCCATTTCCCTACAGGGGATGGACTTTACGGTGGAACACCGCCCTGGTAAAGAACACGCCAATGCTGATGGTCTGTCCAGATAGTTCTGCCCTAGTGCATAGAACTCCCAAGGGGAAGGGTAGTTCTCCCCACATTTAAGCTGGAGGGGACATGTGTTAGACCTGGTACCATTGGCGTGAGTCTCCCTTCCATTTTGTTACTGATTGCCTCCTGTTTTTTATATGTTTTGCTGGTTTAGATGCTTTGGACACTGTGCTGCTGCTATTCAGTGCCACAATGCAAGTGCTCCCTATGTTAAATTGGTGGATTGATTAGTTACTCCGTGATTGGCTTATTTGATTTACTTGTCAGACCTTAGTATAGTGCACCATGTGTGCCCAGGGCCTGTAATTCAAATGCTGCTGGTGGGCTTGCAGCACTGGTTGTGCCACCCACAGAAGCAGCCTGTAAAGTGTGTCTCAGGCCTGCCATTGCAGAGCCAGTGTGCAGTCTAGTACTGCCATGCTGACTTGGTAAGTGCACCTACTTGCCAGTCCCTAATGTTATGTTAAGCCAAACTTTTTGAGCGCACGGCTACCCCAAAAGGGTGTCCCGGCGCTTTAGCAAAGAGGCCCAGAGAAACAGGAAACCAAAGGCAAACCTACTACAGTCACAGCGGATTACTTGGTAAAGAGCAGAGTCTTCAACTCCTTCCTGAAAGCCAGGAGGTTGTTCGCTTTCCGAAGGGAAAGTGGGAGCTCGTTCCACAAGCAGGCTGTCACGTATTGGAAGGAACGACCTCCCATCCGAACACGTTTGACCACAGGCACCTCCATTTTAGCCAGGTCCGCCGACCTCGGCAACCTCCGCGGCACATAGAAAGCAATACGCTTCCTCAGATAGTTAGGGCCAATCGCATGGAGGGCTTTAAATGCCAGAGTGAGGAGCTTAAACCTTCCCTGTTCTTCATATCAGACACCCCTAAGGTAGACCCTAGGGCAGGTGCATTGTACGTATAAGGTAGGACATGACCTGGTGTGTGTGGCATGTCCTAATGGTAAATTACAGCCATTTTCATTTTTCGCTATTGCAAGGCTACCACACCCCATAGGCCGGAATGGGCAGTTTGATTATAACATCTTATAATCCTAACTGACCCAGGGAACATGGTAGAAATTTGAATTTAGTATGCCTTAACTCAGAATGATAAAATAGAACTTTTAGTAAAGTTGGTTTTAACATTATGTGTTTGAAAATACCACTTTTAGAAAGTAGGTATTTTCTTACCTAACCATCCAGCCTGCCTCTGCTAGCTTGTGTATTGTGTGTCTGGTTTTGTGAGTGACAGGGGCTGGGTGATTCCAGGAGACAGGGTGAGTCGGCACATTGCTGAATATACCTATATGCATGTAGAGTGATGGGAGGAGTAGCACCTGGGTCTGAATAGGGCTGTGCCTGCCGTTTACAATGCTGGCTCCACCCCCTGTGGTGTGTCTGAGGATCTTGGCCCATCCTGCCAAAGGAAAGGAGGAGTCCTGTAAACAAAGTGCTCCAGGACTGCACAGAACTGGTTTGGACTAGGTATAGGCCCCTCTGCCTTCAGAGGACAAATGATTTAGTAGTATAAATATGGGGACCCAGACCCCAAGACTTTAGATCACTTCTGGAACAACGGACACACCTCTGCCAAGGTGAGGAACCAAGGAAGCTGTAGGAGTTGGAATGGCCCCCTGCCAGTGTGCTGTGTTGGCCTATAGTGGTGTCTTCAGTGCCAATGAGAGGAGAAGGAACTTTCAAAGAACTTTCATCATCTTGCAGAATATTACTCCAAGGGCTTGAATGTGTGCTTGCCTCCTGCGGAAGTCTCAGGGACAAAAGACTTCACCACCAACTCACCTCTGAATTTCCTTGCTGGGAATTTTGTCTGCAGAAGCCTGCATGTCGCTGGGAGCGCGACTCAACGAGAAGAAGCATGTCGGAGTCACAGCTGTTGCCGTCGCATCACCGGAGAAGCGTGCCTTCGTCAAAGCTGTTACCCAACGCATCCCCGGAGAAACGTGTTGCTGCTGCATAGGTCGCCATCGCATCACCAGAGAAGCATGTCGCAGGACCTGTCGCGGCTCCATAGTTAGAGTTCACTGCATGGCTGCCGGGCGTGCACGCATCGTCTTCACGTCGTCGCATCAAGGGCGCCATCTTATCGCATCGCACTGGATTGTCGCATCGCATTGAGGCGCCATCTTGTCGCATCATAACCGGAATGCAGTACAAGAATCAACGCATCACCACCTCTCTGGTAAGGACCAAGACGCATCCCCTACTCTGCATAAGCATTGAGACGCGACGCATCATCTCCCCCAAAGCAAGGAACCGACACATCTCCATCCCTGCGAACCTTTTGTTTGTTTTGCGTTATGCATCCAGGTACTTTTGCGAGAACTGTGTCGCATTTATCATCAACTTGAACTAAGTGATTCTACCATCCTTTTTGTAGTTTGGGGTCTTGTGTTAAGTCTATATAAAGAATACTTATTTTTATAAAACATGTGTGGTATCCATCTGTAGTGCTTTCACTGTGTTACTGTATGTGTTCTCAAATGCTTAACACACTGCCTCTGAGATAAGCCTATCTGCTCGTGCTAAGCTACCAATGGGGTGACCAGGGGTTATCCAGTAGTGTAATCCCCTTTCCCTGACTTAGAAGCAAGTGTCCCTATTCGGTCAAAGGTACCTACCTCTGCCAACTAGAGACTCCCAGTTCTAACAAGCTCCCAGACTTCAGTTCATTTTTAACTAAGAACTGCAATAAATAAGTGCTGCATTTTCCTCTGAAAGTTAAGGAAAGGCTATGTTTATTTACTTTTGTTGTCAGGCTACAGATAGCAGAGCCTGATATGAGCACTGCTCAGTCAGATTTATGGCTCATGTGGGTCACAGAGCTTCAGAGCATAAGCACTGAGGTATTTAACACTTAAATAAAAATCCTTCTCAATTCAAGACCAACATTATGTTTCTGAATGCTTTTAAATGAGAGAAAATAAAAATGAAGAATTAACTTAACTCTTAATTTTAATTTTCTTCCTTTTTAAAGTGTCATATTTACAAACAGCAGCCATCTTCCTCCGACGGGCTTGAAGGCACAAGGCCATATTTTTTACTGAAAAATACAGGCGTTTGTAAGCGAAGAAAACATTTTCTATTAAACATTGTCTTAATGTTTTCCTCTGCATTAAATTACGTCAATTTAGTCTTAATATTTTTGAAGCATATTTCTTCACTTTAAATTTCCCACATTTAAACAAATGACTGTACTTACTGTTACAAATATGGCACTGTGTCTACAGGCCACTGGGAGTAATATGCTTGCTGTTTGTAAAGACACTTTGACATGGGAGAAAATTAAAATTAAATGATGAACTTACTTTAATGCATATAAAAATGAAGTAAACTCTTCAGTTGAATTTTCTCCCTTTCAAAGTGTCACATTTACAACAGCAGCCATCTTCATCCCAGTGGCTGGTAGACATGCTGCCATATTTATAACTGAAAAATACAGCCTTTTTTTTTTTTTTAAATGGTTGAATTTTAAAGTGCAGGAAAATGTTTTATCCAGTGCAGAAAAATGTTCCATCAAGTGCAGCAAACGTTCATTTTTATGCTGATTTCTGCAGAACATTTTCCTGCACTTTAAATTTCTCCCATATAAAAAAAACTGGTGGTATGTTTGTGTTGTACTTGAAAGTTGCCACATATGGTGAAAGTTATCTCCTGCGCCACAAGTACATATGAACATTCTCTGAGTCACCCATACACATATTCACTCAGAGACGTTATAGTTAGAAATTAGCATTTAAAAAAACCTTAGAAATTCACAGAAAAAAAACATAGGTTTCAGGGGTGTTATAGTTAGCTGGCCATTTCATTCGTACCAAACCATAGAAATTCCTCCGTTATAGTTAGTTGTGCTAACCAATGTTCCCTCTAATTTTTTTCCTCTGTGTGCAGCAGTGTAAGGGCTCTGTGCGCTGCAACCAAGGCTATGTGCGCCAGGAACCAGACCGCGCGCGTGGATGCAGGGCCAAATATCACTCCAAAGTTTTGCTTAAAAAAGTGAAAAGATGGTGCATTTCCACACATGCAGCGCCACATGAAGAGTCTTAATACAGGTTTTCAATTTAGATACACATGCCATGACATGAATTGGTTACACAAGCAAGTACACTTTGGGTTTAAAAAAGCACAGGACTCCAATGGTGGTACAATAGTAAGATTTTACTAAAGATCCTCAACTCGAGCACTTGGTCACATAGGGCCCGATTCACACACCTAACTTAAGACAAAATTCTAAACTTACTACTTTTGGTATTCACAGAAGGCATTTAGTAGTAGTAAAGTTAGGATTGTGACTTAAGTTTGACTTAAGTTTGACTTAAGTTTGACTTAAGTTTGACTTAAGTTTGACTTAAGTTTGACTTAAGTTTGACTTAAGTTTGACTTAAGACAGACTTAGGACAGACTTAGGACAGACTTAGGACAGACTTAGGACAGACTTAGGACAGACTTAGGACAGACTTAGGACAAAATCCTAACTTTACTACTACTAAATGCCTTCTGTGAATACCAAAAGTAGTAAGTTTAGGATTTTGTCTTAAGTTAGTTCTGTGAATCAGGCCCAATGTGTCTATGTAGGGCAGATTATTATGTCCACAGAGGTGTATTTTAGAGCTGCTAAAAGTTCCCTGAATTATTGTTGACATGTTTTCAGTAAAACAATTTTTGCTGAGTGATAGCTAGTTTATATTTTTTTGTAGTAACAGGTAGATCACCTTCTTGGCACTCTGTGTTGTTCCTGCGGTTAGTATTGGCTCTCCATTTAGTTTCAAACATATAGGCTTAATCATGTATCAAGGTGGAATATGAGACAGCCTTCTGGAAGGCCTCTATGATACCAGGCTAGTTGTAGATTGAGAAATATGCTACTGAACATGATAGATGTTTGGTGAGACGTGTGAAGGCCAGAAAGGTGGCCTTGTATGTTGTCAGTTGTGAAGGGCATGTAGGCTCTTTTACCATGGACTCGTTGATATTGAATGCTGAGTTTGTGCATTCTTTCCTGGAAGTTGACTGGAGTGACTATTGAGATACTCACTGCAAAAATGTAGAAGCTCGACAAATTGGTCAAGAAAATGCCTATGTCAGGAATTTTGTGCAGCTGTGCCTGGAACCCTCCTTCAAGGGCGCTACATATCCATTCCAGTATGAAGTCAAGTGACAGTGTTCCAAAAGAAGAGGTCTTGAAATTATTTGCACAATTTTCTTACATTTGTGTGGGGACGTACTAGTATGGTAGAGGTGGCATGTGCTATAGTCAAAACTCCACTACATCATAATCCTGATATTCACAAACAGATGCTAGCCAAAGCCTCTCTAGGGCAACAATATCTGTTTTCAAGTTAACCACTGGCAATGTGAATGATTTCAATTAACACTCACTCTATAACAATTATCTGTAAATCTAGCAGGACCTGCATGGAATAGTACTGCACTAAGCTATTATTTTTATTCAGTTTAGATGGGAAACCTTGTATCTCACACATGCCAATCTGAAACCTTGGCAGCTATGAAGCACATGTCATGTTTCAGATTTGCTGCATTCCTTTTATTAATAGTGCACGGCTGCGGGCTGAATGTGGCCCTTTGAGATAGTATTCATGTTAATTGCAGAGCACACGGGCGCTGCGATTTAGATGAATACTATCTCAAAGGCCCATGATCAGCCCCTCAGCCGCGCACTATTAATAAAAGAAATGCAGAGTCTCAAACACGACGTCTGCTTTCACGCATGGGCAGTTCATTAATTTGGGCTTTGGGGCTCAGCCCCCCCGCACTCCTTCTTGCCTCCTGTTTTTTGACTTCGTTATCACTCTGATTTTAGTTTCAGGACCCTCATCCTGCCCGAAGGTTAGGCAGTCGGGGCACTTTTGATGGGCACATGCACTGGTGCTCATATGCCATGTTGCAGGCTATCCAGGGCACACCTACATCCAGCCCTGGTTTCTGTGGCCACACCCTCCTGTGACACAGAACACCCTCGCTTTAAGCTTAAGGCCTGTGCTGCCAGAGGCTGATCTCAAACAGAGAGGGTGCTCCTGTCTGACATCATCAATATTCATTCTGGGTCAGAAACATGTGTAAAAAAGCAGGTCAGAGTTTTTTTTTTTAGAGTTTTATATAGTGCAAACAAGACCCAAAGATATCAGGTATCAGAGCCCTTTACATCAGCACCAGTTTCGTTACAGATGGACACATTCATTTTTGTTAGGTACTGGGGAGAGTAAGTGATTTGCCCAGAATCACAGGATTGATTTTTGTCTGCACCAGCTTTTTCTTCCGTTCTTCAATGTTGATAATATGGATACTACTTTGTTGAATATTTGGAGCACTGGTTTTGTACAAAAGTTTAAAATGGAATAACCTGAAGCACTCGCTTGAAAAGTAGGAAATGGTTTTGAATACAATTCCTTATATGGTAGCTGTCAGCTGAGAGAACATCATTCACGATCATCAATGACACAACACTTAACTGTTACCTCACCACTTTACAAGCAAGAGTAGCGGACAGCGTGCCTCCATTTCTCCCCCTAGCAAACAAACCCAAGATTCAGAATCGTCTCTGCATCTACTCTTGTTTTGTAAAAATGTGCTTTCAGGCTGCCCGATAGCTCAATGCAAGTGGTATCCATGTAACCCTATTTTTATCCATTGTGAGTGTACATCATATTAAACATGTTTTCAAGGCGATAGTGAACAGTAAACTTGTCAAAAATTATGTCGCCACTCCCTACACCCTGAACTACACATTGCAAAGCAAGAGTTCGGTTGAAGACAACACACAATTAAAATGACATCCTGTTTTCCTCTCCATATTTGAAGTGAAACTCTGGCGTGCCCACTGTCCTGCATTCAATACATTGTGTGTTGAGCTCGATGTGTCAGACAAATATAAGGTCTTGTCTTACACCCTGCAACTTGTAAAGTTACACCAGCTGCCACTAGTTTTCAGAATCTTCTGAAAGCAGACATCGTGTTCGAAACTCTGCATTTCTTTTATTAATAGTGCGGGGCTGGTTTTGGGCCCTTGAGTTAGTATTCATGTTAATTGCAGCGCACACGGCGCTGCAATTAACATGAATTCTATCTCAAAGGCCCAAAATCAGCCCGCACTATTGATAAAAGAAATGCAGAGTTTCGAACACGATGTCTGCTTTCAGAACCCTCTGAAAGCAGACATCGAGCTTTAAATTTACTGCATTCCTTTCTCTTTCCGTTCTGAAAAGGGAGGTGTGAACGGTCTCATCGGATCTGCTGTGTGCGGTGCGCGCTAAATAGAGGACACTGCGCGCTCGGGGTGACCCCAGAGTGCGCGCGCCCACGCGCGCAGGTTCTGGGGAACAGTGGTGCTAACTATAACTCACACGCCCGCAAAGCACTGCTGATGATGTCACATATTGCATCAATCATGACATGGTCAGTGACATCACTGATGACATCACTGATGACATCATCCAGTGAATGTGGTTTAGTTTGAAATTTAAATATGTTTTATATATATATATATATATAATCTACTGGCGGTCGCCAGTAGATAGTTATAGTTAGGACCGTGTTTCCATAGGAAATCCGCAACATTCTATTTGGAATAACTTTGGCGCCGATTGACGAATCCTCGCGAAATTCTCAAAATTGGTGGGGCTCTCCGCTCCTTCCCTGAAAGTCTCGGGGGGATCCGTCAAGCGGGGGCTGAGAAAAAGGGGGGGTCCCAAAACGCGTTTTCCCCATGCATTTTTCCACAGGACCTTTAGTCCGAGCTACAGCCCGAACGGCTGAACAGAATTACTTGACATTTTGCAGAGAGGTAGCCCTCAGGTCAGGGATGTGCCTTTTGAAGGTCTCGTGTAAATCTGTTCAGTATTTCCTGAGAAAATAGCATTTAAATCAATATATATATCTATAGGCGCGCTCCGAGCGCGTACCGTAAGCTTACCGTACGCGCACGCCGCCGTGCGCGAGTGCGATTCTGATTGGTTGTTAGATCTTAGTAAACATTCGAATCGGTCGAAACCAGGAAGTGTCGGCCGCCATTTTGTCTCTCGCACTCTGAGGGGGTGAAAAACAAAGGTGGAGAACGTGAAAAGGGGGCAGGGTGGACAGTTCCTGACCCCCTAGCCTTTGTCAGGGGGACCCAGAAGGACCCCCAAGGGAAAAAATTAATTGTAATTTTTTTTCGAAAAATCGTGGAATGCGCGTAGCGTACGCGCACGGCTTAAATGGAAAAATTTGGCAATTTTTTTTTCAAAAAGGAGAGATTAAAAAAATTGTGAGGTAAGGTTGGCTCTCAAAAGAGCCGTTGTGTTAATACAGGGATAGAGGAAAGAAAGAATGGGAATATTATGAACGTCTACAAACGTGCTGGTCTATCTTATTGTTAATAAGGGAAACACTGGTCTCCCCAAAAACAATAAGACCACAACACGTTGTACACCTCATTGAAACCCTCCGAAATCGAGGGTTAATGTCCAGAGGAGCTGAAGAAGGTGATGCTCCCACCTCAGAGGAAGGGCTCAGCTGAGCTGCCGATGATGTACTCAGCTGAGCTTCTGAGGTTGGGCTCCGGTGACTTACTGAAGAGTTTTCTTCAGTATGTCGAGCAAAGGTCCTGGGATGTTTAGCCCTAATGTGTCTCATCATAGAGTGATTTCCAAAGGAATACTTCTTCCTTGGATTTCCTCTAGATAAAACACGGTCACAAAGTGAGCAAGTGACCAATGGAGCATTCACCTTTTTTTGCCCCTCTGGAAAAGTAAAATACTCCCACACAAAAGAATCCTTTTGTTTCCTCCTTCTCTGTCTGATGATGGTGCTGCTAGGCTCACTCTCAGAAGAGGACTGCTGCTCTGCCATTGTATCTCAATGTCAATTCAGCTCCTTCTCCTAGGGGATCTCAAGCAGTAATGAGGGGAATGGGTGTGGTGTTGGAAGTTTCTGGAACTGAAAGTAGTTTAAACCAATGAAAAGTGTTCTTTGTGGATCACATGATATACCGTGCGCGCTCCGTAAGCTTACGCTACACGCTCGTAAACAAGTACGCATGCGCAAACGTGACGTAAACATGCGCTTACGGAGCGCTTACAGAGCGCATACGTAGGACGCACTCGCTCATGCGCATTACACGCACCCGCGTAACCACGACGTTGGTTCCGTGCAACGCGCATGCGTGTACGCGTTGCCGAAGAAGTACGCATGCTTACGTACGTCACGTACGTATCACGTAAGCGCACCGTACTTATGACGTACGGAGCGCGTAGCGTCAGCTTACAGTACGAGCATGGCAAAAAATCCATTAAAAAAAATATTAAAAGTTTCAAGGGTTGTAGAAGATAATAACTGTGATGTACAACTATATGTAAACATTAATTCTTAAAAAATTAACCATTCCATAATGCAGGATATAGTACATATATTATTTTATACATAGGTTGGATATTATTTTTTAACAAAAATCTAAAAAAAATAATTTGCATTTAAAAAATCTTTGAAATTCACTGAAAAAACCATAGGTTTCACACACGTTATACTTAGGAATTAGCATTTAAAAAACCTTGCAAATTCACTGAAAAAACCATAGGTTTCACACATTTTATAGTTAGCAGGACATTTCACTCGTGAAAAACCAATGAAATTCCCCTGTTATAGTTAGTGTAGGCAACTATAACTCACGCGACCGCAATCCTCTGCTGATGACGTCCGATATTACATCACTGATGACATATGTGTTTTTCTGAAAAAAAAAATATTTGTAATATATGTATAGCTAAAAATTAATGGAAGAAGACATGGGTAAATAAGTGTCTAAATAGAGTGATGTAATATCTGACGTCATCAGCAGAGGATTGCGGTCGCGTGAGTTATAGTTGCCTGCACTAACTATAACGGGGGAATTTCATTGGTTTTTCACAAGTGAAATGTCCTGCTAACTACAACATATGTGAAACCTATGGTTTTTTCAGTGAATATATATATATATATTACCTACTGGCGGTCGCCAGTAGGTAGTTATAGTTAGGACCCTGTTTCCATAGGAAAACCGCAACATTCTATTTGGAATAACTTTGACGCCGGTCGACGAATCCTCGCGAAATTTTCAAAACTAATGGGGCGCTACGCTCCGCTTCTACCCTGAAAGTCTCGGGGGGATTCGTCAAGCGGGGGCTGAGAAAAAAGGGGGGTCCCAAAACGCGTTTTTCCCATGCATTTTTCCATAGGACCTTTAGACACAGCTACAGCCCGAACGGCTGAACAGAGTTACTTGAAATTTGGCAGAGAGGTAGTCTACAGTTCAAGGAAGTGCCTTTTGTAGGTCTGGTGTAAATCTGTTCAGTCGTTCCTGAGAAAATAACATTTAAATCAATATATATATCTGTGGCAGCTTACGGTGCGCTTACCGTGCGCTTACGGTAAGCTTACCGTACGCGTACGGTGCCGTGCGCCAGCGCGATTCTGATTGGCTGTTAGATCTTGGCACTCTGGAACATGTTTTCGATTACCTTTCACAGCGAAGCGCATAATATGTCCTCCGTGAGCGGACGGTGCGTACATGGCCCATCCAGCGTAACGTGGGCACGCGGTGCGCGTAGCGTACCGCGTGCCCACCGTGCGTGCACAGCACTAACTGCGTAAAGTGGGCGCGCGGTGCGCAAAGCGCACCGCGTGCTCACTGTGCGCGCATGGTGCGCGCAGCGCACCGTGCGCGCACGGAACGAACTGCGTTAAGTGGGCGCGCACGCCACGAACGGCGTAAAGTAACTTAGCATTTAAAAAACCGTACAAATTCACTGAAAAAAACATAGGTTTCACACATGTTATAGTTAGGAATTAGCATTTAAAAAACCTTGCAAATTCACTGAAAAAACCATAGGTTTCACACATGTTATAGTTAGCTGGACATTTTACTCATAAAAAAACAATGAAATTCCCCCGTTCTAGTTAGTGCAGGCAACTATAACTCACGCGACCGCAATCCTCTGCTGATGACATATGTGTCTTTATGAAAAAAAAATATTTGTAATATATGTATAGCTAAAATTTAATGGAAGAAGACATGGGCAAATAAGTGTCTAAATACAGTATTAGCATCAGCAGAAGATTGCGGTCGCGTGAGTTATAGTTGCCTGCACTAACTATAACGGGGGAATTTCATTGGGTTTTTATGAGTAAAATGTCCAGCTAACTATAACATGTGTGAAACCTATGGTTTTTTCAGTGAATATATATATATATATATATATATATATATATATATATATATATATATATATATTATATACCAATCTGTCTTGAAGATTGAGTGGATATATAACTGTCTGGATGGAGGATTTAGTAACTGTCTGTCTGTTTAAGTGAGTAATTAAGTGTCTCACTTAATACATGGATTAGTAACTAAACTATGTGAATGTGTGCATCACTGTCTCTATTGTATAACATGCTGCATCAGTTGGTCACTAACTACATGAGTGTGTATATTAGTTATTAAATAGTTGGGTGATTATTTGTATGAGACACTGAGTTTGTGTGTGGTTGGATGGAGTGTGTGTAACTCTATGCATAGATGTGTGAATGGTTGATTGACTAGGTGTATAGGTTTAAGAGTGCATGTGGAAACAGTTGTTTGGGTGACTGAGTGTATTTATTTGTGTGTTGGTGAGCGAATATATGTTTTAGTTGTACATCGTCAACAAAGTCAAAAAATAAAAGGCATTGTATGTGAGAGTCGGTGCATATAAATAAGTATGTGTAAGAGTCAGTGATTGTGAGAGTAACTATATGAATGAGTGTATAATTGTAATTGTGATTTTTTAACATATTAACTATGAGTTACTATGTGTTTGAATAAATGAGGTGTTGTTGGATAATTGTGTAAGTGAGTAAATGTAAGTGTGATTAATTTATTTCATGAGTGAGTAGGATGACTGCATAACTGACTAAGATGACTGCTGATGTGTCAATGTCTCTATATGTGTATAAGTGCATTTGATAGTGTTCTATTAATTAGTGACTGCATGTATAAATGATTCTGTTATTGAATGGGGAGTTGTGTGTGTAGACTTAGGAATCAGTGAGTGGGTATGTAGTAACTGGTATTGGTGTGTCAATGGTTTCAAATATGGTACTCTGTATTTTACAGTGAGTGATGAAAGGTTATACTAGTGTAAGATGAGGTGTATCAGATTGTCACGTGGATGATGTCATCAGTGATGTCATCAATGATGTCATTTGAGGTGTCGTCAGTGATGTCATCAGTGATGTCACTGACCATGGCATGAATGATGCAATATGTGACATCAGCAGCAGTGCATTGCGGGCGTGCGAGTTATAGTTAGCAGAACTAACTATAACAGAGAAATTTCTATGGTTTTGTACGAGTGAAATGGCCAGCTAACTATAACACCCCTGAAACCTATGGGTTTTTTCAGTGAATTTCAAAGCTTTTTTAAATGCTAATTTTGAACTATAAAGTCTTTGAAACCTATGTTTTTTTTTAATGAATTTCAAAGGTTTTTTAAATGCTAATTTTTAAGTGTGATAGTAGTTATACCTTTTTTTGCACTGATTTTCTACAGTTTAACTGTTTATTTATAAATATTGTATTCATTAAATAACATTATATATTTTTCTAAAAATTGCACAAAAAAATTCCAAGAACATTCAAGCTGAAATATAAAAATGTTTTGTTTTCATATAATTTTAATATATTTATATTCTTTTTTTTTTTTTTTTAAAGTCAATTTTTTTTTCGGAGTCGCTCACTCAAAGCGTACACATTGCGGTGGGTGTGCGGATTCTAGCCGCCATTTTAGATAAGTTGTGAAGGATCCGCGTACGGTGTGCGACGGCTGCGTGTTTTTCTGTTACATCATATAAATTTTACATTATGTGATGTGAGCACTTTGTGTGCGACCAGTCCGTGACGCCTGCTCCCGCGCATTCGTGACACATGTGCATTACGGTACGAGATGCTTGCGCGGTGACGGGTCCCGTGTGATGTCATATACATGCTGGGGCACGCTAGGTGTGCGACTTCCGCAAAAAAATTGCGTGCATCGTGACCGCAGAGAACCAGAGCTGCTCTAGAACCAGAGACCCAGGTTAGCAGAGCTGCACTAGAGCCAGAGACCCAGGTTAGCAGAGCTACACTAGAGCCAGAGACCCAGGTCAGCAGAGCTGCTCTAGAGGCCGAGAACCAGGTCAGCAGAGCTGCTGTAGAGAAAGAGAAAGCAGGTCAGCAGACCTGCTTTAGAGGCATAGAACCAGGTCAGCAGAGCTGCTCTAGAGCCAGAGAACCAGGTCAGCAGAGCTGCTTTAAAACCATAGAACCAGGTCAGCAGAGCTGCTTTAGAGCCAGAGAACCAGGTCAGCAGAGCTGCTTTGGAGCCAGAGAACCAGCTCAGCAGAGTTGCTTTAGAGGGAGAGACCAGGTCAGCAGAGCTGCTCTAGAGCCATAGAACCAGGTCAGCAGAGCTGCTCTGGAGGCAGAGAACCAGCTCAGCAGAGCTGCTCTAGAGCCAGAGAACCAGGTCAGCAGAGCTTCTCTAGAGCCAGAGAACCAGGTCAGCAGAGCTGCTTTAGAGCCACAGAACCAGGTCAGCAGAGCTGCTTTAGAGCCATAGAACCAGGTCAGCAGAGCTGCTTTAGAGCCAGAGAACCAGGTCAGCAGAGCTGCTTTGGAGCCAGAGACCCAGGTCAGCAGAGCTGCTCTTGTGGCAGAGAACCACCTCAGCAGAGCTGCTTCAGAGGGAGAGAACCAGCTCAGCAGAGCTGCTTTAGAGCCAGAGAACCAGGTCAGCAGAGCTGCTTTAGAGCCAGAGAAACCAGGCCAGCAGAGCTGCTGTAGAGGAAGAGAACCAGGTCAGCAGAGCTGCCTTAGAGCCAAGGGACCAGGTCAGCAGAGCTGCTCTAGAGCCAGAGAACCAGGTCAGCAGAGCTGCTCTAGAGCCATGGAACCAGGTCAGCAGAGCTGCTTTAGAGCCAGAGAACCAGGTCAGCAGAGCTGCTTTAGAGCCAAGGGACCAGGTCAGCAGAGCTGCTCTAGAGCCAGAGAACCAGGTCAGCAGAGCTGCTATAGAGCCATGGAACCAGGTCGGCAGAGCTGCTTTAGAGCCAGAGAACCAGGTCAGCAGAGCTGCTTTAGAGCCAGAGAAACCAGGTCAGCAGAGCTGCTTTAGAGGGAGAGAACCAGGTCAGTAGAGCTGCCTTAGAGCCAAGGGACCAGGTCAGCAGAGCTGCTCTAGAGCCATAGAACCAGGTCAGCAGAACTGCTTTAGAACCATAGAACCAGGCCAGCAGAGCTGCTTTAGAGCCAGAGAACCAGGTCAGCAGAGCTGCTATAGAGCCATGGAACCAGGTCAGCAGAGCTGCTTTAGAGCCAGAGAACCAGGTCAGCAGAGCTGCTCTAGAGCCTAAGAACCAGGTCAGCAGAGCTGCTCTAGAGCCAGAGAACCAGGTCAGCAGAGCTGCCTTAGAGCCAAGGGACCAGGTCAGCAGAGCTGCTCTAGAGCCAGAGAACCAGGTCAGAAGAGCTGCTATAGAAACATGGAACCAGGTCAGCAGAGCTGCTTTAGAGCCAGATAACCAGGTCAGCAGAGCTGCTCTAGTTGACACTGACTGACTGACACTGACTGACTGACACTGACTAACTGACTGACACTGATTGACTGATACTGATTGACTGATACTGATTGACTGATACTGATTGACTGATACTGATTGACTGACACTGATTGACTGACACTGACTGACTGACACTGACTGACTGACAGACACTGACTGACTGACACTGACTGACTGACACTGATTGATTGACACTGACTGACTACTCTCTACTACTCTCTCTACTACTCTACTACTCACACTCTACTACTCACTCTCTACTACTCGCTCTTTACTACTCACTATCTCTCTACTACTCTCTCTACTACTCTCTCTCTACTACTCTCTACTATTCACTCTCTACTATTCACTCTCTACTACTCACTCTCTACTAATCTCTACTACTCACTTTCCACTACTCACTATTTACTACTCGCTCTCTACTACTCACTCTCTACTACTCTACAGCTCTCTACTACTCACTCTCTACTACTCACTCTCTACTACTCACTCTCTACCACTCACTCTCTACCACTCACTCTCTACCACTCACTCTCTACCACTCACTCTCTACCACTCACTCTCTACCACTCACTCTCTACCACTCACTCTCTACCACTCACTCTCTACCACTCACTCTCTACCACTCACTCTCTACCACTCACTCTCTACCACTCACTCTACTACTCACTCACTCTCTACCACTCTCTCTACCACTCAATCTCTACTACTCAATCTCTACTACTCACTCTCTACTACTCACTCTCTACTACTCACTCTCTACTACTCACTCTCTACTACTCACTCTCTACTACTCACTCTCTACTACTTACTCTCTACTACTTACTCTCTACTACTTACTCTCTACTACTTACTCTCTACTACTCACTCTCTACTGCTCGCTCTCTACTACTCGCTCTCCACTACTCGCTCTCCACTACTCGCTCTCTACTACTCGCTCTCCACTACTCACTCTACCACTAGCTCCCAACTACTCTCTACTACTCACTCTACTACTCACTCTCTACTACACTCCACTACTCACTCTCTACTACTCACTACCTACTACTCCACTACTCTCTGCTACTCACTCTCTACTACTCACTCTGTACTAATCTCTACTACTCACTCTCTACTATTCTCTACTACTCACTCTCTACTACTCACTCTCTACTACTCACTCTGTACTACTCACTCTCTACAACTCACTCTCTACAACTCACTCTCTACAACTCACTCTCTACAACTCACTCTCTACAACTCACTCTCTACAACTCACTCTCTACAACTCACTCTCTACAACTCACTCTCTACAACTCACTCTCTACAACTCACTCTCTACAACTCACTCTCTACTACTCACTCTCTACAACTCACTCTCTACTACTCACTCTCTACTACTCACTCTCTACTACTCACTCTCTACTACTCACTCTCTACTACTTACTCTCTACTACTTGCTCTCTACTACTCACTCTCTACTACTCGCTCTACACTACTCTCTACTTCTCACTCTCTACTACTCGCTCTCTACTACTTGCTCTCTACTACTCACTCTCTACTATGCACTACTACTCGCTCTACTACTCACTCTCTACTACACTACTCTCTACTACACTACTCTCTACTACACTACTCTCTACTACACTACTCTCCACTACACTACTCTCTACTACACTACTCTCTACTACTCACTCTCTACTACTCACTCTCTACAACTCACTCTCTACTACTCACTCTCTACAACTCACTCTCTACAACTCGCTCTCTACAACTCGCTCTCCACTACTCGCTCTCCACTACTCGCTCTCCACTACTCGCTCTCTACTACTCGCTCTCCACTGCTCGCTCTACCACTAGCTCCCAACTACTCTCTACTACTCACTCTAGTACTCACTCTCTACTACTCTGCTACTCTCTACTACTCCCTCTACTTCTCACTCTCTACTACTCTCTACTACTCACTCTACTAATCACTCTCTACTACACTCCACTACTCTCCACTACTCACTCTCTACAACTCACTCTCTACAACTTACTCTCTACTACTATCTCTCTACTACTCACTCTATACTACTCTCTACTACTCTCTCTACTACTCCCTACCACTCACTCTCTACTACTTTCTCTACTACTCTCTCTACTACTCTCTCTACTACTCACTCCACTACTCTCTACCTCTTACTCTCTACCACCCTCTCTCTAATACTCTCTACTACTCACTCTCTACTACTCGCTCTCTACTACTCGCTCTCTACTACTCGCTCTCTACTACTCGCTCTCTACTACTCACTCTCTACTACTCACTCTCTACTACTCACTCTCTACTACTCACTCTCTACTACTCACTCTACTACTCACTCTCCACTACTCACTCTCTACTACTCCCTCCCAACTACTCTCTACTACTCACTCTCTACTACTCACTCTACTACTCACTCTCTACTACTCACTCTCTACTTGCTCTCTACTACTCGCTCTCTACTACTCACTCTCTAGTACTCTCTACTACTCGCTCTACTTCTCACTCTCTACTACTCACTCTCTACTACTCTACAACTCTCTACTACTCGCTCTACTACTCTCTACTACTCGCTCTACTACTCTCTCTACTTCTCACTCTCTACTACTCTCTACTATTCACTCTCTACTACTCACTCTCTACTACTCCACAACTCTCTACTACTCACTCTCTACTACTCACTCTCTACTTGCTCTCTACTACTCTCTACTACTCACTCTCTACTACTCACTCTACTACTCTCTACTACTCGCTCTACTTCTCACTCTCTACTACTCTCTACTACTCACTCTCTACTACTCTACAACTCTCTACTACTCGCTCTACTACTCTCTACTACTCGCTCTACTTCTCACTCTCTACTTCTCACTCTCTACTACTCACTCTCTACTACTCCACAACTCTCTACTACTCACTCTCTACTACTCGCTCTTTACTACTCACTATCTCTCTACTACTCTCTCTCTACTACTCTCTCTCTACTACTCTCTACTATTCGCTCTCTACTACTCACTCTCTACTACTCTCTCAAACTCTCTACTACTCACTCTCTACTACTCTACAATACTCACTCTACTACTCTCTACTACTCTCTACTTCTCTCTACCACTCACTCTCTACCACTCACTCTCTACCACTCACTCTCTACCACTCACTCTCTACCACTCACTCTCTACCACTCACTCTCTACCACTCACTCTCTACCACTCACTCTCTACCACTCACTCTCTACCACTCACTCTCTACCACTCACTCTCTACCACTCACTCTCTACCACTCACTCTCTACCACTCACTCTCTACCACTCACTCTCTACCACTCACTCTCTACCACTCACTCTCTACCACTCACTCTCTACCACTCACTCTCTACCACTCACTCTCTACTACTCACTCTCTACTCACTCTCTACTACTCCCTCTACTTCTCACTCTCTACTACTCCCTCTACTACTCACTCTCTACTACACTCCACTACTCACTCTCTACTACTCACTCTGTACTAATCTCTACTACTCACTCTCTACTACTCACTCTTTACTACTCACTCTCTATAACTCACTCTCTACTACTATCTCTCTACTACTCACTCTTTACTACTCGCTCTCTACTACTCGCTCTCCTTCTCACTCTCTACTACTCTCTACTACTCACTCTCTACTATTCACTCTCTCTACAACTCTCTACTACTCACTCTCTACTACTCGCTCTCTACTACTCTCTCTCTACTACTCTCTACTACTCTCTCTACTACTCTCTACTACTCTCTCTCTACTACTCTCTCTCTACTACTCTCTCTACTACTCTCTCTACTACTCACTCTACTACTCTCTACCTCTTACTCTCTACCACCCTCTCTCTAATACTCTCTACTACTCACTCTCTACTACTCGCTCTCTACTACTCGCTCTCTACTACTCGCTCTCTACTACTCGCTCTCTACTACTCGCTCTCTACTACTCGCTCTCTACTACTCGCTCTCTACTACTCACTCTCTACTACTCACTCTACTACTCACTCTCCACTACTCACTCTCTACTACTCCCTCCCAACTACTCTCTACTACTCACTCTCTATGACTCTACTACTCACTCTCTACTACTCACTCTCTACTACTCACTCTCTACTTGCTCTCCAATACACGCTCTCTACTACTCACTCTCTAGTACTCTCTACTACTCGCTCTACTTCTCACTCTCTACTACTCACTCTCTACTACTCTACTACTCTCTACTACTCTCTACTACTCGCTCTACTACTCTCTCTACTTCTCACTCTCTACTTCTCACTCTCTACTACTCTCTACTATTCACTCTCTACTACTCTCTACTATTCACTCTCTACTACTCACTCTCAACTACTCCACAACTCTCTACTACTCACTCTCAACTACTCGCTCTACTACTCTCTACTACTCACTCTCTACTACTCCCTCTACTTTTCTCTCTACTACTCTCTACTACTCACTCTACTACTCACTCTACTACACTCCACTAGTCACTCTCTACTACTCACTACCTACTACTACACTACTCTCTGCTACTCACTCTCTACTACTCACTCTGTACTAATCTCTACTACTCACTCTCTACTATTCTCTGCTACTCACTCTCTACTACTCACTCTCTACTACTCACTCTATAACTCACTCTCTACTACTCACTCTCTATAACTCACTCTCTACAACTCACTCTCTACAACTCACTCTCTACAACTCACTCTCTACAACTCACTCTCTACAACTCACTCTCTACTACTCACTCTCTACAACTCACTCTCTACAACTCACTCTCTACTACTCACTCTCTACTACTCACTCTCTACTACTCACTCTCTACTACTATCTCTCTACTACTCGCTCTCTACTACTCGCTCTCTACTACTTGCTCTCTACTACTCGCTCTACACTACTCACTCTCTACTACTCACTCTCTACTACTCACTCTCTACTACTCACTCTCTACTACTCACTCTCTACTACTCACTCTCTACTACTCGCTCTACTACTCGCTCTCTACTACTTGCTCTCTACTACTCGCTCTCTACTACTCACTCTCTACTATGCACTACTACTCGCTCTACTACTCAGTCTCTACTACTCAGTCTCTACAACTCACTCTCTACAACTCACTCTACTACTCACTCTACTACTCACTCTCTACTACTCACTCTCTACTACTCGCTCTCTACTACTCGCTCTCTACTACTCGCTCTCTACTACTCGCTCTCTACTACTCGCTCTCTACTACTCGCTCTCTACTACTCGCTCTCTACTACTCGCTCTGCACTACTCGCTCTCCACTACTCACTCTACCACTAGCTCCCAACTACTCTCTACTACTCACTCTACTACTCAATCTCTACTACTCTGCTACTCTCTACTACTTCCTCTACTTCTCACTCTCTACTACTTCCTCTACTTCTCACTCTCTACTACTCTCTACTACTCACTCTACTAATAACTCTCTACTACACTCCACTACTCTCCACTACTCACTCTCTACTACTCCACTTCTCTCTGCTACTCACTCTCTACTATTCTCTGCTACTCACTCTCTACAACGCACTCTCTACAACGCACTCTCTACAACGCACTCTCTACAACGCACTCTCTACAACGCACTCTCTACAACGCACTCTCTACAACGCACTCTCTACAACGCACTCTCTACAACGCACTCTCTACAACGCACTCTCTACAACGCACTCTCTACAACGCACTCTCTACAACGCACTCTCTACAATGCACTCTCTACAATGCACTCTCTACAACTCACTCTCTACAACTCACTCTCTCACTCTCTACAACTCACTCTCTACAACTCACTCTCTACAACTCACTCTCTACAACTCACTCTCTACAAATCACTCTCTACAACTCACTCTCTACTACTATCTCTACTACTCACTCTCTACTACTCACTCTCCTACTCACTCTCCTACTCACTCTCTACTACTCTCTACTACTCTCTCTACTACTCTCTACTACTCTCTCTACTACTCTCTACCACTCACTCTCTACTACTCTCTCTCTACTACTCTCTCTACTACTCTCTCTACTACTCACTCTACTACTCTCTACCTCTTACTCTCTACCACCCTCTCTCTAATACTCTCTACTACTCACTCTCTACTACTCACTCTCCACTACTCACTCTCTACTACTCCCTCCCAACTACTCTCTACTACTCACTCTCTATGACTCTACTACTCACTCTCTACTACTCACTCTCTATTTGCTCTCTACTACTCGCTCTCTACTGCTCACTCTCTAGTACTCTCTACTACTCGCTCTACTTCTCACTCTCTACTACTCTCTACTACTTACTCTCTACTACTCTACAACTCTCTACTACTCGCTCTACTACTCTCTACTACTCGCTCTACTTCTCAATCTCTACTTCTCACTCTCTACTACTCACTCTCCACTACTCCACAACTCTCTACTACTCACTCTCTACTACTCGCTCTTTACTACTCACTATCTCTCTACTACTCGCTCTACTACTCTCTCTACTACTCTCTACTATTCGCTCTCTACTACTCAATCTCTGACTCTAATACTCACTCTCTACTAATCTCTACTACTCATTCTCTACTACTCACTCTCTACTACTCACTCTCTACTTGCTCTCCAATACTCGCTCTCTACTACTCACTCTCTAGTACTCTCTACTACTCGCTCTACTTCTCACTCTCTACTACTCTCTACTACTCACTCTCTACTACTCTACAACTCTCTACTACTCTCTACTACTCTCTACTACTCGCTCTACTACTCTCTCTACTTCTCACTCTCTACTTCTCACTCTCGACTACTCTCTACTATTCACTCTCTACTACTCACTCTCTACTACTCCACAACTCTCTACTACTCACTCTCAACTACTCGCTCTACTACTCTCTACTACTCACTCTCTACTACTCCCTCTACTTTTCTCTCTACTACTCTCTACTACTCACTCTACTACTCACTCTACTACACTCCACTAGTCACTCTCTACTACTCACTACCTACTACTACACTACTCTCTGCTACTCACTCTCTACTACTCACTCTGTACTAATCTCTACTACTCACTCTCTACTATTCTCTGCTACTCACTCTCTGCTACTCACTCTCTACTACTCACTCTCTACTACTCACTCTCTAACTCACTCTCTACAACTCACTCTCTACAACTCACTCTCTACAACTCACTCTCTACAACTCACTCTCTACAACTCACTCTCTACAACTCACTCTCTACTACTCACTCTCTACAACTCACTCTCTACTACTCACTCTCTACTACTATCTCTCTACTACTCGCTCTCTACTACTCGCTCTCTACTACTCGCTCTCTACTACTCGCTCTCTACTACTTGCTCTCTACTACTCGCTCTCTACTACTTGCTCTCTACTACTCGCTCTCTACTACTCGCTCTACACTACTCTCTACTACTCACTCTCTACTATTCACTCTCTATAACTCACTCTCTACAACTCACTCTCTACAACTCACTCTCTACAACTCACTCTCTACTACTCACTCTCTACAACTCACTCTCTACTACTCACTCTCTACTACTATCTCTCTACTACTCGCTCTCTACTACTCGCTCTCTACTACTTGCTCTCTACTACTCGCTCTCTACTACTCGCTCTACACTACTCTCTACTACTCACTCTCTACTACTCACTCTCTACAACTCACTCTCTACTACTCACTCTCTACTACTATCTCTCTACTACTCGCTCTCTACTACTCGCTCTCTACTACTTGCTCTCTACTACTCGCTCTCTACTACTCGCTCTCTACTACTCGCTCTCTACTACTTGCTCTCTACTACTCGCTCTCTACTACTTGCTCTCTACTACTCGCTCTACTACTCGCTCTCTACTACTCGCTCTCTACTACTTGCTCTCTACTACTCACTCTCTACTACTCACTCTCTACTATGCACTACTACTCGCTCTACTACTCACTCTCTACTACTCAGTCTCTACAACTCACTCTCTACAACTCACTCTACTACTCACTCTCTACTACTCACTCTCTACTACTCACTCTCTACTACTCACTCTCTACTACTCACTCTCTACTACTCACTCTCTACTACTCGCTCTCTACTACTCGCTCTCTACTACTCGCTCTCTACTACTCACTCTCTACTACTCACTCTCTACTACTCACTCTCTACAACTCACTCTCTACAACTCACTCTACTACTCACTCTCTACTACTCACTCTCTACTACTCACTCTCTACTACTCACTCTCTACTACTCACTCTCTACTACTCACTCTCTACTACTCGCTCTCTACTACTCGCTCTCTACTACTCGCTCTCTACTACTCGCTCTGCACTACTCGCTCTCCACTACTCACTCTACCACTAGCTCCCAACTACTCTCTACTACTCACTCTACTACTCAATCTCTACTACTCGCTCTCTACTACTCGCTCTCTACTACTCGCTCTCTACTACTCGCTCTGCACTACTCGCTCTCCACTACTCACTCTACCACTAGCTCCCAACTACTCTCTACTACTCACTCTACTACTCAATCTCTACTACTCTCTACTACTTCCTCTACTTCTCACTCTCTACTACTTCCTCTACTTCTCACTCTCTACTACTCTCTACTACTCACTCTACTAATAACTCTCTACTACACTCCACTACTCTCCACTACTCACTCTCTACTACTCCACTTCTCTCTGCTACTCACTCTCTACTATTCTCTGCTACTCACTCTCTACAACGCACTCTCTACAACGCACTCTCTACAACGAACTCTCTACAACGCACTCTCTACAACGCACTCTCTACAACGCACTCTCTACAACGCACTCTCTACAACGCACTCTCTACAACGCACTCTCTACAACGCACTCTCTACAACGCACTCTCTACAACGCACTCTCTACAACGCACTCTCTACAACTCACTCTCTACAACTCACTCTCTCACTCTCTACAACTCACTCTCTACAACTCACTCTCTACAACTCACTCTCTACAACTCACTCTCTACAACTCACTCTCTACAACTCACTCTCTACAACTCACTCTCTACAACTCACTCTCTACTACTATCTCTACTACTATCTCTCTACTACTCACTCTCTACTACTTACTCTCCTACTCACTCTCTACTACTCTCTACTACTCTCTCTACTACTCTCTACCACTCACTCTCTACTACTCTCTCTCTACTACTCTCTCTACTACTCTCTCTACTACTCACTCTACTACTCTCTACCTCTTACTCTCTACCACCCTCTCTCTAATACTCTCTACTACTCACTCTCTACTACTCACTCTCCACTACTCACTCTCTACTACTCCCTCCCAACTACTCTCTACTACTCACTCTCTATGACTCTACTACTCACTCTCTACTACTCACTCTCTATTTGCTCTCTACTACTCGCTCTCTACTGCTCACTCTCTAGTACTCTCTACTACTCGCTCTACTTCTCACTCTCTACTACTCTCTACTACTTACTCTCTACTACTCTACAACTCTCTACTACTCGCTCTACTACTCTCTACTACTCGCTCTACTTCTCAATCTCTACTTCTCACTCTCTACTACTCACTCTCCACTACTCCACAACTCTCTACTACTCACTCTCTACTACTCGCTCTTTACTACTCACTATCTCTCTACTACTCGCTCTACTACTCTCTCTCTACTACTCTCTACTATTCGCTCTCTACTACTCAATCTCTGACTCTAATACTCACTCTCTACTAATCTCTACTACTCATTCTCTGCTACTCTCTCTACTGCTCTCTACTACTCTCTCTCTACCACTCTCTCTACCACTCTCTCTACTACTCTCTCTCTACTATTCACTCTCTACTACTCACTCTCTACTACTCTACAACTCTCTACTACTCGCTCTACTACTCTCTACTACTCGCTCTACTACTCTCTCTACTTCTCACTCTCTACTTCTCACTCTCTACTACTCTCTACTATTCACTCTCTACTACTCACTCTCTACTACTCACTCTCTACTACTCACTCTCTACTTGCTCTCTACTACTCTCTACTACTCACTCTCTACTACTCACTCTACTACTCTCTACTACTCGCTCTACTTCTCACTCTCTACTACTCTCTACTACTAACTCTCTACTACTCGCTCTACAACTCTCTACTACTCGCTCTACTACTCTCTACTACTCGCTCTACTTCTCACTCTCTACTTCTCACTCTCTACTACTCCACAACTCTCTACTTCTCACTCTACTACTCGCTCTTTACTACTCACTATCTCTCTACTACTCGCTCTACTACTCTCTCTACTAATCTCTACTATTCGCTCTCTACTACTCAATCTCTGACTCTACTACTCACTCTCTACTAATCTCTACTACTCATTCTCTACTAATCTCTCTACTACTCTCTCTACTGCTCTCTACTGCTCTCTCTCTACCACTCTCTCTACTACTCTCTCTACTATTCACTCTCTACTACTCACTCTCTACTAATCTCTACTACTCACTTTCCACTACTCACTATTTACTACTCGCTCTCTACTCTCTACTACTCACTCTCTAATACTCTCTACAACTCTCTACTACTCACTCTCTACTACTCTCCAATACTCACTCTACTACTCTCTACAACTCTCTACCACTCACTCTCTACCACTCACTCTCTACCACTCACTCTCTACCACTCACTCTCTACCACTCACTCTCTACCACTCACTCTCTACCACTCACTCTCTACCACTCACTCTCTACCACTCACTCTCTACCACTCACTCTCTACCACTCACTCTCTACCACTCACTCTCTACCACTCACTCTCTACCACTCTCTCTACCACTTAATCTCTACTACTCACTCTCTACTACTCACTCTCTACTACTCCCTCTACTTCTCACTCTCTACTACTCTCTACTACTCTCTACTACTCTCTACTACTCTCTACTACTCTCTACTACTCACTCTACTACTCACTCTACTACACTCCACTACTCACTCTCTACTACTCACTCTGTACTAATCTCTACTACTCACTCTCTACTATTCTCTGCTACTCACTCTACTACTCACTCTCTACTACTCACTCTCTACTACTCACTCTCTACTATTCACCCTCTACAACTCACTCTCTACAACTCACTCTCTACTACTATCTCTCTACTACTCACTCTTTACTACTCGCTCTCTACTACTCGCTCTACTTCTCACTCTCTACTACTCTCTACTACTCACTCTCTACTATTCACTCTCTACTATTCACTCTCTCTACTCTACAACTCTCTACTACTCACTCTCTACTACTCGCTCTACTACTCTCTACTACTCTCTCTACTACTCTCTCTCTACTACTCTCTACTACTCGCTCTCTACTACTTGCTCTCTACTACTCGCTCTCTACTACTTGCTCTCTACTACTCACTCTACTACTCGCTCTACTACTCGCTCTACTACTCGCTCTACTACTCGCTCTACTACTCGCTCTACTACTCACTCTCCTACTCGCTCTACTACTCACTCTCTACTACTCACTCTCTACTACTCACTCTCTACTACACTACTCTCTACTACTCACTCTCTACAACTCACTCTCTACTACTCATTCTCTACTACTCACTCTCTACTACTCGTTCTCTACTACTCGTTCTCTACTACTCGCTCTCCACTACTCGCTCTCCACTACTCGCTCTCTACTACTCGCTCTCTACTACTCGCTCTACCACTAGCTCCCAACTACTCTCTACTAGTCACTCTACTACTCACTCTCTACTACTCTGCTACTACTCGCTCTCTACTATGCACTACTGCTCACTCTACTACTCACTACCTACTACAGTCCACTACTCACTCTCTACTACTCACTACCTACTACTCCACTACTCTCTGCTACTCACTCTCTACTATTCTCTGCTACTCACTCTCTGCTACTCACCCTCTACAACGCACTCTCTAGAACTCACTCTCTAGAACTCACTCTCTACAACTCACTCTCTACTACTATCTCTCTACTACTCTCTACTACTCACTCTCTACTACTCACTCTCTACTACTCACTCTCTCCTACTCACTCTCTCCTACTCACTCTCTCCTACTCACTCTCTCCTACTCACTCTCTCCTACTCACTCTCTCCTACTCACTCTCTCCTACTCACCCTCCTACTCACCCTCCTACTCACTCTCCTACTCACTCTCCTACTCACTCTCCTACTCACTCTCCTACTCACTCTCCTACTCACTCTCCTACTCACTCTCCTACTCACTCTCCTACTCACTCTCTCTACTGCTCTCTCTCTACTACTCTCTCTCTACTACTCTCTCTACTACTCACTCTACTACTCTCTACCTCTTACTCTCTACCACCCTCTCTAATACTCTCTACTACTCGCTCTCTACTACTCGCTCTCTACTACTCTCTCTCTACTACTCACTCTACTACTCACTCTACTACTCACAACTACTCACTCTCTACTACTCCCTCCCAACTACTCTCTACTACTCATTCTCTATGACTCTACTACTCACTCTCTACTACTCAGTCTACTACTCACTCTCTACTTGCTCTCATCTACTCTCTACTACTCACTCTCTACTACTCACTCTCTACTACTCTCTACTACTCGCTCTACTTCTCACTCTCTACTACTCTCTACTACTCACTTTCTACTTCTCTACAACTCTCTACTACTCGCTCTACTACTCTCTACTACTCGCTCTACTTCTCACTCTCTACTCACTCTCTACTACTCACTCTCTACTACTCACTCTCTACTACTCCACAACTCTCTACTACTCACTCTCAACTACTCGCTCTACTACTCGCTCTACTACTCTCTACTACTCTCTACTACTCTCTACTACTCTCTACTACTCTCTCTCTCTACTACTCTCTCTCTCTACTACTCTCTACTACTCTCTCTCTACTGCTCTCTACTACTCGCTCTCTACTACTTGCTCTCTACTACTCGCTCTCTACTATGCACTACTACTCACTCTACTACTCACTCTCTACTACACTACTCTCTACTACTCACTCTCTACTACTCCACTACTCTCTACTACTCACTCTCTACAACTCACTCTCTACAACTCACTCTCTACAACTCACTCTACTACACTACTCTCTACTGCTCACTGTCTACTACTCCACTACTCTCTACTACTCACTCTCTACTACTCACTCTCTACTACTCACTCTCTACTACTCACTCTCTACAACTCACTCTCTACAACTCACTCTCTACAACTCACTCTCTACAACTCACTCTCTACAACTCACTCTCTACAACTCACTCTCTACAACTCACTCTCTACTACTCTCTACTACTCACTCTCTACGACTCGCTACTACTACTTAATCTACTACTCACTCTCCTACTCACTCACTACTACTCACTCTCTACTACTCTCTCTACTACTCTCTACCACTCACTCTCTACTACTCTCTCTACTACTCTCTCTCTACTACTCTCTCTACTACTCTCTCTACTACTCTCTCTACTACTCTCTCTACTACTCTCTCTACTACTCACTCTCTACTACTCTCTACCTCTTACTCTCTACCACCCTCTCTCGAATACTCTCTACTACTCACTCTCTACTACTCGCTCTCTACTACTCGCTCTCTACTACTCGCTCTCTACTACTCGCTCTCTACTACTCGCTCTCTACTACTCGCTCTCTACTACTCGCTCTCTACTACTCACTCTCTACTACTCACTCTCTACTACTCACTCCCAACTACTCTCTACTACTCACTCTCTATGACTCTGCTACTCGCTCTCTACTACTCACTCTCTATGACTCTGCTACTCGCTCTCTACTACTCACTCTCTAATACTTGCTCTCTACTACTCGCTCTCTACTACTCTTCTATTCGCTCTACTTCTCACTCTCTACTACTCTCTACTACTCACTCTCTACTATTCACTCTCTACTACTCTTCTGTTCGCTCTACTTCTCACTCTCTACTACTCTCTACTACTCACTCACTACTATTCACTCTCTACTACTCTACAACTCTCTACTACTCGCTCTACTACTCTCTCTCTACTCTCTACTACTCACTCTCTACTACTTGCTCTCTACTACTCGCTCTCTACTATGCACTACTACTCACTCTACTACTCACTCTACTACTCACTACTACTCACTCTCTACTACTCACTCTCTACTACTCACTCTCTACTACTCCCCTACTCTCTACTACTCCCCTACTCTCTACTACTCCCCTACTCTCTACTACTCTCCTACTCTCTACTACTCCCCTACTCTCTACTACTCCCCTACTCTCTACTACTCCCCTACTCTCTACAACTCACTCTCTACAACTCACTCTCTACAACTCACTCTCTACAACTCACTCTCTACAACTCACTCTACTACTCACTCTACACTACTCTCTACTACTCTCTCTACTCACTCTACTACTCACTCTACTACTTACTCTCTACTACTTACTCTCTACTACTTACTCTCTACTACTCACTCTCTACTACTCACTCTCTACTACTCACTCTCTACTACTCACTCTCTACTACTCACTCTCTACTACTCACTCTCTACTGCTCCCTCTCTACTGCTCCCTCTCTACTACTCCCTCTCTACTACTCCCTCTCTACTACTCCCTCTCTACTACTCTCTCTACTATTCACTCTCTACTACTCTCTCTCTACTACTCGCTCTCAACTACTCTCTACTACTCACTCTCTGCTACTCTCTACTACTCTCTCTCTACCTCTCTCTCTACTACTCTCTACCTCTCTACCTCTCTACACCTCTACCTCTACACCTCTACTTCTCTACCTCTCTCTACACGCACACATATGCATATACGTATATGCATATATATGCATATGCATTTATATATGTTTATGTGTATATATATACTATCTACTGGCGGTCGCCAGTAGATAGTTAAAGTTAGGACCTATTTTCCATAGGAAATCCGCAACATTCTATTCCCAATAAGTCTGGCGCCGATTGACGAATCTTTGTGAAATTTTCCAAACTTTTGGCCAGCTCCGCTCCGCTCCTACCCTGAACGTTTTGTGGTGATTCGTCAAGCGGGGGCCAAAAAAAAATGGGGGTCCCAAAACGCATTTTCCCCATGCAATTTCCCATAGGATCTGTTGTCGCAGCTACAGCCCGAACCGCTGAACGGAATGACACCAAATTTGGCAAAGAGGTAGTCCTCAGTTCAGACTTGTGCCTTTTACATAAATGGTGTGAATCTGTTCAGTAGTTCCTGAGAAAATTAGGGTAAAAAAGTTAGAGATATTTGTGGCCTGGGAGGATCTGCGGACCTGCCTGCACCATAAGCGCACCCTCCCCGAACCAAGCGTGCACCCTCCCGATCGCGCGCTGAATGCTAATTGGCTGTCGAGTGTCTCTCTACATTCGAAACCAGGAACTGTTCGCGGCCATTTTCTGCCTCGGTAGAAGCGAGGCTGAAGAAGCAAGGGGAATAAGTGTGTAAAACATATAAAGGGGGCAGAGTGGAAATACTCTGACCCTCTAGAGGTGCTTAGGGGGTCCCAGAAGGACCCCCTAAGGCCCCCCTTTTTTTTTTTTTAACGGCAAAATACGCGCACGGTGCGCGCATCCTTACGCATTGGGTGCACGGTTTCTCACGCGTTGTGTGCGCGGATACACGGCAAAGTTTTTTGAAAAAAGACAAGAAATCATTGGTTGTATGACTACTTTCTACACTGAAAGGTAGGGTGTATATTTCTGTTTTTTAAAGGTATGATTCTTATTGGTTAACAAAAACAGATTGTAAGGAACATTATGTATGATAAGCTGATATGTTGAAAAGTCAAGCACACTTCCTGTCTTGTTTAGTAATATTGTGTGCTGAACTTGTGACCTGTGAGCTCAGTGCAGTGTTCCATGACCTGTTTCTATGGTAACAGGCAGAAGGCAGATTGGGGGAAGGGTTGAAATGTATTTCATTTGGAAAGGGTTGAAATGTTTAACCAATAGAAATGTGTGTTTGCTTTTGAGTTTATGTGTGAAGGATTGTGATTTGATGTTTACATGTATATGTGTGGAAAATGAAAGGGAAACTTTTCCATTCTTTGTTTTTGCTGAGAGGTGCACAGGGCAGAGATTCTGTAAAAGAAAATATGGTGAGTGATTGATATACTTCTTAATCTACAAAAGAACTTTAAAGATGAGTTATTTAATTGTGAGGGGATGTATGTAGACTATTTTGATTTTAATCAGACTAATGTATTTCTCCTGCTAAAGTGTAGGGAGTACTTTTTTTCTCTACAATGTGTGTGCATGTAGAAACCATTCTGTGATAAGCATTTGTGTTTTTCATGTGTTTGTAGACCGATAACTGTGCTGTTTTTATATTTTGGTAGAATTAGAAACCAGTCATTGTTTATGAATTTGTGAAATGAGTTATGTTATGTTTCTATACTAAAATGTAGTACTACTTCTAGATGAAGAAATGTGTTTTGGTATAGTGCAAGGGATAGTGTTGTTTTTCTAAAATCACACTGTGAGTCTGTGTGCATTTGGGTAAGGATTGTGAGAGAAGCATTTGGTAACATCGTGTATTTGCTGACAGATAACTAATTTAAAACCTCTCGTTGTCAAGTTTTAGTAGCATTAGAAGACAGTTATGGCTTATGCTTTCATTAAATGAGTCAGGCATTGACAGTAAATTGCAGTCGTGAAATATGTAGATTGTGTGCGGTTCCCTTACCACTTGCTCTGTAGTGAATGAGTTTTGGTAAACTCCTAGGGATAGTGGTGCTTGTCTAGAATCACACTGTGAGTTAGTGTGTATTTGGGATCAGTGTGAGAGAAGCATTTGGTAACATCATGTATTTGCTGACAGATAACTGTTTTAAAACCTGTCATGTTGTGAAGTTTTAGTAGCATTAGAATCCAGTCTTTGCTTATGCGTTGATTAAATTAGTCATGCTTTGACACTGATGTGCTGTACTTAAATATGTAGATTGTGTGCAGTACCATTAACTCTTCCAGACTAGTGAATGAGTTTTGGTAAACTCCTAGGATAGTGTTGCTTGTCTAAAATTACACTGTGAGTCTGTGTGCATTTGGGTAAGGATTGTGAGAGAAGCATTTGGTAACATCGTGTATTTGCTGACAGATACCTGTTTTAAAACCGGTCATGTTGTCAAGTTTTAGTAGCATTAGAAGCCAGTCTTAGCTTATGCTTTGATTAAATGAGTCAGGCTTTGACACAAAAGTGCAGTCCTGAAATATGAAGATTGTGTGCAGTTCTCTTACCACTTCCACAGTAGTGAATGATTTTTGGTAAACTCCTAGGTATAGTGGTTGTTGTCTAAAATCACACTGTGAGTGTGTGTGCATTTGGGAACCACTGTGAGAGAAGCATTTAGTAACATTGTGTATTTGCTGACAGATAACTATTTTAAAACCTCTCGTTGTCAAGTTTTAGTAGCATTAGAAGCTAGTCTTTGCTTATGCATTGATAAAATGAGTCAGGGTTTGGCACTAAGGTGCAGTACCATGTACTATTCTGTTCACTGTGGCAGAACTGAAAATTTAAAAGTTTTACCTAAGCACTGTCCTAGAAGTAGTCTGATTATTTAGTCAGTTTCTAAGTACCAAATAGATTGCTTCAAATGTCTATGCAGTATGCATGTAGTGTTCTAACATACTATACACTTGTCTTTTACACCTTCAATTCCCTAGTCAATATCCATACACTTCCAGGAAACAGCCTGTCACTTCCTTTGCAGTCCTCTAGAGACCCATTCAACAGCATGTACTAATCCATTCACTGTGCCAAAACCCTAACACTTATAAATTCACCAAGACACTCTCTTTCCAGTACTCTAATGATTCAGTCACTGCCTAAGTATTCATGCACTGAGCCAGGTCTTAGCACATGGACTTCTTCAAACCCCTATCCACTATGCATGCAGTCCTCTAACCACCCACACACTTGTCTTTCACACCTTCAATTCCCCAGTCAGTATCCGTTCACTTCCAGCAAACACCCTGTCACTGCCGTTGCACTCCTCTAGTGACCCATTCAGCATCATGTACTAATCCATTCACTGCGCCAAACCCTAATAAATTCACCCAGGCACTCTCCTTGCAGTACTCTAATCATTCAGTCAGTACCCAAGTACTCATCCAGTGACCCAGGCCTTAGTATATGGACTGCTTCAAACCCTTATCCACTATGCATGCAGTCCTCTAACCACGTACACAATTGTCTTTCACACCTTCAATTCCCTAGTCAGTATCCGTTCACTTCCAGGAAACATCCTGTCACTTCCTTTGCCGTCCTCTAGTGACCCATTCAGCACCATGTACTAATCCATTCACGGTGCTAAAACCCAAACACTTATAAATTCACCAAGATACTATCTTTGCAGTCCTCTAATCATTCAGTCAGTGCCTAAGTATTCATACACTGAGCCAGGCCTTAGCACATGGACTGCTTCAAACCCCTATGCACTATGCATGCAGTCTTCTAACCACCTAGACACTTGTCTTTCACATTTTCAATTTCCTAGTCAGTATCCATACAGTCCAGCACTTGTCACTGCCTTTGCACTCCTCTAGTGACCCATTCAGTACCAAGTACTAATCCATTCCCTGTGCGAAAAGCCTAGCACCTATAAATTCACCTAGGCACTCTCCTTGCTGTACTCTAACCATTCAGTCATTACCCAAGTAGTCATGCAGTGAGCCAGGCCTTAGCACATGGACTGCTTTAAATGCCTATGCAGTATGGATGCAGTCCTCTAATCCCCTACACAGTTGTGTTTCACACCTTCTATTCCCTAGTTAGTATTCATACTCTTGTAGCAAACACCCTGTCACTCACCCAGTGTGTCTCCTTATAGTACTGTAATCATTTAGTCAGTTAGCATGTAGTCTTTTAGTGAGGTAGGCTTTAGGGCATGAACTGCTTCAAAGTAGTATGCACTATGCATGTAGTGTTTTAACGATCGTCACACTTGTGGTTCAGGGCTATAGTTTCTTAGTCAGTTTTTATATAAAATATGTTTGTACAGTAATGGAATAGTATAAATTTGAAAGTTAATAATATACATTTATTTGTAATTCTTTTTTACAGATACAGAACAGGAGTGTTTCTCATCTGTTTGCACTCTTCTCGTGCAAGATTGTTTGGATGAAGGGTCCTTAGGTGTTTCATCATACTTGCTGTGCCGCACGAGTATTTTTTGTTAGGATCCCCTTGTGTAACTCTTTGGCAAATCTTGCGAGTGACGAAGGTGGCATTGGTCTTTGTTTGCCCCTTGGGAAAAGTAAAAAATGTCCTCACCACTGAAAAAAAACGTTGTGGCGTGGTGCCTTCTGCAAAAAAAATTCCAAAGCTGCGGTAAATATTTTAAAGCAGCAACATTTACAGTTTTTGTAAGTTAAACTTATAAAATTTTGTTAGCTGTATGCATTTTATATATTAGTGATTTGTTTCTTGTGGTATTTTGTTGAGAATACCATGTTGTGTTTTTTTTTAACAATCTTTCTGATTTTCCAGGTCTGTCGTCGACATCCGTGGTTCCCACAGAAGTGTTCCGCCTTGTTGTTTTGTATTATCATTGTTACATTTTGTTTATTAGTTTATTGTTCATATATATGTCAATAAAAAAATAAAGTTTGAAAATAGTTTATCGTTAATATATTTATTATTATAAAAACGAAAGTTTGAAAAAAAAATTAATAATGTTTTTGGTTGTTCTCTTAACTGCTGTGTGACTCTTTCTTGTTCTTATTACTGTTATTTGATGGAGTCCACCATGGTGTTAAATTTTGGGGCAATTATCGCTGGAATACTGGTGATATCTGCAGTTTGCACCAACTTCTGAATAGTGTGTTAGATTTATCTCAACTTTACTTCCGTTAAAGTGCTGATAATGAAATGGAGACTAGCCGTTCCCATGCAAAAAGACGCGAGGTGCACCTTTCCGATTTATTCTAAATACTAAAATCCTGTATTGAATTGCACTGAGGTATTAGCTGCACTTAGTGTACACACAAAATCTATTAAGAAATCTCATTGTATTTATATTGATTGGGAATAGTGCGTCAGATGCTCGATCTTGACGAGATACACTGCTCAGTTCGTATATTGTTCTGCACACGAAAAAAATACCATCACAACTTTCACACCAATTGCAATGCGAAACAAATTCCGGCGATAAGACACGTTAGCACCAGGGATTTTACACCTGCTTTCTGCTGGTGTTAAGCAGGACAACTACCTGCACCATGAAAGGGAACACAGTCAAGAGCCACACCAGAACACCCACAGGTGCCATAGAGTCAATGAGCATGATACAGGGATACCCAGGAGGGCCAGAAGGCTCATATCAACAACTCTAGGACCGCCAATGCCCCCCAAACCCACATCTTAGTAAGTGTGTCCCTGTGGTCATTGTCTTAGCATGATAGGCACGAGCCCTGCAACATCACAGTGTGCTGTCACCTCAGCATTGGCAGTGAGCCTGCATGTGTAGCTACGTACGCATCCTCCTGCATGCACAACTGGCGTGTGCTGGTCTGGGGTTCACAGGTCAGTGCAGGGGTGTGCCTATCCGGCAAGGGGAACGGGGTGTCTCGGACATGTCCGTGTACAGGAAGTGCGGTAAGTGTGTCTCTGTGTTCTGGTGTGACCTGCTACAAGAGCCGCAGCAGTCGATGTTGTAAAGTGGCATACACCACCTCCAAACGGCACTGTGATGTTGTAGTTTGAATGTAGCAGGACATGCGCAAATAGGCATTACAATGGTGTGCCGTATGAGTGCCGTACGAGTGCACGAGATACAACAGCGTACCGTACAAAAGTGTGGGGGCTCGTGGGAGGGAGGAGCAGCCGTTTGGCAACATAACACACAGTGAACTCGACCATGTGCCACATGCTGGGCATCTCATCCATGATGACCACGGTCGCAGACATCCCACAACACCAACGACTGGCCTTTGTACACATCCTGTATGAATGCAGCGTGGTTTTCACTTCTATGCTCGTTCAGTGGTGTGATGTTGGCGGGTTGTGTGACTTGTGCTCCTTGTTGGTGTGTTTCATTTTGGCCATTGTTAGTCTATATATGTGTTGTACTTAATTGTGCATGTGTTCCATTCTGCCCATCTCCCCCCCCCTCCCCCCACTCCCTGCTTCTTCTTCTTCCTACTGCTGTTGTGTCTATAATTTTGTTGCTGCACACATAAATACATGTAAAGAATAAATTAGAATAGTTCCTTGATTCTTTTAGGTTTCAAAACTTCTCTATTGGTTTCTATTTAATTTTCCATATGAACCGTTTTTTAAATATTCAACAACACATAGAAGTCAGTAGTGCAACGTATTCTATCAACACACTTTCTAGAACATTCTACAACACGTGCAGGTTAAAAGTTCATCAATTTTTTAAAACTTAACGGTATTTTTTGTAACATTTTCTTGAACACGTGCAGGTTAAAAGTTCACGATTGTTTAAAGTTCGAACAGTGCCTTCCAAATGTAAGTAGCAGGTGTGGTTGAGCTGAGCAAATTTTATCCTATGATATGTACTCCACGTTGAAACTGCTTTTTCTTAACCAATCACAAAGATGCTTTTCCACAAAACTAATGTGCACCCTACTGTCATCAGTGATGTCATTTGAGATGTCATCAGTGATGTCATCTGTGATGTCTCTGACCATGTCATGAGTGATGTAATATGTGACGTCATCAGCAGTTCATTGCGGGGGCACGGGTTATAGTTAGCTGAACTAACTATAACAGGGGAATTTCTAGGGTTTTGTACGAGGGAAATGTCCAGCTAACTATAACGCCCCTGAAACCTATGGTTTTTTCAGTGAATTTCTAAGGTTTTTTAAATGCTAATTCCTAACTATAACGTGCCTGAAACTTATGGTTTTTTCAGTGTAGATATATATATATACATATATAAACATATATAGAATCTGCATATCTATATAGATACAAATATAAATGCACGCATACATATACATATATGCATTTATATGCATGTTATGTACATGAAAGTTTGAAAAACACTAATAAACGCAAAGCTAAAAAGCCACCTAATTACAAACAGAATTGCTTTAACTTAAACGAGGGCGAGACCTATTGCATTTTCAATGCTTGTTTATTTTGGTTCCATCAAGAAGGCATTCAGATGTGTCACACATTTTCCATAAATTCTGAATGTTAGCACCCTAGTTGCTCATTAGATCACTGTAGCAATGCTACTGCTCACCAGGGAAGTTTGCTGCTGGTATTCAAATTGCATGTTTCAGTCTGCATGTCAGAATTTTTTTAATGAAATAGAAGTGGATGTGAGAAGTCAAAATGTGCCATAATTTTTCTTTCTGCAGCAGCACTAATCATAATTTCTATGGCAAAATGAACCCCCTCATTTTGTTCCTTTGCAAATTAAATGTTTTAAGGGTTACCACTTTATTCCAATCAAGATGGCTTCAGGTGTGCCATACTTTTGTCATAAGTAAGACGGTTAGCGCTCTAGTTGTTCTTTAGAACACTCTGGGACATTCTGTCATTGGGTTATACTTAGGCTACATATGGGTGATATTTGTGCTACAATTGGGCTCTTTTGTCTCTGGTGGCCATCTTGGGAGACTTATTTCTTATGAAGTTTCCTAATTTCCTCATTTACTACAGTCTCCTCAAGAAAATACTTTCAGTTTTTAAATTTGATTCCATCAAGAAGGCATTCAGATATGTCTCACATTTGCCATCAATTAGGAATGTTAGCACTCTAGTTGCTTGTTAGATCACTGTAGTAAAGCTACTGCTCACCAGGGACGTCTGCTGCTGGTATTGAAAGTGCATGTTTCAGTCTGCATGCCAGAATTGTTTATTGAAATAGAAGAGGATTTGAGAAGTCACGCAAAATGTGCCCTAATTTTTCTTTTTTCAGCACTAATCATGATTTCTATGGCAAAATGAACCCCCTCATTGTGTTCCTTTTAAATTAAACTACTCACTAGAAACTACTCACTAGAAACTATTCTCTACTACTTACTCTCTACTACGCCCTACTACTCACTCTCTACTACTCACTCTACTACTCTCTACCACTCACTCTCTACTACTCTACTACTCTCTCTCTACTACTCTCTCTATCTCTCTACTACTCTCTCTCTACTACTCTCTCTCTACTACTCTCTCTCTACTACTCTCTCTCTACTACTCACTCTACTACTCTCTACTGCTCACTCTCTACTACTCTCTCTCTATTACTCCCTCTACTACTCCCTCTCTACTACTCCCTCTCTACTACTCACTCTCTACTACTCACTCTCCACTACTCACTCTCCACTACTCTCTCTCTACTACTTGCTCTCAACTACTCTCTACTACTCACTGTCTACAACTCACGCTCTACTACTCTCTACTACACTCTCTTCTACTCACTCTCCACGACTCACTCTACTACTCTCTCTACTACTCACTACTACTCTCCACTACTTACTCTACTACTCACTCTCTACTACTCTCTCCACTACTCACTCTCTACTACTCACTCTACTACTCTCTACTACTCACTCTCTACTACTCGCTCTCTACTACTCGCTCTCTACTACTCGCTCTCTACTACTCGCTCTCTACTACTCGCTCTCTACTACTCACTCTACTACTCTTTACAACTCACTCTCTACTACTCACTCTACTACTCTTTACTACTCACTCTCTACTACTCTCTCTACTACTCTCTTCTACTATCTACTACACACTCTCTACTACTTGCTCTCTACTCCTCACTCTACTACTCACTCTCTACTACTATCTACAACTCACTCTCTACTACTATCTACTACTCACTCTCTACTACTCAACTACTCTCTACTACTCTCTACTACTCACTACTACTCCACTACTCTCTACTACTCATACTCTACTACTCCCTACTACTCTCTCTACTACTCCCTACTACTCTCTCTACTACTCCCTCTCTACTACTCTACTAATCCATACTACTCTCTCTACTACTCACTCTCTACTACTCACTACTATTCTCTCTACTACTCTCTACACTACTCACCCTCTACAACTCACCCTCTACAACTCACCCTCTACAACTCACCCTCTACAACTCACCCTCTACAACTCACCCTCTACAACTCACCCTCTACAACTCACCCTCTACAACTCACCCTCTACAACTCACCCTCTACAACTCATTCTCTACAACTCACTCTCTACTACTCACTGTCCTACTCTCTCTCTCTACTACTCTCACTCTACTACACTCTCTCTACTACACTCTCTCTACTACTCTCTCTCTACTACTCTCTCTCTACTACTCTCTCTCTCTACTACTCTCTCTCTACTACTCTCTACCTCTTACTCTCTACCTCTTACTCTCTACCACCCTCTCTCTACTACTCTCTACTACTCACTCTCTACAACTCACTCTCTACTACTCACTCTCTACTACTCACTACCACTCACTCTCTACTACTCTACTGCTCACTCTCTACTACTCTCTATCTACTGCTCTCCCTCTACTTCTAACTCTCTACTATTCACTCCCTACTATTCACTCTCTACTACTCACTCTCTATTACTCACTCTCTACTACTCGCTCTCTACTGCACTCTACCAACTACACATTCGCCTACTCTCTACTACTCACTCTACTACTCACTCTCTACTACTCTCTACTACTCACTCTCTACTACTCACTCTCCACTACTCACTCTCTACTACTCACTCTCTACTACTCTCTACTACTCTCTACTACTCTCTACTACTCACTACTATTCTCTCTACTACTCTCTCTACTACACTCTCTTCTACTCACTCTCTACTACTCACTCTACTAGTCTCTACCACTCACTCTCTACTACTCCACTACTCACTCTCTACTACTCACTCTCTACTACTCTCAACTAATCACTCTACTACTCACTCTCTACTACTCACTCTCTACTACTCACTCTACTACTCACTCTCTACTACTCTCTCTACTACTCACTCTACTACTCTCTCAACTACTCTCTACTACTTGTTCTCTACTACTCCCTACTACTCACTCTACTACTCACTACTACTCACTCACTACTACTCACTCACTACTACTCCACTACACTCTACTACTCGCTCTCTACTACTCATGCTCTACTACTCCCTACTACTCTCTCTACTAGACACTCTACTACTCACTCTCTACTACTCACTCTCTACTACTCCCTACTACTCACTCTACTACTCACTCTCTACTACTGCCTACTACTCACTCTCTACAACTCCACTACTCTCTACTATTCACTCTCTACTACTCCACTACTCTCTACTACTCACTATCTACTACTCACTCTCTACTACTCTCTAGTACTCCCTACTATTCTCTCTACTACTCACTCTCTACTACTCACTCTCTACTACTCACTCTCTACTACTCACTCTCTACTACTCACTCTCTACTACTCACTCTCTACTACTCACTCTCTACTACTCACTCTCTACTACCCAATCTCTACTACTCTCTAATACACACTCACTACTACTCACTACTTCTCACTACTACTCACTCACTACTACTCACTCTACTCACTCTACTACTCACTCACTACTACTCACACTACTCACTTTCTGCTACTCTATCTACTATCCTCTACTACTCATCCTCTACTCTCTACTACTCATCTCTACACCTCTACCTCTCTACACCTCTACCTCTCTACCTCTACTTCTCTACCTCTCTCTACACGCACACATATGCACATACGTATATGCATATGCATTTATATGTGTATGTGTGTATATATATATATATATATATATATATATATATATACATATATAAACATATATAGAATCTGCATATCTATATAAATACAAATATAAATGTATGCATACATATACATATACGCATACATATGCATGTTATGTACATGAAAGTTTGAAAAACACTAATAAAAGCAAAGCTAAAAAGCCACCTTATTACAAACTGAATTGCTTTAACTTAAACGAGGGTGAGACCTATTGCATTTTCAATGCTTGTTTACTTTAGTTCCATCAAGAAGGCATTCAGATGTGTCACACATTTGCCATAAATTCTGAATGTTAGCACTCTAGTTCCTTATTAGATCACTGAAGTAAAGCTACTGCTCAACAGGGAAGTCTGCTGCTGGTATTGAAAGTGCATGTTTCAGTCTGCATGTCAGAATTCTTTAATGAAATAGAAGAGGATTTGAGAAGTCACGCAAAATGTACCCTAATTTTTCTTTTTTCAGCACTAATCATAATTTCTATGGCAAAATGAACCCCCTCATTGTGTTCCTTTTAAATTAGACTACTCACTAGAAACTACTCTCTACTACTCACTCTCTACTCCTCTCTACTCCTCTACTACTCTCTCTCTTCTACTCTCTCTACGAGATCTCTACTTCTCCCTCTCTACTACTCACTCTACTGCTCACTCTCTACTACTCTCTCTCTACTATTCACTCTCTACTATTCACTCTACTACTCACTCTCTACTATTCGCTCTCTACTGCTCTCTACTACTCACTCTCCACTACTCACTCTCCACTACTCACTCTCCACTACTCACTCTCTACTACTTGCTCTCAACTACTCTCTATTACTCACTCTCTACAACTCACTCTCTACTACTCTACTACTCTCTACTACACTCTCTTCTACTCACTCTCTACAACTCACTCTACTACTCTCTCTACTACTCTATACTACTCTCGCTACTACTCACTCTCTACTACTCTCTACTACTTACTCTACTACTTACTCTACTACTCACTCTACTACTCACTCTCTACTACTCACTCTCTACTACTCACTCTCTACTACTCACTCTCTACTACTCACTCTCTACTACTCCCTCTCTACTACTCCCTCTCTACTACTCTCTACTACTCACTCTATACTACTCTCTCTACTACTCACTCTACTACTACTCTCTACTACTCACTCTACTACTCACTCTCTACTACTCCCTACTACTCACTCTACTACTCCCTACTACTCACTCTACTACTCACTCTCTACTACTGCCTACTACTCACTCTCTACTACTCCACTACTCTCTACTATTCACTCTCTACTACTCCACTACTCTCTACTACTCACTATCTACTACTCACTCTCTACTACTCTCTAGTACTCCCTACTATTCTCTCTACTACTCACTCTACTACTCACTCTCTACTACTCGCTCTGCACTACTCTCTACTACTCACTCTCTACTACTCACCCTCTACATCTTACTCTCTACAACTCACTCTCTACAACTCACTCTCTACAACTCACTCTCTACCACTCACTCTCTACCACTCACTCTCTACTACTCACTCTCCTACTCAATCTCTACTACTCTCTCTCTACTACTCTCTACCACTCACTCTCTACTACTCACTCTACTACTTTCACTCTACTACTTACTCTCTCTCTACTACTCACTCTCCTACTCTCTACCTCTTAGTCTCTACCACCCCCTCTCTACTACTCTCTACTACTCACTCTCTACTACTTACTCTCTACTACTCGCTCTCTACTACTCGCTCTCTACTACTCGCTCTCTACTACTCGCTCTCTACTATTGACTCTCCACTACCCACTCTCTACTACTCGCTCCGAACTATTCTCTACTACTCACTCTACTTCTCCCTCTGCAACTCACTCTCTACTACTCACTCTCTACTACTCTCTACAACTCAATGTCTGCTACACACACTCTACTATTTGCTCTCTACTACTCACTCTCCACTACTCTCTACTACTCACTCTACTTCAAACTCTCTACTACTCTTTACTACTCACTCTACTACTCACTCTCTACAATTCTCTACAACTCTCTACTACTCACTGCCACTCTCTCTACTACTCTCTACTACTCTCTCTGCTACTTTCTCTACTACTCTCTACTACTCCACTACTCTCTATTACTCACTCTCTACAACTCACTCTCTACTAATCACTCTGTTACGCACTCTCTACTACTCACTCTATTACTCCCTCTCTACTACTCACTCTCTACTACTCTTTCTACTACTCTCTACTACTCACTCTACTACTCACTCTCTACTACTCAATCTACTACTCTCTTCCACTCACTCTCTACTACTCTACTACTCTCTCTACTACTCTCTCTCTGCTACTAACTCTCTACTACTCACTCTCTACTACTCGCTCTCCACTGCTCTCTACCTACTACTCTCTCTACTACTCCCTCTCAACTACTCACTCTACTACTCTCTACTACTCACTCTCTACTACTCACTCTCTACTACTCACTCTCTACTACTCGCTCTCTACTGCTCTCTACTACTCACTCTCCACTACTCACTCTCCACTACTCACTCTCCACTACTCACTCTCCACTACTCACTCTCCACTACTCGCTCTCAACTACTCGCTACTACTCACTCTCCACTACTCACTCTCTACTACTCTCTACTACACTCTACTATACTCTCTCTACTACACTCTCCCCTACTCACTCTACCACTCACTCTCTACTACTCCACTACTCACTCTCTACTACTCACTCTCTACTACTCACTCACTACTACTCCACTATACTCTACTACTCTCTCTACTACTCACTCTCTACTACTCTACTAATCCCTACTACTCTCTCTACTAGACACTCTACTACTCACTACTACTCTCTACTACTCACTCTCTATTGCTCTCTACTACTCACTCTACTACTCACTCTCTACTACTCGCTACTACTCACTCTCTACTCACTCTCTACTACTCTCTCTGCTACACTCTCTACTACTCTCTCTACTACTCTCTCTCTACTACTCTCTCTCTACTACTCTCTACTACTCACTCTACTACTGTCTATCTGCTACGCTCTACTACTCTCTCTACTAACTCTAGTACTCTCTACTACTCCCTCTTAACTACTCACTACTAATCACTCTCTACTACTCTCTACTCTCTACTACTCACTCTCTACTACCAAATCTCTAATACACACTCTCTACTACGCACTCACTACTACTCACTCACTACTACTCACACTACTCACTCTCTGCTACTCTCTACCACTCACTCTCTACTACTCACTCTCCTACTCAATCTCTACTACTCTCTCTCTACTACTCTCTACCACTCACTCTCTACTACTCACTCTACTACTTTTACTCTACTACTCTCTCTCTACTACTCTCTCTCTACTACTCACTCTCCTACTCTCTACCTCTTAGTCTCTACCACCCCCTCTCTACTACTCTCTACTACTCACTCTCTACTACTCACTCTCTACTACTCACTCTCTACTACTCGCTCTCTACTACTCGCTCTCTACTACTCGCTCTCTACTACTCGCTCTCTACTACTCGCTCTCTACTACTCACTCTCTACTATTGACTCTCCACTACCCACTCTCTACTACTCGCTCCGAACTATTCTCTACTACTCACTCTACTTCTCCCTCTGCAACTCACTCTCTACTACTCACTCTCTACTACTCTCTACAACTCAATGTCTGCTACACACTCTCTACTATTTGCTCTCTACTACTCACTCTCCACTACTCTCTACTACTCACTCTACTTCAAACTCTCTACTGCTCTTTACTACTCACTCTACTACTCACTCTCTACAATTCTCTACAACTCTCTACTACTCACTCTCTGCTACTCTCTCTACTACTCTCTACTATTCTCTCTACTACTTTCTCTACTACTCTCTACTACTCCACTACTCTCTACTACTCACTCTCTACAACTCATTCTCTACTAATCACTCTGTTACGCACTCTCTACTACTCACTCTATTACTCCCTCTCTACTACTCACTCTCTACTACTCACTCTCTACTACTCTTTCTACTACTCTCTACTACTCACTCTACTACTCACTCTCTACTACTCAATCTACTACTCTCTTCCACTCACTCTCTACTACTCTACTACTCTCTCTCTACTACTCTCTCTCTGCTACTAACTCTCTACTACTCACTCTCTACTACTCGCTCTCCACTGCTCTCTACCTATTACTCTCTCTACTACTCCCTCTCAACTACTCACTCTACTACTCTCTACTACTCACTCTCTACTACTCACTCTCTACTACTCACTCTCTACTACTCGCTCTCTACTACTCGCTCTCTACTACTCGCTCTCTACTACTCACTCTCCACTACTCACTCTCCACTACTCACTCTCCACTACTCACTCTCCACTACTCACTCTCCACTACTCACTCTCCACTACTCACTCTCCACTACTCACTCTCCACTACTCACTCTCCACTACTCACTCTCCACTACTCACTCTCCACTACTCACTCTCTACTATTCGCTCTCTACTACTCTCTACTACTCTCTACTATACTCTCTCTACTACACTCTCCTCTACTCACTCTCTACTACTCACTCTACTACTGTCTCTACTACTCACTCTCTACTACTCACTCTCTACTACTCACTCTCTACTACTCTCTACTACTCACTCTACTACTGTCTATCTGCTACGCTCTACTACTCTCTCTACTAACTCTAGTACTCTCTACTACTCCCTCTTAACTACTCACTACTAATCACTCTCTACTACTCTCTACTCTCTACTACTCACTCTCTACTACCAAATCTCTAATACACACTCTCTACTACGCACTCACTACTACTCACTCACTACTACTCACACTACTCACTCTCTGCTACTCTCTACCACTCACTCTCTACTACTCACTCTCCTACTCAATCTCTACTACTCTCTCTCTACTACTCTCTACCACTCACTCTCTACTACTCACTCTACTACTTTTACTCTACTACTCTCTCTCTACTACTCTCTCTCTACTACTCACTCTCCTACTCTCTACCTCTTAGTCTCTACCACCCCCTCTCTACTACTCTCTACTACTCACTCTCTACTACTCACTCTCTACTACTCACTCTCTACTACTCGCTCTCTACTACTCGCTCTCTACTACTCGCTCTCTACTACTCGCTCTCTACTACTCGCTCTCTACTACTCACTCTCTACTATTGACTCTCCACTACCCACTCTCTACTACTCGCTCCGAACTATTCTCTACTACTCACTCTACTTCTCCCTCTGCAACTCACTCTCTACTACTCACTCTCTACTACTCTCTACAACTCAATGTCTGCTACACACTCTCTACTATTTGCTCTCTACTACTCACTCTCCACTACTCTCTACTACTCACTCTACTTCAAACTCTCTACTGCTCTTTACTACTCACTCTACTACTCACTCTCTACAATTCTCTACAACTCTCTACTACTCACTCTCTGCTACTCTCTCTACTACTCTCTACTATTCTCTCTACTACTTTCTCTACTACTCTCTACTACTCCACTACTCTCTACTACTCACTCTCTACAACTCATTCTCTACTAATCACTCTGTTACGCACTCTCTACTACTCACTCTATTACTCCCTCTCTACTACTCACTCTCTACTACTCACTCTCTACTACTCTTTCTACTACTCTCTACTACTCACTCTACTACTCACTCTCTACTACTCAATCTACTACTCTCTTCCACTCACTCTCTACTACTCTACTACTCTCTCTCTACTACTCTCTCTCTGCTACTAACTCTCTACTACTCACTCTCTACTACTCGCTCTCCACTGCTCTCTACCTATTACTCTCTCTACTACTCCCTCTCAACTACTCACTCTACTACTCTCTACTACTCACTCTCTACTACTCACTCTCTACTACTCACTCTCTACTACTCGCTCTCTACTACTCGCTCTCTACTACTCGCTCTCTACTACTCACTCTCCACTACTCGCTCTCCACTACTCACTCTCCACTACTCACTCTCCACTACTCACTCTCCACTACTCACTCTCCACTACTCACTCTCCACTACTCACTCTCCACTACTCACTCTCCACTACTCACTCTCCACTACTCACTCTCCACTACTCACTCTCCACTACTCACTCTCTACTATTCGCTCTCTACTACTCTCTACTACTCTCTACTATACTCTCTCTACTACACTCTCCTCTACTCACTCTCTACTACTCACTCTACTACTGTCTCTACTACTCACTCTCTACTACTCTCTAACACTCACTCTCTACTACTCCACTACTCACTCTCCACTACTCACTCTCTACTATTCGCTCTCAACTACTCGCTACTACTCACTCTCCACTACTCACTCTCTACTACTCTCTACTACTCTCTACTATACTCTCTCTACTACACTCTCCTCTACTCACTCTCTACTACTCCACTACTCACTCTCTACTCACTCTCTACTACTCACTCTCTACTACTCACTCTCTACTACTCACTCACTACTACTCCACTATACTCTACTACTCTCTACTACTCACTCTCTACTACTCTACTAATCCCTACTACTCTCTCTACTAGACACTCTACTACTCACTACTACTCTCTACTACTCACTCTCTATTGCTCTCTACTACTCACTCTCTACTACTCACTCTCTACTACTCGCTACTACTCACTCTCTACTCACTCTCTACTACTCTCTCTGCTACACTCTCTACTACTCTCTCTACTACTCTCTCTCTACTACTCTCTACTACTCTCTCTACTACTGTCTATCTGCTACGCTCTACTACTCTCTCTACTAACTCTAGTACTCTCTACTACTCCCCCCGTAACTACTCACTACTAATCACTCTCTACTACTCTCTACTACTCACTCTCTACTACCAAATCTCTACTACTCTCTAATACACACACTCTACTACGCACTCACTACTACTCACTCACTACTACTCAGTCTACTATTCACTCACTACTACTCACACTACTCACTCTCTGCTACTCTATCTACTATCCTCTACTACTCATCCTCTACTACTCATCCTCTACTCTCTACCTCTCTCTCTACTACTCTCTACCTCTACCTATCTACCTCTACACCTCTACCTCTCTGTAACTCTCTATACGCGCACATATGCACATATATATATATATATGCATATATATGCATTTATATATATGTATGTGTATATATATATTCACTTAAAAAACCATAGGTTTCACACAGGTTATAGTTAGGTGGATATTTATGTCATAAAAAACCAATGATATTCCCCCGTTATAGTTAGTTCAGATAACTATAACTCGCGCGCCCGCAATCCACTGCTGATGACGTCACATATTACATCACTCATGACATGGTCAGTGACATCACTCATGACATCACTGATGTGACGGTCGCGTGAGTTATAGTTCTCTGAACTAACTATAACGGGGGAATTTCATTGGTTTTTTACAAGAGAAATATCCACCTAACTATAACCTGTGTGAAACCTATGGTTTTTTAAGTGAATTTGTACGGTTTTTTTAATTCTAAGTTATGTATTTCTTAATATATATCTTTTTTTAAAGTTTTTTTTACCGTGCGCGCACCCTGCGATTTAAAAAAAAAAAAAAAAAAAAAAAAAAAAAAAAATGAAATGTTTTTTTTCCCCTGAGGGGTCCTTCTGTGACCCCCTGACAAAGGCTAGGCGGTCAGGAACTCTCTTCCCTGCCCCCTTTTCATGTTTTCCACCTTTTTTCCCCCTTTCCTTTTCAGTGCGAGAGACAAAATGGCAGCCGACACTTCTTGATTTCGACCGATTCTAATGTTGACTGACATCTAACAACCAATCAGAATTTCGCTCGCGCACGGCACCGTGAGCGCACGGTGCGCGCGTATAGATATGTATATGCTTTTAAATGCTATTTTCTCAGGAAGTACTGAACAGATTGACACCAGACCTGCAAAAGGCACTTCCCTGACCTGAGGACTACCTCTCTGCCTAATTTCAAGTAATTCTGTTCAGCCGTTCGGGCTGTACCTTCGACTAAAGGTCCTATGGAAAAATGCATGGGGAAAACGCGTTTTGGGACCACCCTTTTTTCTCAGCCCCCGCTTGATGAATCACCCTGAGACTTTCAAGGTAGGAGCTGAGCGGAGCGCCCCATTAGTTTTGAAAATTTCGCGAAGATTCGTCAACCGGCGCCAAAGTTTCTCAAAATAGAATTTTGAGATTTCCCATGGAAACACGGTCCTAACTATAACTATTTACTGGCGACCGCCAGTAGATAATACATACATACATATATATAATCTGCATATCTATATAAATACAAATATAAATGCATGCATACATATACATATATGCATACATATGCATGTTATGTACATGAAAGTTTGAAAAACACTAATAAAAGCAAAGCTAAAAAGACACCTAATAACAAACAGAATTGCTTTAACCCCTTGAATGCCCATGACGAGCTTGACTCGTCATGGCACACAGTTCTCGTGTGCCCATGACGAGTCTAGGTCATCATGAGGCATCCCCTGGGAAATCCCTCTGGTGCGGGCACCAGAGGGATTCCCTTTATATTCAAAATAGCCTCGGGAGCTGGGGGAAGAGCTTCCCCAGCTCCTGAGGCCCCCCCTGCTTTCCCTGTAATGACCATCGGCGCGCACATTGCGCCGACGTCATTACAGTGAAACCGAAACTGAAATGAGCCAAGAGGCTCATTTCAGTTTCACTTTCTACGTGCTCACGGGGCTATCTCAGCCCTCTGAGCACGTAGAAAGACGGGAGAGGTATCGTTAGAAGTGTGGGAGGCCCAAGTACCCGCGACAGGCAAGGGTCCTAAACGTATTGCGCCTCACTACGTTTTGAGGCAAGGGTCCAAAACGCAGTGCGCCTAAACAGGCAAAGGTCCTAAACGTATTGCGCCTCACTACGTTTTGGACCCTTGCCTGTGGCGGGTCCTTAGGCCTCCCACACGAGTGAGTCACCGTTTTTATTGGGAGATCCGGGAGAACGCTGGGTGGTAGGAAATTTGCATCAGCCCAGTGATGCCACAACTTTACCACACAAAAAAATGTGTGAAATAAGTGATTTTTTCAGCTAACTTTGAGGTTTGCAGGGCATTCTGGGTAAGGAAACTTTGGGGTATCCACACAAGCCATACTTCCCTGGAATCCCCCGGGTATCTAGTTTTCAGAAATGTATGGGTTTGGTAGGTTTCCCTAGGTGGCTGCCGAGCACCGGGCCTAAAACCCAGGTGACCACCATTGCAAAACCAGTTCGTTTTGAGGTAGGCAATTTTGATGTCGCCTCAATACGTTTTGGGCCCTTGCCTGTCGCGGGAACTTGGGCCTCCCACACGAGTGAAGCACCATTTTTATTGGGGGACCCAGGGGAACGCTGGGTGGTAGACAATTTGTGTCAGCCCGGTGATGCCACAACTTTCCCACACAAGTGTGTGAAAAAGATGATTTTTTTCAGCTAAATTTGAGGTTTGCAGGGCATTCTGTGTAAGGAAACATTAGGGGATCCACGCAAGCCATACCTCCCTGGAATCCCCCGGGTGTCTAGTTTTCAGAAATGTGTGGGTTTTGTAGTTTTCCCTAGGTGGTGGCAGAGCTAGGGTTAAAAAACTACAGCTAGGCACTTTGCCAAAAAAGGTTCATTTTTCACTGCGATATTAAGGTGTGTCCACGATGCGTTTTGTGCCGTTTCCTGTCACGGGCACTAGGCCGACCCACACAAGTGAGGTACCATTTTTCTCGGAAAACTTTGGGGAACACAGGGTGGGTGGAAATTTGTGGATCCATGCAGAATCCAGAACTTTCCACCACAGAAATATGGGGAAAATGTGTTTTTTAAAAAAATGTTTTAGGTTTGCAAGGGATTCTGGGTAACAGAACCTGGTGGGAGGCAGTTAAGTCACCCCATCCTGGATTCCCCTGGGTGTCTAGTTTTCAAAAATGTATAGGTTTGCTAGGTTTCCCTAGGTGCCGGTAGAGCTATGGTTAAAAAACTACAGCTAGGCACTTTGCCAAAAAAGGGTCATTTTTCACATTGAAATTGAGGTGTGTCCACGTTGCGTTTTGCACCGTTTCCTGTCGCTGGCACTAGGCCGACCCACACAAGTGAGGAACCATATTTCTCGGAAGACTTTGGGGAACGCGGGGTGGGTGGAAATTTGTGGATCCACACAAATTACAGAACTTTACACCACAGAAATGTGAGGAAAATATATATTTTTTTTTTACAAATGTTTAGGTTTGCAAGGGATTCTGGGTAATAGAACCTGGTGAGAGGCAGTCAAGTCACCCCTTCCTGGATTCCCCTGGGTGTCTAGTTTCCAAAAATGTATAGGTTTGCTAGGTTTCCCTAGGTGCCGGCAGAGCTATGGTTCAAAAACTACAGCTGGGCACTTTGCTTAAAAAGGGTAATTTTGCATTGTGAAAATGTGGTGTGTTCACGTTGGGTTTTGAGCCATTTCCTGTCGTGGGAACTATGCCTACCCATACAAGTGATTTACCATTTTTATTGGAAAACTTAGGGTAATTCAGATTTGTAAAGGAACTGTTATTACCTATTGACTTTTGATGCATTTCTGCCTTCCAAATGAAAGACATTGTGTAAAAAAGAAGTCATTCTAAAAAATGACTGATAATTCTCATGCTAGTATGAGTATTCCCAATTTCGGAAATGTGCAAATATCTACTGTTTCTAAACTCTATAATTTGTTCCCTTTCCAGTTTGAACCCAGCCATATGCAAATCAGTCTTGACCCTGTGCCTCATGGGAACAGTCCAGCCCGAACTGCCAATCCAGGTCCTCCCTGGACTGGAAACAAGCATCCTAGGACCGGTTTCGGGGTTTCACCCCTCTTCAGCCAGGCAGAGTGGGCTAAAGAACGGTGATGGATCAAACACAGATCTGTTGACTAGGTGTGAGTGTTTGATTGGTTCTGATGCTCCGCCCATCACCACCCCCTTTTGTACCGCTTTGTTCGCCATAAGTTGGCAGGGTATGCTCAGACGTGAGTCCCTTGCTCACTTTGCCACTGGATTCAAGCAAGCCTGGCTGAAGACTGCTGAAATGCCAGAAACCGGTCCTAGGAAGCTTGTTTCCGGTCCAGGGAAGGCATGGCTGGACAGTTCGGGCTGGACTGTTCCCATGAGGCACAGGGTCAGACTGATTTGCATATGGCCATGTCTGAACTGGGGTGGCAGAGTGGGCTAAAGAACGGTGATGGATCAAACCCAGATCTGTTGACTGGGTGTGAGTGTTTGATTGGTTCTGATGCTCCACCCATCACCACCCCCTTTTGTACCGCTTTGTTCGCCATAAGTTGGCAGGGTATGCTCAGACGTGAGTCCCTTGCTCACTTTGCCACTGGATTCAAGCAAGCCTGGCTGAAGACGGCTGAAATGCCAGAAACCGGTCCTAGGAAGCTTGTTTCCGGTCCAGGGAAGGCATGGCTTGACAGTTCGAGCTGGACTGTTCCCATGAGGCACAGGGTCAGACTGATTTGCATATGGCCATGTCTGAACTGGGGTGGCAGAGTGGGCCAAAGAATGGTGATGGATCAAACCCAGATCTGTTGACTGGGTGTGAGTGTTTGATTGGTTCTGATGCTCCGACCATCACCATCCCCTTTTGTACCACTGAGTGAAGTGCGCCTGCGCTAAAAGATGAGCAACAGTAACCTCGTCCTGACCCCAGGCAGACTGTACTCGTGAAGGACATCCTGGGAGGAGTGCCAAGCCTCAAACAAAGGACTTCCTTAAACTATGAACTGTTATAATTGATGACACTAAGGACACAAACCCGCATGGGAATCAGCATGCCCTGAATGGACTAGAAACTGTTGCTATTTTATTAAAAGATTGAGAGCTGCATCTAATGCAACATCTAATGCATGGGAATCAGGAAGAATGATCCTGGTTTAACCAATCAAATTTGTTCTAAAACATGTATTGAAACATTTGTTGTCAAAATTGTACTATAAAAGTAGACTAGAGAGGGTAGGAATTTTATTCCATTGCGAGCACACCTTCACTTTACCAGATTGCCCGACGTTATGCTGACGGGGAGGACGGTGACACTGCTGGACAGCTGCTTACCAGAGACACTGATGGACTGATCAGATGCCCAATTAACTTACAAACTGATTCTTTGATTTATGGGCATAGAGACGAAAGATCTGAATTTGACATAGAGGACGCCATTTAGCCAGATTAGGTAAATATGCGAGCCAAACATATTGAATGCTATATGATTTCCTTATGCTTTAATTAGATAAACATATTATTTCATTTAAAGAACTGTGTCGGGTTATTATTTGAAGTATTTTGATGTATATTGTTTAGTAGAGTTAAGTGTTGCTATTCCCAGCAACTAGCTGATCCATGGCCAATAGTATGGGAACTGCTAGGTTAAATGTATTGAGACCCTGGTGAGGTAGGGAGGTATAGGTAAACTTGTTGTTACTCATCAGGTGATTGGTGCAATCCTCTTTCCCATTTCCAGCACATGGAATAGAGAAAGGACACCCCTCTCTCGAGGACCATTGATCTGAAAGTAGAATGAATGGTGTTAAGGGCCCCACCAGTGAATGAGTGAATGAAATTTGGTCGTTGAAAAGATCTGTGGTCTGGTCTGTAGCGAGGGGATTTGTGGTATTCAGCGCTGGAGCAGTTTTTCTGGTAGCAGAATGATGGTTTAGCTATTGTTTTGGGTTTAGCGACGATTGCTTGTAAATCGCTTATTGATTATTGATTGGTATTGATTTATGTACTAACACTCTATGTTGAGTCGCGTCGAGTTATATGTTGTTTGCACGGCTTCTGGGATGTAGGAAGTCGGAAGTTTTAACAGTTCCGTAGTAGAGCAGAGGTAGATGCTGCTCTCAGGAAAGACGGGATTGTTGTAGCCCTGTAGGTACACAGGGGAAACGTGTGACAAGTGAAGTAGCACGGCGCATTGTCTGGGTTCGATTCGGCGGCATAGTCGTGTGTTGGCATTAGAAATATTCTCGGTATGAGAGAAGTGTGTATGATAGCGAAGGTTACCTGTGAAATTTTAGTCTTTAAGTACCAAGAAACCAATTGGCATACCGATAACGCTTATCACTGAAAAGGTAGCATGTGTTCTCTGAGCTTGTTAGAAGGACAAAGCAGAGGGAAGCGCTGCTTTAACGAGTGTCATAATTCTGTAGTAGGACAGACTGTTCGCTGTTCTCAGGAAAGACCGGATTCTGTGCGTATGTACTGCATTTTCATATATGAACGAGTGTGAATGAAAAGGCATTTGGGTTGATTGCGAAACTCTAGGTTATTTCTAAAATACCAGAGAACAATTAGCTAATGCTTGCTAGAAGGGTGAAGTAGAGGGATGTGCTACTTTATCAACGAAAGTAACGATTCCGTAGTAGGGCAGAGGTAAGCGCTGCTCTCGGGACAGACTGAATTCTTGTGAGAAAGGTCCTTTTGCTGTTCTTTGGTTAGCGAAGCAGACAATGGAGAGGTTTTAGTGTTGTTACTAATCGAATCGTAAAAGTTACAGTAAGAGTTCACGGAGCGGTCTTGTAAAGAAGGGGTAGACGAGAGCAGAGCAGAACTGCCGCAGCCGCTGCTGACGTCAGAACGACCGTGCTGGGATTGGACAGTAGATTGGAGGCGTAAAACGCTTCGGATTGGTGCGTTAGTGTAAAGCCGCGCTAGGAGTGGAGGAATACAGTGTGACGTGAACGCTCTCTGATTGGAGTGTTAGTGTGAGACGCGCTGAGATTGGAGGATTGCGATAGTGACGTAGACACTCCTGATTGGTGCGTTAGTAAGAGTCGCGCTGTGAGTGGACAGAATAGCGGTACCATTGTAAGAGGACTAAACGGTATACGGCGAACGAGAAAATGTATTACCAACCACCAGAAAAGAAGAAATCGTGGTTTGGAAAAATTAAAAGATGGTTCAAGAAAGGTAAAGTAGTTGAGACTAGGGAAGGACAGTTACTTCCTCCACCGAAAACCCCAGCATCTACAATGATTGCGAAATATGGGTATCATACTTGTATTTGGTTAGATAATTGGGTAAAATACACCAAGGACGATGGAGTCCTGGCGTTTCCAGAACATGGTTCCTTTAATTTGGCTGTCTTGAGAAACCTCCGAGACAAAATGATGAACTTAGAACCAAGACCTAGACCGACGCAGTTTGAGGCATTGACGGAATGGGAAGACGAAATGTATGAACGGGAGAAACAGAGAAGTGGTAGGGGTTATCGATACATGTTTGGTAGATCATACGGATATGACACACATGAAGACAGGATGAAAAGTTGGTGGAATGCAAGTATGACTGATGGTATGTATCCTGTGAGAATGGTAGGAGAGAATGAAGGGAGAAAATGCACTGAGAGAAGACAGAATACGGATTCGAGTGGGTATGAAGGGAATGAATCAGAAGATGATGTTCTTGATGAAGTGTTTTACAAAAACCCACCACCATATCGACCAGAACCAGAGGCATTGACACCAAGTGCCCCAATGAGAGAAACATTACGAATAATTAAAACAGAGACCATATCACCAGAACTAGGGAAAAGTAACTCTGCAAGAGAGATAGAAAAGCAGACAGGAAGTAGGGTAAATGATGAGAATTCACTAGAACTGGCCAAAACTACCCTAGAATTAACTGAGAAAATAAGAGAATTGACCAAGAATCTAGAAGCTGTAACAGTTCCAGTAACGATAGGTCCAGTAATGCCTATATTTGAGAAACAAAAAATACTGAACATTGTTTGACAGTGCCATACAGAAGCCAAAATACAATTGAAAATACTGAACGGAGTCAAATTGACAATCTGTGGGGACCGACAATAAATATGTTCGAACCGAATGTTTCAAATAATTCATTTGTATATCAGATTTACGCTGAAAAGAGCACAATGACAATGGAAACATTATTAGAACCACAAAAAGCCCCAGAACAAAATAATGTAAACAATCCAGTAGGACCTTCAGTAGATGAATTAAATGAATGGCTCAGAGAGTTACAGAAAAAGGATCAAGAATCCCAGTCAATAGATGTGGCAAAATTACAAATGGTATGGGAAGAATTAATAGTAGGAACCATCCCTACTGAGAAATTGAAAAACTACCAGGATGTGAAATTGTTGTTTCTCTGCAAGAGTGCAACCTGGAGAGCGAAAAACCTGCATGAAAGATTAGAGGAAATTGCAAATGAAATGGGAATAGATTTTGACAGAGTAAAAGCCCTGCAAAAATCCTATCGAGTGGATTTCACTGAGAAGGATATAGAGAACATGAATACCACAGAAAGGATAGGTCAAATTAAGGACATAATTGGTTTGTTGAGAAAATGGGGAGATGTTGACAGATGGAGAAGTAAGTGGTGTAGAAGACGTGATAATATCACAGAAAAGACAGTTTCAGCATTTCCCGTTAGAGAGAAAGAGAAGGTAATGACAGAATACCCCATGAGAGAGATTCCAGGGGGAGGGTATGTACATGTTCCATGGACAAGACAGGACATTTTGTCTTTCACAAATGATTTCCCTCGACTACGCGAAAAGCCCGTCGAGTGGTACTGGCAGGTAGACAGATTTGTAAAATTGGCAAAGGTATTATGGATAGATTTGAATAGTCTATTCGATATAATAGTACCAGCAGATTTATGGACAGAGTGCAAGCTGATGATAAATTGGCCCACTCAAGAGTATCCCAGGGACCCTAAGACGGGAGCTCCCGACCCAGAGGTAATGAAGAAATACGAGCAGGTTATGGCATTTCTGAAAAATAAGGTACCCCCTAAAGAGACTGATTGGGTAAAGATTGACAGAACCCAACAGGAAAGCAAGGAGTCAGTACATGCATATTATGAGAGACTAATTCAGGCTTTTAAACAGTTCAGTGGAGATGAGAACCTGAGTGATAAAGATTTGAGCCATTTTGTATACAGGTTTGTATATGGTTTACGACCAGAAATTGGTGATATGATAAAGCAGCATACAGTTGATTGGCAGAATAAGAAAATAGATGAAGTTTTGAGACATGCAAAATATTTCAGTGATGAAATTGATGCAAAACAGCGAAAGCTGAAAGAAAAGGCAATGTGGGCACAGGTAAAGGCAGCTGAACGACAGGAAGCTCAGTTGGTAGAACAAGCAAACAATCCAGGAGTAAGACCAAGATTTGGTACAGGGAAAGGAAAGGGTAATATAGAAGAAGCCAAAAAGAAATTCCCATGTCACAATTGCGGTGAGTTAGGGCTTTGGAAATCAGAGTGTAAGAACCCTCCAAATACTAATATTGAAAATCGATCGTTGAATCCACAGGTGCAGAAAGAGGTGGGTGGTCAACTGCAGCAACAGCAGCAGGTGGTTACTTCCCAGAATCAGGTGCCAAAACCACCTTTTCCACAGAACAGAAACTCACAGAAGTATAGTAAAGAATCGGGATTCTACAATGAAGAACCGGTAAATAAACCATCACGCGCTCGCACTGTTTCGCAGTATTGGCTGCAACATGATGAGTGATTCAGAAATGGATTATTGGCGGTGCCGAAGGGAGGAAGAAGAGTGCATACTTGGTGCAACTCTAGAAGTAGACCAGACAGGACCATTTGTAGATGGGAAGATTAATGATAACATTATTTTCCTAGTGGACACTGGCGCTACTCGATCTACTGTTAGATCAGCAGATGTTAAGAATCTTCCTCTTTCGGATGAAACAATCCCAAGTAGTTGGTGTATCTAACCAACAGTTAAAAACGTACCTTACAGAACCCGTAAAGGTTAGTATAGGGAAATTTTCTGAAATGCACCGATTTGTGGTGTGTGACACCAGTCCTGTGAATTTGCTAGGTAGGGACCTGCTGTGCAAGATGAACTGCACTATATTTTGTACTCCAGATGGAATAGCTTTGGAAACACCAGATGAGGATGTATTGTATAAAATGACCATAGCTAACAGAGAATGTGAAACTATTGGAACATATGCAGTATTTAATCCAGATGAACTGCATAGCGAATTGAAACTGTCTGTAAAAGCAGAGGTTTGGGATTTCACCGGAGAAGATGTAGGGCTAAATAGAAACGTAGACCCAGTAAAAATTACTGTCAAAGATGGAGTTAGTTATCCAAACATTCCCCAGTATAGATTGACACCTGAAATAATTGAAGGAGTAACTCCAATAATTGAGAAAATGATCAAACAAGGAATTCTGAGAGAAATATTGAGCAGTCCATGTAACTCACCCATAATGGGCCTGAAAAAGCCAAATGGGAAGTTCAGAATAGTGCAAGACCTGAGAAAGGTAAACAAAATCGTTGTACCATGTTGTCCCATTGTACCAAATCCATCAGTGATTGTGTATCAGATTCCCCATGATGCAGAATGGTATACAGTAATTGATTTGTGCCATGCGTTCTTTTCCATTCCATTGCATCACAACAGTCAAACTTTTTGCATTACGGTTTGGAGACCGTATTTTGGCATGGTGCCGAATCCCACAGGGGTATAGAGAAAGCCCCTCAATATTTAATCAATTGTTGAAAAAGTCACTGGAGAGTCTGCAAATGCCCGAGAGTTCAGTACTAGTGCAGTATATCGACGACCTCCTTGTGGCGTCAAAAACTCGTGAAGCTTGTGAAGTAGACACTATAGCTTTACTAAATCACCTAGCAGATGGAGGACTAAACGTGTCCCCAGCCAAACTGCTGTATTGTAAGAAGGAAGTACAGTATTTGGGACATAACATTGAAAAAGGACTGAGGAAAATAACGATAGACCGAATCAGAATCATAAAAGGAATGAGAGCCCCCATTACTCAAAGAGAAGTGAGAATGTTTCTGGGAATGGTAGGGTACTGCCGCCAGTGGATCAGCAACTTTTCGCTGATTGCAAAACCTCTGGTACGGCTAACAAGGAGTGATGTAAAGGATCCCCTTGAATTGAACAAGGAGGAATTGGCAGCATTCAAACGATTGAAAGATGGATTGTGTGAAGCCCCAGCATTGGGTATGCCTGATTATGAAAAAGAATTTGAGTTATATTGCAGTGAAAGAAATGGATGTGCACTCTCTGTGTTAATCCAGAAGCATGGAAGATTGAGGAGACCGATTGCATATTATTCATCGATGCTTGATCCAGTAGCTGTCGGCTTACCTGGTTGTCTGAAAGCAGTAGCAGCAACGTGTCGAAGTTTGGAGCAGAGTGAAGGAATCGTGATGGGATATCCTTTGAAAGTGTTTGTACCTCATGATGTGGCGATTCTTTTAACAAGGAGTCATACTCAGTATATGACACATAGTCGTCTGACTAAGTATGAGAAAGTCATATTAGGTGCAACGAATGTGAGCCTTGCAAGATGTGTGAATGTGAATCCAGCAACGTTGTTACCAGATGGCGAGAATGTGGAAGTGCGAGATGAAGCAGATCATGATTGTTTGGATGTGCTTGAGTATTGTACGAACCCACGACCAGACATAAAAGATGAACCTTTGGCAGAAAATGATTATGTAATGTTTGTTGATGGGTCATGTTTGAGAACAGAAGGAGTGTTGAGGGCAGCATATGCAGTGTGTACGGTTTCAACAGTGATGGAAGCATCCTATTTAAAAGGAGTGAAATCTGCCCAAGTAGCAGAGTTAGTGGCTCTGACTCGAGCATGCAAAATTGGGAAAGGTGTGAGAGTGACTGTGATAACTGACAGCCAGTATGACTTCGGAGTTGTCCACGATTTTGGCCAGTTGTGGCTGCAAAGAGGTTTCCTGACCTCAAGTGGAACTCCTATAAAGAATGCTGAAGTGGTTGGAAAGTTGATTGAGGCGATACAGCTGCCTAAACAATTGGCTGTGGTGAAATGTGCTGCCCATAACCAAGGGGAGGATTATGTTACTGTCGGCAACCGTTATGCCAATGACATGGCACAGTACTGTGCCAGAAATCATTATTCAGTCAATCGGGCAAAGGAGAAAGAAATTACTTCCTATTCCTTAATGTTCACTAATGTTGTAGGAACATGGGAAGAAGTGAGGCAACTGCAGGAGGAAGCAGGAGATGAGGAAACAAGGCAGTGGGTAAAAGCAGGATGTGCACCAAGGGAAAAGGATCATGTATGAGTCTATCGAGATGGAAGACCAGTCATGCCTGATAGCATGTTGTCTACCATGGCACGGATGTATCATGGCCAGGGACACATAGGGAGAGATGCTATGATCAGGTCGTTTAAGCAGACCTGGTACAACCCAAAATTCAGAATTATATCAGAAAGCCTATGTCAGAGATGTTTAATTTGTCAGCAGTACAATCCTGGGAGAAAGACAGTGGTGAGCCTAGGAACTATAGGCCGAGAAGGAGGGCCTTTTACCAGAATGCAAATAGATTTCGTTGAAATGCCAACATGTAACAGTTGAGGTACGTTCTGGTCATAGTCTGCCTATTCTCCAGGTGGGTAGAAGCATACCCGACAAGGAGAAATGATGGATTGACAGTAGCAAAGCTGCTTTTGAGGGAATTCATCCCCAGGTTCGGGTTCCCAGTGACCCTTGAATCAGACAGAGGAGGGCACTTCTATAATGAGATTGTAAAATTGGTTAGTGAAGCATTGAATGTACAACAGAAACTGCACTGTGCCTACCGACCAGAGGCTTCTGGTGTGGTTGAGCAAATGAATGGTACAATCAAGAACAGAATTGGGAACATGTGTTTAGCCACAGGAATGAAATGGCCTGAAGTCTTGCCTCTAGTTTTGATGACCATACGTGCAACCCCAGATAGAACTACAGGGTTAAGTTCTCATGAAATAATCATGGGACGTACGATGAGGCATGCTTACATACCAGTCAACAAGCTGATGACAATTTCTGATGACATGGTGTTGGAGTACTGTAAAGGCCTGGCTGACGCAGTTCATTCTGTGGTTCATCAGGTTGGAGCGGATGCCACCACAGTTGAAAAGAAGCAAGCCCATGATCTAAGCCCAGGAGATTGTGTGAGGATAAAGGTCCACTGAAGAAGAAACTGTTTGGTTCCCAGGTGGGGAAAACCAAGACAAGTCATTCTGACCACGACAACAGCTGTGAAGTGTGCTGGACTGAAAAACTGGATCCATGCCAGCCATACCTTGAGAATACCAAATCCAGTGGATTGCAAGGAGAAAGAGTACTATGACGAATCAGAGTCAAGTACTGAATAAGATCACAAAGGACCAAAAGCACGTGAAAATCCTGAAAGGGGGGAAAACGAGCCAAAGCAGATTCTGGTCCCCAGAAGTATCTCTCTGAGAAGAAGATTACAGATTTCTGACAGCTCAGATTCCGAGTCCGAGCAGAGAAAGAAAGGTCCCAGTAAAGAACCTAAAAAGAAGGAAGCAAAAGACAAAGAAGAAGCAGTAAAAGAAAGTCAAAAGGAACAAATCCCAGATGAAAGTTTGAGAGAAATTCCACCTGAATTGATAGATTTGAATGAAGAAGGGACAGTTACAGAGAGAGAGGGACAGATTGCGGAAGACCCCCGAGGAGGTGTAGGGAACTGCAACATCCAGCTAGGTGAAGGGACAAGTGGTCAGCAGGAAGATTGCGTGCCGGAGATCCGAGGAGGGAAAGAAGTAGGGAAACCAGAACAATTGGTGGATAAAGTAACAGGCGAAAGGGAAAAGCAAGTTGGGACAGAGTCAGAAGAGAGTGGGAACGAAATACCTGAAGGTCGAGTTCTGAGAATTGAGAAGAACTGTAAAACCAGAAGTTTGGCCGAACCAAATATAGACTAAGATATCGACAGTCTCGAGTAAAATCACAAAGAGCTAAACAGGTGAATGAAGTCACGAGTCAGGAAAAATCAAAGGAAAAAGAAACAGTTGTAACAAAAGAATCCGGAAGAACAAGAAAACCTAACCAGAAGTATAAGTCGCCGGAATGGACGTATGTGGCCCTGCCTGAAGAATCTCAAGAGGCAGATAGTCAAGGAAATCCAGAGGAGGCTTTACTGAAAGTGGTTAAAGAAGAAGAAGAATCAGAAATCCTGAGAGTTCTCTTGTCCGACATTGGAGAAGAAGAAGCGAAGATTCAGGAAATTCTGTATCCTGATTCGGTGAAGGAGGCCAAGGACGATGAGATGCCAAACTAAATAATCAAAGAAGCTGTTGATGTGGAGAACGATAATAAAAGAGAAGAAGTAGAAAACTAGTAGAACCAAGTAGAAGCTTAGAAGCTTTGGGTTAGAAACTGGTCACAAAGTAGAAGAGGCTAAGTCAAAAGACACGGTCTATTTAGTAAAATGGCTAACACAGATGGTAGTAAAAGTAGATGTACATTCATGAAAAGGTGGTGTAAAACATGTTGCTGTTGTACAGGATTATTAATGCTTTTATGGAGCATCTTAGCTCTTGTAATATCATTTAAAGTCACAATAGATACAATAGAAGGAAATGGTCAAAACAAAACTAACATAGCTAAAATCTCAAAGGTAGTACCGACTGTAGAAACAAACATTCATTTGCATAAAGATAGATCTATTAACGATTTCTCTAATAATGTATTTTCAAAATTATTGTATGAATATGTAAAGACTATGCACGTAAGGGACTGCTACGTCTGCATGCATTTACCTGCTTCTGTGGCAGAGGGAGTGACTTATCACCTTCCAGCTACTTATGGGATAACGTGTAGTGTAATAGCTAGTTTGTTTCATGAGATAGGGAAATTAGAGTATTATTTTTCAGATGTAGATAACATTTTTGCATTAGTGCCTGCTAATAATAAGTTAAATAAGGTAAGACCTGCAAAGGTTTTAGGTGAATTTTTCCTAGAGACTAGTGAGCTAACATTAGAAGCTGTGTTTGAATATAATTTGACATGCAGTGTGCAGAAAGAAGAAAATACATTTTTGAATATGGTTGAGGAAAGAAGGCATAAGATGCACAAAAAGGCATCAGAAGGAAAGGTTGAGATAACAGCTTGGGACATAGAAATGGAGAAACACCTGACAAAAGGAGAGTCAACACCAACAATAGCTTTAGATAGGCCTCAGAAAGGAAAACTTTGTATAAGAAGGAATCAAACTGCATATGATAACTTGTTTGTAGGTAATAGTGAGTGCCATGATACATACCGAATCATGGGTGGATGGGGATTCAAAGGTGGAAGAGATTCAGTATTTCCTGGAATATATTTTATCTGTGGGAACAGGGCATATTATCGTTTGCCAGACCATTGGTATGGCACATGTTATGTAGGCCTGGTATTTTCAAAAATCTTTCACATGGACAGAGAAGAAGGTGTAAATAGTTTAAATAGTCATTTAGTGCGTAGAAAGAGAGAATCTTGGGCAGAGATTGTGGGTGACATTTTTTGTGCATTGATACCGGCAGTGGGAATAACTCTGAATGCAAATAAAATTAGAAGATTATCTACAGTAGTGGATCGCTTGTCAACAAGCACTGCTCATGGATTCTTATTGGTTAATACTGAAATGGTTGCCATGCGTGCTATGGTAATGCAAAATCGACTTGCCCTTGACATTCTTTTGGCAGAAGAGGGTGGAGTCTGTGGAATGCTGAAAGTTCAAAATTGTTGCACTTACATTCCAGACGAAAGTACAGATCTAAAATTTACATTAAAAATATTACTGAATTGCACGATGAACATGTACCACTGGAGGTTGAAAATGTATGGACAAGAATGGGAAAGAAAATAGCTGCTATTAAAAATTTCTTAGCTAAAATAGGTAGTACTGTTATAGGTAAAATTATGTTCCCATTAACATGTGTGTAGTTGCAGTATTGGTGATAAGATTAGGGTGTATGTGTTGCCGGAAAAAGAAAACAAATAATAAAATAAAAAGAGATAAACTTAAGAGAAAAGGAAAAGATCCAGAAAAAGATTTTGAAGAGATAGCCTTAGATGAGTGGAAAGACAATATGTATAAGAAAGCAAAAAGAGATGAATATCAAGAAACTGAATTTTGAGCTTTGAGTAAGAAGTCATTTCAAATTTCCATAAAAGGGTACTAAATTTGGGTGTTTTGTGGTGATAAAATCACCAAAGGGGGGATTGCTGGAGCGAGGTTTTCCCTAAGAATTGTATACCTCTTCCATTTCATAATTTTGAATTAACATGAATAATTGATTAACATTAATAGTAATAATTGTTTGCTGTGTTTAATTAATCAACATTACTAATTAGAAAATACACGTGGGAATCGCATTTGCATGGCCTGATTGATACATAAACTAATTTCGTACGCATACTAATGTTGGGTATTTAGAATTTGCATGTTATATGTTGGTTTTGTGATGTGATTTGTGAATCGTGCTTTAAATTGGGAGTATAAACCGCAATGCGTGTTGCTTTGCTAGATAAATGCACACACATAGAGGGTTTAGTGAGGGAATAACATTTTAATAGTCATTTCAAAGTATTAATTACGTTTTGTGTCTCTTTGCTTAAGTTGACCTTTCTGGAGTGGCCACAAAATGGCTACCATCCCTATTTTGACGCACCAACAAGATACAGAAGTCACTGAGTGAAGTGCGCCTGCGCTACAAGATGAGCAACAATAACCTCGTCCTGACCCCAGGCAGACTGTACTCTTGAAGGACATCCTGGGAGGAGTGCCAAGCCTCAAACAAAGGACTTCCTTAAACTATGAACTGTGATAATTGATGACAATAAGGACACAAACCGGCATGGGAATCAGCATGCCCTGAATGGACTAGAAACTGTTGCTATTTTTTTTTTTTTAAATTGAGAGCTGCATCTGATGCATCATCTAATGCATGGGAATCAGGAAGAATGATCCTGGTTTAACCAATCAAATTTGTTCTAAAACATGGATTGAACATTTGTTGTTAAAATTGTACTATAAAAGTAGACTAGAGAGGGTAGGAATTTTATTCCATTGCGAGCACACCTTCACTTTACCAGATTGCCCGACGGTATGCTGACGGGGAGGACGGTGACACTGCTGGACAGCTGCTTACCAGAGACTCTGATGGACTGATCAGATGCCCAATTAACTTATGAACTGATTCTTTGATTTATGGGCATAGAGACGAAAGATCTGAATTTGACATAGAGGACGCCGTTTAGCCAGATTAGGTAAATATGCGAGCCAAACATATTGAATGCTATATGATTTCCTTATGCTTTAATTAGATAAACATATTATTTCATTTAAAGAACTGTCGGGTTATTATTTGAAGTATTTTGATGTATATTGTTTAGAAGAGTTAAGTGTTGCTATTCCCAGCAACTAGCTGATCCATGGCCAATAGTATGGGAGGAACTGCTAATGTATATTGGTCCCAAGATGGCTGCCAAAACTTCTTGGATGAAGTACTGACAGCCAATCAGATCTCACGATGAGATGTGTGGTTAGGCTCCGCCCAGATATATCTATGATTTTACTTTTGATTTTCTCAGCAACTACTGAACAGATTTACACCATTTAACCAAAATGCATGAGTGTGAACCAAGGGCTACCTCTGTGCCAAATTTCGTGTAATTCCGTTCCGCAGTTTGGGCTGCAGCTGCGATTAACGGTTCCTGTGGTGAATTGCATGGGGAAAACACGTTTTGGGACCCCCCTGTTTACTCGGCCCCTGCTTGACGAATCACCCCGAGACTCAGGATAGGAGCGGACCAGAGCGCATCACCAGTTTTGAAAATTTTGCGAAGATTCGTCAACCGGCGCCAAAGTTATTCCAAATATAATGTTGCGGATTTCCTATGTATAATAGCTCCTAACTATAACTACCTACTGGTGATCGCCAGTAGGTAATATACCATTCATTCACACACGTTTATTCATCCTTACAGACATGCACTCACAGACACACATGGAAGCCCTATCATAGTACCCTTAGTCACACTATTTTCTTCAAATCATAGTATCGGGCTCCATGGATATTAGGTTTTAAAGTCCCATGAAGCTGGGCAAGGGTGTGACTAGTAACAATGCACAAACTGCATGGCTATCAGTAGCTCACAACCATTTTCACTGATAAGAAGTAGCTCTCATTACAGAAAAGGTTGTAAACCCATTATGTAGTTAATTGTTAGGTTTGATATGTGTAGTGAATATTGGGCTGTGTGGCTACCATTGGCCCCTCTTGGGAACCCTCTAAGGTATTAGCTTTGAAACTGAATGGCAGGACCCCATTTATTGGCCCCTGAGCAGGGTCCAGGATTGTTGAAAGTAGAGAGGATGACACTTCCTCTGCCACTTCAGACCATACTGAACCAACCCTGTTTGCCCAGGTACATTGTAAACCTTCCTTTTAAATGGGAAAATGAACATCATTAAAATGTTAAAATGAGTTATATAGTGAGGTAATAAAAGGTAACAATAGATAACAATTTGCGTAGAGATGACTTGAATATGTGGTCTTTCTCCCACCATACCTCCTATGGACTTTTGGCTTCCTCTTTTACAACAATTTTTTTCCCTGTGCTGAATGTATTGTAATGTTAAAAGCAACACAGAGTATATCTTTTTTTCAAGATAAAATTATTGTGAATATCATTTTTTGTTCATTTATTGGAGGAATCTCCTTCAATCGCTGCTATAGACATAAGTGACTTCTGTTTGTCTTGAAACTGCAGCTCTGTGCTGCCGTGCTAGTGTTGACGTGGAGCTAAGCAAGCGCATCAAATCTGACTTTTGAGTTCTAATCTTCTGAACAAATTATAACAGTTGAAATCCTCATGTTGAGAATGTAAGCATAAATGGGGCGTGGCAGGGAACCCCAACTTGGTGGTTGTTTATAGTAGAGCTCTATCCCGGCCCAACAAAACTCCTGCAATTATCTGGGAGTTGGCTGACTTTGCAGCTCCCTTAGGAGGAGATAAGGCCGCCGTGATTGCATGGAGGGGCAGAAACTATAGCAGACCGATTCACGCATCAAAACACACATGCGCGGAGCAGAAGTGGAGGTGGTGTGGGTCGCTGGCCTGGAAAAAGAGAGCAGACGGCGGAAAGAAACCCACTCAAAGTTCCTTGACAGCACCGCAGAAGGGTACACTTGGACGCACCCACGATTGCAGCAAGGCCTGAGTAAACCGGAGGAGTGAAATCCAGCTGACAGCCAGCGTAGAGCTCCTGATCATCAGGAGCATCCAGGGAAGAGGTATGCTTGATACGAATTGCCCACTGACCTGCTTGGCACATCGGAGCCTGCCCGGAGTGCAGGCCACAGCTAGATGAGCTGGGGAGGCGGACCCGCGTCCGCAGGGACTTCAGAGATTGAGGGCAAAGGCAAGGACTGCAGGGGAAAAATGAATTTCGGCTGAGAGCACTCGATGACACACCCATTAGGGCTCGACAACAGTGCTGAAGTAAGCAGGCGCCAGAAGGGTAGGGAGGCACCCCAGGAGCTGTGGCCTGCCATATACAACAGATGGAGACACACATGGAGAAGTGGTGGTACAGGGAGTCCCTGGCAAGATGGGCCCGGTCTCGGGTGGCTACGGGATGACCTACCTCACAGTTGAGTGCCTAGGAGGGTCCAGATGCAAGATTGACGCCAGCACGTAGTGACGCAGGTCTGGACCCGCTGACGTTATGCCTGTGCTTGGCAGATCCGATCCACAAGGATCCCAGTCCTACCAAGAAGGTGAGAGTGGGTCTAGAAGGGGAGAGCAGACCTGGCCCGGGTTACGAGCAAGAGGGCCCCCCAGAGAGCTGTAAAAAAGGAGACTGAGGTGAGATCAGTGCAGGGGATAGAGGTGATACTGAGGCCTGAGACAAGTGGAGAGACTTTCCTTGACTCCAGAGAGACTGCAAGGTTGCAGTTACTGTGTCCCAGAACCTCCATGCTTCCATCAGAGAGGGGCGAACCAGTAGGGCACCATCTCTGCTGAACACAACAAGGGCCCTGGCATGGGAGAAAGCACAGGGGGCACAGAGCTTGAAGTGACCTGTGATGCCTGAATAGTTTGTGTAAAAGAGAAGACCTAGGTGCCAAGGACTCACTGAGACCCTCACGAACAGGTGGATGCCTCAATTGAGCTACCTTGATAGGCACCGTGATTAGTAACAGCAATAGACCTATAAGCTGCACCTGAAAACCTCATCCTCTTAGAACTTCCCGTAGAAAGGGTCCCAAACGAACTGTGCAGAAATACCGAGAGGTTGCGAGTGCCTTACAGGTTGCCCTTTCAGGTTGGTCGACACAATGCCTAGGCAGAAAGGCAGAATCAGGGGCACAAAGCCTGAAACACGAGAGCCCTCCCCACTGCCCAGAGAGGAAGAGGGGAAAGCCCCACGGGCCCGGAGGTTTCACTTCACCTGGACAAAGGCGGCTCTGCAAAAAGACACTGGGGCAGTCTTGGTTGGATTAGGACTTCTACAAGCCGAACACCATAAACTGTCAGACAGAGTCAAAGACGTGGAAGGAGTGGTAGAGGAGCTCCAACTAGAACACAAACAAGCGGCTGCATGACTGGAAGCCCTCACCCCTAGTGTGGCCGTGCTGGAGAGACTGGCTGATGACTCTGAAGGGCATAACAGATGGAACACCATAAGAATAGTTGGTATTCCGGAGGGAGCAGAAGGCACAGACATGCTGACAATCCTGGAGAAATGCTTGAGAACTGAAATACCCCCTGACTCACTCTCCAAGTTCTTTGCCCTCGAAAGAGCACATCAAGTACTAGGGAGAGACTCTGCTCCGAGAAGGCCTCCTCGACCGGTGGTGGCCATGCTCCTCCACTGTTGGACCAGATTTTGATCCTTCAACAAGTGAGGGTCAATGGTCCCTACGCCCTGGACAACAGCAAAAAACTGGTGTGCCCAGATTTCACAGCCAGTGGGATAAAGAGTGGCCAGGAACCAGCAGTGACAAACAAAGAAACCGACTCCACTCTGAAAACCCACAACATCCCAAACTCAACAGGACAGGAAAGCAGCCCTGCAAGCAGCCCTGCAAGCAGGCGCACAGATTATGTCACCTCAGAAAGCGGATATACTGGCAGACACATCATCGGAACAGAGAGATCCCACAGCGGACTCTGAAGACACTACAGGAAATGAACCTGACTTACCAAAAGTCACTCTGCATTCAGAAGACGACATCATATACCAGTCCAGAACACTGGTGAACTTTCTTTCTCTTTTTAACAAGTACCTAAGATCCAGAGAAAGGGTTTATGCTAAAACCCTGGGAGTACGCTGGTCAGCTTTCTCACTGGTAACATGAACCATGGACGGAACCAGTGCCTCTTGACCTACTTTGACTCTTCTCCCTCACCAGACCTCCCTTGGGATGGGGAGTTACGACTTTGAATTTGTTGAGTGCTGGACTGTGGTCTATTACATATCACTCAGCCGGGGATGAGTCGGGACCAGAGAGGGGTAAGGAAGGGAGGAAGGGTAACCTTCCCGTAATCATGGCTAACAAACAAACGTAGGAAATGGTAAACTATTATCCTTGAATATTTGTGGTATGGGCTTCCCCTCCAAATGCAACAGTATTCTTAACTTCATACGACGTAGAGGCGCACAGACAGTGATGCTTCAGGAAACTCACCTGACAGCCGAGAAAGCATCCAGACTTCGCCGTAGATTGCGGGAACAGTTGTTTGTGACCACTTATTCAGCGTTTGCAAGAGGAGCCCTTTTGTGGGTCAAAGCAGACACCCCTTTCACGCAACACACAAAATCATTGACCCAGAGGGCCGCTATCTCATAGTGAAGAGCTGACTAGAGCTACGGGAAGTTACTTTGGGGAGCATCTACGCCCTTAATCAAGACCAAACTCACTTTTTGCTGCAGTTCTTTAAACCTGTGTTAGAAGTGGCAGCATGCAACATGATCCTGGGTGGGGACTATAGCTGCTTTGCGGACATAGATTTGGACAGATCTACACCCCCTTTACGAGGTACAGCAGCAGCCGTGACTTCAAAGGCCTTCTGGACTCGATGAACGGTGGGAATTACTAGACGTTTGGAGGTTACAAAATTATCATCAGCTGGAATGCTCCTTTTACTCCCCATTATATGGGTTGCACACCAGACTAGACCTGTATCTATGCTTAAGACAACTAGCTCCAACACTAATGGGGGTAGAATATCTAGGATGTAGAACTTCAGACCGCAGTCTACTACTTCTGAGCTTCTCCCCAACTCCCAAGAGAGCTCCCATCCCAGTATGGAGACTAGACCCTAGCCTGCCTGAGGGTGACTGCTTTAGGCAGCAACTGTCCACTGACATCTCAACCTATTTTGAATTAAATCAAAACACTGCAGGCACCCCCTGATTGAGTGGGATGCCTTTAAAGTAGTGGTGAGAGGCCAGTGTATTGGTCCGACGGTAGGCGCACGTCAGGAGATCTCCCAAGAACTCCAGACACTGGAATCCCACATTCATGCACTAGATAAGGAGCTTAGAAGGGATGAAGGGAATAAGAAATGTAAGCAAATGCTAGGAGTGAGTATAATGAAGCCTGGGAACGCCTGCGGGTTCTGGACTCTCAAGCATATCTGTTGAGACAGCACGTAGAAGGAGGAAGGCAGGGAAATTACGAGCATGGCTGAATAGGCCAGAGTGCAGAGGTTCCCTGATCCCTAGTATTTGGACGGTTGATGGCAGACAGTCTTCTCCCCCCAAATCATCAACAATACATTCAGAGAATACTATGTGATGCAATATCGGAAGCCCGGGGAGGAGCATGAAGAGCTGATGGTGACTTACTTAAAGGACTTGGGTTTACAGGGAGCAGACCAGGATGCACGAAAGTGTTTGGATGCCACAATCTCCACTCAGGAAATTTGCCAGGCAATTAAGGAATTTGCTGGATGGAAGACCCTGGGCCAGGTGGACTCCAGGTGGAGTTTTACTGCACATACACAGGTGACCCCATCTTGAGAAAATGTACGCTGCTTCACTACGGGTGGGCCAATTACCAACATCCATGTGAGAGGGACTGGTGTCCCCGCTACCCAAAACTGCTTGGAAAGGTGTTGGCCACTAGGCTAATCACGCGCATACAGCATCTGGCCCACATGGACCAAAATGGGTTTATCCTGACTAGGTTGATCTCTGGTAATTTGAGAAGGCTGTATCCTATATTGTTCCATCATGGTCTGACAGCATATCCAGACGCAGTGGTGATGGCGGTCGACCTGAAAAAAGGTATTTAACTCCTTAAGGTGAGACTTCTTGCTGCAGGTTATGAGGAGCAGGGAACTAGGAGATGGATTGTTGTGATGGGTCCACCTGCTTTATTTGAATCCCACTGCTAGGGTGCATGCGGGCGGAGTGGTGTCTGCTCCATATACCATACACAGAGGGACTGGGCAGGGCTGCCCACTATCACCATTGCTTTTCGCCCAGGCGATTGAGCCATTTGCAGACAGTTTTAGACAATAAGGGGCGAGACACGAGTAATTACTGGATGGGAATATGCATATAATCTCGTTATATGCAGATGATATTTTACTGTACATCAGGGATGGGGCCCGGGGCATGTCGCAGGCCATTACCATTTTAGATTTGTTTGTGGAGTTGTCAGGGCTTTGAGTCAATACTTGGAAGACCCAGATATTCCTGTTGTGACCTGATCTGGCCAGACCAAACTACCTTCCACGGGGACCCACTTGGTCCCCAAGCTTCTTTAGATAGGTGTTCCATAGACCAGCAGATCTCTTAGAGTGGAACCTTGGCCGAGCATTCCTTACGCTAAAGACAAATGTGTCATTCTGGTGATCCCTCAAACTCTCGGTTATAGCCAGAATAGCGCTTTCCAAAATGGTTATCCTTCTGAGAGTTTTAGATTACTTGGTTAACCTCCCTGTGGTGATCCCCCGGAGATGGTTTTGGTACATGGATACAATGCTCAGGGACTTGATCTGGGATGGGAGGCTCAGTAGAGTTTCCCTTGTGGTCTTGCGACGACCTATGCTAGCGGGAGCTCATTGTTTCACAGCATGCTATCTATCTGCTCAGCTCAAATGGCTGTCTCAATGGCTGGATGGGAGAGGACTAGAGACACTGGGCTTACCGGCACAATCTCCGCAAGGGACTCTTCTTCCTGGGATGCTAAACCCCAAACACCAAGTTAAAAGTACTTGGGTTATACTAAAAGTGGCCTTAAAATGCTGGGTCCAATGTACTAGATGAGCAGCAGGGACCCCCCTGTATGTGCCTGATTTACCATTAATCGGGTTACTTCAAATAGGAGACGGATCTGCCTTTACACAAGGACAGCTAAGGAGTGGACTGAGGCAAGGGTGATCACAGTTCGGGATTGCTACCAGGATGGTGAATTACTTCCCCTGACTGACTTCCTGGAACACCATGGCTTGCAACCAGGGCAGTTCTTAAATAAAAACACCATGCGGGGACCTCTGGCCACATTAAGGGGGGGGCGGCACTCTCGAACCCACCATGCATTCATCCCTACAGGCAATAGTGATGCTGGGGTCAGCCAGGCATCTCGTAAAATGGTTGTATGCCACAATAATGACCTTGAGGGAACAACCATTGGCCCACCTACAGGAGAAATGGGAGGCCCTGATGGGTAGGACCTTCACTGAAGCAAAATGGAAGAAGGTGCTAGAGAACCCGAAGAAAATCTCCAGGAATGCCAACTTCAAATTCACACAGTTTAACATACTCCATATGACCTATTTCACACCACACAGGCTCAATATTATGTATGGGATAGAGGATCAGAAATACGCTAGATGCGAAGAAGTAGATGCCAGCTTTGCACATATGGTTTGGGGCTGCCCGGTGATACAGAGCAATTGGCTGATGATCCTAGAGATCCTGAAAGGAGTTCTGGCTCAACCTATTCAGTGCAGAGCAGATGTCTGTCTACTAGGGTTCAAATCAAATCCCCAAAAATGTATTTCGCCTTTAAACATAAAATGCATGAAAGTGCTTAGAATAAAGTTCACTTCATATAAATAAAGACTATAAATAGCATTACGGTGCAATCAGGATCATTTGATTTATATAAAGATATTAAAATTCCTTAAAACCACTATAGATAATTTCCTAATAATACTGGTTTGCCTATCCTGCCTTATGTCAACCACTTTAAGTAAACATTTCCATTTAAAAAAAAAAAAAATTCGACCAAAATTTCCTTACGAAGTATAGCAGCAGAATCACAATCTATATGTGCCAAAATTCCAAGACTGCAACATTTTAAAAAGCTTAAAATAACCTTTCCTAATTGGATTTGGTTGAAAATCTTGCAAGGTACTATACATTAAATGTATAATCTATTCAAAGTTAGACCTTGTACTGTGATTGTGAGAATAAGGGTATCTATGCAGCCTTAGATGATAAAAGTTTTCATGTATATCATGTATTTCTTTTCCCTAAATGAATTTGATGAGGGCTGCTATAATATCGAAATTAAACCTACCGCATTTTTTTTTCTTTTAAAGTTTTATGATATTTTTATGATAATTTAATCATGATTTTTATTGTACTTTTTATGATATTGTTTTTACATATCGAATAAAGAAAAAAAAGAACATTTGATAGACCTTGTACTAAAATCATCGAAATGTTCCCCATATTAAATTGTTAAAGTATTTAAAGCCCCAAAAGTTTTCACAGGTTCCAGTAAATAGGAGGCAGCAGCGCAGCATACATATAGGGTTTCTAGTTATTGAAGCACAAATAATGCCTCCACAGAGTAATGGAGATTACATTTTCCACAAATGGAATATTAAACTTCTTCCTTTCTATGGCATAAAAAGAACAGAAAAACAATATGTGCAAAGTGGATTGTTTTGACTTTTCATCACAGGGACAGAGAGAGAGGTGACTTGCAGAGAATACATTTGAAGGGTGTCCCATCATACGTGGTATGAAGTTCAAGCGAAATCTCGTTAGAATAAAATGATGTGAAGAGTTCTCTACAAAGGAGAGGTATGAGAGGGAACCATGTTGTAATACAAGTAACTCTTGATAAATCATTACTGAGCTTTTCCCTTTACATCTTTCCCATCTATCCCTTATGATTTTTGCTGTAAAGATTTCTTTCAGCTTAGTTTTCTAAAAGCTTTCGCAGAGTGTTGGTGTAACATAAAAGTCCTCCCATCCCAGAGAAATAAAAGATTGTCTGACGTACGATAAACACGGAATTTTAAGGGCATGGTCTAACTTCATAACATCTAAAATCAATTGATTTAGTGGTACCATATTTAGTTTCCAAATTGATAACCACAATAAAAGCGGGCCATTTTAATAGTATCGCTAATATATGGGAAGTCTAATTCTTTATGAGATATAAAATTTGAGCAAGCTCCTGTAACAGACAATCTTTTCACAAATTTGTCTTCCAATACTTGGAGTGCCACCACATCTACTGAAACCCAAATTGCAGTCCCACATGTGGCTATTGATCTTGCTTTTGTAAGATACATTTTGACCATTTCCTGAAATAGTTTGCCCCCTGTTTTTTTGAAAATTTAGAAATTGCAGCTATGCTTTTACCCAAGTGATTCATTGTATTTTGGACCATCTCTTTCCATTTCAAATTAGAAACAAAGAGTACACCAAGATAGGTAAATTGTTCTACTTGTTCGATTTTATTCCGATCTAGGTGAAATCTTGTCATCTTCTTTGTGTTTCCCCCTACAGTCATAACAAAAGATTTCTTTTTATTAACCTGAGGGTCCAAATCAGCCATAAAGGCTGCATATTGTTCTATGAGCTTTTGAAGAGCCCCGGGGGGGCTGGAGATGGTGAGATCTCAGCCAGTTAACCCCTGACAAATGAGGAAGAAGATGCCCGCCCCCTCCAGATGGCACAACCATAAACTGAAAGAAGTGTGCCAACATAGAGACATGTGAAATAGGCAATCGGACAAGAGGCGTTGAGGCACCCCCTCCCTTGATCCCCCAATGCCAGCTAGGCTCCTTATGGTCGAATAGTTTAGATGAAAGACGAATCACGCTGAGGTTTACCCTAGAAAGAAGCAGCTGTTAAATAGTTTACTAGGTTCATCAAAAAAGCGAAGAAGTTTTTTTTCTCTTTTATTTCTTTGTTATATTATCGGTATTCTGCGTTATAATACATTGGAGGATATTAGCGAACTTGATGAGCTCCCCATACAGGTTGATATTAAACCAGATGTATGTATACTATCTATAATAGACCACGTATAAACATGAAGGATTGCATAGTCTTCTGATATAAAATTGTATGAGAATGCCATGATCCTTCTTTTGTTTTTCTTTTATCACTCTTCTTGCATAAAAACATATATTTCGTACCTAATCTATGTACATGGTCTGAATACTACGATGTAATGTTATCATAACAATAATATGCTTATAAAAACAGTATTTAAAAAAAAAAAAAGAGAGAATGTAAAACTAAATCTCTGGAGTTTTTCCCTTGCTACACATCCAGAGTGTATAGCGAAAGAAGTGGGGAGAGAACAAGAAAATATGGTGGGGGGGAATAAAGTGATGTTTCCATTTTTAATTCTGTGAGCATATTTGCTTTCTGATCCAGAAATGCCTACTTAACAGAATTGCTCCAAACTTGAAATGAAAGCCGAACTTTACTGGAAGAAGTGCTTTTGATTTGTTTGGTGTAAATCTGTCAGGTAGTTTTTAAAAAATTAGCTTGAAAGGATTAAAAACATAGAGATAGCCAGACCATTAGGCCATGCATGTTCCACTGAGCCTATCTCAAGGACAACCCAGGGACTAAATTCCGAAAATATACAAATCTGATTGGAGGGGGAATATTTATCTCCACATATCCATTTTGGGTTGGCTGTTGATTTTCTGTCCACAACGTTGAAAAATCTGTTGTGGCCACCGTTACATGAATCAGTCCTAAAGTTTTGGAAAACAAAAACTGAAAGCACCATAACAGGGCAGGGGTAGCATCCACTGACACCCTTAGGTCAAAATGAGAAAAAAAGGTAAGTTTTTCCATGTGTTCGCAGCTCACCGTGCAGCTCCAAGGTCCATGACCCTCAGTAAAAACCTCTTTGACCCATGTTGGACCTCTTGACTTGTTTGTGGAGGTGAGGGGGCCAATATGTGCCATGAACATGTGTGGGTTCACGGACCCAAACTGAAGTTTATGTACCAACCTGCCCCCACACTCCCCTCTTTTTTTATTAATATAAAAGAAGCCTGTCTCCTCTTGGCCAGGCAAAGGCTGGCCAAGTGCACACAATATTGTATTGAGCTATTGTCCAGAGATGTTCCACAGAGGGGAGCAGGCAGTTTGACGGGGGAAACAGATTGTAGGCGTCATTGGCTTATAGCTAGTCTACCCACTGATGTTACACAGTGAGCAAGGGCAAAGCAAAGTTGTTCCATGAGCCATGTATGAGCCAAGAAGGAATGTTTTAATGTGTTTTTATGTTGTGATTTTGTTTTCCCCCCAATCAGGTGCCAGCCACTCATTTAAATAAATTCATATGTCATCATTAATCGCTTCCTTCTAACTCAGATGTGTACGCCTTTACTTCAAAAAACCTTCCTTGTGGTGCCATTTGAGCAAAGGAGTCCTAGGTTGGGCCCCTCTAGTATAACTAGTATAGCATTCTGGGCCTAGCAAGCCTTGTTTCCTTTTTTTGTTTGGCAGGGCTTCACCCAGAGTAATGGCCACCGAACATTTGGCACATCAGCCCTTATTGTGGGCTTTGACTTGATGGAACTCCAAGACTATACCATACAGATCCTTCGGGAACTTAGCACGCCAGGAAGGCGAGTGGTGTCTCTCTCGTGTACTTGAATTTTTCAACTGAATTGTAATTTTTATTATTATTACTACTACTTTATTCAGTTATTAAAACCATCAAAGTATACATCTAGCGAAAACTGCATCAAATAAAAATAATGAATACACAGAACATACATCACGTTACAATAAAATATTCCATAGGCACCGTGGCTAATAACTGTAAGAGGGCAGTAGAATAGAATAAATAAATAATGCTTTAAGGGTCTTAGGCAGCACTGCAATTAAATATTATGATCATATCCCAAGACAAATGTCAATGAGAACGTGAGGTACAAAATAATGAAATAATAAACTAATAAAGTTAAAAATATAAAATTCAAGGGTAAAAGACCATGTACCTACACGCAGTGTTAACAGTGATGCTTGATAACGGCCCTCATTAAGGGTCATGCCAAGGGATAAAGTGCCCAGTGCTAAAAAATCATTGCAACTAGCCATTCCAGTGACAACCATTCACTGAACAGAGGGACACAACCCCCCTGATGAAATCACTTCACGGGCTAAAGGGATCTGCGCTTCAATATCAGTGCAAAATAAGAGCAGTAATAAACATGCATAGATGGTATTCAACAGTATCATCATAAGGTCTTGATTGAACACTGCTTGGGGACAGGATGTAGCCTTACACCTAGAGCGGTCGACCTTGAAGCTGGGGAACTAGGTTTGAGTCTCAGCAATGTCGCTCAACATCCTGTGATTCTGGGCAAATCACTTAATCTACCAGTGCAAAACAAAAAACTAAAATAAAATGAATGTGCCCATCTGTTATGAAACTGGTGCTCATGTAAAACGTTCTGATACCTGATATCTTCGGGTCTAGTTTGCGCTGTATACAAAACTCAAAACAAAAAAGGATAAAATTATTATTCGTAATTAGGTGTATAAAAGAAGAGAGGACCATAGATCATTACACTTCACTTTTTAAAATTGCTCTTCGTTTGTGCCAGACTGCGTCTAAAAATATGCTAACAGCTAAGGCGGTTCTAAGAGATGTATCCGTCTCTAAAATCCAAAGAGCTACCTGGTAATGAGAAACCCCCAGTTCATGACATATGGCAATGATCCACTTGCGGTGAGAGGTAGAATACTATGGACAAAAAAAAGAGTAGTTGTGGTCAATTTTCATCGCCCTGGTAACACATGGGACAAACCATGATTACCTGTTCTTTACTCCATTTATGGGTGAATGCTCTTAGAGGGAGTGTCCCCAGGTGAAATCGTAAAAACAGGCTTTTAGGAGAAGAGGGTATAAAATCTAAATATTCCTCAAAAAGGGTAAGAATATACGATCAAGAAACGAACGTATTGGTCAGAGATCCCACAGGACTTCTATTTGTAAGTTCTTCGTTAATGTATGCCCAATTAGTAGCTTTGAATAGATTTGTATCAGGTTTTTTAAATTTAATTGGGTCGGTCTAAAATCTGAGAAGTCCTAGCTTCCCCATCCAGGTGAAGACATGTTTGATCCAGGGGAGCGATCTAGCACTTGGAAGCTTAAAAACTTCATCAAGCAAATCTCTGTAATCCACAAGCTCTGGATTACTGCAGAGACGGGCCCAGTAAACTAATATTTGGCCACGTCAGTTATTCTTTTAAATCTTAGTTCAAGATACAGCCTATGAAGGGGTAACTGGATGGGAGGCAGAGTAGTTTCCTGGCAAAGCTGTTTTCCGTAAGTGACAGGGGCTGGAAATCCACATATCCCCATATTTCAGCCCCATAAAGTGCAGCCCCTTGTGTCTTATATTTCCAGGATTGGCTTAGTATCAAATTGCAACGTTATTTAAAAGAAATAACCATGAGTTGTCAAGCTAATTCCTTTATAATAACGTTGAGATTTTTGACTAGGTGCAGGAACAGGAGAACCCAATCAATGTATCTCTCACTTCTTTGTTTTATTTGTTGTCTATGCCTACTAAAGTTAGGCAGGCTAAGAATCGTGGGATAAATTGTGCATGAAAGCATGGCCGGTATTTTCCGCCATACTTTGTTGCCTGTACTTCATATATGACATATGAAATCTTGAAACTGAGACAAGTTCTTTTCAGTGTAGCAAAGTTCTAACTGAACATGGATAATTAATCTCAACTGTTATTGCATCTGATTCTTATCTTGTGGTGTTTGAGTAGTGTATTAACTGTTTTCTAGCTGTGAATACTATGCTTTTTAATGGATTTATCGTGCTGTGTGTTTTTTATACTAGGGTCTAAAGTGGTAGGGAGGCAGTAGGGTTGGGTTAGGTGAAGAGGGTTAATTGCATTGAGAGTCGATTAAAGGCCCATGTTTTTCACAGTCAATAAAAATCATGGTTTATTCAACTAGAATGGATGTTTCCATTCACTGAATGAGAGAGATCATTTTAATATCTTGTTTTGGGACAAAAGAAGGTGGAGTATTTTTACTGAACAAAAAGTGAACATTACTTGTTCCACTGTTATTTATTTCTGGCTAATGCCATTGGCAGAGGAGCCACTCGTTACGGGAATTTTGGGGGAAAAAACTATACACATGAAGCTAATGAAACAGATGACCTAACAATTCAACTAGTTATCAAGGCCCCTCCTGGAGATGGGTATACTGGTTTGTGTTTGTTTGTGCCACCAGAATAAATGTGGTCCAAGCCTTCACCATTGATTGCATTAGGTTGTGACATTCACACTTATTTTTAGCACCAGATGTTTCTACTTTGCTGGAAAATCAGCATGAACAAAACAATGTACCGCCCAAGAGGGCACTGCTTCTTTTCGCCGTTCAAGTAGATAGTCTACTGGAGCGGCAGTTTCCTCAACGCAAATAGGTTTCTCAACGCAAGCGTTATCGCCCATCCGCAACCACCCAGGTTGAGAAATCTGGCCAGGAGGAGGTCTAGAGTAAGATATTCAACACTCACACTCACCAACTTAACATTGGTGAATGAGAGCAGTTTTTCAGAACTTAGTTTGCTTTGCAGAGTGCGGATAACTCCGTGAACGGAGCGGAGTTCACAGCTTGCAGAGGCTGCTTAGTATATGGTGCACACTTAATCAAGTGAGACACCTTGCACTACTCCAGACAACCATTATTGTGATTTTAGTGGTCTTAAACAACCTTAGAAAACTATCTAAGTGGTAGCTGTGGAGAGCATCCTTCAGGCTTAGTACAGAAGCAGTGTAAAGCAACTAGTTTTACCAATACTTGATCTTATTGTATAGGTTAAGTGAAAAAGAACCACACAGTTTAGTTATAAAAAAATATGTATTTTATTATCAACACGCACTAGCACATTGCAATATCTCCTACCCGGAGATATAAACCATAGATACAAATACTTAGGAAATAGAACATGTAAGTAACACAAATACACAGGGGGGTCCAGGGGGGAGACTAAAATATATACAAAAATTGTGGGATGCGAACCACGACTCAAGTCGAGACTGCAGCCAGAGGACGTAGAAGTGCTGGGCATGCAAGGATCTACCCGAGGTAAGTACCCAGGAACCTCAAGGATGCCTTGTGCAGAACATGAACACGATTGCATGATCAACACAAGTTAATGGGTAAGTCGCGGTTGCACTTTGAAAGAAGGACCCTTCCAAGAAGACCCTGAAGCAACCCTGTGGAAGATAAAAGGTTGGAGAGTCACCTCACCTTTGGATACCCCAGGAACCAGGATACCTACACCAGGGAAGCCTCGTCCATAGGTGTAACGTGAGTGACATTGGAAACCGCCATAGACCACGATGGAGGACTTCATAAAAGATGCCACTGGAGAAGGAGTCTGGTGGAACCCAAAGGTGGATTCAAGATGAGAGATACCTGCAAGCAGAGGGGACAGAGTCGATACACTCAGGAGTGACCAGGAGGCACAGAAGACGAATGCACACCAATGTCGATAGATGCAGAGGAATAGATGGTGCCATTGAAGTTGCAGCTGTGTGAACCAGGTGACACTGGAAGACCAGGAGCCATTCACAAGCTGTCTCACATTGGATGTTAAGAGCAAAGGGGGTCAGTGTCCAGCAGGGGCACCAACTAGCCTTAGCAGTGGCAAACAATGTGGTCATCAAAAAAGGTGCAGTATCAGGACCAGCAAGGTCCAAGTGACTCACCATGAGCAGGTAAGTCAGCGCAGGACCCAAGCAAGCAGGGGAGCCCACTGGAGCCTAAGAAGACCCCTGAGCTGACTCACAGGCCAGAGGCACAGGAGTCTCAAGAGGACCTCGAGTAGCTCACCTGTCACATGGGGACATTGTCGTCTTCTCTAACTTAGCATGAGCACGCTGAAGACTGTCCGCTGCTTTGTGCATGTTACTACACAAGTTTATTTAGCAAATGCTTCTTTTGCCATTTTCACTTGATAACCTACAGCTATGTTCACACACTGCAGGTTAATGGGATTTAGTCTGAACATTGTGAGCAAGGTTTATCAACAATGCCCCTTGTTGTTCTGTTCTGGTCAGGCCCTAGCATCTAGACACAACATTCCGATGCTTCTGTTTGGGAAAACGTACCTGGTCTCATTGGACACACGGCATACACTTGGAGATCCCGATTCAATCCCCAACCATATATCAAGCCTAGACTGGTTCGATCACTTCAGAAAACTATACACGGGGACAGACATAATATACCAGGGAGGACCTTGCGATCAGCCAATTCCCTGCTTCTCGCTAAACACCGGTGACTACTTTAGTCTAAATGAAGTAGAAGGGGCAATCTAAAGAATTGTACCATCAAAAGCCCCTGGACCGGATGGTCTTCCGGGGGACGGACTTATTGCAAACACTAGCGATTGGGCGATATACATCATGCTCCTAATTAATCCCATCTCTAAAGGGTGCCCTGTACCCGAATCATGGAAGCGTGCTGAGGTAGTGCCTATTTTTAAAAAGGGAGCTAGGGAGGACCCTGCCAACTACGGACCAATTAGCTTGATTGATGCTATCCAAAAAGTAGTTGGTAGGGTGCTGTTGCAGAGAATCCACTCTTGGGCTGAGAATGAGAATATTCTCTCCCAATATCAGGCAGGTTTTAGGACCAGAACCGGGACAGTTGACCAGGCGTTCAGGCTGCTCATCGTTTATTGGAAGGTAGTCATGATAGGTGGAGGCAGTTTTTATCTCGCCTTCATCGACTTGAAGACTGACTTCGATCTGGTCCTTTGGGAACAACTATGGAAAGTTTTGGGGAGATGGGTATTCCCTTGTTTATTTTGAACCTGCTTGTCTGATTGCATGAGGGCAATTATGCTCAAGTGAGGTGGGGGTCACGAGCAAAAAAATGATAGGATTCCAGTGAACAGAGGAGTACGCCAGGGCTGTGTCATGGCGCCTACCCTATTCTCTCTATATGTGAACAGGGTGGTTAGTTTCCTCCAGTAGATTCCATCTGATGCCCCGGCCCTGGCAGGAGACAGGGTACCCACACTCCTGTTCGCAGATGACACGCTGCTGATTTCCAACACCCCGGTCGGGCTACAGAAACTTTTAGACAGGTTTCAGCTCTTTTGTACCTGAAGGGGGTTGATTATTAACACTACAAAGACCAAACTAATGACATTCAACCCCTATAAGCCCTTCAGAAACATTTTTACCTTGGGTGGAACTCGCTTGAGAAGAGTCAGCACTTTTGATTATCTGGGCATTCGACTCTCCGAAACAATGCACTGGAATCCCCACATTAAGAAGATGCTCCTAAATCATAAACGTGTGGCTGGGGCAATAGGCAGATAACATCACTCCTCACAGAGTAGACCTGTTGCCCCAGAGCTCACGATTTACGCTGCAAAGGCCGTTAGTTCTGCCCTTTATGGTGCGGAACTGTGGGGGTTTAACAATGTGCAAGAGATCTGCAGATCCGAACACAAGTTTCTGAGAGAGTTAGTGAGCCTTCCCCAAAATGTCCCACTTAAGCATCTGATGAGCGGCATGGGAAGATGCTCGTACAAAGACATTGTCAGATGAAGACCGCTGCTTTATTGGGCCCGCCTGTTGTGAACTGCTGGACTCGCCAAATATGCAGCTGCATTTAAAGAAGTAATTAGTTTAGACTGCAACCACAGGGTCAGCTGGCTTAACAATGTTAAGAAATTAGTATTTGCCCTAGGTCTTAGAGACTCTTGGGAGGGCCAGAACCCACCCAGTAAGGATGAAGTTAAAAAGGAATATTGGGCTTGGGTGGACACACAGGAACTTAGTAACCCTAGTGCAGGTAGGTTGGCAGATGATTTTTATCAGTTCAAACAGCACATATTGTTAGAGCCATATTTAGATCTTATTTGGATCCCAAGAGATAGGGCATTCTATATACAGTTTAGGGTTGGCTCCTTCTTAGTTCGTGAGCTAACTGCAAAATGTATTCCACCTCGCCAGACAATCGCGGATTGCCCTTGCTGCGAGGCACCAAAAGAGAGCGTGCCCCACCTCATGTTTGCATGCCCAGCATACTCCAGTGCCAGATCGAGATGGCTAAAACCAATCTGCAGACAACTGGGCACCTCGGATCACAGTGTTGCCTTGTGGATCTTGAAATCGGATCCAAGAGCTAGCTCTCTTTGTCTGTGGTGTGGCAAAGTATCTCGGCTGTATTTGGTTTGTCAGGTCCAAATTCTTGCGCATGGAGGTATGAATTTGCAACGTGAATATATTTTTATATGCTATTAAAATGCCATCAGATAGCTTTAAAAGATGTATGTTCTTATTTTTTCTTAACTAATCCCATTTACTAAACCGAATTTTAAAACTTATCAAATGTATAAAAGAACTCTCCATCTTGGCCCAGGGATTACTGTGTTGCTGCTAATATTTATTAACAAAATGATCAATTCTTTGTATATTGTCCCTGGATGGACTGTATATATCTATCTTTTTTATTGTTTTTATTATAACTTGTGTGAACGAAGTAGCTTTTATGATACTTGTTATCGAAATAAAGCTATTTGACTGTCTGACTGACTGACTTGGAGAGAGACCTTTCCAGGGAGAAGAGCAAGACAGCACCTATGATGTAGATCTACCATCTATAGACTGAGGTACTTGGTCTGCAGATAATGCCCAGAGATCTTCTAATATATATTCATTCTGCTTCTATACAAGGGGAGTGAGGTTAAACTATACTGTTTTTGATGACCACTCCTTTCATGATTTATGACCTAATTGCTATGCTGACCATATATGCTATGCATTCTTGTTGCTTTTTGTGGCACCTATACAGCATATTAGAGTACGTTAGTTAAAATTAAAATTTTTAACTTGTTCGTGTCTCTGTCAGATCTTATTGTGGTCAAGTACAAGAGTAGGAGCAAAGGGGTGTGTCTTGCAACCGTGATTCCTGTCAGCGTTGGGAGTGATGCGCTCTGGGGTGTATAATCAGTTGATTATCTGTGGGTGAGTAGGAGAGCATGTGAGACACTATAGCTAGTCGGACCTGGGCTCATGGGTCCTAAGGTGGTAGGATAACTCAGTCCCTAAGCACTAAGGTACCATAATCCTACGCATAGTTCTGTGTTTGTGCAGAATCCCTGCAACACACCAAAGGATGAAAGGCCCACGGTGCAAAGCATTCAATGCAGCTGAAGATCTTAGGCGCATGAGATGCTTAAGATTGGAGCTTCTTGGTGCCCGAAGATCTCTGGAGGAGAGAGTCAAAAAGCCTTCAAAACGACAAGTCGATGAGGTGCACAGGGGTACAGTTCCAGCTGTTCTGATGAGGGATACTGGCCTCAAACTTGGTGCGAAGACAGTTTTAGGCATTGAGGGAGTTGCAGAACCACCACCTGTGCTGCTGAGCCTTTCAGAATCTGTGGGAGTGCAGGATCAGCAGACCGGTCAGCTTTGTTTTAGTGCCTGCAGATGCAGGGAGTGACTCCTTCACTCCAGGGGAGATGCTTCAGGTGTCTAAGATGTTCAAAGGCTTTGTGACGAAGCTGTATGAAGCACGGGCACAGACGTTGCAGAATACTGGCAGGATGATGAGACCAGGAGCAGCAGGAACCTTCCCAGTTGCAGTCTTGGTTCCCAAAGTGAAGTCCAGAGTGCCCACATGGTTGAAGTTGTAGTGGTGTTCAACCTGAATCTTGTGCCACGAGTCGACTAATCTAGAGACCCACCCTCAGTACCCTAAAGAAATGGCTGGGACAATTCATGGGTTCCTCCCAGAGGAGGGGCTGGACATTGGGGAGGACTTTCCGATGCCCTTTGCTTAGTTTCGTGCCAGAGCAAAGTAAACAGCTCCCTGAACTGGTTTGAACTGGAGTATGCAAGGAGGGCACCACATGTGCTATTCAAGCAGTCTCAGTGGTGCTGGCAAGCGCCCCAACCCTGTCCAAATACACTAATACCTGTCTTGGAAGTGATCACACCTCCCTGTGATAGGTTACCTATTGTTCTGCCTTCCCCCTGCTCAAGCTTGGCTCAGCAGCAGGCGGGCAGAATTGGGTCTCTGGTCGGCAGCAGCCCTAGTGTGCTGTCTGGTTCTAGAAGACTGGTACTAGGAGCATGGAGGGATTCCTGGAGGGGCTTTACAGTGCATGGAATCATACCCCCACACGTATGATTTCAACATGTTTGATACCAAATATTACAGGGTTCATTACAGCTAGTTTAGAGATGGTCATGGCATAATGACACATGGCCGCTCTATCAGCTCTCTAATGGCTATTCTAAAAACTGGGAAGTTTGGTAGCAAACTTCTCAGCACATTAAACCCACATTGATGCCAGTGTGGGATCTATTGTAAAATACACTGAGAGGGCATCTTAGAGATGCCATCTGAAAATCAACCAGACCTGGTGTGGTTCCTGAATAGCTGACAACCATTTGCCACCACCAGGCTAGCTTCTGGACCCCTGGGGAGAGAGCCTCTGCTTTCTCGGTCCTGAAATAAAAGCACATGCTGGGCAGTTGTGTCATGCTTCCACACCCAGAATGGGCTGGGTCCATGAAAGCGAAGCTTCAAAGGCCTGCCACCTTTGTGAGCGGTCCCTGCTTTCTGCTGCCCCCAGCAACTGGCTCCCACCAGCTCATGCCCCCACCTTGGGCAGGTGAATCGGTGAGAAAACCAAGCTAGGAAGAAAGGATTACCCACCTTTGCCTACCCCACTAAGGTGAGGGAGGTGAGGTGAAACACATATCTCAATCCCTTTCATCTTGAACATGAGGGGGCCAAGCCAATCAGGGAGAGTCTCATGCCCCCTCCCACTGTAGGGTGGCATAATAGGGGGTATACCCACCCCAAGGGAGGGACCCATTGGTCTCGACCTGCATACTCCTTTAAACACCCCTAATTCTAGTATTTAGGGGCAACCCTGAACCTGGCCTCCTGGGATGTGAGGAAAGAAGGACCAAAGAGCCGTGCTGACCCAGGAAGAAGAGGACATCTATTGCTTTGGACCGAGACCTAACAACCTGTCCCAACTCCGACCTGTTTACAGCGGAGAAACCGGCATAGCCAGTAGCACGCCTGAGCCCGGAGGACCTGTACTGCACTGCCCTTACAGTCTCAGTCTCCCGTGAGCACTGGATTTGTTCAACACAGACTCAAAGACCAGAATCTGAAATCGGGTGACAACGTGATTCTGCACCTGATGCCCATGGCTCGAGTTTGAGTGGCCCAACAACATGAAGAGGTCTCCCCAGTGATCCTGACCTGGGATGTTATCACCAACCTCACTCAAGGTTCAAGACGATGGCTGCATCCTCAATCCGAAGGGTCCCCCTGACCACTGCAGGAGCTGATAAGAATCCTGACCCCAGAGGATACCCTACACTGGATGCCTCACTACCTTGGGTGGCCCAACGGACATTGTGCAGGAATCCCCAAAGATCCCAAGTTACCTCTACAGCCGGTGGTCGCCTGCAGGAACCCTCCCTGCTGAAACATGCAGCAACTTCACTGAACCAAAGGTTTCCCTTGAAAAGCAAAGGGTCCACAATGTCTTTTTGGCACCCAGCACTCGGACACCCCAGTGCCACTGGTGGTGCAGCTCCTGTGCTGATTGTTGGCTCCTGCAGTGCTGACCTTAACCCCTGGAGTTTTGCTCCCAAACCCCATTGGCCTGCGCATATGCTGTCCCTAAACGAAGGCCCCTTTTGCCCCATTGGCTAGCGTTGGACCCCTGCACTCTGCACCCGGCCGCCCCTTTGCCACTGGTGGTGCAACTCAAGTGCCCATCTAGACCTTGGGAAACCTTGTTCCTAACCCCCAAACTCCCACTCTTAAGCCGTGTACTTGCCTGAGACACCGCTAACACTTGTTCTCCCTTAGGATCCCATGTTATGAGATTTTGGGTTGAAAATGTTCTAAGTGTTGAAGTGATGTTTTTATGGAGAAAAGAGAACTAAACTGCAAGGTATAAAGTCTTCCTTACCATGTAATGTGAGAACCTTCGGTGTGGTATCTAGGCATACCACTCTCCTCAAAGTAAAGCAAAAGTAACTAAAATGTATTCTGAAAGTAATTACTGTCTAATTCAAACTGCTTTTTAAACTGATACAAACCTGTAATAACTGCAAATCCATCCTAAATTGCATTTCTGAGTAAAGGTTTACAATTTGAAGTATATGTTACCTACCTGTACAAAGTCCTGCTTGGTTCTAAAAATAAAACACCAGTATACCTTTTTTATACTTACCCAGTTGCTCTGGATTCAGTCTCTGATAGTGTGTATCAGTCTTGATTGAGTGAATACAATAAATGCATTAACACACCATCTGGATAAGCCCAACTGCTCGCCCACACTACCACAAATAAATCAGTTAGTACTTACCCGTTTTAGCCTCTTCTATAGCTCTGGGGACTCCCTGGCCTCTGTGCAATATACCTTACTTTGGTATAGTATATACATAGCCAGCTTCCTACATACTTGTTTGGTCAAATAGGCTTAGAGAATGGTTATCCTGTCTAACACGGTGTTTTGCATCTTTAAGCTACTTTAAGCCATTTATCTGTAAGGATCCTGGGTAAGGACTTTGGTATGATTTATGTGTACTTTTGTCATCTTATGGAATTTCCCCCATTCGAAATCAGAATTGTATTACTCAATATCTGCAAATTCAAGCCCACAGATTGAACTGTATTTTAAACTTTCAAAATACTTCACTAAAAAACCACTGCAGCATCTTGCACAGGGTTCAAAACAATTGATAAGATGAGAGTAAACAGAGCAACAGCGGTAAGTATAGTTAGCCTGAAAATAGAGTTAAGAAACTGATGAAAGATCACTTTTCCTGTGGGTAGGCTAAAAGGAAGGACTCTATGAGCAACTTCTCGTGTCTTAATACCTCTGGTGTACTTGAAGCTTCAGGAATTCAGAATTGGAACTGTAAATTTAAAAGCTACACAGCAAGCCACTGTAAGGAGGCTGGTGTTCACTTTTTGGAGGCATAGACACCTGTTGACACCTAATCTTTATTTGGGTTTATTATGGTAGTTCTTAACCCCTTAACTGCTGGGCCTTTTCCACCCCAGTGCTGAGCCCTTTTTTTGGCTATTTGGGGTTGTTCGCGATTAGGCCTCTGTCACTTTTTGACCACACAAGGTATCCATGCCAAATTTGCGTCCTTTTCTTCCAACATGATAGTGATTCTAAAGGTACCCAGGGTTTGTGGATTCCCCTGGAGAGGATCCAGAAATTAACCAAAATACAGGTACATTTTCTTTTTTGGAGGAAAAATGGGAAAAAAGGGATACAAATGAAAGCGTCTTTTTTTTTTCCCCCCTGCAAATGGTATAAAATAAGGGGTTGTGGTGTTGAAATCACCATCTTCCCAGCTTTCAGGGCCAAGCAGACTTTTGTCAGAAAACCAAGATTTTTTACACAGTTTTGGCATTTTTCTGGGATGTAGCCCATTTTTGCTATTGTTTGTGCTTTCAAACTCTTTCCAGTTAATAGTAGAAATGGGTATGAAAGCAATAATGGATCCTGGAAAGCTATACATTTTAAAAAGTAGACAACATTTTAAATTCATCAAGGGGTCATTTGTGTAGATCCTTCAAGGTTTCTTTATTGAAACCAACCATTGAATATAGGAACAATTTGAAAATTAGTTGTAAAACCAGACATTTGTGTCAAAGTTTTCACCTGAAACTTCTTTTAATTATGACAGCTGTTTGGAAGCAATATACCGTTACATCCGCTGGACCTTTCTGACCAAGAACCCAACGAACCCAGAGCCAACAACTGAGAACCGTCTCGCATGGTTTTTAATTATGTACCGTGTATATAGCAAATAATTTGGGTAAATATATACATGGAAAAATCTGTATGAAAACACCTATGTAATTATGAAATTGGAACAAAATACAGAGTTTAGAAACAGTAGATACTTGCACATTTTCAAAATTGTGAGTACTCATACTAGCATGAGAATTATAGGTCAATTTTCAAAATGACTTCTTTTTTATGCATTGTATTTCATTTGGAAGGCAGAAATGCATTGAAATTCAATAGGTAATAACAGTTGCTCTACAATTCTTTGTTACCCTAACTCTGCCAATAAAAAGGATACCTCACTTGTGTGGGTAGGCCTAATGCCCGTGACCGGAAACGGCCCAAAACGCAACGTGGACACACCACATTTTCGCTGTGAAAACGGACCCTTTTTTTGCAAAGTGTCTAGCTGTAGATTTTGAACCCTAGCTCTGCCGGCACCTAGGGAAACCTAGCAAACCTATACATTTTTTAAAACTAGACACCCAGCGAAATCCAGGATGGGGTGACCTGGCTGGCTCTCACAAGGTTCTGTTACACAGAATCCCTTGCAAGCCTAAAAAATTGTCAAAAAAGGTCTGGAATCTGCGTGGATCCACAAAATTCCACCCACCCCGCGTTCCCCAAAGTCTTCTGAGAAAAATGGTACCTCACTTGTGTGGAAGGCCCAAGTACCCAGGACAGGAAATGGCCCAAAACGTATTGAGGGTATATCAAAATTTCCTATCACAAAACAACCTGGTTTTTGCAAGGGGGGTCACCTGGGTTTTTGGCCCCGTGCTTGGTGGCCAGCTAGGGAAACCGATCAAACCCACACATTTCAGAAAACTAGACACCCGGTGGGTTCCAGGGAGGTATGGCTTGTGTGGATCCCCCAATGTGTTGTTACCCAGAATCCTCTGCAAACCTCAAACCTGAAAAATCATGAAATTCCTACCACCCAGCGTTCCCCAAGGTCTCCCGATAAAAATGGTGCCGCACTCGTGTGGGAGGCCCAAGTAGCCGTGACAGGCAAGGGCCCAAAATGTATTGAGGCAACATCAAAATTGCCTATCACAAAATGTTTTGGGCCGTTCCCTCTTGCGGGTACTTGGGTCTCCCAAACGAGTGAGGCACCATTTTTATCGGGAGACCTTGGGGAACGCTGTGCAGCTCAACTCAACACCACGTGGCTGTGCGCCCATCTTGACCGTTGCCTCCGCCCTACAATGGGGTTACACAGTTCACAATTCAAGATTAGTAGCGACGCAAATTGTGTAAGAGACTATAATGGGTTAAGAAGACCAAATGCTCCCAATCTGTGCAGCTCAAGTCAACGTCACCTGCCTGTGGGCCTTTGCTGACCGCTGCATCCGGCCTACACTGTGGAAGACCAGCGACACGAGGTGCCAACTAACCCTGTTCAACACAAGCCGCTCCCACATGTGTAACTGTGTCCTGAGTCCTGAATGGCAGCGACCACAGCACCAGACTCCCTTCGATCAGTGAGGGGTATTTCCATATGGAAGGCCGGTGACACGTGGTGCCACTGAACCTGCACTATGCAGGCCTGTGGGGCCACCAACGTATGCACGTGGCTGTGAGCCCTTGCTCACCACTACCTCTGGCCTACACTGTGGAAGACTGGTGACAAATGGTGCCACTGACCGTCTTCAACACAAGCCGATCCCACATGAGGAACTGTGTCCTGAGTCCTGAATGGCAGTGATCCCCCACTCCGTGAGACAACCACAGCACCAGAATCCCTTCGATCAGTGAGGCATATTTCCATATGCAACGGCGGCGACACGTGGTGCCACTAACCCTATTCAACACAAGCCGAACAATTCCACATGTGGAACTGCGTCCTGAATGGCAGTGACCCCAAGTCCATGGCAGCAGCCACAGCAGCATACTCCCTCTGATTAGTTAGGCATAATTCCATATTCAACGGCGGCAACATGTGGTGCCAATAACTCTGTTCAACACAAGCCGATCCCACATGTGTAACTGTGTCCTGAGTCCTGAATGGCAGTCACCCCAAGTCCGTGGCAGCGACCACAGCACCACACTCCCTTTGATCAGTGAGGGGTATTAACCATATGCAACTACAGACTGCAGTAGGCAAGTAACTATCACAGTCCTACACCCTACATATTATCCATTTAGTATCCTCGCTTCAAGAACTTTTTTTTTTATATCAGATATAGCTTTACTACAATGACTAAATTAATCTTCAAATGCAAACTAACATGGAATAGCAGTCTACACTGCAGGTAGTACAGCTCGCAATTCCAATTTTAAATGCTAATTTTCAACAACAAGATTGTACTCAGAAAATACAACACTTAGTCAGTGTATTCTATACTTATTACATCTTTTCATCATACGCCTACACTGCACTCTGTAGGGCTCACAATGAAAATTATTTCTTCATTCATTAATTACAGAGTCCACTAGGCAAGTAACTATTACAGGCCTCAAATCAACATAATATCCTTTTAGTATCCTTTCTTCTTGAACATTTTTTATATCAGTTTTAGCTTTAGTACAATCACCAAATTCATTTTCAAGTAGAAACGAACACTCAGCAGTCTACACTGCGGGCAGCAGACCTCGCAATTTGAATTTTGGACACGTGGTGCCAACTAACACTGTCCAACAAAGCCGATCCCACATGTGTAACTGTGTCCTGAGTCCTAAATGGCACTGACCCCAAGTCCGTGACAGCGACCACAGCAGCCTACCCTCTTTGATCAGTTAGACATATTTCCATATGCAAGGCCGGCGAAACGTAGTCCCACTAACCCTCTTTAACACAAGCTGATCCCACATGTGTAACTGTGTCCTGAGTCCTGAATAGCAGTCACCCCAAGTCCGTGGAAGTGACCACAGCACCAGACTCCCTCTGATCAGAGAGGCATATTTCCATATGCAAGGCCAACAGCACGTGGTGCCACTAACCCTGTTCAACACAAGCCGATCCCACATGTGTAACTGTGTCCTGAGTCCTGAACGTCAGTGACCCGACCTTCGTGACTGCAACCACAGCACCACCCTCCCTTCGATTAGTGAGTGGTATTTGCATATGGAAGGCCGGCGACATGTGGTGCCACTGAACCTGCACTACGCAGGCCGGTGGGGCCACCAACGTATGCACGTGGCTGTGGGCCCTTGCTCACCGCTACCTCTGGCCTGCACTATGGTCAGCAGGCCTCACAATTCAGATATAGTCCTGATTCCACATGACGCAGTCCAGTAGCCAAGACACATTGCTCCCAGTGCGGCCCGTCCACACCAAGCATCATCACAGGCTCATACAGTCTCAATGCTTCTGGTGCCACTAACCCTCTTTAACACAAGCCGATTCCACATGTGTAACTGTGTCCTGAATGGCAGTGACCCCAACTTCGTGGCCGCGACCACAGCACCAGACTTGCTTCAGTCTTATTTGTTGTTCTTTTCTTTAAATAATGTTTTTTATATGTAAATCTATACATGACTAAGATTCTTCTTTGTCCAACAGCACAGGGACACTTCTAGACCCAAGAAGGCTGTTGGGGGTATGATGGTAATGTGGGAAGAGGGTGCGTTACCTGCTGATGTGGGGAGAGGCAGCGTCAAAGGGGCATCTATCACAGAAAGAACTCCGATATGTTTTCACAAATGCCTCGGATAAATGCCAGCTGATGGACTGAATCACAAAATGGTTTTTCAATGCTTATGTAGTGTGAGTTATGAACAGTTTGCACCCAGGCTTGCAGATGGACAGCTGCGCCCCGTCCGCTCGACTCACAGATGCAGTACTACGAGCCGTCTGCGTCATTGTAGCTATCCCTGCCCTATTCTGTCATACGCCATGCCACGCCACTCTGATTACGTTCCAACGTTTGTCCACATAGCTAGCGGTGTCAGGCGTACTCGCTGTTGGTGTGCAGGTCAATGGTCTAGTGCTCAACATCTCACGGCCACTCCCTGAGGACAGGTTTGCACACACACCACACCCATCCAGCATATGCCTCACAGGCCATGTGACCACGCAAATATAATAGATCGACAACGTCACATCCTTTATTGCAGGTGCTGACTAGAAAGCGGAAGCTCCACGTGTCTCAACCATAAAGAGTCTTTGAAAAGTTGCGCAGAAGGTTAGTCGCACCCTCATCTGTATAGCCGTCAGGGGCCTACCACCCCCTTGGCGCAGACTTCAGATGCACATGATTAGTGCCACCCGAAATTCATATGGCTATCAGGGGCCTACTAGCACATGGCACGGACTTGAGTTCCTCAGGCTTAGCGGCCCCAAAAGCTGATGTGGTCTCCACCATTGATGACTCAGGACTCAGCGACATGTGTGAGATCTACTGGGCCGTGGAGAAGATGATGTGATCTCCGCCATTCATGACTCAGGCCTCAGCGACATATCTGGGATGCGCGGAGTTTTGACGGGCACTTGGAGTGCACACTGCTGCACACTCCGGTGGCACCAGGTAATTATTTGCTCATGGATGCTCAGGGGCGGAAGTGTCTGTCTGTCTCTCTCGCTCTCTCTTCCTTCTTTTCCTTCTATCTCTCTAACTCTCTCTCTTCCTTCTCCCTTTCTCTCTCCCTTTCTTTCCTTCCCTCTCTTTTTCTCTCTGGCTTTTTTCCTTCTCTGTTTCTCTGTCTCTCTCTCCTTTGATATGCCCATTACACACATCCTTATTTTGTGCTTTATTTTTCAGGCTCTGTCGTCGACATCCATGGTCCACACAGGAGTGTTCCACCTTGTTGTTTCGTATTATTTTTGATATATATTGCTTATTAGTTTATCGTTCATATATATATATATATATATATATATATATATATATATTTTAATAAAAAAAGAAAGTTTGAAAATAGTTTATCGTTTACATATTTATTTTTTATTAAAAAATTGTTTGGAAAAAAAAAATTAATAACGTTTTTGGTTGTTCTCTTAACTGCTGTGTGACTCTTTCTTGTTCTTATTACTGTTATTTGATGGAGTCCACCATGGTGTTAAATTTTGGGGCACTTATCGCGGGAATACTGGTGATGACTGCAGTTTTCACCAACTTCTGAACAGTGTGTTAGATTTATTTCAACTTTACTTCCATTAAAGTGCTGAAAATGAAATGCAGACTAGCTTTTCCCATGCAAAAAGACACGAGGTGCACCTTTGCGATTTATTCTAAATACTAAAATCCTGTATCGAATTGCACTGAGGTAGTTGCTGCACTTAGTGTACACACAAAATCAATTACAAAATCTCATTGTATTTATATTGATTGGGAATCGTGTGTCAGGTGCTGGATCTTGGCGATACACACTGCTCAGTTCGTATATTGTTCTGCACACGAAAAAAATTACATCACAACTTTCACACCAACTGCAATGCGAAACAAATTCTGGCGATAAGCCACGTTAGCACCAGGGATTTTACACCTGCTTTCTGTTGGTGTTAAGCAGGACGACTACCTGCACCATGAACGGGAAAACAGCCAAGAGCCACACCAGAACACCCACAGGTGGCATAGAGTCAATGAGCATGATACAGGGATACCCATGAGGACCACAAGACTCATCGCAACAACTCCAGGCCTGCCAACGCCCCCCAAACCTGCATCTGAGCAAGTGTGTCCCTGTGGTCATTGTCTTAGCATGATAGGCATGAGCCCTGCAACATCACAGTGTGCTGTCACCTCAGCGTTGGCAGTGAGCCTGGACATGTAGCTACGCACGCATCCTCCTGCATGCACAACCGGCGTGTGCTGGTCCAACAGGTCAACGCAGGGGTGTGCCTTTCCAGGCAAGGGGAACGGGGTGTGTCAGACATGTCCGTGTACAGGAAGTGCAGTAAGTGTGTCTCTGTGTTCTGGTGTGGCCTGCCACAAGGGCCGCAGCAGTTGATGTTGCAAAGTGGCATGCACCACCTCCAAACGGCACTGTGATGGTGTAGTTGGAATGTAGCAGGACATGCGCAAATAGGCATTACAATGGTGTGCCGTATGAGTGCACAAGATACAACAGTGTACTGTACCAAAGTGTGGGGGCTCGTGGGACCAGCTGTTTGGCAACGTAACACACAGTGAACTCGCCCATGTGCCACGTGCTGGGCATCTCATCCATGATGACCACGATCGCAGACATCCCACAACACCAACGACCGGCCTTTGTATCATCCTCTATGAATGCAGCGTGGTTTTCACTTCTATGCTCGTTCAGTGGTGTGATGTTGGCGGGTTGTGTGACTTGTGCTCCTTGTTGGTGTGTTTCATTTTGGCCATTGTTTGTCTATACTTGTGCTGTACTTAATTGTGCATGTGTGCCATTCTGCCCATCTCCCCCCATCCCCCCATTCCCTGCTTCTTCCTCGTGCTGTTGTGTCTATAATGTTGTTTCTCCGCAGATAAATACATGTAAAGAACAAATTAGAATAGTTCCTTGATTCTTTTAGGTTTCAAAACTTCTCTCTGTTGGTTTCTTTTTAATTTTCCATATACACCGTTTTTTTAATATTCAACAACACATAGAAGTCAGAAGTGCAACGTATTCTATCAACACACTTTCTAGAACATTCTACAACACGTGCAGGTTAAAAGTTCACGATTGTTTTAAGTTTGAACAGTGCCTTCCAAATGCAAGTAGCAGGAGTGGTTGAGTTGAGCAAATGTTATCCTATGATATGTACTCCAAGTTGAAACTGCTTTTTCTCTACCAATCACAAAGATGCTTTTTCACAAAACTAATGTGCACCTTACTTTTAAAAAAGAATGCTTTTCATCTCCCAATCACGTATCGTTTTGTATGGCATAAAAAAGTAGTTCCCCCATCTTTAAACATATCTCTTATTCTACCAAGGAACTGCACGAGCTACAGACATCTTTTTATACCTTCCAGCCATATCTTCAAAATGCTATTGTGGATCGTAGGATATAGCTATATTTTCTGGTGCAAGAGGTATGCAGAACACAGACGTATTGACTTAGACCTAGGTTTACAAAATGTGGACATTAAATGGTTTGCACAGAGAAGATTGATGTGGCACCAATTGCTACTTTTGGTTAAAACCTCTTTGCATCTTCCACACCCTGACCTCATGATTGTGCATTGTGGTGTAAATGACCTAGGCACATTGACTGGGGTGGGTTTGGAAATGCTTCTGAAGGACACCTTTGGACATCTCAGCTCAGAACCATGTGACTCTGGGCAATAGTTCACTTAATAGCTCGCATGATTTCCACGCCGGCCTCGAGGGCCTTCAGACCCATAGGGGTGAGTAGTTTGCGCTTTACAAATACTGTATTGATTTGATACGCACAAATTTACCTACGCACTCCCTGTATAACACCCTCTAAGCACCATACACAAGTTACAATGTTCGAAACAAAAGTTCCTCCGAGTAGGAATAACTACATGCTGACACTACTTGACAGATGTGGCACAGCGGCCAGAGCACATGACTTCACAGCATATGACACACAGTTTGGACTCACGCTTTCATCCCCGACTCTGGCAGCACCTCAGCTTAGCACCATGAGACTCTAGACAATACCTCACATATTTTCCGTACCCCAGGACTTTCAAACCAGTAGGAGTCAGTGGTTCGTCCTAGTAGGTGTAAACACATGCTGACACTACTTCCACAGGTGTGCAGCAGCGGCCAGGGCACATGACTTCACACCATAAGACACACAGTTTAAGCTCACGCTTTCATCCCCGACTCCCGCAGCAGCTCACCTTAGCAGCATCAGACTCTACGCAATACTTCACTTAATTTCTGTACCCAGCCCTTTCAGACCGGTAGGTATGAGTAGTTTGCTTCACAGCCCCTCTATAGCACACCCTAAACACCTCACAGAGGTTACAGTGCTCCTACCCTCCTCTTTCCTACTTTTTCCCCCTTTTTTCCGCCTACTCACTTCGATAGAATCATAAAATGGCAGCCAACACTTCCTAGTTGCAACCGCTCGCAGCGCTCCCAACCATTAAGCAGCAAGCTCGTGCTCGTAACGCCTCAGCCAATCAGATGGCAGAATATCCAAATATAGATATCTGTAAATTTCAATATTTCTCAAAAACTGCTGAACAGATTTACACCAAATAAACATAAACGTGCTTTCTAGACCAAGACCCTTCTCCCAGCCAAATTTGGGGTAATTCTGTTCACTCGTTCGACCTGTAGCCTTGTCTAAAGTTTCCTATGGAAATTAACATTTAGAAAACACGTTTTGGGACCCCCCTTTTTTCTCGGCCCCACCTTGATGACTCACCCCCAATCTTTCAACATAGGAGCTGATATGAACAAAGAATTAGTTTTGAGAATTCCATGAAGAATTATCAAACAACACCAAAGTTATAAGCAAAACGAAAAATGCTCTTCCTATGGAAACTTGGTCCTAACTATAGCTACCTACTGGCGACCTCCACTAGGTAATATATATATTTCAATGTATATGTGTATATATATATATATCCATATGAATCATGATGAGAAAAGGGGCCCTTCCAGGTGGGCCTGGGCTTCCTAGCGACGTCACCGCTTAACTATTTCAAATGAAAATTATGCCGTATTATAGCACAAAGGAAGCCCTCCAGCCGAGAAAGCAGATATCAAAAGTTGTTTTAATTAATGGCCAGCAGTCAGAGAGTACATGTGTATATATATATATATATCTTACCTACTGGCAGTCACCAGTAGGTAGTTATAGTTAGGACCAAGTTTCCATAGGAAGAAATTTTTTTGTTTTGCTTATAACTTTGGCGTCGTTTGATGGATCTTCATGAAATCTTCCAAACAAATTCTTTGTTCATATCAGCTCCTATGTGGGAGGCTTGGGGGTGATTTGTCAAGGGGGGGCCAAGAAGAAAGGGGGGTCCCAAAACATGTTTTCTCCATGTTAACTTCCAGAGGAAACTTTAGACAAGGCTACAGGTTGAATGGGTGAACGGAATTGCCCCAAATTTGGCAGGGAGAAGGGTCTTGGTTTAGAAAGCACGCTTTTGTTTATTTGGTGTAAATCCCTTCAGTAGTTTTGGAGAAATATTGACATTTACAGATATCAATATCTGGGAATTCTGCCATCTGATTGGCCTAGGCGTTACGAGCACAAGCTTGCTGCTTATTGGCTGTGAGCGGTGCGAGCGGTTGCAACTAGGAAGTGTTGGCCGCCATTTTGTGATTCCATTGAAACAAGTAAGGGGAAAAAGGGCAAAAAAAGTAGGAACGGGGAGGGTAGGAGCACTGTAACGTCTGTGGGGTGTTTAGGGTGTGCTATAGAGGGATAGTGAAGCAAAGTATTTAGTCCTACCGGTGTGAAAGCATTGTTTTGCCGAGAGTGACAGGGTGCTGAGGTGAGGTACCGGTTCATTCGGGGATGAAAGCATGTACCTAAACCGTGAGCTGAGTGCTGTAAACTGATGTGCTGAAGTATTTATTTACACCGGTGTGAAAGTACTGTTTTGCGCAGAGTGAGATGCTGCTGAGGTGAGGTGCCGGTACACTCGGGGATGAAAGCGTGCACCTAAACCGTGAGCTGAGTGGTGTAAACTGATGTGGTCTGGGCGCTGTAGCATACTGGCTGCTGTAGTATAGCTGTACAGGTGGTGTTGGTATGCGTTTAGAGTATAGCGGGAGTGGGAAGCAAACTACTCATTGGTACTGGTGATGTGTGTGGGCGTTGTAGGCTACTGGCCGCTTTAGCATGTCTGTGTAAGTGGTGTTAGTATGCGTTTATATGATACAGGGCGTGGGAAGTGAACTACTCACCTCTACTTTCTGAAGACTCGAATGCAGTGTTTTGGGAAGCAGGAATAAAGAAATAATTGTGAAGAATATAATGCAGAATGTTGCAATGCCACAGAAGAGCAATGGTGAAATCAGGTGTATCTAGGAAAGTTGGTGTGTGTAATAGGAAGGAGGAATAAAGAAATAATCGTGAAGAATATAATGCAGAATGTTACAATGCCACAGAAGAGAAATGGTGAAATCAGGTGTGTCTAAGAAAGTGAATGTGTGTAATAAAGCGATGGAGTCTGAAAGTTATATGAGGAGTGTCTTTATTTAAGTGACATAAATGGATCCACTGGTGCAAGAGGTAACACATTCAGTTGAGGCAAATTCCAACCGGTTCTGCTGTATTCAAACGTAAGCTCTTGCATCAGTGAATTCCACATTACGTTACAGTTCCATGTGACATAAACAATACTTATTACACTTGAATGACTTGAAATTCTATAATGAAAATAAAGGTAGGATACGATTAGCACATGTATCCTTTAAGAAAAGAAACAAAAAAAAATTTGCAAAGTGTAGTCATCAAACTTCTTCGGTACCCTGGTACTCCTTTGTTGTAACACAAAATTATCAACAGTAGAACAGTCAGCAATCTCTTGTACGGTAGATTCGAACTGGTGCGTGTAAGAATTGGTAATAGTTCTAGTCACATCGGAACTTTGAGGAGGAACACAAAATTGGGCTTCTGAGAAGCACATTAGGTACCCTTCTTGTCAAACCATACATTGTCTTCAGCTCTCTCAAAAAATAAATCTTGTGCAAAGAGCTAAGGCACCGAGCTGAGGTATACTGATTCTGTTATATTCAAATCTGAAGTTGCTGCATTAGTGAATTCCACATTATATGTAACAGTTCCATGTGACATAAACAATAGCTAAACAGAGGTAGGATACGATTAGCACACTGTGCCAACCAGTTCCTAAACAATGTTGTGTTTTTTGATGTTGATCGCCAGCTCGTGAGTAGAGGCTGAGGATGAGTACATTTGTGTGAAAGGGTTTCGTGGATAACAGGCAGACAGAGAGATGTGTGCACAAAGAATAGAGATGGTTTCAAAATGGGCGTCAGGTTTAGGCTAATTTAGCAAGTAAATAGTGTATTTGGATAGGCCATGCATCACCCATCCCTTGTTAGACTGGAGATGTAAGGGGCAATAATGAAAACAGAGTTTAAATTCCTGAGCATACTTAGAAAGTTAATATATGAAAATAGTTCAATTGAAGTGTATTAAAAAAATGTAAAGGAAAAACTCAAAATTGGTAAAAATCAATCCAAGAAGAACGTGAATTTCTTACAAGTCTTGAAGATTGCAGTCCGGAAGTTCTTCAGTGGCTTGAGATGCGTAATGTTCCAAGAGGCAATTGTTGCCATCGTGTGAGCAAAGCGGAGCGATCCAATTCATATCTTCGAAGGGACAGTAATGTTCCTCGAATGTTGGAGTGGCAATTTGAATTGGCAGGCAATCTGCGATGTTGTCAAAGGTCGTACGTTGCAGTAGATCTTTTGCGGCTGCGCGGAAATCCCATTCCGCCACGATACCTTTTTGCGTTGCATCCGCCATTGCTCTACTGCCTGAACAATCGAGTTCATGGATTTCAAGATACTCAATTACCTGCTGGATATCGGGAGCGATTGTTGGGATGTTGGCAAGGCATACATCCATTCGCCAGTTGAATGGGCAAGTTTTGCGATAGAAAGATAGTTGCACGCAGATTGTATATGTGTAAATAAATGCCATGTTGTAGCTGGCTCTGATAATAGATAGAGGCAGGCAGCCGAAAAGTTGTTCCATTTTTTCACGGTATTGATGTAGCTTCGCGTAGAGGCGTATTCTGTCGGAGATGCTTGTTACCACAGGGAGCGCAGTCATTTTTTACAAGCAAAAATAGTAGTAGGATGGCCGCAAAGAGAGCGAGAATTTTGGGAACTGTTCCTGTTATTCCAGAGATGATCGAATAAAGGAAGTGTGGTATTATACGAAAAACTGTTCGAAAGGCTATGAGAAGGCCGGAGGAGACCGTATTAAAAAAGTGTGCCAGACCTTGAGTGTGAGATGTGTTGAAAATTGGGTAACAATTCACAAAGTGTAATGGGAGGTTCAAATTTAAAAGGGACTGTATTTTACTGGAAGTTCGTGCTATCTGCAGGTGATACATTTTTTTTTGGAGAACTTCTGTTGTGAAGAAAAGCGCTTTAGTTGGTTAGTTTAATGAAATCTTTTTGCAAAGTAGGGATTCAAGGCCAAGTTGAAGTTTGGGAGTTAGTTTGTGTGGGTGGGAGTAGACATTGCTACAGGAAGTCACTTGGTTTGAAACAGTAAGGACATATGGTATGCCACCTTACGTTCTGTAGGAGTGCATGTTATTGAGGAGCAGATAACTGCCGTTAGAAAGTTGTGTGAATGTTGGGTGATTGTGGGAGTTGGCGTGCTTTCAAGAAAGCAGGCAAGATTGGGGGCTGTAAGTTTAGAAGTGTCATGCAGTTGGAAATTCTTGCATAGTAATGAATGACTGCCATTGTGGTCACAGTTTGCACCTGTGAGAAAAACGTCTGTATGCTCTTTAAGACAGCGATATGTAAATGGGAGAAACCACTGCTCGTGAATAAACGCGCTTCCTTATATAATCGCATACAACATGACAAACAACATGTACACCTATCACACACAACGACACTACGTACTGTGGGAACCGTGGCTAGCCATGTACACAAACCAAACATGGCATAGCACCTCTTTCACTCAATGCAGAATGCAGGGAGAGATGGGAGCAAAGTATGTGCGAAGGTGGCAAGTGATTCTCGATTATAAATGTATACAATGCAAAGTGTTGAGGGGATGTGCCGGACAGACTTGAGTATGCAGAGCACACACATATACATGTGAACCTACACTGATGGTCTTTTGAGTGAAGTAGATAGTGGACAGAACCATAATAGTACAGTCAGTAGGGAAGATTTCAAAAACATAGCGAGTACATGCACTTCCCCCCCCAAAAATCTTTAGCTTAGTGGGCTGGCTCAGCGTATGCAAGGCTAGCGTAGGGGTATGAATAAAAGGCACTTTTCTCTGGGTGTGGTTCTCTTCCGGAATGGCGAACATGTCTGCCAGGTCTGCGCAGCTTACACCGCCATGAGGTTGACCTCGTGAGTGAAGGTGGCTGCGTGAATGATGCTCTCAGCCTGCTGGTACTCAGAAACCGTTGTGGCCGCTGCGATGCATATATGCCCCACAGATCACCTTTTGCTACCGCATTATGTGAAACAGGGACCACCACGTGCCGGTGGAAGCTCCTGGGGTGAGGTCTGCGAAGTTGGAAGGTTCCTCAGATCAATGGTGGCTATCACGACAATGGCACACAGCGTTCAATTTGAGGCCCAGCAGCGTGGAGTGCTCTGTATACTACTAACACAGTAGTCGAACAGGTACGAACAGTGGAACGGTGTCTTGATCACACAATGGACGATGTTAGAACTGCATCTGAGAGTGGAGATGAAGGTACTCTCTTGGAGCAGGTGCAACTAACTGTAGGTCACAATAGTGGAACGGTGTATTGATTCCAGAATGGACGATGTCTGATATTACTTGCTAGTGGGTTTTCACAGAACTCCTTCTGTTCACGTGCATCAGACTCTGTGCTTCTGTAGGTAATTGCTGCACATGATTATTGGGCTTGGCTGACTGCAGTGGCTGGAGTACACCGTTCTATAGCAGGTCCGAACAGTGAAACGGGGACTTGATCCCACAATGGAGGATGTTAGAACTGCATCTGAGAGTGGAGATGAAGGTACTGCCTTCAAGCAGGTGCTACCAACTCTAGGTCCCAACAGTGGAACGGTGTCTTGATCCCACCATGGACTATGTTAGAACTGCATCTCAGAGTGCAGATGAAGGTCCTCCCTTCGACCAGGTGTAACCAACTCTAGGTCCCAACAGTGGAACGGTGTCTTGATCCCACAATGGACGATGTTAGAACTGGATCTTAGAGTGGAGATGAAGGTACTCCCTTCGACGAGGTGCAAGCAACTCTAGGTCCCAACAGTGGAAAGGTGTCTTGATCCCACAATGGACGATGTCCGATATTACCTGCGGCTGAGTTTTCAGAGAACTCCCTCCGTTGAGGTGCATCAGACTCTGTGCTTCCGTAGCTAGTAGTTGCACATGATTATTTGGCTTGGCTGACTGTAGTGGCTGGAGTACACCATGGAACAGCAGGTCTGAACAGTGAAACATGGTCTTAATCCCACAATGAACAATGTAAGAACTGCATCTGAGAGTGGACATAAAGGTACTCCCTTCGACCAGGTGCTACCAACTTTAGGTCCCAACAGTGGAACGGTGTCTTGATCCCACAATGGACTATGTTAGAACTGCATCTCAGAGTGAAGATGAAGGTACTCCCTTCCACCAGGTGCAACCAACTCTAAGTCCCAACAGGGGAACGGTGTCTTGATCCCACAATGGACGGTGTCCGATATTAACTGCTGCTTGCTTTTCACAGAACTGTTTCCGTTGAGGTGCATCAGTCAGTGTCTGTGCTTCCGTAGTTAACTGCTGCAGATGATTATGCGGCTTGATTGACTGTAGTCGGAGGACTACACCGCGGTACAGACGGTCCGAACAGTGAAACGTGGTCTTGATTATATGATTGAGAATGTCAGAAATTAAAGTCTGTGATGATTTCTGTGTACCCCCTCCGACCAGGTGCAACCAACTCTGTGCATCCGAATCCAACAGCATGTGGCTGTGAGGTTAATGACTATTGCCTCTGGCTTACACTGTGGTCAGCAGGGCTCACAATTCAGATCGAGTTGTGATTGTTTAATTACAGAATTCAGTACGCAACGAACTACAACGGTTTGAAATATACAGAATATTCTTTTAGTATATTTGCTTGAAGAATTTTTTTTAGATGAGTTATATGTATAGTACAATGGTGAAATTCATCTTGCAAGTTCAAAGGAACACTGAATAGTCTACACTGTGGACAGTAGAAATCGCAATTCAATTTTTTTTGATTTATTTATTGCAGAGTTTTCTGTAATTTATGTTGTATTTTGGAAGAGGAAGTGAGAAAAAGTATTAATGGTTGTCTGTGTGACTAATGACTTCAATTTACACTGCAGACAACAGTATTCACAATTCAGATTGAGTCGGTATTGTAGATGGCACAGTCCTGTAGGAAAAGACATTGCTGCACTGTGCTCTGTCCGCACCATCCATACGCGTTATCGCAGGCTCTGCACATGCTTTTTCCTGCTTTGCGTATGACAAACTGTGTAGCTCAAGTTCACCTTACGTAGCTGTGGGTCTTTGCTGACCGCTCTCTCTGGCCTACACTGCAGAGAGCAGTGTTCACAATTGAGATGGAGTCGCTATTGCAGATGATGCAGTGTTGATGGCAGCAGACATTGCTGCTAGTACGGACCGCTCGCAGCACGCCTCATCGCTGGCTGTGCGCATGCTGAATGCTTTTGATGTGGCTATCTGAGTGCACTAGAACTGCTGGACCCTTTATGATACAAACTTTTTGTGTATTATTTCAGATCTACTGCCTGTATCTCAGTATAACACAAGTTATGGTTCTTTTACGATAGAATCTTTTCCGTATTTTTTTACATCTACTGTCCCTACCTTACTGCAGCACAAACTATTGACCCTTTTATTATTGAATCTCTGTGTGTGATCCAATGATTACTGTTGTAGTTGATGCTAGCAGCAACCTTTCCCTGAGGGCTGGTTAACACTCACCGCACATGCATCCAGCACAGACATCACTAGATATGTGACCCTGGTAATAAAAAGGAGTGGAGCGCACGTGCCCATATCCACTTCCACTATCTATCTGTGTCCGTGTGTTCATTATCTATGCATGATACTGCCCCTGGGCCGTACCTCATTACATTGTGCTGTGGATAGCGTATGCAACCGTTTTACCTCTGGCAGTGGGGAAAAGTTCTATTATGTAGCCTTTAGATGCATGGCTATCACAGGCGGAAGGCTGCTTTACAGTGCATGAATATTGATGAAGATGATGGTTGCATGTTGTGTGTGCGGTCAGATATGTCTACATAGAAAAAGTTTTCAAAAAAGCTCTGTAAGTAGAAGAGGAGTCTCTCATAAAACGCTGTAGAGAGAATGGCGAAAATGGGTGAGGTCCTCCAACTGTTACCATGTGGAAATGTTATGAACCAATCAAATGCTTTTCTTTAAGGTCACATGGCAATCACGCAGCGAGCGTGCAAGGAGGCCGCATCCGACGCGATTTTGAGAAAATATTACCATAATATACGTTTATTACAGTTAGAAATATACAAATGTTTAAAATATTTTAGATTATCGCCTGCTTTCATATACACTTTAAAGTTATGTAGATATAGTTTTGAGACATACAAAAAAAATGAGGGAATGGCATACCCGGCGGGGCACCATACGTCTATGATGTAACACAGGGTCTGGCAGCGTGCAGTCATTGCATACGCAACGTGCAGCAGGTGCGACCCCATATGTACATGACGTAACGCGCGGCTTGGTATTGCATACCCGTCGCATACCAAAGTAGCAGCTGGCACGACCTCATACGTATATATTCTTATGCGGGACTAGGTGCCACTAACTCGTCGGATACGAAATGCGCATCATTTCAATATGGCAGATAGGATTTGTGTGCTGATGGAGCTTGGTAGACTACCGGTACGAGACACTAGTTTTCTAAGGAAAAAAGAAAATTATATAGATGATTTTTTTGAAGATATAAAACATTACATAATTTTTAAAGTTAAAAAAGGGTTTATAGAGTTCGAAAATAATATTTAAAAAATTGGAAAAAATATAGGTTTTATAAATATTAAAATATGAAATTAACATTTAAAAAACCATGCGAAATTCACTGAATAAAGCATAGGTTTTACAGACATTATAGTTTGGAATTAGCATTTAAAAAACCTTAGAAATTCACAAAAAAAACAATAGGTTTCAGGGACTTTATAGTTAGTTGAACATTTCACTCATAGAAAACCATAGAACTTCCCCTGTTATAATTAGTTGAGCTAACTATAACTCATGCCCCCGCAATGCCCTGCTGATGACGTCACATATTACGTCATTCATGACATGGTCAGTGACATCACTGATTACATCATCCACGTGAAAATCTGATGCACCTCATCAGACCCTAATGTAATAGTTGATACACACACTCTAAAATAGAGACTATAATTTTCAAAACCATGAACACACCAATACCAGTTAGTACATATCCACTCACTAATTCCTAGGTCTACACACACATCTATTCATTCACCCATACAGTCACTCATACATACAGTCAGCCATCAATACAGCATTATCATATCCAGTCACATATCTATACAGACACACACCGCCTCTCAATGATAGTTATTCACACATGTAGTCAGTAATTGAAATAATCAATCACAGTTTTATTTACTCACCTGTACAGTTACGCATATACCACATCACTTATTTAAACATATACTAACACATACTTCCACTCTAATACAATAACTAATACAAGCACACACTGATCCATACAGGCACTGTCACAATCACTCAGTCTCACATAAAGTCATTTATACACTCCAACACTAATATATATTGCCTTTCACATATGCAGTTACTTGCACATATACCACTGAGGTATCCATTCACTCACCAATGCACTCATATACACACTCACCAAGCCATATAGCCCTTCACGGATATAGACTTGAACACATATACCCAGTGAATTATCCACTCACACATCTATGCACAATCGTACCCCCCACACAGACACTTAGGCACCCATACAGATACTCAGACAATCAATCAATAGCCATATAGATCCTCATTTAACTGCTAACCAACACATGCAATCGTTTACACACCAACTGGCAACCTAAACTATGTGAATGTCTGTATCAGTCGCTATTCATGCATTAAGTAAGACACAATTAATCACTCACTTATACAGTCAGTTAAACACCTACTTAATCATCCATCCTGACTCTTATACACCGATTCATTCTTCAATACACCTTGGTATACAGAAAGAGCACATCAGGGAATTCTATCCTACATGCCAGCAGTTTCCATCCCAGCAAATTGATTGAGAGTATTCCCTATGGGGAGTGTCTGAGGATGAAAAGAAACTGCAGTTCTTCTAACAGTTTTAACCAAGCTAAAGAAGAACTCTTTGACAGGCTAAACAACAGGGGGTACAAACCAGAGATCCTCTATAAAGCAGAAAACAAATGTGCCACAGTGGAAAGATCAAAGCTACTTAAAAGAGATAAAACTATTTACATCCCACCAGGCGACCCTCCAGCAAGCACACCACCTAGACTTATCACTGGTTTCAATATCTATCACACAAATATTCGCAGAATACTCACAAAACATTGGCAAGCGGTAAGAAGTGATCCAATAATAGGAGAAATATGCAGCAAACCACCACAAATCACATTTAGACGAGCAAAATCAATGAGGCAGGAGCTAGTTTGTAATTCACCTAGACTAGACACCAAAACAGATTGGCTCAAAGCAAGAAATGGATTTTACAAATGTGCGAAATGTAAGGCGTGCAAGTTTGGGGTCAACACCCGCAGCCTTAGTTTACCTTTTAAACACACTCCTTTTGAAATCCGCAGCAATTTCACCTGCAAAACAGAATTTGCAGTGTATGTTCTCAAGTGTACCTGCAATAAATTATACGTAGGTAGTACTATCCATCAAGTATACGTACGAATCCTGCAACACCTACGTGCTATAAATACTGATGATCCATCTTACCCTGTAGCACGTCACATAAACACTACACATAGTGGTAGAAGTGAGGATCTCACATATTTTGTGATAGATAGTGTTCCAAAAAACATTCGGGGAGGAAACAGATTACTGTCTCTGCGCAAACTCGAATCTAGATACATTGTGCTACTTAATAGCAAGATTCCAAATGGACTCAATGCGAATGAAGCTCTAAGTGTATATCTGCAATAATAAAAGTGAAATTAATGTAACACAGTTTATTTAGCATTTAGATAATACAATACTGTGTGTTCATCTGTTTATTTTGAAAGACTACTTCTTTTGTGTTTTTTGCTCACTCTTCTACAGCACAGGTCTAAACTTTTGGCACAAGCCTAAATGAATATTAGCTTGTTTTTCCTTTAGGCGGTATAAAGTTTCATTTTGTAGTCACAAGAAGCCACTACCCACTTGGGTTCAATTGATTGGTTAGCGAGTTAATGCTTGCGCAAACAGTATCACTCTGTACATACATTTGTTGATTTAAAGAAACACTCGCAGTGACTCTTTCTATGTTTATGATTAACCGCCAAAAGTTAACTAGCCAAAGGTGTATTTAAGCACTGTAATAATGTCTTACCTGTGTTCAGTGACCAAGGCGGCAAGTCCGTCGAAACGCGTTTGGCTTTGGTGTGAAGAATAAAAACTTTTCTTGATGGATTTCCCACGGTGTCAGCGCCTCTTCAGTATCGCTTGAATTGGGTTGTACAATATATATATATATATATATATAATACATATTTACATTTTATAGAAACACATAGTCACTGAATTATGTCATCAGTGATGTCACTGATCATGTCATGAATGATATAATATGTGACGTCATCAGCAGTGCATTGCGGGGGCATGAGTTATAGTTAGCTCAACTAACTATAACAGGAGAAATTCTATGGTTTTCTATGACTGAAATGTCCAACTAACTATAATGTCCCTGATACCTATGTTTTTTTCTGCGAATTTCTAAGGTTTTTTAAATGCTAACTCCTAACTATAACGTCTGTAAAACCTATGGTTTTTTCAGTGAATATTATATATATATATATATATATATATATATATATATATAATATTCACTGAAAAAAACCATAGGTTTCAGGGCGTTATAGTTAGCTGGACATCTCACTCGTATAAAACCATAGAAATTCCCACGTTTCAGCTAACTAAAACTCGTGTGCCCTCAATGCACTGCTGATGATGTCACATATTACATCACTGATGACATGGTCAGTGACATCACTGATGACATCTCAAATAACATAATTGATGACATCACTGATGACATCATCAAGTGAATGTGTGTTTTTCTGAAAATTAAATCTGTTTTATATATGTACATCTCAAGTTCGATGGAAGAATAAATGGGTATATAAGTGTCTAAATGGATGATTTCTTTTGTAAAATTGATTGTATAACTGACTGATTGCCTATCTTAGTGAATACATGGGTTAGTGAGTAATGTTTAACTATGTAAATATCTGAATAAATCTCTCACTTTGTGTATAAGTGGCTGCATGGGTTGGTGAGTAGCTACATGAGTGTCTATATGGGTTATTAGTTGTTTTTTTGACTATCAGTATGAGTGTCTTAGTGTCTATTTGGTTAGGTGGGGGTATTACTTAGTGCATAGATTCATGAATGAGTGATTCACTGTTTGTATGTGTTGAACACAGCATGTATGCAGGACTGTATGGGTGGATGAGTGTGTGTATGGGTGTGTTAGTGAGTGAATGACTGTCTCAATAGTGTCTTTATGAGTAACTACATATGTTTTAAACTAGTATATGTGAGTATTGGTGTATGTGAGAGTGAGAGATTGGAAGAGTTCCTGTATAAATAAGTATGTGTTTCTATAAGTGATTGTTTAAGAGAGTATGTATGTGTAAGTTTCTGTAGAAGTAAGTGTGGTGGTGTGTGTATAACTGTATATACAAGTAAATGGATGTTTGAATGTGTGACTGTGTGTGTGTGAGTAACTCCGTGGATGAGTGTCAGTGTGTAACAGGATTTATAGGTGTATGAGTACATATGATGAGTGAGTACATATATGAGTGACTGTATAGAACTGTTGGTGAATGAGTTTGTAGATCTTGGAATTACAGAATAGGTGTGTTGTAACTGGTATTGGTATCTCCATTGTTTTGAAAAGGTTGGTTTCTATTTTTGAGTGTGTGTATCAAAGGTTATATTAGGGTGAGAGGAAGTCTGCCACTCTATCATAAGGATGATGTCAGCAGTGATGTCATTTGAGATGTCATCAGTGATGTCATGAGTGATGTCACTGACCATGTCATGAGTGATGTAATATGTGACGTCATCAGCAGTGCATTGCGGGTGCGCGAGTTATAGTTAGCTGAACTAACTATAACGTGAGAATTTCTATTGTTTTGTACCAGTGAAATGTCCAGCTAACTATAACGCCCCTGAAACCTATGTTTTTTTCAATGAATTTCTAAGGTTTTTTAAATGGTAATATCTAACTATAACGTGCCTGAAACCTATGGTTTTTTGAGTAAATTTCAAAGTTTTTTTTAATGCTAGTTTTGAACTATGCCTACAGAGGTAGGACATGTGAAGAAAGAAGAGAAATGCACAGAAAGAAGCAAAAGAAATGCAGAAAGAAGAAACAGAAGTCCTCAAAGATGAAGAAAAGTGCATGAAGAAGCAAGACGTGTGCAGAAAGAACCAACAGAGCAGCAGAAAGAGGCCTTGTTACAAAATCATCCTGTGCCCACAACTTTTTCAGACGGGTACTGGAGTTAACTGACTCTGACTAACCAGACCTAGAACCAGTGGTATGCTAAAAGACACTTAGAATACAGTGAAAACACCTACATACACTAGGGAACACTATGCGTTGGGGTACACCTGTGATTAGCATGACATCCTCTGTAAGCCCCTAGTATATATTAGGGCAGGGGGATGAAAACTACCTCTTAAAACGTGCCACAGGGTGCATTTGCACACTGCTGAAGGGAGGGGGGCCTGAGATGAGATGTGTGCAAACACGCCCTGTGGGCGTTTTAAGTTGGGGGATAAAGTCCCCTTGAATCCTGAGGGTCCCTGGGGGCCAGCTAACCCACCAGGTATGTCCAGTAAGTGCCACAGAGTTGCATTGCAGAGAGGTGTAAAATGGGGCATGGCCTCGGGCCACCTCTCTGCAACGCAGCTCTGTGGTACTTACTGGAGGTACATGGTGGGCTAGTTGGACCCAGGGACTCTCAGGATTGAAACTTAAAACGCACCACAGGGTGTGTTTGCACACGTCACCTCAGGCCCAGTCCCCTGCCTTCACCACCATGTAAACACGCCCTGTGGCTGTTTTAAGTTGGGAGATTAAGTCCCCTTGAATCCTTAGTGTCCCGAGGGTCCAACCAGCCCACTAGGTACCTCCAGTAAGTGCCACAGAGCTGCATTGCAAAGAGGTGTAAAAAGGGGCACGGCCTGGATCACCTCTCTGCAACGCAGTGCAGTGGTGCTTATTGGAAGCACCTGGTGGGCTAGTTGTCCCCCAGGGGCCCTCAGGATTGAAAGGGAATTATTTCCCCAACTGAAAACGCGCCTCAGGACGTGTTTGCACACGTCACCTCAGGCCCCGTCCCCTCCCTTCACCACTGCGTAAACACGCCCTGTGGCTGTTTTAAGTTGGGAGATTAAGTCCTCTTGAATGCTGAGGGTCCCTAGGGTCCAACTAGCCCACTAGGTACCTCCAGTAAGCGCCACAGAGCTGCATTGCAGAGAGGTGTAAAAAGGGGCGTGGCCTCTGAACACATCTCTGCAACGCAGCTCCCTGGCACATACTGAAGGTACCTGGTGGGCTAGTTGGCCCCAGGAACCCTCAGGATTGAAGGGGAATTAATTCCCCTGGGGACCTCAGGATTGAAAAAAAATTAATTCCCCAACCTACAACGTGCCACAAGGTGTGTTTGCACACATGTCACCTCAGGCCCCGCCCCTTCCCTTCACTTCTGTGCAAACACGCCCCGTGGCGTATTTTTCTTTCTTAAAATGCTATGCCAATTTGAATGCTATCATGCATTTGCTACAAATGTCTGCAATAATGAAAAGAAAACACAGCAAAATATTTGGAAAGTCACCCTTTAGAAATACTTTAATCAACAGTAAGATCATTACTGAAGCGTTGTAAATTCCGTAGTTACCTGTCCACTGATCCATTCCAATATGATGGCCACTTACATCTGTTAGTAAGATTACAGTGGCATTTGGGTAATTTATACCATTGTCTGTTTTAGCTTCAATATTCCCCTAAAGAGACTAGGAGCACCGGTGGTGACGGGAAACCCATAGTGCAAAGGGTAATGATAGCCCGGCAGTTGGACAACTCACTCTTCAAGGTGAATGCAGTGCCTGGCCTTCCACCTGTGATATACAAATATGATTGGATGGATTCTTTAACCTCTTCAATGCCCGTGACGAGCTGGTCTCGTCATGGGCCGCGGTCGCGCTGTGCCCATGACGAGACCAGCTCGTCATAAACCCCGCCCGCTAATACAACGGCCGGCACAGGGCGGGGAAAGGGGCGGGCACTGAAGGGGTTAATAGAAAATGACTCAATAACCTTTCTATTGCTTCTGCAGCATGCCAACACCTATAACACAGTTATTTTGGAAAATAAATAGTGTTTTTGCATAAAAATCAAAAGCTTTAATATGGCTGAGTTTATTAACTCTAAATTAAAAGCTGGTATTTGATAGGAAAATGTGGGTATTTTTCTTGGAAACTAATACGATGATGTTGGGGGACAAAATATTAAATCATAGTGGCCCAATACACAGCCTGTGAGCCAGCTGCATCCAGCAGATCTCTCACACCCTTCATTATAGAAAACATTCCTGCCATTCTATAAGCTGCACCAGCGCATATTTTTGCTGCATGTGGAACAGGCAGCACATGATAATCATAATTGAGGACTACGTGGAATCCCCCAAAGTATACATTTTAGCCATGACTTTTACAGACAAGCATTGGCATAGCCAATAGGTCTCGCTTTTGGGACCATATAAGTATTTAGTTATGCAGCACAATATCCTTGGTGCAACAACATCACCTGTTGCATGGTGAAACACTAAAAAGGTCCCAAAGGCGAGACCTATTGGCTATACCAATGCTTGTTTCTGCATGTGGACTGCACCTCCTTTTTGACTTTACTTCAGTTAGGCTTTCACAGGGCCATGGACCTCCACGTCAACCGTGTGATATGAGGTTTCTTTGGTTCCGCATGAGAAAATGTGCAGTAGTGAAGCGCAACTAGTGTTCGTTAGTAGATTATCTGTTGGTATTTTTCTACTCTTATTATGTTAATCTGCAATGTATTGAATATTTTATTTTTGATTTTTCATAATACATTCATGCCCACATCTAGAAGCAGGAAAGATTGATTTTTTATTATTATTTTTTTAATCAGGGTTCATTATTTTTCCACCTGAATTGCAATGAAGTGGAGGCATTTTTTGGCAGGAGAAAAATAAATTAAGCCATTTTTTTTAATAAAATAATCATGCGCCTCCAACCTGAATCACATATTTTGACACGTAGCTACAAAGTCACAAGTGATTTACAAATAATTAGTCTATATAGCATTATTTATTGCCAATAGTTTTAATGCCACTAAGCAGAGGAGCATGGACTATATTAGTCCATACTAGAGTATGCATCAATCCTGCTACACATAAATAAAACCTAATTACTTGTATTCATAAATACGAGTAATGGATAATGTACCTGTTGCGCCTGAAACAACAGAAGGAATTTATTTACAGAAAATGTTGACTTAATAATGAAGTGATTGCAAACGTCTACTACATTTGCAACCAATGTTAGCGGGAATAAAGAAATGGACCTGTTGGAATAAGGAGCACCCCTTCCACTATTAAATGAACTGGGGGGGGGGGGGGGCGTGTTTGCCAGGCACGAAGCAGTAAGTGAAAAGCAAAACAACTGTTACGTTGGGGGGGTTAAATCTGAGAGCCTGATTCCATCTAATGGGTTACGGGGATGTTTCACACTTTACTCCAAGTGGGTTTGTTGAACCGGTTGCAGTGCGCACGCTGTCTTCAGCAGGTTTCTCCTCTGTACTGACTGGAGCAATGCAGGGACATCTAATGGAGGAGCCCGGGATGTGGCTGCCACTATATGTAGTTCATGTAGCCAGTTGCTATGCTGTCAAAAACCTTGTCAGCTATCAAAAACTGCCAATAAACAATTGTTATAGATTTTGCGAGAGAAAGATGACCTTGCCGTTACTGCTGGGGATTGAACCCTTGCCTTTTCTGGACCTGCGATACCAAAGGCCGAAGACAGACTCTTGTAACGGTGGGGAAAAAGGCGCTAAGGAGAAAGCACCTCTCATGCCCATGCTGAATGCCCCCTTGCCATCTGCTGTGTTGGGGACACAGTACCGCTAGCCTATGCCAATATACCTAAAATAACCCCCCAAAGTGTAGTAGAGATGCTATATTGTAGTTAACTATGCAATGCCCAGGTTTATTTAAAATGTTTGAGCATACCGTGTTGTTGAGGAATCGTATATTCAAGAGTGTGCCTGACACAGATGGTAGTATCCTATACATCCCCCCGTTCCTGTATGGTGTACTTGGCATGTTCTGTGAGAACATCAACAGTGATAAAAAGGTCTGCCAGCAGTTTGTGTGACAGCCATACTTCTACACTAGTATTGTTCCTGTGGCTTGTCTGCCTGCAAATATCCCACTAGGACAAAACAAATCTTTCAAACCAATGTATTACAATGTGACACAATACAAGCAAGTACAGCCTGGATAGGTTAACATTTCAGTCAGGATACTGGAGTTCAGGCTTCACTAAAAGCAGTAGGGAAATGTAGGTGATGTGGAATTTTAGATTAAGCCACTTACAAGCCATACTGTCATACACAAGCTTGCATTAATAAGCATTGCTACCTGTCTCTTTAAGCTGGTCTGTCATGCCCTGTAGCCTGAAAGTCATATGATGTATTTGTTGCCATGACAACAAGCCCCGCTTAAAGCTATGCCGAGTAAAATCCATCGCAAGATGCCAGCTTGTTAAACCTCACCATAGCAAATGGAAACGTTGAAAATGTGGTTTTAAAACAATACTTCAAAATTCAATTTGTGAGGATATGTGGGCTTGATAATAAAAAAAATAAAGACGGCACCATTTTGATTGCATGCATGCAAATTGATCGCTGTGTGCAAAATCAGCAGCATCACATCTATTTTCTGATGACGTTTACAGTACTACACAAGCACACATCCTTAACGCACATGGACACGTTTCTATTCCACGAGCATCCACGCGGACCCCGAGCAGCGCCACTGCATCTGATTGAACGGAAAAACACAAGGATGGACTCTGTCAGAAGGAACTAACATCGACAGTTCCACAATGCCGGCTGTTTATTGCTGAAGCGCCCGCGAGGAAGCAGGCCAGCGCCAGCCGCAGCCCCGGCACGCGCGTGAGGACCTGTGAGGACATGTTCGCCATTGGCTGTGCTCGCACCTGAATGCCCTGTAGTACTACCGGTGTCAATGCTGCGCGCTCCCCAATGGGAGCCTGGGGGGCAGCCGAGCACCGCGAGGTCTGCCGCCCGGGCAGGTTGGGAGGGGGGAGAGGGGGGCGTGGCTGAACGGCCATTTTGTAGTAATTGGGCTACATTTGAGGGATAGCCCAAATGTAGCCCAAATCCAGGCATAGTAGCCCAAGGGATATATATGCAAAACGCGCGCTTCCCCAGCCACCATTTTAGGCTTGGTGACCTGGTGGCTGGGTGCGCTAGCTTAAAGTTTTTTCCCACCCTCCCTCCCTATGGTTAGAGGGGTTTAGGGGGTCTGGTTCAAGGGGTTTTGGGGTTGCACTTTTGCGGGTTTGGGGCAGCATTTGTTGGAACAGGTACATAGGGGCTGTTGGATGTATTGTCGCTTGGAGCAGGTGCAAGCGGGGTGGTTGACAGTTGGCCGGGATTGGCTAGAGTTTGTTGTTAGAGGTTTGGTAATGTGGGTCCAGGGACAGGTAAAGGGTAGACAGGTTGGATAAGTTTAGATTAGAGGTTGGTTAGTTACAGTTGCACTAAAGGCAGGTAGGGGTTACGGTCAGGGGAGTTTGGGAGTTGGGAAAGGTTACATGGTGTAGGATTGGGTTATATGTTGGTTATGGAATGTTATGTTGTATTTTGGGGGGATGGGGGAAATGATGTGGGGATCGTACGGGTGGGGGGAAAACACAAGGGGTCAGGAGGTTATTGTATAGCGAGGCGTTAGTTTTGTAAGGCAGTGGCCAAGGAGTTAAATTGTGATATGCACCTGTTTCAATAAAGCGGCCTTTTTCACACACAATAAAGTGGTTTGGTGTCGGCTTGCCCCCCTCTCCCCCCTTAATCTCCCAAGGGAGTGTCTGAGCTCTTCACACATGGAAGGCGGACTACTCAAGCGCACACATTATCTAATGCAGCATGAATTAATGAGTAATGTGTAACCTTCCTCAAGGAGGTTTGTTATTTAAATGAAGCAATTTATTAATATTGATTAAATCGAAAGGAATAACATAAAATGTAATACTTACAATAGCAACCAGACAACACATGCACAAAAGATATAAACACGTTTTTAAAAAACAATTTCGGCCGAAATTCGCGCTGGGTGCAGGAATCTCGCCGATTTCTTTTAAAAAAATGCTTTTTTGGCCCCTGGGGTTCCCTGTGGGACCCCCTGAGCAGGCCTAGGGGGTCAGGGTGTTTCTACCCTACCCCCTTTTTGCATTTTGCGCATTTTTCCTTCTGTTTTCTTGTGCCTCGGTTCTCATTTAACAGTGCCCCTCAAGTCTCAATAACCACTGTCTCTCAGATTCATTTAGTTTTATAGCAACACTCACACTTGTGTACGGTGTCAGAGCACTTTACACCACACACACACACATTGCTCAGAGACAATCATACATCAGTTTATAGGAAATGCTACATCAGACAGGACTGCAAGGTGTAGTGTAGGAGTAACATGTCATCTATACTGGTAGACAATATAGTTGGAGTCCTTAGTCTGGGAAAGCACAAATCCAGAATGTATCATTGTTAGGGGTTCTCTTTCATAATAAGAATTATTTTCTACCCAAATGAACCCTTTTCACAAGATTAGGATGATGAAAGTCTGGGCAAAAAACATAAAGCTCTAAAATATACCTTGACGTTTATATGCAGCATTAGTATAACAGTTTATAGCCCACTGTTCTATATTAGGATTTTGACTGGAAAACTATGAAAAACAAAAGTGCACAGAAGCAGTAACCCACTGACCTATTTACATTCTATGCACTTTGTTTTGCAAATGTGGGGCTCTTTTTTAGCTATCTGATGCGATATTAGAAGCCTCTTTAATTTGGTGCCCAGATTTATTTTCATTACCAGTCTGACCCTGGATACATGTAATATAATGAGTAAGCAAAGTGTCGTAAAAACGGGTACATGTTCTGCCAAAAGCAGTTAAAATGTTATCAAATGGGAAAGGCTAGTTAAGAAATGTTATTACCCTAAAGAATGAACACTATCGGTCCAGAGATCAAAATTTTACTGGCTACTGCAAAATGTCCTGAGACACTAACCGGCTATGATAAGACAGGCGTGAAGCTGCAGTAGATGGCCACTGCTGATAAGGAACCAGGGTTGTTTAATGGCAAACAAACAGGAGGAAAATGGCACCTGGAAGAGCTCTTTAAGTATGATGCAGACACAGGTAAATCTGAGACAAAGCTGAAAGTTAAGTGCAACCACAAAAATCCAAAGTTGTCCAAAGTCCAAAATCAAAGCACACTGTGATCCCCGATTCTTGTTTTTATCATGCACAATGTACACTATCTCCGCCAATGTTTCCACATTCTTTTTAAAAAAAATTGGGGGGTGATCGGGCCCCCCAGGGAAAGCCAGGTATTTATTTCACAAAGTATGCCCCCGGGAGGGTGACCCATTACCACGAGGACCGACCCCCCCCAAAGACATCCCTGGTGTCTAGTGGGATTTCCTGGCCGTGGATCGCAGCACTGCCGTGATCCACACCCAGGAAACCCTTTCAAACGAGGCCTCCCTGAAAGCTGGAGAGGCCGTTTCCGGTCAAATTTCCCCATCGGAGTCGAGCGTGGTCTTACTTGCTGCTGTCCTCGGCTCCGGTGGGGAAATCAGTGACGTCAGAGCACCTTGTGGCGCGCTGACGTCACAGATTTGGGGGAAGAAGCAAAAAGCCTACCGCGTCTCCCCCAGGGAAAAAAATATAAATCTGCGGTGCTTTGCACCGGACGACTAATTAGGGCCCTCCCTGGTGACGTCCAATGGATGTGCACAGCACCAGGGAGGTAGTGCTTGCGTCTGCAATTGGACGACGCAAGCACGAGAAGGGTTAAAGTTTTATATTCCAAGGTTGTCAGATGTGTTGTCCCTTCATTACTACTAGCAGCTGTGATGGCTTGTTTTGGTTGGGGAATGAGAGGTTGCTTACTTGCCTGTTAGATCTGGCATTGTCTACATGGTCCTCCCCTAACATTTTGCCTTCAACCCTGTTATTTTTGGCAGCTCTGTGTTTGGTAGCTTTGTGATTGGCGGCTCTGTTTTGTGGCGGCTCTGTTTAGTGGCGGCTCTGTTTAGTGGCGGCTCCATTTTGTGGCGCTCTGTTTTGTGGCAGCTCTGTTTTGTGGCAGCTCTGTTTGCGTCTTTTTGGCAGCTATATGCATCTCAGTGTTTGGTTCTCCACTAACTTTTTGCCTTCAACCCTCCTAATCTTGATTGATCTGTTTTTGGTTGCTCTGTTTTTGGCAGCTCTTTTTTCCATCTCAGTACTTGGTTGCTCAGGATTTTGCAGCTCGGTATTTGGCCACTCAGTATTTGTTGGCTCACTTTTAGGTTACTCAGTGTTTGTCAGGCTCAGTGTTTGTCAGGCTCAGTATGTGTTCGGCTCAGTTTGTCGTCGGCTCAGTATGTGGCCGCCTCAGTTTTTGGCCGGCTCAGTATTTGGCCGGCTCAGTATTTGTTCAGCTCAGTTTTTGGGGGCTCTTTTTATTGTGGTGCATTTCTTTTGATGTACATTATATTACTGTTATAGCAACTAACTGAATCACAATTATGTTAACAGCATACTGCTTTCCTGTCTCTGAGTTAAGCCTGCCAGAGATGAAGGTATTCTACTCACTAGTTTGTGTTGAAAAAAATATAATAAAGCAATTATTTTTAAACAACTTTGTTTAGTAACATTGGCTTAAAGAACAATGATCTCTCCTAAGTCTGTCTTCAGTCCACTTCAAGACCCATATTTGTAAGGAACCTGAATAAAGACTTTTCATTGATTCAAGTATACTTGTGTTATCATATGGAATTTCTCCCCATTCAAAATCTGAATGTTATTACTCAGTATCTGCAAATTCAGCCCACATTGAATTGCACATTAAACTTTTAGAAAATGTCACAGAAAAAATCTGTGAAATGTCTTGCCCATGGCTCTAAAACATTTATAAGACATCGTGTAGAATGACAGTGAGAAAAACAGCTAGCCTGAGAAAAGGTAAATACATTTTTGAAAGACCACTTTCCCTGGGGGGCAGCCTAGAAGATAGGACACCTTGAGAAACTGCCCACGCCTCAATCCCTCTGGTGTATTTGAAGCTTCAGCAATGTCAGGACTGGAACTGTAAATTAAAAAGCTACACAACAACCTACTGTAAGGAATATGGTGTTAGATTTTGGGACGTATAGATACCAGCTGGCACCTACTTTTTATTTGTGTATATTATAATTGTTCTTAGCTTCTTCCATTGCAAGGTAATCAAATGTGTTTCCCCTTCATTACTACTACCAGATGTGATGTTTTTTTTTAGTAGGGTGAGGGCAGTTTGTTCTTGACCTTTGAGACCTGACATCTTTGGTATGGTTCTCCCCTAACTTTTGACCCTCGACAATCCTGCTTTTGGCAGCCCAGTGTGTGGGGGCCCAGTGTGTAGGGGGCCCAGTGTGTGGCAGCAAAATGTTTGGCGTCTCAGTTTTTGGTTTGCCTAGTTTTTGGAGGCTTTTCTGTGTATTTCTTTTGATGGGCATGTTGATGCTGTTATTTCCACTAACTGTAGCTCTATTTTGTTTACAGAATACCGCTGTCCTATCTGAGATAAGCCTGCCAGCGCTTATGGTCTTGTAAACATTGTTTTGTTTTGTGCTGAACAAATTAATATAAATATTTATTTAAAACACATTGTTTAGTCAAATTGGCTTAGAGAATGGAGATCTTATCTGACAAGTGGTTAGCCATATTTAAGCCATTTTAAGACATACATTCATAAGGATCCTGGGCAAGGACTGTGGCATGATTCAATTCTACTTGTGTCATCCTATGGATAATAAACTCTTAGAACATGTCAGTGGAAAATCACTGTAATGTCTTCCCCAGGGTTCCCCAAAAATTGATATGATGACAGTAGATAGAGTGACAGTGAGAGATGTAGAGGTAGCCTGAAAAAAGAGGTTAAGAAATGGTAGGATGCCTTGAGCAACGACCCATGCCTTAATAACTCTAGTGTACTTAAAGCTTCAGCAATGTCAGAATTGGTATTGTGAGTTCAAAAGCTACACGACAAGCAACACAAGGAGGCTAGTGTTGGCTTTTGGGAGGCCTAGACACCAGCAGCCACTTACTCTTTATTTGGGTTTATTATGATAGTTCTTTAATTCTTATATTCCAAGGTAGTCAAATGTGTTGCCCCTTCATTACTACTACCTCCTGAAATGGCTTGTTAATTTGGGGGGATGTGGGGGGGGGGGGTTGTTTATTTGCCCATTAGACCTGGCATTTTTGGTGTGGTTCTGCCTTAACCTTTTGCCACAAAATCTATTTTTTGGGGCACTTGGTATTGGTGGCTGTTTTTGTTAGCACCACATGTGTTGCCTTAGTATTTGGGGCGGCTTGGTATGTTGTGTAGTTCCTACAAATATATATAGGATCTGCACATTTGGACAAAAAAAACTAAGGGATTGGTGTCCAAACTGATTCCAGAGACCCCCAGAGGATATTTTAATCTGTATACCAGCTTGCTCACAGTGCCATTATGAGTCCTTTTTACAACGAGCTAATAGTTTCTGGCAACTATCGAACACGACAACACTGACCCTTCAGGGATTGTGGAAACAGTACAGTACTTTTTTCTCAGTCACTCGTGCTCACTTTGTCTCGGAGAGATACATTGAATCAATGGTGGGGACGTTTTCAATAAGTATTTATTGAACAGCATCATTCTAGTATAAAATGTGTGCTGTAACAACCATTAAACCTAAACAGATATATACGATTATGAGGACCAGTAGAGTAAAGAATAGGTAGAATTCTACCACAGTGCTAAAACAATGAATATAAGCAGGCATACAGATGCATAACAGTGAAAATGCGTACTCCTATGTTGCAAACTCTAACTAGGTGTACCCAAGTGTACCTAGCATGTATGTAGATGTATAGCCAAGAATTCCCGTTAGGATAGAGCCGTCCTGAAGAGTGCTGGTGTGACATGGTTTGTACTGCAGGGTGAAGGCGATACCAAAAGGGTATGTCCATCTGTATTGGATGGAATGTTTCCACAATTTGTCTGTTATGGGGCGAACTTGTTGACAGCGAGCCGGGGTGGCTGGCGATATATCCTGGAATAGCGCACAGGTGAAGCCCTGAAACGACACCTCCACCTTCCACGCTGCCTTCAAGATTGCCTCTTTTATTTTGAAGCAGTGCAACTTTATCAACATATTCCTAGTCCTCCTATTATTTCCTGAATTGGGGGGCCCCACTCTGTGTAATCTATCTATTTTAACTTTGGGACCGGAAGAGCCCAATAGCTCCAAGAAGAGTCCCACTATGAAGGCCTCCAGGTCCGGTCCCTCCGCTTCTTCCCCAAGGTTGCGAATATTCTCCCTTTGAGATCTGTTCTCAAGATCCTCGCACTTTAACAGAGAAGCCTAAAGGTGAGCCTGAAAGCGTTCAGTTGTGTTTTCCACCCTTTGTAGGCGGGGTTCCAGGTCCTGTGTGATAGTTTCTAGATTTATGGTGCGGGTGCCCACAGAGTCCATGTCTTGCTGAAGAGAGGTAAGGTTGTTTTGAAGGTCTGCATGTAGGTTTTCCTGGGAGGTGTTCATATCCAATTTTGAGTCTTCCCTTAGTTCATATTTGAACTCATTTAGGGATGTCAGGACATCTTCCCTAGTGAGAACCATGGTATCTGTACGTTCCACTGGGGTTGCTCGCCTCATGTCTGTTGACGTAAAGTAGTTTGAGACTCTGCTGGCCTGATTTTTCTTCGGCGGTATAGGATCAGGAGATGACTGTATCATGATGGGACTGTGAGAACTGAGAAGAAGAGGTGATATCTTGCACCTCTCTGGTCCACAGTCACCATAGGGAGAGTCAGCTGGTAGACAGGACACTGCCCTATAAGTGCTGTCCTTCTTCCAATGGTCAAAGACAGGCAGTTGCTTCTATTCATTTGTTATTAGTCGCTATCTTCTAGTAGTATTATTAAAGCGATGACTAGACTCTCGTAGCTCTTTCCCTGGATGGTCCTGGTAATGTAAACTCCTTGCCGTGTTCCTGGGCAAGTAGAGATCCCCCTATGGGGCTTATTGGTGAGCACGCCCACAAGGTAAGGCGGTGAAGGCAGGCCCACTCAAAACAAATAAGGCATGCACCTCTTAGCGGAAGATGTAGAGGCAAGTCAGCTGCCGGCCCGTGCTTCTGTCCAGGAGGGCTTCCATCTTAGTCAGGCAAGCTGGGCTGTCTGTTACCCAGCTGCTCCTCTGCTCATGGGTGGGCCCCACTAGCCTGGCAAACGGTATCTTCTCCCCTCCCTGGGCCCCACAAACCAGTGTTGCGCTCAAGTCCTTTGGGTCCCTACCTCCAGGTCAGCACTGTTGCCCTCACCTACAGGAAAGGTCTATTTTCTGTCCTCACCAGCTCCATACGACAGCGCCTGCCGCTTCATCGTTTTTCATCTTCGCATACCCCAACGTCCCTTACAGTATCAGTGGGTCGAGCGCTGCCGCAGTCGCTATGGTCCGTGCCGCGAATCAGCCTCGAAGTCGCATCCCTTTCTCCACGGCCGGATTGTCATATCTTTCTCGGGTTCATTATGTACTTGCTTCAAATCCTCTGTGAAAGCGCAGTTTCAGCTTGCTACCTGTCTATTTAGATTGCCATTTATCACCCTTGCAGTGAAGCCCTCAACGTCTACGTCCACTCGGCCATCTTGGCTGGCCACGTCCAGACCACTCAGTTTTTGGCAGCTTTCTATTGTGTATTCCTTTCGATGAGCATGTTGATGCTGTTATTGCCGCTAACCATACCTTTGTGTTTTTTAAATAGAATACTTCTGTCCAATCTCTGATTTAAGACTACCAGCACTTATGGTCTTGTATAGATTTTTTTATATGCTGAAAAAATATGATAAAAAATGTATTAAAAGTAAGGGTGGGCGTAGTTCGCGAAGTAGCACTTCGCGAAGCTACGCAAAGTGAAGTTCGCACTACGCGAGCTACGCGTAGCACTTCGCGAACTGCGTAGTAACATGTTCGCACTGTGCAAGATGTTGTTTTCAATGATTGCACAGTGCGGACAAGCAACCGGCACTGTGCAATCATTGAAAATGGCATCTTGCACAGTGCGAGCTGTAGTTTTCTGCTGCTCGAGTAGATTTTTACTCGAGCGGCAGCTTTCTCAACGCGAACTGGTAGTTTCTCATCGCGAGCGGTCGCGAGCATACGCGACCCCTCGCAATGAGAAACCTGACCTCCTCGCGTTGGGAATCTCGCCGGGAGGTTTATTTTCCATGCTCGCGATCGCGAACAAGGAAAAAGTCTCGCCAGGATGTCATTTTGCTTGCTCGCGGTCGCCAACTTGACGTTGAGGACCGCGAGCAAGCAAAAAATGACCGCAGCACTACGCAACACTACGCTACGCGTGTTCGCACTGTGCTACGTGCAGTTCGCGTAGTGCTTCGCCCAGGCCTAATTAAAAGTTTTTGTCAAAGAAGGCATATAGAATGGTGATCATACCTGACAAGATTGGGGTGTCTTTAAGCCACTTTAAGACATATGATCATAAGGATCCTGGGTAAGGACTTTAGTATGATTCATGTGTGCTTGTGTCATCTTATGGATATTAAACTCTCAGAAAATGTTGGTAAACATCACTGTAATGTCTTGTCAAAGGATCAAAAAATTGATAAGATGGCAGTGGATATAGCAAAAGTTAGAGCCAGCCAGAAATGAGGTTAAAAAACTGGTAAGAAATCACGTTCCCTGGGGCCAGCCTAGAAGGTATGAAGCCTTGAGCAACCTCCCATGCCTAAATACCCCTAGTGTACTTGAAACTTAAGCACTGTCAGAATTTTTATTGTAAAATCAAAAACCACATGACAAGCCACTGTAAGGAGGCCAGTGTTAAATTTTGGGAGGCACGAACACTTACTGCCACCTACTCTTTGTTTGTGTTTATTATGATAGTTGTAAACTTCTAATATTCCAAGGTAGTCTGATATCTTGCCCCTTCATTGTTACAACTAGCTGTGGCGGCTTGCTTTTTTGGGGGGGTGTTCATGGGTTGTTTACTTGACTGTTGAACCTGACATCTTTGTTGTGGTTTTACCCTAATTTGAAGCCTTTAACCCTCCTATTTTTGATGTGTTTGTTGGCTCAGTGTTTGGCAGCTGACTTTTTGGCAGATAAGAATTTGCCAGCTCAGTATCAGATGGCTCAAAATTTTGGAACCTCAGTATTTGGTATCTCCCTTTTCAAAAGGTTCCATTTTAACATCTGAATTTCTTGCGGCTCACTTTTTGACAACTCACAATTTGTGACCTCCCTTTTTTGCAGCTATGATTTCGGTGGCTTTTTATTGCGCAGGTCTTTAGATGGACATCTTAATGCTGTTAGTGCCAGTAACTGAACCACTTTTATGTTGCCTGAAAACTGCTGTCCTGTCTGAGTTAAAGCTGCCAGCGCTTAAGGTCTTGTACACATTTTATGTGTTTAAATTTTTTTATAAAATATATTTTTTAAACCACTGTGTTCAGTCACATGGGCGTAGAGACTGGTGATTCCTTCTGAGACGGCGTTGGGCATATTTAATCCACTTTAAGACATATACTCATAAGTATCCTGGGTAAGGACTTTGGTATGATTCATGTGTACTTGCGTCATCTTATGGATAATAAACTCTCAGAAAATGTCAGTCCAAATCACTAATGTTCCCAGGACCCCAAAAAATTAAGACTGTGGGTAGATTGACAGTGACAGATACAGGTAGCCTGAAAAGATAAATTAAGAAACTTGTGAAAGATCACTTTCCCTGGGGGTAGCCTAAAAGATAGAATACCTTGAGCAACTGACCATGCTTTAATACCTCTGGCGTACTTGAAGCTTCAGTAAAGTCAGGATAGGAACCGTCAATCCAAAAGCTACACATCAATCCACTGAAAGGAAAATTGAGTTAGATTTTGGGAGGTAAAGACACAAGCCACCACCTACTTTTTATTTGGTTATATTATAATAGTTCATGGCTTCTTATATTCCAATGTAGTCAGATATGTTTCCCCTTCATTACTACTACCAGCTGGGATGGCTTGATGTTTTTGGAGTGCTGGAGGGGCTGGTTCATGGCCTGTTAGACCTAGCATCTTTGGCATGGTTCTCCCCTCACTTATAGCCTTCATTCATCCTGTATTTGGCGGCTCTGTTTTAGGCTTCTATTTTTATTGGCTCAATATTTTGCGGCTCAGTATTTTGTGGCCCAGTGTTTGTCGGCCCAGTGATTGGTAGCTAAATATTTGGCAGCTCAGTTTTTGGCCACTTGGATTTTGTTGGCTCAGTTTTTGGCTTGCCCTGTTTTGGGGGGCTTTTATTGTGAATTTCTTTTGATTGTCATGTTGATGCTGTTATTGAAAATACCTATACATTTATATTGTTCACAGAACAATGTTGTCCTGTCTTTGTTAAGTCTTCCATGGCTTATGGTCTTGTAAACGTTGGTTTGTTATTCTCTAAGCCTGCTTGACTAAACTGTTGGGTGTCTTTATTGAAGACATATATATATATATATATATATATATATATATATATATATATAAGGATCCTGGGTAATGACTTTGGTATGATTCAGGTATACTTGTTGCATTTTACACTTTATTCGAAATATATATTTTATTAATCAATATCTGCAAATTCAAGGCCACATATTAATCTGCATATTAATATTTCAGAAAATGTCTCTCAAAAATTACTATAATGCTTTGCCCAGGGTTGAAAAATTAATAAAATTACATTGGAAAGAGCAACAGTGAGAGGTTGAGGTAGCCTGATTGCAAGATTAAGAAACTAATGAAAGATCACATTCCCTGTGGGTAGCAAAAAAGGTAGGACACCTGAGCAACTGCCATGCCTAAATACCTCTAGTGTACTTAAAGTAGGTCTGGGATGTAAACTCCTTTCCGCTCGAGGAATTTGGGTAATTTCGCGTTCCGCGGAGAACGCAGGAATGCCAAAAATTCCACGATCCGCATCTTCGCGGAATTTTTTTCTTGTTTGCGCTTTCAAAATGCTTGTGCACGAGATATTTCCCCCCGAGCACGCAAACACTGTTCGCGAACAGGCAAAAAGCATCTTAAACGGGTGGAACAAGCAATCCCACGTGTTTGCGGAACTCTGCGTGCTCGCGGACATTTTTTACCGTTTCGCGGAGATTTGCGTAGCGCGACTACACAAATTCTGCCCACCCCTAACTTAAAGCTTCAGCAGTGTCAGAATTAGTAGTGAAAATTTAAAAGCTACATAACAAGCTACTGCAAGGAGGCTGGTGATAGAGTTTTGGAGGCATAGACACATGACGCAACTTACTCTTTATTTGAGTTTATTATGATAGTTCTAGACTTTTTAAATTACAATGTAGTCATTACTACCAGCTGTGATCTCTTGTCTTGTTTGGGGGGGGAGGGTGATTTTTTGCCTGTTGGACCTGGCAACTTTGGCATGGTTCCCCCCTAACTTTTTGCCTTCAACACTCCTATTTTTGGCGGCTCAGTATATTTGGCTGCTCAGTATATTTGACGGCTCAGTATATATGGCGGCTCTGTACTTGGGTGCTCTGTATTTGGCGGCTTTGTATTTGGCGGCTCTGTATTTGGGGGCTCTGTATTTGGCGGCTAGCTGTTTGGCGGCTCGCTACTTGGCGGCTCACTATTTGGCAGCTCACTTTTTGACAGCTCACTTTTTGGCAGCTCGCTATTTGGTAGCTCACTAATTGACGGTTCACTCTTTGATAGCTCATTGTTTGGTGGCTCAATTTTTGGTGGCTCTTTCTATTGTTCATTTCTTTTATGGACATCTTAATGGTGTTAATGCCTGTAACTGTAACTCTAAAATGCTAACAGAATACTGCTGTCCTTTCTCTGAGTTAAGCCTGCCGGAGCTTATGGTGTGGCACCTATTAGTTAATGTATTGAAACAATGTATTAAAAATAGATTGGTTAGTAACATGGGCTTAGAGAATGGCAGTCACTTCTGACAAGTTGTTGGGCATCTTTAAGCCTCTTTAAGATATATATTGGTAATGAATCTGCTGTCCAACCTTGAAATACTTGACCTTCCCTTGATAAGGAGGGGTCTTCCACATTCAGCTGGCCACGCCTTTGGCCTTATTTTTTTCTAGCTCTAGGCGACTTCATGTACACATTTTTGATCATTTTCTGATCAACTTTCAGATCCCCACCAACATTACCTTTTACAAAACCTAAAACTATAAATGGCTTGAAATCAAGTCTATTGAAGCGAATCACTATGGAATGTTTTCAATCTGCTTTCCAATCCACCAATTTGGATAATTCACATTATATTAACTCTTCATTAGCCATATTTCAAGACTTCTTCTCCCAAGCTTTTGACATAGTTGCACCCTTTACATTTGTTTTGGTGCAGCTCTTTGTTTTTTTGGGGTGGCTGCGTTTTTTTGGGGTGGCTGAGTTTTTTTGGGTGGCTTGTTTTTTTGACGGCTTTCTATTGTGGTGCATTTCTTTCAATGGACATCTTAATGCTGTTATTACCAGTAACCATAACTCTATTAAATTAACTGAATACTGCTGTCTTGCCTCTGATTCAAGCCTGCCAGCACGTATGGTCTTGTACACATTGGTTTGTTATGTGTTGACCCTCCACACAGCAGGGAGCTACAGAGGGATTCAGATCAGGTCGCCCTCCACTCACAGTAATCAACAACAAAAAGACCTGATCTGCTTGGGCAAACAATTCTATTCACTTTCTGAGTGGGAATGGGAGTTTACTTTCTCCTTTATCAACAACCCTTCATATTATATAGGTATTGTCCCTACTCATACTCGCCCTCTCATCTTGATACTTTTTTAATTTTTCAAAAACAATTTTAAAAGAAAGGAACCAAACTCTGAGGCACCAGTCACCGTGTTCAACTAGAATACCCTCCACTTTAACAGGTATGTACCACACAAAAATGTGCACCAGTATAAATGAAAAAATGTGAGAAAAGCAAGGTAGCACCTCACATGCGCACCACTCGAGGAGCTTGCTGGTTATTGGTTACCAGTTATGCCCACGTTTCTCATCATTGGTCACGTCCTTGCAAAAAATAATAAATATTGTGGTTGCCCAGAAAACCAGTGAATATGTGTGTAATAATCACACAATGCAACCCCATGAAATTAAAATTGAGATAAGCCACACTGTCACCACAGAGCTACTTTTATTCTCAACTAGAGGGCCTATTCAAAATTAAAACCAATCACATGTTTGCAGACCATGTAATGATGGGCCAACATGTTTCATTGCCTGTATATTGTAGTGGCAATTTCTTCAGGGCACGAGGACAAAGTCCACCTTTTCTGGACCCTTATTGCGAACAAACGGTGACCGGTAGTAGCCAAGGCCCCTCGTACCAGCTAACCACCTCGTCACACAGGACCTATATATTGATAGTAGTCCTGTTTCTTACAATGGACACTTATGTTGTCTGAGTTCGTGTTTGACGAGGTGGTTAGCTGGTATAAAAATGTAATTACTCAATATCTGCAAATTCAAGCCAACATATTGGATTTTACATTAAAAGCCACTCAAACATCACTGTAAGGTCTATCTCAAAGTTCCCAAAAATTGTTAAGATGACATTGGGTAGAGCTACAGTGAGAGGTATTGGTTATTACTTTTGATGGGCATGTTGATGCTGCTATGGCCACTTACTTTACCTCTAGCTTGAAAACAAAATACTGCTGTCCTGTCTCGGAGGTAAGTCTGCCAGCACTTAAGTCTTGTGCACATTGGTTTATTTGTTGAAGAAGTTTAATAAACATATATATTTTTTAAACTGTGTTTAGTAACGTGGGCTTAGAGAATGATAATGCACTCTGACAAGGAGTTATTAATCTTCAAGCCTCTTTAGGACATATATTGGTAATTATACCTTTGGTATGACTCATGTACTTGTGTTTTCTTTTGGAATTTTGCCCCTATTCCAAATCTGAATTTCATTACTTAATATCTGCACATTTAAGCCCACATATTGAATTGTACTTTAAACTTTCAGAAAATGTCATTTTAGAATCACTGTAATATATAGCCTACTGTTCAAACAAATTGATACGAAGACAGTGGATAGAGCAACAGTGAGAGGTAGAGGTAGCTTGAAAAGAAGTTAAGAAACTGATGAAGGATCACTCTCCCTGGGGGCAGCCTTAATACCTCTAGTGTACTTAAAGCTTCAGCATTATCTGAATTAGAAGTATACATTCAAAAGCTACATGAGAAGTCTGTGCAAGGATGGCTGGTGTTAGTAGGTGGAGGCAGTTGTCTATGCCTCCCAAAAGCTCTTTATTTGGGTATATTATTAAAGTGGCTTCTTATACTCCAAAGTAGTCAGATATGTTGTCCTCACATTCTACCAGCTTTGATGGCTTGTTTTTTTGGGTTGGGTATGTGGGGGTTCGTTCTTGGCTTGTTACACCTGGCATCCTAGCTGTCGTTCTCACCAAACATTTTGCCTTCAATCCTCCTCTTATTTTGTGGCTCAGTTTATGGCTAAGTTTATAATGGCTTTTTTTGGGGGGGCGGCTGCTTTTTTATTGTGGCTCTGCTTTTGGCGGCTGTTTTTCCCACAAACTTTATTAGTTTTCATAGTGCATACAGTATGTAATATTACTGCTCTGCACATCCTGTTGGGCCATAAATTTCAATTGTTTACATATATCTTGCATCACATTGCATGCAGGTCTACAACAGTCATTTAGCCAGTATATAATATAGTATATATTGCCGTGCAAGGTATGTATATGTGGTACTATCTAGCCTAAGTGAGGTAAACTACAGTCTCTCCCCCTCAATCAGACAGCTACCTGCTATCAGGGACTGGACATGGATAGGTTGTTTGTGTGGACCAGTACCCCCAGGTGGGTTCTATCAGGGTCAGTGTATTATGAAGAATGTCCGGGGCTGTATCCCTTATGTAAAATATACCTCGGGCATCTATCACATATTGCTTGGGACTTATGCCATCGGTCAGCGTCTTTCTGGTGACCACGTACCATACAGCAGAACCCAGGGCAGTGTAAGTGATGTTCAGGTATCTGGTGAATGTAAAGTTTTTAAAGGATTCTAGCAGGGCATTACACTCCATTGTTATAGGTGTGTTCCGTAACCCCTGTCCTCCACTCTATGGAGTGCGCCACTTTCTGCCTTCCCCCATTACATGTATTACATTGTCTCGCCAAATTGATATACCCAGGGAGGTTGCCAACTTCCATCTTTTGTTTATCAGGCATTTTTCCAGAAGGAGTGCCAAATCTGCAAATTTGGCCTGCACTTCGTAATTTTTTAGGTCTAGGGTACAGGCCTAACAAGCAGGCTTCTGCTATGTTCCAGTGAGTCCATCCCGTCACCTCCTCCAGGACATTCGTAATGTGTGCCCAATAAGATGTTATGTTACGAAACTTTTAAAGCGCCCGAATACCAAAGGTGTCTTGGCACTGCAGAGGAGGGCGTTGAGTGGAAGCATTAGTTGTTAAATAGGCAGGTTTTTATCTCATTCCTGAATGTTGTTAATAAGGGAATAACTCTGAGGTGGGGTGGGAGGCTGTTCCAGAGTTTGATAGTGTTGATGATTATGCCTCTACCAGCTCATTGCATATTATTGAATGTCAGAACAGCTAAAAGGTTCGCATTGGCCGATCTGAGTTCTCTTTTGGGCTTATATCTTTTGAAGGCTGATCTGAAAAATTCTGGGCCTATGTTATGCAATCCTTTGTGGGCCAGGCATAGGACTTTAAATGTATTTGGCCCGGCTACGCATGGGAAGCCAGTGCAGCTCAGGCAGTCCCTGCTTGATGGAATGGAATTTACAGAAATTAAAAATCAGTCTTGCTGCAGCATTTTGGACTAGTTGTAGTCGCCTCATATATTTTTTGAGAGTGGTTAGATAGAAACTGTTACAATAACCTAATCTAGGAAGTACACGCAGGGTTATTAGAGTTTTTCTTTGACTGATTGGAATAAAGGGAAGAATCTTTCCTATCATTTTAATGATATCATAAGTTGCTGATGTAACTGATGATATTTGCACACTCATATTAAGGTTGTCATCAATGATGATTCTAAACTTCTTTGCTTTGGTGACTGGGCGAGGAGGTTGAGGCAAGTTATCAGGCCACCAGATGGTAGACCAGGCCGGGGGGGGGTGCCAAACACCATAATCTCCGTCTTTCCTGCATTAAGGTTAAGGTTGTGCCCATTCATTCAGTCACTGATCACATTCATGCAGTTATGGCATCTTAGGGGACCTGATGTGTCATTATGAGCTGCTGTGATTATAAGCTGGGTGTCATCAGCATACAAGGTTACCTTCAGATTAAAGCTTCTTATTTGTGGGGCGAGTTTAGCTACATGAATATTAAAAAGAGTTGGGCTAAGGGAAGACCCCTGGGGGACTCCACATGGCAGTGAGTAGGGTGGGGAGTTGAATTTCCATACCGTTACCATTTGGTCTCTGTCTCCGAGAAAAGAGGAGAGAAGCTCGAGTGTGACGCCCTTAACTCCTATTTCCTTTAGACAGCAAATAAGAGTGGTATGATCCACAGTATCGAAGGCAGCAGATAAATCCAGTAAGATCATAACTGCTGAGCCTCCGTCATTGACTGCCTTCCTCCGTTGCTTTGACCAGGGCAGTCTCAGTGCTGTGCCCTGGACGGAAACCATACTGGGAGGAGTCGAAGAGCTGATTGTCGAGAATGTATTTGGACAATTTCAGGTTCATGATGAGTGAGGGGAAGCGCATAACATGTGGATCAGATCTGAATCCTGTTCACAACATCTAGAGCACACTCCTAATGCCTTCAGAAACAAGCTATGTAATCTGTGTGGTGTAAGATAGGCCCTGTATAATACCATGTATTGGTTGAATTTAAATCTGGAATTGCATGAAATTTTCTTAGGAAATTCTAAATGAGCATTCCATTCCTTGTCCTGTAGCACCCTACCCAGGTTGTGCCCCCATCTTTCCCTTAGCTGTGTCAGGGGTACTGCTAACTGCGTTCACAGGCCTCGATGTAGCCACCGTATGAAGCGCCTGACATTTTCCACTAAGTATACATGAATGTACAATTTTGTGTGTGGCTGGTTCTGTGCTGTCTCGAACCCAGTGTAATTTGACTTAACATGTAATGTTTGCATGCATAAGGAACAGGGAGTCTGAAATGCCTTGATTGTGTAGAAAGCCTGTGTGGTTTAATAACATCCAGTTCCGGAATAGTGATTTCACTGTGGTCATTCAGCCCCCTCCCATGGGTGCAGTCAGCGTCTCGTCAGTGTGCCCATTGGGGTGGGGAGACCTAGGAGAGGTATGTTTGGGGTGTAGGAAACATTCTGTGCAGTTTACTTCTGGGCCATTTTCCAGTAAGTTAGGGAAACTTTTAGCAGTAATGGAGTTGTGGCTGGGAACCGTTCCTGGGGGCACAACTGGTTATGCCAACATTCCCTGTGCTAGCATGCAGACGTATAGGCTATCTCATATAGGTTATGACCAGCCAGCCAGTACAAGGTTGGCCTGCAAGGGAATATGATTCAGAATTTGGTGCTCTCAAGCCTCACCATTGGATGGTAAATGTCATTTTGCTTGTCCCTCTGTTGCTGGCCAATTCCCCTGAGTAGTTCCATCAGGGGTGTGTTCATGTTCAGTACCTTGAAGCAGTGCATTGGGATTACTATAGGTACCTTTGTGAAGTAATATAATACTCTTGGGAGCATGATCATTTTTGATATCATAAGGCGCCCCGCTATGGAAAGAGGAAGATGTCCCGAAGGATACCTGTGAGAGTCATTTCGATATCATCTTTTGAAGATTTCCTTCGAAAAAATCTTGTGCCGTCCTATATATTTGAAAGAGTTGGGCACGACCTGAAGTACCTGAGCTCCAAAATCCCTTATCTGTGTTTGGGGTCGCTCTTGAAAAAGAATGCATGGGACTTGCCCACATGGATGGCTAGTCCGGAAATGTGTTTGAAATCGAAAAGTATGGGCTATTGGGTTCAGGTTATCACAGAGATTTCTAATGTATAATATTATGTCATCTGTGTAGCGTTACAGTGCATGGATTGTATGACCAATGGGAATTTCCCATTCCAGAGCCTCCTGATGCAACCACTGCGCTAGGGGTTCCAACACCAGCTTAAATTATATTGGGGATAATGGGCACCCCTGCCTCGTGCCCCTATGTACTGCATATGCGTTTGTGATTTAAATCGCAGTACGCATCGTCGCAGTGGGTGAGGAATATAGTAGTTTGAGCCATCAGAGATAGTTTTGAGTGGGCTCCAAGCTTGCGAAACATAGCCAGCATCTATTCCCAGCTTAAAGTGTCAAAAGTCTGCCGTAAGTTACAAGAAATACACCCTGGCATGTAGAGCTCCTCACAGGTTGCATCCATCACATGATAGAGCCGACCTATATTTAGTGATGTGCTGAGACCGAATATGAATCCGCAAGGGGTCAATGTGTATGAGGTGTGGCCGTAGTGGAGCAGACAGGCAAGCACCTTACTCTGTATTTTATATTCAGTATTTAATAACGACAGTGGCCTATAGGCTGGAATGTCTGTAGGGTCCCTGCCAGGTTTGGGCAGTGAGGTCACGAGGGCCGTATCATCTTAGGGGGTAGAGCGCCAGAGTACAGCACTGCCTGATATAGTCGTTCCAATTGAGTGACTAATTGGACTGAAAAGGCGGCATAAATCTGTAATGGGAGGCCATCTAGGCCAGGCATTTTGTTGAGGTGTAATTCTTTAATGGCCTCTCCTATCTCCGTACTAGTCGTGGTGAGTATAGGGCTTTCCTGTCCTCTGCCATAAATTGTCAAATAATAGCTCATCTCAGCCTCAGTTTGGGGGGCATCTGCACTCTGCTTACCTCCATCAGCAATGGTCAGTTCTGGTATCCGGCCGTACCTCTGGATCAGCAGCCCACAATGTTGCCACTAGAGGCCATACCTCAGTGCTGTCCTGCATCTGTGCGATGGCAGAGTTTGTTGCTCCATCCTGTCTAAGACTGTGGCAGCCCTATTTCGGTGTGGATGGCTACCACAGTGTGGGGAAATGCCAGGATGGTTGGGCTGGCCCGCAGGCTCTCTTGCTATGTGTCCGCTATCTTCAGTGGTTAGTCACCCCCCACCCCCCACCCCCCCCGACGGCTCTGTTTTTGATGGCTCTGTTTTTCACAGCTCTTTATATTGTGGTGCATTTATTTTGATGGAAATCTTAATGCTGTCATTGCCAGTAACTGTACCTCTGTTGTATTAGCTGAATACTGCTGTTCTGTCTGAGAGGTAAGCCTGCTAGCGCTTCTGGTCATGTACACCTTGGTTTGTTATGTGTTAAAAAATGTACTAAAATTATATATTTTTTAAAACTTTGTTAAGCCAAAAAGACTGGCAATCCTTCTGCCAATGTTTTGGGCATCTAAGCCACTGTAAGACATATGTTCATTAGGATCCTGAATAAGGACTTTGGTATGATTCATTTGTATTTGTGTCATCTTATGGAATTTTACCCCCATTCGAAATCTGAATTTATTACTCAGTATCTGCAAAGTCAAGCCCACATATTGAATTGTACATTGAAGTCTCAGAAAATGTTGCACAAAAATCACTGAAATGTATTCCCCAGACTTCCCAAAAATGTCTAAGATGACTTGGGTAGAGGAACAGTGAGAGCTATAGGTAGCCTGAAAAGAGGTTAAGGAACTGATGGAAGATTACTTTCACAGGGGGTCTGACAAAAAAGTAGGACATGTTGGCCAGCATGTCTGTGCCTTAATATTGCTGGTGTATTTGAAGTTACAAGGTTAGCAGAGCGGTGCTCCACTTTCCCAAAGGGACATTGGAATTACAGTTCTAATTCTGACATTGCTGATGCTTAAAAGGCTACATAAAAAGCCATTACAAGGAGGTTGGAGTTGTTTTTTGGAGGCATTGACACCTTCTGCCGCCTACATTTTATTTGGGTATATTCCAAGCTAGTCAGATATGTTGCCCATTAATTACTATTACCAGCTGTGATGGCGTGTTTTTTTTGATGGGTGGAGAGGTCTGTTCTTATCTTGATAGCCTTGGCATCTTTGGCAAGTTTCTCCCCTAAATCTTTGCCTTCAATGCTCCTGTTTTTGGCAGCTATGTTTTAGGGAGTTCAGTATTTTGCAGCTCAGTATTTGGTGGCCCAGTGTTTGGCAGCAAAATATTTGTCAACTCAGTTTTTGCCAACTCTGATTTTGGCAGGTCAATTTTTGGCTTGCCCTGTTTTTGTCTGCATTTTAGTGTGCATTTCTTTTTATCAGCATGTTGATGTTGTTATTGCCACTAACTGTACCTCCATTTTGTTAACAGAATACTGCTGTCCTGTCTTGGATTTAAGCCTGCCATAGATTATGGTCTTGTAGTCACTGGTTTATGTGCTGAAAAATATAATAAAATAATTATTTTTAAACAACTTTGTTTAGTCACATAGGCTTATAAAATGGTGATCTTGCCTAATAGGGTGTTGGGTGTCTTCTATCCACTTCAAGACCCACATTCGTAAGGAACCTGAGTAAAGACTTTTCAATGATTCAAGTTTACTTGTGTCATCTTATAGAATTTTTTACCCCATTTGAAATATGAACTTTATCATTCAATATATGCAAATTCAGCCCACATATTGAATTGTACATTGATTTTTCAGCTACATTTGATAAAAGTTTAGTGTAATGTCTTGCCCAGCACCCTAAGAAATTGCTAAGACAGCGGTTAGAACAACAGTAAAAGATACAGGTAGCCTGAAAAGAGAGGTAAACATATTTCTTGAAAGATCACTTCCCCTGGGAGGCAACGTAGATACTAGAAGCTTCAGTAATGTCAAATTGGTATTGTAAATTCAAAAGCTACACAACAAGCAACTGCAAGGAGGCTGGTGTTGGCTTTTGGGAAGCATAGACACCTGTCTCTACCTACGCTTTATTTGGATTTATTATGATAGTTCTTGAATTTTTATATTCCAAGGTAGTCAGATGTGTTGCCCCTTCATTACTACTACCAGCTGTGATGGCTTGTTTTATTTTGGTAGTTTGGTAGTGTGGAGGGGAATTGGTTCTTGGCCAGTTAGACCTGCCATCTTTAGCATGGTTCTCCCCTAACCTGGTCCTGATTTTGGCAGCCCAGTGCTTGTTGGCCCAGGTTTTGACAGCTCAGGTTTTGGCTTGCTTTTATCTTAGTGGCTTTTTTTGTAGTGGCTTTTTTTGTATATTTCTTTTGATGGGTATGTTGATATTGTTATTGCCACTAACTGTACCTCTGTTTTGTTTACAGAATACAGCTGTCCTATCTGAGTTAAGCCTGTCAGCGCTTATGGTCTTGTTCACATTGGTTTATGTCCTGAATAAATGTTGTAAAAATATTGTTTAAAAAACATGGTTTAGTTAAATCGGCTTAAAGATGCCCAACACCATGTCAGATGGGATCATCATTCTCTAAGCAACTCTAATGCATATATTCATAAGGATCCTGGGTAAAGACTTGGGTATGATTCATGTGCACTTGTGTCATCTGATGGATAATAAACTCTCCAAAAATGTTGCTCAAAAATAACTGTAATATTTTGCCATGGGTTCCAAAAGAATTGATAAAAAGACAGTGGATAGAGTGACAGAGGTAGCCTGAAAATAGAGGTTGACAAATGGTAGGATGGCTTGAGCAACTGCCCGTGACCTAATACCTCTAGTGTACTTGAAGCTTCAGCAATGTCAGAATTGATATTGTAAACTCAAAAGCTACAAGGCAAGCAACTGCAAGGAGGCTGGGGTTAGCTTTTGGGAAGCGTAGACCCTAGCTCCACCTACTCTTTATTTGGGTTTCTTGAATTCTTATAATCCAAGGTAGTCAGATGTGTTCCCCCTTCATTAATACCAGCTGAGATGGCTTGTAGTTTTGGGGGGATGAGGAGGGGTTGGTTATTTGCCTGTTTGACCTGTCATCTTTGGCGTGGTTCTCCCTTAACTTTTTGCTGCAAGCTTTATTTTTCGGGGCTCTGTTATTGGTGGCTGTTTTTTTAGCTCAGTATTTATTAATTCAGTATGCGGTTCGGTATTGAGCGACTCAGTATTGGGCAGGCTTTTTTTGGGAAGCTCACTGCTATCCTGTCTCTGAGTTAAGCCTGTCGGCGCTTATGATCTTGAATACATTGGTTTGGTATGTGTTGAAAATATTCAAGAAACAAATTTTTTAAAACAACTTTTAGTCACCTGAGTTTAGAGCAGAGGTCTTCAAACTCTTTGATTACGAGACCCCCATCATTATTAATTTAGGCGTACCAACTACCTCCTGTCAACAATTTCTAGAACCTAGAACTCCTCGATAACCACACATGCCCCCATTCCCCATGCCAAATCCTTTTTACGGTGGGGAAAAAATACTAAATAGTGTTTAGCAAATCAAACATTTGTGGGTGACTGTGGTTCGATGTCAGAGGCTTACCAAACACTTGGAAAAAAAAGTCTCCAAAAATAATTACCTAAGAATGGACAATGTAACTCTTTTTTTAGAAACAAAACATAATTTGATAAAACGTATTCAGATAACACCTTTCTAAACTAATGTGATGGGTGTTCCTGTTTATCTCCAGAGAAACAGTCAATCTGTATATTGGGTCTTAAACTGGCACTGAACCAGTTTAACATCCAAAAATAGTAATAAGCAACAGAATGTTGACCAGTCCAGCTTTGCAAAGGTCCTTCTACTGTGCAGCAACATGTGGTGGTGCTTTTTAGTAACTGTTCATCCTTTTGAGTAATAAAAAAATTGTCTTTTGTTAGAATCAGTAGATTATGCATTAGCTGATGGATTGTGGCAAATCTCTAACTATCACCACACAATAACATATTTCAAGTGGGCATGGGCTGCAACTTTAGTGAAAGGCATACTATATTTCATGAGATACTAATGTCTTGGCTTTTATAGCTGCATAGAACTGGAGGTTGCTGTGCAATGTTCATCATAATTAAAACATATCATTTACAATCATTAATGATGCACAGTAAGGTCCAGGTAGGATGCTATCTTTAATCCCAGGAAAAGAAGTGGCCCCTTAGCAAAACCTGACTCCTGGTTATATTATTTTGTTGCTGTTATTAACTTCAGTCATGTTTCGGACAAGGGGGGCTAGATGGCCTTGAGTCTGAACATAGGGTGGGGTCAAAGATGTGGCTGAAAGCAGAATATTCTTTACATTTTTTAGGTCTTTCACTGTCGGTTATTTACAAATAAAATAACTGCCAGCTTAATTGAAAAACAAATATTAAAAGTTGTAAGTGGGAAATTCACTATAGTAGAATATGAAACCTCTAGTAGTTAATGCACTGCAGAGGTCTGTGTGTAACCAGAGAGAGACAAAATTACGTCTTGGTTGGTGCAGTGGGGAATAGGCACTTGTATATTTTTAGTGCCACAAGCTCACAGTCTGTGACAAAGTGTTGCGAGGATTCTGCTCTGGAGCACAACTATGCTTGTGATTACAGAACCTTGGCATATTGGGACTGGGTCACCATACCACTGCGGTATCAGAGCCAGAGTACGACTAGCTATAGGGCTTCACTTGTCATCCCATCCTTACCAGAGAAACAAGTGACTTTGCACCAAGAACACAACACTCTCGACCCTCTCTGGAATCATGGTAAAATGACACAACCTTTCTCTCTCTAACTCGCATTTGACCGCAATAAGATAAACAAGAGACACAAAGGATGTTTAGAATATATTTTTGAAATATTGTACTCTAAAATGCCGTATTCATGCTACAATTAGAAAACAAATGCATTCTAAAAGTACAATAAGCATGGTCAATAGACCGTATACCATAAAAAGCCATGTCATGTAATAAGACAGAGTAGCCTAACCCTCCCCTTCTACCAAAGCTAAATGATTATATGTCTAAGATTAATGGTGGACCCTGAACCTTAGTATATACAAAAAGACATTCTAAATCTTGGTTGACGTAGTGCTCTGGTCTAAAAAATATCACTACATGTGTGTTATTTGGACCTCTGTGCTCATCTATGAGACAATACGTGTGCTCATAAACAGCTGCATTCTCGTGTTACGTCTTGATGCTAGTGCCTGACCAGATAAAATAACAAGGGACATTGTTGTTTGACCTTGTCTATGGCTTGCTGTCTAAATCCCGGGAAAAGAACAGAACAAGAACACATATTCAGGTTCTGCCTGGAAATATAATGTGCCTCAAAAGCAATGATGATGTCATGTCCTAAGACAGGAGCAAAGATGATGTTTCACTGCAAACAATGTGGAATGTTCCAACAATAGTTGAAATTCTTTTCCTACCAAATAGGTGGTAACAATACTAGAATGTTCTGACTCAGGATATCGGGGATCAGGTCTGTTTGATTTAAAACTAGGTGTGGAATTAAGAAAAAAGCATGACATCCACTCATATCTACCGGCCACAATAACGACCCGCCTGGGCTGGAAAATGAGGAACTAAAGGTACTATTCTGCACAATGCCTTTCAGTTGTTCTTTAGTATGATTTGCTAAACTGCCAATTTCAATGAGGGCCACTGGAAGAATATTCAGGGTGTTCATTTCTTTAATGTTTGCCAACCCCAGACAAGTAGTCTGTTGGATTGTTTAGTTGTTAGAGTACCCCCACTCGCCCACTATTGCTCGACATGAGCATCAAACCCATTAGAGACCTAGCGAAGCTACGTCCCCTGCTGTTCTAGCAGCAGATGGTTTCCACCCCGGAACTGTCGCTCTATGCTACTGCTTTCCAGGAGGCTTGTGCCCTAGACACCATGCACAAAATTGGTTGGCTCAAAGATGTCAAAAGTCTTATGTCACACATAAGCCTTGCAGGACACAACATTGGTTGCCCAATACCCCTCACTAGAAGACAGATCAAATCTCTCTATTGGGAAGGGGTTGTGCAAATCACTTATTTAGCTCGCAATCAAGGGAGACTGAATGAGAAATTCAGTGATTTCAAGCATAGCTGTACCCTTGAAAATTACCTCGACATCATCCAAGAGCCAAGCGATAGGAAGCTAAACATCCAGTTTAGGCTTGGCAGCCTGCCGATCAATGCATTCACAAACCCATGGCTGCACAATAAATCACAGCCAAAGGGCTGCCCTTGTTGTCCTTGCCCACAAGAATCCACTACCCATTTCCTCTTTGCATGTAAGCATACACAAAACCAAGGAGCTTGGTACCCAAGACTTTAGAGTGGCCCTGCGCATTTTGGAATTGGATGCAAGACCCCTATTTGTGTGCGCAACTGCAAAATACCTGGGAAATGCATGGGCAATCAGAAGGAGGGAGTTCATTTCCACCCTGCTCAACCCCATAAGCAGCGTACACGTCTAATTCCCCATTAAACGTATTTGCCATACAGGTTAGCAAACTTAAAAATGCAAGTAATACTTTTTAGTCCTTTCACATGTTAGTATAAAATGTTTTTAATACTTCTATTATGTTGACAGGTGACTGAAACCTTTAGCACTTGCTTCTTAATAACGGTTCTTTGCCAGATTTTGCACATTTACGTTCCACGTGGGCATGAACCTGTGATGGAAATATTGATTTGCCTAATTGAAGAATGTAATTAATAGCAGCCAAGGCATCTGCATCAGAATCCGGTTTATGCCAGATATGTACTGTTAAGTTTGCCTGCACCTTAGTAACGGGTCATTGCTAAATTAGCACTTCGACCCTTCTTGTGGGATGGTACCCGCGACAAACACAATAGCCCGTTGCACCGGCGAACGCAATTGCTGTCACCCAACATGTCTCTACTTCTGAAATGGGACCTTGCTCAGGTTGCATATCTATCTTGTGACGATAACCGAGACCTACATAGTACCTGTAGTTTTTAACTGCATGTTTTTTTAATGTTTGTAAGCTTATTTTTGATACCCAATGTTATTTTGAAATTGTACTGCTTTTACCATCGATGTGCATTGTCCGATATATATTGATGTGTACGAAACGTATCCCTCCAATCTTTGTTTCTTTTATGGTAATTTAACCCAAAAAAAGACTTTGATGATGTTTAATTGTTAATAATTTGCGTGGGAATTAAACAGCTTAAAATAAGGTTTCTGTGCCCTGAACCTACCAGGACTTCGTTCCTCAAATAGATTTCAAATCAGTTGTGTCCTTCCAGTTATCATGCAAAAAGAACTATTGATGGACAGAATGCAGAACAATGTCATACATTTACCCCAGTACAGAGATCTGGGCCTAAATCCATTGTTTTTTTGCTCACCATGCCATTCCAGTTTGGACCCAGCCATATGCAAATCAGTCTTGACCCTGTGACCAATGGGAACAGTCCAGCCCGAACTGCCAGGTCAGGTCCTCCCTCGTCTGGAAACAAGCATCCTAGGACCGGTTTCACCCCTCTTCAGCCAGGATTGCTTGATTCCAGTGGCATGAAGAGCACGGGACCCACGTCTGAGCATACCCGTCCCACTCAGGGTGACAAATGCAAAAATAACTATTGATGCACAGAATGCAGAACAATGTCATACATTCACCCCAGTACAGAGATCTGGGCCTAAATCCATTGTTTTTTTGCTCACTTTGCCATTCCAGGTTGGACCCAGCCATATGCAAATCAATCTTGACCCTGTACCCAATAGGAACTGTCCAGCCCGAACTGCCAGGTCAGGTCCTCCCTGGACTGGAAACAAGCATCCTAGGACCTTCCAGTTATCATAACATTTCAAGGCTAAGTGATTAAAGAACATGGTTCTATATGTATTAGGTATAAATGGCCGCACACTGCTCGTCACACCAGCAAGTTGCCCCATGGAACTGTGGGCGATGTAGTAGCGACGGCGAGTACGCCTATGCTACGAAGTGTATGAATGAAGTAGTATGTGTCGCATTAGCCATCCCTGGACACGTGTTTCGAGGTAGTTGCCTCTCGTCAGCAGGGAGTAGGTAAGTGTAGTGGGGTGCCGCGTGGACTGCCAGCAATTAAAAACAGGTAAAGTACCTTTCAAGGCGCGCAGGTGCTGGTCAAAGACTCGTCAGTCCGCTAGCTCAGGAGAGCCGTAATGTATTAGGTATAAATGGCCGCACACTGCTCGTCACACCAGCAAGTTGCCCCATGGAACTGTGGGCGATGTAGTAGCGACGGCGAGTACGCCTATGCTACGAAGTGTATGAATGAAGTAGTATGTGTCGCATTAGCCATCCCTGGACACGTGTTTCGAGGTAGTTGCCTCTCGTCAGCAGGGAGTAGGTAAGTGTAGTGGGGTGCCGCGTGGACTGCCAGCAATTAAAAACTTGCTGGTGTGACGAGTAGTGTGCGGCCATTTATACCTAATACATTACGGCTCTCCTGAGCTAGCGGACTGACGAGTCTTTGACCAGCACCTGCGCGCCTTGAAAGGTACTTTACCTGTTTTTAATTGCTGGCAGTCCACGCGGCACCCCACTACACTTACCTACTCCCTGCTGACGAGAGGCAACTACCTCGAAACACGTGTCCAGGGATGGCTAATGCGACACATACTACTTCATTCATACACTTCGTAGCATAGGCGTATTCGCCGTCGCTACTACATCGCCCACAGTTCCATGGGGCAACTTGCTGGTGTGACGAGCAGTGTGCGGCCATTTATACCTAATACATTACGGCTCTCCTGAGCTAGCGGACTGACGAGTCTTTGACCAGCACCTGCGCGCCTTGAAAGGTACTTTACCTGTTTTTAATTGCTGGCAGTCCACGCGGCACCCCACTACACTTACCTACTCCCTGCTGACGAGAGGCAACTACCTCGAAACACGTGTCCAGGGATGGCTAATGCGACACATACTACTTCATTCATACACTTCGTAGCATAGGCGTACTCGCCGTCGCTACTACATCGCCCACAGTTCCATGGGGCAACTTGCTGGTGTGACGAGCAGTGTGCGGCCATTTATACCTAAAATAGTTCTATATGTGTTTAGTTTGAGTAAGCATATTATTTTAAATTAATCTCAACACCACCATGGAAATATATGAAGTGAGGTATGAAGTGTCATATCCTGTGAAAACTCTAAACTTATCTTTTTGGAATTCCCTTGAGGGGGAGTTGGACAATGTCCTCATTATGTATAATTAAAATAGGGATCCTGTCCACTAGCTCAGTGCATACAGTGATGTCCATAATAATGGTAGCAGAACTTATCAGTGTAGTTGGCAGAATTGTGGTATAGGTCTTCTGATTCAAAAACAGTATAGTACTCTTATTCAGAAACCATAGAATTTACAGTATCAACATCCCAATAATCTGAATGCAACCCCGGTACTATTACTTCACCCATAGAATCTTTGAACACGTATGGTATCTGCAAGATCTCCATAGGACCAAATATATTGAATGGAAATTGATCCCAAATACTTCCATTGGTCACTGGAATGGCTAAAATGTTAACATGGGACCGGTCCCTTTTAATTTTATGCGATGATAAATGGAGGGGTCAGCACCCTGTTGACCAGTTCTGTAGCAGTACATTCCAGGAGATAATGACCATTATTACGTAGGAAATAGTCACAAATCCAATCCAAAGGAACAAGAAAACCAAGGAAAATATGATCCTGACATATATCCAATGGGGGGACCTAGATTAGTGCATGTTAACCAAGAAATAATAACACAAATCTGTGCTGTTGGTGTTTACAAAACAGGAGAACTGTCCGAAGAAGAATTTTCTTGATCCATATAATACCTGGAGGCACTTAGCTGGAAAACAGGAGGCTGTGACTCAGCAGTTGGTCTAGGAAAATCCCACTTAGGATTTGCTAATGGTGGATTGTTATATACGACATCCATTGTAGAAGGCTGGATAGAAGAAACAGGCAGCGCGTTAGGAAACTTGTCAGCGTATTACTGAGCCTCCCCCTCCATTGGGGAGTATCTGCATTGGTGGTGCTCACGGGCCACAATTGTATGTCTTGTGTAAAAGAACAACTACTCCATGTCATACAATGAAGAATCAGCCACATGGTGTAGTTTGACATATTGAATAGAGACAAAGTGTTTGTCTTTGTATCTCGAAAGTGGTGTCAGAATCACTGTTCATGTTCCTTAGACACCAAGAACTTGATGAGGAGCATGGTATACACTGCAATCAAAATATATTTGAAAACATTAAATGAAATCATTGGGCCACAATGATCTAAGTAAAAACATCCAAAATGCTGGTTATAAATAAAAAGATGTCTGTGGTGGACAAGACACAGTGGAACTTTTGATTTATTGACAAATGTCACAAGTTAGTACATATTTTATGGTGTGTTGGAATAAACGTTGCCATCAATAACGTTGCTCTGAGAGCAAAATAGTGGCAGCCACTCCAGCATGAGTGGAATCTACACCTTTGTGTGCTGCTATAATTAAATCCTGTCTGCAGTCTGCATTGGGAATCACACAAACACCAGGAATAGTTGCAAAAGGAACTCTTTGATCATTTAAGTGATAGGAATATTTTGAAGGAAAGCCATTCGGTAAAGTTGTGTGATTTTTAAATGCATTAAAGGCATACAATATCATTATCGATACAAGTTTTAGAACGTGTTACTGCTGCTATTTTAGATGTGGTAAGATTGGCAGCTTCATCAGCCAGAGTGTTTCTTACGGCATGTGTTCCAACAAGTTGATGGTATTCATGTATGTATAATATAAGTTTGTGACAGCCTATCCTTTAGATCTGCCACGCTAACCCAAAGCCATTTGGCTTCATTGTGCTACCCTTGGAATCCTCCTTGTCGTATTGCCAAAAATGTAAGTTATCATTAAAAGAAAGTACACATTAATAGGAATCAAACATAATAAGTGAGGCGAATTCAGGATTCATATTTTCAAGGAATAGGCTTTATTTTCAGCCAACTGCGCAATCCAGTACCCAACGGACTGGGTGCAAGTAGTTTGTAGGTGAAAAACACCATCTGACATAGTGCCAATAATGATAGCGCATGCTGCAGAATGCTACTTCTTTGAACCAATAGCAGCATGAGCAGAACCATCAGTGTAAATGATGTTTGTGCATTAATCAAGAGGCAAAACTGAAGGCGGCAGTGGATAAAGATATTCATATTGCAAAAAGTCTTGAGTTTCCAAGGAAGGGTCGAAGACTAAATCTACACCCATGGCTGTTAAGGACACAGAAACAACAAAGCAGTTCAAGGGGGGAGGGTTCAGGGGACAGATTTAGAGACCACTACGAATTGTATCCCCTATCAAACATGTTATAAACCAAGAAATCCTAGGGTCTAATCACAAATCAATAGTAAATGTGAACGAAAATACTTCTAAATTAAGAATGTATCTATAAACAACAATGGAGGTATGCTCATGGGGTAATCTAAGGGCAGATCCCTTTAAGGACGTAATCCCTCACTCACCATAGGTGACATGGTTCATCATAGGGACTCTCCTCCCAAAGGAAACACCTAGTTCCTTTGAGGGCTACAACCCCCTCACTGTGAGGGAGGAGCTCAGGGATGTTTTAATGGAGTATATTGGGTATCCTAAACCCACCTATGACGAGTCTGACGTGTGAGTGAGGACGCAGCGCAAATGATAAGCTAGAAAAGTGTAATTGAATGTTAAAACTGACTACTAAGCAAAAAACAACAATTTTAATCAATATCTGCCTAGTGTCAGGATTAAAATAGCAGTACACCAACGGTATAAATTTTAACCGCTAGGGTGTGATGACAAATGGTCGACATGTTTCAGCCGTATCAGGCTTTCATCAGAACCTACGCAAATAATGCTGCTGCTCTCAAAAAACGTGAAAAAGTAAATAAATGATTATAACTTCTAAGGATATTTGAAACCAATCTCTGGTCTCTCAGTGAATAGATTTCTCCATACCTATAGGGGTAAAATAACATACACAATGAATTCCAACACAGTATATGTTATGAAATACTTGAAAGACCAAGGGACCTGACAGAAGTAAGCCCACACAGTATAGAAACTCTTACCCGCTATTGCTGGGTATGAGACCTCACCTACACCTGGCAACCACTCCGGAAGGGAGCACCGCTCTAGAAATGAACGAGAAAGGAAAGCAAACTAGGTTGAATGTCCCTAAATGTACCAACTATTGGCATGCATAGTTATGTACCATCGCTATATTGCATGCATGAGACGAAGCAACCTTATAAATTCAAGGAGAGATGACTAAAAGGACAGTTACAGGAAACACAAAATGTATCATCAACACTGGAGTGTGACGTGGAAGCGTAGCTAGACCAAGAAAAGTGTTCTGAAGAGTCCTTCAGAGTAACAGCTCTGTCTTTATATTTATACGCTATAGTCTTAGAGCCCAGAAATATAATAAAACAGACGTGTAATGATCATCCGTATGGCCCAAGCAAGTAAGTGAGAAACGAGGCTGGAGATACAAAAGAGGAGAGACCATCATGGTGGTCTTACTTGTCCGTCGGTACTTCTTGGCAGAATGAGCCTGCTGCCGGAGGTAACCAGACGGTGTGAAACCCCGCCTTCAAATACCCAGTGTACAATACCGTTGATATATTGCACCTGATTTTGCGGTCACAGACGGAGCCTTTGTGGGAGAGGCGCGCATGCTCCCAACCGAGAACACTTGAAAAGCAGACTGCGCATGTCCGTAATCGGACACTTCCTATGCGCGCATGCGTCTACTCTGTAGTAAAGCCTCAGTTATGGACAAACAAACTACGCAGGTCCAGTGAGATGAACTGAATCTGCACGCATGCGTGGAGTCATTTATGTAGCCGATAATGTAACAATCGGCATGAACAATGTAAAACGGGGACGTGAGCCGTGCAGGCAAGTATAATTCGAACCGTGTCCCCCGTATACACCAAGAGCACAAACACACCCAAAACAATGTGGAGAAAGGTATAAGGACACATTTTTGCCAGTTTATAAAGCGTCTAACACACCACCAAGTATGCGTAAAAGCATACAGTAAAGGGAAAGAACCAAGGACTCCCACATCTGCCCACATGGATAAATACAGTTATCATGTCGCCAAGTGTGAATGAATTACAGTAGAACCAACCAGACAGACATAAGAAACAATAAGTCTGGATAGGAATATATCTCTGTAAAGCCATCATAGTAAGAGACAGTCAGCAATACCTTGCATAACATAGTACAATCAACGCCAAATTGACGCCAAATTGATTGTGCACCAGACAGCTCAAGAGTTCAACTGCCATAGAGTGTTGCTCATGACTAGTGTGTTAGTGTGACTCAAGTGGGTACTAAAGGGAAACCCAAGGAATATCATCATTGAGCCCTGACACAGAACTGTTGAGCTTAAATACTCAACGCTGTTCTTTCTTGAAAAGAAAAGCTGAAATATCAACAATATGTGAAGGGACGAAGGGTTGTTCAATTATCGCCCATTGTAATTCTTGAGGTGAGTGTTGTGCTGTGACAAAATGTTGGGTAAGTCTAGTGGATGTTTTCTTACATCGAATGGTGCTCTTACGTTCCAATATCCTCGTCTTTACTCGTCTGGTGGTCATCCCGACGTATCGAAGGGAACAGGGACAGGTGATCAGGTAGATAACATTGCTGCTGTTACAATTTGTATGGCTCATTAGAGTCCATGGTCTGGAAGTCCCTATGTCAATCTCAGTGGTGTGTTTCGTGTTCGCATAGGCAGCGCAGCTGCCACAGGGGAAATGGCCACGTATTGCAGGGAGATTCCAAAGTGTGTTTTGCTGTTTGTCAATAACCTCGCGTGGGCGGGTATGCACCAATCGATCCCTGATATTAGAACTGCGTTTAAACGCAAAGAGGGGACGTTGGAGTGGTGTTGTTTCAATGTTCAAAATCTTCCAATTAGATAATATACATTTTTTAATCTTATTAGAAAGAGTGCAGAATGTGTTAACGCACGTGAGTCTCTTGGTGGTTTCTTTGACATGTCTAGGTTCCAATAAAGCAGCCCTGTTATTGTTACCTGCACGTTTCAATGATTGTTTGATCAGTTTCTTAGGGTAATGTCTTACCAAAAGTTGATTCGCTAGATCTTGTGCATGGTCTTTATACTTCGCCATTGTGGTACAATTCCTTTTGATACGCAAGAACTGTTCAAAGGGTAGATTTTGGCGTAGGGCTTTTGGATGGAAACTGTCAAATAATAGCAGAGAGTTTTTTGACATTGGTTTCCTAAACTATTCAGTGCTGAGACCAACATCCGGCAGAGAAATCAGGATGTCAAGAAACGGTAAGCATGATTTGCTAAATTTGCATGTGAAGCGAAGATATGCATTCTGATTATTGAGCCAAGTTTTAAACTTATTGATGGAGGAATCAGTGCCAGACCAAACCACAAGCACATCATCAATATAGCGCTTCCAACATCGTATGTGATGTCTAAACGGATTGAGAGCACTAAAAATGTGTTCTTGTTCGAAGCTGTGCATGTAGAGGTTGGCTAGACTAGGGGCAAAAACACTCCCCATCGAAGTGCTGGACACTTGCAGGAAAAGTTGGTCCTCAAATCTGAAAATGTTTTCTTTCATTGCAATGTGGGCACAATTGATGATGAAAGAAATGGGTGTAATAGAGTCAGGCACATTCTCACGTAACAAGGTCTCTACAGTCGCAAGGGTCTCATCCTGCGGAATACACGTGTAAAGTGACTCCACGTCAAATGAGACCAAAAAATCATCATCTCTATTGAACTCGATGGTCTCAATCAAATTCAAGGCATCCTTAGTGTCCCTCAAATACGTGGGCATCTCCAATACCAAGGGATGCAAGAAATGATCCACAAAGGTGGATAAAGGTTCAAGAAGTGACCCAATTCCAGATATAATAGGACGCCCAGGGGGTGGTCTCTGTGTCTTATGTACCTTGGGTAACGTGTAGAAGTAGGGGATGACAGGATGACTTTTAACTAGATATCTGGCTTCTTGTCCAGTGATCCAACCGTTGGCTAAGGCTTCCTCAACCATGGTCTTGATCTCCAATTCTAGTCTCTTAGTAGGATCCTCACGTAGAGGTGTATAAAATTGAGTGTTATCCAGTTGTCTCATGCATTCTGCGCGATACTGGGAGGTGCCATCACCACAATGGCTCCACCCTTGTCGGCCGGTTTGATCGTGATGGAGGGATCTGTCGCTAGGGACTGCATTGTGAATCAGCCCTTTTTAAATTATCCATTACCCCCCAATTTACGCTGTCAGGGCTACTGGTATACCGTCCCCCTGGGACAGCGAGCCCTTGGATAACATCGTTACCGGACTTCCTAGCCCCAGTACTGCTTAAAGCGCCTAATTTCACAATCTTAGGGGACCTAAACATACATTTAGACGACCATGAGTGCCCTAATAGGAATCAGCTTCTCCCTATTCTGGAAGCTTTTAACCTTCAACTTCTAAACACAGGTCCCACTCATTGTGCCGGTCACTTACTGGACCCGATCCTATCTAACCTGTCCCTAGATTGTTCTCGTGAAGCCCTACAAATCACCTGGTCCGACCACTTAGCTGTCCCCTTCTCTTATGACATGGCTGATACAGAAATAAGACCTGAGGTGGAAACTACGCGGCCAGTTCGGAATTGGGGGAAGATTAACTTGCCAGAACTCAATAAACTACTGATCAAAACACTTCCATGTGTTGAACTACCAACTGCCGCTCTCAATTGCGCCACTGAACTCTGGCTAACCACTGCAGTCAATACAGCGCTTCCAATGACATCAAAGCCCGCATTTTCACACCACCCTCCTGCTCCATGGTATTCGGAACAACTTAAAAGTCTCCGCTCACATTGTAAGACCTTGGAGCGTAAATGGAGACAAGGCTATTCTCCTTCACGTAAAGCCACATATAAAGAAGCCTTAAAAAAATACCACTACAGTTGTAAAACTGCTAAAGCAGACTACACAAGGAAAACTGTGACTGATGCACAAAACTGCCCAAAGGTGCTATTCTCTGTTGTCAAAAAATTGACTGGTGCTAACTCGATCCCTCCTCCCCCGGCACTTGATGGCACTCAGTGTCAGTCCTTAGCGGATTACTTCATAGATAAAGTTGATCTTATCTATGAAAATTTCACTACACCTCCAGGTACTATGTACACTGCCCTTGACATAGTCCAAAAATTGGAAAACAATGACACTGATGCAGTAGTCACTACTTGGCAGCCCTTAGACGCCATTTCTTTCCTCTCCTGTTTAAATAGTGTGAGATCGGGCTCCCCACAGGACGCTCTCCCGGCCAAAATATTAAAACAATTAGACCCCCTCACTCATCCCCCCATCATTAAATTACTCAACGCTTCTCTGAGCGAGGCCCATGTCCCACAACCTTGGAAACACGCCATGGTTGTACCGTTATTAAAAAAACAGGGTGCAGATCCTTCAAATCCTGCTAACTTTCGCCCTATATCTTTGTTGCCAATTTTCTCAAAGATATTGGAGAGACATATAAATTCTCAGCTCTCCAAACTGGTTGAAAACACTGGATTTCTCCATCCTTCTCAGTCGGGCTTTCGGCCTAGGCACTCAACCGAGACAGCCCTCCTGGGGGTGACAGAGAGTCTTAGGCACGGTGTCGATCAGGGAAACACCATGGCGCTCATCCTGCTGGATTTGAGCGCAGCTTTCGACACCGTGTCACATTCCATCCTCATTGACTCTCTGAAATCTCTAGGTGTGGCAGGCCAGGCCTTGGCCTGGCTGGCGTCTTTCCTTAGTGACCGAAGCTTCCAAGTGTTTTCTTCTAAAGCTGCCTCCGCCATTTGTCCTTCCACCCGTGGCGTCCCCCAGGGCTCAATTCTTAGCCCTTTATTATTTAGTATTTATGTTAAACCCTTGGCAACCATAGTCGAACAAGCTGGGCTAACCCTGTTTTCCTACGCAGATGACACCCAGATTGTCTTCTCCTTGTCAGGGAGAGACGTAAACAACATCTCCGCACTCAAGTCGGGCCTCACTCTTGTGGCCGACTGGATGCGGAGAAATTGTCTCAAGCTGAATGGGGAGAAGACCGAGGTGGTCATTCTGGGACAGAACAAACATCTTTGGGGTCCTCGCCATTGGCCCATCGAACTGGGAAATGCACCTACACCATCTACTGCAGTTCGCAACCTGGGCGTCATTACTGACGACAGGCTAACTATGAGACAACAGGCTACTAAGGTCTCAGCCATCTGCTTTTCAACCTTGCGATGGCTTCACAAGATTTTGTGGATGCTCCCCCTCTCCTCTCGCAGAACTGTAGTCCAGGCACTTGTAACATCACGCCTGGACTATGGCAACATTCTCTATTTGGGCGCAGATAAAGCTACTATACATGTGCTGCAGGTGGTGCAAAATGCGGCCGCGCGCCTGCTAAAGAATGTCCCCAGACGCACCTCAGCCACTGCCGCTTTGCGTGACCTCCATTGGTTGAGCATCCCAGAACGCGTTAAATTCAAGGCACTCTGCTATATGTTCAAGGCTAAGCAGGGTAGCGCCCCAGTATATGTTCAGGGGCTGGTAAAACCCTATAGACCCCTGCGCTCATTAAGGTCATCGGACATTGGCAATTTCACAGTACCAAGATGGAAGCTGGCAAAAATGGGAGGCCGCTCCTTTTCCACTCTTGGTCCTAAATACTGGAACTCCCTCCCATTGGCATTAAAATCTGAGACCAACTTACTCCGCTTCCGTAAGGCTTTGAAGACCCTGCTCTTTACTAAGCGTGACCAATAGTCGGCAGAGGCCTTAAGTCAAGGTGACATTCTCTTTTCTTCTACAGTCTATCCCTGGCGCCGGGAAACCCATTGTGTGTAGCTGTGCGCGGTACAAGCTTAAATAAATAAATAAATAAATAAATTGCAAATTGTTCTTTTTTATTAAGATTCTGATATTGCCTGGTCTTGCTGGTACACATAATAGAGACCTGTGAGGTGACTGCTTTCTCAAATGTCAAGACCTGTGGGGGAACCTGATTGGCCAGAGGATAGAACGTGGATTTGTTCTTAAGACCGGTATTAATGATAAGTTCCTCACTTGCATCCAATGGTTTGTCCCTAAAGAAAAACTCAAGCCGGATCTTGCGGAAGAACTGTGCTAGTTCTAGTCTGATCTGGAAGGCATCACCACTGAAGGTAGGGACAAACCCTAAACCCTTGCTCAAAAGTGCTTGTTGATCTGTGTTGAGGGTGTGACCACTCAGATTGATAACTATAGCGTCTTGTTGGTGGAGTTCATTTCCGTCATGCTCCTGGTCGAGTGGGCCGGTGGATTGTCTGCCCAATGAACTTGTGTTCTCTGGTTCCGACGTTTTCCTCTTGACCTGTTGCGGCCCGAGCCTAAAAAAGGCTGATTAGGATAGAATTGAGGCTGGGGCTGAAACGCGAACATAGGTCCCTGAGGAGGTAGACCAGGGTAGTTATAAGGTCCAGGGGTCCCGGAGGAAAAGGGCCTCCTCCATAGCCTCTCCTTTGGCCTCTGTTGCGGTTAGGGAAACCTCTTTGTGATGGTAAACCCTGGTAAGAATTCTCAGAGTCACTAGACCACTCATCACTCCCAGAGGTGGAGTAGTTAGTCTCATATCTCCTCCCTTGTCGATTAAACACAGGGGGCGCGTAATGTGCTTGTGGTTTGGTCTGGCACTGATTCCTCCATCAATGAGTTTAAAACTTGGCTCAATAATCAGAATGCATATCTTCGCTTCACATGCGAATTTAGCAAATCATGCTTACCGTTTCTTTCCCTCGTTGTTGCCTCACCGCTGGTTGTCAGTTGATATCTCTGGAGCAAAGGACACCCACATACTGCGGCCACAACTCCCCTTTCAACTTAAGAAGTCCTGGAGGAAGCCAGCGGATGACTCATTTTTATACCTAAGCAGGGTGCCGCTCGTGCTCTAACTCGTGGAACTTTGTCAGCCAACCTTGTGGATCTTGGAACAGGGCGTGAGGGACTGCGAGGCGCTTGCAGCGTGAGCATCGCCAACAGCTGCTGCCTCTTCCCGGACACTCCCCTTCTTGTTTGCCTGCCTACCTCTTTGCCTTTAAAACCACGACTCGCGGCCCCCGCTTCGCGGGAGCCGCTCGTGCTCTAGCTCGTGGAACTTTGTTTGTCAGCCAACCTTGTGGATCTTGGAACAGGGCGTGAGGGACTGCGAGGCTCTTGCAGCGTGAACATCGCCAACAGCTGCTGCCTCTTCCCGGACACTCCCCTTCTTGTTTGCCTGCCTACCTCTTTGCCTTTAAAACCACGACTCGTGGCCCCCGCTTCGCGGGAGCCGCTCGTGCTCTAACTCGTGGAACTTTGTTTGTCAGCCAACCTTGTGGATCTTGGAACAGGGCGTGAGGGACTGCGAGGCGCTTGCAGCGTGAACATCACCAACAGCTGCTGCCTCTTCCCGGACACTCCCCTTCTTGTTTGCCTGCCTACCTCTTTGCCTTTAAAACCACGACTCGCGGCCCCCGCTTCGCGGGAGCCGCTCGTGCTCTAACTCGTGGAACTTTGTTTGTCAGCCAACCTTGTGGATCTTGGAACAGGGCGTGAGGGACTGCGAGGCGCTTGCAGCGTGAACATCGCCAACAGCTGCTGCCTCTTCCCGGACACTCCCCCATTTCGTTTATCTACACTATATATTTAGTCTTTACTGCGGCCGCGCGACGCGTGCCGGGCGAAGTCCGGGCCAAGGGCGGGCCCGTTTCAGCCCGTTACAGACCGAGTAGGACCGGACCGGGCCCACCCTCTAACATGTATTAATCTGTGTAAGTCCCTGTTTATAACTTATTTTTGTATTCGAGTAGCTATTTGCAGTTGAATAATTTTGATCTGTAAATGGCGGCTACACGAGGATCTAGGAACAAAGTGGCTACGGACATACACAATATAACTGGTCCCTTGGATAATTTTATTGTGAGGGCGAACTCAGTTATCGATCAGGGAATTGCTCTTATGGAACGGAGAGTGTCCCAAGACCTCATTTTAGCAAAACGTTCGTCTTTGGGACACCTTGCAACAGCTAAAACTCCAGACCATCATAATAAGCAATCAGTCCCTATTTTAGTCCATGCGGACTTTCATAGCATTCCAAACGTGGTAGACCTATCCCCATCTCCCTCCGATTGTATCTTAGACTCACATCTGGAAAGGTCTTCGGCCCCAGAACCAGTTCAAACTGTAGAAGTTGTAACATCTAGACAAATGAGGGATATGAGAGAGGGCGCCACTCAAAAAATACCAAGAACTAAAGGAAAACCAAAAAACGCTAAGAAGACCAACCACAGGCTGAAAAATCCGGTACTTGAAGAAAAAGGGCCAAATGTGGTACCACTGAGTAACGGGGATCAACTAGACCGACTGTTAATGGATAGTCGTACTTCCGCACGTTCACATGCGAATAGTATGACTCCGGAACTGGATAATGCAGAGGTTGCTTCTAGCCCATCAGTAAATTCTAAGGTTGCTGAGGCTGATTACAAAATAATTTTTAATCACATGAATGAGCTTTTTAAAAAATATATTTCCCCCCTAGAAAATAGACTGAGTCTGATCGAAAAACAATTAACTGAATTAACCGTTTATTCCAAAGACCTGACTAGCTCCAAGGTAACAAAGGTGGCGAATAAGAACTTAACTTATCAAAAAAATCCTATGGGCCCTACAACAACAAATCCATTAGTCACTAATGAGAATGAAACCGTAATGGATTTGACTCTCTCTCAGAATAACCCCATAGAGAATACTATTAATCCTGTTACAAACAATTTGCTGGAGGCAAATAAAATTCAGGATTATAAATATGTACCTCAATCAGGGAAATTAGCTATCAATTTACCCCCGAAAGTAACCCCTTATTTGGTGGTTCTGACCGGGGTTCCCAAACTGAAGGAGGACATAGAGGAGTCCACTGGGTCATTAAAAAATAAGGTACAATATTGGCTCAATTTAAACCGTCCTTTGCCTCCAAACAGAATGAGTAAGATTTTAATGGTACGTAGGGCACCTTGGGTGGGTTCTGGTAGAAAAACAATTCAGGGTGATTGTGTTTTGGTCAATTTTGAGGACCCGGCTACGGTTGATTATATTTGCTCCTGGGATACCCATAATAGTAATGAGGTTATTGGAACCAAGGAACTTTCTTTCTTCTACCCCCCCAGGTCCCCCCTCTATTTAGATTATGACTGTAGCAGGGGTAAAGTAGGTCACCAAGAGAAAGGAGGAGATACCAGAGGGTGGAGAAGGCAATTAAATAGGGAAATGGAAACCGGGGATTTTTGGCGAGGAATAACGACCACCAATAGATATAGTTGCCTGGAGATGGTTGATTGACTCCATCCGATTGGTGAAGCCAAGCATGATTCCCGCGGTGAATCTAACAAACCAAAGAAAGATTGTAACTCTCCTGACTATGGCCATTCAAGGGACACCCATATTGCCGGGGACAAAGAGTTAATAAATACTCAAACTGTTCCTCGGTTTATACCTGAGGAACTGGTCACTCCAGAAATTGTAGCTCCTATTGACTCTGAAGCTGTACAAGACGGTGAATCGGTCCTCTTACAACCCCACAATTCCACCGTGAGGGATAATAGAGTACTAGAGGTTCCCGTTTTAAAGTTGCACGCTTTGGAAAGATCTGAACCTGTCTATAAAAGAAAGTTGTCCCTTTTGTCCTGGAACATAGCGGGGTTATCTAATAAGCTAAATGATCCTATTTTCTGTGACCTCGTTGAAAGATACGATATTATTTGTTTTCAGGAATGTTGGGACCAGGTTGAAACTCATATTGCCGGCTATCGTACTTACTTTACTACAGCCACTCAGTCTAGAAGGGGTAGATGCTCTGGGGGGCTTTGTACTTATATCTCAAACGCTGTCAATTTGAATATAAAACATCATTCCATTGGGGGTCATAATGTCTTTCAGCTACTTTTTTTTAAAAGGGAAAGGAAATTGTTCAATCATTTTAGTAAATTTATATAATAATATACCCAAGGAGGATCAGAAAGAAGTCTTAAAAGACCTAATGAATTGCTTACTCAACGAGATAGAAAAAGAATATAATGTTCCGTGTATTATATGGACAGGTGACTTTAATTGCCACTTATGCCCTTACAACAATCTGGGTGCATGTGGAGTGGTAAATTTAATTGGCGAACCTTGTACTCACTTTGAGCATTCAACGACGGGAAATTTGCTTTATAGCTTACTTTCCGACTGGAACCTGGGTTTCGTAAATGACTTTTGTAATCCTCAGGTTGACTTTGAACCCACTTTTAACGGGCGTGGTACGTCGTCCGTTATTGATTTTACATTAATTACTTCTAGCCACAATCGCAATGTCATGTTGTTTAAAACATTGGACATCGCGATCAGTGATCATTTTCCAATTAGTTCGATTTTTGATTTTGATTTTGATCTGAATTCTAGGCTCGTGCCTAGCGTAGCCGACAACTTATATCGTCATGTAATTTCATTGTCAAGAACAAATGGCTACGCGATAAAATGGAATAAGTTTGATTCAAACAAATTCATGCTTACTTTTATTACAGATCAGTTCAATGATTTTATGATATGTTTAGATGATACGCCTGATCCAGATGCTGTTATTGATGCCTTTATGAGGATTACATCTCTCATTGGCAGCAAATTAACAGGAACTCCGGGTGATGGGGCGAAACCCAAGGCAGAGGGCTGGTTTAATTCAGAATGTTCTAAAGCCCATACTAATTTAAAACAGGTTTTTAAAAAAATTCCCAAAAACTTACAAGAAATTAGAATCGCCAGAGCAACCTATAGATTCTTATTATTAAAGCGGAAAAGGGAGTTGAAAGAGAATGCCTGGACTGCTCTAGTCCAGGCTAGTGCTTTGAAAGACAATACTGTTTTCTGGAGAGCAATAAATGCTCCTTTTTTCAATGAAAGGAAAACTGATTTGATAGAGCTTGCTATTGAAGATTCGGTATGGATCGATCATTTTACTGAGCTCTATAAAAAAGATGACTTGCCTCCCTTGGATCGCAATCTCCAACTCCAAATGGTTGACAATGAGCCTATTTTGCCTTCCTTGTTCCCCTTAGAGATCTTCTTTTCTATTACTGAAGTGGAAGAAGCATTGCTGGCAAGCTCAAAAAATAAAGCTCCAGGGCCTGATGGGATCCCTATAGACATTTACAAAGATAATATTTCTCTATGGGCCCCATTGCTCACCAATGTATTAAATAGTTTTAATAAAAAAGGATTCCCACTTACCTGGCAGGAAGCGATCGTAGTGCCTATTTTTAAGAAGGGAGACCGTAATGATCCCAAATGCTATAGGCCAATTTCGCTTCTTGACTCACTTATGAAGGTGGCTGGTAGAATCATTTTAAATAGGTTGCAATTATGGGCGGAGGATAATGGTATTTTATCAAAATTTCAGTATGGTTTTAAGGCAGGTTTGGGAACTATTGAACAAGGCCTCAATTTAGCCTTAATAACTGGCAAATATATGGCGGCTAAAAAGGGTAACCTCTTTATGACTTTCGTTGATCTTAGCTCAGCGTTCGACTGCCTAAGCCACGAAGTCTTATGGAACACTCTAAGTGGGTTTGGCATCGATCAAATAATTCTTAATTTTTTAAAAGAACTTTATAGAGGGGCAGGGGCAAAGGTACGATATGGAAAAAGAGGAGAATGTACCAGCAAATTTCCAATAATGAAAGGCGTTGCATATTGGCACCATTTCTGTTTAATTTATATATAAATGGCGTGCCGGACTTTTTATTGGAATTAGATGTAGATTATCCACAAATCGATGGAGCGGCGGTCCCCATTTTACTTTATGCGGATGATACGGTTATCATGGCTAGAACCCAACTGGGCCTCCAAAAGGCAGTAACTAGTTTTTCAACATATATGAGTTCCAGGGGTTTAAAAATCAATATTGGGAAAACCTTTACCATGTGCTGCTCATCAAAGAAAAAGCTTTCTTGTGACATTTTTATTCAAAAGTCTAAGATAGGTTTAACAAGTACTTTTTCATATTTAGGGATTGTTTTTAATAAAATGGGAACTTGGAAATCAGCGGTCAATACAAGGAATCTTGCTTTTGCTCGCGCGCTCGGCGCATAAAACAATTTGCAAATAAACTGGGGGGTAGGCCTGTACGTATCCTTTTGGAGATTTATAAGTCTAAATGTGTCTCAACTGCTATATATGGGGCTGGTATTTGGGGCACGACGGACTACCGGGAAATACAAGTTAAAGAAAATTCTTTCCTGTGCTACCTCTTAGCGGTACCTATTTCGACCTCCATATACATTTGCCATAGAGAACTTGATCTGGTCTATATATCGGATTTAATACAAATCAGCCCTTTATTGCTATGGCATAAGATATGGACTTCTGAGGCAACCATCTATAATAGAGCCATCCTGTTAGACTGTATGAGACTAGAGAGATCGAAAGATATCAAATGGATTTCATTTATAAAGGAATTCCTGACTAATATGGGGTGTGCAGAATATTTCAATACACCATCCTCGCTATCCTTGATCTCCAGAAAGGCTTTCAAAAATGTTGTCTTGAATTTTTGGAGTCCAAACGGTGGCTTGAGGAGAGGAACAAGACATCTGTATCACATCATCATCTAATATTCCAGGGATCTGGCATGCAGCTTTACTTATCTCCCGAGCTCTCTTGTTACACGAGGATGCTGTTAGCTCGACTTAGAACTGGTTATTTTTTTAGGATGTTAACCTTCCCGGAAAATAATGATTGGTCATTAAGTTTAATTAAATGTCCATGTGATAACCTCTCCACGCAAACAACAATACATTGTGTTTTATTTTGTAAATATTTTGCCTGGGGAAGAAAGAGATTTTTGATTCCACTTCTAAAGATTTGGGGCCTAAGACAGTGTAAACCTGCTTATGTAAAGCTGCTGCTTCTAGAAGATGAATTGACCATTAGTGCTGTATCAAAATTTTTAAAATTTGCAATCCGATGTAGATCCACTATGAACTAAATATTGCCTTCCCAGTTTTAGGTTTTCCCTATTATGTAGTACTCAGATTTTGATGTATCTAGATTATTATTGTGTTTTTATGTATGTATTTTCATGTGCTTTTATGGTTTTAACAATTGAAATCGAATAAAGCTATCTTTGACTTTGACATCCTGATTTCTCCGACAGATGGTGGTCTCAGCACTGAATTGTTTAGGAAACCAATGTCAAAGAACTCTCTGCTATTATTTGACAGTTGCCATCCAAAAGCCCTACGCCAAAATCTACCCTTTGGACAGATCTTGCGTATCAAAAGGAATTGTACCACAATGGCGAAGTATAAAGACCATGCATAAGACCTAGCGAATCAACTTATGGTAAGACATTACCCTAAGAAACTGATCAAACAATCATTGAAACGTGCAGGTAACAATAACAGGGCTGCTTTATTGGAACCTAGACATGTCAAAGAAACCACCAAGAGACTCATGTGCGTTAACCCATTCTGCACTCTTTCTAATAAGATTAAAAAATGTATCTGATCTAATTGGAAGATTTTGAACATTGATACAACACCACTCCAACGTCCCCTCTTTGCGTTTAAACGCAGTTCTAATATCAGGGATCGATTGGTGCATACCCGCCCACGCGAGGTTATTGACAAACAGCAAAACACACTTTGGAATCTCCCTGCAATACATGGCCATTTCCCCTGAGGCAGCTGCGCTGCCTGTACGAACACGAAACACACCACTGAGATTGACATAGGGACTTCCAGACCATGGACTCTAATGAGCCATACAAATTGTAACAGCAGCAATGTTAACTACCTGATCACCTGTCCCTGTTCCCTTCGATACGTCGGGATGACCACCAGACGAGTAAAGACGAGGATATTGGAACATAAGAGCACCATTCGATGTAAGAAAACATCCACTAGACTTACCCAACATTTTGTCACAGCACAACACTCACCTCAAGAATTACAATGGGCGATAATTGAACAACCCTTCGTCCCTTCACATATTGTTGATATTTCAGCTTTTCTTTTCAAGAAAGAACAGCGTTGGGTATTTAAGCTCAACAGTTCTGTGTCAGGGCTCAATGATGATATTCCTTGGGTTTCCCTTTAGTACCCACTTGAGTCACACTAACACACTAGTCATGAGCAACACTCTATGGCAGTTGAGCTCTTGAGCTGTCCGGTGCACAATCAATTTGGCGTCAATTTGGTGTTGATTGTACTATGTTATACAAGGTATTGCTGACTGTCTCTTACTATGATGGCTTTACAGAGATATATTCCTATCCAGACTTATTGTTTCTTATGTCTGTCTGGTTGGTTCTACTGTAATTCATTCACACTTGGCGACATGATAACTGTATTTATCCATGTGGGCAGATGTGGGAGTCCTTGGTTCTTTCCCTTTACTGTATGCTTTTACGCATACTTGGTGGTGTGTTAGATGCTTTATAAACTGCCAAAAATGTGTCCTTATACCTTTCTCCACATTGTTTTGGGTGTGTTTTTGCTCTTGGTGTATACGGGGGACGCGGTTCGAATTATACTTGACTGCACGGCTCGTGTCCCCGTTTTACATTGTTCATGCCGATTGTTACATTATCGGCTACATAAATGACTCCACGCATGCGTGCAGGTTCAGTTCATCTCACTGGACCTGCGTAGTTTGTTTGTCCATAACTGAGGCTTTACTACAGAGTAGACGCATGCGCGCATAGTAAGTGTCCGATTACGGACATGCGCAGTCTGCTTTTCAAGTGTTCTCGGTTGGGAGCATGCGCGCCTCTTCCACAAAGGCACCGTCTGTGACCGCAAAATCAGGTGCAATGTATCAACGGTATGGTACACTGGGTATTTAAAGGCGGGGTTTCACACCGTCTGGTTACCTCCGGCAGCAGGCTCATTCTGCCAAGAAGTACCGACGGACAGGTAAGACCGCCATGATGGTCTCTCCTCTTTTGTATCTCCAGCCTCGTTTCTCACTTACTTGCTTGGGCCATACGGATGATCATTACACGTCTGTTTTATTATATTTCTGGGCTCTAAGACTATAGCATATAAATATAAAGACAGAGCTGTTACTCTGAAGGACTCTTCAGAACACTTTTCTTGGTCTAGCTACGCTTCCACGTCACACTCCAGTGTTGATGATACATTTTGTGTTTCCTGTAACTGTCCTTTTAGTCATCTCTCCTTGAATTTATACAGGTTGCTTGGTCTCATGCATGCAATATAGCGATGGTACATAACTATGCATGCTAATAGTTGGTACATTTAGGGAAATTCAACCTAGTTTGCTTTCCTTTCTCGTTCATTTCTAGAGCGGTGCTCCCTTCCTGAGCGGTTGCCAGGTGTAGGTGAGGTCTCATACCCAGCAATAGCGGGTAAGAGTTTCTATACTGTGTGGGCTTACTTCTGTCAGGTCCCTTGGTCTTTCAAGTGCTTCATAACATATATTGTAGTGGAATTCATTGTGTATGTTTTTTTACCCCTATAGGTATGGAGAAATCTATTCACTGAGAGACCAGAGATTGGTTTCAAATATCCTTTGAAGTTATAATCATTTATTTACTTTTTCATGTTTTTTGAGAGCAGCAGCATTATTTGTGTAGGTCCTGATGAAAGCCTGATATGGCTGAAACATGTCGACCATTTGTCATCACACCCTAGCGGTTTAAATTTATACCGTTGGTGTACTGCTATTTTAATCCTGACACTAGGCAGATATTGATTAAAATTGTTGTTTTTTGCTTAGTAGTCAGTTTTAACATTCACTTACACTTTTCTAGCTTATCATTTGCGCTGCGTCCTCACTCACACGTCAGACTCGTCATAGGTGGGTTTAGAATACCCAATATACTCCATTAAAACATTCCTGAGCTCCTCCCTCACAGTGAGGGGGTTTTAGCCCTCAAAGGAACTAGGTGTTTCCTTTGGGAGGAGAGTCCCTATGATGAAGCATGTCACCTATGGTGAGTGAGGGATTACGTCCTTAAAGGGATCTGCCCTTAGATTACCCCATGAGCATACTTCCATTGTTGTTTATAGATACATTCTTAATTTAGAAGTATTTTCGTTCACATTTACTATTGATTTGTGATTAGACCCTAGAATTTCTTGGTTTATAACATGTTAAGGACACAGCCCATTGTATCCATCAAGGATGGAGGGACTTTGCAATAGGGATATTTACTTTTGTGATTGCCTCGAAGGCTGGAATAGGAAAAACAACATTGCGTTTACCTTGAGCAAGTGGCCGTTCCTTCAGGATCACCATCTGTACTGCATTTAGAATATTTTCAGTAGAAGCAAAATGCATTTCTGCAGGAGAATTTTGATGTGATTTAGTTGCTACGGATACTGTTTCACCTTCATTAACGGTTTTCTTTTTCTCAGTAATGATAAACGTTTGGGTGAGGTTTTCTTATTGATTTGTTGAAAGAGTAGTCATCCCTCTATTACATTATTAGTCTTTGCACCTCCCTCTAAGCAGGTCGTGTAACATTTCCACCATTCAACAGGGAACCTTGGCATCCTCCTGCCACCTGATCCATTTTGATGGCCAATCCATGTGTCCCCAAAATAATTTACTAAGGGCGTGTTGATTGCTAATTTGTCATTGTTGTAAAATACTCTAATTCAGTAATTGATGTGTAGAATTCATCCACATTGTCAGGAGGTACAAAGCATAATGCAGTTAATTAATTACTTCAAATCATACTGCAGTTTACTGTCTGAAATGTATTCCTCAACTAAGGATGTATTAAGGATTTTCTTCAGTAGGCCTGTGAAAAGTGAAAAACATTCTTGAATTTGGGTGTCTGGATATAATTTAGAAATGGTGTTAATCATGACTCAAAATCAATTATCACTTTTCTAGGACTTTTATTGAGTGTTTTAGATTTAACCACTGTCAAAAATTCAGTGCATGTGGGGGTTTGTTTATCAGGGAGGAAACTGTACACTAAAGGAACTGTAGTGGTATTGATATTGGTGTGAATAGTGTATATTTAGATGAATGGTAGGGGTCTGGATTTAAAGGTCTCATCCAGCATCCAAATATCATTACTCTCCAAAGTTACAAGTTTATGGGGTGTAATACATATTAGTATCCTATTCAGAGGGTTTTTTGTTGTCGGTCAAAGGAAAGGTTTCATTAGTGAAGATTACAGTAAATTCAATGGGAATGTTAATGTCTGAGTAGGTCTGGAGTAATGATCGATGTGGGTGATTTGCCTGTTTTTTCTTTGTATAATTCTGCAGGCATTAGGAATTGTTGACATAGAACTTGATATATTCATAGGAATGTGTTGGAATACCTCCATCAAAACTGAGCCACAGGGTTCATTGGAGGAGGATGCCACAGTTTTGATTTGCTGGATCTTCTCTCTAACCTCAATCTCCATTTCAGAGGCAGAGTAGTGATGTTCGTCGTTTTTTCAAAAAAGTCATCAAGAGTCACCACTATGCCTGTGCAATGGGATGAATAATACCGCACACAACTCCAATGATTCCTGGGCTCAGTTAGTCCCTCCTTACAATAAAAATAGCCACCCTACTTTAGCAGTTGGCCTTAGTTAGTTCTGATGTAAGTTGCCTCTTCCTGTTGCCATATTCTACGTGCTGTAAAACAGGATAGAAAAAGTAATTTTTTTGAGTGTATACAAATAGAAATGTTTATTAGTTAAAACCTGTAAAGAAAATGTGGTTATTATTTCTTGACTTCCTGCTTAGTGATTTTTCTAAGAACGTGTCCTTTATTCTGTTGCTGGACTCTGACTTTGCTAAATTTGACTTTCCTATCTATGATTTAGCACTGTGATTTGTAGTCGACGCTTCTAAAAAGGAAGACATGTTTTTAAAATTCTTCATGTGTGTGTTTTCACCTTTTGTAAGCTTCTTTAGTTTTCTGGTGGTTCAGGTCTTCTTCCAGTAGATATTGTAGAGTTGGATTACTCCCTTCTGGGAGTGGTTGGTCATGTAAGGAAAAGTTGAGATAGGATAAGAACAAAACCCTCCATAATTTTGAATATCTCTGTTAGGCCTGGCAGCTTTGGTGTGGTTCTCACCTAACTTTTTGCCTTCAACGCTTCTGTATTTTGGGGCTCTATATTTAGCAACCCAGTATTTGGTGGCTCACTATTTGGAGGCTCTCTATTTGGCAGCACGCTATTTGGTGGATCACTATTTGGTGGCTCCAATTTGGGCAGGATGCATTGAGCATCTGCCCGGGCCTTAATTCCTCTAGGGTACCTAAAGCTTCAGCAATGTCAGAATTGGTACTGAAATTTCAAAAGCTACATGACAATCAAATTCAAGAATGCTGGTGTGGCTTTTGGGAGGCGTAGACAGCTGCTGCCACCCACTCTTCATTAGGGTTCATTATGATAAATCTAGACTTCTTATATTGCAAGGTAGTCCGATGTGTTGACCCTTCATTACTACTTGACTTGGACAGAGTGAAGTCACCAAAAAAATGCACCGTGCTGTGCAGAGTTCCGTAAGCGGCAGAGTGCATTAGGTTGCGACATTGACGCTGATTTTTAGCACCAGATATTTGTCCCGTGCTGGAAAATCAGCACAAACAAAACCATGTCAGCGCAGGAGGGCGCTGCTTCTTTCTGCCACTCAAGTCTGCTAGAGGGCCAGTTTCTTCAACATGAATGGAAGGTTTCTCAATGCAAGCATTCTTCGCCATCTGCATTGAGACATCTGGGCAAGAGGTAGTCTAGAGTAAGATATTTCTCACTCGCGCTCGCTAACTTAGCATTGGCGAATGAGAGGGAGGAAAAAACTCTGCTTTGCGGAGGGGAGTTTTTCGGAACTCCCTAAGCTCCGCAGAGTGTGGATAACTGTGAACGGAGCGGAGTTCACAGCCCAGGTATAATTATTTCTACCAGGTGTGATGGCTGTTTTTTTGGGGGGGTGTTGATTATTTGCCTGTTAGACATGGTATCATTGATGTGGTTCTCCCCTAACTATTTGACTTCAACCCTCCTATTTTTGGAAGCTCTGTGTTTGGCGGCTCGATGTTTGGCGGCTCACTATTTGGTGGCCTTTCCATTGTGGTGCATTTCTTTTGATCGACATGATAATGCTGCTATTGAGGGTACTTGAACCTCTATTTCTTAACAAAACACTGCTGTCCTGTCTCAGAGGTTAGCTTGCCCATGCGTATGGTCTTGTACACATTGGTTTATCTGCTAAAAAAAGTAATAGAAATATATATTTTTTTAAATTGTTGGAAAGTGACACTATTTGTACAGTTACCCCCACTTTTTGTCTGATATCTGATGTAACCTGACTTGATGTGCCCTGGGTCCCTTCCAACCAAGTTCCCAGGTTTTGTGTGTTTTTCCCAAAGCTGTGCCTTTGTACCCCAATTGGCCCATCCCTGGCCACAAGTAAGCTCCTTTCCAAAGGCACCAAGGACACTGTGACAAAGGAAGGCCTCTAAGGGCTGCAGCACTTATTGTCCACCCTTAAGGGCCCAGTACCTTAACACCCAAACACTGCCAGTGCAGGCTGCGTGTTTGGGTACAGAGAAAAGTGGAGAGTAAACATGGCTCACATCCCTGTGTAAAAACCAAAGGAAATGATGCACGGAGTGTTGAACATTGCAAGCACCCACCCCCAGTCAACTGATCTGGGTTTAATCCATCACCGTTCTTTAGCCCACTCTGCCACCCCAGTTCAGACATGGCCATATGCAAATCAGTCTGACCCTGTGCCTCATGGGAACAGTCCAGCCCGAACTGCCAAGCCATGTCTTCCCTGGACCAGAAACAAGCTTCCTAGGACCTGTTTCTGGCATTTCAGCCAGGCTTGCTTGAACCAGTGGCAAAGTGAGCCATACCTGCAACCCACTGCCTAAGTCCTAGGTAAGTCACCCCTCTAGCAGTGTGCACTAACCCTCAGACACTGTAGTCCATTCTCAAACACTGTAACTGTAGTAAATCCATAAGGAGTATGTGGTCCAGGAGTTGGCCATTAGAAACTCCACAGCTCTATAACAGCTTTACTAAAAACTGTAGAGTTTGGTAGCAAACGTGTCAGCACATTAAATCCACATTGATGCTAGTGTGAGATTTAATGTAAAATGCACTCAGAGGGCATCTTAGAGTTGACCCCTGAAAATCGACCAGGCCTGGTGTGGCTCCTAAATGGCTGTCTGCCATTTGCTACCACCAGACAGGTTTCTGGACCTGTGGGTAGAGAGCCTCCGCTCTCTGGCTAGAAAGAAAGCCTGTCCTTGGCAGAGGTGTCATGCCTCCTTGCCTAGGATGGGCTGGGTCCATTGAGGATAAGCTTCAACGGCCTGCAACCATTGGTACCTGTCCCTGCCTTTTGCTGTCCCCAGCAACTGGCTCCCACCAGTTCTGGCCCCCACTTTGGGTGGGAACATCATAAGGAAATCCAATCTAGACAGAGTGGTGTGCCCACCTTTGCCAACCCCACCCCTCAGGTGGGTGTGGTGATGCACTCATCTCAGTCCCTCAATCTTGAAGATGAGGAGACACAGTCAGGGAGAAGCTCATGCTCCCTTCCACTGTAGGGTGGCATGATAGGGGGTGAACTCACCACAAGGAATGAACCCATTGGTCCCGACCTTCATACCCCTAAATATAGTAATTAGGAGCAATCCTGAACCTTGCCTCCTCAGATTCGAGGAAAGAAGGGTCAAAGAACCATGCTGACCCAGGAAGAAGAAGACACATACTGCTTTGGCCCCAGACATACTGGCATGTCTTGACTCCAACTTACCTACAGAGAGGAAACTGGCATGTCCAGCAACCTCTCAGAGCACCAAGGACCTGCCCTGCACTCCCCTTAAAGACTCTGTCTCCCGTGGGCAGCGGATTTGCTCAACAAAGATTCCAAGACCCGAATCCAGAATTAGGTGACTCTGTGATTTTGAACCACTCTGCACCCGATGCTCACGGCCCGAATTAGAGTGGCCTAAAACCACAAAGAGGTTTTCCCCAGTGATCCTGGATCTGGTAGTCCTTGAACTCACTCTAGCTTCAAGAAGACGCCTGCAGCCTCAACCTGAAGGGTCCCCTGACCGTGACCTGAACAGGTATGAAAAACAGACGCAAGAAGAAGAAACCCCTTCACTGCACTACCAACGGCCTTGTGTGGCCCAACCAATGGTGTCCAGGTATCCCCTAAGAAGCCAACTTATCTCTCCATCCCATGGTCACCTTCAGGAAACCTCCCTGCCCGGGCCTGCAGCAACTTCACCGAACAGAAGGTTGCCATTTAAAAGCACAATTTCCCCGATATCTTTTTGGCACCCGGCTGCCCCAATGTCGCTGGTGGTGCAGATCCAGTGCTGGTTATTGGCGTCTGCAGTGCTGACCTTAGCCCTAGGAGCTTTGCTCACACACTTGATTGGCCTGCTCGTAAGCTGTCCCTAACTGAAGGCACCCTTTGCCCCATTGGCTAACATTGGGCCCCTACACTGCACCTGCCACCCCAGTGCTGCCGCTGGTGCCATTCGAGTGCCCATCTAGACCTTGGGAAATCTTGGTCCTAACCCCCAAAAACTCCCACTCAAGTTTTGTACTTGATTGCTAACACCTTTCCTCCCTTACGAACCCATGCTATCAGATTTTGGGTATAGTGTTGAACGAATGTTTGTATGGAGAAAAGAGATCTAAACTGCAAAGTATAAAGTCAGACTTACCATGTATTGTGAGAGCCTTAGGTGTGGTATCTAGGCATACCTCCCCTGGTCCTCAAAGTAATCCAAAAGTAACTAAAACGTATTCTGAAAGTAATTACTGTTAATTCAAACTGCTTTTTAAAGAGATGCAAACTTGTAACAATTGCAAATCCATCCTTAATTGCATATCTGTGTAAAGGTCTACAAATGAAAGTAGTTTTTTAGCTACCTGCCAAGTCCTGCTTGGTTCTAAATCTAAAACACAAGTATACATGTTTACACCTCCCCAATTGGTCTGGATTCAGTCTCTGTGTGTGTTACATTCTTGACTGACTAAGTACAATAAATGTTTAACATGCCCTCTGGATAATCCCAACAGCTTGCCCACACTACCACAAAGAGAGCTGTTAGTACTTACCTAATTTAGCCTCTGCTATACCTTTGGGGATTCGGGGACTATGTGCACACTATACCTTTCTTTGATATCGTATGTACAGCACCAGGCTTCTATGTCTTTGTTTAGTCAAATAGGCTTAGAGAATGGTGATCCTGTCTGACAAGCTGTCCGGCATCGTTAATCTACTTTAAGACATATATCAGTAAGGATCCTGGGAAAGCACTTTGGTATGATTCATTTATACATGTGTAATTTTCCACCATAGGAAATCAGAATTTTATTACTCAATTGTTGCAAATTCAAGCCCACATATTGAATTGTATATTGAACTTTCAGAACATTTCACTCAATCAATACAACATCTTGCCCAGGGTTCCAGAAAATCGATAAGATAACGGACAGAGAGCAACAATGATAAGTGGAGGTAGCCTGAAAAGAGAGGTTAAGAATCTGATGAAATATCACTTTCCCAGTGGGTAGCCTGGAAGGTAGGACCCATTGCAGGGTCGGATTGGGAACACAATTAAGCAAGGGCATCGAAAGAAAAAGTCAATCACATTTGTGCATAATGACCTTTCATGAAACTTTGCATGATATTGGGAGTAATTTTGAGAGAAAACCCTGATAAATAAAACTTTCTAAACTCATGGGGTCAGCAGCATTGGCCATAGATGCACCACTAGACACACCATTATTTAAATGCAACTCATCCTCTGGTCTCCTTGCCTGATCTTCAGGCCTATACATTTCTCTTCTTTAGGCACCTGAATGTGTTAGTCATCTATTGGACCCTTTGTCTGTCATCCCCACCCCAAAGATCCCTGTATTATATTAGGCAATGAGTCAGAGAACCATCTTCATCATTTGTGTCTGGAGGCTTCTGTTGACCCTCAAGGAACCAGGGGTCTTCCTCTTTTAGTTGTTACTCAGGAACCTCTCCGCAAGCCATGTCTTTGAGGATTGCATACAACTTTGTGCTTGATGTCTTTTGTACTGTGGTTATAGACTTGATCTGAATATGGAAAGATGCAGGAATTCACTCTAAATGCCCTTTTCTCTCTGTCACTATACCCCTTTCATACGAACTGTGGACATCTTTCTCATTCTTCCAATCAGTGTTTGCCCCTCCCCCTAGTTCTTCCTTTGTTCTCATACTCTACTTCTTTTCCTCTTCTTGATATCACTTTCTACCTATGTGCTTCTTTCAGTCTCTCACATTTCCCCTCTTTCGTTTCCTATCATTCTGTCTACAAACCCCCCTCTCTCTCTCCCACGCCTGACTCCCCTGTGGGTTCTTTCTTTACTTATTATGGCTCAGGCCCTTATTCCTCCCGTCATTTAATGTTATTTTCTTGTGAGGTCCCATTTATTGCTTTGCTGCAGACAATAACAAAGTCCTCATGTGCCTTGAGGCAGGGTTTAAGCCAAAGGAGAATCCACAGGTGGAATTTACTTTACCTTTTCATTTCTTTGATGAAGTAAATTGCACTGATGGATTGTAATCTACTGGTGCATTTAGCACAACCTCTGGAATGCCAACAACCTGTAAACTAAGCCCTAGACTGAGGGAGAGAATTCGCATAATGCATACAGGTAGTAAATATCCTTCCTTTTTTCTCTTAGACCAGGAAATGTTTGACACACTAATTTACTTTCATCTCCTCTCCATCACTTACTTTGCCATTCACGCTTTTCGTAGTTTTAAATAGCACACTCTACCAACTGATATTGAAGTGCTTTACATGTTCACGTTCATTTGTTAAGGCACTGGGTTATTTAATGATCTGCCCAGACTCACAGAATGCTGTGTCAACACCGAGACTCAAACCTGGTTTTCAAACTCCCAAAGTCGGCCGCTCTCTCCATTTTGCCACATCCTCTACCACTTAGCTTTCTCCCTCTTCTCCACTTTTGCTTTCCAGGTTTCTCTCTATCCTTAACAATTTCAGCACATATCTCCACTGTCCTTTAGGATTACTTTTCCCAAATCTCTTCCTCCTTACTTCTTCCATCTGTCTGCATATCTAGCACTCTTATCCTCTCTCCTCTACCTTTCCTTTCTCCCTCACTTGATTTCTTCCTCTCATATTTTTGTCCTTCTTCTCCACTCTGCTGTCTCACGTTTCCTTTTGCCTCTCTCCACATTCTCTTCACTCAATCCATTTTGTTACTGTCCTGCCATGGCGATGTTCCATTCCCTTTGTCATTTTGGCCCCGAATGGACATTTTTCACAGTAATGTTTTAAAAAATATGACCAAAATATTTTGTGTTGTCAAAAACATTTCTCTTTTTGCTCATTTTGATTGTTTGCAATATTTATTTTCGCTCAGTGGTGAACTGGAGTTCCCTCCCAGATAAGGTGGCAGAGGCCTGCAGCTAGAAACCAAAACAGAGCCTTTTAGATGGCCATCACATTTAATCTTTCAAACTGCACAGCCCCCTTTTACTCCACCCTAGGTAAATAAGTGCTGGCTGTGATGTTAAAGAAAAAAAAAAACTCAGCCACTCCCAGTGGTCTCACTGTCAGGGTGAGAGACTGGGTACAGGAGAAGAGCCACCACTTGCTCTGCCTGCTCAGTTTGGCCCATTGTCCTCCTGCTCAAGACAATGAGCCAGCCATTCTCTATACTTGTAAAATGTGATTTCATCTACTGCTGAAAAAAGGTGATCCTGTCTGACAAGGGGTTGGGTGTCTTTAAGCCACATTAAAACATTATATATTCATATGGATCCAGGGCAAGGACTTTAGTATGATTCATGTGTACTTGTGTCATCTTATGGAATTTTGCCCCATTCAAATCAGAATTTTATTACTCAATAACTACAAATTCAAGCCCACATATTGAACTGTACATTAAACTTCCAGAAAATGTCACTAGAAAATCACTGCATGTATTGCCTAGGGTTCTAAAAAAAAAAACTTGATAGGATGAAAAAGGATAGAGCAACAGTAAGAGTTAGAGGTAGCCTGAAAGGAGAGGTTAAGAAACTGGTGAAGGATAACTTTCCCTGAGGGCAGCCTAAAACGTAGGACACCTTGGGCAACTGCACATATCTTAATGCCTCTGGTGTACTTGGATCTTCAGCAATGTCCAAATTAGAAGTATAAATTCAAAAGCTACACGAGAAGTCTCTACAAGGAGGTGGGTGTCAGCTTGTGTGAGGTACATACAACTGTCTCCACCTATTCTTTTTTGGGGTATAATATTAAACTGGCTTCTCATGCGCCATGGTAGTCAGATGTGTTGCCCCCACATTACTACTACCAGCTGTGATGGCTTGTTTATTTTTGGGTGTGTGGTGGGGGTTGGTTCTTGGCCTGTTACCCCTGGCATCCTTGGTGCGATTCTCCCCAAACCTTTAGCCTTCTACGGATGTGACGTTCAAAAAGAGCTCAGCCACTCCCATTGGCCTCACTGTCAGTGTGAGAGAATGGGGACAGCAGGAGACCCACCACATGCTCTGGCTGCTCAGTTTGACCCATTGTCCTACTGCACAAGACAACAAGCCAGCAATTCTTTATATTTAGTTATAACAAGCTCCGATCTTCACTCTAAGTTTACATCAGCCTTTAAGATCAAGCTCCAGTGGCCAAGCCGGCCCCGTTAAATGTGAGCTTATCTGCGGCTGAAAAAAAAACAGCCCACCAGCTGGCTTTTGCTTCAGGCCCCTCGTACAATGCCTGATTGCACGCCCTGCCAATCTGGGACGCTGGCACCTTCAGCAACTGCCCATGTGTTAATACCTCTGGCGCACATTAAGCTTCATCAATGTCAGAATTGAAACTGGAAATTCAAAATCTACATGATGAGCCACAGCAAGGAGGCTGGTATTAGCTTTTCGGAGGCATAGACATCTGTCACCACCTACTCTTTATTTGTATATATTATGACGGTTCTTGACATCTTACATTACAAGGCAGTCAGATGTGTGGCCTCCTCATTACTACTACTAGCTGTGATGGTTTGTTTTATTTGGTTGGGTGGAGGGGTTGGTTCTGGGCCTGTTAGACCTGGCATCTTTAGAAGCGTTCCCCACTAACTTTTGGTCTTCAACCATCCTGTTTTTGGCAGCTCCCTTTTTGGTGGCTCTGTGTTTGGTTGGCTCCTTGTTTGGCAGGTCTTTGTTTGGCAGGTCCTTGTTTGGGGGCTCTGCCTTTGGCGGCTGTGTTTGGCGGCTCTGTATTTGGGGGCTCGGTGTTTGGGGGCTTTGCGTTTTGGGGCTCTGCATTTGGGAGCTCTGCGTTTGGAGGTTCTGCATTTGGAGGCTCTGCGTTTGGTGGCTCTGCGTTTGGCGGCTCTGCGTTTGGCGGCTCTGTGTTTGGCGGCTCTGTGTTTGGCGGCTCTGTGTTTGGCAGCTCTGTGTTTGGCGGCTCAGTGTTTGGCAGCTCTGCGTTTGGCTTGCCCTGTTTTTCGCGGCTCTTTTTGACTTGCGCTGTTTTTTGTGGCTGTGTTTTTGGCTTGCCCTGTTTTTCACGGCTGGGTTTTTGGCTTGCCCTGTTTTAGGCATCTTTTTCTTGTGAATTTCTTTTGATGTTGCTATTGCCGCTAACTGTACATCTATTTTATTGACAGAATACTGCTTTCATGTCTGCATTAAGCCTCCCAACACTTATGGTCTTGTATATGTTGGTTTGTTATTTGTTTAAAAAATGTAATATTCATTTACTTGTCATTTTATGAAATTTTGACCCCATTCGAAATCTGAATTTTGTTACTCAATATCTGCAAATTCAAGCCCACACTTTGAACTGCATATTAAACTTTCAGAAAAAGTCTTCCTAGGCTTCGATACAGTGGATAGAGTGAGAGTACGAGGTCAAGGTAGCCTAAAAAGAAAGGGTAAGAAACTGATAAAAGATCACTTTTACTTTGGGTAGCCTTGAAGATAGGACACCTTGAACAACTGCCCATAACTTCAAACCTCTGGCATACTTGAAGCTTCAGCAGTGTCAGATTGGGAACTGTAAATTCAAAAGCTGTACAACAAGCCACTGCATGGAGACTGGCGTTTGCTTTTGGGGAGCACAGACACCTGCCACCACCTACTCTTTATTTTAGTATATTATGACAGTCCTTTAAATCCTATTTTCCAAGGTAGTCAGATATGTTGCTTCTTCAGTACTTTTACCAGCAGGGATAGCTTATTTTAATCGGTGGGGTAGGGGGTTGGTTCTTGGTCTATTACACCTGGCATCTTCTGCATGGTTCTTCCCTAACTTATACCCTACGACCATCCAGTTTTTGGCGCTGTTTTTAGCATCTCTTTTTGGTGGCTCAGTATTTTGCAGCTCCATGTTTTTCAGCCCACTATTTGGCAGCAAAATATTTAGCCGCTGAGTTTTTGTCTTGCCATTTTTTGGCAGCTTTTTATTGTGCATTTCTTTTGATGGGCATGTGGATTCTATTATTGCCACTAACTGTACCTTTAGTTTCTCAACAAAAAACTGCTGTTCCGTCTCTGTGTTGAGCCTGCCAGTGCTTATGGTCTCGTGTACATTGGTTCATGTGCTAAAAAATAATTAAAAAAGGTTTTAAACTTTGTTTATTCAAAAAGGCTTCGAGAATGGTGATCACAATTGACGATGTGGTGGGCCACTTTAAGAAATATATTCATAAGGATCCTGGGTAAGGACTTTGCGTGTGTGAGGAGCTTGAACTTGAATCTTTAGCTGACTAGGAGCTACTGGAGTTCTTATAGGTGTTTGGAGACGTGAAGGATGGTGAGGACCTTTCTGGCTGTGACATTCTGTAGATTGCTGAGGTGTTTCTGGGTGCCACCTGCATATAGTGCGTTGCCGTAGTAGTCTGCTGCTGAGGAGTGCATGGGCGACTGTCTTTCTGGCCTCAACAGGGATTCTCCCAAAGATCTTTGGAAACAGGTGAAGGGTGTGGAAGCATGATGAGGAGGTTATTTTTTTGATCTGGTGGCTCATCCAATATGATGCCTAGGTTTTGTGCGTGCCCTGTGGGGTTGGGGGCTCCTAAAGGGGCAGACCACCCGGAGTCATCCTGGGGCCCGACACCTCCACGTTGGATGAGTTCTTCGGTCTAGTCTGATTTGAGCTTGAGGCAGCGGTTTCTCATTCATGTGGTGACAGCATTCATCCCATTGAGGAAGTTGTTTCTGGTGATTGTGGACTCGTTGCTGAGAGAGAGGATCAGTTGGATGTCATCACCTTAGTAGACTATGTTGAATAAGTGTCTTCTGACTATGGTTAGGAGCTGGCCATGTAGGTGTTGCAGAAGGTGGGGCTCCGGGATGAGCCCTGGGGATCTTAGCAGGTGATCCCCGTGGGTTCTGAGAGGAACAGTGGTAGTCTGCCTCGCTGTGTTCTACCGGTGAGGAAGGGACTGATCCAGTGCAGGGCTTTGTTGCCGATGCCGGCATCATAGACTTTCATGCTTAGGGTGCAGTGGGAAATGGTTTCTAAAGCGGCTGAGAGGTCCAAGAGGATGAGGGCTGCCGTTTCTCTCCAGTCGGGGAGGGAGCGGATATCATTGGTGGTGGCAAGGAAGGCAGTCATGGTGCTGTGGTTGCTTCGGAAGCCGGATTGAGAGGAGTCCAGGACATGGTTGGCTTCTATTAACTCGTTGTGCGTTGATGGCCTTTGCAGTGACCTTGGCAGTGAAGGGGAGCAGGGAGAGGAGACAAACTCTTAAGGTCTATCAGTTCAGAAGACAGTTTCTTCAGCAGGGGGTTGATCTCAGCATGCTTCCAGTCATCGGGGAAGGTGGTGGTCTCAATGGAGCAGTTGATGGTGTAGCATAGTTTGGAGGCTATTGTTGCTCTGAATATCTGGCAGCTCTGAGTAACTAGCGGCTCACTATTTGTGAGCTCACTATTTGTGAAATCACTTTTTAAGGCTCCCTATTTGTGAGCTCACCATTTGTCAGCTCCCTATTTGGCGGCTCTTTACATTGTGGTGCATTTCTTTTGATGGACATCTTAATGCTGTTACTACTAGTAACTGAACCTCTATTCTGTTAACAGAATACTGCTGTCCCATCTCGGAGTTGAGCTCCCAGAGCTAATGATCTTGTAAACAACTTTGTTTGGTAACATGGGCTTAGAGAATAGTGATCTCGCCTAATAAGGTGATGGGTGTCTTTAATACACTTTAAGAAATATATTCATTAGGATCCTGAGTAAAGACTTTTCAATTATTCCAGTGTACTTGTCATCTTATGGGATTTTTTCCCCCATTCGAAATCTGAATTTCTTTGCTCAATATCTTCAAATTCAGCCCACATATTGAATTGTACATTAAACTTTCAGAAAACATCACTCAAAATTCACTGTAATGTTGTGCTAAGGGCCCCCAAAAAAGTGATAAGACAATGGGAAGAGTGAGATACACGCAGCCTGAAAAGAGAGGTTAAGAAACTTGTGAAAGATCACTTTAACTTGAGGCAGGCTAGAACTGTAAATTCAAAAGCTACAAAACAATCCACTGCAAGGAGAATGGTGTTAGATGTTGGGAGGTATGGGCACCAGCCACCACCTACTTTTTATTTGGATGCATTATAATAGTTCATGGCTTCTTATATTCCAAGGTTGTCAGATGTGTTGCTACTTCATTACTACTACCAGCTATGATGGCTTGTTTTTGGATGAGTTGGTTCTTGGCTGTTTAGACCTGTCATCTTTGGCATGGTTCTTCCCTTACTTTTTGCCTTTAACCATCCTGTGTTTGGCGACTGTTTTTGAGAGCTCAGTATATTGCATCTCAGTTTAGTCAGCCCAGTGTTTCTCAGCCCAGTGTTTGGCAGCTATATATTTGAAAACTCATTTTTTGACAACTCTGATTTTGGCAGCTCAGGTTTTGGCCTGGCCAGTTTGTTTGCTTTTTATTGTGCGATTCTTTTGATTGGCAGGTTGATGCTGTTATTGCCACAAACTGTACCTCTATTTTGTTAACAGACTACTGCTGTTGTGTCTGAGTTTAGCCTGCCAGTGCTTATGGTCTTTCACATGTTGCATGATGAGCTGAAAAAATGAAAGAAAAATATTTATTCAAAATCCTTGTTTAGTTAAACAGACTATAGAATGGTGATCCTGTCTGACAAAGTGTTGGGCGTCTTTAGGCCACTTTAAGACATATATTCATAAAAATCCTGGGTAATGACTTTCCTATGATTCATTGTTAATTGTTATCTTAGGGAATTTTGCCCCTGTTCGAAATCTGAATTTTATTACTCCATATCTGCAAATTAAAGCTCACATAATTAACTGTACATGAAACTATCAGAAAACGTTGCTCAAAATTCAATGAAACGTCTTGCCCACGGATTGGACGACAGTGAGAGATAGCCTGAAATCAGAGGTTAAGAAAGTGATGAAAGATCCCTTTTGCTGTGGCTAGCCTTGAAGGTTGGACGCCTTGAGCAACTGTCCATGTCTTCATACCTCTGGCCACTTGAAGCTTCAGCAATGTCAGAATTGGAATGTTATATTTAAGTTACTCAAGCCACTGCAAGGAGGCTGCTATTAGCTTTTTGGAGGCATAGATACCTGCTGCCATCTACTCTTTAATTGGGTACAATGTGATAGTTCTTGACTTCCTATATTCCAAGCTAGTCAGATATGTTGCACGTTCAGTACTACTACCAGCTGTGGTGGCTTGGTTTCTTTTTTTTGGTGGGGGGGGGGGTGTTTGGCCTGTTAGGTTTCGCATCTTCGGCGTGGTTGTCCCCTAACTTTTTGCCTTCAACTCTGCAGTTTTTGGCAGCTTACGCTTTGGCGGCTCATTCTTTGGCAGCGCTCCGGCAGTTATGCTTTTGGCACTCTTTCTATTGTGGTGTATTTCTTTTGATGGAGAACATAAAGCTGTTATGCCAAATATGCCTCTTCTTAATTTTGTCAATCAAAAAAATACAACCGCTATACATGCTTCACTACAGTTCGGTTAGCACAGCAGTATCTTCTAACAACAAAAGCACTATGATCCAGCACACCACAAATATTGTATGTAATACAATATTATAAATTCAAACAACATTGATCCATTCAGCAGGTCTTATTTCGAAATTCTTTATTCAATTTTCTTCTTCTAAAATCTGCGTAGCCAACGTGTTTCGTCCTTACCGACTGCTTCAGGGCTACAAATATTCATAAACATACATATAAACAATGAGTAATGTGCTCTGTGCTTAAACAATGTCATATTTACAATCCTATTTACAAATTAAAAAACTTATTTTTCAATACACATTATAAACATAATATACAAAAAACAGAGTTTAGGCCAAATGGACCGCTTATTTCTTGTGTACAGATTGTATATATTGTAAAAGAAATATATAAACATTATTTAGATTCAACCTGCTGAAACAAGACCAGTCAAGAAAATTTTTATATATACAATTTGGACTTGATTATTTTCTTTAAAATAGAAATAAGTTCATTAGATGGATAGTAGTCTCATCCCATATATACCATAGAGGGCTAGTCTGCCTTACTTCGAAGATTACTACATAATGATTCTTTTAATTTATGGGTGGAATGGGGAATTTTTCTTACCGAAAAAATATTTTATATAAGTCTTCTTTATATGTTCCCTCAAGACTGAAGTCAATACTTGTTTGCTCCTTTATGGACCAAATTGGTTCACTCTCTGCTTTTTGTTAGTTGACAATGTTAGACAAGCAAGGCAGTAAAGCAAACCGAAAACTTTACGTAAATGAGGGGCAGAACTGTAACCATGATGACTCAGTCATTAAAGCACAATGATGGTGTGGAATAATGATCAATGAAAGGCATATGGTATTGGTTGGCAAATGCAATGAGACCTTATACTTATCAGACATGCTGCACTGTCATGGAAACTGCTGGTATACTGTATAAATAAACTGCACAGCACAACATTGGGGGAGAGGGGTCCATGACCATGGCCACTCTTTTTTACTGTGAAGATTGCAGGCCCAAGTAAACTAGTATTTTATATAATACTCACCATGTATGTTTGTTGTGAAGGCTTTCATTTTCTTGCTCCTAATCTAACAGTTGACAGTAAAGTACCTCAAATTTGTTCTTAGTCTTACAGTACCAAAATCTATAGAGGGTAGAGGGAAAGATTACCAAAAAAGAAAAAGATAGGAGAACTAGAGACCAGAAAAAGTCAGCTAACAAAATAAAAACCATGAAATAAGGAAACAAAAAATGCAGGCAGAGATAACCGGAATGAAACTAAAATTGGATAGGTGAGTTGGAAAAAAACAGTGTAAAAAAAAGGCAAAATCTAAAAGTAGCATAGTAGGCAGAGATAAAGAGCTAATCCATTGTGTGTTGCATGCGTGGGTTCATATCCCATCCTCATCGTCATGTGAAAGACGTCAGATAAGGGTGTCAGATCAACTTTATTTCTCACCAGCAACACCAGGCTCCATGCAGTAACTCCTGACCTGGAAGCCAGCACCAACATTCCAATACCCTAAGATTATACCCTAAGCCCACAACAATCATAAAACCAAACATTAGGGACATTATAATAAACAGGACTTCCTGGGGTTTGAAGAGCCCTCGGCAGTGGTGTTGGTGGTCATTGCTTCCTGACCAGCTACTCCCGGACCCAATCCTGCAACATCCCTCTTCTTGCCCTTCTTTGGTGAAAAAAATTCAAATAAATTAGTGATTCAGTTAATCTCCACAAAATGATGACCTGCAAGCACAGTCACATTGTACTTAGCTAAAACAGATTGCCTAGAATACTAGTTTTGAGGATATTGACTATCGCTGAGTTGGCCATGCGAATCCTGAAATCTCTATTCCACATTTTCTTAACGAAAACTACATTTGGAACTAATGCATTGCAATGAATGAATTATCTTTTATTCTATTCTCATTGCTCAACCCCTGTAATGGACCAACTCAGTCTCACTTTTTTTGCAATGCATAGATGCATACTACACATCATTGTGAAATAGCTTGCGACTGTACAAGCTACATAAAGAAAGTCACAGAGGGCACTAACTCAATGATATCACTATGATGACAGGAGGACAGTGGAGTCTGAAATGGCTTCTTAATCAGCTAAAGCGAGCACCAAAATTGAGTACGATTAGGTAGCGCTGATTACATAATCTCAATGTAAACTTAGCGTAACTTGCCTCAGAGTATGAGCAACATGCTATTTGGGTAAAAAGAATTAGCACTGCAGAACATAAGCAACACAACAAATACAAGTACCGGGTTCTGTATACAGAGCAGGTCAAGCAAGTCCTGCTCCTGGTCAAGAATGTCTACTCAGCAGTGCATCAGCTGCTGGAGGAGGATGCGCTAGAACCTCCCTGGTGTGATGCATGCACCGGCTCACCCTCCCCGAGCGCTGTCTACGAACAGCTAGCAGCAGCCGCCTACCATGCAGGTGGTGCAGCTGCCCAGGTATGAAGGAGGTAGAAGCAATAGTTTTTTTGTGGAGCACCAACCTCCCCTCCCTGCTGATGCAGGGGGTACCCACTGCCTGGCCTGCTGCCAGCATGGAGGGGAGATGGTGCTTGCCCACAAAACTAATGCTGCCGCCTCTTTAATACCAGGGCAGCTGCGCCGCCCGCAGGGAAGGCAGATGCTGCTGGCTGTTCGGGCGTGACTGGCACTGCCACTCTGCTGGTCGCCCTGCTCTGCCATGGCGCTGGGTTGTTAAGTAATATTGAAACAGGTGAAGTAAGAAAATAAAAAATAAGGATGTAAATGGAAAAATAAGCAAAAAAACGAAGTCATGAAAAACAATTAAAAAAACAGACACAAAAACAATAATTAAAAATGACGGGTAGATTTATTAGGAGTCCAGATAATAACAAAGATTACAGAGGGATTAAACAACAGCCCCAGCACCATTAACAGTAGAAATCAAGATGACTGTGCCCATGCGAACCGCATGGTGCTGTTCGCACCCGATTTTCAACTCAAGGATTTGCCCTTCATTGCGTATGATGAGAAAACACAACGTGAGCAGGTGTGCCGGGAAACTCTGCCCACCAGTGAAACTCCAAGTAGCGTGGTGGATTTGTTTGCTACTCCATGGAGTTCTGCGTAGAGCAACCTCTGCCCATGCCTAGCCCACATATCGAACTGTATATTAATCTTTCAGAAAATGGAACCACATTTTTGGAACTCTGGGTAAGACATTAACGTGATTTTAAGAGGACAGTGGGCAGTGAGCAGTATTTGGCATTTCTTTTTATGGGCATGTTGATGCTGTTCTTGCCACTAACTTTAACTCCATTTTTATAACAGAATACTTCTGTCCTGTCTTTGAGTTAAGTCTTCCAGTGCTTATGGTCTTTTCCACATTGTTTTTTTGTTGAAAAAATCTAATAAAAATATATTTAAAAAAAAAAGATTAGTAGCAGGGGCTTAGAAAATGGCAATCGCTTCTGACAATGTGTTGAGCATCTTTAAGCAACTTTAAGATACATATTCATAAGGATCCTGGGAAAGGACTTAAGTATGATTAATGTGTACATGTCATTTTATGGAGTTTTGCCCCAATTCAAAATCTGAATTTTATGACTCAATATCTGCAAATTCAAGGCCATTGAACTGTATATTAAACTTTCAGAAAATGTGACTCAAAAATCACTGCAATGTCTTGCCCCAGGCTTCCAAAAAATTTATAAGATGACGGTGGATAGAGCGACAGCAAGCGGTCGAGGTAGCCTGAAAACGGAGGTTAAGAAACTGATGAAATATCACTTTCCCTGTAGGCAGCCTACAAGCTAGGACGGCTTGAGCAACTGCCCATTAAGAGGTATTAGTCTGGTGTAGTTGAAGCTTCATCAATGTCATAATTGGAACTGTAAATAAAAAAAGCTATGTAGCAAGCTACTGCAAGTAGCCTGGTGTTTGCTTTTCCGAGGCACATACACCTGCTGCTATAGCCTCTTAATTTGGGTATATTATGATAGTACTAGGCGTATTATATTCCAAGGTAGTCAGATGTATTGCCTCTTTATTACTACCACCGGCTGAGATGGCTTGATTTTTGGAGTAGTGGGGGGGGGGGGGGGGGGTTGATTTTTGGCCTGTTAAACCTGGCATCTCTGGCATGGTTCTCCTCTAAATGTTAGCCTTCAACCATGCTTTATTTAGCTACTCTGTTTTTGGTGGCTGTGTTCTGCAGCTCAGTATTTGGCGGGACAGTATTTGGCAGCATAGTATATGATGGCGCAGTATATGGCAGCGCAGTATATGGCGGCGCAGTATATGGCGGCGCAGTATATGGCGGCGCAGTATATGGCGGCGCAGTATATGGCGGCGCAGTATATGGCGGCGCAGTATATGGCGGCGCAGTATATGGCGGCGCAGTATATGGCGGCGCAGTATATGGCGGCGCAGTATATGGCGGCTAACTTTTTGGCGGATCTGTCTAATGTGGTACATTTCTTTTGATGGTCATCCTAATGCTGTTATTGTCACTTGTCACTAATATCCGAACAGAATACTGCTGTCCTGTCTCTGAGTTGTCTGCCAGAGCTCTTTGGTATGTTATGCATTGCCTAAATATAATATTTATTTAAAAATCTTTGTTTAGTCACAAAGGATTAGTCCATGGGTTCTCGTCTGACAAGTTGTTGGGCGCATTTAATCTGCTTTAAGACATATTCATAAGAACTTTGGCATGATTCATGTATACTTGTGTCATCTTACGGATATTAAACTCTCAGAAAATGTCACTCAAAAATAACTAACGTCTTGCCCAGGGTTCCAAAGAATTGCTAAGATATCACTGGATAGAGTGACAGTGAGAGATAGAGGAAGCCAGAAAAGAGAGGTTAAGAGACGGTTAAGAGATAATTTTGCCTGGGGCAGCCTATAAGTATTCCTCTGGCATAATTCAAAAGCTACACAACAACCCACTGCAAGGAGGATAATGTTAGATTTTGGGATGTATAGACACCAGCCGCCACCTACGGAATATTATAATAGTGATTGGCTTCTTATATTGCAAGGTAGTCAGATGTGTTTCCCCTTTATTAGTAGTAACAGCTGAGATAGCTTGTTTGAGAGGTTTTGGGGGGGGTTGGTTATTTGCTTGTTGGACTTGGTATCTTTGGTGTGGTTCTCCCCGAACGTTTTGCCTTCAGCCGTCCTATTTTTGGTGGCTCTTATTTTGGCTCCAATTGTTTTCAACCCAGTGTTTGGCGGCTCGGTTTTTGGCATCTTAATGCTGTTGTAGCCACTCACTGAAAAACATATTCAACAACCGGTTGACAGTGTACCCTGTAAGGACTTAGCACCTGACCTGTTATCCCTGGTTAAGATATGTTAAATGGGAGTTCCCCATAGTACATGTGTGCACACTGTTATTACACCCACTGATGCAGTGCAATCCAATAATGGATTATAACAGATTTAAAAAAAGCAAAGGTGCACCACTAAGTAAGAAAGACAGGAAATAATTGGTCTAAATCCATGATGTGTTTCTTTAGTTTCTTCTTTTATTCACACAAATTCTTATATAAAAGAACACAGCCGACGCGTTGTGTCCAGTAAAGGACTTCTTCAGGGCTGTAAATTTAACAGACAAACATAAATGTACATATATATATATCTATATAACAGACAAACACTACATATTCGTAATTTAACATATAACACCTTTAAGACAGGACTACTACGTACATAACTTACATTCCAATGACAAAACCACTGATTCAGTGAATCCACAATACATGACAATTTAACACATCATGAATAACAGCAACCTTGCTATACAAGTATATACAGAACAGCAAAGTGTGTATTGTCCCATATATAGAATCTGTATACATATGCAGATCTAAACGGAAATGAGGAATGGGAGCAAAATCAGAAAGAAAAGGACAAGTGTCTAACGCAGAGAGAGTAGCAAGAGAGAACAGAAGAGAATAACAAGAAAGAAGTGGTAGTGCCATAGTCCATTTATCCCAGGGCACAAACAATATGGTAAGAATATCAGCCCCAAGAATATATGACTTGTATACCCAGTTGGAAAATCTAATATCATACAAGTCCAGGCTAAGTGAATACAAGTATGCACTTATAATACATGGTTGTTGTACTTGAACTGCCCTATAACATAATCTTAGACCGAGTACGTGACCTATACATGTATTATATATTAAATATATTAAAATGAACCCACCATGGAGATGAGAGATTGGGCACTCTCAGCAAGCATCAGCAATGGAGTGTCCTTGGTGGATGGATACCAAATAGCCAAGGTAATTTCCGCAGAAGCTATATCAGGAGAGAGAGAGAGAAGGTAATAACCTTATATTCTAACAAGGGCGACCGTGTAAATCTACCCCAAATTGCAGTCAAATAGTGACTTACTAAATATCTTGAAGGAAGTGCTTCAATAATATCCACGTAGAGACACAGAGATATGATAGTACTCTGTTAAACCATTTCTGTGGCCACACTGCAGTGGGTGTGCCAAGGATCACGGGAAAATTCACCCGGTAAGCCTGTGAAAAGGATTATAGAGTATGAGTTGAGAAAAGGTGGAATAAAGTTACTGATGATTGCCCATAGCTTAATATATTTTTACCGAGGTGAGTGCAACAAATAACACAATTGTCTGCCTTGAACAGCGTGAAATAACCGTGGACAGCAAAACAAAAATCTATGTAGAATATAGGATCTAGTGGAAGCTGTCGGCGACCTAGGGATCATTACATAGTCACATTCCACATCTACAGATCCCCAAAAATCTGTATTCCCAATGTGATCCCAGTTAATAAGCCTTCATAAAGACTGAGAAAAAAAATAGATAGTCGTTATAACAAGGCTCCCCCTATGAAAATAAAGAAAACGTTACCCAAGAACTGTACCATGGATAGTGAGAATCAGGAATAGACGAAGCCGACCCCAGACATATGCTGCAGCACATAATGCACAGTAGACAAACGAACAGCATGTAATTTCCAAGTTTGAGTGGTCGAATACCAAATTAACTCAAGTCCCCCAAACAGAGATCCTCCTTACCGAAATACGGCAACGGTCCAAATGAGCAAAAGCACTTTGTCGGATGAGGACGGTCGTAGAAAATCCAAAATGCTGCCTCATTTAAATAGCCCGCGGTGGCAGCCTAGACACGGCACAGCTTAGGCCGGCATGGGCTAGGCTCCAAAAAATCGAAACTGGCAGTCTAAAATCCGGCAGCGATCTTAAGATGGTAATGAGAATTAAAGGTATGAATATAATACACGGTTTAAAGTTGTTCAGCAGCCATGTGGGCAGGAAGAGAATGTGTTTGCCGTTTTATCCAGCATAATTTTTATCACTAAGAGAGAATAATTATCAGACCAATGTAAGTCAAAGTGTATAAGTGACTAATCTATATGCAGAACCAGAAACTTTTATAATGTGTAATTCTTGTGTGCTTTCCTCAAAAAACATCCGTTGTTGCCAGTAAAGTTTAATAACAAATGGCTCTTGACGTATCCCATTGTTTTAATAGAAGTGATAAAATAGCCAACTGTTGAGACCAGTAGCCATTTTGGAATGGTCCAATATTTGTCGGGTAAGTCCCATGTATCAAGAGAGACCATGGAAAGAAATACACCCCTATGAGATGTTGCGTGTTATAAAAGAAATATGACACACAAAGAATATCTAGCAGGTAATTGGTGCCTATTATACACTCAGTATGCGAGTGAGCTTATCCACTTCAACAGTATATACATATATAGAGAAAAAGTATGCCATATGAATCCATAATGACCTAAAAAAGAGAGAAACCGAAAATTAAATTTTAGGGTCAGGTTTAGAGATGACAAAATTCTTTTTAGAGATGAGAAATTCTTTTTAGAAAAGAGAGAACCCAATAGGGAAATTGAAAGATACCCAATCTAACTATTATAGGAAGAATGGAAACCTAATTTTCATAGCAAGTGTGGCAGCACAAGTATGTTACAAGGGTCCGGAAACAACAGTACACCCAGTCTAAGCCCTAAGTAGTCACCCTATGGTAAATACATTCAAACGTAAAAATACATAAATACAATGCGTTATTTTGCCCGACCCAATTTGGAAATGACACTGATATTTTTGTTGATTTGGATACATTTACTAGAATATTAAAATTGAAAGACCACTTTATTCGGAACCCTGTGATATATAACAAAAGTATGGGGGATTATACACCATCTACTCATACTGTTTCAGATTTGCACAGCTTATGATGTCAATACAGGACGAAACACCTAAATTCATTCCAGTAGGGACACACCCCAATATTGACTGCTTCAGGGAGAGAGTTACTGAAGGTATAAATAAAATTCAAGAACACCCTACTCCCCAAAATAGAATCAAATTCAATCTCTCAGTGGAGGAAAATCAGGCACTGAAGGATCTAAGAACTGACCCCTCGATTGTCATCCGAGAGGCTGACAAAGGGGGGAATGTGGTTGTAATGGATAGGGTGAGCTACATGAGGGAAATTGACCGCCAGTTGGCTGATACCACTTTTTACAGGATGGTTCCGGCGAACCCCATTAAATCATTAAGCTCCCATATCAACATGAGATTAGTGGAATGGCTGGAAATTGGCTTATTAAGTGATGAAGAGTACAAATATATGATGGTTGTTGAACCTTCATTCCCTTGCATTTACGTGCTCCCCAAAATACATAAGGGGGCGATTTCCCACCTGGCCGCCCAATCATCTCGGTGGTTAATTCCCCCTCAAAGAAGCTATCCGAATAAGTAGATCGATTTTTACAACTGTTAGCGTGCAATCTGCCGGCTTACGTCAGGGATGACAAAGACATCTTAAGCAAATTTGATGGACTCTCTTCATCTCTATGGATGTGGCCAGTCCCTATACTTGCATCAGGAAGGAATTTGTGTTGAAAGCCCTAGAATTCTTCCTGGGACAAAGAACCGCAGACCTCTGTATGCACAATGAAGTCCTACTGGAAATGACTGATATCATCTTGTCTAAAAACTACTTCCTGCATTATGCTCAAGGGTAGCACCAAGTACAGGGCACGGCGATAGGCTCCAGGTTTGCTCCTGCTTATGCTGGACTTTTTATGGGCAGGTATGAGCGGGAGCATGCCTGGGGCCGTCACGCTGCGGAGTGGACTGACCATATTATATTCTGGGGCAGATACATTGACGAAGTGATCATGCTCTAGGATGGTTCAGTCTCGGACCTGCTGGAGTACCATACTTTCCTTAATGAAAATCCCTATAACGTGCGCTCACTATTAACTTTAGTAGAGAACATATTGACTTTTTGGATATTACCTTTTTTGTTCAAAACAGCTGCATTCAAAGTTTTCTCTACCACAAGACAACAGCTTGTAAAAGTACCCTACACTCAGATAGTGCACATCCTAGGCATGTAACTAATAATATCCATATACGGTGAGATGATACCTATGAGGAGAAATTGTAGGACAGAGGAGACCTTTGCCGAAACTATAAAACAGACCAAAAGGCGGTTTTTAGCACGTGGTTATCTTCCAGTTAAGCTGGAAGAAGCAGAGAAAAGTATCTCTAAAATACCGAGACACACTAATTTGAAATCTAAGGATTGGGGAAAGTCTAAAAAACCTCCAGTTTTTCAGTACTCAATTCAATAGCCACAGCAACAGGGTTTACAATGTCTTACATAAACATTAGCACCTACTTACCAGTGTACCTAGTCTTAAGGATACGCTAGCCCCCAGACCTAATGTAACATATAGGAGGTGGAAGAATCTGAGAGATCTACTGTGCCCCAGTTACATCACCATGCCGGCTACTTGGCTATCCCATAATACGAAGGGTTTTTACACCTGCAAAAACTAACATCTGCATATTTGGGAAGGATAAAACTAAATCATTTAATGTCAATACCAATCGGGTCTATCAAATCAACCATCTAATTAATTGCAATACCAAATATGTTACATACGTCTTGGGCTGCCCCTGAAACAAGATATACGTGGGCAGTACCGCAAGACCTCTAAAATTGAGAATCCAAGAGCACCTGCGGGCAATATGCAATTGAGACCATAAATACCCTATGACCTTTCATATGCAAGACAAACATCCTACTGACAATATTATATGGTTTATGGGCATTGATCACATAACAGCCAACCAGAAGGGGGGGGGGGGGGGAATAGAGAATTATCCTTAAGAAAGAACGAAGCAGGCTGGATATGTAAACCCCAAAGTGTTGAATTGGGGCAAAACCGTGATGAGGAAATGCATTACTTCCTGTAATAAGAGAAGAGGTCACTAACTGTTTATCATGCCTGGACTCGGACTGCATGCCATACATGAGGATGCCATAAATATAAAGAAAGATAGACCTGTAAATGTGATTTCTTTGCACTGAATTTAGGGGTCTACCTTCGTACCAACATGACATCCGTTTGTAAATATGCAAGAAATACCCATTGTTCATATAATTTTGGAACTATCAAGGCCTAGACTGAGGGCAATTCTGTTTCTATACTTGAAGGTGTGCGCTGAAAAAACATTAGACATTGTATTTATGTATTTTTACGTTTGAATGTATTTACCATAGGGTGACTACTTAGGGCTTGGACTGGGTGTACTGTTTCTGGACCCTTGTAACATACTTGTGCTGCCACACTTGCTTGGAAAATGAAAATAATGTTTCCATTCTTCCTATAATAGTTAGATTGGATATATACTTGTGCTGTTATACTCTTATAGAAAGAAAAAATCTTTTCCTATCTTTCAATTTCCCTATCGGGTTCTCTCTTTTCTAAAAAGTACTTCTCATCTCTAAAAAGAATTTGGTCATCTCTGAACCTGACCCTAAAATATATTTAATTTAATTTGGGGTTTATTATGTCTCTTTTTTAGGTCATTATGGATTCATATGGCATACTTGTCCTCCATATATGTATATACTGTTGAAGTGGATTAGCTCACTCGCATAATGAGTGTATAATAGGTGCCAATTACCAGCTAGATCTTCTTTGTGTCATATTCCTTTTATATCACGCGGTATCTCATAGGGGTGTATTTCTTCCCATGGTCTCTCTTGATACATGGGGCTTACCCAATGAATATTGGACTGCTGTTCGTTTGTCTACTGCGCATTATGTGCTGCAGCATATATCTGGGGGCCGGCTTCATCTATTCCTGGTTCTCACTACCCATATTATACTTCTTGGGTAATGTTTTATTTATTTTCAAAGGGGGTGCCTTGTTATAACGACGATATATTTTTTATCAGTCAGTCTTTATGAAGGCTTATCAACTGGGATCACATTGGAATACATATTTTTTGGGATCTGTGGATGTGGAATGTGACTATGTCTCTAGGTTGTCGACAGCTTCCACTAGATCCTTTATTCTACGCAGATTTTTGTCTTGCTCTCCATGGTTATTTCACGCTGTTCAAGGCAGGCATTTGTGTAATTTGTTGCGCTCACCTAGGTAAAAATATATTAAACTATTGGCAATAATCATTAACATTATTCCACCTTTTCTCAACCTATACTCTATAATCCTTTTCACAGGCTTACAGGGTGAATTTTCCCATTATCCTTGGCACACTCAATGCAGTGTGGCCACAGAAATGGTTTAACAGAGTACTATCATATCTCTGTGTCTCTACGTGGATATTATTGAAGCACTTCCTTCAAGATATTTAGTAAGTCACCATTTGACTGCAATTTGGGGTAGATTTACACGGTCGCCCTTATTAGAACATAAGGTCATTGCCTTCTCTCTCTCTCTCTCCTGATATAGCATCTGCGGAAATTACCTTGGCTATCTGATATCCACCCACCAAGGACACTCCATTGCTGATGCTTGTTAAGAGTGCCCAATCTCTCATCTCCATGGTGGGTTCAATTTACTATATTTAATATATAAAACATGTATAGGTCAGGTACAAGGTCTAAGATTATGGTATGATACATGGTCATGGTACTTGGACTGCCCTATAAGTGCATACTGGTATTCACTTAGCCTGGACTTGTAAGATATTACATTTTCCAACTGGGTATGTAATAGATTTTCCAACTGGGTATGTAAGTCATATATGCTTGGGTCTGATGTTCTTACCATATTGTTTGTGCTCTGGGATAAATGGACTATGGCACTACCACTTCTCTCTTTTTATTCTCTTCTGTAGTCTCTTGCTACTCTCTTTGCGTTAGACACTTGTCCTTTTCTTTCTGATTTTGCTCCCATTCCTCATTTCCGTTTAGGTTTAGATCTGAATATGTATACAGATTCTATATTTGGGATGATACACACTTTGTTGTTTTGTATATAGTTGTATAGTAAGGTTGCTGTTATTCATGATGTGTTAGTTAAATTGTTAACAGAATACTACTGTCCTGTCTATGAGTTAAGCCTGCCGGTGTATATGATCTTGCACACATTAGCTTGTGTTGAAAATATGTATTTTTTTTTTGTCCCATGGGCTTAGAGCAGAGGTTTTTAAACGTTTTAATTGTGAGAACCACTGTCATAATTTTTTTGGCTTTAGGACACCCTCCTGCAAAAAATCTCTAGAATCTAGAAACTCCTCATTGACAAAAACCGGCAATTCTAATGGCAAATCATTTTTACAGTGGGGAAATAACATTAAATAGGGTTTTGCAAATCAAAGGTTTGTGGGTGACTGTGGCTTTCATTGCACTTGAAAAAAGAAAAAAAAAACTATCCAAAAAGAATCAACTAAAAATAAACAATTGTACTTTATTTTCGCAAACAAAACATAATTTGACAAAAAGTATTCAGATAACACCTATCTAAACTAATTTGATGGGTGGGCCTGTTTTTCTCCAGAGAAACAGTCAATCTGTGCTTGCATATCATTAGTACCAGTTTAACACCCAAACATAGAAATAAGCAACAAAAAGTTGACCAGTCCAGCTTTTCAAAGGGCCTTCTACTGTGCACCAAGATGTGTTGCTGTTTCTTAGTAACTTTTGTACCTTTTGTGTATTATAAAAATGTATTTTGGTAAAATCAGCAGATTGTGTTACATGATTGATTATGTGGTAAATGCAGCAAATCTATAACTATTCTAAAATCGCTGAAGCCATGCAATCACATGTTTCCAGTGATCCTTGGTATAATGGCTGTATGGCATGAGCTAAAACTTTAGAGCAAGGCATCCAAGGAGAACGATATTTTCATGAGATGTTGACGGCTTGGTTTTTACAGCTGTATAGAACTGGAGGTTTCTGAACATCATTCATCATAATTAAGCCATACCATTTACATTAATTAATGATGAATTGTAAGGTCCAAATAGGATGCTTTCTTTAATTCCAGGGGGGGAAAGTTGTCCTTTAATCTTTAATAATAATAATAATAATAAAACCATTTCTAAAGCGCCTGGTTACACTAGCATAGTGTGTCCCCGCGCTAACAAGTGCCACTCCTTCCTGAAGGCTAAAGTCCAGGGCATGCCTGGGTCCTGAAAAAGAAGGCGATCATTTACGTGGAAATAAATGAGTTTTTAATTTTAATCTGAATCTTGCTTCAGAGGGTTCCATGCGTAGATCAAGAGGAAGCCTATTCCAATATTTGCTGGCTAGAAATCTAAAGGAAGCGCCTCCAGTCTTGGCCTTGCGAACGCGGGGAAGTTGGAACAACATTGCTCCAGCAGATCTAAGGTTGCGGATGGGACGGTGGAGCATTAGAAGGTTGCGCAAATATCCAGGACCTTTTTCATGGGCAATACGATGAGCAAAACAGAGAGCCTTGAACCTGATTCGCTCCTCAATAGGGAGCCAGTGGAGTTCAAACAGTGCCATTTTACCTGATGCTCTACGTGGGAGGTTTAACACCATGCGTGCGGCAGCATTTTGCACACATTGAAGTTGGTGAATACCTTTTTTACTGAGACCCAGAAGGAGAGCATTGCCATAGTCCAGATGTGGAGTGACTAAGGCATGAATGAGTGTTTTTCTAGCACTGATGGGAAGAAGATCGAGAACTTTACGGAGAGTTTTGAGTAATCCAAAGCATTTGCTCGTGATCTTGCTAATCTGCTGCTTGAAGGAAAACTCTGAATCCAGCATAATCCCTAGGTTTCTAACAGACTCCACCGGGAGGGGAGCTACCCCTAATTCCGTGGGCCACCAGGCATGCGACCAGGCGGAGGGGGATTTACCTATCACTAAAACTTCGGTTTTGTCGCCATTGAGGCGCAGACAGTTGTCATTCATCCACCCTGCCACGGAGAGCATGCAATTAGAGAAGTTGGTGGCCGCCTCTGCCTGATTGTGGGTGAGTTTAATTATTAATTGGGTATCGTCAGCATATGTGACGATACCCAATCTTTAATAATGTTTTTCTAAAAAGGTTTTTATATTTAACATTTTGAAAACTGACACTTATAATTTAGCAAAAACTGGTTCCTTTATATATTATTTTGCTGCGGTTGTTGACTTCAGTCATGTTTCGGGGGGCTAGAGGACCTTGAAAGACCGTGCATAAAAAATAAATACATATACTATAGTGCATTTCCCACTAATACATTTTTATATTATGAAACCTCTATTAGTCAATGCACTGCAGAGGTCGGTGTGCAATCAGAGAGCCACAGAATTAAATCTTGGATGGTGCTGTGGGGGATAGTGACTTGTGTATTTTTAATGCTACAAGATCACAGTCTGTGACAAAGTATTTCAGGGATTCTGCTGAGGAACAGAACTATGCTTGCGACCATAGAACCTTGGCATTTAGGGACTGAGGCACCATCCTGCCGCTGTATCTATGAGCCAGAGTCTAACTAGCTATAGTGCCTCACTGGCCCTCCAACCTTACCAGAAAGATAAGTGAATGTGCAACCCAGAACACAACACTCTCGACCCACTCGGGGATTGCCTTAAAAGGACACACCCTTCCACTCTCTCATCACACTTTTATGCACTAAGATAAACATGACACAAATAAAGTTTAGATTATTTACTTAAATTACCATGCTCGAAAATTGAATATTCATGCCACAATTAGAGAGCAAATGCAGACTAAAAATACAGTTAGGTTGGTCAATTAGCTGGATACCATGAAAAGCCTGTCATGTCATAAGACAGAGTAGCCTAAACCCCCTCCCCTTCTACTGAAGCTTAATTATTATATGTGAAAAGTTTCTGGGTTTAGTGACAGACCACGTACCTTAGCATACTCGGACGTTTAACATCTCGGTTGAAGCAGTGCTTTTGTCTCAAATTTCACTCCAAGTGTGCTTCTTGGACCTCTGTGCTCATCTATATGACAAGACATGTGTGCTCATAAACAGCTGCATGCTCATGTTATATCTAGGCGCTAGTGCCTGACCAAAGAAAATAAGGGATATTGTTGTTTGACCTGGTCTATGGTGTACTAACTAAATCCCAAAAAAAGAACAGAACATGAAAACAAATGCAGGATCTGTATGAAAAGACAACGTGCCACAAAGGCAAGTGTGTTTATTATAGTAATGTGTGCAAAGGAAAATGCAGCCTACACAATTAAGCTAACGTAGGGGAAAACTACAACGAGCCTTGCATGAAACACACAACACCCTCCTTTTGGTCAGGATAATGGCACAAAAGAGAATACCAAATGGAATATAGAAAGATAGATAGATAGATATACAATATATATATTGTTAGAAGGTAAACATACTCAAAGCATAGGTATAAAAATGCCATGCACTGAAAAGCAATTGAACAATTCTTGGGAAAACCGCATCCGTTAGTGGAGCCTACAGCCAGTGGTCCATGTGCCAATACCTATGTTTTTCCATAGGTCTATTGCTCAAACCTAGCATCATAAAGAAATTGCAAACCGAGGAAACAGTTCTGAAAATGGGTCACTAAGGGACTCATCAACAGCCCAAAGTCTGTGGTAGCAGGAATTTGTGAAGCCCGTTAAGTGTCTATTCGAGGGGGCACCAGATACAATGTAACATGGTTTGCACATAGGTAAACCAGGCTGGTCAAAATGTTTAAGGACCAATCAGGATCCAGTTCTTGTAGTAGTAACATTCCAAAGATCTGAAGCATATGCTCACGGTATTGTTGAAGCGGTGCCAGTCCCAGAGTGCCCACAACAGGATCATCAATTGTGTAGAAGTAGAACCAGGATGAGAATGCCACAAACGAGGAATAACCACAACAGGAATCCCTTGAATACACTAGAAACAATGGAGTAGATAAAAGTCAGAAGTACTCCAAAAACTATCTGAAATCAAGTAATGTGGGCGAGGGCAGTCGTACTTTACGCACTAAAGATTTAATGCAGTAATTCTCTGAAATGCAGGGTAAGGTTTGTATTTAACAATGACTGTATTACATTGGAATTTCTAGCCACCTGCAATAGGTCTCTTTTTTTTATTTTTTTTATTTTATTTGCAGTTTGAATACATCAGTACAGAAACAAATCAAGCCAACATAGAATACAATACATACTATCAATAAGTACTATAAAAAGGACTTAAAAAACAGGTTTAAAAGCTTATGACCTAAATACTACCTATCTCCCTCCAAGTCGCAATTGGGGCCCATAATCTATTTCCAAAATCCCGCTTTTTTTTACTTTTCAACTCATATAGGCATCTCTCACTATTATGAATGCTCAATAATCTAGAGAGCCACATTTGAAATGAAGGGGGCGATACCTCTTTCCAACCCAAAGCAATTAAAATCCGAAGCACCGCCAGACATAAAAACCAGTGCTTCCTCGGCCTGTGCCAATTTCTGCTTATGATCACACCCCAGTAGCATCAGGGTTGAGGATAGATCGATCTTATGACCTAGCAGCCCCTCCCAAAACATTCCAACTTCCCTTAACAATGAGGACAATGAGCTGCAATTAAAAAACATATGCAACATATCGGATTGACCAGCATTACATCTGGGGCATCTATCATCTACCCTAACCCCCCAGGCGACTAATTTGGCAGGAGAATGATAGAAGTTAAATACAGTTTTGTAATGCTGGGCCCTCAAGTTTGTAGATCTAAAAACATTTCTGTTCAGAGTGAGGGCCAAATCGAGATCTACATCTGGGTCTCCTAGTTTCAAAGCCAAAGCTGCCTCCGTTGTTTCCATATCATCTCTCGATTCTGCTATTAGCTGCTTATAGACCCATTTAATCTTTCTACGTCCCACAATTAACAATTCAATTATGGGGACCTCCTCCATAGAGATGGGTTTTGGTCTCAATGCCTTTAATGAGCATATAACTCGACTAAACAAAAACCAGTGATTGACCGGGATACCAAACCTTTGTTGGAGGTCATCAAAACTGGATGGTTCAGGGCCCCACCAGATATCCCCAAAGGTCCTGATACCCAGATCTCTCCATACCTGCAAATTCCTATCGGCCCCCACATAGGGAAGCAGACTAGAGTTACATAGGTGGAGATAACGATTTACCTTGGGGATTTTGCAGTACTTAAAGATAGACCTCCAGACCCCCCAAACCCCTTCCAATATCTTCAGACGTGGCCGCTTATAATATCTACGGTCGGCTTCGCGCTAGAGCAACCCTATGGCCTTTTCCCCGATTAACAACTCGAAAATAGAAGGTAGGTCCTGGACCGTCAGGTTGCTAACACCGGGCATAACCTTATGTTTAAACAAAATAGTCATTTGGGTCAGAAGACAGGACCAATGATATAATCTCAAATTTGGTAAGTCCAACCCTCCCCTCTCCCTGGGGAGCGACATAAGATTTGTAGACCGCCTGATCCTGCCAAACTGCCAAACAAATCTTATAAAACTAGACTCGAAACTTTTAATAAGTTTCTCCTCCAAGAATAGGGGTATAGCGCTAAACAAATAAAGCACTCTAGGAAATATTGACATTTTTAAAACATTTACCCTCCCAATCAGGGAAAGATGAAACACATCTATCCTCTTTAACTCCGCAGAGGCAAGATGGCGGCCCCGTAACAGCTGATGCAGTCGGGCAGCGAGGACATCGAGATGTGTTAAACCCCTAGGGCGCAGACCCGATCCGACTCGACCCGATCCCGTTGGAAGAAAGTCCCGCGAATCCAGTAAGGAGATTCCGATATGCCGACGGCACTCACCGGGTGCCGACTCTCGAGACAGGCTCTTCGTCTGGCGCTGGCCGCGTTCGCGGCTCTCAAGTCTGCTTACCGATTACGCGAGCTCCCTGAGAAGGGGCGGAGCCAGATCCGAAGATCGCGGAGAGCAGCGCCCTGCAGTCTGCGGCCAGGAAAGCTCGAAAGAGGTAGTCCTGACGATCTCGGTAGGAGATTCTTGGTATCCAGAACACAGTGGGATACTATGGCCCCTAAAGCCGCTGTTGGCTCCAAACCTTCGTTTCATGGGGGGAAAAAACCCCAGAAGGAGGAAATTGAGGCTGAGAGGGCGGAGGACATGCGAGGACGCCAGTTGCCAGCAGGACAAACGAAAAGGAAACAGCAGGGGGAGGCAGGCCCACAGCAGCTTCAATTGCGGATATTTTTCCTAAAGCAGGCAAAGTAGGCAAAGAGAAGGAGAAGGAGAAGACTGTGGAAGTTGTTGAGAGCGTATCGGCGGATACTCTCTCTGGTAATTCTTCTTTGTTTGTTGAAGAGCGTATTGACTCCACCACCCCTACTGGTCCTTCCTTAGTCAACATCTTAAGCCCCCTATTTGCTCCTGCAGAAAAAGAAGTCCCTCCAGTTGAGCTTCTTCCCCTCGTTGAGACCGCAACAGCTTCTTTGGATGTGGAGAAGGGATGCCATAGTGCAAACAATGAGCCACTGAAAACTGACACATTGCCTATCGGTACGACTACCGAGAAAGTGCCGAGCGAATATTATTTCTCTGTCTCTGATGGGGCGGATTGGTCCGAGGAAGAAGAACATAGCTCCTATTCAGGCGCAGATTCGGACTCTGATGATACTCCTCCGGTAACGCGGTCTCCGGTGGCTAAGAGTCAGTCTTTGAAAGTTGGTCACTCTACCCGAGAACTAAGCTGGGATCACTCGCCTGACCTGGCCCTGCAAGGTGGATCTGTGCTGGGTAGTCCTCATCGCTCACTCTTGGAGACTATACATCAGGAGATACTTACTCATAGGGAGGAAACCCGCCAGGATAATCGCAAGGCACAGGCCGCCATGCGGAAGATGCAGGGAGTGGTAAGGAAGCTATTGAAAGTTTGCACGAATACGGCAGACAGAGTGACTAACTTGGAAGAGAGGGTGGTATCCACGGAGGCCGAGGTAGCTGCTGCTACATGCAGTGTCAACGCCCAAAGCCTCCAGGTTGTGGGCCTACAGTGGAAAATGGAGGAGATGGAGAACAGGCTTCATAAGAACAACTTGAGGGTCTTGGGGATTCCGGAGGGGGCGGAAGGGTCGGACATAAGAGCGTTTATCATCAAGCTCTTTGAGCAAGCTTTTCCAGAGCTTTCAAGCTGGAATTGGTCTACAGAAATACAACGCGTCCACCGTACCCCCTTTAAGGTCCGCTCTAATGTCAAAGCAGGTGACAAACCTAGAGCCGTTTTGATTTTTTTCGGTAACTTTATTTTGAGACAGTCCATTGCAGAAAAGGCTAGACCAGATGCTAGGAGGAGCGGTGATGGGTTTTCCTTCTTTGTTCGCCCTGATTATTGCCACACGACTGTGGAGAGGAGATGGCGGTTGAGGGAAATGATTAAACCCTTTCAGGAGAAGGGAATACAAGCCTATCTCATAAATCCAGCTCAGTTAAAGGTGATCAATTAAGGAAGGACCCTCTTTTTTCCATCTGAAATCAAAGCAAAGGAGTACCTGGCCTCTCTGGGCAAGAAGGCCGAATAGTTATTGGACTGGAAATAGGTTGAGAGTATAATCTTATACGTACTGGGTGCGGGTCGGGAACCGAGTTATTCTTGTTCGGAGCATTTAGCTTCAGTTAAGCTAAGGGGCTATAAGGGGTACTTTAAATTGTGTGTTCTTTTTTCTGTCCTCACATGCTCACTGCAACACCATCATATGCTCAGATTAGGTCTGAGCGCCTCACCAAGGAGGGGTTGGGGGAGGGTCAGCAAAAGGGGGGGGGTCCACCACGGGTGGGAGGGGGGCCGGGTTGTGAGGGGGTGTAGAGGTGTGGGGGTCAAAAGGGGGGAAAATAAGGGGAAAAAATGCAGTTTGATTCATCGTGTTTACTATTGTAGCCAAGTATTGGTTTTTGAGATACAGAAGTTATATAAAGAACAGGTTTATTATTATGATCAAATAGTGTATCAAGATGACTCGCATTAAGGTTTGTTCAATTAATATAGGTGGGTTAAACGATTGGAGGAAACGTTTAAGGCTAGCCCTATTTGTTAAGAATAATGGTATCGATATTCTTTGCCTGCAGGAGACTCACCTACCCTGGTCTAAAAGGAACCTTATGTCTCTTAGTGGCTTTGAGTTGGCGGCTTGTTCTACCCATTCTTCTACAAATAGGGGGGGTCGCGATTTTATTAAAAGCGTTTCTGGGAGGGGTCAGGAGGACAAAGTCGGATAGTCACGGGAGGTGGGCCTTAGTGGAATTAGAAAGGGGCTTGACACTGTGTAGTGTATGCGCCAAATGATGATGATCCAGAGCTTTTCGACCTTCTAGAATTAGAGCTAGCCTCTTGGCAAACCCCCATAATTGTGTGGCGATCTGAATATCTTTTCTGATTGGAGCGACTCTGTAGTGTATCAGGGCCGAAAACCAAGAGTTTTTAGGGCTATTAAAGCCCTTATCGACTCGCATGGGTTAAAGGATGTATGGGGTATGAAAGAACCGTTAAATCCCGGCTATACTTATTTTTCAAATCCTCATCAGAAGTTTACTAAGTTGGACTATTTTTTTATTTCCTCTAATGAAATGAATAGAGTCGGGATAATGAAACTCCCAAAATTCTTGTCCGACCATAATCCCCTGATACTGACGTATGAATTAGCAGGGCAGCATTGGGTTGGGACCAGGAGGACCTTTGAGAGGCGTTTATTGTTGGATAGTAGATTCACCGGGCATATGTTGACATGGGTTGATGAGTTTTTTGCGGCTAAGAGGTATAGCGCTTCCAGGAATGGTGTGTGGGAGTCGTTCAAAGCTGCTCTAAGGGGCGAATGTATAAGCATTGGGGCTAGGATAAGAAAAGAGGATAAAAGGGAAGTGGAGGGGTTAATGGGTACTTTGTCAGCTGTAGAAGAGCAGCACATGAGAGATATAACCTCCGGAGGGGATAGTAGTAAGAGTCAGAGCGAACTGCTGAAAATCAGAGCAGAACTCCAGAAGCTGATTATTCAGAAGGCCTCGGGAGAGTACCAAACATCTAAGGCCAAACGCTACGAAACGGGAGAGCAGGCTGGCAGGGTTTTAGCTCTACAAATTAGGCAGGGGAAAGTCAGAAATACCATTTCTTTGATTGAAGAAAACGGGGAGGAATATACAGAGATAAAGGAGATAACTCTGGCTTTTGAAAATTTTTATCAACGTCTGTATGATGAGGAAAGGTGGGATGAGAATCAGGGGGTCGAGGTAGTCGATTATGGTCCTCGCCTCGATACTTTTGAGAAGGATGAATTGGATAAGGATATTAGTGGGGGTGAGATAATTGAGGCTTTGCGTGAGTTAGCTTCCGGTAAGGCCGCCGGTCTGGATGGGATCCCTTTGGAGATCTACAAATGTTTTGAGCCAGTGATTATACCATTATTACTTGACCTATTTAATGGAATAATGTGTACAGGAGTGGTTCCAGCCTCCTGGCGAGAAACCAACATTGTAATCTTCCATAAGAAAGGGAAACCCCGTGAGAAACTAGGCTCCTATCGACCAATTTCGCTAATCAATGCGGATACAAAATTATATTCGAAGATTTGGGCAAAAAGGTTGGGCAGGATCATTGGTCGTCTAGTCTCCCCCTGGCAGCATGGGTTTATCCCGGGTCGCAGTACTACGGACCATATCAGAAGAGCAATAGCGTTGTTCGATGCCCGGGTGGCAGGGGGAGGGGAGATGGCTATGATCCTGCTCGACGCAGAAAAGGCCTTCGATAGGGTCGTATGGGATTTCTTATGGGGTGTGCTGGCTGGGAGAGGTTTTGGGGAGAAAGTTATCAGAGCCCTCAAAGCAATGTATGTAGATCCAGTTGCAAGGGTGGTGGTCATGGGTGAGAGCTCTGAGAAGATAGCCATTAAGAGAGGTACCCGCCAAGGCTGCCCTTGCTCCCCAATCCTCTTTGCATTGTACATCGACCCTCTTATTCAGAAAATTCTAGGGTCTCCCAGGATTAGCCCGGTGGTTTGTAATGGTCATTCTAGTAAAATCTTGGGCTATGCCGATGACCTGGCAATTATTACTACCAATCCCCAGCAGGCACTTCTGGCCCTGGTTGAAATCGCAGAGGAGTTCGGCAAGCGGTCGGGTTATCTTTTAAACAAATCTAAAACTCAAATCATATGTACCACGAATGTATGTAAAAGCGACTTAAGATCTGTGGATTCAGCAACATATCTAGGGATAAAGATCAACGCCTCAGTAGAGGAAATAATAGCCGAGAATTACCCTCCACTTTTGAAATCCATTGCAATAGGTCTCATGGGCAGATGTGAGAGCTGCGTCTTGGAACAATAATGCTTTGAGTCTACTCAGCTTGTTGAAATCTGCTCTCAAAAATGGAATTGTGGGCCACAATGTTACCAGTTACTAGTTGGGGAAACGGACAAAAAAAGTAGGGGACTCCAGCCTGCATTCCACAACAGCCTTGATAACTCAGCAGGAGGTAAGTACCATTCGCAAGTACTGTTATGTAAGGGAGAATTGGAGGAACTGGGATTGTCTTTAAATAAGCTGAATTGGACACTAAAGTGTTACAGGCGCCATGGATTTTAACTTGTTTCCTAACAAGTGAACATCCTACAGTAGTCCCATTTTTCTCCAGTTATAAAAACTTCATTGTTAGAACGCTCACACTAATATGTAAAGGGTAATGACCATATAATTCATGTATGTGCCCAAGGGGTTTGTTTCATGCAAGCGGTGGATTAAATTAAAATGTCGAAATGTGGATTGAAATAACACTGTTTAGTACCAACACCACCGAAGGAGTCTCCGCTATATTAAATGGGAGTTGTTTCAATTTTTCTAAATGCAGCATGGAGTATGTCATGTCTTTCATGGGCATTAGTTGTTGTTTTTGTTAAGTTTAGAGGTGAAAACCAATATGGACATTTCAAGTAATGCCATGGAACTCGCCCATTCTGAAGTGTCTAGCTAAAGTGCATAATAGATCTAAGCGGACTTTGCCCATGATATAAGGTAATCAATAACAGACATCACGATGTTCAAATTGTTAATGCGAGATGACAATGTATTAATTCTAATATCAACAACAGCTAGAATTTTTTTTCCAAATTATCCACATACATTTATCTTAAACATGCAGCATCTTCCATTTGTGACAGTTTCCAAATGTCATAAGTAGCATAAATAAATCTTTTAGAACGTGGGGATTTAGGGCCAAAAACAAAATCTGATGATTTCATGTTCCCAGACAGGAGAGAAAGATATTTTTTCACTGAAGACAGTGTGGAATGTTCCAATGATAGTTGAAACTTTTTTCCCAACAAATAGGTGGTAACAATACACAAATGTTCTGACTGGGGATATCGGGGATCAGGTCTGCTTGATTTAAACCCAGGTGTGGAATTAAGAAAATAAGCATGACTACCACTCTTATCCTTTGCCAAAAAATCCACCCGCCCAAACTGGAAAATGAGAATTAAAGGTACCATTCTGGTACTATTCAGTTTTGCTTCAGTATAATTTGCTAAACTCTGTCAATTATCAAAGAGGACCACTAAAGGAATAGTCGGGGTGTTCATGTCTTACATTTTTACCAACCCCAGCCAAGTAGTCTGTAGGATTGTTTAGGAAAATAATTTGTGTGGATATTAAACAGGCTCAAAATAAGGTTTCCATGCCCTGAACCTGCTAGGACTTCGTACCCAAAATAGATTTCAAATCTATGTGTCTTTCTAGTTATAACCTTTCACAGCTAACTGATTACAGAACGTAGTTGTATATATGTTTAGTTTGAGTAAGCATATATTTCCTTGGTGGTATTGGGGTTGATTTAAAATAATAACATGAAGTGTTTTTTTTTTAAATGCTAATTTCTAACTATAACGTGCCTGAAACCTGTGCTAAATTCTGACCTGCCACGGTACTCAGGAGCCAAATTGTAACTGAAAAAAGCATTGGAAATGTCCATTGTGGTTTTGTATTTCTTAGCTACATTATTATTAATCACCACCGTAACATGGGTATTTTGCACTGCAAATGTGGGAGTATAACTATTCAATGTCTACAATGTAATCCTATCCGATAGGAGTGATCAGGTTTCAGAATGGGAAAAAGAGGATTATTCATTTGAGAGAGACACGGTTCTATTATTCCCTGGTATTCAAGTTGGGAAAGGATTTCTTTAACTGGAGCTTTACCATCCCTTTTAATAGGATCTGTGGCGGAATTTGAAGTGTAGACAGTATAGGAATAGCATGTTAAGGTGAATCCTTATCTCAACCTGTGTAATTAGGATAAAGAGCTGGGCCAAGGCAAGGGCCCATTAAGATATATATATGCATGTTTGACCTTGTCCGGGATGAGGTGTGAGAAAGAAGGGAGTATATCATTCTAATCTTGGGAGCACTCAAGAACAAAAGGTGCGGGCCAATCGACCTCTGGCAATAGAATATTATAAGTACTTAAGTTGTCCCAAAAGATTGCTTCCAAGTGATAGTCTGTCCAGAGGGGCTATGCGGTAGTCCGAGGTTTCAACTATAATAAAGGCATCAGTTGCTTTTGTTACCAGAAATTGGTGGAGATTTCAGCATACTATGGTGACCTCTTTCACACTGTCGAGAGTCACTGCCAAACTCCTCTTCCGGAGAAGGGTTCTCAGAGTCTGTGGCATCTTGCTGTCAATGCTGCAACTCTTGAAAGGTGCTTTATGTGGAAAGGGCCTATCCTCCTCCATTATCTTCACATCAGACGAGCGTTGTCTCTGTTTTCAGTTGCACATAATGTCCTTATCTGAGATCAGATCGCCCTCCTCTGTCGTACTGTTGGTCAGATGATATCTGCAAGGAACAAGGAGAACGCATATCAGGAATCTGATAACTTTCTGGAGTCTTGATTTTTGTGCGATTGCAAAAATCTTAACGTCTGAGGACTCTGGGGATGGAGTACCTCCATTATGTCTTGTTTTTTTGTTGCTTATTTAGAGATGTCAAGGGCTGGCCTACTGTCCTTATTAGAACTAGGCTTGGCAAGAGGTGGTACTGCACGTCTGGTTCCCAAATTGGGAAACTACCTGGAAACTACCTGGTAATGGTTTTACAATGCATTGTTTACAATGCAGAAGAAATTACAACACATGCCATTACAACGCAGATGCCATTAAAATGCATTCAATGAGAATGCATTTTATGGCAAGTTTAATAGGCAAGTTTTAATTTTAGAATAATGTTAAAGACTGAGGATTGATATGCTTTTCGTTAAGGTTTGTGTTTTAAAAAATATATTTTAAATATATTATATTAATGGATGTGACAGAAACAAGGGTTTTGGTGAGCGAGTGTTTTAATACTCAAGTTTTCATTTCAATACCTGGGTATTAATTTAATATTTTTTAAATTTATTTTTTTGATGAAAAAATATAAAAAACAGTTGGGGGGGGGTGTACACCTACCCTACGGTATGGGATGTGTGAGAGATTGTGTTATTGAGTGGGGTAGCGAATCAATACTCTGGTATTAATTGCAATACTTGGGTATTAAATAATTTCTATTTGTTTGTTTTTTCAAATGAGAAATAATTACTCTTAGTTGTATAACACCCACCCTCTGGCATTGTGTGTGAGGGAACTAGGAGTTGGGGTGGGAAGTGTATTAGTTCTTTGCCGCGGGAGTGATCACTATACTTAAATCGTAGTTAATTCCTTTTTTAAAAATCAATATTGCGGCTTCCTTAAAACTGTGTTGCTACTCTTAATACTACCATTGCTGCTAGGACACAGGAGCGATTACTGTTCTTAATTGCCGCTAACAAATAAAAAAAAAATATTGCTGCTATCTTCCAGAATTGTGAGAGACCTTTTAAATTAGCTCGGGTGGAGGGTAAACAGGGAACTGGTCAGTACAGGAAGAGGCTCACGCAGAAACAGGCGCCGGGTCAGCGTTCTAGATGCATGACCAGACGCTGCACTGACTACCTCAAAAGCGCTGCATGACACCACCGTGCAGCAGACACGCGCCCCGGGCACGCCACAGACGCGCAGAAGGCGCACCTAAGGCAAGCCTGTCTGAGCCCGACTGGGTCCAGTGGCCAGAACCCCTGTCCCCTCTTTTCCAGATCGACACCACTATTCTAGTCTGCAGCTCAAACAACTAAACAGACCAGTAGGGTCAAAATTTACTCGTACCATCCAGCCTGAGCAGAACCAGGTAAGCTGCCTACACTGCTCTTTTAATCTCCGCCCTCAACATATCCCCCCCTTGCCCCTGACAAGAAACCCCATACATTTTTACTATTAAACTTATGTCGGTCCCTACCCAGACATAAGACTGAGATCCTAACGTTGCTAGAAGACACAGACCCAGAAGCTCTGTTTCTGACAGAAACTTGGCTCACAACTAACTCTGAGCCAGATATCGTACAATCCCTTCCGCCTGGGTACCTTATCCAGAGGAAAGACAGATCCACTGCGCTTGGGGGTGGAATTGCCATTATTTACAAAGATTACATACCGGTCGTGTACTAGGCAGTCCTATATTAGATTGAGAGAATATTCATTTCTCAATTGAACGGATCCCCTCTTTGTCACTTTCCGGCATTCTGATCTATAGTCCCCCAGGGACTTTGGGACTCTTTTGCAACTCCTTGCTGGAAACAGCCTTAAATCTTGCTAGCACTTCAGCGACTTTTATTCCTCTTGGAGATCTTATCATGCACATCGATGATCCCTTAGAAGTAGCGGCGACTGAGCTAGCTCTTGATCTCAGGGTTGGCCAACTGTTTCAGAAAGTGTCTGAACCCACCCACATCAAAGGGCATCTCCTGGACCCTATCTTCTTGAACCTGGACTCACTCAAAGGGAAACGGACACAAAAATAGGGGACTCCAGCCTGCATTCCACAACAGCCTTGATAACTCAGCAGGAGGGAAGTACCATTCGCAAGTACTGTTATGTAAGGGAGAATTGGAGGAACTGGGAGTCTCTTTAAATAAGCTGAATTGGACACTAAAGTGTTACAGGCGCCATGGATTTTAACTTGTTTCCTAACAAGTGAACATCCTACAGTAGTCCCATTTTTATCCAGTTATAAAAACCTCATTGTTAGAACGCTCACACAAATATGTAAAGGGTTGTTGGAGGGAGGACCACCGGGGAGTCGGGGAGACTACTCCGGGGCACCTTCCTACCGCAAAGTTATAGCCGAGCGCCGCTGAGAAGCCCCCTAGGGGAGGTCCTTCTCCTATGATCGTACTAGGCCCAGTAATACCACCACACAGGACTCTGTATCAGTTGCTTAACTTGGTTCTTTATCAATAGTAGTACGTTCAATATTTACAGTGCGATCGAGGGATCCAGTAAGAGTCTCAATGTCTTTAGAGGGATAGGGTAGCGGGACAGTCTTAGTACCAGCCAGGTACAGGAAGGCTCTGCGCCAGACCTTGAGTGCTGGTCTCAGAGCGGCTTGGACGTGGGGAGCCACGACGGCGTCTGCAGGGCTCGGGTGGTAGTTCCGCTTGGGTCGAGCCGCAACACAGTCAGCAGGGCTCCGGTGGTAGGTCCGCTTCGGTCGAGCCGCGACGAGGTCAGCTGGGCTCTGATGGTAAGGTTCAACAAGGTCGGGCCGTGACAGCGTCAGCAGGGCCCCAAAGGTTCGTGAAGGTCTTGAAGCACGGTGGAGCCGCGACGTCATCAGCAGGGCTCAGAGTGTGGGTTCAGGATGAGTCTTCTTCCGTAGGGTCAGCCGCGATCCGATCAGCAGGGCTCTTGACTCCAGGATACAACTGTTGTCCTGTTGTCGGGTCGCCCCAGATATAGGACTGGAGCCCTTTGATGTCCGGACCCTTGCGCCCGGGGGGGCGGAGAGGCCGGGTAGGGAGCGGCCAGACGCCCAGCAGGAGAGGCGCCAGGCCCCAGAGAGCTGTGGGGCGATCGCACCTAGGTGTGGAAGGACGGTTGGGGGTCCCATCGATACTGCCCTCCGCCGGGAGTGGGAAGGGTTCACGTGGTATCCCCCTGGCCAGGGGTTGGCGCCTCGATGTCGGGCCTCGCTGGGACCGAGGCCGGGTGAAGCGGGGCCATGTAGGTGGTTACGTAGAGTCACGTACAATCCAAAATGGAGGAGCCCCGAGGTGAATGGGACCTCGTGCGGCTTAGCGAGGGGGAACAGGACCACGCCACGCGGCCGGCTCCAACACGCGTCCCCCCCAGCTGAAGGCAGGGAGAGTCACCCATCTCCTTGGGGGTTCTCCTCGCCGAGGCGGAAGAATCTGGACAGGCTGTCAGCATTGGCGTGGTCGTTGCCGGGCCGGTGTTCCACGGTGAAGTCCATCCCTTGCAGCGAGATGGACCATCGCAACAACTTGGGGTTCTCGCCCCGCATTTGCATGAGCCACCGCAAGGGCCGGTGGTCAGTTTGGACCCTGAAGTGGGTGCCGAAAAGGTAGGGCCGGAGCTTCTTGAGAGCCCATACCACGGCGAAGGCCTCCCGCTCGATGGTGCTCCACCTCTGTTCTCGTGGCAGCAGTCGGCGGCTGATAAAGGCCACAGGTCGGTCGAGGCCCTCGGCGTCCATCTGGGAGAGGACCGCCCCGACCCCGTACTCCGAGGCATCGGTCTGGACTACAAATTCCTTGCTGTAGTCAGGGGCCTGTAGCACAGGGGCAGCGCACATGGCCGCCTTGAGGACCTCAAAAGCGGTCTGACAGCGGGGCGTCCAGTGCACCGCCTTGGGCTGTTTCTTGGAAGTGAGCTCCGTAAGGGGGCCCACAATGCTGCCATAATCCTTAATGAATCGTCGGTAGTAGCCTGTGAGGCCTAAGAAGGCCCGGACAGCGGTTTGGGTTGCGGGGGGCTCCCACGCCTGGATGGCATCGACCTTTAACTGGAGGGGCGCCACCTGGCCACTCCCCACCTGGTGGCCCAGATAGGTCACAGATCCTTGACCGATCTGGCATTTACTGGCCTTAATTGTGAGCCCGGCTCTTTGGAGAGCGGCCAGGACTTCCCCGAGGTGTCCTAGGTGCGCGGCCCAGTGGTCGCTGAAGACTGCAATGTCGTCGAGGTAGGCCGTGCTGAAGGCTTCTAGCCCGGCCAGGACCTTGATCACCAGCCTCTGAAAGGTCGCTGGGGCGTTCTTCATACCGAAGGGCATTACCCGAAAGTGGTAGTGCCCATCGGGGGTGGAAAAGGCGGATCGTTCCTGGGCACCGTAAGTGAGCTTGATCTGCCAGTACCCAGCGGTGAGATCAAAGGTGCTTAGGTAGAGGGCGGCCCATAAGCGATCGATCAGCTCGTCTGCTCGTGGCAAGGGGTGGGCATCGGTCTTGGTGACTGCGTTCAGGCCCTGGTAAATCGACACAAAATCTGAGTTCCGGGGCAGTGCCGGGGGCGGCAGCCTTCGGCACCAAGACTACCGGGCTGGCCCACGGGCTGTCTGATGGCTCGATGACTCCGAGGGCGAGCATCTTGGAGACCTCGGTCTGTATGCAGGCTCGGACTCGGTCAGGTACTCTGTAAGCGCGGTGTCGCACAGGGGGGCTGTCCCCAGTATCCATGTCGTGGAGGCACCAGGGGGTCACCCCGGGCGTGAGAGAGAAGAGGGCAGCGAAGGGTTGCAGCAGCTTCTGGCAGTCATGGCGCTGTTCTGGTGTCAGGGTGGCGGAGAGGCGGACGCCCTCCAAGGAGCCGTCTTGGCCCGAGGACCCCAGGAGGTCTGGTAGGGGCTCGGAGTCGCTTTCGCCCCCATCGTCGGTAGCCAGCAGCAGGCTTAGTTCAGTTCGGGCAAAGTGGGGCTTGAGCCGGTTGGCGTGCAGGACCCGGAGGGGGTTCCTCGGGGACCCCATGTCGACCATGTACTTGACGGAGCTCTTCCTCTCAACTACCTTGAAGGGCCCGGTCCACTTGTCCTACAGGGCGCAGGGGTCCACGGGTGACATGACCCAGACTTGCTGGCCCGGCTCGAACTCGATGGTTGAGGCATTTTCGTCATACCAGCGTTTCATGTCTTCTTGGCTGGCTTCGAGGTTGGCTTCTGCCAGGGCCCGGAACTTCCGAGTCTGGTTCCGCAGGGTCAGGAGGTACCGGTAGACGTCGGGGGGGGGGGGCATCTTGGACGTGCGCCTCCCAGCCCTCCTTGACCAGGCTGAGGGGCCCTCGGACGGGGTGCCCATACAATAGTTCGAAGGGGCTGAAGCCCAGGGATTTCTGTGGTACCTCCCGATAGGCGAACAGGAGGCAGGGCAGCAGGACATCCCATCTCCTCCTCAGGGCTCTTCCAGGCCCTTGATCATCCCCTTCAGGGTTCTGTTGAACCGCTCGACCAGTCCGTTCCCCTGGGGGTGGTAAGGGGTGGTGAATTTGTAGGTGACCCCACATTGTTGCCAGAGGGATCTCATGTACTTTGAAATAAAGTTCGTACCCCTGTCGCTCACCACTTCTCGGGGGAACCCCACCCTGGAGAAGATGCCCATCAGGGCCCGGCCCACCACTGGAGCCGTCACGGTACGGTGTGGGATGGCCTCGGGGTATCGGGTGGCGTGGTCAACCAGTACCAGGATGAAGCGGTGTCCCAGGGCGGTTCGGGGGTCCCCACGATGTCGATCCCCACTCGTTCGAACGGGGTGTGGACGGCTGGAAATGGTTGGAGGGGGGCTTTAACTCAACCCCCAGTCTTCCCGCTAGCCTGGCAGGTCGGGCAGGACTGGCAGTGATGGTCCACGTCTTTTCTCATTCGGGGCCAATAGAAATGGGTCACTAGGCGGCTGTAAGTTTTGTCCCGCCCGAGGTGTCCGGCGAGGGGCACATCATGCGCCAGGTTCAGGAGTAACTCTCGAAATCGGAGGGGGACCACCAACACCCGGCCGGCCCCTAGTTCGGCGACTTTCTGCTCGCTATACAATAAGTCATTGTCCCAATAGACCCAGTGGGTTCCCGTGGGGTCCCCCGCGGCCTGGGCGGCCGCTTGCTGTCGGGCCCCCTCGAAGGACGGGCAGGCCTTCTGCTCTTGCTGGAATTGTTCGCGGGTGGGGCCCCCGTCGTGGCGCCACTGGGCCAGCTCAGGGATCTCGCTGAGGGAGGCGGCCTCGTCGGGAGAAAGTTCGTATTGCCCGGCCTCATCGTCAGGTTCCTCCGTGCCGGAGGAGGGTGGTAGTTCGGGGCCCGTCGGCTTGTCGGGGGCCGCGGCAGCGGCTGGTTGGGCGGTCATGGACCGGGTGGTGGCGCAGGCCCACTCGGGCAGCCCTAGCATCCCCAGATGCTCTCGGCGTTCCACCTGGGCCCAGGGGGAGCTCTCTAGGTCATTCCCCAGGAGGCAGTCCACTGGGGCGTCGTCGCGGACAGTTACTTTTAGGGTGCCGGACACTCCTCCCCACTCAAAGGGGATCCTGGCCATCCGGCACATGCTCTCGGTGTTGTCCGCGGTCCGGACAGGGCATAGGACATGTGGCAGGATTTGTTCGGGGGTCACCAGGTGGCAGCGGACAGCGGTCACACTGGCCCCAGTGTCCCGGAGGGCTTCGGCCCGTCGTCCATTGATGGTGACCCACTGCTGGTACTTCTGGGTGTTGCTTGGGATGGCAGCTCGGGGCACCATTTCTCGGGAGCCCAGGCATACGAGCGAGATGGCAGCTGGTTCCCACTCGGGGGACCCGCCGCCATGGTTTTCCTCCTCGTCCTCTCCTTCCCCCAGGGCTGCGGCGGCTATTTGCCGGGGAGGGGGCCCAGCGGTCCCGTTCCGTCAGTTCACGGGGCAGGCCGGGTCGCTCGCATAGTGGCCGGTCCGCTGGCAGCCGAAGCAGGTCACTGTCGGTTGTGGTCCAGGCCGTGCGATAGGGGTCCCCCTTCGGCCCAGGGTCGGGGACGTGTGGTTGGTGGCTTGGCCTCGTGGCGGGCTTCTGGGCAGCCCGGCCGGGAATTCTCTACTGCGGTGGGACCCCCCTCGTCCGCCTCGCTGGCGGGGAGGTCCCGTGGTACTCCGTTGGTAGTCCCCCATGGGGTTCCGGGGGACCCGGGTGTTGACCCATCGGTCGGCTTCGGCGGCGAGCTTCCGGGGCTCGGTCAGTTTACTGTCCAGGAGGTGTTGCCTTAGTTCAACAAAGCAGTTGTTGGCGAGGTGCTCCCAGACAATGATGTCCAACAGTTCATTGTATGAGGTGACCTTGCTCCCTTTTATCCATCCTTCAAAGGCTCGGCTGAAGAAGTCCACGTATTCAACCCACGTGGTACCGGGGAGCTTCTTGCAGTCCCGGAAGCGCTGCCGGTACATCTCGGCTGATAGTCCGTAGCGTGTGAGTAGGGCTTCTTTCATGTGGTCGTATGATGTCATCACCGCGTCGGGGAGTTGCATCAGGGTATACCGGCCCTCGCTGAGGAACCTCCCCCATAGGCCGGCACCCCAATCCTTCCGGGGTACCCGATGGGAAGTCATGGCTACTTCGTATGCTCGGAACCATGGCTGGATGTCGTCATTTTTATAGTACTCCTTGACAACATCCTTGGGGATATGAACCTTTGGCTCGGTCAGTGGCAGAGCGTCCCGGGATCCGGGGGTGCTGGTCTCCCCCGTTTTAGATTTTAGTTTAAGTTCCTTGAGGCTCCTCTCATGCTCGAGGGTTAGCCGTCTCTCCTCTAGTTCCCGATGCCGTTTTTTTTCTTCGATTTCCTCTTGCAGCCATAGTTGCTCCAAGGCTATTTTCTTCTCCGCCAGTAGGAGCTCACCGTCCAGCCGGAGTCGGGCGAGGTCCATTTCGTGTGTCCGGACCCTCTCCCGTTCTCGCATTTCTTCGTGGGAAAGGCTGGTTTCTGGGACGTTTCGCCCCCCATCTGTCGGGGTTGGGGTCGGCAGGTTTCCGTCCCGGGCCGAGGTCCTTTCGGCTCGGGGTGGAGTGGTCTCGGGTTCTGCCCAGGCTTTCAGGGCTTTCTGCATTTCTTCCTTGGTGCCCAATCCTGTGGTTGGGATCCCTTTGTCCTTGCAGAATTGTTTAAGTTCTTTGTGGGTGTATTCTTCCAACCTTTCCGGCTGGAAGGTTGCGGTCACGGTTGCTTCTTGGCTGTCCATGGTTCCCTTTTCTTTTTCCGTCTGGTTAGGTAGTGGGTGCATTACTTGCCTGTACGATTGCGTCTGGCTCGGATCCCGTCGATGGCCACCAAATGTTGGAGGGAGGACCACCGGGGAGTCGGGGAGACTACTCTGGGGCACCTTCCTACCGCAAAGTTATAGCCGAGCGCCGCTGAGAAGCCCCCTAGGGGAGGTCCTTCTCCTATGATCGTACTAGGCCCAGTAATACCACCACACAGGACTCTGTATCAGTTGCTTAACTTGGTTCTTTATCAATAGTAGTACGTTCAATATTTACAGTGGGATCGAGGGATCCAGTAAGAGTCTCAATGTCTTTAGAGGGATAGGGTAGCGGGACAGTCTTAGTACCAGCCAGGTGCGGGAAAGCTCTGCGCCAGACCTTGAGTGCTGGTCTCAGGGCGGCTCGGACGTGGGGAGCCGCGATGGCGTCTGCAGGGCTCCGGTGGTAGGTCCGCTTCGGTCGAGCCGCGACGAGGTCAGCTGGGCTCTGAAGGTCGGGCCGCGACAGCGCCAGCAGGGCCCCAAAGGTTCGTGAAGGTCTTTAAGAACGGTGGAGCCGCGACGTCGTCAGCAGGGCTCAGAGTGTGGGTTCAGGATGAGTCTTCTTCCGTAGGGTCAGCCGCGATCCGATCAGCAGGGCTCTTGACTCCAGGATACAACTGTTGTCCTGTTGTCGGGTCGCCCCAGATATAGGACTGGAGCCCTTTGATGTCCGGACCCTTGCGCCCGGGGGGGCGGAGAGGCCGGGTAGGGAGCGGCCAGACGCCCAGCAGGAGAGGCGCCAGGCCCCAGAGAGCTGTGGGGCGATCGCACCTAGGTGTGGAAGGACGGTTGGGGGTCCCATCGATACTGCCCTCCGCCGGGAGTGGGAAGGGTTCACGTGGTATCCCCCGGGCCAGGGGTTGGCGCCTCGATGTCGGGCCTCGCTGGGACCGAGGCCGGGTGAAGTGGGGTCACGTAGGTGGTTACGTAGAGTCACGTACAATCCAAAATGGAGGAGCCCCGAGATGCATGGGACCTCGTGCGGCTTAGCGAGGGGGAACAGGACCACACCACGCGGCCGGCTCCAACAAGGGTAATGACCATATAATTCATGTATGTGCCCAGGGGCACAGACTCCACAAGCGATGATGAATCGAGTGTCTTTATTCCAACATAAAACTATCCAAAAGTGACGCATTTCGGCCGCCAGACATGTGGCCTTGTTCACACCATAAATATATATATATATATATATATATATATATATATATATATATTTTTTTTTTTTAGTATACTATGTACACATGTGAAAAAGTGTCGGTCCACCTGTTTACCTTGGTGGCACGGAAAAAATGGGTGGAACTGATGTCAGCACGCCGACGAGGTCTTCTTATGGCTCCTATGACATCACACGGTGTCGCGAGCAGAGCCGTGCTATTATGACATCGTCTTCGACGTGGCAGAGCTAGGAAAGAATTTCCGCTGAATGCTGGCGCAGGGGATATTCACCTAAGTGTTCCCCTTCCTATACCCTAGTCAGACCACTTCCTTATCCCTTTTACCTGGCACCCTCCTTCTACGGTATCAACTACCCACTTGGCATGTAGGCTCATTCGTCCTTGGCCACAACTCCCCCTGGAGCGGTGGATTTAGGAGCTTGAAATGACTAAACCCCACCTGGATTCCAATCCGGTGACAGCTAACAAAAGTGTTGCTGACTGGATTGAGGGATCCCTGAATACCGTACTCCCTAGAAAATTATCCGTAAGAAATTGAGACCTAATAAGGCTGCTTGGTTCTCCCCAACATTACGTAGCCAATAATAACAATGTAAAAAGCCTGACAGGATCTGGAGAAGAGAGTTCAAACCCAGCAAAAAACAAGACTATAGGACAGCCATTTGCTTATACAAGTCAGAAATAAAGAAAGCTCAGGCTGCCTACTACGAGGAAAAGATTATCTCTGCGGGGAATTCTGCTCGAGAAACTTTCCTCATTGCCAAAAAGCTACTTAAAGTCCCTAATCCCCCCTGACAGCACCCGATCTCTCGGGAAATCGCTGCAATAAGCTTGTGGAATACTTCTCTACTAAAGTACAGAATATCCTTAAACAACTCCCACAAACACAGTGATAAAACAACATCCCCCGTAGACCTTAGCCACCGCCAAAATGAACATCTTCTGGAATCCTATGCTCCACTGACCAATGAGTCGTTTTCAGCTATTCTTTCCACAGTCAAATCTGGAGCACCACTTGACCCCGCGCCACCCAATATATTAAAACTGGTGTTACCCACAAGTGACCCCACTTTCACGGGTCTGATTAATGCCTCCCTTGCGTCAGGAAAAGTCCCTATGGAGTGGAAAAAGGCAATGATAAAGGCTCTGTTAAAAAAAAATCCTACCTGGACCCGGAGGACTTGGGCAACTACAGCCCCATTTCTTTGCTTCTAGGTATCAGTAAAATTGTGGAGAAACACGTCAATCATCTATTCTCCATATTCATTGAGTCCTACAACCTGATCCACGCCCCCGCAAGGGTACAGAGACCGCCCTTCTGACGACTGTGGAGGAATCAAGGCAGATCCTGGATACAGGAGGCTCCGTTGCCATAATTCTTCTCGCCCTGAGCGCAGCCTTTGACACGGTGAACCATCACATTTTTATGCACCGTCTCAGGAGCATTGGTGTCTCCAGAACCGCCTTACTGTGGCTCCATTCATTTCTAGAAGACAGACTTTTCCAGGTCTTCGAAGGCAACATCTATTCCGAACCCACCCCCTCCAGTGTGGAGTCCCTCAGGGCTCCTCCTGGAGCCCAACCCTTTTTAATATGTTCATGTCCGCACTGGCAGATATCACCTCCCCCTTTGGGATCCACACAGTGACATACGCGGATGACACTCAGCTTGTCGTCTCACTCAACCAGAGTGACAAAACGCCTACCGACCTCTGTTCCTGCCTCAAAGAAGTCATAAAATGGATGAGCCTCTCTCATCTAAAGCTCAACGGCAGGAAAACTGAACTGTTTGCTATTAGGCAACCATTTAAATTTTAAATCAAACAGCATATGGCCATCCTGTATGGGCCCAGCTAAATTACCTAAAACAGATCAAAAGTTTAGGCTTCTGGTTAGATCAAGAACTTTCATTTAAAACCCAAGCCAGGAAGACCGCAGCATCGTGCTTTGGGCTGTTAAAAATGCTTTGCAAGGTGCTCACCCTTTTACCCAGCCAATCCAAAATACTGCTGGTTCAGGCCCAAATTCTGTCCCGAATAGACTACAGGAAGGCCCTCTACTTGGGCTCCGCTAGCTCAGCAGTAATGAAACTACAGATTGTGCAGAACTCGGCCGCAAGGCTGCTCACGGGGACCCCCAGTCGCTCCTCAGCAAGACCTTCTTTGTGTGCTCTCCATTGGCTCCCGGTGCAGGAAAGGATCCACTTCAAGGCCTGTGTGCAGCTCACTGATCTCCGAGGGGAACCGGACCACCTATTATCAAAAATCTGATCCGCCCCTACAGAGCCAACAGAAGACAATGATCAGATGAGCTTCACTTAGCAGTAACACCCAAGATTAAGAAAGCCAGAAGCGCACAATGGCTCTTTTCCAACAACGCCGCCAAACTCTGGAATGCCCTCCCCTTGTCCCTCCGCAAAGAACCCAACCACCTTATGTTCCGTAAACACTTAAAGACCTGGCTCTTCCCGTAGAGTCAGATCCCCTCCCTGGTTACTGCTAGAGTGCTGGGCTGCCTCCGGGTAGCCATGCGCTCTATAAGAACCCTTTGATTTCATTTTTCATTTCATTAATGCACCAGTATTAATTCAAATAAGTGGGTATTAATTTATTTAACATATTTGTTAATATTGTATATAGATATTCATTGAAAAAAAACACAGGTTTCAGCCACGTTATAGTTAGAAATTAGCATTTAAAAAACCATAGAAATTAACAGAAAAAAAACATAGGTTTCAGGAACGTTATAGTTAGTTGGACATTTCACTCCTACAAAACCATAGAAATTCCGGCGTTCTAGTTAGTTCAGCTAACTATAACTCGCACCCCCGCAATGCACTGCTGAGGACGTTGTCGTACTTTGAAATTTGGGACCGCGTAGGAGGCAGGACCCTACCCCTGTCTATCCCGGTATTAGCGAACCGCGAATGGTCAATGTGGTATGTACAAGTGCTTTGTATAACGTTCTAGCTATGAAAGCACTGTGTATACGATATTATACATCACTACGTGGGTTCCATCTTAGAGCGGTGGCCATCTTATGGTTGCCCTCACATAGGCTACATATTATGAAGCAAATACGGGCCTTTAGAGCACATGTGCCTTCCTTTGACTTCTCTGTGACCTGGGCAGCTTGGCTCCGCTGCCCCAGGTCAGTCCGGTCCCACGAGCTCCCCGTCCTACGGCCACCTGTGATTAGCATCAGGGTTTGACACACCATAAAGCCTTTTCATCCCACACAAGCCTCCAGCTAATCTCTTTCACACCTGACTGTTCCTGCTTTATGGCTTGTTTCCCAAACAGGAGATGTTCGTGTTTATTGGGGCCTGTTGATATCTGATGTGGGATCTGAGCCTTGCTGGGTAAATAATTGTGGGCTGGTTTAACTGGAATGTGGGATGGTCATCCTGACTCTGCCTTTTCGTTTGTAATGTATACATTTATATGGCCATATCATAAAACAAGGAATGTGTGCCTGAAGCATGATATTTTGTATTTAAGGAGAAGCCCGTTTCTGTAATTTGAAGCAGTCTCCTGAGAACATACATGCTGTTGTACTTCTCGGATACCTGTAATTGGTCTGCAGCCAATAAACTGATCTTTGACTTCACCCAGAAGACTCTGTGTTTCTGTAGGTCTGAAACAGGAAGAACCCGAAGTCTTAGGGTGTGTTCCCCTGCACCGCTGGGCTTAAAATTCCCAGTACTTCAGTTGGCGCCCAACTCGGGACGATTTCAGCGGTACCGGTCCAAGCCAGAGGTTCGTGAGGAGCTTAGTGTGGAAATTCTGGAGGAAGGCCGCCACTTCATCGACCCCTGCATGTCGACGTGGTCCGAAAGTCTTTTCTGCGAGGTTCTCCGTGTCCCGACGGCTACGAAGGACTGCTGCCCTGATTAATCGCCCTGTTTTGGACCCTTGACGATTTTGGTAGAGCGAAACAATCGAGAGAGTCTTCTGGTGACGCCATCGAACATCGATATTCAGTTAAGTATAAGTGGAGCGTCTCCCAGTTTGTTTGGTATCCTTCGGGATTTTTGGTATCCTTCGGGATCATTTCGATTTGGAGTTTGCAAACGCCAAAGCCAGAGGACTCGTGTATTCACGAGACTATCGTAATCGATAATCTTTTGAAGTTTGGAACTAGACTAGTGAGCGAAGATGCCTGGTGCTAGTGTATTTGGAAGATTGTTTTGTTTGGGTTGTGGAAGGGATTTCCAGTTAGAGGATTCATGTCCGGTTCCTCCAATTGGAACTCCTACTTATGAGCTTTATGTAAAACATGGCGTGGGCCCCATTGCATATAATGAAGTATGGATCCTATACACCAGAAAGGACGGTGTTTTAAAATGGCACTTTCGATACAGATATCTTAGATAATTTGGAAGTGAAATTGTTTAAAAAGAAAGCCCGGCTGGTGATGTTTGATTCTTTCCGCCTATGGCGAAAGGAAGCCAAACAGAAGGAAATGAAGCTAGCGAAAAGGAATAAGAGAGAAAGAGGTATGTCAATGATGCAAGCGGCTGTGCAATTTAAAGATAATGAGGAGGAACAAATGAATGAGCAATTGCACAGACAGCGCAAACTAGGGATTGATAAATGTTACCCTGTTTTGTCACCCCTTGTGCAAGATGAGACAAAAGAGAAAGAGAAAGATTCCCTAATGTCCCATATGCTAAATTTGCCACCCCCGTATGCGCAAAATGCCACCGCACCTCCACAGCTTGTAAATGCGCAGCCTCCACTAAAATACCGCAAGCCTTCCCGCAGCCACCAGCTCCTCTTCAGCTGGCTCCTATCCCTGCAGTGCAGCCCTCTCAAGGGCCGCCAGTTTTGTTACCTGTTACCCCCGCGCTTCCTGCGACTTTGCCTGGCACATCAGCTGCCTCCCCTGGCGCTCCTTCTTACACTACCCAGGTACCTGTATCTGACTCCGCTTTTCTTCCCTCTGTCTATCCCCCCGTTCTCGCCTCAACTTCTCCTTCAGCACGACAACGACTAGCTAATGTAGTTACTAGTTTAATGTCGCCTCTCTTTGGGTCATCTAGTGCGACTCCTGGCTTACAGCGTAAGCAATTGCGCAGTCAGCTGCCTGGTCCCGACGAGAAAGAGGTGTTAGATCATCTGGCGCATAGGTGGATTGGTTTCCCTTCACTCTATGATGTGGAATCAGTTGTTAATGTTTTTCACCAATGGGATGCCCCAACACAGAGGTATGTCTTTGACAAAATGTGTGAATTCCTCTGTGAGGAATTGGAAGATAATGGTTCAAACCCAAACCCCCAGGAATTGTGTCAAGTGCGATTTGATTTTGAAAAAGGTACAATTGTGGGTCCCAATGTAGATAAAGCAGTTGCGACTTTACTGTCCTTCAGAAATGGCGATTGGCAGCAATCATTGTTCGAACAGTAACTCCCTGTGGGGAAAAAGGTAAAAGCGCGCCAATATCCGATGTGTGAGGTTCCCCCAGTTTGGAGACCTGCTGAGCCAAATGCTGTTCCGCCTGTCTTAGCACATTTTCAGCGTGTTTGGGTACATGTTCCATGGAAGCGTTCTGAGGTGTTAGCACTTAAGCAGACATTGCCTGACCCCCGTAAAAATCCTACAGGATATTATAAGGAGTTATCACAAACTGCAGAATCATGCGTAATGAATCTGGCTGACATAGATATGCTGTTTGGGAATGTGGTTCCACAGCCTTTATGGGGATCCATTCGTAATGTAGATCACGCTGCAGAATTGGGTAACACATGGGCTAATATCATTGCTGCAGATGCTGGCCAAGTTGGTGGTGCGAAACCTAACCCTTTAGTAGCAGAACTCCCTGGTAGAATTATTACATACATGAAGACTATAATGCCCGCGATGCGCGTAAATTGGGATAAACTGTCCTCATGCAAGCAGAAGAAAGATGAGACAGTGTCCGATTTCTTTACCAGGTTTGAAGAAACGTTTATCGACCACAGTGGTCAAGACATGAGTACTGAAGGCGGCCAACGGTTATTTGTGGATAAATTTGTGCAGAATCTACTCCCCGAGTTGTGTAAGAAATTAAAAGACTCAGAAAGTTCCTGGGCTGTTTCCTCTTCAGCGCAAATACTGGCTACTGCACAGTATTATGAAAATAGAGATAAAGATGAGAAGGATAGAACAGATAAGAAAACGAAAGAACTGAAAACAAAGGTCCTCTTGCAGCAGGCTTATCCGCCACGTGGAGGACAGAATAATTATAGGCAAACCCAAGGTATCTATCAGCAACCCCAACAATTTCAGAATAATCAGTAAATGAATGGGTATTAACCACGAATCCCTGTAGGTCCCAACCAATGTTCATATTGCAAAGAGGAAGGTCATTTTAAATATAGTTGCCCTAAATTAATGCAGCGTAACAGTAATGCGTATGGCGCAAGAGGTAGAGGTGGTCAGCAAGCTCCTAGAGGCAGAGGGCGTGGAAATGTTCCCCAGAACACGCGTCCTCTTCCGCCTCAAAATACCATAAATAGCTTTGATCAGCAAGCCAGCGCGACTGGTAATACAGCTCAGTACTATAACAATGATTATTATGCAGAAGACGACAATGTGGAAGATAATGATTACTAGGACAGCCGTAGACAGAGAGAGGGAGTTGTTTCAGTGCCAGTGGATCAGAGCGGACCTTATGTTAAAGTAACTACAGCAAATGTAACGGAGCCCTTTCTGCTGGGTACTGGTGCTGCAAAGAGTTCAATCATGCATTCAAAACTCCCTGGCGCGCCTTTGTCTGGCGAAACGAATGTTTCAGTAGGTCTTTCTGGCGCCCCAGTTAGGAACCCGATTTCTAGTCCTAGGTCACTTTCTGTTGGACCTTGTGAGCTAAAAGCACCCCTCATCCTAACGACAGGTTGTGGTGAAAATTTGCTAGGATTAGATTTGCTAAAAAGATTGCATGCAACACTATATTGTTCTCCCTCAGGAGTACAACTTACATTAGGTAAGAAAGTGATTTCCCCGATGTATTTGTCTAGAAATGCAATGCCACCTGAATTGTCATCCCTCCCGGATGGCCTTTGGGCTACTGGTCCCAATGATGTGGGTCTCCTGGAAATACAGCCATACGTGGTCACTTTAAAAGCCAATGTCAGATTGCCACGTATTCCCCAGTACAAGATCTCCAATGAAGGTCAGAAAGCATTGTTAGCAACTGTCAGTGATTTGATTAAAAAGGATGTAATTGAAGAGACAAGAGGCAACGTTTGCAATAGTCCTGTTTTACCTGTCTTAAAACGAACGGACCCTTCACAGCCACCTGTTTACAGATTTGTGATTGATCTTAGAGAGGTTAATAAGATTGTTGTGCCACAGTTTCCAGTTGTCCCTGATATAACTGCCTTGTTAACCATGATTCCAGCCTCCGCTGCATGGTTCTCAGTGATCGATCTGAAGAATGCTTTCTTTAGCATCCCAATTGCAGAGGAGAGCAGAGACATTTTTGGCTTCAGTTAGGAGGTTGCAGCTTCCGCTTTAAACGCGCTCCACAGGGCTACTGTGAAAGTCCATCGAGATACAGTCAGGCTTTAAAAGCGCAGCTTGATGCACTTGTTTTACCTAGTGGCGCTATCCTTATTCAGTACGTTGACGATTTGCTAATCGCCGCGGATACTGAAAAGATTTGCAAAGAAGCTACATTGTCATTGTTGCGTCATTTGTCTGCCTTCGATCACTTAGTGTCTCTCTCAAAGATGCAATTTTGTCGACAAGAAGTGACCTACTTAGGTCATCTCTTATCGAAGGAGGGAAGGAAACTGACCCCAGAAAGAATTCAAGCCATTGCACAGTTGAGTGTGCCAAGAACACAGAGAGAAGTACGTGCTTTCTTGGGCATTACTTCATACTGTAGGCACTGGATACCAAATTTCTCCTTGCTGGCAAAACCTTTGTTAGCATTAACATGTAAAGACACATCGAATCCTATCCCATGGTCTGAAGAGTGTCAGAAAAGTTTTTGGGAATTGCGTAATGCATTGTGTTCAGCTCCTGTGTTGGGTACCCCTGACTACAGTAAGCCTTTTACATTGTATGTTCATGAGAAAGATGGTTGCGCATTATCAGTGTTAACACAGCCTTTTGGCGATAGACCGCGTCCATGCGCATATTTTTCGTCAACCTTGGACCCGGTAGCGAGGGCATTGCCAAGTTGTCTGAGAGCCACAGCCGCCGCAGCTATGTCTATTCGACAGTCTGCTGGACTAGTAATGGATAATACATTGATTGTTATGATTCCACATGCTGTGGACACATTGTTAAACAGGACCAAGACACAGCACTTAACTAGTGCGTGATTATCCGGATATGAGTTGACACTGTTAGCAAATCATATACACATAAAGAGATGAAACGCGTTGAATCCAGCTACACTATTACCAATTCCAGCAGACCTAGATGAGATTGAGCAACATGATTGTTTGTTCAGAACAGAAGAAGAGACGAAAGGGAGAGTAGATCTTAAAGATACTCCCCTGACTGAGTGTGATGGTACCTTATGGGTGGATGGTTCGTGTTTCAAGCTTCCGAATGGTGATACGACTGCTGCATATGCTATCACGACTTTGCACACGATTGTTGAAACTGCACGTGTGCCACAAAATTCGGCTCAAGCAGCAGAATTGATTGCCCTTACAAGAGCATGCGTGTTGTCTGAAGGAATGAAAGTGAACATATATACGGATAGCCAGTACGCCTTTGGCGTGGCGCACAGTTTTGGGCGATTGTGGAAAGAACGTGGGTTCCTGACTTCACATGGAGCTAAGATTCAGAATGGCAAGTTGGTGAATGATCTCCTTGAGTCGCTAACCCTACCGTTACAAGTTGCGATTATGAAATGCAGTGCGCACAAGAAAATCACTGATGATGTTGGTCGTGGCAATGCGTTTGCTGATGAAGTCGTGAAAGAAACAGCAAAAGATGTGAAGACTCGAATGTATGTTGCAGGCCCTGCAAGATGGGTTGGTGATGTTGGAATGTGTGAAAACACAATAGAGAGTGTGAAGTCCCTTCAAGCTGAAGCCACAGAGAAAGAGTTGAGCAAGTGGAGAGAAAGCACGGGTAAGTTGGACGAGAATGGTTGTTGGGTAGATTTGTCAGAACATCGGCGATGGTTGTTACCTGATGCATATGTGCTTCCAGTGGTTACTATGGCACATGGAATGGCACATATCAGTATGAAAGGAATCTGTAAGTTGTTGGCTCCAGTATGGCAGAATGCTGGAATTCCCAAGTGTGCAGAGAATGTGGTCAAGAATTGTATGGTATGTTTGAAGTACAACCCTGGTAGGGGAACCCCAACTCCAGCTGGTCATTTTGCGCCTCCATCATATCCATTTGAAGTTTTGCAGCTAGATTTTATCCACATGGAAAGGTGCAACAACTTGAAGTATGTATTAGTTGTTGTTTGCGCTTTTTCAAAATGGATAGAAGCCTATCACCTAAAGGACAACACTGCTTTATCCACAGCCAAAGCCCTTGTGAAGGAATTTTTTCCTAGGTTCGGAATGCCGAGAATGGTGTGGAGTGATAATGGGAGTGAGTTTGTGGGTCGAGTGATGAAGAATGTGTGCGAGGGATTAGAGATTAAGCAAAAGTTCCAGGCTGCAAATCACCCCCAATCAGCTGGATTAGTAGAGCGCTACGATGGCGCTCTAAAACTCAAGCTGGCCAAAATCCAGGCGAGCTCCGGTCTTAAATGGCCTGACGCTCTGCCTCTAGCACTCCTATCCACCAGAATGACTGTGCATTCACGAGTGGGACTCAGTCCATACGAGGTGGTTTTTGGCCGCCCGGCCAATGTATGGGGTGTGCCAAGACCGGCGAAATTCAGTGAAATCGAACATCCAGTACTGCTTGATTACTTGTATGAATTGATGGCTAAATTGCGTGTTTTACACCAACAGGTGCATGATACTCTCCCCCAGGCCTCTGAGGCTCCAGGACACCCTATCGACCCTGGCACATGGGTGCTCATCAAGAATTTCCAGCGGAAGAGCAACGATGAGCCCCGTTGGATTGGCCCTCACCTCGTACTTCTGTCTACAAGATCAGCTGTTCGAGTGAAGGGGAAAAAGAATTGGATCCACGGCGCCCACATCAAGAGGATACCTTTGCCTCTGCCGTATGACCAGTGGGTCCAGGAGGGTATCGCTGACTCTGAAACAGACACTGTACCTCGTTTTGTGCCGTTCAGTGATGCACGCGTAAGAGGCACAGCTCCAGCACAGGAAAGTGACGATATTTTGCAAGAAGCTGTGCCACCGTCAATTCGATTGGACACCACAGAGCCTGAACTCTTGTTTCAAGATCAGACAGTACCTGGCCGTTTCCGCTATAACTTAAGACCAAGGCCTATGGACAAATAAATATTCTTTCCCTTACCTTTTTGTTTTTTGATATCATAGCTCTCCCATCTGAAGGACTTTCTTGATTTTTGTTTTTCGAACCACCATCCGGGTTCAGCCGCAGGGTCGCGGTGCCAAGACTTTGGGGTACAGGCAGAAGACGTTAGGTCAACGGTTCTGGTTGGTCTAGGGCGTTCCCTGGACTGACAGGCGTACTCCTTAGCAGAAGATACTCACCCGCCGCGAGCGGCACGATTAGAGGATGGAGTTTTTCAAGATGGAGAGACTCGCTGAGGAAATGAACTTTAAAGCAAGAATGTGTAAAACAATGAAGAGCAAATGTTTTGTATTATTATGTCTGTTTATATTATGTAGTATGGTAGTGTTTACTGTAGGATTTGTATTCTTCTCCTCTCAAGAGCCCATTGCACCCACTGTACAGCCTATACCTCCTCCTACTGTCTCCTCACACTCTTTTCACCCTCTGCCTGAACATGAACAAGCTAGACGATCAGAGTTTGTAAACAACTCGTTTATTCAGCTCCTGCACCAGCACCAACTAGTCATGAATACAACCAATTGCTGGGTGTGTGGGTTAATGCAACATACCATTAACAAGGGTATTCCTTATCTAGTGCTGCCGTTTAGTTACAATGGATCGTCATGGGCATTCCAGACCATGTTTCTCTTTGCATTAGATGCCTACTCCCCGCGACAACCGCGTTCCATCAGACCTAGCACAAATAATAAAGCTTTAATGAAAGGAGTTGCCGATATGAGCAGAGATATCGATGCATACTCATCTATTCCCAAAGATGAATTGAGAGCTTATGTAGGGTGGAACGCGACAGGGTATAGTATTAGTCTGAGTGAAAGACAGCGAAAAATCTCATCCCCAATTTGGGTCGTACCCCACATAGGTCGGTTCTGTTTACATGGTAATGGTCAGAATCCTAGAGCTCAACTGGGGAGAAGTGACTGTACTGAAACGTACACTTTTCCATCACAGTTTTCCCCTGCGTTTTTGGCTGCCAAGGGTACATATTTAGTCTGCAATGACCGAGCATATACATGGTTGCCCCCTGACTTCTCGGGCACATGTTATATTGCAAATTTGCACCCGCCAACATTCACTGCTGCCTCCGACTATCACAAGACCAGAGTTGAGAGGCGTGATTAGTAAGAAGGATACTGCCGGTCAGGAGGCGGGAGATTTCTTTTTGGGTTTCCTGCCATTTTGGGGACCTATGGTCAATAGTAGGAACCTGAGACAACTGACTCGTGTGGTTGAATCCACTGTTAATGTTACGGCTGGTGCCCTTGGTAATTTGACAGCTGAGCTCCAAGCGGATCGCCTCATGACTTTGCAGAACCGTATGGTTCTAGACGTCATACTTGCAGACCGCGGTGGGGTATGTAAGGTCATCCAATCTAGTTGTTGCATTTTCATACCAGATAACGCTCCAACGGTTTATCAAGCCATCTCCAAACTGCATAAAATATCTGAATCCATACACGTGGATAAAGTAGATTGGTCACTGGTGGGGTGGTTCTGGGAACCGATATCTGCCTGGGGTTGGAAGATTCTGATGGTCATTGGAATGATCTTAGCCATCCTTTTCCTGTTCTGTCTGTGCATCCAGTGTGCTCCTGCGATATGTGGCCTCTGTGCTACATTATGTGTAAGGAAACCTGTATCGAGGGACGAGCTAAGTAATAGGATGATGCTACAGCAACATCTCCATGACTTTGTGAATATTGACCTAGACTCGGATTGATGCGAGTATAGTTATTGCCTATGTAAGGGCAAAAGGAGGGTCTGTCGTACTTTGAAATTTGGAACCGTGTAGGAGGCAGGGCCCTACCCCTGTCTATCCCGGTATTAGTGAACCGCGAATGGTCAATGTGGTATGTACAAGTGCTTTGTATAACGTTCTAGCTATGAAAGCACTGTGTATACGATATTATACATCACTACGTGGGTTCCATCTTAGAGCGGTGGCCATCTTATGGTTGCCCTCACATAGGCTATATATTATGAAGCAAATACGGGCCTTTAGAGCACATGTGCCTTCCTTTGACTTCTCTGTGACCTGGGCAGCTTGGCTCCGCTGCCCCAGGTCAGTCCGGTCCCACGAGCTCCCCGTCCTACGGCCACCTGTGATTAGCATCAGGGTTTGACACACCATAAAGCCTTTTCATCCCACACGAGCCTCCAGCTAATCTCTTTCACACCTGACTGTTCCTGCTTTATGGCTTGTTTCCAAAACAGGAGATGTTCGTGTTTATTGGGGCCTGTTGATATCTGATGTGGAATCTGAGCCTTGCTGGTAAATAATTGTGGGCTGGTTTAACTGGAATGTGGGATGGTCATCATGACTCTGCCTTTTCGTTTGTAATGTATACATTTATATGGCCATATCATAAAACAAGGAATGTGTGCCTGAAGCATGATATTTTGTATTTAAGGAGAAGCCCGTTTCTGTAATTTGAAGCAGTCTCCTGAGAACATACATGCTGTTGTACTTCTCGGATACCTGCAATTGGTCTGCAGCCAATAAACTGATCTTTGACTTCACCCAGAAGACCCTTGTCCCTCCGCAAAGAACCCAACCACCTTATGTTCCGTAAACACTTAAAGACCTGGCTCTTCCCGTAGAGTCAGATCCCCTCTCTGGTTACTGCTACAGTGCTGGGCTGCCTCCGGGTAGCCATGCGCTCTATAAGAACCCCTTCGATTTCATTTCTTTCATTTCATTAATGCACCAGTATTAATTCAAATAAGTGGGTATTAATTTATTTAACATATTTGTTAATATTATATATATATATATATATATATATATATATATATTCATTGAAGAAAAAAAAACACAGGTTTCAGCCACGTTATAGTTAGAAATTAGCATTGAAAAAACCATAGAAATTAACAGAAAAAAACATAGGTTTCAGGAACGTTATAGTTAGTTGGACATTTCATTCCTACAAAACCATAGAAATTCCGGCGTTCTAGTTAGTTCAGCTAACTATAACTCGCGCCCCCGCAATGCACTGCTGATGACGTCACATATTACATCATTTATGACATGGTCAGTGACATCACTGACCACATCATCCAGTGACTGTGTGTGTCTGTAAAGTTTATTTTTGTTTTATATGCCAAGCTTTATTGAGGAATGAGTGGGTGTATAAGTGACTGTATGGAGGATTTAGTAGGTATGTGACTGGCTGTATAAGTGAGTGAATTTGAATTTGAATTTTGAATTTAAAAGCATTTGTTAAGCGCACGTATACCATGCGGTTTCATGGCGCTTTAAGTGATGCAGTAGCGGTCGGCAGAAGGGCTAGACAGTATAAGCTTGCTCAAATAACAGGGTTTTAAGGTCTTTCCGAAACTGTGTGTATGACGGAGAAGATCGGAGAGCAGGAGGGAGAGAATTCCAGAAAAGTGGGGCGAGAACAGCAAATTTCGCTCCGCCAGATTTCTTTTTCTTGAAACGAGGAATGATGAGGAAAGCCCTATGGGCAGAGCGGAGTTCACGACCTGGGAGGTACGGTTTTATGGCGGCGCAAATGAACTCGGGGGGCTGTACCTGATCTAGCCTGAAAGGTAAGGCAACCCAGTTTAAAAAGGGCACGCTCCCTCACCGGGAGCCAATGCAAAGCTTTAAGCAGGGGAGTGGCACGATGGTATTTGGGTAAGCCATAGATCAAACGAGCCGCTTGATTCTGAATGAGCTGCAAACGATGGAACGCATATGCTGGAGCTCCATTGTAAATGATGTTACCATAGTCAACTCTCGACAGTACCATGGCCAGCACAATGATTTTTAAAGCAGGAAGGGAAAAAAAGCGGGATACTTTCCTAATTAGTCTTAAAGAAAAGAAACAAGCAGAGACCACTGAACCTACATGTGAGTGAATAGAGAGTTGTGTGTTAAGAAAAATCCCAAGAGTTTTGACCTTAGAGACAGGAAGAGGGGGAGCACCAAGTGACAAGGGCCAGTGGGCAGAGGTCCATGGACTGCAACCACCTCCGGTCAGGACTAACTCAGTCTTGTCCGGATTGAGTTTGAGGTGGTTGCAGTTCATCCAGTCCTGAATGAATGTCATTACGGTCTGAACATTGGAAGCAGATGAGGGGGAGTTGGAGAGATTAAAGATTAGCTGGAGATCATCAGCGTAGTTAAACACCGTGACCTCCATCTGCTGTAACGAAAAAATGAGGGGATAGATGTACAAATTAAATAAAAGTGGGGAAAGTGATGAGCCTTGAGGGACTCCGCACTCCACTTTGCGAAAGTCAGCGGTGAAATTGGCCAAATGGACGGCTTGGGCCCTCCCTGTGAGGAAGGACTCAATCCACGAGAAGGCAGAACCTTCTATGCCCGCCGCCCTGACACGGCTGAGAAGAATGGAATGATCCACCGTGTCAAAGGCGGCGGACAGATCTAATAAAATCAAGGCTTGCGGAAGGTTGGTGTCAATGCCTTCACGTAGCACGTCCATTACCGAGATCACCACTTTCTCGGTGGAGTGCAATGGGCGAAAGCCGGCTTGACGGGGGGAAAGACAGTGATTGATTTCAACATGAGTGCTTAAGGTGGTTGTGACGTGAATTTCCAAAATTTTTGCTAGGTAAGGCAGTAGGGAAATGGGACGGTAGTTGGAGGGGGAGGAAGAATCAGCGTCAGGTTTTTTAATAATAGGTATGACAACCGCTGATTTATGTATATCAGGAACGTTTCCCTTCTTTAGCGAGTCATTGAGGAGGGTCAAAGGGGGAGTGGGGGAAGATAAATAGATTTCCCTGAGGATATGGGCGGGGGCAAAATCTAAGGGAGAACCGGATTTGACTCGGTGAAGTAATGAGAAGAAGGTGTCCTCAGTTAAAGGTGGAATAAGGTTAAGTTTGGGGACAGTGGGGGGAGGGGAAGAATTGACAAATGCAAGGGAGGGTGGTGGAATGTTAAGTTTGATTTTGAGTATTTTATCAATAAAAAACTCATTGAGCGAGTTACAGAAGGACTGAGAGGGGGGAATGGTAGTCCTGGTTCGACTGGATAATGCTAATTCATGGACCGCGGTAAAGATTTCCTTTGAGCGAGACTCAGCTGCCATAATCCTGCTGGTATAGAATGCAGTTTTAGCCGCTAGAATGCCCGCTTTATAAGTTTTTAAAACAGACAGATATATAGTCTTTAGCTCTGGGCTGTAGTCTTTCCTCCAGGCTTTGAGTGATTAAATGTGTCTTACTGAATGCATGGCTTAGTGACTTAACAGTGTGAAAGTCTGTATCAGTATGTGTTGTGTAAGCTGCTGCATGGGTTGGTGAGTAGCTACATGAGTGTCTAAATGGGTTACTGATTGCTTGCCTGAGTACTTGTATGACTGCGTGTGTGTGTGTGTGTGGGAGGTGTGTGACTGCATAGATGTGTGAGTGGTTGATTTGCTGGGTGTATGGGTTCAAGAGTGCATGTGGAAACAGCTGTTTGGGTGGGTGAGTGTGTGTGTTGGTGAGTGAATGGATGTCTCAGTGGTACATGTGCAAGTAACTACATATATAAAAGGCAGTATATGTGAGTGATGGTGTATATAAATACCTATATGTGAGAGTCAGTAATTGTGAGAGTGGCTGCATGGATGAGTGTGTATTTGTATCAGTGATTCTATAAGAGAGTAATTATGTGTTAGCATCTGTATGAATAAATGAGGTTGTGTCCGTGTAACTGTATAGGTGAGTAAATAGAAGTATGATTGATTCTTTGCATGACTAAGTGTGTGAGTAACTCTGGATATGTGGCAGTGTGTGAGTGTCTGTATAGGTATATGAGTGCATATGATAGTGTTGTATTGATGAGTGACTGCATGTATGAGTGACTGTACGGGTGAATAAGTGGATGTGTGCATAGACCTAGGAATCAGTCAGTGCGTATTTAGTAACTGGTATTGATGTGTCTATTTTTTCGAAAATGGTCGTCTGTATTTTAGAGTAGGTGTATCAAAGGTTATATTCAGGTGTGAGGAGGTGCATCAGATTTTCACGTGGATGATGTCATCAGTGATGTCACTGACCATGTCATAAATGATGTAATATGTGATGTCATCAGCAGTGCATTGCGGGGGTGTGAGTTATAGTTAGCTGAACGATGTACAACGCCACAATTTCTATGGTTTTGTACGAGTGAAATGTCCAACTAACTATAACATTCCTGAAACCTATGGTTTTTTCAGTGAATTTCTATGGTTTTTAAATGCTAATTTCTAACTATAACGTGCCTGAAACCTATGGTTTTTCCAGTGAATTTCAAAGGTTTTTTTAATGAAAATTTGTAAGTCTAATGTACCTCAATCCTATGTTTTTATATATATATATATATATATATATATATCATTCAACAAAGTTGCCTGCTAAGAGAAGTTTCCACACGGGTAAGTAAAGTTCAGCCTCAATTTTATTGGAGAAACAGCGGTGTCATCACAGCGGACTGTCTCGCCATAGTTCCATGTCCTGCCCAACGCGTTTCGTGCACTGGAGCACTTTGTCAAGGGCTGCGGGCATCTCCCAAGCGAACAACAGCATGGCGGTTTCTTGGAGCACTTTTAATTTCATTAACTCCGCCCAGGTGGGCGTGGCCGTCAACGCGGCCCGCTGGTTCTTGTAGTGCCTCTCTCTTACTACTGTGAGTCGCCATCCATTGTGCTCAAATAAAAGTCTTTAAACTCCCAAGTGGGTTGCGGTAAACACTCACGATGTGAGTCCTGCACATTATTTCCTCCAAAGGGCTTTACTCGTCCTTTCAACTGCGCTGCCGTCAGGCGTCACAAAAGGGCTGCATCGCTGCAACGGGAAACTTCTCGCGGCTCAGGCTGGGCCTCTAAATACCATTCAACAAAGTTGCCTGCTAAGAGAAGTTTCCACACGGGTAAGTAAAGTTCAGCCTCAATTTTATTGGAGAAATATATATATATAAAAACATGAAAAAGAGAGGGGGGATCTGGGAGCTAAAAAAGGTCCAGTTTCCATGCTCCCTAGATTTAATATATATCACCAGGAGGACAAAGTTCCTACGGGCGGGTGCAAAAAGTCACCCGAGCCCTTAAAAAAGAAAATAGAGAGTGAAAGAGTTCCTAGTTTGAAAACCCACTCAGGTCAGTGGAAGACCACTCTATGTCCTCTGTTGCCCTCACACACCCCGAAAGGTGTCATGCTTCATCATCGGGCAGTTGCTCCTCGTAGGGCCGGCGCTGCAATTCCCTATGGGCTCCCGAAGGGTCACTTTGACGGAGATCTTTTAAGAACCGCCGGATGGTGCATGTGGGTGTGTGAAAAGTGGGTTCAGTGTAGAAGGTAAAAAGGGTGCGTGCAAGTTAGTGAAAACATGGAGGGTCATCATGCAGCGAATCATATAGGTGTACCCTGAGCAGAATTAAACTGCTAAAAAATTTGACCCTGAAGGTACATTATGCCCAGGAATCATTGTTTTAAAGGCCCAACATGTTTCGTGACTCTTTCGCCTGGAGGGTCGGTGGCGCTTCGTCCCGCCTGTAGGAACTTTGTCCTCCTGGTGATATATATAAATACATATACATACACATACATACACACAATTGTGAATAATTTTTAGTTAGGAAAACTATATTCATTCTTTTTATAAAAAAATATACAAAAGTAGCACCCTACACGATTGCTGCGTGCATTCGAGTAGCCATTTTGAAAATTCGCGCTGGGGTCGCGACTTTAGCATAAACTGTAAAGTATAAAATATCTTTAAAAATACTTAAAGGAAAACTTTTATTTATAATTAATTTAAAGTATTATTTTCAATATAATTTTGACTTAAAATTATTTAATTATTATTGGATTCGGAGGTTAGGAGGGATGGCCATTTTGCTCGATCTGTTTTGCAAGATTTTTTGGTTTAGTCAGGTGGACACCCTCCTCCGGGTGAGGTATGGCTTTAAATTCTTTTCAAAAGGTGAGGAATCAACAAGCAGAAGTATCCATCAGAAGAGGAAGTTACTTACCTTCAGTAACGCTTTTTCTGGTGGATCTGCATGTGGATTCCTCACTGTCCTACCCACCTCCCTGTTGTCCACCTGTTTCTACCAAAAAGATGTTTCCAATGTTTGGCATGAATGTTTTGAATATGTCTTATTCATGCTTATGTTTTAATAGTGAGAAATGCTTGATCTGTTGCTATTTCTTTATGCCTTTATTTGTTATGCATTTCTCTATATTATATATATATATAATATATATATTGTGCGATCAAGGCCATCTGGTGGCCGAAACGCGTAATGGCGTGCTGTGTGGGTGCTGACTTTCATTAAAATCCTGTGAAGCACGAGCTGGTGTCCGTGTGCTTTCTTCCTCGCCGCCAGGAAGTGGGAGACAGCTTTTGGAATATATATATATCTATATCTCTCTATATCTCTATATCTCTATATCTCTATATCTCTCTCGATATATATATATATACTCCAAATCCTTATTGTTGAAAGGAAGTAAGCACTCACGGGAGACACTCAGAATAACATTTCTTCCGAGTGTCTCCCGTGAGTGCTTACTTCCTTTCAACAATAAGGATTTGGAGCGTCGAGGATTTGTGGCTTGCACGAGTGCACCCACCCGTGAGTGAATTCCCGAATAAAGGTGCAATTCGAGCCGATATATGTATATATATGTATTATCTACTGACAGTCGCCAGTAGATAGTTCTAGTTAGGACCGTGTTTCCATAGGAAATCTCAAAATTCTATTTTGAATAACTTTGGCGCCGGTTGAAAGATCCTCACGAAATTTTCAAAACTAATGGGGCGCTCCGCTCAGCTCCCACCCTGGATGTCTCGGGGTGATTCGTCAAGCGGGGGCTGAGAAAAAAGGGGGGTCCCAAAACGCGTTTTCCCCATGCATTTTCCCATAGACCTTTAGTCGAAGGTACAGCCCGAACCGCTGAACAGAATTACTTGAAATTTGGCAAAGAGGTAGTCCTCAGGTCAGGGATGTGCCTTTTGCATATATGGTGTCAATCTGTTCAGTAGTTCCTGATAAAATTGCAGTTAAAAGTACATAAATATCTATATGCGCGCACGGTGCCGCGCGCGAGCGTAATTCTGATTGGTGGTTACATGTCAGTCAACATTCGAATCGGTCGCAATCAGGAAGTGTTGTCCGCCATTTTGTGTGTGACAGTGAAAAAAAAAGGTGGAGAACGTGAAAAGGGGGCAGGGTACAGAGTTCCTGACCCCCTAACTTTTGTCAGGGTGTCCCTGAAGGACCATTAAGGGTGAAAAGAACATTGTAATTTTTTTTTAAAAAATCGCGGTGTGCGCGCACCGTCGCGGGGTGCGTGCATGGCAGAAAAAAAATCATAAAAATAATAGAATTAAAAATCAAATTTAAGTGTTTAGATGTTAGGTGGCTCTAAAAAGAGCCGTTGTGTTAATTGAGAATCAGAGGAACAAAAAAATGACAACAATTATAGGGTGCCGCATGTGTGCTGCTGTATCTTGCTCTCTATTAGGGGAATGCTGGTGTCCCCATAACAGAGAAGAGCATTGCACGCATTGCACCGTATATGCACCCTCTTAAACAGAGGGTGTATATCCAGAGGAACAGAAGCAGGTGAAGCTGCTACCGCAGATGAAGTGCTCGGCTGAGCTGCCGATGATGTGCTCGGCTGAGCTGCTGCGGATGTGCTCGGCTGAGCTGCTGGAGGGTTTTCTCTAGCAGCTCGAGCATAAGCCACAGGATGTACATCTCTAACGTGCCTGATCATAGTGAAGATACTAAAAGAGTATTTTTTTTTAGGATCTCCTCTTGATAAGACACCACCACAAATAGTGCAGGTGACTTTTGGAGCATTCACCTTCTTCTGCCCCTCTGGAAAAGTGAAAAATTGCCATATAAAAGAGTTTTTCTGTTTCCTCTGTCTCTGTGGCATAAGGGTCTCCTGCTCACTCCCAGAAGATGACTGCTGCTCTGCCATTCTCAAGTACTGGAGTACTGGAAAAGCTGCTCAGCTCCTTCTCCCAGGGAATCAGAAGTAATAATGAGGGGAGTGGGTGTGGTGTTGGAAGTTTCTGGAACAGAAACTACTATAAACCAATGAAAAGTGTCATTTCTAAAACACATGACTGCGCACGGAGCACGCACGCATGGGCGTACGGAGCACGCACATGCGCACGGATCACGCACGCATGAGCGTAAGGAGCACGCACGACGTACGCATGTGCACGTGGAGAACATACGCATGCGCACACTGAGCACGTACGCATGCGTGCTCCGTGCGCGCACGGTCAAAAACACTTAAAAAAAATACATTAAAAGTGTTTATAGAAGATATTAACTATGCTGTTCAACTCTATCCAAATTTACAAAAAAAAAAAAACTGAGCCATTCCATATTACAGGATAAAGTTAATCTATAACTATATATATATAGTTAGCTTATTGTAAAATAAACATTTAAAAAATATTATAAGACATTCATAAATTAGCATTTAAAAAACCTTGCAAATTCACTTAACAAACCATAGGTATCACGAACGTTGTAGTTAGGAATTCGCATTTGAAAAACCTTGCAAATTCACTGAAAAAACCATAGGTTTCACACATGTTATAGTTAGCTGGACATTTCACTCGTAAAAAACACAATGAAATTCCACCGTTATAGTTAGTTCAGCTAACTATAACCCGCAATCCACTGCTGATGACATCATATATTACATCACTCATGACATGGTCAGTGACATCACTCATGACATCACTGATGACATCTCAAATGACATCACTGATGACATCACTGATGACGTCATCCATGTGATAAATTACAACATCTTCTCACACCCTAAAATAACCTTTGATACACCGACTCAAAATGTAAGAGTTTCATTCTCAAAACCATACATACTGCAATACCAATAACTACATACCCACTTATTAACTCTTAGGTCTACATACACCTCCACTCATTCACCTGTACAGTCACTCATACTTAGTCACTCCATACAAAACTATCATATGCATTTATACACCTATATAGACACTCACACACTACTAATCATCCATAGAGGTACTCTCACACCTACTCAGTCATGCAAATAATCACACTCCCATTTACTCACCTATGCGGTTATACACACTCAAGTTCACGTACTCATAAAAATAGTATCACATTCTTGCGCTCTTATAGAATCATTGATACAAGCACACTCATCCATACAGTCACTCTCACAATCACACACTCTGACATCTACCCACTTATATACTCTTATACACATATATACTGCCTTTCACATATGTAGTTAGTCACAAATGTACCACTGAGATATACATTCAATCCCTAACACACCCATACATACACTCACTCAACCCTACAGTTCATGACAGATGCACTCTTAAAACCATGCACCCATAGAATCACCCACTCACACATCTATGCATAGAGTCACACACACCCTACCCACACAAACACTCAGGAACCCATACAAATACTGAGACAAGCACTCAATATCTCATATAGACACTGATATAGGTATTCACAAAACCATGCCGCCACTTATACACCAACATACAGACACATACAAACATTTACACAGTTTAGTCACTAGTATGCAGTAAGATACATTTAATGACTCACTTATAGAGTCAGTTACGCACCACAGAAAATCATCCATTTACACACTTGTACACCCACTCATTCTTCAACAGGCCTTTCCCTATATATATTAAACTTGTTCAGAAACACATACTCCATGGATGATGTCATCAGTGATGTCATCAGTGATGTCATTTGAGATGTCATCAGTGATGTCATCAGTGATGTCATGAGTGATGTCATGAGTGATGTCATGAGTGATGTCATGAGTGATGTCATGAGTGATGTAATATGTGACATCATCAGCAGTGGATTGCGGGTGCGCGAGTTATAGTTAGCTGAACTAACTATAACGGGGGAATTTCATTGGTTTTTTACGAGTGAAATGTCCAGCTAACTATAACGTGTGAAACCTATGGTTTTTTCAGTGAATTTGCAAGGTTTAACACCGCTTTCCATCAGCTGTGTTTTCTGATGACGTGTCGTGCCGGCCCCGCCCAACAGCAGAACCCCTTTACATCCAAACAGACTCTTCCACTCTCTCACCGGAAGTGAAACCAGGCCACGCGGACACTTTCACAATAAAACAGCCGGGAATGTACTTTTCGGTAAAAAAACACATTTCTTCCTCCTAATTTATCAAATAAATGACTCACTGAAGAAAAGGGGCCAGCTTCAATCGGTAAAAAGCCATTACAACGACTTCTTTACTTCGCGATACCATTACCACGCATTTTTTTTTAGAACGCATGGTCATTTACCATGCATGCCTTTGCAACGAATTTTGTTGTAAAGGTATGTATGGTAAATGACCATGAGTTCTAAAAAAAATGTAGATGATCTATGGAAACAGAGGCTGTTCTGTTTCCTCAACGACGTGCACCGCCCCTCAGAGACGACATGAAGCAGGAACCACTAGGAGAGAAGAACCACAAGGAGTGAGAGGTAAGGGGCATTGGGTGGTGGTTACTTTTCTAGGGTTTAGGGTGGTGCAGTGGTGTTTGGGTAGTGTAGGGGGGCAGTGTTTTAGGGATTAGGACAGTGCAGTAGCCTTTGGGTAGTGTAGGGGGTTGTGCGGGCGGTAGTGTTTTAGGGTTTATGGTAGTGTAGTGGTGTTTGGGTAGTGTAGGGGGTCTTGCTGGTGGTAGTGTTTTAGGGTTCAGGGCAGTGCAGTGGTGTTTGGGTAGTGTGGGGTGTCGTGCCGGGTTAGTGTTTTAGGGATTAGGGTAGTGCAGTGGTGTTTGGGTAGTGCAGGGGTCATGCTGAGGGTCGGTTTAGGGTAGTGCAGTGGTGTTTGGGTAGTGTAGGGGGCCGTGCTGGGGGTAGATTTAGGGTTTGTGGCAGTGCAGTGGTGTTTGGGTAGTGTACGGGGTTCTGCTGGGGGTAGTGTTTTAGGGTTTAGGGTAGTGCAGCGGTCTTTGGGTAGTGTAGGGGGTCCTGCGGGGGGTAGTTTTAGGGCAGTGCAGTGGTATTTAGGTAGTGTAGGGGGTAGTGCTGGGGGTAGTGTTTTAGTGTTCAGGGCAGTGCAGTAGTGTTTGGGTAGTGTGGGGTGTTGTGCCGGGGTAGTGTTTTAGGGATTAGGGTAGTGCAGTGGTGTTTGGGTAGTGTAAGGGGTTCTGCTGGGGGTAGCGTTTTAGGGTTTAGGGTAGTGCACTGGTGTTTGGGTAGTGGAGGGGTCATGCTGAGGGTCGGTTTAGGGTAGTGCAGTGGTGTTTGGGTAGTGTAGGGGCCATGCTGGGGGTAGATTTAGGGTTTATGGCAGTGCAGTGGTGTTTGGGTAGTGTACGGGGTTCTGCTGGGGGTAGTGTGTTAGGGTTTAGGGTAGTGCAGTGGTGTTTGGGTAGTGTAGGGGTGCTGCTGGCGGTAGTGTTTTAGGGTTTAGGGTAGTGCAGTGGTGTTTGGGTAGTGTAGGGGGTCCTGCGGGGGTGGTGTTTTAGGGCAGTGCAGTGTTATTGGGGTAGTGCTGGGGGTAGTGTTTCAGGGTTCAGGGCAGTGCAGTGGTGTTTGGGTAGTGTGGGGGTCGTGCCGGGGTAGTGTTTTAGGGGTTAGGGTAGTGCAGTGGTGTTTGGGTAGTGCAGGGGTCATGTTGAGGGTCGATTTAGGGTAGTGCAGTGGTGTTTAGGTTGTGTAGGGGGTCTTGATGGGGGTAGATTTTGGGTTTAGGGTAGTGCACTGGTATTTGGGTAGTGTGGGGGGTGCTGCTGGTGGAAGTGTTTTAGGGTTTAGGGTAGTGCAGTGGTGTTTGGGTAGTGTAGGGGGTCATGCTGGGGGTAGATTTAGGGTAGTGCAGTGGTGTTCGGGCAGTGTAGGGGGTTGTGTTTCAGGGTTTAGGGCAGTCGTGTTCGGGCAGTGTAGGGGGTCATGCAGGGGGTGGTGTTTCAGGGTTTAGTGCAGTAGTGTTCGGGCAGTGTAGGGGGTCGTGCAGGGGGTGGGGGCAGTGCAGTCATGTTCGGGCAGTGCAGTTGTGCAGGGGGTAGTGTTTCAGGGTTTAGGGCAGAGCAGTGGTGTTCGGGCAGTGTAGGGGGTCGTGCTGGGACTGGTGTTTTAGGGTTTAGGGCAGTGCAGTGGTGTTTGGGTAGTGTAGGGGGTCGTGCTGGGGGTGGTGGTTCAGGGTTTAGGACAGTGCAGTGGTGTTCGGGCAGTGTGGGAGGTCGTGCTGGGAGTGGTGTTTCAGGGTTTAGGGCAGTGCAGTGGTGTTCGGGCAGTATAGGGGGTTGTGCTGGGGCTGGTGTTTCAGGGTTTTGAGCAGTGGTGTTCGGGCAGTGTAGAGGGTCTTGCAGGGGGTGGAGTTTCAGGGTTCAGTGCAGTGGTGTTCGGGCAGTGTAGGGGATCGTGCTGGGGCTGGTGTTTCAGGGTTTAGGGAAGTGCAGTGGTGTTCGGGCAATGTAGGGGGTCGTGCTTGAGATAGTGTTTCAGGTTTTTTGGCAGTGCAGTGGTGTTCGGGCAGTGTAGGGGTCGTGCTGGGAGTGGTGGTTTATGGCAGTGCAGTGGTGTTTGGGCAGTATAGGGGCGCATGCTGGGTTAGTGTTTTAGGGTTTAGGGCAGCGCAGTTGTGTTTGTGTAGTGAGCAGCGCATCCGCTGCATCGCTAGGCAAGACCTAAAAAGCATTGCACCAAGATGGCTGCCAACACTTCCTGGATTGAAGTGTTGGCAGCCAATTAGAGCCAAGCTTGTGCTTGTGTAGTTAGGTCCCGCACAGATATATAAAGATTTTTTTCCTTTAATATCTTGAAAACTACTGAATGGATTTACACCATTTAAAAAAAGTTCGCTTTATGAACCAAGCACTAGCTTTTTGCCAAATTTGGTGTAATTCCGTTAAGCAGTTCGGGCTGTAGTCGTGTCCAAAGTTTCCTATGGGAAATAACATGGAGAAAACGCGTTTTGGGACCCCCTTTTTTGTCGGCCCCCCGCTAATCACCCTCTAACTTTTAGGATAGGAGCTGACCGGAGCTGGACCAATGTTTTGAAAATTTTGTGAAGATTCGTCAACCGGCACCAAAGTTATTGGGAAAAGAAAAAACGCCTTTTGAATAGAAACAAGGTCCTAACTGTAACTACCTACTGGCGACCGCCAGTAGGTGATAGATATAGATATAGATATATATATATCTCTCTATATATATCTATATATATTATCTACTGGCGCTTGCCAGTAGATAGTTATAGTTAGGACCGTGTTTCCATAGGAAATCTGAAAATTCCTTTTTGAATACCTTTGGCGCCGGTTGACAAATCCTCGCGAAATTTTCAAAACTAATGGGGCGCTCAGCTCCTACCCTGAAATTCTCGGGGGGATTCATCAAGCAGGGGCTGAGAAAAAGGGGGTCCCAAAACGCATTTTCCCCATGCATTTTTCCATAGGACCTTTAGTCGCAGCTACAGCCCGAACGGCTGAACAGAATTACGTGAAATTTGGCAGAGAGGTAGCCATAAGGTCAAGGAAGTGCCTTTTGCAGGTCTGGTGTAAATCTGTTCAGTATTTCCTGAGAAAATAGCATTTAAAAGCATATCAATATCTAAACGTGCGCACCGTGCGCGACCTGTGCGCGCACCCTGCCGTGCGTGAGCGCAATTCTGATTGGTTGTTAGATGTCGGTAAACATTCGAATCGGTCGAAACCAGGAAGTGTCGGCCGCCATTTTGTCTCTCGCAGTCTGAGGGGGTGAAAATAAAAGGTGGAGAACGTGAAAAGGGGGCAGAGTGGACAGTTCTTGACCCCCTAGCCTTGGTCAGGGGGTCACAGAAGGACCCCCAAGGGAGAAAAACTGAATTTTTTTTTAAAAAAAATGTAAATCGCGAGGTGCGTGCACCGCGCGCACATGGCACGCACTGCGAACCGTGGGTGCTCGGTGTGCGAAGCGCACCGAGCGCCCACAGCGCGCGCACGGTGCGCGAAGCGCACGGTGCGCACACGGTGCGCGCACTGTGAAAAACCAGATTTTTTTTATTTTTTATAAATGCATAACTTAGCATTTAAAAAACCGTACAAATTCACTTAAAAAACCATAGGTTTCACACACGTTATAGTTACGAATTAGCATTTAAAAAACCTTGCAAATTCACTTAAAAAACCATAGGTTTCACACATGTTATAGTTAGCTGGACATTTCACTCGTAAAAAACCAATGAAATTCCCCCGTTATAGTTAGTGCAGGCAACTATAACTCACGCGACCGCAATCCTCTGCTGATGACGTCAGATATTACATCACTGATGACATATGTGTCTTTATGAAAAATAAATATTTGTAATATATGTATAGCTAAAGATTAATGGAAGAAGACATGGGAAAATAAGTGTCTAAATACAGTGATGTAATATCTGACGTCATCAGCAGAGGATTGCGGTCGCGTGAGTTATACTTGCCTGCACTAACTATAACGGGAGAATTTGCAAGGTTTTTTACGAGTGAAATCTCCAGCTAACTATAACATGTGTGAAACCTATGTTTTTTTTAAGTGAATTTGCAAGGTTTTTTAAATGCTAATTCCTAACTATAACGTGTGTGAAACCTATGGTTTTTTAAGTGAATATATATATGCATATATATGTATGTGTATATATACACATACATACATATATAAACGTATATATATAATCTGTATATCTATATAAATATAAATGCTTGCATACATATACATATATGCATACATATGCATGTTATGTACATGAACGTTTGAAAAACACTAATACAAGCAAAGCTAAAAAGCCACCTAATTCCAAACAGAATTGCTTGAACTTAAACGAGGGTGAGAACTATTGCATTTTCAATGCTTGTTTACTTTGGTTCCATCAAGAAGGCATTCAGATGTGTCACACATTTGCCATAAATTCTGAATGGTAGCACTCCAGTTGCTCATTAGATCACTGTAGTAAAGCTACTGCTCACCAGGGAAGTCTGCTGCTGGTATTCAAAGTGCATGTTTCAGTCTGCATGTCAGAATTTTTTACTGAAATAGAAGAGGATTTTAGAAGTCACTCAAAATGTGCTCTAATTATTCTTTTTTACGTACTAATCATAATTTCTATGGCAAAATGAACCCCCTCATTGTGTTCCTTTTAAATTAAACTACTCCCTCTCTGCTACTCCCTCTCTGCTACTCCACTACTCCATTACCCTCTACTACTCCACTATACTCTACTACTCACTCTCTACTACTCTCCTACTCCCTACTACTCTTCACTACTCTACTACTCTCTCTATTACTCTCTACTACTCTCTCTCTACTACTCATTCTCTACTACTCTCTCTGCTACTCACTCTCCACTACTCTACTACTCACTCTCTACTACACTCTACTACTCACACTACTCTCTATTACTCATCCTCTACACCTCTCTGCCTCTCTCTACTACTCTCCACCTGCACACATATGCACATATATATGCATATATATGCATTTATATATATGTATGTTTATATATATATATATATATATATATATGTATATATATATATATATATATATACACATATATATATATATATATATAATCTGCATATCTATATAAATACAAATATAAATGCATGCGTACATATCCATATATGCATGTTCTGTACATGACTTTGAAAAACACTAATAAAAGCAAAGCTAAAAAGCCACCTAATTACAAACAGAATTGCTTTAACTTAAACGAGGGCGAGAACTATTGCATTTTCAATGCTTGTTTACTTTGGTTCCATCAAGAAGGCATTCAGATGGGTCACACATTTGCCATAAATTCAGAATGTTAGCACTCTAGTTGCTCATTAGATCACTGTAGTAAAGCTACTGCTCACCAGGGAAGTCTGCTGCTGGTATTGAAAGTGCATGTTTCAGTCTGCATGTCAGAATCTTTTAATGAAATAGAAGAGGATTTGAGAAGTCACTCAAAATGTGCCCTAATTTTCCTTTCTGGAGCACTAATCATACTTTCTATGGCAAAATGAACCCCCTCATTTTGTTCCTTTTTAAATTAAATGTTTTAAGAGTTACCTCTTATTCAAATCACAATGGCTTCAGGTGTGCCATACGTTTATCATAAGTAGGACTGTTAGCGCTCTAGTTGTTCTTTGGAACACTCTGGGAAGCTGCAGTAGAACACAAAGGAATCAACTGACAGGCTCTGCCCTTGCTGGATGTACATGTTTTACTGAGAATGTCAGACTTCATTCTCACATGACTGAGAAAGATAATGTAAATTTACAGAAAATATGTTCTCAGTTTAGCTTATAGATCACCTTCCAAACCTCTGTGGGAAAAGCATGAGAAAATAGTTCTCACTGATGACATCTCAAATGACATCTCAAATGACATCACTGATGACATCATCCAGTGAATGTGTGTTTTTTCTGAAAATTACATATGTTTTATATATGTATATCTCAAGGTCGATGGAAGAATAAATGGGTATATAAGTGTATAAATGAATGATTTGTTTTTGAAAAATTGATTATATAACTGACTGATTAAGTGTATCTTAGTGGATACATGGCTTAGTGAGTAATGTTTAAATGTGTAAATATCTGTATCAGTCTCCACTTTGTGTATAAGTGGCTGCATGGGTTGGTGAGTAGCTACATGAGTGTCTATATAGGTTATTAGTTGGTTTTTTGAGTATCAGTACGAGTGTCTGAGTGTCTCTATGGTTCGGTGGGGGGTATTATGTACTGCATAGGTACATGAATGAGTGACTCACTGTTTGTATGTGTTGAAGACAGCATGTGTGCAGGACTGTATGGGTGGATGAGTGTGTGCATGGGTGTGTTGGTGAGTGAATGGCTGTCTCAATAGTGTCTTTATGAGTAACTACATATGTTTTAAACTAGTATGTGTGACTATTGGTGTATACAAGTGAGTATGAGTGAGAGATTGACAGAGTTCCTGTATGAATAAGATGTGTTTCTTTAAGTGATTGTTTAAAAGACTAAGTATGTGTAAGTTTCTGTAGAAGTAAGTGTGGTGGTGTGTGTACAACTATGTGCAAGTAAATGGATGTTTGATTCTTTATTAGCATGAGTGACTATGTGTGTGAGTAACTCTATGGATGGGTGGCATTGTGTAACAGGATGTATAGGTGTACGAGTACATATGATGAGTGAGTACATGTATGAGTGACTGTATAGGACTGTTGGTGAATGAGTAGATGTGTATGTGGATCTTCGAATTACTGAATAGGTTGTTGTAACTGGTATTGGTATGTCCATTGTTTTGAACATTGTAGTTTCTATTTTTGAATGTGTGTAGCAAAGGTCATATTAGGGGAAGAGGAGGTCTGCCACTCTATCGCAAGGATGATGTCATGAGTGATGTCATTAGTGATGTCATTTGAGATGTCATTTGAGATGTCATGAGTGATGTCACTGACCATGTCGTGAGTGATGTAATATGTGACGTCATCAGCAGTGCATTGCGGGCGAGCGAGTTGTAGTTAGCTGAACTAACTATAACGGGGGAATTTCAATGGTTGTGTACGAGTGAAAAGTCCAGCTAACTATAACGCCCCTGAAACCTATGGTTTTTCCAGTGAATTTCTAAGGTTTTTTAAATACCAATTCCTAACTATAACGTGCCTGAAACCTATGGTTTTTTCAGTGAATTTCTAAGGTTTTTTAAATGCTAATTTCTAACTATGCCTACAGAGATAGGACATGTGAAGAAAGAAGAAAAAACGCACAGAATGAAAAAATAGAAATGCAGAAAGAAGCAACAAAATTCCTCAAAGACGAAGAAAAGTGCAGGAAGAAGGAAAACGTGCAGAAAGAACAAACAGAAGAGCAGAAAGAAGCCTTGTTGCAAAATCATCCTGTACCCTCAACTTTTTCAGACGGATACTGGTGGTAACTGAGTGACTAACCAGTCCTAGAGCCAGTGCTATGTTAAAAGACACTCAGAATACAGTGAAAACACCTACATACACTAGGGAACACTATGCGTTGGGGTCCCCCTGTGATCAGCATGACCTCCTCTGTAAGCCCCTAGTATATAATAGGGCAGGGGATTACAACTACCTCTTAAAACGCGCCACAGGGCGTGTTTGCACACGTCACCCCAGGCCCCGTCCCCTCCCTTCCCCACTGTGTAAACACGCCCTGTGGCCGTTCTAAGTTGGGAGATTCAGTCCCCTTGAATCCTGAGGGTCCCTAGGGTCCAACTAGCCCACTAGGTACCTCCAGTATGCGCCACAGAGCTGCGTTGCATAGAGGTGTAAAAAGGAGCGTGGCCTCAGAACACCTGTCTGCAACGCAGCTCCCTGGCGCACACTGGAGATACCTGTTGGGCTAGTTGGCCCTCAGGGACCCTCAGTATTGAAGGGGAATTAATTCCCCAACTTACAACAGGCCAGGGGGCGCGTTTGCAGAGTACTGCAAGGAGGGGGCGTGGCCTCCAGCGCGATGCCGGTCTTTTATTTATTTTATTTTTTTAAGAAGGAGGGCTGTGTGGCCCCCTTCTTTTTCTAACTTACTGGCCCTGGGGACCCCATCCCCCAGGGCCTGCACCCTAATTTTTTTGGTTGAAAAAAATTAATTTGGCCCTCCCAAGGCCTTAATCGGCCCCGGGGACCCCAACCCCCGGGTCATGGCCTTTTTTCTAATTTAAATTCGCCTTTTTTTTATTTAAATTCTTTAGGAGGGGGCTGCGTTGCCCCCCTCCTCAGGCCACTTATGGCTCCGGGGACCCCATCCCCCGGGGCCGGCCTTTGTTTTTTATTATTTTAAAAATATAAATATTTATAGAAACACCTAGGACATGCTGGACAAACCGTATGTACCCATCACCATGACGATTTGCGTGATATTCATTAAAAGGCGACTAGGCATAGAATGAATCCACGTGGAATGTATTTACACCGCTAGTGAAGCTCTGACGTGTCTGACGCCCTACCGTGCCTAATCCCGGCCCCCCGCCGGTGGGTACTCTCCAAGAAGACACCCTTGTCGTTTATTTATACCAACATGGGTAGCTATTGACGGGCACATTTAATATACACGCATACCAAGCGATTCAAAGGGGATTCAACAAAAATTCGACCAAACTATGCAAGAAACCCCCCTCACGGTTAATAAAAAACACATCCACCACCGGATGTGTAATACTTTTATTTTACTCTCTGGAAAGGAGACGAACCTCACTTGAGAGTCACAGCGTGCTCCTGGCTGACCCCAATGCTGTGTTGCACCCACCAGTGCCCGCCGATTGCCTCACACCTACCCTTTTCACGGGCATTACATTTTGCGATGGGGGTGGAGGGTCAGGGGGTGTTTCTGCCACGTGAGCCCGGAGTCACAGTCACAAACGTCCTCTTCTTCCTGAATAAAAGTGAGATTATGCTGCATACTTGTTCATATTTTAAGTACTTCGCACAGACACACATTTTAAAAACAATACAGTTCCTAATACCCACCTTCTCTGAACAGTTAGCTTGCTGCCCCATCCACCTCCTCCCTATCCTCTGTTGTCTGAATCCATGGACTAGCCTCCTCCCTCCTGCCATGCATGGTCTGATGTGCTGCCACTGCCCTCCATTTAGCATGATGTACCAGTCCACTCCTCCTGCCCTCCATTGCCCAATTCTATGGCCCATCATTGACCTCCTGCTTAGCCTCTGTGCTTAGCTTGCTGCCCCTATTCTCCTTCCACCTGCCCTCCGATGTCTTTGTGCATGCCCCTGCTCCATCCTTTTTGCCCACTATGTTCCATGGACCTGCCACTCCTATCTACTCTGAGTGTTCTGTTGAGCTGCCACTCCCCTCCCACCTGCCTAGCATTGTCAGATGACTGTAACCTGTCCCTGCCACCTCCACCCTGCCTGTCCACATGCCATGCTCCTATCCCCTTCCTTCTGTCCTCCATGGTCCACTTTACTGCCACATTCTTCTGCCCTCCCTGGTCTGTTGTGCTGCAACTGCTCCTCTAGCCTGCCCCGTGTGATCTATTGTGTGGCCCCTTCCCCTGAACTCTCTTGTCTGTGCCCAGGTCCTGACCCTCCCTTCCATCCTCCATGGTCCTTTGTGCATGGCCCGCACCCTCTTTCTTGCCCATCATAGCCATTGTGCTGCCACTAACCCTCCCGCTTGCCATGCATGGTCTTCTGTGCTGCCATGGCCCCTCCCACCTTCCCTGTGTGGTCAGCTAGCTGCCCCTGACCCCCTCCCACCTTCCCTCCATGGTCTGTGTGTATGCCACTATAGTCTCATTGTTGCTCTCCATGGTGTGTCTTGTTTCTAGTGCCCATCCTGCCTGACCTCCATGGTCATCTTGCTGCTCCGGCCCTGCCACCTTGCCCCCAGCCCTCTGTTTCCATGTGCAGACCCCTATTCCCTCCCTCCTGGCTTGTCTGTTCCATTGTAATGCCCCTGATCCGTCCCTCCTGCCCTTTATGGTCTGTTATGCTGCAGCTTTCTCTCCTGTCTGTCCATTATGGTCAGCTAGCTACCATTGCCTCTTTCCCATCTGTTCTCTGTTGTCCATGTGCATGGTCCTGTCCCCTCTCTACTGCTTTCTGTTAGAAATGGGATTTCTGGTTGGCTAGGGCTTGCGCCAAAGCCAGGCAGAAACCACCACTCTAGTCAGATAACCCCTGCTCACCCCCTTGGTAGCTTGGCACGAGCAGTCAGGCTTATCCCGGAGGCAATGTGTAAAGCGTTTGTGCGCGCACCCAGCAACAACACCCTAGGCCCACCACAAAAGAAACTCCACACAAGGTATTATATAAAAATAACCCTTGTGTTATACCAAACACATTAGATAATATTCACACAATTTACACTGTGCCAACTGGCACTGGGCAGAATTTTACAAGGGATTATATGTACAGGGGACAGGGCCACATGGACCACAGTCAGAAATTAGCACTTTTAGAATTAGCACTTGGTAGGAATAACACTTTTATAACATAGCACATACAATCACTGTAGCACCAATTAGATCATGTAGCGCACAACCAGTAACCACTGGTAACAGGTAAGTACCACCTACGCAACCCTAACCACCTTAGGAAAATATTGCGCAGGGAACCAGGACCTCACTAGCACCACCTATACTAGGAGAAAAGCAACCACCTAAGTATCACAATACCGGTAGGGGTCTAAGCACATTACACATGATGCATCACAACACATTCAGAGGTGCAGGTTAGGAACAATAGCGCAAAACTCACATAAGCCACCACCTGTGGCAGTCCCTAGGCCAACTGGCCTTGTCGGGGCTCGGTCGCCCTATGTCCAGCAGAGTTAGGGCAAGACTGCGCAAGCTGCGCCAGCCAATGCGCAAAGTAGCACTGGGCACAATCTAAATGTTGCAGCTGCCCACTAAGGGCTGGGCAGCTGTGGAATTGAACTTGGGCACCGGTGTGCCTCTGGAGCCCTCTCTGGGCTCTGGTATGCAAATATGCCCTGGGGCAATGGTGGAGCCTCGTGGGCTCTAAACAAACAATGTGCCCCGTCGTTGGAGCCCTCTAGGCTCGAGAAATAATTCCCCCAGCGTGGGAGTCCCGCTTCGGGGAACTCGCGAGCCTTGCAGGCTCTTAAAACAGTGTGCCCCTTGGTTGGAGCACCTAGCGCTCTAAATACTTATGCCCCCAACGCTGGAGAGGCTCTAAACAACAATGTTGCTGCACGTTGGAGCACGGGGGGGGCGCTCAAGGAGTAAGCCGGTCCGGGACCGGCACCCACAGCACACGCCCGGAGTCCCCCAACCCTTCACACTGCTCTCCGGGGACTCTAGCGTCGTCTCCGCTCTTCGCTGTGGCCGGTAGCCCTCCGGCGGACTGCAGACTTGCTCGCTCTCTGTCTTTACTTGCTCGCTCTCCTTCTCTCGGGGAAGCGGGGGGTAGGCTCCCGTCTGCTTCCCTTCATCAGAGCGCGGCTGCCTCTCCGATCCCCTGATCACGTGGGTACACTCCCTCTGGCAGGGCCAATCCCAGCGCGGGGGAGAGATGACGTCGCCGAGACTCCGGGCCTGCGGCGGTGATTCCTTTGCGGGGTGGGCACCCGCTAGTAAATACGCAAAGGGGGGGTGCAACCAAAACGGCAAAGTCCCTGGCGGGGTGGGCACCCGCTAGGGATATTACTTCTCCAATAAAGCGGGGTAGGCTCCCGCTCGGGCACCACAATGCGGGGTGGGCACCCGCTTTGAATATGGCAAGAGCGGGGGAATCCCTACGTCGGGGTTCCCTCGCAGACCGTCGTAGCGCCGCGCTGCTGGTCACCCTGCAGGGGCTTCTCAGAAAAAGCGCTTCTCTACGCTGGGGTCCAAATAAAGCGCTCCTAGCGCTATAAGGCAAATAAAAGCGCTTCCAGGCGCTTTGAGCAAGGCCAGCAACAAAAGTCCTGGCAAAGTTTTAGGAAGGTAGGCAGGGGGGCAAGGCTGGGCCAGGGGCCAGCTCACTGGGCCCTCCAGGCAGGAAGGCAGTCCTAAGTGGTGGTTCCTCCTGGCTTCCAGCAGCAGCAGCCCCCCTCAGATAGGATCCTGGAAGAGAACAACTTGTAAGGGGACACAGTCCCTTCTTATACACCTTTTCCCTTTGTTCTTGGTTCAGGGTGAGGGGGAAAACCAGTCGCAGCTGGTTGGGGAGCACCCTTGATGTGTTCAGCCCCTCACTCTATTCACTGGCAGGGCTAGGGTCATCAGTCGCACCACAGGGGCCGGAGCCAGCATTGTGTAGGGAAAGCCCTGCCCTATTCAGGACCAAGGTGCACTCCTCCCCAGCCATCAGCATGCTAATCTCACACTCACCACTGGGGCAGACCCACCCAGACTCCTGGAGCCAGGCTCACCAGCCAGCTCCAGCCAATCACACGCCAGACACATTTTACACTAATATGCCAACTCCTAGAAGTGGCACTTCCGCACATGACATAATCACGCATTATACATCATTGCGAAGCATTCGATCACACGAGTCCGCACATACCAAACTCGAGCCTGCACACCCCACGCATCAGGAACTACCAGGGACACATACATTCCCCATGCATTCCTATGGGAGGGCAGGCCTATCTCACCACATGCACTCAGTGGGCGCACGCACTTTACTCTGGGACACAGAGAAAGTGCGCAGAAACCAAAAATCACTACCACCAGGTAACCAGTAAAAGCAAAAAGTTAAGGGGTGAACCTGCCAGAAGGGCCAAGTCCAACACTTTCTATGGATTGTTGTGCTGCACTCCCATCCCACATGCGCTGTGTGGTGTATTGTGCTGCTGCAAACCCTGATGCCTGCCCTGTAGGGTCAGTTTGGTGCACCTCTCCATGTCCCTCCTGTCCTCTGTTATCCGAGTCCATGTCGCTACCCCAATTCCTCCTGCCTACCATGATTCAATGTAGCATTTTGAACTTGGTAAGAGGGAGATTTTGAAAAAAAAACTGGGGTATTGATTTTCCCCTTTCAGTTACATTGAAAAAGAGGAGATTGTAGACAGGAGACAGATCAAATAAAGCCCATTTGAGCTTAAAAACATTGGACGTTTCCTGGCTGAAACGGGTCTGTTGGCATGTATGGTTGTACTACCACTGCCTCTTCCTTCTGCCCACAATGGTCTATTATATTGCCACAGCCTCTCTTGCCAGTCCTGTATTGTTGGTTTGTTGCCCCTGCCCCCCTTTCCACTGCCCTCCATAGTCTGTTGTGCTGCCACTGCCCTTCCTGCCTGCCCAGTGTGGTCAAATTGTTGCCTCTGCACTCTCCTACCTGCCTTCAAATTTCAGAGTCCGTGCCCCTGGCCTCTGCCTCTCAACAGTATCCCAATGAACAACTAGATTGCTAACATTCTATATTTATTACAAAAGTGTGGAACGCCTGACGTCATCTTGATGTAATCAAAACCATAATACCTAGAGTATTTCCTTTAGAAATTACATATATGAGAGTGTCTTATTTGCATCAAAATTATGGGTAGTGCTCTAAAAAACTAAAATGAGGACATTTTTTCTGAGTTTTCAAATAGCGACAAAGAACTTTTAAATTATTTGTAATCTTTATGTTTTTTTATCCAGTTGACCACTTGATTAAATGTTGCACCTTGGCGAGAGGATGTGGTGTTACTTCCAGAGCTGCAGACTTTGCAACTGGGGAACCAGGTTGGAGTTTCTGCTTCAGCTCAACATTCTGTGATTGTGGTCAAATCACTTAATCTCCCCATGTCTACAACCAAAATGAATTTGATCTTGTGTGATGTAACCAATGCTCATGTAAAGCATTCCAATACCTGACAAGTCTGCACTATATAAAACTGCAAATACACAAAAAATAAGTGTTTTGGACACTTCTGTCATTGGGCTACATGTTGGCTACAGCTGGGTGATATTTGTGCTGCATTTAGGCTCTTTTGTGTCTGGTGGCCATCTTGGGGGATTTATTTGTTATGAAGTTTCGGAATTTCCTCATTTACTGCAGTCTCCTCAGTAGGAAATGCTTTCAGTTTTGTACTTTGATTCCATCAAGAAGGTATTCAGATATGTCACACATTTGCCATAAATTCTGAATGTTAGCACTCTAGTTGCTCATTAGATCACTGTAGTAAAGCTACTGCTCACCACGGAAGTCTGCTGCTGGTATTAAAAGTGCATGTTTCAGTCTGCATATCAGAATTTTTTAATGAAATAGAAGAGGATTTGAGAAGTCACTCAAAATGTGCCCTAATTTTTCTTTCTTCAGCACTAATCACAATTTCTATGGCAAAATGAACCCCCTCATTGTGTTCCTTTTTAAATTAAATGTTTTAAGTGTTACCAGTTTATTCCAATCAAGATGGTTTCAGGTGTGCCAAACTTTTGTCATAAGTAAGACAGTAAGCGCTCTAGTTGTTCTTTCGAACACTCTGGGAAGCTGCAGTAGAACACAAAGGAATCAACTGACAGTCTCTGCCCTTGTTGGATGTACATGTTTTACTGAGAATGTCAGACTTCATTCTCACATGACTGAGAAAGATAATGTGAATTTACAGAAAATATGCTCTGTTAGCTTATAGATCACCTTCCAAACCTCTGTGGGAAAAGCATGAGAAAATAGTTCTCTCAAACATGATTCATGATATCACAGCAGAAGGCTTTTTCACATGGTAAAATCACCTTAGAACACACCACAATTCCTAAAATGAGTATGGTACCGTCAACAAATGATTTATAATGTAACTAAAGTCTTAAAACCTTCTATTAACTGCAATGCTTTTTAATGAGGTGCTATCATGTATATTGGTACCAAGATGGCTGCCAACACTTCTTGGATGAAGTGCTGACAGCCAATCAGAACTCACGATGAGATGTGTGGTTAGGCTCCGCCCAGATATGTGACTTTACTTTTGATTTTCTCAGGAACTACTTAACGGATTTACACCATTTAAGCAAAAGGCACATGCCTGACCCGAGGACTACCTCTATGCCAAATTTCAAGTAATTCTGTTCAGCCGTTCGGGCTGTACCTTCGACTAAAGGTCCTATGGGCAAATGCATGGGGAAAACGCGTTTTGTGACCCCCCTTTCTTCTCAGCCCCCGCTTGACGAATCACCCCGAGACTTTCAGGGTAGGAGCTGAGCGGAGCGCCCCATTCGTTTTGAAAATTTCACGAAGATAAGTCAACTGGCGCCAAAGTTATTCAAAATAGAATTTTCAGATTTCCTATGGGAACTCGGTCCTAACTATAACTATCTACTGGCGACCGCCAGTAGATAATATACATACACACATATATACACATATACTACTGGTGGTCGCCAGTAGATAGTTATAGTTAGGACCTATTTTCCATAGGAAATCCGCAACATTCTATTCCCAATAAGTCTGGCGCCGGTTGACGAGTCCTCGTGAAGTTTTCCAAACTTTTGGCCAGCTCCGCTCCGCTCCTACCCTGAAAGTTTTATGGTGATTCATAAAGCGGGGGCCGGAAAAAAGCGGGGGCCGGAAAAAAGGGGGGTCCCAAAACGCATTTCCCCCATGCAATTTTCCATAGGATCTGTTGTCGCAGCTACAGCCCGAACCGCTGAACGGAATGACACCAAATTTGGCAAAGAGGAAGTCCTCAGTTCAGAGTCGTGCCTTTTTCATAAATGGTGTGAATCCGTTCAGTAGTTCCTGAGAAAATTAGAGTTAAAAGTACATAAATATCTATGACCGGGGAGGATCCGCGGACCCTACACGCACCATAAGCGCACCCTCCCCGAACCGAGCGCACACCCTCCCGATCACTCGCTGAATGCTAATTGGCTGTCGAGTGTCTCTCTACATTCGAAACCAGGAACTGTTGGTGGCCATTTTCTGCCTCGGTAGAAGCGAGGCTGAAGAAGCAAGGGGAATAAGTGTGTAAAACATATAAAGGGGGCAGAGTAGAAATACTCTGACCCTCTAGAGGTGCTTAGGGGGTCCGAGAAGGACCCCCTGGGGCCCCCTTTTTAAAAAAAAAAACAGCAAAATGAGCGCGCGCGGTGCGCGCATCCTATCGCGGTGGGTGCGCGAAACCACAATTTTTTTTTTTTTTTAAAAAGACAGAAAATCATTGGTTGTATGACTGCTTTGTCACTGAAAGGTAGGGTGTATATTTCTGTTTTTTAAAGGTATGATTCTTATTGGTTAACAAAAACAGATTGTAAGGAACATTATATATGATAAGCTGATATGTTGAAAAGTGAAGCACACTTCCTCTCTTGTTTAGCAACATTGTGTGCTGAACTTCTGACCTGTGTGCTCAGTGCAGTGTTCCATGACCTGTTTCTATGGGGAAGGGTTGACATGTATTTCAGTTGGAAAGGGTTGAAATGTTTAACCAATAGAAATGTGTGTATGCTTTTGAGTTTATGTGTGAAGGATTGTGATTTGATGTTTACATGTATATGTGTGGAAAATGAAAGGGAAACTTTTCCATTCTTTGTTTTTGCTGAGAGGTGCACAGTGCAGAGATTCTGTAAAAGAAAATATGGTGAGTGACTGATATACTTCTTAATCTACAAAACAACTTGAAAGATGAGTTATTTAATTGTGAGGGAATGTATGTAGACTATTTTGATTTTAATCAGACTAATGTTTTTCTCCTGCTAAAGTGTAGGGAGTACTTTTTTTTCTCTACAATCTTACTGACAGTGTGTGTGCATGTAGAAACCATTCTGTGATAAGCATTTGTGTTTTTCATGTGTTTGCAGACAGATAACTGTGCAGTTTTTATATTTTGGTAGAATTATAAACCAGTCATTGTTTATGAATTTGTGAAATGAGTTATGTTATGTTTCTATACTAAAATGTAGTACTTCTTCTAGATGAAGAAAAACGTGTTTTGGTATAGTGCAAGGGATAGTGTTTGTCTAGAATCACACAGTGAGTCTGTGTGCATTTGGGAACCACTGTGAGAGAAGCATTTGGTAACATCATGTATTTGCTGACAGATAACGGTTTTAAAACCTGTCATGTTGTCAAGTTTTAGTAGGATTAGAAGCCAGTCTTTGCTTATGCTTTGATTAAATGAGTCAGGCTTTGACACTAATGTGCTGTACTTAAATATGTAGATTGTGTGCAGTTCCCTTACCACTTGCACTGTAGTGAATGAGTTTTGGTAAACTCCTAGGGATAGTGGTGCTTGTCTAGAATCACACTGTGAGTTAGTGTGTATTTGAGATCACTGTGAGAGAAGCATTTGGTAACATCATGTATTTGCTGACAGATAACGGTTTTAAAACCTGTCATGTTGTCAAGTTTTAGTAGGATTAGAAGCCAGTCTTTGCTTATGCGTTGATTAAATGAGTCATGCTTTGACACTAATGTGCTGTACTTAAATATGTAGATTGTGTGCAGTACCATTAACTCTTCTAGACTAGTGAATGAGTTTTGGTAAACTGCTAGGAATAGTGTTGCTTGTCTAAAATCACACTGAGTGTGTACATTTGGGTAAGGATTGTGAGAGAAGCATTTGATAACATAGTGTATTTGATGACAGATAACCGTTTTAAATCGGTCATGTTGTCAAGTTTTAGTAGCTTTAGAAGCTATTCTTTGCTTATGCATTGATAAAATGAGTCAGGGTTTGACACTAAAGTGCAGTACCATGTACTATTCTCTTCACTGTGCCAGAACTGAAAATTTAAAAGTTTTACCCAGGCACTAACCTAGTAGTAGTCTGATGATTTAGTCAGTTTCCAAGTCCTCATGTTGTGAACCATACATTATCACATAGATTGTTTAAAATGTCTATGCAGCATGCATGCAGTCTTCTAACATACTATACACTTGTCTTTCACATTTTCAATTCCCTAGTCAGTATCCATACACTTCCAGTTAACACCCTGTAACTCCCTTTGCAGTCCTCTAGTGACCCATTCAGCACTATGTACTAATCCATTCACTGTGCCAAAACCCAAACACTGATAAATTCATCACGATACTATCTTTGCAGTACTCTAATCATTCAGTCAGTGCCCAAGTATTCATAAACTGAGCCAGGCCTTAGCACATGGACTGCTTCAAACCCCTATCCACTATGTATGCAGTCTTCTAATCACCTAGACACTTGTCTTTCACACTTTCAAATCCCTAGTCAGTATCCATACAGTCCAGCAAACATCCTGTCACTGCCTTTGCACTCCTCTAGTGACCCATTCAGTACCAAGTACTAATCCATTCCCTGTGCTAAAAGCCTACCACTTATAAATTCACCTAGGCACTCTCCTTGCTGTACTCTAATCATTCAGTCAGTACCCAAGTAGTCATGCAGTGAGCCAGGCCTTACCACATGGACTGCTTTAAATGCCTATGCAGTATTGATGCAGTCCTCTAATCACCTACACAGTTGTGTTTCACACCTTCAATTCCCTAGTTCGTATTCATACACTTCTAGCAAACACCCTGTCACTCACCCAGTGTGTCTCCTTATAGTACTGTAATCATTTAGTCAGTTAGCATGTAGTGTTTTAGTGAGGTAGGCTTTAGGGCATTGTCTGCTTCAAAGTAGTATGCACTATGCATGTAGTGTTTTAACCATGGTCACACTTGTGGTTCAGGGCTATAGTTTCTTAGTCAGTATTTATATAAAAGGTGTTTGTACAGTAATGGAATAGTATAAATTTGAAAGTTATTAATATACATTTATTGGGGTAAGAGAGACGCTGTTCGGGGAAAATGGCGGCCGCTAGCTAGTAGCGGTCGCAGGCTCGGAATCTCGCTCCCAAGCAAGTACTGCGGAAGGTAGCATGAACGGATGAATAACTCAACAAGACTCTCACCTGGATGTGGGGGAATTTTTCAATGACTTTCCTTTCCGATTGTCGGTCCTTTCGGCGCTGTGCTGTAATGTGTTCTATCGGCGTTTCAGGTCCCGGCGTTCTCAGGTCTCGGTGCTGAGGCGGCGGCAGCTTGAGGAGGAGTGGCGATTCGCGGGGGGGTTGACGGTTGGAAGCTGCAGTGATCCAGGCGAAACGTATGGCGTGCTGGAGGAATTTTATTTATTTTTTTGTCTTTGCTGCTTGAGACGAAGAAGACAACGCTAAAAACGTTTGCGCTGACAGACTGTGGTTGCATTGGGCTGGGCTCGTTTGCACTATTTTCTTCTCCTCTTGTTTTCTTCTCGGTTTTTATGTCCTGACTTGTGTTTCTTTTGTGACCTCCGGATTCAGTTGTTCCGGGCACAACACGAGCGGCTTACAGTCCATGCCTGGCGGTTTGTCTGCTGTATCCCCCGTCGGCTCTGGCGTGTTTGGAACACCTACCCCAGTATTTTGTTGGGGTTTTGTCACAGAGGTGGCGGCTAGATAGGGGGTGGCGACCCGTGGGGGACGATGGTCTGAGGCCGCGTCAAATTTGGCACAGAGGAGAGGTTATGCGGCAGGAGCTGGTTTGAAGAGGAGCTCGGCACCGGCACTGGCACTATCTTTTCCTTGCCTGTTTTTGAAGCGGGGTTGTAAATTCTCTCAAGCTGCTAAACCAGGAAGCAGAGAATTGGAAGGAGTAGAAAGAAACAGCCTGGAGAACCACAAAGAAGTGGAATTAAATGTATGGTTAACTTCGATGAGCACGGTAAGGAGAAGGGGGACAGACTGGGATCCTGAATTAAATCTTGAATGTGGGGTGGAAAAACAAGAGAAAAAAAACGAAGGACTACCCAAGGAATCTAGTAGAGTCAATAGATATACATTAAGAAGTAGGGACATCTGGGGTCTAAATAAATTACAGGGCACAATAGTTAATAAAGACTTGACCCCCCCAGGTCTTCTGACAGAGCAACCTAAACCCGGAGAGTCAAAGACAGTTAACGCTGCCTTAAATACAACAACAAAAAAAAACTCCTAACCAAAAACTCTACTAGAAAAGAACGAAAGAAAATACTTGAAAATAAACCAGGAAGCACTCGAATAACTCCATCCCTGAGATCCTACTTTAAGGTACAGACCCTACATTCCCCCCAAAAAGATCTAAACCATTCATTAACACCTAACCCAGGCTTATTAGCTGTGGAACAAAGGCCGGTAAGCCTTCATCAATATTACCAACAAGCCCTGAATATGAACGAGAAAGGGGGAAGAAAGGACATGAATCCAATATCCCTGGAAAATAGGTATGAATCCTTGTCACAAGAAATTAATGAACTGATAAATGAGTCACCATCTGTCCCTTCCTCGCCCAAACCCAGAAGAACCGTTCCAGAAAAAGCCACCATACAGGAAAAGAAGGGGTTATCAGAAGAAATAGAGGCATCTGATCGCTCAAATGTAGAGCGGGTTATGGGAGTTACCTCCCATACTGAGGGGTTATTAAATACATTACTTACAGAAATAAGAGACAAGTTTGCAATCTCAGAAAGCAATCAACTGAGAATACAGACAGTCTGTGAGACCCTCGAATCCAAGATGAATGTTATTTCCGAAAGGGTGGGGACAATGGAACTAGTGGTTGAAGATTTAGTAAAGCAAGTGGATAAAAACACCCAAGATATCCAGAAATTAAAGGGTGAGGATAAGATGGTAAAGGATAAACTGGAAATTCTAGAAAATGCTTCTAGGAGGAATAATATTAGACTGTTAAATATCCCAGAAGATGAAGAAGGTGGAGATACAAGGTCATTTGTAATCAATCTTCTTGTAGAGTTTCATGTGGAATTTGATAAAGCGACTCTTGAAGCTGACATACAAAGAGTCCATAGGGACCCTTTTAACAAAAAACCTGGAAAGAAAACCCCAAGGAAAATGTTGGTTAGCTTTAAATCATACATGCTAAAAGAAAAAATCTTGGCAGGAGGTTTAAAGGCGGGGGTCTACAAAAAGGCTGGATGGACATTTCGTATCAGATCTGACATATCCCACATCACTCAAGAAAAACAATGGGAACTGGGAAAATCAATGCAAGAATTAAAGAAACTAGGCGCTACAGCAAACCTTAGTTTCCCTGCTTCCCTTAAAGTAACGTGGAACAATAAAATGTTTAACTTTAAAGATCCAGAAGAAGCTAATGCCCTCATAAATAAGATAAAGAATTTATCCGAATAAGAGATTTTGGAATATAAAGCTGGGAAAGAGATAGAGCCTAAACTCTAGAGGAGTTCCTCTAATAGTAGAAAGGGGGGTTTCCCCAAGGGGTGGAGCGAGGGGTGTGCCTTAAAATGCAATAAAACAAGGTTTTTACTAGAACACTGGGTAGGGAAGCATGTGGGAGAAAAACAAAAACAAAAATTGTCCTCATTTGACAAGGTCAACTAAAAAAAATCTATCCTTTTTTCTTTTCTTTTTACAATTTCTTAATAAAGGCAAATATATAAAAACCAATGCCTAAAAAAGATGGAGCTAAAGACCTGGGGATCATGTCATGGAACGTAAATGGGTTGAGGGTTCTATCCAGAAGGAAAAGAATATTAGAATATTTAAGGCTATCAGATTGTAAGATCTTCCTTGTTCAAGAATCCCACTAACTGAAAGAGGAATGGACTATGGTGTTAAAACAACAGACGTGGTTTGAACACTGTATTTGCACAACACAATCCTGTACAGTGAAAGGTGTAGCCATCCTAGTTAGAAAAACAGCATCAGCAATACTGGGTGAATGTACAGTTGATACGCAGGGGAGGTGGGCTATTGCCAAATTAAAAATTAATGAGGTATGGATAACATTTGTAAGTTATTATGGACCGAATGTGGATGATCCAGCTCCCTTATATACTTTACTTCTACATTTACCTGAAGTCAGTGACTCTATAGTGCTAGGGGGTGATTTTAATTTGGTTCTAGATCCAGGTCAAGATTCCACCTCACGTAGAGTAGCCTCCAACACACAAAAAATGAGAACAGCCACAAGACAACTAATGGCCGATATAGGGTTGGTAGGCATTTGGAGGGAGATGGCTAATAGATCTAGAATAAATCGAGGAAAATTTACATTTCACAATAAAAAATGTGGACATCGGTCAAGAATCGATTTTTTCTTAGTGGGTACTGTAGTGAGTAGGAATGCTGTTCAAATTAGTCATGCTCCTGAGCATATGTCAGACCATTCGGCAGTTATTTTAAAAATAGCTACACATAATGCTCAATTAATACGGCGGTGGACCATTAATAGGACACTATTACTAGAAAGCACCATAATTGAAAAACTAAAAGCAGAGACTAAAGAATTCTTTGATATAAATCTTAACTCTGCCCCAATACAAACAGTTTGGGATACGTATAAGGCCTTCTTGAAGGGTTTATTAATAGCTATATCCTGCTCACAGGCCAAGAAAACACAAGAAGATACTAAGAAATTAGAGAATGAGATACGTAGACTGCAAGAAAACTCTTAAAGGGAACAGGGAAATCCAAATATCTTAAAAAATCTAATGAATGCAAAACACAAGCTCGCTGATCACCTAGAGACCATAATTAAAAAAAGTGGGATGCTAGTAAACTAGCTCACCACGAATATGGAGAGGGGTGTAGCAAACTTCTCGCTTGGAAGATAAAAACTGACCAAACGAGAAATAGGATAAAGGACCTCCGTAACGCGGATACTGGCAACATAGTAACAGATGATACTGAGATTGAGGAGGCCTTTGGCCAATTTTTTGAAAACTTATGTACGGAGGAGAAGATAACTGAGGAAAAGAATATCAATGAATTTTTATCTGAGTTGACTCTTCCCTCACTTCAACAAAATGAAAAAACAAATAAATTGCCCCATAGTTGTGGAAGAAATAACTCAAGCTATTAGGTTTTTAAAAAAGGGTAAAGAGGCAGGTCCGGACTCCATCCCGAATGAGATATACAGTCTATTAAAAGAAGAATTGACACCTATTCTACTTCAACTGTTTAATTCTTGCTTTTTAAAAGGTAACACCCCCCCTACGTCATGGGAAGAGGTGACTATTACAATTCTGTTAAAACCAAACAGAAACCCACGCATGTGCGAGTCATATAGGCCTATTTCCCTTCTAAACTGTGACCACAAGATCTATACACAGATTAGCACCAAACGTTTAGATAAAGTGATGGGTTCGATCATACACCCAGATCAAAAGTAGGTCTGGGCTAAAATTTCGTTCCGTTCGCGGAAAGCGCGAAAATGTAAAAATTTCCGCATTCCTCAGCTTGGCGATAATTTGTTTCTTGCTCGCGCTGTAAAATAATACATTCTCGCGCGCGCGATCGCCTTACCTGAATCCCTGCGTTCGCCGACAAGTTTTCTTGATCCGGTCGCGTTCTCCATGAGATGTTGTATTGTTTTAAGCCATTTGTGCTGTCTGGCGACAGTTCGCGCCCGCAGTGACGTCATGCGTCGCGCGATCACGTCTTTCTTCTCGCGATCATGCACCGAGAGACAACTGAAAACAAGATGCCCGCGAGCAACCACATGGGTAAGTTGGCGAGCCGCAACCATGCAGAAAATCTCGCTAACATGCGGGAAAAAAACTTCCGCATCTTCGTGATATTTCCGCGTGTTTGCAATAATTTTTTACATTTTGGCGATAATTTGAGAAAGTGGATTTCGCAAATTCCGCCCACCCCTAATCAAAAGGGCTTCATGAAAGGGAGGCAGCTCAGTGAATTAGTACAGGACCTTATCGGAGCTATGAATATGGCCCAAACATATAAGACCTCTCTGGCAGTAATGACTTTAGATGCTGCCAAAGCTTTCGATCGGGTCAATTGGACATTTTTGTTTAAAGTGATACAACGTTTTGATCTGGGTGAAACATGTATGACAGCAATTAAAGCCATTTATAAAAAACCCTCAGCAAAAATTTTGGTGAATGGGAAATTAACTAGACCCATACAGATTGGAAGAGGGACTAGACAAGGCTGCCCTCTTTCCCCGTTACTTTTTAATATGTATATGGAACCATTGGTGTATAAGCTGAGAACCAGCCAGAATATTATTCCATTTAAATGTAACGGATGGGAGAAAAAAATCAGGTTATATGCGGACGACCTCATCATTTTTTCAGGTGACTTAGAGACATCATACACAGGAATTTGGTCTGAAATAGAAAATTTTGGCAGGGTTTCAGGATATTTACTTAATCAACAAAAGACAGAATTAATGAAATGGAACACAAATATTGAAAGTATCTACGCAAAAAAAGAAATAAGGTATGTGGGGACACAGATAGCTCAAAATATTGATAAAATTGCACAGATAAACTTTGAAAAAGTGACAAAAAAGTAAGCTCTCAATTACAAACTTGGGGGAGCGTTGCCTCTTTCCTTTCTGGGTAAATCTAACTTATTAAAAATGTCAATTCTTCCTCAATATACATTTCTATTTAATACCATTCCCCTAGAGTTCCCAAGAGTCTGGTTTAGGAAGGTGCAAGGGCTTTTTTCAAGCTTCATATGGGGAAATAAAAACCCGAGAATAGCCTTGAAAAAACTGGGGGGGGGGGGAGAAAAAAAAAAAAAAAAAAAAAAAAAAAAAAAAAAAAGAATATGGAGGAATTGCAACCCCTGATCTATATCTATATTTGTGCGCGTTCCAGTTAAAAAATTTCCACCAATTGATGATAGAAAGCTCTATGTTCTCGCCTCTCTATAAGGCGCTCACGTTTGACTTATCCCAACAAGCTGGATGTTTCCTTCTAAAATTTGGTCATCCAAAATTTTTCTAAAAAGTTGAATTGAAGATTTTGCTATCTGCAGTAAAGCTTTGGGCCCAGGTAAGCCGCCTTTTAAAAATTCCTTACTATAATGATATTACACCAGTTTGGGATTCTCCGGGGACGCCTTTGTGTCTGGGGGATGCGTTTGTGTCTGGAGGACGCTTTTGCAACACCTTTGAGGAGATGTGGAATTAATACTTGGGGACAACTTTTATTTGAGGCGGAACTTATATCCTGGTCCCATATATCTGTAATCTGTGAAGATCAGGTATCAAAGTTTAAATACTATCAACTGTTAAGCTGGACAAAATCTTCCAGAAAAGAATTAGAAGGAACTCTTACTTGGCTCTAAAGATATCCTCTAGACAAACACAAGTAAAAGAAGTGGCAGAATGGTACTGGCTACTTGTCCATAATGGGGAAGAGGAGCAGGTCTTATTCATGGAGACATGGAGGAAGGACCTACCGGATGAAGATCTCGAAAATATTGGGCAAGTATCTATGTCTTCTTTATGGTCTTGTATAAATGCTGCCCGTTTAAAAAAGAATCATCTCTTCACAGTCCATAAGGCATACTGGACTCCTCAGAGACTATCGAAAATGGGAAACCGTGAAATCAAGAAATGCCCTAAGTGTGGAGAAGATAGGGCAAATGAGGTCCACATGTTCTGGAGCTGCCCGGTAATACACGTCTTTTGGAACAATGTGGGTAAGACCATATCAGATATTATGGGTTTGGATATAAAATTAACAACTATGTCGGTAATTTTTGGGATACTCCCAAGGGAAGCTGTTGGAGGGGTATTAAACAAACAGTCATCAAGCTCTGTTTTTTACTTTGATTCTACTAGCTCGAAGGGAACTTTGTATTAAATGGATTCTATCTTGCCCCCCACGAAAGAAGAATGGATTCATTCCATTCAGAGGGTATCTTTCTTAGATCAAGCTGGTAGAAGTATTAAAAAACAAAATATTGGGAAATCTGGGATAAATGGATGGAGACAGGAACTACCTATATATAAAGGCCTGTAAAATCCGATTTTTCTTTTTTTTTTCTCTCTTTATTTATAAGTTTATTGTATTTTTATCATATCTTGTTCTCTAGTATTGATCTCTGGGTCCAATGATTAAAAATATGCCCCACAAAAAAACCCAGGATGGGATCAACTCTCTCCCCCTGAGGAGGGAACTGTGGTTTTATCAAACTCTCAAGATAAAGGTTGAGGCCCATAGGAGTATTTGAAGATTCGGATCTGGAGATACAAGACATCCTCTCCTCCCCTTTGTGGCATGACCAGACTGGTAAAAATTCTGCCTGTAAATGTTCTAAAAATGGGTCAGACAAACCTCTTTTTGAGTTGGAGCATATTGTGGTTAAAGGAGGACAAAAAAAAAATTATATATATACATTTATTTGTGATTCTTTTTTACAGATACAGAACAGGAGTGTTTCTCATCTGTTTGCACTCTTCTTGTGCAAGATTGTTTGGATGAAGGGTCCTTAGGTGTTTCATCATACTTGCTGTGCCGCACAAGTATTTTTTGTTAGGATCCCCTCGTAACAGAACTCTTTTGAAAATTTTGCACGTGACAAAGGTGGCATTGGTCTTTGTTTGCCCCTCGAGAAAAGTAGAAAATTTCCACATCACTGAAGGAAAACGTTGTGGGCGTGGTGCATCTTCCAAAAATTAATCTTTAGATTCGGTGAATATTTTAAAGCGACATCATTTACAGTTTTTGTAAGTTAAAGTTAAAAAATGTTGTTAGCTGTGTGCATTTTATATATCTGTGATTTGTATCTTGTATTTTTTTTTGAGAATAGCATGTTGTTTTTTTTAACAATCTTTGAGATTGTGTTTTTTTTGCACGCTGTTAAGTGATGAGTATGATTGAAATCACTATTTTTAGTGAAATTTAATATATTCTGAGAACAGCAAAAAAGGCAAAAATATTACTTTGTGGAAATTATGCTGTGTTGTAAAAAATGTATTATTACATGTTATAATTTTTTTTTCCTTTTCCTTCACAGATCCAAATTTTAAAATAAGCACTTTTTAAGAATGTAGATTGGAATGAAAATGTGAAAAAAATGTGTACCATTTTTTATTCCTATTACTGTGAAGGTAAGTTTAACTAAGTCTCAATATGCTGCATGAGGAGGTCTGCAAGAAGCTACAAAGTGGAAACATGTTTCTAAAAACACTGTTTATACCTATGTAGTTTTGAAATCTGACCATAATCAGATATCATGTGACCTGCAAAAAAAGAGATTTGAGGGGTTCATAATATTTCCTATTTTAGCTATTGAAGGACCGCAATTATTGCAATCATTCTTCTTTGAACATCTTTGCAGACAAAACTCTATGCTTACCTTTTATCATTCGCAAGGATTTTTAAAAATGGAAATAGGTCACTTTTTGTAACATAGTTATTGTGTAAGATACTCTTTCATACTTACAAAGAGAGGAAAAGGCACTCTGTGCACTTTTTATACTCCATGTAAATACAACCTCATCATGCAGACCACTTTGTTTTGAAAGGGTGTTCTATTAGTGTTGTTGTGCAGGATTGCACTGAATACTCCTAAAACAAGACACATGTCTAGATTTATCAGAAATCATAAATCTCGATGTGTGTGTGTGTGTGTGTGTGTGAATGGTGCACCATTCTAAAATTGGTGTAGGAAAGCACAACAAGGAGAATTGTTTTCATTTCTCCACATTTCTATATCTTCAATGCATGCTGAAATGTTCAGCATACATTGAAGGAGAAAAATGCATTTTCTCATTGTTTTTGTGCAGGTAGGTGTGTCTTCCTGCAGAAAAACAAACAGCACATGACACAGATATCCTTGCACTATGGTACAAGGGTGCCTGTGTCACCACATGGCTGCAGTTTAAGCAGCCGTGCAGACAGAAACATAGATTTGCAACATATTTATGTACATATGTTGCATCCCGGTGCTTCAGAAGTACTACAGCACACTGCAATTAAACAGGTTACTGTGTGATGCTGCAGCACTTCCTCATACTTCTGCACTTATACATTCACCATACGTTACTAATGCATTCATTCAGTCAAGTACGTACAACACATACACTCATCTAAACTAACACTAACAAAGAAATTTAGCTCTTTTTTTTAAACCAGGAAAGTTAGTTCTTACAAGAACTAACTAATTGATCTCTGAACAATTTTTAAATTTTTTTGTTTTTTCTGCAAAAAAACCAAAAAAAAAAAAAACAGGAGAAACCAAACAATGACTTTCAGGGAACAATTAAAAAAAAAAAAAAAACCTAGCAAATGTGACTTTCTTGGCGGCGGCAGATCAGATCGATCGACTGCTCACCATAGCACAAAGTTGCATTGCACTTAGTGCAGAGCACTTTGAAAAATTGAAATTGAGGACGGATGTCCAAGGTTTGGGCTGATGGATGCACTCTTGATGTACTCGGCTGCGATGAGGTGGATGGCTCAGGAGCAGGAGTGTTTCTCATCCGTCAGCACTCTTCTCTTGCAAGATTGTTTGGATGAAGGGTCCTCATGTGCTTCATCATACTTGCCGTGCCGCAAGAGTATTTCTTGTTAGGATCCCCTCGTGACTCTCTTGCAAATCTTGCACGTGACCAAGGTGGCATTGGTCTAATTCTGCCCCTCGGGAAAAGTAAAACATTTCCACACCACTGAAGAAAAACGTTCTTTGGGTGGTGCCTCCACCAAAAATTCATCCTCAGAAGTATGAGGTGATGCAGGTGATGCCTGCTGCCCTGAAGCCAGTGTAAACTTAGTCTAAAAAATCTTCTTCTCTCCAAAGAGATGGTGCTCTAAAAAAGGTCAAAGAAGAATGATTGAAACGGGTGGGGTCTTTCAATGGTTAGAAGAGGAAGTGTAATGAACCAATCAAATCTCTTTTTTTGCAGATCACATGGGATCCGCGCACCCTGCGCTTACGCAGCACGCACCCAGCGCGCATCCGCGAAATTGAATTACATTTTTTTATAGGATTAGATGTAAAAATATATTAGTTTTAAGACTAGTTTAGAGTTTGTCTTGAATTAATATTCACATGAAATACATATATATATATATATATATATATATATATATATATGTGTTTTTAAATGTTAAATATTTTGCGGGATCCGCGCACCTACCGCGTCATAGTCGCAGCTGACGCATCGCGGAAGCGCGTAAACGTCACGTTACGTATATCGAACGTGTCCAGTATACGCTGGGAGTCACGTACCGGTCGCATTGCTATCGCGCACTAAACACGTACCCAACGCATACCATACGCGGATGCTATCGCGTAGGGATCTGGAACGGTGCACTTAGGGTGCGCAAATCCAAAAACATTGAAAAAAATATATAAAATAAAGTTTTGCACATATAGTTAAAAAAATCTTTTGAAAAATATGCTTGAAAAACCCATTAATTTCAAATAATATTTTTAAATTTTTAAAAGAATTAACTGAAAAAATAAGTTTAAGAAATGGTGACAAAAAAGTATTTAAAAAAAAAATGTCATTAATTAAATTGACGCACTGAATTTGAAAAATATACAAATCCAATCAAAATCATTAAACATGATAAGTTATAGATAGGAATTGGCATTTAAAAAACCTTTGAAATTCACTGAAAAAACCATAGGTTTCAGGGGTGTTGTAGTTAGCTGGACATTTCCCTCGTACAAAACCCTAGAAATTCCCCTGTTATAGTTAGTTCAGCTAACTATAACTCGCGCCCCCGCAATGCACTGCTGATGACGTCACATATTACATCACTCATGACATGGTCAGTGACATCACTGATGACATCTCAAATGACATCACTGATGACATCACTGATGACATCACTGATGACATCACTGATGACATCACTGATGACATCACTGATGACATCACTGATGACGTCATCCAGTAAGTATGTGTTTCAGTAAAATTTTAATATGTTTACTATATATAGGGAAAGGCCTGTTGAAGAATGAGTGGGTGTACAAGTGTGTGAATGAAAGATTTTGTAGGTGTGTAACTGACTCTATAAGTGAGTCATTAAATGTATCTTAGACTAGAGACTAAACTGTGTGAATGTCTGTATGTGTCTTTGTGTTGGTGTATAAGTGGCTGCATGGTTTTGTGAATAGCTATATGAGCGTCTATATGGGTTATTGATTGGTTGTCTGAGTATCTGTATGGGTGCCTGAGTGTTTGTGTGCATAGGCTGTGTGTGACTGTGCATAGATGTGTGAGTGGGCGATTCTATGGGTGCAAGGTTTTAAGAGTGCATCTGTGATGAACTGTATGGTTGAGTGAGTGTATGTATGGGTGTGTTAGGGATTGAATGTGTATCTCAGTGGTACATTTGTGACTAACTACATATGTGAAAGGCAGTAGATATGCGTGTAAGAGTATATAAGTGGGTATATGTGAGTGTGTGCGATTGTGAGAGTGGCTGTATGGATGAGTGTGTGCTTGTTTCAATGATTGTATAAGAGCGTAAGAATGTGGTACTATTTTTATGAGTAAGTGAACTTGAGTGTGTATAACTGCATAGGTGAGTAAATGGGAGTGTAATTATTTGCATGACTGACTAGGTGTGAGAGTACCTCTATAGATGATTGGTGGTGTGTGAGTGTCTATGTAGGTGTATAAATGCATATGATAGTCTTGTACGGGGTGACTGTAAGTATGAGTGACTGTACAGGTGAATGAGTGGAGGTGTATGTAGACCTAAGAGTTAATAAGTGGGTATGTAGTTATTGGTATTGGAGTATCTATGGTTTTGAGAATGGACGTCTGAAATTTTGAGTTGGCGTATCAACGGTTAAATTAGGGTGTGAGAAGATGCAGTCATTTATCACATGGATGACGTCATCAGTGATGTCATCAGTGACGTTATCAGCAGTGCATTGCGGGGGGGGGCGAGTTATAGTTAGCTGAACTAACTATAACAGGGGAATTTCTAGGGTTTTGTACGAGGGAAATGTCCAGCTAACTATAACACCCCTGAAACCTTTGTTTTTGTCAGTGAATATATATATATACATACATATCTACAGAGAGAAGAGACTTTCTCTCTATTACCTACTGGCGATCGCCAGTAGGTAATTATGGTTAGGAACTATTATCCATAGCAGAAGCGTTTTTTTATTTGCTAATATCTTTGGTGCCGTTTGACGAATCTCCGCGAAATTTTCAAAACTAATGGGGATCTCCAAACAGCTCCTGTCTTGAAAGTCTCGAGGTGATTAGTCAAGCAGGGGCTGAGGAAAAAAAGGAGGGTCCCAAAAGGCATTTTCCCCATGTTAATTTCCACAGGCTACAGTCCGAACTGCTGAACGGAATTGCACCAAATTTGGCAAAAAGGTAGGTCTTGGTTCAGAAAGCGACCATGGTTTTTTAAATGTTGTAAATCCATTCGGTAGTTCCTGAAAAATTAAAAAAAAGAAAACTTTCGATATCTGAGCACTGAGGAGGGCTCGCCAATCCCTCCCGAGCACAAGCTCAATTTTTATTGGCTGCTAACACTCCAAACCAGAATGTGTTGGCAGCCATCTTGTGACTCGGTAAACCAAGTCACAAGAAATCAGTTGAAAAAAAAAGGTGAAAAACAAGAAAAGGGGGCAGGGTAGAAACACCCTGACCCCCTAGACCTGCTCAGAAAAGGCATTTTTTAAATCTAAAAAAAAGGCCGAATTAGCATTGGGTTCACGAATCTGGGCAAGAAAAAAAAAAAAAAAAACAAGAATCGCTGGCTCCTGAGCTACCTTGGACTTAAGCCCCTGGGTGGGCTAGGTCCGGGGGCAATGCGTAAATAATTTGCGGGTACCCCCGAGGACCACCACCTCCCCAGGGCTTCAATAATAAATGTGTGCGGGTCCCAACCCCCCCATGCTGCCCCGGGGACCACCGCCTGCTGGGGCATCAAAAATAAATGCGTGAGTGGGTCTCAACAACCCACACTGCCCCGTTGTGAACAAAAGGGTTCTCTTTGTTCCTTTTTACAACACCCAATTTGTGTAGACCTTTCTTCAACCGGTAGAGTAAAAATAGAGGAAGGACACCAGTGTTTTATTTGGAGTGAACATGCTTTCTTTCCAAATGCCAGTACAGTATTTTACCATAGGAATATTTTCCTTTTTTGGAGTAGTATACTTCAGGAAATGTTTTGCACTTTTGATGTTTGTGTTCTGTAAATATTTTTTTAATTTCATCCTGCATTTTAGGAGGATATTAAAAAGCATATTTGATGGGTCTTGAAGCATGCTTTGTGATGGTATACATTCAAAAGTTATTTTTTATGTACTTCTATTGGGGATGAGTTGTAATGTTAAGAATTGCAAAAAAAAGTGTTGTAAAAGCATGCGTTGTAACGTCCTATTCTCCCAAACAATTACGTCCTAAAGACATGAATACATTAGCAATAATAACTGGCAATTCACCTGCCACTGTGGCATGTTGCTGGCATTTAGCCAAAGACGCTGCTTCACCCTTAACATTCGAAATAATCCTTTCAGAGACAACTGGTAAATTACCCAGAAGGTTCATTCCCAAATCTAGGGAAGGCCCCATGTTTATTCTGTATTTTTGAGGATGTTTAGTAGAACAGTCATCGAGGGAGTGCCAAGACAGAGTGTAAACTGTGGCAAAAATAGTCCCCTAGGTGTTTCCAGTCAGCTGCAGGGGCATCCGGGCCACTGGGCCAGCACCTACTTAAAATTCTGTGTTTATCTTGTGGTCCTGTAAGGGGAAACCAGTCTGATATAACTTAAATCTGGATAAGGGGTATAGGATGCTAGTGCCGGCCATGTGGCCCCATCAGTACTTAAGGGGCCCAATCAGTCTGTGCCAAGAACATGAGGAAGGGCGTCAAGAAACTAAGTCTGGTATTCCTAGACCATAAGCGGATTTTAATAACTGCATTTGGACGATATGCAGCAGGAACATGAGGGAGGGTTTTTGCATGGAATGTGATTTTAGCGTCAACAGCCAGGAAAGTGACCCAAGAATAGAAAACTTCAAAGCGGAAAGCTGCGTCCGCCTCTACAACAAAAATGACAGTTGTTTGTGCTTTAGGAACTCCATGTTGCATTAAATGCTGGGATACTTCCCATCAGCTATTACCTGGAATAGCCATGGGTTGTGCCACAGCTAACCGATTAAAGATTTGAAAAGAAGCACAATGAGGGCTTATTAACCCTTAATATATTCAAGCTTGAAGAGCCAACAGAACCAGGTGCTGCCTAATAACTACGGAGGATAAATAATCCCTAACACCACGGACATCTCGAAAAAAAAGTACGAGGGTATTGTTTACAAGCACAAGAACTACTCAGGGTACCTGCTAGTAAGTACCTAACCAAACGGCAGTGCCTTGTTGCAGGGAATCTGCTCGGGAACAGAACTATGTTTGGGACCAAAGAACCTTGGCATGTAGGGATTGAGTCCCCATACCACTGTGGTATATGATCCATAGTCCAACTAGCTATAGTGCCTCATTTGCCCTCCTAGCCTTACCAGAGAGACAAGTGAATTTGCGCACCAGAATACAACACTCTTGACCCTCTCAGGGATCGGGGTAACAGAACGCACCCTTTTGCTCTCACTCACACTTGTCCACAATAAGTTAAGCAAGCATCCTCTACCTTTCATTAAATTATGCTTAGTATCATGAGTAATTTTGAGTGAAATCTTTAATAAAATAAACTTTCTAAACTCATGGGGTCAGTAGCATTGGCCACAGATGCACCACTAGGCACCATTATTCCACTGCAACTCACCCACAAGTCTCCTCACCTGATCTTCAGGCCTATACATTGCTCTTCTTTGGGTGCCTGAATGGGTTAGTCACCTATTGGTCCTTTAGTCTGTGATCTCCACCTCAAAGAACCCTAAATGCAATACCGTGTATAATATCAGGCTATGAGTCTGAAAACCATCTGCAGTCTTCGTGTCTGGAGGCTTCTGTTCACCCTCGAAGAACCAGGGATCCTCCTCATTTAGTTGTCACTAAGGAGCCTCTCCACAACTAATGGCTTTGGGGATTACATACTACTTTATACCCACAGTACAAAAGACATTAAGTATGGACTTAATCTTAATATGGAAAAGCTGCACAAATTCACTCCAAATGACTTTCTCTCTGTCTACAAGTACCCCCTGTGGGCTCTTTCTTTAGTGATTTGTATATCTCTCAGAACCTTATTCCTCCTATCATTGTGTATCTCTCCTTGTAGTTTTATTTCATTTCTCTGTCTTGCAAACCTTTCCTTTTTCTCCTGACTTGCTCTCTCCCATCAGCCTCTTTCACGCCCCTCTGCCTCTTGAATGTCTTTGTGCTATATTGTCATATTCTTATGAGTCCCCTTTCTTGCTTTGCTTAAGACAACAACAAAGTCCTTATGTGCCTGAAAGCGGCGTTTAAATCAAAGGAGAATCCACAGGTGGAATTTCCTGTACCATTTGATTCCTTTGATGGAGGAAATTTTACTGGTGGATTGTAATCCAAATTTAGCACTACCTCATGGCATGCCAACAACCTCTAAACTAATACCTAGACAGTGGGAGAGAATTATGATAGTGCATACGACTAGTGTAGGAAAGTGCCCACTTTTGCATGGTTACCTCCACATATTGCTTGACATCTGATGCAAACTTACTTGATGTGCCATGGGTCCCTGCCAACCAGGTTCCCAGGTCCTATGTTCTATCCCTAAGCTATATCTTTGTCCCCACAATTGTCACATCCCTGGCCACACGTAAACCCCTTGTAAAAGGTACCATGGGTACCAAGGGCACAGTGACCAAGGAAGGCCTCTAAGGGCTGCAGCACGTATTGTGCCACCATTAGAGGCCCTGCACCTTTACACCCACACCCTGCCATTGCAGGCTTTGTTTTGGTGCAGAGAAATGTGAAGAGTCAACATGGCACACACCCCTGTGTGCCATGCCTGCAACCCACTTCCTGGTGTCTAGTTAAGACACCCCTCTAGCAGAGTGCACTAGTCCTCATGTGAGGGTACAGTGGCATGAGCCCTATCCCCCTACAGTGTCCAAGTCCATTCTCATACATTGTAAGTGCAGTAAAACCATAAAGAGTATATGGTCTGGGGGTTGGTCATTATGTACTCCGCAGCTCCATATTGGCTTTACTAAAAATTGGGAGCTTTGGTAGCTAACTTCTCAGCACATTAAACCCACACTGATGCCCTCTTGAGTTGTTTTTTACAATAAATCCCACACTGGCATCTTAGAGATGCCCCCCTGACTATTCACTAGCCCTGTTGTGGTTCTACAAGGGCTGCCCGCATTTGCCACTACCAGAGGGGGTTCTGGACCCCTGAGTAGAGAGTCTTTGCTCTCTGGGCCCCGAAACAAAGCCCATCTTGGGAAAAGGTGTCATGCCTCTTCCCCCAGGATGGGCTGGATCCACCAAGGGGAAGCGTCAAAGGCCTGCCACCTTTGGGAGCTGTCCCTGCCTTTTGCTATCACTTGCAACTGGCTCTGACTGGTTCTTTCCCCCCATAATGGGCGAGAGAATCAGTGGGAAAACCAAGCTAGGAAGAGAGGTGTGCCCACCTTTGCCAACCCCACCCCTCAGGTGGGGGAGATGAGGTGAAGCACACATCTCAGTCCCCTCCATCTTGGAGATGAGGACGCAGCCAATTAGGGAGAGGCTCATGCCCCCCTCCCGCTGGAGGGTGGCTTATTAGGAGGGTACAAACCCCAAGGAATGGATCAATTAATCCAGACCTGTAAACCCATTAAAATACCCATTTAGGGGCAACCCAGAACCTTGCCTCCTCAGATGAAAGAAGGACCGAAGAGATGTGCTGACCCAGGAAGAAGACGACAACTACTGCTTTGGCCCCTGCCCTGCTGGCCTGTTCCGACTATGACCTGCCTACAGCAAAGAATACGGTGAGTCCAGCAGCCACCCAGAGCCCGATGGACTTGCCTTGCACTCACCTTAAAGAGACTGTCGCCCGTGAGCACCAAATTTGCTCAAAAAAGATTCCAAGACAAGAATTCGGATTCAGGTGACTCTGCAATACTGCACCACTCTGCACCCGTGCGCATGGCCCAAGTTCGAGTGGCCCAACTCCATGACGAGGTCTCCCCAGCTATCCTGAGTGGGATCTGGTGATCCCCGACCTCCCTCAAGCTTCAAGAAGATGCCTGCAGCCTCAACCTGAAGGCTCCCCCCGACCTCCACCAGAGCTGGTAAGAAAACCTGAGGCCAGAAGACACCCCTGCGCCCGACATCCTTCGGTGGCCCAACTGATGGTGTACAGGCATCCCCCAAGATCCTAACTTACCGCCAGTGGTCACCTTCAGGAAGCCTCACTGCCCGAGCCTGCTGCATCTTTGCAAAACCGAAGGTCTCCATTGTAAAGCAGAGGGTCCCTGATGTCCAACTTGCACCCTGCACCCGGACACCCCGGTGCCACTGGTGGTGCAGCTCCTGTGCTGGTTGTTACCCCCTAGAGTATTGACCTTAACCGCAGGAGCTTTGCTCCCACACCTAAGTGTCCTGCTCATCAGCAGTCCCTAACCGAAGGCCCTCTTAACCCCATTGGGTAGCATTGGGCCGAGCACTCTGCACCCAAGCGCCCCTGTGCCACTGGTGGTGCTACTTAATTGCCCATCCACACCTTGGGAACCTTGGTCCTAACCCCCAAAACTCCCACTCGTGAGTCTTTTACTTGCCTGAGAAACTGCTAACACTTTTTCTCCCATAGGAACCCATGTTATGAGATTTTTTATTTTTTTTTTCATTTTTGCGGTGGTGGGGGAGGGATTGGCGATTTGTACTTCATAGAAACAAATACAAATATAAGTACAATACATTAAAGATAAACAAAGGGAGAATACATGACAGTTTATGACAAAAAACAACTTATTAGTTTGCTAACCAATCCTGAAATGGAGCCCAGTTTTTTGCAGCAATTAAACGTCTTCTCCTTCCCTGAAACTTACGTACAGCAGTTTCTAATTTGAACCATGCCAACATCCTGGCCTGCCAGTGAAAAAAAGTGGGAGGTTGAGGGTTTATCCAAATAGAAGTAATACAGAGTCTGAACATTGCCATTGCGATAAACAAAAAAGAATGTAAATGTCTTGATCTGGTGGAATCCATAGCATATTGATAACCAGTAATCACCATTTCAGCAGAAATTTTGATTGGAGATTGAGTTATCTGTGTGAGAAACGTTTCAATTTGGTTAATAAAGAGTAATAATTCAGGGCAGTCAAAAAACATGTGAAGAGAATCCGCAGATGGAAATTTGCATCTTGCACATGATAGACTTGTGCCTCCGGGGGCCATCCCCCATCTGACTAGTTTTGCTGGGGTATAATAAAGATTAAACATAGCCATATAACTTTGGGTACGAAGAGTACCAGAGACAAAAACCGTCTTGGCTAACATCAGTGGCACCTTTAAATCTATAGAGGGTACCCCAAATTTGACCGCCCATTTATTATTAAAATCAGAGAGATCATCTGGTAATTGAGACAATAAAGTTTGATACAATGTACCAATTTTGACTTTTTTTTTAACCAATTCAAATATCAAAATCTTCTCAAAGAGTGCAGGATTTTCTGAGAGTTTATCGAGAAAACTTCTAATTTGAAGATATTTAAAAAAATGATTAGATTGCAATTCAAATTTGTGTTGCAAAAAAGAAAAAGATGCTAGCATGCCAGAGTCAGCTAGGTCGCCTATATCAGTCAGGCCTTGCGAGGCCCAGATAACAGTTATTGAATCTTGAAATATCACTGGAGGGAGCCCAGACGCATTCAATGGTGTATGATAATTAAATTTGTAATTAGAAAAAAGACGACAAATTTTTTGCCAGATCGTAAACAGGGCCCATGCTACCTTAAACCTCGTTTTTTTGAAGTAACTTGGTTCTAAAATACGTGTTAATATCCCTTGTGTAGCGTCGCCTAATGAAATTGAGTATATTGAAGGAGCCAAGGATGGCGGTAATTCCACCTTCTTTCCAAATAGTGGAAAAGCAAAATGTTGGATCATCGCAGCCCAGTAATAGTAAATAAGATTTGGAACTGACCAGCCCCCACGTTCTTGCGGGAGATAGGTCCATTTAGCGGCTCGTCGTGGCTTGCGGTATGCCCATAAGAACCTCTGACAGATTCTTTGTGCTTTTATTAAAGTAGGGTTAGAAATTAATAACGGGATAGACCTAAATAAATATAAAAATTTTGGAAGTACCAACATTTTAAGAACATTGCAGCGCCCAAATAAGGAGAGATGAAGGTGGTTCAGCCGTTCTAGTTTGTTATGAAGCTGATCAATAATAGGTAAATAGTTCAAATCTGAAATTTGACCAACATCCGCCGAGATCTGAATGCCTAAGTATGTCGCTTGTGGGGCAATGAGAGCAGTTGATATTGGCATAGCTGACGATTGCAAAATTTGAGTTTTAGTGATATTTAACTTATAACCTGAAATTAGACCAAATTGGACTGCTAGGGTCTCCAATGCAGGAAGAGAAACAGTGATGTTATTTGTTAATACTACTATATCGTCAGCATATGCCAATATTTTATACTCGACGCCATGAACAATAAGTGGAGAGATGTTTTGGGCTCTTTCTATCAAAGATAAAAAAGGATCAATATATAAAGCAAAAAGGAGAGGGGAACAGGGGCACCCTTGTCTGGTGCCACGTGTGATAGGAAAGTAACTTGATTCCTCTCCTGAAATACGGATTTTGGCAATTGGGGAGATATACAATGTTTGCAAAGCTAGAATAAATTCAGGCGGTATCCCTTTCCAATGAAGAACGGCCCAGAGATAGCCCCAGGAGACCCTGTTGAACGCCTTCTCGGCGTCCAACAGGATCACACCCAGGGGAGAGTTTGTCACCTGGGCCCAATCTAAAAGCGCGATAACACGCTTAATATGATCGGTAGTGTCTCTACCCTGAATAAAACCATGCTGGCGAATGGAAACTAACGGAGAGATAATTTGAACGAGACGAAATGCTAAGACTCTGGAATAAATTTTACTGTCAGTGTTGATTAATGCTATAGGCCGGTATGATGCTGGATTTAGTTCGTCTTTACCTTTCTTTTTAAATAATACAATGGTCGATTGTCGCCAGGTTTCAGGAATGACCCCCCTCTGAGCAAGTTGAAAAACTTCAAGCATCTGCTGTTTAAATAAATGTGAAAAAGTTTTATAAAATTCGAGATGTATGAGATCGGGTCCTGCCGCTTTACCAGAAGACAAAGATTTTATGGCAGCTTCAATTTCTTCCCAACTAATAGATTCAGCCAAAATTGAATTCTGATCGGGAGAGGACTTCCGAGTTTCAAGGGATTTTAAAAAGTGATCTAGTTGTTTTTGTTGCTGCTGGGATAGGTTTAGTTCCTCAGTATATAAAGTTGAATAGAAATCCACAAAGGTGTTTAACACTCCGTTAGGTGAGTCTTGTAGAATACCAGATCGATCTTTGACCTTTGTTATATAGCTAGCTATTGCCCTTTGTTGTAATCTTTTTGCTAAAACCTTACCAGATGCTTCACCAAACTCATACATTGATGTAAGAAATTGAAAGTACTTAGTAGCTATATCAACATATAAGGGATCCAAGAGATTAGCCTTGGCAAGAGCAACCGCTTTCTGACAAGATGTTAGATCTTCACCGATATGGATACTAGTACTTAGGTCTAGCTCAGCTTGTTGAAGTGCTAGAACTCTATTTTTGAGATTTTGCTGTTCAGTTTGCCATCGATAGGACGCAATTCTTAGTTTCGCCGCGTAAGGCAGCTTTAAAGGTATCCCAGACTAGACCTACAGATGCTGTATGGCTATTAATTGCAAAGAAGTCTGGAATCCAAGCTAGCATCCGTTCCTGATATAGTTTATCCAATAATAATTTCCTATCGAAAGTCCAGGGTCTAATATGATGCGGAGGTCGATCCCAAGGAAAACTAAAAATTATAGAATTATGATCGGATATAGTCCGTGGGTCAAGCCGAACCTTAATAGATTTCAAAACTTCAAAAGAAGCGAAGGCATAATCTATACGAACCAATTTTTGATGGGGTATTGAATAAAAAGTAAATCCGTTATGGGCTGAATTGCTGACATGCCATATATCTACCAAACCATGTTCAAGTAATAATATACGAAGTGCTTTATAGACCTGGGGTTTCCGGCCAACATAATCGGTATCTAACCAGCTAGGAATATTAATATTGAAATCTCCACAGAAAATTAACGGGTGCGGCCAATTAGCTAGTTCTACATTTAGATCCATTAGGATCTGTGGATCATCCAAGTTGGATGCATATATTGAGCAGATCGAAAGTACAGATTTATTAATAAGCAATTCAACTATTAACCATCTACCTGTGTTGTCTTGCTTAGTTCTCTTAACTTGGGCAACCCCTACTTTTGAAATGATAGCGACACCCCTAATAGTAGAAGTTTGTCTGGTAGTAGCCACTAAATCATAGCCCAAAAACTTAAGATCGTGCCGATTAGCCCAAGAAATAGGAGTTTCTTGCAGGCAGATCAAATCCACTTGCATAGCCTGCATCAACTTATGAAAGATCCTATGCTTCTTAAGATCATTTAGCCCACATATGTTCAAAGTTGCACAGGTCAATCTAAGATTTGCCATTTAGAGATAATAGAGAGGGAAAACATCATATATATATATATATATATATGTATATATATATATATATATATATATATATATATATATATATATATTACCTACTGGCGGTCGCCAGTAGGTAGTTATAGTTAGGACCCTGTTTCCATAGGAAATCCGCAACATTCTATTTGGAATAACTTTGGCGCCGGTCGACGAATCCTCGCGAAATTTTCAAAATAGGTGGGGCGCTACGCTCCGCTCCTACCCTGAAAGTCTCGGGGGGATTCGTCAAGCAGGGGCCGAGAAAAAAGGGGGGTCCCAAAACACGTTTTCCCCATGCATTTTTCCTTAGGACCTTTAGACACAGCTACAGCCCGAACGGCTGAACAGAATTACTTGAAATTTGGCAGAGAGGTAGCCATAAGGTCAAGAAAGTGCCTTTTGCAGGTCTGGTGTAAATCTGTTCAGTATTTCCTGAGAAAATAGCATTTAAAAGCATATATATATGTGGGCGGAGCCTAACCACACATCTCATCCTGAGATCTGATTGGCTGTCAGCACTTCATCCAAGAAGTGTTGGCAGCCATCTTGGGACCAATATACATGATAGCACCTCATTAAAAAGCATTGCAGTTAATAGAAGGTTTTAAGACTTTAATTACATTATAAATCATTTGTTGATGGTACCATACTCATTTTAGGAATTGTGGTATGTTCTAAGGTGATTTCACCATGTGAAAAAGCCTTCTGCTGGGATATCATGATTGAGAGAAAAATATTTTCTCATGCTTTTACCACAGAGGTTTGGAAGGTGATCTATAGGCTAAACTGAGAGCTTATTTTCTGTAAATTCACATTCTCTTTCTCAGTCATGTGAGAATGAAGTCTGACATTCTCAGTAAAACATGTACATCCAACAAGGGCAGAGACTGTCAGTTGATTCCTTTGTGTTCTACTGCAGCTTCCCAGAGTGTTCCAAAGAACTACTAGAGCGCTAACAGTCCTACTTATGATAAACGTATGGCACACCTGAAGCCATCTTGCTTGGATTCAAGTGGTAACTCTTAAAACATTTAATTTAAAAAGGAACAAAATGAGGGGGTTCATTTTTCCATAAAAAGTATGATTAGTGCTGCAGAAAGAAAAATTGGGGCACATTTTGAGTGACTTCTCAAATCCTCTTCTATTTCATTAAAAAATTCTGACATGCAGACTGAAACATGCACTTTCAATACCAGCAGCAGTTTTCCCTGGTGAGCAGTAGCTTTACTACAGTGATCTAATGAGCAAAAAGAGTGCTAACATTCTGAATTTATGGCAAATGTGTGACACATCTGAATGCCTTCTTGATGGAATCAAAGTAAAAAACTGAAAGTATTTTCTACTGAGGAGACTGCAGTAAATGAGGAAATTAGGAAACTTCATAACAAATAAGTCTCCCAAGATGGCCACCAGAGACAAAAGAGCCCAAATGTAGCCCAAATATCACCCAGATGTAGCCCAAGTATAGCCCAATGACAGAATGTCCCAGAATGTTCTTAAAAACAACTAGAGCGCTTACTGTCTTCATTATGACAAAAGTATGGCACACCTGAAGCCATCTTGATTGGAATAAACTGGTAAAACTTAAAACATTTAATTTAAAAAGGAACACAATGAGGAGGTTCATTTTGCCATAGAAATTATGATTAATGCTGAAGAAAGAAAATGAGGGCACATTTTGAGTGACTTCTCAAATCCTCTTCTATTTCATTAAAAAATTCTGACATGCAGACTGAAACATGCACTTTTAATACCAGGAGCAGACTTCCATGGTGCAGTAGTTTTACTACAGTGATCTAATGAGCAACTAGAGTGCTAACATTCAGAATTTATGGCAAATGTGTGACATATCTGAATACCTTCATGATGGAATCAAAGTAAAAAACTGAAAGCATTTCCTACTGAGGAGACTGCAGTACATGAGGAAATTAGGAAACTTCATAACAAATAAATCTCCCAAGATGGCCACCGGAGACAAAAGAGCCCAAATGTAGCCCAAAATCACCCATATGTAGCCCAAATATAGCCCAATGACAGAAGTGTGCAAAACACTTATTATTTTGTGTTTTTGCAGTGTTATATAGTGCAGACTTGTCAGGTATTGGAGTGCTTTACATGAGCATTGGTTACATCACACAAGAACAAATTCATTTTGGTTGTAGACTTGGGGAGACTAAGTGATTTGACCAGAATCACAGAATGTCGAGCTGAAGCAGAAACTTCAACCTGGTTCCCCAGTTGCAAAGTCTGCAGTTCTGGAAGTAACACCACATCCTCTCCCCTAAGTGCAACATTTAATCAAGTGGTCAACTGGATAAAAAAACATAAAGATAACAAATAATTTAAAAGTGCTTTGTCGCTATTTGAAAACTCAGAAAATATGTCCTTATTTTAGTCTTTTAGAGCACTAACCATAATTTTGATGCCAATAAGACCCTCTCATATATGTAATTTCTAAAGGAAATGCTCTAGGTATTACAGTTTTGATTACATCAAGATGATGTCAGGCGTTCCACACTTTTGTAATAAATATAGAATGTTAGCAATCTAGTTGTTCATTAGGATACTGTTGAGAGGCAGAGGCCAGGGGCACGGACTCTGAAAATTGAAGGCAGGTAGGAGGGTGCAAAGGCAACAATTTAACCACATTGAGCAGGCAGGAAGGGCCGTGGAAGCACAACAGACTATGGAGGGCAGTGGAAAGGGGGGCAGGGGCAACAAACCAACAATACAGGACTTGCAAGAGAGGCTGTTGGAGGGAAGATCTATTACGGGTCAAGGAAGCTAGGGGCGGTCCCCAGATCCCCGGGAGCCACCACAGAACTGAGCAGGAGAGTGAGTCAGGGACAAAAGGGGCACCTTAATTTGAGCCGGGGTGCCTAGGAACGCTTGCTCCAAAAATGAAGAAAACAGACATATGAGACATGGAATTGGAGGCAGAATACAATGGCAGTTTAATGAGAAGATGCAACTTCAAAGAAACCGCAGAATAGAGAAATAAAGTACAAAATACAGAATCCAGATAATCATACAGCTGTCATAATATTCTCTGTATCTCAATTAATGTACTGACAGAGAGAGAGAGAAAACACATCTATAAATGCATCATGAGAAACAAGTTACACCAAGGAAAATGTTACCTAGGAACACTCACGTTTACTCTTAGAGCAAGCATTCCTGCAATTACAATACATAATCTTTTAAATGCAAAAGTAAAGAGAACAATGGTTAAACATAACATGACAATTCATATAGGTAAAATAGAATAAGATACTTCAAGCAAAGCAGAGCAAGACATTTTAAGCAAAGGAAGACAAGAGCTCCCAGCTCTTGGGGAAAACCTGCACTGCCTGTTAACCTACATACAGACGGCGAGGTAGTCCGTCGATATCTGTGGGTGCTCCCTTTTTATATCATTTTGTGGGCTCCTTTGCACGCTACATCTACCTACGTATGCTACCCAAAAGCTACGTCTGCAGATTTTACCAGACATTTCGTCATTTACCCACTTAATGCTGACAATGGACTGGGTGAAAAGGTCAGTCTCTCAGGCCAATCGCTTATCGTAAGTTCCATAGAGCAAGCAGAAAATAATGGGTATTGTACGGGAATTCAATATATTCATGTATAAAATCTCCTCAGTTCTCCTAACTTGACGCTCTGCGGTTGCCACTTCCTTAAAAGCGGGAAACCTGCCCAGGAAGCAAGTACCAGTCCAGGATGCAGCCTACTGTATGTCGACAGCTTCAGGGGGATGTTGAACTTTGATACCGAGCACGGAGCACTCGGGTAGGGTGGGGGCTACTAGTTTGGATCAGAAGGCCTCGCAGACCTGCCTTCAGACTGCTATACACTAAAATTGCAGAGCTATGGTCAATTTAACAAAGAGGCCTACATATTGAACAGAAGGGCCTACACAGGGGTTTTATGCTGGCTGAGTGGTAAGGATGTCTCAGGATAATTATATAGCAACACAGGACCCGCTGGTCAATTTAATACGGCCTACAAATGCAGCTGGCAGGGCAAGGACAAGGGTCTCATACTTCAGGTGTGGACAGAACGGGCCAGGGGCCCCCTGTGATACAAAATCTACCCTCCTTCAAGGCTGTGGCAATGTAATAGACCATTGTGGGCAGAAGGAAGAGGCAATGGTAGTACAACCATACATGCCAACAGACCCGATTCAGCCAGGAAACGTCCAATGTTTTTAAGCTCAAATGGGCTTTATTTGATCTGTCTCCTGTCTACAATATCCTCTTTTTCAATGTAACTCAAAGTGGAAAATCAATACCCCAGTTTTTTTTCAAAATCTCCCTCTTACCAAGTTCAAAATGTTCGCAAGTATGGTACATTGGATCATGGAAGGAAATGGGATAGGGACATGGACTTGGATAACAGAGGACAGGAGGGACATGGAGAGGTGCACCAAACTGACCCTGCAGGGCAGGCATCAGGGTTTGCAGCAGCACAATACACCACACAGGGCATGCAGGACGGGAGTGCAGCACAACAATCCATAGAAAGCAAGAGGGAGGGGACAGGACCATGCACATGGACAACAGAGAACAGAGGGGCAAGAGGCAATGGTAGCTAGCTGACCATAATGGACAGACAGGAGGGAAAGCTGCAGCATAACAGACCATAAAGGGCAGGAGGGACGGATCAGGGGCATTACAATGGAACAGGCAAGCCAGGAGGGAGGGAGTAGGGCTGGGGGCAAGGGGGCAGGGCAGGAGCAGCAAGCTAGCCATGGAGGTCAGGCAGGATGGGCACTAGAAGCAAGACACACCATGAAGAGCAACAGTGAGACTGTGATGGCATACACACAGACCATGGAGGGAAGGTGGGAGGGGGTCAGGGGCAGCTAACTGACCACACAGGGAAGGTGGGAGGGGCCATGGCAGCACAGAAGACCATGCATGGCAAGTGGGAGGGTTAGTGGCAGCACAATGGCTATGATGGGCAAGAAGGAGGGTGGAGGGGCATGCACAAAGGACCATGGAGGATAGAAGGGAGGGTCAGGACCTGGGCACAGACAAGAAAGTTCAGGGGAAGGGACCTCACAACAGACCACACGGGGCAGGCAGGAGGAGCAGTTGCAGCACAACAGACCAGGGAGGGCAGAAGGGTGTGGCAGTACAATGGACCATGTAGGACAGGAGGAAGAGGATAGGGGCATGGCATGTGGACAGGCAGGGTGGAGGTGGCAGGGACAGGTTACAGTCATCTGACAATGCTAGGCAGGTGGGAGGGGAGTGGCAGCTCAACAGAACACTCAGAGTAGATAGGAGTGGCAGGTCCATGGGACATGGTGGGCAAAAAGGATGGAGCAGGGGCATGCACAAAGACATCGGAGGGCAGGGGGAAGGAGAATAGGGGCAGCAAGCTAAGCACAGAGTTTAAGCAGGAGGTCAATGATGGGGCATAGAATTGGGCAATGGAGGGCAGGAGGAGTGGACTGGTACATCATACTAAATTGAGGGCAGTGGCAGCACATCAGACCATGCATGGCAGGAGGGAGGAGGCTAGTCCATGGATTCACACAACAGAGGATAGGGAGGAAGGGGATGGGGCAGCAAGCTAACTGTTCAGAGAAGGCGGGTATTAGGAACTTTATTGTTTTTAAAACATTGTGTCTGTGCGAACTACTTAAAATATGAACAAGTATGCAGCATAATCTCACTTTTATTCAGGAAGAAGAGGACGTTTGTGACTGTGACTCCGGGCTCACTTGGCAGAAACACCCCCTGACCCTCCACCCCCTATCGCAAAATGTAATGCCCGTGAAAAGGGTAGGTGAACACAGTGTTATATAGAACATAGTCCTGAGAGCACGATTGAAAATGAAAACTAGATATAGTATATGGTATAAATTATGCACCAAAAAGTGTGATATAAGATGAACCGGGCGTGAAATATAATATGCAATACATTGTGCGCAATGACAGATTCATTGGAGAGCGCGAGATAGCACAGGCACTAGCGCGTGCTATGCGATATGCGCCTTGGAGTGTAATAAGCACAGGGCAGTGTTGTGTAACCTAACTAGTCTCTAAAGTTGTAAAATAAAATATGTGCTGGGGAGTGTAACGTTGCATATGCACTGTGACAAAGATATGGATCCCAGATTGTAATATGTATGGCATAGCACTGTGCGTTATAACATAGGCATCGAGAAAGGCACGTTAGATGGGGCAATATAACCCGTGCGAAGACAAGTGTGGCATGACATATTCACAGGGTGGTGTTACAGTGCACATGGGCTAGAGAGTGTCATAGCATATGCACTAGCTAGTGGAATACAACACAGAGGTGTGTGGCACTCGGCAGGCAATGGTGGGTGTAACACAGCATTGGGCTCTGTCAGGAGCACGCTGTGACTCTCAAGTGATGTTCGTCCCCTTTCCAGAGAGTAAAATAAAAAGTATTACACATCCGGCAGTGGATGTGTGTTTTATTAACCGTGAGGGGGGTTTCTTGCATAGTTTTGGTCGAATTTTTGTCGAATCCCCTTTGAATGGCTTGGTGTGCATGTGTATTAAATGTGCCCGTCAATAGCTACCCATGTTTGTATAAATAAACGACAAGGGTGTCTACCAGGATTAGGCACGGTAGGGCATCAGACATGTCAGAGCTTCACTAGTGGTGTAAATACATTCCACGTGGATTCATTGCATGCATAGTCGCCTTTTAATGAATATCACGCAAATCGTCATGGTGATAGGTACGTACGGTTTGTCCAGCATGTCCTAGGTGTGTCTATAAATATATATATTTTTTTTAATAATAAAAAACAGTGGCCGGCCCTGGGGATTGGGGTCAAAAAAATATAATTAGGAGACTGGCCCTGGGGGATGGGGTCATCAGGGCCAATAAATTAGAATAAGAAGGGGAACCAAACAGCCCCCCTTCTTAAAAAACTAAAATAAATAAAAGACTGGCATCGTGCCGGAGGCCATGCCCCCTCCGTGCAGCACTCTGCAAACGCGCCCCCAACAGGCATCTCCAGTATGCGCCAGGGAGCTGCGCTGCAGCCAGGTGTTCTGAGGCCAAGCCCCTTTTTACACCTCTCTGCAACGCAGCTCTGTGGCACTTACTGGAGGTACCTAGTGGTCTAGTTTGACCCTAGGGACCCTTAGGATTCAGGGGGACTTAATCTCTCAACTTAGAACAGCCACAGGGCGCGTTTACACAGTGGTGAAGGGAGGGGACGGGGCCTGAGGTGACGTGTGCAAACACGCACTATGGCACGTTTTAAATTGGGGATATAATTTCCCTTCAATACTGAGGGCCCCTGGGGGCTAACTAGCCCACCAAGTGCTTCCAGTAAGCGCCACTGAGCTGCATTGCAGAGAGGTGGTCCAGGCCGTGCCACTTTTTACACCTCTCTGCAACGCAGCTCTGTGGCACTTACTGGAGGTACCTAGTGGGCTAGTTGGACCCTAGGGACCCTCAGTATTCAAATGAACTTAATCTCCCAACTAAAAATGGACACAGGGCGTGTTTACACAGTGGTGAAGGGAGGGGACGGGGCCTGAGTTAACGTGTGCAAAAACGCCCTGTGGCCTGTTTTAAGAGGTTGTTTTAATCCCCATGCCCTATTATACACTAGGGGCTTACAGAGGAGGTCATGCTAATCACAGGGGGACCCCAACGCATAATGTTCCCTAGTGTATGTAGGTGTTTTCACTGTATTCTAAGTGTCTTTTAACATAGCACTGGCTCTAGGACTGGTTAGTCAGACTCAGTTACCACCAGTATCCGTCTGAAAAAGTTGAGGGTACAGGATGATTTTGCAACAAGGCTTCTTTCTGCTCTTCTTTTTGTTCTTTCTGCACGTTATCCTTCTTCCTGCACTTATCTTCGTATTTGAGGACTTCTGTTGCTTCTTTCTGCACTTCTTTTGTTTCTTTCTGTGCATTTTTTCTTCTTTCTTCACATGTCCTATCTCTGTAGGCATAGTTAGAAATTAGCATTTAAAAAACCTTTGAAATTCACAGAAAAAACCATAGGTTTCAGGCACGTTATAGTTAGGAATTAGCATTTAAAAAACCTCAGAACTTCACTGAAAAAACCATAGGTTTCAGGGGTGTTATAGTTAGCTGGACTTTTCACTTGTACAAAACCATTGAAATTCCCCCGTTATAGTTAGTTCAGCTAACTATACCTCGCGCACCCGCAATGCACTGCTGATGACGTCACATATTACATCACTCATGACATGGTCAGTGACATCACTCATGACATCACTGATGACATCTCAAATGACATCACTGATGACATCACTGATGACATCATCCTTGTGATAGAGTGGCAGACCTCCTCTCACCCTAATATAACCTTTGATACACACATTCAAAAATAGAGACTAAAATTTTCAAAACAATGGACATACCAATACCAGTTACAACAACCTCTTCAGTAATTCTAAGATCCACATACACATCCACTCATTCACCAACAGTCCTATACAGTCACTCATACATGTACTCACTCATCATATGTACTCATACACCTATACATCCTGTTACACAATGCCACTCATCCATAGAGTTACTCACACACATAGTCACTCATGCTAATAAAGAATCAAACATACATTTACTTGCATATACAGTTATACACACACCACCATACTTACTTCTACGGAAACTTACACATACTTAGTCTTTTAAACAATCACTTATAGAAACACATACTTATTCAAACAGGAACTCTTTCAATCTCTCACTCTCACATATATACACCAATAGTCACATATACTAGTTTAAAACATATGTAGTTACTCATAAAGACACTATTGAGACAGTCATTCACTCACTAACACACCCATACACACACTCATCCACCCATACAGTCCTGCACACATGCTGTGTTCAACACATACAAACAGTGAGTCACTCATTCATGCACCTATGCACTACGTAATACCCCCCACCGAACCATGCAGACACTCAGACTGATACTCAAAAAACCAACTAATAACCTATATAGACACCCATGTAGCTACTCACCAACCCATGCAGCCACTTATACACAAAGTGAGAGACTGATACAGATATTTACATATTTAAACATTACTCACTAAGCCATGTATTCACTATGATACACTTAATCAGTCAGTTACACAATCAATTTTTCAAAAACAAATCATCCATTTAGACACTTATATACCCATTTATTCTTCCATCGACCTTGAGATATACATATATAAAACATATTTCATTTTCAGAAAAACACACATTCACTGGATGATGTCATCAGTGATGTCATCAGTGATGTCATTTGAGATGTCATCAGTGATGTCATGAGTGATGTCACTGACCATGAAATGAGTGATGTAATATGTGACGTCATCAGCAGTGCATTGCGGGTGCGCGAGTTATAGTTAGCTGAACTAACTATAACGGGGGAATTTCAATGGTTTTGTACAAGTGAAAAGTCCAGCTAACTATAACACCCCTGAAACCTATGGTTTTTTCAGTGAATATATATATATATATATATATATATACCTATATACCTAAGAGAAAATGATATGGATTATAAAAAAATATACCACCAACATGTCGTAAAAAAAAAACACATAGTTAACATCCTAAGTGTAATTGAAATCACACTGCCATGTATGTTACTAATATCGCCAATCACCTCAAGTACCCACCACAGTACCACCCAGTGACCCCCCCCAACCCCCCCGACCCACCTTCCAACCCCCCCTCCCCCCCCGTTGCCCCCCCCTACCCCTTAACCAAAATCGGGAGCTCAGGACCTAGGTCCTTGTGATGGTTGAGTGAGCGTCACACCACACTCCGCTGGGACTAAAGCAATACACATGATATTATAGAAGAGTCAGTCCTATTAGAATCACATTAATATAATAAAGAAAAAAAAATCATTTAGTTGATGCTATTTGCATACTATTAGCACTCTTAACATTAGCTTAATGAAAAAAAAAGATGCAGCAACATTTTTTGTATTATATAAATCAATCCCCAAAGGTGTATGAAAATCCCCATTCTAAACAGTGATAGCAGTCATCATTTTTTTTGCCCCTTTTCCCCCTTTTTTTTTTTTTTTTTTTTTGCTTTGAAAAAAGAGCCTTAGTGACAGCTAAATAAAAAAAATAAATAAAAATATACTACATTGTGTCCAAATAGTCCCTTGCAGTTATTTCAGAGAGAAAAAATTTTGTTTCTGTCTTATATATTATTTTCAGCTTTGCTGGGAAGAGCAAAAAAGCCTGGGCACCTTTCGCCTGAAAAAGAGGGATCTGCTGAAGGAGATGCCAACGGCGATCCACTGTCTCTGCAGCAAGATCGGGTCGAACAAAAAATTGGCAGCCCTTGGCAGATCTCTTCTTATTAGGTCGAGCTAGATCAAATATACATTCACGGGCAAGAAAGGTGTTAAAGCAAACCAAGATGGCACGTGGATAAGAACTGTTAGTGTTGGTAGAGGGTGATTTCTTTTTTTTTGAGAACGGGAAGCGATGTGCTCTCTGGATTTCTGAGTTCCAATTCCATTGAGTAACCTCTGGGAATGCTTCAGTAAAAAGCTCAACTATAAACTGCCGGACATCGCCTCCTTCAATATCCTCCTCAACTCCCAAAACACGTAGGTTATTCCTTCTTGAGCGGTTCTCGAGGTCCGATAGTTTCCATATTATATCTTTTCGCTGTTCCTTAACCTCAGTGACCAAATCCTTTTGGACAGCTGTGGCATCTTCAAGAGCTGAGATCCGCTCTTCGTCTTCAGTAACTCTTGTATTAATCTCAACTGTTGATTTTATTACACGTCGGGGAATTTTGCAATTTACGACACACAGATTGGGTGCGTAAGTTCTCTTGCTTAGTTGCTTCTCTGTGTTGAATAATCGTATGATATATTGTTGACAGAGAGACCTCCTCCGGCACGTCAGGTAAGGCCCCACCGTTGGAATTTAGTGATATCTGAAGATCGATTTGGGATTGGTCCTCGAGAGTGGTCATATAGGCCCTCCTGATTTAGAGGTTTAATGCCAGGGGCCTTACGGACTGTATCAGTGGCTAGAGCTTCTGTGATCACACTAGGTCGCCAGTCAGCAGCTTCGCTATCGTAGTCTGACCACTCTAAATCAGGATCGCCCTCCTCCAGACAGCGAGTGATCTGATACAGAATAGAATTTTTCGGTTGAGTCACTGATCGCCCCCGTGACATGAAACTCTGCCAAGGCTCCTGAAACGATAGCATCTGGGGATTGATGATTAGTTGAAACTACATTATCCATAATGCACTGGGCCGAAACAGAGCCGGATGCGGACACCAGGGGAGCCGAGAGAAGTGAATCTGTTAGAGGAGAGGAGCACACTGTAAGCTGAGGTATGTCGGGTATATCAGGAATAGCCACTGAGCGAACCAAATGGGGAGAATCAATCACAGCATGAGGAGGAGGAGCATGAATACTCATCGAGGAAGAGTTTTGCGCTGAGACAGACAAAGTAGAAGATGTAGAGGCTACTGTTGCAGATACCGATGTAGCGGATAAAGCGGAGGAAGCAGATAAAGCAGTTTTTTCCCTAGCTCCCAATTTGGCAAAAATGTCAGATAGAGTCTGCACCTTACTCGGTACTGAAGATGGAGCTGCAGCTGTAACAGCTGTTGAACCCTGAGCAGGGATTTTATCCGACATTGGAGCTCTGCCCTTCCGAGTGGTCCGTGAGATGTTAGTATCAGCGTCTGGTGGGTGATTACGGGTAAGATTACGAGACTTCACCGGTTTGGGAGCTGACTTCGACGCTTTTGGTGGCATCACCGGTACAACAGGGAAATCCGAAAGAAACCTAGAAGGGAGCCGGGAATCCACGGAGAAGGTAGGCTGTGTGTGACGCCGTATAGAATACGTTAGAATTCAAGCACCGAACAGCCCGCCAGCACAGCCTTAATGAGAGGGCGGGTCTTAGGATATCCAGGCAAGATACAAGTGCCATATGTACTGCAAATGGCTTTCAGCTCCTCTGTCCTATTTTAGATTAAATTTCGTTGCATTTTCGCTGTACTTCTGGTTAAAACGAAACCCGATCTCCTCAGCATCTCCCCGGCAACTCCCCGACACAGCCAACTGCCTAGAAGGGATAAGACCGTTAGGATGTTAACACGGCCCAGCGGAGTGAAAAACGCTGCCTCACTCGGCCAGTGTCACGGCCGCCATGTTATGAGATTTTGGGTCGAAATTTTCTCAACTTATATTTGCATGAAGAAAAGAGAACTAAACTGCAAAGTATAAAAAGTGTATTGTAAGATACTTAGGTGTGGTATCTAGGCATACCACCCCAGTACTCAAATTAATCTAACAGTAACTAAAAATAATTCTAAAAGTAATTGTATCATGCTAACTGCTTTCTGATTCATTATCAATCCGTAACTATTGCATATTTCAAACATAACTGCACTTCATTGTGAAATCCTGCATTCCAAGTAAATTTTACCCACCTGTACCAAGTCCTGCTTGGTTTTAAAAATAAACTACAAATATACTTTTATTACACGTACCCAACTGGTCTGGATTCAGTCGGAGTGTGTGTATCAGACATGATTGAGTGAATACAATACATGCTTAACACACCCTCTGGATAAGCCTGCTCGCCCACACTACCACAAAGAGAGCTATTGGTACTTACCTAATTTAGCCTCTGCTATAGCTATGGGGACTCCCTGGACTCTGTGCACACTATACCTTACTTTGATATTGTATATACAGAGCCAGCTTCCTACCGATAGAAAAATGTCCTTCCTTTTTTCTCGTAGACCAGGATGTGTTACACACTCATCTGATTTCATCCTCTCTTCATTTCCTTCGTCATTCACTATTTTTGTAGTTTTATATAGTGCACATTCTACCCATAGGTATTGAAATGCTTTACATGTACACATTCATTTTTTAGGCACAGGGATACTTAGTGAACTGCCCAGACACACAGAATGTTGAGTCAGCGCAGGGACTCAAACCTGGTTCTCAAGTTCCAAAGTCAGCAGCTCTGGACATTTCACCACATCCGCTACAACTTTCCTGCATCCCTCTTCTCCACTTTCACGTTCCAGGTTTCTCTCGATCTTTAATAATTTCAGCACATCTATCCACTGTTTGTTAGGACTTCTTCTCCCAAATCCTTTCCCCTCACTCACTCCATCTCTCTGCATAACTAGCACTTTTATCCACACTCCTCTACCTTTCCTTTCTTCCTCACTTGATTTCCTCTTCCCAAATTTTTGTCATTTTTCTCCACTCTGCTGTCTCACTTTTCCTTTTGCCTCCCTCAACATTGGTCTCTAAGCCGAATCCATTTTGTTACTGTCCTGCCATGTCAATTATCTCTTCAGTTGGTCATTTTGGCCACGAATGAACGTTTTTCACAGTAATGTTTTTAACCCCTTCCCTGCTCATGACGGAACCGTTCCGTCATGAGCCACGGTTGGCGTGTGCTCATGACGGAACGGTTCCGTCATGACAATCCTGTTGGCGGCCGCTCCGCCTGCGCGGCGCTGTTTTCCCGCCTGTGCGAGGGGACAACGCAAATGGGCGGAGTCATGACGGAACCGTTCCGTCATGAGCACAGCTCAACTGTGGCTCATGACGGAGCGGCTCCGTCATGAGCACAGGCCCACCGCGCTGCCCCCCTGCCCCCCCCAGCGCTGCAGCGGAATGTCCGCAGCAGCGAAGGGGTTAAAAAAACATTATGTGTTGTCAAACATTTTCCTCTTTGCTCATTTTGGTTGCTTGCATTATTTTTTATTTTGGTTAAGTGGTGAACCGGAGTCCCCTCCCAGATAAGGTGGCAGAAGGTTGCAGCTGAAAACAAAAATAGAGCCTTTCAGATGGCCAACACACTTAATCTGTCTTCCTGCACAGCCCCCTTTCACTCCACCCCAGGTAACAGCTCAGCCACTCCCAGTGTCCTCACTGTCCGGGTGGTAGACTGGGGACACGAAGAGACCCACCACATGCTGTGCCTGCTCAGTTTGGCCCATTGTCCTACAGCACAAGACAATGAGTCAGCCATTCTCTATACTTGGTTATTACGAGCTCCAAACTTAGCTCCTAAGGTTACAGAATCTTTAAATTCAAGCTCCATTGGCCAAGCCGTCTCAGTAAAATGTGATTTCATCTACGGCTGAAAAAAATGGCCCATCAGCTGACCTTTACCTCAGGACTCTCAGGCAATGCCCAATTGCCCACCCTGCCAATCTGATGCTGACTCCTTGAGCAACTGGCCATGCCTTAATACTTCTGCCACACTTGAAGCTTCAGCAATGTCAGAATTAAATCTGCAATGTTAAAATCTACATGACAAGCCACAGCATTTGAGAGGCATAGACACGAGTCACCATCTGCTTTTTATTTGAGTACATTATTGAAGTTCTTGACTTCTTACATTACAAGGTAGTCAGATGTGTGGCCCCTTCCTTACTACTAGCAGCTGTGATGGTTTGCTTAATTTGGTAGGGTGTAGGGGGGCTGTTAGACTTGGGATCTTTATCATGGTTCGCCACTAACTTTTGGTCTTCAACCATCCACAGTTTGGCGGCACTGTGAGTGGCGACTCTGTCTTTAGCAGCTCTGTCTATTGTGGTGTATTTCTTTTGATGGACATCTGAATGCTGTTATAGCCACTAACTGAACCACTGTTAGGACAGCAGTATTCTGTTAACATGTCTCGGAGGTAAGGCTGCCGGAGCTTACGGTCCTTTAAATATTTTGAACACTAAAACAAATGTGTAATCAAGCAATTTGTTTCAACAAATTTAATTTAGTCACATAGGCTTAGAGAATGGTGATCTTGCCTAATATGGTGTTGGGTGTTTTCAATCCACTTTACAACATAGGTTTGTAAGGAATCAGGTAAAATACGTTTTGACAATTCATGTGCACTTGTGTCACCTTTTCAAACTTTTCTCCCATTCGAAATCTGAATTTTATTACTCAATATCTGCAAATTCATCCCAAATATTCAATTGTACATTAAACTTTCAGAAAATGTCAGTCTAAAATCAGTTTAATATCTTGCCCAGGGCCCCAAATAAATTGATACGGCAATGGGTAGAGCAACAGTGAGAGATGCAGGTAGCCTGAAAGGAGAGGTGAAGAAACTTCTGAAAGATAATTTTAAGACTTATATTCATAAGGATACTGGGTAAGGACTTTGGCATGATTCATTTCTACTTGTGATATCTTGTGGATATTAAACTTTCAGAAAAGGCCACTCAAAAATCACTGAACTGCTTTGCCCAGGGTTCCAAAACATTGATAACATGACAGTGGATAGAGCAACAGTAAGAGTTAGAGGTTGCCTTAAGAGAGGTTAAGAAACCTTCCACCGGGCAGCCTAGTAGAAAGGAAGCCATGAGCAAATGTCCATGCCTTAACACCTCTGGCGCACTTCAAGCTACAGCAATGTCAGAATTGGAACTGTAAATTCAAAAGCTACAAGACAAATCACTGCAAGGAGGCTTGGGTTAGCATTTTGGGAGGCATAGCCTTCTGTCGCGACCTACTCTTTATTTTGGTATATTACAATAATTCTTGACTACTTATATTCCAAGATAATTAGATGTTTTGCCCATTCATTACTACCACCTGTGATTTTTTTTTTGGGGGGGGGGGGGGGGGGAGGGTGGAGAGGTCCATTCTTGTCTTGTTAGTTCTTGCATCTTTGGTGTGGTTTTCCCCAAACATTTTTCCTTCAACCCACACATTGTTGGCAGCTCTGTATTTGGCGGCTCACTTTCCAGCAGCTCACTTTCTATTGTGGTGCATTTCTTTTGATGGACATCTTAATGCTGTTATTGTCACTAACTGAACCTCTATGTTAATAGAATACTGCTACGCTGTGACTGAGTTAAGTCTGTTGGAGCTTATGGTCTTGTACACGTCATATGTGTTGAAAAACTTTACTAAGACAATTTTTGCAACTTTAGTCAGGTGGGCTTAGAGAATGGTGATTTTGTATAAAAAGGTGTTGGGTGTCTTCAGTCCTGTTTAAGACATATATTCATAACAATCCTGAGTAAATACTCTTCAGTGATTCATGTGTGCTTGTGTAATCTTATGTAATTTCTCACCCATTCAAAATCTAAATTGTATTTAATATCTGAAAATTCAGCCTACGTATTGAATTGCACATTAAACTGTCAGAAAATGTCACTCAAACATCAGTGTAATGTATTGTCCAGGACCCTAAAAAAATAGAAAACAGTGGACAGTTTGAGAATGAGGGGTGCAAGTAGCCTGCAAAGAGCGGTTAAGAAACTTGTGAAAGATCACTTTATCTGGGCGTCAGTCTAGAAGATAGGACACCTTGAGCAGCTGCCCATGCTTAATCCCTCTGGCATACTTGAAGCTTCAGCAATGTCAGGATTGGAACTGTAAATTCAAAAGCTACACAACCACCCCCTGCAAGGAGGCTGGTAGCAGCTTGTTGGGAGGCATATACACGTGCTGCCACCTACTCTTTATTTGGGTATATTATGATATATTCCAAGGTAGTCGGATGTGTTGCCTCTTCATTACTATTAAAAGATGCGATGGCTTGCTTTTTTTTGGGGGGGGGGGTTGGTGGGGAACTTGTTCTTGGCCTGTTAAATATATCCTATTTGACGTGTGTCTCCCCTAACCTTTTGCCTTAAACCCTGTTCTTGGCGGCTCTGTTCTTGTGGGCTCTGTTTTTACAGCTCTTTTTATTGTGGTGCCTTTGTTTTGATGGATATCTTAATGTTTTTATTGCCACTAACTGTATCACTGTTATGTTAACAGAATACTGCTGTTCAATCACTGAGTTCAGCCTGCCCAAGCTCATGGTCTTGTATATATTGGTTTGTCATGTGTTAAAAAATATTTATACAAATATTTATTTCAAACTTTATTTTGTCAAATGGGTATTGAGAATGGTGATCCTGTCTGACAAGGTTTTGGGCGTCATTAAGCCTCTTTAAGATGTATATTCATAAGAGTCCTCGGCAAGGACGTGGGTATGATTCATATGTAGTTGTGGGTCTAATTTAAGCTTTACTTGAGCTCATCCAAAATTTCACCAAAAGTTCCATCCATTATCCATCCATTCAATACCCATTCTTTCTTTCAACCATCCCATCATCCCTTTACCCCCATGCACCCTTTCACACACGCTTTCACTTGTATACCATTTCACCCATCCTTTATTTTAACCTTCCATTCTTTCCTGTTTCTCTAAAGCCATCAACGCTCATTATGCAATCTTTTGCTGAGCTGCAGATAAGAGAGGCCATAACTCCACCACCACTGTAGCTGGTAAAGTGAATTGGGTCACGATCACGAGACCATGATGCCCTGGTAACTAGCGAGTATACTAGTAAATGTCAATAAGCAAGCAATTATTTGACTTACCAGTGCCCTACCCTGCCACCGTATTTCACTTTCCAACTCACATGACTCCTGCAGTGACACTTGAGTCAGCATCACCGGTGGTCTGTGTGGTTAGAATAAAAACATCGGGGGGGGGGGGCAAGGTCCATGGCCACTCTTATATTAACTGTTAGATTAGGAGCAAGAAAATGAGACTTCCCAACAAACATACATGGTGAATATTAGTTATAATACTAGCTTACTTGGGCCTGCAATCTTCAAGGTAGACTGAAAAGTATGAAACATGTATTCTTAGTCTACCAGTGCCACAAAATATAGAGCGGAGAGGGAATAATTACCAACAAAGCAGAAGATATTTTTTTAAATTATTTTTATTTTTCTTAGCCACAGATATTTATTTTATTTATTTAACGATTTGTAAAGCGCCTGGTGACCCAGAGGCATCCCCGCGCTGTAAGAACTTGAATAGGCCGAGGAGGGAGGGGGGGGAGAACTTATTTGGGAAACAGCAGAGTTTTAAGCTGTTTGCGGAAGCGTAGGTAGACAGGTTCTAACCGCAGACAGCGAGGGAGCGAATTCCAGCGTGTGGATGCTTTTACTGAAAAGCGACGGCCACCAGTGCGTACTCTCCTGAACTTAGGGACATTGGCTAGTCGCTCATTGTCCAAGCGCAGGGATCTCGAGGCTTTGTACGGGGTCACCATATCTCCCAGAATGGAAGGGCCTTGTCCATTGAGGAGTTTGTGAGCGATGCACATTGCCTTAAACTCGATCCTCTCTCGCACTGGCAACCAGTGGAGAGCCTTAAGCGCTGGTCTGGCAGAGACTCTGGAGGGAAGATTCATTAGCATCCGGGCAGCCGCATTTTGGGCTCGTTGTAGCTTGCCCAGGGTGGTTTCGGGGACTCCCAAGTAAACAGCATTGCTGTAGTCCACTCGCGTAAGGATCAGTCCTTGAACCAGGAGTTTCCTTGATTGGGGAGGGAGCAGTGGAAGGATCTTACGGACTGAGCGCATAAGTCCGAAGCAAGTTCCCGCTGTTTTAGTTGCCTGGGTTTTCATGGACAAGTCTGGTTTGAGCCAGACTCCCAGGCTCTTAATTTCCCTCTTAGGGGCGGGCACCTCACCCATAGCATCGGGCCAAACTGAAGATGGAATTGCTGACCATTTCTTGCCCATCAGCATAACTTCAGTTTTGGACCCGTTGAGCTTGAGTGAGGACTCGCACATCCAGAGATGGATTTCCTGGAGGCAGTGCAGGAGATCGTTTGGGCATTGGTCAAGATGTGAGAGCGAGACGACTAATTGCGTGTCGTCCGCGTAACTCACAATTTTGATGCCGAAGGGGGCAACTACGTTCTCTAAAGGAGCCATATAGGCGTTAAAAAGAGTGGGACTAAGTGAGGAGCCCTGTGGCACCCCACTAGTCAAAGGCAGTAATTCAGAACGGGAATTGCCATCCCAGACCTGGAACGAGCGGCCCGACAGAAATGACTCAATACAGGCCAGCGCTGTGCCCCTAAGTCCCGCCCTGGCCAGCCGGTGGAGCAAGACACGGTGATTCACCGTGTCAAAGGCTGCACTAAGGTCCAGGAGGATCACTGCCACTGACCCCCCTGAATCTAAAATACACCTTGCCTCCTCGATGACGGCGAGGAGGGCAGTGTCCGTGCCTTGGCCAGGACGAAACCCAGTTTGGGACCGGCGCAACAGGTTATTAGATTCCAGGAACTGGGACAGCTGGACGTTAACCAGTTTCTCGGCAATTTTGCTGATGCCCGGGAGAAGCGAGATCGGTCTGTAGTTAGCCAAATCAGTGGGGTCCAGTTGGGGTTTTTTGAGAAGGGCTTTAACTACCGCCCCCTTCCAACTAGGGGGGACGGAGCCTTGGGACAGCGAGGCACTGATCAACTCCAGGATTGTGGGCACAATCACAGGGGCGACAGCTTTCAGAAACCTCATGGGAGCAGGGTCACGGGGAGAGCCGCTTTTCATCTTGGCCAAAGTCTTTCTGACCTCGTCCGGTGAGACCGCCCTGAAGGTGGTCAGCAGTGGGCGAGGGGCACCTCCTGGGCAAGTGTCAGGCGCAGCGCTGTCCCAGTAAGGTAGCTGGCTAGGCTGCGGAAGTGAGGCTAGGATGTTGGAGACTTTAGACTCGAAGTACTTAGCAAGTTCATTGCTCCTGTCTGGTAAGGTCCTGGTAGGTGAAGGGGGTTGTGGTATTTTCATGAGTTCTTTGGCAATGAGATAGGATAAAAAATGCCACTAACTCTGCAAGAGAGTCCTATCATCATAATAAGAGGCTTTAGTAAGTTTCAGAGCAGATTTATATGCTCTCACCGTCCTCCGGTAAGAATCCTTACTAGAGTGGAGCCAGTCCTTCCTCCACAGTCGCTCCGCTTTTTTACATTCCTTGCGGAGGGTTCTGAGTTCCAGGCTGAACCATGGGGCTGAGCCTATCTTTCCGCTTTTATCTTCGTGGGTTTTTATCGGAAGGATCAAGTCGAGTGAATTGGAGATCCACTTCCTAAAATTGCTATCCGCTACGACGGGATCCCCCGAGGGGGCGGGGGTCGTAGATTCCAGGGCTCTGGCCCAGTCCTCTGTTGAGAGTCTGGACCATGCCCTGTCCCGGGTATACGTGACAGGCTTATGGGGCTTCTTAAATTCTCCTGGCAAGAAGAGAGGAACTAAGAAGTGGTCTGTCCATGGGAGGGGGCAGGAAGGTTTGGCCTGGAGGGTGTGGACATTTGTGAAAACCGGGTCTAACAGATGGCCCTTAATGTGGGTGGCTCCAGTATTAACCAGTTGGAGACCGTAGACAGCCAGGTCTAGAATCAGGTCAGCAGCCCCTGTGTCTAGGGGATCATCAAAATGAATATTGAGGTCCCCTAGCACAGTGAAGTTAGGTGTAGAATGGGCCAATGCGGATATGGCTTCTAGCAGGGCGCTGGTAAAGGGACCAGAATGTCCAGGGGGACGATACACCAGGAGGCCTACCAGTGATCTAGTCGGGGTCAGCTGGATGGTAAAGTGGCAGCTCTCTGAATCCATGATATGAGCATCGCTGATTCTGCATGAGAAATGATCTCTATGCAGAATGGCTAGACCGCCGCCTCTACCGGAGGGACGTAATTGGGACTGGATGAGAAAGCCCGGGGCCAGGGCTAAAACCACATCCGAGTCCGAGTGTGTTGTAAGCCAAGTCTCCGTGAGGAACAGGATGTCTAACTCATGGTCAACGAGCAGGTGATGGATGAGCAGGGCGTGCATGGGGAGCGACCTACAGTTTAGTACAGCTAATTTCAGGCCAGAGTGTGGAATAGGTGCCTGGGTGGGTAGTAAGTGGACTAGGTGGCAGAGTACGCAATTTGCAAAAAGTCCATCTGAGTCGTGAACGTAATTACAGTGTATGTTCTTAGTGGGTCTGAGATTAAGTAGGGCGCGACGCGAGTAGCTCACCCTCTTGGTGTCTGAGCCCGGCATGGGGTCTGGCCCTGAGCCCGTTCGAGCGCGGACGTGCGCAGACGGGCTTGCCTTAGGCGCGCCTTCGGCGCGCAAACGGCACTCCCGCTGCGCTCGTCCACTGCGCTTTCTGGCCAGGCACATTTTATAGCTGGTTGCTGGTGGGAACGTCCAGGGGGCGTGGCCTAAAGGGGGCGTGGCCACCGTCCTCGCGGTGCCGAGTTGGTTGGGGGCGTGGGAGAGGATCAAGGCAGCGTGGCAGCGCTAGGGTCCGCTTCCCGTGCCGAGTGCCGCTCAAAGTGCCCAGGTAGGAGTGCAAAGAGTGATTTTTAAAAACAATTTAGACAAAATACGGCAATATTTAAAAATAGTACAACAGTCCCGGCTTCCGCCTCAGGACTAACAAGCTTCTGCGCGCCAGACGCTAGCATTCAGCGTTTTAAGCTGGTCGCCGGAAGGGGGCGTGGCCTAAAGGGGGCGTGGCCACCGTCCTCACGGTGCCGAGTTGGTTGGGGGCGTGGGACAGGATCAAGGCAGCGTGGCAGCGCTAGGGTCCGCTTCCCGTGCCGAGTGCCGCTCAAAGTGCCCAGGTAGGAGTGCAAAGAGTGATTTTAAAAACAATTTAGACAAAATACGGCAATATTTAAAAATAGTACAACAGTCCCGGCTTCCGCCTCAGGACTAACAAGCTTCTGCGCGCCAGACGCTAGCATTCAGCGTTTTAAGCTGGTCGCCGGAAGGGGGCGTGGCCTAAAGGGGGCGTGGCCACCGTCCTCGCGGTGCCGAGTTGGTTGGGGGCGTGGGAGAGGATCAAGGCAGCGTGGCAGCGCTAGGGTCCGCTTCCCGTGCCGAGTGCCGCTTAAAGTGCCCAGGTAGGAGTGCAAAGAGTGATTTTTAAAAACAATTTAGACAAAATACGGCAATATTTAAAAATAGTACAACAGTCCCGGCTTCCGCCTCAGGACTAACAAGCTTCTGCGCGCCAGTTGCTAGCATTCAGCATTTTAAGCTGGTCGCCGGAAGGGGGCGTGGCCTAAAGGGGGCGTGGCCACCGTCCTCGCGGTGCCGAGTTGGTTGGGGGCGTGGGAGAGATCAAGGCAGCGTGGCAGCGCTAGGGTCAGCTTCCCGTGCCGAGTGCCGCTCAAAGTGCCCAGGTAGGAGGGCAAAGAGTGATTTTAAAAAGAATTTAGACAAAATACGGCAATATTTAAAAATAGTACAACAGTCCCGGCTTCCGCCTCAGGACTAACAAGCTTCTGCGTGCCAGACGCTAGCATTCAGCGTTTTAAGCTGGTCGCCGGAAGGGGGCTTGGCCTAAAGGGGGCGTGGCCACCGTCCTCGCGGTGCCGAGTTGGTTGGGGGCGTGGGAGAGGATCAAGGCAGCGTGGCAGCGCTAGGGTCTGCTTCCCGTGCAGAGTGCCGCTCAAAGTGCCCAGGTAGGAGTGCAAAGAGTGATTTTTAAAAACAATTTAGACAAAATACGGCAATATTTAAAAATAGTACAACAGTCCCGGCTTCCGCCTCAGGACTAACAAGCTTCAGATAGAATACAAAAAAGGAAAAAACAAAACCATTGCCACAAAAGGTAAAGCTTATATAACGTGAATTAAAAACTAACACCAATGAAGACCTGATCCAGTATCCATAAACGTATAAGAAAAAAGACAATATTAACAAAAAAAGTGACATTTTAAAGAAAAAAGATTAAGAGACTAAGAGAGGCTAATGCAAAGAAATACAAGAGCACAAATTAATACGTTAATCCCACCGGAGGTTGGACCAAAACTTTTTAAATTTTACCCACGAGCGCGGGCCTCTAGCCTAAGCCAGTCTAAGTTCCATTTTGTATATTTGTCTTAATAAAGCCCAAAATTCATTAATGCTTGGACTAGTACTTTGGATCCATACTCGAGCAATACAGAAGCGAGCACATGCTATAATGATTGAAACTAATAGCCTCTTGTAGCTGCCCATATCTCGAATTGCCCTCATACCATTTCATTCTCTGTAATCTGAACACTATGACCCAAACGTAGTGTGATTATGGAGGTTACAGCTGTCCAAAATACACTGAACCTGGGAAAAGTGACGAACATGTGTCTTAAATCTGCAGCATAAATATGGCATTTAGGATGAGATGATTTGGCCGAAGAATATATCGTAGCCCATTTAGAGATGAGCTCCGGAAGGTAATTTAACATAAAAATTATCCCATGTTGCTGGAGTTTCAAATTAACAGAGGTTACCGCCGCATAAACAGTATCCAATGAGACCTGTATTTCCTCGTTTGTTACATCAATTTGAAAAACCCGACTTAGTTTTGCTTCTAACTGCATACCATCATCGTCAGCAGCTTCTAACTGTTTCTGATATACTATACCGATGGTTCCTCTGCCTGTGGTCTTAAAGAATGCAGACAGTACTTCACCATCTCCAAGAACTTCTGACCCCGTAATTGATAGTCCCTTACTTGCCGAAATTTAAAAAAAAGTACTCTGTGGGAGCCCAAACTCTTCTTTTATGGCTAAAAAGATCGAAACCCTTGCCCGTCATACAACTGACCCAGTTGAGAAATGCCCTTAAGTTGCCAGCATCTGCCTACGTAATCATGGAAAATATCAGGTGGTATAGGATTACCCCAAAGCATCGTATATTGATGCATCAATGGCAGAGAGTATTCCGTGCATATGTCTTGCCATACACTGGTTATATCTTTAATTATCTTGAACCTGACCCGCTTATAGTAGTTGGGGTCAGCCATTTTATAAAGCAAAAACCCAGTATTTGGTCCACAGGCCAATTGATAAGACAGCCAAACTGTACCTGTATCAGGCCCGCAGAGCAGACTACGAATTTGACCAACAAAAAAGAGGTCGAAAAGTAAAGTTTAATATCTTGGAGCTTGAAACCACCACGTTTATACGCTAGTTTAATATAGCGAAGAGCTCTCCTTGTGCGTCCATAACCCCATATAAAACTGCCAACAGCACTATCCAAGCTCTTAAAAGGTGTCCAGGGGACTCTTAGAAGGATTGTACGACAAAAATACATAAACTTTGGTAGAATATTCATTTTCACTATATTGCACCTGTCATATATACTCAGAGGGAGCCGGTGCCAACTAGGCATTTTTGCCACAGCAGTTTTAAGCAATGGCTCATAGTTCAGGGAGACCACATCTTCTACTCGACTAATAAGACAGACTTCCAGATAGGTTTCTGTTGTCATAAGTGTTAAAGGGGCCGCTTCAGGTTGAAAATGTAATATTGTCTGGGTCTTATTCAGATTTAATTTATAGCCTGAAAAAGAGCCAAAGCACTGTGCCCCTCGTGTGATTTCTACTATAGCGTCAACTGGGTTAGCAGAAAAAATAGCACTGTCCTCCGCATATGCCGCTAGTTTTAATTGCAATCCACTAAGAGACACTGGGGATATTTTAACATTTTGCCGCAGGTGTCTGATAAAAGGCTCAATGTACAAAGCAAACAAAGAGGATAGCAGACAGCTCTGCCGCGTACCCCTTTGCACTGAGAAGCAAGCAGAAGAAAGGCTGTTAACCCTGACTGCAGCTGTCTGCTTACTATACAACTTCTGAACTGCGAAAATAAACCTATAACCGAGGCCCAATGATGACAGTCGATCACAGCTCTCCCCATGCAACTCGGTCAAAGGCCTTTTCCACATCACCCAAACCAAAAATGGAGGTAGGCCAAGGGCAGTAAAGCTGAGCCCGTAATAAGAATGAACAACAAATTTGCTAATACTGCCACTGTTTTACACCTCAAACCAACTTATGAGGACGCATTTTGGGAGACAACAAAATGCGTATCACTTTTTTGTAGACTTCATCAATCAATTTAATTTTTCAAAAATACTTTATCGTCCTTCCATAATACAAAATTCAATAAAAAAATTTACAACTCATGTAAATGGGACATAATTCGTACAATATACATCACACCCTTCAATCACACATTTCAATCACACATTTCAAACACTATTACCAACACAATCTTCTTCACTCCAAACACACTGGTACCAACAAACATTCAACCGTCTCTATTAATCTTCTGAAAAAACCATAAACACTCAATATACTTTTCTAGGACCACAGAGAATATAGTTGGAATGACAACTCTCAATATTGTTTCTTTTTAACAAATTCCAAATTCTTGTGGTCGCACCAAAAGGTCTACTCGTTTCGAGACCCCTTAGTTTTGAGGGTCTCTCATCAGGACCTTTTTCAAGTGAAGAGAAGATCAGCCGATCTAATCCAAATAGCTATGGGTTATCCTAATAATAGCGCATAGTCGCTATCTTAGTATAGGTGGTTGTGGAAGAGTTTTCACAATGTGGTCAATCGCAGGTTGTGAAAAAGTAAGTCGCAGGCTGTAATGTCTAGAAGAGACATGTAGCACTGTACTGCAGTCAATGTAAGAATAAAACGTTTCCGGAAAAGGATGGATGGACACTATCTTTAAGTCGCGTGAAGAGACGCATTTAGCTGGGTCGAACTTTAGCACTATAAATTTTTAACAATTCTACCGGGGACCTTTTACCCAGCCTTTGGGAGAAACTTATAAGTGCAGCGATGGCTCTCATGAAAGAATGTTTTCGTGCCTCAACTGCGGCTTTCCAATTCAACTTATTGTCTATCATGATGCCTAAATAGGGATAATGGGTCGTAACTTCAAGTTTTTGTTTACTAAGAAATATATCTTTGACCCGTTTTTTTCCCTATACCTGCTGCCATTACATATGTCTTTTTTATATTTATATGCAAGTCAAGGCTTCCCATAAAGTCCGCATACCTGTCCAAAACCTTCTGCAATTCGCGTGGGGTACGCGCCAGTATCACGGCGTCATCCGCGTAGAGCAGAGCGGGGATTGGGCATTTTTTTTACCTGCGGAAGGTCCTGGCCCCCCCTCAACAACTCCACCTCCAGACCATTTGTATACAGTGAGAAGAGAAAGGGGGCCAGGACACAACCTTGTCGAACCCCACGCTCTACTCCAAACGACGCAGACAATTCACCTTTTACACCGAATCGTACCCTCGCGGATGCCTTGGAATATAACTCCCTTAAAAAATCTACAAGGGGGGCATCAACTCCTGATTGTGACAGAACTGACCAGAGTTTAGAATGGGAAACACCATCAAAGGCAGCGGACAGGTCTACATAGACCATATATAGCTTGCCCCGTTTTGCGTGTACATATTTGCTCACCATCAATGATAGATTCAGGGCCTGTTCTGTTGTGCCAAAGCCCTCCCGGAATCCAAATTGGAGATCGGAGAGGGCCCCACCATCCTCCGCCCACCGCTGTAGACGCTCGCGCACCACTCTACCCACAACCTTGCCCAGCGAATCCAACAGTGAGATCGGACGATAGCAGGATACCTCTTCCCGGTCTCTTTTTTTAAATATGGGCACCATGATGGATCTGGTCCAGGAATCCAGCAGGCCCTTCTCTGTTACAGCCATAAACACCCTGGTCAATATTGGGGCCCAGAAATCTGTATTGTACTTAAATAGGTCCACAGGTACCCCATCGGGTCCCGGAGCCTTCCCGTTCTTATTCACTTTTAATGCACGAAGCACTTCCGGAATGTCAAATTCCAACGGAATAGGATATGAGCCCGGAGAAGGACTACTAATAGGAGATACCTCAGTCCCCATTTGTGCTGGGCCTTTCTGAAATATTTTAGAGAAATGGGCCACCCAAGCTGATTCCTCAATTGCTACTTCTATTTTTGGGAGGTTTGTATCATCAACTAGAAATGGGGATTTTAACACTCTCCAAAAGGCCTCGCTGTTTTTCTCTAGGGAGCTTTTATGGAGTTGGTCCCAAAGGGCTTGTTTTAGTTCACCCTTTCTCTTCTTCCGTACAATAGTATACTCCTTTCTGAGCATGCTGATTTCCTGTCGATCTCTATTAGATTTATTCAGTGCTGCTTTTAATTTGTTATTTGCTGCCGTACAGTCATGGTTAAACCACCCTTCGTTCCTAAATTTATCTCTTTTAGACTTTGCTATCAGTAATTCACTTGTTTTGTCAAGAATTACCGCAAAGTTACTTAGAACTTCCTCCTCTGTGGCTTCTAGGTCTAGGCATCTAATAATATATGGATAGGCGGCTCTAATTACCTCTTCGGTAATTTGTCTAGGGTCTAACTTCTCCCATCTTATAGAGTAACCATTTTTTTTGTCTAGATGTAAAGTATTCTGGCTTAGAGCACTAGCTATAATCTGTGGAGAAGAGTGTGTAGAGTTTAAATGAAGATCTAGGCGGAGGGCCGAATGGTCACTTAGTACGTTGACTAGTACATCGAAATGTCTGACTCTACTTGCCAGGATGTTTGATATAAGAACATAGTCAACTGTTGTTTCGTGCCCCCTCCCCAGGTATGTTGGTTGGAGCCGTTCTAGAGTTGGTTCCAATTTATTTACTATAATGAGATCCAATGCTGACATGACTTCGTTCAAGTACGAACCTAGACTAGAGTGATTGAAATGGACTATAGGACCATCATGTTCATCCACCAACCCGCAGATGTTATTACTACTCTGTGGGCAAGGATGTAGGTTGAAATCCCCCCCATACAATACTTGTGTGGCCTATTTCTCCATAATCCTTTGTCTGCTTGGAGAGATGGTCTTGAACAGTCGACAAAACCTTTAGAACCTGCCCTTCTGCTAGGTTATTATAAAAGTTGAGCAAAAGGATAGTCTCTTTATTGCTAAAGGAAAGACAGAGAAGCTGATAATTTACATCCAGCTGCACAACAGAAGTTTTCAGTCCTTTTATTGTGTTAGCTATGAAAATAGTCAGTCCCCCTTTCGGCCTGCCCATGATGCCTGCTAGGGCTGGGGAAAAATAAGTTTTATATCCTAGAAGATGGAGTTCAGTCGTGGACCATGTCTCCTGGGTGCAGTTTAGACCTGGCATCGTTATCCATTGTTGCTGAGCATCAAGGACTGTGTAAGGTGACTGAAGCGTCTACCAGCGAAATGGCAAGTACGGCCTATAACATGGAGATGTGTAATATGGGTGTGGAGATCCACTGTAAATTTGAGGTTCCTAAGACTTCAGAACATTCTGCTATGCACTCTATTATCTCAGAGGAAAGTGTTGAAATCCTGCCACAGGTACAATCACAGGCGCAACATGTGAATATCAAAGCGGGCACCGTGGCTGGTAGCTCCTCAAGTAACGACATGGCTGTAATTACTGAAAGTGCCTCCCCGCAACAACTGAAATCAGACCTTATGTCCATCTGCACCATAGAAACTCCAAGCACGGACCATCTTGAGTCTGCTCAGTGTAGCGAAATACTCAGAAAGGTCAACAGGTGCGGCTTACTGCCCACTGTATTAGTCCGAGCAGAATTCATACTAACTTTGTAGGTGAGGCAGGTAATATAGGGGGATCTAATACCCTGAAAAGCAGCACCCCGGCTGGGGAGAAGGTACAAAGGCAAAAGGCCCTAAAACTAAACGAGCAGCTAAAGGAGGCAAGGGACGCGGAGGTGGAGTTAAACCCCAAGTCACTGCTGCAGAGGGCCAAATCAAGGACTCTTTTGCAAATAGCTCTAAGGCTGGTTCTGGGATTAGTCTCCTGCGGAAGTGGGTGGCCTCAAAAGCTATTAATTCACGGCTGTCTAATTCCAGTAAGATGGAAGTTGAATAACGGAGACTGTCATCGAAAATTAAGGTGAACCGGGATCCCACCTGGGCACTGATTTACATGCTTCTGACCGATGGAAAAGCAAGTAGATTTAATGCAGTATCTCCCAGCCGTCTACTCCCATCTCCTGCAACGTCAGTAATACTAGTGTCTATTTCAGCACACAGGGATATTTCTACAACTCTCGATCAGACCTGTGGCTTAATACCTAAACCACCGGTTCTAATGGAATCAGGAAACACTGCAAAGGACTTGTGCATGACTGGTGGTGAGGAACCGTCATTGTCTACCATTTTGCAGGTGCTAATTGATCAGGGAACAGAGGCCCACGATTATTACTCACAGGCTAAGATAGACATCAGGGAGATAAAACAAGCACTGTCTGACGTTACCTCCAAGGTCACTCTGCTATCCTCGGAGGACAATGAACTGCAAGAATGTGTTGCAGTGGTGGAAGAGGTCAATACATACACTGCAAATTTAACTAAAGCTCAGGAATCACAGATGATGTCCATGCAGGCTAAGATCGAGGATCTTGAGAACCGTCAACCTCGCCAGAATCTAAGGATCTTCAGTGTACCGGAAGGAAAGGAAGTTTCTGATCCACGGGCTTATATTGTCAGCCTGTTTCAGCAAGCATTCCCTGATTTAGCGAACTGGGACATGGACACAGGTTCAACGAGCACATAGATTGCTTGATTACCCCGAGTCATAACAACTGGCAAAGTCCAACTTTTCACGTCCGATACTTAAAAGCTCGCCCATCTGCAACTGTTAAGTTGGATGGTATCTCTATATTTGCACGGTCTGATTTATGTAAGTCTTCAATGGATAAATGCTGGCGGTTACGTCAGTTAATAGATCCATTTAATAAAGGTAGTCTCGTCTTGAGATTATTAAGGATGGCCAATCATATTTGTTTTTTACTGAGCAGGATTCAAAACAAGCGTTAGCCAAATGGCAGTCTGAGAATAGGAAATGATGTAACAAGTGGAGTTGCTTGTCTTTGCTACTGGCCTCACATATTTTGTATTTTTGATTAGGTCACTTATTGTATTCATTGGGAAGGAGGGTGGGGAGAGGCGTCCCCTTAATGCAGTCAGTCAATGACAGCAGGGAAAGGGGGCGATTCCCTTGCATTAGTTTGGGTTGCAGATGAGCAGAGCATGGCAGGTGTTGGCTCCAGAGTAACCTGGTGGAGCGGTGGGAGGGTTGGGCAGGGAGGGTTTAAATAGCCACTTATTAGTTACAGTAGTATTGGTATTACTGGTAGAGCAAAAAGGAAAGCTTGATGGGATAAGGGGGGGGGGGGGGGAGACAACTGTTCTTAGTTTACAAAGACTGTTTAATGCCGGAGTTTAAATATATATGCTGGAATGTGCCAGGTCTTAACCAGGCCAGAAAACGCAGACTAGGAACTCTGTGTATATAAACCTCGATAAAGTGAACTATAGCTCTGAAAAAGTGAGCTACCAAAATAAAAAACACGAAATAAGAATAAAAGAAATGCAAGGATAACAGAAATGAAACTGAAATTGGATAGAGGAGTTGGAAAAAACGAGATAGTGTAAAAATACTAACAAGGAAATTTTTTAAAGTACCATAGTAGGCAGAGGAAAAAGAACAAATCCATTGTGCTTTGCATGAGTGGGTTAGTGTCCCATCCTCATTGCCACGTGGAAAGCCAGCTGGTAAGGGTGTCAGAGCATCTTTATTTCTTGCCAGCAAACCAGGATCAATGCAGCAACTCCAGACCTGGAAGCCAGCACCAACATTCCAATATCCCATGATACTACCCTAAGGCCCACAACAATCAAAATCCCAACATCAGGCAAATTATAAAAATAAATAGGACTTACTGGTGTTAGCAGAGCTCTCAGCAGCGGTGTTGGGGGTCGGTGTCTCCTGAATAGCTACTCCATGACCCACCTCTGCAAAATCCTTTATGCCCTTGGGTGCTGATGTATACAATGAAGAAGATAACAAAAATAGATTAGTGATTAACATTAACTCCACAAAATTATTATGACAGGCAAACAAAGTCACATTGTACTTATGTAAAACAGATAGTCAATAGCCTTGAAACTAGTACTATAGGCAATCGTTGAATTGGCCATGCTAATCCTAATAATTCTATCACAAATTTCCTCAACAAAAGCTACATTGGGAACCAATACATTGCTATGAATGATCTTTGATTCTATTCTCATTCCTCAGTCCACTTAATGGACCAACTCAATCAACCTTTTTTGCAAAGCATAGATGCATACTACACATCACGGTGAAATAGCTTGGAACTGTATGAGCTAAATACATAAAGTCTCGGAGAGTGCTAACTCACTGTTAACAATGATTTGCTATGATGACAGGAGGTCAGAAGAGTGTGAAAAGGCTTCCTAATAAATCGGCCATAGTGAGTGCCAAACAGGAGTATCATTAGGTAGTGCTAAACATCTTTCTAGGTGAAACAGGATCAAATAATCTTAATGATAACTTACCTCTGAGTGTGAGCAACAAGCTATTTGTGAACAATGTTAGCACTGCAGAACATGTGAAACACAACAAATAATACTCACAGAGTACCAGGATCTCTACGCCGAGCCGGTCAATCAAGTCTTGCTCTCAGTCAAGAAGGTCTACCCAGCAGTGTGTCAGGTTCTGGAAGGTTCAAACAGCAGCTGCCATTCGAACAGCATTTGAACAGCATGGTGCCATTCGTGCATGATGTCAAATACGAGGATGTACTCTGCGTTGATTTTGATGGGAAAACGCAATGCCAATGGGAGCGCTAGGAAACGCTGCCCGCCCGACTACAAGTAGCGTGGTAGAGTCGTTTGCCACTCTGCAGAGTTCTGCATAGCGCAACTCTGTGATCTCTGCCCAGGTCGAGCACACATTTAACTGTACCTTGAACTTTCAGAAAATGTCAATAATAAAAATCACTGCTGCCACCTTCCTCTTATTTGGGTATACTTTTATTGTGGCTTCTTTTGCTCCAAGATAGGCAGACATGTTACCCTCTCATTACTACTACCAGCTATGATGTTTTTTTATGGGGGGGGAGGGGGGTGTCCTTGGCCTGTTGGACCTGGCATCATTGGATTGGTTCTCCCCTAACTCTTTGCCTTCAACCCTCCTCTTTTTGGTGGCTCAGTTTTTAGTGGCTTAGCGGTTGGTGGCTCAGGGTTTTGTCAGCGCAGGGTTTTGTCGGCTGTGCATTTTGTCGCTTTTTATTTTGACAGGTCTGATTTTGTGGCTCTTTATACTGTGGTGAATTTACTTTCTGGACATGGTGCTTTTCTTTTGATGGACATCTTAATGTTATGGCCATTAAATATACCTCTATTATGTTAACAGAATGCTGCTTTCCTGTCTCGGAGTTAAGCTTGCCAGTGTCTATGGTCATGTACACATTGGTTTGTGTTGAAAAAAATGTAATAAAAATACATTTTAAAAAAACCATTGTTTAGACAAATAAGCTTAGAGAATGGTGATCCTGTCTAACAAGGGGTTAGGCATTTTTTATGCCACTTTAAGAAATATATTCATAAAAATCATTCAAAAGGACTTTGGAATGATTCATGTGTACTTGTTTGATTTTATGGAATTATATCCTCATCCAAAATCAGAAATGTATTACTCAATATCTTCAAATTCAAGCCAACATATTGAATTTTATATAAAACACTCAGAAAATGTCACTCAAAAATCACTATTGTCTTGCCCAAAGTTCCCAAAAATTAAGATGACAGTGGGTAGAGCAACAGTGGGTGGTATTGGGAATTTAATTTGATGGGCATGTTGATGTAGTTATTGCCACTCACATAATACTGGTGTTCTGTCTCGGAGTTAAGACTGCCAGTGCTTATATTCTTGTGCACATTGGTTTATTTGTTGAAAAAATGTAATAAAAATATTTTGTAAAAGCTGTGTTTAGTAACATGGGCTCAGAGAGTGACAATCCATTCTGAGGTGTTGGGCATATTTAAGCCTCTTTAAGACACATATTGGTAAGGATCCTGGATAAGGACTTTGATATGACTTGTTAACTTTTGTTAACTTCTGGAATTTTGCCCCATTCCAAATCTGAATTTCATTACTCAGTATCTGCAAATTGAAGCCCAATGTACATTAAACTTTTAAAAAATGTCACTCACATCAGTGCAATGTCTTGCCTAGGGTTCCATAAAATTGATAGGATGACAGTGGATAGAGCAACAGTGAGAAGTAGAGGTAGCCTGAAAAGAGGTTAAGAAACTGGTGTAGCATCACTGTCCCTGGGTGCAGGCTAAAGGTTAGGACACCTTGAGCAACTGACCATAGCATTTTCCCTCTGGTGCACTAGAAGCTCCAGCAATGTGCGAATTATAAGTATAAATTCAAAACCTACATTAGATGTCTCTGCAAGGAGGCTGGTGTTAGCTTTTGGGAGGCAGAGACAACTGCCTCTGCCTACTCTTTATTTTGGCATATTATTAAAGTGGCTTCTTATGCTCCAAAGTAGTCAGATGTGTTGCCCCTCATTACTACTACCAGCTGTGAGTTTGGAGGGTGTGTTGGGGGGAGTTGGTCCTTGGCCTGTTACACCTGGCGTCCTTGGTATGGTTCTACCCTAACTTTTTGCCTTCAACCCTCTGTTTAGCTGCTCAGTATTTAGGTGGCTCAATATTTTGGCAGCTCTGGAATTTGACGTATGTGGAATTTGACGCATCTGGTAGTTGACGTACTTGGTATTTGATGCTCTTTGTTTTTGGGGCACCTGCTATTTGGCAGCTCTGTATTTGGCGACTCTTTCTATTGTGGTGCATTTCATTGATGGACATCTTAAAGCTGTTACACTTGCTAACTGTAACTATATATTAACTGAATACTGCTGTCCTCCTGTCTAGGAGTCAAGTCTGTCTGCGCTTATGGTGTGTACACATTGGTTTGTTGTGTTGAAAAAAATTTAATAAAAATGTTTTTGCTAAATAGGCAATCCTTTTGAAAAGGTGTTAGGTGTCCAAGCCACTTTAAGATATATATTCATAAGTATCATGGATAAGGACTTTGGTATGAATCATTTGTATTTGTGTTATCTTTGGAATTATTTCCCCATTCGTAATCTAAATGTTATTACTCAATAACTGCAAACTCAACCCACATACTGAACTGTGCATTAAACTTTCAAAAAATGTCACTGAAAAAAAATCAGTGTAATGTCTTGCCCAAGGCACTAAAAAATTGATAAGACAGTGGGTAGAGGGACACAGCCTGAAAAGAGGAAGGCATGTCTGAAAGATCACTTTACCTGGGAATCAGCCTGGAAGATGGAACATCTTGAGCAACTTTCCCATGCCTTAATCCCTCTGGTGTACTTGAAGCTTCAGCAATGTCAGGATTGAAACTGTAAAATCAAAAGCTACATGACAACCTACTGCAAGGAAGATAGAGTTCGATTTTGGGAGGAATGGACACCAGCTGCCACCTACTTTTTATTTGGGAATATTAAAATAGCTCTTGGCTTATTATATACCAAGGTAGTCAGATGTGTTGCCCCATCATTACTACTACCAGCTGTGTGGCTTGTTTTTGGTAGGGTGGGCCTGTTAGATCTGGAATTTGTGGCATGGCTCTCCCCTTACTTTTGGCCTTCAACTATCCTGTTTTTGGCAGCCCAGTTTTTTTGGCAGCTAAATATTTGGTCACTCAGGTTTTGGTTGCTGTTTTTTGCTTGCCCTGTTTTTGGTGGCTTTTTATCATACATTTCTTTTGATGGGCATGTTCATGCGGTTATTGCCACTGACGTTACCGCTATTTTTGTAACAGAATACTGCTGTCCTGTCTCTGAGTTAAGCCTGCTAACTCTTATTGTAGTTGTATTTATATAACACTTGCTTCCCCCGATGAGGCATCAAAGCACTTTTTGGTGAGTAGCACGTTACTCCAGAACCCTAAAGGGTTGGTGGTGAATTTGTAATGGATTAATATACAGAAATACGAGTATAGTATTAGTATAGGGAGGTGTTAATCTGAGTGGAGGACATGCAAGTCTGTTAGTTAGATTGAATAGAGTAATGGAGGGCTGGAAGAGGGGAAAAAACAGAAGTGTTAATTGGGAGATCATAGTACTAAGGTGAGGTCTAGAATTAGTGAAGGAGAGATGGGGGAGGGAAGAGTCTGTAGAAAGGGATTAGGGCGAATGAGAATTAGTGTAGAAGAATTAGGTTTGGGATGAATCAAAGAAGTAAGAATTTAGTAGGGTTGTTTGGGAGATCAAAGTAAACTGATGTCAGGAGGTAGGAGTCTAAAAGGGTTATTTTGGCGATCATAGTAGTAAAAAGGGTTTAGGATGAGAGAGAGAAAAGATAGAGGATTAATTGATAGAGATGTAGGGCCATGGTAGGACAGAGTAAAGCTGTCGAGTATTTGTTTTTGCAATGGGACTAAAATAAAAATAAAAAAATATATATATATATATATATATACATACACACACACAATTGAATGCTAAGGGAATGTGTAAGTAATATAATGAGATCAGTTTTTTTTGTTTTTGTGGAGTAGTGAGATATTGTGTTTTTTGGTGAAAGATGTTTATGTGTAGTACAGCTGTTGAATGATATTTGAATAGAACAGTGGTGGTGATTTGTTTTGGAGAAGAGTATGTATGTACGTACAAGAGGGGATGGACAAGAGTTATGAGTGATTATATTAGATATGATCACTGGAATAGTTAATGCAAGCAGTGGGGTGTCAGGATTGTATGGTTGTGTGTATTTGGTAAATAGAGGAGGCAGGTGTTGGTAGATGTTGTGATGGAAGAATGAGTATTGGTGTTGTCATGAGCAAGTATAGAGTTGGTGCAATGACGATCTAAAGTCATGGAACCACCCATCACTGGGGACGTTAGTGATGCCTTAAAATGATAATCAGAAAGATCAACCAATGAAAGTTCCCCAGAGTATACGCAGTCTGCTGAAGTTATACTCACCTGTTATGATATTTTCTGCAAATCAAAGAATACCCCTTGTGAATTCCACCTGTCTTTCTGAAGAGTGTGACAAATGCTATTAAAGACGATTACACTCTATGATAAATGCGTAAAGGTATCTTTTTCAATCAGGGCAACCCCTCACTACCAGGCTAACCTCATCTGTGCAATTGAACCTTACTTTACTTTCTGGTCTTACTAAAAAAGGAATAGAATGACATTTAAAAATGTTTTGTTACATTTCTCATCTTTCCCCATGGCCTTGCTTTGGTTCGAATAGACTTTTATTGAAGGAGATGATCCCAGTGAGGTCAACTGAACTTGGCTATACCAAATTGTATTTGGTTTTCTCCATTGTTTTTCAATAATATTTCATAGCTATATTTTCACCATTTCACAGCTTCGTTTTGATATCAACATGTCATGGTCTTGGCTGTATTGATTTTAATTCTACGTTCTCACACAATCCAACATTGCAGCATAAGATCTAAGTTTGTCCAGTGCTACTATACAAAACACAAGGATAACAATAATATTATAGAAACGCTAACTTTTTTGCTAATCATGTACTGTATCATCTGTGCATCATCAGTAGCATTGTCTTTCCATTTCTTCTAAGTCAAACGGATACTGTGGTCCACATGGTTGTAATGCCTCAATACAAAATTAACAGCATTTACCTCTAGCCTTCCATCAAGAAACCATTTGAATAGCAAGATCTCCGCTCTGTACAGACCAGGTCGATCTAAAAAGAATGCTAGACCTTCTCCCATACCTTCTGCTTAGCACTGAAAGCATTTCACATGTAAAAACAGAGGCCTCTCCAAATGTTTCCACATCTATGAACTATCCACATTACTTTACCCACCTTCCCAAAACTGTCCTTACAACCAGGGCAGTATAAATAGTAAAGTTGAATATCCACCCATGTATGTGGTTAGCAGCTATAGAATTCCTATTACCATTACCTTCCTTTCTTACCAGATGAGCCAAAAAGAGATTTACACACCTATTTTGCCTTGCAAGGAGATGAGATGCAAACTAAATGATGCTGGAACCTCAAAGCAGAATTCTTTCTTCTCATCAAACCATAACTTCATACCCTGCTTTTAAGAAAGTGCAATGTCTTGCAAAAAACAGTAATATTAAAATAAAACTTGGAAACTACCCCAAAAAAAATTCATAATATTTGCTTGGTAGGGTTCTTGATCTGAATACTAGCAATGTTCTTCTCACTCTTACATGACTTGGATCTACAAAAATGCTTGTATAATACCCTTATTGACAGATACATTTTCCAGTCCTCCTGGTGACACGGACTGTGCAACTCTGCAACTGTATTTTTATACCATTAACAGCTAACAAATATTCTTCACAAATGTAAGCTACCCATGTTGACAAATATCTGAGGGCCTAAGGAGCAGAAACCTCTACATGGGCAGTACTCTTCTTTCAGTGACAGGCGAAAGTGTAAAACACAATTTAAAGTATATTTAAGGGCTACATACAGGCTAACCCCACATAAGCATTTTACAACAGGAGTGCTTATGAGGGTGCCCGTGAGTGGGAGGCATGGCTGGTGTGAGTGGGAAGAGACGGGATATGAGTACAGGAATAATTCCAAAAGGACAGGAATATATCTCTATACAGCATTTTGCAGATTGATCATTAAGAGTAATACAGTGGCTTCCACCTTGAAACATCTATTAAACTTGGGCATTACATTGTTTTATCCTTCAGCTTTACAAGCAAAGGCAGATATGTGCATGCAGCCACTTCAGGGCTGTAAAGAAGACTTTTAAAAATAGACTATTCCGTTGGCACACGCATGGTGACGTATTTACAGAGGCGAGTCAACTATAAAGTAAGGATGCTTCAAGAGTGCGGGTACAGCTCCTAGATGAAACTGGAATACATAGAGAATGGGGTAATGGGTGAATTTGGAACCAAGTTGGGGTGGGAACATTTCCTAAATGGGTTGACAGGAAAAATCATCTATACTAGAAAAACAAAGCAAGTGTTCCAGGGAGAAACATACGAAATCCAATTAGCTGCAGAAGTGAAATAGTATAGAAACAAAAAATGCAAAAGTAGTGGAATCTTTCTACACAGTTCAGTGACCACTTAACCCATCTGCTACTCGGCCACATGAGTCTTGTCCTCTGAAATTGAACCAGGCATTAATCATGCTAGATCTGTAAGTGTGTTTCTCTGTGGTTGCATACACCTCCATTTCCATCATCTCTTCCCTTCACGATCTACATTTTGGCCCGCATATCGATCCAGGACTCAACCTCAGTACACGGTCTTGTTGTGGGCCAGCCCTTGCTTAATTCTGTTGTCCCCGCAATGCCTAGTGGTATAGTTTCCTCACACAAGCCTTACTAATGTTGAATCCTTCTCACTAGCTTACATCTTTCTAAGCCTTACTTTCTTTCCACAAATAGTTTTCAGGCACCTGTCCATTTGATTCTATCAAGTGAACTAAGAGTAAACCTCCCAGAATTCATCGAGTTTATTGAGGAAAACCAAGAACAGGAAATTAGGAGTCCTGGTGAAATATGCAGAAATCTGGTAGGAGCATACTGATCTGCATAGGAAACAAAGGCTGAGGAAAAACCATGCACATAAAGGTATAAAGTATTAAATCAATTGTGTGTGGTCTTGTAAACATTGGTTTGATATTTGTTTAAATAAATGTAATAAAAATATTTATTTAAAAAACTTTGTTTAGTCAAATAGGCTTAGAGAACGGTGATCCCATCTGACAAGGAGCTGGGCATGGTTAAGACACATATTGATAAGGATCATGGGTAAGGACTTTGGTATCTTTCATGTGTACTTGGTATCCTAGGGAATTTTGGCCCCATTCGAAATCTGAATGTCATTACTTAATATCTGCACATTTAAGCCCACATATTGAACTGTAGATTAAACTTTCAGAAAATGTCACTCAAAAACCATTGCAACATCTTACCGGGGTTCCAAATAATTGATAACTGATGAAAGATGACTTTCCCTGTGGATAGACTAGAAGGTAGGACATCTTGAGCAACTGCCCATATCGTAATATCACTGGCATACTTGAAGCTTCAGCAGTATCAGAATTGGAAGTATAAATTCAAAGGCTATATGACAAGCCACTACAAGGAGGCTGGTGTTTGCTTTTTGGAGGCACAGCTACCTGCTGCCACCTACTCTTTTTTTGGGTTTATTATGATAGTTCTAGACTTCTACTATTCTGAGGTAGTCAGATGTCTTGCCTCTTTATCGCTACTACCAGCTGTGATGGCTTGTTTTTTTTGTGGTGGTTGGAGGGTTAGTTATTTGCCAGTTAAATTTGACATCTTTGTTGTGATTCTCTCCTAATGTTTTGCCTTTAACCCTCCTGTTTTTGGTAGCTGTTGTTAGTGGCTCGGAATTTGGCAGATGACTTTTTGGCAGATGAGAATTTGGCATCTCAGTATCTGACGGCTCAGTATTTGGTGGCTCAATTTTTAACCGTTCAGGTTTAACGGCTCAGGTTGTCGAGGCTCACTTTTTGGCAGCTGACAATTTGTGAACTCCCTTTTTGGCAGCTCTATTTTTGGTGGCTCTTACTATTTAGCATTTCTTTAGACGGACATCCTAATGCTTTTCTTGCCAGTTACAGAACCACTGTTATGTTGAAAGAATACTGCTGTCCTGTCTCTGGGCTAAACCTACCAGCACCTATGGTCTTGTACACATTTTGTAATGTGTTGACATTTGTTTATAAAATCATTTTTTGAAACAATGTTCTTTAGTCACATGGGCTTAGAGAATAGTGATCTTGCCTACTAAAGTGCTGGGTGTCTTCAATCCACTTTAAGACATGTATTCATTAGGATCCGGAGTAAAAACTATTCGAAGAGTCATGTGTACTTGTGTCATCTTATAGAATTTCCCCCCCCATTCAAAATATAAATCTTATTACTCAATATCTGCGAATTCAGCCCACATATTGAACTGTACAATAACCTTTCCGAAACTGTCACTCCAAAATCAGTGTAATGTTCCCAGGGCCCCAAAAAATTAAGACCGTGGGTAGATTGACAGTGACAACTACAGGTAGCCTAAAATGAGAGGTTAAGAAACTTGTGAAAGATATCTTTCTCTGGGGACAGCCTAGAAGATAGAATGCCTTGAGCATCTGCCCATGCCTTAACACCTCTGGCTTACTTGAAGCTTTAGCAATATCAGGATTGGATCCGTAAATTCGAAACCTACACAACAATCCACTGGAAGGAGCTACCACCTAATAGAGTTCATAGCCACCACCAATTATGGAATATTATAGTTTGTGGCTACTTGTATTTCAAGGTAGTAAGATGTGTTGCCCCTTCATTACGACTACCAGCTGTGATGACTTGTTTTTGGAGGGATGGAGGGGTTGGTCCTTGGCCTGTTAACCTATCATCTTTTGCATGTTCTTCCCCAACTTATAGACTTCAACCATCCTGTATTTGGCTTCTGTTTTTGGCGGCTTAATATTTTGCAGCTCAGTATCTTGTGGCCCAGTGTTTGTCGGGCCAGTATTTGGCAGCTAAATATTTGGTGGCTAAGTTTTTCGCTTGCCCTGTCTTTGAGGGCTTTTTATGGTACATTTCTTCTGATTGTCATGTTTATTCTGTTATTGTCTCCAACTATACCTTTATTTTGTTCACGGAATACTGTTGTCCTGTCTCTGAGTCAAGTCTTCCAGCACTTATGGTCTTGTGCACATTGGTTTATGTGCTGAAAGAAAGTGAGAAAAATATTTATTTATAATCTTGGTTTAGTCAAACAGGCTTAAAGAATGGTGTTTCCATTTGACAAGTTGTTGGGTGTCTGTAAGCAAATTTGAGATGTATATACTTAAGGATCCTGGGTAATGACTTTGGTATGATTCAGATGTACTCATGGTATTTTACCCCATTGGAAATATGAAATTTAGTACTCAAAATCTACAAAATCATGGCCACATAATAATCTGCATATTAATCTTTCAGAAAATGTCACTCAAAAATCACTGAAACACGTTGGCAAGGGTTAAAATTAATTGATAAGATGACAGTGGATGGAGCAACCATGAGCGGCTGAGGTAGCCTGATTGCAAGGGTAGGAAACTAATGAAAGATCACATTCCCTGTGGGTAGCCTAGAGGGTAGGACATCTTGAGCAACTGCCCATACCTAAATACCTCTAGTGTACTTAAAGTTCAAGCAGTGTGAAAATTGGCACTGAAAATTGAAAGACTACATGATGAGCCACTGCAAGGAATCTTGTTATAGCTTTTGGAAGGGCTAGACACTTGAGGCCACCTGCTCTTTCTATAAGTTTATTATGATAGTTCTAGACTTTTTATATTCCAAGTTAGTCAGATGTATTGTCCCTTCATTACTAGCAGCTGTGATGTTTTGTTTGGGGGGGGGTTGGTTATTTGCCTGTTGGACCTGGCAACTTTGGCATGGTTCTCCCCTAACTTTTTACCTTCAACACTCCCATTTTTGGTGGCTCAGCATTTGGCGGCTCACTTTTTGTCAGGTCCCTTCTAGGCAGCTCACTTTTTGGCAACTTACTTTTTGGCAGCTCTTTCTATTGAGCATTTCTTTTTCTGGACATCTTAATGCGGTTAATGCCAGTAACTGTTCCTCTAATCTGCCAACAGAATACTCCTGTCTTTTCTCTGAGCTAAGCCTGCCAGAGCTTATGGTTTGGTACACATTGGTTTAGGTTTTGAAAAAATGTAATAAAAATATATATTTTTTAAATGTGTTTAGTAAGATGGGCTTAGAGAATGGTCGTCACTTATGACAAGGTGTTGAGAATCTTTAAGACACATATTGGTATAACCTTGAAATACTTGACTTTCACTCAATAAGGGCGGGTCCAACACATTCAACTGGCCACGCCTTAGAGCTCATATTTTATATCTCTAGGCTTCATGTTAAAACTTTTGAACTACTAGCCTGGACTGATCTTTTACTCATCAACTTTCAGATCCTCCAAAAAGGGTTACCTTTTACAAAACCTAAAACTGTAAATGGCCTGATAACAAGACTATGGAAGAAGATCACTATGTAATGGTTTCAATCTACTATCGAATCCCCCAATTTGGATAATTCACATGACATTAACTCTGCATTGGCCATGTTTCAAGACTCTTTCTCCCAAGCTCTTGACATAGTTGCCCCCTTTAACAATTTCACACTACTAAATCCTGCTGACCCAATGCTCCCTGGTACACAGTCAAACTGAGAATAAACAAATTGAATTGCAAAAGACTAGAATGCAAATGGAGGACCTCAAAATATGACTTTGAAAAGCAACAGTACAAATTAGCGCTAGGAATTTATCGTAGCAAAATTAGGACAGCACGCATACAGCACACCATCAGCAGAATTGATCAAACAGGTTATTCTACAAAAGAATTATTTAAGATCCTAAATGACTTTACTAATCCACGTGCCTGCACCTCAATCAATCCTGCCTCTCAGACACTCTGTGACACCTTAGCTTCCCACTTTGAAACTAAAATAGAGCAAATTTATTATAGTTTCCCTACCAACTCTACTTCGCCAACTTACTTCTGTTCTACAAACCTTAACTGTAACAACACTACGAAAGTGTTTGGAAGGTTTGCGACCATTTACCAGACTCGGCTGCTAGACTTACTAGCAAAAATAAAATCTGGTTGTCCCTCTAACCTTTTTCCCCACACGTTATAGTGTAGTGAAGACAGGATTTTATGTGCACACATTGCTATGTTAGCATGAGTGCTTTTGAAGTTAAACGCAATCTTGCCACTTTGCTGCTTTTGCACACAACACTATAAGTAGCTGTTATTACAAGTAAAACTGCTTGCTTTTTATTCACATGAGAACGGTCTGTTGTTCACATCTCTAGACGTGCACCGCAACCTTAGTCTGAACTCTGTGTGCAGAAACCGTCAAGGTCAAATAACAATGTATGCTGTTGAATTCAGGTTAATTGGCCCACACTCTAGACACAAGCACACATGTGCAAATATCAAACTCAGGTGCCCTCAATATTGCATTTTCATGCATGATTCAGACACTTGGAGAAAACCTTTCCAGACACAGAGAGCAGAGCTGATCCTGTGATGTGATTCACCTAAGCTGATCTTTGAGGTATGGGGTTCCCCATTCAAACCTAGAGACCTTCCATTAGTATATAAAACTAGCTTACTAGCCAGGGGAGGGTGGTTCACAAGGTCTTATAGGACCTGTTTCCACTATCATTATAATATGATTTCTCCCTTCGTTTTCTATGGAATTCCAACAATGCTAATGGTTTTATTTCTAATCATTTGTCTGCTTGTGTTAGCCAAAGTACTGCACCTTAGAGCAAGTAGCTAAAAATAAACATTTTAAACTTTTCCGTGTCTCTGTTATGGACTGATATGAGAATAACAATGAAGCGGTGTTTCTGATTCCCCCCCATTCCTGAGAGTATTCCAAGTCGCTTGTTCTGGGTTCTCTAATCATTGGTAGCTTCGAAATGATATGGAGAACGAATGAGACACTGATGCTAGTCGGATAGGGGTTTTGAGGTGAGTTTTTTGGTTCACCACAATTCACTGAGGTCCTGGTTTCCTGTGCATAGTTCTGTGCATGAGCAGAATCCCCGCAACATGGCACACCTAATGTTTTGGTCTTGTGTTTGAGACGCCTTAGTAGTGCTTATATTTGTCCACAACACCCTCACTCTTGTTTCCGGTCAATAGGAGTGACGGTTTTTACCTACCTATATAGTCGACTTATAGGTTCATTCAAGCTTGACAATTTAAAAGGTTTCTTTTTGAATTACTGACCATATTTTGTGATACAGTTTAGTATAGATTGTTTTTATTCTCTGCGTCCTTATGGCTGAAGTTGCTATTGCGGTGCATAGTCTCGCACCTCTCCGGCGTCATTTGACGCAGTTCGGGGTGCCTGACGATGGAATGTCAATTATCTTTGAAATGAGTGCTGATGCATCGTTCCCCTATGAGCTGTTTTACTCTTGGTTTACTTTCTGGAGGTAAATGCGGATGATAAGATGTTTCACGCATACACTTCCTACGGCAGTTCCAGCTAATTACATGCCGTATAGGACGCAGGAAATTCATATTTCTGCTTGGCATCATCATATTAGTTTCAATAGCGCCCTCCCCCACACCGTTACACTGGTTCAGTTAGGTCCCTTGTCTATTCCTGGGGCACTTGGCCAGTCTTGGCCGGGTTCACACCACATCCACGTTATTTGCAAGCCCCGGTGGATGACGAACATCAACTCCATACCACCTTGATTGCGGTGCATAGGGCTTTGGTGCAATACGTCTCTCACAATGTCCAGGTGGGGGCACCTGGGTTGCGGCGCAACCAGTTGGACCGGCCAGGATCACTATTAGTCCCATCATGGTTAATTCAGTAATGGGCAAGCGCCCCCAGAATATGAACGATATGCCTTATTGGCTTGCTGAGAAACTTGACCAGTTGGAAGTAGTATTTCCAAATTCTACTCCTGTGGAAAAACACAGGATCCTTACCATTAGTTTGCAGAAAGACTTAGTCCCAGAGGTGGCAGATTGTGAGAACTGGGGTAAAGTATTTGCAGCAGTCTACGCGAAGTGCTTCGGCACTTCATCTAGGACTGTGTTGCCTTCCGTGATCAAGCGTGTTCAGGATGAGCACGGTCCGGAGGTGGCGGTCGAGTTGGGAATGAGGCTTGTCGGTGTGTTAGACGTAGTTGCTGATCTCATCCTTGCTAACGTCAAGGGAGATGCGGTTAACTTTCAAGTGTCGAATGCCCTGCGCCTCATCGACGACGTCAATAAACCCCGGCAGTTACTGAAAATTATTGTGGAGGCTTATAAGACCATTGGCCGCAATAGTTTGGGTGCTAAGCCTTTTGCTAAAACAACAGCGCAACCGCAAACTCAGACGGTTAAGTATACTAAAAACGACAGTCCTTTTCCTAAACACAATTGGAAAACTAAGTAACAGGGGAAGCACCAACATAAACAGGGGTCTCGCCCACGTCACCGATACCAGTGGCTACTGAAAGCACTTATGAATTGCACGATCGCACTAGAATTATGTCTCCTGATATATATCAGGTTCCTGAACAATGTTCTCCTCCTTCACAGGAAACATCTGTCTCACAACCCGGTGGAGAAGAACGTGGCAAAGGTCGGGGTGCCCCTCGAGGACGAGAGCAGCCCGCCCGGCTGAGGGTAAAGGCAATCAGGACTAATTTGTACATCAACGACCTCCGTTTCAGAAAAAGAAAGTTGCTGCACTAACTGCGAGGTATGCCACAGATAGTGAGAACTCAGCTTCAGAACCTGACATGGGCACTAACGCTGCTAGACAGCGCAGCGGAGGTTACAATAGTGCGGCAAGCACTGCGTCCATATCGGACGGTGACAGCAACTGACACATTTATTACTGTAGAAACTGCTGACACTAGAGTGGCTCCCCCCGACAGACCATATGACAGTCCTTTTAATTTAAGGTGACCTACAGCGTACCGTAAAAGGGATTTTTTGGGAGAATCTAACCTCTACATATGACATGTTAGCAGATGCAGACTGGCCCCCAGCATTCGTTTTGGCCGCTCCTAGAGGGGAGGAGGTAATCCTCGCGCCTTTCACACACAAAGTGCTGAAGGAGCAAGCTCAGAACTTTGCAGAAGAGTGGGCACAGGTGCTTGCTCCGGCGTTGTACTGTACCCAGGTTGGGTGGGATAAATTATCACCAAGCCATGAGATTCCGTTACGGTCTACGCCACAGCCACAACCCCAAACTCCCATGCGCCGAGAAGCTAGATCTCACGTCACAGAAATCCTTGAACAATTGGAATATCAAGGTGTAATTGAAATGTATGTGTCACCCATGAATAATAATCTTTTCACTGTCACCAAACCTGATGGGTCGTACTACCTAGTTTTGGATTATCGGCATTTGAACTCTCACTGTCGGACGTGCAATACAAAACACCCACAGTTCTGCCCTCGTTGATAGTCTCGTGAGAAAAAGGTTTAAGACCACACTTGACATCTCCAATGGCTTTTATAGCCATAACCTGTCCTCTATTAGTAGTCAGTGGACAGCTTTTACTTCTGGCGGCAAACAAACAGTTTAAAAGATTAGCCGTGGGCTATAAAAACAGTCCTGGTGTCTTTGCCGCACGTTTAGTCTCTCTGTTGGAGAGCATTGACCCTGATGCGTACTCGTATGTTGATGATATTTATCTCACAGATGACGAATTATGGCCGCATCTGTGTTGCGTTGACCGCATCATTGTCATGATTGCGGACTTCGGTTACAAATTTAACTTTGCAAAATCACACATTGCAGAGTATACAGTGCTGTTTTTGGGCTGTGAACTCAACAATTAAGGTCGCGGTTTAGCACCTGACTTCCTGGAGAAATGCACATGTTTGCGCGCTCCAACAACTCTGAAAAAACTACAATCTTTGCTTTTTTTATTTTTTTTTTATTTCGGGCGTACTTACATTCCCGACTATGCCCAGCGTATCAAGCCGCTATATGCCTGGATACATCCAACTTTTTCCAAATCAAGCTGGCTGCCAGAACATTCAGCTATCCTGCAATCTTTGCAGGCTGATCATCTTGCTTCTAAATACTTATTGATGCGTGATAACCACACTAACCTCGTAATAAGAATTGTGCCTGGTGCAGTGGGTTTCACGTACTTAACGTTTAATGAGGGGGAGACAGTCTCTATTGCTTACAAATCACACTTGTACATTTCGGCTGAAATGCGCTTTTCAACAGTCGAAAAGGTTTTGACTGCAGTTCAGATGGCGACTCTGAAAGAGAGCGCGCTGTCACAAGGGAAACGCATGTTGGTTGTCACACCGTACCATGCCCTTGAGGCAGTGACGAAAGCCAGTGTACCGAATTCAAAAGCTTTGCATCCTAGTTGGATACAATGGACCACTTCTTTGACTTCTCCGGATGTCACTTTCATCTTTGATGCCTCATTGCAGACTCAGGAGTATTTGCAGTATGAATTTGTTCATCCAGCTCCTCTGTCCTTGCGCCCACTTGAGGATTACCATTGTATCATTTATGCAACTGGCGACGGATTCTAAGCACGCATATTCAGCAGCCTGCGCAATAGTGGCTGGTACTTTTGTGAATGGAGAATTGGCTCACCTCATTCCTTATCAACCGCACCTTCCAAGTTTTCTCCCTTACAGCCAGCTCAGAAATCCACTCCTTCACCCATGGAGTGCCACAGAAATCCATCCTCAGTCCTTTACTTTTTAATTTATATTTAAGACCCCTAGCCGATGTGGCAGAGGAGCCAGGGCTGTCCTTATTCTCCTATGCAGACAACCCCCAAATAATTTTCTCTCTCTCTCCATGAAGAGCACCAGAGAATCTTCCTCCCTTCAGCTGGGTCTGAGCAAAATAGCATCATGGACGCAACACAACTACCTCAAATTAAATGGGGAGAAAACCGAGGTCCTTGTATTTGGGAAAAGCAAGGAACTCTGGGGCCCTCAACATTGGCCTCGCGAAATGGGCACTCTTCCCATACCCTCTCGCCAAGCTCGTAATCTGGACATCACTATTGATTTACACACTCAATATGCACTTCCAAGCAGTCAAAACAGCAGCCACTTGTTTTACCATACTAAAGTGGTTAAAAAACAATTGCTGGATGTTACCAGAATCCACACACAAAACAATGGTCAACGCCTTGATTACGTCAAGGCTGGACTACGGAAACGTTCTTTATTTAGGCTCAAATAAGGAGGTAACCCACAGGCTTCAAATGGTGCAGGATTCTGCAGCTAGGCTTCTGTGCCGGGTGCCGAGAGCAACCTCAATCTCAGGTCACATACGGAACTTGCACTGGCTCAGGGTGGAGAACCGAGTCAAGTTCAAAGCCCTGAGCTATATGCACAAAATCAAAACAGGAAATGCCCCCCAATATCTTCAATCTTTGGTCCATCCTTACTTTCCCTCTCGTAACCTCCTCTCTTCCACCCAAGGGAAATTCACAATTCCCAAAATCAAACTCTCTCAGATGGGCGGAAGATCCTTTTCTTATTTGGGCCCCTCACTGTGGAATGCCCTGCCTACAGCTCTTTGTAACAAAACTGACTACGTCCAATTTTGCAAATCCTTGAAGATGTGGCTTTTTAACAAATAAGTTACTAGCCTTTTCATTTTGGTCTCGGGTCTGTTTCTGCGCCGGGAAACCCTTTTTGGGCATCTGCTGCGCATTACAAATCTAAAAATAAAAACAAAATAATAATAAAGTATGATGTCGTGCATATGCAGACATTGGGTGATTGTACCACTCAGTTGGCAGAGCTACGTGCTCTGGTGTTTGCTGATCCTCAAGTGACTACACTTATTGTGAGTGACTCGACTGTGTTCAGTCTTTCAATGACAATTTATTCTTTTGGTCTCAAAATGAATATCGTGATTTCAATGGTAGCACAATCAAACATAAAATGGTTTGGGTCGCAGAACATAAACAACGTCTGCCCCTCGTGAATGTAATTCATACTCTTGGTCACCAGCGCGTATGTATCCATGCTGTTGGCAACAGTTTAGCTGACGATGCAGCGAAAACGGCAGTGGCAACATATCTGGTAGCAGCAGTTACAATATCCAAAAGTAAGATTGATGATGACATCGTGGCAGCTATTGCTGCTACAGAGAAGGGAGATAATTACCCTAGAGGTTTCCCTTCTAAATACTCTGATCATTTAAGTCCTGATAAAGTTCCCTACATGAGAATTAACGACGTTTGTGACAGATTGATTCCCAATGCGGACTGCAGGCTTTCCTTGATAACAGCCGGTCACGAAGGTATGGCTTCTGCCCATGCAGGCGTCTCTGCGACTGTTACTCTCTTACAACAATGTTACTCGTGGCGCGGATTGCATAAACAGACTCGTGATTATGTCCTCAATTGTGACATTTGCCAGCAGATTAAACCTTCGACTGCTGTGCGTCCAACTCAAACACAGTTGTACATATCTAATAAACCACTTGGGTGTGATTATTTGGATCACTGTGGCCCTTTCTCCTCTGATTCTGTGTATAAGTACATCTTAGTTGCAGTGGATTCGTGCACACATTTTCTATGGGTCTGGCCGCAAAGGAGTGCTGATGCTCGAACTGTCATCAGGGATTTGCGTGTCTTTGTGGGAATTTTTACATGTGGTACCCTCCATTCAGACCAGGGTCCAGCGTTCGCCTCCAAGGCATACAAGGATTCCATGAGATCTTTGGGGGTCCAAGTCAAATTTTCATCACCATACCGGCCTGAGGGAAATAGTGTTGTGGAGCGAATGAACCGTGACTTAAAGCAATCCTTGACAGCTAGGGTTTTAGGTACTGGCAGGAACTGTTTGGCCCTTTTGTATAGCGTTCAACGTGCACTTAATAATCTCCCAAGAAGGTCTCTGGGTGGGCGGACACCATACAAAATGCTCTTTGGCATAAAAATGTTTGTCCCGGACCTTGATGTTCTAGACATGGTGGCGTCGTCCGCACCCTTTGACGTAGATGATCATTCTGCTGTGTTACAGAATCTACAAGAGACTCAAGAAAGTCTTGCAAAGGAACACTTGTCTTCCACAACTGATGCTGCACTTCAGATTCCGGTAGTTGGCTGGCTACCTTGAGTTGGTGACCTGGTCCGTGAGAAGGTGGAGAACAAGGAGGAGTTCGGCCCCTCTTATGCTCCAGTTCCAGTGCATGGCGTGCAGGGTACAAGAACAGTCATTTTACCTCCACTTCCTGGTCGCAAGGATAACCGGTACATCTCCACTGACAGTGTAAAACTACAATGAGTGGCCGATTCTTCTTAGTATGACTCCAGCGTTCTCTTGTCCATCAATGTTGAGAAATTCTGTTTTGGCTCCGGCAAATACCAACAGGCCTGACATTGCCATTGAGATGCATACAGTTACTAATCCTTTATTGACTCCACCGGCTGGTGGTCCCCATGAAGATACTGAGTATACCTATCCCACAGATGTGTCGTTGCCTGGTGTGCAATCAAGTGCAGTTGACCAGTCACGTTTTTCATTGGACAATAACTCTGATGCCCCATCGAAAATTTCTATTTTTGCGGTTTGGTTTAAAAGACATTTTTTAATTTCCCCTTGGACTTACATTTGGCTGGTGCTCATATGTATTTTTTTATTCATGTCAAAAGGATTTGTGGTTGTATTTTTTATCATCTAGTCAATGGACATTATCTTACAGAAAGATCTGCAATTAGATGTATTGATGGCACTTTGGCACCCCACTCCTCATCACACATCATGAAGAAGGACCAGTCTTTTGCTAACATTACTGCCTGGCCTGTGTTAGATGGGATTGTATGGGATGCTGTTAAATTTCAAATTCATGGCCCCACTGAGGTGATTAATGTCCCCAATGTGCATTGCGTTTCTATGGGGGATGTTGTGAAACAAAATAAAACATAAGCTCTGATGATTGGGATGTCCAAACAGTAGAGGCTCTTTTTTTCTGATTTGAAATATTATGCTACTTTTGATGCTGAAGATTTGTATTTAGATTCAGCATATTATGGAGAATTATTTTGCTACCAACACTATGGCAATCATTTCCTGCATAGAGTGAAAACATTTAGAAATGGTGTTAATTATACGCAGTGCCAGCTATTACACTCACTTTCTTGTTATTAGCTAACGGTAGTTATTTGCTTTTAAATAGGAGGCGTGCTGCAGGATGCTTATAGGGATTCTGTACATTGTAACTGTCTCCCAATGAGTAGTCTGTTGTAAGAATGTCTTTTTCCCACCCCCGCATGGGAGACTGGATGTATCCATCTGGCCTTCCATACCGACCTTGAAAGCAGAGTTCACCAAGATGAGCAGAATAAGGGCTCTATTGTCTCAAAAAGAAGTCACCCTGACTTCCTCTCGCGAAACGTTTGTCCTTCATGTAGCAAACACCCGCACTGAGGTGCACACTTTTAAATACTGATCTTCCCCTTCATTTCGGTGCTCTGATTCACATTATATTCAATGCCTAGTCAACAACTGGCTTGGCACATTTTTTCATAATTGTGGGCTCCGGCCCTGTGACCTCGTTCCAAACAATATTTGGTGTGATACCGGCATTTTTTCATTCTATTTGTCCCAGCGTCTTCAGCGGGCTTCCATTAATTCTTGCCTTGACTGCTGGTGTGCTGCTGTTGGTTTATTTGCTCCGCAATGGCTGCACGGTCTGTGCAACATGACAGCCACCTTCGGCTGCTCCAACTGCACAACCGGATGCTTGAATACTATGGAACTCTACCTCTGGCCACTTTGAGAGTAGCCTATGGATTGTCCTTCCGGTTCTCATACTTTACTTGCGTGCAACCTGTTTTCCATTGCCTAGATTGTCCATTCGAATGGGCTCTGGGTTTGTGCCTGTCAAACACGGCGTCTCCTGCCCCGGATTATGATCGACTAATGAGTCCCTTAGTGGCTCATGAGTTGGACTGTTCTGGTATCGAGATTATGGCCTGTGGAGCTGTGCACAGTATCCTAGGGAATTGGGATATATATGCAGCAGCCCATGACTTCCTGGCGCGAGGTTATCTTGAACACGCAAGTTGTCCTCTGATGGTGCTAGAAGCTCCGGTTTTCAAAGAACATATATGTTAATTTACTTTATTGGGCTGTATGGCGGAATCTTTTACTGACGGCTACAATGACTTCCTTTTGGAGGCTGTTGCAACATACTGTGCCTACATGTTGATGGATTAAATTGGCAGTTCTCCATCTTCCGCACGTACTAACCAAAATAAAAATATTAGTTTTTTTATTCCTGTCTGGGCTTTGTATCGCCCCTGAGGGATGTTTTAATTTTTTACTTTTTCCCAACAAACTTTTCGAACTTTTACTACCAATTATATGGATTGGCAATATATGACCTTGGTTCTGTCTCACTCAAACTTGAACTCTGCTTTCCTACATTGCTTCCCTATTCTGTTTGTGGTCCGATTAAGGGAGGGTGTAGTGTAGACAGGTTTTTATGTGCACACATTGCTATGTTAGCATGAGCGCTTTAGAAGTTAAACGCCATCTTGCCACTTTGCTGCTTTTGCACACAACACTATAGGTAGCTGCTATTACAAGTAAAACTGCTTGCTTTTTATTCACACAAGAACAGTCTGTTGTTCACATGTCTAGACGTTCACCGCAACCTTAGTCTGAACACTGTGTGCAGAAACCGTCAAGGTCAAATAACAATGTATGCTGTTGAATTCAGGTTGATCGGCCCACGCTCTAGACACAAGCACACAGTTGCAAATATCTAAAACTCTGGTGCCTTTAATATTGCATTTGCATGCATGATTCAGACACTTGGAGGAAACCTTTCCAGACACAGAGTAGAGCTGATCATGTGATGTGATTCACCTAAGCTGATCTTTGAGGTATGGGGTTCCCCATTCAAACCTAGAGACCTTCTATTAGTATATAAAACTAGCTTACTAGCCAGGGAAGGGTGGTTCACAAGGTCTTATAGGACCGGTTTCCACTATCATTATAATATGATTTCTCCCTTCATTTTTTATGGAATTGTAACAATGCTGATGGTTTTATTTCTAATCATTTGTCTGCTTATGTTAGCCAAAGTACTGCACCTTAGAGCATGTAGTTAAAGCACGTAGTTAAAAATAAACATTTTAAACTTTTCCATGTCTCTTTTCATTACTCATGTTGTGGACTGATATGAGAATAACAACGAAAAGGTGTTTCTGATTCCCAGCATTCCTGAGAGTATTCTAAATCGCTTGTTCTGGGTTGTCTAATCATTGGTAGCTTCGAACTTATATGGAGAACGAATGAGACACTGATGCTAGTCGAATAGGGGTTCTGGATCTGAGGTGAGTTTTTTGGTACACCAAAATTCACTGAGGTCCTGGTTTCCTGTGCATAGTTCTGTGCATGAGCAGAATCCCCGCAACAATAGCTACCCTTTCCACCCACTGTTACATCTTTGTGCAAACAATCCCTGACTTTAACTGCTGTTCCCCAGGATGGTAAAGGTGTCCATTTTACACCTTTCTTACAAAAACCTCACGCTGATCCTAAGGAGCAGCTAAAGTATCACCGTTTATCTCTCTTTCCCTTTGATAGGCAGTTCTAGAGTCCTATGTTAGCAAACCGCTTTCCTCCTATTTGGAGAATAATCATAAGCTGGATGCCTCTCATACAGGCTTTTGACACCCCCCCCCCCCCCCATAGAACAGAGATCACCCTCCTAGAGGTAGTAGACATATCTTTGGATGCTGAAAATCCAGTTATGCTTGTTCTTCTTGACCCGTCAGTGGTGTTTGATACCGTTTTACATTCCATCTTGATTCAACGCTTCTATGAGATGAGGATCCAGGGCCCCTCCCTCAATTGGCTCATAGACTTTCTTAAAAACAGGACCCAAACTATTTCTTTTGGTGCCTTTCACTCTGAAATCCTTTACCTGGTCTGGAGCATTCCTCAGCACTCTGCCTTAAGCCCAACACACTTGCCCATCTAGTCAAGTCCTGTGGTTTTGAAATACATTCTTATGCAGACAGTAGCCAATTCGTTATTTCCTTTGGGAATGACATTGACATCGTTAAACATCGATGTAGCGTTTGCATGAGAAAATTGCCTCTTGGATGTCCCTTAATTGTCTACAGTTAAATGGGAACAAAACAAAGATCCTTCAGTTTGGCCAAGCTCAGTTCCACTGGATAGATGAATGGTGACCTCCTGAACTAGGCCCTGCTTATTCCACCAGAATCACAGCCATAAACCTAGGTACACTGCTAGATAATTAGTTGTCTATGAAGGACCAGGCTATGTACACCATTATCCAAGCATTGATGCTCAACTGCCTTGATCATGGAAATGCTCTTGTTGTAGCATCCAAGTCCATTCTAAAATGCAGGTGTTCCATAGCACTACAAATCAACTGGTTAATAAACTGCCACCAGGCGCACCTATAGTCTCATTGCTCAGAGCCCTTCACTGGCTCCCTATAAGGAAAATAGCACTGTTCAAACTACTCTTCCTGACTCATAAAACCTTGTCAGGCAATAGACCCAAATATTTACAGGATAAACTCATCTTCTATCTCCCCAAAAGAAATCTTAGATCAGAGAATCAACTTCTATGCCCTGACGTATTAGAATATCCAGATATGGTAGCAGTCATCTTATCTCACTCTCTACCAGTAGAACAGGCTCCCCTTGTTCATCGGGGCATGCGCTGACTTCCCTGGTTTTAAAAAAACATCTCAATAACTGACTGTTTGTATGACTGAATCTCCATCTGTCTGTCTCCTACTTGCAGGGATGCCCCTCTGGGGATGACTCGTTGCACTGTACCAAGAACCCATTAATGTAACATAGGACTTTGTTACGATTCATGTGTACTTGAGTCAGCGTATGGAAGTTTCCCCCATTCAAAATCAGAATTTTATTACTCAATATCTGTAAATTCAAGCCCACATATTGAACTGTATATCAAACTTTCAGGAAATTTAACTAAAAAATATTTTGCCGGGACATCCATTAACCGAGTACTGACACACTGACGTAAGGCCCTTTGACCTAATGCATATCGCCAGGCAGGATACTTGTTCTCCTGCGTAGCTAGAACGATCTCAGCTAGGCCCGGCTTGGAAACCAGACAGTCACCGCTGCGTTTTCATAAATGCTCCTGACTAAGTCGGATACATGGAACGGAGGTAGTTCGAGTTGAACATCTCTGCATTAGGATTCAATATGACTGATAACCAACTCCCTTACTACATTTCATATTTTGCTTCGGATTAAATATCACAGGCTGCGTATCTGATTAAGCCGGATACCTGATGCATAGGTTTTTCGAGATGAACATCTCAGCATTCGGATTCATTTTGACTTCTAACTTCAACTCTTACACCACACTGTAGATTTTGCCTGGATTTCGATATCATAGGATGTGTCATGTTCATTCCTCTCTTTTTGAAAGAGTTAGTATAAAGAAAAAAGTAATTTCATTTAAAAATGCAAAATAGGGATTGCCAGGAAGGTCAGAAGACATGACCGCTGCTACACATGAATTGCAAATATACTCCTACATACAAGAATGGGGAAGTCGTACTTGCTATGGTACTATGCGTTTGGTCTCTATTTTTGCCTTGTAGTTGAGCGTTTTTAGATGTATCCATTGGCACGAAGGTGGACAGCAGCACCCACCTAATTAGGTAAGACACACGATGCTACACATAGTGCCTGCGTATTTCCAACATTTATTCTAAATGCACTGTATATCATCACTAAGAAATGCTTGAGAAATGTGACACTACTTATTTTTTCTGTTTGTCTATCATCATTTTCAGAACGACGGTGGACCCCGAATACGCGTGGGCCATCGCATGTTTGACTATCCTGATTGGCCAGTATTCAACTTTATTTGAATAAACAACACATATGCACAGTGTGACTATAAAATAACGACTGTTTGTTCCTGATGAATGTCAAGGATCCCTGTTTCGGGACCACTTAAGGCACAAACATGCCGACCATTGACCACTAAAAAGGATTACATATATTTTTCTTACAACCCTGGTCCTCTTTTAATCCTATCTCCAGTGGGCCACAGAATAAAGTTTATTGGGTACCCTGGAGGTAGTTTTAACCATTATTATATGATGTTTGCACTCTATCCCTCACCTAAATATTATCAATCAAAAAACTCCTCAGAGCCTCTCCATTCAGGGAGTTGTAGCCCACACCATGGACCATTCAGTCCGGGTGTGCTGAGGTAACCCAATGATGAAGCATGTCACCCTTGGGTGAGTGAAGGTTCTCGTCCTAAAAAAGGATTCCTTCCCCAGTAGTTCTGTCACATTTTGACATACCTGCCCTCCCTTTTTGTAAAATGCACCAGACGTACTTCTTTGTGAGTTTTATTCAGATTAAGGGACTAATATGATTCTGGTTGGGCCTATCCCTCAAGATCCCCGGTGTGATACCTACCAGGTTACTAAATATCCCAGTACCTTAAAAAATGTATTGTACATGTAAAGCACTTCAATACCTTTGGGTAGAGTGTGTGCTATATACAACTACAAAAAAAAGTGAATGGTGAAGGAAATGATGGAGAGGAGATGAAAGCAGACTAATGTGTCAAACATTTCCTGGTCTACAAGAAAAAAGGAAGGATATTTACAACTCATATGCACTATGCTAATTTTCACCTCCAGTCTAGGGCTTGGTTTAGAATTTGTTGGTATTCCAGGAGGCAGTGCTAAATCCACCAGTAGATTACAATCCACCAAAGGAATTTCCTTCATCAAAGAAATGAAATGGTAAAGGAAATTTCACCTATGGATTGTCCTTTGGTTTAAATGCTGCCTGCAAGCACATGATGACTTTGTGCAGCAAAGCAATAAAGGGAACACATAAGAATATGACATTAAATATAGTAAAAGGACATTCCAGGGGTGTGAAAGAGGCTGATAGGAGAAAAACAAAAGGTTTGCATGACAGAGCAATTAAATAAAACTACAAGGAGAGATACAAAATGACAGGAGGAATAAGAGACTGAGAGAAATACATATAACTAAAGAAAGAGCCCAGAGGGTAGTCAGGAGTGGGGGAGAGATGGGCGTTTATAGATAGAGGAAGATAGGAACAGAAAGAGGAGAAATGTGAGAGACTGAGTAAAGCACAAAGGTAGAAAGAGTGACACCAAGGAAAGGGAAAAAAGTAGAGTACGGGAATAAAGGAAGCACCAGATAGAGGGGCAAAAAGTGATCGAAAGAATGAGAGAGATGCACACAGCTAGTAAGAAAGGGGTATAGAGACGGAGAAAAAGGCATTTGTAGTGAATTCCTGCAGCTTTTCCATATTCAGATCAAGTCTATACCCACAATACAAAAGTCATCCAGTACTAAATTGTATGCAATCCCATAAGGACATTGCTTGTGGAAAGGCTCCTGATAGGAAGACCCCTGATTCCTTGAGGGTAAACAGAAAGATGCGGATGGTTCTCTGACTCATGGCCTGATGTAATACAGGGTATTAAGGAATATGTGGGGTGGGGATGACAGACAAAGAGAAATGTATAGGCCTGAAGATCAGGTGAGGAGACTTGTAGGTGAGTTGCAGTGAAATAATGGTGTGTCTAGTGATGAGTCTATGGCTGATGCTACTGACCCCCATGAGTTTAGAAAGTTTAATTTGTCAGAGATTCCTCCCAAAATTGCTCCTGAAACTAAGCAAAGTTTCATGAAAGGTCTTTATATAGAAATGTGGGTGACTTTCATTCGATGCCCTGGCCTCTTTTTGTTCCCAATCTGATCCTGCAATGTGTCCTACCTTCTAGGCTACCCAAAGGGAAAGAGATCTTTCATCAGTTTCTTAACCTCTTTTCAGACTACCTCTGCTTCTTACTGTCACTCTGCTCACTTTTATCTGTTCAATTTTTGGGAACAGTAGGCAAGATATTGCAGTCAATTATTTCTGAAGGTTAAAATAAAATTCAATATGTGGGCTAGAATTTGCAGTTATGGAGTAATAAAATTCGGAATTTTAATGGGAGTAAAATTCCATAAGACGACACAAGTACATATGAACCATAATATAATCCATACCAAGGAGCATTACAAATATATGTTTTAAAGTGGCTTGAAGATGCCCAACACCTTGTCAGACGGGATCACCATTTTCTACACCTATTTGACCAAACAAAGTTTTTAAATAAATAGATTTATAGTATTTTTTTAACACATACCAAATCAATGTGTACAAGACCACAAGCTCGGGCAGTCCTAACTCAGATACAGGACAGTAATATTCTGTTAACTTAATAGATGTTCATGTAGCGGCAATAACAGCATTAAGATGCCCATCAAAAGAAATGCACCACAAAAGAAAGCTGCCAAAAACAGAGCCATCAAATTATAAACCACCAAATAGTTAACTGCCAAATAGCTATCTGCCAAATACTGAGTTGCCAAATACAGACCTGACAAATACTAAGCCGTCAAAAACCGAGCTGTCAAAAATAGGAGGATTGAAGGAAAAAAGTTAGGGAAGAACCAAGGTAAAGATACCAGGTCTAACAGACCAAGAACACTCCCCCAAAACCAAGCCATCACAGCTGCTAGTAGTAATGAAGGGGCAAAACATCTGAGAAGTCAAGAACTATCATAATATAAAAAAAATAAAGAGTAGGTGGTGGGAGGCGTCTATGCTGCTAAACAGCTACCACCAGCCTACTTGAAGTAGGTTGTCGTGTAGCTTTTGAATTTACAGTTCCAAGCCTGACATTGTTAGAGCTGCAAGTACACCAGCGATATGAAGGCATGGGCAGTTGCTCAAGGTGTCCTATCTTCTAGGACTGACCACAGGGAAAGTGATCTTTGACAAGTTTCTTAACCTCTCTTTTCAGGCTAACTATCACTCACTATCTTATACATTTTCTGGGGTCCCTGGGTAATATGTTGCAGTGATTTTGAGTGACATTTTCTGTAGTTTATTAAACAGTTCAATATGTGTGCTTGAATTTTCAGATATTGAGTAATAAAATTCAGAATTCGAATGGGGAAAAATTACATAAAATGACAAGTACTTATGAATGATATTAAAGCCCTTACCCAGGATCCTTATGAATATATGTCTTAAAGTAGCTTAAAGCCACCTAACACCTTGTCAGACAGGATCACTATTCTCTAAGCCTATTTGACTAAATGAAGTTTTTAAATAAATAGTTTTATAACATTTTTTCAACACATACCAAACAATATGTGTTCAAGACCAAATGCGCTGGTCGGCTTAACTCAGACAGGTCGTCAGCAGTATTCTGTTAACAAATTAGAGATAAAGTTAGTGGCCATTACATAATCAACATGCCCATCAAAATAAAATGCACAAAAAAAAGCAGCAAACAACTGAGCTGCCAACAACCTACCCGCGCTGCCAAAAACAGGATGATTGAATGCCAAACGTTAGAGGAGAGCTATGCCAAAGGTGCTAGGTCTAACAGGCCAGGAACTGACCCCCCCCCCCACCTTACCAAATCATCACAGATGGTAGTAAAAAATAAAGGGGCAACACAATTGACTACCTTGGAAAATAGGGAGTCCTGAATTATTAAAATATACTCCAAAAAATAGTAAGTGGCAGCTGGTGCTATACTTCCCAAAATCTATCACCATCTTCCTTGCAGTGGGTTGTCGTCTTGCTTTTGAATTTACAGATCCAAACATTGCTAAAGAGTCAAGTACGCTAGAGTTATTAAGGCATTGGCAGTTGCTCAAGATGTCCTATTTTCTAGGCTGCCCCCAGGGAAAGTGTTCTTTGCCTCACTTTTCAGGCTGCCTGCATCTCTCACCGTCACTCTACTCTGGGGTCAATTCCGATCCTGGAGAAACCGGGTACGAACCGTCGGACGGAGCGTTTTCTCCATCCAACCCGTACCCGGTAGAAATACCTTACAAACATGAAAGTACGATTCGCATGCAAACACCATTTGCGTACGAATCGTAAAAAAAACACCGACCCAACAAAAAATACCCACAATTCTGATCCGTGACACCGCGGACGTGACGTCCGGACGGAGTCCGCCTGCGTTTCACGAACCAGCAAGTACAATTCGTGCCGACGTCACTCCGCACGGACAATATTTTACGGGAGCCAAAAACTGCTGGGAAATCAGGACGACGCGCACAAGGAGCACCTGCACGCGACGGACAGCCATGGACCCCAACCTACGTGTCATCCCGGCCCTCATTGCAGTCCACCTGATGTACAGGAACCGACGCTGAGGCCGCAGAAGGTCAGAACAACACCCAGGGGCAAAGGGGGGGGGGGGCAGGGGCAGGAAACATAACCCCCACCCAAGTCCAAAATCAAACATGCCCTGTACATACCTGACCCCCAGGGCCTGGTCACTTCGGGGGTGGGGGCGTCTCCACCAAGGCCTGTGTCCGCCACAACGGAAGTCAACATGGACGCGAACCGGCAACACAACAATTGTGGGACGCACCGGACCCACGCCTTAAGAGCGTGGGTAAGGGTCGTACCACGCCCACCCCTACGTCACCCCAACAATGGCGGTACGGCCCGTACCCATGCCTCAAGGACGTGGGTATGGCTCGTACCAGGCGTACCCCTACATCACCACTGCAATGGTGGTACGGGCCGTACCCAGGCCATAGGACGTGGGTACGGGTCGTACCACGCCAGTGGACAGACACATAGGGGTGTGTGGCCATCAGCCCCAGCAGTGCCTAGAGATAGGAGGGGTGGGTGCAGAGTCCCCCCAGGAGTGCCCAGACACAGGAGGGGTGGGTGCCTATCACTCCCAGCAGTGCCCAGACATAGGAGGGGTGGGTGCAGAGTCCTCCCAGCAGTGCCCAGACACAGGAGGGGTGGGTGCAGAGTCCTCCCAGCAGTGCCCAGACACAGGAGGTGTGGGTGCCTATCACTCCCAGCAGTGCCCAGACATAGGAGGGGTGGGTGCAGAGTCCTCCCAATAGTGCCCAGACACAGGAGGGGTGGGTGCAGAGTCCCCCCAGCAGTGCCCAGACACAGGAGGGGTGGGTGCAGAGTCCCCCCAGCAGTGCCCAGACACAGGAGGGATGGGTGCCTATCACTCCCAGCAGTGCCCAGACATAGGAGGGATGGGTGCCTATCACTCCCAGCAGTGCCCAGACATAGGAGGGGTGGGTGCAGAGTCCCCCCAGCAGTGCCCAGACACAGGAGGGGAGGGTGCAGAGTCCCCCCAGCAGTGCCCAGACACAGGAGGGGTGGGTGCAGAGTCCTCCCAGCAGTGCCCAGACACAGGAGGGGTTGGTGCCTATCACTCCCAGCAGTGCCCAGACATGGGTGGGTGCAGAGTCCTCCCAGCAGTGCCCATGGAAAGAAAGGGGTGCAGTACCCACAGATACAATGCCCACATTTGTCAGTCAGGTGCTCAAAGACCCTGCAGAACACGTAACACATGTGTGCAAGGCTGGGAGTACACACATGCATAGTGTGTAAAAGGGAACATGTCCACATGAAGTCATGTCAATATACTCCATACACAAGTACAGTGACCACCAAGGATGCCGCTAATGATGCAGGTGGAGACATTGCCCAGCATGCATGGGCAAAGTTGAACGGATCTGTCACACACCAAGGAAATGTAGACACAGCTCAGCACAACATTTAGGAAACACCCTGCAGGGAAGATGTCAGGGGCCACAGAGGAAGGAACACACCTTGGGACAATGTCACCATGCAGTAAGAGCTTACATGAACAAAGATATTTCGCAAATACCTTGTGATGGCACACAGATACCAGGGTCCACCCCATGAGCAGCACACAACTACATTTACCAGACACCTAACACATTATCACCACCCCAAATCATGGAGCAGCACCAACAACAGCAATACCAGAAAAGCAGTAGTGTTCAAAGGAAAAAAACATTGCTTTATTCAGCATGAAAAAAAAATGGTTAATAAAAGTTCAATATGTACAAGGCCCATAGGGCAGTCCATAGACCAATTCCTGGTGGGGGACACATAGGGACGCATGTCCCCTAGCTTGCCTGCACAGTTCATACCCCCTTTGCTTCCACAGGGGGGGGGCATCATGTGGGGGGGGGGGGAAGGACCAGGCACCAAAGGGACAGGAGGGGCAAGGGTAGGTGTTGTGGGTGCAGGGACGGAGGACTCCACCACAGGGGGTGGGGCAGCGCCAAAGGTGGTGGTGAGAATGGCGCTGCACACGGTTGCAAGGTCCCCCAGTGTCTCCCCTGCACCCGAAGGAACCACAGGCCCCAAGGAGGGGGAGGGGGATCGGAGGGATGGGTCGCAGCGCTACTGGGGGAGGGTGTGGACAGGGGGGAGGACTCAACTACCCTGACCGGGGACTCCTTTGACCACTTGCGGGGTGGTGACACACTGGGGCTCAGGGACAGAGCGGCCATGAAGGAATCTTTGTTTGAATCTTGGCCAGGAGAGCTGAGGGGAGTGGATTTGGAGGGAGTGGGTTGTGAGGAATGTGGACTCCCACTGTGGCTGCGTGTCTTCAGTTTGTCCCCCGACCCAGTGGGTGTGCCTACTTCACCCTGTGTGTGCGTGACAGGAGGAGTGCGCTTAGCCTTCCCTGGTGGTGTGGTGCCTGTGTCTGGTGGGGTGCGTGCATGGGGACGTCTGGGTGTGCTTGGGACAGGCATGGGAGTGGGAAGTGTGGATGGTGCAGGGGTGGGGGGGGGGGATGCAGCGCTGCAGGAGACCCACTGCTGCAGTCAGTGTCGAGTCTATGGACCTCAGCAACTGGCGTTGGTCAGACTGCGCAGCTGAGATGCCCTCTATGTATGCCTCCATCTGGGTGAGCACTCGGGTGTGGCCATGGAGGACATTAAGCATCGCAGTCTGACCAACCTGCAACTGGCGCAGGATGTCCACAGACTCGGCATTCATGGCAGCAGTGGAGGCAGGGGGTGCGGTGCCTGGCAAGGAGACACGTGGTGACCTAGCACAGCGGGAAGGGACCCGAGCAAGTGGGAGGCCGGTGATGGGAATGGAGGGGGCGGGTAGAGATTGAGTGCTGCTTTCAGCTGTGGGAGCAGCCTCCACCCCCTCTGGGAGCTCAGCCTCGGACCCGTCAGCGTCATAGTCGGTGGTGGGACTGGACAGGTCCTCCGCCTCACTCCCCTCGGCCTCCGTGCCACTCGATGCGCCAGACAAGACAGCACTGGTGCTCGATCCCTCCTCGCGGTCCGTGCCAGTGTCTCCCTCGGAGTCCCCCCGACGATGCTGTGGGCAAGGTGAAGAGACAGGAAATAATCAGACACCTGTATACATATGTCACATGAGTCAAATCTACATAGGTCACAGTGCATAGCCTGAAAAACAACATGAGTAACATCTACAAAACAAGGTACATATGTAGGCCCTGCAACACACAGTTGGTTGACCCACCATGCCACTGAGAAACAATGGAGAGCATGACACAACAGCAAATTACTTGATATCAAATTGGACAGAGGAGCCAGGCTCTGGGGACAATCGTGCACAGCATCTGCACCTCACAGCGTTGCCAAAAAAGGGATGAGCAGGAACCATGTCTATTAACTTTTTGCACATGCTGCAAAGCTAATACATTAAACCATGCCCAACATGACTGGGTCACTGCACCTTGAGTGTATGTCCAGACAAACATCACACACAGGCCAGACCTAGCAAGGAGACTTCAGATTTTTACATGTAGGCCTTGCCCGCACAAACCACCCCCTACCTGAGACCATGTGATTGAGACAGAGGAAGTACTTACACCTCTTACTCTGGGATAAAAACACATGGCCTGCACTAAATCCCGATTGTACACAAACTACCCCTGGTGCGCCTGTCCACATATATCATTGACAATAAACCATCATCCGATTGTCGTACCAAGACACACAGGCACTGCCCACTGCGAGTATGCACAAGCAAAATTGGGTCACACTGTACAGTGGACAAATGTAGCACAGTTTACGTAAATACAGATGAGGCCAGGGTACAATGCCTCAGAGCCCAACCTATGCCGAAGGCACAGAGAATGTCCACATTGTTGGATGACACACATGATACCTAGGAAAAGGTGCCCCAGGGCACAGTAGTGGCCACACTCCTCCATGGTCCTGGATGGATATGACTGCAACTGAAGCAACCATCCCTGCACTATGCATTACTCCCACTCATGCACATCATGTCAGAGGGCACAACATTGGACATGCATGCTGTAAGGCAGTACACTTTTAAGACACACTCCTATGTCGGGACTCACCATCAGTGCCAACTGACATGGACCCAACAATGACTGAACTGGCCAGGGCACAGGCAAGGTCCCAAAACCTGTTACACACCACCCCCACACATGATGCTGCAAGCATTGGGCACTTGGATTAACTGCCAGCCTAGATAACCTTGTGCAAGAGTGACTACACACAGACCAGGGAACACGTGGCAAGGAGGGGAAGGGAGGAAGAACAGCACCGGTTTACTTTGGGGAACAGGTCATGCACTGCACATTTAAACCCTGGCAGTGTATCCATGCAACTGCGCACTTCCAAAAGCTGGTGACACACAACAAACACACATGTACCTACCCCCCTTCCTGCTGCTGCTTCTCCCGTAAGCACCTATCCAAGTCGGGGAAGAAAACAAGTTACTTACCTGTAACTTTGGTTCCCCAGTATTGGTAACTTTCATAGATTCTCATGCTTTGTATCATTCCCCTTCGTCGGAATGGGAGCCTCGGTAAATAAAAAATATATCATAACCATAGAAACGAAAGAGAAAATAGGCTTAGGCCTCATCTCATTTTGTAGCAGATCACCCTCTTTGTGTAAAAGAGCCCAAACTTTTGCCAGGACCAATCAGCACAGCCTCACCCTTTGGAACCTTCCTGAGAGAGCTCAGAGCCTCAGATTTTCGTAGCCGTTGTGCAAACAGCCACTACCTCAGTAAACCGGCAGAGCTTTCCCAGGGGAGGTGGGTGGGCGCATGAGAATCTATGAAAGTTACCAATACTGGGGAACCAAAGTTACAGGTAAGTAACTTGTTTTCTTACCCCAGTATTGAAACTTTCATAGATTCTCATGCTTTGTATCAGAATAGCTAGCAGTAAATCACAAAAGCACATTTTGGTAGACACTTGGCCTTACATAACCATCTCAATTTACAGTAAAAACTAGTACATGGTAATCCAGAAAAAACAATCCTCACTGAACCAAATGTGCTTACCAGGATGGAGGGATTGTAGGGAAAGTTCACCTCTCAATGAAAAAGATTCCTGAGGACTGCTTGACCAACAGCAGCGTCATCTCGTCCCACCGACTCCAGGCAGTAGTGTTTCGTGAAGGTGTGTACACTGCCCCACGTTGCTGCCCTGCAAATGTCTTTGATAGCAACTCCAGCAAAAAGAGCCACTGAAGACGCCATCGCTCTTGTAGAATGAGCACGGGCCCTTCTGTCCAAAGGTTTGCCCGCAGCCTGATGACAGAATTGAATTGCACTGGAGATCCAGCGGGAAATGCCACTCTTAGCGAGAGGCAATCCCTTCCGTGGTGCACTGTAGGAAACAAACAACTGTGGAGACTTCCTGAAAGATTGTGTGCGCTCGAGATAGAATTTCAGACATCTCTGGACATCCAAAGAATGCAATGTTCGTTCCGCCTGGGTAGGACGTGGAAAAAAGGACTTCAAAATCAAGGGTTCATTCAGATGAAAATCCGAAGGCACCTTCGGGATGAATTTTGGGTTGGTTCTCAATATTAGCACATCCTTTTTGAACTGCAGAAATGGCTCCACTATGGACAGAGCCTGGAGTTCACTAACCCTCCTAGCCGATGTCAACGCTAAGAGGAGGGCTAGCTTCCAAGAGAGGAACTTCAAGTCCGCCCTGTGAATTGGCTCAAAGGGAGCTTTTATGAGCTGAGCCAGTACTAGGTTGAGCTGTCAGATCGGTGGAGGTGCTCGGACCGGAGGATACATCCGAAACAACCCTTTAAGGAACTGTTTTACAATCCTTGCAGACCATAGAGATGGCTCCGATGTCTTTAGTCGAAAACGCGATATGGCAGCCAGATGTACCTTGACAGAAGAGTGCGCCAGACCTGAATTAGCCAGCGACAGGATGTAAGGTAAAACCTGATGGGGCAGGGATTTATAAGGATGGAGTTTATTCCTCTGGCACCACAGACAAAACCTCTCCCATTTTGCCCTGTATGTCTTATTAGTGCTTGGCGCCCGCGCCTGAGACAGAACATCCCTGCCCTCCCTGGAGAGATTCAGATGACGGAATTCTCTGTATTCAGGGGCCACGCTGTCAAATGTAGTGACTTCGGATCCAGATGGAGCACCTGTCCCTGATCCCGCGACAACAGAGATGGAATCAGCGGCAAGCGAATTGGGCGATCCTGGGAGAGAAGCAGGAGTTCCGTGAACCAGAACTGCCGGGCCCACGCTGGAGCAATGAGAATCATCTTGCACGGTTCCGCCTTGACCTTCCTGAGAACTCGAGGAATGAGGGGAATGGGAGGAAAAGCGTAGCAAAATGCGCCGAACCAAGCAATCGAAAGGGCATTCCCCAGAGATCCTCGATGGGGAACCTGGCTTGCGTAAAACCGACATTTGGCGTTCTCCGGGGACGCAAAGAGGTCTATGGTCGGAGTACCCCATATCTCGAACACTCCCTCCAGCGTGGCTTGGTCTAATTCCCACTCGTGAGTCACTTCCGTCTGACGACTCACAGCATCCGCCGTGATGTTGAGGCATCCTGCTAGGTGCTCGGCTTGTAGGTTGATCTTGTGAGAAATCGCAAAATCCCAGATCGTCTGAGCTTCCTTGGACAGAGTTTGCGATCTTGTTCCCCCTTGCTTGTTGATGTAGTGCATGGCCGTCGTATTGTCCGTCCGGACCAGCACTGCACGATTCTGAATCCTGGGAAGGACCGCCAGCAAGGCTAAGCGACTGGCCATCAGCTCCAAGAGGTTGATGTGGTTTAGGCTCTGTGCTGGACTCCAGTTACCGCTGATTTGAAGCTCCTGGAGTACCGCTCCCCAGCCTTCTAAGGAGGCATCTGTGGTCACCACCATAGGAGACGGTGGAGTCCGGAATGTTAATCCTACTGCGATGTTCTCCTTTACCAGCCACCACTCGCAGGCCTTGCGCATACCTGGTGTTACCCACACCTTGTCGTTGAATGACCCTTCTGCCTGGCGCCATTGTTTGTCTAACTCCTCCTGCAGAGGACGCATATGAAGCCTGCAATGCGGTATTAATGGTATGCAGGATGATATCGATCCGAGTAAGGACTTGTACAGGCGAACCGACACATATTTCCTCTGCAGCACCTGACGAGCGGAGGCGATCAGCTTGTGTTGACGCTCCTCTGACGGACGAGCGGTGCATAGTGTCGTGTCCAGAATAGCTCCAAGGAACCTTTGCGACCTGGAGGGTATCAGCACCGACTTGGACCGGTTGAGCTGAAGACCCAAGTGGGCGAACAATTGAATGCAAGTTGAAACAGCTTGAGAAGTTACCTTGAGCAATGGAGCCTTGACGAGCCAGTCTTCCAAGTATGGGAATACTTCTAGGGATTGTTTTCTGAGAAAAGCAGCAACTGGTGCCAGCATCTTCGTGAATATCCGAGGTACAGACCGAAGGCCAAACGGAAGCACTTTGAACTGGAAATGGCTCTTGCCTACTGTGAAGTGTAGATGTTGCCTGTGAGCTGGGTGGATTGGAACGTGGAAGTACGCATCCTCTAAATCCAGGGACGCACAAAAAAATCGCCCGGATTCAGTAGACGGAGAATATCCGGGAGAGTGACCATCCTAAAGGAGAGCTTGATGAGATAGGTGTTGAGCTCCCTTAGGTCTAGTATAGGACGCCACGTATCTGCCGTCTTCCGAACCAGGAAGAACCTGGAATAGAAACCCATGCCCCTCTGTGAAAGAGGCATCGGTTCTATTGCCCCCTTGATGAATAGTTGGTGGGCTTCGAGACGTAACAGTCGGAGATGTTTTGAGGGACGGGCGTCCGGAGCTCTCATTGGAGGAAGATCTTGGAATTCCAACGTATGGCCACTCTGAACAATATTCAAAACCCACCGGTCCGATGTTATAAGGACCCAGCTGTCCAGACAATAGAAGATCCTGCCCCCAACCGGTGTCTTTGGTAGGGGAGGAACAGTATGCGTTGAATACTACGCTGGTTGCCTCTGTAAGAAGTGAACCCTCGTCCACGAGCTCCTCTGAATGGAACCCTCCGATAATTTAAGGATCCCAAGGACTTTGCTGTGTCCGTGTCCTTCTTGATGCTCTGCAGGGCCTCATCGACATGCTTGCCAAAAAGCATTTCCCCGTCAAATGGAAGGTCCAGGATCTTATTTTGGACCTCCTGACTGAACCAGGTTGCCCTTAACCAGCCTTGACGGCGCAAGACTGCTGACCCTGCCAAAGCCCTGAAAGCGGTAGAGGCTATGTCCATAGCACAGTCAATGATCTCAGAGGAACATCTCTCTCCTTCCATGAGGACTTGCTTGGCCTCCTCCTGACTAGAGTCTGGTAGTAGATCAATAAACGGCTCCATGTCGCACCACATTTGGCGGTCGTACCTGCCTACAATGGCTAATGAATTTGCTGCCCGAACCAACAAACTGGCCATGGTGGAAAATCTCTTCCCTACATTGTCCAGCCGCCTGCCATCCTTATCCGGAGGCGTAGTCAAAGGTGTTGAAGGATTCTTGGACTTGCTCTGTGCGGCCTGAGATATCACAGAGTCAGGCTTTGGTTGTCCAAGAAGACATGCAGGACTGCCCTCAGGGGCCTTGTATTTCTTCTCCAGCCAGGGAAGAACCGGGATGACAGTAGCCGGGTTCTGCATAATCTTGATTCCCTCATCCCACACATGCTCAATGATGGGAATTGACCTGACAGACTTTTTGTATTGTGCCTTAAAGTCATATAGAAAACAGTCCGACTGTTCCACTGTGAGAGGCAGACCAAATCTTTTGGATGCACGCTCCATAAGATTATGGAACCCCCCAATATCTGCCGGAGGAGACACATTTGTGTCCCGCCCTGCAGCATCCGGATCTTGCATTCCAGTATCATCAGGATCCACATCCGGATCCCCTGGATCAGTTAGTGGGACCACGTGCACCTCATCCTCTTCAACCGTATCAACATCCTGTGTATCTTCATTGGTAGGTTCCGGATACGAAGTCTGAGGAACCACTACTGGTACCACCACTGGTGAGGTACGCGGTATGTTTTTAGGGAGAGGTGGCAAGTCCACTGACGGCCCTCGCGGAACCACTGATGTAGATGGATGCACTGGTGGAATGTCAGGGTGTGATGGAAATCGAGCTCTGTAGTCCTGCAACATCCTCTGCAAGTCCGTAACCAGAGCAACTGGTAAAGCTATCATGTCCTGTCTCAAAGTGCGAGGACGTACTTCCTGCTGAACATATTGTTGTTCCTCCTGCTCATCTTGTCCATAATAATCCTCAGTATCAGTCTCTTGCTGCTTTACATGCAGATCTGAGGGACTATAGGCATCCCCATACTGCTCAACCTCATCCTCCTCCTCCGACTCATCTAGCAGCATAGATGGTGGTAAAGGCGTAACCCGCCTAGGTGATGTCATCTCAGGTGTAATTTTCAACCTCTGTATTGAAAATCCAGAAATTTGACCCGTCGACGGAGTCGTCGTCGAAGGAATCCCAAGCGTCGACGCTTGGGACATTATCCTCTGGGGAAAGCCAAATGCACTACGTGGCATTGAAAGTACACAGGTGGCATGAGGGGTGCCACACAATCAATGATCCTGGATCACACTGTGCATCACAAGCTACACCAGGATTATGTACAGCACCTCAAAGCAGTCACATGCCCCAGCCCACTGACGCAACCTCAGCAGAGTACACAGACACACACAGGCACAGGACAATCACCTGCCATTGGCAACTGCGGGTACAAACCTCACTCTGCCCATGTGCCACTAGACTGGGGGGTGTCACAGGTGTGGGGCTGGCTCAGCACGGCAGTCACACAGCACTGCTCCCTGCTCACATCAGATGGCCAGGGTATATCCATCCCTCATGCAGCTGGTGTGCAACACTCCCCATATGCACTCACCCACATGACAGGGGACTTACACACACACACCAGGGGACGAACACATCATTTGAACTTTCACAGCACAGGTACACTAAAAAAACACACATCTATGGGTACTGTCACCTGTCACACTGGGGGGACCACAGAATCACATCAGGACTGTAGAAACAACATTCCCAGGAGGAGTAGCCAGGCAGAATGTGGCATGCACCATGCATTGATTGTCACAGTAAGCACTATGCAAGTGAGGAGTGGACACAGGAACTACAGCATGCTCTACATGGGAGACATGAGGCCTTCCCCACCCTGGGACCCACTCTAAACAACAGTGCATGTCTGTCACACATGGACACAATGCCAGAAGTCACAGTCACAAAAAGGGGCACAGTCTAAGCTAGTGGAGTCTGCACTCACCTGCTCCCCTGGTCGACCATACAACATGGTGTACTGTGGGAGGATCACATCCACCAATGCCATATTCTCCTCCATGGTGAATGGCTGGGCCCTCTCCACAGACCTGGACATGGTGCCAGAGGAATCACAAGCAGCAGCAGTGTTGTGGAATGACAGGATGTGCAGGCAAGTGCTCTCTCATGGGACCTGGCTGCCTTATATCTGCCTTGCTGGCCTGTTTCGTTTACAGGAGTACGGAGTGATTGGTCAGTCACATTAGCATCCTACGTTTCCTCCAATCCCTTTAAACCTACCCCAGTGAGTGGCTTTGCATGGTTTAAAAATGGAGCATGATGTCAAGTCAACTACCACTTTGCAACAAAGTATATTGTTTCCAACCGACTTCTGCTGGCCACCTGATGGAAAAATTCAAACTTTAAACTCGGTCTCCATGACAACCAGCATGCATTTAGGCCCTTATACTTGTCCCTCATGTGTCCCCTATGTTATTTCAATATTTACACACAGGTACGGTGCGTTCCACGGCCCTAGGGCACCCCAAATGCAGTGAAACGGACCGTACACGCGTGTGTAGGGTCCCTATCACTATGGGAGTGCTCGCGTATGCGTACGCCATAGTAATACGGACCCTACACACACGGGTACGGGACGTATCATCATGGCGTACGCCTAGGGCTGCACAACCATGGTGGTACGGACCCTACACATGCAGGTACGGACCGTTTCACCATGGCGTACGCCTAGGGCTGCACAACCATGATGGTACGGACCCTACACACACGGGTACGGGACGTATCACCATGCCGTACGCCTAGGGCTGCACAACCATGGTGGTACGGACCCTACACACGCGGGTACAGACCGTATCACCATGGCGTACGCCTAGGGCTGCACAACCATGGTGGTACGGACCCTACACACGCGGGTACGTACCGTATCACCATGGCGTATGCTTTGGGCTGCACAACCATGGTGGTATGGACCCTACACACGCGGGTACGGACCGTATCACCATGGCGTACTGTGGTAAATAATTTTCATTACCTGGACTTAATTTGATACGGAAACATAATAAAACAGCTCAGTAAAATGAGAGGCAGAATCCGTGGTATCAGAGGTTCGGAATGGGCTTTATTCCAATGAACGATTATAATCGGTTGCTCCAAGTTCCGTCACCACGAAGGTTCAGGAAGTGAAGTACATACATTGACAAGAAATGACTTTTATAGTACATACATTACAATGAAGCGAATGCAGTAGGCGTAACAATTGATAAGGAAAATGACGATTCATATGCGTAACCGAAAATGGGTGTAATAAGGAGTAAAAAGGAACATAATTGGTTATGATGTCATATATAGGTGGATCTATAAGATAATACTTGGCATAGATGCGCGCGCAGCAGCATGACGTGTGATTGACATGCAACTAGGGGGTGAAGGGGACTTGACATTTAGCTCTACATGTGGAGACGAAAAGTCTGGAGGGTCAAGTCAACCTAATCCCAAATCATATCTAACATCCTATGTTTAAAGAACTAAGTTATCCAAAAGAGAGGTCTCTTCGAGTGGAATCTTATTCTATACTGACTATACTGACTGTTAGTGCGTGTACAAGCGTCTAAGTGTCTACACTAGATGCGAGGGCGGAATCTTCCATAGCAACAGGGCTATGAATTACTTGTATGAAGACAGAGAAGTCGGGCCTTTGCTTGGTAGCTGGCAGAATGTTTACTTAAGCTACTAGACAGGAATGCGTTGGGCAGGGATGAGGCAGATAACTCGAAGGTGAAATACAGTTCTTGGCAGGGAATAGGCTGATGTCAGGCTTCGTGAGCCGCGCAGAGAATGAGACAAAGTTCATGGTCACAGATGCAGGCTCAGACTGGAGCTTTCAGAGGCAGAAGGCAAGAAGAGTTCGATGACAGAATCAGGGCCTACTTGCCTGGACGGTAAAAATGGCATAAGTGAACCATATAAAGGCGGTGGCCTTTCGTACTTAGGAAGGGAATATCCGGCCTATTCATGGCGGATCTGACAGAGGACATGTTGACGGTGGACGCACATGTGTTTGCGTCTTCATAACTGGAACTGGAGGGAGCATACATGTACTTGTAACATGCACATAGAACCGTTGGGGTCCAAGATAGGGGACATAACTGACCAGAAAAATCCATATTTCCACATTCCCTCCTTGTCCCCTACTTGCCCTTCAAGAGATATCAATCTTCATTAATCCATTGATCTGTTCATATAGCATCATTTGTTCTTCTTTCTTTTTCCGGGATCTTGAATGAAAATCTTGATGTGGAATGCACGATGTGGCACACAGACCACAAATCGCTGGTCCACATTGCAGGCATAAGCAGCAACTGAATAATATGAGAAGGCCAATACCTAGGAAGGATAGGACTCTCCATCCCCAGGCTGATATCACACTCCAAAACCAACCGGACCAAGTCCAGGTGCCTGGGTTCTGGTGTATCTGGCTTACAATCTTATGAAGGCGAGTTATAGCTTTATATACAGATGGCGAATTTTCTGGTATGAATACGCAGCAGCTTGATCCGATGACCCTACAAGCTCCGCCCCTATCAGCCAGGATGACGTCAAGGACAAGACGATTTTGAAGCACAACAATCCGCATAGCAGACTGCTCTTCTGTTAAATTGCCTAAGGCGGAAATAGTTTCATTCACTACTGCTTCAAGAGTTCTAGTTAATCTACGTATCAGCTTACTATTAGTAACAGTACCTATATAGGGAAAGATGCCTTTATTGAAATCTGTGTATTTTTCCCATGCTGTTTCAGTGTAATCGACTATCGGGAGATCTCTCCGCTCTCTGTTGTGTACTAAATGAATATTTCTATAATAATCAGGAGGAGCTAGGAAAACAGGTGGCAAAAGAAATGCAATGTAACAGGTACCATCCCAATCTAGAGGTAGACGCATATATGCAGTCTGACCACATATGAAATAGGAATGACGGGAAGCTCTAAATGAAGATTTGCTTTGATCACTGAATTCTACTGTAGTAGTGCATTTACTATGGCCCATATGTATGGAACCAACTTTTCTTACACACAATTCACCTTTCGCTGGGAATACTGACATGGTTGGTAAAACTAGTTCAACTTCGGATTCGACATTTAGAACCATGAGATTAGGAGTAAAGTTACCTAATCCATATACTTCATTTTCTAGATCAGTTCCTGTTCCTTTGGGGCGACCCTCCTTGTCAGGGTAACAGACTTTGAATAAAACTAGGTTCAGATTTCCCCATACCCAATGGTCTTGATAAACTGCTGTATCTGAGTCTATGGAATTGATTAAACTAAACCATGCTCCACAGGAGCCATTATGTGTAAACGGATGTGGAAAGAAAAGCAGGACTCCTTCATAATTCTGATAGGGAGGGAGCCGGCCACACACCCAACAATTAGTAGCATTACTAGTCTGGTGGGAATGATGTAACATACTAATGAAAGTGTTATTGCGCAGCGCAAGTCTATAAGACAATTCATGCGGGGGTAAGTCACTAAAAGAATGTTCAGCAGTAACATTGTAAACGTTTCTGGCAATAGGGTAATATATGTGCAACAATATACTTGCAGTAATTATTAAAAGACTTAAGAAAAACAAGATTAATAATGTCACTATGCAATGGCTACGCAGTGATTTACAATACGCCTGTCGTTTCATTATTTTTCGCGACTGTCCATGATTCAGGTCTAGGCGATACATGTCGGAGACAGATTCAACCGCTTCACCTAGGAGAGGACTTAAACAATCAAATCGTCCGACGGCCTAGGCCTTAATTTTAGTTTGTAGAGTTCTTTACTGTCGGTCTCAGCCAAAGGTAGTTTTGAGTCAATTGGTGAGGACACACGAGGTGGGCTGTTTACATCTGAAGGAAGTCCATGAAATTTCTTGATATGACTTGAGTGAATCCATCCTTTCCTGCCTTCAATCTTCACAGCTGTCCTTGTGGTTAGCAAGACCAACTTGGGTGTCTTCCACCTGGGCTCCAGCTGAGTCTTTCGGTCGAAATTCCTCACAAGGACGAGGTCCCCCGGGATTACGTCATGGGGTTTCACCTCAGTGTTGTCGGGAAAGGCTGCAGCTACCTGTGAACGACAAGATTGTAGTGCAGACATCAAGGAAGCCAAGTAATCTGTCAGCATATTACAGTCAATATCAGTTATTTTGCGTGGTATAGGCGTCCCCCACATATTTGGTGGTCTGCCGAAGATCACCTCATACGGGGATAGCCCTGTTCGAGAGTGTGCTACCATTCTTGTGTAAAAGAGTGCAACTGGTAGTGCTACTACCCAGTCGACACCTTTCTCCCTGCATATTTTGGACAATCTAATTTTCAGGGTCTGATTATGTCTTTCTACGAGACCTGCTGCTTCGGGGTGTCGGACACAGTGGAATTTCCACTGATAGCCTAACAAAAATGAAACGTGTTTCATGAGTTCGGATGAGAACGGCTGGCCGTTATCTGAGTGAACAACACGTGGTAAACCGTATCGTGGGAAGAATTCTCGAACTAACTGTTTGGCAGTAGTCGGGGCAGTGTAATCTGAAACCGGGTATGCCTCCGTCCAGCGGGACAGAGCGCAGACAACTACGAGAACATATTTGAATCCTCGACATCGTTCCATCTGGATATAATCCATCTGGAGGACTTCAAAAGGGTGATTAGGAGGATGAAATCCACCTTGTTCTACGGGAACACTTTTTCCTGGGTTGAACTGGCAACAGATCATGCAGGTACGGACCTTTTGTTTGGCTGCTGCTCGTAAATGTTTATTGAACCAAATGTGTTGAATGCTATCTAGCATAGCTTTTTCTCCTAGGTGTGCTGGACTATGGATAGTGTTAATAATGACTTGGACCATTGAATCAGGAAGGAACCACACAGACTTTTCCTTCATCATCCATCCTTGATCCGTTTGGATCCCTCCTAATTCAGTCCATTTCTTTATTTCATCTGGTGTAGCATGTGTCTGTATGTCAATTACGTCAAAAGTAGGATCTTTAACTGCCATACAATGTGTCGGGACTATTGTCTTTGTCATGTCGGATGTTTGTGTTTGAACAGTCTGTTTAGCTGTTCTGTCAGCTAAATCATTGCCTTGAGAAATGATATCAGTAACTTTCGTATGTGCTTTGCATTTCATAATCGATATTGCAATCGGTAGATGTATCGCATCTAATAAGGCATGAATGAGGGGTCCGTGCTGAATGTGGGCACCGTGGGAAGTTAAATAACCTCTCTCTCGCCACAGCACGCCGAAGTCATGTACAACTCCGAATGCATAACGTGAATCAGTGTATATGTTGACTTTTTTATTTGTAGCTTGAATACAGGCTTGTGTCAGAGCGACGAGCTCTGCTGCTTGAGCGGACAAGGTATTTATACACTTGGTTTCAATAATTTCAGTGTCTGTGGTGACTGCGTAAGCGGCCACTAACTCCCCTGTACTTGTTCTCATACATGAACCATCTACATACAACGTCAGGTCTGGATCTGACAATGGAACATCTGTCAAGTCTTGTCTGGGTTTCGTCGTGATAGTGATAACTTCAATACAATCATGGGCTAGTGGGTCTGTTCCGGTTACTGGCAAAAGTGTGGCAGGATTCAATGTGTTACAACGTCTGATTTCTATGTGTGGCTGAAACAGTGTAAGTTCGTACCCTGTAAGTCTTGCTATAGTCAAGTGTTGTGTTTGCGTTCGATTCACAAGAACCTCTACGGCGTGTGGTACTTGTACTGTCAATGGATGTCCTAACACTATGGCATCGCTTTGTCTGATTGCTAAAGCTGTCGCTGCCACTGATTTCAGGCACGCAGGCAGAGCCTGAGCTACGGGATCTAATGTGCTAGAAAAATAAGCACATGGTTTGTGTGCTCCTGCTTGTTCCTGTGTGAGTACTGACAAGGCAGTACCTTCTCGTTCTGTAACAAAGAGTGTGAAATGTTTTCTGTAACATGGCGTTGCTAAAACAGGTGCTTGACATAAAGCTTTCTTTAAGCTTTCAAAAGCTTGTGTATGTTCCTGGGTCCAAGGGAGAACAGTCGATGTGGCTGCCTCCTGGGTTGTCAACTGAATGAGTGATTTTGCTAGAAATGCATACTGAGGGATCCACTGTCTACAATATGAAGTGAGGCCTATGAAAGCCCGCACCTCCTTTTGTGTCTTGGGTATTGGCATGTTAGCTATTAACTGAATGCGGTCTGGTGTAAGCTGCCTTCCCTCCTTGGACAGCGAGTGTCCAAGATAAATAACTCGCTGGACACAGAATTGCAGCTTAGAAGGGGACACCTTGTGTCCCTTTTCAGCTAGAAATTGTAAAACTGTCAGTGATGCTTTCTCACATTCGGGTTCGCTTCGGGCGGTGATCAGCAGATCATCGACATATTGAAGCAAGGCGGTGTTAACTGGCATGTGGATACTGTCAAGTTCTCGTTTCAGTGCTTGGCTATAGATGCTGGGGCTTTCTGTAAATCCTTGAGGTGCGCGTGAGAATTTAAAGCTACGTCCATTTAAACTAAATCCGAACAAATATTGGCTTTCCGGATCTATTGGGACGCTGAAAAAGGCATTTTTGAGATCAATTACAGTAAAGAATGTTGCTTCGGAATCAATAGCTGTCAGTAATGATGAGATATCGGGGACCACAGGGAATTGTGGCACAATGCACTTGTTTAATTCGCGCAGATCAATAACCAATCGATATACTGGCGGGGCCTTTGGATCTGTTCGTTTAAGAATCGGAATTATCGGTGAATTACATACATTGGAGTCTGTTTCTACAACCACCACTTGGGCAATGAGCTCGTCAATGATTTGTAGTAAAGCCACTACAGCATCTGGTGGTAACTTGTATTGTCGCATTCGTGGTAGTACCACTCCTGCCTTTAGTGTAACTCGATATGGTGTAATATTCATGCAACCAACATCAGTAGGGCCTTGTGCCCATAGATGTGTAGGTAAAGTCTGCAATCGGGGGTCCATGTCTCTAGATACATAGTGACCTTTAAAATCACGTAAAAACAATCTTACTCCTTCCGGAGAACAACATATTATAGCTCCTAGAGCTTTCAATGTTTTTATTCCTAACAGGTTTTCTGGACATGATTTAGTAAGCAATAAATCGGTAGTTCGGGTCAAAGGTCCTATCGTAAGTGGAAGAGGTTGTGACACTTCATTAACAATAGGTTTTCCTGAAAAACCAAGGGAAATATTCTGAGAGCCTGAGAGGGGTGCCCCTGGAACTTCACTACGTTTTATAGTTGTTCGACTTGCCCCTGTATCGAGTAAAAATTTTCTGTCTTGGCCTAATAATTCACTATGTACATAAGGTCCTTCTTGATCTACAGGGATCTCGATAAGGGGTAAGTCAACTTCCCTCTCTAGGCTGGTTCATGCATATCGTTGATAATCAGGATAGTCATACTGTGCGGTCTGGTACAGTTGTCGTGTCGTGGTTTGTGTGGCAGCAGCTGGCAGCGCTGGTGCAGCTGGCACAAACTGTATAGACTGTTGTGAAGCTGGCATGGACTGTGCATGCTGCGGAGCTCCTTGTTCATTCTGGTCCTGTCTAAGTGGTCGTGATCTTTCTTGTGTTTTACCTATGGCGATATTATGTTTCAAAACTGGACAATCGTGTACGTAATGACCTGGCTTTTTACAATAATTGCATGTCCCTTTTACAGGTCCTGCTGAATCACCGGAATGTGTCATACCCTTTTTATGTCCCTCAGCTGGAACTGTCTGAGAAACTAGCATTTTCATTTTCGTGTCTTTCATGCGTCTTTGTTCATGATCTTGTTCCTCTCTAATTCTATTGTGATGGTACTGTAACATTTGTAATGGAGTGTTACCTTGCCAGGTACTCTCGAATTTCAATACTCTATTCTTTACTTGGGGCAGGGCATTTTCCACTAATTTTGTTACAAACAGATGTGGGTATGATTCGCTACTTGCTTTTATGCCACTGTTTATACCAAAACATTTTTCAAATCGGGCATAGTAATCACTAGTGTCTTCATCTTGCTTCTGTTTACAGGCTGAAATTGTACCCCAATCTTCCTTTTTTGTAGTTAATAAACGTGGCAGTACCTGTACTAATAAACCTGGTAGTGCTTTAGTTTTGTCCCCAAGCCCCGAACCTGGACCTCGGGCCTTTTCTTCTGCTTCTAGTGCTGTCCAATCTATCTTTTGATCTCCTACCTCCCACTCTTTTTCCTTGAGTTTCTCGTAAATGCCAGCAGGCATCAATACCTTTAATATTGTCATAATGTCGGGATAGGTATACTCTCCCATGAGTAGCATGTCTTTAATTTCTCGGTGAAAACCCGCTGGATCTTTGTCATGACTGGGTACCACTTTCTTCATTTCTAACAATTCTATTTTTGATATGGGCGTATACACATATACCCGTTTAAACTGATTGTCCTCGCCCTTTATTGGGTGCACTTCTCGTAAGGGATTCTGTCTATCCATGTAATACGTGGTTCTTTCCTTGATGGGCAATGAGACACGGTCTGAACATACAAAAAGAATATACTGCTTTCTTGATTCTAGAATTTCTTTAATTAATTTAGTACCTGAACCTCTCCATCTATTCATGAGTAATTCAGTCAATATATCAGGTAAGGGACCAGGGTCCGAATGCTGACTCTGATATAGTATAATGAGTTGTTGAATCATGTAAATCCCAGCTAACCGCTGTTCATCTGGGGTGAGATTCAAAAATGTGTGTGCTACTGTGTCATCACTATATTTTCCGGGACTGTCAACCCAATGAACGGCTGACCTGGCTAATTCTTGTTCATCCATAGAATCGAGAAAATGATAACCCCTTCGTTCTTGGAGTAATTTATCAGCTGTTTGGAACGAATGCTCGTTAGACCTTATATGGACTATGGGTGTTTGAAATTTTCTGTTATTTTCTAGACACATCGGACGTATCGGATCAGTAAGACATCTAGTACTATTACAATATTTTCTTCTACCTACATAGGCTATAGTTTCTGACTGTCCTGTGGGCAGTCCTGATCCTTCTTCCTCGCTTTGATCGAACTGGTCTACCACTAATCTTTCTTCGTGTAGGCGTTCTATTTCTTTTCGGATCTTTCTGCACATGGCTATTATACAATTCTGCTTATCATGTCTTCCTTCTGATATATTCTGACTCCATCTGGTAAGAATTTGCATTGCTTCCGGGTCTACCCCTGGTCGGTCTTGATTTCTGATCACACAATTTATGAGGAAACGTAACAGTTCCCCCTGTATTTCCACTTTCTGGTATTCCATAGCTCTGTCAATACATTCAGAATCTCGCCCTGTTTGGACAAAATGATATATATTATCTAGATGCGCAGTCATTCCTGGTAATTTCCCTAAATACACTGCGGCTCGTCTGATACGTAATGATGCTAGGGTCATTTCATCCTCTTTGCCAGGCACAGGGTCATATCTACAATCTATAAGAAGTTCCTTAAGCGTACGGGCATTTATGAGTTTGGGGGTACGTGAATGTCCTGACTCTTGAAAAGTAAGTTTATTTATTCTGGGTGGCGTAGAAAAAATGTTGCTGGTACCTCCCGTAGCCCCATCTGGGGTATCGGGCGTGAAAGGATTCGTAGAACGCGATACAGCAACTATAGGTGTGGACACAGCTATAGAAGTAGCTGTGGGAACAGATGTAGAAACAGATGTGCTTGCCGGAACTCGTTGCTGTAGAGATACGGGTACCGGATCTTGGCGTTGAACCTCCCTGATAGGTGGTCTATGTGGGGCGGAATTAGCATACTCGGGAGCTGCGTCATCTAAATATGAGGAAAGAAAAACATCTTCTGCGGTTCTAGGATGCCCCTTAGGATGTACCTTTATTGGGAATAATGGGGGTGGCAAGTCTTTCGGTATCTCTGGAGTAGCCTTAGGTAATCCTTCAGCCAGAAGGGGATACATACCATTCATAAGGGCATTTCTTTGTCTGTCTACTTGTTCTGATTTCACTCGGATACCTTCCTCAATTAATAGATTTTCTTGAACTTTATTGGAATTCTCTTTACTCTTCTCTTCCTGTCTACGTGCTTTTTCTGTTCGTCTATGTGATTCTTTACGCCATAATTCAATGGCATCTTTCTGTGATTGTCTAGCTTTCTTTTTCCATAATTCTTCCTCTACTTTCACGATGCACTCTGCATCCCAGGTCCCCGCTGCGGGCCACCTCTGACTTTCTGGTAATCCCTTGGTGTAGTCTACCCATAAATCAAGAAATAATATAGCATCTAAGCCATGTTTATGATACATGAAGTACCCTGGAGTGTCCCTAGGAGGAATGGGAACAGCTTCTTCGAGTACCCCTTTTCTGGTTGTGATCTGTCTTAGTTTCGAAAAGAGCGGCATATTGAGAACTGATCTGATACTTCATCTTGAACACACTTAGTACAAAAGCACAATAATGAACAACCATTCATACCACAATATGCAGGACGTTTAACACATTAAACATTAAACATTTTTTTAACCTTTAAAATAACCAACAATGATGATCGTCTGCATAACTAATCACCAAGCATAATTCTTTGACAATAACTAGATACTTCGGAATACTTGATATACTGCTAAACAGTACAGATACACTGCTGAAACAGTGCAGACCGGATTTGTGTACCCAAACCCATCTTGACCGGCACAACCTATGTGCACGTCAGAAATGCCTCCCCAGCAATGGTACTCACCGGGTAGCTTCGGAAACGGAAGGCCTCGGAAACTCGACTGAACTTGAACCGGACTGGACTCGACTTGGGACTTCGGAAACTGGTGGGCCTCTGTATACCTCGGATCTTGCTCTCTCAGCTAGGCTCTGGTCGGGATACTTCGCACTTCTCACCGCCTCGTCTGGGTGTTGATCGCAGCCTCAGTCGCCCCCGCTTGACCGGAGGGAGATACAGGAAATCCTGCTGGTACGCGTTATTGTCCGTCCAGCTGTGGCAGGAAACCGGGCCTGCAACTCACCGCCGGCGCGTGAGATGAGAAAGTGTCCCTATTCGGGCGCCATTCATGTGGTAAATAATTTTCATTACCTGGACTTAATTTGATACGGAAACATAATAAAACAGCTCAGTAAAATGAGAGGCAGAATCCGTGGTATCAGAGGTTCGGAATGGGCTTTATTCCAATGAACGATTATAATCGGTTGCTCCAAGTTCCGTCACCACGAAGGTTCAGGAAGTGAAGTGCATACATTATTGACAAGAAATGACTTTTATAGTACATACATTACAATGAAGCGAATGCAGTAGGCGTAACAATTGATAAGGAAAATGACGATTCATATGCGTAACCGAAAATGGGTGTAATAAGGAGTAAAAAGGAACATAATTGGTTATGATGTCATATATAGGTGGATCTATAAGATAATACTTGGCATAGATGCGCGCGCAGCAGCATGACGTGTGATTGACGTGCAACTAGGGGGTGAAGGGGACTTGACATTTAGCTCTACATGTGGAGACGAAAAGTCTGGAGGGTGAAGTCAACCTAATCCCAAATCATATCTAACATCCTATGTTTAAAGAACTAAGTTATCCAAAAGAGAGGTCTCTTCGAGTGGAATCTTATTCTATACTGACTATACTGACTGTTAGTGCGTGTACAAGCGTCTAAGTGTCTACACTAGATGCGAGGGCGGAATCTTCCATAGCAACAGGGCTATGAATTACTTGTATGAAGACAGAGAAGTCGGGCCTTTGCTTGGTAGCTGGCAGAATGTTTACTTAAGCTACTAGACAGGAATGCGTTGGGCAGGGATGAGGCAGATAACTCGAAGGTGAAATACAGTTCTTGGCAGGGAATAGGCTGATGTCAGGCTTCGTGAGCCGCGCAGAGAATGAGACAAAGTTCATGGTCACAGATGCAGGCTCAGACTGGAGCTTTCAGAGGCAGAAGGCAAGAAGAGTTCGATGACAGAATCAGGGCCTACTTGCCTGGACGGTAAAAATGGCATAAGTGAACCATATAAAGGCGGTGGCCTTTCGTACTTAGGAAGGGAATATCCGGCCTATTCATGGCGGATCTGACAGAGGACATGTTGACGGTGGACGCACATGTGTTTGCGTCTTCATAACTGGAACTGGAGGGAGCATACATGTACTTGTAACATGCACATAGAACCGTTGGGGTCCAAGATAGGGGACATAACTGACCAGAAAAATCCATATTTCCACAGTACGCCTAGGGCTGCACAACCATGGTGGTACAGACCCTACGCACGCGGGTACGGACCGTATCACCATGGCGTACGCCTAGGGCTGCACAACCATGGCGGTACGGACCCTACACACGCTCTCAGAGCATGTACGGTGCGTTTCACACCTTACACTGGTGACAGGCGGCACACAGAAAAGGAATTGAGCGGTCATACTTGGCCGAGGCTGGACATAAAGTCATTGTCAGTGCAGTCCTACATGTCTTGGGCCTAGGTGTGTCAGGCTGTGATGTGGCACAAATCCCCTCATGTTAGAACCCAGTAGATGTGTGCTGAGCTGTGTACACATGTCATGTGTCAAGCTGCACTATGTGCCACACATCCCCTTCACACCTTTGACATGTGTGCATGTAGTACAGACTTGTTGAGCACTGCGTCACTGGCATGGCACAGTCGCCAACACCCGCAACTGTCCCCTGATGCCAGGTACACGGATAATGACACCTGCCATGTGACTACCGGCTTTGCACGATGTGAGTATGTCATGTGTGTGTCATGTGTTCCCAGAAGCTTGCTGTTGGTGTTCCGTCAAATGCATCTGCAGTTGCTGCATCCAACATGTGCATGTGTGTGGATGGGCATGGCACACTATTATGCACACCAGGACACATGTGGAATCAGACGTAACGTGTGTATGTATGCATCGAACATGGACTTGCGAGACAAGGACATATCTGCGTAGTATCAATGTATGTGTGATCAGTTTTGACATGTACCCCTTCATGGCAAGGTGTGTGGTCTGTCCTTATTTCAGGGACATGTGACCTGTGCCTCTAGTGTTCCGTAACCTGTCTGTATGATAAACATCCTTCTTCTGCACACATGTGGATGTCTGTCACTCCTGTAATGCGTCTGCCTGTTCACTTACACTGGCCCACAGCTAGTCTCATGCCATGTCATGTTGAGCTTGTGAATCCACGTTTCTAGATGGCTCTTGGTAGGAGTGTCACCTGCCTGGCATACGTGTCCAGGGTATATTGCACAGACCTGACTCTGCATGTAGCATATGTGTATTGGCTGTTCAACATGTGCTCAGCACATTGACAGTGTTGTTGTACTGTACTCCCTCTTCGTTGTCTCTTCCTAATTGCTGCAGGGCTCCGCCTCTCCCCCGACCAATCCCAGACTTGGCTGCCTTGAGGGAACGTGACTGTATACGCCGCTACCGCTTCCCCCAACGGTTGATTCTGAACTTGACAGCAAGGCTGGCAGCACACCTCCAACCGCTACACAGGTATCCTACTGCACTGACACCCAAGATGAAGGTGATTGCAGCCCTACATTTCTTTGCCACGGGTACGTTCCAACATACCATTGCTCATGTTGGTGGCATGTCCCAAACCATGTTCAGCCGTGTCCTGCATGATTTTCTAGAGGCCATGTTGGTTCACCTGGATGAGTTTATACATTTCCCAACTCCTGAGCAGTTGACAGGTGTCAAGGGTGACTTCTATGCCCTGGGAGGGATGCCCCATGTCATTGGGTCTATTGATGGGACACATGTGGCTTTGGTACCACCACAGGCACATGAGGTAGCCTATAGGAACAGGAAACATTACCACTCCATTAATGCCCTTGTGGTGTGTCTTGCTAACATGGTGATTTCCCATGTCTGTGCTCGTTTTCCAGGATCATCACACGATGCCTACATCATGAGGCGTAGCAGGGTGCCTGAAATGATGCTGCATCTGCGCAACGAACAAGCATGTCTTGTTGGTGGGTATACTCTGTTACTCCTGTATTTAGCGTCATCTTTCTGTCTTCCTGCTTCTCCTGACCCACTTCTGTCCATGATGTTTCCATGTAGGGGACTCTGGCTATCCCAACATGCCATGGCTGATCACAACTCTCCGCAACCCCAGAACGGCTGCCGATCACCGGTACAACAACGCCCATGGGCAGACCAGGCGAGTGATAGAGGACCTTTGGCCTCCTGAAGAGCCGTATCCGGTGCCTCGACAAGACAGGCGGCGCACTCCCATATGCACCGGTGAAGGTCTGCAAAATCTTCCTCGTGTGCTGCATGCTGCACAACATGGCAGTGAAGAAACCTGTGCCACTCATCCTGGATCCGGATGATCAGGAACATCCACCCGTGGAGGACGAGGGGCTTGGTGTCGAGGCAAGTGATGTTGAGGAGGAGGAGGAAGAGGACATCCGGAGTCGACTCATACGCAACTTCTTTGCTTAGGGGTGAGTTGCAGTGTCTGAGTGTACACGCATTGAGCCTTGTGTGGCATGTGTTGCAATGTGTGGGTCCATCTGCATCTATGGCAAGTGAGTCAGAGGTATGTATGGATGTGTCACTCGAGTGATGGTGTAATGACTGTATGTCTTACCTGAGGCACTATTTTAACCTAGCATGTTGACAACCTTATACGTGTCGAGTACATGCCCATGCATGCGGATGTGCTTCTTTTGGCTCACTTCTTGTGGGTCTCTCATCCCCAGGTATTTGCGCATGCTGTCTGCTGGTGGCATTGTTGTGCTCCTGCTATTCCTCATGAATACAGCAATGTGTGCTGAATCAGCGTAACATGCATGGACATGTCGAAAGATCACCTTAGGGTAAGGGATGCACCATGGCTTTTTGGGTGTGCTATGTGTTTGGAATGTGTGTGCACTGCTCCTGTTCATGATTGGTTACTTAGCATACATGTAGAATCACCATGGGGCACATGACATGGAGCTGTATTCACCTGAATTGATAGTCACACTTGGTGACAGTCATCTGTAATGTGATTGTGGATTGTGATGAAGGCATCAATGTGTGTGACACTGCCCTCGGACACATACGGGATGCACCGGCTTGACGTAGTGTGGGACATCCCCATTAGTGGTTCAATGGTGAATTGCAGCCTCTCCGTGAGCAGCACGGGGTGTCTGCCTCACACCTGTCACTTGTGTGCCAGTTCTATGGGTTTCCTGCATCTGTGGTGCAAAGGGGGGGTGCCAGTGTAGGTTCCACATGTTCATCCACATGACCTGTGCATCTGTTAAAATAGATGCATTTGCCTTCCGGCAAACATGACTTATAAAGGTGTCCCTCAGCCTCCAAGGTGCCTCATCTCTGTCAATGCAGGTCTCTTGCCACTGCGCATGCGGCATGTCTGGCATAGTTGTCAGATTGTGCATATGAGTCTATGTGTAGAGTAGCAAGATGCAAGCTGTTTGTCAGGGATTATGATATGTATTGTGCATGATGTACATAGCTGTGTAGGTATTTTGCCATCTCAGTCCCCACAACGGCCACTTAGCTGCATGTGTATCCATTGTCTGTGTGTGTGCCATGTTGGACCAGACACTCCTCCCTTCTCCTACTCTTTTTGCAGTGGTCCATTCTGACATGCTTGCGTTAGTGTGCAACTTGTGGTATGGTTTCCAGGACATGGCACCTGCTGCTGCAGGCCCTGCAGCAAGGGCACACAGTTTATAGATTGGCCCTCCCACACACGCCTCTAAGACGCAACCCCCTTCCTCCCTCCACCCATTCATTTTGGTGTAATCTGCTTGTGTGTGACACAGTTGCGGTGGCAAAGGCTGGACCGTCTGCACATGCCACGTGCACATTGCACGTGCCTCATGTCCTTGCATGTGCCACATCATGCTACATCATGATGTTGAGGCCACCCACCAAGCAATGTCCATCCAATACATCTGTTGCATGCACTCAAGCATGCACTCATCGGCCACACGACACCTTTGCATAATGAGTGTGCAACTCCAACTGCCTACACAGCGCTGGCACACCTTCCAGGCCCAGTCACACCGACCAGGTCATGTCCCTCCTACTCCCCACAGGCTCTGTACCCCAACAAGGCCATGGGAGTGGTACTCCAGGCCTCTGCATGTAGTATGGTGTCGTTGTGAGACACATGACACAGGTATCATGTCTCAGCGTGTCAGTCTACAATGTGTCCAGGATACCCCTCTACACCATGACATGCGCACTGCATCTCATCCTCATCTGGTGTCCCATTGCCAGCCAGGTGCTCCTCACCCTCCCCAAAGACGCAGTCCTTGCCAGTTCCCATATTGAATGATGCATGGTATCCATTGGCAGATGGCTGCACGTTGGCCACCTGATGCTGGACTTGTACACGACTGAGGTGTTCATCTGCGGATTGTCCCCTTACAGCTGGGTCAACTGCTTGTGTCCCACCCGCAAGGGCCCTGCACAGGCACACAGTGTCCACGCACACAAGCTGGTGTGCATCATTGAAAGCTTGCCCACATGTGCTATGCTGATCACCAGCATCTGTACCTCAGGCCTCAGCACACTCTGCATTATGCACAAGGTCCACTGTTCGACCCACCTCAAGGCAAGACAGACCATCCCCCAGGTCAACTTCGACATCCATGTCAAATCCTACCCTGCGCACTCTAGGGAGTAGTACCTTACGACTCACATGACACTTGTCCACATCCAGGGTGCATCTGCACAGCTCTACTTCAACATCCGGCAACCCAGCCACATCACCATCCAACAGGGATGGCGGCAATGGATCACTGTCCTCTGCAGGATGACAGTCACAATCCACGTCCACACTCAGGATGCAGCCCACGAGCACGCCCCCAACACAACCATGTGGTACTGTCATCCAAGACCCCATTGTGCCATCTCCATGCATCCAACCTTGGCCTGGCCACCATTCGCCACATCCACCTGACTCCTGCTTGCAGGACATAGTTCTCCCACCTGGCTACACATACCTGGGACTCCCACCCCAGGACACTCCACATGATCCCTGACCTCTGCGCATGACTGTTGCTCTTCGAAATTGGTCTGTCCGCACAGTTGTGCAGGCACCCCCTCAGCTGGTTGGGGCCATCACAGGCGAGTACGGTGCTCCATGTCTGTATTGGATGATACATTGTGACCCATGTGTGTCCTGTGCCTGACTCAGACCCCAGGGTATGCATGGTTGGAGTTACTTTAAAACTCAGGCATGGTTTGACTTGCCAACACACACATGTAGTGGAATAATGCTAAATGACGGCATCATCTTGTGAATTGTAATGTTTTTATTGGTGGTGGGGTACGTGTTGGGGGGGATGCAATTAGGTGCTGTACCGGGGGTATAGAATTTAAAGTTCACAGGGGGAGATGGTATCCTTGCCATTGAAAGTCATCAGAGTCCATGCCACAGTCTTTGTCAACATTGTGGAGTGGCGTGGCTCACTGGTTAGAGGCAGCAGCCCCAGAAGCAGAGGACGGCCCGGGACCAGGGTTCAATTCCCGTCGCGGCAGGGTCGTGGACCAGGGCCAGCAGACTCGATAATTCTCGCCTCGGTGCCTACTCTAACCAGGGATCACACTCGGCAACTCTGGGCATTAGCTTGCCTCATCTCCACAACGGCCCCCCACATTCGCCGGGGATGCCTGGTTTCACCTTGGAGATACCCAGGAGGGACCATCTCACAGGGATAGCCAGGATGGGTTCCCCAGCGGTCTACAGCGCCAGGACGCCTCAGGGCAGCAGTGCGCTTTACAAGACACATACATTTACATTTACATTGGTCAGACAGTGACCAGCAAGTCCATGTGGCAGAGAATGTCATAGGATGAGGTGCTGCTGTTGCGCCAGGGGGCCAGGTGACCTGGGAGATGGTGATGGTCCGCTGACTCTCACGGTCTTTTGCGTGGACGACCCACCTTCCTCCAGGGACCCTCAGATGCAGGCCTTGACGATGCTGGGGACGCTCCGTCAGATGAATCCTCCTCCTCCTCCTCCTCCTCCTCCCCCCTCCCTGTGTCTGGTGGTGTTCTACGCCTGGTGGCACAGGGAGGGTTTGCCAGGCTTTGGGTGATCTGACTGAGTGATTGGCTCACGTCCCTGTGCACCGCCAGGAGCTCAGCCAGTCTTGCCTCCATCCGTCCATGGTGTTGTAGAGGACTGGCATGATGCTCGACCTGCATGTTCTTGATCTCATTGAGGGTCTCCACTACCTGGTCGATGCCTCTGGAGTCACGCCGGTATGTGTCCAGGATGTTGTGGACGTGTGACATAACCGGGTCCTCAGCTGCCTGGTCAGGCTCGCGCCTCCACCGCCCTCCACTCCCACCACCCCTGCCCACTAGAGCCCGGCCTGCCCTTGTGGGCACGTCGGGTCTCCAGGACCCCTGAGGGATGGCATTTGCGGGGTCGCCTGCCTCCTCCTGGGTGCCCGGGAGCCCTCGTCCCTCCTGGTCAGACTGGCTGCGTTGTGTGCGAGCAGGGCTCCTGTGTGTATCCTGGGATGTGGCAGGAATGGGGGTGGTGATTGGCACAGTTGTACCCGACGCAGGTGCTGCAGGTGCTTGGGCACCAGAGGGGCCAGGTTGGTCGGGGTCATCCACGGTGTGGTGAGTCGTCGCTGCCGGTGGGATCTTCGTAACGCCACGCCGGCTCCTGTGTGTCTTCCCCCCAGTGTTGGGGGGAGATCGACGACATTGCCCTGTGTGTGAGAGAGAGACAATGTTAATGGTGTTACATGAGTCATCCATGTTTCATACATATTCAAGTTGGCACAGTTGCTCTTGGTAGTTGGATATGTCTAGCCTTCCTCTCACAGTGCACTTGTGGATGGGTATGTTGCGGGGGTCAGATTGTGTTGGAAAGCGTTCCCCCGGGATGTGCGGAATACGTTCCTGACCACCCGGAGGCCCACCTCTCCTCGAGTTCGGCCGAGCAAGAGCGGGGAGGCCCTTCCTGGAAGGGTCTCGTACCTAGGATCGCACACGCTGCACTACTACTTTCAGATAGAGGGACACCACACAGTAGTTCGTTGCAGGATAATAGATTTTATCATAGGTTAATTGGGATCTTTATGATCCGGAAGGCAGGAGCAGAATTAGTGCCACAAGCGGCAGAGGTCTCGTGATGAGGGGTAAGGGGTAGCGGGAAAGTCTTTGAATCAGTGTCTCTGCGGAGTACCCGCCGCACAGCTCTCAATCCTCGAGCTGAGGGGGTGTTGCTTCTCTCGGCTATCTCTGCCGGTTCTCTTGGAGGAGCGGGCCGCGAGTCACTCAGCAGGCACCAGAGGTTCGTAGTTCGAGGAGCCGCGGCGGCGTCGGCAGCGCTCAGATGGATCAGAATTCGGGGAGCCGCGACAGAGTCAGCAGGGCTCAGATGTTTCAGAGTTCGGGGAGCCGCGACAGCGTCCACAGGGCTCGGATGGTTCGGGGAGCTGCGACAGCGTCAGCAGGGCTCGTATGTTTCAGCGTTCGAGGAGCCGCGACAGCGTCCGCAGGGCTCGGAGGGTTCAGTGTTCGAGGAGCCGCGACAGCAGGGCTCAGATGTTTCAGAGTTCGAGGAGCCGCGACAGCGTCAGCAGGCTCTCGTCAGTCCAGGTCTTCTCTTCTCCCATCCCTTCAGCCGCCCTTGTTATACTCCCCCCTCCTCTTTGAAGTCCGGAGTCCTCGTGGAGAGGGGTCTGGTGCCTGGGGCGGTGTGTCGGGGTTCTGGTCCTTTGATCTGTTCAGGGGGGTCCTGGAGGGACTCCAGACACCCAGCGGGTGAGGCGCCTGCTCACCGGGGGCCTGGTGGTCGATCGGGCCTCCCTCGGGAAGGAGACCAGAGGTGTCACCTGACCGGCGCCTCTCGGTCTGGTTTTGGTGGGGGTTTCGCCCTCCCTCCGCCGGGCATGCGTGTTGGGGATCTGGCCGGCCCTCGGGAGGCTGGCCCACGGGGGCCAGGAGGCTGTAACATCGAGGTTCGGCGTGGTTGCAGGGTAGCTGGCTGGTCGGGAGGACCCACGCCACGAGGCCGGTCTCACACGGGCCCCCCCCCAGCTGAAAGGCGGGGAGAACTATCCATCCACTTGGGAGTTCTCCTCGCTGAAGCGGAAGAATCGGGACAGGCCGTCCGCGTTGGCGTGGTCCATCCCGGGGCGATGTTCCACCGTGAAGTCCATCCCCTGGAGGGAGATGGACCAGCGTAGCAGTTTGGGGTTTTCCCTTCGCATTTGCATCAACCATTGCAGGGGTCGGTGATCCGTTTGTACTCGGAAGTGTGTTCCGAACAGGTAGGGCCGTAGCTTTTTGAGGGCCCAGACTACTGCGAGGGTCTCTCTCTCAATTGTGCTCCACCGCTGTTCTCGGGGCAGCAACCTTCGGCTGATGAAGGCTATGGGCCGATCTATGCCCTTGTTGTCGAATTGGGAGAGGACTGCCCCGATGCCGTGTTCCGAGGCGTCCGTCTGGACCACAAACTCCTGGGCGTAGTCGGGTGCTTTGAGCACCGGAGCCGCACACAGCGGTTTTTAGGGTGTCGAACGCCTTCTGGCAGGAGGGAGTCCATTGTACTTTCTTGGGGTGTTTTTTGGAGGTTAGTTCTGTGAGGGGGCCTGCGATGCTGCCATAGTTCTTAATAAACCTCCGGTAGTACCCGGTGAGGCCCAGGAAGGCCCGGACTTCCGTTTGGGTTGTGGGGGGTTCCCAGGACATGGTGTCGATCTTTGGCTGAAGGGGGGCGACCTGCCCGCTTCCCACCTGGTGCCCCAGATAGGTTACGGAGCCGTGCCCAATTTGACATTTGCAGGCTTTGATGGTGAGGCCGGCCCGGCGCAGAGCCAGCAGGACTTGTCGGAGGTGCTGGAGGTGTTCGGTCCATTGGGAGCTAAATACCGCTATATCGTCGAGATACGCTGCGCTGAACCCCTCTAGTCCGGACAGGACCTGGTTCACCAGCCGCTGGAAGGTGGCCGGGGCATTCTTCATTCCAAACGGCATCACCCTAAAGCGGTAGTGCCCATCCGGGGTGGAGAAGACGGAGCGCTCCTTGGCTCCCTCGGTGAGGGCAATCTGCCAGTATCCACTCGTTAGGTCGAAGGTGCTGAGGTAGCGAACGGCCCGAGGCGGTCAATGAGCTCGTCGGCACGGGGGATAGGGTGAGCGTCCGCTCGGGTGACCGCATTGAGTCCTCGGTAGTCCACGCAAAACCTCAGTTCGGGGGCGACACCCGGGGTAGCCGCTTTCGGAACCAGGACTACCGGGCTGGCCCAGGGGCTGTCGGAGGGTTCAATCACCCCGAGGGCCAGCATCTTCGCTACCTCGGTCTGGATGCTGGTTCGGACCCGATCAGGGACCCGGTAGGCCCGGTGTCTCACGGGCGGGCTGTCGCCGTTGTTCACGTCGTGGACACACCAGTTGGTGACCCCAGGGGTTAGGGAGAAGAGGTCCGCGAACTGCCTTAGGAGCTGGCGGCAGTCGGCAGACTGTTGGGCTGTGAGGGTGGTTGATAGTCTCACCCTTTCCATGGAACCATCGGTCTCTTTCGCCCCCAGGGGGTCTGGAAGGGGCTCGGTGTCTTCTTCGGCAAAGTGGGGTTTGAGGCGGTTCACGTGGAGAACCCGGAGGGGGTTCCGCGGGGACTGCACATCGATGAGATAGGTGACTTGGCTCTTCCGCTCGACCACCTTGAAGGGTTCAGTCCATTTATCTTGGAGGGCGCAGGTCTTCACTGGGGCCATGACCCAGACTTGTTGGCCCGGCTGAAACTCGACCAGCATAGCATTCTGGTCATACCAGCGCTTCATCTCTTCCTGGCTAGCCTCGAGGTTCGCTTCTGCGAGTTCTCTGAATTTCCGGGTCTGGTTGCGGAGCGCCAAGATGTATCGGAACACATCCGGAGGGGTCCCCCGGGGGGTCGTTTCCCAACCCTCCTTGACCAGGCTCAGGGGTCCCCGGACGGGGTGTCCATATAGCAGTTCGAATGGGCTGAACCCCAGGGATTTTTGTGGAACTTCCCGGTAGGCAAACAGGAGGCATGGGAGGACGTCCCACCTCCGGCGTAGGGGTTCCTCGAGGCCCATGATCATTCCTTTCAGTGTCTTGTTAAAGCGCTCGATTAGGCCGTTCCCTTGGGCGTGGTACGGGGTGGTGAACTTGTACGATACTCCGCACTGCTGCCAGAGGGACCTCATGTATCGGGAGATAAAGTTCGTATCCCGATCACTCACGACTTCGCGGGGGAACCCCACGCGGGAGAAGATCCCCATCAAGGCCCGGCCTACCACGGGGGCCGTCACGGTGCGGAGAGGGATGGCTTCAGGGTAACGGGTGGCATGATCCACCAGGACGAGGATGAACCGGTGGCCCTGGGCTGTCTTGGGGTCCAGTGGTCCCACGATGTCGATCCCTACCGGCTCAAAAGGGGTACTGACGACTGGGAAGGGTTGCAGCGGAGCCTTGCGCTTCCCCCCACTCTTTCTGCTAGCCTGGCACGTGGGGCAGGATTTGCAGTGGGCCTCCACATTTGCTCGCATCTTGGGCCAATAGAAGTGGGTGACGAGCCGCTGGTAGGTCTTATCTTGGCCAAAGTGTCCGGCCAGGGGTACATCGTGGGCCAGGCCCAGGAGGAGACTTCGGAAGCGCGGGGTACCACTAGTACTCGGGCCGATCCCAACTCGGCCGACTTCTGTTCGCTGTACAGGAGGCCATTTTCCCAGTATACCCAGTGGTTGCCAGTCTGGTCGCCTGCTGCTTGGGCCTCGGCCTGTTGTCGGGGTCCAATGAGGGACGGGCAGGTGGATTGTTCTTGGCAGAATTCTTCTCGGGAGGGGCCTCCTTCGCAGTGCCACTGGGCCATTTCTGGCATGTCTTCGAGCTCGGTCAGGGGTTCGGGGTCGGAAGGCACAGACCCCTCGTCGGGAATGGTCGCTTCGTCCGGAAGGGGGTCGTTGGCCTCGGGTGGTGCATCTGGAACCTCGGTGATGGTGGTGGTGCTCCGCAGCATGGCCTCCCCCTCCTCCTCGGAAGGCACTCCGAGAGTCATCGAGCGCGTGGTGGCGCATACCCATTCGGGTAGACCCATCATCTCGAGATGGGCTCTTCGTTCAACTTGTCCCCACGGGGAATTCTCGAGGTCGTTGCCCAGGAGGCAGTCCACGGGCTGGGAGGTTCGTACCGCCACCTTTAACTTGCCGGTGACTCCCCCCCATTCGAAGGAAACCAGAGCCATCCGGCAGAGGCTCTCGGAATTGTCTGAGGATATGACGGGACAAAAGGCGCCGGGTAGGATCTGATCTTCGGAGACCAGGTGACAATGAACCGCTGTGACACTCGCCCCCGTGTCCCGGAGGCCCTCGACGCGGTGACCGTTGACTGTCACCTGCTGTCGGTACTTCGTGTTAGCGGGCAGGGGCGCTCGGGAACCATCTCCCGGTCCCCTAGGGAGACCAAGGCCATGGCGGCGGGTTCCCATTCTTCGGAGTCTTCCATCTCTTCCCCCAGGGCTACGGAGGCCATTTGTCGAGCCGTTGGAGTTGTTGTGGCAGTTCGCTGGTACATGGGACATTGAGGGTCGCTGGCATAGTGTCCGGTCTGTTGGCAGCGGAAACAGGTGATCCTCACGCGAGGCCCCGGCCTCCCCGGTGGCCTGGTGCTGGCTGGAGGTGGAGCTGGAAAGGGTGGAGGTTGTCCTCTGGGGGGGCTGCGTGGGGATCCCCCCGGAAGTTCCCTTGGCCGGCCTTGATTCCCCCGCCCCCCTGGCGGGGGGGGCCCGGACTGTGGCGGCCGTAGTCTCCCACGGGACCCCGGGAGGCCCAGGTGTTTACCCACCGGTCAGCCTCGACGGCCAGTTTGAGGGTCTGTGAGTTTGCTGTCCAAGAGGTGCTGGCATAGTTCTACAAAGCAATTAGCGGCCAAGTGTCCCCAAGCGATCAGGGCGAACAGCTCCTCAAAGGTGAAGCCCTTGCTGCCCTTGATCCACCCGTCCAAGGCCCGGCTGTAAAAGTTCACGTACTCCACCCAGGTGGTACCGGGTATCTTCTTGCAGTCTCTAAACCGTTGCCGGTACATTTCAGGGGTGAGCCCATATCTGGCTACTAGGGTCTCTTTCATGTGACTGTAGGAGTTCATTACCGTGGAAGGCAGGTCCAGCAGGGTATCCCTTCCCTCGCTCAGGAACCAGCCCCACAGCCCAGCCCCCCAGTCTTTCTGCGGGACTCGGTGTGAGGTCATGGCGACTTCATAGGCTTTGAACCATTGCTGGATGTCGTTGTTCTTATAGTATTCTTTCACCACATCTTTGGGGATGTGGACCTTTAGTTCCACGTTGGCGGAAGGGGGACGGGTTTCCGGGGGTCTGACTTCTGCATTCTTAGCCTTGAGCTCGATCTCCTTCAGGCTACGTTCGTGCTCTAGCTGGAGTTTTCTTTCTTCGTGTTCTCTGTCGTTTCTTTTCCTCAAGTTCTCCTTGTAGGCGTAACTGTTCTACCGCCAGTTTCTTTTCGGCCAGCTCTATCTCTCCTTCGATTTTCAATTTTGCTAGTTCTAGTTCATGGTTGCGACTTCTTTTTCGGTCCGCTATTTCCTCTGTGGATAGGCCCCCCTCGGGGGCGCCGTTCCTCCCCGGGCTGCTTCGGGGTTCGTTAGGAGGCTCCCCTTCTGTTTGTGTCTGGGGAGTCCCCGCCTCGACCCAGGTTCTTAATGCTTCCTGGAAGTCCTCTTTCGTGCTTAGTCCGGTGGTAGCGATTCCAAGGTCTTTGCAAAATTGTTTCAGTTCTCGGTGCGTATAAGATTCTAACTGGTCCTCTCGGAATGTCGTGCTCGGGTTGGTGCCGGCGGCACCTAGGGAAGTTTCTCCTTCCATTTCTTCTGGGTAGTGCGTTAGCCGTCTACTGCACGATCTCTAGGTGTTGGCTCGGATCCCGTCGCTGCCACCAATGTTGGAAAGCGTTCCCCCGGGATGTGCGGAATACGTTCCTGACCACCCGGAGGCCCACCTCTCCTCGAGTTCGGCCGAGCAAGAGCGGGGAGGCCCTTCCTGGAAGGGTCTCGTACCTAGGATCGCACACGCTGCACTACTACTTTCAGATAGAGGGACACCACACAGTAGTTCGTTGCAGGATAATAGATTTTATCATAGGTTAATTGGGATCTTTATGATCCGGAAGGCAGGAGCAGAATTAGTGCCACAAGCGGCAGAGGTCTCGTGATGAGGGGTAAGGGGTAGCGGGACAGTCTTTGAATCAGTGTCTCTGCGGAGTACCCGCCGCACAGCTCTCAATCCTCGAGCTGAGGGGGTGTTGCTTCTCTCGGCAATTTCTGCCGGTTCTCTTGGAGGAGCGGGCCGCGAGTCACTCAGCAGGCACCGGAGGTTCGTAGTTAGAGGAGCCGCGTCGGCAGCGCTCAGATGGATCAGAATTCGGGGAGCCGCGACAGCGTCAGCAGGGCTCAGATGTTTCAGAGTTCGGGGAGCCGCGACAGCGTCCGCAGGGCTCGGATGGTTCGGGGAGCCGCGACAGCCTCAGCAGGGCTCAGATGTTTCAGGGTTCGGGGAGCCGCGACAGCGTCGGCAGGGCTCAGATGTTTCAGAGTTCGAGGAGCCGTGACAGCGTCAGGAGGCTCTCATCAGTCCAGGTCTTCTCTTCTCCCATCCCTTCAGCCCCCCTTGTTATACTCCCCCCTCCTCTTTGAAGTCCGGAGTCCTCGTGGAAAGGGGTCTGGTGCCTGGGGCAGTGTGTCGGGGTTCTGGTCCTTTGATCTGTTCAGGGGGGTCCAGACACCCAGCGGGTGAGGCGCCTGCTCACCGGGGGCCTGGTGGTCGATTGGGCCTCCCTCGGGGAAGAGACCAGAGGTGTCACCTGACCGGCGCCTCTCGGTCTGGTTTTGGAGGGGTTTCGCCCTCCCTCCGCCGGGCATGTGTGTTGGGGATCTGGCCGGCCCTCGGGAGGCTGGCCCACGGGGGCCGGGAGGCTGTAACATCGAGGTTCGGCGTGGTTGCAGGGTAGCTGGCTGGTCTGGAGGACCCACGCCACGAGGCCGGTCTCACAGATTGATATGTTGTACTGGTCATTTGGCCTGTCTGAGGAGTGTTGGGATGCTTAGTTGGCTATGGATTGGTCTTGTTGTGTCACATATCCATTGTGGGAGTGCAAATTTGCGTTGTGTGGGACCGGCCTCGTGGCGTGGGCCCCCCTGACCATTAGTCCCTCCAACCCGACTCATGCCACCCCCCCGATCCCTGGTTATAGACCCCCGGCCACCATGTCCCGATGTTCCGATGGACGACCCAGGGCCCCAGCGAAACCTAGACCTTAGAAGCGCCATGCCCGGCCAAGGGAGAGGGAACCCCCCCAAGCAGGACAGGGAGGAGTAGTCTCTGTCGCACCTCTGACCTCCTCTCAATGGAGGGTTTTGATCGCCCTCCAGGCCTCCAGGGAGCTGGCTCCCCGCATGCTGGGTATCTGGAGTCCCTCCCGGCCCTACTTCAAAGGATCAAAGAGCCGAGCGACAGGAAATCCCAACACACCCCCCCCCCCCCCGACGCAAAGACCCCTCTCTGTGAGGACGCTGGACTTCAAAGGCAAGAAGGCATATAACAGAGGGTGCTGAGGGGACTGGGGGAGAGAAGACCTGGAACTACGAGAGCCCTGAGGACCTGGACGCGGCTCGAGAGCTCAGTGGTCCGGCTGGACCCGAGACTGCACCGTGTCCCCCGGCTCGAGGATTGAGAGCTGTGCGAAGGATACTCGGCAGTGACTCTGAACCAAGAACTGTCCCGCTACCCCAACCACCCTGTGCAAGAATTACCAAGCATATTGTACTGACCAAAGACTACCTTGCGGATCATAAACGAATCTTAGATAAAGATCTCCGTCTACTGAAACCTACTGTGTGGTGTCTCTGTCACGTAGTGCAAGCTCAGCACGTGCCAGGCCAAGTACGAGACCTCCCTTCCTGAAGGGGCCTCACCGCCGGTGCTCGGCCTGGTTCTGGGAGAGGCGGGTCACAGGGTGGTCAGGAACGTGTTCTGTAACCCCCCTGGGATCACCCTTCCAACACGTTGGCTGCCCCGGGGGTGTGTGCTTGTGTAGGGGGGGGGGTGACCGGGCATGCTGTTGGGTGTGGTGTGATTTGGCATTGGGTCAACCAGGTGATGTGTCTATCCCCTCATGGTGCCTGCTGGCATGACAGTGACCCTCTGCCCTCTCCCTCTGTCTGTCTCCCTCTGTTGCCCTCTCCCTCTGTCTGTCTCCCTCTGTTGCCCTCTCCCTCTGTCTGTCTCCCTCTGTCGCCCTCCCTCCGTCGCCCTCCCTCCCTCTGTCTCTCCCTCTGTCGCCCTCCCTCTGTTGCCCTCTCCCTCTCCCTCTGTTGCCCTCTCCCTCTCCCTCTGTCGCCCTCCCTCTGTTGCCCTCTCCCTCTCCCTCTGTTGCCCTCTCCCTCTCCCTCTGTTGCCCTCTCCCTCTCCCTCTGTTGCCCTCTCCCTCTGTTGCCCTCTCCCTCTCCCTCTGTTGCCCTCTCCCTCTGTTGCCCTCTCCATCTCCCTCTGTTGCCCTCTCCCTCTCCCTCTGTTGCCCTCTCCATCTCCCTCTGTTGCCCTCTCCCTCTCCCTCTGTTGCCCTCTCCCTCTCCCTCTGTTGCCCTCTCCCTCTCCCTCTGTTGCCCTCTCCCTCTCCCTCTGTTGCCCTCTCCCTCTCCCTCTGTTGCCCTCTGTCTCTCCCTCTGTTGCCCTCTCCCTCTCCTGCCCTCTCCCTCTCCCTCTGTTGCCCTCTCCCTCTCCCTCTGTTGCCCTCTCCCTCTCCCTCTGTTGCCCTCTCCCTCTGTTGCCCTCTCCCTCTGTTGCCCTCTCCCTCTGTTGCCCTCTCCCTCTGTTGCCCTCTCCCTCTGTTGCCCTCTCCCTCTGTTGCCCTCTCCCTCTGTTGCCCTCTCCCTCTCCCTCTGTTGCCCTCTCCCTCTCCCTCTGTTGCCCTCTCCCTCTCCCTCTGTTGCCCTCTCCCTCTGTTGCCCTCTCCCTCTGTTGCCCTCTCCCTCTGTTGCCCTCTCCCTCTGTTGCCCTCTCCCTCTGTTGCCCTCTCCCTCTGTTGCCCTCTCCCTCTCCGTCTGTTGCCCTCTCCGTCTGTCGCCCTCTCCGTCTGTCGCCCTCTCCGTCTGTCGCCCTCTCCGTCTGTCGCCCTCTCCGTCTGTCGCCCTCTCCGTCTGTCGCCCTCTCCGTCTGTCGCCCTCTCCGTCTGTCGCCCTCTCCGTCTGTCGCCCTCTGTCTGTCGCCCTCTCCGTCTGTCGCCCTCTGTCTGTCGCCCTCTGTCTGTCGCCCTCTGTCTGTCGCCCTCTGTCCGTCGCCCTCCGTCGCCCTCCGTCGCCCTCCGTCTGTCGCCCTCCGTCTGTCGCCCTCCGTCTGTCGCCCTCCGTCTGTCGCCCTCCGTCTGTCGCCCTCCGTCTGTCGCCCTCCGTCTGTCGCCCTCCGTCTGTCGCCCTCCCTCTCCCTCCCTCTGTCTGTCTCCCTCGGTCTCCCTCCCTCTCCGTCTGTCTGTTGCCCTCTGTCACCTCAGCCCAGCTTCCTGGGCGCACACAAACTTTGCAGGTATTTCAAAGGTCATTGGCTTGTATATGTGGCTTTGGATGGACTTTCCCGCACCCCATTGGACAGAGTGTCTCTGAATCTGCGCAGCAGCAGCGGTGTGTGCTGACACTCTTTCACAGTGTTGCCTCTTCATTGGCTGCTGTTATGTGCGAATTGGGCCTTCATACCCATGTCATCCTGCGACGCGGCCGCCATTTGCAGGTGACACAGTACAGTGTCACCTGCCTAAGTGGGATGGGTATTCCCAGACGTGGGACCCGTGCTCACTACGCCACTGGAGTCAAGCTATCCTGGCTGATGACGGCTGATAGCCAGAAACCGGTCCTAGGATGCTTGATTCCGGTCCAGGGAAGACATGGCTTGGCAGTTCGGGCTGGACTGTTCCCATGAGGCACAGGGTCAAGACTGATTTGCATATGGCCATGTCTGAACTGGGGTGGCGTAGTGGGCAAAAGAACGATGGATTTAACCCAGATCTCTTGACTGGGGGAGAATGTCTGCATTGTCAGCATTCCGTCCATCATTTGTTTGTTGTAACGCTTTTCGCCCTAAGTGGGATGGGTATTCCCAGACGTGGGACCCGTGCTCACTACGCCACTGGAGTCAAGCTATCCTGGCTGATGACGGCTGATAGCCAGAAACCGGTCCTAGGATGCTTGATTCCGGTCCAGGGAAGACATGGCTTGGCAGTTCGGGCTGGACTGTTCCCATGAGGCACAGGGTCAAGACTGATTTGCATATGGCCATGTCTGAACTGGGGTGGCGTAGTGGGCAAAAGAACAATGGATTTAACCCAGAACTCTTGACTGGGGGAGAATGTCTGCATTGTCAGCATTCCGTCCATCATTTGTTTGTTGTAACAGTACAGTGTCGGGACACACCGTTTGTATAGCTCTGCCCTAGGCCATATGGCCTGAGGGCATTGGTGTCTGCTTCTGAGTTGCACAATGTGACTTTGGAGGCCCCCCCCTCCCGGCATCACGGACAACCTGTCTTGTGTTGGTGTTTTGTGTGGCCTGTGACTTGGCATGGCCTTGCTTGGTGCATGGGGCATGGAGCCGATAGTGGCATGTGCATGTTGTTGGAATGTGGTTGCGTCCGGTGATGGCTTTGGGGTAGTTGCGTGCATTATCGGGAGTTGGGTTGTGGATGCGGTTCCCCCCATGTGGGCTGATTTGTTTGTGTACTCACCAGGCTCGGCGGGTCCTTCTAGTCCGTGTACTCCCACCGGCGGCAGCGTGAGCATCACCTTCTCCTCCCAGGGATGGTAGTGTACTGGTCTGCGGGACGGCCCATCTCCAGTGATGTTGGCCTGGTTGTGTTAGTCAGTCATCTTGCGGCGGACCGTCCTCCGATTTGTTTGTGTACTCACCAGGCTCGGCGGGTCCTTCTAGTCCGTGTACTCCCACCGGCGGCAGCGTGAGCATCACCTTCTCCTCCCAGGGATGGTAGTGTACTGGTCTGCGGGACGGCCCATCTCCAGTGATGTTGGCCTGGTTGTGTTAGTCAGTCATCTTGCGGCGGACCGTCCTCCGCAGATCGTACCACCTGGCTTGGCATTCATGCCTGGTCCTTCGGATGGGCGCAACAGCATTCACCCTCTCGATGATCATCTGCCACATGGCTGATTTTTCTGATGCGCTGGTCTGTCTGACCAATGTTCCAAAGAGCTGTGGCTCGACTCTGATGATTTCATTGACAAGGATCTCCAGCTCCGCCGTTGAGAACTTTAGATTCCGGTCTGTGGGCATGGTGTGGGTGTGGATGGTTGTGGGTGTGTGTGTGTGGTTGTGAAGGTGTGTGTGTGAATGTGATGAGGGGGTGTTTGTGAAGGTGTGCAAGTGTAAGGTGTAGTAAAGGTTGAGGTCTGGTGCTGTGGGTTGTCTGTGGGGTCTGGCTGCAGTGGGTCTGTTGCAAAGGCTCATGGTTTGTGTGTGTGGGCCCTTTTTATTGGTCCATTTGTGGGTGTGGCTGTGTTTGAACTTTAGGTGGGTGTGTTATAAGGGGTGGTTGTGTTTTGGGCCTATGTTTACCTGTTTGGCTGTTGCAGGTCAGTGTATTGGGTGTCTTTGGGCTTGTTGGACGTGTTTTGTGGTGTTGTGCGATTCGAATTGACTCTCCTTGTGGTGTTTTGCAGTGTCCTCGTTCAGTACGTGTGTTTTTCGCGTCTGTGCGGTGCGTACATCGGCTATGTTGTTGTACAGTGCTCACATTTGCTATGGCTTGGTACGACTCGTACATGCGCAGGGCTGGGTGAGGGTGCTGGTGTCGGGGCTTTGGGTAGGGTGCGTACAGGCACGGGCAGGGTGTGGGGGCCTGGGGGTACATGCCGTACATATGTGAACCCAGGGTACGACGCGTACATGGGGTGGCTGGGGGTACGGCGCGTACATACTGGGTGCTGTACGGTGCGTACCCCCAGCCCACGTATGTAGGCACCGTCCCCCAGCACATGCCCCCAGCCCCGTATGTACGCGCAGACTGTATGTACGTGCCGTACACCCTGCCCCACCCCTATGTATGCGCCGTACCCCCAGCCCCCCCTATGGACGGTGCGTACCCCCATCCTCCCCCGTAGGTATGGAGCGTACCACCACCACCCCCCGTCGGTACGCTGTGGAGTCCGCACCATACATAGGGGGGGTGCGCTCCGTGCCTACGGGGGGGTGGGGGTACGGCGCGGACATGGGGGGGTGCTGGGGTATGGCGCGTACGTGGGGGGGTGTGCTGGGGCACATATTTGGGCGTCACCATAGTTTCTATGGGAGTTCGCACCTGTACGGTGTTTTTTACATACGGTTGTGCATTCGGACGGACGGGACGGATCGTACTTGCGCGCTCGGACTGGAGTTTCCCCGATTTGTAGGTAAAACTGTCCGGGGACGTGTCGGACACTATTTCCGACCCGAGGACGTGTGGGGGAATTTTCCCAATGCGATTCGTATGGATTTTTTAACCTACGAATCGTACTTGCCAGTTTGTACGGGACTTGTACGATTCGTACGGTAAAAAAAACAGATACGATTCGTACGGGGGAAATTTTTAACGGATCGGAATCGGCCCCCAAGTGTCTTATCAATTTTTGGGGTCTCTGGATAAGACATTACACTGATTTTTTAGTGGCATTTTCTGAAAGTTTCATGTACTATTCAATATGTGGGCTTGAATTTGAAGATTTAGAGTAATAAAATTCAGATTACAAATGGGGTTAAATTACCCTAAAATGGCAAATACACGAATAATCGAAACACCCTTACCCAGGATCCTCACAAATATATGCATTAAAGTGGATTGAAGACACCCAACACCTTATTTTGCAAAATCACTATTCTCTAAGCCAGATGTCTTCAGTCTCTGGGGCTCGACCCCCACGGGGGCCGTGGAGTCATGGGAAGTGGGGGGCACATTCCTCGGCCACTTCAGCTGAAGTGTCATTCAGGGACTCTTCTGTGCTGTAAAATCAAAGCCTTGCAAACTGCTAAACACGCAGCTCTGCTAGTGTGCTGCTTGCCTATAAGAAATGCAAATGTGCACAACAACTTAATTAGACGGTCCTGGCTTTAATTGATCAAATCACTTAAACTTCATTTTGAGTAGTAGTGCAAAGTGTTACAAATTGAGCTGTGAACTGCGTGCTTTTAATTGTCATTGTATTTACGTAGCGCTCACTATCTCGGAGGTGAAATTACAGGTATGTAGAAAGAAATAGCACAATGTACGGTCTGGATATTACTAACATCTGTAGTTTGGAAGTACCATTTTATGGTAAAACGTTTTGCACATTTTGTATCAAGTATATAATAATGGTTTTTGTTTTCACAGTGCTTTTGTTGTGTTATCCTGCATGGCCCATTTTAGCTTTCCCTAGGTTAGTCTAATTGTGCATGCTGTAGACTGCAGCTAGTTGGACTCAGGATCATAGATACAGCAGCGGTATGGGTACTCACTACCTTCATGCCAAGGGTCTAGGTCCCAACATAGTTCTGTTCCTGAGCAGGATCCCTGCATCATGGTGCTGCCAACCTTTGGTTAGTAACTTACTTGCAGTAACACAGATTATGGCTTATGCTTTTCCACAATACCCGTGCATCTTCTCCTGGAGATGCCCATGGTATTCGGGATTATTTATCTTCCAAAAGTTATTAGGCATCACCTTGTTCTGTTGTTTTTTCAAGCTTGAATATATTAAGGTTTAAGAAGCCCTTGTTGGGCTACTTTCAAATTTTTTGTCAATTAGCTATGGCTCAAACCGTGACTATTCCAGTTAATTGCTGTTGGGCAATAACTCACATTTAATGCAACACTTAGTTCGTAATGCAGGAGCAACTATTATTTTTGTTGTAGAGGTGGACGCAGCTTTCCAATTTGTAGTTTTATATTCTTTGGTCCCTTTCTCGCCCGTTGACACTAATAATACATTCCATGAATAGCCCCTTTTCTCAAGTTCCTTCTGCTTATCGTCAATATGCACTAACTGAAATCCCGCTTATGGTCTGGAAACACAAGATTTGGTTTCTTGGCGGCATTCCCCACGCTCTTGACAGAGTCTGATTGGGCCCCTGAAGACCTGATGGGGCCACATGGCCGGCACTAAGAAGCTAAACCCCTTATCCAGATTTAGGTTATATAAATCAGTTACAGCCATGCATGTGCCTTGGTGGCATGACCAGCAGGGGCTGCCTTGCACGAAAAACTTGCCGCAGTAGCCAACCACAAAAGTAAATTGCCAGTTGTTCATGTATACTCTTCTTTGGACATAATAGTTTGGGAGGATAGGACGTTACAATGCATGCTTTTACAACACTGAGTATACAGCGCACCTACCAACAATGCATTTTTTTACAGTGCATACCATTACAACGCATCCCCTATAGAAGTACATTCAAAATGACTTTACAACGTATACCATCACAATGCATGCTACAAAACCTATGAAATATGCTGTTTAATACCACCCTAAAATTCAGGATAAAAATTCAAAAATATTTACAGAACACATGTCAAAACTGCATAACATTTCCTGAAGTAAAGTACACTAAAAAAAGGAAAATTTCCCATGGTAAAATACTATATTGCATTTGGAAAGAAAGCGTGTTCATTACAAATACAACAATGGTGTCCTTCCTCAATTCTCACTCTACCAGTACAAGAAAGATCTACACAAAATGGCTGTTCTAAAAAGGAACTAAGAGAACCCTTAATAATTTCCAAACTTAACATTAATTTAAAATATCGTACAAGCGCACACATTTTGAACATAAACCAACAGCCTTATGATAGAAGTACATTACCTGGATGCAAACCACTATTTTTGAATTAAAAAAAATGTAAGAAAGAAACCTTTACCTCAGTTTAGGTGCTGGTCAGTGGTGGGGGGCAAAATAACTATTCCAACTCCACCGGGTGCTGACCTCAGGGAAGATGTTAGTCAGCTGCAAGTCATGAAATGTAATGCATTTACATACAGACAGACATTTATTTTTCACAGGACTTGCAATTTACACATCTAAAAAGGACCATCTAAAAAGGACCAAACAAAAACATTGTAAGGCTCAAATCCATCAGCACCAGCACTTGTAAAATACAAGATAAAGACCTTGAAAGGTACAATGTTAGGAAAACCTTTTTCAACCCAAAGAAACCAAAAAATGTCTGTTCAGCACCAACAAAAAACACAAACCACATTCAGTTGAAAAAATATATATTTTTTTTTAAATGTTGTAGTGTAGATAATCATTTTGAATATCTCCATGTCAACTTTTCCTTGTAGTCTCAACCACCCCCAGCAGGGAGTAATCCAGCTCTACAATATCTGACAGAAGAAGGCCTGAACAACCCAAAAAAGGTAAAAACACAGACATTAAGAATTTTAAAAACTTTCTTTTTACTAGAGTCAATTACAAATCGCAGTGCAAAATCATAGCTAGCAAAGTAAGAGTCCAGCAATGCAATTAAGAACATGTTCTTCGAAAACTCAATAGGCAGTTAAGAAATAACTATATTTTCTTTACAGGTTTGAACTAAGATGCATTTCTATTTGTAAACACCCTAAGACAAATTTACTTTCTCTATCCTGTTTTACAGCAAGCACAATATGGCCACAGGAAGTGGCAACCTACATCAAACCTAACAGAGGCAATCAACTGCTAAAGTATGTTGGCTATCTTTATTAAAAGGAGAGACTAACTGAGCCCAGGAATCATCAAAGTTGTGTGCTGTATTAAGAATCCAATTGCACAGGCAGAGTGATTACTCTTGATGACATTGTTGAAATAGCCTATGCGCACAACCACTCTGCCTCTGCAATGGAGACTGAGGTTAGAGAAAACATCCAGCAAATCAAAACTTTGGCATCTACCTCCAATGATCCCTGTGGCTAAGTTTTGAGGGAGGTATTCCAACACATTCCTATGTATATAGCAAGTTCTATGCCCACAAATCCTAATGTCCACAGAATTATACAAAGAACAAAAACAGGCAAATCACCCACATCAATCAACATTCCAGACCTACTCACACATTAACATTCCCATTGAACTTATTCTAACCTTTACTAATGAAACTTTTCTTTTGCAACAACCCTCAGGAAAAGATTCTAATCTACAGCACACTCCAAATCTTGTAACTTTGGAGAATAGTGATATTTGGATGATGGATGGGAGCTTTTTTATCCAGACCCCATCCATTCATCAGAATATAAACTATTCACACTTATCTATACGACAACAGTTCCTTTAATGTACAGTTTACTCCCTGATAAGCAAATCTCCATATACACTGAACTTAATTTTTGACAGTGGTAAAATCTAAATCACTCAATTAAATTGATAATGGATTTCGAATTACCCATGATTAACACCATTGCTAAAATATATCCAGATGCCCAAGTTCAAGGATGTTTTTCACTTTTCACAGGCCTATTGGAGAAAATCCAAAATACATCCTTAGTTGAGGATTACATTTCAGACAGTAAACTGCAGTATGAATTGAAGACATTAACTGCATTATGCTTTGTACATCCTGAAAGTGGTGATGAATTCTACACATCAATTATGGAATCTGAGTATTTTCCAACAATTGATGAGAAATCGACTCCTCTACTAAAATGCTTTGAGGACACATGGATTGGCCATCAAAACAGATCAGGTGGCAGGAGGCAGCCAAGGTTCCCTGTTGAATGGTGGAACTGTTACACAACCTACTTAGAGGGGTGTGCAAAGAATAATAGTGTAATAGAGGGATGACTTCTCCTTCAAAAAAATCAATAAGAAAACCTCATCCAAACGTTGCTCCTTAGTCAATTTCTCAGAATTTATACAAGTTTCAAAGAAATGGGAATAGCACAATCATATACAGGTAGTCTGAACGCACGTGTTTCAAAAAGCACAAAGGAAATGCCTTAGAAACTACTGGGTCAAATATAACAATTTGTCGGTTGTGGCTTCAGGCTACCTACACAAATTTGCACACATACTACATTTCTTAACAAAGACTAACACCTATTCTATCTTACTTGCGTGTTTTGTATTTTTTTGAAGACATTAGTTTGCCATTGTTGAAATATTTTTTTTTCATTAAAGGAATGTTGGGCTGCCTACCTGAAGTTGTCATTTCTTCAGCTCTTGGTGATGTATAAACAACCACTCTTCACCAAGAGTCTGAGCACTCCAATGATCAAAATTCATGAATCCATATTTAATGAAGCTATCCAAATCCCGTTGTAAACTAATAAAAAAAGACAATGGCATAGCCATATTTCCTAACAAAACCACTGTTTGAAAAATTACCATGTAGTCTAAAAAACACATACCCCCAAAATTAAATCCTAAAAAAGATGTGTTTTTTTGAAGAAAAAAAACGCAACAAATCCATTTATCAAATCTGCTGTCCAGATGATCGAATTTGATCCATACCCTCCGAAAAGATGTCCCAAAATCCAATGGTGCACATAGTCAAAATGTTTTGTTTGAACAAAACATCCTGAAAAAACATTCTACATGCCGCCACAATCTAATAGTCGATCCAGGGCATTTCTCATTTTGGTTTAATAGAATTCTTGTTTTTTCTTTTAATAAACCAAAAAATGAAAGAAAAAAAAAAAATCAACTCTATGTGGGCCTACCACCGCTAGCTCCAGAGAAATGAAAAAGTGGTTAAAACATTAAAAACAAACATCTTACTACTAACATGCATCTAATTACCGCCCTCTTCTCTCCTTACAATAAAGTATGCCACTCACAATCTGTTTATTAAATTTAATTTGTCTTACCTGACCACATTCATTCCTTGCTTCTGATCTTGCCCGCAATGCTCCACCAACTGTAAAAACAGAAGCACAACCGCATATGTGAAACCTGAAAGTAAAAAGGATAATTTCTCCATTGACCTCTATGGAAAAGCGTGAGAAAGTACTTTTAATTTTTTTTTTATTATTTACAATTGTGTACAACAATTTACAATTGTTTACAATAAAGGAATTTATTTTTAAAGGACTTAAACTAGGTCATATTTTTAAATTTTTTTTGCAGAGTTTTATTGCACTATAATATTTTTTTGTCTAAACAAAGTTACATGGATACGTTTAATCTGTTTTTAAAAATGATTTAGATATATTTTTTCCCACATTTAAAAGTGTGTTTTATTTAGAGTTTATAAACATATGAAAGAGGTATGACAGCTCCTCATACTAAACATCTTTTTAAAATGCATTATTTATTAATGGATTTAAAATTAATACCAGAGTATTAATACACTTTACCACCCAAACACCCTATTTCCCACATATCCAATGCCAGTGTGTGGTGCACACCCAAGAGTATTTTGGGGATTTAAAAAAAATATATATATATTATATATATATTATTAACAAATATTTCAAATACAATAATACTCATGTATTTGAATTAATACCGTAGTATTAATACACTAGCCACCCAAACCCATATTTCCCTCCCACATCATGCCAGAGGGTGGGTGCTATACAACAAAGAGCAATTATGTCGAATTTGAAATACTTTTTTTTAAAAAAGGTTAATATCCAGGTATTAAAATTAATACCAGCATATTGATTCAATAACCCACAAAATAACCCAGTTCCTCACACATCCCATACTGTACGGTAGATGTACACCCCCACAATTTTTTTATATTTTTTTAACGAAATAGAAATAAAAATTTATTAAATTAATTCCCATTAATTAAAATGAAAACATAAGTATTAAAATACTCGCCCGCCCAAATCCCCCATTTCCCTCACATCCATTTATTTATGTATTTAAAATAAAGTTTTAAAAACACAAACCTTAACCAAAAGCAAATTAAACATCAATCTTTAGCAGTATTCCAATATTAAAACTTAACTATTAAACTTGCCATAAAATGGATACTAATGGAATGCATTTTAATGGCATCTGCTTTGTGATGGCATGCATTGTAATGTCTTTTGCATTGTAAAAAAATGCCTTGTAAAACCATTATGTTGTAATGGTAGTTTCCTAATTTGGAAACCAGGCATGCAGTACTACCTCTTGGCAAGCCTAGTTATGATGAGGACAGTAGGCCAGCCCTCGACATCTCTAATAAATTATGGGATAAACCAAAGCAACAAAAAACAAGACAACATGGAGGTACTCCATATCCAGAGTCCTCAGAGACGTAACGATTTTCGAAACTGCACTATAATTAAGTCTTCAGAAAGATTCCCGATATGTGTTCTCCATGTTCCTTTCAAAAATCATCGGACTAACAGTACAACAGAGGAGGGCGATCTGATCTCAGACAAGGAGAGTATGTGCTACTGAAAACAGAGACAACGGTCGTCTGATGTAAAGAGAATAGAGGAGGATAGGCTCCTTCTACATAAAGCACCTTTCAAAAGTTTCAACATTGCCAGCGAGATGCCACTGAATGTGAGAACCCTCCTTCTGAACAGGAGTAGGGCAATGACTCTCGACAGTGCAACAGCAGTCACCATAGTACGCCGGAATCTCCACCAATTTCTGGTAACGAAAGCAACTGATAACTTCATTATAGTTGAAACCTCGGACTACTGCATAGCCCCTCCAGACAGACTGTCAATTGGAAATCCAAATTGAGGGTGATATTCAACTCATTAAAGCAATTTTTTGGGACAACTTGACTACTTATGATATTCTATTGCCAGAGGTTGATTGGCCCCCACCTTTTGTTCTTGAGTGCTCCCAAGGTGAGAATGTTATTCTCCCTTCTTTCTCACATCTCATCCCAGACAAGGTCAAACATGCATATGTATCTGAAAGGGCACTTGCCTTGGTGCCAGCTCTTTATCGTAATTACACATGTTGAGATAAGGATTCCCCTCAACATGCTGTTCCTATACTGTTTCCTATACTCAAATTCAGCCACAGTATTCTATTAAATGGGATGCTAAAATTCCTGTTCAAGAAATCCTGTCCCAACTTGAATGCCAGGGAATAATATAACCCTGAGTCTTTCAAATGAATAATCCACTTTTTCCTGTCCTGAAACCTGATCGCTCCTATCGTATAGGACTAGATTATAGACATTTGAATAGTTATACTCACATTTGCAGTGCAAAATACCCATGGTATGGTTCTGATTAATAATAATGTCGCTAGGAAATACTAAACCATATTGGATATTTTAAATGCTCTTTTCAGTCACAATTTTGCTCCTGAGAGCTGTGGCTAGTCACCATTTAGCACCCTCAGTTTTCAGAGGCTTCCTGACTTTCTATGGGCTATAAGAACAGGCTGTGAGGCACGCATTGTGTTGATTCTCTATGAGATCGACCCAGATGTTCTTTCCTATGTTGATATCTCACAGATGATGAATTGAGCCGCCAATTGGCAAGAGCAGATCAATATTTTTGTGATTTGCTGAACTTGGTTACAAATGTAACTTAAAAAAATCTTACAAAGCTGTTCTCAGTGTCGTTTATTAACTAAAAAAATCAAGGGATAAGTCTTGCCCCTCATTTTCTGGAAAAGTGTGCTCAAGTGCAGCCTCCATGAACACTTAAAAAAAATTAAGTCTCCATTGGGGTTTTTGAATCTTGGCAGGACAATCATACCCGATTATGCACAACACATTAACATGCTTTATGCCTTAGTACATCCTAATTTTTCCACTTCCTGTTGGACATCGGAATACATTGCAACACTTCGTTCTTTACAATCTGATTTGTTTGATACACGAAGCCTGCATACACTTGTTAACACCACTAACTTGGTCATCCGGGTATTACGGGGCGGAATTGGACTTCCATATGTAAATTTTATGAAGGGGAAACAATTCCCATAGCATATAAATTACTTCTATATTCTCCTGCAGAAATGCATTTTGCTTCTACTGAAAAAATTCTAAATACTGTACAGATGGAACTGAAGGAACGTCCACTTGCTCAAAGTTAACACATTATTGTTTATCCAATGCCTGCCTTCACGCCATCACAAAAGAAAACATTCCTATTGCAAAGGCCCTCCATCTCTGATGGTTACAATGGGCTACGTCCTTAAAAGTCATGGATGCAGACTTTGTCTTCAACCCTTCTTTGCAAACTCAAACATTTTTGCAATATGAAGGCCTTTATCCACTGCCTTCTTCAGTTTTGCCTCTTGATCAATGCACACAATCATCTGCACAGGTGTTTGAGCTCACCCTGCTATAGGTTCTAAGCAGCAGTATTCTGCAGCATGTGCTATCAGTAGTGACACTATGTCAGATGGCGTTTTTCACCCACCAACTACTTGCACCCAGTCCCTTTGGGACTGTAGTGCGGAGTTAGCTGAAATTAAAGCTTTATTCCTTGCTCTTCAAAATATGGATCCTGAATTACCCACCCTTATTATGCTTGTTCTGTATTACTGTGTACTGTTCTTTAACGATAACTTACATTTTTGGTGATATAATGATTTTAAGGATTCCAAGGTTAGCACAACAAAGCACAAAAAGCTTTGGATGAGAGTGACAGATATAAAAGCTAGATTGCCACAAACTCGTATTATACATACATTGAGTCATCAACTTGTTGGGACACACGCCGTGGGGAACACTATGGCTGATGAACTGCCAAATCTGCAGTTACCACATCTAAAATATCAGCAGTAACACGCTCTCAAACTCGTTTCTATTATGATATCTTGGATGCCGTTAATGCATTTAAAAATGGCACAGCTTTACTGAAGAACTTTCCTTCAAAATATTATTTTCACTTAAATGATCAAAGTGTTCCTTTGGCAACTATTCCAGGATTTAATTATAGCAGTACACAAAGGTGTAGCTTTCACTCATGCTGGAGTAGCTGCCACTATTTCGCCCTTGCAGAAACGTTATTGGTGGCAAGGTTTATACCAACAGACCAGAAAATATGTTTTAACCTGCAAATCAGTAGTTCCACTGTGTCTCTTCCACCACAGACATTTTTATTTATATTCAGCCTTTTGGCTGCTTTTACTTAGATCACTGTGGCCCATTGATTTCATATACAGCGTTCAAATACATTTTGGTTTCAGTGTATTCTTGATATAGATTGCTTTGGGTTTGTCCTACATCGCTCGGCTGACGTGTGAACTGTTATAAAAGACTTGCAAGTCCATCGGTACATATGCCCGTTGAGCATTCCATTCATGCCAAGGTCCTACATTTGCTTCTAAAGAATACCATGATTCTCTGAAGTCCATGTGTGTTTAAGTGCATTTTTCTTCTCCAGATAGATCCAAGGGTAATTCTGTTGTAGAGAGAATATACCAAGACTTAAAGCAGTCCTTAATGGCTTGAGTATTTGCTACAGGGCGTGGTTGGTCAAACCATCTTTATGGGGTTTAACAAGTGTTAAATAACCTCCCTAAAAGATCTCTGGGTTTTGCGGACCACATATTAAGTACTTTTTGGTATCAAGATGCATGTTCAAGACATTGATGGTCCAGACGTTGTAGCAGCTGCTACAACCTTTGACGTAGATAACTATTGTGCCATCTTACAAGACCTACAAAAGTTTTGGGACACTCAATCTTGCAAACACTTGCCAAAGTCTCTCTCTTCCAGTAATGCAGAAGAAATTACAGTTTCCAGCTGGCTTCCAAAGATTGGAGATCTAGTTTGATAGATGGTGGCGATCAAAAAGGAATTCAGCCCAATGTAGAATGCTCCTGTTATAGTACTTGGTGTCCAAGAAAGGCAAACAGCGATTCTGCCACCACTTCCGGCATACAAAGACAAATGCTTTGTCTCTATTGAACATGTCAAACTACACCAAGTGGCTGATTCTGCATAGTATGACATGGAGTAGTCATTCTTTTACACAAGACTTTCAATTGTGGTCCTTGAGCACCACCAAAGCCGATACTCCCCATGGAGTAAGGAGGCTGAGTCCTCTGCTGACCATTTTCCTAACACACTGCCCATTTATTCTATTAACCCCTTCAGCGCGGCGTGGATTACCGCGCTGTGCTGAAGGGTTCGTGCATGGGCAGGGCCATGACGGAGCGGTTCCGTCATCCGCACAGCGCAACCGATGCGCATGACGGAACCGCTCCGTCATGCGCATCGAAAGGGTTAAGTCTCATACCTTGATGTCGTATATAATGATCAACCATTGGAAAATCCTAAATTGTATTTTTCTAGCCCTACTGCGGAGTCATAGCCTCCTGTTTTAGAGCCAAGTACCTCCAGGTATTATATGGATTAAGATAATTTTTCTTCGGACAGTACTTCAGTTTTGTACACGCCTACAACATGGATTTGTTTTTATTTGTTAGTTACAACTCACTTATCTAGTCCCCCTTTTGTATATAGGTCAGGATCATACTTTCCTTTGTTTTCCTGTTCCTATGGATTGGATTTGTGACTATTTCCAACTTAATAATGGGCATTACCCGGGGACGTGGCCTAGCCGAGCAGCAAAATGGCCGCTCTTTGAGTGCACTCCGCCACATGAGGCCAAAATCCGTACATAATCTGCCCTTAAGTGGGACCCTCGGCGACAACCGGCAGTAGACCTGTGTGCTAGGAGGTGTAGGGCACGCACTGATACCACTTTTCGGACGGCGGAGGGCCGCAGTGCTTCGCCCGGCAACTGCACATTGGGGCTGCCAGGCGTGGGGCCTGGGAGTGCCGGGCTGACGCTGGGAGAGGAGAGATCGAAATCAGCGCCTGACTTGGGATGCTGGAGGCTGGCGAGAGAAGGCCGCGTGGCCGGGACGTGTCTTCTCCCCTGTGGTGAAGCAGAAGCAAACATAGACCCCCTGACCGCGGGCCCGAGTCAGACGGGTCTGCCATCTTGCGGTGTGTGGATGAGGCCTGTAGATACCTGCTGCTGCTGTGACGAGGGCCCCAGCACGAAGAGACGGCGTTGGACCTCGCTAAAAGACATTGACATGTTGAACGCCTGGGAGTTGGACGGACCTGAAGTTAATCGGCGTTGGAGGTGAGGGGCGGGGGGGGGGCCGCGGCCTTCACTCTTGCTACTGGCTGGTCGCTGAGTGCCACTGTGGCTGCGATTTTCCCTGGCTGGAGTGCGGGTTCGCTGGCCGGCTGTTGTTTTTGTCCGCTCCCCCGGATTACAGCCTACTCTTGCGCAGGCCTTCAAATACTACTTGAGCACCTGATGCGCAACCAGCCCTGCCATGCTGGAGATATTGACTGTGACATTGTGGGAAGCTGTCTGTGCTATCTCACCAACGCCTGCAGACCTCAGGATGAGATCGTAATTGCCACCCGCCAGGGATGTCAGAGGGGAGTGATTGAGGTTTTGCCTGCTGTTTGGGATCTGAGGCCTACCGGATGAGAGCTGAGTGAGGGGTGCGGCGGCCAGCCACGCCTATGTGCCGACGGACACAGTCGGGAGCCTCAGGCCTTGGAGCTCTTGCTACAACTGATCCGGCTGACGTTGGGGGTACAAATGGTCTGTAATCTGGCACAATCGGAAAGGAAGGTAAAATGCAATTAGACTGATACTACATACTTCCTTGGAAGCTGCTTGGTGATCGCCGCCCTTGCTTGGGTTATTAACATTTCCTGTCATGGACAGTTGGATCTGCATGGGCGGTTCATCTGTTTTGGCGAAGGCGTGGTGACAGCCAAGTGCCCAAACTGCGCAGCTATGGGGAAACACGAGGCCTGACAGTCTAAATTGCCCTTTGAGAGCAAGTGCACGATGCGCCAGACAGACTCTGGCACAGAGGGAGAAGGAGACACCCCAACAGCGCCAGCTTTGGACGACCGGGAGGATGACATGCGAGCACTGCTGCTTGAAATGAGGTCCAGCCTTCAAACCATAGACACTAACTCAATGTTCTCACTTCTTGTTAGACCAGGTCAGAAAACGAGTGGACACCCACGAGAACAGACTGAATCTGCTTGAAAACCGCTCCTCGGACGCTTGTGATTTTCAGGTGAAGACTAAAGAACAGCGATGACAAATGGACAAAGTACTGAAATTGATTAGGGCTAAGAACGATGACCTGGAAGCTTGATCATAACGCAACCACGTCCGCATTACGGGCGTACCCGAAACAACTGCCATCTCCAAGATGGAAACATTTGTTGAGGAAATGGTGGGCAAGTTGTTCGGTTCAGCTCTCTTATCTGTCTTCATTGTGGAACGGGCACATCGCATGATGGAGAGCTCCCAAGGTTCGTTCACAGGCTCTGTCCTGGAACGCATTGTTCTGGTGTTTTTTCAAGGAAGGATGTCATACACAATCTGATTGGGGGTTGGTGTGGGGGGGCGGAACTGTTCAGTTGGGAATGTTAGTCAGGGACACAAGTGAAAATGACCTAAAAGGAGGTACAGATTGCAGCATTGGTTGTAACACACCATGGTACACGCAAGACTTGGAGGCATTCACCACACCTGAGCATATGTTGCCTGGGGTTCCTTACACACAACTGAACTGGACATTGGCAATGAATGCCTACTGCCCTCAATAGTCTGGCAGACTACAGATTCATGACATGGAATATCCGGGGACTGAACGACAGCAGGAAAACCAGGCTAGTTCACTCTTACTTGAGCAGGCATCGTATTGATATCCGTTTGCTACAAGAAAGTCATCTAAACAGTACATTCCCCCTTAGGCTGCAAGCTAAATATTGGGGCCATGCGTACTCCTCCATCTATTTTAATTATGCAAGGGGAGTAGCAATATTGATTCGGCAGGGTATAGACTGGAAAGCTAAGGATATACAGACAGAGCCTGGGGGACGCTATGTTATCCTCTGCGGTTTATTGGGAGGGATGAGAATGACTATTGTAGCAGTGTATGGTCTGAACGTGGATTGTCCCAAATTTTTCCGGGACGTATGTGCCAAACTACTACTTGTTGGGTGTGATGCAATAATCCGGGGTGGAGATTTTAAAGTTGTGCTCAATAATTCCCTAGATTGGCAGGGCAGCGCTCACACACTACATCCACACTCTAGAGACACCCTCAATGCTATATTGGGAGAAGGTAGTTTGGTTGATATCTGGAAGCAGAGAAACCCGAGGGTAGCGGAAGGCACCTGCAGTATTTTGCTTCCAACATTGGGTCAGTCTCCACAAAAGCTACTCTTTGGAAGGCATTCAAAGTAGTTATACGGGGGAAATGCATTTCTTGTCAGGCTAGTGTCCTTAAGTACATTAAAGGTATGCTGGCCTCCCTGGAAGCACGCATTAAGGCACAGGAAACAACATATTTCTCTACCAAAGACCCTGCATTATTAGTGCCCATAAAAGAATTACTCCTGGAATTTGAAGAGGAGGCCCGCAGGAAGGTACAATTTCTAAGCAAAAATTCCCACGCCAGGAGGTACGGGGAAGGAAACAGGGCTGGCAAGATGTCAGCACACATGCTAAAAAAGTCGCACGCAGTCACTTATATCTCCGAGATAGCGGGGGAAGATTCCAAAATAGTCAAAGGCCATCAAGCGGTCATGAATGGATTCACCGACTTCTACACTATATTATACACTGCCCAGCATCGAACAACACTAGAAGACCTCTTGCCATACTTTGAATCTATTGAGCTACTTTGGCTTGGGCGGGCACATAGAGACTACCTGGATGCTCCTTTCACTTCTCATGATGTACAGCAGGTTATTAGTAGCCTCCCAGCGGATTCGATGGCTTGACAACCACCTTTTATAAGACATACGCTGATATATTAGCGCCCCAGCTTGTTGCGGTCTTTGAGGAAGCCCAGGAATCAGGGACACTCCCACTGTCCATGAGAGAGGCAATCTAAACTATACCGATGCCTGGTAAACCCAGTCACGAGGTAGACTCCTACAGGCCACTATCCTTACTTAACATTGATGTGAAGATATACCCCAAACTGTTATTCAACAGGTTACAACCCCTGCTCCCTCTAATAGCCTGACCCTATCAATCAGGCTTCATTTCAGGACGCTCCACGTCGCATAATTTACGTGCATTCTTCACAGTATTGCATTACTAAACCCTAATTTTAAGGCACTCTTGGCATTTTTTGACACGACTAAAGCGTTCGATGCACTAGAATGGCCCTACCTCTTCGCTGTCCTGGGGCGGATTGGTCTCAGTCCGACCTTTATAGCGTTAATAAAATTGCTTTACACAGCTCCAATAGCAGAGCAAGATAATGCAGTGGACAACCCAATATACCCTTGAGGGTTTGGGTAAAATTGAATGATAAAGTAAAGGAACCTTCAAGGGATTTTCTAAATGTCTTGATTTTTGTGATTTCAAACAATAAATTGTATATAGGTTGATTAAATTCCTATACGTTTTTAATTATAATTACTTCTTATTCTTATTTAGGAAGCTTAGTTTACAGATTGGAGATTAGAGTGATATGAACAAATCACCACAATAAGGCATTAGTCGCATAGAGCAGAACAAAAGAAAGAAAACGAATGGGTGTATATGTAAAAATAGGTTTATATTCAAAATTCAAATAAGGGTACTGGTAGTAACAACATTTGATGATATAGTGAAAGGGAAAACAATCAATTATTCATGCCTTCACATTCCAATTAATCAAACACTTTTTCCAAAGGGATTAAATTAATTTGCTGGAAAACAGTGTGACAGTCGACGTTTCGGTCTTTTATAGATTTCTTAACAAGACCATCTTCAGGACAAAGCGATTAAAAATCGACCCCTTAAAGTTCTTCATGTAAATCGTATTTGACCAATAAGATGGTGGTCTTGACCGGTCCACAATTTTCTAAATATTATTCGAATCTTGAAAAGCTGGAAAAATTTATTTCTTCAAGTTTCCATACTCAGTTTAAAAGCCGTGAGTGATCAGAAAAACCCAGCAATCAGTCATGGGACATCTGTGCTAGTAAGTCTCTATGGTTGGGCTCTTCGGTTTGTAGAAAAACATGCAGCGTGCTGTCATCTCGTCAAGCGAGATGACAGCACGCTGCATGTTTTTCTACAAACCGAAGAGCCCAACCATAGAGACTTACTAGCACAGATGTCCCATGACTGATTGCTGGGTTTTTCTGATCACTCACGGCTTTTAAACTGAGTATGGAAACTTGAAGAAATAAATTTTTCCAGCTTTTCAAGATTCGAATAATATTTAGAAAATTGTGGACCGGTCAAGACCACCATCTTATTGGTCAAATACGATTTACATGAAGAACTTTAAGGGGTCGATTTTTAATCGCTTTGTCCTGAAGATGGTCTTGTTAAGAAATCTATAAAAGACCGAAACGTCGACTGTCACACTGTTTTCCAGCAAATTAATTTAATCCCTTTGGAAAAAGTGTTTGATTAATTGGAATGTGAAGGCATGAATAATTGATTGTTTTCCCTTTCACTATATCATCAAATGTTGTTACTACCAGTACCCTTATTTGAATTTTGAATATAAACCTATTTTTACATATACACCCATTCGTTTTCTTTCTTTTGTTCTGCTCTATGCGACTAATGCCTTATTGTGGTGATTTGTTCATATCACTCTAATCTCCAATCTGTAAACTAAGCTTCCTAAATAAGAATAAGAAGTAATTATAATTAAAAACGTATAGGAATTTAATCAACCTATATACAATTTATTGTTTGAAATCCAATAGCAGAGCTGCGCCTGAACGGGCTTCTGTCGGACCCTGTTCGTATATCTCGTGGGACCCGCAAGGGGTGCCCCCTCTCCTCTTTGCTGTCGCCATGGAGCCGATAGCGGATCAGCTGCGCCAGCATCACTTGAATAGCGGATTAGGCTTCAGCACCAGGGGGTTGCTTATCTCTCACTACGCAGATGACATGACATTTTACATAGCAGATCTGGAAACCAACTTGAATCCATTGCTCAAAGAGCTCACTAAATTTGGCGGACTCTCCAGCATATTTATCAATTGGACCAAGTCTGCTTTATTCCCGCTAACGGAGGCTACTAAACCTTTTGAGCTAGACTACCTGCTGACTTGCGCGGAGGGCCTGGTTAAATATTTGGGCATCTGGCTCAGCCGGGGTGAAAAAGAAATTTGGAATCTAAATTAAGGACGATCGGTGGCTTGGCTGGAGGAGAAGATAAAGGTGTGGTCCCGGCTGCCGCTGTCACCTCCTGGCAGGATCGCCATGGCTAAAATGGTTGTTAACTATGGCCTCATTTACTACTGTTCGCTCACATCTAATCACAATGGTCTGGGCTGGGAGACAGGCGCGTGTATCGTGGGAGCTGCTCACACTCCCTCTTACACAGGGAGGACTGCGAGTCCCGGATATTCTACTCTATGCGTACTGCGCACAAGCACAATTGTTAGATTATTGGCTACACCCCAACCCATTTCAGCCTCATGTTGCGGTTTGAAACTGATGTCGCGGCGCTAGTCCCCCTTCAAGAAGGCAATATATCAACTGAACTGTCGGCCCCAAGATGGGATAGACACAGTCGAGACCCTTCGCTGGGCCTGGGATAGATTGCGCAGCAGGGCAAACCTGAAGGTTCTCTATGCTCCCTCTATTCCATTGGCTTGAAATTCTATGATACTGGCTCTGGCAGACGGTAGGAGTGTTCAATTATTTAAATCCATTTGATCTGAAACTTTTGCTACTTTTTGCGATCAACCGGAGCACACTGCTGAGGACACGCTTATGATTACTAACACGTCGCCCTGCCGATTGATAACACGACTAAACGCTTCAATACAAAACATTGCACCGGTCACAGTGCCTAAGGCACAGCATGATTGGAACTAAGATCTAGACAATCTGGTATCAGATGAAGTCTGGGCTTTCTGCTGCGGCCAACTTACAATGCTATCACCAAATTATCGGCTGCGACTAATTCATTTTAAATACTTACATAGGTTTTACAGAACACCTTCCCAGTTGCATTGCATGGGGATGAGACCTGATAGAAATTGCTGGAAGTGTCAGTTTGCTCCTGCTACCTTTCTTCACATGTCCTGGCGTTGCACACCAGTAGCAAACTTCGGGGTTCATAAAATACAGGAGATTCTAGGGATCCGCAATGAACCCACACCACTCATTGGTTTACTGGGATATGTCAAGGATACTAAGCCAGAGCATCGCAGTCTGCATGCTATGCTACTTCTGCTTGCTAAGCGGCGGGTGGCAATCCACGGGGGGGGGGACAGACGAGCTCCTACGAGTAAGGCATGGATTCAAGATGTTGTTTATAGTCTCACTCAACTGTCCACCTTTTGGGAACAGATGCCGGCGGCCTCTAGACCCAAGAACATATGGGACCCGTTCTTGGATTGGCTGAAGGCCTAACACAGCAACAACGGCCCCTCCCCGAACCCATCTAATACTTACGGCTCAACCTAGCGATCATGTGCAGCGATTGAGGGTATGTCACACTAACTCATTATACACTCCTGATGTTTTGAGGTTTATAAATAGCCTGCGAGTGGAACCCTGTATAACAATTGTTATTATACCGCTATCGTGCCACCACATGAATGACCTTGCTAAAGTCTGATAGCTGCTATGTGAAGTTGTACAAGAATGCACTGTTCCCGGACTGTTTGAGCATCTCGAGCTGTATATCCATCTGAGATTGACACCTGCAATATCACCTGCAATAAGGGATGTTGTATCTTTTGTTTTGAAAATGTTAATTAACAAATATATTTAAAAAAAATAATGGTCATTATCCCCGGAATGTATGCTACAGAACTGGTTGACAGGGTGGTGGCCCCTCCATTCATCATCGCATAAAATGAGGAGGGACTTGTCCCTCATTAACATTTTAGCCATTTGGTCCTATGTGGATCCTGCACATATCATATGTTTTCAAAGTTTCTATGGGTGATGTAAATGTGCTGGGGTTGCATTCAGATGATTCAGATGTTGATACTGTAAATGCTATGGTTTCTGAATTAGAGTACTATGATGTTTTAGAATCAGAAGACATACCATATTCTGCCAATTACACTGATATGTTCCGCTATCATTATGGACATCACTTTGCGAACGGTGCTAGTGGACAGCGTAGACATTTTAATTGTACACAATGGGACCATTGTCCACCCCCCACCCTTGGAGTTCCAAAAAGAAAAGAATACGTATCTCACAGAATATGAGACTACAGACCACACTTCATATTATTTTAAATTAACCCCAACACCACAAAGGAAATATATGCTTACTGAAACTAAACATATATACAACTATGTTCTGTAATCAGTTAGCCGTGAAAGGTTATAACTGGAAGGACACAATTGATTTGAAATCTATATGGGGTATGAAGTCCTGGTAGGTTCAGGGCATGGAAACCATATTTTAAGCATGTTTAATTCCCACCCAAATCATTTTCCTAAACGAAATAATCCAATAGACTACTTGGCTGAGGTTGGCAAAAATTAAAGAAATGAACACCCCGACTATTCTTTTAGTGGTCCTCTTTGATAATTGGCAGAGTTTAGCAAATTATACTGGAGAACAACTGAATAGTACCAGAATGGTACCTTTAGTTCCTCATTTTCCGGTCTGGGTGGGTGGGTATTGTGGCAAAGGATACGAGTGGTTGTCATGCTCATCTACTTAATTCCACACCTGAGTTTAAATCAAGCAGACCTGATCCCCGATATCCACAGTCAGAACATTCTAGTACTGTTACCACCTATTTGTTGGGAAAAATGTTTCAACTATGGTTGGAACATTCCACACTGTCTGCAGTGAAAAAATATCTTTCTCTTCTGTCTGAGGACATGAAATCATCAGATTTTCTTTTTGGTCCTAAATCCCCACATTGTAAAAGATTTATTTATGCTACTTATAATGAAATTTAGGAACTACCACAAATGGAAGAGGCTACATTTTTAAGATAAATGGACTAGGATAATTTTGAAAAACATTCTAACTGTTGTCGATATTGGTATTAATACGTTGTCATCTCGTATTAACAACAGTGTGTTGTCTGTTATTGATATTGTGCAGAGTGACATGCCAACCTTATATCATGGGCAAAGTCAGCTTAGATCTATTAAGCACTTTAGCTAGACACTTCAGAATGGGTGAGTTCCATGGCATTACTTGAAATGTACCCATTTGTTTTAACCATTGAACTTAATACACAAACAACAACTAATGGCCATAGAAGACGTGACATACACAATGCTGCATTTAGAAAAATTGAAACAACTCCCATTTAACATAGCTGAGAATCCTTCAGCGGTGTTGGTACTAAACTGTTTTTTCACTGCCCATATTGATATTTTAATTATTCATTTGCATGAAACAAACCTCTTGGGAGCAGCTTCATACATGCATTATGGTCATTACCCTTTACATATCATTGTGAACGTTCTAACAATGAAGTTTGTATAACTGGAAAAAAATGTGACTACTGTATCCATGGCGCCTGTTACACTTCATTGCCCAATTTGGCTTATTTAAAAGGGAATCCTAGTTCCTCCATTTCTCCCTTACATAACAGTAGTTGCGAATGGTAGTTACCTCATGCTAAGTGATCAAGACTGTTGTGGAACGCGGGCTGGAGTCCCGTATTTTTTTGTCCGTTTCCCCCAGCTTGCATCTTGTAACGTTGTGGCCTTAGATTCCATCTTTGAAGGCAGATTTCAACCATCTCCGTAGACTCAAAGCATTATTGTTCCAAAACGTAGCTCCCACATCTGCCAGTGAAATACAGTCATTGTTAAATACAAACCTTTCCCTACATTTCAGAGAATTAGTGCATCAAATCTTTAGTGCGTCTAATACGACTGGCCTCACCCACTGTTTTTTTAAAAGTTTAGGCGCTGGTCTCGTTACGTTTTTTCAGACCGTTTTTGCAGTATTTCCGGCTTTTAGCCACTCCATTGTTTCTAGAGTATTCAGGAGATTCCCGTTGTAGTTATTCCTCGTTTGTGGCATTCTCATCCTGGTCCTAATTCGACACAATGGATCGGATGGCGGGCACTCGAACTGGCACCGCTTCAACAATCCCGTGAGCATATGGTTCAGATCTTTGGAATGTTACTACTACAAGAACTGGATCTTGATTGGCCCTCCTTATTTTGACCAGCCTGGTTTACCTGTGTGCAACCCATGTTACATTGTTTCTGGTGCCCGTTCGAATGGGCACTGGACATTTGCCTTGCTTCACAAATTCCTGCTACTACAAATTTTGGGCTGTTGACGAGTCCCTTAGTGACCCATTTCCAGAACTGTTCCCAGGGATTGCAATTTCTTTATGATGCAAGGTTTGAGCCATAGACCTACTGAGAAACATGTGCATTGGCACATGGACCACCGGATGTAGGCTCCACTAACGGACGCGGGTTGCCCAGCAATTGTCTCAGTATCGAATGAGACCAGAGATTATGGTTGTTCCTTGGAGGTCATGGCTTGTGCAAAAGATCAAACATGTCATGCGGAGTCAGACTCCTTAATGGAGTCCTTGGCCTTCGAATTGGTGAGTAGCACGATGGATTCCTTTTAAACACCATAATTTGACTATTGTTCCAAATTGACACTTTGGTCAATTAATTTTTAACCCATGCCATTTTTAGGTCTCGGCTAGCGAAGGCTGCGCTTGCGCAGTCTCGCTCGCGAGATTTAATTACTTGGTGAAGAGGGGCTTGAACCCGCCCCTCTTTTCTCCTCTTCTCCATTGGCTGGCCTCTTAAATGCTGGCCAGCCATTGGAGAAGAGGTTAGTCGCGCAAAACAGGCCCCGTCCTTTTCGGATTCAGGTGCGTTTTTTTTCAATAATTTTCGCTGGGCGTGTTTTTCTCTCCTCCAGCCAATGGCAAGAGGAGAGAAAAAGAAAAACACGCCCCCGAATCCGAAAACACACCCCCGAATCCGAAAATGCCGCTGCCTTTCTCCGAGGCATTTCTGCTTCACCTCGGAGAAAGGCAGTGGTGTGCTTGTTAAAGTGTCTGAGTGAGTACTAGAAAAGATGGAAAGCTGAAATGAAAATAGAGAGAGGACCATTACAAAACGCCAGGCACTCGTCACACATCTCTGTAGCGTTTACACACAACGGCTAAGTCTGCAGGCGCTTGTTTCAAAGTGGAACACAATACAGACTGGTAAATTCAAAAAATGCGAGAATGCGCGGTGGTGAGACGTCCCCATGAGGGGTTCACTCAATAAACCGCGATGTTTCCGCTCTCGTAACCAAGATAAGCGACCAGCTTTCGAGGTCGATTACGCAGAGCCGAAGCCCTGCGCGAATCGCATAAGGGCGCAGCCTCCCAGAGAGCATGACACAGCACGCTGTGAGCACTACTACACGGAGGGAGGGCTCTGACACGTGTCTGAGGAAAGAAAACTACCGCGGTCCACGACTGGAGCCCTGGGCACATCTACTAATCTGAAGGTCTCTGCTGGGCAAAGGGGCGGCGAAGCAGTACAATCGATGACAGATGGGAAAGTAAAGGCACCTGTCCGATTCCAAACCCTGTATTAGGGGGACAGCGACAACAGCGTCGAGGTCATGTCTTAACCAATAAAAATAACTCATTTGCAATACTTCCGACTCATCCACCACAGCGGGCCATACCAACTCCATGACCTGCTCCCCTCGAGAAAACTACACTTCTAGATACTAACAGATGTAGGAAGCAAGAAAGGTGCAAATTTGCACCAGGACGCTTCACTCTTAGCCCGTACGACTATTCACGTACTAAAACCATCCCGCACAGCTCTAGCAGTGCAAACCTATCCACGAATACACGCAATGATATCCCCCCCACTGAGAACAACACACTGCTCCGCCAATGCACATAGGATATTAGCTGCTGCGCCCTTTTCTATTTCAATGCTTCGTGAAGCACTTCAATTGCGTTGCAGTTCTTCCATGTCCTGGAGTGGCTATAAGAGGACATGCAGAAGTTCTAATATTCGAGAGTGAGATCAGAGAAAGAGAAGCTGCTGCTCCTGTCACTCAGGCAGTGCCCATGGTTTGAAGCCTTCACTGCTGCTAACTGATTTATGGGATGTGCATGCGAAGTAAGCTTGCAGAGCTGTTACCTATGTCGTCTCTATTCTGGGTAGGAGAGTAACCTGCAAATCTGTCATCCAAGCTTCACCTGTATTGTGGGCAAGGGAAGCTTGCATTGCAGTGATGTTGGGCGTATTTGTGGAACCATCCCAATTGAAGGGACATTAAGTACCAACCCACTCAATTTTTAAGGGGGGGGGGGAGGAAATCACTTAGTTTTACTTCCCCTACTTGTTGTATGTTCACACATGGGTGGGACATACTGTTGCCACCTGTGCTGCTTCTGGTGTGTGTGTGTCTTAGAGGAAACCTTGCCCTGTGGCCTACCATGCTTTTGTTTATGTATGAGACAGCGCATCTTCCGAGTGCTCAGCTGGGAGGAGCCATGTGCGAGGGGAGTGTCCCGGATTTGGTCCGAGACAAGACATCTGTGACTCTAGGCGACCTGTTTGTGTTTGTACACAAATTCACTTGGTGGTATTTATGACTGGGGCTTCACACAACCCTCATTTGGAACACGCGCCCATGATTCATTTCAGTACAATTGCCATTTTGCTGCTGTGACCTTTCATACATTTCCCCCCAATTAAGTTTTCAAGTTAAAGTTCAAGTGAGTTTCAATTTTTGTTAGAACTGATCGTCCGTTTCCTGGTGTGCGGGGGAGAGGGGTGGGGGGGGGGGGGTGCATTCGGGGTGTCTGCGTCTTCTGAGCAGATCTCAGCCAGTGAATCTTGCAGGTTACACTGTTTCGTGATCAGGATTTTTAAGGAGACTCACATTTTCTTTCTTTCATTTTTTTTTTTAAATAAACACGGTTTTGTTATTCGAGGTCTCCTGCTCAAACACATTCAATTGTTTTACTAAGATTGTTGAATGTTTTCTGCAAACGTCCAACTTTCCCCAGGGGGTTTCGGAGGTGGTCAGATCTGGTCTGTGCACGTGTTTACACATGGGTCTGTGGTGTGAGTCGGGCTCTTTGGGGGTACTGTGCGAGCGCTGGGATGCGGTATGCCTGTGTGCTCTGTCTGTGACCGACAGTTACCCCGGGAACAAGTTACTTCCCATGAATGGAACCGGCGCCAAGGTCACCCTGCCCCCCTCCTCGCCGCTGATTGGTCGGTTCCTCGTCATGGGATGCGAATCGCACCACAGCCGAGCCCAAGGTGCTGTGGAGGGGCTGGGCTGGGAGGGAAGGGTCGAGGCGGGGAGAGGGAGACGGTGACGGTGGGACTTTGGAGGGAGTGCAGAGAGGGAAACAGAGAGAGAGAAAACACAGCTTCAGAAAGCGCACAACACACAACATGGAAGAGAGGGAGGGCGGGAGCTACCGCGAACAGAAGGAGTGTGTCCTTGTATACTGTAACCGGTGCTCATGTAAAGCGCTCCAAAACCTTCGGGTCGAGTAAGCGCTATAGAGAAATGCAACAACAACAAAAAAGATTAGGGAGAAAAACTGAGAGGAGGTAATGCTGAGGCGAGGCGAAGAGGGGAGCAAGAGTTACCCCCACCCTACGAGCCTCCCCGCTCACCAGAAAAGTGCTTTTTCTATCCTTCCTTTTCCCTCTATTTCTCCCCCTATTTCCTTCCCCCCTTTAAAAACAAAAACATAAACAAAAATAATGTCAGGAGCAATGCCAATAGCTCAAACTTTAACAATGCCGAGACCATTGCATTGTAAATGCTTGTTATACCTATGCTTTGAGTATGTTCACCTTCTAACAGTATTTATATTAAATATATATATATTCCATTTGGTATTCTCTTTTGTGCCATTATCCGGACCAAAGGGAGGGTGTTGTGTGTTTCCTGCATGGCCCATTGTAGTTTAGCCTAATTGTGCATGCTGTAGGCTGCATTTTCCTTTGCACACATTACTATAAAAAACACACTTGCTTTTGTGGCACATTGAATTTTCATACAGAACCTGCATAGGTTTTCATGTTCTGTTCATTTTCTGGGATTTAGTCAGCACACCATAGACAAGGTCAAATAACAATGTCCCTTGTTATTTTCTTTGGTCAGGCACTAGCACCTGGATAGAACATGAGAATGTAGCTGCTATTTCTGAGCACACATGTCTTGCCATATATTGGAGTGAAATTTGAGACAAGAGCACTGCGTCAACTGAGATGTAAAACATCTGTGTATGCTTGGGTACGTGGTCTGTCACTAATCCCAGAGAAATTTGACATATAATAATTTAGCTTCAGTAGAAGGGGAGGGGGTTTAGGCTACTCTGTCTTCTAACTTGACAGGGCTTTTCATGGTATACAGTTTATTGACCGTGCTAACTGTATTTTTAGTCTCCATTTGCTTTCTAATTGTTGCATGAATATTACATTTTAGAGCATGATAATTTAAATAATCTAAACCTTATTTGTGTATCTTGCTCATCTTATTGTGAATCTTGCTCCTCTTATTGTGAAAAATTGAGAGAGCGGAATGGTGTGTCCTTTTAAGGCGATCCCTAAGTGGGTCAAGCGTGTTGTGTTCTGGGTTGCAAATTCACTTGTCTCTCTGGTAAGGTTAGGAGGGCAAGTGAGGCACTATAGCTAGTTGGACTCTGGCTCATAGATACCGCGTTGGTATGGTGCCTCTGTCCCTATATGCCAAGGTTTTATGGTCCCAAGCATAGTTCTGTTCCTGAACAAAATTCCTGAAACACTGTCACAGACTGACCTCGTAGCATTAAAAATACACAAGTCCCTATTCCCCACTGCATCATCCAAGATTTAATTCTATGGCTCTCTGATTACACACAGACCTCTGCAGTGCATGGACTAATAGAGGTTTCATAATATACTATAGTGCATTTCCAGCTAATAACTTTTTGAATTTATTTTTCATGTAAGCTGTCCATTATGTCATATGTAGCTATCCGACAGTGAAAGACATAAAAACTTCCAGAATATTCAGTTTTTAGCCACATCTTTAACCCTGTCCCATATTCAGACTTTCAAGGCCCTCTAGCCCCCCAAAACATGACTGAAGTCAACAGCAGCAGAAAAATAATATATAAAAGGTTTTTGCTAAATTACAAGTGTCTGTTTTCAAAATATTAAAATTAAAAACCTTTTCGGATAAACTGTATGGAAGAAGATTAAGGAATCATTTTCCCCCCTGGATTTAAATAAAGCATCCTATTTGGACCTTACAATTTATCATTAATGATTGAAAATGGTATGGTTTAATTATGATGATGTTTAGCAACCTTCAGTTCTATACAGCTGTAAAATCCAAGCCGTCAACATCTCATAAAAAAAATATGGTTCTCCTCGGATGGCTTGCACTAAAGTTGGAGCACATACCATTATACCCGGAACCACTGGAAATAGGCGATTGCATAGCTGCAGCGATTTTAGCAAAGTTATAGATTTGCCGCATAATAAGTCAACTAACACAATCTGCTGATTTTAACTTAATACCTTTTTTTTTTTTTATACACAAAAAGGTTACAAAGTTACTGAAAAGCCAGCAACAAATGTTGCTGCACAGTAGAAGGCCCTTTGAAAAGCTGGACTGGTCACCTTTTTGTCGCTTATGGCTATATTTGGGTATTAAGCTGGTACTAATGAGGTGCAAACACAGATTGACTGTTTCTCTGGAGAAAAACAGGCACACCCATCACATTAGTTTAGATAGACGTTATCTGAATAAGTTTTGTCAAAAATAAACTACCATTGTGCATTTTTATTTACTTCTTTTTGGATACTTGTTTTCTTTTTTTAAGTGAGTAGTAAGCCCCAGTCACCCACAAAACGTTGGTTTGCAAACATTAGTTAATATCATTTCTCCACTGTAAAAATGATTTGCCAGTGTTTATGGTTGTCGATGAGACCTCGCCACAAATGCGGACCGAGCGCAACATAGGGCCACGCTGTGTTGAGTATATCAGGCAGGGGATAAAGCAGGGAAATTATTGACGTGGCTTGATAGAAGAGAGCAGTCCAATAGAGTGGTAGCTGAGCACCGAGGCAGAGTTACAATTGACTGAACCGCAAGAAATAGCGGACAGATTTGCTGATCACTTCCAGAACATATATAAATCACACACTGTCTCCACAGGCAAGGATGCAGACACCCTTTTGTAAGACATGTCTCTTCCCACCCTCTCTGAGGAAGACTCTGTTGGGTTAGAAGGCAAGCTCACACCCACTGAGGTGGAATGAGCAATCGTTGAACTACAGTTGGGAAACGTGATGGGTCCCAATGGTTTACCCATTTAACTATATAAGCGCTAGCCCCCAGTAAAATAGCACCACATTTAGCTAAGATGTTTGAAGAGAGCCCGGAGCATGGGCGCTTCCAGTTGATCAAAGACTAGCTACTATAGTGGTCATCCACAAAAGTGGTAAGGCCAAAAATAAATGCTCCTCATACAGACCGATATCCTTGCTCAACACGGAGGTTAAGATTTTGGCCAAATTATTGGCCACCCGGCTCCTTGAGGTTATAACGAAACTGGTGCATCCTGATCAGTCTGGCTTTATGCCATCCAGAAATACCTCACTTAACCTTTGACTGTTACATGGCAAAGACGCTAAGAGAGGATTAGACACCTCCATGGCGTTTAACTCGATAGAATGGCCTTATATGTTCACAGTCCTAAGAAAAATGGGTTTCAGCCCGAATTTTATCAGCTGGGTTAAGCTTCTGTATAGTGTGCCGCAGGCACAGGTGGTGGTTAACAGGAAATCAAGAGTGTTTACCCTAGAAAGAGGGAGTAGGCAGGGTTGTCCTCTCTCTCCACTACTCTTCAGGCTGATGCTGGAACACCTGGCACAGTAGATAAGGAAAGACCCAGTTATGAAGGGATTGTGATGGGTGGAGACATGGGAAGATCGTAGATCTCTGTATGCAGACGACATACTTCTCTACCGCACGTCACAGAGAGATTCCATAAATAGAACACTCCACCTTTTTGCAAACTTTAGTAAATACTCCGGATATACCATAAACTGGTCCAAATCAGTCATTTATGTTTTGAGGGGCAGCTTTCCCCTGCTGCCTTGGGAGTACATAATAATGGAGGCAAAAGAAGGTATCAAGTACCTCGGCATCTAGGTCACCAAAGATCCAGTACAATACTATGAGCAGAACCTCTTGCCCCCACTGCTGAGACTTAAGAGCGATGTTGGTCACGGGAGGTCTTTCCTACAGTCTCTGCTGGGGCGCACTGCATTATTGAAAATGATGGCACTGCTGCGAATATTATACATATTGCAAAACTCACCAGGACCAGTCCACGCAGACTATTTTTAGGAGTATTGAAGGTACACAAGGGGAACTGCTGTGGGAAGGAAAACTGCCACGGATAGTGACTCAAACTAATAAGGGGATGGTATGATGGTGGTATAGGACTCCCTGACATCAAGAGATAACTGGGCGGCACACTTATCACCTATTAATCAATACATTTATAGATCATATGATGACCCCGGTTACAGAATGGACAGATGGCTTCTTCCAGATGGGACTTATTCCAAAGTGATCTATACCAAGTCATCATTACTAAATTAACGGGACCAACCAAACACACAGTTCAAGTATTGCATACAGTGAATAAAAGTATGGGATGGGCTGGGAAAATAGTGCAGGCAACTCCCCTGTGGGATACAGAGGTTTTGGGCACTTTGAGACACACAAAGGGCTTTGCTGGCTGGGATCTGATCGGGATCTCCCGGATGGGTGACTTATGGAAAAAAGGCAGAGTGATCCCCTTTGCAAAGCTACAAAACATATCAAATGGCCAGGACAGAAACTTTGATACTTGCAAGTCCAACATTTGCTACAGGCAGCTATTCCAAAGGGTCAAACGCTCCCTGAGGCCTCCCCACTAGAGGATAGCATTCTAGAAGAATATATGCCCAAAAGGTGATCTCTATGACATATTGAAAGTTGGTTAATAATATGCCTGACCCCCTCTTACAACTCCGTAAACACTGGGAGAGAGATATTACGGGGTTGGAAGATGACAACCGGCAGGAAGCCCTTGCATCCCCCAAGGAGGTAGCAATCATGTCAAGATTAAGATTAGTACAACTCAAGATGCTACATAGAACGTCTTTATCAAGTACGGCTTTAGTTAAAATGGGTTACAGGGACATCCCGGGTGTGTTAGAAAGTGTGGCCAAGAAGGAACATTTATTCACTTCCTCTGGGAGCGTGTTCACATTCAACATTATTGGCCAGCAGTGATCCGGTGTATGGAAAGTTTACTGGGGAAACATGTAGAACCCAAGAAAAAACTATGTTGTCTCCTGAATGTGTGGGACCCCACTGATTTAAATGAGAAAGAGAAGGCCTGGGTGACGCTGGGGATGACTGTAGCTAAGCAAAAAATGGCCTGACTGTGGAAAGCGCATGAATAACCTACGTTAGTAGGTTGTCCAAAGAAATGGTAGCATATGTGGGGTAAATGGAACGAATATAGAGGGAACATTTGTGAACCACTGCAGGTAGTGCAGCATCCTGAACCGGACATGGACTGAAAGCAGTCCTCAGTGATAGATAGATCTGTAGGATCAGAAGCTTGGGATAGGGAGGAGGAACATGACTCATTTGCATATATTTTGTTACAAGTACTGCATGGAATTACAGTTGTGTTGTATCAGAGATGTCATAAATAAAAAGATTTGTAAAAAATAAAAAAGGAGCTGCCAAAAGCAGAGGCACTAGGAATAGGAGCCACAAATAAACGTAGCCACCAAACACAGAGCCACCAAACACAGACGCCGATAAACAGGGGCCGCCGATAAACAGGGGCCGCCGATAAACAGGGGCCGCCGATAAACAGGGGCCGCCAAACACAGAATGTTTGAAGGGGAAAAGTTAATTGAGAGCCAAACCAAAGATATCAGGAGAAGAACGAACCGCACCATCCCCCTAAAATAAAAATAAAACGCCATCATAGCTAGTGGAAGTTATGAATGGGCAACACATCTGACTAGCTTGGAATGCAAGTCAAGAATCAGCATAATATACCAAAATAAAGAGTAGGTGGTGGTTGGTGCCTATGCCTCCCAAAAGAGAACACCAGCCTCCTTGAAGTGGCGTGACGTAGCTTTTAAATTTTCAGATTTAATTCTGACATTGCTGAAGCTTCCAGTGCGCCAGCGGTATGAAGGCATGGGCAGTTGCTTAAGGGGTTCTACCTATCCACTGTCACCTTATCAATTCTTTGGAACCCTGGGCGAGGCATTGCAGTGAATTTGGCGTGCCATTTTCTGATAGTTTAATATACAGTTCAATATCTGGGCTTGAGTTAACAAATGGAGTCATAAAATTTAGATTTCAAATGTGGGTAAAAAATCTCTAAGATAACACAAGTAAACATAAATGTTACCAAAGTGTTTACCCAGGATCCTTATGAATATAGATCTTAAAATGGCTTAAGATGCCCACCATATTGTCAGACAGGATTGAAAGATTAATTCTGTTTGACTAAAAGATTTTTTATAAATATTTTTCTTTCATTTTTTCAGCACATAAAGCAAAGGGTGGAAGACCATAACCGCTGGCAGACTTTACTCAGACAGGACAGCAGTATTCTTTTAACAAAATAGAGGTACAGTTAGTGGCAATAACAGCATCAACATGTCGATAAAAAGAAATGCACACTAAAAAGCAGACAAAAAACAGGGCAAGCCAAAAACTGACCTGCCAAAATCTCAGTTGGCAAAAACTGTGTTGCCAAATATTTTGCTGCCAAATACTGAGCCAACAAATACTGACCCGCTAAATACTAAGCTCCCAAAAACAGCCGCCAAAAACAGGAGGATTGAAGGTAAACATCAAGGGGAGAACCTTGCCAAAGACGCCAGGACTAAAAGAACCAGAACACAACCCTCCACCGTTCAAAAAAAGAAGCCATCACAGCTGGTAGTAGTAATTAATGGGCAACATATTGGACTAGCTTGGAATATAATTGGTCAAGAAGTAACATAATATACCCAAATAAAATGTAGGTGGCAGGAAGTGTCTATGCCTCCAAAAAATAACTCCAATGGCTTTTTATGTAGTTTTTGAAATTACAGTTCTAATTCTGACATTGCTGAAGCTCCAATGTCCCTTTGGGAAAGTGGAGCACCTCTCTGCTAACCTTGTATCTTCAAGTACACCAGAGGTATTAAAGCACAGACAACAGGTCAACACATCCTACCCATGTGAAAGTATGCTTCCATCAGTTTCTTAACCTCTTTTCAGGCTACCTATATCTCTCACTGTTCCTCTACCCACTTCATCTTATAAATTTTATGGAACTCTGGGGAAGACATTACAGTGATTTTTGTGCAACATTTTCTGAGACTTTAATGTACATTTCAATATGTAGGCTTGCATTCAGATTTCGAATGGGGGTAAAATTTCATAAGGGGACACAAGTACAAATGAATCATACCAAAGTCCTTGCTCAGGATCCTTATGAACGTATGTCTTACAGTGGCTTAGATGCACAACACCTTGGTGAAAGGATTGCCAGTCTATTTGGCTAAACAAAGTTTTAACAAATATATATTTTTAGTACATATTTTAACACAACAAACCAATGACTACAAGACCATAAGCGCGAGCAGGCTTACCACAGAGACAGAACAGCAGTATTCAGTTAATACAACAGAGGTACAGTTACTTGCAATGGCAGCATTAAGATTTCCATCAAAAGAAATACACCACAATATAAAGAGCCGTCAAAAACAGATCCATCAATAACAGAGCCGTCAAGGGGGGGGGGGCGTGGCTAACCGCCGATGATGGAAGATGCATAGCGAGGGAGCCCCCGGGCCAGGCCAACCATCCTGGCATTTCCCCGCGATGTGGTAGCCATCCACACCAGAAAAAGGGCTGCCACAGTCTTAGACTGGATGGAGCAATAAACTCCGCCCTCGCAGGGATGCAGTACAGCACCGAGGTATGGCCTCTGCTGGCGATATTTTGGGCAGCTGATCCAAAGGTGCGGCCTGTACGGCTGGATACCAGATGAGACCATTGCTGATTGAGGTTAGTGGAGTGCAGATCCCCCCCCCAAACTGAGGCTGCAATGAGCTATTTTTTGCCAGTTTATGGCAGAGGAGAGGAAAGCCCCGGGCGCACCATGACTAGTACCGAGATTAGAGGCCATTAAAGAATTACCTCACAACAACATGCCTGACACAGATGACCTCCCAGTAGAGTTGTATGCCGCCTTTTCAGCCCAATTAGTCACTCAATTGGAACGACTAGATCAGGCAGAGCTGCACTTTGGCGTTCTACCCCCCAAGATGATACTGGCCCTAGTGACCTCACTGCCCAAACCTGACAGAGACCCTACAGACATCACAACCTATAGGCCATTGTCGTTATTAAATACTGAATATAAAATACAGAGTAAGGTGCTTGATCATCTGTTCGTACACACAGACCAGTGCGGATTCATACTCGGCTGCAGCACATCACTAAACATAGGCCGGCTCTATCATTTGATGGATGCAACCCCTGATGAGCTCTACACGCCAAGGTGTATTTCTTTTAATTTACAGCAGGCTTTTGACACTTTAATCTGGGAATAGATGCTGGTTATGCTTCAAGCTTGGTGCCCCCCCAAAACTATCTCCGATGGCTTAAACTACTGTATTCCGCACCCACTGCGAGGGTGCATACAGGAGATCACATCTCAAACCCGTATGCACTACATAGGGGCATGAGGCAGGGGTGCCCATTATGCCCAATATTATTTGTGCTGGCGTTGGAACCCCTAGTGCAGCGGTTGCATCAGGACATATTATAAATTAAAAATCTCCATGACAACCTGAACCCAATAGCCCATACTTTCTGCTTTTTGAACAAATTTCTGGACTAGCCATCAATGCAGACAAGTCCCATGCATTCTTTTTCAAGAGCGAACCCAAACTCAGAATAGAGATTTCGTAGATCAGGTACTTCAGGTCACGGCCAACACTTTCAAATACCTAGGGATCCAAATATATAGGACGGCTCAAATTTTTTCAAAGGAAATCTTCAAAAGACCATATCTAAATACTCTCACGGGTATCCTTTGGGTCATCTTCGTCTTTCCTTAGCGGGGCGCCTTGCGATATCAAAAATGGTAATTCTCCCAAGAGTATTATATTACTTCACAAACCTATCTATTGTAATCCCAATGCACTGCTTCAAGGTACTGAACACACCCTTGACGGAACTACACTGGGGAATTGGCTGTTACGGGTGGGACAAGCAAAATTACAGTTACCATACGATGGTGATGGTTTGGGAGTGCCTGATTTTATATCACATTGCCTTGCAGGCCAACATCGTACTGGCTAGCTGGACATAACCTAAATGATGCAGCCTACACGCCTGCATGCTCACACAGGGAACGTGGCATAAACAGTTGTGACCCCAGGAACACTTCCCGGCCACAGATCCATTACTGCTAAAAGTTGCCCTTACTTATTGGAAAATGGCCCTGAAGTAAACTGCACAGACTGTTCCCTACACCCCAAACATCTCTCCTAGGTCTCCCCACCCAAATGTGAACACTGATGAGACGCTGAACGCACCCAAGGGAGGAGGCAGGAATGACGACAGTGAAATCACTATTTGGGAACGGGATATTAAAGCCCACAGACTTTCTACACGAACAAGGCATTTCAGACTCCCTGTTCTTATGCATGCAAATATTACACATTAAGTCAAATTACACTGGGCTCAAGACAGCACAGAATCAGCCACTCACAAATGTGTACATTCAGCATACATAATGGGAAATGTCAGACACTTAATACGGAGGCTGGATCGAGGCCTGCGAACACACTTCGCTGTACCCCGGACACAGCTATTGGAAAGATGGTGGCACGACCCGGGTAGGGTGCTACAGGACAAGGAATGAAATGCTCTTTTAGAATTTCCCAAGTAAATCTCACGCAATTCCAGATTTAAATTCACCCAATACATGGTATTACACAGGGCCTATCTTACACCATACAGAATACATAGCTTGTTTCGGGGGTGTTGGCAATGTGCCCTAGATGCTGTCAAGAGGATTCAGACCTGATCCGCATGTTATGGGCTTGCCCCACACTCATCCTATTAGGCACAAATTACGACTGTGCTGGAGGCGGTGACGGGAGGATCTCACTGGATCACAGCAGAAAGCTGCATGTTAGGCCTGTACCCTCGTCCTAAAAAATAAAGTGCAGGCCAAATTCGCAGATTTGGCACTCCTTGCAAAATGCCTGATAACCAAAAGATGGAAGTCAGCACCCCCCCAGTAAATCAATTTGGCGAGACGATGGATGTAATACAGTGGGGGAAGGCAGAAAGTGGTGCACTCCATAGAGAGGAATACAGGGGTTACGAAAAACACCTATAACAATGGAGTGCGATACCCTGCTAGAACCCTTTAAAACTTTACATTCACCAGAAAATTAAACATCACTTACACTGCCCTAGGTCCTGCTGTACAGTACGTGGCCACCAGAAAGATGCCGACAGGTGGTATAAGGCCCGAGCAATGTGTGATAGATACCCAAGGTATATTTTACACAAGGGATACGGCCCGGACATTCTTCATAATATGCTGTAGTAAGGTTACAACCCCTGATAGTACCCACCTGGGGGTACTGGTCCACACATACAACCTATACATGTCCCGTCCTTGATAGCAGGAAGCCTTCAGTTGGTGGGAGAGACTGTAGTTTACCTCACTTAGGCTAGATAGCACCACATATACTTACCTTTCACAGCAATGTATATTGTATTATATACTGGCTAAATGTCTATTTTAGACCTGCATGGAATGTGTTGCAAGATCTATGTAAACAATAGAATTGATGGTCCAACAGGATGTGCACAACAGTAATATTATGTACTGTCAGCACTATGAAAACTAAAAGTTTTTTGGGGAAAAACAGAGCCGCCAACAGCAGAGACGTCCAAAAAAAGCAGCCGCCAAATAAAAAAGCTATTATAAACTGAGCCATTATAAACTGAGCCACAAAAAAGGCGGTTTGAAGGCAAAAGGTTTGGTGAGATCCTATATAGGTCTTATAGGAACTACACAACATGGCGCCACCAAGTTTGGTATTGGCACTTATTTAACAGTCAAATCTGAGTAGTTCAGTTGTGCTATTCTCAGAGACCCCTACTCACAATTTCCCCAGAGTCTTCTGGAGTGGGCGGGATCTAAGTAGGTGAATTCCTATGCATTTGCTGTTGGTTCAATCAAGCTTTAAGGATACATTGTTCTAATTGTTCAGAACACCTTATCTCAGTTCCCTTGAAACGCTCTCCTTTCTAAAAATAGTGACTGAACAGAGAGACGTAGATGAAGGAAAAGCACTAAACATCTCAGCTGAAGAAGATGATGCAGATGCAATATACGATGCAGATGCAATATACATTGCAGATAATGTTAGAAATGCTGTCACCCTAAAACTAGTAGCATATGGTGTTACAATTAGGGGTGGGCAAGTGACTTTCATGATTGAGGCACACGAATCATATAGAACATGGATTAAATTCCCGCAGGCAAATGCAAAAAAAAAAAAACATTTCCCTACTATGTAGAAGATGATATACCAAATGAATACAAGGACATTGAAATTCCACTCACTTACGAAGAACTCCTCTACTGGTTTAAAGACGCCCTCCCCATACAAGGAATAGTGTAAGACTCGGTCCGCTCGGAAGAGACGTAGCAACATAGCCAGTTTTAGCAGCATACACACCACATCCTGACATTGACACAATGCCAGGAGGAGACTTACTTGTACAGCATAAAGAATTAATAAGACTTTACAAAAACATGACAGTTTGTGTTGCGAACAATCACACTTCAGCCCATACCTGCTACACAACCAGGACCAGTCCAAGCTCCTACAACAAAAATTACATCACAGACACTGCATGCAGTAATGGGTAAAATGCCCACAAAACGTGAACAAATGCCCTTCTGGATGGGACCAAAAATTACACAGCTGGAGGCAGTGTTTCCACACATTGGTCCTAAGGAAAAGCATGGAAAACTTACTATTTGCTTTCCAATGGGGATAGGTCCCTCTATAGAGGATTGTACGTCTTGGGGCACAGTCTTCGCTGCAACATATACCAAGACTCCTGGTATCCCTTTTTAGCGGTAATACCGGATGTATTAAGACAAATACAGAACAAGTATGGAGCCGAGCCTGCTCTAAATTTGGGGATGAAATTGTTAATTAACTTTGCCCAGGCGTCTGCGATAATATTGGCGAATATTAAAGGGAAAGCAGCATCAGTTGCCAATGCCTGCGAGAGTTCACTCCATTCCAACAGGAGAGAGACCCACCTAAAATAATTGAAACTGCTTATGCAGAATTACGTAGAGACAGTCTGTGAGCTAGACCTGTCAAACCCCAACTTCAGAGTTCAGATAAAGAACAGGTAAAGCAAACACCAGTTTCTTCAAAGAAGAAATGGAAGAATAAAACAAAACAACAGATCTCACTCCAGGAGAAGGTCCCCTCAGCAGGGGCCCCTAGAAAGGATATAATTTTAGGAATAGATATCACATCAAAAAGCCTGACAGGTATCAAGATAATGATACTCATTCCTCTCGTTCCTTTCAGGGTTAATCAAAAACTCCGGGAGGGAAGGATGGTCAGAACAAAGGCAAGAAGAGCGTACAAAATCTAGAGCCAAGCAATGCACTTCAGACTACGCTTCAAAGAAAGAAGAGCAACCTAAAGCAAAACCTCAATGTAAAAAGAAGAAGGTAGCAGGTCTCAAAGTTAGACATGCTCAGAATTCTGAGGACTCAGCTACTGAATGGGGAATGGGCTCTGACGATGCTAGACAGTGTGGCAGAGGTAACAATAGCTCACCGGAACCTTACGGAATTTCTGGTGACAGCGGAGTTGAGTGAGTATATCACAGTGGAAGCACCCGATACTAGGGTTAGTGTCCTACACAAGTTGCATGAAATAACACTCCAAATGGAGGGGGACAATCCCAGACAAGTTAAGGGTCTCTTCTGGGAGAACCTGACCTCTGACTATGACATCCTATTAGCGGAAAAAGATTGGCCACCCACTATTGTTATTGAATGCCCAAAGGGGGGAAAACTCCAGCGTCATACCGCAACCATGTTGGGTTGGATGAGAATTCTCCCCACCATGTTATTCAATAAAAACAAACCCAACTCCACAAAGACAGTATCCAATAAAACAGGAAGCTAAAAAACAGGTCAGGGAGATCTTGGATCAACTTGAATATCAAGGTGTAATTGAACCATGCACCTCATCAATGAATAATCCTTTGTTTCACAAAATAAAACCTGACAATTCATATGGTCTAGTTTTAGACTAAAAACACCTGAACTCATGTACAAAGTTATTTGCGGTTCAGAATACAAACAGTGTTGCATTAATGAATAACATTGTGCGGAAAAAATACAAAACAACATTAGATATCTCAAATGGATTTTTCTGTCAAAACATAGTGCCTTAAAGCAGATATTTGACTGCCTTCTCAGCACTAGGGTCTCATAGTCAATTTTGTTGACTCCCCCAAGGGTATAATATTAGCCCGGGGTCATTCTCAAGGAGGGTAACTACAGAATTTGGATGAAGAAGCATTATCCTATGTAGATAATATTTATCTGACGGATGAGGACTTAAGAGCACCATAATTTGATGTTTCGCCTCAGAGGGCTCCAAATTTAATTTAAAGAAAATCGAAAATAGCCCACCTCAAAGTCCTATTTTTGGGATATGAGCTGTCAAGTGAAAGCAAAATCCTGGCAGCCCACTTTTTAGAAAAGTGCGCACTGCTACAAACTCCAAAATCATAAAAAAAATTACAGTCCTTACTGGGATTTTTTTAATTTTGCCAGAACATACATTTTGGATAAAACAGAGAGTAAAACCTTTCTACGACCTAATAAGACCTGACTTTTCAGTTAGACAATGGACAAAGGAACACACAAATATCCTTCGTTCCCTACAAGCTGATATGATATCATCAAAACACAGACACGAGTAAATGTACGTAACCTGGTGACCTGCGCAGTCGCAGGTCAATCAGGGTACACTTACTTAACCTTTAATGAAGGTGAAACAGTATCAATTGCATATAAATCGCATTTGTACACTAACGCTGAAATGCATTTTGCACCCACAGAAAAGATTCTAGCTGCAGTACAGATTACTGTAGTGAGAGAAAGAGCACTGGCTCAGGGGAAACTAATATTTGTTGTGACCCCGGTACCAGCCTTAGAGGCTGCCACGAAGGCAAGCATCTCAAATGCAAAAGCGCTACATCCAAGATGGATACAATGGGCTAATTCTCTCACTACAACAGATGTAGAATACAGATAAGACCCTAGTCTAAAACCACAAGCATTCCTGCAATATGAACAAGAATATCCTGTAGCAAATGAAATAATGCCTCTAGATCGGTATGAATACACTATTTATACGGACAGATCTGCTCAACCGGCCATAGTTAGTAAGCAACAATACAGTGCAGCATGCGCTATTGTAGAAGGTAGGATGCAGGATGACAAGTTCCATCCAAGCTGTACAAAAACAGTGTCTCTTGGAGACTGCATGGCTCAGTTGGCAGAACTAAAAGCACTACTACTGGAACTGATAAATATGGATCCAGAATTCTCCACACTGATATAGTGTGCGATTCCCTTTACTTTGTCCAGTCATACAACAAATACATCCACTATTGGGGACAAAATTGGTTCAGAGATTCAAAAAGGTGGCACAATCAAAACATAGGAAACTATGGGAACAGGTACCAGAGTTAAAGAACGAACAACCAAGGGCTCACGTGATACACACGCCTGGAATTCATTGGCTGATGAAGCTGCAAAGGGGGCAGTACACATTGCGTCTATAGCTGCAATCACCCGTTCAAAAAACGGGGGTAGACGGTAGAACAATGGTAGCTGTGATTGCTTCATGCAACAACAGCAGAGTACTACATAAAGGTTCTCCACTCAGGTACTCCTACAAGTTAGATGCAAACAACGTTCCATTTGTTCAGATCCGTCGAGTGGAGGATAGAGTAATACCAAACATTGATCACAGGTTAGGTTTAATCTTGGCTGCACACAAGGGTCTGGGTTCTGCGCACGCAGGATTTAAGGTGACAGTTTCTTTATTGAAACAATGCTATTGGTGGCCAGGGTTAATAAAGCAGACCAGAGACTTCGTCTTAAAGTGTGATATCTGTCAACAGATGAAAGGGTCGACCGTAGCTCGCCCAGTGCAGACTCCATTGTTAATATTAGACAGTACGCTTGAATGCATTTACCTGGACCACTGCGGCCCCTTACAATCTGACAGGATTTACAAGTATATCATGGTTGCAGTGGATTCCTGTTCGAGATTCTTATGGGTATGTCCTCAGTGCTCGGCTGTCACCGGAACTGTTATAAAAGATTTGCGAGTCTTCATAGGGACATACATTTGGCACATTACATTCTGACCATGGCCCCGCGTTTAGCTCTAGGGCATACAAGGAAGCCATGGAAAGTTTGGGTGTAGCATTGCGGTACTCCTCTGCATACCATCCCAAGGGAAATTCGGTTGTGGAGAGAAAAAAACGGGACTTAAAGCAATCTTTAACAGCTAGGGTATTAGGCTAGGGTGGTAGTTGGGTCAATCCCCTATTTGGGGCCCAGCGGGCCCTTAATAACCAGCAAAGAAGCTCTCTGGGAGGTGCAACTCCTTGCGAGGTCCTGTTTGGGACAAGAATGTAGGTACCTGATCTCGATTGTGAAGGCACAGTGGCGGATGAAAAACCGTTTGACATCAATAAACCTTTGGCTGTTTTATAGGATCTGAAGGAATCCAGAGCCTCCTTAAGTAACAGAGACAAAGAAAAGCGCCACTGGGGAAGTCAAGTCAGCCATGACAAGACCTGCCTGGATCCCTAAAGTTGGGGATCTGGTCAGAGAAAAAATTGTGGACAAGAAAGAATTTGGGCCATCCTATCGAAAGCCTGTCCTGGCTGTTGAAGGATCAAGAACTTTACTTCTACCGCCTTTTGCCAGAAAAGAAAAGAGATTCATCTCAATCGATCTGATCAAACCACACCATGTGGCCGATACTAAACAGTAGGCCTCATGGGCACCTGGGTAGCCGGCGTCCTCCTCTTGCTACACTACAGGAAGTACAGACAGAAAGACTCATCAGAATGAGTACAAGCTTTATTCGATTTTATGCTTGTAAATCACAAAAGCAGACGCAACAATTAAAAATACATCATCTTACAAAAAAGCTTAATAGCAGACATACAACTCAGACAAATAAAAGGAGGAGAAATCACGATTAAATCAGTGTTCCACGGAAGTAAGTCCATCACAGAATATCAAACGCACATGTCCATGAGACATTTAAAGCAAAATGGTCTTTCTAATTCGCAACATACTTGTTAAAAAGCAGGCAGTTGCATTTGTAAAACATTAATTATCTAAAAATTACAAAAATAAAAACACCGGTCAGCATTGGGTCCTCCCTCTAGTCTTAAAGTTGGCTGAATCCACCTCCTTCTTTCCTTTATGTAAAATTTGCAAAATAGAACCACGTTCATTGATAATTGCAAAGACTAATTCTCACAAGGACAACAGCATAGCTCTTTTGACCAATTATTTGTTTCGGGAAACTTATCAAATGATAAAAATTCTCAAATCTAAATCGGGTCAAAACATATCTATCACGCCAACTTAAATCATACTGTATATTCAGCTGGATAGTGTGGGTAGTTAAAATCAATTGATGCTGTTGTACTGTCGGTTTATTTGCTTCGAAAATAAATCCGATTGGCTCCAGGTGAGTCATGCAAATTCTTTTAAACTCCTTCCTGGAAACAGAGTTAATGGTTTCAGGAGAATTATAGTAATCAGGGTGCCCAAGGTCATGTTTTTTATGTATTTTAGCCAGGCGATCTTAGTAGCCTGGTCCAGCTTCATGCTGTCTTCAATAATATCTTGGTTAAGACCAGTTCTGTTAGAGGTCCAGATCCTGGGCCATAATAAAGCAGGCTGAGCTTTGATAATGTCTGCGATGTATGCGACGCCTATTTCACTATGACAATTGTAGACAGAGGTACTAGCTGGGGCTTCCAGAAGGAACTTCAGAAAGGCGTTTGACTCTCTGAATAGGTTGAGAATCCTGGAACCCTTACACCTCCACCCAATAGGTAGCTATACGCACACATTTAGCTTGATAAATCTACAGGAGCATGGCTGGTGGCCTTCTACCCAATTGTTCTGCGAAGTTGGCCACAGCTGCCTTTGATTTAAAAAAAAAAAAAGTAAACTCCTACTTTCAACAGCCTGATGCCTGGACTCATTAGAGTCAAATAAAATACCCAAGTATGAAACTGTCTTGGTAGATTCTACCCTCCTACCCCCTATGGACAGATTCCTACATTTCAGGCTTCCTTTCCCATACGTTATTATGTAAGTTTTTGTGGCATTTAATTTCAAAATAAAAAGATCCCTTTGGGTTCCTTATAGAGCATACACCAAATCACTCACAGTCAACAGAAATAAATACCAGCACCCAATAAATATTTACGAATAGAAAACCGGAGCGGGCCGTGAGACTATTTAGTCCCGGTAAATCACATGAAGAACACAAAGTATAATTGATGAGGTGCAATTGTGGCTATATAGGCTCCCAGTGAGGATCATAGCTCCGGTGGTCATACAAGCTCAGACCCGGTTAACAGTTTAGTGGATGAGGCTGAGCCACACATTTGCTATCTTCCCTCTGCTGGTTAAAGTTTCGTTGACACCACCTAAGATTTTATCAAGGGAGTAGACTATGTCCCCCACCACACAGAGAAATAACAGTGAGGTACCATTTGTGAATTTAAGTCTATATTGGGAAAGGAGAGAGATATACAGTCCTCCGGTCTACCCGTGATCAGATACAATTACTTGGGAGATTTGTTATAAGTGTGTGTTAGCCTGAAGAAGGTGGTGAATTAAAAGATGCCACCGAAACGCGTCGCTCTTTTTGCTATATAGTTTTGTAGGAAGGATCTGAACAACATTTGGCTGAAATAAAGGAGTCTCTGGCTTAAGAAGGCATCCAGAACAACATTGGATTTGAGCAGAAGATAATAAAATACTCATTGTACATCTATCTGTGAACATTACCATCTAGGTTCACGTATTTTAAGAGCTTTTGATATACAACATATTGTAGTTTATTGGCTTTCTTCAAACTACTAGGTTCTCCCATTTGTTATATGGATGATATGTGTTTTAAAAAGATTTTATGATATAAAATAAAGAACACACGATATATTTTTTACATATTGTATTTTCGGTCTTTATTGGGTGCAGGTATTTAGTTCTGTTGACTGTTTGTGAGTGATTTGGTGTATGCTGTATAAGGAACCCAAAAGGGATCTTTTTATTTTGACATTGTGTCTTCTTTTGGTGTCCTGTTCCCCTTGGTGTAGTGGGACCCCTCTCACTTATTTGTTGCATTTAATTTCAAACCAAGGTTATCCATATATGCAGTATAGGTGGAAAGTGCCTTTTGTAGGCCGATCTGTGTGGGGCCATCAGCACCGCATCGTCCGCATACAGAAGGGTAGCTATAGGGAGTTTATTAACATATGGCATGTCTTGCACCTTTTCCACCATTACTTGTGCCAAAGCATTAGTATATAATGTGAACAGGAACGGTGCCAGGACGCAGCCCTGTTTAACCCCCCTTTCCACCTTAAACGGTACAGTGTATTCTCCCTTGGTTCCATATCGAACATTAGCTGTTGCGCCACTATAAAGCTGCCTTAGACAAAGAACCAATGGGGGAATACACCCCCATGTCAGTTAAAATGTCCCAAAGTTTAGTATGTATGATACAGTCGAAAGCGGCTGTGAGGTCGACAAATGTTAGGTAGAGTCTTCCTGTTTTAGCCTGTGTGTATTTCCCTGTTAAAATGATGAGATTAACAGCTTGCTCCATAGTGCCCAACCCCTGCCTAAAACCATTTTGTACATCAGACAAAATATTTATGTCGTCTGCCCAGTCTTGGAGCCGGTTTAAGACGATCCGCCCTGCTAACTTCATCAAAGAATCCAATAAAGATATTGGACGATAGCAGGCTGGATTTAGACGGTCGCCTTTCTTAAAAATGGGTACTATCATAGACTCGGACCAGGTCATAATAAAACCCTTCGACCAGCACACCATCTGGGCCAGGAGCCTTACCACCCTTACTATCGTTGATTGCACCAATGACCTCGTCATAAGTAAAACAGATCTAGTGGAGGTGTCTCATATGAACTAGTTCCCCATTGGCTACCATGGGAGCTTAAACTTACTTCAACTGGGTAATAATTATAAACCTTAGAAAGACTCATAACATTTGAAGAGTCACCTTTACAAAGCAATGGAATCAACAACAATGCAATAGAACTAGCTCCCCTTGACACACTGAGCTACCAAGGATAGATCGAACTGCATCTGGCTATTTCATCGACTTCGATACCTTTTCATTGGATCCAAGTGAACCTGCAACGACACCAGCCCAAATTTATCGCAAAAAACGGATCAAAGACTTTACCTTTCTTAGAAAGATTTATTTAGTAGCACCGTGGCTAGTACTTTGGATAATCACTGGTATTTTATTTCTTCTTTGCTGGTTAGGATTTGTAATAACTTTCTACTTGCTCATCAATAGAACTTATCTTCAACAGAGCTCTGCAACATCAAAAGTAAACTTGATTTTAAAACCTCACGTTTCATCTCATCGTGAACAAAGAGACATGTCCTTCTTCAACATTACAGCAGATCCTAGACCGGGTGGTATAGTATGGGACAAAGTGAATTATGATATATTTGGACCGACCAAACTTTTAAAAATTACTCATTTGTTCAAAATTTCATTGAACAATATCATTACCTCCAGTACATTTTCTGATGATTGGGATTGTGAAACTGTTATTAGCTTATTGTCAGATTTAGAACAATTTGCCACATTTTCTAGCACTGAAATGTTAGAAAATGCATCAGATTTTGACAAAATGTATTTTTTTTTATTTAATTTTTGCAGAGCAGAGGACATAACATTTTCATAAGATTGGTCATCAGGAAATAGAACAAATCAAAAACAGTCTACATTTTACACAGATACACATTCTATACATTTGTCCCCTAAAACACGAATGAACATACCGTAATTAATCAATTATAGTTTTAAAAGAGTCCAGCAAAACCATATATTTGTAAACATTAGGAACAATTGCACCTTCCCATTAATCTACGACCCTAAAGTGACTTGTGCCTAATTTCCATCAATTATAATAATAACAATAGAAACTGGAATCCATCAATAGCTATCTAAAACCTAACTATGGCATTATTACAGTACAATCATATTTCCCCTAATATACAAGGGCTTAAAGTGCAATGTGGTAAGGTGCTAAATTTTTATCGATATATCCCAAAGACAAAAACAATCAAAAACCTTTCAATTGTAAAGGCCTAAAGTGCAATGCGCTAAACTTCCATCAATACCTCCCAATTATCAAAAAACTTCCAAACTGCTGTAAAAAATGTTATTGCCCCAACCCGTTTAGCATATGCTTCTTCAAATCTCCTTATCCTTTGCATTTTGTTTATCCATTTAGGATAAGATGGGATCTCTTCGGATCTTCAATTTTGGAGAATTAGAGTACGTGTTACTGTAGAGCAAATTGAGATGTACGCCTCTTTGGCTTTGATCAGATCTGGCTTTACTTTAGAAAGCCGGAAGAGAGCCACTTCTGTCTCGGGGTCAATCTTTTTTTTAATAGCCTGGCTTATTGCTGAGGCTACTCCGAAAAGCTTCAAGCATGTAAAAAATATATGAAGCCAGTCTCCCTCACCATGGGACTGGCATTGAAAGCATTTGTTATCCACTTCCGCATGATGTTTATTTAATTTTTTTGGAGTGTAGTAAGCCAGCCACCGTGACAAAAAAGCCATTATTTTAAATGTGGCTCCTCTCAGGGCCTTACTTCCCATCTGGGCTATAGACTGCCATTCCTGAGGAGAGAACGAACAATTGGTCTCCCGGGTTATTTTTCCCAAGAGTTCATCAACCAGGGGAAGTGCCTTACGTTTTATTAGCAAAGAATACCAGTTTCCGACCCCCTTTAATTTAGCTTTATATAGGGCATTGACCTGGTCGATCGAGGCACCACTTGGCAGAAGATTGTAGTTTTTTGATAAAATGTACTATCTGTAAGTATTCCGAGAGCCCAGGCTTGATTCGATTGCCAGTTCTGCCTAGAACCTCATCCCAAGAGATCACGGTCTTAGCAATTAGGAAGTTGCCCAGATTATCAAAGCCACTGTCCTTCCATCTCTTAAGGCGACTGGAATGAATTTGCAGACCAAAAACCCTACATTCCTCTAACTTTAAAAAAAAATAAACAAAAAAAAAAAAAGCTTGAAGACTTCACTTGTTTAAAAAAAGGACTGGAGTCGATCAGAGTAGTCACAAATTGTCTTGCAACTGGTCTTTTTGGGTAGTTTAGATGTTTTTAAAAAGATTGGAATTTGTGTGGCGGACTTACGAATCATTCTTTCAAAAAAATATGCGTCTATGCAATCATTAGGTTCCTGTAGACGTGCTGTATGGTCTAATATTGCAGCCTCGTAGCAGGTTCGTATATTTGGTAAGGCTAACCCTCCTTGATTTATCATCAGTTGTAATATGGGCAATTTAGCCCTAGAGGCCTTTTTATTCCAAACAAATTCCCTAAACATTGAGTCAATTTCTTTAAAATACTCGGAGTTGATTTTTATGGGTATATTGATAAAAAGAAATATTAATAGGAGAAGAATTTACATTTTTAAGAGTGTTACACGGCCAATCAAAGTCAATGGTAGCAGGGTCCACTTGTCCAATAGGGTTTTGATTTTATTTTGCATGGCTATGTAATTCAAACTGAATAAATGTTCTATATTGTTAGAGACATAGATACCCAAATATCTAATTGGCTCTTCTTTCAATGCCTGGGATTCCTAAATTAGTAGGTAAGAAGTTACTATCGTATTAAGTATTAAAATCTCAGTTTTATCTTGGTCTATTTTGTAGCCTCCTATTTGTTCAAATTTACTAAATTCAAAAAGTACTTCTTCCAAAATCTGCTTGTCCAGGCATTGGTACATAATTATGTCATCCACAAAAAGTTTCAGCTTGGCCATCCCTTCCATTGGAGCTCTGATCAGGGGATTTACGTGGATTCTTATAGCTAGGGGTTCAATGAAAAAAGTCAAAAGTAAAGGTGACATCGGACACCCTTGTCCAGTTCCGTGGTTTATTTCCACAACCCCTATTGAATCTCCATTAACTATAACACGGGCTTGGGCACCATGATAGAGTTTTCTCAACATAATTAATACTTAGGCCAGGATGCCGAATTTCCCTAGTCCAAAAAAAAGTGCGTCCCAATTTTCCAAGTCAAACACTTTTTCAGCATTGACCAAAGTAATAAGAGCAGGTATTTTATGGATAGTCGTATAATCAAGGGCTTGAATTAAAAACCCAGCATTTGTGGAAATCGACCTTCCTGCTACGAACCCAACTTGATCACAATGAATTAATTCCTGAGCAATGGGGGTAAAGCGTTGTGCCCAGATTTTCATCAGTATTTTAAAATACGCATTAAGGAGACTGATAGACCTGTAAGAATTGACATCCTTGTCATTTTTCCCCTTTTTACCAAAGCTAACCAATATGGATTCCTTAAAATTCGGGGGAATACAACCTCCCTGTTTGATATCATTAAACAATTTTACGAAGAAGGGGGTCAACTCGTTAAAAAAAGTTTTATAAAATTCAAATCTATTGTTACCAATATTATGGTCATCATTTCTTGCATAATTCTAGCAAAAGTGAGAAATGTTTTCACATACTACCAGTGGGAACAATGCCCTACACCACCGAAAAGTAGTTCAAGAACATTTGCACCGAATTTCTCATATTTTGCAGGGTTTAACACTTCTGACCCAACCTCGTATTACTATAAAGTTGCACCAATATCTGCACAGAATTTTTTTTAACAAACACCAAACAGATTTACTCTGCTTCCTTTATCACCCAGATGTCTGAACAAGGTTTTGGCTTATGGATGGACACTGCGGACTTGAAATTAATCTGGGGTTCTAGGGACTGGCAAGTCCAGGGAACAGAAACCCTGTTTAGAGCATGCCTCATTCCACAGCAGATGATTTTTTTTTAATGGCACTGTGCAACAGACTTCTTGTCTTGGAATAGGCAAGAATAAGGATTTGAACACGCCTCAAATTCCAACATCTTTAAACATCGGGGGGAATTTTACATCAGAAAGAGGGGGTACATTGGATAACATATTGCAATAGAACCCAAAAGGGATGTTTGGTTTGGTCCACTGACACAAACAGATGTCCGGAAAGATTTAGGGGTACCACCGAAGGGTTTAGTATCCATAGGCCAAACCCACGTTATGTACAATGAGAACATCCGGAGGTAGTTACATCATGCAGTGTTGCGAAGTTGTGCCTTGATTGGCTAAAGACCTCAACCCTACCCCAGATGAAACAACGCTCTTCCTTACTCAGAGGATGTGGACCTATGGGATTTTTTATTAGGTCCCAAAAAACCACGTCAGAAGAGTTTTTTGTATGCTGTCTATAATGAAATCTGGAAAATCTCCCAACAAGAAGCTGCAGAGAGATTAAGAGAAATAGAGTTAACCTAGAAAAGGCGTTAGCCGTAGTTGACAATGACATGACTGCATGACTGCATGAACATCCAAGATATATTCACTGGGCAACATTGTATCTTCTGCTTTCGATGTAATAGAACAGGATTTGTCCATATTGCAACACAGACCGTCGCAGTTATGTTCTATTATTTTGTTAAGCTGGACGCTACAGTCATTGTGCCATGGCATTTTATCAACTATGTCATTATTTTCTGCACACAATCTAACAGAAAAGCAGATGAAAATGGCACAGAGGGGAGCAAAATATAAAATGCTGTGCATTGAGAAACTGGACAGGTTACCCTTTAATGTGGTTGAGTCGTCGTCCACAGAATGGTTAATCCACGGCCATATAACATAATCGGTCGCAACATTTCAGTTTCAATGTTGCCTAGAATAACAACAGGCAGGCAGGCTGATATGAGAAGATGGGTAAGGAATTTATCAAGGAGTCCTGGTATTTACCAGACAGATTTCGATGCAGGTGTGAGGATCTGGAAGTGTTCCTAAGTGGAACGAACTGCGAGAATGCTTTAAGTGGATCCCTCATATGCCAGGATATTATGCTGCATGGAGCTTGTAATGGGCCTGTGGCGAAATGGTCTTGTCACCTGAGAGGTACCCCGGCAGCTGTGTTTAATTTGGTATTCAAGCTTCTCTCGAATGAGAGTTACTTGATGCTGAATGATCAAGTTTGTTGTGGGTTGCTTCCGGGCATCGCATATCTAGTCACTGTGAGCTCCAGGGTTACTTGCTGTATACAAGTATTGTTTCCACCAACACAGTCAGGGAGGCGCCGTTATGGCCTTTGCTAAATGTTTCCTTTATACGGTTTGAAAACTCCTAGCAGAATGAAAGCTATGCTTTCACAACATACCGTGCCCTCAACCTCCGCCTGGGAGACTTTAGATCTCCAGATCGCAAGGTCCTCGGCTGAGATACAGGCACTTATACGTACAAACTGCCCTTTCCATTTCACAGAAATGGTAAGCCGTATCTTTAACATGCCCGATATGACAGGCGTTATACACCTATTTAAGACCATAAGCATCTTTCATACGTCCCGCCGTCTTTGGAAGCATTTTTGGAGGGCTTCCGTTGATCCTGTTACTAATAGCAGGAATCCTGATTGTTACCTTTCTGCTATGCAATGGACGTCCCAGCCACCAAGGAGGTAGCAACAGCTCTCCTGGAGCGTAAATACCATGATCAAATGGTACAACATCTAGGCACACCTCACCTACGGGAACTGAGCACCTCTTGGTTCCTGTCATTTAGACCAGTCTGGATGGACTACGTCCTATCTGTACTCTGATGCCTGTTCTGCGGAGAAGAATGCATGTTGGACCTCTATCTGACACTTTATCGGTTGCGCTACCGGCCGTTGATGCTTTACTGGACCCGATAACGGCCCATGTTCTGCAGTGTCCTCAGCGTATTCCCATGTTGTTGGCAGCATTCTTAGAGCCACCACAGGTAGTTTTGGGCACCGGCTCCTATAAAACTCAGGCCTTGGATGTGGCGTAGGCTGCCCCGGCATCTGCTGCAGGCAGTACGGAAGATCATCTGTTCTCAATTGACATTTTTTGTGAGGTGTTACAGGGATCGTCAGCTGCGTATGCAAACAGCAGCAATGTTGCGTCTACCAGCATGTCGCGTGCTGGGAAGATTTGGCTTTTAACTTTTTCGAAATTCTAAACTGAAACATTTTGACCTGCATGGCTTTCGAGATGCTTGTAGTTGTTTGGACTATATAAACGGACACTTTAGAGCCACTACTTGAATGATTTTGTAAAGGGTTTTTTAATGCTTTTTAACTTCTCTTAAAAATGTTATTTGTTGCATACAAACCTCTAGATGCCTTAGTAGTACGCTAGAATTTAGTAATGCCGTCCAGTCGGATGAGGAGTGGGTGTTATTTTTCAAATAGGTACCCCAATATAGGTCTAGGTATTATCACAACCCTTCACCTACATTCTCCTCTATACTACATACATAACGGATTTGGAGGACTGACATTTTACCCAGATACAATACTACACATAAATGTAGGGTCTTTCCCTGGTCACTGGCCTCATAAATTATGCATGAGGAGTCTTAGGTTCTTGGAATCACAGCAAGACCATTATCTCATGCATAATAACTGTGTATAAAGTTCATTCCCGACGTCATGCTAAGTCGGGATACTGGTACAGCAAGGTAGAACCCCTGGGGATACCTTAGGGTATATAAACATCACATCTTGCTGAGATAGGCAGAGGAGATCTCGACCTCCATGCCGACACACTGACGCGAGACGCTGAGGTTCCAGTATGCAGATACTCCAGCCTGCAGTGGTCTAACATCCCTTGCAGGCTGTTCAGCTCGAGACCAGAATGGGGTCCCACAGTCTAACATCAAGTAATGGGGTTGTCTTTATCCTTGAGGGATTCTTGGCTTTACACATATCCACATGCTTGGTACACTTGGGTACATCTAGTTAGGGTGTATCATAAGAGTGCGCATTTTATTGCCATTTATTTTATATACTTGCCTATATTTATGATTTTAGGCAAAATGGTAGAAACCTACCATCTATTTACTTTTAGTGCTGTTACTCATTTATTTATGCTACTGCCTACTGGTGATTTCAGTGCACTTATTTTACACTAGAATAATGACTATTCAATACTTATTGAAAACGTCCCAACCGTTTATTCTGTGTATATCTCTGAGAACAAGTGAGCACGAGTGACTGAGCAAAAAGTATGTTACTGTTTTCAAGGTCCTGAGGGATCAGGGTTGTCATGTTCAATAGTTGCCAAGAACTATTCTCTCCTTGGTAAGAGGAGGTTATAGTGGCATTGCCAGCTAGCTGGTATACAGGCCAACATATCCGATGGGGGTGTCTGGAATCAGTCTGGATACCAGTCCCGCAGTGTATGTTTTCTAAACGCGCAGATCCTATATAGGTCTTACAGACACTACATGACAGAACCAGCACCACCCCCCCCCCCCCACACCCACCCGAAAAAAAATAAGCCATCACAGCTGGTAGTACTAATGTGAGGGCAACCCACCTGACTACCTTGGAGCATAAGAAGCCACTTTAATAATCCACCCAAATAAAGAGCTTTTGGGAAGCATAGGCTACTGCCTCCACCTTCTAACACCAGCCAACTTGCAGAGACTGCTCATGTAGCTTTTGAATGTATACTTCTAATTCAGCCATTGTGGAAGCTTTAAGTACACTAAAGGTATTAAGGCTGACCATGGAAAAGTGATCCTTCATCAGTTTTTTCACCTCTTTTCAGGCTACCTCTACCTCTCACTGTTGCTCTATCCACTGTTTATCAATTTTTTGGAACAGTAGGCTATATAATGTAAGTGATTCTCGAATGACATTTTCTGAAAGTTTAATGTATAGTTCAATATGTGGGCTTGAATTTGCAGATATTGAGTAATGATATTCAGATTTTGAATAGGGGCAAAATTCAAAAAGAAGACACAAGTACACATAAGTCAAACCAAAGTCCTGATCCAGGATCCTTACCAATGTAGGTCCTAAAGAGTCTTCAAGATAAATAACTCCTTGTCAGAATGGATTGTCATTCTCTAATCTCATGTTACTAAACACTGTTTAAAAACTATATTTTTATTAAACCTCTTCAACAAACAAACCAATGTGCTTAAGACTTGAGCACTGGCAGACTTACCTCCGAGACAGGACAGCAGTATTCTGTCATCAAAATGGAGGTAAAGTTAGTGGCCATAACAGCATCAACATGCCCATCAAAATAAATACCCAATACCTCTCTCTGTTGCTCTACCCACGGTCGTTTTAATTTTTTGGAATTACAGTAATTTTTGAGTAGCTTTTAATGGAGTTTAATGTAAAACCCAATATGTTGGCTTGAATTTGCAGATATTGAATATACAATTCTTATTTTGAATGAGGGTATGATTCCATAAGATCACACAAGTACACAAATCACTCCAAATTCCTTTTGGATGATCGTTATGAATATGTATCAAAGTGGCCCAAAATGCCCAACTCCGTGTCAGACAGGATCACTATTCTCCAAGCTTATTTGTCTTAATATTTTTTAAAAATATATATTTTTATACATTTAACACATAAACCAATGTGTACAAGAGCATAAGCACTGGCAGACTTAATGCAGAGACAGGGCAGCAGTATTCTCTTAAAATAATAGATGTACCTTTAGAGGCATTAACATCATTAACCCCCTCCGTGCACGTGACATTTCCGCGCTGTGCGGGAGTTTATTAGTGGGCGGGGATTCGGACGGCCCCCGACGGCCTGCGCACATGCCCACCGTGACGCATGATGGCTCCCAGCCATCACGAGCATGGAAGAGGTTAAGATGTCCATCAACATACTGAGCTGACAAAAACTGAGCTGACAAAGAGAGGAGGGTTGAAGGCAAAAAGTTATGGGAGAACCACGCTAAGAATGCCAGGTCTAACAGGCCAAGAAGTCACCCCCCCCCCCATAAAAAGGATCACAGCCAATAGTAGTAATAAGAGGGCAACTCATCTGACTACCTTAGAGCATCAGAAGCCACTATAATAATATATAATAGGTTGCAGCAGTGATTTTTGAGTAACATTTTCTGAAAGTGTAATGTACATATCAATATATGGGCTAGGCCTGGGCAGAGGTCGCAGAGTCGTGCTACGCAAAGCTCCGCGGAGTAACAAAAAAACTCCACTGCTGATGGGTGGAGATTCCCACACGGCCTTTCACGTTGTTTTTTCCCATCAAACACAATGCAGAGTACGTCCTCGCGTTGCAAATCATGCAAGTACCAATGGGGGCCAGAACCGGTGGGAGCCAGTTGCTGAGTGCAGCAAAAGGCAGGGATAGCTTACAAAGGCAGCAGGACTTTGAAGCTTCTCCTTTGTGGACCCAGCCCCCATCCTGGGCAAGAAGGCATTTCACCTCTGCCTAGCATAGGCTTTGTTTCTGAATCGAGTGTGTGGAGGCTCTCTACCCAGGGGTCCAGAAACCTGTCTGGTGGTGGCAAATGGCAGGCAGCCATTCAGGAAACACATCAGGGCTGGTTGATTTTCAGGGGCATCTCTAAGATAACTTTGGAGTGCATTTTGCATTAAATCCCACACTGGCATCAGTGTGGGTTTAATGTGCCGAGACATTTGCTACCACACTTTCCAGTTTTTAGTGAGCCATTATGGAGCTCTGAAGTTTGTAATGACCATCTCCCAGACCATATACTCTTTATGGATTTACTACACACAGTGTCTGAGAATGGACTGTGCGGGCATAGGACTCATGCCACTGTGCCCTCACTTGAGGGCTAGTGCACCCTGCTAGATGGGTGACATAACTAGGCAATATGTAGTGGGTTGCAGACATGGCACACAGGGATGTGAGCATTGTCGACTCACCAAAACACTGCACTGGTAGTGTGTGAATGTTAAGGTACAGGGCCCTTAAAAGTGGCACAATAAGTTTTGCAGCCCTTAGAAGCCTTTGTCACAGTGCCCTTGGTACCCATGGTACCTTTTAGAAGAGGCTTACTTGTGTGCCAGGGATGTGACAATTGGCAGTACAAAGGTACCGCTTTGAGTAAAAGCAGAGGCCCCGGGAACCCGGTTGGCAGCGACCCAGGGCACACCAAGTCAGATTGCATCAGATGTAAGATAAAACGTGAGGGGTCACCATGCAAAAAAAGGGACATTTTCCTACAAATGTTTTGTAAATAAATACTTTTACTACTTTTTGTAGCACATAAACCAATGTGTACAAGACCACAAGCGCTGGCAGGCTTACCTCAGAGACAGCACAGCAGTCTTTTGTTAAAAAATATAGGTTCAGCTGAGAACCCTTTTGACTTAAAACCAAAGTTTACACACTGCAATTAAATTTTTTAATTGAATCTTTTTAAAGTACCTAGGGTGGCCATATTGGAGTAGAAAATGGTTATCTTCACCAGGAAGGTTTTCTGTTAACACTCCGAATCAAGACGAAATATGGTGATTATCATCAATTAACAGCGCCTTGTTTTTTTCAGAAAGAAGGCCCAATAATATATTAGAAAATTCTGGGAGTGCTATCCCTCCATCTATGCCCTGATATCAAAATCCCTAAGGACACCCAAGTGGTGCCTACAAAATACTTTAGCCACCCCACCGTTAACTGCAGGTTTGATATGCTGGGGTCACTTAATTAAACAAGGATCCTTGGTGTGATGGGACGTCTTAGCAAAGAGCACAAATCACAGCATATCAAGATTTAAATACCATCAGTTAGCTAGTTCCGTGGACAAACCAACATCGGGCTCAAAATGTAATGGGAAAAAGAATTAGCCCTGCACAAGATGTGTCTAAGTGGTAATGGGCTCTGTTTCGAGGTGGAGACAGCCCCCCAAACCTACCAGAAGAGATCTGGAAGGCAGACCTGCCAGAACTTGATATTCTACATTCATGGCAAGTATCTATGTCTACACTTTGGGTAACGATAAGATCTGCACCACTTAGGAGGAATCCTCTATTTACCTTATACAGGGCATACTGGTCACCTAAGAGGCTCTCGAAGATGGGAGGAAGTAAGAAGAGGTTTTGTCCTAAATGTGCACTAGAGAACACGGATGACGTTTGTCTACTTTGACAGTGTGCAGCCATCCAATTCTTCTGGCAGGAGGTGGGCAAATTTCTTACAGGAATTTTTGGGTAGAGAATAGAGAAAAGCCTCGATTTTATTATTTTTTAAATCTTAGCTGGTGAGAGGGCTGCACACAAACTGGGGAAATTTGTGCCCGACTGCCCTTTACACCCTGATAATTATTGCACAAAGAGAAATATGTATATGTATAATATGGGACCCCTCCATTACACCCTCTTAATCGGATTGCGTGGATTGCTCTAAAGGTTCACAAAAAAGAAAAAATGTGGGACCCCCTATACTATAATATGGGGTTAAGATAAAGTAACATGGCGGGGTGGCTTGACTTCTCTGGTGGCCAGAATTTGTAAACACTCGCACACGTCTAAAAGTCCAAGGATTTAAGACAAACTTCAACAGTTGAGGAGGATGGTGGTCACATAACTCACCCCCACAAATAGATTGAAGGAGGCATGATAAGGAGCTTAACCCAACCAAAGGCCCTGTTGCACTCGCGGGTCACTACCAGGTCCTATCCCTGTCTATGTCATATATGAGGATTTAAAAAAAAAATAGAGATTCAGGTATCGGCAATAACAATTTATGTCCATCAAAAAAATTGCACCACAATAGAAAAGGCTACCAAACAGTGAGCCGCCAGACACAGAGCCACCAAGTACAGAAGGGTTGAAGGCAAAAAGTTAGGAGAGAACCACACTAAAGATGCCAGGACAAGAACAAACCCCTCCACCCCCCTAAAGAAAACAAGCTTTCACAGCTGGTAGAAGTAAAATGTGCAACACATATGACTAGCTTGGAAAAGTCAAGAATTAGCATAAACTACCAAAATAAAGAGTAGGATGGAGCAGGTGTCCATGCCTTCCAAAAGCTAACACCAGCCACCTCACAGTGGCTTGTCGTGTAGATTTGAATTTACAGTACCAATTCTGAACCTGCTTTAGCTTCATGTACACTAGAGGTATTGAGGTATGGGAAGTTGCTCAAGTTGTCCTACCTTTTAGGCTGACCCCAGGGAAAGTGATCCCTCACCAGTTTCTTAACCTCTCTTTTCAGGCTACCTCTCATGCTGGGGAATACATTGCAGTGAATTTCGAGTGGCATTTTCTGATACTTTAATGTACAGTTCAAAATGTGGGCTTGAATTTACAGATATTGAAATTCAGATTTTGAATGTGGGCAAAATTCCCTAAGATAACATATGTAAACATGAATGTTAGCAAAGTCCTTACCCAGAATCCTTATGAATAAAGTCTCAAAGTGGCTTAAAGACACCCAGCTCATTGTCAAACAGGATCACCAGACTAAGCCTGTTGGATTAAACAAAGATTTTAAATACATATTTTTCTTTCATTTTTTTCAGCATAGAAGAAAGAAAAGTGTGTAAGACCATAACCGCTAGCAGGCTTAACCCAGACAGGACAGCAGTTTTTTGTTATCAGAATGGAAGTACAGTTAGTGGCAATAACAGCATCAACATGCCGATAAAAAGAAATGCCAAAGTTTGATTCACCCAGACAAAAGAACCCCTTTGGGAGCCGAAGGCATTACCTGACTCCTCCAGACTAATGGCAGTAGTCCCCTACAACCACCGGTAAAAACAGTGTACTAGACCTAAAGAATCGCTGGCCAGTGGGCCCTCTGAGGTATTGCCCAAAAGAAGAAGTTCCACTGAATTGTGGGAAATGCAGTCCTGACCTACATGAACTTTCAGGCAGCTACCATGTTCCCCAAGACTTCCGGATATTGAAATTTGTACTGTGCTTACCAATGCCAAGGCTTGTTGGTTGCCAGTCTGGCAACCACCCTCTTTTTTTAACGCTGTACTCGAGTGAACTCCACAAAACCTTCATCTGACATCAGTAGTGGCTTGGTTGTCAACGTTTTGCACCCTGTTCCCCACCAGTACTGGATAAGCAGTAAACCCAGCTCTCCCACAGCTTCCACTTCAGCATCAAGTACAGCCAGGACAACTCTGCACCTGGGCTTCTTGAGCCAGGTAAAAATGAACTGACTGTTGGGGCTTGATCCAAGGACAACATCACCTTTACCTACCTTGGGTTCCCTGCAACTCGACCTGAAAGTGACCGATTATCACTGCCTCTTTTCCCATTGACCGCAATGCAAGAAGTTCTGCAGTAGTGAATGACTGATTTGTGTGCTCTTCTAATTCCACAACTCCAGGTTTATGTATCTGCTCCATTTCATTTACGTGTATAAATTAAGATAAAAATCTGCTTTATTTTTTATACATTGGTGTTGGGTTTCTTTCGAGTCGTGGCAATTACTTATCGTCCATGTTGGTACTGTGAAATGCTTAACACATGTTTCTCTTTGACACTCAACCAGGACTGAGCTAAGGAGTTCTTATTATGAATCAAGGACCATCTTTGGGGCATTGTGAGAGTACTGCATGGTGAAGCCTAACCAGCATCACCACCAGTGGCAGCTTGCATAGGGCATGCTGCGGGGCAGTGAGGTGGGGGTAGTAAATTTGGACATACGACGGAACAGAGGAAAGTAATAATTACATTCCTCTGTTCTGTCGAATGTCCGAGTTTACTACCCCCCCAAACCCGCCACACCGCACGCCCTATGCGAGCCGCCACTGATCACCACAATTCTCAAACTTCCTAAACTACAGATTTAGAGTCAGATGACCATCACTGGATTTCTCCGTCGGGCACGTCAGTATTTTTTTTATCTTGAGAGAGAAAACAATGACCCTGACATGAAGGAAAAAAACTACGCGTGTCAGATGCAAATCTTTCACAACTTCTGCTTTGAGAATGAGTAAAATAAAAATTCTGTACTGGGCAAAATACTACTGCTTTCTCAGCAGAAGGACTATAATCGGGGATACTGAAATTGTGCAGCAGTGTTTCATAAATTAGGCAGCAAGAATAGGAAAATGATCTGACCTAATGCAGTACAATTTATGATAGTATTACTTCATAATTGTGTCATTTGTTTCCACGTTTACACTGTCCTGGCAATTGCTTCACCTCATTAGTACCACTTTAACATCCAAATACATTAATAAACAACTGAAAGATGACCAGTTAGCCTTTTCATAGACCCTTCCTCTGCGCAGTAGGAGCGGTCACAGATAATGGTAACTTACTATAAAGGTGTGTCCCTGTGGTACCGCTTCGGTGGGTGGTTTTTGGTTAGCACCAAGATGCTGGTGAGAGTACTATACACTTTATGAAACATCCTCCTGCTTTCTCCATCCTTCCTACCTACCTCTTACTTCCGCCTCATCCCTCCTTCCTCATCCCCCTTCCTTCTAATCCCTCCTCTTCTTAATCCTCGGACTGTACTCATTTAATCAACATCCCAAGCAAGGATACATCGACCCCACAAGATTAAAATTAGTTGCATACAGAAAATAGTGACCCTAATGGTACTTTGAAACCCTTAAATAATAAAGTTTTTATAATTTTGGCCCCCATTACCTAGGATGAAGTCACACTAGCCCTAGAAAGATGTGCAAACTGATTGGAACCAGGCCCCAATAGACATTTTTAAAATTGAAATGGTTCTTTGGGCCCCACTTTTACAAAAAGTGTTCAATACCGTTGTGGGGGGCTGGATACCAAGAATATGGGCCGAAAGTATTATTGTCCCGATTTTTAAAAAGGACGACAGAAGTGACGCCAAACGCCATCGCCCTATTTCCCTCCTTGACACAACCTCAAAATGGATAGGTAAGATCTTGTTGGAGAGGTTAGAAATATGGACAGATGAAAATAAAATCCTCTCAGAATCACAGTACGGTTTCAGAAGAGAGATAGGGACAATTGAACAATGTATTAATTTGCACCCATTGATTAGTAAATATACAATTTAAAAAAGGGCCATTTAGACCTTTGTTTCGTTGACCTCACTAGTGCTTTTGACCTAGTAAACCATGCTTAACTATGGTAAACTTTGATTCACATGAGAACACCAAATGCTATCATTGTATACCTCTCACAAATATATAGCTGTTTGAGTACAACAGTTCGATATGGGCTAGAGGGAGAGTGCACCACCAGCTTCAGGGTAACCGGGGAATTAGGCAGGGATGTGTGCATGCTCCACTTCTTTTTCCCCTATGTTAGACCTGGCACCATTAGCGTGAGTCTCCCTTCCATTTTTTCGCTGCGTCTCCTCTGTTTTTGCTGGTTATAGATGCTCTGGGCGCTGTGCCACTGCCATTCAGTGCCACAGCGCGAATGCTCCCTTTGTAAAGATGACATATGAATTGGTACATCCATGATTGGCTTATTTGGTTTACCTGTTAGTCCCTAGTAGCGTGGCCTGTGTGTGCCCAGGGCTGGTAAACCGAATGCTGCTGGTGGGCCTGCAGCACTGGTTTGTGCCACCCACAGAAGCAGCTCGTAAAGTGTGTCTCAGACCTGCCACTGCAGTGTCTGCGTGCAGTCCAGAACTGCCATCTTGGCAGTGAAGTGCACCCACTTCCCAGCCCCTAAACCTTCCCTTGGCATCTTGTAAGCCCCCCTTATAATAGGGCGCATTGTATGTGTAAGGTAGGACATGCCCCGATGTATGTAGCATGTCCTAGTAGTGAATTACACCCCATTTCGTTTTTCACTACTGTAAGGCTACCTGTTCTCCATAGGCCAGAATGGGAGGTCTGGGCTATTACATTCTATAGTCCTAACTGACCCACAGAACATGGTAGAAAAACGAATCTAGTATGCCTGAGCTCAGAATATTAAAATACATCTTTTAGTGAAGGTTATTTTTATATTCTGTGTTTGAAACTACCACTTTTAGAGTATAGGTACTTTCTTGCCTAAGCCTTCCAGTTTTCTCTGCTATGATGTGTATTGGCTGTCTGGTTTTGGAGGGACAGGGCAGGCTGAGTCAGACCTGGGTTGAATAGAGCGACCTGCCTTGGTGTGAGGGGAGGGGTAGCTCCTGCACTTGAATAGGACTGTGCCTGGCAAGGTGAACGCTGGCTCCACCTCCCACTGTGCGTCTGAGGCAGACCCCCTCTTTCTGAAAGGAAGGATGCAGCCTGATCAACAAAGTGCTCCAGGGCTGGGCAGAACTGGTTCTGCCTGGGTTCAGAGACTTGGGACCCCTAAGAACAAAGACTTTGGGGGTATAAATATTTGTGCACAAACCCCTACAAATGGTATTGCTCCTGGATAACAAGAAGAACCTCTGTCCGTGTGGCTACAAGAATCTGCAGGAGAAGGACTGTGCTTGTGCGCTGTTCCTGGGACTGGCCTGCAGCTGTTACTACTGGACTTCAAGAAGAGGAAATGAACTTTGATTGGACTTTTATTTCTTTTGCTACAGCAACTACCCAAGGGCTAGGAGAGAGCTAGCCTCCTGCTGGAGTCTCAGGCACATCAGACTCCACCATCAGCCTCCTGTTTCCTCCCAGCGAGGATTACTATCTGCAGGTGAGGCTCCTGGGTGTTCCAGGGCCTCTAGTTCTACTGCTGAGAAGAGAGCACTGAAAATCGTCGCTAACCTCCGTTAGCGAGCCGCTGCAGCTGGTGAGCGTGAGAAAAATCGCCGCTCCGCTGTCGCAGAGTGCTCGCTAACCCCGAAGATCGTCGCAGCACCTGTCTGCGGGCCTGAAAACGCCCGCTATCTGGAAATCATCGCAACAGGATCATCGCAGCGCGGACGCAGAGCGTTCGCCATTTTCCCCGCACCGCATCGTCGCTTCCTCGCGGAGCGCCAACTTTGTCATCGCAGCAAGATCGCACACGCAACAGGTTCGGTGCATCATCCTCCCTTTGCGGCAAGGATTTTATCGCATCACCGGATCAGCGTGAAGGAGTTTGTCGCTTTTGTCCTGCCCGCAACCCAGCGCATCATCCTCCCTTGCGGTAAGGATTCAACGCATCACTGGCTAGCGTGAGGAAATCTATCGCAACAACTCCTTAGCGACATTTTTGTTGCTTTGCTCCAGGAACCAGATACTTTGTGAGTAAAAGGGTCGCAGAGACCCCTGCCTTGAACTAGACATCATTTTGTGCATCCTGAACTATTTTTCCTTGCAGCATTTCTAAAGTAATTATATTTTTATAGTATGGTGGATTGTTACTGTTATTGGTCTTGTGATTAAGTCTACATAAAAATACCTATTTTTCATAACTACTTGAGTGGTGTCCATTTGTAGTGTTACTCATTTTATTACTGTGTATGGTCATAAATGCTTCACACACTGCCTCTGAGATAAGCCTAGCTGCTCGTGCTACGTTACCACAGGGTTGAGCAGGGGTTGTCAAAAGGTGTAGGCTGCTTACTCTGACTTAGGAAGGAGGGTCCCTACTTGGACAGTGGCCAGCCATTGCCAACTAGAGACCCCCATTTCTAACACCCTATACAGAAATGGAGTAGATGAAAGTTAGCAAAAGTTAAATGCTGATGTCCCTAGAGTAGGCAAACGTGCTGTTCCGACTTTGCTCTATGCGGATGACGCAGTTCTTTTATCGAGAACTGGGAATGAACTCCAGACCTTAATTGAGAAATTTGCAGAATTCATGCATGAAAAGGACTTGGTGCTTGGCTTGAAAAAGACATTCACAATTGTGTGTAGGCAAGAAAAAGTCAAGACTAGGACCCCCCACGTGAATAGTGTCCCTATTGCAGCAACAAATTCATTTGTATACCTAGGATTAGTATTTACAGCAAATGGACATTGGGGAGCCCATATTGAATAATGTAAATTAACATTTATTAGGATAACTGAGGCAATCTTCAGATTTTCAAAAAAAATGAGTAATAAACCTAACAGGGAAATCATGACACTATATAAGAGCAAATGTTTCACTGAAATCTGTTATGGCGCAGCACTTAGGGAAGCGGCTAATTGTGCAATCCTCCAGTCTCAACAAAACATTTTTTTACGATGGCTGCTAGCTGTACCCAACTCTACCCCTACATATAGTGTGCACAAAGAACTGGAAGTCTCTTACATTAATGATTTTATTAGTACAGTAAGTTTAATGCCTGGTACGGGATATGGAGCAAGGTAGGCACAAAGTTTACCCAGGACGTTATAAAGGATTGCCTTGCACTCGACCATGGGAAAAAAATCCCATGGCTGATGTATATCAAAAATCTTTTAAATGAATGCGCCAGAAATATTGATTTTATCAATCCTTCCCGAATACTTGAGTATGACAAAAAAAGACTTGTAGATTAGTCTTATAGAATCACGTAATTGGTTAAGGGACGTTAATGCAAACTGGAAACCTTTGCCCAAGGCATACTGTGATAGGACCCTTGCGATAGGGATACAATATTACTTATTACAGGTCACACACACAAAACACAGATTTAACCTTACAAGACTAAGAATGGGATTAGCCCACTTTTTAATTGCTTTTTTTTGGAGATATTAGGAAGAGTCTTTTACGACCATTGTTTTTAAAGGAAAGACTGTTCACATATAAAACTGCCTTTGAGTACATCTGTGGCCTAGCAAATGATAGAGTTTGTGGTGCAGTGAGTGTTTATATCCAGAAGGCAATCAGTATGAGATACAATAATTCACATCCTGAGGCCTTTGTATATGAAGAAAATGGGTCACATATTGATAAATGATGTCCAGGGTTGTAGTCCTGTTTTTAAATTATATATTTCGCACATTGCACTTTATATATTACGCATTTTCGTACATATTGATGAAATTCAAAACTTAATGCACTTTACTGTCTATTCTGTGACGAATAGCGAAGTTACCAGGGTCATAGCCCTGCTTTGAATTGGGTATCCTGTACGTAGCACTTTATGCATATGGTCTTTTGGTGTTCGTTCCCGAGATCTTTATCTTTTCTTAAATGCATTTTATTGTATACTTTGTGATGTGAAGATGTTTATTAATTTCAGGATGCTTTTAGGATTGTTTTTTTACCTACTAACTCGCTTAGCTCCATGATGCTCCTCGGAGTGAAGGTCGCGCTTTATAAATGCCTCATTACATTACATTTTTAACCGAATAAAGCCTGTTTGATTTGAGTCGGATACAGATTGCACATAGCTCTCTTCAACAGGCGCCTTAAACCACAGATGAATTTTACTGATCCTGAAATCCACAACATGCAGTTTAGACTCTAATCTCTGCAGCAGTTGCATTAAACTCCGATACTTCTTATTGGAGTATAAACCTGAAACCTGCAGGACACAGGGTAGCATCTCTGTAGTGAGCTTGTTAACCGACGGAGCTATAATATGAGGACGGAAGTTTGTTGTCACAGTAAAACAGATCTTTACAGCAGATTTATTTACCTGGCGCAGGTACAACACACAGGGGACAAACCTGTGCTTCTGAACTGCCTGATCGGACAGGGGCTGTAACATGGGAATCATGACTGCACCAACCCTACTAGCCTCTCTGAGGCCTGACCAGTCAGGCATGTTTCCAGTTAGGCTGCTGCCGCCAAAAGGGAGGAAGGGCTGGGTCTGAGTCCATCCAACCGGCATACCTGACAAGGGACTGACTCTGTATCAAACAGGCTGGAAGGAATGGAGCAAAGGACCTCTTGACCCCTCCTGGACGGTCAGTGTTAGACTAGCTAGGACTTTCCTCCCACCTGACTTGATGCATGTGGCCTGTGGTTGAGAACCTGTGTGTGTGTGGTTCTTGCAGAGCTGGTGGGAATGAGGTAGAGGTTGTACAACCCTGTAATTACCCTCTCATATTGGGTCACTGCTGGACTAGGTCTTGGGTTCACCCTCTACCTGCCAGCAGGGACCATGCATCATTTCCATCTGAAGGTCACAGAAGCGACAAGACAAGAGTCTATACTCTGCATAACCAACCCTTTTCCCCAAAGCATTAGGAAGCAGAGCAGCCCCAATAGTGTAGACTGCCAAGTTAGTCGGCAAGGTAAATAAAAAAATCATGCCCATGACTTAAAGCAGTAATTGCTAGTGTGATGGCAGCAAGCAGACTAAGTGGGGCAAGAGAAAGTTTGAAAAAGACCGTTCCGTTTGCTGGTACAATAGGAAGGGTGTCCCTGGACTGAAATAAAACAAGTATTGGAAAAGCCACTAGATCTGTGTTTGATGTGCTAATTCCAACAGTGCAAGCTCCTGCTGGCGCCCTCTCACGGGTCTTGCTCGAATGTTCAGACACAGCTGCACTCAGGCAGCTCCACATAAGCACTGAGGTGGGAGATGACAGCCAATAGCATTAGTTGAGCTACATTACACTGTCCAAGCCAAAATGCAACGGATTGTCTCAAGCCAAGAGATTCGTTGAATGAAGTAAGGCAATTATTGAAAGAGCAGATCCAAACTTAACGCATTACGCTGTTAGTGATTGGTTTGCTTAAAACCTGTGCTTTCAAAACCCACACCCAAAAACAAATCCATGGATGAGAGGCAGACTGATTGCAGTGGGTACATTTGGAGGGCCACCTCAACAAATAGATTACTTTTAACTGCTCTTGGATTCAGACTCCCACCTGAATCCACTTTGATATGCAATAAAAGCACTATGTTTTAACAGTGATCCTCTTAGCCTCCCTTCAGGATTTCTGTTTACAGGCCAGACCTGCATGCATTTAAGAATTCCTGGGCCGTGCACGCACACTCAAACCACATGTCCTACCGTGGAAGACATACAACAGCATTATTCACATCCTTGCAGTTACTAACTAACTCACCACCTGGGGGAGGGGGCATGGGAGATAGGTAAGCGCCAGCAGAAAACCTCTCAGCGCTCGTAGGTAACACCAGAGCAGTACAAACCTTGTGGATGTAGCAGAGCAAAGGAATGCTATAGTTTATAGTGGTGAAACTCTGCTTCACAGGGAATGCTGAATTTATCAGGAACTTCTCATTGCACATGGAGTGCAGACTTCACAAGTGGAGTTCATTTCTCTGCTCGGGCTTACTGTTGTGTAGCTTTTGAATTTACAGTTCTAAACCGGATATTGCTGAAGCTTCAAGCACGCAAGAGGTATTAAGGCGTGGGGAGCTGCTCAAGGTGTCCTTTCTGTTAGGCTGCCCCCATGGTAAGTGATATTTGACAAATTCCTTAAGCTCTCTTTTCAGGCTATTTTTAACTCTGACTGTCGCTCTGTCCACTTCTTATCAATCTTTGGCTGCCCTAGGCAAGATATTACAGTGATTTGTGAGTGGAAGTTTAATGTAAAAGTCACTTTGTGGGCTGAATTTGCAGATATTGATAATAAAATTCAGATTTTGAATGTGGAAAGAATTCCATAAGAAGAAACAAGTACACTTGAATAATCAAAATGTCTTTTTTCAGGATCCTTAAAAATATAGGTCTTAAAAGGGATTTAAGACACCCAACAACTTATAAGGCAAGCTAACCATTCTCAAAGCCATTGTAACTAAACTAAGTTGTTTAAAAAAATATTTTATTATATTTTTTCAACACATAACAAACCAATGTGTACAAGACGATAAGCTATGGCAGGCTTAACTCCGAGATAGGACAGCAGCATCCAGTTAACATAATAGTGGATAAGTTAGTGGCATTAACAGCATTAAGATGTCCATCAAAAAAATGCACCAGAATAGAAAAAGCCACCAAATAGTGAGCTGCAGAAAATGAGCCACCAAAAATCGAGCTGACAAATAATGAGCCGCAAAAATATTGAGCCACCAAAAACAGAACCTCCAAACACCAAGTTGCCAAAAATAGAGCGGACCAATAGTGACTGCCAAAAAAAGCAGAGCCACCAAAAAGAGCAGAGCCACCAAAAAGAGCAGAGCCACCAAAAATCAAGCTGACAACTAGTGCGCAGCAGAAAATTGAGCCACCAAAAATAGAGCTGTAGTAAATTGAGCCACCAAAAAGTGAGCTGCAGAAAATTGAGAAACCAAAAATCGAGCTGACAAATAGTGAGCCGCAAAGATATTGAGCCACCAAAAACAGAACCGGCAAAAACAGAATTGCCATAATGTGAGCTGACCAATAGTGGCTGTGAAAAAGAGCAGAGCCACCAAAAATAGAGCCACAAAAAACAGCGCCAGAAAAAATATGAGGGGTGAAAAAAGTTCGAGGAGAATCATGCCAAAGATATCATGTCCAACAGGCGAAGAATATACCCTCCCCAACCCCCCAAAATACATCAAGCCTTCACAGTTGGTAGTAGCACTGAAGGGGCAAAACATCTGACTAACTTGGAATATAAGAAGTCAAGAAGTATCATAATATACCCAACTAAAGAACAAGTGGCGGCAGGTTTCTATGCCCCTCAATAGCTAACACCTGCCTCCTTGCAGTAGCTTGTAGTGTAGCTTTTTAATTTACAATTCCATTTCGGACATTGCTGAAGATTCAAGTACTCAAGAGGTATTCAGGCATGGGAAGTTGCTTAAGACATCCTACCTTCTAGGTTGACCCCAGGGAAAGTGATCTTTCACAAATGTCTTAAACTCTCCTTTCCGGCTACTTGTAACTCTTACTGTCGCTCTGTCCACTTCTTATCAATTTTTTGCTGCCCTGGGCAAGACAATACAGTGATTTTTTAGTGAAGGTATAATGTAAAATTCAATTTGTGGGCTGAATTTGCAGATATTCATAATAAAATTCAGATCTAGCATGGGGAAAGAATTCCATAAGACGACACAAGTACACATAAATAATTAAAATGTCTTTATTGAGGAGCCTTAAAAATATATGTCTTAAAAGGGATTTAAGACACCCAACAACTTATAATCAAGCTAACATTCTCTAAGCCATAGTAACTATACAAAGTTGTTATAAAAAAATGGTTTAATTACATTTTTTCAACACATAACTAACCAATGTGCACAAGACAATGAGCTATGGCAGGTTCAACTCCTAGAGAGGACAGCAGTAGCCTGTTAACATAATAGTGGTTATGTTAGTGGCATTAACAGCATTAAGATGTCCATCAAAAGAAATGCACCAAAATAGAAAGAGCCACTAAACAGTGAGCTGCAGAAAATGAGCCACCAAAAAGTGAGCTGCAGAAAATGAGCCACCAAAAAGTGAGCTGACAAATAGTGAGCTGCAGAAAATTGAGCCACCAAAAATAAAGCTGCCAACTAGTGCGTGGCAGAAAATTGAGCCACCAAAAATAGAGCTGCAGAAAAGTGAGTCACCAAAAAGTGAGCTGCAGAAAATGAGCCACTAAAAATCGAGCTGACAAATAGTGAGCTGCAGAAAATCAAGCTGACAAATAGTGAGCTGCAGAAAATTGAGCCACCAAAAATCAAGCTGCAGAAAATTGAGCCACCAAAAATAAAGCTGCCAACTAGTGCGCGGCAGAAAACTGAGCCACCAAAAATTGAGCTGCAGAAAACTGAGCCACCAAAAATTGAGCTGCAGAAAATTGAGCCAGCAAAAATCGAGCTGAAAAATAGTGAGCTGCAGAAAATTGAGCCACCAAAAAATCGAGCCGCAAAGATATTGAGCCACCAAAAACAGAACCGGCAAAAACAGTATTGCCATAAAGTGAGCTGACCAATAGTGGCTGTGAAAAAGAGCAGAGCCACCAAAAACAGAGCCACGAAAAACAGCGCCAGCAGAAAAATGAGAGGTGAAGGAAATAAATTAGAGGAGAATCATGCCAAAGATACTAGGTCCAACAGGCGAAGAATATACCCTCCCCAACCCCCCAAAAAACATCAAGCCTTCACAGTTGGTAGTAGCACTGAAGGGGCAAAACATCTGACTAACTTGGAATATAAGAAGTCAAGAAGTATCATAATATACCCAACTAAAGAACAAGTGGCGGCAGGTGTCTATGCCTCTCAATAGCTAACACCTGCCTCCTTGCAGTAGCTTGTAGTGTAGCTTTTTAATTTACAATTCCAATTCGGACTTTGCAGAAGATTCAAGTACTACAGAGGTATTCAGGCATGGGAAGTTGCTTAAGACATCCTACCTTCTAGGCTGCCCCCAAGGAAAGTGATCACTTACCAGTTTCTTAACCTCTACGTCTCTCTTGCACTGTCCTCATCAAGTTTTTGGAACCCTGGGCAAGACATTGCAGTAAATTTTGATTGACATTTTCTGAAAGTTTAACATACAGTTCAATATGCAGGCTTGAATTTGTAGATCGAGTAATAAAATTCAGATTTAGAATGGGGCAACATCCCATAAGAGGACTAGGCCTGGGCAAAAATTTCGTTCCGTTCGCGGAAATTGCGATAATTTGACATTTTTGCGTTCCGCGGAGAGCGCGAAAATGTCAAAAATTCCGGTTTCCGCAGCTTGGCGATAATTTGTTTCTTGCTCGCGCTGTAAAATAATACATTCTCGCGCGCGCGCGATCGCCTTACCTGAATCCCTGCGTTCGCCGACAAGTTTTCTTGATCCGGTCGCGTTCTCCATGAGATGTTGTATTGTTTTTAGCCATTTGCGCTGTCTCGCGACAGTTCGCGCCCGCAGTGACGTCATGCGTCGCACGATCACGTCTTTCTTCTCGCGATCATGCACCGCGAGAACAACTCAAATCAAGATGGCCGCGCCCGCAAGCAACCACATGGGTAAGTTGGCGACCCGCAACCATGCAGAAAATCTCGCGAACATGCCGGAAAAAAACTTCCGCATCTTCGCGATATTTCTGCTTGTTTGCGATAATTTTAAACATTCTCGCGATAATTTGCGAAGGTTAATTCCGCAAATTCCGCCCACCCCTAAAGAGGACAACTACACATGAATCATACAAAAGTCCTTACCCAAGATCCTTACGAATGCAATGTTTGAGCCATCAACGTACAGAGAAACATTTGCTACCTCCTTCCTCTCTCCTCACACTAAAGTATGCCACCCATAATCTGTTTAATAAATTAAATTTGACTTCCCTGACCACAGCTTTTACTTACTTCTGATCTTGAACGCAATGCTCCACAGACTGTAGATACATATACACAACCGCATATGTGAAACCTGAAAGCAAAAAGGAAAAAAGGATAATAGATCCCTTTGAAATCAATGTAAAAGCAGGGGAAAGTACATCAAAAATTAGTTTACAAGAATATTAATACCTTTTTTAAAGGAATTAAAAAAAAATTAAACTATTTAATATTTGTAGATTTGTTCAGAATTTTATTGCATTTCTAAATAAATATTGTTTTAATAAAGTTATATGTTTAATGTAATCTATGTTTTTTATTTACAGTTTATTAAAAAATTAAATAGGTATTACATCCCCCCCAAGCTAAACATCTTTTTTACATGTATAATGTATTGAATTAAAATTGATACTCCGGTATTACAAATTAATACCAGAATATTAATATACTTTTCTACCCAAAACCACTGTTTCCTCACATCCCACACAGGGGGTGGGTGTTACACATCCATGAGTATTGTTTGGATTTTTCTTAAGGTATATCATCATTAATATTTAAAATAAATGAATACCCTGTATGGTAATTAATACCGGAGTATTAATACACTCCCCTAGTAAAAACCTGTATTTCCCTCACATCCAGTGCTGGTGGGTGTTATACACCCAAGAGTAATTATTTTTTAATAATGAAACTATATAAAAAAAATGTAATTCATTAATACCCAGGTATTAAAATGAAAACCCAAGTATTAAAAACACTTCCCCACCCAAAACCCCTATTTCCCTAACATCCATTGATTATATATTTGAAAGTATGTTTTAAAAATACAGAACTTAACCAAAAACAAATTAAACATCAATCTTTAAAATTATTCTATTATTAAAGCTTACCTATTAAACTTACCATTAAATCTGTCGTAACGGCACACGTAATTTCTTCTGCGTTTAAAAAAAGGCACTTTAAAGTCATTATGTTGTATTTCCTGCATTGCAATAGTAGTTTCCTAGTTTGGGAACCAGACGTACATTACCACTTCTTGGCAAGCCTAGTTCTTAGAAGGACAGTAGGCCAGCACTTTACTTCTCTAATGACTCAGGGGATAAACCCAAGCAACAACAAAAAACAAGACAACGTGGAGGTACTCCATCCCCAGAGTTCTCGAAGAGGCTTTACGAATTTCGTGGTTGCACTAAAATCAAGACTCCAAATCGTTAGTAGATTCCTGATATCTGTTCTCTGTGTACCGATAAGGAATTATTCACCCAACAGTACCACAGAGCATGATCTAATCACAGAAAAGAAGAGTACGTGCAACTAAAAAAAGAGACAACCCTCATCTGAGGTGAAGATAAGGAAGGGAGATAGGCTCCTTCCATGTAAAGCCCCATTCCATAAAAAGAAAGTTGCAGCATTGACAGCTAGATATGCCACGGATGATCAGAACCGTCCTTCTGGGTGGTGACTCCTCGACAGTGCAGCAGAGGTCACCATAGTACGCCAGAACCTCCACTCATTTCCGGTAACAAAAGCAACTGATGGACTTCATTACAGTTGGAACCGAGGACACCCACATAGCCCCACTGGACAGACTATCAATTGGAAATCCAAATTTAGGGTGACATTCAACAGAGCTTTAAAGCAATTGTTTGGGACAACTTGACTTCTTATATTTTATTGGTGGGGGTCTATTGGCCCCCACCGTTTGTTCTTGCGTATCCCCGGGGTGAGAATGATAATCTCCCTTCTTTCTCACACCTCATACCAGACAAGGAAAACATGCATATGTGTCTGAATGGGCCCTTGACTTTGCCCCAGCTCTTCATCATTATCACATGGGTTTGGATAAGGATTCACCTTACCATGCTATTTCTATACTGTTTACAACTCAAATTCAGCCACAGTATCCTATTAAATGGGATGCTAAAGCACCCATTAAAGAACTCCTTTCCTAACTTCAGTACCAGTAAGTAATAGAACCCTTTGTCTCTCAAATGAATTATCCTCTTTTTCCCCATTCTGAAACCCGATCACTCCAATTGTATAGTCTCAGATTATAGACATTTGAATAGTGTCTACTATTGCTGCCAAAATGTAATTATCTATTTTAGTCATGATCTTGTAACTGCTGCAATGGAACACGTGGCAACTGCAGATTTGGCTGCCTCGTCCGCCAAAGAAATACCAACAGCATGTGCTCCCACACGCTGATGGCCAAGAGTATGTATAAGTGCAAATACAACAGTTGATGGACAGAACGCAGAACAATGTCATACATTCACCCCAGTGCAGAGATCTGGGCCCAAATCCATCGTTTTTTTGCTCACCATGCCACCCCAGTTTGAACCCAGCCGTATGCAAATCAGTCTTGACCCTGTGCCTCATGGGAACAGTCCAGCCCGAACTGCCAAGCCAGGTCCTCCCTGGACCAGAAACTAGCATCCTAGGACCGGTTTCGGGGTTTCACCCCTCTTCAGCCAGGATAGCTTGATTCCAGTGGCATGGAGAGCACGGGACTCAGGTCTGAGCATACCCATCCCACTAAGCCTAGTTCTGTACCGCAAAAGGTATGACAATGCCTATTCAAATTTTGATAATCTAACACAATGTGATATGAACCATCCGGTTTCGATAACAGAAAAGGAGGATTATTCATCGGTGATACACCGGATTAAATTACTCCTTGATATTCCAACTGAGTCAAAATGTCACAAGCAGGAGCCTTAGCATCACATCCGATTGGATATTGCGGCTGTCGCATATTAGACCGTAATGGTATCTCGTTGGCCGGTGAATCTCTGTCCCAGCCCACCTGATTGCGGTACACCGCTGGGGGTAGGGCCAAAGCCCACTCTGATGCGTAAGCCTGTTTAGCTTCCTCAGGGACATAACATGAAAAACTCAGAAGTATCACATCTTCCCCTCGAGAGGCAGCCAGTACAAATAGTGGAGGCCAATCCGCCTCGGCCAACAAAATGTCATATGAGGTGAGATTTTCCAAGAAAACCACTGTAATTGTACACTGTGTATCACCTTCAATTTCTGTCAGGCTCCAAGCTTCTTGTAGATCATTTCCCGTGGTTTCCAACACTCACAAGACTACCTCTCCCATCATGCATTGTGATGGCTATCGCCCTGTATGCTTTTCTCTAATCCGCTAAACGGGTGGTCAGCTGATTCTAGGGTATTTAAACAAGGAAAACACGTCATCCAGTGCTTGGCTTCCTTTTCAAGTAGAACCACGCCCCCTTGCCTTGGAGACCTGCCTGAGTCCGGAGAAACGTATCGTCATCAGGAGAGACCACAGAGGAGTCTTCGAATTAGCGTTTCAGCCTGTTCGAGGAATCCTGCTTCAGCCTCGTTACAGCGCGAGGTCGCGCTGTCTTTTGCCCTTCCTACATCGGCATATTGCCGAAAGTCAGCCCGTTCTGCAAGGACGCTTTGCGGGTTACTTCCCCTTCAAACTCCCACCCCGCATCCGGTCCTACAAGTTGTCAAACAAGACTGCCTGCATTCCTATCTCCCTCTCCCGGTTTCGCGAGTGCGCGTTACCGGTAACTGCTCCGCAGCTTGTAGGAGGTTGGGGTGATTACATATAGAAGTGCGACGGTGCGCTGACTATTGAACTTTATTATTTCTTTATTCACGAACACTTCGCCAAGACTTGGGAAATCACTGTGACTTTTGTTAGTTGTGCATAAACTCGGCAACCCTTTTAGAGTTTCTTAGTGGGAAATCAGTCTTGGACACATACGAGTTGAACCCGCAAAATCGGGTCCGCTTTTTGGATTTAGCCTTAGTACGTTGTACTAAAAAAAAACCCGAGGAGATATATCGGTGGAGACTTTGGATCCTTTTTTTTTTTTGTAAGGAATATTACTTTTTGCAAGCACTACTTAAACACATTATAGTCAGGACAGACTACCTTAGGAGGAGAGACATTTGATTTTCCTTTTGTGAAGAACTTCATCGCACATCCCTGCGTATTATACTTGGAGAACAGCTGGATATCTACTTGCCTGTCGAGGAGTTAAGAGCACCCCTGAATCTCTTGGAATACTGCCTTCCTGAAATTTCAGTCTTGTGCGAGACCTACATTTTTGCCTTTTGCTTATCCCCCCTTTGTCCTGACTGCAACAGCATCCCTGGTGGTTCTTTTTGGTCTCTCCTCTCCCTCTGGATATCTATCCACTTGATGTTGTTTAATTACCATAGGTGCATTTATCCTATAGGGAGGGGACGGACATTATCTTCGCTTCTGTGGATACTTGTCTGACTGACCCGGATCATCGAATCCTGACAATTTCTAAGACAATTTCATAAAGTCTATCAGGGGGTGCAAATCGAGTATCTGCTGTTTCCACTGTAATAAATGTATCAGATGCTCTTGCCTCCAGACAGGGACACAGTGCCTCCCGCACTATAGTAACCTCCGCTGTGCTGTCGAGCAGAGTCACTGCCAATGTCCAGTCCAGGAGTAGCGTTCCCAATATCTGAGGCATATTTTGCTGTTTAAGCGGGAACCTTCTTCTTTTGATACAGGGGTTGAAAACGAGGCAGTCCCTCTTGTTTGGTTTTTACGTCAAATTGTTGAGGTTGATCCCACCCCTGTTGCGTGGCCGGACCTTTGCCATGATCCTGGCCTTCCCCACCACAGACTTGAGTGCCCGATGTGTCTTGTAAAGAACTAGTAGAGTGCTGATCAGGGACTTGAAATCTATCAGGAGTATTCATTTTTGCGCGGTCGCGCAAGTCAGAAGTATGCTCAGAAGACTCAGGAGTCAGTGAACCAGCACGCGAACCATGTTCCTGTTGTAGCTACCCCTGTTTTTTATTTCTCCAGTTCTTTTAGGAAAGAACGGGCACCCATCATAATCAGCCTGGGCCTTTTGTTGATTTTGAGACAGAGTTGGAGTTTTAGTAAAATGCTTAATTCCCCAGACTATTGCGCCCTAAGGTTTTATAAACTTTAGCAATAATCTTTGGCAATTTGTGTTGTTTGTCTGCATCAGCAACAGCCTCTAAGCGTTGTGCCACTTGTAAGTTTACAGCTTCACCCTTTACAACAGCAAGGATCATATCGCAAACAATATTGAACCCCCCCTACTAGTCTCATCCCAAACCCCAGGGTCGCTTTGGCCCATGTTCATCCTGAACACGTTTTATCAGGGAAGGGAGAACGGTCAATGAGGGAGTACCAAAGCACATTGAATAAACCGCTGCAAACACTCTACCCAAAGTGTTACAATCAGCCAGGTCGGAACAGGTAAACTCATGGTCAGTATCCTGTGCTTCTCACAGGTGTCGTATTAAGAAAAACAGCTTTGAGTTGCCAAAATTCCTCTGCAAGCCAATAAGGAAGCTCTCCCTTACTCTGCGGATGCTTGTCCATCACTGAATTAATTATAGGACTGATAACAACACCATAGGGCCCGTAAGGTTGTGCAGAAACTCCAGGTGGTCCCACCGGCATGTTGCGCGACATGAACTGCATAACAGGTCTATCTATACATATCAATGAAGTATTCAATATGCGTAGCTCTGCGACTGTAGCATTAAGATAATTTGGGTGCGGGGTATACCCTGCCAAAACGGGCCATGTGGCCAAATCAATTGATAAGGGACCTAAACGGACGACTATCTTAGGGTGAGGAAGGGTGCCATTAAACCATACAGTGTGCTGCCAAGCAGTTAACAGAACCACAAGAGATCGATAAGGGCGATAATCCAACGGTAACGCGGAGGCAAGATACTCGTGAAATAAGTTATCTGTTCCATCCGCCAATGGGAAGGTTACCCACGAATACTACACTTCGAAGCGGTGCGCTGCATCTGCTTCAACTACAAAAAAAAAGATCAGCACCACCATTGGGGACCGCCATGTTGCGGGGATTCTGCACATACAAAGAACTATGTGCAGGAACACAGGACCTCGGTGTATAGGGGCTGAACCTTCCTACCACCTTAGTACCCAAAATCGACAAGCTTTAGTGTCTTTTTCGTTCTCCTACATAATCATGAAGTTACAAATATTAGACAACCCAGAACAACACTCCAGACTATCAGGAATCACAGTAGCAAGACACACCCTTTTGCTCACTCACTCGTACTTGTCCACGATAAGAATTGTCAAAGTCACTTTTATCGTTCAAAATGCTTATTTTAACGATTGTGCTCTAGGACACAGAATATACGAGCCACTACCAGCAGCGAAATGCATAAACCTAAAACAGCATTGTTACAATCCCATAGATTATAAAGGGGGATGTCACCGTATACAGACAGTGGAAAAGGACTATAAGGCCTAACCACCCTCTCCTTGGTAAGAAGATCTCTGGGCTTTTATCAGCATAACCCATAGCTTAGTGCGTAGATGGTAGTTTTACATCGTAGGAACAGCATAGCTCTTCTCCTTGGAAAGGTCCCTCTCCCAGTGTGTTTTTAGAACATGCATTCCCATAATACAAAAGAACTAGATTTCAGCAGTGCAGCTGTGTCAGCATGTTTTGTCTAGGTGCTGGGGACTGACCAGAACAGAACAACAAGGGGCATTGTTTATCGACCTTGCACATCGTGTTCAGACTAAACTCCAGGAACAGGCAGAGAACGCATAAAGCAGACAGTTCTCATGTGAAAGGCACAAACGGAGCCTTGCAAAATAAAGTCATGTAGCAACATGCGCAAAAGCAGCATCATGGTAGCAGCGCTCATGCTAACTTAGCAATGTCGACACAGGGTTCTTTAAGAGCAGGATCCCTAGATGTGTGCCAGGTGGTAGCTGTAGGCGATAGGGGGGTGACTGGCTCTAGCCCCTCACCACTTTGCATGCAATGAAACAGCAGCACAAATAGGTGTGTAGTCACCTTGAAGCAAACAACACATTAATTAAATTCCAGCACAAAAAAAACTAAAGTGGCACAACACCATGCTTAAGACATGGTCTCCGCAGTATCTTCACCCATCAATATAATAACAGCCAGCCCTGGCAAGTTCACACTGCCCCACCTTGTCCTTTGGCCAACCGCGGAAAGAGTACTCCTGCTTCCATTCGCGTGCCATGTCTGGACGCACTGCCTTGATTAATTGGGAGGCTGCTGGGCCAATACTCTGAGGTCCACCCCTCCCGTCTGGACTTTGACCCACTGGCTTAATTTGTAAAATATTAAGTGCAGGTGCTCAATTTTGTGTAGGAGGCCACGCCCATTTCCCCCAGCTTCACTAACTTCCTCCACTGGCTCTATTCGCTTACTGTACTGGATCCACCCACATCCTTAACTGGCACGGATGAAAGCCAGATACAATACCCGATCTAAATTGCAGCAAGGGAGCCTTCCTCAAGTAAGGTTTCGATAGAAGGTGACCCCACCCCCCGTCCCTGAGAAAATGTTGAAAAAAATGAATGCAAGCATGCATTTAAAGCACTGTTTTGGAATAAATAGGCTTAAATGACTAATACAACTTCTGCATGTAACACAGTGGTTAGGGTTGACTTGACCAATAACGATTTATTTTTTACCCAAACAAACCCTTTTTTACTAAAATTAGGATTGTCAAAGACTGGGGGGAAAACATAACTTTCTAACCTGTACCATGCTGTTTACATCTAGCGCTTTGATAGCAGTTCATAGCTCAATGTGCTAGATTATGATTGTAATTCATTAACTGCACAGTAACAAAAGGTATCTTTGTGACAAAAGCATCAACCCACTGAGCACTGCACATGAAATACTGTTCAGTCATCTGCACGGTACACGTTCTTCGCAGCAGGCATCAGGCGCGCAACACCCATTGGACTCACAGGGCTTCAGCACCCCCCCCCCCCCCACCACCGTCGCGTGTGGCAGCCCGGGATGAGACAGCCTCGCGGCGCGCACACAGCCGCACCCGAGCACTTCACAGGTCTTTAAAAGACCATTTGCATGTTAATGAGGCCTCGCTGGTGTTTCACCCCTTCTAAGAGCCCCTGCAGCTCCACTCTGCCTATGGCTTAAAAGATTCAGGCCCCCCCCCCCGAAATTTTATCTTAGCCCCCCCGAAATTTGGCTCTAGTTGCGCCTCTGGCAGGCATAATATATTTAGCACCTGAGAATGAACCTTACCTGTAGGGATTAAAAGTGAAAGTAACAAACAAGCATGTCTCTTGTACTCAGACCCGTTATGTATCACGTGCCTTGAAGAGACATTTACCCGACTTCTATCCACTCTTTTGGCAAGCAACAATACAGTTAGAAGCACAGGTATGGCACACTCTGATTCAGTGAAGTGGGGATTGTCTAAGGTATTAGTACCCCCAGGGGCACCCCGCTTACCCCCCTCCCCCAAATTAGGTTACCCAAAGAAGACACAAGAAACAGTTGTAGATGGGTAACAAATGCTGCAGGATTTATTACATAATTCCAGGATATGTAATAGGTGGGTTATCTTACGGGCGATCCAAGGGCAGGCGGCCATCTACTTCACCTGCCCCGCCTGATGAGCCGGGCAGCACGGGAACGACCCGCAGGTGCTGCCCCCCAAGTGATTCTTTTTCGATCACGTGCCGTTGAGATTCTACTCACACCCCCCCTCTCGGGGCGGAGCGTCGCATAGCAAACCCCCGGTTGTTCAGGCCCACAACCGCCCACAGGCCTAGCGGGGCGCCGACCGGCTTCCGGGACCTCTCTGGAGGCTCCTCGTTTTGGCTCAGGCACCACGTGGTGCCGCGCAGAGGTACCCTTTGTACCGGCCTGCTTCCAGATCGCCCTGTAACTCCGCCTGCAACGAAAAGAAAAACATTAAAACGTTCAGCCAAAAACCCCACCCCACCACACCACGCCGGGTAAGCGGTAGGGAGGGTAAAAGGGCGAGGTGGGCGACAAAGAGGTCGCCAGTGAGGGTGGGGGAAGGCTAAATAGCCTTCCCCTCACACCTGGGCCCGGAAGTGACGCGCCTTTCGCGTCACTTCCGGCCCCCGACACGGAGGGGGGCACGATCAGGAACCCTGCCCCCGCCCCCCCCGAAGTATGGAGTGGGGAGGGGTGACCGGGGCCCCGGGGCCACTAAGGCGCCGACCGCCGAGTGGCCCCCTGCGGGGGCCGCGGTCAGCGGCATAGTACCCCCAGGGGCACCCCGCTTACCCCCCTCCCCCAAATTAGGTTACCCAAAGAAGACACAAGAAACAGTTGTAGATGGGTAACAAATGCTGCAGGATTTATTACATAATTCCAGGATATGCAATAGGTGGGTTATCTTACGGGCGATCCAAGGGCAGGCGGCCATCTACTTCACCTGCCCCGCCTGATGAGCCGGGCAGCACGGGAACGACCCGCAGGTGCTGCCCCCCAAGTGATTCTTTTTCGATCACGTGCCGTTGAGATTCTACTCACACCCCCCCTCTCGGGGCGGAGCGTCGCATAGCAAACCCCCGGTTGTTCAGGCCCACAACCGCCCACAGGCCTAGCGGGGCGCCGACCGGCTTCCGGGACCTCTCTGGAGGCTCCTCGTTTTGGCTCAGGCACCACGTGGTGCCGCGCAGAGGTACCCTTTGTACCGGCCTGCTTCCAGATCGCCCTGTAACTCCGCCACAGCCCTGGAGGCGGCTAACCGTCGCAGCCAGGGCCCCCCACCAACCCGCTATAGTCTTACCTGCCACCTCTCCTATCTAGGGCTTCCTGCGACTAGCTGGAAGGGAACCGTCCTAGCAGAAGGGAGAGTTTGAAATTCTGCCACTTCATGACAGTGTGACAGCGCTAGCGGGACTCAAACCTTGTGAGATCCCTTATATCCACCGGCCAAAAAGATGATTCTGAAGTTTTGCCACCTTATGACACTTTGACAGCGTTTCCTGGACTCGAACCCTTGTCCTGTGAGACCATTACAACCGTAGGCACAAGACCTACCATTGAGCTATGGCTCCAGGTTGTTGAAGAGTTTGAAATTTGCCAACTTCTGACACTTTGACAGCGTTTACGGGACTCGAACCCAAGACTTACCAGTGAGCTATAGCTCCTGGTGTTGTAGATGGCCCCATCAAGGCCCCCAAGGCCCGAGACGCTATCCTAATCGGAATAGGGTCTGCTGAAATAAAGGACCCATTGGGCCTGGGGAGATGTGCCAAGAACTATTCGCCCCCCATGCGGGCAGGTTACCCTCTTCACAATTATGGGCCTGCCCTCTTAGGCTATGAAGGCGAGAAGGGGTTTACTTAACCTTTGGCCAGCCCCTCTGATTGCTAAACCCGGGGCACAGGAGAGCTCCTCGCTGCCAGTGCGTGACCATGGGCACCATCCCCTATTCCTTATGGGAATTATGCCCCTATAGATCCCTCAGTGATGTAACCCCCTAGGCGTACCAGCTTCGGGAATCTATCCGGCTTAAACATTGCGCGCTGACAGTAAAGTTCACGCGTTGAGGATTGACTAAGTCCTGCTACGCCCTTCCCATCATGCTCCTCAGAAGGAGGGTGGCGGGGGGTGCCCCCCACCACAACCCAGAGCATCCCCAGCGGTGCCAAATTCCTGCTCCGTTGAAGTAGAGATTCAGTGCACCCTGGGCGTGACCAATGTTCTATTGCCATAATGTCCCCTTGTGTTTGCCCCGCTGACACCCCAGTTATTGGGACAGCAGCCCCCATATGCTGGCTGGCGGCGCCCCCTGAGAACGGTAAAAGTGTCCGTAACCAGGATCCCAGTCTCCGCAGCTGCAGTACGCGACCGGTGATTCCGGTGGAGAATGCCACCAGCCGCAATGGTCCTCTAGGCATTATGAAAAGCACTATTTTACCTGGGCCTATCTCCAAATGATGGTGATTTCACCCAGCTGACGGCCGGAGGCCCGCCTCTGGAGCCTATTCACCTGTTTTGCTACTCGGGCCCCCTTCTGGGTGGGCCTCCGAGTTAGGGCAACGCGCGTGCTCCCCGGGCACGGTGCTGCTGACCCAGTTCGCACGCTGGTACCTTATCTGTTGCTAAATGCCCTACCGCTGGAAGCTTCCCAGGAAAAGTAGACTTCGAGGTCCCACCTAAATTGATCCCATCGCCTGGGGGGAACCCAGTGGTGGCAGGACCTGTATGGTAACTCCATCCCGGTGTAGCTATCGCTTATTTGTGCCGCCGAAGCAGGCAATGCCCCCTTAGTCTCAAGTTCTACCCCTAGAGAATAACCTTGGGGGCAGACAAGTCTGTGGGAACCAACCGGAAACTTTGGTGCAAATACCGGCCCTATTCTGAACGTTGCGAATGCTGCACGGTCAATAAAGCCCTGACGCCCTGGGGCTCTACGTGGTCTTTACCAAACTTTGAACGACCGCACACTTGCTATATAACAACTATACCACCCACAAACCGGGTGGAAGGTCTTCATTGAAGCAACCCGAAATCTGTCTTTGGTTGCATGGGAATGCCCCCCAAAGTACATCTGGACCTATTCCTATATGGTTCCTTCAGCTACTCCTCCTGCAGGCCTAACTCTTGGTTATGGTGCCCCGCTCAGTGTTCTGCAGGCTAATCGGCTTAACCATGAACTATCGGTCGATTTGAGACAGAGGTAAACCACGGGTTGCCATCTGCTCGCGAGCGGCGCACCCGCAACCACTTGGACAATCACGCTGGTAACCTTGTGCCGTGATTTAAGCCCTAGTGATGCGCTATGTGGTGACCACTTATTCTTTGCCGCTAAGTCAGTGCGTCCCCGTATTCAATGCGATTAAGGCACTGAGCTGCACCCATATCTAACCCATCTAGTGGCTCAAACCAGACTTCCTTTAGCATTAGATAATAACTACCATTCTATCTTGGTTGCGTAGCCCTGCCCGACTAGGCACCCACCCGGGTGTCTAGGTTACAGTTAGATATGTGTGAGTTCCCCATATCAGTGACCGTTGAAGGCTGCCCACATAAGCATGTTGGCGGGGCCGAGTTGCAGGCTTAAGCATACCTCTTTTAGACTGTCGGCAGCGACCCGTGTGTAACTGCCACTAACATGGCAATGACCGTTCTACGTTAGGACTATCTCCCCATGGTCCGCCCTGCCCAAGGACTGATGCACCTGGGAGGGCGAGGCCGTAAGGAATGGGGGGTGGGTGTCGAGGCCAAACAACAATGACAAACGACCCAAGCCCCCTTTCAGCAAAAGGTTGGAGACGAGCGACACGTGGTCACGTGTGGTCGGGATCGGACTGCGCGACCCTTGCTGTAAGTAGCACTTTTATGATGCGCGAACTCGACCCGAAGTTATGGCAACGCTGTGCATGAGCAACATATTTACACACATATTCGGGCACGGGAGTGAGATCATGAGCCGCCAGGTCCACCACCCTCGGGAACCCAGGCATACCAGGTCCAGCAGCTCGCATACATATTCGGGCACGGCGATATTCATTGATTTACCCAGCATCGCAACCCAGCGTGAACTCGATCCGAAGGTAATCGCGCGCCGTTCATGAGCACTGTATATACATGCATCATCGGGCACGTGGATATTAAATTATCTTCCCAGAGTCCCAGCGTGACCCGCCCGAAGGTGTTGGAGTGCAGTACATGAGCCATAGGTATTAACATACGTACTCGGGCACGGTCGATTAGTGATTAGCTCAAACCGTAATGTGCGCGAAATTAATCGAGCACCGGACACAAGCACCGACTGAATAACCCATTCGGGTGCAGGGGGTGTCGTAATGCCCGTAATCATTTACTGCGCGCGAATGTGGGCACAAGCAATTCTTGTGAATAATACGTGCACTTGTATCATGTGTCTGCATTATAGGAAACCAGCAATACATGCTGCATATTTATCTAGCGTGAAATCGACCCGAAGGTATTGGAGCAAAACTTGCGAACTATGCCTGCACTTGTATCAAGTATCTGCCTTATAGCAAGCCAGCACATACACGTTGCATATTGTATTTGCGCGAACCAGACGCCAAAGGTATTGCACCGCTTCACATGAGTAATGTCTTTACGTTACAAATACAGGCACGGGGGGCGTGAGAGATACGTACCATAGAACACGATCCCCATTCCAGGTCACACGAGCACCGCACCAGATTAAGCCTTGAGGTGCGTGGGGGGATTAGTAATACCCTTAATCGCCTGATGTGAACAGTGCATGTACTGGTATCATGTAGCTGCCTCATCGGAAGCCTGGAATTACATGATGCATATTATATAGTGCGAACTCGACAATAAGGCATTTGGAGCACTTTACATGAGCACCGTATTTACATTACATCCTCACGCAGGGGGTGCTTAAGAAATTCGTATTATATTACCCGATCCCCAAAACCGGATCACGCGAGCACCGCACCCGATTTTCCATTGAGGTGCGGGGGTTTTATTAATGCCCATAATCGCGTATGTGAACAGTGCACGCACTTGTCATTTATCTGCCATATAGGAAGTCAGCAATACATGTTGCAGAATTATATAGCGCGAACTGACCTGAAGGTGTTGGAGCGCTTTACCTGAGCACCTTATTTACATTACACATTCAAGCACGGGGCTTACAAGATTCGTGTCATACTAAACGATCCCCGTGCCAGGTCCATTGCGCCTGCCGCACGCAGCCCACTGCATGCCCCCCCCCACCCTCAACGGCAGCGTAGCCGACGGGAGGGGGGGCGATAACCTTAACCTTAACCAGGGAGAGCCACCGGGGTTGCACTTTCCGCGATCAGCGGGGACCCAGGCAGCTCCCAGCCTTGCAGTGCTGGTGCATTGGGGCTGTGAACCCACGCTAGACTCCTACCGGCTCCCACGGCACAGGGTATGCGGCTTCAAGCCGGCCGCACCCCCTTTAATTTACTTCGCTCGCGAGGGCGACCGCCATTGCAAAGTATGCCCCGCGGGCGAAAGGCCGACGGACCCGCGATCACTAAAATGTGCGCCCTGCCGGACGGTAATTGATCCTTTACACCGCGCTATAGCTCCCGCCTTAAATAGCACCGTCTGTACATTTCCGATTCAGGCACGGGAGGATAAGTGATTTGCCCAAAATCACAGGAATGGACGCGACTACGAGGCTCGAAACCTGCCAATGAGTCCTCGCGCCTACTGCGTGGATCAAACCCACGACGGTGAATTGAAACCCACGACGTTGCAATTAAGTGTTTCCCGCTCTACCAAACTGAGCTATCTGCAGAACTATTCCCGCACCAATGGCGGTAGCGCAGCCGACGGACCACACCACCGTCAAGGAGATTCCGTGATGTTCAATTTTTGGAGCGCCTTAACTTGGCACCACACAACACTTTGCACCTTTAGTTTTCAAACTAAAACTGCTCAATCAGCGAGGAATTGGCAAGCCTAATAGACGTAATGCCGAGCCATCCTAACCAGGGAGGGAGCCATGCCCTATGCAGTGGCAGCAGAGCACGCAGCCTCTCCTTAAAGAGAGGGCTCTATAATGGCACCATCTATCCAGCGCGACCGATTTGGAGCGCTTCCCCTAGCACCACGTATGCAGATGGAGCTGGAGCTCCCTATCGTGTCACACAATTGTCTGCATTGTCACCGTCTGTACATTAATCATTCAGGGACGGGGTAACAGGTGCTAGACGCGCCACTATGCTCAACTAGTAATTATTTGCTTTGGTAATCATCACGCGAGGTCGCCCGGGTGTATGGGACGCCTTACCCGGGGAAAATAAGTGATTTGCCCCTTATCACAGGATGTGGACGCAGCCACGATGCTCCCACCTGCGTTCGCGCCCCCTGGGCGGCCGCGCCGCCACCAGTCCGCAATCTGCGTTGTGGTTAGTTAGTGACTGAAACCAAGGGGATCCACTTTTAATATTGGGGGCATGCGGGCACCGATCCCGCTACCTGCCGCCTGCTAAGCAGATGTTCTGCCATTGGAGCTACAGTCCCTACACCCGGACCCAACTCGAGGCACGGGGAATAAATGCTTTGCCCAGGATGACGACGCGACCCGCGGCTCGCAGCCCGCCCTTTGGGGGGGGGGGGAGATCTGGAGCACAGAGACGAGAGCCTAACGGGTGGTCATACATAACACTTCTTACAATGCCCACCTCGCTCGCCTCTACCCCCCACCCCAACCACGGCGACTGGTGCGCGCCTGCGCCACACCCTGATTTTACGTTACACATTTAGCCATCGCCCCCCCGGCCAGATGCAACGGTGCCCCCTCAAACCCGAAATTTCGCCACTTTATGACACTTTGACAGCGTTCCCAGGACTCGAAAACCTGTCATGTGAGACCATTTATGACCGTAGGCACCAGACTTACCATTGCGCAATATTTTTTGGCTAATTAAAATTAGGTTTGACTGGCGCGAAGGTGTGACGGCGCTAAAATCGAGCGCCCGTCGCGATACCTAATTATTGTTGTCGGAGCGTACAGCGCGAATGTATAGTTGCGCTTTACACGTCCACTTAGCCCTTGCCTGCATTAACGTTGCGTACTGCGCGACGGACTTTAAACATTTACCTAACGCTTCCCATGCAGGTTAGCACCGCGCGACATAAATGACAGCGCTTTAATGAGCACCGGTTGCATTTGCGCACGGGGAGATTAAGTGATCCACCCAGGCAAAACCCGGATGTGGAGCACGACGTCCCGACCCTCCGAGACGCTACACAGTGCACGCCCCAAAGATGTGGCCCAACGGCAATTGAAATTGCACAATCATTTATTTGCTGCGTATTTGTATAGCGCGGCTTGAAAGATATTGGAGCGCTTTACATTACACATTCAGGCACGGGGAGATCAGGAGATAAGTGATTTGCCCAGGATAAATGATTTGCCCAGGAAAGGCCGGATGTTGAGCACGATGTCCCGACGCTCCGAGAGCGCTAAACATAGCATGAAGGAAAACCCGGATGTGGAACACGATGACCCGACGCTCCGAGAGCGCTACACATAGCATGCCCCAAAGATGCGGCCCCACGGGAAGCAAACTTGCCAAATTCTTTATTTGCTGCGTATTTATATAGCGCGCACTCGAAAGATATTGGAGCGCTTTACATTACACATTCAGGCACGGGGAGATCAGGAGATAAGTGATTTGCCCAGGAAAACCCGGATGTGGAGCCCGATGTCCCGACGCTCCGAGCGCTACACATGGCATGCCCCAAAGATGCGGCCAAACACGGGGAACGTACTTGCCAAATTATTATTGCTGCGTATTTATATACCGCGCACTCGAAAGATATTGTAGCGCTTTACATTACACCTACAGGCACGGGGAGAATAGTGATTTGCCCAGAAACACAAGATGTGTGACCTCGAGCTCGAACCCTGGTTTCCTGCACCAGAGGCGCCGGCGCAGCCGACGGACCACATTCTCTCCCCTTCACCTTTGCGTTAGTGGCACCATGCTCTCGCAAAGTGCGCTAACCCGCCCCCGATCCTGCACTGCGCACTAGGGGCGGCGGCGCGGCCGACGGACCACATTCTCTCCCCTTAACCATGCGCTAGTAGCACCATGCTCTAAAAAGTGCGCTAAACCGCCCCGGGTCCTGCACTGCTGCCCTCGAGTTCTCTGCAACAGCGATGCCCGATGCCCAGGAGTAGGCAGGCCGTGGAGCTCTCTAATCGGCACCCAATGCCGATCTCGCCACTCGTGGCACGGAAACTGGCCCCTGCGCGGGCCGCGCTCCCCAAACCCCGCAACGGTCCAGGAAAGATAAATCATCGCGCTCTTTTGCCCAAACCCCCGCCTCCCCAGCCCCCAATCTTGCCTCCCCTCCGCCCGTGGCAATCCTCGCCACAGGGCCCCGTCGACCTGGTACTGCCCAGGGACAGGGCCGGGGCGGAGCGGGTGCAGCAAGACTCACCAGAAAGCGTGGAGGCGACGAACGCAAAGCCGTGGGGGCCGGCGGAGCACGAGGAGGCGCGAACGGCGGACCAATGCTGACGAGGTAAGGGCAGGCGAGGTGGGCGACAAAGAGGTCGCCAGTGAGGGTGGGGGAAGGCTAAATAGCCTTCCCCTCACACCTGGGCCCGGAAGTGACGCGCCTTTCGCGTCACTTCCGGCCCCCGACACGGAGGGGGGCACGATCAGGAACCCTGCCCCCGCCCCCCCCGAAGTATGGAGTGGGGAGGGGTGACCGGGGCCCCGGGGCCACTAAGGCGCCGACCGCCGAGTGGCCCCCTGCGGGGGCCGCGGTCAGCGGCAAATACGCACTCACTATAGCCCCAGGTTTACATCTCAGTGTCCAATGCTCGTGCATTCACTGAAGGTTTTACCAACGCGATATTCAAAAGCGTTCTGTCACCACTAATGCTCTTAACAACAATCGAGGAGTATTTTAGCTCGCGCTGCTCAAAGGCGCTCCTCGTTAATACTACCAACTCTTGCTGGACATGCACACTGGGAGTCATGCAGTTCTAATCATCGCTACCGAAACCAAGATGAGAACCGAAGCACACTTCCTACCTTGGTTCAGCCGGGAGTCTCCGCACTGCTTGAGAGCCAGAATTGCGGTATTCACAGGTGCGTTACTCGGGGCATGATCTCTACGCCTGAAGTCTCACGAGATGGTGCGGGGCGTGACCTGCAACTTGGAAACAATTATGTTAATGGCTCCCTGCATTGGACTGTATTAGTGTCAGGCACGTACTCTATATTAAGGCTCATACGAACCTAGGTACTTTATGGATAATACGAGCATTTGCCATGGCTATTTATTAATCCCATAATAGTGCCCTGTGCATTACTGGGATTAGCATCCCCGACATCATTATTTAAACGTGTGGTGCAGAGTAGGGTCCTGCCAGAGTGCGAGCATGCCGGTTCATTAGCTCTCATTCTTAGTGCCTCACATAACTTAGTAGTCAGACAAGGCATAAGTACAGCGCATATAGTGTCATGGTATATTACAACGCACATTGGTTTTAGGACGTTCTATCTGGAAATGGCCAGACGACCGTGACACGACATGAAGAGAAAGCTCAGCTGTAGTACCGTGCCGTTAAAATGAGTGCTGGTGCTTAGCACCGGAAACCACAGGCACAAATTAAGCACTTCTTTCTTGGGTATGTTACCCACTTCCCTGCCCATGACAATGTGGCAATACGGGATATACGTCCAGTACTCCTGCATAGCACTTCCCCGAAAAATCCTGTAGTTTACAATGACCCCACAGGAGAGAAGCACTGGACCCGGTCCTCTGTCACCACGTAAAAGAAGCCAGCACCGGCCAGGTCTGCGCGAAACGCCTGGGCCGAGGATGGACACCTTTCAAAGGACCTCAGCATGTAGACCTGGCGTGCAGCAGTCCTTGTTCGTCGCGCCATCTTGCCGGTTCTCGTAGGTCTTTCCAAGGTGCTCGAGCACAGAGAGGAAACCATCAGATTAAAGAGACAACACCACCAGGTTGATTGAGGTGGAGAAGCGACGCCTGGACCTCGAGGGCCATCTGGTCGCAGTGGGCGTGGTTACGCATACCGCTGCTCTACACGAGACAGTAGGGGCCCTCAATTTGTGAGTCGCTAGACAAGATTACCCTCCACCAGTAGCGAGGCTGCTGCAGTGCCCAGTGAATTATCCAAGGAGGCCGAATTAGTCTGTTGTCTAGAATGCGGTTATGAGCAAACATGATTTAAAAGACACGGGACTGGCGACAGGACGATTCCAATCTACCGCGAATCCTGCCTGCCCTGTCATTTGCTTTTGCAACAAAGTTGTGAAAGGAAGCACTATTGGCTCAACCGAAGCGACCCGAGACTACAACTCCCAAAATGCATCATTCGGTTTAAAGAATTCTCGGTACGGTTAAACACCACATACATGGGACAAGGTGGAATGAGTTCTTCTGAGACGGACAGTTTCTCAGCTCTGGACGCCAAGAAAGTCATCCATGCATCCTCCAAGCCATTCACCAACACGGTGAAAAGATACCAACGCTATCGCCTAATCTAGGCTGTCCCTGCTTAGACCACCTGCTCCACCCCATATTTTACCTGCAGCGCCTGGCTATGACGCTATCTTTTTAAAACTCGATGTTACACGTCTGTCTCCATTAAGGAACAATGAGTAGGTCTCACCTACGACGAATTGGGGTTCGTTCTGTGGAACGGGTGATGATCAGGCGGGACTGGTAATTCGTTTGAAAGGAAGTGGATGTGGACTCGTCAGTTCATTTGTTTGGTGAGTTTTTGTTTGCCGGCAAAATAACTAGTTTTGATTCTCAGTGCTGCGGATGATTTTTTCTTTCTTTAACATCGTGAGAGCATGCGTGCGCTTTATCTGCTTGCTTGATTTTGTGGCGTTGCTTTGTGCTTCAAATTTGTTTAACTCTGTTCTCTCTTTTGTGCCATGGCACGTAGTTTCTGGTTTAGCTTGCTCGTACCTAGTTACGGTGGTGAATAAGGATCTGCTGCACCATAGATGGGTTCGCCTGTGAACAGGTTAAGGCATTTGTTGGTTTGTGTGTGTTTTGTGGGCTGTGGCTTCTGATTGTGAGGGATGCGAAACGCACCACTACCGATGCTCCATCTGCCCCACAGTACTGGCTCGTATATAAACGCAGGGCTGTCGTGGGCCCCAAGGCAAACAAGCAAAAGTGCCGGCCTCCTCTTTCGTCCTACACCAAAGTCTGGGTACTAAAATCCAGCAATTAGTACTGGGCTGCAGAGGACGGGTGCCGGCGCACCTCCCGCATTACCGTGCCCCCCCTCCCGCATTACCGTGCCCCCCCTCCCGCATTACCGTGCCCCCCCTCCCTTACTGTGACACGGATGTTTCTCCACCACAGGGTCCTCATTGAGTTAATGCATTCTGGGAGGTGTAGTCCTGATATTTGGACTTGCAGTCGGTTGTTTTATTAAATGACTTTGGTATCACTCTCCCGCCCCCACCTCTTGTTCTTTGTGGTCCTGACGATTTTCGGGCCTATTGCTCTATTAACTAACGTACTAAATGTTGAGACAGTAACAATATTCATGAATCTCAAAGCCTTTCTGAATCTTTTGTCCAGTCAAACCCAATGCCTTTCCATTTCAGACTACAACTGGTTAACACGTGCAGAATTCCCACAATCCTTGGTAATACTCAGCAAGGCCCCAGAATGAGTAGAGTTTAGTTTTGCGCACTGGCACCCAGACACTGCTTCTACCAACTTGACCCTTGTTTTTAACCTTCTCTTATGGCGTGGTCTAAATCCATAGACTATTATGAATGCAGATAGAACCTGTTGCATATAAACAAGGTGCACTATTAACACGCCTTGTTTATATGCAACAGGTTCTGTCTTCATTCATCATAGTTTATATTACCAGACAGGGGTTGGTCAGAATTACAAGGTTGCACCATTGATTATTCTGATTATTTTGATTCTCAGATTAAACAGGCAAAACTTAGGTGTGCAGGTTATAAATAAATTTCTTGCTAAATCCATAGATCCCATGCTGAATTGGTGTTTCTTTGCGTTGGTTGTCAAGCCACAATTGCCGGTCCCCTTTAGAGCCTCACTATTACTGCATCTTGTCCCTGTGACGAGCAGAGTGCGACCAACCTTTGAATCATTTATTACGGCTCCCTTGAGCCAACGGGCTGACGAGCCTTGGACCTGCACCTGCGCGCCATGAGAGGTACTTCACCTGTTTTAATTACATTTTGGCAGTCCACGCGGCACCCCTTTACACTGACCTGCTCCCTGCTGATGAGAGGCAACTACCTCAAAACACGTGTCCAGGGATGGCTAATGCAACACATACTTTTCTACATACATCGTGGCATAGGCGTACTCGCCGTCGCCACTACATCTACCACAGTTCCTTGGGGCAACTTGCTGGTGTGACGAGCAGAGTGCGACCAACCTTTGAAACCTTTGGACCAATGTACAATCCTTCTTTATAGTACTTTCCACAGGTGCATTTCATTAAATGTGTTCATCTTTTTCGATGCAAGCCATTTGGTAAGAGAATAAAATTCCTATGAAAACCCTACTCCTATATGCAATGATGATCTATTGCAGCCGTACGGCCTACAGCTGCTGTAGCAATGTGGCCCAGAACTGCTCCTGTGTACATTTTAATATCTTATTTTGTTAACCCCTTCAACGCGGGGGTAATTACCCTGCAGCGTGGTGGAGGGGGGCGGCGCTGTGCTCGTGATGAGCCCAGCTTGTCATGAGGCACAGTGGAGCTGTGCTCATGACGAGCTGAGCTCGTCACGACTCCGCCCACTGATTGATTCTCCCGCACAGGCGGGGAATCAACCGCGCGTGGGCGACCACGGCGGTTATGACGAGCCCAACTCGTCATGAGCACAGCTCCACTGTGCCTCATGACGAGCTGGGCTCGTCATGAGCACCGAAGCGGTTAAAAGTATCTACTTTGACATATAGAGACCACTTCTATTTTTGACAAATATCAAAGGCCCAATCATAAATACTGTCTAACGTCCTTTGTCGGCCAATACTCCTAACTCTCTGAAGAATTTAGAGTGGGAGTATTTTGCTTTAATGCAGTGCCACTATGGAAAACATTAGTGGAAAAACACACAAGTTTGGCAGTGTACCCCGTAAGACCTAGCACCTGACCCACTATCCCTAATTGATGTAATAGGATTTTTCTATTAATTTTGTGTGCACACTGTTAACACACCCACTGCCGCGGTGCAATCCAAGACAGGATTATAGCAAGTAGACTATATCGCAAAGGTGCACCACTTAGTAACAAGAAACAATAGACACATCACAAAACATCAAGTCTGTGTCCATAATATTTTTCATATATTTTATTCTCAAAATATTCTTGATGCAAGACCACAGCTGACGCGTTTTGTCCAGTAACGGACTTCTTCAGGGCATTAGAGCCAGAAAGGCGGGCACTCCTAGAGATAAATCAACGTCTGAGTTACACGCACTGGGTATGTGTTGGACAATTTCTGCTCAAAGCTCTTATCCTCTGTATAATAAAGTCAGGATAATTTTTTTCTTTAATTGGCCGAAGCAAGATTCATTCATGGGAATGGTACCCTCTATATGAACCCTTCCGGAATGTGCTTCACTACGATAAAATGGGCCAACAATAGAAACGGGCAATCTCCCAATACAGCCTCAGTATGGCTACAAAAGCGACCTTGAGCAATCTCATGCAAGACGAAGACGGTATTCTGCTTTAAGGCACTGCCTCTATGGAAAACATTAGTGATGGTGTTTTTGTGGACTGTTACCATGGGGTGGTTTATGGCTAAGCAGTTCCGTCTTTCACCAGCATTGTATTCTGCAGGTTACGATGAGCACATAAGGTGTTTCTAATGCAGTATGGGGATTAGCCACTGAAAGAGGCACCATGACCCATACAAGAGACATGCCCAATGTTTTTCCAGGTAAGTGAGTTCAGTTGTTTTGAGAGTGGAATGGCTGATTTTCTGCTTCTGATACTTCGCCCCTAGTGCAAAGAATAGAAATATATTGATAAACTGAACTCCTGCCTGTGGTCAAGGTGCAGCTTGGCTCCTCTGAGGGGAGCCGAAGAGGGCAGCAGGGTCAAGGATATTAGAAAGAGACACAGGTGCATGGGGTACTTCCCATGGGGATGTGCTTGTACACTCTGATTGGTAGTAATTGTGAGAAGTTTGCCTGGTATATGATGTCCACTGAATAAAGTGGGCACTTTGCACCAGTCCAAACAACCCTTACGGTGATTTAAGAGGTCAAAGATGACTTTATAAAGTTATCTAAGTGGTAGCTGTGGGGAGCAGCCTTCAGGCTTAGTCTTGAAGGAATGTTAAGCAGCTTGTTTTACCACAATGGAACCTTATAGTATTGGCTAAATGAAAGGAGAATCACACAGTAGTTATAAAAACGTGTATTTATTATAACACACCTTAAATACCTCACAGTATCTGCTACATGCAGATAAACACAAAGCACACAATACTGTAGCACCGAAACAAACGCAAGTAGTACTAATACACAGTGGGCTCCAGGGGGAGACCAAACCATATACTAAAATAGTGGTATAAGAACCACGACTCGAGTCAAGGCAGTGTCTAGAGGATGTAGAATCGCTGGGACCCCAAGGAGCCATCCAAGGTGAGTAAGTGGGGACCCCACGGAGGATGGGTGCAGTGTGAGAACACGACCGCGTGCTACGTACAATTCAATGAGAGAGTCACAGTTGCAATTTTAAAGTTTAAGGACCCTTCCCAGTGGATTACGAAGAGACCCTTTAGAACATAGAATGTTGGTGAGCCACCCCACCCGTGGATACCAGTTACCAATCCCAGGGAAGCAGGTGCATAGGGTCGAAGTGGCGTTGGAAACCGCCGTCATTCCCAATGGGCGTCTTCAAAGTAATGCCACTGCTGGAAAGAAGAAAAGTTTCCAGTGGAACCCATGTGTGGATTCTTTATGGAAGGAACCTAAAAGCAAAGGGGACAGTCTGGGTCACCAGGGGCTCGGTAGACAAATGCACACCGATTTTGGGTGCTTCAGGTGTGAAGATGGAGACCATGACTCTACACCTGCAGGGACCAGGAGATGTCGAGTGCTGAGGGGTCGGTGTCTGGCGTGAGCGCCAACAAGCCTTGGCAACATCAACCCACGAAGGGGGTAAAAAAACCATACAGTCTGGCCCAGCAAGGACCAGGGGACTCACCACAGCAAGTGCAGACAGGGCAGGCCTGGAGCAACCAGGGGAGTCCAGGAAAAGCAGTGCTGTCCCTCAAGTGGACCCACAGGCCGAAGGCATAGGAGTCACAAGGAGACCTCCTAGCAGTTTCACAAAGTCACAGCTTGCAGGGCACAGAGTGCAAGGAGGCCAAAGTCCTTTATACAGAATATGCGCAGAAGTTGGAGCTATTGATAGCCCAATGCACTTAGTTGGGGGAATGCCAACAACAGTAGCATATGCACTTGCAAAAGTACGCAGTGCACAGGGGTTCGGGTTTGCGGTCCGCACGAGGGATACTGGCCTCAAACTTGATGAGAGGGTAACTCACACTCAAGGAATATAGGGAACACACCTCATGTGTTGCTGGAGCCTTCGGAGTCTGTAGTAGCCTTCAACACCTTAGGGATAGTAAGCGCTATGTAAATACGATGACAATTAAAAGCACACAGTTAACTCTTTGTACTACCCCTCAAAAAGAAGTTTCAAGTGATTCAGTCAATTACAGCCAGTATCAGCTCCTAAGCATCCTCTACATTTGCCAATATCCCTTCACAATTGCAGATTAAGTTGATGTGCGCATTTGCTTTTCTTTAAGGGAAGCAGCACACTGGCAGAGAACCATTTTTAGCTGACTCCCAGGCTTCGGTTTTACAGCACAGGAGAGTCCCTGAATGACATTTCCGCTGAAGAGGCTGAGGAACATGCGCCCCACTTCCCATGACTCCACGCCCCCCTGGGGTCCTTCCACAGACTGAAGACCTCTCGCTTAGAGAATAGTGATCTCGCTTAATAAAATGTTGGGTGTCTTCAATCCATTTTAAGACAAATATTTGTAAGGATCCTGGGTAAGAACTTTTCGATGATTCGTGTGTACGTGTCATTTTATGGAATTTTCGAGATCTGAATTTTATTACTCAATATCTGCAAATTGAAGCCCACATATTGAATAGAGTACATTAAACTTTCAGAAAACGTCTCTTAAAAAAAAAATCAGTGTAATGTCTTGCCCAGGGCCCGAAAAATTTATAAGATACTGAGGAGAGTGACAGTGAGATACAAGTAGCTTGAAAAGCGTGGCAAATAAACTTGTAAAAGATTACTTTTCCTGGGGGCAGCCTAGAAATAGGATGCCTTGAGCAACTGCCAATGCCTTGATACTTCTGGCGTAATTGAATCTTCAGCAATATCGGGACTGGATCTGTGAATTCAAAAGCCATACGAACAACTACTGCAAGGAGGGTCGTGATAGATTTTGGAAGGTATAGACTCCAGCCGCCACATACAATTTTTTGGGGTATATTATAATAATTCTTAGCTTCTTGAATATCAAGGTAATGAGATATGTTGCCCATTTATAATTACTACCAGCTGTGATGGGTTGTTTTATTTATTAGGGTGGAGGGGGGTTGTTTCCTGGCCTGTTAGAACTGGCAACTTTGGTATGGTTCTCCCCTAAATGTTGCCTTTCAACCATCCTATTTTCTGCAGCTCTGTTCCTCGGGGGGTGGGGGGCAGCTCTATTGTTTGGGGTGGTGGCTCTATTGTTGTTTGGGGTGGTGGCTCTATTGTTGTTTGGGGTGGTGGCTCTGTTGGGGCGGTGGCTCTGTTGTTGGGGACGGTGGCTCTGTCACCTTCCCAGGGCTGTGCAATATTAAAAGGAACACCACCTCCCCAGGGCTTTGAACAAATGAAATACGGGGGTCTGTAGTGGACCCCCCGCCCTGTGGACCACTACCTCCCTGGGGCTTTTAATCAGTTGGGAGGGGCTGCGTGCCCCCCCCTCCTGGAGCCCTTCTTGGACCTGGGGACCGCCACCCCCCCCAGGGCCGGCCCCAGCAATGTCCCAGGGTGCCCACCCCAGGGACATCGCAGTTTGCTATGACAGGGCGATAGCAAACACTGATTTGCTTTGTGGAAGCCAGAGCAGGAAACCTGCTCTGGCTTCCACAAAGCAAATCAGAATTGCTTTTGGGCAAATGGGAGCTGCAAGTCAGCAGCTCCCTTTGTCCAAAAGCAATGCCGGCTTCCGTAGGAGGCGGGAAGCTGGAAGGGACCGTGGGGTCATTGGTGCTCCCCTAGCGTCCCCCCAACACAAAGGCCTTGCTCTGAGAGATGGGGTACCCGGGGCCGAAAATGGCTTGGGAAGAGGGCCACGCAACCCCCCTCCTTAATAAAATAAATACTAATAAAGAGAGAGGCAAAGCCCCAGGGTATGGGGTTCCTGAAGCCAAATTTTTTTAAGGGAAGGGGGGCCGCACAGCCCTCCCTTCCTAAAAGATGGGGGTGGTTTGGGGAAACAGCACTTTTAATGAGGCCTCTGCAAGCGTGCCTCCGGGCACACTCTGGGTTGGGGGATGAAGTCCCCTTCACTGATGAGGGTCCTTAGGGGCCAACTAGGCTACCAGGTACCTATAGTAAGCTCCACAAAGTGGAATTGCTGAGAGGTGGTAGGAGGTCACACCCCTTTTTATACCACTCTGCAAATGTGCCACTTGTCTGCTTCCACGACCCTCCTGGGCCGTGGTGTTGGGAGACCAAGCCTCCTTGTCGTCGGGGGGTGCAATGGTCCCGGGGGCAGCGCTCCTGGAGCTGTATTCCCTCGCTGTCTCCTCTTTGCTGGTGTGTGGCTCCCGCTCTGTTCCTCCGGCATGCACCTCCTCGGCGTCCTCCTCTGCTTCCCTCGGGGTCATGTTCCTATGCCTGTCCTCCGGTCCGGCTTCGGTCACGTCCTCCGGTCTGGCTTCGGTCACGTCCTCCGGTCTGGCTTCGGTCACGTCCTCCGGTCTGGCTTCGGTCACGTCCTCCGGTCTGGCTTCGGTCACGTCCTCCGGTCTGGCTTCGGTCACGTCCTCCGGTCTGGCTTCGGTCACGTCCTCCGGTCCGGCTTCGGTCACGTCCTCCGGTCCGGCTTCGGTCACGTCCTCCTCCTCTTCCCGCATCGACTCAGCTGACTCCCATTCCGGACGCCTGCTGTGCTTTTCAGCCGTCTCGGGCACTGGTTCAGTTTCAGACGCTAGAGCATCAACCCCACTTTCTGTTTCGGTGGCGGCCATGTTGGGTTGGTCGGCGTTGCTCTCGAGTGGGACACCATCCCAGGTGACTTCACCATTCCTGACTGTTGCACACATTATCCATGCACATACCCACCTACACTTTGAAATCAACAACCTATCTGCCTTCTACGTAGGATAGTGTTTTAAAAGGAAGGTTTTAGGCAGTAGCAGAGATGGCATATCATTGGATGAATGCTGCCCAGGCACTAAATCTGGATCCAGAGTCCAGACTGAGACAACTGAAGTAAGTGACCCGAATAGGGTCACCCGCGACCACCTCTCAGCCTTCCAAACATATGAAGAGTCGGTCAGACAGTAGAGAATACAAACCAAAGTTATTTATTAGTCATACACTCGAGTGAAGACCAGTCTGACCAGCCTCCTTGGATTGCTGCAGAGGGACTGACCCCCGCCAACATGGTAATGATCTACATTTCCAGTACCCCTAAGGACTCGCCAGACAGGAATCTTCCAGTTAGTAGGTGGTGAACAAAGGAGACACAGAAGAATGAGCTACAATCCTAAAACTGGGTATATGCTATCGCAGTTTCAAGGTAATTCTGCCTGTGCCCGCCACTATAAGGGTAGGAGCAGGCCTATCTAACGGGAAAGGTCTGCAATGACAAGACAGTCTATTCATTAGTGCAGCAAAGCTCAACCTTGGAGAAATAAAAAACAAAACCATTGAGGCTGATTTCTGCTGAGGCAAACCGAATGAGACAGAAGCTTACTTTCTAAGCGGCGGCGGCTGAATGCAAAATGGTGCCGCAAATGCTAACTTAATTCGTACAATGCAAGGGCAAGTCAAACAAAAACATTTTCCATTCCAACAGACCCTCCTTTTAGCATTTGCTAACATTTTGCAGATGGGGAGTGGAAAAGATGTAATATGCAGAGGAATGAAAAGGACATCAAGACTTGGAACTATCCATTTATTCAGTATCAGCAATAGAAGTTGCAAGGGATGAGCTAGAACCAAAGGTGCCCTTATCTATTTGCATCATGTCGTCTATGCCTCCTGCAACATAATCGCAGCAGTGTCATGGACTGTATTCTTAGGAGTGAGAAGCGTGGTACAGTAAGAACAGCATAAGGGGAAACACTGCACCAGAATGCAACAAACAATTTGAATTACAATAAAGTATATCACCATTTCTAGAATCCAACCCCACCCACCAAAGAGGGACCTACTCCAATTTCTGCTTTCCAGTCCTTTGACATTCTCTAAAATATCTATAATGTGTTGGGTAATATTTTTTCCCATATTTCTGATCCCAACTACACACTGGTCTCCTACTACTGCGCGCACACCATCGCTCTTAGCTAGGATGAAATCAACTGCATATCTTGTTTGCTCACAGTATATCCGCATACTTTCTAATTGGATGGTGATGTCACGCTAGGCTGCTTCTGTGGAGTTAGACAGTATCTGCAACTTACATCCAAAATATTTCCTAGCCCTTTCACCTTAGTCCATAGCGATACCATCAAAGGTGATAATGGAGGAAAGAACACACTCAAAGGTGATTCCATTACAAAAATTATTGACCTCCAGGTCTGTCACTCTGTCACAAAATAACTTTGTTAATGTCCTTTTAACCCATCTGAAAATTGGCTTACTATACTTACAAGGCACCCCAAGAGGATGCACCATTCCTAAAACAACACCCTCAGTACCATTATAAACATTGGATTAAGTCCAATTGGACAGAAAATAAAATCCTGGGTGTGCATTAAGTGGACCAACCTTGATAATCTACAGGAGCATACCTGGTATTCATTCCCACTGTACTTAGAGCATTCTTTCTCACTAAAGTCATTATATTCTTGAACAATATTATTCCAGAACAATTCATGTATAGAAAAGCGTCAGTACTATTTACTATCGGACAGCATGCAGGGTGTAATAACCCGCCTTTCGAGTAACTGTCAAATCTTGATAATGCCAGCCCACTAAAGTAATGATCTGTTCATCCATTTATAAATTGTCACAATACACATTAATGTTGCAACCTAGGTACCCCTTCCCTTGTGGTTTCCTATAATACAAACAAGGACTGGGATTTCCCATCCCAAACTTACCCTTTACCTCCACAAATTGTTGCAGGCGAACATACGTATAATTAACCAGTGACAATGGGTAAGCAGTCCATAAACTCATAACCAATTCAGTAGGGTAGCAAACTGTACCTTCACCAAGGAACTTACTATGTGTATCTAGAAATACATTGCTTAGGATTGTCCTTTTTGTATGAACTTGGGAAGCAATCTTGTGTGTAATACATGATGGGGCATTACAATCACGCTCCAAAACCTAAGACACCCCATCCAAAATCAACAACAGCTCAATACAAGAACAGCACAGAGTAGTTTTGGCTTAGTAGGCCAAACATTTCGTACGGAACAAGGGGAATTCTTTGTTGTTCTTTGTCAGTAACCATCCTGCTAATGGGGTGCATAGTGAATAAGTAAACAAGGTGGCAAATTCCCAGCAAGACAAGTATACAAGTTTCCAGTGTCCATCAGAGCCTTACTGGTAGACTCCTATTGTTCATCAAAATTGGCGCTGTTTGAGATATGGCCTACTGGGATACTCAAGACACCCCCCAACTAGCATCCACAAACTGGAAGGAGTTGGATTTAGCACAGTGAGAAAATTGATGGCATGTGACAAATGTTTTCTCAAGCTGCAAGTAGCTAGAGTTGGAAGGCATTAGTATAGGGTTGTATGACAATTAGACATAATTAGTCAGGACTCTGATGAGGACAGACACATGGGTTAGAACAGCTTACGGTAGGTGGGCTTTCCCAGAAATATTCCATGGGTAGCAGGCAGATAGTAAAGGTAGTACAGATACACGTCATGACTTCAAATTCACCCATGAATTCAAATCCATTGCTGCCACTCTCGCACTGAAGTTACTACAGTACTTATCAATGCTGCTTGCCATGTTCATCCTCCGTCAGAACTTAGTAGATATTCAGTTTGCTGTATAAGTGCATTTCAGTCACCGTACATAACGGTGGATTGGACACATGCCACGTTGTCACAGACTACCCATGTTTCATATTCCACTGTTCTTCATATTTCATTATGTTTTCTTTAGAAAGCATTGGAAAATTCCCAGCATGTTTGACTTACTTTTAAAGGTAGATGTGCTTGCTCGGTTCGAGGTATGGCTTTGCGGCCTACTCGGGCACCTTCCAACTTGCATCCACAAACTGGAAGGAGTTGGCTTTAGCACAGTGAGTGCACTAATGGCGTATGAAAGGCATGGGTTCCTGAGCCTTGTGTGGCTCATGGGGGGCTATTAGCAAAGGATCACTTTGCATGTGCTTGGTAACTTTCGGGAAGAAGAAGGCGGAGACTTGACAGGTGGTAAAATGTAGCCTAACTCATTATGTCTTGTGGTCTATGAATGTGGTGGGCCCTTGCATGGAGTTGGTATGTTTATGTGAGTGTCAGCAATCTGGTTGGTTGGGCCTGTTGCTGGAAGTATGGAAGTTTTGTGTGTGGTGCGTGAATGGCGTGTGAATGGACCATAGAGCGGTTGGTGCCGTGAAGTGGCTTTATGGCTCACCTTCAGAAGGCTTGGCTTCAATATTTATATACTTTGATAAGTATTTGTGCTTTGAAGCCAGCATTTATGGGGGTGCTAAAACCAACCAGTGTAACTGGTGGAATAACTTTTTATCAAATTACTGTCAGATGTATATTTGTGGGTGTTTAATGGCCTTTTGTAAGACTTTTTTTTTCTTTTTCTGTCTATATTGGGAGCTGGGGATTTTGTGCCCTAGCTCAGCCGTCCCCTTGGCAAACCTTCCCATTTTGAAGTAGTAGACAATGAGGGTAGTACAGGGGTGAATGACTTTTGTGTGGCTCTCACAGGTTTTTTTCATTTTTACCCAGCATCCCCTGCATATCTCAAATTTAGCTCAAATTCAAAATTTCTTCACATTTAAGTGATGGAAAGTTAGGGAATCTGCGGCGAACTACAAACTTCCATCCACCTAGCGTTTCCTGAGGTCTTCCAATAAAAATGGTACCTCGCTTATGTGGGTGGGCCAAGGGCTTGCGATAGGCAGGTGCCCAAAACGTATTGAGGAGACATCAAAATGACCTGGTTTGCTAGGGGAGGTCACCTGGGTTTTGGTCCCGGGCTCAGCAGCCATCTATGGAAACCTACACATTTCTGAAAACTAGACACCCAGGGAATTCAAGGGACGTATGACTTGCATTGACCCCGAACGTTTTCCTACCCAGAATCCCCACTAAACCTCAAATCACTTGATTTCCACACCTTTTTGTGTGGGGTCACTGTGCCGACACAAATGTCCTGCCACCTAGCGTGCCCCTTGGTCTCCCTAGTCAAATGATACCTCACTTGTTTGGCTGTCCAATGCAGAATTGGCTAAAAATTATTTGTTTTATTTGTCGCGCTTAGAATTTGCTGTACTATACCCTTAATCGCTATGTTTTTGGCCCTTAAGTCAAAGGCCCTTGGCCCACCCACACAAGTGAGGTATCCATTTACTCGGGAGAACAAGGGTAACGCTGGGTGGTAGGACATTTGTGCCAGCATGGTGATCCCATGCAAATTTGTGGAAAAACTGATTTTGTTTCTGCTAAATTTGAGGTTTGCAGGGGATTCTGGGTAGGGAAATGGGGTATCAACGCAAGCCTTACCTCCCTAGACTCCCCAGGGTGTCTAGTTTTCAGAAATGCGAATGTTTGGTAGGTTCTCCAACATGTCCCCTGAGCCCAGGGCAAAAAAAACAGGTGCCGCCCCTTACAAAACCTGGTCTTTTTGCGGTAGGTAATATTGATGTCTCCACAATACATTTTTGGCCCCTGCCTGTCGCAGGTACTTGACCCACCGACACAAGTGAGGTACCATTTTTATCACAAGACTTTAGGGAATGGGGGGGGGTGGGTGGAATTTTGTAGATCCATGCAGATTCCAGAACTTTGCATCACAGAAATGTGAGAAATGTTTTTGTTTTTTACGAACAAAGTTTGAAGTTTGCTAGGGATTCTGGGTAACAGAACCTGGTGAAAGCCACCTAAGTCATCCCATCCTGGATTCCCATTCCCCTGGGTGTCTAGTTTTTAAAAATATACAGGTTTGCTAGGTTTCCCTAGGCGCCAGCTGAGCTATGGTCCAAAAACCACACCTAGGCACACTGCAAAAAAAGGGTCAGTTTTCACAAAAAAACAATGATGTGCCCACGTTGCGTTTTGGGCTGTGTCCTGTTGCGGACAGTATGCCTACCCACACAAGTGAGATACCATTTTTATCGGGAGACTTGGGGAAACCTAGAATAGTAGAACAAGTATTATTGCCATGACCCCGACCTGCTTACAGAGAAGGAACCGGAGTGTCCAGCAGCCCCCTACAGCACCAAAGACTTGCCCTTAGCTCGCCTTACAGACTGTCTCCCATGGGCACTTGGTTTACTCAACAAAGACTCCAATACCAGAATCAGATGACTCTGCCATTCTGCAACCGATGCCCACAGCCCTAGTTCGACTGGCCCAAACCCACAAGGTCTCCCCGCAGTGATCCTGACTTGGGGTCTGGTGATCCTTGACCTCACTCAAGCTTCAAGAAGACGCCTGCAGGCTCACCCAAAGGCTCTCCATGACCGCGTCCGGAGCAGGCAAGAAAATCCAATGCCCGAAAACCCCTTCACTGCCCTCTCCATGGCCTTAGGTAGCCCAACTGACGGTGTCCAGGTGTCCCCCAAGATCCCAACTTCTCTCCAGTCTGGGGTCACCTTCAGGAAGCCTCCCTGACCGAGCCTACAGCAACTTCCACCGAATCCAAGTTTTCCATTGAAAAGTAAAAGGTCCCTAATGTCTTTTTGGCACCCTGCACCCGGCTGCCCCTGTGCCACTGGTAGTGCATCTCCGGTGCTGATTGTTGTCCCCTGCAGTGCTGACCTTAACCCCAGGAGCTTTTGTTCCCACACCCGATTTGGCCTGCTCGTAAGCTGTCCCTAATCAAAGGCCATCTTTGCTTCATTGGCTAACATTGGGCCCCTGTATTCTTTGCCAGGCCGCCCCAGTGCCTCTGCTGGTGCCACTAGAGTGCCCAATCAGACCTTGGGCCTAACCCCCAAAACTCCCACTCTTCAGTCGTGTACTTGCATGAGAACATGCTAACACTTTTTCTCCCTTCGGAACCCATGTTATGGGATTTTGGGTCTAAAATGTTCCAAGAGTTGAACTGATGTTTCTATGGAGAAAAGAGAACTAAAATGCAAATTATAAAGTCTTTCTTACAGTGTATTGTGACAACCTTAGGTTTGGTATCTAGGCATGCCAACCTCGGTCCTCAAAGTAATCGAAAAGTAACTAAAAAGTATTCTGAAAGTAATAACTGTGTAATTCAAACTGCTTTTTAAAGTGATACAAACCTGTAACCACTGCAAATCCATCCTCAATTACTTATCTGTGTAAAGGTTTACAATTGAAAGTATATTTTACCTACCTCTACCAAGTCCTGCTTGGTTCTAAAAACAAAACACAAGTATCCCTTTTTTATACTTAACCAATTGGTCTGGATTATCTGAGTGTGTGTATCAATGCTTACCATACCCTCTGGATAAGTCTGCTTGCTTACACTACAATAAAGAAAGCTGTTAGTACTGAACTAATTTAGCCGCTTCTATAGCACTTGGGACTCCCAGGACTCTGTACACACTATACCTTACTTTGGTATAGTATATACAGAGCTAGCTCCCTCCATCTTTGTTTAGCCAAATGGGCTTAAAAATGGTGATCCTGTCTGACAAGGTGTTGGGAATCTTTAAGCCACATTAAGACATTTATCTGTAAGGTTCCTGGGTAAGGACATTAGTACGATTCATGTGTACCTGTGTAATCTTATGGAATTTTCCCCTATTTGAAATCAGAATTTTATTACTCCATATCTGTAAATTCAAACCCAGGGATTGAACTGTATATTAAACTTTCTGAAAATGTCACTCAAATAACTGCAACATCTTTCCCGGGGTTCCAAAAAAATGTATAAGATGACCGTAGACCGAGCAGCAGTGATAAGTAGAGGTAGACTCAAATGAGGGGTTAAGAAACTGATGAAAGATCACTTTTCCAGTGGGTAGCCTAGAAGGTAGGACCCTTTGAGCAACCACTCCTGCCTTAATACCTCTGGCGTACTAGAAGCCTTAGGAATTCAGAATTGGAGCTGTAAATTCAAAAGCTACCCAACAAGCCACTGCAAGGAGGCTGGTGTTCGCTTTTGGGAGGCATAGGCACCTGTTGACTCCTACTCTTTATTTGGTTTTATTATGATAGTTTATAACTTTTTATATTCCAAGGTAGTCAGATGTGTCCCCCTTCATTACAAGTAGCAGCTCTGATGGCTTGTTTTGTTTGGGGGATAATGGGGCTGGTTATTTGCCTGTTAGACCTGGCATCGTCTGCATGGTTCCTTCCTAACATTTAGCCTTCAACCCTGCTATTTTTTAGTGCCTATGTTTTTGGCCGGAACTGCATGTGGCCGGCTCTGCTTGTGGATGGCTTCGTTTTTCTACTATAGCCATTAACTGAATCACTATTATATTAACAGAATACTGCTTTCCAGTGTCTGAGTTAAGGCTGTCAGAGCTTATGGTCTTGTACTCACTTAATAAAATACTACTTTATTTAGTCACATGGACTAGAAAATGGTGATCTCCCATAATAGGGCATTGGGTGTCTTTAATCTACTTCAGGAGCCATATTCGTAAGGAACCGGAGTAAAAACTTTTAAATTATGCAAGGGTACTTGTGTCGTCTTATGGAATTGTTTACCCATTTAAAATCTGAATATTATTACTCAGTATCTGCAAATTCTGCCCACATATTGACTTGTATATTAAACTTTTAGAAAATGTCATGGAAAATCCGTGTAATGTCTTGCTCAGGACCCTAAAATATTGATAAGACACTGGGTAGAGCGACAGTGAGAGATGCAGTTTGCCTGAAAAGAGAGGTAAAGACATTTCTGAAAGATCACTTTCCCTGGAGTTAGCTCAGAAGATAGGGAGCCTTTAGCAACTGCCCATGCCTTAATACATCTGGTGTACTGGAAGCTTCAGCAATGTCAGGATTGGAACTATAAATTCAAAAGCTACATGAGCACCAACTGCTAGGAAGATTTTGAGAGGTATAGACACCGGCTGCCACCTAATTTTATTTGGGTATATTATAATAGTTCTTGTCTTCTTATATTGCAAGGTATTCAGATGTGTTTCCCCTTTATTACTACTACCAGCTGCAATGGCTTTTTTTTTTTATTTGGGTGTGGTGAGTTGGTTCTTGGCCTGTTAGACCTGCCATCCTTGGCATGGTTCTCCCTTAACTTTTGATCCTCGACAATCCTGCTTTTGGCGGCTCTCCTTTTGGCGGCCCCGTGTATGGGGGCCCAGTGTATGGCAGCCCAGTGTATGCCTTGACTTGCCTTGTTTGGTTTTGGTGGCACTGTTTTTGGCTTGCCATGTTTTTGGCAGCTCCTGTGTTTTTATTGCCTTGTTTTTGACGGCTCCTGTTTTTGGCTGGCCTAGTTTTTGGCGGCTCCTGTTTTTGGCTCGCCTTGTTTTTGGTGGCTCCTGTTTTCGGCTCGCCTTGTTTTTGGCAGCTCCTGTGTTTTTATTGCCTTGTTTTTGACGGCTCCTGTTTTTGGCTGGCCTAGTTTTTGGCGGCTCCTGTTTTTGGCTTGCCTAGTTTTTGGCGGCTCCTGTTTTTGGCTTGCCTAGTTTTTGGCGGCTCCTGTTTTTGGCTTGCCTTGTTTTTGGCGGCTCCTGTTTTTGGCTTGCCTAGTTTTTGGCGGCTCTTGTTTTTGGCTAACCTTGTAAATGGCGGCTCCTGTTTTTGGCTTGCCATATACATTTTGGCTCTGTTTTTGGCTTGCCTTTTAAATTTGATGGCTTTTTTGTGCATTTCTTTTGATGGGCATGCTGATGCTGTTATTGCCACTAATTACCTCCTATTTTGTTTACAGAATACTGCTATCCAATCTGAGTTAAGCCTGCCAGCTCTTATGGTCTTCTACACATTGGTTTGTTTTGTGCTGAACAAATGTTATAAAAATATTTATTTAAAAAACATTGGTTAGTCAAATTGACTTTGAAAATGATGGTCCCATCTGGCAAGGTGCTGGGCATCTTTAAGCCACTTTAAGACATGTATTCATAAGGATCCTGGGTAAGGACTTTGGTATGATTCATGTGTGCTCGTGTCATCCTATGGATAATAAAATCTCAAAATGGCACTCAAAAATTATTGTAATGTCTTGCCCAGGTTTAAAAAAAAATTGATAAGATGACAGTGGATAGAGCGACAGTGAGAGGCAGAGAGAGCCTGAAAAGCGAGGTGAAGAAATGGCAGGACGCCTTGAGCAACTGCTCATTCCTTAGTTTCTGGCTTGCCATGTTTTTGGCAGGTTTCAATTGTGCATTTCTTTTGATGGACATGTGGAGCCTGTTATTGCCACTAACTGTACCTTTATTTTCTCAACAGAATACTGCTGTGCTGTCTGAGCTAAGCCTACCAGTGCTCATGGTCTTGTATAGATTGGTTTGTTATGTGCTAAAAAAATATAATTAAATATTTTAAAAAACTTCGAGTCAAAAAGGCTCAGAAAATGTTGATCCCATCTGGCAATGTGGTGGGGGTCTTTATGTCACTTTAAAATAAGGATCCTGGGTAAGGACTTTGGTATGATTCATGTGTACTAATTTCATCCTATGGATATTAAAATCTCAGAAAATGATGCTAAAAAATCACAGCAATGTTTTAGAACCCTTTGCAAGACATTACAACGATGATAGTGAATAGAGCAACAGAGGTAGAGACTGAAAATAGGCTAAGAAACTGGTAAGAGATCGCTTTCCCTGGGGGCAGACTAAAAGGTAGGATGCCTTGGGCATCTGCCCATGCCTTAATTCCTCTAGTGTTTTGTTATGTGCTGAGAAAATATAAATATTTTTAAAAACTTTGAGTCAAAAAGGCTTAGAAAATGTTGATCCCGTATGAAAATGTGGAGGGGTTCTTTGTCACTTTAAAACCTATATTCATAAGGATCATGAGTAAGGACTTTGATATGATTCATGTGTACTTGTTTCATTCTATGGATATTAAACTCTCAGAAAATGTCGCTAAAAAATCACAGCAATTTTTTAGAAACCTTGGCAAGACATTACAAAGATGATAGTGGATAGAGCAACCGAGGTAGAGGTAGCCTGAAAATAAACTGGTAAGAGAGCATCTGGCCATGCCTTAATTCCTCTAGTGTACTTAAGCTTCAGCAATGTCAGGTTTGGTACTGTACATTCAAAAGCTACATGGTAAGCCAGTGCAAGGAGGCTGATGTTAGCTTTTGAGAGACATGGACACCTACCCTTTGTTTGGTATTATTATGATAGTTTTAAACTTTTTTTATATTCCAAGGTGGTGAGATGACTTGCCCATTCATTACTACCAGCTGTGATGGCTTTGTTTTTCTGGAGGTCTTGGGTTTGGCTATTTGCCTGTTAGACCTGGCATCTTTGGCCTGGTTCTACCCTAACTTATTTCTTTAAACCACCTGTTTGTGGCAGCTGAGAATCAATAGGCGCTTGTTAAGAGTGACTGCCTACCCGTGAGGGTCTCAAGGCACTGGAGGTTGGGGGCTGCAGGTCCTGCTGGGTACTGAGGTTCAGTCGAAGAGCCAGGCCTTGAGCTCCTTCCTGAATTGGGTCAGTGAGGGGCTAGCCTGATGTAGAGAGTCGGTGTGCTCCAGGTTTTGGTGGCAATGCAGGAAAAGGATCTTCCTATGGTCCTCGTCTTGTGGATCTGCGGGACGGTGGCAAGGGCCAGTTGACCGTAGGTGTCTGGTGGGTATGTGGAATGAGAGGCGGTGGTTCAGGTATGCTGATTCAGGTATGCTAGTCCAGCATCATGGAGGGCTTTGTAGGCATGTGTGAAGAGCTTGAACTTGTCTCTTTTGTTGGCTGGGAGCCAGTCGAGTTCTTGCAGGTGTTTGGAGATATGGCTATGGTGGGCTATGTTGAGGACCAGTCCGACTGTGGGGTTCTGTAGTTTCTGGGTACCACCTGCTGTAGTGGAGTCTGCTGCTGAGTGCATGGGTAAATGTCTTTCTGGCCTCAGTGGGGATCCATCTAAATGTCATTCAAAGTAGGCAAATGTTGTGGCAGCATGAGGAGGATACTGCGTTGATCTGGCGGTTCGTGAGTGATGAGTCCAATATGATTCTGAGGTTTTGTGGATGGTCTGTGGTTGTTGGGGGGGTCCTAATGCTGCGGTCCACCAGGAGTCTTCCCAGTTGGAAGTATTTGGCCTCAGGTTGAGGACTTTGGTCTTGTCCGAGTTTAGCTTGTGGCAGCTGTATCTCATCCAGGTGGCAACGGCATTCAACCCATCGTTGAAGTTACTTCTGGCGATTGTAAGCTCGTCAGTGAGGGAGAGGATCAGCTGGGTGTCTTTGGCATAGTAGACTATTTTGAGTCCTTGGCTCTTGACTATGGTTTCAAACGTTGTAGAAGGTGGGCTTACGGAGGATCCCTGGGGGACTTGGCAGCTGGTCCCCATGGGTTGTCAGAGGAACGGTGGTAGTCTGACTCGCTGTGTTCTACTGGTGTGGAAGGAAGAGATACAGTCCATGGCTTTGTTGTGGGTGCTGAAGTCGTAGAGTATATTACTTAGGGTACAGTGGGAGACCGTATTGAAGGTGTCCGAGAGATCCAGCAGGATGAGGACTGCTCTTTCTCCCCAGTTTAGAAGACAGCAGATGTCATTGGTGGCGGCAATGAGGGCCGTCTAGATGCTGTGGTTGCTTAGGAAGCCGGTTTGAGGAGTCCAGGACATGGGTGGCTTCTTCGAACTCTGAGAGTTGGGCATTGATGGCCTCCTGAATTACCTTGGCTGGGAAGAAAGCAGGGAGATGGGTCTGAAACTCTTGAGTTTAGTCTGGTCTGCGGACAATTTCTTCCATAGTGGTTTATCTCGGCATGCTACCAGTCATCGGGATAGGTGGCAGTCTCGAGGGAGCTGTTGATGGTGCAGCTTAGGTTGTGAGCAATGCTGGCGGCTCTGAGTATCTGCTTTCTCACTATTTGTGAGCTCACTTTTTGGAGGCTCACTATTTGAGCTCACTTTTTGGTGGCTCACCTTTTGGCAGCTCACTGTTTGTGAACTTACTTTTTGTGAGCTCAATTTTTGGCTGCTCACTATTTGTGAGCTCACTTTTTGGCAGCTCACTATTTGTGAGCTCACTTTTTGGCAGCTCTTTGTATTGTGGTACATTTCTTTTGATGGACATCTTAATATTGTTAGTGCCAGTAACTGAACCTCTATTATGTTAAAAGAATACTGCTGTCGGGTCTCTGAGTTAAGCCTGCCTGAGCTTAAGATATTGTACTATTTGATTTAGGTTTTGTAAAAAAGTAATATATATATATATATATTTTTTTTAAGGATCAAATCTTTTATTGGCAAACCAGAAGAATGATCACATACACATAAGTTGCCTACAAAGCAAACTGGGACGGCCGCAAGGTTTAATTGCATACAGGCAAACAAAGCCACATCCATCAAACTATGTACTCCCAATGTAGCTACAGTAATATACAGCTTGCCGTCTACAACCCAGCATAGGCTGACCATGCTTGGGGGACAGGGCGTTAAGAGCCTGTCAAGACTCACTTAGATGTGCATTGCACTTAATGTTCAGCATTGTCTCAACACGACCCCTGCATGGTGTTGCTGAGTGTATCAAAAGGCTATAATTGCCAAAGAATAACAGTGAAATCAAGGAAATGAAACTAACGCAAATTGAAAAGAATCCCCCCCCCCCCACCCTTTCCCCTTCCAACCAGGACCATCCCACGAATGTAAAGTGCCTAGCATGGCTAGTGTTTGCTAGGAGTCAGTTAATTCACACTGCCCCTGGCTACTTCTGCTCGCACGCAGTAGCCTGAGAATACGCAGATAGGATGGGTAAGCCAGTTTCCTGAATTATTTGGATAGGATAGCAATGAATGGGGACCAGATTTTCATATATGCAGTAGGATCAGTCGCCATTGACAGCCTTTCCATGCCCAACAGGGACAAAAGCTGGTGAAGCCAGAGTCTGTGGTCCAGGGCTTTGTCTGGTCCCCAGTTGGCCAGGAGTAGCCTATGTGCAGTGTATAGGGCCAGTGCAATCTGTTGACTTCTGGTGGACCAGAGTGGATATATTAGTGGGTTGCGTAGCCCCACAAAGGTATATGCGGGGAACCGAGGGATCTCCGTATCAAAGGTGCTATCGCTGTCATCCAGGACCTCACTCAGAATCTGGAAAGCTTTGTACAATGCCACAAAAGATGCAGGAGCGTCCCTGGGTTGTCATAGCTTTGCCAGCACTCGCCGACACACTGTGCGCGCCATTTATGAATGCACGCAGGGGTGTTGTATCAGTATGAGCAAATTCTGTATGCTGTTTCAGTGCACTGAGTTGTGTGCCATTTCTTATAAAATATATCCTCCCATTCTTTGTAAGGGTTCGCTTCCCAGTGGATCTGGCCTGGGGTCTTGTGGTAACGGAATGATATCATTAAATGGCGATAGGTTTCAGAAATGAGCTTCTTATCGTCCGCTTTTAGGAAAAGCCATTTCTCAAAGGAGGTCATGGGTCTACAGGCTTTTGGGCGTATATCCGTGTTAAGCAACCAGTGAGTCAGCTGTGTGTGGGTAAATTGGTCCTGCTCCAGCAAGGAATATTGTGTCTTCCGTTGATCAAATGAAATAAGACCTTCACGGTCAAAGAGGCAGCCATATAAAGCAGTCTATCTCTGTGAAGGTTGTTAATCACGGCGGGTGGTGGAGAGAGGCGGAGTGTCTGGAAAAATGAACAGGGTCCGAATAAGGATATTCACCTTCACCTTGGCTATTTTGTCCAGCAATGAGAGAGACAAGCATTGCCATTGGTCTAAGGCTCTGCCGATTAGGGCCATGTGTTTGGCATAGTTAGCATGCACGGTTTTAGTGAGACTCCGTGCCAGGACTAATCCCAGGTAGAGGGGGGTTTGTCTCAACCCACCTGAAGTCGAACTGGGATCGCAAAGTTTGCTCAGTGCCCTGATTTGCAGGAAGGTTCAATACTTGCAGTTTCTGCGAGTTTACCCTTAAGCCTGATGTAGCTCCAAATATGCTCAGCTTTGCCACAATGGCTGGAAATAAGGACAGGGGCCGGGTATTGAGAAAATTATATAATCCGCATAGAAACTAATCAAATGATAAGCCCCGAATGACATGCCCGACGCCTTAGGGTTGTCTTGCAGTTTCTGCACAAAGGGCTCCATGTACAGGGCAAAGAGCAGTGGAGAAAGCGAGCGGCCCTGCCTTGTGCCCCTCTCAATAGCGAGCCTACCAGAGCTCACTCGGTTAACCCTCAGAATGGTGATAGGGGTGCTAAGGATGCTTTTAATCCACTTCTCAACCAGCTCGCCCACACCGTAGCGCCTGAGAGTCGCAAACAGATGGGGCCAGTGCACTCGATCGCACGCCTTTTCGGCATCTATAGCCAGCAGTAGGGCCTCCTCCTATGAGTGATGGTCCTTATCAATAAGATGGCAAATGGGCTTGATGTTGTCCCCATTTTGGTGCAAGTGGATAAACCCAGACTGATCTGGTTCGAGACTGGGCATCAAAGGGTTAAGTCCATGAGTGAGGACACTAGCGAACAGTTTCACTTCCATATTAGGAAGTGAGATGGGGCTGTATGAACTGCATTGTTTGGCTTCTTTCCCTGCCTTCAGAATTACAGAGATTGAGGCCTGTAGCATCGACTCCGTTAAGGTGCCCATAACTGCAAAATAATGTTAGAGGCAAGTCAAAAAGGGTGCCAATTCCAGGCAAACATCTTATTATGGTGACTCTGAACCCATCCTGGCCCGTCGTTTTCAATAGCTTCAGCCTAGCAATCGCCGATATCACTTCTTCTGTTCGAATACGTTGTTTGACTGCCTCTGTTTTGGCAGACGGGAGAGGTGTGACTGCATACGACTGTACGTAGGCCATACAGCCTGGCATAGAATGCCTGGAATTTAGTGTGGCTGTATTGACTTATCCGCATGTTGCTTGCTGCGCAGGCGGTGCACCAGCATCTGCCCTCCCCCCTTTATTGGTCCCCACATGAAATTTATGTTTGAGGCGTAACATTGCAATTTCAGGCCTGTGTTGGTCAAGACGTTTAAGTTGCAACCTCTCCTTTTCTAGTCTACGCCAAACTCGGGTGGCTGGGCAAGTCCGTTTATGGATGTATTCCAACTCCAACACTGGTTTCTCCAATTCCCTCCTCCTATCCTTATGTATGGTATAGTCATGGGCTACCTTCGCAATGAGAGCCCCCTGGGCAACCAACTTCAAGACTTCCCACACCAAGGAGAGGGAACCACGCCTGCATCATTAAGGGCCAGGTAGTCAGTTACAGTCTTCATTGTTGGAACCTCCACACGGTAGTGTAAAAACGTCTCGCACAGCCACCAGGGTGGTGACTGATTGGGGGGGGGCAAGAGGGTGCTCAGGGTGAGCACCCTCTGGGGGTATGGTCAGATAGGGAGCGGGGTTCAATGGAGGCCATTACCTGATCCCAGGCCGAAGGGGAGGCTAAAAAGTGTTCTAAGTGAGCGCACGTCTTAGGTGCTGCAGAGTAGAAATTGTAGTCCCGTTTATCGGGGTGCTGCGACCGCCAGACATCATGCAGTCCACAGTCCTCTAACCAAGCTAATCCCTCAGGGGAAAGAGCCCCATTGTGCCCAGTTCTCTGTCCAGAGCAGTCCTGTTATGCGTCAATTACTATGTTAAAGTCTCCTCCCACTAAAATCACCTGATCTGGGGAAATTAGGACTTTGGCTAGGAAATCAATGATAAAGTCCTCTTGATGCTCATTTTGGGTGTATAGCATGGCTACCCTGCAGTGAATACTCCAAGTTGCACACTGATGGCCAACAAGCGGCCTTTGATCTTGAGACCAGTCCCCAGAACCGCCCTGGAGAAGCGTTTTGGAGAGAAGAATAGCCACAACCCCTTTCTCCCCGTTCCCTGATGAACAAAATTGCTGGGTGGGGGAATCTCATGGTATACATTCTATGCTTGTCTTGAGGAAGGAAGTGTGTTTCCTTGAGCAGGCATATATCCCTCTGTGTGGGTTCTATTAGGGAGAGAACAGCCAACCTCTTAATGGGATTGGTAAGGCCTCGTACATGAAGGTGAAATACTTTGGTCTCCCGGATCTAGAATAAAAAGAGAGGCTAAGCAGTAGTAGACATTGGGCTGGTTGAGAGTGGCATAGGAGCCACACTGTTGGAAAGTTTGGAATGGTCTGGTGGTGTGTCGTCCTGATCTGGAGTGGCCGGTCCGAAGGGGCACTCCCAATCTTCACCCCAAAGCTCAAACAAAAAATGTGAACAAATATATAAACAATAGACCCCATCATGACTTGAAGCTCCAGACAACTAGGAACTGCCAGAGCGTATTCTCCCCTCATCATACTGTACAGTACCACATGGGCGGGATCATCATCAGGTTTGCTGTCACCGGAAAGGGAGCGTAGCACCTCAGGCCTTTCTTTAGCCATGGTAGCCAGGCCAGGGCAGTGAGGCTCCATTCGTAGTCCATGCCTTGACCTACTGCTGTCTCTATCAGGAGCTTTATTGTCAGCAGGGGATTGGCTGGGATCCTGATCCTAGAGATCTAGATTGAGGATCTTAGAAAACATAGCTGGCGTAATTTACCATTCATTTGAAAGCGAGACGAAATGGGTGGCCCTAGGAGTAGGCAGTACTGGGGGGGGAGGCGAAGGAGCGTAGGTGGCTGGTAACTGGGCAGAACTCTTTCCGTTTCTGTAAGGTAGAGGCTGAAAGTTCCTGGAACAACTGTAACAGTGACCCCCGGAATTGTATCCTCTGGTCCAATCTGGGTACTTTGAGGGTCACTTCCTTCTATGTGAAATTGTGAATGCAGATCAGGATGTCTGCTGGTGTACAAGGGGGAGCATGGGGGACTGATTCTGTGGCATCAATATATCTTGGTGATGCTCTGGTCGTTTACCCCCAGACTGCTGCTCAATAGGGCTTGAGCATAGCTCTCGAGGTCCAAGCCCTCCACGCCCACAGAGAGCCCCAGCTGCTGATACAGGCACATGCCAAAGGACTAGAAGAAACTGTAAGTTAAATTGTTGATCCTGAAAATGGATGATTTCCTGCTGGAGGGCTTCTATTTCTTTGTCCCTGGCAAAGGAGCCCTCCTCAAGGGCACCATTCTCTCCCCCACCAATGTCTCGGCTTACTTCCCTGAGTTCCAGCATCAGATCCTTTTTCACTGTCTGATGGTCCTCTCGCAGAGAACTGAACAATGCCTCCAGAAACGTCAGTTCCATCTCCTCCCCCCTGGGTACATTGGTTCTTCCATTGCCAACATCTGTTGCTGGGCCTCTCCCATGCCCTTAAGCAGCATTTCACGGACTGAACTGTCCTTTTTCGCTTTGGATGGCCATTGCTCCCCGACAACGGACTCTAGGAAACCAAGGGGCGCAGGGCGTAGGGCCGCTCAATCAAGGCCACTGCCAGAGCAAGCTTCGGAACCAAGCTGAGACTGGGCCGGCCCTTGGCGGTGCTGTCTAGGCAAGATATCTGCCATTGTTCCCCTAGTTAGCCACCCAGCGTCTACAATGACCACAGAGAGTGATTCCATCCTTTGCGACCCACCTCCAGAACCTGGCCCATGGCCCGACCAAGGTGATAGAGGGTGGTGGACACCCAGGGAGTGGAGACTTCAACGTCCCCCTGCTGCTCACTGGCAGTGTCAGTGCGTTTCTGGGTCAGACACACCAGTGGTCTAAAAGAACAGAAATCCTAGGGCTGATCAGGGCAGTCACAGCCCCAACTGGAGCACTGTAGATGAGTCCTTCGCACTAGTCTGCTCCTGTGGCCCCGGCATGAGCTGAGAAAGAGGAGGGGGTCGGAGCACAGGTGGCACATGTGGTCTCCGAGTGAGGCGGCCCTGTTATTTTGTTGGTCGTGGGGTCCACTTCACTCCACGTATATCCAAATGCTGGTGAGAGCCTCCCAGGGCAATTCTGGGTGAGGTAAGATCAAGGTTTTGTGGCAACCTGGGGCCAACCTGAAGTTATGGCCTGGCCGGGTCCCACTGCTGCTCCAGTCCTCCGGTGCTGCCCCAGTCCCCGAGCAGTGGTCCACGAGGAGCAGTGATCCAGGGCTAAGGAGTTGTTGGGCCAGACCTCACATAGCCCACGCCGCAGGCCTTGTATGTCCCCCGGTCTCTGTCGATGCAGCGGAGTAGAATGGTGAGGGGGCAGGCTGAAGTGTGTGTCTTGCCAGTTTACATCTCGGTAGGTGCTGCGTGGGCCCCTGGATGCAGCACAACATAAGGGAGGGGGCAGGCAGGCAGGCAGGCAGGCCCACAGAACACTGGAGCTCTCAGCGCAGCACTCAGCGCAGACTGCTGCTGAAGCTCCGATCCGCCAGCCCCAAACTGACACGAGGTCCACCACCAAGGTGCAGGTCTCAGGGGGAATGGAAGCTCTTTGGCTGACTTCTGGGGGGTCCAAGCAGCACCAATGGAGGTCTCTGTGTCCTCGATGCGGGCCCCAAGGCCCTCGGTTGCCGCCTTTAGCCCTCCGGAACATTGTCTCCGGCTCCCTTTCCTCAACATGGAATTATGGTGCGGCCCATGCTGGGTACGGGCTGCTGTTCGATTTGCATCTCCGCTGGTCTTCCGATCGAACTCCAAGTCTATGGGTGGCCGCTGCCTGTCTTCGGTATCGTGCGGCACCCCAGAGAATCCACTGGCTGGCGATTGATATGAAGAGTGCTTGAAGCCAGGCAGACACCTCATCTCATGCTGCTTTCTTGGCCACTCCCCTAACTTTTTTAAAACAACTTCTTTAGTCAAATGGGCTTAGACAATGGTGATCTCGCCTAATAAGGTGATGGGTGTCACTTTAAGACATATTTTCATTAGGATCCGGAGTAAAGACTTTTAGATGATTCATGTGTACTTCTCGTCTAATGGAATTTTTCCCCCCATTCGAAATATGAATTTTATTACTCAATATCTTCAAATTCAGCCCACATATTGAATTGTACATTAAACCTTCACAAAACATCAGTCAAAAATCATTAACATTATGTTCAGGGCCCCAAGAAATTGTTAAGACAGTGGGTAGAGTGACTGTGACGGATATAGGTAGCCTGAAAAGAGAGGTTAAACTTGTGAAAGATCATTTTAACTTAGGGCACCCTAGAACTGTAAATTCAAAAGCTGCAAAACAATCCACTGAAAGGAGAATGGTGTTAGGGTTTGGGACGTATAGACACCAGCTGCCACCTACTTTTTATTTGGGTGTATTATAATAGTTCATGGCTTCTTATATTTCAAAGTAGTGAGATGTATTGCCCCTTAATTATACTACCAGCTGTGATGGCTTGTTATTTTTGGTACTTAGCCTTTTAGACCTGGCATCTTTGGCATGGTTCTTCCCTAATGTTTAGTCTTCAACCATCCTGTTTTGGGCGGCTCTCTGTCTTTGGGCGGCTCTCTGTCTTTGTCATCTCAGTTTTCAACAACTAAGTTTTTGACCACTGTTTTTGTCTGCTTTTTATTGTGCATTTCTTTTAAATGGCAAGTTGATGCTTTTATTGCCACTAACTGTACCTCTATTTTTTTTTTAGTTAAGCCCGCCAGCACTTATGGCCTTCCACACTTTGCTATGTTATGTGCTGAAAACAATGCAAGAAGAATATTTATGTAAAATCTTTTGTTTTTAGTCAAACAGGCTTAGAGAATGGTGATCCTGTCTGATAATGTGTTGGGTATCTTTAAGCCATGTTAAGCCCTATATTCATAAGGATCCTGGGTAAGGACTTTGCTAACATTCATGTTTAGTTGCGTCATATAAGGGAATTTTGGCCCTCTTCATAATCTGAAGTTTGACTACATTTCTGCAAATTCGAGCCCACATATTGAACTGTATATTAAACTATCAGAAAATGTCACTCAAAATTCAGTGCAAAGTTTAGGTTTGAGAATAGTGATCCCATCTGAGAAGGTGGTTGCTGTTTTTTTTGCCACTTTGAGATGTATATTGATAAGGATACTGGGTAGGGGGTTTGGTATGATTTATTTCTACTTGTCTTATCTGATGGATATTAAACTCGCAGAAAATGTTGCTCAAAAATCACTGCAACGTCTTGCTCAGGGTTCCCAAAAATTGATTTAATGACGGGGGCATAGGAGACAGTGAGAGATGCAGGTAGCCTGAAAAGAGAGATGAAGAAACTTGTGAAAGATCATTTTCCATGAGGGTAGCCTAGAAGATAGGATGCCATTAGCAACTGGCCATGTCTTAATAGCTCTGGCATACTTGAAACTTCAGCAATGTCAGAATTTGAACTGTTAATTCAAAAGCTACAAGACAAGCCACTGCAAGGAAGCCGGTGTTAGCTTTTGGGAGGCATAGCCTTTTGACGCCACGTACTCTTTATTTCGGTATATTATAATAATTCTTGACTACTAGTATTCCAAGCTAGTCAGATGTTTTGCCCATTCAATACTACTACCAGATGTAATGGCATTTTGGGGGGATGGTGGGATCGATTCTCGTCCTGTTAGTTCTTGCATCTTTGGTGTGGTTCTCCTCTAACTTTTTGCATTCAACTCTCCTATACTTGGCGGCTCTATTTTTGGCGGCTCTCTATTGTGGTGCATTTCTTTTGATGGTCATCTTAAAGCTGTTATGCTTGCCAGCTGTACCTCTACTGTATTGGGGTGCCACTCGCAGGGAGACTTACTTGTCTACTGGGGCGATAGCGCAAAGGACTGCGAGGACCAGCAGCCCTCCAACTCACAGCTGTTGCCTCTTCCATTGTGTCTCCGCCCTCTTATCCAGAACACTTCAAAAACGCCTCGCGGCCCCCGCTGCGTGGGAGCCACTGAGGAAATATGAATTTTTATGGTCAATTGTGTCCCCTATCTTAGACCCCAACGGCTCCATGTACATGCTACAAATACATGTATGTTCCCTCCACTTCAAGCTATGAAGACGCAAATACATGTGTCCAACGTCAACATGTCCTCTTTCAGATCCGCCATGAATGGGTCGAATATTCCATTCCTAAGTATGCCTTGCCACCGTCTTTATATGGTATACTTTTCACGTTTTCCAGCTCTGGCAAGGTAGGCCCTGAATTCTGCCATCGAGCTTTTCCTGCCTTCTGCCTCTGAATGCTCCAGCCTGGACCTGTATCTGTATCCATGACCTTTGTCTTACTTCCTGCGCGGCTAACGGTGCCTGGCCCGGCCTGTTGCCTGCCAAGACTGTATTCAGCCTTCAAGTTATCTGCTCCGCTCCTCGAGTAATGCATTCCTGTCTAGTAGTATAGGTAAACATCCTTCCAGCTACAGAGCAAAGGGCCCGGCCTTACTGTCTCCGTGCAAGTAATTCATGGCTTCTGTTTCCATGGTAGGCCCATGCCCCCTCGCATTTCATGTAGACACGTAGACGCTTATACACGCACTAGTAGTTAGTATAGGATAGCCTCTGCCTGAGAGACCTTTCCTTCCAGATAATACAGTTCCTTAAACACAAGATATTAGATACGATTTGGGATTAGGTTGTTCTGACATCCCAGACTTCTGTCTCCTCATGTAGGGCTAAATGTCAAGTCCCCTTCACCCTCCAGTTACACGTCAATCACACGTCATGCTACTGTGCGCGCATCTCTGCCAAGTATTTCTGCTGACTTTGCAGGATTCTCCTATGGATCCACCCACCTGTGTCATCATCATAATGACGTTTCTAGTACACGCCCTCATGCACGCCTATTGTAACGCCTTTTCATTACGTATGTGTATTCTTATCTCTCTTCTCAGCTGTCACGCCTTCTGCATATGTCTTCACTGTAATGCATTTACTATATATATGATAACCTGTCAATAAAATTGCGCTCTATCCCTTCCCGAACCTTCGTGGTGACGGAACCCGATTGCCTGGTTCGAACCAATTCCTTTGTAAGGAATAAACCCATTTTATAACCTCAAATACCACGGATTCTGCCTCTTATTTTTACTGAGTTATTCTTATTGAATTTTACCGCATAAATTAAGTCTAGGACTTACTTGTTGTCTACTGGGGCGATAGCGCAAAGGACTGCGAGGACCAGCAGCCCTCCAACTTACAGCTGCTGCCTCTTCCACTGTGTCTCCGCCCTCTTATCCAGAACACTTCAAAAATGCCTCGCGGCCCCCGCTGCACAGGCGCCACTCGCAGGGAGACTTACTTGTTGTCTGCTGGGGCGATAGCGCAAAAGACTGCGACGACCAGCAGCCCTCCAACTCGCAGCTGCTGCCTCTTCCACTGTGTCTCCGCCCCACAACCTAGGTTGAATATCACGTGTGCATAGTAACGCAGCGCGGGCAAAGCACGGGCCAAGGGCAGGCCCGTTCTAGCCCGTTCTAGCCCGTTCTAGCCCGTTCTAGCCCGTTCTAGCCCGTTCTAGCCCGTTCTAGCCCGTTCTAGCCCGTTCTAGCCCGTTCTAGCCCGTTCTAGCCCGTTCTAGCCCGTTCTAGCCCGTTCTAGCCCGTTCTAGCCCGTTCCAGACCGTTCCAGACCGTTCCAGACCATTTAAGACCGGACCGGGCTATTTCTCTTGGTTGTTTGCAGCATTTTCTCTTGGCCATCTTTTTCAGACCTTGTAGCCCCAGGGGTCGATTGACATAACTCATATAGAAAATATCGACTAGGGAGACTAGAAGCAAAGCCCATTCGTCCAATGTATCAATGGCGGGCACTCTGGATTGCTTCTTGCTGAGAGCTAATTCTTTGATTTCAAATGATCACTATCCTGGAAAGGCGTCTCTCGCAGGGCATTGACAATGCTAAAAGATCGTCCCTTGGTCATATAGCTAATGCAAGAACACCTGATAGGCATATTACGCTGTCTGAGTCTGCATCGCTTAATGATTGTTTAGAGGCAACTATGTCACAGGACCCTGCGTGTCCCCTTGGTGATAATACTGACCCTCTCATTCTTTCTAATAGTCCTAACCCTGTGCCTGTATCTAATCGATCGCTCGCTACGGGACCAGAAATTATTAGTCAGCAAGCCCGAGCCAACTGGGAGGGGGCCGTACCTAAACGGAAGCGGGGAGTGCAGGCTGTGGGTGGTAAAAAGTCAAGGGTAGCTGCTGCATCCCACACAAATTCCTTGGGAGGGGCAAAAGCTAAGGTGACTCTCACTGCAGCAAATGATCCTGACATTTCATCGGCCATTCTTTCTACACAGAGCTACCCGGTAGATTACCCTCCTAATATGGTCAATAGTGATGGTACCCAGGTAAGGGTAGACCCTCAAATTCAAGTTCTCGAAGGTCTCCTGAAATCTCTTTTGAACCCCTTTTTTGCCAGACTTAATCAAATAGATTTTAGGTTGGCAAATATAGAAAGGGCTATTGAGCCTAGGTCAGAACTGCCACATAGCCCGCTGACTACGGGATGGGGCAGGGCTGTTCCTGTATTAACAGAGTGTCTACCCAATTCTGCTTCTTCAGCAAGTATCTTAGACCCGGCAAACCCCCCTCCCCGCACACAGGCTGTTTCAAAAGTGAATAAGCACTTCGTCCCTCCCTCTGTTCTTAAGGTGGCGGATAAGCCCATTGTGGACATAGAGCAAGAAATCCAGGAGGCTAATAGTTTAAGGAAGGATCAAATACTAAACCTCCCTCCGGACGCAGCGCCACTGGTAGTTGTCCTAGCTGGAGTTCCCAAACTTTCTAACACAAGAGAAGAATCATTTGCTTCATTAAAGAACAAAGTTGTTAATTGGCTAAACAAGCACAGACCCCTTCCCCCATCACATTTTCTGGTGAGATTATGATGGTCAGAAGGGTCGCATGGCTGGGATTATCTAAGAAAAGCATCAGTGGAGACTGTGTTGTTGTAAATTTTAGGGATCCTGGAGCAGTTTCTTTTATTCTCAGATGCCCCCATTTAGAGGAAGGGTCCCTAATTCGGACTCTTCCATTGGCTTTTTTCTACCCTCGACATGACAGGCATTTTGATGAGGTTCCGGAAGTAGGGTGGACGAGGGTGGGTGCTAGAAGCCACTCTAGAGGTGCCACAAATAATTTCCACCATTTTAGGACGACTTTGCACCCTCAGGATTATAATCGGTTTAGTTGTCTGAGTGAGATAGACTGTCTAACTACTAACCCTGACCCACCCAGCCAGTTGCTGGTTGGTGTCATGGATACTATGAAAACCATCAACACTGACCCTAGAGTTACATTAGCGAGTAAGGGTGGTACTGGGGGGTTGGATGTCCTCAAGAGAATATTAACTAGAGTCTCTCCTCCCAAAACATTCTTAGGCGAATGCAATGGGATCCCCGATAACGGTCTGCGGGTTGGAAATCCAACAATCATTGAACCTATTGTGGACCTATTCCCGGAAGTCCCACCTCTCCCTCCACCACTGACCATATTGTCGTGGAATCTAGCAGGGATTGGTAATAAACTAATGTGCCCCGAATGGGGCCTGTTTATAGACAAGAACGATGTATGCCTTTTTCAAGAAACCTGGGCAAGGGACGAACATCACCGGAGTGGCTTTGTTTCATTTTCGATCCCAGCCAGGTGGGGGGGGTAGGGGTAGACCATCTGGGGGATTGACAATTTGGGTCCGTACCCACCTGGGTTGTCAGGCCATGGTTGTGGACATGACATCCCACGATGTGCAGTGTGCGATTCCGGTATGGCCTAATGATTTTCGCCTCGCTCTGATTAATGTCTATTCCAGACCGGTGAATATCACAGCGGAGTCTGCCACTATTGACGAGCTCTCTACATTTTTAAATACTGTTCCCCAAGGCTCTACCCTCCTAATAGGAGGAGAATTTGATTGCCATTTCGAACCGCTCCCGGGTTTGATAGATGGAGGAGGAGGATGACTACTGGGCAATTCCCCCAGTCGTGGGTATGCCACCTAGGTCATGGACCCCTCTTGCGGTTCAGATTACGGCTCTAACTCTAAAGTTCTCGATTAGGGCATGCAACGGCCATTTTAAATCAGACGTCCCTACCAAGTGCACTTTCAACAAACCTGGCAGAGAGTCTAGGCTGGATTATATATTAGTTGAGAGTTGTGCTTGGGGAAAGGTCATAGATTTTAGGGTAGAATCAAGAGAAGATAGTGACCATAACCCACTGATTCTTCAGTTGCTATCCCCGGGGATCTTTGTTGCCCCATGTATTGAGAAGAAGGACTCCGATACAGGTTGCCACTTATCCAGTAATAGGCGCAGTGTGCGTTGGGAAAAACTAGTTAACCACCCCGTGTTATTACCTGAACTTTATGAGAAGGTAATCCCGGTTCTGGACGCCGTAGGTTCCCTACCATTGCATGATCCCACTCCAGAAATGTATAAAAAATTTGAGGAGTTAAATTTGGAGCTAAATGCTATTTTGGCCAATGTTTTAAATCCTATAGCGCCTAAAGATAGTAGGAGCCGTAACACACCTACTTGGTATAATACTGCTTGTAGGAAATTAAAAACAGAACTCCTTGAAGCTGTTAAGTCTTATAATAATAAGGCGCTAATTAGACAAACGTTGGGAATATAAGCAACTAATTGACCATGCTAAGTCTGAGTGGGATAGCGACAATTGGGATAATTTAATTGAGGCACTTAAAACAAAAGATTCTCGTAAGTTTTGGCAACTTGTTAATATGGGCTCGTCTGAACCTTTACCAGCGATAGCTCCCAACATCGCTGCTAGTGTTTGGGAAGGCCATTTTTCCTCCCTTTATGGTAGTGATCCGCCCACTAATGGCATGGCTCAGGAGCTAAAATTGGTCAAATTTACAACTGTTCATCATGGGGATGATTTTGGGGAACAGGAAGTTTTTGATATTCTTTCTAGTCTTCCTGCCGGTAAAGCGCCTGGCTTGGATAAACTTCCTGGTGACCTCTTTAAAAATGAACCGATGGTTTGGGCTCCTTACCTAACGGCGTTATTCAATGCAGTACAGAAGGGCATGGCAATACCCAGCACTTGGTTGGGAGCTGAAATAGTTCCAATCTTTAAGAAGGGCTCCCCTTTACTCCCGGTTAATTATAGGCCTATAAGCCTTATAGATGTCCCCCCCCCAAATTTTTTTGCAAGGCTGATTGTAGAGCGCCTTACGGATTGGATAGAGGAGTTCTCTATTCTGAGTCCCTATCAGGCAGGGTTTAGGAAGAATGTCTCAACTATGGACCAAATCTTCCGCCTTGCGATGTTATTCTGGAAAGTTGTAAAAGTGGAGGGCGGTTCCTTGTACACTGTATTTGTGGATTTACGTGCGGCCTTCGATTTGGTTCCTAGATCAAAATTGTGGTCTGTACTATTACCATTGGGCATCCCTGTGTCCTTATTAAACGTGATAATTCGACTACATAAGGGAAATTTTGCGCAAGTAAGGTGTGGGAAGAATGGGGCTTTAACATCCAGATTCTCCATTGACCAGGGAGTCAGACAGGGGTGTGTGTTGGCTCCAACCCTTTTCTGCCTCTATGTCAACGGAGCCTTCTCGCATCTAAATAAGGTCATTGACAACGACGCCCCTAAACTTGCTGGTAATGGGGTCCCAGCGATAATGTTCGCAAACGACACTCTGCTACTCTCCAAATCTCCGATGGGTTTACAGCGAGTGCTGGATGGCTTTGAGCTGTTCTGTTTGGAACAGGGATTAGAAATAAACACCCTTAAAACCAAATTTATGATCTTTAATCCACCAACCACGACACGCCCAAATCCGTGTATAGGGGGAATCCCATTTGAAAGGGTCCATACTTTTGAGTATTTGGGGCTCATTCTAAATGAAGCAATGACGTGGGCCCCACATCAAACGAAGTCCCAACTGAAATTAGTCCAAGCAACTGGGGGGATTATGAAACTTTTTAATAGATCAAGCGCAAAACCGACTGGTCCACCCATTGAAATATACAAACTACAGGCAAGGGGTGGAGTAGTCTATGGAGCTGAACTCTGGGGAACTAAATGTCGCCCGGAGATCTTATCTATAGAAACTAAATTCCTAAGGCAATTGCTAGCCCTTCCTTCTAGTACTCCCCTACTTCCATTGAGACTTGATCTGGGCCTTAGACCCATAGATGAAGTTCTCGGTCTCAAACCTTTAACATTCTGGCGGAGGATCTGGACCACTCCAGAGCTCCAGGTGTATAGAAATGAATTCATTGAAGTTTTGAGTCTACCCAATGTAGGGAAACATCCTTGGCTTAGCTATGTGAAGAAAGAACTAGGAACTTTAGGTCTTCCACAACTTTGGTCAGACCCGGCCACAACATGTTTTAGTGTCTCCCGTAAGCATCTTATTAACTCTTATTATGAATCCAAACTAGCAGTTTTTATCAGTAAATCTCAATCTCTTATTGTAACACATACTTTCTTAAAGTTTAAAGACTTCTATCACTTTGAGGAGGCTTTGAGTGAGATTAGACCCCACTTTGCTAGAAAACTCTATTTACAGTGGAGATACGGCACACTACCGATAAGAGCTTTTACTAGCAAATGGTTGCCACTATCCCCTAAAAATTGTCCTGGCTGCGACGCAGATCAAGAAACTGAATTACACATTATTTTTCTGTCCCGCCTATAAAAAGTCCAGGAAGTGTTGGATTCTGCCTGTTTGTAGGAATTTGGGGTTTATGCTCTGTTTGCATGCCTATCGAGTACTTAAAACAGACTTATCTACCCCAATAGTTTTTGCCGTATCATCATTTCTCGCATCAATGTGGAGGAAAAGAAGATTTTGTGTAACCACTGTTTGAAGTTTTATGCACCTAGTCTGTGTCAATAATGTCCCGAGTTGGGCTTTTAAGTTCATAGTTCCCACGGAGGTATTTTGTACTGACTACTACTACTGGCATGTGCACCGGCATTGGTTATTCCTGGTTGTTGGAATTTTATGGGTTTTTTTTTTCTTTTTTTTTCCTATGGTGTGTATACATATGTTTTAATATTTGTGTATTTTTTGTGAAATTGTTTGTACTTTTATGACCATTGTTCGAAATAAAGATTGAGAAGAAGTATTAACTGAATACTCCTGTCCTGTCACTGAGTTAGGCTTGCCGACGCTTATGGTCGTGTACATAGATTTGTTATGTGTTTAAAAAGTTACGAAAATATTTGTCATTATTATCTTTTTACCTTAATAAGCAATCCTTTTGATAAGGTGTTTGGCGGCCCGATGTTTGACTTGCCTTTTTTTTTACTTGCCTTGGTTTTGACTACTTTTTCTGTGCATTAATTTTCATGGGCATGTTGATGCTGTTATTGCCACTGACTGTACCTCCCTTTTTGACAGCTAATTTTGGCGGCTCACAGGTTCTCCGCTAACATTTTGCCTTCAAACCTCTTATTTTTGGGTGGCTCAGTGTTGGGGCGGCTCGCTTTTTACAGCTCAGTGTTGGGCGGGTCACATTTTGTCAGCTTCTTGATGGGTGGGTCACTTTTTGGAGAGCTGAGAATTTGGCGACTCTTTCTATTGTGGTGTATTTCTTTTGATGGATGTTTTAATGCAGTTGTAGCTGCTAACTGAAATTCTCCTCAACAACAGACCAGTTTATCTTATTGTGTGAACAAAAAGCACAGCGTTCCCCATATACTTTTAAAGGAAACACAAAACTTTACGTGTCCATGCAGAGAATCCAAATTTTGCTTCTGCCATACAGTGACCTAAATCACTACTTATAATTGTGGTGTGTACTGTCTAATAGTGCAGGATCTCCCACCAACGTGCGGGTGAATAGAAAGGAGAATGCAACTTGAGGAAAGAATCTGAAGAAAAAGGTGAGAAAGTTGGCAGTGCCTCACGGGAGTAACGCAGGGAAGGTTACAGGCTGGTACACGCCTGCGTCCTCAGGTTCTCATCATTCGCATCTGCCAACTCAAAAAATATATATAAGATAATGAGGAAAAAGTGATAAACCAAATGCGTGAAATAGATTTTGCAAGTGACCCATAAAAGAGAAAACCGGTGTCTGGCATAGAAACCCGGTGTGCCTAAATTTAAAAACGAGCTAGACACGCTGGCTGTATTAATTTATTCCTTGCTGTGTGTCTGCTAAAATAAAATCTGGTGCCAGACCCCGGTTTTCTCTTTTATGGGTCACTTGCAAAATCTATTTCATGCAAAAAGGTGACCAGTCTAGCTTTGCAAATGGTCTTCTACTGTGCAGCAACATGTTGTTGCTATTTAGTAACTTTTCAACCTTTTGAGTAGTCAAAAAATGTGTGTTGTTAAAATCAGTGGATTATGTGGCAAATGCGGCAAATTTATAATTGTGTTAAAATCGCCACGCAATTGCATATTTCCAGTGGTCCTGGGCATAATGGCTGAAATGCATGGGTTGCAACTTTAGTGCAAGGTAACCGAGAAGAACCATACTTTATTTCATGAAATGCTGTTGGCTTGGCTTTTACAGCTTCATAGAACTGGAGGTTGCTGAACGTCATTCATCGTAATTAAAACATACCATTTACAATCCTTAATAATGAACTGCAAGGTCCAAGTAGGATGCTTTCTTTAATTCTAGGGGTGGAAGTGGTTCCTTAATCTTCTTTCATACTGTTTTTCTAAAAAGGTTTTTATTTATAATATTCTGAAACCGAATGCTTTTATTTTAGCAAAAACTGACTTCTTGTAACATTATATTGTTGCTGTTGTTGACTCCAGTCATGTTTCGGGGGGCTAGATGACCTTGGACGTCAGAACATGGATCAGAGTCAACGATATGGATAAAAACTGAATATTCTTTACATTTTTTAAATCTTTCTCTGTCAAGTAGCAACTTGGAAAATAACCAGCAGCTTAATTTAAAAAATATTAAAAGCTGTTAGTGGGAAATGCACTATAGTACATTATGAAACCTCTATTAGTTAATGCACTGCAGAGGTCTTTGTGCAGAGACGCAGAATTACATCTTGGTTGGTCTAGTGGGGAATAGTGACTTGTCTATTTTTAGTGCTACGAAGTCACAGATTCTGACAAAGTGCTGCAAGGATTCTCCTCAGGAACAGAAGTATGCTTGGGAGCATAGACCCTTGGCATATAGGGATTGAGTCACCACACCACCACAGTATCTATGAACCAGATTCCGAAGAGCTATAGTGCTTCACTTGCTCTCCTAACCATACCAGAGAGACAAGTGAATTTGCACCCCAGAATACAACACTCTCTACCCTCATGGTGATCACAGTAACTGGACACATCCTTTCACTCTCTCACTTGCACTTGTCCACAAAAGATAAACAAGAGACATAAAGGAAGTTTAGAATAAATTGCAGTATTCATGTCACAATTAGAAAACAAATGCATCCTAAAAGTATAGTCAGCATAGTCAAATAACCGTATACTATGAAAAGCTTTCATGTCATAAGACAGAGTAGCCTAACCCCCTCCCCTTCTATTGCAGCTAAATGATTATATGTAAAAGATCCCTGGAATTAGTGGTGGACACCTTACTTTAGCACACACAAATAGACGTTCTACATCTTGGTTAACACAGTGCTCTTGTCAGAAATATCACCCCATGTGTGTTTTTTGGACCTCTGTGATCATCTATATGACACGATGTGTACCCATAAATCGCTGTATTCTCATGTTATCTCTAGATGCTAATGCCTGACCAGAGCAAATAACAAGGGACATTGTTGTTGGACCTTGTCTATGGTGTGCAGACTAAATCCCAGGAAAAGAAAAGGAACACAAACCTATACAGGTTCTGCCTGAAAATTACTTCTCGTCCGGACGGTTACCACACCGGCATGGTGGAACTCTGATTGACTAACTCTTAGCGGGAGCAGTTTGGCTCGCTCTGTGGGATGCTGAATTAATACTGTGGCCTGCCCCCATTGTTCTGCTCGAAGATCGAGCAGTCTCATTTGACTCGGGGAACAGCTCCTTACCTAATTAGTTATTTGGTGTGGGCATATTGGGATCCCACGACACCTATATATGCGAGCTCTGAAACGCAAATTACAGCGTAAAGAGCGCTTTTGTATCTCTGGTTTGGAGCATCTTGTCATGGAGCTTTTGGAATCCATTTATTTCCATGCTGTGGATTTATCATTCATGAACTTTTATAGAATTTTCAATTGCACGCTTAAGTAGTCATTATTGTTTGTCCTGATGATGACCATCTAATTGCAATATGGTCGAAATGGCGTCGACGCCTAAATGTGGCCCTGATTGAAGAGAACACATTTTTGCTATGTGTTGTTTCTGTCTTGTTCAAACCACATATAAGTAATTTTCCTCAGCCACCTCTTTATGTTTACACAGTGTATTGTCTTTATGGTTGCTTGTGTAACTTGTTGAGCACCATTATTGCTGCTATTATTGTTTTACTAATATATTATATATTATAATCTTTGTAGGGGTATCACTTGTTTAATAGTTGTTAGGTACTTTTGTTATAGTTTCTATTTTCTTGTTGAAACATTTTCTGTAATTTTGTGATATTACTTTACTCTTTTCCTTTTGCTCTCTGTCCCTTTTCCCTTGACTTTATTATTTTTCTGTTTAATTCTTTGGTATTGTTGCTTTGTATTTCACACTATGATATTTAACTTGAACCATTGTTAGTATTCTAGTCTAAAAATTAAATGTGGCACAGAAGCAAGCATGTTTATTATAGCAACCTATGCAAAGGAAAATGTGGCCTACAGCATGCACCATTAGGCTAAACTAGGGAAACCTACAATGGGCCATGCAGGAAACACACAACGCCTCCCTTTTGTCAGGATATTAGCACGAAAGAGAATACCAAATGGAATGTATATATTGTTGGCATACTCAAAACATGGATCTAAAAAAGGCATTGAATGAAAAATTAATTGAAGAAAGAGTCAATTTGGAAGAATAGTCGAATTATGGTGTTTTGGAGGAATCCATTGTGCTACTCGCCAATTCGAAGACTAAGGACTCAATAAAGGAGTCTGACTCAGCATGCAAGGATTGGTCTATTGCTCAAGTCATGAGCTCCAAGGAACAAACATGATCTCTGGTCTCAGCAGATGCTGAGACTGTTGTATAGCCGTTGGGGTCATTGTTGACATTGCTAAGTTAGCATGAGCTCTGCTGCCATGATGCTGCTTTTGCGCACGTTACTACATGACTTTATTTTGCATGACTGTTTGTGCCTTTCACACGAGAACCGTCTGCTTTCTGTTTTCTCGGCTTGTTCCTGGAGTTTAGTCTGAAGACTATGTGCCAGATCGATCAACAATTCCCCTTGTTCTGTTCTGGTCAGTTCCTAGCACGTAGACCAAACATGCTACACAGCTGCAGCTTTTGGAAACTTGTGCTTTGATACTATGGGGATGCATGTTGTTCTAAAGCACACAAGGAGAGGGACCTATCAAGGGAGAAGAGATAGGCAGTTAATATGATGTGAAACTACCATCTGGGTACTAAGATATGGGGTCTGCTGACAAAGCCCAGAGATCTTCCTTTATATTATAACACTTCTTTTGTCCACGGGCAGGGTAATTAGGCCTTATTGTCCTTTATCCACTGTCTGTATACGGTGAGATCTCCTTTCATAGTTTATGGACTTGCTACATTGCTAACTGTTTTAGGTTTATGGGTTTTGCTGCTGGTAGTGGCTTGTATACTGCATTCTAGAGCACTATAGTTAAAATAAACATTTTAAACTAGAACAGTGACTGTCTATTCTTCTTGTGGACAGGTACGAGTGAGTGAGCAAAAGGGTATGTCTTGCTACCGCGATTTCTGAGCGAGTCCGGAGTGTTGTGTTCTGGGTTGTCTAATCATTTGTAGCTTCGTGATTATGTAGGAGAACGAAAGACACTATAGCTAGTCGGTTCTCGGATTTTGGGTAGTGAGGTGGTAGGAAGGCTTAGCCCTTACACACAGAGGTCCTGCATTCCTGCGCATCGTTCTGTGTATGTGGAGAATCCCAGCAACAAGACAGTTGCCGGGCCTGCATCCGTGCAAGTGGAGCCTCCATCCAGTTGTCCATTTGCCGATGCAAATGTTTCTCCGGTTGATGGCTCATACATTGCATTTTAAAGAAGCCCATTAAACCATTCTAAAAATGGGTTGCTAATGGACTCCTCAACAGCCCAAAATCCGTGGTAGCAGGAAGTTGTGAAACCAGGCAAGTGTCCAGTGCCAATTCAAAGAGGCACCAGATAAAATGGAGCATGGGTTGCACACAGGTAAACCAGGCCAGTAGAAACCTTGGAACAATCAAGATCCAGTTCTTGTGCTACTTTACTTTTGGCAATTGTTTTGCAATTTTGAAGTTTGTGTTTAAATATTTTTTAAATGTTATCCTGTATTATAGGGAGGGTATTAAAAACGCTTATTTGTTAGATTTTATAACGCGTTGTATTAGCAGGCATTGTAATGGTATACGTTTAAATGTATTTCTACTGTATCATTAGGTGGATGCGTTATAATGGTATGCATTGTAAAAAATGTACTGTAATGGTAGGTGCATTGTAAAGTCTGGGTTGTAAAAGCATGCCATGCAGTGGTATGGGTTGCAACATCATAAATTCTCCCAAACTATTACTTCCTAAAGAAGTGTATACATTAGTAATAAAAACTGGCAATTCGCGTTCGAGGTCATCTACTGCCACCGTGGCAACTTGCTGGCATATACTAAAGACGCTGCTTCTCCTTTAACATTAGAAAGAATAATTTCAGAAATGACGGGGAAATTACCCACAAGTGGAATCCCCGAATCTAGGGCAGGACCTGCTCCATGTTCATTCTGTATGTGTTTGAGGCCATTGGGTGAGCACATGCTTAAAATTCTGTGTTTGTCTCATGGTTCAGTAAGGGAAAACACCACTTCAAGCTGATCTAATTTTAGGGGTATCCAGAGCGGTAGTTCTTCATGATTCATAGGTCGTTTGCCCATAATAGAATTAGCAATTACAGGACTGATAACATGAGCTGCAGGGCTTTGAGGTTGTCATGGCAGCCCAACCCTATCTAGTCCATCCATTAAGGCAAGTGCAATAAATTGGGTCATGCAGCTATACAAGTGAACAAGAACATTATACAAAGCATATATCTGCAACAGATTTAAATAACCCAAATATGGATAAGGGGGTAAAGCCCGCTAGTGCCAGCCATGTGGCCCCATCAGTTCACATAGGGGCTATTCAGACTGTGCCAAGAACGTGGGAAAGGGCACCAAGAAACCAAGTGTGGTGTTCCCAGAACGTAAACAGGATTTCTTTAAGTTCATGTTGAAGATATGCAGCAGGAACTTGTGGAAGGGTGTATTCCTGGAATGCATTATCATTAGGGTCAGCAGCCAATGAAAGTGAACTAAGTGTACAAAACTTCAAAGCGGAAACCTGCACCCGCCTCTACAATAAAAATCACAGTATTTGGAAGTTCGTTTTACATTAAATGCTGAGTTACTGCCGAACAGCAAATAATTAGGATAGCCACGGGTTGAGCCATAGATATAATATACGAAAGATGTGAAAAGTAGCACAATGATGGCTATTAAACCTTTTTGGTATTCAAGAATGAAAAACCAACAGAACTAGGTGCTGCCTAATAACTGCAGAGGATAAATCATCCCTAACACCACGGACATCTTCGGGAGAAGGTACAAGGGTATTGTGGACAAGCACTACTCAGGGTTCCCGCAAGTCAGTACCTAACCAAACCTTGGCAGTGCCAGGTTGCAGGGATTTTGCTCAGGAACAGAACTATGCTTGGGACCATAGAACCTTGGCATGTAGGGACTGAGTCACCATACCATGCCAGTATCTATGAGCCCGAGTCAGACTATCTATAGTGCCTCAATTGCCTTCCTAACATTACTAGAGAAACAAATGAATTTGCACCCTAGAACACAACATTCTCGGCTCACTCGGAGATTGAGGTAACAGAACACTCTTTTGCTCTCTTATTCACACTTGTTCACATTAGGATAAACAAGATACACAAAGTAAGATTAAAATATTTATTTTTAATATTTTGCTCTAAAATGTAGTATTCCTGCCCCAAATGCATACTCAAAATACTTAGCATGGTCAATGAACCATAAATTATGAAAAGCCCTGTCATGTTGTAAGACAGGGTAGCCTAAACCCCCTCCCCTTCTACTAAAGCTAAATGATTGCATGTCAAAGATCTCTGGAATTAGTGGCGGACCCTGTAACTTAGAATGTACATACGTTCTATATCTCGGTTGACACAGGGCTCTTGTCTCAGATTGTTGCAGGGAATCTGCCCCAAGACAGAACTATGTCTAGGATTATGGGACCTTGGTGCACAGGGACGGAGTTATCCTACCACCTCAGTACCCATGGGCCCAGGATCGACTAGCTTTAGTGTCTGTCTTGCCCTCCTACTCACTCACAGAGAAAAAAGTGATTAGACGCCCCAGAACACAACACTCCCGAATCTCTCAGGCATCGTGGTTGCAAGACAGACCCTTATGCTCTCACTCTTGTGCTTGTCCACAATAAGATCTGACAAACACTAACAAGTTTGAAATGTTTATTTTAAGTAACATGTTCTAATATGCAGTATATGTGCCACAACAAGCAGAAAAATACTTTATACAAATACAGTCAGCATAGCAGTTAGTCCATTAATCATGAAAGATTAAGCCATTATGAAAGGGCAATAGAGCCTAACCTCCATCCCCTTGCATTAAAGCTCTAATATATATGAGCAGATCTGAGCTTTGTCTGCAGACCATATACCTTAGCCTACAGATGGTCGCTCTACATCAAAGGTGCTGTCTCTCTCTTCTCCCTGGAAATGTCCCTCTCTAAGTGTGTGCTACCTATTTGTGTATTCCAGTAAGACCAAGGTATGTTGCCCAAACAGCTGCATCGGTATGTTTTGTCTAGGTGCTAAGGCCTGGCCAAAACAAAATAACACTGGGCATTGTTGCTTGACCTTGCTAACGATGTTCAGACTAAATCCCAGGAACCTGCAGAGAGTGAACACAGCGATGGGTTCTCATGTGAAAATGGCAATAGACAGTTGCAAAACAATAATGTCCTGTAGTAACCTGCTCTAAGCAGCGGGCACTCAGCAGGATGCTCATTAACTTGGAGAAAATGCCACTGTCCCCATGGGCCATGTGGCACCCTCCCCATGGTCAGGCCGGTAGCTCCGGGCTAAACAGAAGTCGGAGATAAGCATAGGCAAAGCGTCTTGGTGGTAGGCCGAAAGGCCTTAAAATACAATGTAAAAGCAAGGTGGACTGAAAAAGTAAAGCTGAATATAGAAAGCAAAAGGTCTACGTGGTGTTCTTCGGGTTCCATTTACAGCGTCAATTTCACGGGAAAAGCAGAATGCCATGAACTCCAAGATCCTTCGATATTAAAAAGGTATACCATCCAATTAAGAAAGACGAATGAGCACACATGCTCTTCATATCATGAGGCCATTGGGAGCATATCAGGGTAACCTGCGATAGCTTCAAATAAACTTCGATTCAAGAGGCTCTGTGCACGAGCACAGTTACTCAATCCTGCCCTTGGTCCAAGTATAGGATCGCTTACAAGGCGCCTACCCACGGGACAGTCCTGGTCATAGGCCCAGCAACGGACCCATCAATAGTGCATAATCCAGGGCAGCCTGTGATTTATGGGATAGGCAGACAACCTGGGCCCACTGAAAGGGCACCGAAGGCTGTAGATCACAGGTTGTACACAGGTGAAGTTGGCATAGCAGAAGGTCAGCTGATAGTCTATGTTAAGAGCTTCTAATTGCATCAAACCTAAAATCTGCTGCATCTAATCATGGTACTGCTGCACTGGACCCTGCTTGGCAGCACCACAGGTCAAGCAGCCCGTACGGAGCAGCAATAGAAGTAAAAGTAGGCCGCAAACCAAGAGGAACAGCAGGGTAAACCCTCTGAAGGCCCTGGGAAAAAATAGAATGGATAAAGGAGGTGACCAGACCGGATCCTATTAGTTTAAAAAAAGTGTGCTAGGCCCTCTGTATCAGACGCATTAAATATTTGGTGAATTAATTCTCCAAAATATAGGGGGAGATTCGTATTCAGCAGTGACAGAATCTCACTTAATGTTCTCGCTACCTGTATTTCGAATGTCTCACGAGCTGATGTGAGAGCTACTTCTTGTTGAAACAATAGCGCTTTGAATCTGCTTAGCCTACTGAAATCTGTTTTCAAAGCTGAAATGGAAGGGCACAGCAAACTATCTACAGTCCCGTGTGAGGGTGGTAAGAGAACATTGTTGCAACATGTAACTTGTTGTGAAACTGTTAATATATAAGGGATGCCTGCCCGCAATCCACAGCAGTTGTGGTTATTTAGGATAAGATAACTGCCGTTCGAAAGCAGGGTCAGCAAGGGAATAATAGCCGGGACCGGGATACCTTTTAAAAAAACAAGGAAAATTAGTGGCCACAACGTTACAGGCACCATGAAGCTTCACTTGTTTACAGACCAGGGAGTGTCCTACTATAGAATCACAATCCTCCCCTGTAAGGAAGACTTTCTTATCCACTCGTTGGAACCAAAATGCAAAAGGTAATGACCATAATTCATGAATACAACGTCTCCCAAGGGGTTCATATCGATCTACTGGATAGTGTTTCATACAGGCCATAAACTGGAACAGGGAAATAGGCAATGAAATTACCCCATCTATTAACCACACAGCAGATTGAGTTTCCACTACCGAAAATAGTAACTGTTCTAATATTTCAATATATAACATTGTATACGTTGTGTCTTTCATTGACATATTGACATCCGTTTTTGTTTATCTGTCAAATTGCATGCTAAAAATAGTGCAGAAGCATTCAGCTAATCCCAAGGTACCTTTTTACTTTTAAGTGTTTACAAGGTCCAACCAAATTGCATAACAGAAAGTAGCTGATTTTGACCATGATACAAAACAGACAATTCATTTTGAACAATGTCAATTACAGATGATACAATGTTATCTAAGCTATACATACGAGAAGACCGTGTTAATACTGTTATCAACCATGGCAAGAACTTTTTCTAAATTATACTGATCAATTTGACGTTGGCGTACCACAGCTTCCATCTGCGAGAACTTCAAATATTCATTATATGCAACATAAACAAAACGTTTACGGCGAAGTGAATTTGGCCCAAAAAGAAAATCAGCAAGATCGAAGTCGCCTGACATAAGCTAAAGATGTTTCACAGATGGCAGTGTGGAATGTTCCAATCATTGTAGACATAATTTACCAACAGAATATGTTGTAACTGTATAAGAATGAGGAAAGCGTAGATTTGGCATACTTTGTGTAAACCCTTTGTGGCATTAAAGAAGCGTAATTGGCAAGCATTGCAGCTGGTTGGCCACAACAACCAACCCAAAGGGTCAATAACTGAAGAATTAGGAGTACTGTTTTGAAACATGAGTTACCTCCTCAATCGTGTAGTGCTGTGTATACCATGTGTCATAGGCAGCCAACGACATAATTGATGGAGTATTCAAATTTTTAGCAGTGGCCAATCCAAAACACGTAGTCTGCTGTTCTGTCTGGTTCAGAAACATAAGTTGAGATGGAATCAAATATGCACAATGCAACGATTCAATGCCTCGTACTTGCCAATCTGTGGTACCCCAAATAGATTTTAAATCAATTGCGTCCTTCCACTAATCATAACTCTTCTGGGACAAATCGGCTAAGAAGGAAGAGGTATAGACCAATTTAGTATGGGTCAGCATGAATTTGGTTTGGGCAGACACATTCAATTTGCAAAAATAGGATACTGGCTCTGACGGACTGTAACCTGTAAAATATACAAAATTAGAGCTCCCCTGTAATGGTGTCGGGCAAGGGAAACAACCTTTACAACGCAACTGTTACAACGTAATGCTATTACAACGCATTTTTTACAACGCATGCATTTACAACGCATGCTGTTATATGGTAAGTACTTTTACAACGCATCTACCATTACAACGCATTTTTTATAAAAAAAATTATTTTTGATGTTTGTTAATTAATTAATATTTTATTATTTATATTTAATTCTATAATAGATAAATATCGTAGAGAAATTATTGAGTATTTTTAAAAAAAATTAATTAATATTTTAATATTTATATAAAATACTAGAATAGAAAAATATGAGTAATTATTGAGTATTTTGTAAAAATAATTAATATAGTATTTAATATAAATAATAAAATAATAGAAAAATATGAAAGTGTAATTATTGAGTATTATTTAATATTTAAGAAACATTTAAAAATATGAGTAGTACTTTAAAAAACTTAATACAGGAGTACTTTTAAAATTTGAAAGAGTATTTTTTAAAAAATTTTTTAAAATGAGTAGTATTATGAGAGTTTAATACTTGAGTATTTTTTACTTACTTAATTAAAATATAAATTATATAATAAAATAAAAAAAAAATAGTACCTTTGGATTATGATAAAAAAAAATAATTAATATTTTATAAATATTAAATGCTATATTTAAAAATTAATGTTTTTAAATTATTTAATTTATTATGAAAAAATAAAATATATGATTAGTAATAAAAATAATTTATACTTGAGTAATTTTCAAATCAACAAGAGTTTTTTTTAAACTTAAAAAAAAACATAAACAAATAATAAAAAATAAGTAGTATTATGAAAAATTAATACTTGAGTATTTTTACACAACAAAATTTAAATTAAATTAATGAAAAAAAATATTTAAAAATAAAAAAAGTACTTTTGGAGTATTAAAATAAGAAATATAAAAAATGAAAAAACTAAATATATTATATCTAAAATAATCATAGTTATTAAAAATAAATTAAACATAAAATTAATACAAAAAAAAAATAAATAAGAATATAGAACTTACTTTTAAAAAATTCCCACGCTTTTGCATTGAAGTCTATGTGCTAAATTGTCCTTCATTTATTTTGGCAGCTTAAGAATATACAACCCGCGGAACAAGAAAAGAAGGAGCTAAAAGAGAAGAAAAAGCTAGTTTGAAAGGAAACAGAAAATAGAGTCGAGGTAAGGAACACATTTAGTTAATTTACAAATTATAATTAACATTTTACATGTTTAAATAACAATTTTATAAATAAATAACAGTAAACAAAAAAGATTTATTACATATTTCTTTATTAGAAAAAACATAGAAACAACATTTAAATTTTATTGATTTTTTTTTTTTTTTTTTTTTTTTAAGTTTTGAAAACCTTTATTTGAAACAGTACGGTACACAGCAAAGAGCCTACAACCCAGCGGGCCGGCCGCGAAAAACACATTTGGATGCATATCTGATCACACAGCCCCATGCCGTCAACCCGGAGGTACGGCGGCGTTAAGGAGTGTACACGTATCGTGAGGTAGAGAAGAATGTTACTTGTCTCAGACTTAAGCAAACAATCACAAATTTGGTCAGGTTGCCCTGGAGGCATAAAGTGCCGAAACTTCCAACTCCCCCCCCCCCCCCTCCCCCTCCCGAAACATCGGTCAGCACTGCGTTTTATGTGTGCCCTTAGCTAGCCAGCACCCTCCCCCCCCACTCCCAGCTCCCCGAGTCGCGGTAACACGGGTCTAATCGTCTCCGGGGTCATCTTGCACAATGGAAGGAGGTTCGCAGATTCCCCCCCTAAAATCATTCCACTTGGACCACACCTCAACCCACTTGCGCGGGCACCCTCTAGCCACATATACTGTCTTTTCCTGCAGCATGCACCAGTCCATGTCGCTGGTCCAGTCTGAGAGTTTCGGTGGTACAGCGCTGCCCCAGAGCCTGGAAATGTTTCTTTTTGCTACCATTTGCCCGAGCGTCACCCAGATCCTCCCTTTTGGCGGCAGGTCAGTTGGTTCCCATATGTTGAGGAGGCACCTCTTGGCTTCGGGGCGAATCTCCACCTCCCAGACCTCTTCCATCTCCTGCACCACCCTCCTCCAGTACCTCTGAACCTTTGGGCAGTCCCACAGCACGTGAAAAAAGGTTCCATCACCTCCGCACCCCCTCCTACATAGCGTCGTGTCAGCCCTACCCATCATATGTAATCTTGTGCAAGATATATAGACTCTGTGTAGGATCTTCAATTGGATGAGCCGCAATCTGGCCGATATCGCGACCTCACGTGGAGAAGCCAAAGCGTGCATCCATTCCTCGTCATCTATTTCCAGCCCTTCGGCGACCCACTTGTCTCTGAGGGGAAGGAGCAAGTCTGGGGGGTTGTTAACAAGTTTTTTGTAGGTGAGGGATATGGCATGTTCCGCGAGGAGTCCGTCAAGCAGTCTATCCTCGAGCGGGGAGGCTGGCGGCAACTTGACCTCCTGTGGGATGTTAGCCTGCAAGGAGTGGCGCACCTGCAAGTATCTGTAGTATTCGGCATCTGCCAGTTCGTAGGCTTCCTGCATTTGGGCGAATGAGCGGACCCCGGCAGGTCCCCACATGTCTTTGATTTGAGAGATGCCGATAAGATCCCAATTGCGGAATCCTTTGGTGCGGTGCAGATTTCCCAACGCTTCCGAGGCCCATAGTGGCGTGGCCATCGTGAGGACTCCGGACCATCCGAGCTTTTTCTGTGCGATGTGCCACAGCTGTACCGAATGCAGTGTCGGCCCGGTGAGTTTGCGCGCCCCCCGTCTAGAGTAGAGTGCTATTTCGTAGTTCCCTCCGGGCAGCAGCCATCTATCCATGCCATAAGCCGGGTCATTCCCGTCCCCGTATGTCCCTTGGTTGATTGCGGATAGGTGGGCCGCCCAGTAGTACTTGCGAATATCGGGGAGAGCGATTCCCCCATCGTACCACCCCAGTGTCAGTTTGGCCAGTGAGATTCGGGGCTGCCCGGCCCAGAGGAGGTCGCGCAGCGCAGCTTCGATTGCTAGGAAGTAGCTGTTTGGGACCAGGTGCGGGTAATTTTGAAGTGCGTATAGAAACCGCGGGAGCGAGAGCATCTTAAATAGGGCTGCCCTGCCCAACAATGACAGAGGCAGATGCTGCCAGGATTTCGCCTCCCGTTGAAGCCGAAGGAGCGGCGGCTTGAGATTGTGTTCGTAAAGCAGAGCCTTGTCAACAGTGATATACACTCCGAGATATTTAAACCCGTCCTCTGCCACCCGAATAGGGCAAGAATCAGGGAGCCTGGGAGGGTCCCCGCGGAGGACGTATAGATGCGATTTGGCCCAGTTGACCCGGAAGCCAGAATTGCGACCGAAACTGTCCAATATATTCAGCGCCGCGATCAGTGACCCACGCGGCTTCGAGAGGTAGAGAAGTATGTCGTCGGCATATAAAGATATCTTATCCTCCCATCCCTCCGCCCATGTTATGCCCTGCACGGTGGCCACCTGTCTTATCCAGGCCGCGAGAGGCTCGAGGGAAAGGGCGAATAGGAGGGGGGACAGGGGACAGCCCTGTCGAGTTCCTCTGGCCAGCGGGAATACTTCAGACACCTTATTATTTACCAGCACCTGCGCCAGGGGTTCCGCGTACAGTAATCGCACCCAAGCGATAAATTGGGGTCCAAAGCCCAGCTTGCGCAGGACTGCGAACATGTAGGGCCACTCCAGGGTGTCGAAGGCCATTGTGGCATCCAACGAGACTACCACCGCGTCCTCTTGAAGACTGTGGCACTGCCCCAGCACCCCATGCAGTCTCCTAATATTGAGGGCCGTGTTGCGGTGGGGCATAAATCCCGATTGGTCAGGGTGGATTAGCGACGAGAGCACCGGCTTAAGCCGATTGGCCAGCGTCTTGGCAAGTATTTTAGGGTCCGCGTTTAGAAGCGAGATGGGTCTGTATGATGCGCAAGCGTCTTTGGGTTTACCTTCTTTCGGGATCGCCACTATGGTCGCTAACCGCTGGTCCCGGGGCAGCCGCCCTAGTGTTTTACTGCACTCGAACATGAGTTTGAGGTGCTTACTGGTGACGTCTGGCTGGAGTTTGTAGATCTCTATGGGTATGCCGTTCGGGCCGAGCGCTTTGCCAGGACGGAGGTCCCCTATCGCCTGCTGGAGCTCAGTCTCAGTGAGCGGGCTGTCGAGAGCCTCCCGATCTGTGTCCGAGAGAGTAGGCAGTCGTATGTCCGCGAGGAGGTCCATGGAGTCCTCCTCCGGCCTGTCCGACTCTCGCCTGTAAACCTGCCGGTAATAGTCGGCGAACTGTTGTACTATTTCCCGGGGTTCCGTGAGCACTCTCCCCGATTCAGTGCGCAACTCCGGCACCACCCTGCTGGCCTGTTGTTTCCGTTCCAGCCAGGCGATAAGTTTCCCGGCTTTGTCCCCCTGATCATATATCCTGCCAATTCTATGCCGAGCCACCGTCTGGGCCTCCTGGGACACCAGCGCTCTGTACTCCGCCGCCTTAAGCTGCATCGCGTGCCTGAGCTCCCGGTCGCCGCTGGTCGGTGCCTCCCTTTCTAGTTCCCCAAGTTGCTCCTCTAGCGCTACGGTCTGTTGGCTACGTTCCCGTCGCCGAGCCGCGATAGCCGATAGAGCCTCGCCTCGCACCACAGTCTTAAACGCCTCCCACAGGGTGGCAGGGGAGGCGACCGACCCATCGTTCTCTGTGAAGTAGCGCGTGATTGAAGTGGATATGTGTTTTCTAGTGACCTCGTGTTTCAAGTGCCAGGGATTAATTGGCGCAGTGCTGCCCTCCGCCTACTTCCGACTGTAATCTGTGCAAGGAGCGGTGAATGGTCGGAGATACCCCTGGGGAGGAATTCGGCCTCCAATACCGCCATGTCGTGCTGGAGCAGGGTGAGGATGTAGTCCAGCCGTGAGAAGGAGTGGTGTGCGCCGGAGAAGAAACTAAAGCTACTTTCAGTGGGGTGGAGTAGGCGCCAAACGTCCGTCAGCCCAAAAGACTCGAGGAAGTCCGGCAGCCACCGTTGCCCTTGGGGCAGGTCTCTAGATGGTAATCTGTCTTGGGCTCCCGACGCCACAGCGTTCAAGTCCCCTCCCAGAACGAGCCGACCCTCGGGTAGCGATAGTAGGAGTGAGCCCAGGTCTTCAAAGGTCCGGGCCTGTAGGCCTGGGGGGATATAGACTGAAAGAAGATTGAGCGCCTGGCCCTCCCAGCGCCCCGACACAGCCGTGAAGCGGCCCTGCGGGTCGGTCTTGGTGGTGTCTACATGAAGGGGCAGCGAGCGGCGCAGGAGTATACCTACTCCTCTCGATCCAGTGGTGAAACCTGAGTGCGCTGCTAGAGTGTACCCATATCTATTTAGGGCGTAACAGACATTACCCAATAAGTGCGTTTCCTGCAGTAGCACCACATCTGGCTGGTGCCGTTTGAGGAACTGCAAAACTATAGTGCGCTTGAGTCTGTCCCCTAGACCGTTGACGTTCCAGCTGAGAATCTTAAGGCTTTTTTCCCACCGTCTAGCCATGGCTGTGTCGTAAGAGGGTGTCTTGTCCCACCACCCGGGCATCCGTTATGTGAGAATAATGTGCGTGACCGTAAAGGATCCCCAACTCCCACCCCTCCCTGGGTCCCACCCCACAATGATAAATCATACAAATGACAACAATCCCAACCGGCCGGACGTTCAACTCCCCCCCTCCCGGAGCTGGCCCTGACCTCCCGGCCCCCCCATCCCAAAACAACTCCCCCCCCCACCCTGCCCCCTGCTCCGTGGGTCTAGAACTACCCACCACCCCAATTAGCAGAGCGCTTGTCGCCCCACCCCCCCCGGTGAACCCACCGAGAAACTCAATTTGGGAAGTTCGTGGGCTAGTCCCCTGTGGTCGCCCGCCCGTGGTGTCCCAGTTCGTTCATCCCCCTTGTCACGGAGTCACCCATGGAGGGAAGCCACCCATGGAGGCAGTGAGGCGACCAGAGTACCCCAGAGTTAACAAATCTCAAAATAGAGGCACGTGAGGTATACATTACAGTCCGATGTCTTCCAGCGCTATTGCTCGTGGTCTCAGCGTGGCGTCCCTTCTCTGGACGAGCCCCAGCGGGAAATTTTATTGATATTTATAACATAATGTACATTTATTACAAAACATAATTTATTAATATTTATAAACATTTATTTACAGAAAAAGTAAATAAAATAGTCCTTTTTTAACATTGATGCACGCGATGACGTCATGACGTGAACGTAGACGTAAGGCAACATTTTGAAGAGCATCGGAGGAGGAAGCAGCAGGAAGCTGATCTGCGTCCAGGTAGGAAAGTTTTTCACATTTATTTATAGATATAACGTTAAAAAAAGATACATATATAGTAAATAAAGAATAAGGAGAGGTTGCGGAATAACTAATTGATGTTTAAAATGTTTAAAAACATGTCCACGTTCATGTCATTAATGTATGCCTATGTCTGGTCGCAAAAATGTATTGGTTCATTAAAAAATGTAAATAACTGTAAAAGTAATTAAAGTTACTATTAAAAATGTTTATTTCATAACTTCGGAACCATTACAAATGATTTATATCTTCATTGAAAAAAAAAAAAAAATTGCGTATTCATAATTTGTGATAAAGATTGTTATTAATTTGGTGTTTATGCAGCTATGTGCATTTTGGAAAATGGATTGAATAATCACATTTTGAATAGTTGGATTTTTTGTGGATTTTAAGGGTGGTAGTTACTTAGGAAGTTGTCTAATAATTATTTACTTGCATTTGATTTTTGAAAAGTTGGTCGAATAATATGGAAAAGTTGATTTGGAAACATTGGTTGTTTAGGAAAAAATGAAGATTGGAAAAAAAAACCATTAATTAGGAGACCCGACTTTTAAATTTGAAAAAATGTTTGAAAAATAATTGTATGCCAATTGTAATTAAAGGATATTTAAATTTGAAGCAAAGCAAGAAAGTAAGTACATAACTAGTTTTAGAAAGAAAGAATGTTAGAAAGATTTTCAAGGTAGTCTAGAGCCACACACAACGTAAATTGTTGTAATATAGCCAATAGTCTCTCTGACATTTCCTTAGTTTTGACAGTTACTCGTGGGTTTAGACTACCTGCAAGTGTTTGGGCAAGTCTCATTTCTTGAAAACTTTGCTCCTTCTTCAAAGTTTCCAAGAAAGAGTAGAAATTTGGATGAGGTTTGCCAATTGTATGGTTGTATGGTTGAAGTTATGCCATCCCTCAATGGTATTGTTTGTTTTTGCTTCTCCCTCTAAACAGCTCGTGTAGCAGTTCCACCACTCCACATGGAATCGTGGCTTCCTCCTGCGACCCGATTTGCTTAGGTGCCCAATCCATGTGTCCTCGAAATAATTTAGGATGGGTGCCAATTTCTCTTCATTACTTGTATAATAAACAGATTCTATAATAGCAGTGTAGTACTCGTCCACACTATCGGGAGGAACAAAACAAAGTGCTGTTAATTTTTTAAGTTCAAACTGTAGTTTGCTATCACGAGAATATTCTGCAACTAGGGAAGTTTTTTGTAATTTACGCCAAAAAGCCTGGGAAAAATGGAAAAAACATCCCTGAATTTGGGTATCCGTGTACGTTTTATTGATCATGTTCAATTCAAAATCAATTATTATTTTCCTAGGACTTTGAGATGTTTTACTTTTAATAACTGATAAAAGTTTAGAGTATGTTGCAGAAGTCTTATCAGGTAGCAAACTATATACTAAGGGAATTACATTATTGTTAATTTTGGCATGTATAGTGTAAATTTGAGTGAAAGGATGGGGTGTACTTTTAAACGTCCCATCCATCATCCAAATTTCACTATTTTCTAACTTTGCAAGGTTACGTGGGGTACTAAAAATTGGAATTCGTTTCTGAGGGTTTTGGTTGTCATGCAAAAGGAAAGGTTCATCAGAAAAAGAAATAGAAAGATCATGTGGAATTCTAATATCTGAAAAAGTATGTGGTGTAGATAATTGGATGTTACTTGCCTGCTTTTGTCTTTGAATAATTCGTCTCAATTAGGAATTATAGGCATGTTACTAGCAACATGACTGGGGACATGCTGTGCAACCTCTCTTAAAATGGATCCTGTAGAATAATTGGAGGTGCTTGCAATAGCTTTCATTTCATTAACAGTTTATCTTATTTCTACCTCCATTGCAGAGGCAGAGTGGTTATGTTCTGTTGTTTTCACAACTAAAGTATCAAGTGTAACCGCTCTGCCACTGCAATGGGTAGTGTAGTATTGCACACATCTCCAATGATTTCTAGGAAAACTTATTCTTTCCTTACTATATATGTATCCTCCATGGTTTAATAAATTTTTTCCTTTCCTCGATTTAATGTATTTAGCTGCTTCAAGACTAGACATTATCTGAAAAGAGAAGAGAAGAAAAACAAATTAGGATGTAAAAGTTAATACAATACCTCTAATGTTACCCCTACACCATCTAACACTTTCCCTACTGCTGCACCTTCCTGGAGTTAGAATAGTAAATTGTACCCCTCCACCATCCAACACTTTCCCTACTGCTGCACCTTCCTGGAGTTAGAATAGTAAATTGTACCCTTACACCATCCAACACTTTCCCTACTGCTGCACCTTCCTGGAGTTAGAATAGTAGATTGCACCCCTACACCATCCAACACTTTCCCTACTGCTGCACCTTCCTGGAGTTAGAATAGTAAATTGTACCCCTACACCATCCAACACTTTCCCTACTGCTGCACTTTCCTAGAGTTAGAATAGTAAATTGCACCCCTACACCATCCAACACTTTCCTTACTACTGCACCTTCCTGGAGTTAGAATAGTAAATTGTACCCCTACACCATCCACCACTTTCCCTAATGCTGCACCTTCCTGGAGTTAGAATAGTAAATTATACCCCTACACCATCCAACACTTAACCTACTTCTACACCTTCAAGGAGTTACAATAGTAATATGTATGACTATTACATTGTTGGATTTATAACAGTGTAAATTTAAAATACCTTTTTCTTTAGCTGTTTCTTTTCTTGGTTTGGCTGCTGCTGTGGAATTGGACTGCTGGGTGGTGGTTTTAGTTATTTGTTTTACAGATTTTATCCACAAAGTTGCAACCGATTGTCTGTGAAAATGAAAAAAAAAATTAAAAGTTAAAACAACGTTGACAACGTTGTTTAAAAAAAAAAAAAAAATTTGACAAATTGTTTGTAAATCTGATATTTTATTTCAGTGCAACTACATAACATATCAGAATTTCCATGGTGCTGGATCACACTTGAGATTGAAAAAGTAATTGGTACACCAACACATACTACACTTTCAATACATTATGAACTTAAAGTAGTAATGGATACCCCTACACCATCCCTCAGTTTCCCTACTGCTGCACCTTCCGGGACTTAGAATAGTAATAGTTACCCCTGTACCATCAAACGCTTTCTCTACTGCTGTACCTAAGTGCAGTAATATTAGTAATTGTTACCCCTGCACCATCGCACAATTTCGTTTATGATGCAGCGTGGATGTTCAATAAATATAATATTTACCCCTATACCATACAACACTTTTGCTAATGCTAAAAATATATTTTTGTCAGTCAAAAAACTTTATTTCGGCCACAAGGGCAATAATATATTTTTAAATAAAAAGAATTAAAAAAAATAAATCATTTACCTTCACAATAGCAAAGGTGAGTCGATTACGTTGAGGTGAAGGAAAATTAGGCAAGCGATATCTTGCTTTTGATAGAAAAACAACTTTCTGTTTTAGGAAAAACAAGTAGATGTTTTAAGTTGGTATATATTAAAGTTTCTTCAGTGAAAAAAAAATTTGATACTGTACATTTTTTAAATTAATAAAAATATTTTTAAAGCACATTTTGTATGGAAATAAAACATGATTTAGGACAAAACAAGGTGTTAAAATATATTAGTGACTTACTAGTAGTTGGAAAGTAACAATGCTTCTCCAAAGGATTGCAGTGTTCTCTCAGTCGAGGTCACAGTGTAGGTGTCAGAGGGTCAGGTTTTTACGTCTGGTCTCTCTGGTAGTTGATAATCAATTGATTGCAAAATGGTGTCTTCCTGGTATTTATAAGTTTTAGTCAGTGTCACTATTAATTTTTTTAAAAACAGCGTTCGTTGTGTTTTTTTAGTATATTTAATTTTGCTGTGGAAAATGATAATTTAAAAAATCATTAAAAGATGTATTGTTTTCATTTATTTAGCTCCGTTTTGGCATCCATTTTGGAACATGTCTTTTGCTATTGTTTTCATAGAAAGTGTTGTAGGACAAGTTTTAGAAGTGAGATGGATAAAATGGCGACTATGTGTATGTGTCTTCTGTTTTAATCCGTTTACTTCTTTTCTGATATATTTATGATTTAAATGTGTATGAACTGTTTAATTATTCGTTATTTGTGTAAAACTTTGAAATGTGTGAAAACGGATTTTTAGGGGAAATAGGAGTATTAATTGTAATACTCGAGTAATAATTTTAATACTCGAGTATTAATTTTAATACTCGCACATACATTTTGTAATGCATTTCAGTAGATTTACGTTCAGTTTTGCTCCACATTTTAATACACTTCCCCACCCTAAAACCCCTAATTTCCCTGCATCCCGTGCCAGATTTTATTGAACTTTTTAATAAATATATTTTTTTTGCGTTGTAATGGTATGCGTTGTAATGGTTTTCGTTGTAAAAGCACTTTTAAGTATTTTAATAAGTTTGGCGTTGTAACAGTATTCGTTGTAAAGTATTGCGTTGTAGTAGTGTTTGCGTTGTAAAAAATGCGTTGTAAAGGTAGGCGTTGTAATAGCATGCGTTGTAACGTCATACATCCGTCGGGCAATGGTCCCATTGTGTAAAAAATGATGGCCATAATGTTGGTAACAGAATAAATCGGAAAAATTTGCAGAATTTAAATGCAGATCTTCAGTGTCAAAAGCAGTATAATATTCCACATCAGAAAACAGTAACGTTAATATCCCAGTCATCGGAGTGTATTCCAGGTAAAACATCTCTTAACGACACTCTGGATACGTATGGAATTTGTAAAATTTCTGTCGGACCATAGACTTTGAATTGTACCTTATCTCAAATGATACCATCAAGAGTTGGGAAGGCTGAAATATTAACTAGAGCTGGATCCCATTTCAATTTATGAGATGACTTGTGAGGGGCCAGAGCTCAGTAAACCAAGTCGATAGCAAAGCTTTCAGGTAAGTAATGGCCATTAATTAATTAGAAAAATACAGTCACAAATCCAATCCACCTGGAGAGGAACACCATTGTCAGCACAACCCAGACATATGTCCATGGCGGGACTAGGTACATTCTTTTTAACTAGGAGATTAAAACACAAATCTGTGTAGGGAACTCTGCCACAAAGTCAATGAAGATGTACCTGAAGAAAAGTTATCTTGGTCCACGTAGTAACTGCTGGAACCTAGTTGAAACAATGGGGGCGGTTGCTCATTGGAAGGTGAACAAATTGTATTTTCAGGATTGTCAACTATAATTTCAACTGCTGGGGGGTACATGCTTATTTTCCACAGGTGCAGATGTAGAAGGTAAAACGGGCAACAAATCAATTGAAGATTCCATCTCCCGCCGTTCTTCATGGGGGGGGGTGGGGGAGAGTTCTCGCGGAAGCAGAAGCCAACAGATTAAGTCAAACATCCCACAGCAGAATGCTTGCAGAAATACTATTCAGTATCGGCCATCTGGTGTATGCTCAATGCTACGACGAGGTAGTGGAGGCAGAATCACAGTTTGGGTGCCCTTCAAACCAAGGACTGGATCAGTGCACGGTATGACAGACCACATTCTTTTTTGTTCTCCTTCTCTCAGACCAGTTCTCCAACTTTAGGAAGCCAGCCACAAACCAGAATCAGCACCACTGCATCCATGGAAGAGGGCAAATGAGCTTTCGCCAGTGAATCACAAGCCTTTTGTAGATTCTGTGACATAGCTCAATGGTTATCTACGTCAAATGTTGCGGCAGCCACCACAACGTTTAGACCATCAAGGTCTGACACAAGCATTTTAATGCCAAAGAGCAAATTGTATTGGGTCCGCCCACCCAGAGATCTTTGAGGGTGATTATTAAGAGCACATTGGACTCCGTACAGGTGAGTTAGCCAGCCCCTGCCAATACCTAACACCCTAGCTGTCAAAGATTGCTTTAGGTTGCGGTTCATCCGATCCACAACTGAATTGCCCTCCGATATGGAGATGAGAATTGCACCTGCACCCCCAGAGACTTCTTTGCATTCCCATTAAGCCTTAGAGGCAAAAGCCGGACCTTGGTCTGAATGGAAAATGCCACAGGCAAATGTCCCTACTAAGATATGCAAATCTTTTATAACAGTTCGAGCGTCAGCACTGTTGCGGCCAAAGGAACCTAGTCCACAAATCCACTGCAACCAAGATATATTTAAAGGCCTTATCAGAAGTTAAAGGACTGCAGTGATCAAAATAAATACAAACAAATGGTTGATTTAAAATGTAGAGTTGAGTATGTGGTGGATATGAAACAGTAGGTGGTTTATTCTGTTGACAAATGTCACTGGAAAGAACAGATTTATTTGCTTGCTGGCATAAGCCACTCCACCAAAAACATTGCTGTAAAAGCTAAATAGTGGCAGCTGCGCCAGCATGGGCAGAAGCTATGCCTTGTTGAACAGCCACCATCAAAAAAAAGTCTGTGGTCCTCATTGGAAATCAAACGATCACCAACAGACGGAATGTTTACAAATGGAATTCGATCGGGCATTAACTGATAAGTATAGCGCTCAGGAAATCTTTGGGGAAACTGTGTTCTCTCCTTCGTAGCCACAATAGCCTCCAGAATATCATCATCAATTTGAGTCATAGACCTAGTACTGCTACTACTGAGCATGTGGCTACTGCAGGTTTGGCTAACTCATCAGCCAGCAAATTACCAACAGCATGTGCTCCCACACACTGATGACCTAATGTGGGAATAACGCGTTTGGCAAACATTCCTTAAGTGCAGCCACTCGGACCCAAAGCATTTTATGCTTAATTGCGCTACTTTCGGAATCGCAAAAATAATTTTGTGTACAGAGGAACAAGTTGTCGTTGAAGAATTGTACACAGTAAAATGAATCGCACACTACAAGTTTCTGGACATCAGGATCAGCAAAATCAAGAGCCAAAACCAAAAAGCCTAACTCAGCCAGTTGTGCCATACAATCCCCCAAGGATTTTGTGTGCACCAAGGAGGATTTAAAATCGCCATCTACTATTGTGCCTGCCACAATTGCGCGTGCTGCTGAATAAGCATGCTTTGAACAAATGGCTGGCTGTGCAGAACCATCAGTGTAAATAATACATTTGTACTGGTCTACAGGGAGAAGAGCTAAAGGAGGAGGATGGACATGTTCATATTGTAAAAACCCATGTGTTTGCAAAGAAGGGTCAAAGAAACTTGACATCAGCCGATGTGAAACTACTAACCCATTGTACCAAACGCGAATGCAAGGCTTTAGAATTCAGTACGCTAGCTTGTGTGACTGCTTCTAAAGCAGGCACTGGTGAAACCATGAAAATGAGTTTATCCTGAGCCAGAGAGCGTTCATTCAGATTCTCCATCTGGACTGCTGTCAAAATCTTTTCTGTGGAAGAAAAATGCATCTCAGCTTGAGCATACAAATAAGATTTTTAAGCAATGGGAACCGTGTCTCCTTCATTGAAAGTTACGTACATTAATCCTAACGCACCAGGTACAATCCTTATGACCAAATTAGTTGTATTTGTTTCTTGTCAACAAGAATTGAGTCGCAAGCAGATCAGACTGCAAGGACCTAAGGACAGCAGTATGTTCTGGAAGCCAACTGGAAGATGAAAAACAGGGTTGTATCAATGCATAAAGCGGTTTGATTTGGATGGGCATAATCAGGAATATAAGTCCTGCCAAATTTTTAAAAAACCCAGCAAAGATTGCAATTTTTTGAGAGATGGAGATAGAGGTTGCAATGTTGCCCTTATCTCCAAAAAGTGGGGGCCAAACCCTTACCTTCATTAATAAGTTCATAACCGAAGAATTAAACTGCAAAAAATGCGATATGAAACTTCGCAAAATTAAAATTGTAGCTTAACTTTGCAAAATGTGTGACGAAGCGATCTACGCGCATAAGATGTGGATTGATCATCCATGTACGAAAAGGCATCCGGGTCAATCTCATGTAAAATCAAAACAATGCATGCTGCAAACAAGCCCGGGCTATTCTTATTTCCCATAGGCAATCTCTCATTTTGTCTCTGATTGCCGAGAGCACTGAATGCGGTCAAATCCCGACTTTCAGGAGCCAAAGAGTGGCTGAAAAATCCATAGGAAATATCCAAAGTGGTCTTAGACAGTGCTATGAGTGTTCTGCACAGCAAAGGTACGGACATGACTTCAAATGTCTGTAGTCTAAAACTATACGATGTGACCATCCGTTTTCAATATCGGAAAAAGAGGATGATTCATTGAAGAAACACTGGGTTCAATTATACCCTTCTATTCCAACTGAGTCAAAATGTAACTCACAGACTCTTTATCTCGTTTGATTGGATATTGTGGTTGGGGCTGTGATGTAGAATGCAAAGGAATCCCATGTACCGGGGAATCTTTGTCCAAACCCGCCTGATTGCGATATAATGCAGGAGCCAGGACTACTGCCCACTCCAAAGCATAAGCAATTTTAGCCTCATCAGGTACATATTGTGAAAAACGTGGTAGAATAACCTCTTCCCCTCTTGAGCAAGATGAGACAAAAGGGGGAGGCCAATCAACCTCTGCCAACAAAATATCATAAGAAGATGTGAGAGTATCCTAAAAGACTGCCTTAACAGTATGGTTAATATCACCTTCCATTTGGAGGCTCACTTCATAAAGCCAATCAGGAGGAGCAATACGAGTTTCAGCGGTTTCAATGGTACTGAAAGTGTCAGTTGCTTTCACCTCCAGATGCTGGTGGAGTGTCTGCTGCACTATGGTAACCTCTGCCGCACTGTCGAGGAGGGTTACCGCCCAACTCCTGTCTATGAGGGCGCTCAACATCTGAGGCATACTTTGCAGTCAAAGAGGCAACTTTTTTCTTCTGAAAGGGAGCTCGATAGTGAGGTGGGTCTTCCAGCTTGACTTTCATGTCAAACTGCTGCTGCGGGTCATATCTTGGTTGTGCAGACTCTCCTTGTCTGCCATCCTGTTGCCCTCCTCTGCCGAATTGTTGATCTGTCAATTCCTGAAAGGAACGAGGATTCGGAACCTGAAACCTCTCGGGCATCTTAATTTTAGAGCGGTGACGGAAACCATATACGTTCAGAAGAGTCAGGTGGAGGCGAACCTGCATGAGAACCAGGCTTCTGTTGTTGCTACCGCTGGGTCTTGTTAGAAGAGACTGGATGACCCTCCTTATCAGGAGGGGATTTACTCTGTGCCTGTGTAAATGGACGAATTCCCAATCTATTGCAACCTAAAGATGTATACACAATCACATCCACAATAATAATCGGCAACTGTCTCTGCCGATCCACGTCCGCCACCAGGCGTTGATGCACTTGCAAGCAAACTGTATCAACTATAATGTTGGGCAGAATCATATCAGAGACAATATGGAACATGCCCACTAAATTCATCCCCAAATCCAGGGATGGACCAGCCCTGTGTTTAACCTGTACCTTCAGAACACTTGGAAGAACACTCGTGGAGGGGGTGCCAAAGCTCAGTGCATACACAGAAGCAAACACCGTCCCCTCGGTGGTGCAATCAGCTAAATACGGAATCGGACCACTCTGCATTATCATTGTAAGGATCCTGTGTTTTTCAACTTGAGTTGTATGTGGAAAAACCACCTCAAGCTGCTGAAATGTTTGTGCAAGCCAAAACAGCAAGTCATCACGATTTTGAGGAGCTGTGCCGATGAGAGGGGATCGTGGACAAGCACAAGTGCTACTCGGGGGTGGTGGGGGGAGCGGGGTCTCTTCAATAAGTACCAGACCAAGCGAGGGTGCCATGTTAGTCTCCCAGGCTTTGGTTTTACAGTACAGGAGAGTCCCTGAAAGACACTTAAGCTGAAGAAGCTGAGGAATGCGTGCCCCTACTTCCCAAGACTCCGCGGCCACCCCGTGGGTTGTGCCCAACAAACTGAAGACCTCTTGCTTAGAGAATGCAGATCTTGCCTAATAAGGTGTTTGGTGTCTTCAATCCACTTTAGGAAATACATTCATCCACAGCCATGGGAGCAAGATGAAGTCTGCGTGAGTGCTCGTGCTGCTCGGCTGCTCACCCCAGACACGTGGATGAACGGCTAGCTGCCCTGCATCCCACAATGCGATGCCAGCTCACAGAACGCAGAGAACGCTGAGAACGCTGAGGCGGCCACCGAGAGGTTACGAATCTCGGCAGCAATTGTGCGGACGTGGCATTCCTAACGAGGGAAGAATTAAGGCCACCCTTCGCTTATCTATTTACATATCGGATTCCCTGCCTCTGGCCCTGCCTCTGCTAGAACGGTGCTTTAGCGCGGCCTTGACTTGGACCTCGCCGCTCACTGCACCTTTTGGCTCCAGCTTTCAGCAAGATTCACAATCTTAACATGAGCGCCCGGGGGGGCCAAGAAAGGTGGCAAAACGAAGACAGCAGCCATTCTCGAGGCCAGAGATCGCAGGGATACAGCATCTACAGAAGGAACTATTAAACCCAGGCAAGAGGTTAGTGGCAGCAAAAAATTGCTGGGCAGAGCTGGGGGGGGGGGGCGGGCCTCCTAAAGACGTAAAAGACACCAAAGATACAAAAGATTTAACATCTATGCAGCCCCCCCTAGCAAAACTGTTTTTGGGAGCCAGAACTCAATCCTCGGGCGCTATTTCCAAGACTCTTGCGACCCCCACTGAGAGTATCACTGCGGCCTCACTAACTGTGCTGACTACACCAGCATCTGCACCTGGTTCGCAGCAAGATGTTTGCTTAGCGGTTAATCAAGAAACTGTCTTGGCAGAAACCGGACCCAGGGAAATTCCATGCACTGACGGCGACACTAGCACCAATGGCACCTCTGTGGCGCTATCAGATCAGGCTACAAACTTAGGTATCTCTCTCTGTTTACCTTCTATCAATCCCCCAAAAGGGGCAACCGTGCAACAAGTTTTACCAACTCTGCCTCTTCTTGCGCAGGAACCTGGCAGCGGCTCCAATGTTGATACCCTTCTCATAGCGCCTGAATGCAGACGTCTGGTACAGCCAACTTTATTCAGCACTTAGAAGCTCCCCCCGGCGCACAAGCTCCCTGGACCCCAGAAGCAGGACCTGAGCATTTCTACTCCGTCTCCGATAGCACACCCACCTCTTCGGGTAAGGGAGGGTCCAACACAAGTGAAGGGGACAGCGAGGCCTCAATCCAGGACACTGGCACGGTCCAGCGACCAAAGAAACCTAGAAGTAAGAACAAGCGGCGTAGTCAGCTGAAATGGGACTACTCAGACTCTCAAATGTCTTACCCTCTGGACGAGGATGATCCCAGTACAACACAGTGGGGATCTACTAAACACCCGCCTGCAGACCTAGCTGAGCCATCCCTCGCCTCTATCCTAGCCTCCATCAAAGAGTTTCAGGAGGAGGTCCGGGCCGACAATCGTGCAGCCAAAAGTGCTTCTAAGAAACTTCAGGGAGGTATAAGAAGGCTGAATAAAACCTGCACTGACATTAGTGATCGCGTTTCCATGGTGGAAGCGCGCACCGAGCATTTGGAAACCAAAGCCGTGGCAGTTAAGCAACAGAGCGAATCCAACAGTGCCTGCCTGGTAGACCTAATGGCTAACATGGAGGACCAGGAAAATCGCCAGCGCAGGAATAACCTTCGCCTGCTTGGTATTCCGGAGGGGAAGGAAGGGGACGACCCGAGACGCTTCATTGTGAAACTTTTGCAGGACTCCTTCCCTGACCAACAGGGCTGGGATTGGGATCGCGAGGTGCAGAGGGCGCACCGCTTTCCCTTCAACCAGAGACAGCAACATGGCCGCGGCAACACCACTGGAGGACAGCCAAGGGTATTCCTGGTTTACTTTGGCAATTTTCTTCTTAGACAGTTAATATACGATCAGGCTCGCCCCAACTCCAAGAAAGGGGCCAATGGCATAATATTTTTCGCTAAACCTGACTTTTGCCATCAGACAGTAGAGCGGAGATGGCGCCTGAGACAACTGATCTCTCCGTTTCAGCAGCTGGGGCCGAAGTATATTTAATGAACCCTGCTAGACTTAAAGTAATTTTAATGGGGGGACTAAAGTTTTCCTATCTGAAGTAAAAGCTGGTGAATATTTGAATGAGCTAAAATCGAGAAAGAATCTTAGATGAAAAGCTCATTCTTTTGCCCCTGTTATTTTCTCTCTACTCTTATTCTTACTTTCGTTCTACAGTTTCTATAAATATGCAAGCCTTCAAGGACCATGACCATGGTCACATTACGGCAGCTTTATGTGAACCTTAAAATTTGACATAGTGGGCAGCCCTTTTTTTTTTTTTTCTGATTGTCTGTTTCGCTGTTTGTTTCACTTTGTCTCAAAGGAAAACAAGGGGGCTACAAGCCGAATGAAAACTTAATTTGGTTTTTTAAGGCGTGGTTGACAGCCGGGCCTCATGACTGACTATTATCATTCAGGTCATTCCTGATTGCTCAGAAGAAGGGGGGTGGGCAGGGGGGGGGGGGGGGGGGGGGAGGGACGGGCACTAGAAAAGGCACAGAAGAATCAAGGGCACTTTTTGGCACATATATATTTCTGTACTCCCTTGTTAAGATATTGGGCAAGTAGAATTGTTTTCTCTCAACATTTAGATGGCTAGGATAGATTCACTTAGGCTTGTCTCTGCTAACATTTGCGGTTTGAATGATACTTCTAAAGGCAAAATGTTGCTCAAGGCCTACGTTCTCTAGGGGGCAATATTATCTGCCTTCAGGAGACCCACATAGTGTTCACAGAAGCACCTATTAGATACATTAGGGTTTAAAGTTGTGGGGGCTACCACGCAGGGTGCCAAGACAAAAGGGGTAGGAATTTTGGCAGATAGAAGACTTTCTCTTAGCAATCCGCGGGTTGAATCAGATCCACTGGGCCGATGGGTAATAACTGAATGCCACCTTTCCTCTAACCTTCCTTTTACCCTCTGCTCACTGTATGACAGCAATGTAGATGACCCAGGGATTATTAACATGGTCTCAGGGGAGCTGGCCCACTGGCATACTCCTATCATCCTATGTGGCGACCTCAATATACATTTTCCCTCCGACTGGAAATTAGACAATAAATGGAGTTACAAAGGCAGAAAACCCCGAGTATATCAAACACTAATTAACCTTGTTCAGGTCCACGGGTTAAGTGATATCTGGGCCAGTTTAAATCCCACGCAACCTGGCTATACCTTGTTTTCGGCCCCACACAACACTTTTGTTAGATTAGACTACTTTTTTGTTTCATCTTCACTCCTTAGCAATTGTACCATAGACACTGCACCTCGCTTTATGTCAGATCACAACCCTCTTATAGTAAATATCAAGGGACTAGGGTAGTGGAAGGAGGCACCTAGATGGAGTTTCGAGAAAGCCCTATTACAAAACCCTGGCTATAGGGTACATATGCAAGGTTGGATCCAGGAATTCCTGGAAATAAATGTCGGAACCACTTCAACAATGACTGTCTGGGACACATTAAAGGCGGGGGTCAGGGGCGAAACTTTGAGATTTTCAGTAAGGAAAAACAGGAAGGAGAAGTTGGTAATTAATGATCTACAGGAGAAATTAAGGGGAGCAGAAACAAACTTGGTCCTATTGGTTAAGTCAGGACAAGATACTGAAAATGCCCAAAAAGAGGTAGTCCTTGCTAAAGCAGAAATAGGGGCAGTATTTGCAGAAAAAGCGGCAGCTAAGTGGGCAGCACAGCGGGAAAAAAATTACGAGTGCAGTGACCGCATTGGGCATCATCTTGCCGTCAAAACCAGGCAACAATCTACAAGTAATGAAATACACGCAATTAAATTAATTACAGGGAACGAGACTGTTGGAAAGGCGTTCGCCGGAGGGGGGTTCGGTACACGTCTTGCCCACCCCTTTGACCCACCTCTCCCAAGCAGGCCGAACCAGGCGCGCACACCCTGAGCTCACACTACGAACAGAGGGACACCACACGTATTCTTTGTAGGACGATAGGTTCTTTTATCGAAGGTTTCAAGGGATCTTTATGATCCAAGGACTAAGTGGTACATCAGCGGCACAAGATACTACAAATCGGTGGTAGGGGAATGGGGGTAGCGGGACAGTCTTTGAAGGTAGTGTCTCTGCAAAGTACCCTGCGGATAGCTCACAATCCTCGAGCTGGAGGGTGTTGTTTCTCTGGGCGATCTCTTGCCAATTCGTCCTCGAGGGGGGCGCTGCGAGTCACTCAGCAGGCACAGGTAGTCAGAGTTCGGGAGCCGCGATCTCGTCAGCAGGGCTCAGATGGTTCAATGGCTGGGGGGCCGCGAGTCACTCAGCAGGCCCAGGTGGTTCGGTATTCGGGAGCCGCGACAGCGTCAGCAGGCTTCGATGGTTCCAGGGCTTCTCTGCCATTCGTTCCTCCGGCACCCCCTATTATACTCCCCCTGCCCTTTGAAGTCCGGAGTCCTCGCAGAGAGGGGTCTTTGGTGACTGAGGGGGTTCGGCGGGATTTCCTGCCGCTCGTTTCTTTGGTCTTTTCAGGTGGGTCTGGGAGGGTCCCCAGACGCTCGGCAGGCGAGGCGCCTGCTCCCCAGGGGCCTGGTGGCCGATCGAGTCCTCCCGGGGGAAGGCGATCCGAGGTGTGACTGGGCTGGCGCCTCTTGGTCTGGCTCGGGGGTTCCCGCTCCCTCGGTCGGACATGGGTGGTAGGGTGTCGAGTCTGTCGGGGACTCTGGCCGGCCCTCGGGTCTGTGTGGCTGGGGCTGCCGGAGTCGGAGATGCTGTGTCTTGGGGGTGGTTGCAGGTTGGCTGGATGATCGGGAGGGCATACGCCGTGAGGCCGGTCTCACAGAGACCAATGATCCTAACGCAATACAGAAGGGATTTCAGGAATTCTACTCCGATCTATACACTGATGAGAACCGTAGCACGGCTGGCCTACTCGAAAGCGAGATAGCCAGCTACCTAAGCGTGATAGATCTCAGACAGCTCACCCCTGATAACACTGAACTACTAGAACTTATTCCAACTTGGGATGAAATCATGGAAGCTCTATCTAGTTTACCAGATGGGAAAGCTGCAGGAATGGATGGTATTCCTGTAGAGTTCTATAAGATCTTCGCCCCTCAAATCAAAACTATTTTTACCGACGTGGTAACATCTATCTTTAATGGGGCTTCCCCTCCTGCTTCCTGGTCCAATGCTAGAATCTCTATATTCCCCAAAAAAGGGTAAGTCCCCACTAGAGATGAGCTCTTACAGACCCATCACCCTCATCAACTGCGACTCTAAAGCCTTCTCTAAAATACTGGCATCCAGAATATCGTCTGTGATCGAGTCCTTAGTTTCAGAATGGCAACATGGTTTTATTCCTAAAAAAGGCACCATGGAACATGTCAGGCGGGCCATTACCCTGTTTGACGCAGCGCAGGCAGCAGGAGACCCGATGTCATTAACACTACTAGACGCGGAAAAAGCATTTGATCGGGTCTCCTGGCGGTTTCTGTGGGCTGTCATGGGCAGGATGGGTTTTGGGTCAAGACTCACGCAGGCGGTACAGGCTCTATATTTACAACCAAAGGCTTGTGTCTCCATTAACGGGCGACTTACTGATCAATTTAACATCTCCCGGGGCACAAGACAGGGCTGTCCCTGTTCCCCGCTGTTATTTGCCCTCTACCTAGACCCATTTATTAAACAAATTGAAAGGAATCCCGCCATTTTAGCAATCAGCACCCAGGGCATTAACACCAAAATTATGGCTTACGCGGACGACCTGGCTATAACTTCCCCTGATCCTGAGAACGCCATAACTGCATTGGAGCTAGAGGCACAAAAATTTGGGAAAATCTCGGGCTATGCCTTGAACAAAAATAAAACCCAAATAATTATAAATAAGGAAATTACCTGGATCGATGCTAGGGTGGTGCCAAAAGCTAAATACTTGGGGGTTTTTATATCTGCCAGTATTGATGAAATCGTAGCAGATAACTTAGCTCCTCTCGCTGCAGAAACCAAGAAGGCCCTTAAACAGATTGATAACCTACATCTCACCCTCGTTGGAAGATGCAACGTGATTAAGATGACATACTTTCCTAAACTTCTTTACTTTTTTCGTACCGTACCCCTGGAATTCAGCAAAGCTAATCTGCAGAAATTTCAGCAAATCTTCACTCAGTTTATTTGGACCTATTCACAACCAAGGAGGGCTCTAAGGCAATAATCTCTTCCTAGAGAGCGGGGTGGGTGGGCCTTCCCTAACATTATGCTTTACTACTGGGCCGCAGTTATGCAATATAGTTCTGAGCTGGTGAGGGAACCCCCCCTTGCACCCACATTTGGTCTTTCCTCACCATTCCGACTTCTACTCGGTGTAGACCACTGAGGCTGTCTCCTCCGAGAGACCTCGTTTGGATATTACAAACGTGTGAGATTCAAGACCTTAATGAACTCATATAAGGTCTTCCGTAATATCCGCAGAATATTTGGGCTGGGAAGATTTAACTATTACTCTCCCATCATGACAAATTGCAATCTTCCCGCTATTTTTGGCAGGTCCTACTTCTCAGACTGGCACAGAGCAGGTATCACGAAACTGGGGGATCTCATTTCCAGCGAGGGAGTCAAATCATTCGTAAACCTGCAACATAAATACAGTCTGAAAAATCAAGATGTTTTCAAATATTTATCTATCTCTAACTTTCTCTGCAGAAAGGTTGGGGGTAATGCAGGATTCACAGAAGTAGAACTTCTCAACAAACTACGTGACACCACGGCCCCTCGGATAGGTCTTTTGTACAACATACTAAATAGACAAACCCCAGACGACTTACAAAAGATAGCCGACAAATGGCACACCAAACTCGAAACTTCATCTAGTATATTTTTTAACTCATTAGCATTGTCTCAAAATATCTTGCTTTTAGCCAAACTACAGGCCCAACACTTTAAAACTATTTTTTCTTTGTATATTACCCCCAACAAGTGGGGAGCTGGCAAAGGGACTTTATGCCCCCGGTGTTCTGAGTTTGGTGCCGACTCAATCCACATCTTTGCAACCTGTCCTAAACTCGCCTCAACCCTTCTTAAAGTACAGGAATTTCTAGGGGAAGTCACCACCCAGACTACTGTACTAACCCCCACAGTCATTCTGCTGGGGACTCAATCTGAAACCATCAGGATCAAAAGTGAGGGCCTAATTTTCATTGCAATGGCAGTCTGGAGGATCTGTGTTGCTTCCGCATGGCTGGGTGCTGATCCTCCACCATTCTCTCAGTGGCTGGCCAGACTAGTCGCTACATACCACCTAGAAAAAGCAGTTTACGCTAGGAAAGGGTGCAAAAAGCCGGAAGAAGGGCCTGGATGTGTGGGGAAAGCTGACATCTTGGTTAGAGCAGCCGGGCTGATCCGGCCTGTGTTTCTTTCCTTGCCTGTTTTCTTTTCCCTACGTTGTTATATTCTTTTTCTTTTTTTCTACTTCTCTTCTTTCTGACGTCTGGATTATCTCTTAGTACCCTCTCTTTTATTTATTTTTTATTCTTCTCTTCCGATTCTTATAAACGCCATTTAATTATGTTTACCCTTCTTTTAGTGCCATTGATTCAGTAGTTACACAGAGTGGGGGGTGGGGGGAGGGATGGGCGCCTTGAATATTTTTTCTCTGTACCATCTTTTTTTGGATTTTGCAAAATAAAATTTTTTTATTTAAAAAAAAAAAAAAAAAAAAGGAAATACATTCATAAGGATCCTGGGTAAGGACTTTTTGATGATTCATATGTACTTGTCATTTTCTGGAATTTTTCCCCCATTCGAAATCTGGATTCTATTCCTCAATATCTGCAAATTCAAGCCCACATATTGAATAGTACATTAAACTTTCAGAAAATGTCACTCAAATTTCAGTGTAATGTCTTGCCTAGGACCCGAATTAATTGATAAGACACTTCGGAGAGTGACAGTGAGATGCAGATAGAATGAAAAGAGGTTAAGAATCTTGTGAAATATCTTTCCCTGGGGGCAGCCTAGAAGATAGGATGCCTTGAGCAACTGCCAATGCCTTAAAACCTCTGGCGTACTTGAATCTGCTGCAATGTCAGGATTGTATCTATAAATTCAAAAGCTATATGACAACCCACTGTAATAAGGATGGTGTTATATTTTTGGAGGTATAGACACCGGCCACCACCTACTATTTTTGGGGGAATATTCTATTGATTCTTGGCTTCTTGTATTCCAAGGGAGTCTGAGTATTGCCCCTTCATGATTACTACTAGCTGTGATGGTTTGCTTTATTTGGTAGGGTGGGAGGGTTTGGTTCTTAGCCTATTAGACCTGGCAGTTTTGGAATGGTTCCCCCCTAACTTTTGGTCTTCAACCATCCTGTGTGTGGTGGCTGTGTGTGTGCGTGTGGCAGGTGTGTGTTTGTGTGTGTGCGCGGCGGGTGTGTGTGTGGCAGGTGTGTGTGTGTGGGGCGTGTGTGTGTGGGTGTGTGTGTGTGTGTGGCGGGTGTGTGTGTGGCGGGTGTGTGTGTGGCAGGTGTGTGTGTGGCGGGTGTGTGTGTGGCGGGTGTGTGTGGGGCGTGTGTGTGTGTGTGTGTGTGTGTGTGTGGGGCGGGTGTGGGGCGGGTGTGTGTGTGTGTGTGTGTGGGGCAGCTGTGTGTGTGGGGCGGCTGTGTGTGTGTGTGGGGCAGCTGTGTGTGTGTGTGGGGCAGCTGTGTGTGTGTGTGTGTGGGGCGACTGTGTGTGGGGTGGCTGTGTGTGTGTGTGTGGGGCGGGTGTGTGTGTGTGGGGCGGGTGTGTGTGTGTGGGGCGGCTGTGTGTGTGGGCGGCTGTGTGTGTGTGTGTGGGGTGGCTGTGTGTGTGTGGGGCGGCTGTGTGTGTGTGGGGCGGCTGTGTGTGTGTGGGGCGGCTGTGTGTGTGTGGGGCGGCTGTGTGTGTGTGGGGCAGCTGTGTGTGTGTGGGGCAGCTGTGTGTGTGTGGGGCGGCTGTGTGTGTGTGGGGCGGCTGTGTGTGTGTGTGGGGCGGCTGTGTGTGTGTGTGGGGCGGCTGTGTGTGTGGGGCGGCTGTGTGTGTGGGGCGGCTGTGTGTGTGTGTGGGGCGGCTGTGTGTGTGTGTGTGGGGCAGCTGTGTGTGTGTGTGTGGGGCAGCTGTGTGTGTGTGTGTGGGGCAGCTGTGTGTGTGTGGGGCAGCTGTGTGTGTGTGTGGGGCGGCTGTGTGTGTGTGGGGCGGCTGTGTGTGTGTGGGGCGGCTGTGTGTGTGTGGGGCGGCTGTGTGTGTGTGGGGCGGCTGTGTGTGTGTGGGGCGGCTGTGTGTGTGTGGGGCGGCTGTGTGTGTGTGGGGCGGCTGTGTGTGTGTGGGGCGGCTGTGTGTGTGTGGGGCAGCTGTGTGTGTGTGGGGCGGCTGTGTGTGGGGCGGCTGTGTGTGTGTGTGGGGCGGCTGTGTGTGTGTGTGGGGCGGCTGTGTGTGTGTGTGGGGCTGCTGTGTGTGTGTGTGGGGCGGCTGTGTGTGTGTGGGGCGGCTGTGTGTGTGTGGGGGGCAGGTGTGTGTGTGGGGCGGGTGTGTGTGTGGGGCGGGTGTGTGTGTGGGGGGCGGGTGTGTGTGTGTGGGGCGGCTGTGTGTGTGTGGGGCGGCTGTGTGTGTGGGGCGGCTGTGTGTGTGGGGCGGCTGTGTGTGTGTGGGGCGGCTGTGTGTGTGTGGGGCGGCTGTGTATGTGTGTGGGGCGGCTGTGTATGTGTGTGGGGCGGCTGTGTATGTGTGTGGGGCGGCTGTGTATGTGTGTGGGGCGGCTGTGTATGTGTGTGGGGCGGCTGTGTATGTGTGTGGGGCGGCTGTGTATGTGTGTGGGGCGGCTGTGTGTGGGGCGGCTGTGTGTGGGGCGGCTGTGTGTGGGGTGGCTGTGTGTGTGTGTGGGGCGGCTGTGTGTGTGTGGGGGGCGGCTGTGTGTGTGTGGGGCGGCTGTGTGTGTGTGGGGCGGCTGTGTGTGTGTGGGGCGGCTGTGTGTGTGTGTGTGGGGCAGCTGTGTGTGTGTGTGTGGGGCGGGTGTGTGTGTGTGTGGGGCGGGTGTGTGTGTGTGTGTGTGGGGTGGCTGTGTATGTGTGTGGGGCGGCTGTGTATGTGTGTGGGGCGGCTGTGTGTGTGTGTGTGTGTGTGGGGCGGCTGTGTATGTGTGTGGGGCGGCTGTGTGTGGGGCGGCTGTGTGTGTGTGTATGTGTGTGGGGCGGCTGTGTATGTGTGTGGGGCGGCTGTGTGTGTGTGTGTGTGGGGCGGCTGTGTGTGTGTGTGTGGGGCGGCTGTGTGTGTGGGGCGGCTGTGTGTGTGGGGCGGCTGTGTGTGTGGGGCGGCTGTGTGTGTGGGGCGGCTGTGTGTGTGTGGGGCGGCTGTGTGTGTGTGGGGCGGCTGTGTGTGTGTGTGGGGCGGCTGTGTGTATGTGTGGGGCGGCTGTGTGTGTGTGTGGGGCGGCTGTGTGTGTGTGTGGGGCGGCTGTGTGTGTGTGTGGGGCGGCTGTGTGTGTGTGTGGGGCGGCTGTGTGTGTGTGTGGGGCGGCTGTGTGTGTGTGTGGGGCGGCTGTGTGTGTGTGTGGGGCGGCTGTGTATGTGTGTGGGGCGGCTGTGTGTGGGGCGGCTGTGTGTGTGTGTGTGTGTGTGTGGGGCGGCTGTGTGTGTGTGTGTGTGGGGCGGCTGTGTGTGTGTGTGTGTGGGGCGGCTGTGTGTGTGTGTGTGGGGCGGCTGTGTGTGGGGCGGCTGTGTGTGTGTGTGTGTGTGTGGGGCGGCTGTGTGTGTGTGTGTGTGTGTGTGGGGCGGCTGTGTGTGTGTGTGTGTGTGTGTGTGGGGCGGCTGTGTGTGTGTGTGTGGGGCGGCTGTGTGTGTGTGTGTGTGTGGGGCGGCTGTGTATGTGTGTGGGGCGGCTGTGTATGTGTGTGGGGCGGCTGTGTATGTGTGTGGGGCGGCTGTGTATGTGTGTGTGGGGCGGCTGTGTGTGTGGGGCGGCTGTGTGTGTGGGGCGGCTGTGTGTGTGTGTGGGGCAGCTGTGTGTGTGTGGGGCGGCTGTGTGTGCATGGCGGCTGTGTGTGCATGGCGGCTGTGTGTGCGTGTAGGCTCTGTCTGTATGTGTGTAGGCTCTGTCTGTATGTGTGTAGGCTCTGTCTGTATGTGTGTAGTGTGAGACCGGCCTCACGGCGTATGCCCTCCCGATCATCCAGCCAACCTGCAACCACCCCCAAGACACGGCATCTCCGACTCCGGCCGCCCCAGCCACACAGACCCGAGGGCCGGCCAGAGCCCCCGACAGACTCGACACCCTACCACGCATGTCCGACCGAGGGAGCAGGAACCCCCGAGCCAGACCAAGAGGCGCCAGCCCAGTCACACCTCGGATCGCCTTCCCCTGGGAGGACTCGATCGGCCACCAGGCCCCTGGGGAGCAGGCGCCTCGCCTGCCGAGCGTCTGGGGTCCCTCCCAGACCCCCCTGAAAAGACCAAAGAAACGAGCGGCAGGAAATCCCGCCGAACCCCCTCAGTCCCCAAAGGCCCCTCTCTGCGAGGACTCGGACTTCAAAGGGCAGGGGGAGTATAATAAGGGGTGCCGGAGGAACCAATTGCAGAGAAGACCTGGAACCATCGAAGCCTGCTGACGCTGTCGCGGCTCCCGAATACCGAACCACCTGGGCCTGCTGAGTGACTCGCGGCCCCCCAGCCATTGAACCATCTGAGCCCTGCTGACGAGATCGCGGCTCCCGAACTCCGAACTACCTGTGCCTGCTGAGTGACTCGCGGCACTCCCCTCGAGGACGAATTGGCAAGAGATCGCCCAGAGAAACAACACCCTCCAGCTCAAGGATTGTGAGCTATCCGCAGGGTACTTTGCAGAGACACTACATTCAAAGACTGTCCCGCTACCCCCATTCCTCTACCACCGATTTGTAGTCTCTTGTGCCGCTGTTGTACTACTTGCACCTTGGATCATAAAGATCCCTTGAAACCTTCGATAAAAGAACCTATCGTCCTACAAAGAATACGTGTGGTGTCACTCTGTTCGTAGTGCAAGCTCTGGGTGTGCGCGCCTGGTTCGGCCTACTTGGGAGAGGTGGGTCAAAGGGGTGGGCAAGACGGGTATCGAACGCCTTTCCAACATGTAGGCTCTGTCTGTATGTGTGTAGGCTCTGTCTGTATGTGTGTAGGCTCTGTCTGTATGTGTGTAGGCTCTGTCTGTATGTGTGTAGGCTCTGTCTGTATGTGTGTAGGCTCTGTCTGTATGTGTGTAGGCTCTGTCTGTATGTGTGAAGGCTGTGTGTGTGTGTGGTGGCATCTGTGTGTGGCAGCTCTGTGTGGCGTATTTTTGTGTGGCAGCTCTGTGTGTTTTTGTGGCAGCTCTGTGTGTGTGTGTGTGTGGCAGTACTGTGTGTGTGTGTGTGTGAGATGGCTGTGTGTGTGTGAAGGCTCTCTTTGTATGTGTGTGTGTGACATGGCAGTGTGTGTGTGTGGCAGCTCTGTGTGTATGTGTGGCAGCTCTGTGTGTGTGTGTGGCAGCTCTTTCTATTGTGGGGCATTTCTTTTGATGGATATCTTAATGTTGATATTGCCACTAACTGAACCACTAATATGTTAACAGAACACTGTTGTCCTGTCTGAGTTATCTTGCAGAGCTCATTGGTTTGTTATACATTGCTTAAATATAATATTTATTTAAAAATCTTTTAGTCTCATATGCTTTGATAATGGTGTGTTCATCTGACAAGGTGTTGGGTGTCTTTAAGCTGCTTTGAGACCTATTCGGAATGATCCTGGGTAAGAACTTTGGTATGATTCATGTACTAATTAAACTCTTAGAAATTGGCACTCAAAAATAACTGTAATACCTTGCCCAGGGTTCCAGAAAATTGCTAAGATGACGCTGGTTAGAGCTACAGTGAGACAAAGAGGTAGCCTGAAAAGAGTGGTTTAGTAAATGGAAAGATATGACTTTCCCTGGAGGAGCCTAGAAGGTAGTACACCTTGTGCTACTGACCATGCCTTAATGCCTCTGGCCTACTTGAAGCTTCAGAAATGTCATATTATATTTAAAACTGTAAAATCAAAAGCTACATGACAACCTACTGCAAGGAGGATGGTGTTAGATTAATGGGATGTATAGACACCAGCCGCCACCTACTTTTTATTTGGAAATATTATAATAGTGATTGGCTTCTTATATTACAAGGTAGTCTGATGTGTTGCCCCTTCATTAGTACTACCAGCTGAGATGGCTTGTTTTTTAGGGGATATTGGGTGTTGGTTATTTGCCTGTTGGACCCGGCATCTTTGGAGTGGTTCTCACCTAACTTTTCACCATAAACTCTCCTATTTTGGGGAGCTCTGTTAGATCAGTGTTTGGCGGCTAAGTATTTGACATATCACTTTTTGGTTCTTGTACACATTAGTTTGTGTTGAAAATATTTAATAAAAATGTTTTTTAAACAACTTTTAGTCCAAAGGGCTTAGAGCAGAGGTCTTTAACCCCTTCGATGCTCATGACGGAACGGTTCCGTCATGAGCATCGGTTGGGCTGTGCTCATGACGGAACCGCTCTGCACTGCACCTGTGACTGTTTGGGGTCAGGTCGCTGAAGCGCGCAAACCTGTGTGCATTTTAGACTATAATAGGCACATGGGTGGTGTTGACAGAGTAGATCAGAGGTTGGAACCTTACACCGCTCTTCGTAAGGCTTACATTTGGTACAAGAAGTTGGCTATCCATCTTTTCCACTTGGCAATGTTTAATGCTTTTGTTGTGTTCCAGGATTCTTGCCCTGAGTCTGTAATAGGCAGCCTTGTTGTAGTGGAACAGACAAGTGTTCCTAGAGTTGGAGTGGTGGAGGATGTTGCTAGATTGAAAGATCGCCACTTTCCAGATCACATTCATCCCACACCCTCAAAAGATTTTCCCAGTAGGAGATGTAGAGTCTGTTGGCGAAGAGGTACGCGGAAGGAGAGTCGTATGTACTGCCCCGACTGTCCTTCTCATCCTGCACTGTGTCTTCCTGCTTGTTTTAGAGCATACCACACGCGAAAGAATTATTGGGAGCATTCATGAGTGGTAAAGTGACCTTCCTGGTCTGTATTCTTTGGATAATTTGATTCTGTTTCAAGGTTGGTGTTAGTGCAATGTATTTAGTTGCTGATTTTCTGTTAGAAGATTTGTATCTATTTGCGATTTGTTTGTGTTTTTATTTTTTTCAAAAAAAAAACCAAAATGTGATGGTGGTGTGTGTAGGCTTGCGCTTGGCTGTTGGTGTGTGTGGACTGGTACTTGGTTGGTGGTGTGCGTGGAATGGTGCGTGGACTGGCGGTGTGCGTGGACTGGCGGTGTGCGTGGACTGGCGGTGTGCATGGACTGGCGGTGCGCGTGGACTGGTGCGTGGCTGGTGGTGTGCGTGGACTGGAGCTTGGCTGGCGGTGTGCGTGGAATGGTGCTTGGCTGGCGGTGTGCGTGGACTGGTGGTGTGTGCAGACTGGTGCTTGGCTGGTGGTGTCCGTGGACTGGAGCTTGGTTGGTGGTGTGCGTGGACTGGAGCTTGGCAGGTGGTGTGCGTGGAATGGTGCTTGGCTGGTGGTGTGCGTGGACTGGTACTTGGCTGGTGGTGTGCGCGGACTGGTGGTGTGTGCGGACTGGTGGTGTGTGCGAACTGGTGCTTGGCTGGAGGTGTCTGTGGACTGGAGCTTGGCTGGTGGTGTGCGTGGACTGGAGCTTGGCAGGCGGTGTGCGTGGAATGGTGCTTGGCTGGCGGTGTGCGTGGACTGGTGGTGTGTGCGGACTGGTGCTTGGCTGGAGGTGTCAGTGGACTGGAGCTTGGCTACCGGTGTTCCTAGACTGGCGATTGGCTGGCGGTGTGCCTGGACTGGCGCTTGGCTGGCGGTGTGCCTGGACTGGCGCTTGGCTGGCGGTGTGTGTGGACTGGCGCTCTGCTAGCAGTGTGTGTGGACTGGAGCTCGCCTGGCTGTGTGCGAGTAGTGAATTTCTGCTGGTCACTACACACACTGCTAGCTGAGTGCCACTCCATGCAATCCATCAGCATGTGTAGTTGCTGTGTCTGGATTGTGGGTGTGTGAAAGTGATGGCCCTTGAGTGGCGCTGTGTGCTGGTGTGAGTTTTGTTATGTGATGGGCCCGCGGCTGGCGGTGTGAATGGTTTTGTATGTCTCACACGTATGAAAGGTGTATGAATGGCCTGTAAAGAGGTTGGTGCCTTGCCGTGGCTTTACAGCTCACGAGCTGTGAGTCAATGGTTCAGTTTCTCGCCCTTTCAATTATTACCAGTGCATTTCATGTTTTGTGAAATCACTTGCTAATACAATTGTATCTACTGAACCATCACTCACCCTCGTGCCAAATCCAACCAGTATGTGTGTGTGCTTGCGGATTAGATGGCTGTGCAGTAATATTTGTCTTTCTGAAGCAGGGTGTACCTTGTCCCTTTTTGGTGAATTTTGTACTGTGTTGCTTTTGTACCTGGTGGTGCGAATGGTCTTGTTTGTATCACGTATGAAAGGTGTGGGAATGGCCTGTAAAGTGGTTTTACAGCTCACGAGCTGCGAGTCATTGGTTTGGTTTTTTGTGAATTTAATTGACAGTGCATTTCATTTTTGTGAAATCTCTAGTTAATAAAATTTAATACACTGAACCATGACTCGCCCTCGTGCCAAATCCAACCAGTATGTTTGTGTGTTTGAGGAATAGATGGTTGTGCAGCAATGTTTGTCTTTAGTTTCTCTGCCAAGGTACACTTTCCATGTAAGAATAACCCACCAACTGTAGCTATTGTTGAAAACCCATGGGAGTTCATGGTGATGTCTCTCTTGTGAATTCAAATTTTTTTTTTTATCCCCAATGTCCTGCAAACCTCAAAATGTCTGCCACATTTTCTTTGCAATTTTACTCTAAAATTCTCACGCTGTAGGAACAATAGTTAATCTGGTTTTGCAAGGGGGTCACTTTGGTTTTTGAAACGGTGCTCGGCGGCCATCTAGGGAAACCTACCCAACCCACACATTTCTGAAAACTAGACACCCGGCGGCTTCTAGGAAGGTATGGCTTGCGTGGATCCCCCAACCTTTCCTTACCCAGAATCCCCTGCAAACCTCAATTTATGCTGGAAAAAAATCACTTTTTTCACACATTTTGGGGTGGGAAAGTTGTGGCATCACCGGGCTCACACAAATTTACCACCACCCAGCATTCCCCCAGGTCTCCCGGTAACAATGGTGCCTCACTTGTGTGGGAGGCCCAAGTACCCGCGGCAGGCAAGGGCCCAAAACATAGTGAGGTGACATCAAAATGGCCTATCGCAAAACCACCTGGTTTTGCAAGGGGGGTCACTTTGGTTTTTGACCCGGTGCTCGCGGCCATCTAGGGAAACCTACCAAACCCACACATTTCTGAAAACTAGAAATGTGATTTTTTTCAGCTGAAATTGAGGTTTGCAGGGGATTCTGGGTAAGGAAACGTTGGGGGATCCACGCAAGCCATACCTCCCTGGAAGCCGCCGGGTGTCTAGTTTTCAGAAATGCGTGGGTTTGGTAAGTTTCCCTAGGTGGCGGCAGAGCTAGGGTTCAAAAACTGCAGCTCGTCACTTTGCCAAAAAAGGGTCATTTTTCACTGCAAAATTGAGGTGTGACCACGTTGCGTTTTGCGCCGTTTCCTGTTGCTGCCACTATGCCGACCCGCACATGAGGTACCATTTTTCTTGTAGGACTTTGGGGAACGCGGGGTGTGTGGAAATTTGTGGATCCACGCAGATTCCAGAACTTTCCATCACAGAAATATGGGGAAAATGTGTTTTTTTTTTTTTTCTCAATTGTTTACGTTTGCAAGGGATTCTGGGTAACAGACCATGGTGGGAGGCAGTCAAGTCACCCCATCCTGGATTCCCCTGGGTGTCTAGTTTTCAAAAATGTATAGGTTTGCTAGGTTTCCATAGGTGCCGGCAGGGCTAGGGTTCAAAAACTACAGCTAGACTCTTCGCAAAAAAAGTGTAAATTTTCAGTGTGAAAATGGGGTGTGTTCACCTTAGGTTTTGAGCCACTTCCTGTCGTGGGCACTATGCCTACCCACACAAATGAGGTACCATTTTTATCGGGAGACTTAGGGTAGTTCAGATTTGTAAAGCAACTGTTATTATCTATTGAGTTTTGATGCATTTCTCCCTTCCAAATGAAAGACATTGTGTAAAAAAAGTCATTTTGAAAAATGACCAATAATTTTCATGCAAGTATGAGTATTCCCAATTTCGAAAATGTCCAAATATGCACTGTTTCTAAACTCTGTAATTTGTTCCCATTTCAGAAATACATAGGTGTCTTTCATACCGATTTTTCCATGTTTACATTTTCCCACAATAATTGCTTTATACCCGGATCAAATAAAACAACCATTATAAAATGCTGCACAGTTTTTTACTCTGGGTTCGTTGGGCTCTTGGTGAACCTACAAGTCCTATATATCCCCAAAACCAGGAAGGTCCACCGGATGTAACGGTACATTGCTTTCAAAGAGATGTCATAATTCAAAGAAGTTACAGGTGAAAACGTTGACTCAAAAGGCTGCTTTTTTCAACAAATTTTTAATTTTTCCTATATTTACCTGTTAGTTTCTATAAAGAAACCTTGATGGATCTACACAAATGACCCCTTGCTGAATTCAGAATTCTGTCTACTTTTAAAAATGTATAGCTTTCCAGGATCCATTATTGCTTTTCTACCCATTTTTACCATTATCTGGAAGGAGGTTGAAAGCACAAAAAATAGCACCAAATAGGGTATGTCCCAGAAAAATGTCAAAACTGTGTAAAAAATGTTGGATTTCTGCCATAAATCTGTCATTCCCTAAAAGCTGGAGAAATTGTGATTTCAGCCCCACAAACCCTTTTTTGATATCATTTGCAGAGAAAAACCCAGACGCTTTCATTTGCAGCCACGTTTCCCCATTTTTCACAAAAAAAACAAAATTTTGCTGTATTTTGAATAATTTCTGGGAACCCTCTAAGAGAATCCACAAACCCTGGGTACCTTTAGAATCCCCATGATATTGTAAGAAAAGGACGCAAATTTGGCGTGGATACCTAATGTGGTCAAAAAGTTACAGGGGCCTAAGCGCGCACTACCCCAAATAGCCCAAAAAAGGCTTAGCACAGGAGGGGAAAAGGCCTAGCAGCGAAGGGGTTAATCTTTTAGATTGTGAGACCCCCTGTCCTATTTTTTTTATCATCGACAACCATGAACATCCCCAAATCCCATGGCAAATCATTATTTTCATTGGGAAAATATTAAATAGTTTTTCATAAATCAAAGTTTTGTGGGTGACAGTGGTTGTCTCTTAATCTTCTTTGATAATGTTTATCTAAAAATGTTTTATTTTTACCTTTGTGAAAACAGACAGTTATAATTTAGCAAAAACGGACTCCTGGTTATATTATTTTACTGCTGTTTTTGACTTCTCATGTTTCCAGGGGGTTAGAGGGCCTTGAAAGTCTGAACATGGGGCAGGGTCAAAGATGTGGCTAAAAACTGAATATTCTGTAAGTTTTTTAGGTCTTGCGCTGTCTGGTAGCTACATATAAAATAACGGCCAGCTTAAATGAAAATTAAATAAATATAAAAAGTTGTTAGTGGATAATGCACTATAGTATATTATGAAACCTTGATTAGTCAATGCACGGCAGAGGTCTGTGTGTAACCAGAAAGTCACAGAATTAAATCTTGGATGGTGCAGTGGGGAATAATAACTTGTATATTGCAGGGACTGCTCCGGAACAGAACTATGCTTGGGACCATAAAACCTTGGCATACAGGGACTGCAGCACCCTACCACCGTTGTGTATATATATGATCCTGAGTCCAACTAGCTTTAGTGCCTCACTTGCCCTCCTAACCTTACCAGAGAGACAAGGGAATATGCAACCCAGAATACAACACTCTTGACCCACTCTGGGATCGCGGTAACAGGACACACCCTTTCGCTCTCTCACTCACACCTTTCCACAATAAGATTAAAAAGAGACACGAAGGAAGTTTAGATTATTTATTTAAATTATCATGCTCTAAAATGCAGTATTCGTGCCACAATTACAAAACAAAGGCATACTAAAAATACAGTTAGCATGGTCAATAAACCGTATTCTATGAAAAGCCCTGTGATGTCATAAGACAGAGTAGCCTAAACCCCCTCCCCTTCTACTGAAGCTAAATGATTGTCATGGGTCTCTGGGATTAGTGGCGGACCAAGCACCTTAGCATACACAGATAGGAGTTTTACATCTCGGTTGACGTAGTGCTCTTGTCTCAAATTTCACTCATGTGTATTTTTGGGAGCTCTGTGCTCATCTACATGACAAGACGTGTGCTCATAAACAACAGCTGCGTTCTCACGGTATATCTAGGTGCTAGTGCCTGACAAGAGAAAATAACAAGGGACATTGTTGTTTGAGCTTGTCTATGGGGTTCTGACTAAATCCCAGGAAAAGAACAGAATATGAACACATATGCCGTTTCTGTCTGAAAATACAATGTGCCACAAAAGAAAACGTGTTTATTATAGTAACGTTTGCAAAAGAAAATGCAGCCTACGGCATGCACAATTAGGCTAACTTATGGAAAACTATAATGGGCCGAGCAGGAAACAAACAACACCCTCCCTTTGGTCAAGAAAATGGCACAAAAGAGAATACCAAATGGAACATATATTGTTAAAAGGTAAACCTACAAACAGCATAGGTATGAAAATGGCATGGACTGAAAATTAATTGATGAAAGTGTCAATTTGGAAGAATAGTCAAATTATGGCGATTTGGAGGAATCCATTGTGCTACTCATCAATTTGAAGGCCAAGGAGTCCATAAAGGAGTCTGACTCCATGTGCGATGTTTGGTCTATTGCCTATGCCATGACCTCCAAGGAAAAAACATGATCTCCGGTCTCAGACGATGCGGAGACAGTTGCTGGGCAACCAGCATCCGTGTTAGTGGAGCCTATGTCCGGTGGTCCATCTGCTGATGTGCATGTTTCTCTGTAGGTGTATGGCTCGAACCTTGCATGTAAAGAAATCGCAAGCCCAGGGAATAGTTCTAAAAATGGGTCACTAAGGGACTCATCAACAGCCCAAAATCCACGATAGCAGGAATTTTCAACGCCTGTCAAATGTCCAGTGACCATTTGAAGGGGCATCAGATAAAATTAACATGGGTTGCACACAGGTAAACCAGGCTGGTCGAAATATTAAGGACCAATCAAGATAGAGTTCTTGAAGTAGTAACATTCCAAAGATCTGAAGCATACGCTCATGGTGTTGTTGAAGTGGTGACAATTCCAGAGTGCCCCCCAAAGGAACATCATTGCGTAGAAGCAGGGCCAGGATGAGAATGCCAAAACTGAGGAATAACCGCAATGAGAATCACCCGAAAATACTAGAAACAATGGAGTGGTTAAAAGACAGAAACACTCCAAAAACTGCCTGAAAAGAAGTAATGAGGCCAGAGCCTACAACTTTAAAAAGTGGGCGAGGCCAGTCATACTAGACTCACTAAAGATTTGATGCACTCATTTTCTGAAATGCAGGGAAAGGTTTATATTTAACAATGACTGTTTCATTGGATGTTCTAGCCACCTGTAATTTGAAGGTCTTGCAGGCAGATGTGAGAGCTACTTCTTGTTGGAACTATAATACTATGAGTTAACTCAGATTGTTGAAATCTGCCTTCAAAGATGGAATAGAAGGATACAACAAGCCATGTACTATTGCATGCGGAAAGGGAAAAAAGACAGCAAGTAACTAACTGGAAACTCAACAAATATACGGGACTCCAGCCTGCACTCCAGTCTCAATCTCTCAGCATGAGGTAACTACCATTTGAAAGTACTCTTATGTTAGGGAGAATTGGAGGAACTGGGATTCCCTTTAATAAGCTGAATTGGGCGCCCAAGTGTTAGAAATGCTATGGATTTTAACTTGTTTACAAACAAGTGAATGTTCTACTGTTGTCACATTCTTCTACAGTTATACATTTTTTTATTGCCAGAATGTTCACAATGATATGTAAAGGGTAATGACCATAATTTCTGTATGAAGCTGCTCCCAAGGAGTTTGTATCAACCTATGCGAAATGTTAAATGCAGTATTGTTTGTTGCATCGTTCATGGCCATTAGTTGTTGTTTTTTAAGTTAAAAGGTGAAAACAAATCGGTACATTCCAAGTAATGGCATGAAGCTCACCCATTCTGAAGAGTTTGAAGTGTCTAGCTAAACTGCATAATAGATCCAAGCTCCATTCCCTCGTGATATAAGGTTGACATGTCACACTCTACAATATCCATAACGAATGACACAATGTTGTTCAAATTTCTAATACCAGATAACAGCGTATTAATACTATTATCGACAACAGCCTGCACCTTTCCAAATTATCCTGGTTAGTTTGTCTTAAACATGCAGCAGCTTCCATTTGTGATAGTTTAAAAGTGTCATTATAAGTAGCCTAAATAAATCTTTTAGCACGTGGGAATTTAGAACCAAAAAGAAAATGTGATGATTTCATGTCCTCTGGCAGGAGAGAAAAATGTTGTTTCTCTGCAGACAGTGTGGAATGTTCCAACGATAGTTTAATTTTTTTTGCAATCGATTTAGGCGGTAACAATATTGGAATGTTTTGACTGGGGATATCGGGAATCAGGTCTTCTTCATTTAAACCCAGGTGTGGATTTATGAAAACAAGCTTGACAACCCCTTTATCTACTGGCCACATTAGCCACCTCTCCTGGACTGGAAAATTTGGAATTAAAGGTACCATTCTGCACTATGCCTTTCAGCTGTTCTTCAGTATAAATGTCCAAACTCTGCCAATTTCAATGAGGCCCACTAAAAGAATATTCGGGTTGTTCATTTCTTTACTTTTTGCCAACCCCAGAAAAGTAGTCTGTTCGATTTGTTTAATTTAGTAAAATAATTTGCATGTGAAATGAAAAGGCTCAAAATAAGGTTTCCAAGCCCTGAACCTGCCAGGACATTGTACTCCAAATAGATTTCAAATCAATTGTGTCCTTTCAGTTATCATAACTTTTCAAGGCTAACTGATTAACAAACATAGTTGTATATATGTTTAGTTTGAGTAAGCATAATATTTTAATTTAGCCCTAAAACCACTAAGAAAATATATGAAGTGAGGACTGAAGTGTCATACCCCATGAAATATGTTTACTTATATTTTTGAAACTCCCTTGAGGGAGAGTTGGACCATAATCCCACTGTGTATTTTTAAAATGAGGATGCTGTACACTAGCTCCTTGCATAAAGTGATGTTCATAATGATGGTAGCAGAACATATCAACATAATTGGAGAATTATTGTATAGATTTCTGATTCAAAAACAGTATAATAGTCTAATTCAGAAACCATATAATTTACAGTATCAATATCCCAATTGTCTCAATGCAACCAGTACTATTACATCACCCATAGAAACTTTGAACACATATGGTATCTGCAGGATCTCCAAAGGACCAAATATGTAGAATGGAACTTTATCCCAAACACTGCCATTGGTCACTGGATTGGCTACAATGTTAACAAGATACCGGTCCCTTTTAATTTTATGCAATGATGAATTGAGAGGCCAGCAGCCTGTCAACCAGTTTTGTAGTAGTATGTTCCGGGAGATAATGGCCATTATTACGTAGGAAATATTCACAAATCCAATCTACAGGAACAAGGAAGCAAAGGAAAGTATGATCCAAGAAAAAAAAAATCTATGCTGGAGGTGTGTGCAAAACAGAAGACCTCTCCGAAGAAGAAGGATTTTGATCCATATAATACCTGAAGGTACTTGGCTGGAAAACAGGAGGCTGTGACTCAGCAGTTGAGCTAGAAAAATCCCACTTAGTATTTGCCAATGGTGGATAGTTATATAGGAAATCCATTATAGAAGGCTAGATAGAAGAAATGGGCAGTGTTAGTAAAATGGGCAGCGGATTACTCGGCCTCCCCCTCCATCGGGGAGTATCTAGATTGGTGGTGCTCACAACCCACAATTGTAAGTCTTGTGTAAAAGAACGACTATTCCATGTCCTACTATGTGGAATCAGCCACATGGTATAGTTTTGCATGTTCAATAAAGACAAAGCATTTCTTTGTATCCTGAATTGGTGGCAGAATCACTGTTCATGTTCCTTGGACAACAAGAACTGGAAGAGCATGGTACATTGTCGAATTCCTTTTCGATTGCCACCTTCTATCAAACTAGAGCTGCAATCTTTGGAAACCAACTGGAATTTAATCTGCAGCACTGGAAGAGTGAGACTTGGGCAGATGTTTGCGAGATTGAGTGTCACAAAACCTTTGTAGCTCCTTTAAGACAGCACAGTGGTTATCTGCAACAAAGGTTGTGGCAGCTGCCAGAACGTCTGGTCAATCAAGGTCTGGAACATACATCTTGATGCCAAAAAGTAATTCATACCAGATCCGCCCACCCAGAGATCATTTAGGAAGGTGATTTAATGCTTGTTGAACCCCATAAAGATGGTTTAACCAACCACACGCTGTACCGAATACTCTAACTGTTAAGTACTGCTTTAAGTTGAGGCATATTCTCTCCACATCAGAATTACCATCGGGTATATATGGAGAAGAAAAATGCATTCGCACACCCATGTACTTCACCGAATCGTGGTACGCTTTAGATATGAATGCTGGACCTTGGCCTGAATGGAATGCTCAACTGGCATATGTACTGATAGACTTGCATGTCTTTAACAACAGGTTGAACTTCAGACGAGCGATGTGGACAAACCCAAAGGAATCTATAGCAAGAATACACTGCAACCAAAATATATTTGAACGCTTTATATGAAATCAATGGGCCACAATGATCTAAGTAAAAGCAGCCAAAAGGCTGGTTATAAATAAAGATGTCTGTGGTAGACTAGACACAGTGGAACCTTTGATTTGCTGACAAATGTCACAAGTTAAAACCTATTTTCTGGACTGTTGGCATAAACCTTGCTGTAAGAGCTAAATAGTGACAGCCACCCCAGCAACAGTGGAAGCTCCACCTTTGTGTACTGCTATAATTAAATCCTGTCTGCAGCCTGCATTGGGAATCACACAATCACAAACACCAGGAATTGTTGCAAAAGGAACACTTTGATCATTTAAGTGACAGGAATATTTTGAAGGAAAGCCTTTCGGTAAAGCTCTGCCATTTTTAAATGCATTAACTGCATACAAGATCAATATCGATACGAGATATAGAGTTGTTACTGCTGCTATTTTAGATGTGGTTACTGCAGATTTGGCAGCTTCATCAGCCAGTGTGTTCCCTACGGCGTGTGCTCCAACAAGTTGATGACTCGATGTATGTGTTTTATGAGCATGTGACAGCCTATCCTTTAGATCTGTCACTCTAATCCAAATCAGTTTGTGCGTTATTGTGCTACCCTTGGAATCCTTAAAATCAGATCACCAAAAATGTGAGTTATCATTAAAAGATAGTACACATTAATACAAATCAAACACAATAAGTGTGGGTAATTCAGGATCCATATTTTCAAGAGCAAGGAATAAAGCTTTAATTTCAGCCAACTGTGCAGGACTGTACCCAACGTACTGGGTGCAAGTAGTTGGTGGGTGAATAACGCCATCTGACATAGTGCCAATACCGATAGCGCATGCTACAGAATACTGCTGCTTAGAAACTATAGCAAAGTGAATAGAACCATCAGTGTGAATGATGTTTTTTTGATTGATCAAGAGGCAATACTGAAGAAGGTAATGCATAAAGGTATTCATATTGCAACAATTCTTGAGTTTGCAAAGAATGGTCGAAGACTAAATCTACATCCATGGCTGTTAAGGACGTAGCCCATTGTATCCATCTGGGATGGAGGGCCATTGCAATAGGGATGTTTACTTTTGTGATGGCCTTGAAGTCTGACATAGGCAAAATAACAATGTGTTTACCTTGAGCAAGTGGCTGTTCCTTCAGGATCCACATATATTGTGAACAATTTTTAGAAGTACTTTCACGTGCTTTTCCATATAGTTAAATGGGAGAAATTTTCCTTTTTTCCTTTTTGCTTTCAGTTCACATTTGCGGTTGTGGGAAGGGTTCTATAGTTGGTGAAGCATTGTGACCAAGGTCAGAAGCAAGGAAGAGCTGTGGTCGGGTAAGTCCAATTAAATGTATAAAACAGATTACAGGTGGCATACTTCATTGTAAGGAGAGAGGAGGGAAGTAGTTAGATGCAAGTTAGTAGTAACATTTATTTTTTGACTGTTCTAAGCTTAACCACTTTTCCATTCCTCTGCAGCTATGGGTTGCAGGCCCACATTCGGCAGATTGTTTTTTTATCTTTTTATTCTTTTGGTAAAAAAAACTCATTTTGAGAAAGAATAGGATTTCTTTTAAACCAAATGAGGAGAAAAAGAATGAAATTTTCTTTTTTAGCACCATGTTATTAAACTTTGTATATGGTATCCATGGCACGAAAAACATGTGAGCGTGAGAATGAAATGCATGCCATCGATCAACTATTGGAATTCGGGAACATTTGTATTTTTTTTTCCTGGCTGTTTTGTTAAAAGAAAACATGTTTACTATGTGCACTATTTGATTTTAGGTCATCGCTTCAAAGGATATGGATCAAATACTATTGTCTGGACAGGGCATTGGATAAATCGATTTGTTGTTGCATTTTTGTTTTAAAAAAACATATTTTTCGTGATTTTGTTTTGGGGCGGGGGTTGCATTTTTTATAGTACACAGTAATTTACCAGCTGTTTTGTGGATAAATATGGCTATGCCAATCTGTCTTCTTTGTTAGCTTTCAACAGGATTTGGATACAATCATGGAATATGGATTTGTTACTTTAGATTATTGGAGTGTTCAAGACTCTTGGTGAAGTGTGATTATTTATAAATCACCAAGAGTTGAAGACCAGGTAACTTCAGGAAAGAAGCCAGACATTCCTGTAATTAGGAAAAATAATTTCTAAAATGTGTAACTAATTTCTTCAAAAAAATGCAAAACGGGTGAGTAAGATAGAACAGCTGTTAGTCTTTGTTAGAATTTTGAGTTTGCATGCAATGTTTTCTAGGTATTCTCAAGCCACCATCAACAAAAATTGTTGAATTTGATCCAATAGTCGTTCGTACATTTCTTGTGTTCTTTTTGAAACACCTCTACAACAAAAATCACAGTTGCTCCTGCATTAGTAACTCAGTGTTGCATTAAGTGCTGAGTTACTGCCCAACAGCAATTAACTGAAATAGCAGAGAGTCAAGCCACAGTTAACCGACAACAGATTTGAAAAGTAGAACAATGAGGGCTTATTAAACCTTAATATATTCAAGCTTGAAAAACCAACAGACTTGGGTGCTGCCCAATACCTGTGGATGATGAATAATCCCTAAAACCACAGGCATCTCCAGGAGAAGGTGCAAGGGTATTGTTGGCAAGCACTACTCGGGGTTCCCGCAAGTAGTACCTAATCAAACGCCAGTGCCATATTGCAGGGAATCTGCTCAGGAACAGAACTATGCTTGCAACCAAAGAACCTTGGCATGTAGGGACTAAGTCCCCAATGCACCACATTATCTGGGCACTAGTCCATCTAGCCATAGTGCCTCACTTCACCTGCTAAGAGAGACAAGTGAATTTGCACCCCAGATCACCACACTCTTGACCCTCTCAGGAATTGAGGTAACAGAACACACCCTTTCGCCCTCGCTCACAATTGTCCACAATAAGATAAACAAGAGACATGATGGAAGTTTAGAGTACACAATTTGAAAACAAATGCATACTAAAAATACAGTTGGGGCTTTTCATGGTATACAGTTTATTGACCATGCTGTCATGTTGCAATACAGAGTAGCCTATGCTCCCTACCCTCCTACTGAAGCTTAATGATATGTCAAAGATTTCTGGGATTAGTGGAAGACCGCGTACCTTAGCATACACAGCCATTCTACATCTTGGTTGATGCAGGGCTCTTGTCTCAGAACGCTCACTCCATGTGTCTTATTGGACCTCTGTGCTAACCTATATGACAATACATGTGCTCAAACAGCTGCATTCTTGTGTTTTGTCTAGGTGCTAATGCCTACCAATGGATAACCAAGGACATTCTTGTTTGCCGTTTTCTATAATGTGCAGTCTAAATCCCAGGAAAAGAACAGAACACGAAAACATATGCAGGTTCTGTGTGAAAATCCAATGTGGTACAAACACAAGCGCATTTGTTATAATAACTTGGGCATACAAAAATGTTGCCTACAGCATGCACAATTAGGCTACCCTAGGGAAAACTAGGGAGAGTCTCCCCTTTCAAACGAGGCTGCGCTGCGATCCACAGCCAGTAAACACCACTAGACACCAGGGATGTCCTGGGGGGGGGTGTCCGGCCTCGTGGGAATGGGCTGCCCTCATGGGGCATACTTTTTAAAAAAATAGTTTTTTTTCAGGTGAGTACAAGCTAAAAATAAATGGTGAAATTGGCAGGGGGTCAGCCCTCCTGCTCACTGGCAGAGTCCCTGTGGGGGCAATACTTTTTTTATAGATGTGTGCTTTCCCTGGGGGCAGTGATCGGCCCCCAGGGAAGCCATAAGAATAAAAAAATATAGAGAAGGATATATATCTATATATGTGTCTATCTCGCTCTCTCTCGCCCCCCCTCCCCCAATGACTCCGCATTCCCCAGCAACTGCATTCAATCCTGTTGCCTCTAGTGGACTTTACGGGTGAAAACAATACACGCTGGTATTGGAGTCTCTGTAATTTTTACTTTTACTTTACCCTCCAGTGGGTTTTCATCATGCCACAAGTCATTAATTGAACTATTGTTATCCTCCAGTGGATTGCTGCTAATCACTTGCATGATTTATTATTTCAAAAGTTGCCGTTCCGTACACTGTCTCGCTAGTCCAGAACACAGACCAGCCCTCTTTCAGGGTGGTGCATGCCTCACAGCTTAACAGCCATAACAATAATCACCAATTATGTCCCAAATGAAGCCACTCTCCCCAGCCCACTATGGGACAATAAAGGCATTGTGTTAATAAGCGAGTAGAATGTAATAATTGTGATACCATTAAGTCAGCCTGTGAATAAGGATTTGGTGATCCAAAACGCGTAGGGCAAACTACGAGTTTTGCTGTTAAAATTGCCAATTTTTTATACAACAGGATTGAATGCAGTATATATACATATATATATATACTTTTTTTTTTTTTACCAAATGCCCGAAAGCTCGGGAGAGCACTCGACTTCTCGCCCACCTTCTGGTGCTTCAACTCAGCTTGCTTCGGTGTTCCGGTAAGTTTTCACACATGCCTAACGCGTTTCGAGGCTCTGGGCCTCTTTCTCAAACGCTGCTTGTGAGACAGTTGACGCAGTGAGCGCTCCTCTTTAGAAGTACTGCATGCTTTGATTGGATGATGACCCCCTGTGGGCCTCGCTGATAGCGATTACTATTATGCTGTATGCTGGGACATGTGGTTCCCTCGAGCAAATATTCAATGACCATTTAGTAGGTTCCATGTGCCAATGTCATTTAAAAGCTTCATCAATGTCCTGTAGTAGGAACCAGAAGTATCGAGGCAAGGAAATCTTCTGTGGCTTGCTGTGCTGAACGGTCATGGAAGAGTTCCAAATCATAGCCTCTCCTTATTTTGGGATGGTGCTCTCACCCATAGCAGGGCAGCCGTGTACAGCATTTTTCACCAAATGCCCGAAAGCTCAGGGAGCACTCGACAGCTCTCCCACCCTCTGGTGCTTCAACTCAGATTGCCTCGGTGTTCCGGTACGTTTTCATACATGCCTAATAAGTTTCGAGGCTCTGGGCCTCATTCTCAAAGGCTGCTTGTGAGACAGTTGGCATGATGAGAGATCCTCTTTAGAAGTACTGCTTGCTTTGATTGGATGATGGCCCCCTGTGGGCCTCTCTGTGTGTGATTACTATTATGCTGCATGCTGGGACATGTGGTCCCTCGAGCGAATATTCAATGACCATTTAGTAGGTTCCATGCGCCAATGTCATTTAACCCCTTCTGTGCGTCGGACGGGCGGGAGCCGCCTGACGCATAGGCGGTCATGTATGTCGGATGGCTCCCGCTATCTCAGCTATCTCAGCCCCCTGAGCACGTAGAAAGACAGGAGAGGTATCATTGGAAAGGGGAGAATCTCCCCTTTCCAATGGTACTCCTCCCCAGTGCCCCAGGAGGGCAATCCCCAAGCAGGGATCTACCCACTAGGTACCAGGGGGGGGAGAACGACCCCTTGGGCAAGGGCCTTTGCGCCCCCATTATTTTTGGGCACAATCAGACTTTCTGCTGGTGGAAGTAGCCCCCAATCTGCCCCCCCGGGGGGGCAGAAAGCACACTAGATGGCAGGGATTTTTTGGGGGGCAATTTTAGTTAGGGTTGGGGCTGCCCAAAATGGGCATGCCAATGCCCCCACCCCACAGCCATAATTAAAGCCCACTAGAAGCCAGGGATTTTTTGGGGGACAATATCCCGAACTGCCAAACCATGTCTTCCCTGCTTGTTTCCGGTCCAGGGAGGAAATGGCTTGGTAGTTCGGGCTGGACTGTTCCCATGATGCACCGGATCAGACTGATTTGAATATGGCCATGTCTGAACTGTAGTGGCGGAGTGAGCTAAAGAATGATGATGGATAAACCCAGATCAGTTAACTGGGGGTGAGTGCTTGCAATGTTCAACACTCCGTCCATCATCCCCTTTGGTTTTGCTTTGTTCGCCCTAAGTTGGCAGGGTATGCCCAGACTTGGGTCCCTTGCTCACTTTGCCACTGGATTCAAGCTAGCCTGGCTGATAACGGTTGATTAGCCAGAAACCGGCTCCAGGATGCTTGTTTCCATGTCCAGGGAAGACATGGCTTGGTAGTTTGGGCTGGACTGTTCCTATGAGGCACAGGGACAGACTGATTTGAATATGGACATGTCTGAACTGGAGTGGCGGAGTGAGCTAAAGAATGATGATCGATTAAACCCAGATCAGTTGACTGGGGGTGAGTGCTTGCAATGTTCAACACTCCATCCATCATACCCTTTGGTTTTGCTTTGTTTGACAATTAGACAGGATTAGTCAGGACTCTGATGAGGACAGGCACACTTTCGGGTTAGAACAGCTTATGGTAGGTGGGCTTTCCCAAGAATATTGCATAGGTAGAAGGCAGATAGTAAAGGTAGTACAGATACATGTCATGACTTCATCTTCACCCATGGATTCAAATCCATTGCTGCGACTCTCGCACTGAATTTGCTACAGTACGGGTCAATGCTGCTTGCCATGTTCATCCTCCATCAGAACTTAGTAGATGTTCAGTTTGCTTTATGATAAGTGTATTACAGTCACTGCACATAACGATGAATTGGACATATGCTACGTTGTCACGGACTACCCATGTATCATATTTTACCGTTCTTTATAGTTTGATGTCCTCTTTAGAAAGCTTTGGAAAATTTCCTGAATATTTGCCTTATTTTCAAAGGTAGATGTGCTCGCTCAGTTCGAGATCTGGCTTTGCGGCGGCCTACTCTGGCAGCCCCAAACTTGCATCCACAAACTGGAAGGAATTGATTTTAGCACAGGGAGTGCGCTAACGGTGCATGAAAGACATGTCTTCCTGAGCCTCATGTGGCTGTCATGGGAGCCATTTGCAAAGGTTCACCCGCCATGCATTTGGTAACGTTCAGGAAGAAGGAGGCGGAGACTTGACAGGTGGTAAAATGTAGTCAAACTCCTAACGTCTTGTGGCGTATGAATGTGGTGGGCCCTTGTATGGCAGCAGTATGTTTATGTGAGTGTAAGCGATCTGGTTGATTGGGCCAGTGGCTGGCAGTATGGAAGTCTTGTGAGTGGTGCGTGAATGGCGTGTGAATGGACCATAAAGCAGTTGGTGCCGTGAAGTGGCTTTATGGCTCACCTTCAGAAGGCTTGGCTTCAATATTTATATACTTTGATAAGTATTTGTGCTTTGAAGCCAGAGTTTCTGGAGGTGCTAAAACCAACCAGTGTAAGTGGTGGATTAACTTTATTAAATCAGTGTCAGATTTATATTTGTGGTGGTTTAATGGCCTTTTGTAAGACCCTTTTTTTGTCACTATAGGTAGCTGGGGATTTTGTGACCTAGCTCAGTCGTCCCCCAAGGAAACTTTCACATTTTTAAGTACTAGACAGGGAGGGTAGTACGGAGGTGAATGACTTGTGTGGCTCTCACAGGTTTTTTTCATTTTTACCCAGCATCCCCTGCATACCTCAAATGTAGCTAAAATTCTAAATGTCTTCAAATTTAAGTGATGGAAAGTTCAGGAATCTGCGGCGACCTACAAACTTCCATCCACCTAGCATTCCCCAAGGTCTTTCTATAAAAAGGGTACCTCGCTTGGGTGGGCCAAGGGCCCGCAATAGGGAAGGGCCCAAAACATATCAAGGAGACATCAAAATTGCCCATCACAAAATGACCTGGTTTTGCAAGGGGGGTCACCTGGCTTTTGGCCCCAGGCTCAGCAGCCATCTAGGGAAACCTACCAAACCAACACATTTCTGAAAACTAGACACTCCGAGAATTCCAGAGAGGTATGATGTACAAGGACCCTCAATGTTTTTCTACCCAGAATCCCCTGTGAACCTCACATTTAGCTGAAAAAAATCACTTTTCCCATACATTTTTGTGTGGGATCATTGTGCTGGCGCAAATGTTCTACCACCTAGCATTCCCCTTGGTCTCCAGAGGAAAATGATACCTCACTTGTTTGGCTGTCCAAAGCAGAATCGGCTAAAAACATATATTTTTTTAAATGTCGCGCTTAGAATTCGCTCTGCTATACCTTTAATCCCCATGTTTCTGGCCCTTAACAGTCACCGGCCCTTGGCTCACCCACACAAGTGAGGTATCATTTTACTCGGGAGAACAAGGGGAATGCTAAGTGGTAGGACATTTGTGCTGGTACAGTGATCCCACACAAATGTGTAGAAAAAGTCTTTTTGTTTCAGCCAAATTTGAGGTTTGCAGGGGATTCTGGGTAGGGAAATGTTGGTGGATCCACGCAAGCCTTACCTCCCTAGACTCTCCAGGGTGCTCAATTTTCAGGAATTTGTAGGTTTGGTAGGTTTTCCTAGATGGCCACTGAGCGCGGGGCCAAAAAAAAAAAAGGTGCCATCCCTTGCAAAACCAGGTCTTTTTGCGATAGGTAATATTGATGCCACCACAATACATTTTGGGCACTTGCCTGTCGCAGGTACTTGAGCCAACCAACATATTAATCGGAAGCCTTTGGTGAATGCGGGTTGGGTGGAATTTTGTGTATCCAATCAGATTTCAGAACTTTGCATCACAGAAATGTGAGGAAAAAGTGTTTTTTGACAAAGTTTGAAGGTTGCTAAGGATTCTGAGTAACAGAACCTGGTCAAAGCTATACAAGTCATCCCATTCTGGATTCCCCTGGGTGTCTAGTTTTCAAACATGTTCAGGTTTCCTAGGTTTCCCTAGGTGCCAGCTGAGCTAGGGTCCAAAAACCACAGCTAGGCGCACTGCCAAAAAAGGGTCAGTTTTCACTGGAAAAAAAGGATATGCCCACGATGCGTTTTGGGCCGTGTCCTGTCGTGGGAACTATGCTTACCCCACAAGTGAGGTAGCATTTTTATCAGGAGACTTGGGGAAACACAGAATAGTAGAACAAGTGTTATTGCCATGACTCTGACCTGCTTACAGAGAAGGAACCGGCGTGTCCAGCAGCCCCCCAGAGCACCAAGGACCTGCCGTTCGCTCCCCTTACAGACTGTTTCCTGTGGGCACTTGGTCTGCTCAACAAAGACTCCAAGACCATAATCTGATGACTCTGCGATTCTGCAACCGATGCCCACGGCCTGAGTTAGAGTTGCCCAAAACCACAAGGTCTAACCCCAGGGATCCCGACCTGCGATCTGGTGATGCTTGACCTCACTTCAACTTCAAGAAGACTCCTGCAGGCTCAACACGAAGGCTCTCCCTGACTGCGACTGGCACAGGCAAGAAAATCCGATGCCAGAAAACACCTTCCCTGCACTCACCATGGCCTTGGGTGGCCCAACTGACTGTGTCCAGGCATCCCCCAAGATCCCAACTTATCTCTCACGTCCACGGTGGCCTTTAGGAAGCCTCCCTGCCCGAGCCTGCAGGAACTTCACCGAAGCGAAGTTTCCATTGAAAAGCACAAGGTCTCTGATGTCATTTTGGCTCCCTGCGTCCGGCCGCCTCAGTGCCACTGGTGGTGCAGCTCTGGTGCAGGTTGGTGGCCCCTGCAGTGCTGACCTTAACCCCAGGAGCTTTATTCACACACCTGATTGGTCTGTTCGTAAACTGCCCCTAATCAAAGGCCCTCTTTGTCCCATTAGCTACCATTGGGCCTCTGCACTCTGTGCCAGGGCACCCCAGTGCCTTTGCTGGTACCACTTTAGTGCCCAACTAGACCTTGGGCCTAACCCCCAAAACTCCCACTCTTCTTAAGTCGTGTACTTGGCTGAGAACCCACTAACACTTTTTCTCCTTTAGAAACCCATGATATGAGATTTTGGGTCTAAAATGTTTTAGGTGTTGAACTTATGTTTCTAAGGAGAAAAGAGAACTAAACTGCAAATGATAGTCTTACTTACTGTGTATTGGGAGAACTTAGGTTTGGTATCTACGCATACCACCTCCGGTCCTCAAAGTAATCTAAAAGTAATTAAAAGTATTCTGAAAGTAAATACTGTGTAATTCAAACTGCTTTTTAAAGTGATACAAACCTGTAACAATTGCAAATCCATCCTCAATTGCATATCTGTGTCAAGTTTTACAATCAAAAGTCTATTTTACCTACCTGTACCAAGTCCTGCTTGGTTCTAAAAATAAAACACAAGTAAACCTTTTTTATACTTACCCAATTGGTCTGGATTATCGGAGTGTGTATCCATGCTTAACACACCCGCTGGATAAGTCTAACTGCTTACCCGCACTACCACAAAGAGAGCTGTTAGTAATTAACTAATTTTGCTTCTGCTATATCTCTGGGGACTCCCTGGACTCTGTACACATTATACCTTACTTTGGTATAGTATATACAGAGCTAGTGTCTTCCATCTTTGTTTAGTCAAATAGGCTTAGAGAATGGTGATCCTGTCTGACAAGGTCTTGGTCATCTTTAAGCTACTGTAAGACATTTTATCTGTAAGGGTCCTGGATAAGCACTTTGGTATGATTCATGTGTACTTGTGTTATTTCATGGATTTTTACCCCATTTCAAATCAGAATCTTATTACTCAATATCTGTCAATTCTAGACCACATATTGATCTGTATATTAAACTTTCAGAAAATGTTACTCTAAAATCACTGCAAAATGTTGCCCGGGGTTCCAAAAAATATCTGACAGTAGACAGAGTAACAGTGATAAGTAGAGGTAGCCTGAAAAGAGAGGTTAAGAAACTGATGAAAGATTATTTTTCCTCTGGGTATCCTAGAAGGTAGGTCCCTTTGAGCAACTTCTCATGCCTTAATACCTCTGGCGTACTTGAAGCTTCAGGAAATCGGAATTGAAACTGTAAATCCAAAAGCTACACAACAAGCCACTGCAAGGAGTCAGGTGTTCACTTTTGGGAGGCATAGACACACGTTGACTCCTACACTTTATTTGGTTTTATCATGATCATTTTAAACTTTTTATATTCCAAGGTAGTCAGATGTGTCGCCCTTCATTACAAGTAGCAGCTCTGATGGCTTGTTTAGTTTGGGGGATAAGGGAGTTGGTTATTTGCCTGTTAGATCTGTTATCGTCTGCATGGTTCTACCCTAACATTTTGCCTTCAACCCTGCTATTTTTGGTGCCTTTTTTTGTGGCCGGCTCTGTTTGTGGCAGTCTCTGTTTATCTATTATAGCCCCTATAGTGACAGAATACTGCTTTCCAGTCTCCGAGTTAACCCTGCCAGAGCTTATGGTCTTGAATTCACTGGTATGTGTTGAAAAAATACTACTTTGTTTAGTCACATGGGCTTAGAAAATGGTGATCTCGCCTAATAGGGTTTTGGGTGTCTTCAATCTTTCAAGAGTCATATTGCAAGGAACCTGAGTAAAGACTTTTCAAATCTTCAAGTGTACTTGTGTCAACTTATGGAATTTTTCCCCATTTGAAATCTGAAAGTTATTACTCAATATCTGCAACTTCTGCCCACATATTGACTTGTATATTAAACTTTTAGGAAATGTCACTGAAAAATCAGCGTAATGTCTTGCCAGGACCCTAAAAAATTGATTAGACACTGGGTAGAGCGACAGTGAGAGATGCAGGTAGCCTGAAAAGAGAGGTAAATACATTTCTGAAAGATCACTTTCCCTGGGGTTAGCTTAGAAGTAAGGCCGCCTTTAGCAACTGCTCATGCCTTAATGTCTCTGGTGTACTTGAAGCTTCAGCAATGTCAGGATTGAAACTAGAAATTCAAAAGCTACATGACAACCAACTGCAAGGAAGATGGAGTTATATTTTGGGAGGTATAGACACCGGCTGCCACCTACTTTTTATTTGGATATATGATAATAGTTCTTGTCTTCTTACATTGCAAGGAATTAAGATGTGTTTCCTCTTCATTACTACTATCAGCTGATATGGCTTTTTTTGGGTGGGATGAGTTGGTTCCTGGCCTATTAGACCTGCTATCTTTGGCATGGTTCTCCCTTAACTTTTGGCCCTCGACAATCCTGCTTTTGGCACCTCTTCTTGTGGCAGCTCTTTTTGGCAGGCCAGTGTTTGGTGGCCCAGTGTATGGCTTGCTTTGCCTTGTTTTTGGCTTGCCTTGTTTGGGGCGACTGTTTTTGGCTTGCCTTGCTTTTGGCTGCTCCTGTTTTTGGTTTCCCTTGTTTTTGGTAACGACTGTTTTTGGCTTGCATTATTTTTGGTGGCTCCTGTTTTGGCAGCTCCTTTTTTGGCTTGCCTTGTTTTTGGCTTGCCTTGTTTTTGGCGGCTCCTGTTTTTGGCTTGCCTTGTTTTTGGCGGCTCGGCTCCTTTTTTTGGCTTGCCTTGTTTTTGGCGGCTCCTGTTTTTGGCTTGCCTTATTTTTGGTGGCTCTTGTTTTTTGGCTTGCCTTGTTTTTTGGCTTGCCTTGTTTTTTGGCTTGCCTTGTTTTTTGGCTTGCCTTGTTTTTTGGCTTGCCTTGTTTTTTGGCTTGCCTTGTTTTTTGGCTTGCCTTGTTTTTTGGCTTGCCTTGTTTTTTGGCTTGCCTTGTTTTTTGGCTTGCCTTGTTTTTTGGCTTGCCTTGTTTATGGCGGCTCCTGATTTTGGCAGTTCCTGTTTTTGGCGGGTTTTGTTTTTGGAGGCATTTTTTTGGCGGCCTCTGTTTTTGGCTAGCCATGTTTGTGGCTGCTCCTCTTTTTGGATTGCCTTGTTTTTGGCTTGCCTTGTTTTTGGCTAGCCTGCTTTTTGGCGGCTCCTGTTTTTGGCTTGCCTTGTTTTTGGCGGCTCTGCTCCTGTTTTTGGCTTGCCTTGTTTTTGGCGGCTCCTGTTCTTGGCTTGCCTTGTTTTTGCCAGCTCCTGTTTTTTGCGGCTCCTGTTTTTGGCTTGCCTTATTTTTGGTGGCTCCTGTTTTTTGGCTTGCCTTGCTTTTTGGCTTGCCTTGCTTTTTGGCTTGCCTTGCTTTTTGGCTTGCCTTGCTTTTTGGCTTGCCTTGCTTTTTGGCTTGCCTTGCTTTTTGGCTCGCCTTGCTGTTTGGCTCGCCTTGCTGTTTGGAGCTTGCCTTGCTGTTTGGAGCTTGCCTTGCTGTTTGGAGCTTGCCTTGCTGTTTGGAGCTTGCCTTGCTGTTTGGAGCTTGCCTTGCTGTTTGGAGCTTGCCTTGCTGTTTGGAGCTTGCCTTGCTGTTTGGAGCTTGCCTTGCTGTTTGGAGCTTGCCTTGCTGTTTGGAGCTTGCCTTGCTGTTTGGAGCTTGCCTTGCTGTTTGGAGCTTGCCTTGCTGTTTGGAGCTTGCCTTGCTGTTTGGAGCTTGCCTTGCTGTTTGGAGCTTGCCTTGCTGTTTGGAGCTTGCCTTGTTTGGAGCTTGCCTTGTTTGGAGCTTGCCTTGTTTGGAGCTTGCCTTGTTTGGAGCTTGCCTTGTTTGGAGCTTGCCTTGTTTGGAGCTTGCCTTGTTTGGAGCTTGCCTTGTTTGGAGCTTGCCTTGTTTGGAGCTTGCCTTGTTTGGAGCTTGCCTTGTTTGGAGCTTGCCTTGTTTGGAGCTTGCCTTGTTTGGAGCTTGCCTTGTTTGGAGCTTGCCTTGTTTGGAGCTTGCCTTGTTTGGAGCTTGCCTTGTTTGGAGCTTGCCTTGTTTTTTGACTTGCCTTGTTTTTGGCGGCTCCTGTTTTTGGCTAGCCTCTTTTTTGGTGGCTCTCGTTTTTGGCTAGCCTCGTTTTTTGCTAGCCTTGTTTTTGGCGGTTCCTTGTTTTTGGCGGCTCCTGTTTTTGGCTAGCCTCTTTTTAGCGGCTCCTGTTTTTGGCTAGCCTTTTTTTAGCAGCTCCTGTTTTTGGCTAGCCTTGTATTTGGCTAGCCTTGGATGAGATCTGGTGTATTTCCCCGGTTCATTACCACTAACAGCTGATTTTTTGGGTGGGATGAGTTGGTTCCTGGCCTATTAGACCTGCCATCTTTGGCATGATTCTCCCTTAACTTTTGGCCCTCGACAATCCTGCTTTTGGCAGCTTTTCTTTTGGCGGCCCAGTGTATGGCTTGCCTTGCCTTGTTTTTGGCGGCTTGGTTTTTGGCTTGCCTTGTTTTTGGCTGCGACTGTTTTTGGCTTGCCTTGTCTTAGGCTGCTCCTGTTTTTGGCTGCTCCTGTTTTTGGAGGCTCCTGATTTTGATTTGTCTTGTTTTTGGCTTGCCTGGTTTTTGGCGGCTTCTGTTTTTGGCTAGCCTTGTTTTTGACGGCTCCTGTTTTTGGCTAACCTTGTTTTTGGTGGCTCCTGTTTGTGGCTTGCCTTTTGTTGTGGCTTGCCTTTTGTTGTGGCTTGCCTTTTGTTTTGGCTTGCCTTTTGTTTTGGCTTGCCTTTTGTTTTGGCTTGCCTTTTGTTTTGGCTTGCCTTTTGTTTTGGCTTGCCTTTTGTTTTGGCTTGCCTTGTTTTTGGCTTGCCTTGTTTTTGGCTGCTCCTGTTTGTGGCTAGCCTCATTTTTTGCTAGCCTTGTTTTTGGCGGCTCCTATTTTTGGCAGCTCCCAATTTTGGCTTGCCTTGTTTTTGGCTTGCCTTGTTTTTGATGGCTCTTGTTTTTGGCTTGCAATATTTTTGGAGGCTCCTGTTTTTGGCAAGCCTTGTTTTTGGTGGCTCTTGTTTTTGGCGGCTCCTGTTTTTGCTTAGGCTTGTTTTTGGCGGCTCCTGTTTTTGACTGCTCCTTTTTTGAGTGGCTTGCATTGTAAATGGCGGTTAATGTTCTTGGTGGCTTGCCTTGTAAATGGTGGCTCCTGTTTTTGGTGGCTAGCCTTAGAAATGGCGGCTCCTGTTTTTGGCTTGCCTTGGAAATGGCGGCTCCTGTTTTCAGCTTGCCTTGGAAATGGCCACTCATGTTTTCGACTTCCCTCGGAAATAGTGGCTCTTGTTTTCGGCCGCTCCTGCTTTTGGCAGCTCTTGTTTATGGCTAGCCTTGTTTTTGATGGCTCCTGTTTTTGGCTTGCCTTGTTTTTGGCTTGCCTTGTTTTTGGCTTGCCTTGTTTGTGGCTTGCCTTGTTTGTGGCTTGCCTTGTTTGTGGCTTGCCTTGTTTGTGGCTTGCCTTGTTTGTGGCGGCTCCTTCTTTGTGGCGGCTCCTTCTTTGTGGCGGCTCCTTCTTTGTGGCGGCTCCTGTTTTTGGCTAGCCTTGTTTTAGATAGATCCTGTTTTTTGCTTGCCGTGTTTTTGGCTTGTCGTGTTTTTGGCGGCTTGCCTTGTAAATGGCGGCGTCTGTTTTTGGCTAGCCTGGTTTTTGGCGGCTTGCCTTGTAAATGGCGGCTCCTGTTTTTGGTTTGCCTTGTAAATTTTGTGGCTTTTTTCTGCAATTAGTTTGATGGGCATGTTGATGCTGTTATTGCCACTGACTACCCCTATTTTGTGTTTAGAATACTGCTATCCAATCAGAGTTAAGCCTGCCAGCGCTTATGGTCTTGTACACATTGGTTTATGTGCTGAACAAATGTTATAAAAATGTTTATTTAAAAAACAAATTGTCATACCCTGTGGCAGTGTCCAAAGGTCAGAGAATACTGGATTAAGGTGATGAGAACAATATCGCAGACAGAGGAACTGTCACTAGTGCCGGAGCCCAGGCGATTTTTGCTAAATATTTGGGAGCCGAATGACCTTACTCGCACAGCACAGAACTGGGCCATATTGGGGATAATGTTGGCAAAACGTAATATCGCACAAAAATGGGGCTCCGCAGAATTGCCAACGCTCGCTGCACGGTGTAAAGATATGGACGCAGCAATGGTGGCCTAAAGAATGGTGTTTGTTGGCCAGGCTGTCCTCGCAAATGGAACAGGGTTTGGGGAAATTGGACTAAATTCCGGGGATATATATGTACGCCGCCAGAAATACAGGAGGATGAGGGTACTGAGGATGAAAATTAGTCTGGGATGGGGGACTCAACTACGGGTCGCTGTTAGTCACTATTACGGAGTGTTAGACGATGAACCAATGTTGTCAGAATGTTTAATGCTGCAATGTAACATCTATGTACGTTGTTTATATGATCTGTGCCTTGTATTTCAAGAATATAATAAAAAAGAATAAAAAAAAAAAAAGAAAATTGTCAAATTGGCTTAGAAAATGGTGGTCCCCTCTAGCAAGGTGTTGGGCATATTTAAGCTGCTTTAGGACATACATGCATACGGATCCTGGGTAAGAACTTTGATATGTTTCATGTGTGCTTGTGTCTTCTTATGGATAATGAAACCTCAGAAAATGTCACTCAAAAAGGAATGTAATGTCTTGTACAGGGTTCCCAAAAAATTGAGAAGATGACACTGGATAGAGCAACAGTGAGAGGTAGAGGTAGCCTGAAAAGCAAGGTTGAGAAATGGTAGGACGCCTTGAGCCCCAGCCAATTCCTCAGTTTCTGGCTTGCCATGTTTTTGGCAGCTTTATATTGTGCATTTTTTTGATGGGCATGTGGAGCCTGTTATTGCCACTTAATGTACCTTTATTTTCTCAACAGAAAACTGTTGTGCTGTCTGAGCTAAGCCTACCATGGTTTTGTATACATTGGTTTGTTACGTGCTGAAAACATATAATTAAATATTTTTTAAAACTTTGAGTCAAAAAGGCTTGGAAAATGTTGATCCCGTATGAAAATGTGGAGGTTTTTTTTTGTCACTTTAAAACCTAAATTCATAAGGATCATGAGTAAGGACTTTGATATGATTCATGTATACTTGTTTCATTCTATGGATATTACACTCTCAGAAAATGTTGCTAAAAAATCACAGCAATTTTTTAGAACCCTTGGCAAGACATTACAAAGATGATAGTGGATAGAGCGACGGAGGTAGAGGTAGCCTGAAAATAAACTGGTAAGAGAGCATCTGCCCATGCCTTAATTCTTCTAGTGTACTTGAAGCTTCAGCAATATCAGGATTGGTATTGTAAAGTAAAAAGCTACATGACCAGCCAGTGCAAGGAGGCTGATGTTAGCTTTTGAGAGGAATGAACACCTACCCTTTGTTTGGCTTTATTATAATAGTTCTAGACTTTTTGTATTCCAAGGTAGTAGGATGCATTTCCCCTTCATTGCTACCAGCTGTGATAGCATCATTTTTTGGGAGGGATGGGGTTTGGTTATTTGATTGTTAGACCTGGCATCTTTGGCCTGGTATTTCCCTAACTTATTTCCTTTGAACCGTCTGTTTGTGGCAGCTGAGAATCAATCAGCACTTGTTAAGAGCCACTGCTCATCCGTGAGGGTCTCAAGGTGCTGGGGGGGATGGGGGATGCAGGTCCTGCTGGGTACTGAGGTTCAGTCGAAGAGCTAGGTCTTCCTGAATTGGGTCAGCGAGGGAGATAGCCTGAAGTAGAAAGGCATGGTGTTCCAGGTTTTGGTGGTGAAGTGGTGAAAGGATCTTCCTATGGTCCTGGTCTTGCGGATCTGAGGGACGGTGACATGGCCCAGTTGACCAGAGGTGTCTGGTAGGTATGTAGAATAAGAGGCGGTGGTTCAGGTATGCTGGCCCGGCATCATGGAGGGCTTTGTAGCATGTGTGAGGAGCAAGAAATGGACTCTTTTGTTGGCTGGGAGCCAGTGGAGTTCTTGCAGGTGTTTGGAGATGTGGCTGCGGTGGGTTATGTTGAGGATAAGTCTGACTGTGGGGTCCCTGAGGAGTTTCTTTAAGTGTTGCCTGTGCGTAGAGTGCATTGCCGTAGTAAAGTCTGCTGCTGATGAGTGTGTGGGTGACTGTCTTTCTGGCCTCAGTGGGGATCCATCTAAAGGTCTTTCAAAGTAGCTAAAGGTTTTGGAAGCATGAGGAGGAGACTGCATTGATCTGGTGGTTCATCGTAAGTGAAGTCCAATATGATTCAGAGGTTTTGTGCCTGGTCTGTGGTTGTTGGAGGCTTCCTAATGCAGCAGCCCACCAGGAGTCTTCCCAGGTGGAGGTGTTTGACTCCAGGATGAGGACTTTCATCTTGTCCAAGTTGAGCTTGTGGCAGCTGTCTCTCATCCAGGTGGCGACGGCATTCAACCCATCGTGGTAGTTGCTTCTGGCGATTGTAAGCTCACTGGTGAGGGAGAGGATCAGCTGGGTGTCTTTGGCATAGTAGACTATGTTGTGTCCTCGCATCTTGACTATGGTTGCAAACATTGAAGAAGGTGGGGCTCAGGGAGGAGCCATAGTGGACTTTGCAGCTGATCCCCCATGGGCTCTGAGAGGAACGGCGGTAGTCTGACTCGCTGTGTTCTACAGATGAGAAAGGAACAGACACAGTCCACGGCTTTGTTGCGGATGCCGGCGTCGTAGATTATCTTGCTCAGGGTGGAGTGGGAGACAGAGCTGAAGGTAGACGAGCGGTCCAGCAGGATGAGGTCTGCTGTGTCTCCCCGGTCCATTACTACTACCAGCTGAAATGGCTTTCTTCTTGGGTGGGATGAGTTGGCTCATGGCCTAGTAGACCTGCCATCTTTGGCATGATTCTACCGTAACTTTTGACCCTCGACAATCCTGCTTTTGGCAGCTCTCCTTTTGGCGGCCCAGTGTTTGGCGGCCCAGTGTATGGCTTGCCTTGTTTTTTTCTTGCCATGTTTTTGACGGCTTGGTTTTTGGCTTGCCTCATTTTTGGCTGCTTCTGTTTTTGGCTTGCCTTGATTTTGGCGGCTCCTGTTTTAGGCTTGCCTGGTTTTTGGCTGCTCCTGTTTCTGGCTTGCCTGCTTTTTGGCATCTCGGCTCCTGTTTTTTGGTGGCTCATGGTTTTGGTGGCTCATGGTTTTGGTGGCTCATGGTTTTGGTGGCTCATGGTTTTGGTGGCTCATGGTTTTGGTGGCTCATGGTTTTGGCGGCTCATGGTTTTGGCGGCTCATGGTTTTGGCGGCTCATGGTTTTGGCGGCTCATGGTTTTGGCGGCTCATGGTTTTGGCGGCTCATGGTTTTGGCGGCTCATGGTTTTGGCGGCTCATGGTTTTGGCGGCTCATGGTTTTGGCTTGCCTTGTTTTTGGCGGCTCCTTGTTTTTGGCGGCTCCTTGTTTTTGGCGGCTCCTTGTTTTTGGCGGCTCCTTGTTTTTGGCGGCTCCTTGTTTTTGGCGGCTCCTTTTATTTGGCTAGCCTTTTTTTGTGCGGCTTCCGTTTTTGGCTAGCCTTGTATTTGGCTAAGCTTGTACTTGGCTAGGCTTGTACTTGGCTAGGCTTGTATTTGGCTATCCTTGGATGAGGTCTGCTGTATTTCCCCGGTTCATTACTACTACCAGCTGATACAGCTTTTTTTTTGGGTGGGATGAGTTGGTTCCTGGCCTATTAGACCTGCCATCTTTGGCATGGTTCTCCCTTAACTTTTCGCCCTCGACAATCCTGCTTTTGGCAGCTTTCCTTTTGGCGGCCCAGTGTATGGCTTTGCCTTGTTCTTGGCTAGCCTTGTTCTTGGCTAGCCTTGTTTTTGGCTAGCCTTGTCTTTGGTGGCTTGGCTCCTGTTGTTGGCTTGCCTTGTTTTTGTCAGCTCCTGTTTTTGGCTTGCCTGGTTTTTGGCGCCTCCTGTTTTTGGCGCCTCCTGTTTTTGGCGCCTCGGCTCCTGTTTTTGGCTTGCCTTATTTTTGGCGGCTCTTGTTTTTGGCGGCTCCTGTTTTTGGCGGCTCCTGTTTTTTGCGGCTCCTGTTTTTGGCGGCTCCTGTTTTTGGCGGCTCCTGTTTTTGGCGGCTCCTGTTTTTGGCGGCTCCTGTTTTTGGCGGCACCTGTTTTTGGTGTTTCCTTGTTTTGGGTGTTTCCTTGTTTTGGGTGTTTCCTTGTTTTGGGTGTTTCCTTGTTTTGGGTGTTTCCTTGTTTTGGGTGTTTCCTTGTTTTGGGTGTTTCCTTGTTTTTGGCTAGCCTTGTTTTTGGCTAGCCTTGTTTTTGGCTAGCCTTGTTTTTGGCTAGCCTTGTCTTTGGTGGCTTGGCTCCTGTTGTTGGCTTGCCTTTTTTTTGTCGGCTCCTGTTTTTGGCTTGCCTGGTTTTTGTCGGTTCCTGTTTTTGGCTTGCCTGGTTTTTGGTGGCTCGGCTCCTGTTTTTGGCTTTTCCTGGTCTTTGGCGTAGCCTTGTTTTTGGCAGTGCCTTTATTTTTGCGGTGCCTTTATTTTTGCGGTGCCTTTATTTTTGCGGTGCCTTTATTTTTGCGGTGCCTTTATTTTTGCGGTGCCTTTATTTTTGCGGTGCCTTGTTTTTGGCGGTGCCTTGTTTTTGGCTTGAATGTTTTTGGCGGTGCCATGTTTTTGGCTTGAATGTTTTTGACGGCTCTTGTTTTTGGCTAGCCTTGTTTTTGGCTGCTCGGCTCCTGTTTTTGGCTTGCCTCATTATTGGCAGATCCTGTTTTTGGCTTGCCTTGTTTTCAGAGGCTCCTGTTTTTGGCTGAAATGGTTTTTGGCTGTGCCTGTTTTTGGCTGAGAGTGTTTTTGGCTGCTCCCGATTTTGGCTTGCCTTGATTTTGGCAGCTCCTATTTTTGGCTTGTCTGCTTTTTGGCTGCTCCTGTTTTTGGCTTGCCTGGATTTTGGCGGCTCGGCTCCTGTTTTTGGCTTGCCTTATTTATGGAGGCTCCTGTTTTTGGCAGTTCCTTGTTTTTGGCAGTTCCTTGTTTTTGGCAGTTCCTTGATTTTGGCAGTTCCTTGATTTTGGCAGTTCCTTGATTTTGGCAGTTCCTTGATTTTGGCGGTTCCTTGTTTTTGGCGGTTCCTTGTTTTTGGCGGCTCCTGTTTTTGGCTAGCCTTGTTTTTGACTAGCCTTGTTTTTGGCTTGCCTGGTTTTTGGCGACTCGGCTCCCGTTTTTGGCTTGCCTTGCTTTTGACGGCACCTGTTTTTGGCTCAAATGTTTTTGGCTGTGCCTGTTTGTGGCTAGCCTATTTTTAGCGGCTCCTGTTTTTGGCTAGCCTTTTTTTTAGTGGCTCCTGTTTTTCGCTAGCATGGTGTTTGGCTAGCCTGGTGTTTGGCTAGCCTTGTTCTTGGCTAGGCTTGTATTTGGCTAGCCTTGGATGAGGTCTGCTGTATCTCCCTGGTTCATTACTACTACCAGCTGATATGGCTTTTTTGAGTGGAATGAGTTGGTTCCTGGTCTATTAGACCTCCCATCTTTGGCGTCGTTCTCCCTTAACTTTTGGCCCTCGACAATCCTGCTTTTGGCAGCTCTCCTTTTGGCGGCCCAGTTTTTGGCAGCCCAGTGTATGGCTTGCCTTGCCTTTGGCTTGCCTGGTTTTTGGCTGCTTCTGTTTCTGGCTTACCTTGTTTTTAGCTGCTTGCCTGGTTTTTGGCGGGTCCTGTTTTTAGCTTGCCTGGTTTTTGGCGGGTCCTGTTTTTAGCTTGCCTGGTTTTTGGCGGCTCCTGTTTTTGGCTTGCCTGGTTTTTGGCGACTCGGCTCCTGTTTTTGGCTTGCCTGGTTTTTGGCGGCTTCTGTTTTTGACATGCCTTGTTTTTGGCAGCTCCTGTTTTTGGCGGCTCCCGTTTAAGGCTGCCTTGTTTTTGGCGGCTGCTCTTATTGGCTTGCCTTGATTTTAGCAGCTCCTACTTTTGGCTTGCTTTGTTTTTGGCGGCTCCTTTTTTTGGCGGCTCCTCGGCTCCTTTTTTTGGCTGCTCCTTTTTTTGGCGGCTCTTGTTTTTGGCTTGCCTTGTTTATGGAGGCTGCTGTTTTTTGGCAATTCCTGTTTCTTGACAGCTCCTGTTTTTGGCTTGCCTTGTTTTTGGCTGCTCCTGTTTTTGGCTTGCCTTGATTTTAACAGATCCTACTTTTGGCGTGCCTTGATTTTGGCTGCTCCTGTTTTTGGCTTGCCTGGTTTTTGGCTGCTCGGCTCCTGTTTTTGGCTTGCCTTGTTTTTGGCGGCTCCTGTTTTTGGCTTGCCTTATTTTTGGTGGCTCCTGTTTTTGGTGGCTCCTGTTTTTGGCGGCTCCTGTTTTTGACTTGCCTTGTTTTTGGCGGTTCCTTGTTTTTGGCTGCTTCTGTTTTTGGCTTGCCTTGTTTTTGTTGGCTCAACTTTTTGGCTAGCCTTGTTTTTGGTTAGCCTTGTTTTTGGCACTCCCCTGTTTGTGGCTTGCCTTGTTTTTGGCGGCTCCTGTTTTTGGCGGCTCCTGTTTTTGGCGGCTCCTGTTTTTGGCGGCTCCTGTTTTTGGCGGCTCCTGTTTTTGGCGGTTCCTGTTTTTGGCGGTTCCTGTTTTTGGCAGTTCCTTGTTTTGGGTGGTGCCTTGTTTTTTGCTTGCTTTGTTTTTCGCTTGCCTTGTTTTTGGAGGCCCTGTTTTTGGCGGTGCCTTGTTTTTGGCAGTTCCTTGTTTTTGGCGGTGCCTTGTTTTTGGCAGTTCCTTGTTTTTGGCGGTTCCTTGTTTTTCGTGGTGCCTTGTTTTTCGCTTGCCTTGTTTTTCGCTTGCCTTGTTTTTCGCTTGCCTTGTTTTTGGTGGCTCCTGTTTTTGGCTTGAATGTTTTTGGTGGCTCCTATTTTTGGCGGTTCCTTGTTTTTGGTGGTGCCTTGTTTTTCGCTTGCTTTGTTTTTGACGGCTCTTGTTTTTGACGGCTCTTGTTTTTGACGGCTCTTGTTTTTGACGGCTCTTGTTTTTGACGGCTCTTGTTTTTGACGGCTCTTGTTTTTGACGGCTCTTGTTTTTGACGGCTCTTGTTTTTGACGGCTCTTGTTTTTGACGGCTCTTGTTTTTGACGGCTCCTGTTTTTGACGGCTCTTGTTTTTGGTGGCTCCTTTTTTTAGGCTTGCCTTGTTTTCTGCTTGCCTTGTGTTTGGCGGCTCCTGTTTTTGCCGGTTCTTGTTTTTGCCGGTTCTTGTTTTTGCCGGCTCCTGTTTTTGGCAGCTTTTGTTTTTGGCAGCTTTTGTTTTTGGCAGCTTTTGTTTTTGGCAGCTTTTGTTTTTGGCAGCCCTTGTTTTTTTCAGCTCCTGGTTTTGGCGGCTCCTTGTTTTTGGCGGCTCCTTGTTTTTGGCGGCTCCTTGTTTTTGGCGGCTCCTTGTTTTTGGCGGCTCCTTGTTTTTGGCAGCTCCTGTTCAAGGCAAGCCAAGTTTTTGGCAGCTCTCTTTTTGGCTTGCCTTGTTTTTGGCAACTGCTTTTGGCTTGCCTGGTTTTGGGCGGCTCCTGTTTTTGGCTTGCCTGGTTTTGGGGGGCTCCTGTTTTTGGCTTGCCTTGTTTTGGGGGGCTCCTGTTTTTGGTGGCTTGCATTGTAAATGGTGGCTTCTGTTTTTGGTGGCTTGCATTGTAAATGGCGGCTCCTGTTTTTGGTGGCTAGCCTTGGAAATGGCGGTGCCTGTTTTGGGCTTGCCTCGGAAATGGCAGCTCCTGTTTTGGGCTTGCCTCGGAAATGGCAGCTCCTGTTTTGGGCTTGCCTCGGAAATGGCAGCTCCTGTTTTGGGCTTGCCTCGGATATGGCAGCTCCTGTTTTTGGCTTGCCTCGTAAATGGCGGCTCCTGTTTTCGGCTTGCCTCATAAATGGCGGCTCCTGTTTTCGGCTTGCCTCGTAAATTACGGCTCCTGTTTTCGGCTTGCCTGGTAAATGGCAGCTCCTGTTTTCGGCTTGCCTTGTAAATGGCGGCTCCGTTTTTGGTTTGCCTTGTACATTTTGTGGCTTTTTTGTGCAATTCTTTTGATGGGCATGTTGATGCTGTTATTACCACTAACAACCTCTATTTTGTTTACAGAATTCTGCTATTCAATCTGAGTTAAGCCTGCCCGCGCTTATGGTCTTGTACACATTAGTTTGTTATGTGCTGAACAAATGTTATAAAAATATTTATTTAAAAAACATTAGTCAAATTGGCTTGGAAAATGATGGACCCCTCTGGCAAGGTGTTGGGCATATTTAAGCCATTTTAGGACATATATGCATAAGGATCCTGGGTAAGAACTTTGGTATGTTTAATTTGTGCTTGTGTCATCTTAAGGATAATGAAACCTCAGAAAATGTCACTCAAAAAGGAATGTAATGTTTTGTCCAGGGTTTCCACAAAATTGAGAAGATGATCGTGGATAGAGGGACAGTAAGAGGTAGAGGAAGCCTGAAAAGCGAGGTTAAGAAATGGTAGGACGCCTTGAGCAGCTGCCAATTCCTTAATTTCTGGCTTGCCATGTTTTTGGCACCTTTCTATTGTGCATTTCTTTTGGTGGGCATGTGGAGCCTGTTGTTGCCACTAACTGTACCTTTATTTTCTCAACAGAACACTGCTGTGCTGTGAGAAAGTGGCTCTGTATATACTGTTCACAAATAGGTACAGAGTGTACAGAGTCCACAGTCCCCAGAGGCTTGGCAGAGGCTAAAGTTAGATATAACCTTACTCTCTAAAGTGGTAGCTTGGTCAAGCAGTAAGGCAGTATCAGAGGACAGTGTAAAGCATTTGTTGTACACAGTCAGTCAGCAAATGGTCTTACACACTCAATAACTGAACTCTAGGCCAATGGTTTATATATAAAAAATATATGCTTGTTTTATTTTAGAACCAACAATAGGTATTAAAATATACTTTCTCAGAATGAGATGCTTAATATAAATACTTTTGCAATATGCAATTGACTTTTGTAAACAGTTACAAGTGGTTGCAATAGGCAACACAATTTTAAATACAATAATGCATTGAGCTCAATGGAAGTTTCAAGTTATTTGCAACAGATTACTTTTAGGATTACTTTTGGAATTCCAGGACTGGATCCTAGATTCAGTCCTGGGTCAGTACTTAGAATCAAGTGATAAAAGTCGACTTAATTACTGTGATGATTTTGAAACAATATTTAGCTATTTTAAAAGTTGACACTTAGAAAATATTTCATAGAAAACAGTCAATGATTCCCTATGGAAGAAAATTCAAGTTGCAGGTATAGTATGTTCTCGTTACTTTTGTAATCCAGTACTGGGTACCTAGACTCAGTACTGGGACCTTTTGTCCAAAACAGGTAAGCAATTACGTTTTCAGAAGTTATACGATATTTAAAGAATATTTAAAGTTTGCAGAAATTGACACTTAGAAGAAATTTCACATAAAAACAGTCAATGATTTCCTATGGGAGAAAATTGGGTTACTGGTAAGTACAGTTGTAAGTATTTTTCAGAGTCAGTGCTGGGCACCAAGATCCAGCACTGGGAGCTCACCTAAGAGCAGGTGAGTATTTTCGTTTTCGTTACTCGGCTGATTTTTGGTGAATAGTTTAAGATTTGACAAGTCAACACTTAGAAGAAATTTCAGGAAAAAGCCAGTCAATGTAACCCTATGAAGAAAATAGAGTTATCGGTTTAAAGGTAAGTACTCGACTGGCAGAGTTGAGGTTCTGGGCATAGACTCAGGGGTCCCCCAGGGTCAGGTAGGTACAGTTGGTTCACCCTCAGCGGCACTAGGGCGGCCGGGTGCAGAGCGAGTTAGGCCCAATGTTATCCTATGAGGGATAGGGGGGCCTTGGTTTGGTGGCTGCTGACTAGCAGGCCACACGTCTGTGGGTGCTGGGCTCCTGGTCACTTACTCAGGGCAAGTGGGGAAGTAGATAGGTGTAGAGGTTGCACTGCCAGGACCACTCGGGCGGCTGGGTGCATGGTGCTTTTGAGCCTTCGGGCGCTCAATTGATTTCAATGGGAAATCTCCAATTTAGAAAAAGACTGCAAGCTCGGGGACGAGGATTCTTCAGGTACCACCACCACTTCGAGAGGTAAGTTGGGTAGTTGGAGAATAGGTAGGTACCCCGGCATTGAGCACAGGGGGCTGCGGGGCACCGCGTGCAGGGGTGCCTTTTGGTGTCGGGAAATCTTACCCTCTGTTGATCGCGGTAGGGGGGGGCACCTTGTTCTGAGGCTGTAGGCTTCTTCAGGAGTGTCAAGGGAGGTCCTTGGGTGCCGGACTCGGGGTCACAGTCGCCGTGGGGTCGTCCTTGTGGTCTTTGTTCACTCCGGCACCGGCCAGGCTTGGCTGGTGCAGAGTGTGCTGGGTTCGCGGTTCCAGGCTGCTGCCAGGGATTTAGAAATAGATTTTGAGTAGAGCCTCTACTCATGGGAGTCCCAGGGGTTTTGAGTCAAAAGGTAGCCAGGTCCTCCGGGGTTTTTGAGGTTGCTGGCCACAAGAGATGCCGGGTTTGGAGCAGGAGCAGGTTCGAGGGTCGACAGGCCGGTAGGGCTGGGCCAAAGCAGTTTGTGTCTTCCTCTTCTTAGCAGCTGCAGGGAAGGTCTTCTTTCTTCTAGCTCTTCTTCGAATTTCGGAATCTGGAATCTGGGGAAGGAAGGTTCAGGGTGCCCCTAAATACTAGATTTAGGAGTGTTACAGGTAGGTGAAGGGCAGGGACCAATGGGTCCCTGTCCTGGGGTGGGTACACCCCCTATCCTGCCTCTCTCCTGTGGGAGGGGGGCAGTAGCCTAGTCCTGATAGGGTAGAGCTTCCCATCTTCAAGATGGCGAAAGCCCGGAGATGTGCTTCACCTCGCCTCCCCCACCTGAGGGGTGGGGTTGGCAGGCTGGCACATCCCCTGTCCTTATTTGGGGTTTCCGGCCAGAGCTTCCCACCAGAGTGGGGGGTTGCAGTGGCCTGGGGAAGCTCACAGAGGTGGCATGCCTTTTGAAGCTTCCCCCTGCCCATCCTGGGGGAGGAGATTTAGCACCTCGCCCAGGATGTGCATTGTTGCAGGCCCAGGAGAGCAGGGGCTCTCCTACTCAGGGGTCCAGCAACATGTCTGCTGTGTGGCAGCCTAGGCAGCCTCAGAACAGACGTGGATTGTAGGTTAGGTTTTAGGGGGCATCTCTAAGATGCCCTCTGGGATGCTTGGTACATTAAATCTCACACTGGCATCAGTGTGGGTTTAATGTGCTGAGAAGTTTGATACCAAACTTCAGGCTTCAGTGTTGCCATTATGGTGCTGTGGAGTTCGTGTTTGATGAGCTCTCAGCACCATGTACTCTTAAATGGCAGCACTGCACTTACAGTGCCCAGGAATGGACCTGGGTACTGTAGGGGCACAGGGCTCCTGCGCCCACACCATTGGCATAGGGCACCCAGCTAGAGGGGTGGCTGGAGTATGCCATGGCAGTGTAGGTGATGGGCATGGCACACAGGGATGTGGGCCATGTCGACTCTTTGTTTTGTCTACTACCCAGACACCCAGCCTGCAAGGGGGGGGGGTACGGGGTACGGGGGGGGTACGGTTTGGGGAGGGAGGGAGAGAGAGAGAGAGGGAGGGAGGGAGGGAGGGAGGGAGGGAGGGAGGGAGGGAGGGAGAGAGTGAGAGTGAGAGTGTGTGTGAGAGAGAGAGTGTGTGTGAGAGAGAGAGTGTGTGTGAGAGAGAGAGAGTGTGTGTGAGAGAGAGAGAGTGTGTGTGAGAGAGAGAGAGTGTGTGTGAGAGAGAGAGTGTGTGTGTGAGAGAGAGAGTGTGTGTGTGAGAGAGAGAGAGTGTGTGTGTGAGAGAGAGAGTGTGTGTGTGAGAGAGAGAGTGTGTGTGTGTGAGAGAGAGAGTGTGTGTGTGTGAGAGAGAGAGTGTGTGTGTGTGAGAGAGAGAGTGTGTGTGTGAGAGAGAGAGAGTGTGTGTGTGAGAGAGAGAGAGTGTGTGTGTGAGAGAGTGTGTGTGTGAGAGAGTGTGTGTGTGAGAGTGTGTGTGTGTGAGAGAGTGTGTGAGAAAAAAAAAAAAAACAGGGCCTCTCAGGGTGGCACAATGAGTGCTGCAGCCCTTAGAGGCCTTCCCTGGTCACAAGGCTCTGGGTACCTAGGGTACCATTTACCAGGGGCTGACATGTGGCCAGGGTTTGCCGTTTTGGGTTTTTAGGGAAGGAACATAGGTCCTGGGCACCTGATTGTCAGGAGTCCAGGGTACACTCAGTCAAAGTACATTCAGCAATTCAGCAAAAAGTGAGGGCATACCATGCAAGAAATATGGCACTTTCTCACATGTGCTGTCTGAGCTAAGCCCACCAGTGCTCATGGTCTTGTATACATTGGTTTGCTATGTGATGAAAAAATATAATTAAATCTTTTTTTAAACTTTGAGTCAAAAAGGCTTGGAAAATGTTGATCCCGTATAAAAAAATGTGGTGGGGTTCTTTGTCACTTTAAAACCTATATTCATAAGGATCATGAGTAAGGAATTTGATATTATTCATGTGTTCTTGTTTCATTTTATGGATATTAAACACTCAGAAAATGTTGCTAAAAAATCACAGCAATTTTTTAGAACCCTTGAGACATTACAAAGATGATAGTGGATAGAGCGACAGAGGTAGAGGTAGCCTGAAAAGAAACTGTCAAGAGAGCATCTGCCCATGCCTTAATTCCTCTAGTGTACTTGAAGCTTCAGCAATATCAGAATTGGTACTGTAAAGTCAAAAGCTACATGACAAGCCAGTGCAAGGAGGCTGATGTTAGCTTTTGAGAGGCATGGGCTCCTACCCTTTGTTTGGTTTTATTATGATAGTTCTAGACTTTATATTCCAAGATAGTTAGATGCATTTGCCCTTCATTACTACCAGCTCTGATGGCTTCATTTTTTTGAAGGTCTGGGGTTTGGTTATTTGATTGTTAGACCTGGCATCTTTGGCCAGGTAATTCCCTAACTTATTTCCTTTAAACCGCCTGTTTGTTGTAGCTGAGAATCAATCAGGGCTTGACCCGTGAGGGTCTCAAGGCGCTGGGGGGGATGGGGGTTACAGGTCCTGCTGGGTACTGAGGTTCAGTCAAAGAGCCAGATATTGAGATCCTTCCTGAATTGGGTCAGTGAGGGAGATAGCCTGAAGTAGAAAGGCAGGGTTTTCCAGGTTTTGTTGGCGATGTAAGAAAATTATCTTCCTATGGTCCTGGTCTTGTGGATCTGAGGGTCGGTGGGAAGGGCCAGTTGATCAGAGGTGTCTAGTGGGTATATGGCATAAGAGGTGGTGGTTCAGGTATGCTGGTCCGACATCATGCAGGGCTTTGTAGGCATGTGTGAGGAGCTTGAACTTGACTCTTTTGTTGGCTGGAAGCCAGTGGAGTTCTTGCAGGTATTTGGAGATGTGGCGGGTTATGTTGAGGACAAGTCTGACTGTGGGGTCCCTGAAGAGTTTCTGGGTGTTGCCTGTGTGTAGAGTGCATTGCCGTAGTAGAGTCTGCTGCTGATGAGTGTGTGGGTGACTGTCTTTCTGGCCTCTGTGGGGATCCATCTAAAGGTCTTTCAAAGTAGGTAAAGGTTGTGGAAGCATGAGGAGGAGACTGTATTGATCTGGTAGTTCATTGTGAGTGAGGACTCAGATATGATTCTGTGGTTTTGTGCATGGTCTGTGGTGGTTGGGGGGTTCCTAATGCAGCAGCCCACCAGGAGTCTTCCCAGGTGGAGGTGTTTGACTCTAGGATGAGTACTTTGCTCTTGTCCAAGTTGAGCTTGTGGCAGCTGTCTCTCATCCAGGTGGCGACCGCATTCAACCCATCGTGGTAGTTGTTTCTGGCGATTGTAAGCTCACTGGTGAGGGAGAGGATCAGCTGGGTGTCTTTGGCATAGTAGACTATGTTGTGTCCTCGGATCTTGACTATGGTTGCAAACATTGAAGAAGGTGGGTCTCAGGGAGGAGCCCTAGTGGACTTTGCAGCTGATCCCCCATGGGCTCTGAGAGGAACTGCAGTGAAGAACAAGGTTCTGCTTGCACACATTGCTATGTTAGCATAAGCGTATTATAAGGTTAAACACTATTTTGCCACTTGGCCGCTTTTGCACACGACACTACGTGTATCTGAAACTCGGGTGCCTTTAATATTGCATTGCATGCGCGATGCTGGCACTTGGAGAAAACCTTTCCATCTACAGAGAGCGTTGCTGATCCTGTGATGTGATTCACCAAAGCTGATCTTGGAGGTATGGGGTTCCCCATTCAAACCTAGAGACCTTCTATTATTATAAAACTAGCTTCTAGCCAGGGGAGGGTGGTCCACAAGGCGCTATAAGACCTGTTTCCACTATCGTTATAACATGATTTCTCCCTTCATTTTCCATGGAATTGCAACAATGCTGATGGTTTTATTTCTAATCATTTGCCTGCTTATGTTAGCCAAAATACTGCATCATAGAGCACGTGGTTAAAAATAAACATTTTACATTTTCCGTGTCTCTGATTACTAACATTACGGACTTGTATGAGAATAAAAACGAAAGAGTGTTCTTGATTCCCACCATTTCTGAGAGTACCCTAATCGCTTGTTCTGGGTTGTCTAATCATTGGTAGCTTCGCTGTAGTACGGATAATGAATGAGACACTGATGCTAGTCGGATAGGGGTTCTGGGTACTGAGGTGAGTTTTTTGGTACACCACAATTCACTGAGGTCCTGGTTTCCTGTGCATAGTTCTGTGCATGAGAAGAATCCCCGCAACAGAAAGGCGGTTGTCTGACTCACTGTGTTCTACCAGTGAGAAAGGAACGGATACAGTCCATGGCCTTGTTGCGGATGCCGGTATTGTAGAGTATCTTGCTTAGGATTGAGTGGGAGACAGAGTTGAAGGTAGATGAGAGGTCCAGCAGGATGAGGTCTGCTGTATCTACCTGGTTCAGAAGGGAGCAGATGTCATTAGTGGGGGCGCTATGGGTGGTCTCGATGCTGTGGTTGCTTAGGAAGCCAGATTGAGAGGAGTCCGGGACACGGTTGGCTTCGCCATACTCAGAATGTTGGGCGTTGATGGCCTTCTGAATTACCTTGGCTGGGAAGCAAAGCAGGGAAATGGGTCTGAAACTCTTGAGGTCAGTCTGGTTTGGACAGTTTCTTCCACAGGGGTTGATCTCGCCATGCTACCAGTCATCGGAGAAGGTGGTAGTCTCGATGGAGCAGTTGATGGTGCAGTGTTGCTTGTGGGCGATGCTGGTGGCTCTGAGTATCTGGTGGCCCTGTGTATCTGGTGGCCCTGTGTATCTGGTGGCCCTGTGTATCTGGTGGCCCTGTGTATCTGGTGGCCCTGTGTATCTGGCGTCCCTGTGTATCTGGCGTCCCTGTGTATCTGGCGTCCCTGTGTATCTGGCGTCCCTGTGTATCTGGCGTCCCTGTGTATCTGGCGTCCCAGAGTATCTGGCGGCTCACTTTTTGTGAGCTCGGTATCTGGCGGCTCACCATTTTTGAGCTTGGTATCTGGCAGCTCACTATTTGTGAGCTCGGTGTCTGGCGGCTTATTATTTGTGAGCTCACTTTTTGGTGGTTCACTATTTGTTGGCTCAATTTTTGATGACTCACCAAACTGGGCCAGCCGTGAGGTTTAATTGCATACAAAGCCATATCCATCAAACTATATACTCGCAATGTAGCTACGGTAATACACAGCTTGCCACCTACAGCCCAACATGGGCCGACCGCGTTTAGGGGACATGGGGTTAAGAGCCAGTCAAGACTCATTCAGATGTGCAATGCACTTCATGTTCAGTATTGTCTCAATGTGGCCTCCGCGTTGTGTTGCTGAGTATAGCAAAGCGCTCTGCATGCCAAAGAATAACAGTGAAAAGAAGGAAATTAAACTAACCCACATTGAACAGACTCCCACTCTTTCCCCTTCCGACCAGGACCATCCCGCAAATGCAAAGTGCCTAGCTCTGCAAGTGTTTACTAGGAGTCAGTTAATTCACACTGCCCCTGGCTGCTCCTGCTCGGTAGAGGACACAAATATTGGATGGGCAAGTTAGTTTCCTGAATTCTTTGGATAGGATATTAATGAATGGGGACTAGATTTTCATGTATGCAGTAGGATCAGTGACAGTTGCCATTGACTGCCTTTCCATGCCCAACAGGGACTAAAGCTGGTGAAGCCATTGTCTGTGGTCCTGGACTTTGTCTGGTCTCCAGTTGGCCAGAAGTATCCTATGTGCAGTGTATAGTGCCAGTGCAATCTGCAGACCTCTGGTGGACCTGAGTGGACATGTGAGTGGGTTGAGTAGCCTCAGAAGGGTAAATGCAGGGAACCGAGGGATCGCAGTCTTAAAGGCGCTATCGATGTCCTCCAGGACCGTCTCCCAGAATCTGGAAACCTTCGGACAATGCTACAGAAGATATAGCAGCGTTCCTGGGTTAGCATACCTTCACCAGCACTGGCCGTCACACTGTGCATTCCATTTTGAATGCGCGCAGGGGTGTATTACCAGTATGAGCAACACTAAGTTGTGTGCCATGTCCTGTAAAATATATCCTCCCATTCTTTGTCTATAAAGGTTCAACCAAATGATGATTCCCAGTGGATCTGGCCTGGCGTCTTGTGGTAATGGGATAATTTCCACAAATTGCGATAGTTTTCAGATATGAGCTTCTTATTGTCAGCTTTTAGGACAGGCATTTTTCAAAGGAGGTCATGGGTCTACTGGCTTTGGGGCGTATCTCAGTGTTAAGCAACCAGTGAGTCAACTGTGTGTGGGTAAATCGGTCCTGCTTCCGCAAGGAATATTGAGTCTTAAGTTGATCAAATGGATAAGACCCTCATGGTCATAGAAGCAGCTAATCCGCTTACAACCACCCTTCACCCAGTGCTTAGTGATGCCTCGGGACATACCAGGGGGGAACTCTGGGTTTGCTAACAAAAGTGTCATAGGCGAGGATAAAGATGAAAGCCCAGCGGTCTCCACCACCTTGTCCCATACTTTCAGCGTAGGACTGTTTCCTGGAGATGAAGAGAGACCCCACGATCTGTGGGCGCAGGGAAGTCACGCCTCATGACAAATGTGTGCACCCGCCACTGTTTGATCCATGAAGATCCAGTGCTTCTCCATCATATGGCGGTTTCACTCCATCAGGTACCTCCGTTGCACTGCCTGATAGTACCCCAAGACATTCGGGGAGAGGAGCTGGCCTAATGGCTAGGGCGGTCGACCTCAAATCTGGAGAACTGGGTTCGAGTTTCGGCAAGGACACTGAACATCTTGTGATTCTGGGCAAATCCCTTAATCTCCCCCGTGCCTAACAAAAATGAAGGTGTCCTCATGTAATGCAACTGGTGCTATGTATAGCGCTCTGATAACCGATTCGTGTCAAGTTCGCGCTATGTAAAACTCTGTAAAATAAAAAAAATTAGGTACCGCTAGACCCACTCTTGTCTTTTTTTGTTGCAGCAACTGCTTTTGCAATCTGGGCTTTGTCTCCCCCTTCCCCCCCCCCCCCCCCCCCCCATATAAAGCGGTCAATCTCTTTGAATGTTGCTTATCATGCCAGATGGTGGAGAAGAGGGGGAGTTTCTGAAAAATGAAGAGGGCCTCTGACGTGGTCGCTATGACTTTGTCGACATCTTTAAGTTAGTATGAGCCCGGTAGCCATGATGCTGCTTTTGCGCACGTTACTTCAAGTCTTTATTCTTGCAAGACTATGTTTATGCCTTTCACATGAGAACTCTCTGCTGTGCTCGTTCTCTGCCTATTTCTGAAGTTTAGTCTGAACATTGTAAGCAAGGTCGATAAACACTGCCCCTTGTTATTCTGTTCTGGTCAGGCCATAGCACATAGACAAAACATACCAATGCAGCTGTTTTTGCTTGAGACTAGTAATTTGATTTTATGGGGATGCATTACTTGGAAAACACACACTTGGAGAGGAAACTTTTTAGGGAGAAGAAAAACATGCACCTGTGATGAAGAAATACGATCTATGGCCTGAGGTTTGGGGGTCTACTGACAATGCCCAGAGATCTTCTATTATATAGTAATACTTTTTCTTACCAAGGGTTGGGAGCATACACACTGTAGTCCTTTCACCATAGTCTTTGTATAATGACGTCTCCCGTTATGTTATATGGCCTTACTGCAATGCTAACAATAATGGGGATATGCATCTTTATACTTATTGTGGCACGTATAATGCATTTTAGAGCACGTTAGTTAAAATAAATATTTGAAAATATCTTTGTGTCTCTGTCAGATCTTGTTACCGTGATTCCTGAGAGATCCAGGAGTGTTGTGTTCTGGTATGTCTAATCATTGGCTTCACCATTTGTGAGTAGGAGAGTGAGTGAGACACTATAGCTAGTCTGTCCTGGGCTTGTGGGCACTAAGGCGGGAGGAAGGCTTAGCCCCTATACACCGAGGTCCCAAAATCCTGCACATAGTTCTGTGTATGCGCAGAATCCCTGAACAAGGCCAGAGGAAAGATATTCACCTTCACCTAGGCTATTTTGCCCAGCCATGAGAGAGAAGTGTTGGCAATGGTCTGTCTTTGTGGATTAGGGCCAAGAGTCTGGCATAGTTAGCTTGCGTGATTTTAGTGAGACTCCCTGCCAGGACTAATCCCAGATAGGGGAGGTCTGTCTCAACCCACCGGAAGTCGAACTGGGATTGCAAAGTTTTCTCTGTGCTCTGATTTGCAGTAAGGTTCAATGCTTGCAGTTTCTGCGAGTTTACCTTAAAGCCCGAAGTAGCTCCAAATACGCTTGGTTTCGAGACAATGGCTAGCAGGGGCCGGTTGATTGAGAAAATGATAATCATCCGTGGAAAGACTAATCAAATGATGATCGACCCGAATGGTATGCCCGACCCCTTAGGGATGTCTCACAGTTTCTGCATGAAGGGCTCCATGTACAGGGTGGAGTAGAGAAAGCGAGCAGCCCTGCTTTGTGCCCGTCTCAATAGCGAGCCTACCAGAGCTCACCCAGTTAACCTGCACCACGGCACTATGTTTGCTATAGATGCTTTTAATCCACTTCTCAAATCGCTTGCCCACACCAAAGCACCTGAGAGTCGTAAACAGATTGGGCCAGTGCGCTCGATCGAATGCCTTTCTGACGTCTATAGCCAGCAGTAGGCCCTCCTCCCGTGAGTGATGTTCCTTATCAATAAGATGGCTAATGCGCTTGATTTTGTCGCAAGAGGATAAACCCAGCCTGATCTGGTTCGATGAGACTGGGCATCAAGGGTTTAAGGCCATGAGCGAGGTCACTAGTGAACAGTTTTACTTCCACATTGAGAAGGGAGATGGGGCGGTATAAACTGCATTGCTTGTGGTCTTTCCCTGGCTTCGGTATTGCTGAGATTGAAGCCTGTAACATCGACTCCGTTACGGTGCCCATGTCTGTAAAAGAATTAGAGGAGAGTCAAAAAAGGTGGCAATTCCAGGCAAAACATCTTATAGAAGGCAACGTTGAACCTGTCCGGGCCCGGCGATTTCAATGGCTTCAGCCCAGCAATCGCCGATATCACTTCTTCTGTTCAAATAGGTTGTTCGACTGCCTCTGTTTTGGCAGATGAGAGAGGTGTGACTGCTGCCGACTGTACGTAGGCCATACAGCCTGGCGTAGAACACCTGGAATTCAGTGTGGCTGCATTGACTTCAACGCATTCGCATGTTGCTTGCTGGGCAAGCTGTGCACCAGCATCAGCCCCCCTTTATTGGTCCAAACATAAAGTTTATGTTTGAGGTGTAGCATCGCACATTCAGCCCTGTCTAGGTCATGTGGTTTAAGTTGCAACCTCTCCTATTCTATGCCAAACTGGGCTGTGGGGCAGGTACGATTATGGATGGATTCCAACTCCAACACTGATTTCTCCAATTCCCTTCTCTTATCCTTATATATTTTGTCATGGGCTGCCTTCACAATGAGAGAACCTTAGGCAACCAACTTCAATCCTCCCACTCTGAGGAGAGGGGAACCACACCTGTGTTGTTAAGGCCCAAGTAGTCAGTTAGCGTCTTCTTGATTGCTAAAACCACCACAGGGGAGTGCAACAACAGCTAGCGCAGCCACCAGGCTGGTGTCTGGGTGGGGGGGGCAAGAGGGCGCTCAGGATGAGCATGATGGGCATGTGGTCAGATAGGGAGCTGGCTTCAATGGAGGAGGCAGTTACCCGATCCCAGGCCAAAGTGGAGGCTAAAAAGTGGTCTAAGCTAGCTTCAGTCTTGTGCGCTGTGGAGTAGAAAGTGTGGTTATGTTCATCGGGGTGCTGCGGACACCAAACATTGCGCAGTCCACAGTCATCTAACCAAGCTAATCCCTCAGGGTAAAGAACCCCATGTGCCCAGTTCTCTGTCCAGAGCAGACCTGTTCCGCGTCCATTACTATGTTAGTGTCCTCCCACCAAAATCGCCTGATCTGGGGAAGGACATTGGCTAGGGAATCAATTATAAAGCCCTCTTGATGCACGTTTGGGGTGTATAGCGAGGCTACCGTGAAGTGAAATGCTCCAAGTTGCACGCAAAAGGCCAACAAACGGGCCTTGATTTCGAGACAAGTACCCAGGACCGCCTCTGAGAAGTGTTTGGAGAGAAGAATAGCCACAACCCCTTTCTTCCCTTTCCCTGATGACCAAATTTGCTGGGGGAATCTCTTGGTATACTTTTGTATGTCTTGGGGAAGCAAGTGTGTTTCCTGGAGCAGGCATATATCCCCCTGTAAGTGCCTTATTAGGGAGAGATCAGCCAACCTTTTAATAGGATTGTTAAGGCCTTGTACATTAAGGGCAAATACTTTGGTCTCCAGGGTCTAGAATAAAGAGAGGCTGTGCAGTAGTAAACATAAGGCTCATAGGGCTGGTTGAGAGGTGCATAGGAGCCAAACTGTTGGAAGGTTTGTGATGGTCTGCTGGTGTATCATCCTGATCTGGTATGGCCCGTCGGAAGGGGAACCCCCAAAACCAAAACAAAAAACGTCATCAAAAATATAGACAATAGAATCTATCTTGACCTGAAGGTCCAGACAACTGGGGACTGCCAGCCCCTGAAGTATCCTCCCCTCATCATACTGTACAGTATCTCATTAGGGGGATCATCATCATCAGGTTTGCTGTCACTGGAAAAGGAGCGTAGCACCTCAGACCTTTCTTTAGCCATGGTAGCCAGGTCAGGGCGGTGACGCTCCACTCGCAGTCCATGCCTTGTCCTACGGCTGTCTCTACCAGGAGTTTTATTGTCAGCAGGGGATCGCGGGGATTCCGATCCTGGAGATCTAGGTTGAGATTTTATAAGCCTCCGTCTGGGAATGTAGCTGGTGTGTTACCATTCATTTGAAAGATAAGACTAAATGGGTGGCCCCAGGAGTAGACCGTACTCTGGGAGCGTAGGTGGCTGGTAACCGGGCATAACTCTTTTAGTGTTGGCAAGGTAGAGGCCCAAGTTCCTGGAACAACTGTAACAAGTGACCCCGGAATTGCATCCTCTGTTCTGACCTGGCTGCTTTGAAGATCGCTTCCTTCTCTGTGAAGTTTTGAACGAAGATCAGGATGTCTGCTGGTGGACAAGGGGGAGCATGGGGGGACCGACTGTGGCATCGATCTAGCTTGGTGATGCTCTGTGCGTTTATCTCCAGACTAATGCTGAATAGGGCCTGAACATAGCTATCGAGGTCCAAACCCTCTACGCCCATAGAGACCCCCAGATGCTAACATCGCTTCTTCTAGTCCTGATTTCGAGGTCTTCGGCATGGGCCTGTAAGTTAATTTGTTGATCCTGCAAACTGATTATTTCCTGCTGGAGGGCTTCTATTTCTGTGTCCCTGGCCAAGGAGCCCTCTTCAAGGACCACCATTTTCTCCCCCACCTCGTCTGTCTCAACATACTTCCTTGAGTTCCAGCATCAGATCATTTTTCACTGTCTGCAGGTCCTCTCGCAAAGAAGCGAAGAAATCCTCCAGAAACTTTGGTTCCATCTCTTCCCCTGGGTGCTTTGATTCTTCCACCACCAACATGTCCTGCTGGGCCACTCCCGCGCCTGTGAGCAGCATTTCATGGACTGCACTGTCCTATTTTAGGTCTTGCGGCTAGGCAGCGCGCATGCGCTGTCTCTCCATGACATTTAGTAATCCATATTGGTGGTGAAACTCTGCCTATTGCAGAGTAACGTTTCGCCGCTTGCCATTTGTGGACTTTGGCATTTTTTTTGTTAGAGAGCTTCTTATTGGATCTCAATCCGATACGTAACTTCCGTTTCTACCGGAAGCAGCACTGCCTCATTACAGTCTCATTACGCTTACACAGTGTAATTGTTATTTTATAAAATAGTGCGCATTAACATGTGCACGCTACTTAAGTAGATGGACTCTGCAATTGTGGTTGTGTTTCCTGTAGAGACATATATCATGCTCATGCTCCACTATAGGTACCTGTTTGCAGTACAATGCGCTGTTAATTTATCTGTATTTATTTATTAATGACGGTGAAGCGTGCTAGCTTCATGCCCACCACGCGCACAGCTTTTATGTACATGGAAGCATGTTCCACGATAGTACACTGTACCATTTTATTTTATCTAATTATTTATTTAATTATCACAGTGCTTGTGCCCGTGCGTGCACAGCTTTTATGTACTGAGGCGCCACACTTAAAGTTTCAGCGCAGCACCTGCTTTGATGTTTTTCTCTACTTGTTTAAGCCGCTAGTATCCAGGCTGGAGTCCTCCGCTTGGTGACATGTGTGAGGCCAGATGCTTTCCATGCTACACGGATAGAGCGAGGGTTCGGCTAAAGACAGCGGCAGTCCTCGCAGAAGGAAGCAGACTCTGCTGTTGCAGCCCTCTCTTTGCACCACCTCCCCCTCAGGGGGAGGGTTGCTTAGTTTTGTTGTTGCTTGCACACTGCTAATGGCTGCTCAGGGTGCTTCTCCTCACTTCAGCTGACCTCCCCCACAGACTCGAAGCACGCATGTACCAGTCTGATTGCGTTTCCAATGCTTATTTACCATGTAAGCATTGTTACCAGAATGTCGCCGTTAATGTGTTTCTAGGCAGAGCTGCGGGCTGCAGTGCACTACGCTTTTGAGGAGTAAAGCGTGTTTTTTTTTTTTTTTTTTTTTTTTTACACAGAATAACTCCACTGCTGCTATGGTTTCTGTTATTGCGTTTGTATCAGTTTCATTTTTATTTCAAAATGAAGCAGACTCTGTTCTGGCAGCCCACTCTTCATACACACACCTGTAGTGTCGCGATACTAGGCCCTGACGTGACACGCGATGGTGTGCGCGTCAGGGCACGTTCGTTGTACGTTATAGAATAAATATGACGTCACGCAGACGCGGCGGCAGTTAAGCCCCGGCTGCGGAGACGGCAACAAACCAACACGAGTGTCCTCTGGTCATTGGGGTCCCACGTGCGAGGCAGGCCGCACGAGTGGTTTTCAAAGCTGGACCTCCGCTCAGGATATCATCAATTAGTTCTGGATGAAGCGTCACGGAACATAACGACATTCTCCACTCACGTAGGTCTGAGGCGATACACGAGGCTGAGTTTCGGGGTATCGAGCGCTGCGGAGGTGTTCCAGAATGTAATACAGGAGCTGATCGCGGGAATCCCTGGGGCGCTCAACGTCAGCGATGACATCATGATACACGCCACGACGGTAGCGGAACACAACGAGAGGCTGGTGCAAGTGCTACGACGCATACGAGACGCAGGCCTCACACTGCATCGGGAGAAATGCGAATTCCTGTGCCGAAAGATCCAGTTCTTCGGCTACATCTTCTCAGCTGATGGCGTCAACCCCGATCCGGACAAGGTCAAAGATATCAAGGAGGCAGCTGCTCCTGCCAATGTCGCAGAGGTGAGGAGTTTTCTAGGCATGGTGAATTACTGTGGCAGGTTCATCAAGGATCTAGCGAACCTCACAGCGCCACTGAGAGAGCTCACAAAAGACTCAACCCCCTGGACGTGGAACAGTGACCAGAGCAGAGCATTTGAGGAAGTCAAACATGCACTCTCAGAAGCTACGACGCTGGCCTTCTTTGACCCGGCCAAGCTGACACAAATTGCCGTTGATGCCGGTCCAGTCGGGCTGGGCGCAGTCCTGCTGCAGCGAAAGACGAATGCTGAGGAGTGGGCCCCGGTGGCTTTCGCCAGCCGGTCACTCACTGATACGGAGCAGAGATACTCTCAAATAGAAAAGGAGGCGATCGCCATTCACTGGGGGTGTCGTCACTTCCATTTATACGTCTACGGCAAACCTTTCGTCGTGACCACTGACCATAAGCCATTGGTCTCCCTGTTTGCAGGCACCTCAACGAAGCCGCCGCCACGGATAGAGAAGTGGATGTTGCAACTGCAGGACTACAACTGCAAGATTGAGTACCAACCGGGTGCGCGTAACCCGGCGGACTACCTATCTCGCCACCCCCGCACAGCAACTCCAAGAGAAATAAAAGAGGCGGCAGAAACGGAAGAATACGTCCGGTGCATTACGGCGCGATCATGCCCCCGGCCAGTATCCATGGCAAGCCTGTCCCAGGCCACCGACGAAGACGAGTGCTTACAAAGGGCGAGAGTGGCGGTCCGGGACAACAATTGGACCCGCGCCCGAGAGGAGTGGAAGAGCCTGACGCCTCAGGCGAAGCAGATAATGGAGAGCTTGTACCACGTGAGGACAGAACTAACGGAAGACGAGACTGGATGCCTGCTGAGAGGCCACCGGCTGGTTATACCGACGTCCCTCACCCAGAGAGTGGTGGATCTAGCCCACATCGGTCACCAGGGTATGGTCAAGACGAAGTCACGACTCCGAACCAAAGTATGGTTCCCTCTTATGGACGAAATTGTGGAGGCTACCGTTCGAGAGTGCCAGGCGTGTCAGCTAACCGGTGAAGTGCCCCGGCCGGCCCCTGTGGTGATGGAGCCTCGCCCAAGGAGGCCCTGGTCAAAGATCAGCGTCGATTTCGGCAGCCTGCCCGACGGCAGGCACACCTTGGTGGCCATAGACGATCACTCCAAATATCCAGAGGTTGAGATACTGACAGTTCTGAGTGCTCAGGAAGTAATCCCGAAGCTCGAGAAAATCATGGCAACCCACGGCATTGTCAAAGAGATCAGGACCGACAATGGGTCACCGTTTCAGAGCCAAGACTTCGCGGTGTACCTCCAGGCTCTAGGGATTCACCATCGGCGAATCACTCCACGATGGCCTCAAGCGAATGGAGAAGCAGAACGCTTCATGAGGACTCTCAACAAAGTAATACGGATCGCCCACGAAAAGAGCCAGTCTGTAGAACTTGCCATTTTCACATTCCTCCGTAGCTATCGCCAAACGCCCCACTCCGTCACGGGAGTAGCTCCCGCACACTTGCTAATGGGGCGGGTTGTCACCGATTCAATACCACATCACCCCGGATGGCAGCCAGAAACTCCCAATGACAGTGCCATTGATGTGCAGAGACGTGGAGCGTTTGCCCAAGCCGACGCCCGCCGGAGGGCGGTGTCCTCCCCGATAGCCCCAGGTGACTATGTACTAATTCGAAATCGGGTGCCAGGGGGCAAGTTTCGTTTGAACTTTGAACCTCAGCCCTGGATGGTGGAGAAAGTTCGAGGCACGTGTGTGACGGCCTGGAAGGGTGCTGAAAGGATAACGAGGAACATCTCATTCTTCAAGCAAATTCCCTTGCCCTCCGGAGGGGAGGAACAACGCCAGGACCGGGTCTTGCGACGCCAAGACAGAGTCCCGAGGGACATGCCGCGAGAAGAAGGACTCTCCTAACCCGAGGGCCAGGCGAGTGAGAGAGTAGAGCTCACAGGTCAAGGACATGACACCACGCCGCACCGGCCAGAGACCCTGCCGCCTGGAGTCGCGGGCGTGCCTGAGGCCGGAGAGAACGACGCCGAGGGTGACTCTGGGAGCGGAGGTCAGGACGCTGCCGGGGAACGTGGCGGAGTGCGGTACGACCTGAGGCCGCACCCAGTGCCTTCTTGCCGGTTACGAGACTACGTAAAGTAAGACTGTTTATGTTTTGTTTGTGGGCCTGTTAAGCTGCAGAGTGATGGACACGGCGAGACCTGCCGTCCATGCCGGGGAGTGTAATCACGGACCTTTTGGGTTGTACTATGTTTTGCTTTTTGTGTGTTGGGGAGGAATGTAGTGTCGCGATACTAGGCCCTGACGTGACACGCGATGGTGTGCGCGTCAGGGCACGTTCGTTGTACGTTATAGAATAAATATGACGTCACGCAGACGCGGCGGCAGTTAAGCCCCGGCTGCGGAGACGGCAACAAACCAACACGAGTGTCCTCTGGTCATTGGGTCCCACGTGCGAGGCAGGCCGCACGAGCCTCACGGTATAGGCCCCCCAGCGACACCACACACACCCTCAGATGGAGGCTGCTTGTGTTTAAGTTGCTTGCACACTCCTAATGGCTGCTCGGGGAGCGTGCTTCTCCTGGCTTCAGCCCACCCCTGCTACAGCCTCCCTCATTTGCCTTTCCCCAGCCTGGGAGCCCCCATGTACAGCTGCAGGACCAGACCGAATGCATTTTCAAATTTGTTTTTTCTAGCTAACATAGCGCCCACTTCAATTGCAGCTACGCAATTCCTTTTGTGTTCTTACTTACTTGCTAACATGGCGCCGGCGCTAATTACTTATTTACTAGCATGCTGCTTTACTTGCAGCCACACAATATATTTTATGGGCATGGGTGCCACGCTTTGTTTCACAGCACCTGCTTTCATGCAATCTCTCTTGGTCCACCTTTAAAAAGCAGCATTGGCACTACAGATCCACTTCCACCGCTACTGATGACACTGCACGTTTTAAGGGATGGGTGGGGTGGGACATTTTTTTGTATGGGCAGCACAGGAGAGGTAGCCCCCCTGTTGACCGATTTATTTTGATTAAAAAAAAAAAAAAAAACACACACAAGCTTCCATTCCGCCCTTATTACAAGTGACCTGATAATTGTCATGGGTTACGAAAGTTATTGGACCATTACAATTACATATTTAGTGTGAACACCATGTCCACTGCATGTTGGCCAGCGTATTTCACCCATATATTTCACCTTATGGAAGCAGGCAAATTTGTGTGTCTGATTGGTGAGTGGGGGAATGCGAGAACGGGTGGCTGAATGTGTGAATGCATTGATGGTTAAATGAATTAGTGGCTGAGAGCATGGTTAGTTAATGAATTCATGAATGAGTGGTGTGCTGTGACAAGACAGTCTGCTCCAAAAAAAAAAAGCATTTGCAATGCAATAGGTCTTGCATTTACGCAAGTTTATCCTATTGGCATTGTAAATGACCATGCATTTTATTTAGGTTTCAAAAACCAAAACATAAATAAAAAGGCATCGTCATTTACAGTGCCACTAGCTCAAACTCAGATAAATGCGAGCCCTGTTGCAAATGCTTGTTACTTTTGATGTGGCCATTGCTCCCTGTCAACGGACCCTAAGAAACCAAGGGTTGCAGGGTGTAGGGCCACTCAATCGGGGTCACTGTGGGAGCAAGCTCTGGAACCAAGCTGAGACTGGGCCTGCCCTTGGTAGTACTGTCTAGGTGAGATATTGGCCACTGTTCCCCTTGTCACCCGCCCAGCATCCAGGAGGACCACAGAGTCATTCCATCTTTTACAACCTGCCTCCAGAACCCGGGCCACGGCCCGATCAAGGTGATAGAGGTGGTGGTCCCCCAGGGAGTAGAGACTGCAACTTTTCCTGTAGCCCACTGGCAGTATCAGTGCATTTCTGGGTCAGGCACACCGATGGCCCCAAAGACCCTAAATCCTAGAGCTGATCAGGGCAGTCACAGCCACAATTGGAGTACGATAGATGAGCCCTTCAGCTAGTCTCACCCCGTAGCGCTTGCGTGAGCTGAGAAAGAGGAGGAGGTCCGAGCACAGGTGGCCCTTGTCGGTCCTAGCGATTGAGGCGGCGCAGATCTTTTGTTGTTGCAGGGTCCACTTTTTCAGTACTCCACATGTATCCAAATGCTTTCTGGAGCCTCCCAGGGCAATTCCAGGTGAGGTGAGGTAAGGTCAAGGTTTTGCGGCGTCCTAGGGGTCAACCTGAAGACATGCCCTAGCTGCTCCAGGCCTTCGGTGCTGCCTCAGTCCCCAAGTTGTGGTCCACGAGGAGCAGTGATCCAGGGCAACGGAGTTATATGAAAGAAACAATAATAGATTCCTTACATTAGAATTACCCCCAGGCATCAGACTGGATCGGGAACGTTTTTCTTCAGTAGTACCCCTGCACGTTGGAAGGTGGCGTTGGTTGACTCGGCGTTCGTGGTGGTCGCAGGGATGATGTCAATATAGCTACATAGACGCCGCCCTCTTGCGCTGATGTCAGTTTCTTCTTTTTCCACGCCAGCAAGCACAGATCTGGAGAGAGCGGTACCTCCAGTCACTTTTTGACTGAATTTATTCTCGACTCAGTGTTTGGCGGCTCAGTATTTGTCATCTTTCTCTTGTGATGTATCTTTTTTTTATGGACATCTTAATGCTTTTATAGCCGCTAACTGAACTACTATTATGTTAACAGAACCACTATTATGTTAACATAATTATTCTGTCCTGTCTCTGAGTTAAGCCTGCCGGAGCTTATGGTCTTGTACACATTGGTTTATTTGTTGAAAATATTTAAAAATATATATTTTTTTAAATAACTTGGGTTAGTCACATGGGCTTAGAGAATGGGGATCTTGCCTAATATCGTGCTGGGTGTCTTCAATCCACTTAACATATGTTTGTAATGAATCGGATTCAACGATTCATTTGCACTTGTCATCTTTTGAAATATTTCCCCCCAACGAAATCTAAAATTAGTGTAATGTCTTGCCTAGGGCTCCAAATAACGGAAAAGACAGTGGGTAGAGCCACAAGTGAGTGAGACAGGTAGCCTGAAAAGAGTTTAAGAAACTTGTGAAAGATCCTTTTCCTTGGGGGCAGCCTTGAAGATACAACACATTGAGCAACTGTCCATGCCTTAATTCCTCTTGTCTACATTAAACTTTCAGCATTGTCAGGATTAAAACTCTAAATTTAAAAGCTAAACGACAACCCACTGCAAGGAGGATGGTGCTAGATTTTGGGAGGGATAGACACCAGCCACCACCTACTTTATATTTGTGTATATTATAATAGTTCTTGGCTTCTTATATTCCAAGGTAGTCAGATGTGTTGCCCTTTCATTACTACTAACAGCTGTGATGGCTGAGTTTTTTTGAGGGCTGGAGGGGTCCATTCTTGTATTGTTAGACCTGGCATCTTTGGCATGGATCTCCCCTATCTTTTGGCCTTCAACCATCCTGTTTTTGTTGGCCCTGATTTTTGCAGCACTTTTTTGTGGCTCTATTTTTGTGGTCAGTAGGTCTCAGCCCACTGTTTCTCGGGCCCATGTTTGGCAGTTTAATATTTGGAGGCTCAATTGTTGACCACTGTTTTGGCGGCTTTTTATTGGGCATTCCTTTTAATGGGCCTGTTGATATTGTCTTTACCACTAACTCGACCTCTCTTTTGTTAGTAACATACTGCTGTTTGGTCTCTGAAGTAAGCCTGCCAGTCCTTATGGTCTTGTAAGCGTTGGTTTGTTATGTGTTGAAAAAATGTAATAAAGATATTTATTTAAAAAGCTTTGCTTAGGCAAATCAGCTCAGAGAACGGTGATGTGGTCTGAGAAGGTGGTGGCTGTTTTTATTCCACTTTGAGACATGTATTGATAAGGATACTGGGTAAGGACTTTGGTATGATTTATTTCTACTTGTCTTATCTCATGTATATTAACCTCTCAAAAAATGTCACTCAAAAATCACTGCAAAGTCTTGCACTGGTTCCTAAAAATTGATGACAGTGGATAGAGGGACAGTGAGAGATACAGATAGCCTGAAAAGAGAGGTGAGGAAATTTGTGAACGATAAGTTTCCATGACAACAGCCTTGACGATAGAATGCCTAGGGCAACTGATGATGCCTTAATACCGCTGGGGGACTTGAATTTTCAGCAGTGTCAGAATTGGAACTGTAAATTCAAAAGCTGCAAGACAAGCCACTGCAAGAGGCTGGTGTTAGCTTTTGGGAGGCATAGCCTTCCGTCGCCACCTACTCTTTATTTGGGTATATTATAATTATTCTTGACTACTTATATTTCAAGCTAGTCAGACGTTTTGCCCATTCATTACTACTACCAGCTGTAATGGCTTGTTTTTGGGGTGGGATAAAGGGGGTGATTCTTGTCCTGTTAGTTCGTGCATCTTTGGTGTGGTTCTCTCATAACCTCTTGCCTTCAGCCCTCCTATTGTTGCTGGCTTCATATTTGGCAGCCCTGTATTTGGCAGCCCTGTATTTGGCAGCCCTGTATTTGGCTGCTCTGTATTGTGATGTATTCCTTTTGATGGTCATTTTAGAGCTGTTGTGCTTGCCAACTGTACCTCTATTATATTAACTGAATACTGCTGTCCTGTCACTGAGTTAAGGTTGCTGGGGCTTATGGTTGTGTACACATTGGTTTGATATGTGTTAAAAAAAAATGTAATGAAAATATTTGTAAATTTGCTTTTATTTTTTTGCCAAATTGGCAATCTTTTTGACAAGGTGTTGGGCGTCTAATCCATTTTAAGACCTATATTCATAAGTATCCTGGGTAAGGACTTTGGTATGATTCATGTGTACTTGTGTCATCTTAAGGAATTTTACCGCATTTGAATTCTGAATTTTATTTAATATTTGCAAATTCTAACCCACATATTGAATTGTACATTCAAGTCTCAGAAAATATTGCACAAAAATCACTAATGTATTCCCAAGAGTCTAAAGAAACTTGATAAGATGATGTGGGTAGAGCAACAGTGAGAGCTATAGGTAGTCTGAAAACAGGTTAATAAACTGATGAACGGTTACTTTCACTGGGGGTGGGGCAGCTGAAAAGGCAGGACGCATTGACCAGCTGCTTATGCCTTAATCCCTCTGGTGTACATGAATGTTCAGCAATGTTAGAATTGTCAATTCAAAAGCTACATGAAAAGCCATTGCAAGGAGGCTGGTGTTTTGGGAGGCATAGACACCTCCTGCTACCTACTCTTTATTTGGATATATAATGATAGTTCTTGACTGGATAATGCAAACATTCACCCCCAGTCACAAGGATCTGGCTTAAATCCATCATTCTTTTGCTCACCACACCTCCCCAGTTTGGACCCAGACCATAAGCAAATCAGTCTTGACACTGTTGCTTGTGGGAACAGTCCAGCCTGAACTGTCAAGCCAGGTCCTCCCTGGACCGGAAACAAGCATCTTGGGACCAGCTTTAGGGCATCACCCTTCATCAGCCTGGCTAGCTTGAATCCAGTGGTGTAGTGAGCACGGGACCCACGTCTTGGCATACCCTTCCCAGTTAGGGCAGCATATGCAAAAGAAACAATTGATGGACGGAATGCAAGGGGAGTTAGGGCAGGTCTGGAGCAACCAGGGGAGCCCAAGAAAAGCAGTGTTGTCCCTCAAGTTGACCCACAGGCCAAAGGCCTAGGAGTCGCGAGGGGACCTCTAGCAGTTTCACATAGTCACAGCTTGCAGGGCACAGAGTGCGAGGAGGCCGTAGTCCTTTGTACAAAATGTACGCAAACGTTGGGGCTATCGATAGCCCAACGCACTTAGTTGGGGAACGCCAACAAGCATATGCACTTCCTGGAACACCATGACTAAATAACCACACGATGCGGGTTACTCTGGCCACATTAAGGGAGGGAGACACTCATGAACCCACCACACATTCATCCCTACAGGCAATAGTGACACTGGGGTCAGCCAGGCATCTCGTAAAATGGTTGTATGCCGCAATAATGACCTTGACTGAGGAACCATTGGCCCACCTACAAGAGAAATGGGAGGTCATGATGGGTAGGACCTAGACTGAAGCGAAATGGAAGAAGGCACTAGAGAGCCCAAAGAAAATCTCCAGGAATGCCAACTTCAAGTTCACACAGTTTACCATACTCCATATGACCGATCTCATACCACACAGGCTTAATAAAATGTATGGGATGGAGGATCAGAAATGCCCTAGGTGCGAAGAACTAGATGCCAGCTTTGCACATATGGTTTGGGTTGCCTGGTGATACAGAGCAATTGGCTGATGTTCATAGAGATCCTGACTGGAGGTCTGGCACAATCTGTACAGTGCAGAGCAGAAGACTGTCTGTTAGGGTTCAAATCAAATGCCAAAAACGTTATTGCATAATTCCTTTGGGTTGGTCTACATCGCTCAGCCTGAGTTCAAACTGTTAAAGACTTGCAATTCTATATCGGCACATATGCCTGTTGAACATTCCATTCAGGCCAAGGTCCAGCATGTGCTTATAAAGCATACCGTGATTTGATGAAGTCCTTGGGTGTGCAAGTGCATTTTCTTCTCCATTTATACCCAAGGGTGAATCTAATATGGAGATAATTTACCACGACCTAAAGCAGCACTTAATGACTAGAGTATCAGGGAAAGGGTGTGGTTGGTTAAACCATCTTTATGGGGTTTACTGAGCATTAAATAGCCTCCCTCAATGAGCTCTGATTGGGCAGACCCCCCATGAATTACTTTTTGGCATCAAGATGTATGTTCTAGACCTTGATGGTCCAGAAGTTCTGGCAGCTGCCACAACCTTAAACGCAGATAACCATTTTGCTGTCTTAAAAGACCTACAAAGGTTTTGTGGCACTCAATCTCGCAAAAACTTGCACATGTCTCACTCTTCCAGTTCTGCAGATCAAATTTCAGTTGTCTTCCAAAGATTGGAGATCTAGTTTGGCAGAAGGTGGCAATCAAGAAGGAATTCGGCCAATGTACCATGCTCCTTTTCCAGTTCTTGGTGTCTAAGGAACACGAACAGTGATTCTGCCACCACTTTCGAGGTAAAAAGACAAACTCTTTGTCTCTATTGAATTTGTGAAATTACACCATGTGGCTGATTCTTCATTGTGTGACATGAAGTAGTTCTTTTGCACAAGACTTACAATTGTGGCCAGTGAGCACCACCAATGCAGTTACTCCCCGATGGAGGGGGAGGCTTAGTAATCCGCTGACCAGTTTGCTTATGCACTGCCAGTTTCTTCTATCCGGCTTTCTACAGTGGATGTTCTATATAACGATCCACCATTAGCAAATCCTAAGTAGGATTTTTCTAGACCAACTGCTGAGTCACAGCCTCCTGTTTTCCAGCTACGTACCTCCAGGTATTATATGGATCAAGCGAAATCTTCTGCGGACAGTTCTCCGGTTTTGTATACGCCACCAGCACAGATTTGTGTTTTTATTTCTTGGTAAAAAAGCACTTATCTAGGTCCCCTGATTATGATCCTGACCTATATCCATTTTCCTTGGCTTTCTTATTCCTGTGGATTGGATTTGTGACTATTTCCTACGTAATAATGGCCGTTATCTCCTTGAATGTACTGCTACAGAACTGGTCGACAGGGTGTTGGCCCCTCCATTCATCTTCGCATAAAATGAAAAGGGACCGGTCCCTCGTTAACATTTTAGCGATTCCAGTGACCAATGGAAGTGTTTGGGATACATTTCTATTCAATATCTTTGGTCCTATGGAGATCCTGCAGATACCATATGTGTTCAAAGTTTCTATGGGTTATGTAATAGTACCGGGGTTGCATTCAGATGATTGGGATGTTCATGCTGTAAATTCTATGGTTTCTGAACAAGGGTATTATACTGTTTTTGAATTAGAAGACCTATACCATAATTCTGCCAACTGTGCGGATATGTTCTGCTACCATCTTTATGGACATCACTTTAAGCACTGAGCTAGCGGACAGTGTCCCCATTTTAATTGTACACAGTGGGAACATTGTCCAACTCCCCCTCCTGGGAGTTCCAAAAAGATAAGTATAGATATTTTACAGGATATGACACATCATACCTCACTTCAGATATTTCCATGGTGGTTTTGAGGTTAATTTGAAATATTATGTTTACTCAAACTAAACATATATAGAACTACGTTCTTTAATCACTTAGCCTTGAACAGTTATGACAACTGGAAGGACACAATTGATTTGAAATCTATTTGAGGTACGAAGTCCTGGCAGGTTCACAGCACAGAAACCTTATTTTGAGCTATTCAATTCCCACGCAAATTATTAACAACTAAACAATCCAACAGACTACTTGTCTGGGGTTGGCAAAAATTAAAGAAATTAACACCCTAAATATTCTTCTAGTGGCCCTCATTCAGATTGGCAGAGTTTAGCAAATTATACTGAAGAACAACTGAAAGGCATATTGCAGAATAGTACCTTTAGTTCCTAATTTTCCAGCCCAGGCCGGTCATTATAGTGGCCGGTGGATAAGAGTGGATGTCATGCTTGTTTTCATAATTCCACAACATGGTTTTAAATCAAGCAGACCTGATTCCAGATATTCCGTTTCAGAACCTTCAAGTATTTTTACCACCTATTTGGTAGGAAAAGTGTTTCAACTATCATTGGAACATTCCACATTTTGTGCCGTAAAACATATTTTTCTCCTGTCTGAGACATTGAAATCCTCATTGCTTTTGAGGCACATTTTATTTTCAGGCAGAACCTGAATATGTGTTCTTGTTCTGTTCTTTTTCTGGGATTTAGTCTGCACACCACAGACCAGGTCAAACAACAATGTCCCTTGTTATTTTATCTGGTAGGGCACTGGCACCTTGACATAACACGAGAATGCCACTGTTTGAGAGCACATTTTGTCTCATAGATGAGCACAGAGGTCCAAATAAAACACACGTGATGATATTTTTGAGACCAGAGCACTAAATCAATCCAGATTTAGAATGTCTTTTTGGGTATACTAAGGTTCGGGGTCCACCAATAATCGCAGAGTTCTTAGACATATAATCATTTAGCTTTGATAGAAGGGGAGAGGTTTAGGCTACTCTGTTTTATAACATGACATGGCTTGTTATGGTATACGGTTTATTGATCATGCTTACTTTACTTTTAGTATGCATTTGTTTTCTAATTGTAGCATGAATACTGCATTTTAGATCACAATATTTCAAAAATATATTCTGAACTTCCTTTGTGTCTCTTGTTTGTCTAATTGTGGACAAGTGTGAGTTAGAGAGAGAAAGGGTGTGTCCTGTTACCATGATCCCAGAGAGGGCCGAGAGTGTTGTGTTCTGGAAAATCACTTGTCTCTCTGGTACGGATAGGAAGACTAGTGTAGTCCTATAGCTAGTCTGCCTCTGGCTCAGATACCGCAGTGGTATAGTGACACAGTCCCTATGTGCCAAGGTTCTATAATCACAAGCATAGTTATGCTCCAGAGCAGAATCCTCGCAACACTTTGTCACAGACTGTGAGCTTGTAGCATTAAAAATATACAAGTCACTATTCCCCTCTGCACCAACCAAGACTTAATTCTGTCTCTCTGGTTACACACAGACCTCTGCAGTGCGTTAACTACTAGAGGTTTCATAATGTACTATAGTAAATTTCCCACTTACAACTTTTAATATTTTTCATTTAGTCTGGCAGTAATATTATATGTAAATAACTGTAAAACATATTCTGCTTTTTGCCACATCTTTGACCCCGCCCCATGCTCAGAATCAAGGCCATCTAGCCCCCCCGGCTGAAACATGACTGTCAACAACAGCAACAAAATAATGTAACCAGGATTCAGTTTTTGCTAAAATATAAGCATCCGTTTTCATACTAAAATTAAAACCTTTTTAGAAAAACAGTATGAAAGAAGATTAAGGGACCACTTCCTCCACTGGAATTAAAGAAAGCATCCTACCTGGACCTTACAGTTCATCATTAATGATTGTAAGTGGTATGTTTTAATTGTGATGAACGCTGTTCAGCAACCTCCAGTTCTATGCAGATATAAAAATCAAGCCATCAGCATCTCATGAAACATAGTATGGTTATTCTCTGATGACTTGCACTAAAGTTGCAGCCCATGACCACTTGAAATATGTGATTGTGTGGTGATTTTGGCATAATTATAGATTTGCCCCATTTGCCACAATCCATCGGCTAATGCATATTCTACTGATTGTAACAAAAGACAATTTTTTTTATTACTCACAGGCTGAACAGTTACTAAAAAGCGGCAACACATGTTGCTGCACAGTAGACGGCCCTTTGCAAAAGCTGGTCAACTTTTTGTTGCTTATTACTATTTTTGGGTGTTACAATGGTTCAGTGCCAGTTTAATACCCAAGATACAACCACAGAGGGTCTTGCTTCTAAAAAAAAAAAGTAACGTTGTGCATTTTTAGGTAATTATATTTGGAGACTTTTTTTTTTTTTTAAAGTGTTTGGTAAGTCTCTGACATAGAACCACAGTGACCCAGAAACATTTGATTTGCTAAACACTATTTAGTAGTATTTTCCAACCATAAAAATGATTTGGCTTGTGGATTGGGGGCAATAATGGTTGTCGAGGGGTTCTAGAAATTTTTGTCAGGCAGTGGTCGTTATGCCTACAAAATGATGACGGGGTCTCGCAATCAAAAAATTTGAAGACCTCTGCTCTGAACCCAGGTGACTAAAAGTTGTTGTAAAAAAAATAGTTTTCTTAAATATTTTCAACACATACCAAACCAATGTGTTCAAGATCATAAGCGTCGGCAGGCTTAACTCAGAAACAGGATAGCAGTGAGCTGCCAAAAAAAGGCTGACCAATTCTGAGCCACCCAATACCGAGTGCATACTGAATTAACAAATACCGAGCTAACAAAACAGCCACCAATAACAGAGCCCCCAAAAATAAAGTTTATGGCAAAAAGTTAAGGGAGAACCAAAGATGACAGGTCTAACAGGCAAATAACCAACCCCTCCTCATTCCCCCAAAAATACAAGCCATCTCAGCTGGTACTAATGAAGGGGCAACACATCTGACTACCTTGGATTATAACAATTTAAGAATTATCATGATAAACCCAAATAAAGAGTAGGTGGAGGCAGGGTCTGCGCTTCCCAAAAGCTAACACCAGCCTCCTTGCAGTTGCTTGCCATGTAGCTTTTGAGTTTACATTACCAATTCTGAAATTCCTGCAGCTTCAAGTACACTAGAGATATTAAGTCATGGGAAGTTGCTCAAGGCATCCTTCCATTTATTAACCTCTATTTTCAGGCTACCTCTGTCACTCTATCCACTGTCATCTTATACATTTTTGGGGAACCCATGGCAAGATATTACAGTGATTTTTGAGCAACATTTTCAGAGAGTTTATTATCCATAAGATGACACAAGTGCACATGAATCATACACAAGTCTTTACCCCAAATCCTTATGAATATATGTATTTGAGTGGCTTAAAGATACCCACGTCCAATGGGATCACCAATCTCTAAGCCAATTTGACTAAAACATGTTTTTAAAATAAATATTTTTACATTTATTCGGCACATAAACCAATGTGAACAAGACAATAAGCGCTGGCAGGCTTAACTCAGATAGGACAGCAGTATTCTGTAAACACAACAGAGTTACAGTTAGTGGCAATAACAATATCAACATGCCCATCACATGAAATGCACAAAAAAAGCCACCACGATAAAGGCAAGCCAAAACCTGAGCTGTCAAAACCTGGGCCGCCAAGCACTGGGCTGTCAAAAGCAGAGCCACCAAAAGTAGAATTGTCGAGGGTCAAACGTTGGGGGAGAACTATGCCAAATATGGCAGGTCTAACAGGCCAAGAACCAACTCGCCCCACCCCCCACCCTGCCAAAAATAAAACAAGGCATCACAGCTGGTAGTAGTAATGAAGAGGCAACACATCTGACTACCTTGGAATATAAGAATTCAAGAACTATCATAATAAACCCAAACAAAGAGTAGTTAGAGACCGGTGTCTATGCTTCCCAAACTCCAACACCAGCCTCCTTACAGTTGCTTGTTGTGTAGCTTTTGAATTTACAATATCAATTTGACATTGCTGAAGCTTCAAGTACACTAGAAATAATAAGGCATTGACAGTTGCTCAAGGTATCCTATCTTCTACGTTGCCACCCAGGGAAAGTGATCTTTCAGAATTATCTCTACCTCTCTTTTCAGGCTACCTGTATCTCTTACTGTTGTTCAGTATGTGGGCTGAATGTGCAGGTATTGAATAATAAAATTCATAATTCAAATGGGGTAAAAAAATTCCATTAGATGACTCAAGTAAACTTGAACCATTGAAAAGTCTTTACTCCTTTTCCTTATGAAGATGGGTCTTGAAGTGAATTGAAGATACCCGACACCCTATTAGGCGAGATCACCATTTGACTGAACAAAGTTGTTTAAAAATAATTGTTTTATTATACTTTTTTCAGCACATAAACCAGTGAGTACAAGACCATAAGCTATGGCAAGCGTAAATCCGAGACAGGAAAGCATTATTCTGTTAACATAATAGTGATTTAGGGAGTGGCTATAGTAGCATTAGGATGTACATAAAATGAAATGCACTACAATAGAAATGCTGAGTGGGCCACATACTGAGCCGGACACATACTTGGCTGACAAAAAACTGAATTACCTAAAAGTGTGCTGGAAAACACAGCTTTTAAAAAATGTGCTGCCAAAAACAGATCCACTAAGATTAGGAACTGCCTAGAATAGGAGCAGCCAATAAACGGAAACCAGATGACCAGAATCCAACATGGTCCAAGTAATCGCCAGCACGGACCATAGCGACTGCAGCAGTGCTCAATCCACTGATACTGCAAGCAAGGTCGGGGTGTGTGATAAAGAAATACTGTGAAGGGGCGGAGAAGCGGAGTGGCAGGTGCGGTCACACAGAGCTGGAGAGGACAAGAAAATAGACCCTTACCGTAGGCGAGGGAGTCGGTGCTGACCTGGATGTAGGGGCCCAGAGGAATCCAGTGTGGCGCTGGTGAGTGGGGCCCAGGCAGGAGAGAGGAGACCATTTGGCAGGCTAGTGGGGCCCGCCCACGAGCGGCAGAGCAGCTAGGTAACAGACGGCCTGCTTACCTGACTTTAAGATGGCAGCCCTCCGGGACAGAAGCACGGGCCAGGAGCTGACTTGCCTCTACATCTCCCGCTAAGAGGTACGCGCCTTATTGTTTTCAAGCGGGCTGCCTTCACTGCCTTACCCTCAAGGGCATGCTCACCAATAAGCACCATAGGGGGATCTCTACTTCCCCAGGAACACAGCAGGAGTACGCATTGCCAGGACCATCCAGGGAAAGAGCTGCGAGAGCCTGTTCATCGCTCTAATCATACTACTAGAAGATAACGACTAATAACAAATGAATAGAAGCAACATCCTATCTTTGACCATTAGAGGAAGGATGGCTCTTATAGGGCAGTGCCCTGTCTACCAGCTGACTCTCCCTAAGGTGACTGTGGACCAGAGAGGTGCAAGATATCACCTCTCCTCATTTCTCACAGTCCCACCATGATAGTCATCCCCTGATCCTATACTGCTGAGGAAAAATGAGGCCAGATACCATGTCGCTCACTAGGGAAGACTTCCTGACATCCCTAAGGGAGTTCAAACAAGAACTAAGGGAAGACTCAACATTGGATATGAACACCTCCCTGGAAAACCTACATGCAGACCTTCAAAACAAACTTACCTCTCTTCAGCAAGACATGGACTCTGGGCACCCGCACCATAGATCTGGAAACTAAAGCACAGGACCTGAACAGCACCTACACAAGGTGGAAAACACAGCTGAATGCTTTCAGGCTCACCTTCAGTCTTCTCTGTTGAAGAACGAAGATCTAGAGAACAGATCTCCAAGGGAGAATAATTGCATTCGCAACCTTGAGGAAGGCACGGAGGGTCCAGACCTGGTGGCCTTCGTAGTGGGACTCTTCTTGGAGCTATTGGGCTCTTCTGGGCCCAAAGGTAAAATAGATAGATTAAACAGAGTGGGAACCCCCAATTCAAGAAATAATAGGAGGCCAAGGGATGTGTTGATAAAGTTGCACTGCTTTAAAATAAGAGGCAATTCTGCAGGCGGCGCGGAAGGCGGAGGTGTCATTTCAGGCCTTAACCTGTGCACTATTCCAGGATATAGCGCCAGCCACCCTGGCTTACTGTCAACAATTCAGCTCCTTAACAGACACATTGTGGAAATATTCCATCAAATAGAGATGGACATACCATTTTGGTATCGCCTTCACCCCGCAGGACAAACCGTGTAACACCAGCACTCTTCAGGAAGGCTCTGTCCTAAAGGAATTCTTGACTATACACTTACATACATGATAGGTACACTTGGGTACACCTAGTTGGGGTTTGCAACATAGGAGTACGCATTTTCATTGTTATGCATCTATATGCCTGCATATATTCATTGTTTTAGCACTGTGGAAGAATTCTACCTTTTCTTTACTCTACTGGTGCTCATACTCGTATATATGTGTTTGTCTAATGGTTGTTCTAGCAAACATATTTTATACTAGAATGATGTTTTTCAATAAATACTCATTGAAAACATCCCCACCATTGATTCTGTGTATCTCTGAGACAAAGTGAGCATGAGTGACTATACTGTTTACACACTCCCTGAAGGGTCAGGGTTATCGTGTTCGCTAGTTGCCAAAAACTATTCCCTCATGATAAGAATGGCCCATAATGGCACTGGGAGCAAGCTGATATACAGACTAACATATCCTATTGGAGGTGTCTGGAATCAATTTGGACACCAATTCCTCAGTTTGTTGTCTAAACAAGCAGATCCTATATAGATTTGTAGGAACTACAGGACATACCGAGCCACCCCATACCGAGCCGCCCCCATACCGAGCCATCAACTACTGATGGTTGGAGTCAAAACGTATGCTGAGAACCAAATAGTGAGCTGCAAACAAATACTGAGGCAACAAATGCAGAGATAACCATAACAGCCACCAATAAAAGTCCCCAAAAATAGATTTTGCGGCAAAAGGTTAAGCCAGAACCACACCAAAAATGCCAGGTCTAACAGGCAAATAACTAATCCCCCACATCCCCACAAAATAACAAGACCTTTCAGCTGGTAGTAGTAATGAAGGGGCAACACATCTGACTACCTTGGAATATAAGAATTCAAGAACTATCATAATAAACCCAAATAAAGAGTAGGTGGCTGCTGGTGTCTACGCTTCCCAAAAGCCAACACCAGCCGTCTTGCAGTTGCTTGTCGTGTAGCTTTTGAACTCACAATGCAAATTCTGACACTGCTGAAGCAATGGGCCGTTGCTAAAGGCGTCCTATCGTTTCTTAACCTCTCTTTTCAGACTACCTCCACCTCTCTCACTGTTGCTTCATCTACTGTCATCTTATCAATTTTTGGGGAACCCTGGGGAAGACATTACAGTAATTTTTGAGTGACATTTTCTAAGAGTTTATTATCCATTAGATGACACAAGTAGAATTGAATCATACCACAGTCCTTGCCCAGGATCCTTATGAATATGTCTTAAAGGTGCTTAAAGATGCCTAACCACTTGTCAGATGGGATCTCCATTCTCTGAGACAATTTGACTAAACAATGTTTATTAAATATTAATTTGTTCAGCACAAAACAAAACAAAGTTTAGAAGACCATAAGTGCTGGCTGGCTTATCTCAGATAGGACAACGGTATTCTGTAAACAAAATCGAGCTACTGTTAGTGGAAATAACAACATCAACATGCCCATCAAAAGAAATACACCGAAAAGCCACCAAAAACAAGGCAAGTCAAAAACTGAGCTGCCAAACACTGGGCCCCCACACACTGGGCCTCCACACCCTGGGCTCCCGAAAACAGGATTGTCAAGGGGCAAAAGTTAGGAGAGAACCACGCTAAAGATGGCAGGGCTCAAAGGTCAAGAACAAACTCCCCTTACCAAAAATAAAAATCACCTCTAGTAGTAGTAATGAAGGGGCAACACATCAAACTACCTTGCAATATAAGAAGCTAAGAACTATTCTAATATACCCAAATAAAAACTAGATGGCGGCTGATGTCTATACGTCCCAAAAACTAACACCATCTTCCTTACAGCAGCTTGTTGTGTAGCTTTTTTAATTTACAGTTCCAATCCTGACATTGCTGAAGCTTCAAGTACACCAGAGGTATTAAGGCGTGGGCAGTTGCTCAAGGCGTTCTATCTTCTAGGCTGCCCCCCAGGGAAAGTGATCTTTCAAAAATGTGTTTACCTCACCGCAGGCTACCTGTATTTCTCACTCTACCCTCTGTCTTATCAATTTTTTTTACAGCTATGGTCAAGACATTTCACTGATTTTTCTGTGACATTTTCTAAAAAATTGAATGTGCAATTCAGTGTGGGCTGAATTTGCATATATTGAAAATTCAGATTTTTAATGGGGAGAAAATGCCATATGATAACACAAGTACACTTGAATCTATGAAAACTCTTTACTCTGGTTCCTTACAAATATGGGTCTTGAAGTGGACTGAAGACAGACTTAGACGAGATCACTGTTCTTTAAGCCCATGTTACAGAACAAAGTTGTTTAAATATTATTGCTTTATTATATTTTTTTCAGCACAAACTAGTGAGTACGACACCATAATCTCTGGCAGGCTTACCTCAGAGACAGAAACGCAGTATGCTGTTAACATAATTATGATTCAGTTAGTGGCTATAATAGCAATAAAATGTACATCAAAAGAAATGCACCATAATAGAAAGAGCCCCCAAAAACTGAGCGGGCCACATGCTGAGCAGGCCACATGCTGAGCCAGCCACATACTGTGCCGACCACATACTGAGCCTAACAAATACTGCGCTGACAAACACTGAGCTATGAAATACTGAGTAACCCAACAGTGAGCCAACAAATATTTCGTTTCCAAGTTCCGAGCTGCAAAATCCTGAGCTGCCAAGAACTGAGATGGAAAAAACAGCTGCCAAAAACAGAGCCACCAAAAACAGATCCACCAAGAATAGGAGGGTTGAAGGCAAAAAGTTAGGGGAGAACCAAATACTGGGATGCAGATAGCTGCCAAAAAGAGACAAACCTAGCTGCCACAAAACACAGGCACCACAAAACACAGCCTCTACAAAATAGAGCTGCCACAAAACAGACCAGCCAAATACAAAGTTGCCCAACACAGAGCTGCCAAAAATAGCAGGGTTGAAGGTAAAATGTTAGGGGAGAACCATGCAGACAATCCCAAATCTAACAGGCAACTAACCAACCCCCCATCCCCCAAAGAAATCAAGGCATCACAGCTGCTAGTAGTAATGAAGGGGCAACACATCTGACTACCTTGGAATATAAAAAGTTAAGAACTATCATGATAAACCCAAATAAAGATTAGGTGTCAACAGGTGTCCATGCCTCCAAAAAGTGAACACAAGCCTCCTTGCCGTGGCTTGTTGTGTAGCTTTTGAATTTACAATTCCACTTCTGAATTCCTGAAGCTTCAAGTACGCCAGAGGTATTAAGACATGAGAAGTTGCTTAAAGGGTACTACCTTCTAGGCTACCTAAAGGTAAAGTGATCTTTTATCAGTTTCTTAACTTTCTTTTCAGGCTAACTCTACTTATCACTGTTGCTCTGTCTACTGTCATCTTATCAGTTGTTTTGAACCCCGGGCAAGATGTTGCAGTGGTTTTCTAGTGAAATTTTCGGAATGTTTAATATACAGTTCAATATGTGGGCTTGAATTTGCAGATATTGAGTAATAAAATTCTGATTTAGAATGGGGGAAATTCCATAAGATGACACAAGTACACGTGAATCATACCAAAGTCCTTACCAAGGATCCTTACAGATAAATATCTTAAAGTAGCTTAAAGATGCTAAACACCTTGTCAGACAGGATCACAATTCTCTAAGCCTATTTGACTAAACAAAGATATAGGAAGCTGGCTATGTATATACTATACCAAAGTAAGGTATATTGTGCAGAGTCCAGGGAGTCCCCAGAGGTATAGAAGAGGCTAAATTAGGTGAGTACTAACCGATCTATTTTTGGTAGTGTGGGCGAGCAGTTGGGCTTATGCAGATGGTGTGTTAAGCATTTATTGTATTCACTCAATCAAGACAGATCCACACTATTAGAGACTGAATCCAGACCAACTGGGTAAGTATAAAAAAAGGAAACTGGTGTTTTATTTTTAGGACCAAGCAGGACTTTGTATAGGTAGGTAAAATATACTTCAAATTGTAAACCTTTACACAAAAATGCAATTGAGGATGGATTTGCAGTTATCACAGGTTTGTTTCACTTTAAAAGCAGTTTGAATTACACAGTAATTACTTTCAGAATACATTTTAGTAACTTTTGGTTTACTTTGAGGAGAGTGGTATGCCTAGATACCACACCGAAGGTTCTCACATTACATGGTAAGTAAGACTTCATACTTTGCAGTTCTTTTTTCTCCATACAAACATCACTTCAACACTTAGAACATTTTTGACCCAAAATCTCCTAACATGGGATTCTAAGGGAGAAAAGTTGTTAGTGGTGTCTCAGGCAAGTACACGACATAAGAGTGTGAGTTTTGGGGGTGAAGACCAAGGTTCTCCAAGGTCTAGATGGGCACTTGAGTTGCACCACCAGCGGCAATGGGGCGGCCGGGTACAGAGTGCAGGGGTCCAATGGTAGCTAATGGGGCAAAGGGAGCCTTTGGTTAAGGACAGCATACGCGCAGGCCAATGGGGTGTGGGAGCAAAGCTCCTGGGGTGAAGGTCAGCATTGCAGGGGCCAACAATCAGCACAGGAGCTGCACCACCAGTGGCACTGGAGTGGCCGAGTGCAGGGTGCCAAAAAGTCATCGTGGCCCCTTTGCTTTTCAGGGGAAACCTTCGGTTCTTTAAAGTTGCTGCAGGTTTCGGCAGGAAGGCTTCCTGCAGGCGACCACCGGCAGGAGAGGTAACTTGGGATCTTTGGGAATTCCTGGACACTGTCCCAAGGCAGTGGGACATCCAGTGTAGGTGTCTTCAGGCGTTGGGTATTCTTAACAGCACCTGGAGTGGTCAGGGTGACCCTTCAGGTTGAGGCTGCATCGATCATCTTGAACCTTGAGTGAGGTGGGGGATAACCAGATCCCAGGTCAGGATCACTGGGGAGACCTCGCATTGTTGGGCCACTCTAACTCGGGCCGTGGGCATCGGGTACAGAATCATGTAGTCACCTTGTTCCTCTTCTTACGCCCTATATGCCTTCGAGATCCTTGAGATCGGAGGGGCTTCATCTGGCCATCTGTCCACGCTTCAAGTTGAGCAGAATGGGTGGCCGCTCCTTTAGGGTGCTAGCGGCAGGCCTATGGAATTCGCTCCCTGTACACATTCGAGCTCTGGAAGATCTGCTCACCTTCAGGCAGGCGATTAAAACCTTCCTGTTCCCGGTATCTAGTTAATTTCTTTTCTTTTATTGTGTGTTATGTTATAGCATCTGTCAAAGCGCCAGGACGCCCCTTTGCTGGGGCAGCTGTGCGCTATAAAAATACCAAATAACATAACCTGATTTCAGATTCTGGCCTTTGAGTCCTTGTTGAACAAATCTAGTGCTCACGGGAGACTGAGACTGTAATGGGATTTCAGGACAGGTCCACCGGGCTCAGCGGGGCTGCTGAATACTCTGGTTTCTTTGCTGTAAACAGGTCAGAGTCGGGACAGGCCGGTAAGTCTCGGGCCAAAGCTGTAGATGTCCTCTTCTTCCTGGGTGAGCACGGCTCTTTGGTCCTCCTTTGCTGAAATCCGAGGAGGCAAGGTTTAGAAATAGGGGTGTTCAATGGAGTATGCAGGTTGAGACCAATGGGCCCCTCCCTTGGGGTGGGTATATTCCCTATTATGCCACCCTACAGTGGGAGGGGGCATGAGCCTCTCCCTGATTGATTGGGCCCCATCATCTTCAAGATGAAAGGGACTGAGATGTATGCTTCACCCCACCTCCCCCACCAGAGGAGTGGGGTAGGCAAAGGTGGAAACCCCTTTCTTCCTAGCTTGGTTTTCTCGCTGATTCTCCTGCCCAAGGTGGGGGCAAGAGTTGGTGGGAGCCAGTTGCTGGGGGCAGCAGAAATCAGGGACCGCTCACAAAGGTGGCAGGCCTTTGAAGCTTCCCCTTCATGGACCCAGCCCATTCCGGGCAAGGAAGCATGACACCTCTACCCAGGATGTGCTTTTATTTCTGGACCCAGATAGCAGAGGCTTTCTACCCAGGGGTCCAGGACCCTGTCTGGTGGTGGCAAATGGTGGGCAGCCATTCAGAAAACACACCAGGTCTTGTTGATTTTTCAGAGGGCATCTCTAAGATGCCCTCTCAGTGTATTTTACAATAAATCCCACACTGGCATCGGTGTGGGTTTATTGTGCTGAGAAGTTTGGTACCAACCTTCCCAGTTTTTAGAATAGCCATTAGAGCTGATAGAGCGGCCATGTGTCATTACACGATGATCATCTCTAAATTGGCTGTTACGAATCCTGTGATGTTTGGTATCAAACATATTGAAATCATAGGTGTATGGTATGACTCCATGCTCTGTAAAGCTCCTCCAGGAGTCCCTCCATGCTCCTAGTACTAGTGTTCTAGAACCAGACAGCACACCAGGGCTGCTGCCGACCAGAGACCCAATTCTGCCCTCCTGCTGCTGAGCCAAGCTTGTGCAGGGGAAGGCAGAACAATAGGTATCCTGTCACAGGGAGGTGTGATCACTTCCCAGACAGTTTTTAGTGTAATGGGACAGGGTGGGGGCTCTTGCCAGTGCCACTGAGACTGCTTAAATAGCCCATTTGGTGCTCTCCTTGCATGCTCCAGTTCAGGGAGTGGTTTGCTTTGCTCTGGCATGAAACTGAACAAAGGACATGGGCGTGTCCTTCCCAATGTCCAGCCCCTCCTCTGGGAGGAACCCAGGAATTATCCCAACCATATCCTTAGTGTACTTAAGGGCTTACCTGAGGGTGGATCGCTAGATTCGTCATGGGACAAGATTCAGGTCGAACACCACTTCAACCATCTGGGCACTCTGGACTTCTATTTGGGAACCAAGACTACAACTGGGAAGGATCCTGCTGCTACTGGCCTCATTGTCCTGCCAGTGTTCTGCAACATCTATGCCTGTGCTCCATACAGGTTCTTCAAAAGGCCTGTGGACATCCCAGACACCTGAAGGAATCTCCCCTGGACTGAAGGAGTCAATACCCTGTATCTGCAGGCACATCAACAAAGCTGACCGGTCTGCTGATCCTGGGCTTCCACAGATTCTGAAAGGCTCAGCAACACAGGTGGTGGTTCTGCAACTCCCTCAAGGCCAAAATCTGTCTTCATACGGAGTTTGAGGCTAGCATCCATCATCAGAACATCTGGAACAGAACCCCTGTGCACCTCGTCAACTTGCCGTTGTGAAGGCTTGTTGACTCTCTCCTCCAGAGATATTTGGGCACCAAGAAGCTCCAATCTCAAGCATCTCCTGCACCTCAGATCTTCAGCGGCATTGAATCCTTTGCAACGTGGGCCTTCATCCTTTGGTGTGTTGCAGGGATTCTGCACGAACACAGAACTATGCATAGGATTATGGGACCTTAATGCATAGGGACTGAGTTCTCCTACCACCTTAGTACCCATGAGCCCAGGTCTGACTAGCTATAGTGTCTCACTTCCTCTCCAACTCACCCACAGAGAAACAACTGATTATACACCCTAGAACACATCACTCCCGACTCTCACAGGAATCACGGTGGCAAGACTCACCTTTTGCTCCCACTCTTGTACTTGTCCACAATAAGTTTTGACAGAGACACGAACAAGTTAAAATTTTGTGTTTTAACTAACGTTCTCCAATATGATGTATACGTACCACAATAAGCAAAAAAATGCATAACGCATGTATGGTCAGCATAGCAATTAGGTAATCATGAAAGGAGCTGTCAGAAGAAAAAACAAGTATAGCATAACCTCCCTCCCCTTGTATAGAAGCAGAATGATTATATATTAGAAGAACTCTGGGCACTATCTGCAGACTACATACCTCAGTCTATAGATGGTAGAGCTACATCTTAGGTGCTGTCTTGCTATTCTCCCTGGAAAGGTCCCTCTCAAGTGTATGCCGTGTGTCCTACGAGACCAAAGTCCGTTTTCGCAAACCACTGCATCGGTATGTTTTGCTAGGTGCTAGGGCTTGACCAGAACAGAACAACATGGGGCAATGTTGATCAACCTTGCTCACGATATTCAGACTAAATCCCATGAACCTGCAGTGTGTGAACACAGCAGTAGGTTATCGTGTGAAAATGGCAAAAGAAGCATTTGCTAAATAAACTTGTATAGTAACATTCACAAAACAGCGGACAGTCTGCTGCATGTCACTGCTCATGCTAAGTTAGAGAAGATGACAATATCCCCATGGGCCATGTGACAGGTGAGCTGCTCAAGGTCCATTTGCGACTCCTGTGCCGCTGGCCTGTGGGGCATCTCAAAGGACTTCTCAGGCTCCAGTGGGCTCCCCTGCTTGCTCGGGGCCTGCTCTGACTTACCTGCTCGTGATGAGTCACTTGGACCTTGCTGGACCCGATACTGCACCTTTTTCGACGACTACGTTGTTTGCCACTGTGAAGGCTAGTTGGTGTCCCTGCTGGACACTGACCCCTTTTGCTCTTTACATCCAATGTGAGACAGCTGTGAATGGCTCCTGGTCTTCCAAAGCATCGCCTGGTTTGCACAGCTGCAACTTCAATGGCAACGTCTATTCCTCTGCATATATCGACATCGGTGGGCGATCATCTTCTGTGCCTCCTGGTCATTACTGAGTGCATAGCCTCTGTCCACTCTGCTTGCAGGTATCTTCCATCTTGAAACCACCTTTGGGTTTCACCAGACTCCTCCATCTTCTCCAGTTTCAATTTTTGTGAAGTCCTCCATTGTGGTCTATGGAGGTTTCCAACGTCACTTCACACCTATGCACCCGGCTTCTCTGGTGTAGGTATCCTGGTTCCTGGGGTATCCAAAGGTGGGGTGACTCTCCAACCCTCCATCTTCCACAGGGTTTCTTCTGGGTCCTCTGGCAAGGGTCCTTCTTTAAAACTGCACCCGTAACTTACCCATTAACTTGTGTTGAGTGCGATCGTGTTCACGCTCTGTACAAGGCCTCCTTGTGGTTCCTTGGTACGTACCTCGGATTGTTCTTGGGTCCCCCGCACTTCTACGTCCTCTGGGTCCAGTCTCGACTTGAGTCGTGATTCACATCCCATAATTTTTATATATAGTTTAGTCTCCCCCTGGATACACCTGTGTATTTGTGCTACTTCCATGTTCTATTTCCTAAGTATTTGTATTTATTGTTCATATCTCCAGGTAGGAGATATTGCAATGTGCTAGTGAGTGTTGATAATAAAATAAATATTTGTATAACTACACTGTTTGGTTCTTTTTCACTTTACCTATACAATAAGATTAATTATTGGTAAAACTAGCTGCTTTACACTCCTTCTGGACTAAGCCTGAAGGATGCTCTCCATAGCTACCACTTGGAGAGCTTTCTAAGGTTGTCTAAGACCTCTAAAATCACCATAAGGGTTGTCTGGAGTACTGCAAGGTGCCTCACTTGAATAAGTGTGCACCATATACTAAGCAGCCTCTCACAGCTGTGAACCCCACTCTGTTTGCAGAGTTATATGCACTCTGTGAAGCAAACTGAGTTCCGAAAAACTCGCTCTCATTCACCAATGTTAAGTTGGTGAGCATGAGTGAGGAATATCTTCTCCAGACCACCTCCTGGCCAGATTTCTCAACCCGGGTTGCGGATGGGTGATCACGCTTGCTTTGAGAAACCTTCTGTTTGCATTGGTGAAACTGCCGCTCGAGTAGACGATCTACTTGAGCGGCAGATAGAAGCAGTGCCTTCTTGCACTGCACATTGTTTTGTTCGCGCTGATTTTCCAGCACGGTAAACATCTGGTGCCAAAAATAAGTGTGAATGTCACAACCTAATGCACTCTTTGGCTTACGGAACTCCGAATGGCGCAGTTTTTTGGTCACTTTGCTCTGCCCAGGCTTAGTAGTAATGAGTCTAGAACTATCATTATGAACCCTATTAAAGAGTGTCTCTGCCTCCCAAAAGCTAACACCAGCCTCCTTGCAGTGGCTTGTCTTTTAGCTTTTGCATTTTCATTACCAATTCTGACAGTGCTGAAGATTCAAGCAGACATGAAATATTAAAGAATGGGCAAACGCTCAATGTTTAGTGCAAGCTGCCAAAAAGAGAGCCACCAAGTAGTGAGCCACTGCAAATAGTGAGCCCCTGCCAAATAGTGTGCCTTTGCCAAATAGTGAATCTTCACCAAATAGTGGGCCGCCGCAGCCAAATAGTGAGCAGCCATAGCCAAATAGTGAGCCGCCGCAGCCAAATTGTGAGCCGCTGTAGCCAAATAGTGAGCCGCTACAGCCAAAGAGTGTGCCACTGACACCAAATAGTGAGCTGCATCCAATTAGTGAGCCGCCACCGCCTCCAAATAGTTGTCCACCGCCGCAGGCAAAGAGTGAGTCGGCGCTGCAAAATAGTGACCCGCCACTAAATACTGAGCCACTGCCAAACACTGAGCTGCTGCCAAGTAGTGATCCGCAGAAAGAGTGGGTATTTGAAGGATTAAAACAATTGTGTGCAATGGTACTTTTTACTATTTTACATGCCATATTGTTGGTAGCTTCTGCTTCAATCCCTTTATGGCAGACATTTATGCCCCCTCGCTTCGGTACATCACTAGCTCCTACTGCTGTTATTGTTCCACCCAGTGTTACTTGTAAATTCAGTCTTTTACCCCAATTTGTGTCATTGATCTGTATTTATAAATTGGCTTCATAATCCCACAAGCCACGAAAATATGACTGACGTCTGAGTAAACCACGTATTGTATAAGTAGTTTTATCATCTCCTTTAAAAAATGTTCAGTGTTCATGTTGGCAACGTTTACTACTGAACTGCTAGGAAATCAATGGTGAAGGCTTGGACCATATTTATTCTGGCAGCAAAAACGGGAACACAAACCATTCGGGCAGTATACCCACCTCTAGGAGGGCCATGATAACTAGTTGAATTGTTAGTTCACCTGTTTCATTAGCTTCATCTGTATAGTTTTTTTCCTAATAAATCACGTACCGTGTGGCTCCTCTGCCAATGGCATGAGCCAGAAATAAATGACAGTGGGGCAAGTAATGTTCACTTTTTGTTGAGTAAAAATACTCCACATACTTTTGTCCCAAAACAAGATATTAAAATGAGGCCTCTCACTCAGTGAATGGAAACATCCATTCTAGTTGAATACACCATAATTTTCATTGACTGTGAAAAACATGGGCCCATAAAGACTCTCAATGCAATTAACTCTCTTCACCCAACCCAACAACCCAACCCTACTGCCTCCCTACCACTTTGGACCTAAGGAAAAAAACATACAGCTGGAGAAATCCATTAAAGCATAATATTCACAGCTATACAGTTAATACACTTCTCATATGTCACAAGATTTGAATCAGATGCAATAACAGTTGAGACTAATTATCCATGTTCAGTTAGAACTTTGCTACACTGAAAATAACTTGTCTCAGTTTCAAGATTTCATATGTCGTACATGAACTACAGGCAACAGCGTATGGTGGAAAATACCGGCCATGGTTTTATGCACAATTTATCCCACGATTCTTATCCTGCCTAACTTTAGTAGGCATAGACAACAAATAAAACAAAGAAGAGAGAGATACATTGATTGGGTTCTCCTGTTCCTGCACTTAGTCAAAAATCTCAACATTATTATAAAGGAATTAGCTTGACAACTCATGGTTATTCCTTTTAAATAATGTTAAGATTTTAGACTAAGCCAATCCTGGAAATATATCAGGCTAAGGCACAAGAGGCTGCACATTATGGGGCTGAAATATGGGGTAATGTGGATGTCCAGCCCTTGTCACTGGCGGAAAACAGCTCTGCCAGGAAACTACTCTGCCTCCCATCCAGTTCACACCTTAGTCCACTGTATCTTGAACTGAGATTAAGAACAATAACTGATGTGGCCATACTAAAAATATTAGTTTACTGGGTCCGTCTCTAGAGTACTCCAGAGCTTGTGGATCACAGAGAATAACTTGATGAAGTTCTTAAACTTCCAGGTGCTAGATCGCTCCCCTGGATCAAGCATGTCTTCACCTGGATGGGGAAGCTAGGACTTCTCAGATTTTGGACCGACCCATCTAATTAAAAAAAAAAAATGGATACAAATCTTTGCAAAGCTACTTATTGGACATACATTAACAAAGAACTTACAAATAGAAGTCCTGTGGGATCTCGGACCAGTACGTTTCTTGATCATAAATTCCTACCCTTTTTTGAAGAATATTTAGAGTTTATACCCTCCTTTTCATAAGAGCCAGTTTTTATGATTTCACCTGGGGACACTCCCTCTAAGATCATTCACTCAAAAATGGAGTAAAGAACAGGTAAACATGGGTTTTCCCACGTGTAACCAGGGCGATAAAAATTAACCACATCTACTCTTTTTTTTGTCTATAGTATTCTACATCTCACCGCAAGTGGATCATTCCCATATGTCATGAACTGAGGGTCTCTCATTACCAGGTAGCTCTTTGGATTTCAAAGTCCGATACATCTCTTAGAACCGCTTTAGCTGTTCGCAAATGTTTAGAGGCAGTCTGGCACAAACGAAGAGCAATTTTAAAAAGTGAAGTGTAATGATCTATGGTCCTCTCTTCTTTTATACACCTAATTACGAGCAATAATTTTAGTCTTTTTTGTTTGAGTTTTGTATATAGCACAAACTAGACCTGAAGATATCAGGTATCTGGGCACTTTACATGAGCACCAGTTTCTTTACAGATGGGCACATTCATTCTTTTTTTTGTTTTTTGTTAGGCACTGGGAGATTAATTGATTTGCCCAGAATCACAGGATGTTGAGCGACGTTGACAAGACTCAAACCCTGTTCCCCAGCTTTGAGGTCGACCACTCTAGGCATAAGGCTACATCCTCTCCCCAAGCAGTGTTCAATGCAAGACCTTATGATGATACTGGTAAATACCATCTATGTATGTTTATTGCTGCTCTTATTTTGCACTGATATTGAAGCACAGATCACTTTAGCCCGTGAAGCGATTTCATCAATGGGGCTGTGTCCCTGTGTTCAGCGAATGGTTAGCGCTGGAATGGCGAGTTTCAATGATTTTTTAGCACTGGGCACTTTATCCCTTGGCATGACCCTTAATAAGGGCCAGTATCAAGCATTACTGTTAACAGTGCCTGTAGGTACATGTTCTTTTACCCTTGAATTTTACCTTTTGACCTGTATTAGTTTATTTCATTATTGTGTACCTCACGTTCTCATTGACATTTGACTTGGGATATGATTATGATATTTAATTGCAGTGTTGCCGAAGGCCCTTAAAGCATTATTTGTTCTGTACTACTGCCCACTTACAGTTATTAGCCACAGTGGCTGTGGAATATTTTATCGTAACGTGATGTATGTTCTGTGTATTCATTATTTTTAATTGATGCAGTTTTTGCTGGATGCGTACTTTGATGGTTTAAATAACTGAATAAAGTAGTAGTAATAAAAATGACAATTCAGTTGAAATTCACAAGTGTGAAACCACTCACCTTCCTGATGTGCTAAGTTCCCGAACGATCTGTATGGTATAGTCTTGGAGTTCCTGCAAAGTCAAAGCCCTCAATAAGGAATGATATGCCAAATGTTCTGTGGCCATTACTCTGGGTGTAGCGCTGCCAAAACAAAAAAGGAAACATAAGGCTTGCTAGGCCCAGACTGCTATACTAGTTATACTAGAGGGGCCCAACCTAGGAATCCTTTGCTCAAATGGCACCACAAGGAAGGTTTTTTGAAGTAAAGGGGTACACATCTGAATTAGAAGGAAGTGATTAATGATAACATATGAATTTATTTAAATTAGTAGCTGGCATCTGATTGAGAGAAAACAAAATCACAACACAAAAACACATTAAAACTAACCCTGGGCGTATCTTGCGTAGTAGCGCTACGCTTCGCGAAGTGCACTTTGCACTACGCAAGCTACACGAGCTGCGTAGTGCGGTAGGGAAAATGCTGTTCGCACTGATTGCACAGTGCCAGATGTTTATCCGCACTGTGCAATCATTGCAAACGGCATCTTGCACAGTGCAAGCGGTCGTTTTCTGCCGCTCGAGTAGATTTGTACTAAGGCGGCAGTTTTCTCAACGTGGACTGGAAGTTTCTCATTGCGAGCGCTCGCAAGCATACGCGACCACTCGCAATGAGAAACCTGACCTTCCCGCATTGAGAATCTCACCGGGAGGTTTATTTTCCACGCTCGCGGTCGCCAACTTGAGGTTGAGGACCACGAGCATGTTTTTGCACTGTGCTATGTGCAATTCGCGTAGCGCATAGTTGCGCAAACTACACGAGGGTAGCGTAGTCCTACGCCCAGGGTTAATTAAAACATTCCTTCATGCACATGGAATAGGGAACAATTTCGCTTGGCCCTCGCTCACTGAGTAACATCAGTGGGTAGACTAGCTATAAGCCAATGACTGCCTACTATCTGTTTCCCCCTTCAAACTACCTGCTCTCCTCTGTGGAACATCCCTGGACAATGGCTCAATACAAAATTCTACATCTACTAATATTACTCACTTGTTCATATACTACCCATCCCTAAACCACCTTCCCCTTAAAATAAGTTGTTGTAATTATAATGCGTTTTAACAGGCATCACTGTATTGATAAATGCATTGTTAAAACTTTGCTGCCATTGTATGCGTTTTACTGGATTAGTTGTAGTAGATTAATGCCATTTAGTTACTTTCTGCTCTTTTTGGTTTGGTTACTTATAGTATAAATACTGGGAAGGCATCAGAAGAACAGCCTTTTGTATAAGAGTTCTGTATTGCAAAGCTAATCATGAGTTGACGGTTTCATTGTTTTTCACCCCGACTGTTCTTTAACTGTGTTTAAGTGAAGATTCGGTTTTGTAAGCATGTATTATATGTGTTCTACACAAAACTAACCACCAAGTAATTTTAGCCATATTTTGTTGCTTAGAATTTATGTGGGTATTAAAAAAAAATCATTACAAGTATATCCAACTTCAATGAAAGAAAATATTGCCAGGTCAGGTCACATACCAAACCCATTGTGTGCACTCAAGCTGCAGAGTGTACAGCCTTCGGCTGGACAAGAAGAGACAGGTCTCTTTTATTATTAATATAAAAAGAGGGTAGAGTGGGGGCAGGTTGGTACATAAACTTCAATTTAGGTCCATGAACCCACACATGTTCATGGCACATATTGGTCCCCTCACTTCTACAAACAAGTCAAGAGGTCCAATCTTGATCAAAGAGGTTTTGCTGAGGGTCATGGACCTTGGAGCTGCACAGTGGTCTGCAAACGCATGGAAAAACCTAAGGGTGTCAGAGGACGCTACCCCTGCCCTCTTAGGGTTCTTTCATTTTTGTTTTTCAGAACTTTAGGACTGATTCATGTAACGGTGGCCACAACAGATTTTTCAACTTTGTGGACAGAAAATCAAAAGCCAACCCAAAATGGATAAGTGGAGCTATATATCTCCCCTCCAGTCGGATTTGTATTTGGATTGTATTTTTGGAATTCAATCCCTGTGTTGTCCTTGAGGTAGGCTTAGTGGAACATGCGTGGACTAATGGTCCAGATATCTGTTTTTATCCTTTTCAGGCAAATTTTTCAAAAACTACCTGACAGATTTAGACTAAACAAAACATAAGCACTTCTTCCAGTAAAGTTCCGCTTTCATTTCAAGTTTGGAACAATTCTGTTAAGTAGGCTTTTCTGTATCAGACAGCAAACATGCTCAAGGAATTCAAAATCACTTTATGTTCCCCACCACCTTTTTATTTGTCCTCTCCCAGCTTCTTCCGCTATACACTCTGGATGTGTAGCAAGGGAAGAAACTACAGAGGATTGTGTTTACCTTTTTTTTTTTTTTTAAATATGGTTTTTATTGGCATAGTGTTATGATAACATTACATTGTAGTATCCAGACCATGTACATTGATTAGGTAACGAAATATGTTTGTATGCAAGAAGAATGATAAAAGAGAACAAAAGAAGGGACATAGCACTCTCGTACAATTTTATATCGGCAGACTATGCAATCCTTCATGCAATCCTTCATGTTTATACTTGGTCTATTATTGGTAGTATACATACATCTGGTTTAAAGTCAATGTGTATGGGAAGATCATCAAGTTTGCTAATATCCTCTGATTTGTTACCACGAGGACTACTGATAATATAACAAAGAAAAAAAAGAGAGAAAAAACATAGTAAACTATTTAACAGTTGCTTCTCTCTGGGGTCAACCTCAACGAGATTTGTCTTTCATCTAAACTATTCGACTATAAGGAGCCTAGCAGACCTTGGGGGATCAAGGGAGGGAGTGCCTCAACACCTCTAGTCCTATTGCCTATGTCACATGTCTCTATGTTTGGCACACTTCTTTCAATTTACGGTAGTGCCATCTGGAGGGGTAGGGCATCTTCTTCCACATTTGTCAGGGGTTCACCGTCTGAGATCTCACCATCTCCAGCCCTCCGGGGCTCTTCAAAAGCTCATAGAATATGCAGGCTTTATGGCTGATTTGGACCTTCAGGTTAATAAAAAGAAATCTTTTTGTATGACTGTTGAGGAAACACAAAGATGACGTCAAGATTTCATCTAGCTGAGAATAAAATCGAACAATTTACCTATCTTGGTGTACTCTTTGATTCTAAATTGAAATGGAAAGAGAGTGTCCAAAATAGAATGAATCGCTTGGGTAAGAGCATAGCTGCAATTTCTAGATTTTCAAATAAGTTGGGCGGAAATTAATTCAGGAAATGGTCAAAATGTATCTTGCAAAAGCAAGATTAATAGCCACATATGGGGCTGCAATTTGGGGGTCAGTAGATGTGGTGGCACTCCAAGTATTGGAAGAACAATTTGTAAAAAGATTATTGCCTGTCCCAGGAGCTTGCTCAAATTATATATCTCATAAAGAACTAGGCTTCCCTTATATTAGTGATACTATTAAAATGGTCCCGTTTTTATTGTGGTTATCAATTTGGAAACAAAATATGGTACCTCTCTTAAAATCAATTGATTAAGATGTTATGAAGTTAGACCATGCCCTTAAAATTCTGTGTTTAACATATGTCAGACAATCTTTTATTTCTCTGGGTTTGGAGGACTTTTGTGTTACACCAACACTCTGTGAAAGCTTTTCGAAAACTAAGCTGAAAAATCTTTACAGCAAAAAGCATAAGGGACAGATGGGAAAGATTTAAAGGGAAAAGCTCAGTAATGATTTATCAGGACTTACCTGCAGTACAACATGGTTCCCTCTCATATCTCTCCTTTGTAGAGAACTCTCGGCATTGTTTTATTCGGACGAGATTTTGCTTGAAATTCATACAACCAATGCTGGGACACCCTTCAAAAGTATTCTCGGTAAGTCACCTCCCTATCTGTCCCTGTGATGAAAAGTCAAAACAATCCACTTTGCACATATTGTTTTTCTGTTCTTTTTCTGCCATAGAAAGAAAGTAGTTTATTATTCCATTGTTGTGGAAATCTAATCTCCGTTATCCGGCGGAGGCATTATTTTTCCTTCAATCACTAGGAACCCCATATGTATACTTCGGTACTGCCTCCTATTTACTGGCAGCTGTTGTGGCCCTAAATACATTAACAATTTATTAGAACATTGGAATGTGGAGCGCTCCATTGTAGACAATGGAGTGCTCCTTGCTTATACGGGCCGGTAAAGGCCCGCAGAGCAACATTCCAATGTTTTACAAAAGCCTCTCGAAGCTCAAGGGGATTTAAATCCCCTCGAGCTTCCAGAAGCCTTTGTTTAATTTATTAGAACATTCTGCCCTCTAGTGGCAGAATGTTCTAATAGCCTTATAGCCCTTCGTAGCAGGGCTATACCGCTATTAAGGTCCCGCTGCTTTTGTTAAAGTCCCTCGCCTTCGGCTCGGGCCTTTAACGCTGCAGCGGGCCTTTAATAGCCGGTATAGCCCGCTACGGCGGGCTATAAGGCTATAATATAGAGAACATTTTGATGATTTTAGTACAAGGTCTAACTATGAATAGATAATGCATTTAATGTACAGGACCTTGCAAGATTATTAACCAAATCCAATTAAGACAGGTTATTTAAAGCTTGTTAAAATGTTGCAATCTTGGAATTTTGGCACATATAGATTGTGATTCTCCTGCTATACTTCGTAGGGAAATTTTGGTAACATTTGCTTGTAAGAATTATTTTAAAATTGAAAAAAGTGGTTGAAATAAGGCAGTAAAGGCAAACCAATATTATTAGGAAATTATAGCGTTTTTAAGGAATTTTAATGTTTTTATATAAATCAAATGATCCTGGATTGCACCGTAATGCTATTTATAGTCTTCATTTGTATGAAGTGAACTTTATACTATGCACTTTTATGCATGTACTCTCCTTGTTTGTGATTAGATCACCCTCCTTCGTACTGTTGTTCAAATGATTACTGAAAGGTACACAGAAAATGGACATCGGTAATCTATTAACTATCAGGAGTCTTGATTTTAGTGCAATCACGAAAATCGTAATGTCTCTCAGAGGATTCTGGGGATGGAGTACCTCCACGTTGTCTTGTTTTTTGTTGTTGCTTGCGTTTATTCTCTGAAGTCAAGGGCTGGTCTACTGTCCTTATCAGAACTAGGCTTGCCAAGAAATGGTACGGCACGTCTGGTTCCCAAACTAGGAAACTACCATTGCAACACAGGCATTACAAAGTAAACATTTTACAGTATACTTTTCAAAATGCAGAAGACTTTACAATGCATGCCATTACGATGGATTTATTGGTAAGTTTAATAGGTAAGCTTTTATAATAGAATAATTTTAAAGATTGATGTTTAATTTGTTTTTGGTTAAGTTTTGTATTTTTAAAACATAATTTCAAATATATAATAAATGGATGTTAGGGAAATAGGGGTTTCGGGTGGGGGAGTGTGTTAATACTTGGCTTTTCATTTTAATACCTGGGTATTTAATTTACTTTATATTTATTTAGATTTAAGAAACTTTTGAGGGTGTAACACCTACCCTCTGGTAAGGGATGTGTGGCATATTAGGTTATTGGGTGGAGTCATGAATTAATATTCAGGTAATAATTTTTAATACATGAGTATAAATGTATTAATTAAAAAAAAAAAAATATATATATATATATATATATATATATTTTTTTTTAAATAATTACTCTTTAGTGTAGAACACCCACCAGCACTGCATATGAGGGAACTAGAGGTTTTGACTAGGGGAGTGTATCAATACTCCGGTATTAATTACAATACATGGGTATTCATTTATTCTAAATATTAATTTGATTACTTTTTTTAAAAATCCCAACAATACTCTTGGATGTGTAACACCCACCCTGTGCTGTGGGATGTGAGCAAACAGTGGTTTTGGGTAAAAGTATATTAATACTCTGGTATTAATTTTGATACACAACTATCAATTTTAGCTCAATTAATAAATTATACATGTAAAAAAGATGTTTAGCTTGGGGAGATGTGATACCTATTTAATATTTAAATAAAATGTAAATAAGAAAACTTTTAGCTGTGGGAAGAAATATATTGAAATCATTTTTAAAAACAGATTAAACATATAACTTGGTTTATTTAAAAAAAAAAATAGTGCAATAAAATTCTGGAAAAAATCTATATTATTAAATAGTTTGAACAATTTATTTTATTCCTTTATAAAACGTATTATTATATTGTAAACAATTTTTAAAAATACTTTCCCTTGATTTTACATTGAGTTTAAAGGAAGAAATTATCCTTTTTTCCTTTTTACTTTCAAGTTTCATGTATGCAGTTGTGCATCTGTATCTACAGATGGAGCATTGCGGTCAAGATCAGAAGAAAGGAAGAGCTGCGGTCAGGTAAGTCAAATTTAATTTATTAAACAGATTATGGGTGGCATACTGTATTGTAAGGAGAGGGGAGATAGGTAGCAAATTTTTCTCCGTAGGTTGATAGCTCAAACATTGTATTCATAAGGATCCTGGGTAAGGACTTTTGTATGATTCATGTGTAGTTGTCATCTTATGAAATTTTGCCCCATTTGAAATCAGAATTTTATTACTCAATATCTACAAAATTAAGCCTGCATATTGAACTGTATAATGAACTTTCAGAAAATATCACTCAGAATTTACTACAACGTCTTCCACAGGGTTCGAACAAATTGATAAGATGACAGTGCAAGAGTGAGAGGTAGAGGTAGCCTGAAAGAGGTTAAGAAACTAGTATGAGATCACTTTCCCCTGGGGTAGCCTAGAAGGTAGGATGCCTTAAGCAATTTCCCATGCCTGAATACCTCTGGAGTACATAAATCGTTGTCCTAATTGAAACTGTAAAAAAAGCTACACAAGAAGCTACTGCAAGGAGGCAGGTGTTAGCTATTGGGAGGTATAGACACCTGCCACCACCTACTCTTTAGTTGGGTATATTATGATACTACTTGACTTCTTTTATTCCAAGTTAGTCAGATGTGTTGCCCCTTCAGTACTACTAACAACTGTGATGGCTTGATGTTTTTTTGGGGGTTGGGGAGGGTTTATTCTTCGGCTTTTAAACCTGAAATATTTGACATGGTTCTCCCCTAACCCTTTTCCTTCACCTCTCCTACTTTTGCTGGCTGTTTTTGGTGGCTCAGCTCTCTTTTTGGCAGCCACTATTTTGCAGCTCACTATTGGTCAACTCACTTTTTGGCACCTCAGTTTTTGCCGGTTCTGTTTTTGGTGGCTCACTATTTTTGCGGCTCTATTTTTTTGCAGCTCACTATTTGTCAGCTTGATTTTTGGTGGCTCATTTTCTGCATCTCACTCTTTAGCAGCTCTGTTTTTGGCGGCTCTTTCTATTCTGGTGCATTTCTTTTGATGGACCTTTTAATGCTGTAACTGCCACTAAATCAACCACTGCTATTTTATCAGGATACTGCTGTCCTATTTCGGAGTTAAGCCTGCCATAGCTTATCGTCTTGTACACATTGGTTTGTTATGTGTTGAAAAATTTTAATGAAACATTTTTTTTAAACAACTTTGTTAAGTTACAATGACTTAGAGAAAGGTTAGCTTGCCTTATAAGTTGTTGGGTGTCTTAAATCCCCTCTAAGACATGTCTTTATTCAGGATCCTTAAAAATATATTTTGGTTATTCATGTGTACTTGTGTCATCTTATGGAATCCTTTCCCCATTCAAAATCTGAATTTTATCATCACTCTCTGCAAATGTAGCCCACATATTGAATTGTATATTAAACTTCCAAAAAATGTCACTAAAAAAATCACTGTAATGTCTGTCCAGGACAGCCAACAATTGATAAGAAGTGGACAGAGCAACAGTCACAGTTACAGGTAGCCTTAAAAGAGAGCTTAAGAAACTTGTGGAGGATCACTTTCCCTGGGGGCAACCTAGAGGAAAGGACGCCCTGAGCAACTGTCCATGCCTTAATACCTCCTGCGTCTTTGAAGCTTCAGCAATGTCAGATTTAAAACTGTAAATTGAAAAGCTACACAACAGTAGGCCCGGGCAGAGAAATTGACTCTGCTCGCGAAGACTCCATGGGCAATGAGAAGATCCTGATACATTCTGCATTCCCTGTGAAGTAGAGTTTCAGCACTCTAAACCATAGGATACCCTTGCTCTGCTACATCCACAAGGTTTGTACTGCTCTGGTGATTACCTTCGAGCGCTGAGAGGCTTTTTGTTGGTGCTTTCATGACTCCCATGCCCACTCCCCCAGTTGGAGAGTTAGTGAGTAACTGCAAAAATGTGAATAATGTTGTTGCGTGTCTTCTGCGACAGGACATGTGGTTCGAGTGTACGTGCAAACCCCGGGAAGTCTTAAGTGCACGCCGGTCTGGCCTGTACACAGAGAGATCCTGAAGGGAGGCTAAGAGGAACAATGTTAAAACATAATGCTTTAATTGCATATCAATGTGGGCTTCAGGTGGGAGTCTGAATCCAAGAGCAGTTAAAAGTAATCCATTTGTTGAGGTGGCCCTCCAATTGTACCCACTGCAATCATTCTCCCTCTCATCCGTGGACTTATGTGTGGGTTTTAAAAGCATCAGTTTTAAGCAACCCAATCACTAACAGTGTAATGTGTGCTGTTTGCATCAATTCTTTCAACAATTGCCTTACTTCATTCAACGAGTCTCTTGGCTTGAGACAATCAGTTGCCTCTTGGCTTGGTCAGTGTAATGTAACTCAACTTATGCTATTGGCTGTCATCTTTGGCCTCCACTCATTGCTCACGTGGAGCTGCCTGAGTGCAGCTGTGTCTGCACATTAGAGCAAGACCCGCGAGAGGGCGCCAGCTGGAGCTTACACTGCTGGCATTAGCACATCAAACCCAGATCTAGTGGCTTTGCCAATACTTTTTTTATTTCATTCCAGGGACTCCCTTCCTATTGTAGCAGCACATGGAATGGTCTCTTTCGAACTTTCTTTTGCCCCGTTTAGTCTGCTTGCTTCTGTCACACTAGCAATTACTGCTTTAAATCGGGGGCATGATTTTTTATTTACCTTGTCAACTAACTTGGCAGTCTACGTTGGACTGGCCTCTCAATAGTCTGACACTATTGGGGCTGCTCTGCTTCCTAATGCTTTGGAGGAAAGGGCGGGTTATGCAGAGTATAGACTCTTGTCTTGTCGCTTCTGTGACCCTCAGATGGAAATGATACATGGCCCGTGCTGGCAGCTAGAGGGTGGACCCCAGGCCTAGTCCAGCAGTTGCCCAATGATAGAGGGTAATTACAGGGTTGTACAATGTCTACCTCGTTCACACTGTCTCTGCAAGAACCACACACTCTCGTTATCAACCACAGGCCACATGCATCTAGTGAGGTGGGAGGAAAGTCCTAGCTAGTCCAACGCTGACAGTCCTGATGGGGACAAGAGGTCCTTTGCTCCATTTCTTCCAGACTGTTTGATCCAATACAGAGTCCTGTGTCACACATGCTGGTTGGACTGACTCCGACCCAGTCCTACCTCCCTTTTGGCGGGAGCAGTCTAACTGGAAACATGCCTGACTGGTCGGACCTCAAAGAGGCTAGTACAGTTGGTGCAGTCATGACTCTCATGTTGCAGCCCCTGTCCCAGCCCGATCAGGCAGTTCATAAGCACAGGTTTGTCCTCTGTGTGTTGTAACTGCACCAGGTAAATAAATCTGCTGTAAAGATCTGTTTGTACTGTGATGACAAACTTCTGTCCTAATATTATAGCTCCGTTGGTTAACAAGCTCACTACAGAGATGCTACCCTGTGTCCTGCAGATTTAATGTTTACACTCCAATAAGAAGTGTCCGGATATAATGCAACTGCTGCAGAGAATAGAATCTAAACTTCTTGTTGTGAATTTGAATTTCATTAAAATGCATCCATGGTTTAAGGAGCCTGTTGCAGAGAGCTATCCGCAATCTGTATGCAACTCATTTTAATTTTGTGGGGTCAATTTATCCTTGCTTGGCATGTTGATTAAATGAGTACTGTCAGAGGATGAAGAGGAGGGGGTATTATAAGGCAGGGGGATGAGGAAGGAGGGATGGGTAGTGTAGTATCTTGGTTGTTATGTTTACATGTCATCCACTGCTCCACCAGTGGAACACTCTTGAGATGATGTAACATAGAATGTTTGGGTATGAAGTACACAGTTGGAGAAGGGCTGAGCGCCTTGCTGGCTGCTCCTGGTGGGCTGAATACTGCTGTATTACTCATCTTGTAACCAACTTCAATAAATCCTCTTGAAACATCACAATCAGCCTGGACTTGATCACTACAATTTATTGGCGACGAGTTGAACCTAGGACCTGCTTCTACTACCTCTGAGGACATTTGGAGTACCTACTTTAAAGATAAAGCAGCTTCTCTATCTACAGCTGCACTTACTTATCTACTGGCAACACATCAGCCCCACCAGTGACCTCCCACCGGTCGCCCTGAACGCAAAAGTGCCAGTTCCAGTTTCTTCAGTCAGGATAAGCCTGCCAATGCCTGCATCTTGCGTGTTAAGCCTGACGTCTACACGCTGTCTGGTGAGAAGTGTGTTTTCTCATGTGTATGCCAGTTCCTACGGTTTCTAATGTGGGAGTGTGTCTTACTCTAACAACATTGAGGGTGTCAAGATCTCTCTCTTCTGTGCTGTTCCCCACTACATAGACAGTGTGCAGCCTGGGCGTTCACTTTTGAGAAGCATCCTCTCACTCTACTGATCTGGGGAATTACAAAGTGTTTATTCTCTACAGCGGGGCATCTCTATTCAAGACAAGTCTTTTTGACACTTATGAGACTCGTCTTTAAGAATTGTGTTCCGACCATACACATTTCTTCACCAGAGGAGCAGAACTCCTTTGAGCATGCGTAAAGCCATTAAGATTTTGCCTGGTAGGTTGGCAGTTCTGTTTCTTGAGAGGGAGGGATGCAGCACGTTGAGTGACTTTTGCACATTTATGTGGGGCAGAGACCTCGTGTGTACGGTGATTGTCCTCACTTTATTTTTGCTCACTTGTTTACCTGGAGAATGTGGCTCTACATCTTGTCAGTTAAACCGCTGTTGTCCATTTGCTGCCATTTAAAAATCTCACGAGCCCCCTTCACAGCCCGTGCAATCTCAGAGCGCGTGCAACCTCACCTGCATTCGGCGCTCCTTCGATGTCTTCATCGCTCCACCTGTGACGTCTTCCACCTCAGCGAAGCCGTCTTCATGCGTCACAGCCTCTTCGCTCCTGCTCATAGACGCACAGCTGCTTCAGCGTGCCGTGAGCCACCCGGCACGGTGCTGAAAAGGTGCCGCCATCTTAGGTTCACTATTGTTTCCAGCTACAGACTGCGATGTATTCTCCGGTTTGCTGTGTGATTTGCCAAACTCGATTCTTTGCTCTGACAACCACGTTCAACTATGAGCAACAAAGATGTTTTTTATTTTTGTCTTCAACATGAAGCAACGGGAATCTAGAGTAGAAAGAATTCTTTGCCTCCAGCATGTCATGGTTATTATGTTTACATGTCATCCACTGCTCCACCAGTGGAACACTCTTGAGATGATGTAACATAGAATGTTTGGGTATGAAGTACGCAGTTGGAGAAGGGCTGAGCGCCTTGCTGGCTGCTCCTGGTGGGGCTGAATACTGCTGTAATACTCATCTTGTACCCAACTTGAATAAATCCTCTTGAAACATCACAATCAGCCTGGACTTGATCACTACAAGTAGGAAGTAACATGTAGGTAGGAAGGACTGGGAAAGGAGGAAGGAGGAGGAGGTTTTAAAAAGTGCATAGTACTTTCACCAGCATCTTTGTGCTAACCAAGAACCACACACTGAGGAGGTACTACAGGGACACACCAATGGATTATTTAAAAGCAAAGTCTTGAAATACTTTCTGAAGGATAAATAGGTCCTCGTTTGGTGCAGGGATTGGGGTAGGATGTTCTTAGAGGGGCAGCGGTGACGGATAAAGCATGCCCCTGCCCTGGATTTAAAAGTCTTGGAAATACCTCTGCTGTTTGGAGCACCCTCTCGCTGTGAAGCTACCTGTGGCCAAAGAACCCTGCTATTATCCGCTGACACCGCTAACCCCGCTGGTCGAGTCCCTCCCGCCGCCGCAGTTTCCAGCTCCTCGCGGCCGCAGTGGGGAGGGACGCTGGAACTACAACTCCCAGCATTCCCAGGGGCGGAAGTGACATCGTCGAGCAGCGCGTCTGGAGGCGCATAAATTAAAGCATAGCCCCAGCTCCGCGGGACGCGAGCGGGACGCCGGGCGAAGCCCGGGCAAAGGGCGGGCCCTCTGTGGCCCTCAGTGACCGAGGTAGGCCGGGCTGGGCCCGGTCCCTTATTTCTCATTTGTATACATTGTAATTACTTGTCTGCATTCGTGCCCACTTGAGTAGAAGGGTAACTTGATGCAAGTACTGTGATAGCTATACTGCACCCTGGTCCTACCTGCTTTGCCAGGGACTGACTCAATTCCAGACTTTTATACGTTTTATATTGCTACATTTCTTTTTTATTACTGTGGAAAATGTCTAAAACTTTACGATCAGGAAGGGTAGTGGGAGAAAAACCTGCCCGGAAATCAACTACCATCCGCACAAGAAACAAGTCAGTAAACAACCCACCTTTGAAAGGACAATGTCACTTATCTGAACTCTGGGATCTATCTGGTATAAAAAAACCTAAATGTGCGACTCTACATAATCCAGATACTAAAGTCCTGGATGTACACGTACCAACTACCTCTGTGCCCCGATCTCCCTAGGTCCAGCAGGGGGCCCCCCAAACTATGGTAGGAGGGTCTCCCTTTCGGGACCCTACAGACAGGAAACTGACGATTATAAGTGAGCCAGTGCACATACCATCGATCCCTCAGTTATCCATGAATGACAGGCCGGGGGATGACCTGTCTGCACTATCCATTGATTTGGAACTATGGGGACGCTACGTAAGCCCTGCTAAAGTGGAATCTCTGGAGCAATTTAAAGTTCAGGGGGGAGCCACCCCATCAGGGTTAATGCTGTATAGTAGCACCCCGTCGCTAAATAGTCATGAAATATCTGACTTGCTAAACTCCTCCAAGAGCCCCGACCTCAATCTCCTGGATAATATTTGCACTGCGGAAGCACGAGAAAAGCCGATCTCTGAGTCCATGATCGCGCTGGAACAACGCCTTGCTTCAATTTTGCTGCTTCTAGGGAAATTTGTAGGCAGCTCGGACTGTATCCTTGAATCAGTTACCCAGATCCTAAAGTTATTGCTGCAGAAAGTGCCGGATGCGAGTAAGGCCTTTCCCCCTAAGCCTGAACAATCTGTATCTGAGGGGAAATTCAAAGCCATTAGAAGCGAACTAGTTAGGAAAAATGAAGAGTCTTCTATGGTCCCTCATAAGGAGATGCCTCATACTGCAGCCTCTAACTGTATCAAGAATATAGTCCTGGAGATAGAGGAGGAGGATAAAGTCTTGCCAGGCTCCAAAACGGTTCAGGAATTATTTCCTATCTTTGTCCCGGATGGCGGAAAAGACCTCCTGCCCGACAAATCGGAGGTCAATGAAGAAAAGAGAAAATATGGTAAACAAAAAAGTACTAAAGCCAGTAAGAGGAAATCAATCCGAAATTATAGAAAGAAGAAGCAACGGAGGATCATTTTCCAAAAATGCACAGAGACAAGGGAGAATGAAATAAGGAATGGGGAATCCTTATCTACTTCCTTAAAAGTGGATATGGATGTGAACTTAACCACTTCAACCTCAGTGGAGGAGGGAAATGAACAAGGCAGCCTGCCTTCCCAGGAAGATTTACCACAAATTGGGGGCTCTCTCCCAGGCTCTCCTTCTCGGAGTGCACTTGGAGGACCAATTTTTTATCCATCCGGGATTTTAAACCCTTTGGCCCCCCCCTTTGTGGTAACAATTGACTCTGAAAATTCTCGCCCTCCGGCCGGGCCTGTAAGTACGTCAAAGGCCCCTGTGGATGTGCGTGTACTAGATTTTGTTCCATTATTTGATACTGACCTCTTATTAAATAGAGCCTGGCTTCTCAAGCGTTTCAGTGAGGTTGAATGTCTCTACCACATTCAGTCCAGAGACATTGAACTGGTGACTCTGTTGGGTGGAAGTCGGGTTTTGAGTATTCGGGTGAAATTTTATTCCCCTATCATAACAAATTTGATACTAGAACAGGCTGAAAATTTTCAACGCTTAGGTATTGATATTCTACCTATCTCTACCCCAGGCAAGCCAAACTCTTTCGATAAGCAGGGGTTGAGGGGTGGTGAGCAAAACGGGGTAACCTCTCCTCTGAGAGACCTGAAAATTTGGGTTTCCAGGGGAAAACGCTCAGTATCGCACGTGAAGCCTCTCCCACTAGTTGAGAATTCCACACACAATGATGACAATAACCGGTGGAATTGGCTCCATAGTGCATTATCAACAAAAAATAAGGATAACCCCAAATTGTTCCACCATCTTTAACCCAGCCTTAAACATAATCTCCTGGAACGCGGCCGGATTCCATAGCAGCCCGGAGAAAATGACCTTTTTATCCACTCTGGAGGCTGATATATTGTGCATCCAGGAAACATGGTGCATAGATAGGTTAACGCCTTTAAAAGATTTTTATGTTTTGGAAGTTCCGGCTGCGCCCTCTAAGAAAGGGCATGCTAGGGGGGGGCTCGCCTGTTTACTGCCAAATAAGTTTCATTGGAGATTTTCCCATTATATTGACTCCAGTAGACTTTTCCACACAATAACATTAGAAAATATGTTCCATGACAATGTAAAATACCCCATGGTAATTTTCAATGTGTATATTCCGCCTGAGGAATGTTTTAATGATAAATTGCAGCGGGTTCTCCAGTATATGGATAAGATAAAAAATTCACCTCCTTTTCCTGTAATCTTGCTTATCGGTGATTTGAATTGTAAAGTTTCAAACGCTAGTCTAAAACTCTTCAGGGTTAAAGCTAAGGAGGAAGCATATTGCATCCCCCAGACGCTCTTCCCTGAAAACTTAAGGACAAATAAAAGGGGGAAGATCTTGTTAAAAGAACTAGCGATCGGGGATGGTATTATCTTAAATGGAAGATTTCCATCTGACGCCCCTGCAAATTATACCCACAAATCCCCCTTTGGGTCATCAATTTTGGACTATGCTATCGCCAGCTACAGTCTGTTTCCCCAGATTCTTGACTTAAAGATCACACCCACGACTCTGAGCGACCACAGTATATTGTTACTATCAATTTCGTTAAATTCTATGAATACGGCATCCTGGTCGCTAAATGGCAGGGAGGCTACCTTCCACTCGACATCTGGAAGATGCTTCTGGAATAATGCTGCCATTAATGGGGTGCAGGAGCTACTGACCGATACCCTTAGGGAAATAGAAGAGTGGAACGGAAATGAAATAGTTTGTTTTGAGGAATTCATGGTAAAGATTCTATTGAATGCTAAAAAAACTGTCCCCCCTAGGAAAAAAGGAGAGGTAGTTCCTCTGACTCTCCGTAATCTGAATAGGGAATTTAACAAACTAATCCGTGCACAGTACGTTGAAAGGGTACCGGAACGTGGGAAAGATATCGCTAGGTTAAAAAGAAAGAGAAGCAGACTCAAGCTAAAAATTAAAAGGGACAGGGAGGATGAAGTATGGATTAAATTAAGGGAATCTGCTGCTTATGGCAACATTAAAGATTTTTGGGCAATAATCGGGAAAGGATGTGGTACACGCCACTCCCCTACTCCCATAGCTATACCAGAAGATCTATGGTCCTCTCATATCCGGGAATTATATGCAGGGAACGGGACCACAGGTTTGGATAACTTCATGTACGCTGCCCCTGATGACTCGGTCTTCTTTCCCTCTGAGAAGGAAATCGAGTTGGCTATAAAAAATATGCGATCCTCTGGGGCCATGGGACCGGATGAGCTTCCGATGACGGCCCTAAAACAAGACCCTTTAACCTGGAGTAAAATCTTGTACCCCCTGTTTAGGGCATGCCATCTTTCCAAACGTGTCCCTGCATCGTGGAGAGGAAGCATTCTGGTCCCTATCTTCAAAAAGGGAGCAAGGGACAGCCCCAGTAACTATCGCATGATTGCGCTCCTCGACTCAATCGGAAAGGTCTTTGCGAAATGCCTCCTGAGATCTCTTTCTGATTGGGTCGAGGAGCGCAACATCTTGCCGTTGGAACAGACTGGCTTCCGAAGGGAACATGGCACTCTGGACAACCTGACTGCCCTTCAGGTTATTACTGATAAATATGTCCAGGTGAGAGGGGGTGTTGTATACGCCGCCTTCATTGATTTCTCCACAGCGTTCGATAAAGTAGATCGGGGAACGCTGTGGAGAAAATTGGCGACGCTGGGTGTCCCTACTCCCCTGCTGGAATTGGTGCGGGCTCTGCACACTGAGACCTGGTGCAGGGTCTTAATGGGGGGCGAAGGGGGGCTGTCGGCCAAAATACCATCTCAGAATGGCCTTAAACAGGGCTGCTTATTGGCGCCCCTGCTGTTTTCCCTATACACAACTGACCTCCCTGCTGCTGTGTCCCATAGTGAGGGGATCGCACCGTTGATAGGAGGGGTGCCAATAGCCTGTCTGATGTATGCCGATGATGTGTTATTGCTTGACTTAACTCCCGTGGGTCTGGCAAATCGGCTTCAGGCTCTTCAGGACTTTGCTGAGGAGCATCATATGAAGATCAATATTAATAAAAGTAAAGTGATGTGTATTGCTGGTAGGAAGAAATGCCGCTCGACAAATTTTGGTTGGGCTATTGGAGGGCTTAGATTGGAGGTCGTAACTTGTTATACCTTTTTAGGGAAAATATTCTCGGCCAATATGAGCGAGAATCTTCATATAGAGCATTGCTCTCGCAAAGCTCTTGCCCATGGCAATGGGCTAAAGTCCCTATACCTGGCAACGGGGAAAAGACATTTTTCTAGCCTTCTAGAAGTATTTAGAGCTAAAATCCCCGCAACCATCTTGTATGGTATAGAAATAATAGAGATAAAATATTGGGACTTTTGCCACAAGACTGAGGGAAAACTCCTAAGATCCCTCTCGACTCTTAACAATGCCTGTCCACTGGCTGCCTGCAGGCTAGATTTCGGACTCAGGAGTGCCTGGGTTCAGGGGCTGTGCGCCTCAATAAGGTGGGTAGCCAGCTTAGCCAGAGCGAGAGAAGGAACCCTGCGAGTTTTACTCAAAAATGAACTTTTGGGCAATTTTAAGGAGTTCTCTAAACTTGTTAGTAATTTTAGAGGGGCGGTGAAAATCCTTAGACTGGATGAAAGCGCTCTTTTCTCCTTTTCTCCCACGCAGTTAAAGCAGGTCCTTAAGGAGGCTTCGTGGGAGTATTGTTTTCTATCCGACAAAAAAACAGTTGGAGATAAAAGGAATGTGGAGCCGCTGATCTCCTCCTATAGGTTGAAACAGCCCCAACCGTATGCCCTGTGGAACTTGCCACATGGGATACGTAGGTTTTGGTTTTTATTACGTTATGACTTAATCCCTCTTAATGTGTTGCTGTCCAAATGGCATGGCACTTCACCGTTGTGCAATCTATGTAAATTAAATAACCAGGACTGTATGCATGTACTTTTGATTTGTCCTATGTTACGTAGCTTGCGCAAGCGATGGCTTAAAGTAATCTGTCTACGCCTCAGCATTGTCACTTTACAAGATTTTCTTCATGCACTTTATTGCCCACCAAATGAAATGTTCTGTGCTTATGTTTTTAACTTTTTTAAAGGATTTTTAGCTATTTATTAAATTTTCTGGAAGATTGTGCCGGCCCGGCCTTGTGGGACTGATGGCTTGCAGTGTACCTATTACGGTTCGAATACTATGTTTTTATAATTCTTGTACTTTTGATGACTGTGTTGCTTTGTCTGTACATGTTTATGTGGCCCTCTTTGAGAGCCAAAACATAATAAATAAATAAATAAAATCTTGGAAATGGATAAAATGCCTCCAGCCAGGAGTGTAGGGTACGAGAAGAGCAGTTGGTAACAGAAATCCTGCACAAAAGAGAGGGGCTGCCACAAATGGACTAGATTAGGCTCATGACAAAGTGTCACGTGCACCAAAATAATGTGTGCGCGGCTTATTGAGTGATAAAATGTGCCACATTGAAGTGAGTTGGCAGTGCCCCTTCATGGTGTCTGCAGTCCAATCTCACATTAGTAACGCACCCAAGGGGAAAATTATCAGCTCCTTGAGACAGTCCAATCTGTGAGCGTTTTTGACACCTTAGGCGAGGCTACATATTATTACCCCTCTGTAGTCTTCATTAGCACAGCCATTTTTGACTGGTCTGATGGCAATCTACCCCTCTGAGCTGATGGCACATAAGACACTGCTGGGGATTTCCTTGCTATGGCACAAGCTCTATTTGATTACACAAGAGATGACACAAACAGTGCAAGAGGGTGTAACATAATTGAGGGGGCACCAGGCATTCTGAAGGGTTCCCATTTAACACAACAATGTGCAGCACCCATTGGGGAAACGTGGGTGAGGGTTACACAGGTGAGTGTGACAAGAAGACACAAGCGAATAGGGGGACACAGGTGAGTTGTGCATGACTGAGGATTACACAAGTGAGGATGAAATTTCCGACACAACAGTTTGTTATAAGTGGGGAGACGTGAATAAGGTATTCACAAGTAGGGTGACAATCACAATGCAGTACACTGTAGTGCAAGAAAGGTGACACAATCACAAGAGTGAGGGGGCTCCAGTGAGGGTGACGCAGGTGAGGGTAGCATGAGCTGACACTGGTACTACAGACAGAACACTGTAACACGAGTGAGTGTGATCCTAGCAGCACAAGTAAGGGTGACACTGTCTCGCAGCCTCAAAAAGAAGCAAGTGGGCACTTCCTTTTCTATCACCTGAGTCCATCAGCAAACGTACCTTATGGTGACCATCAAACAGTACCTGCTCTTCTTAAGAGACCAACAGCAGGCCTTCCAAATATCCTCCTGTCTTCATACACCTGCCTGAATGTCTTCACTTGCTTTTTGTTTTTTTAGTTTATTTGAGTTTTATAGAGCACATTCATCAATGATACAATGATTGTTCAGGTATCAATGTAATGAAGAAACGTACAAAAAGAAAGCGAGATATACACAGCTGCTGGTTCAGCTCCCTAGGTTTAAACGTCAAAGGCTTGGGGGAAACTCCTTCGTACGCAAAGCTGGCCTTGCCTGGAATTTATTGCCTTTGGCACTTCGGGCTACTCAGGACCCTCTTCTGTTTAAGAAAAAACTAAAAACTCTGCTTTTTTAGTCTGGTTTTGATGTGCACTTTCCTTGTTTTCCTTTCTTGAAGCTAGCGCCGGGACACTTTCGAGTAGCGGTGTGCTGTATAAGCACAAGTTATGTATTGCAACAGTGCAAAGCAGCCAACACAACACATCAGGAACTTTCCATTAGTGCTCAGACTCAGTTGTTCCTGCTACCAGGTTCCCTGTCTCTTCCAATTAGGTTTTGCATTCATAGTCCCCAGAAAACCTTGGGAAGGCACTGCGGCAGCAGCAGTTCATTATATGTGTCTAACTGAGTATTTCAGTAAAGCATATCAGCTTTCAAATCTGGCATAAGTGGTATTGGCCTCTTAGCCCAGTGCATAGCCACTCTACGCTTGGTGAGTAATAGGCCCATCGCCACTAGTTTCTTACAGCTTGTATATATCTCCTTATCATAACCAAGTAGAGCTAGTAATGGACTAGGTTCCAGGATATGTCCAGTAACTTCTCTCAAGAACGAGAAAACTTTACCCCAAAATGCCAAGATATCGGGACACTGTCATGCCATGTGGATGAACTCAACTTCCTGCTCTGCACAACAATTGCATCGGGCAGTCTCATGCAGCCCATAGCGAAACAGCCTGTTGGGAGTATAATAAACCCTATTGATACACTCAAAATGTACTAACCAGTGTTTACCATTCAAAGATATATGCTTTGTAACCTCACAGCAGTACTTCCAGCACTTATCATCTATAATCGGATCTAGATCTCTATGCCATTCTTGCCGAGCCTTAAGGAATTGTGCTTGTGGGTTCTTGTGAGAGCGTAAATGTATAGTTATCAGCTTCGCTGGGGAATCTGCACATATAATATGTGTAAGCATAGGTATTGCAACTGGTTCATGCATGTCATCACCAAGTAACTCACACCGGGCATGCCTAACTCTAAGATCCTGAAACTGGTTCAATAATGAGAGCACAGGCCTCTTCAGTCAAGTCTTCCCACCTGCAAACAACCCCATCTTGGAAAAAATCGCCCAACTTGAGTATACCCAAAAATCTCAGTGTACGGAGCACATCCTTTTCCCTTCCTGTTGGGTACCAACAGCACCAGTCTAATGGCATTAGTGGTGAATACTTGAGAGCACCCGCTTGTGACTTTAACAAGTTTCGCCATGCAATTGTAGTGGAATTTAAGGAGTCCAGGATGCCATTTGGTCAGACTGGAGGCTTAAATAGAATCTGTGGAAGAGTGGAAGGATCTGTTGCATATGGGGGTAAGTCCTGCGGTCCATCTATACAGCCATATAATATGGGAGGCTTGTGCAACTCGATAATACAACTCAAAATCAGGGGCACCTAGGACACCCGCGGAGTACGGCAAGGTCAGTGTTTCCCAACTAACCCTGGATTGCTTCCTAGCCCAAGCTAGCTTGATCATCAGTGTACGCAGGGTATCAAAAACATTTCGCAGTAGTAACATGAGTGTTTAAAAAAAGGAATATAAATCTGGGTAGTACCTCGATTTTCATTAGAGAGATCAGTCCTATCAATGAGGGGGCAGTCTTAGCCGTCTGTTGATATCATCCTCTAACTTAGAAATCGCTTTCCCATAGTTCACTATAGCAGGGTCGGTGGAATTTGTATCCCATGGTAGCAAACAGGGTCCGTAGATCATTGCATAGAAAAGTCTAACCTAGTTGATGTCGAAGTAGGGGATAGGGTGAAAATCATTGATTTAGTCCCATTGATTCTAAGCCCTGATAGCCACCCAAACTGCACTACTTCAGAGAGTATGGGGTTAAGATGTGTCTCAAGGTCACGGACATATAGCAAAGTATCATCAGTGTAAGCTGAAACTATTAAGAAATATCCTGGGAACCATTTTCCTCTGTGACTGTGATATTCCCGTAAAGAGCAGACCAAGGGTTCAGCCACCAGAGGATAAAGGAGGGGGGATAATGGGCAGCCCTGGTGGGTCCCCCTTGAGATAGTAATAGGAGCTGTAACCACTCTGCCCAGTCGTATCCTGGCTGTGGGTAGTGTATACAGTACTGTTATTATTTTTCTTTAAAACCTGGCGCACACAAATTTGCCTCCGTACCCCCTGCATGAATGCCCACTCAACTGAGTCAAACACCTTTTTGGCGCAAAAAAGTACAGTCGCTGCTCTGACCTCTGGATTGAGTGTTTGAATGGTACCAAATATTTTTCTTGGATTAAAAGTCAGATTGATAACTGGAACGAACTCTGCTTGCTTTGCCGAACCACCAGATTTATCAAGGGAGCTAAGCGATTGGCTAATTCTTTGGGTGAATATCTTGGTGTCGACATTCAGCAACAAAAGAGGCCTGTAAGAAGAGCAGGTATCCAGTGGTTTCCCCGGCTTCGAAACTATAATTATCAGGGTCTCTCTCATAGAGGGGGGCATTACTTCGGCCTGCACCATGTCCTCATACAAGGATAACATGTAAGGCACAAGTTGGCCCTGAAAAGTCCTGTAAAAGGTGACTGTGAGGCCATCCATTCCCGGGGCGCTTCCAGCATGCATTGCTTTAAGTGCTGCTTTGATTCACCTGGGGTGAGTGGGGCCATAAGATGCTCTCTGTGTGTTGGTGAGCCGTGTCATTTGTATGTGTTCCAAGTAGTCTTGGATGGCATCATCATTTGGGGGCACTTGGGTAGTGTATAATTGTGAATAATATCTTCTGAACCTATCTGCAATGTTGGTGTGATCATGTAGGGGGAGGCAGTCTTCATTTTGTATTTCTATTATTAAGTCCACTTCATGCTTAGGACGTAATTTCACTGTTGACGTGGCCACCGGGTGTTCCCCCTCACAGTAGACTATTGCCATAGCATATTTGCCGAGATGCTTCACTTCTCTATCTGCAGTATCATGGAACTTCTCGAGAGCCACTTTTATGTCGCCAAGAATTTCTGTTTTCCTTGTTCTCAGGAAGGTCTGTTCTAGGGTTTAAATATCACTTTCTAGCTTTGATAATCAGTCCCTCAGTGATCGGAGTACCCGCGCTTGTTTGGAAATTACCATTCCTCTGATATAGACCTTAAAAGCCTCCCATATAGTGGCAAAACTATCTACCGGACCCATGTTCTTTTCAAAGAATACATCTATTGATATTGCGATTTCTGCTGTGAACCCTGGATCCATTAAGGGGTAAGGGGGAACCTCCAGAGAAATGGTGCTGACTGTCTAATGGGAAGTTTTAGATCAAGTTGTACTGGAGCGTAGTCCGAGTAGGTGCATCGATGTGGGACACAAGTAGCAACCTGGGCAAGGAGACATCTAGAGATGAACCAATAACCAATTTGGGTGTGTGTGTCATGTGGTGCTGAATAGTGGGTGAACCCTGAAGCATCAGGAGTACGTTACATCCAAACATCCAGTAGGGTTTGTTCTTACATTAGATCAATTATAGCTCCTGCTGCTGCCAAGCGGTGGCAATTAGGGCCTCTAGAATGGTCCCTATCTGGGTTTAAGGTGCAATTGAAGTATCCACCCAATATTAGTGGCGTATTCGCATCATGTATTAATCGGCCACCTAGCATGCGGTATATGGCCATCTGTACAGCAGTTAGAATTTTTTCATTAGAAGCAAAACGCATTTCTGCAGGGGAATATAGATGGCATTTATATGCTATTGTTTACCATTTCACCTTCATTAAAGGTTACATATGTAAATCCAATTCCACCCTGTAATACCCGGATGACCAAGATATTGGTGTTAACACGTGCATGTAGGCTACGTGTCTCAAGCAAATCAGATTGTAAAGAACTGAGTGCTGCGATTTATTCCGATATCCAACAGGAAGTAGAAAAATCATGACATATTAAGGCATAAAGTACTTGAATGCATTGTGCATAATCCGGTATGTATGTCCTAAAAGAATGTAAAAATCTCATAAGAGACCTAATGTTTTTTGAAGTGTGCATGGAGGCAGTAATTGAGCACCCTTTTCCAGAAAATGAGGGGCAAGACTGTTCCCCTCATTTTTAAGTTCATATCCTAGGAAAAGGACACTGAGAAAAGCTATAGAAGATTTTTTTAAGTTAAATTTGTCACCAAGTTCAGCATATCGTGAAATTATTGATCCACTCTTGCTAATTTGGAGTTAAATTCACTATCTAAAATAGATATCATCAGCATAGGAAAGCGTAGCAGGGTCGATCTCATGGAGAATCAACACAATGCATGCTACAAAGACTCCTGGCCTGTTCTTTTAGCCCATAGGAAGACTGGATAACGCCTCTGAAATCTAAGGGCGCTAAGTGCTGAGCAGTCACGGCTCTCATGAGCCAAACTGTGACTGAAAAAAACATTGGAAATGGCCGATGTGGTTTTGTATTTCCTACAGATGATCTTCTTCAGCATCGTACTATGAGTATTTTGCACCACGAATGTGCGAGTATGACTATTCAAATGGAATATACGATAGGAGAGATCCCTTATCAGAATGGGAAAAAGAGGATTATTCATTTGAGAGACACAGAATTCTATTACTCCCTGGTACTCGAGTTGGGGAATGATTTCTTTAACGGGAACTTTAGCATCCTGTTTAATAGGCTACTGTGGCTGAATTTGAGGTGTAGACCATATAGGAATAGTATGATAAGGGGAATCTTTATCCCCAACCCATATGATCCTGATAAAGAGCTGTGGCCAAGGCAAGTTCCCATTCAGATTCACGAGCAAGTAGTCGTCAAGCTGTCTCAAAAAATTGCTTTACTGGTGCGTTGAATGTCACCCTCAATTTGTATTTCCAAGTGATAGTCTGTCCAGAGGGGCTACGCAGTTGTCCGCGGTTTCAACTATAATGAAAGCATCAGTTGCTTTCGTTAACAGAAATTGGTGGGGATTTGTACGACCTCTGCTGCACTGTCGAGGAGAGTCACTGCCCAACTCCTGTTTAGGAGGAGGGTTCTCAGTCTGTGGCATATCTATCTGTCAATGCTGCAACTTATTTTTTGTGGAAAGGGGCTTTATATTGAAAAGTCCTATCCTCCTTTATCTTCACCTCAGATGAGCATCGTCTCTCTCTTCAGTTGCACGTACTCTCCTTGTCTTCAATCAGATGACCCTCCTCTGTCGCACTGTTGGTCAGATGATTCCTGAAAGGAACGTGGAGAACGGATATCAGGAATCTAATAACTATCAAGAGTCTCGATTTTAGTGCAAACACAAACATCGTAACGTGTCATAGGACTCTGGGGATGGGGTGCCTCCACATTGTCTTGTTGTTTATTGTTGCTAGGGTTTATCCCATGATCTATTCGAGACACCGAGGGCTTGCCTAGTGTCCACATCAGAAGTAGGTTTGCCAAGCGGTGTTGCGGCACATCTTGTTCCCAAACTAGATAACTACCATTACAAGGCAGGCATTACAATGTTCTGATTTTATAGTGCATTTTTTAAAACGCAGAAGATATTACAATGCAGATGCCTTTACAATGCATGCCATGACAACATATTTTATGACATGTTTAATAGGTGAGCTTTCATATTGGAATAATGTTAAAGTTTGATGTTTAATTTGTTTTTAGTTAATTTTAATATGTTTAAAACATTTTGAAATATTTAATATTAAATCGATGTTTGGGAAATAGTGGTTTTGTGTGGGGTAGTGTTTTAATACTCGGGTTTTCATTTTAAGACCTGGGTATTAATTTATTATATTTTATTTGTGTTTAGTTAAGGGTGTAACACCAACCCTCTGGAATGTGTGGGATATTGGGTTATTGGGTGGGGTAGTGAATTAATATTCAAGTGAAATCTTTAATACCTAGGTATTAATGTATTTGAATTCATGATATTATTCTTTTTTTAAATTAGAAATAATTACTCTTGGGTGTACAACTTGCACTGGATGTGAGCGAATAAGTGGGTTTAGTTGGGTGAGTGTATTACTACTCAAGTATTAATGACCATACTTGGGTATTCATTTATTTGAAATATTATTGATAAAATTACTTTATATAAAGTCCAAAAAATACTCTTGGATGTGTAACACCCACCCTCTGGAGTGGGATGTGAGAAAATAGTAGTGGAATACCTGAGTATCAATTTTAACTTAATAAATTATACATTTAAAAAAGGTGTTTAGCTTGGAGAGATGTAATTCCTACTTAATTAAATAAACTGTAAATAAAAAACACACTTTTAGATGTGGGAATAAATATATTGAAATAATAAAAAAAACAGATTAAACATGGGGGGCATGGTCTGGCGCCGGCCAAGATGGCCGGATACAAGAGCTCCGTGGCTGCCCTCCAATCCTCCGTAGAATCCTGGCATAAACAGCCTTACCCCAGTGTCTGGGAAACAGCGGGGGGTCCCGCGCTAACATGCCCGTGACCAGAGCCAGTGGTAAGTTGCAAGTGGTGCTCGCGAGGGCCTGCAACCGCTGGGATCTATCGTAGGAGGGCTTGGCTCCACCACAGCGGCAAGAAGCTGCAAACTCACTTACTCACTGGTGCCTGAGGGGTGTTCCTTCAGAAAACAGCTATGTGCCACTCCTGGAGGCTCACTGACATCCAGGCCTGCCGGGCTGTAAGGCCGTGGGATCCTGACGGAGCAGGTTGTGGCTTTTGTCGGTGAGGTTCCCCGCATGGAGGGAAAACTCTTGTCCTGGAAGCAGGCCCCCCCCCCAGCCACATGAGTGAGAGAGCGCCGCGGCATGGGTGGGGCCCCTAAGGGGACCGAACCATGAGTGCAGAGCTATGACTGCACCACACCAGGAGGCATGCTAACATTGTACAGGGTGCCGGGTGGAGCAGTCATTGGGAACCGGTGAGCCCACTGGACGCCAGGACCTGGAGCTGGGGGCAACACGTGATCCTAGAGCCCAGGTGGAATTGACTAACAGTGAGGCACAGAGCTGGTTAAGAACATACACAGCACAGTAAGTAGGAGTGCTGTGCATGGCAGCAAGTAGTCATAACAGTTGGGCCTGCTCTAGGGCACTTACGGGGGCTGTCGGTGGTGCTCGCCCCTGTGACCTCCGAACTGGCGCCAGCGGCACAAAGGACAAGAGAATAGGAGTAGGGGAGTGAGGTTGGAGAAAGGAGTGTGGGGACCATTCCTTTCTCCTCTTCTCCCCCATACAGGCTGAAGTAATGCAGCCCAAAGGTACCCCCATCTCAGACCAACAACCTAGACAAGTACGTGGTGCCCAGGGCTATGATGACTGAGAACGTATCGGTGACTGGAAGCCAGGAGACGACAGAGCCATCCCTGGGAGCCATCATGGCAGCCATCCAGGTGCTGGGAATGACCCTGGATTCTAAAATGGCTAAGGTTGCAATTGAGGTCAATCTCCCATGGGCAGACATGAACAAGACTGCAGGAAAGGTTGGGGTGGCAGAAACGTAAATTAAGGACCTACAATCCACCACCAGAAAGTTTGGAAGATCAGATACCAAAACTCAACCACCAACATAATATAATGGCAGAAAAGCTGGAAGATCAGGAGGGAAGGGCCCGAAGAAACAACATCAGGGTGGTGGAGGTGCTCGAAGGGGCAGAACGCCTGAATATGGACTTATACTTTGAGGACCTTATACTCCAGCACCTCCAGCCCAAGCAACTATCCACTTTCTTTTCAGTGGAAAGGGTGTAGAGAGCTCCAGTGCCGCCGCCAAAGCCGGGGGCCCTACCAAGAACCATTATCTCGCTGTTCCTAAACTGCTGGGATTGTGACACCATCCTACAAGCGGCCTGGCTCAAGGCCGATCTGCCCTATGAAAATGCATCTATCTACTTCTTTTGGGACTTCACCCTAATGGTACAGTGACACATGTTTCACCAGGTCAAATAAAAATTGTTGACTAAGAACCTCAAATACATGATGCTATTCCCAGCCAAGTTGAGGGTACTGGACAATGGCAAGTCATGGTACTTCATGTGGTGTGGGAATGACGAAGAAGGGCGGAAAGCCAAACAACAACCTTGGAATGGAAAATACCGCCGACACAGAGACCTGAGAGAGGCTTCCCCACAGGGAGCATGCACGGATTAAGCGGAGGAAGACCTCCTTGTGGAGACTGACCCTGGACTAATTTTGGTGTGGGGGGTGGGGAGATTGGGGAGAGACTCTTCGGGCTGGGGTGGAGAGGCTGGAGATAGAGCTTGACCACAGAGCAGATAGAGACTCTGAAGACTACTGCAGGTACTTAAGGCAAGTGTCAGCATCCATATACATTTACATAATTATAGGTTGAATTTGACGTTTGTCCACGGCTTTCACAAGTTGCAACTCATAGATACGGTAAAATAGTCGTGAAGCAAGTCGAATCCTCTTGTAGAACCTATACCTCCCCCCACCCCTCCCCACCTAGCTATGTTATGCCCCCATACCCCCTATACTCTTCCCACCCCGCCAAATTTTCTCTAATTTCTTGGGGCATCCCTGGCTCTCATAAATCATCTTTTCTGCTGCACAACACCAATCCATATCTCTCTTCCATTGGGATACTTTTGGCGGCTGATTCGCCCCCCCATATCCCTGCAATGTTCCTTTTGGCAACCATTGCTGCCACCTGTAGCCAGATTCTTTGATACTTGGGCCAGCTTTGTTCCCCAGAGATGCACAATCCAGGGGGACTTCCTGTTCTATCACTTCTATCACTTCGGACATAATCCAAACTACTTCCCTCCAATATTTTGGTATTATCGGGCAGTCCCATAGGATATGAAAAATGTGCCTCTCTGGGTACACCCCCTCTGACATTCTTTTGTTAAAATTCGTCCCCAGCTTGAACATAAGTATGCTGGTGTAGTAGGGGTGCTAGAGGGCGCACAAGCAAGATGGCCGCACTTGCGTGAGGCTCTTGCAGCTCAGAGCCTACAAACAACATTATCCTCCTCGAATGCCGTAGTTGTATCATCAAAAACAGCTGCTGAGGGATCGGAATGCCTCTGCTTCATCCTACAGCAGGAAGCGGTGTATAAACCTGTCCTGAGGTAAAGATATTAGCTTTTGAAATCGACACTACCGATACCTTAAGATGGCGACCGCCGCTGACTGATAGCGGACGCTGTTGCCCCTGTGTATCCATCTCCTGAAATTGCCGATGGCTCGGTCTGACCCCACTGAAAACACATCGGGGACAGAGGTCCTGGATTGCCCTGGCCATCCCTGGGAACCCAATCACTGGCACCGCTGAGGCCGACCTGCTGTACACGTCCGGTGAGCCCAGACAAGCTGCGACCTGCTCTCTGCCACTGCGGAAGGGGCCATGCCCCTGGAAGAGCCATCCTCCCTGGAATGATGACAGCACCGCTGTCCCAGTGAGTGAAGACCGCCCAGGGTTGTAGAGTCAATCCTGGGGTGAGTGGCATTCCTGCTTCTCCTCTACCACTCCTCACCTCTATTACCACGCTGAGCTGCCCCGCAGTGAAACGGCTGGGAACTGGCGCCTCCCCCGCGGCCTCACGTGACCTGGGGCGGCCTTGTGGTTTGAAGTGGGGAGCATACCCCTGGGGCGCAAGAGCTCTCAATTCTCCCTCCTGAATCTTGCCTGACCGAGCTACGGGGTGCAAACTCTGGCCCAGCATACCCCTTACTGCCTCAGTGCTCGCCATTGCTCCTACTGACTGGGGAGCCATTAAGGGGTGGCGCGGCCCTCCACCAAGGCCCGCTCTCCACTTGGGATGCCATAGCCGCGTGCGGGTCTCCTAGCAGGGCACCACAACCCAGGTAATGTCGGCTTCCCCCTGGGAGACCTTAGACAACACCACATACCACATCGGAAGAGGTATTACCACGCTCTCTGCCACGCAGAAGGCTGCTTGATGATCACCTGCTCCTGTGGAGGGCCTGATTCACCCGCGCCACCTACTGCCTTGTCTCTCCCACGGCCAGAGCTACCCACAGCATTGCCGTCACGGTGCCTTCAGAGTCCAAAATAAATGCTCACAAGATAAATACACGACCACTGCCGCCTTCACCCCCTACATTGCCCTCTTCATCACCATTATAGAGCTGCGAGCTGCCCTCACTGACTGGACTACGGGCATGCTGGCTGAGGGCCACTGAAGTTATCACCGCTGCTCTACTAGCAGAACGAACTCTTAATTACAGCCTACCGGCCTCACCCACAATAACCCAGTGGCGGCGCAGCCGACCCCCTAGCCGCCTCTTAGCAGTGTCGGCGCTGCACCCTTACCCGTCTACACCCAGCTCCTGTCCTCCAGGTACCGCCACACCAACTGGCACCCCAGGGTAAACACCATGGGGAAAACGGATGGCAGACAGACAAAACTCACATTTGACGGCCACAAACCAGCCAGAATGCAGCACGAAGCAGATGCGACACGACCAACGCCCCCATGGCAAGCGCGGCCACGTCCATAGAAGACCTGAAAGATCTTCTCTTTACAATGAAATCCAGCATCACTTCACTTGAGACCAAAATGGATTCCATGTGCACTCGCCTCGATAACCTCACCCACAGGCTGGACCAACATGAGGAGCGGATTAAAGACCATGAACACCATATCTCTGATTTAGAAGATACCTCCTCCGCCAGCTCTACGGCTGGCACGAGACAAGCAGCCACTGTCCATTGAGGGCATGTCAATCTCTATTTATCCGGACTTGACCATGGCGGTTCAGGAGGCCCGGAAATGTTGTTAGCCCGTCAGGAGAAAGCTCTAGAAGGCCAACATCACGTATGCCATGTTGTTTCCTGCATGTTTGAAAGTCACATATCAAGACAAACAGCACTTTTTCAATCAGCCTCAACATGTTGATGACTTTTTGAAATCCCTGCCCCAGAGACTCCCTAGCCAATCGCCACCTGGCACTTTGCGCGCCTCCACTACGGTCCTCTCAGATGTTGAATGACGGAGAAGCCAGTACATTCTTTAAGAGTTCTGCTATGCCCCGAGGATATCAACGCAGACGGCATTGGCCTCTACTACACTGATACAATTGAAGAGGTACTGCACGCCTCCCCTGATTTGGACATGATTAGGGCGGAGAAGATTCGCAGTTAACACGCTACATCATAACGACATTTGAGACACCACATTTGTTCCTGAGCAACCTCGTACCATCGTGCCACCGAGGAGGCCCCGTGTCGCCCTCTAGCCAACACCCAATAGGTATTCCCTAAAAGGTGTGGTTCTCTGATGTTACAGAACCTTCTACTTATTCACCTGTTGGGAACTCTTTGATGGGGTATATAGGGAGGGCTACAAAGCACAGCAGGATTGGGCTGCTGATGTGGGAGATCAGGAGGGGGGGGATCTCATCAACTACTACCCCATGCCAGAAAAGATGCAGAACATTTCTATTATGTAGACTTGTGATGACCCAGCCTAGCCCCCCAAGCTACAAACTTCTAATGCGGAATGTTCCCGGCCTAGGGAACCCACGCAAGCGCAGACACATTTTAGCATACTTAGACAGGCACAACGTACATGTGCTTGTCTACTGTGTAGATGGGTTTCTTGCTCCATGCTACAAGAAACCCATCTAGGCCCTGACTCATCGCCCACATTTGCAGCCCGCTGGGCGATACACCGCTGTTTCTCCTCGTATTCCACATATGCTCGTGGCACCACAATACTAATCCGGCGCACTATCCCATACACCGCAAGAGGCTCATATGCGGATCCATTGTGACGATATTACATTGTTGGGGGGTAGACTTGGAGTATCACTCCATTACTTTTGTCAGCTGCTACGGCCCCAACATAGACAACCCTGATTTTTTTCAATGTTCCATGGGGTAAAATACTAGCGATTGGATCTGATCATACGGTCTGTGGGGGACTTTAACGTCGCTCTGAACCCGGTTATGGACAGGTCGCACCCTCAACCACACCAATACCCAGCGCTAACTCCAGAGCCTTACCTCAGATTAAGATTTGATTGACGATTGGCACTATCGCCACCTCACAGACAGGGAAGGCACCTGCTTCTCCACAGCACACTCCTCATGGTCTCGCATAGATGGATGGCTAATGTCTAGAGGACTGATACCCTGGCTCACACACGCTATACATCTGCCACGCACCTATTTTGACCATTCCACAGTCTCAATCACTCTTATCCCCCCTTGCGCAGAACCTACATACAGATCTTAGCTCTTCCTGCCCTTGTGCTTCTCGACCCAGTCTTTAGAGCAGACCTCCAAACCAAAATAGAGGACTTATTTCCCCAAAATGTACAGTCAGTGTTGAGCTACGCTACGGTATGGGAGGCATTCAAAGTCACCATTCGAGGCATAAGTATCACCAAGGGGGGTGGGATTTTAAAAGACATATGGACCACTGTAGATAAATTAGAAAAAGATCTCAACCCCCTCAATGCCCAAAATGCAACAAGCACCATCCCCAGATTTGCAGGCTAAACCGAGGGACATGATCTCTGACTATCAAGACACTTCAGAGAGGCAATGCAAATTCAGGAAAAAACACTTCCGTGCCCGACAGTATGGAGAGGGTGAGCGACCGGGGAAAGTCCTGGCGGCGTTAACCCGACCTCCTAGATTCTTGAACACTATAAGCAAAATATTAGATGAGGAGGGGCAGGTGCACAGAAACACTCCAGATATCATGACAGTCTTTCGTAAATTTTGAAAAACATTATACAAATCCCACAGAATACAGATGACCGATTTCACCCCCTTCTTTGATGTAATAGCGATAGGCTGGCTCGGCGTCTCCCAACGTGAGTTTCTCCAAGCAGACTTTGAGGATGATGAAATCAGGGCTGCGATAATGCAACTGAAGTCTGCTAGATCCCCTGGCCCCGACGGGCTGAAGCCGAATTCTACAAAACATTTAGCTCCTTCCTCATTCCTTTCCTTCATTTCGACAGGTTTATGAAGGAGCCAGAGAGACGGGATCCCTTCCCCAGACAATGCATGAAGCATTGATCATTTACCTCCTAAAGCCGGGAAAACAAACGGTCCGATGCGACTCATACAGGCCGCTCTCCCTCATTAATGTGGACGCAAAAATTCTGGCTAAGATAACAGCAAATTGTATCAGTATCCTGATGTCTGCCTTGGTGTTACCGGATCAGTCAGGCTTTGTCTCTGGTCGGGAAACTTCTCACAACCTTCAAACTCTATTTGCTGTCCTCCAGGATATAGACCCGTTTGAAAACACAGTGGCCGTCTTTCTAGACGCGACCAAAGCATTTGATTCCCTGAATGGGACTACCTGGCTTTCATCCTCCACAGGATGGGCTTCCCCATACCCTGGATTCAACTCCTATATACCAATCTCCAAGCTAGCATCCTTATTCACAGATCCCACTCTAATCCATTTAATATTGCGAGAGGAACGAGGCAGGGGTGCCCACTGTCGCCCCTCCTTTTCGTCCTCGCTATAGAACCTCTGGCATCAAAACTACGCCAACATCATCACAATGTTGCCCTCATATACCCCGAACAGCAACTCCTAATATCCTTATATGCAGACGACCTCACCCTCTATCTTTGCAACCCTGAAGACAGTCTGAATTTGGTCCTCCGTGTCCTCACACACTTTGGAAACTTATCTGGTGTCAACATAAACTGGGGAAAATCACAAATATTCCCTCTTGCTGCATCTACTGCCCGCTTTGACCTGGATTTCCCCCTTGCTTGGTGAGCAGACATGGTCACTTACTTGGTTATGGTAATCACGAGGGATAGGGATGAATTATTGAGGGCCAACTACGGGCGGGCTCTAGACCTCATAACGGAGAATATTACATGATGGATAGCCATGCCACTCTCTATGGCTGTACAAAAGGGGGTGGCGATGGACGGAGCATCAGAACCAATCAAACACTCATACCCAGTCAACAGATCTGGGTTTGATCCATCACCGTTCTTTAGCCCACTCTGCCACCCCGGTTCAGACATGGCCATATGCAAATCAGTCTGACCCTGTGCATCATGGGAACAGTCTAGCCCGAACTGCCAAGCCAAGCCTTCCCTGGACCGGAAACAAGCTTCCTAGGACCGGTTTCTGGCATTGCAGCCGTCTTCAGCCAGGCTTGCTTGAATCCAGTGGCAAAGTGAGCAAGGGACTCACGTCTGAGCATACCCCGCCAACTCATGGCGAACAAAGCGGTACAAAAGGACGATGGATTTAACCCAGATCTCTTGACTGGGGGAGAATGTCTGCATTGTCAGCATTCCGTCCATCATTTGTTTGTTGTAACGCTTTTCGCCCTAAGTGGGATGGGTATTCCCAGACGTGGGACCCGTGCTCACTACGCCACTGGAGTCAAGCTATCCTGGCTGATGATGGCTGATAGCCAGAAACCGGTCTTAGGATGCTTGATTCCGGTCCAGAGAAGACATGGCTTGGCAGTTCGGGCTGGACAGTTCCCATGAGGCACAGGGTCAAGACTGATTTGCATATGGCCATGTCTAAACTGGGGTGGTGTAGTGGGCAAAAGAACGATGGATTTAACCCAGATCTCTTGACTGGGGGAGAATGTCTGCATTGTCAGCATTCCGTCCATCATTTGTTTGTTGTAATTCTCTATGGCTGGCAGAACATCACTCATAAAGATGGTGATTCTTCCCAAATTTGTTTACCTCTTTCTCAATATTCCATACGCCCCCAGTGGTTATTTCTTCAAAAGCTTGAAATCCCATATTCTCTGCTTGACATGGGGAGGAAAACAACCTAGAGTCAACTGGGACACTTTTACCCGCCCATAGGCAGCTGGAGGTTTCGAAATCCCAGACAAGCTATATTTCAGCTGCGCTCAGGCCCACTATGCAGCGTATTGGATAAACCCTCCACCCTACATGCCCCACCTTGCAGTAGAAGATGGAGATATGTCTCCCACCCCTAGCTCTGCCTATCTTAGCTCACCTCCCACCCACACCACTTCAACCACAGTGGAATGCACGAACAAAGCCTGGGGAGTCCTTGCCAGCAGAGTCAAACTGGACCTACTTTACGGCCCTCTTGCTGCCCCTTGCAGGTAGATTATATCTCCCTGTACCCCAGGAGGGAGGCTGTCGGCAAATGCTCAGGAAATTCTCAGCTCTAACTTGGGGATACTTAAATAAACATGGCAAATTTCATACCCGAGAGGAGTTCTTCGGGGACTCCACCCCAACACCAGTAGAACGTTTTGTACATTTGGCTACAACAGGATGTTAAGTCTCTCACCCCTGACTTTCCACTTGAGCCTCTCATCATGGGCCCCCTACATTCCCTGCTACAAAAAGAGACCCCCACATACGTGGTCTCCATGCTATATCACACTACCTAGACTGACTGTACACATGCTACCCCTACCGCCCTGAAACACTGGGAGGAAGAGCTAGGCTTTTCCCTCATGGACGACCAATGGACTTACTGCTGCCTTCAGACCGGGAAGAAATCCGCCAGTAGCAGATTGTGAATAATCCACTACAAGTATCTGCAGCAGCTGTACTACACCTCCGCAAAACTCATGCGCTTCCGCCTTATTAATATAGATCACTTCGACAGGTGTGGGACAGAGGGGGTGGACTTTCAACACATAGCCTTGGACTGCGCCCAAGTTCAGCACTTCTGGACGGATGTCTTAGAGGCGCTCGACCAGATGACTGGCCTGCACATCCCAGCTACCCCACTAGTCACGATATTAGGCTACACCAAGGAAATAGATATACAATATAGGCGGTATACATCGCTAACGCTTCTGATAGCTAAGAGGCGAGTGGCATGCAGGTGGGGAAGAGGGAGGGCACCCAAGAATGGTTGCAGGACATGTTGCCAAGAACAACTGAACACATACACAGAGCTGTTACCAATATCGTCGTGTCCACAAGACATTTGGGGCCCCCTGCAACACTACCTGCAGGCACAATCGGTAGCTCCCACAGCGGAAACAGCGGAGGCTGGTGTTAACTGACCAGCAAACCACACAAGAGGTGCACAACAACCCATGATGCAAGGGTCATTCCAACGGGTAAAACATGGCGGCGGTGAGCTGAGCTGCCGCAGTGCTCTGCTCATGAGCTCCCGTCTAGCGGTTTTTTTGTGTTAAAAATTTTGAGTTATATACTCGCCTTGCCTCGCTCTTAGATGTTTGGGTACCTTCTCTGGGGGTCCTGAGCGATTTTTGGTATCAGGGGGCCTGTTTTCTTTGATTCTGTTTTTTTTTTTTCCACCCGGACCTTTCATCACCGTCTCTTGTGCGTGCTTGTGCCTGGATCCATGTGTGTGGATGGGACGGGACGGGACGAGGCTTCCCAGACTCAACGGTCCGAATCACCCCACAGCGCTCCTTGCAGCCTTGCGTCGTTTCCTCCAGGTCAAAGCGGGTTGTCGCAGGCTTGCGACATTGGAGTCTGGCTGCCCTGGAGCTGCGGCGAGGGAGAAAAATTTGCATCCTCATTCGAGACTCGCGTGGTGTCTCAGCTGGTGCTGGTGCTTGTCTCAGAAGTCCGAGTGGAGAGAGGGAGGTCAGCGACATTGCAACAACGCTGGTAGGAGGTTCCGGGGGGGGGGGCAGTGTCTCTTAGATTTGTGTTGAACCTGAGGGCTTAGTCGAGGACTCTGTGGATGCAAAAGGGAAGGGTAGTTTAATCGATAAAGGGGCTAAGGGGAGCATGGGGACTAAGAAGAAGAGAATCGTTATAGAAACGGCAAAAAGGAAAGTTGCCTCTGATCCTGCTTCAAATACAGAGCCCGAGAAATCTAACCCTGAGTTTCACTTTGCGAGTAAGAAGAAAGCTTCATCCTTTTTAACAGGCCAGGTTAAAGCTAAAAGAGCAACTGCTAGGGCTGCTAAGAATTCCATACTTACCAACAACAAAGGTCCTAAAATAACCCCGTCCCTTCGTTCTTACTTTAAAGTCGTTCCGCAGGTTTTACATCTCGCAGAGATAAGTCCTGAGAAAGAACACTCAGGGAACGCGCTGACTCTTATGGCCTCATTAGACCCATGCGGGGCGACTTTTGTGGATTCTGCAAATACACCCAGTGGCATGGTTGAGGTCCTGGAAAATAACGACATTTTCACAGAAGAGGCTGTTTTTGATGTGGAGGGTCGGACGATGGAGGGGGGTGTAGAAGCAAAAGGATCTTCAAATATATCTTTAAAAATAAGTGAGCCTTCTGATAGGCCTCTGTATTCTCTTCTTCCTCCTGCCCGGGGTCATGTTTCTACTTCTTCAGCAGTTCCTCTTAACTTGTTACAGGGAGCGTCCAGTGAGTGTAGTGATGGTCCACAACATAGGGCTCTCCAAAAGTCTCAAAATTCTATACCTGCTTTCTCAGGCCCTCGACCCGAGGCTCAGGACAGTGCATCACTATCATGAATTAATTCTCTGCAGGACATGTTTGCATCTCTAGCTGCGGATATTAAAAAAGGGTTCGAAACATCTGCAGCAAACCAGATGGAAATAAGAAGTTTCTGTGAAACCCTAGATAATAAGATTAGTGGTCTGACTACAAGAACAGAAACACTGGAAGGCACTGTAACAGAGTTGTCCCTGTACCTAGATGAAGCTAAGGCAGACATAGTAAAGATTAAAAATGAGGACCTGATGTTGGCCGGGAGGATGGAAACGTTGGAGAATCATGCGCGACGTAACAACCTTCGCATCTTGAATGTCCCGGAAGATAGTGAAGGCTCAGACATAAAGAAATACATCATTCTATTATTGAAAGAGTCTTTAAGACTAGACCAATCAGTGGAAGAACTTACTTCGGATATTCAACGTATTCATAGAGAGCCTTTTAAGAAAAACCCTCAAAGAACCAAACCAAGAAAGATCTTGGTGAATTTTCACACATATTCTCTTAAGGAAACAATTCTCAATCTGGCCCTGAAGCAGAAATCTGTGAGTGGGAAGGGATATAACTTTCAGAGTCGGTCTGACCTTTCCAGGTCCACCTTGGATAAACAATGGGAATTTGGAAGAAGATTAGAAGTTTTTAGAGGCTACGGAGCAGTAGCCCAGTTAGTTTTTCCCGCTGCATTAAAAATTATGTATAAAAATAAAATGCACAATATAACATCGGTCCCAGCTGCAGATGAGCTACTAATGATTATGGGAAAAGATAAGAGAATATCAGGGCAGGTGTAGTGTTAACATAGGAATTATCTTCTTGTAATGTGAGGAAATGTCTTCTGAGATAAGATATTTAGTAGTGCATATATGTATAGGCACATATTGTTGTTTTTTTTAGCACGAATTTAGTAGTTGGCAACTAGATCTAGTTGATTAAGGACGGGAGGGAGTGCCATTGCCTTCTGGATTTCCAGATAGGTAGGGTAAGGGTTTGGGTTTTCCATGGGAGGGGGTGGGGCAGGGTAGGGCACAGGGGTGATTTGCACTGGGTAAAAACAAAAAAATTCCTCATTTTCGCTTTTTTTTTTAGCTTATTTCCTGGAGAGTAGTCATTGTAATAGTTACAGCATTAGTTATAGTATCAGAAGGGTAGATATGAAGAGTGTGAGTAGCTATTGGGTCCTGTTTAATATGAGGATGGTGACGCTGATGGGGAGAGGAGTTTTTTTTACTATGAGTAACTTGAAGTTTATCTCTTGGAATATTAACGGCCTGCGCACTAGTCCAAGGAAGGATAAGATAATGCAATATTTGCGGGATTCTGATGCGCAGGAAATTATACTTCAGGAGACACATTTGAAGGAAAGTGAGTTACTCTTAGTAGTTAAAAAGAATAGATGGATTGACCTTTGGGTATCGATCTCGCAAACATCACATATTAGGGGCGTAGCAATCTTTATAAAGAAATCTGTAAAAGCTAGATTAGTCTCTAAGATGGTGGACCCAGGTGGTAGATGAGTTATTGCTTCAGAAATTATAGCTGGATCACCTATTACTATAGTAGGATACTACGGCCCTAAATGTGATGATCCTTAAGCTTTAAAAACTATTTTCTCCCACCTGCTTCTGTTTCCAGAGCCAACTATCATAGCAGGAGACTTTAATATAGTTTTAGATCCCTTACTGGATAAATCATTGTCTAGTAGAGCTGTAGCTTTATCTAGAACTAGGTCTTTCCTGCTTGATAATATGAAACAGTTAGGATATATAGATATCTGGAGAGTTTGGGCAACAAAGAGCAATTTCATTTCACAACTATAAGTATCATCATCAGTCGAGAATTGATTATATCCTGATTAGTCAAAAATTAGTCAGCTCGACACAAAGTATTTTGTATCTTCCATTTCATCTTTCAGATCACGCGGCAGTCTACTTAGAATTAGGGGGGTTTCTTAAAAGCCCTATGAGAAGCTGGTCTTTTGACCGCTCTTTTCTCTTATCGTCAGAGGTTATTGACTCTCTTCAAATTGAAGTCCAGAATTTTATGGACAATAATATGGGCTCAGCCTCCCCTGAGTGTGTCTGGGATGCTTTTAAAGCATTTTTAAGGGGCATGATTACGAACAAGGCTACATACAAAATGAAGAGTTATAGAGAGTCAGTAACCACCTTGGAGTGCGAGATGAGTAAAATACAGACTGAAATAGGGCTATATCCGGACGTCCCTGCTAACATTTTACAAGAAAGGCAGAATGAGTTAGTTGTTTTGAGAGGGGAATTGGATTCTGTCTTGAACTCACGGATGCTTGAGAGGTGGGAAGCTAGTAAATTAGTTCACTTCCAATATGGAGAGGGAGCAGGGAAGCTATTAGCTTGGAAAGTAAAAACCGACCAGGTTAGAAACAACATAGATGCGGTTATCTCTGGGGGGTTAACATATTCTTCCGATGCTGATATTGGACGAGTATTTAGGGATTTCTTTTGTAATATATATCACCAAGACAGGAATATTGAGGAAGCGCAAGTGGAGGACTGGTTGAGGGAGGTATCTCTTCCAGAATTGACCCTGGAACAGAGTATCTCCCTCGACCGTGAGATTACACAGGAAGAGATCAGGCGGGCTATTTTAAAATGTAAAAAGGGTAAGGCATCGGGCCCGGATGGCTTGCCATCTGAAATCTATATGACCTTGGAGTCAAAAATTCTCCCATATCTCACAGTTCTGTTTAATCAGATTTTTCGGGAAGGTCTACCTCCTCCATCTTCTTGGAATAAAGCCTCCATAACCCTTATATTGAAACCAGAAAAGTCTGCTTCCAGCTGCGGTTCATATAGACCGATTTCCATCTTAAATTCTGACTACAAAATATTTACGTCAGTCTTGTCAGACAGGTTGGGAGCTGTAGTAACCGGGGTTCTGCATCCAGACCAGAAGGGTTTTGTGAGGGGTCGACAACTACATGAGTTGGCATATACGATCTTATAGCAGCCATTGATATTGCTACGACAGAGTCTCTCCCATTAGCTATTTTTACATTAGATGCAACCAAGGCCTTCGATAGGGTGAACTGGGCATACCTGTCGAGGGTCTTGAGTAGGTTTAACATCGGGGAGAGATTCCGGCGAACTCTGAAACTCCTATATCAGAACCCTTCCGCCTCTTTGTTGATAAACGGAGAGCTGTCTAAACCAATTAATATATTGCGTGGCACGCATCAAGGCTGCCCTCTTTCCCCCCTCCTTTTCGATTTATACATTGAACCCTTCGCTCAACGGCTGAGGGATGAGCGTAATTTTAAATCCTTTACGTATGGGGGTTGGGAGAAGAGGGTAGCCTTGTACGCGGATGATATCCTTGTCTTCTCCTCGGAGTTGACTACGGCACTCCCCAAAGTGATTGCTCTGGCTCTAGATTTTGGGAAGATATCAGGATATGAGATTAATGCTTCCAAAACTGACATCATGGTTTGGAATGATCCTGTACCCGCGGCCGGGGTTCAATTGAGCTCCGGCCTACGGTATTTAGGGATTAACATTGTCAGAGATATAAATGAAATTGCATCTTTAAATTTCACCATTGTTGCTAAAGAATGTAGAAGACTTATGCGATCTTGGTCTTCTCTTCCCCTATCAATCTTAGGCAGAGTAAATTTAATAAAAATGTCCATCTTGCCAAAAATATCCTTTTTGTTCAACACCATACCTCTTTTAATTTTAACCTTCCCTGATTACTAAACTTCAGAGTCATATTAGCTCATTTATTTGGAATGACCATACACCCAGGATTGCTTGGAAAAAACGTAGGCGGCGTAGAGAGAAGGGGGGGTTAGCGGCACCTGATTTTCAACTATATGCATGGGCATTTCAGCTTTCCCATGCCAGGATGCTTTTAAAAATGCCCTCAAACTCAGCTATTGGATGTATGTTTGCAGCATTACTTAGTGGAGAGGGGGTGACCCAGCAGGGCTTTATGTTTAAATTTGGAGACCCGAAATTTAAAAAAAAGTGAAATTGAAGGTGCTGCGAGACATGGCAAAAACGTGGAGTAAACTCAGGGGCGCGCTGAAGATTGGTTACTTTACAAGTAGGTCACCATTGTGGAATTCACCAGGCTCTCCAGATTGGTTGATGGACAGCCTTGCACTACCTCTGAGGGAGGCGGGCTTAGAGGTTTGGGGGGATTTATTTGTGGAAGGGGGTCTGCTTCCATGGGAGGCTCTATTATCCAAAATAGGTCCGGGCCTATCTAGGTTTAAGCTCCTTCAGATTGTAAGTTGGACACACTCACAGATCTCTGCTAGGAACAGTTGTTTGCTGGGAGGAGACCGTAACCTAGTGACACAGCTACTGGATAAACCATCAGCCCGAAAGGAGGTTTCGATATGGTATGAGCTATTATTAGAAGAACTGGATGGCGAATTCAAACTGCCAGATCTGTTGTGGGCTTCTACCATTATCGATCAGAATATTGAGAATCTGTGGGTTACATCTTTCAAGACCATGTGGGACATAGTGAAACCTGCTTGGCTTCGTAGGAACCATCTTTTTACCCTACATAGGGCCTACTACTCACCACAGAGACTTTCAAAATTTTCTAATGGCGTCTTAGTGGCATGCCCGAAATGCGGGTTGACTGCTGCCCCAGACATACACATGTTTTTGGAGTGCCCCATTTTGTCTCCGTATTGGAAGGCGATTAGTACATCTCTTTCATTGGTTCTGGGTTTTGAAGTCCTGATAACTGTTTCTCTTGTCATTTTTGGAGTTTCACCTGAAGTTCGGGGCCCGGCGAAGAACCTCCTTTTTTGTTGCATACTATTGGCCCGAAGAGAAATTTGCAGGAAATGGAAGGACCCGACCCCACCCACTGACTTTGACTGGCGCACCTCAGTTCTACAAACATCTAAAGCTGATTTAACAAGAGCCGGCAACTCTGACAAAAGAAGTTTTTGGCTTCAGTTGAATTGGGGGTAACTGGTATACTGGGCGATGGGGTTTTTTTTTTTTTCCCCCCAGGGTCCAATGATTAAGCTGCTTGGGGAATCTTATGTGCTGCTTATCCATTAGGGCACCCTCGAGATTGATTGCAATGGGTACTTGATTGCAGCTATATTTCCCTCTTTCTCTATTGCTTGTCTTGGGGAGCAGCAATCCCTCGTACCCCTAACTGGTAACCAAGGGCGGAAAATGAGGACCAAAAAAACAAAAAAAAAAACAACCCATGATGCTTTACTATCACTGGGGGATTGGGGACATACTAACTTGATGGGACTGGGCATTAATAATGTAAACATAACTTGCATTGTTATTCAAAAAGTAATACGCTGTAACTGTGGCATGGATCATTCTATTTCTTTCACTTTGTCGTGTGTAGTACCACATGTTGTATTTCTCATTTATGCTGGTAAAAAGGCAAAAACAATTTTAAAAAAGTATGCTGGTGTAGTAGGACCTATGCAGTATCCTCAACTGGACCAATCTAAATCTTGCCCTGATTGCCACCTCCCTGGGACTCTGCACCGCCTCTGCCCAGTCATCATCCTCCAACAATCCCACCTCGGATTCCCACGCCTTCCGCAACTTTATAAGTAGATCTGGTGAATTATTGAATATCTTCTTGTATGTGGAAGACAATGCCTTCTTCGGAATCAGGTCCAACAGTAGCCTGTCCTCCAGTGGGCTATATTCGGGAATCTGATGCCCCTCTTTGAGGTGCCTGCCCAGCGTGTGCTTCAATTGTAAATATCGATAATGTTCTGTAGGTGCCAGTTGAAATTCTATCTGTTGGTCTGAGAACAATTTCACTGCCTGCCGCTTCCACACATCTCCTAGTCGTATAACATCTATAAGCTTGTATTTCAAGAAGCCCTGCAACCGTCCCACCTCTCAAAGCATGCCGCTAGTCCACAGCGGTGTCTGCTCCGTTAACCGGCTGGCCCAACCCAGAAATCGATTAGCCTTGGCCCATGATGTCAGCACTATCTGGGTATGCTGCGGCACGTTGCCCTGCCTCTCCCGACCATATAATGCCCCTAGATAGCTGCCAGATCCCATTGCCCAGTGATCCACCCTGTACACCGGGTCACTCCTGTCTGTCTGTGAATACCGAGTCAATAATGACCATTAGGTGCGATGCCCAGTACTACTTTTCGAAGGTCTGGGATGGCAAAGCCTCCCTCAAACACTCCCTTCTGTAATTTGGCCAGTGTGATCCATGCGCCCCCTCATCCCATAACAACTTTCGTAGCTCACTATCTATATCCCTGAAGAATTTTTTTGGTACCAGACATGGAGTATTTTGTAGGACATACAATAACCGTGGTAAAGACATCATTTTGAAGAGGACCACTTTTCCCATCAGGGAGATCGGTAGTGTTCTCCAGTGGGCAACGTCTCTCTTCAAGCGCTCCAGCTGTGGCTTTAGAACAAAAAAGGACATTTATTGAAGCTTTTGTAAGGAGGGTGGGGGTACGGCCGTTCGTAAGTGGCATCGCCGGCCAAACCCTGATTACAGGTTAATGGTTCTAACTGGGCGACAGGTGCTCTGCAAATTGGGTAGTTATGAACCTATGATGCAGGGTGGGGTTTTTACATTCAGGGGGTAAGTTCACAAAATGTATTGTTTTTTCAATATGTAACTTTCATGATCCAATCTTTGAATTATCAATGCAGGTAGAATATGCAGGGCACTAGTTGTAGGTGGGACGGGCGGGGGGAGGTGGAGAATGGCGAATGGGGCTGTGCCCACAAGCTACAGCTACAATGAAAATCCTGACTTGGAATGTCAAAGGGGCAGGGGGACAAAATCAAACAGACCATGATCTTGCAGTACCTACGTCGACATTCCACTGATTTAGTCTTTCTACAAGAGACACATTTGAGAGTCAATCATTATTTAGCACAGAACAAATTTGAATATACCCTTCTGGCCCATGCAGGTTTGACATCGGGTTCCAGGTGAGTGGTGATACTGGCCAAAAACTCAATACCTCTAATATTGAATCGCACGTGACCCCTTAAGTAGTTTTGTGGCCCTGGATGGGATGTGGGAGGGCTGGAACCTAAACCTATGCTCCGCATACATACCACCAGGGCTACATGGAGGGGCCCTTCCGGAGCTGAGTGCATTCCTACTAGACATGCCCCCTCAGAGTGCTTAGTTTGGGGGGGACATGAACTTGGTAATGGCACAGGAGCTGGACAGAACGGGAGTGTCCACTCGGGGGGAGGGGGGACAGATCCCCTCAGGGCTTTTACGGAAGCAATGGAGCTCACAGACCTCTGGAGACATCACAATCCGACAACGAGGCAATATACACATATCTCTGCAGCGCTCTGCAGTAGAGCACGTCTAGACTATCTCTTTACAAAATGCATGTACATGGGACACTTTCGTGGGGCCCAACTCAAAGAAAGGGGCATATCAGATAATTCGCCAGTCGAGGTGCTGCTACAGGGCCCTAAGAGGTTACCATATCCTTCCACCACGTATATATCTGCTTAGCAGTTTAATGATGGGGATCTCCAAGACACATTTAAAGACTGAACACAGCAATATTTCAATGAAAATTCAGGGTTGGTAGAATCGCCGTGCACTCTATGGGAGGCATATAAAGTGGTGGCCAGGGGATACCTACAGGCAGTGGTAGGGGGACAGAGGAAGGAAAGGCATCTCAGATGCACAGAATTAGGAAATTAAATTGAAACCATTGATCGAGCTATACAATACTAAGAGTCAGCAACAAATAGGATGAAAGAAGAGAGTGTGGAATTGCTTAGGGACATCTCCCTGCCAACACACTCTATAGAGGACAGAGAAGCCGTAGATCAAGACTTGACAAAGGAGGAGGCGGAGGGGGCCATTGGGGACCTACAGTCCTGAAAGGCTGCGAGCCCGAATGGGCTTCCTGCAGAATTATTTAAATGTGTGGCACCTGGGGAGTCACAACCGATGTTAGATATGTTCTATACTGCATTGAAAGATGGGAGCCTGCTGGTAGATTTAAGAATGGCCCCATTTGTGGTCAACCCAAAGAAAACAGACCCCAGGAATGGTGTGGTTCCTATTGGCCCATTTCCCCTAATGAATTTTGAAACAAAGGTGCTGGCAATCCGGCTTTGACCCATCATCTCTACCATTGTACATCAGGATCAAACTGGATTCATGCCCTCAGAGAAGCACTAGATTGAACCTTAGACAACTATGTGGTGTAATGCATGCTATGGCTGCCATCCTAACTGAACCTGCAGTACTACTGTCACTAGATGCCCGTATGGCATTCAATAGCATTGAATGGTCGTATTTGCAAGGGTTCCTATCCAGGCTGGGCCTTAGACTGAATTTCTGCATGTGGGACTGCCTCCTCCACTGTGATCCAATTGCCCACGTTTGGGTTATAGGTCAGTGTCTAGATCGTTCAGGCTACACAGGGGCATGTGTCGGGGGTGCCCACTATCCACAATGATCTTTGCTCTGGCATTGGACCACTTGCGGCTTGGATCAGAGGAGACCCCTTAGTCCAAGGTATTGATGTTGGGGAAGGGTGGGAGAAGCGTATTTCACTAAATGCCGATGATGTACTACTATACTCACATAGACCGAGGCAGACATTCCACAGACTCATTAACATACTCCGGATTTTCGGTACATACTCCGGATACCAGATAAACTGGGATAAATCTCTTGTTTTTAATCTCACTGGTGAACTCCCATCTCTTATGGCTGACTGTGCGGCCCTACTACAACACAATAAATTAAAATACTTAGGCATATGGATCACAAAGTCATCGGAAGACTTCCTAACATTAAATATCCACTCCCAGTTGGTGAAACTGCGGAGAGATGTGACACACTGGCGGTGGGTACCGGTATCCTTAATGGACGGGACACTCTTGTTTGAAATAGTGGCCATACCGCAACTAATTTATACACCCCCCACAAGTTCCCGTGTACCTTTTTCCAGGCAATCGAGGGGAACACAGTAGCCTATTGTGGGAGGGAGGCAAGCCATGAGTGGCTTTACGTAAACTGCAACAGGGGTTTACGAGGGTGGATTAGCAGTACCAGACATTCGCAGCTACTGCTTGGTGGCCCAGCTAATTAACATTAATGGCCGGGCTTTCGCACCCCATGCTGAACTGGCATATGGAGTCGATCGGCATGCAATGGGGAACGGTGGGTATGTGTCGCACTGCACTGTTGAAAAAGAGGGAGGGCTCTACATCTTCGCACTAAAATGGTCGTCTGAGCGTGGCACGCAGCCACTAAGCTATTGGGGTGGGACTCTAAATTGACACAACAAACACCACTATGGGTAAGTGATGATCTGAGTGAAGTGGGAAACCAACAAGGATTCCGTAGATGGAGCCTTATTGTCATTGACACCCTGGGGGATATATGGCAGAACAGGACCATGGTCACATTGTGGATCTCCAGACAGAATGTCAAATGGAAAGCAGGTTCGATATATGCAAGTGAGGCATGCTCTATGATGCCATGTGCCTGAAGGGGAGTTGTTACCTGACTACTCCTCGCCGGAAGATTGGTTGTATTAGACCCCATGACTGAGTGAGCGGTTTCCCTTACTTACTGGAAGTTAATGAACAATCTCCCAGACCCCCTGGGCAAGCTGAGAGAAGCCTGGGAATCGGACTTGGGTCTACTTGAGGAGGATGATTGGCAGGAAGTGATTTAGAGTCCTAGAGAGGTAGCCATATGGGCAAGGGTCAGGCAAATTCAACTCCCAAGTCGTCCACAGGTCATACATCGACAGAACACTTCAACATAGGATAATCAGATCTGACACAGACCTTTACACCAGGGTGTGTGGGAGACAGGCACCTTCTTCCATATAATCTGGGAATGTCCTAAGATGCAAATATACTATGCAGGAGTTGCTGGGGTGATGGCCCGTATGGTGGGTGTGCCGGTCTACTTGGATGCAGGCTGGCACCTACTAGGAGTCACGGGAGAGATCAGGTGGCCCATGCGTACGATAACTTGGTTCATGCTGGCCTCTGGAGTGGTGAAACAAAATATTGCAAGGTCATTGGGGGCGGAGGATCCCCCGAAGCTTATCAAATGGAAGCTTGATCTGATTGGTGCAGACTAGCTGAAATAGTTGTATACAAAAGTAGAGGTTCCCCCCAAAAATGGGAAAAAATCTGGACCCCATGGGAAAAGTATAGGAACTAGATGGAAGTGGGGGTTGAAGGGAGACGACAACAGAGTACTGAATGTGGGGAGTAGTTGGTGCTATGAATACAAACTATTCTATGCCTCTGTACTACTGTGCCTCTTGTTCCTAATATTACCAAAATGCATCTACTTGCTATTGTCGGCTTATATCAATGGATCAACTGTATGCTTAATAAAAATAATTTTTTTAAAACAGATTAAACACATACATATAGCTTTGTTTATTTGAAAAATATATTTAATAGTACAATAACATTCTGGAAAAAATTCTAAAAATATTACATAGTTTAAATTATTTCTGAAAAATAAATTCCTTAAAATAATTTATTAACATTTTGTAAACAATTTTTTAAAGTACTTTCCCACGCTTTTCCATTGAGTTCAATGGGAGAAATTACCCTTTTTTTCCTTTTTACTCTCAGGGTTCACAAATGCGGTTGGGCATCTGTATCTACAGTCTGTAGAGCTTTGCGGTGAAAATCAGAAGCAAGGAACAGCTGTTGTAAGGTAAGTCAAGATTATGGGTGGCATACTTTATTGTAAGGCGAGAGGAGGGAGGAATAGATCCATGTTAGTAAGTTGTATGTTTTGAATGTTTTAACCACTTTTTCATTCCTCTACAGCTAGCAGTTGTAGTCCCACATCGGGCTGATTGTTTATTTGCTTTAAAAAAACAAATTTTAAGAAAGAATAGGACTTATTTTAAAGCATAATGAGAAAAGAAAAAATAATTTGAACAGTTTTTGCAGCGTGTTTTTGAAAACTTTGTATATGGTGTTCATGCCACTAAAAACATGTGGGAGTAAAAACAAAATGGATGGCTTGGATCAACTATAGGATTTTGGTGACATTTTGAATTTTTTTCCTTGATGTTTGGTTCAAACAAAGCATTTTGACTGTGCATCATTAAATTTGGGACAAAGCTTCGAAGCATATGGATCGAATACTATCGTTGTCTGAACAGTGAATTGGATAAATTGAATTATTGTTGATTATTCTTTTTTTTTTTTCTAAACCTATTTTTCAGGATTTTGTTTTGGGGGTTGCATTTTTTTAGACAACACGTAATTTTTTTCAACAGTAGATTTGTTGGAAAATATGGCTATGCCAAGCTATGTTGCCTCTGTTAGTTTACAACTGGATTTGGATACCTTTATGGAATATGGATTTGTTACTTTGGATTATTGAAGTGTTCAAGACTCTTGCTGAAGTATAGTTGTTTAAAATCACCATGAGTTGAAGAAAAGACAACTTCTGGTAAGAACCCCGACATTTCATATAGGTGTTAGTCTTTGTTTGAAATGTAGTATGGGTGCAATGTTAACAAAAATCAGATTGGCCGCACTCTGCTAGTCCTACCAGCGTGTTACCCCAAAGAATTGTGGTCCATGAAGTAGCGTCGGCGGGTACGCCTATGCCAAAATTTTAAAATGAAAAGTGTTGCGTTAGCCATTCCTGGACACGTGTTTCGAGGTAGTTGCCTCTCGTCAGCAGGGAGTAGGTATGTGTGTAGGGTTGCTGCGTAGGCTGCCAAAAAATATTCTCAGGTAAAGTTCCACTCAAGGCGCGCAGGTGCGTAGCCATGGGCTCGTCAGCCCCACCGGCTCAAGGGAGCCTGAATGTAAACACCTGCGTGCCTTGAGTGGTACTATACCTGAGAATATTTTTGGCACCCTACGCAGCAACCCTACACACACACCTACTGACGAGAGGCAACTACCTCGAAACACGTGTCCAGGGATGGCTAACGCGACACTCATTTTTATTTTAAACTTTTGGCATAGGCGTACCCGCCGACGCTACTTCATGGACCACAATTCTTTGGGGCAACACGCTGGTAGGACTAGCAGAGTGCGGCCAATCGGATTTTTGTTTATATTCAGGCTCCCTTGAGCCAGTGGGGCTGACGAGCCCATGGCTACGCACCTGCGCGCCTTGAGTGGTACTATACCTGAGAATATTTTTGGCAGCCTACGCAGCAACCCTACACACACACCTACTCCCTGCTGACGAGAGGCAACTACCTCGAAACACGTGTCCAGGGATGGCTAACGCGACACTCATTTTCATTTTAAACTTTTGGCATAGGCGTACCCGCCGACGCTACTTCATGGACCACAATTCTTTGGGGTAACACGCTGGTAGGACTAGCAGAGTGCGGCCAATCGGATTTTTATGGGTGCAATGTTGTCTAGGTAGTCTGAAGCCACCATAAAAAAAATGTGTTGAAATTGACCCAATAATCGCTCTGACATTTCTATTGTTATTTTTGAAACATGTGGGTTCAGACTACCTTTCAATGATTGCTCTATTCTCATTTCTTGGAAACTTTGCTCCTTGCTCAAAATTTCTAAGAAATGCTGAAAGTTTGGGTGAGGTTTTCCCACTCATTTGTTGAGGGAGTTGTCATCCCTCTCTTTCTTTATTAGTCGTTGCACTTCTTTCTAAGCAGGTTGTGTAACAGTTCCACCATTTAAAGGGAACCTTGGCTTCCTCCTGCAGCTTGACCCGCTTAGATGGCCAATCCATATGTCCGCAAAGTAATTTAGTAAGGTAGCCAATTTGTCATTGTTTGTAAAATACTCAGATTCAGTAATTGATGTGTAGAATTCATCCACACTGTCAGGCGGTACAAAGCAGAATGCAGTAAGGTACTTAAATTCATACTGCAGTTTACTTCTGAAATGTAATACTCCGCTAAGGATGTATTTTGGATTTATACCAATAGACCTCTCTAATAAAGGAAAAAAGTCCTTGAATCCATGGATATGGGGATATAATTTCATAATGATGTTGTTCTTTGGTAATTCAAAATCAATTATCCCTTTTCTAGGACTTTTATTGAGTATTTTAGATTTTACAACAGTTTTTTTTTATTTCAACACTTTATTTTCCAAATAAAGAATGTGAATCACATAGCATTGCAAACAATCACATTTCAAATAGAAAACGTTGCCCCTAACAGTTCAACAACAGTAGTAGTTACGTTAGCAGTCCATGCTATGGTGTTGCACATCCCCCCACTCCTTCTCCTGTTTGTCACCCGCCCAAACCCCATTTTCATGCATAAAGGCATAGCAATTAACTTTACCACACAGTGAGAGCTACTCGAGCACCTACTCTCCCAATTGGTATCTGCAGAAGAATCTTCGGAGTCCAAGAACCGCCCCCCTCATCCTACACCCTCAGGCACTATGCCATTATCTGTCTGGGTGGTGGAAGCCTGCTGAACGGCAGACAAATAGTCCCTTAGCGGCCCCCATATAGCTCTAGGCTGTGATGTCGATGGCATTAGATTGGCATAGGTCTCAGCGTTGATGTTGCAATACACTAAGCTGTTTAGCCAGTCTTGTAATTTAGGACCGTTTTTCCTGCCCCAGTGGATAGAGATTTCTCTTTTAGCCAGAAGTCGCCCCAACGATGCCAACCTCCTAACTTTTGGGGGGATCTGTACCGTGTATCCCAGTAGCGCAATCTCAGGGAGAGGGTCGAGCGGAAGGCCGATCATCTTCCCTAGTGTCGTGTGCACAGCCGACCAGTAGACATGTAATCGGTGGCAGGACCAAGCCAAATGTATAAAGTCAGCGTGTGAGGCAGTGCATTTTAAACATGTATGTGGCCTAGTGGCATCAATCTTGTGTGCCATGTCAGGTGTGAAGTAGGCGTGGTGAGGAAATTTAAAGTGGAGCAGTTTGTGGCGGCTATTCAGTGAAATTTCCTTAGTTGCTTTACAACATTTTGCCCATTGATCATTTGTTATAAGCCCCCCTGTATCCGCTTCCCAAGCTTGTCAGAGTTTGGAGTCGTTCACGGGAATCATATTGGTACAGGCCTTGTACATTTTGGAGATGAGGAGAGTTCCTTTCGGATTCTCTATGACCAGAGTGAGCTGGGGGAAAGAGTCGGGCTCGACGGGGAATGTAGAGACCTCGGCCCGCAGTGCCGATCTCATGCGGGTCATAAGAAAACGAGTCATGAAGCTGCAATCCGGGAACCTGGGGTCTTCGTCCAGTGAGAAAATATGTCCCACCGGGAAGAGATCACCCACCTTAACAATATCCAATGCGGTCAATGCGCGCTGTACTAGGCCCTTTCCAGTGATTGGGAACCATCTGGCATTAGGCAGTGGCAGAGCAGAAGAGTATAGTGTCGTAGCACCCGTGCGTTTCCTCAATTTGCCCCACGCCCAAGAAGTGGTGAACGCTGTCTGAATGTTGTGTCTATCTCGCGAGAAGCTCCTGGGTAAGACTTCGGCCAATTTGTCAGGGAGTACCAGGTCAGCCTCAGGCCTAAGGAATGGAATGTGTGCATCCGGATGGAACCAAGCGAACGCGTAACAACACTACGCCACTAAATAATACAGTTGGAAATCCGGAACATTGTACCCTTCTCTGTCGTACGGTAGGGTCAGGATAGACCAGCGAATGCGCGGCCTTTTCCCACCTGAAATAAAGCGAACCATGTGTTTTTGCAAAGTGCGAAAGAAAACGTCCGTAAGGGGTATTGGGATATTATTAAATAAGTATAAAAACTTAGGAAGGACCACCATCTTCAGTATAGCTACTCGGCCTGCCAAAGACAATGACAACCTCAGCCAGTTGTCGACTTGATCTTCTAGCGTTTGGACAGCCTGCCCATAGTTTAGGCAGATGATGTGAGTAGTATCAAGATGGATGTGTATTCCCATATATTTCACTGAATCGTGGCACCATTCGAGGGGGAATTCATAGTCCCATTGGACAGTGCTCGCTGTTAGCGGGAATATGACGGACTTGTGCCAGTTTATTCCCAGCCCTGAAAATCTGCCAAAGCGGATAATTTCCTGGATGAGAGGCGACAGGTTGAGGTGTGGCTCCCGGATGTAAAGGATGGTGTCGTCTGCATAGAGGGAAGCCAGGAGTGGGCTAATATTAAACTGCAGGCCCCAATGTAAGTAGCGCTCTTGAAAATGCCTGATTAGTGGGTCCATGGCTAGTATGAACGGGAGTGGGGAAAATGGGAAGCCCTGACTGGTCCCTCGTGAGAACTGAAATGGTCTGGAGAGGGTTCCAGTCAAGCGGAGGCGCGCAGTTGGGCAGTAGGGCCACGGTGGCAATGAAGCCGTAGGGCAGTCCCATTCGCTGCATTACCTAGACGAGGAAGGGCCACTCCAAGGAGTCGAATGCTTTCTCTGCGTTGAGTAATAGCGCCGCCGAGGGGATGTCCGGTTGTATTCTGTGTATCACCACAAATAATGTACAGAGATTCAGAGAAGTCGAGTGGCGTGGGACAAATCCCGATTGCACCGGGAGATAATGTATTCCATCAGCTGTGACAGCCTATTTGCGAGTACTTTCGCCAAGATTTTGTAGTCCAGATTCAATAAGGACAAAGGCCTATACGAATCGCACTGTCTGTGATCTTTGCTGGGTTTCGGGAGAAGTACTATAACTGCTTCATGCAGTGTGGGATGGAGAATTTGTGACTCCAATGGTTCCGCATATACCTCAATCAGCTGCGGGGACAGAATGTCATTGAATTGCTTATAGAAGTACCCTGTGAAGCCATCAAGGCCTGGGGCGGTAGAGCCCGCAGGGTGTCAATGGCCAGGGTAACGTCCGCAAATGAGATCAGTACCGCCATGAATTCTTGCATGTGTTTCTCCAAATAAACCAACGCGATTTCTTCTAGGTAGTCTGTCTGAACCTTGCTATCGGGTTCCGTCCTGGAGGTGTACAGTGTTGTGTAAATGTCTAGGAACTCATCCCTAATAGTGGAAGTAGTGGTAAGAGTCTCGCCGTTCGCAGATTGAAGTTCAGTGATGTATGTTTTGCTGTACTGTGACCTCAGCATTTATGCTAGCACCCTTCCCTGCCGCTCTCCCTCTCCATACCGCCGGGCCGTGTGGTATCTCCCCAGGTATAGTATCTCCCGGTCTGCAGTGTCCCTATATTCAGACAAAAGGGCAAGTCTCTTCGCCTGGTAATCTGGATTCGGGGAACCCGATGCCTTGGAGTCTCATGTGGCAATGTCTCGTTCAATACGGGTCAGCGTGTCGCGGAGATCCCCAAGAACTCCCTCCTGCTTAGAGATGCAAACTCCTCTAATGACATCTTTAAAGCCCTTCCACGGTACTGCCATGGTATCTACCGAGCTAGTGTTAAGCTCGAAATAGTCCTCCATAGCTTTGCGCACTTCTGCCTTGAACAAGTCATCTTGCAGGGCACTGCCCGGGAAACGCCATTGCCTATCATACCCTTCAGGCCGTGGGATTTTTAAATGTAACGCTATCGGGGAGTGATCAGAATATGTGCTAGGAAGCGTGATGTGGGAGTCGAACCAGTCTGTAATCTTGGGAGAGAGCAGCCAATAGTCAATCCTTCTCCAGGTACTATGGTGGCCAGAATGGTGGGTGTATTTAGTGGTGGTTGGATTATGGTGACACCAAATGTAGACAAGTGTAAATTGATCGCAGAGGTCCCTCAGGGTCCGCCTCACCCTCAGTTTCATGTCAGGGGCATGAGAAGTGCTGTCCAGCGTGGGGTCGATAAGTAAGTTGAGATCACTGCCCAGTAGCAAGTGTGAAGGCACGTGTTTTGCGATCTGGGCGCTCAGGTCATGAAAAAATTCACAGGCATCTACATTTGGAGCGTAAACGTTAACTAAGGTGACTCTATGGCCATGAAGGGCACCCGTGACCACTAGATACCTATCCGCTGGATCTCGGTTCACCTCACTAAGGCTAAAGGGGATTCTCTTGTGAATTAAGATTGCAGTGCCCCTGGCGTAGTTGCTGTAATTTGCAAAGAACCTGTGTGCCCTAGCTGGCGCCAAATCGGGCAGCGTCCAAGGGTGGAAGGTGCGTCTCCTGTAAATATACTATGTCAACGTTGTGTCTGAGAAGATAGTGAAGTACCTGCCACCTCTTGCCAGTGTTGTTGAGGCCTCTGACATTCCAGGTCATCAGGGTGATGGGCGAGGGCCCCTGAACGTTACCTAACCGTGCCATCAGGGTAAAGTGAATACATTCTCCTGTCAGAACTGTGGTGCATCTCAAACATCTCTAGCAATGCTAAACAAAAGTGTGTACAACAATTAGTGAAATGTGCAAACCCCCTACCACCCCCCCACCCAGCCGCCTTCTAACCCAAAGGAGGCCAACCCTCAGTGAACATTCGAACCCGGGTGGCGTATGGACCACCAGGGTAACTAGTGCGACCCAGGTAATGGGTCCCATTGCAAAGAGGAATCAACTCAGTGGATATACCAGGGGGGTGGCAGCGGGAGATCAAGCCAGCCACTTGTCGTAGCTAAGTATGAAGCAGAAAATGTCCCTAATATGTTGCTGCGAAAGCATGATTGCAGTCAAATACGTCACCCAGTGCCTGGATTAGAAAAGAGCTCTGCACTGGCATCAAGGCCGCTGTGAGATGGGGAAGTGAGAGCTCCCCCCGTCGTGGTCTGCGGATTTCGCTATCTATATGTGCGACAGAAGTCCTGCACCTCTGCCGGGGTGTCGAATATGCAGGATCTGACACCCACATCCACCTTGAGTCTTGCTGGATAAAGCATGCCATATTTGAGTCACAGTTTGCATAACATTGCCTTCGCCCCCTGGAATTTACGGCGGGATTCCTGTACCATCGGTGTAAAGTCCGGATAAAAGGACAACTTTGACCCCTGCCTTTCTACATCACGCGCTCTCTTGCCATCCTTAGCACAGTATCTCGGTCCCTAAAATTCAGGAGACGGGCCACGATGGGTCGAGGAGAGGGAGGCCCGGGTTAGGCCTGGGACCCAGCGATCTGTGTGCCCTCTCTACCACAAATCCAGGTGTGAAGGACTCAATGCCAAATAGCTCAGTGAGTAGCTTTTCTACAATTAGGTCCATCTGGCCCGTGGCCATTGTCTCTGGAACCCCCATGATGTGGACGTTGTTACGGCGTCCTCGTGCTTCCAAATCCTCATTTTTAATGGCCACTTCTTTGACCAGATGTTCCGCCCGTTCCAGGGATTGGGCGGTTCCTTCCTCAATATCTGATGTCCTAGCTTCCGCCATTTCTAATCATCTGTCGTGTACCTGTATTTTGGCTCCCAGAAACAAGATGGTCTTGTCCAGGGCGTCAAAGCGGGAGCCAGCCTTCATTTCAAGCAGCAGCGAAGCCACGGATGCTTCCGGGGTTACAGGTAGGACTGCGTTTTTCATGTTGTTAGCCATCTATGATGTATGCGACGATGTGCCCTCAGCCACTTTTTCAAATGGGAGGGTCATCTGCCTTGGATCCCTGCGTCCCATAACGCAGCAGCGGAGCTCATGGAGAGGCTGCGCAGGCTGGGGCAATGGACTGAAACCTCTGTCTTCCAACAAATACAGGCGGCAAGGCCCCGCAGGCACCTCAGGTTCCCAAGATGTCTGGACCACCCTGGCGTGCCAGTGGAAGAAGAGGGTCGCACCAGTACACAAAGTGGCTACTCCCACCCAGGCAGGGGGCAATGTAAGACCTCAGGAGGAGCGGCAGAGTGTTGTGCAGGCCAACAGTAGGAACATGGTGCATGGGCGCTAGGTGACAGCACAGGTCTGTATTACTTTAATGTTAGCGCTCTGTGGGCAGTGTTGGAGCGTGCGGTGACCACGGTATGCAGAGAGCCAGCCAAGTCAATGCAGTCTGGGCGAAGCCCCGCAGTCCTCAGTGATTGTGCGCTGGTCAGCTTTCCATCCCTCTCTGATCGCGCCTTGCTGTGTGCGCCCCCCGCTGCAACCGCAAGCGTATCCGGCCGACGCCCGAGCCCCCGATCGCTACTACATGCGGGCCCTGTCCCCCTACACATTCGGAGCATTCACAGTAGGGACGTGGGGCCGGGAGTGCGGCCAGACAAGCGTGGTGGGTACAAGGGAAGGGAGGGGGGTCGGGAATGGCACCAGCGCAGGCTCAACTCACTGGGCAGCCGGTCGATCACCGCAGGCGCTCCAGCTTCACGTCCGCAGGGTCTTCATGTAAATCCGCCCAGCGCCGCCGGGCGCGGCAAGGCAGGTCCTCTCCATGCAGCTCCCGAGGGGCCGCAACTCCGGCCGAGGAGCAGATCGGCGAGCCACAATTAATTTTTGGGACGTATCGCCTCCTCCGCTACCGTGACTTCAGCGCCCAAGTTCACTCATTGTGTGGGGGAAATTGCCGACTGGCCTGGCCGATCTCCGGAGCTTCTCTACTGAGCGGCCATCTTAGCCGCCGGCTTGGCCATGCCCCCTAGATTTTACAACTGTAACTAATTCAGTGTATGTTGGCATTTGCTTATTTGAGCGTAAACCGCCCATAAATTATGCTTTTTTTATTTACCATAACTTTTCCTTCAACACCAGGATAGTGAAAGCTATGTAAATACAATGACAATTAAAAGCACACACTTCACAGCTCAGTTAACTCTGCACTACCACTCAAAAAGAAGCTTCAAGTGATTTAATCAGCTAAAGCCAGTACTGGCTCCCAAGCATCGTCTACATTTGCAGATAGCCCGTCACAATTGCAGATTAAGAAATTGTGCACATTTACATTTCTTTCAGGCAAGCAGCACGCTGTCAAAGCCATGTTTAACTGTCTGGCATGCTTTGGTTGTACATCATAAGGAGACTCCCTGAATGACACTTCAGCTGAAGAGGCTGAGGAATGTGCCCGCCACTTCCCATGACACCACAGCCCCCCTGGGGGTCCCGCCCTACACACTGAAGACCTCTGGCTAAGAGAACCAAATAAGGTGTTGGGTGTCTTCAATCCACGTTAAGAGATATAGTCGTAGGGATCCTGGGTAAGGATTTTCTGATTTGCGTGTTATGTTCTGGAATTTTTCCCCCATTTGAAATCTACATTTTATTACTCAATATCTGCAAATTCAAGCCCATATATTAAATAGTTAATTAAACTTTCAGAAAATGTCACTCTAAAATCAGTGTAATGTCTTGCCCAAAAGAATTGATAAGACACTGGGTAAAGCAACAGTGAGAGACACAAGTAACCTGAGAAAGAAAGTGAAGAAACTTGCGAAAGATTTCTTTCCCGGGGGACAGCCTAGATGATTGAGCAACTGCCAATACCTTAATACCTCTGGTGTACTTGGATCTTCAGCTATATCAGGATTGGACCTGTAAATTCAAAAACTATACTACAACCCACTGCAAGAAGGATGGTGATAGATTTTGGGAGGTATAGACTAATTATTGGCTTCTTATATTTCAGTGTAGTCAAAGGTGTTGCCCCTTCATTATTACTACCAGCTGTGAAGTTTTTTCAATTTGTTAGAGTGGGAGGGTTGGTTCCTGACCTGTTAGACCTTGCATCTTTGGTATGGTTCTTCCCTAACTTTTGGCATTCAACCATCCTAGTTTTGGCGACTCGTTGTTGGCGGCCTGGTTGTTGGCGGCTTTTTATTGTGCATTTCTTTTAACGGGCATGTTGGTACTGTAAATGCCACTAACTGTATTCTAATTTGTTAACCGAATATTGCTGACCTGTCTGAGTTAAGCCGACCAGCTCATTTGGTTTGTTATGTGTTAAAAATAAGTCATAAAATGTATTTAAAAAATGTGTTTGGTCAAATAGGCTTAGAGAATAGCGACCCTGTCTGACAGTGTTTTGTCGTCTTTAAGCTACTTTAAGACATTTGTAAGGGTCCTGGGTAAGGACTTTGATCTGATTCATATGTGCTTGTCATTTAATGTAATTTTGCCCTCATTAGAATTCTGAATTTTATTACTCAATATCTGCAAATTCAAGACCATGTATTTAACTGTATATTAAACTACAAAAAATGTCACTCAAAAATCACTGCATCATCTTGCCCAGGGACCCAAAACGTTGATTAGATAGTGGGTAGAGCGACAGTGAGAGCTAGTTAGCCTGAAAAGAGAAGTTAAGAAACTTATGAAAGATCACTTTCTCTGTGGTCAGTCTAGAAGATAGACCACCTTAAGCAACTACCCATACCTTAATACCTCTGTTTTAGAAGCTTTAGCAGTCTCCGTATTGAAACTTTAAAATCATAAGCTACAAGACCCCTACTGCAAGTTTCTTGTCGTAACCTTTTGGCAGCATAGACACCTGCCATCACATGCGCTTTATTTGTGTATTTTATGATAGTTCTTGACTTCTTATGTTCCAAGGTGTAGTCCGATGTATTGCCCCTTCATTATAACTGCCATCTGGATTGGTGTTTTCTTTGAGGGGGTGTTGGTTAATCCCCAACTTTTTGCCTTCAATCCTATGTTTTTGATGTCTCTGATTTTGGCAGCTCTAGTTTTGAAAGCTCTAGTTTTGGCTGCTCTAGTTTTGATGGCTCTATTATTGGTGGCTCAGTATTTGGCATCTCTTTCTATTGTGGTGCATTTCTTTTGATGGACATTTTAATGCTGGAATAGCCGCTACATGAGTATCTAAGATAATAGAATACTGCTGTCCTGTTACTAAGTTAAGCCCACCAGAGCTTATGGTCTTGTATACATTGATTTGTTGTGTGTTGAAAAATGTAATAAAACAAAGTATTTAAAAAACCTTTAGTCAAATAAGCTTAGAGAATGGTGTTCCCTTCTGACAAGGTGTTGGGTGTCTTTAAGCCACTTAAAGACCTTTATTTGTAAGGATCATGGGTAAGGACTATGGTATGATTCATGTGTATTTGTAATTTTATGGAATTGTGCCGCCATTCAAATTCTGATTTTTATTACTCAATAACTGCAAATTCAAACCCACATATTGAACTGTATATTAACCTTCAGAAAATGTCACTCAAAAAACACTACAACGTCTTGCCCAGGTTTACAAAAAATTGATAAGTAGACAGTAAATAGCGCGACAGTAAGAGGCAAAGGGAGCCTGAAAAGAGGTTAAGAAACTAATGAAAGATCACATTCTCTGTGGGTAGCCTACATGAAGCACAGCAGTGTCTGAATTGGTAGTGAAAATGTAAAAGCTACACAACAAGCCACTGCAAGGAGGCTGGTTATAGCTTTTGGGAGGCATAGACACCTGCCACCACCTACTCTTTGAACTTATTATGATAGTTCTAGAATTTTTATATTCCAAGGTAGCCAGATGTATTTTCCCTTCATTACTACCAGCTTTGATGTCTAGTTTTGTTTAGGGGTGGTTGTTTATTTGCCTGTTAGACATGAAATCTTTAGTATGGTTCTCCCCTAACTTCTTGCCTTCAACACTCCAATTTTCGGAGGCGGCGTTGTTGGCGGCTTAGTATTTAGCAGCTCAATAATTGACAGTTCTCTTTTTGGTAGCTCTCTATTTGACAGTTCACTTTTTGGCTGCTCACTATTTGATAGCTCAGTTTTTGCGGTTCACATTAAACTCTGAAAATGTTGCACACAAATCACTGAAATGTCTTCCCCAGGGTTCCAAAATATTGATAAGTGGGTAGAGCAACAAAGAGATCTATATGTAGCCTGCAAAAAGGTTAAGAAACTGATGGAAGATTACTTTCACAGGGGGTCAGCCAAAAAGGTAGGACACGTTGCCCAACTGCCTATGCATTAATACCTCTGGTGTACTTGAAGCTTCATGGTTAGCAGAGCGGTGCCCCACTTTTCCAGAGGCACATTGAAGCTTCAGCAATGTCAGAATTAGAACTGTAAATTCATAAGCTACTTACAAAGCTATTGCAAGGAGGTTGGCGATATTATTTGGCAAGCCTAGACCCCTCCTTCCACCTACTCTTTATTTCGGTATATTATGCGAATTCTTGACTTGTATTCTCAGCTAGTCAGATTTGTTGCCCATTTTTTACTTCTAAAAGCTGTGATGGCTTGGTTTTTTTTTGGGGGGGGGGGGTGAAGGTGTCCAGGGGTTTGTTCTTCTCTTGTTAGTCCTGGCATCTTTGGTGTAGTCTTCCTCTAACTTTATGCCTTCAACCCTTCTGCATTTGGTGGCTCTGTGTTTGGCGGCGGCTCACTATTGGGCATCGGCTCTCTATTGGGCATCGGCTCTCTATTGGGCATCGACTCACTATATGGCAGCTCTGTTTTTGGGAACTCGCAGGACACATTGAGCATCTGCCCCTTCCCTAATTCTTCTATTCTACTTGAAGCATCAGCAATGTTAGAATTGGTACTGAAAATTCAAAAGCTACAAGACAAGCCACTGCAAGGAGGCTGGTGTTAGCTTTTGAGAGGCATAGATACTTGCCACCACCCACTCTTTATTAGGGTTCATTATGATAGTTCTAGATTCTCATATTGCAAGGTAGTGAGATGTGTTGCCCCTTCATTACTACTAGGCCTGGGCAGAGCAAAGCGACCAAAAAACTGCACCGCGCGAAGCTCCGTAAGCGGCAGAGTGAGTTAGGTTCTGACATTCACGCTGATTTTTAGCCCCAGATGTTTGTCCCATGCTGGAAAATCTGCGCAAACAAAACCATGCACAGCGCAAGAGGACACTGCTTCTTTCTGCCGCTTGAGTAGATAGTCTACTCGAGTGGCAATTTCCTCAATGTGAACGGAAGCTTTTGCAATGCAACTGTTCTCGGCCATCCGTGACCACCCGTTTTGGGAAATCTGCCCAGCAGGTGGTCTGGAGGAAGATATTCCTCACTCACACTCGCCAACTTAACATTGGTGAATGAGAGCGAGGAAAAAAGCTCTGCGGAGCGGAGTTTTTAGGGACTCCGCTTCGCAGAGTGTGGATGACTCCATGAACGGAGTGCAGTTCACAGCTGTGAGAGGCTGGCTTAGAATATGGTGCACATTTATTCAAGTGAAGCACCTTGAACTAATGCAGACAACCCTTATGGTGATTTTAGTGGTCTTAGACAACCTTGGAAAGCTCTCTAAATGGTAGCTGTGGAGAGTAGACTGCTGGCTTAGTCCTGAAGGAGTGTAAAGCAGCTCATTTTACCTGTACTTAATCTTATGGTTTAAATCAAGTGAAATAGAACCACACAGTATACTACTAAAAATATGTATTTTATTATCAACACTCACTAACACATTGTAATATCTCCTACCCGGAGATATAAACGCAATACACACAAATACTTAGGAAATAGAACATGGATGTAGCACAAATACACAGAGGTCTCCAGGGGGAGACCATATAATAAAACTGTGGGGTGTAAACCATGACTCACATCATGACTGGACCCAGAAGACGTAGAAGTGCTGGGGAGCTAAGGAACCACCCAAGGTAAGTACCCAGGAACCCCACGGAGGCTGTGTGCAGAGCCTGAACAGGACCGCATGATCAACACAAGACAATGGGTAAGTCACGGTTGCAGTTTTAAATAAAGACCCTTCCCAGAGGATCCTGAAGAAACCCTGTGGAAGATGGAAAGTTGGATAGTCACTCCACCCATGGATACCCCAGGAACCAGGATACCTACACATGGGAAGCCGGGTGCATAGGTATGAAGTGTCGTCAGAAACCGCCGTAGAGCACAATGGAGGACTTCAGAAAATATGCAGCTGGAGAAGAAGACTGAGGAGTCCAGTGGAACCCAAAGGTGGATTCAAGATGAGAGGTACCTGCAAGCAGAGGGGACAGTGTCTAAGCCACTCAGGAGTGACCAGGAGGCACGGAAGACAAATGCCCACCGATGTAGATAGATGCAGAAGAGTTGATGGTACCTTTGAAGTTGCAGCTGTGCGGAATAGGCGACAGTGTGGAAGACCAGGACCTGTTTACGAGCTGTCCCACGTCGGATGTCGAGAGCAAAGGGGGGGGTCAGTGTCCAGCAGGGGCACCAACAAGCCTTGGCAGCGTTAAACAAAAGTGGTCATCAAAAAAGGTGCAGTAGATTACATTGCCACCTATTGTGTGATACAGCATACATGTTTTCATGCTTACAAAGAGGAATGTTTAGTTCCTTCAAAATAAATATACTCAGCACGTTTGGCATGAACACCAGATTTAACAGTTTTATTATAGTTCATTTTCTTTTCAGATAACCATTATCTCTTCTTCCTTGACCAATTTATTACTTCTGAGATGAAACCACCTCTCACGAATAAAGCGCTATTACATGGTTTGTGCTGGCTGCATCATAGAGTAATTATTAATAACTTTGAGCCATGCAAAACAGCAGATGTGCTGCTATATAGCATGGCTCAAAGGCATTCACATTGACTAGGTCAATAGCTTGGGAATTGCAAAGACCAATTGGCTTTGCCTATGCTTTTAAACCAGGTGCATTATTTTTAGCAGGTTCAGACGATGTGCAGTCAACCTCTCTGTGCAGTCCCTCTTACGAGTGTCACACTCTGCTACTACTGCATATTATCACTTCCCCATGCTCCGGCATCTTGTTTTATTTCAGTTAGGGTCCAACAGTACTGCCAGGCCACTCTTTATGTCATTGTGCAAATTTGTTTTATTTATCGTTCTTAAGTACCAATCAGCCATCTTGGAAATGTAAATAAACGTTTTCAAATATTATGCCAAATGGCTGCCACTCCATGATGAGGTAGGTGCATATGACATCTCTCAATTCTATTCCACACAATTCACTGCCACACAGCTAAACACCGCCCAACATAATTACACTCCACGTAGTCCCACACAATGCAAAACGATTCAGCTCCACATATTTAAACTCTACTCAGTACCACATAAATACACCCCACAAAAAACACTCTATGCCACATAGCAACAATCCACATAAATACACTCCACACTGCCACATAATTCCTATCAGCACAATTTCACTCAACTCCTCACAGTTCCACTGTTATGAAACCCAATGTACCCTAATATAGGCCTAGGTAGTTGCACGACCCTTTACGTACATTTGTTCTACCTTGGTCTATAGAACGGCTCTGGCGCTGACCTTTTACATAGTTAGGTGCTGCATAAATGTTGTGTAGTTTTCTCTGAAAACCAGCCTCATTTATTATGCATGAGGATTCTCAATGTCACAGCAGGATTACTATATTCTGCATAATAACTCTGTAAAGGGTCACCACTATCGTCATCCTTGGCTGACATGCCCACAGTAGCATGAAACTTCTAGGTAGACCCCTTCAGGGTACCTTTTGGGTATAGAAGTACTACATCTTCACTGTGCAACCCAGAGGATAAAGACTTCCATGCTGACACAAGACGCTGAAGTCCCTGCATAAAGACACTCCAGCACACAGTGGTCTGACATTCTTCGCTGGGTGTCCAACTTTAGACCAAAACAGGGTCCTTCACTCTCTCACATCAGGTAATGGGGTTAGCTCTTTCCTAGGTGGATTCTTGGCTATACACCCACATACCTGCTAGGTACACTTAGGTACATCTAGTTAGGGTTTTCATCATAGGAGTACACATTATTACTATTCATGCATCTAAATGCCTGCATATGTTTGTTTTAGCACCATGGTAGAATTCTAACTTTTATCTACTCTGTTGGTGCTTAACCGTATACATCTGTTTGTCTTATGGTTGTTGCAGCACACATATTTTATACTCTAATGACTCTGGTTCAATAAATGCTTATTGAAAATGTCCCAACATTCATTTTGTGTATGTCTCTAGGACAAAGTGACCACGAGTGACTAAGCGAAAAATACTGGACTGTTTCCATGATCCCTGAGGGGTCAGTGTTGTCATGTTCGATAGTTGCCAGAAACTATTCGTTCCTTGGTAAGGTTGGGGGGCTTATAGTGGCACTGTGAGCTAGCTAGTCTACATACTAACTTATCCTTTGTGGGTGTCTCGAATCGGTCTGGACACCAATCCCATAGTTTGTTGTTTAAAACTCACAGATCCCATATAGATTTGTAGGAACTACACGACATGACGCCACCAATGTTGGTTTAGTTCTTATTTAATGGTCCAATTTGAGTAGTTCAGTCGTGCTTTCTCAGAGACCCCTACTCCCATGTATCCAGAGACATCTGGTGTGCGAAGGGACAAATCTACCACAGCCGAGCAAGTTGATTGTATATATATTGGCTGTAGGTATATTCAAGCTTGAAGGATCATAGTTCCCTACATTGTGCACAAACCTTTTTCTCTATTATCCTTGAAAACCCTTTCGAAATGTCTGTCCAAGGTGAGGCTGCGGTAGCATTACATGCTAAAGCAGCGGAGGATGAAGAGCAGGAAGGTGCAATAAACATTGATGAAAATGTCAGAAATGCACTTACTTTAAAACTAGCAGATGTTGGAGTATCAGCATTAGGTGGGACTGTTACCTTTGTTATTGAGGCACACAAGGCATTCAGGACTGACATGTTCTACTCTTGGGTCAAATTCCCACCTGCAGATGCACATACACTTCATTCTTGTATAGCGGATGAAATATCAGAAGAATACAATCCATACGAGGACATAGAGGTCTCGTTCACTTGCAGAAACATATAAAATGCTTTAAATACGCCCTTCCACACACCACAGAAAAAGTGAGACTGGGTCTGCTCAGCAGACACAGAGCGACTTGGCCGGTCCTAGCTTCTTGCACACCACATCCAGAAATTGACACATTTACCAATAGCAGACTTGTATCCACTTCACAAAGAAATTATCACACTTTACAGATACCTGACAGTTTGTTATGAGAACACTCACACTTCAACCTACAAGGGTTACTCCCGCAGCTCAACTACAAGAGACCACAACTAAAATTACCCCACAAACACTGAAGAATGCCCACTTAACATGAGCACATACCATTCTGGATAGCACATAAAATAGCACAGCTAGAGGCAGTGTTTCCACACACAGGCCCACAAGAAAAACACAGAATACGAACGACCTGCTTGCCAATGGGGATAGCTCCCCAGATAAAGGATTGTGCCACTTGGGGTACAGTTTTCACTGCCATTTATACCAGGACTCGTGGTACCCTTTCAATAGCACTGATACTAGAATTATTGATACAAACAAAGAATGAGTACAGGGCAGATCCTGCCCTGACCTTAGGGATGATATTAATAGGCAGTTTTTCCAAGCTATCGACAATTATGTTAGTGAACGTAGAAGGGGAGGCAGCCGCAGTGGCTATAAAACAACGCCTCAGGGAATGCACTCCTGCACAACAGGAGAGAGAATTACCTTAAATTATCAAAGAATCCTGTGCTTCATTGGGTAGAGATAATTTGGGAGCTAGACCTATTAAACCACAATTAAATGGTATTCACAGATACAGTGCCCATAAAAACATGATGCAAGAAAACAAGACAGGGAGATCATAAGTCAACTTGAATACCAGGGTGTAATCAAGAATTGCACCTCTTTCAAGAATAATCCGTTGTTTCCCGTAATGAAACCTGACAATTCATACCGTCTAGTTTTAGACTAAAGGCATTTGAACACATGCACGACAACATTTGCAGAGCAAAATGCACACAGTGTCGCATTAATGAATAACATTGTGCGGGAGAAATACAAAACAACACTAGATATCTCAAATGGACTCTTGTCAAAATTTAGTGCCTGAGAGCAGATATTTGACAGCATTTTCAGCCCTCAGCTCTCAATTCTGTAGATTGCCCCAAGGGTATAAGAATAGCCCCGGGTTATTCTCAGCAAGAGTGTGAGTAACTTAAAAATTTTGATGAGGAGGCATTGTCCTATGTAGATGATATTTATCTAACGGACTATGAATTATCGGATCATTTGACCAGGGTGAACAACATAATTTTGGGGTTCACCTCTAAAGGCTACAAACTCAATTTAAAAAAACTAAAAACTTGCCCACCTCAATGTCCTATTTTTAGGACATGAGCTCTCAAGCGAAGGGAAAAGCCTAGCAGCTAATGTTTTAGAAAGGTTTGCGCTGCTCCGACCTGCCAAGACCCTGAAAAACGTACAATCCATTTTAGGGTTCCTCAATTTTTGAAGATATACATTTTAGATTACGCAGAAAAAGTCAAACCGTTTTACAACTTAATTAGAACTGATTTCTCAGTTTTTAATTTGACAGAGTAACATACAGAAATTCTTTGTTGCCTACAAGCTTACATGATGGCTTCCAAACATTTACAAATATGTGTAAATGCTACAAATTTGGTGATCCGTGTAATCACGGGTCAATCCGGATATACTTACCTAACCTTTAGTGAAGGTGAAATTGTACCCATTGCATACAAATCACATTTGTTCACAAATGCTGAGGTGCATTTTGCATTGACAGAAAACATTTTGACAGCGGTACAGACTGATGCAGTGAGAGAGCGAGCACTGGCTCAGGGGAAATGAATAATTGTCGTAACTCCAGTACCAACCTTAGAGGTTGTTACTAAAGCAACTGTTCCAAATGCTAAAGCACTGCATCTGCAATGGATACAATGGGTTAATTCTCTCACTGCAACAGACGTAGACTGCAAAATTTAAAAACAAGCGTTCTTGCAGTACGAACAATAACATCCTCTTCTCAGTGAAATAATGACTCTATATCAGTATGAATATATTATTTGCACTGACGGTTCTGCTCAACTAGCCATAGGAAGTAAACCGCAATACAGTGCTGCATTTGCAATTCGTAAGGGATGTATGTAGGACGGTAAGTTCTGTCCTAGCCATACACAGATGCAGTCTGTATGAGATTGCACGGCACAGTTGGCAGAACTAAAAGCCCTGATACTGGTGCTAAAAAATACAGATCAAAAATTCCCCACACTTCTTGTGTGCGATTCATTTTTTGCGTCCAGTCTTACAATGAATATCATCACTACTGGGGCCAGAATGGGTTTTGCAATTCAAAAGGCTGCACAATAAAGCAGAAATTACTTTGGGAGCAAGTGACAGAGCTGAAAAAGGGCTTGCCACAGGCTCACAAGATTCATACGATGAGGCATCAGCGTGTTGGTGTGCACATTGAAGGGAATTTATTGGCTGATGAAGCTGCTAATGCGAAAGTGCAAACTGCTGCCATTGCTGTAATCACTTGTTCTAGCACGAGGATGGACGGACAGATAAGGGTAGCTGTCATCACTTTGCATAAATACAGCTCAGCTTTGCCAAAAGGTTTTCCACTCAAGTACCTCCTACAGGATAGATGTGCAAAATATCCTGTTTGCTCAAATTCCAGGAGTGGGGAATAGAGTTATACCAAACATGGATCGCAGATTAGGTTTAATTCTAGCTGCCCATGAGGGTCTGGGTTCAATACATGCAGGTATTACTGCAACAGTTTCACTACTGAAACAACGTTATTGGTGACCAGGTCTTACCAAACGGACCAAGGGATTTGACCTTAAGTGCAACATCTGTCAGCAGATGAAGTGTTCCACCGAAGCACGCCCACCACAAACTCCATTACTGATTTCAGACAGAATTCTCACATGTGTCTATTTGGACCACTGAGGCCCCTAACAATCTGATGGGGCTTACAAGTACATCTTGGTGGCAGTGGATTCATTCTCTTGATTCCAATGGGTTTGGCCCCAGCGCTCAGCTGATGCTTGAACTGTTATAAAGCATTTGCAAGTCTTCATAGGGACATACGCAGTTGGCACATTACATTCTCACCATGGCCCTGCATTTAGCTCTTGGGCTTACAAAGAAGCTATGGGTAGTTTGGGTGTCGTCTTGTGGTACTCCTCTCTGTATCATCCCTAGGGAAATTCGATTGTTGAGAGGAAAAACAGGGACTTAAAGCAATCCTTAACAGCAAGGTTATTAGGCTTGGGTGGAAGTTGGATCAGTTACCCATATGGGGGTTCAGAGGGCACTTAATACCATGCCAAGAAGTCCCCTAGGAGGCCGTACTGCATATGAGGTCCTGTTTGAGAATGTGGGTACCCAACCTAGATTGTGGCAGCACAGTGGCGGATGAAAAGGCATTTGACATCGATGATCATTTGGCTGTTTTACAGGAACGCAATGAATTACCGGCATTACAAAGCAACGTTCAAGCAAAACTCACCACTGGGAACTAAAATCTCTTTCGGCAAGACCTGCCTAGGTCCCAAAGATCGGGGACCTGGTCAGAGAAAACATTATAGACAATAAATAATTTGGGCCATCCTACAGAGCGCCTGTACCTGTCCTGACCGTCGAAGGAACAAGAACTGTACTTCTTACGCCTCTTGCCAGCAAAAATGAAAAAAGATTTGTATCCATTGATCTGATCAAACCACACTATGTGGCCGATACTGAAACGCAGGCTGCGTGGGTTACTGGGTAGCTGACGATCTCCTCTTGCTTCCATACTGCAAGTAACGGCATTGCCAACAATGGAATGGAACTTGTACCAGTCAAAATTGAACAACAACAAAAATACAAACTAAACACAGATCTCAATTCACCTAATACCGGCATCTATGTGAATATATCTCGCAACGAGTCATCTGCCAGTTCAATAAAGCCTTGTGAGCTACCAAACATCTATCGAACAGCGTCTCGCTACTTCATTGATTTTGATACCTTTTCTCTGGACCCTAGTGAACCTGAGTCACTCACTACCAGCTTCTGTTCCCTTTAAGAAAATATATTTAATCTCTACCTTTGGCTGAAAAAGACTTACTTTGTTTCATCCTGGCTAAAACTCTGGATTGCAATTCCTCTACTTTTCTTAGTCCTTTGGATAGGTGTAGTGACTGTCTTTTTTCTGCTTCTGAATGTCCATTATCATCCAGAACGCTCCGCAGTACAACATGTGAACTTGGTCCTGACACCACATACATCATCTCATCATGAACAAAGAGAGCTGTCCTTTGTGAACATTACAGCAGTTCCAATTCATGAAGGAAGAGTTTGGGATAGGGTTACGTATGATGTATTTGGTACCACTGAACTTTTAAAAATACCACATGTATTTAAATTTCTTTTAATGATATCATCACCTCTAGTACATTCTCTGATGATTGGAACTTTAAAACTGTGAATAGTATGCTGTCTGATTTAGAACAATCTGCTGCATTCTCTAAACATAAATTATATTATCATAAATCAGATTGTGATACTGTGTATTGTTATCAACATTATGCCCATCATTTCTTGCACAAAGCCAGTATCCCACGTAATGTTTTTACTTACCATAATTGGGAACATTGCCCAACACCACCAAAAGGTAGTTCACAAACGATTGCACACAAGTTTGCTTAATTTCCTGGGTATGACACTTCAGCATGTCTTGTTACCACGATTCCTGAGAGAGTCCGTGAGACACTATAGCTAGTCATTCCTAGGGATTGTGGGTACTGAGGCGGTAGGAAGGCTTAGCCCCTATTCACCAAGGTCCCGTATTTCTGCGCATAGTTCTGTGTATGTGCAGAATCCCTGCCACATGGCACCACCAACGTTTGGTCTGGTACTTATCTGCGAGACTCCTGAGTAGTGTATGTGCTTGTCCACAAACCCCTCACTTCTGTTTCTGGAGACAGTTGTGACGGTGTAGCCTCCTATATTTGAGATATTTTAGGTTTTTCAAACTTGAATTTTAAAAGGTCTTTCTCTCCATATTACCCTTTTTTGCGCTGCCACTCAAAGGTTGGTTTTAATCTTCTTTTAATTATGGCGGTTGCCATAATTGCTCCAAACTGCGCTCCAGTCCCAGCATATTTGACTCAACATGGAGTCCCCAATGCTAGTACTGCTCTTATTTTCGTGGTTTAAGCGGATGCACACACCGCTTTGAAGTCTTCTATTCTTGGGTCACTTTTCCAGCTGTGGATGGAAACAATAATTTGGTTCACTAATATACTGCCATGCCGCTTCCGCTGGATTATCAACCTTATAGATCTCTTGAAGTTCATTTGACAGCTTGGCAACATACCATATGGTTTAATGGCGCCCTTCCACACCCTTTGATAGAGGTCCGTTTAAGCCCCTTATCGATTGATGGAGCCACGTGGCTCGTTTTGGTTGGTTATACACCACATCCATACTACCTTAATGTTACTATCACAGAGCTGCGTGTCTTACATACGTCGTTAATTCGTGTACATAGAGCTGTTATACAGCTCATGTCGCACAACATACAGGTTGCACAGCCTGGACACAGGGGTATGGTTAGAAGTCTAATCATGATGTAATCCGTGATGGACAAACGTCCTCCGAATAAGGACGAACTCCCTTATTGGTTAGCTGAAAAGTTTGAACAAATCGAAGCTGTTTTTCTAAATAAACAGAATTTTGACTATGAGCTTACCTATAGGACTTATAGGACTTATTCCACAGATAGCTGATTGTAACACTTGGGGAAAAGTGTTTGCAGTGGTATATTCAGTGTTTTGGCACTCCCTCCATGACCGTTCTCCCTTCAGTGTTCAAGATGAGCATGGAGCCGAAGAGGCCCTGGAGTTGGGAATGAGACTGGTAGGGGTAGTCGATATTATTTGCGATATGATCCTTGCTAAAAATGTGAAACGGTAAGCTTGCAGGTGGCTCAGCGCTTGGAGGCTGTAGGTGACGTAGACAAACATGAATTACTGAGGATTATTGCTAAAGCCTATATAACATTAGGGCGCAAAGTCTGGGAATTAAGCCTTTCACTCAACCTCAACCAAAAGCCCAACCTGAAAAGGATGGGCACCCGTTTTTTCCTAAAAAGAACTGGAATAACCATCCCCAACAGAAGCAGGGTTCGCATGAAGGTTCACCAGCACCTGAAGCTTCTGAGCGTAAATATGATTTGCGTGACCGTGTTAAATTAAGTCTTTGGAGAGATTTCAAGTCCCTGATCAATGCTCTCCTCGTTCTTTACAGGACTCATTGGATTCTCAGGTCGGTGGTGGAGCATGCCAGGATTGCAGCAAAGGTGGGACCACTCAGCAGAGACGTGATCTGCCACACCACAATGGCGTAAAGGCCAAACCAGAGGGACTGCCTCTTTTTAGACCCCCATATCAGAAGAAAAAAGTTGCCTCTTTAACACCGAAGTATGTCTGACTGTGAAAACCCGGCTGCTAGATTGGAAATTGGCAGATATACTCTCCGACAGCACGGAGGAAGTTACCATAGTGCAGGAGGCACTGCGTCACTGTCTGGTGGCGACAGCAACTGATACATACATTACAGAGGAAACAGAAAATATACGAGTTGCACCACCCGACAGACTATATGAAATGGTCCTCTAGATTGAAGGTGATATAGCAGCATACAATTACTGTGGTTTTCTGGGAAAATCTCACATCCTTGTATGACATTTTGTTGGTGGAGGCGGCTTTTTCTGGCTTCTTCTTGAGAGGAGGACGTGATACTTCTGAGTTTTTAGCGTTATGCCCTAAGAAAGCTAAACAGGCTTAGGCATTGGAGTGGGCATTGGCCCTGGCTCCGGCAGTGTATTGTAATCAAGTGGGCTGGCTTAGAGATTTGCCAGCACATGAGAGTTGTTTGCAAACTAGGCCGCAGCCCCAACCACAATATCCAATCAGACGAGAGGCTAAAGCTTCCGCCTGTGACATTTTGTCCCAATTGGAATATCAAGGTGTAATTGAACCTTGTGTATCACCGATGAATAATCCTCTTTTTCCGATATCAAAAGCAGATAGTTCATATTGCATTGTATTGGATTATCGAAATTTAAATAGTTATGTTCATACGTTTGTAGTACAGAACACACACAACTCTGTTAGTAAAGAGTATTGTGCATAAAAAATACAAGACAACACTCGATATATCCAATGGTTGTTACAGTCACAATTTGGCTCAGGAGAGCCGTGATTTGACCGCATTTAGTGCGGACATCAACCAAATAAGACTTTCTAGAGAAGTGTGCACAGTTGCAGCCTCCATCTTCTCTGAAAAACTTCAACCTTTGCTGGGATTTTTTAATTTTGGGAGGGCTTACATTCCTGATTATGCGCGGCGTATCAAACCCCTTTATACATTGATACAACCTTCATATTCTTCAGTCAGCTGGTTTCTGGAACATAACTTTAATCTTCAAACTTGGCAATAAGATCTACTTGCGACCACCTTCTTGCTAACCCGTGATAATTCTACGAACCTGGTAATACGAATTGTGCCGGGGATGGTAGGTTTCACTTACTTAACGTTTAATGAAGGTGGCACAGTACCAATTGCATACAAGTCACATTTGTACACATCAGCAGAAATGCGGTTTACCAAGGTTAAAAAAGTTTTGACTGCGGTCCAAATGGCGATTCTGAAAGAACTTTCTCTGGAGCAGGGGAAACGCATTCTTATGGTTTCGCCTATACCTGCTTTAGAAGCAGTGACTAAGGCGAGTGTACCGAATTCTAAAGCTTTACATCACCATTGGATACAATGGGCTACCTATTTGACATCGGCTGATGTCCCGGTTATTTTGATCTTTGGCTGATGAGGCAGCCAAATCTGCAGTAGCCACGTGTTCCATTGCAGCTGTTATAAGGTCCATGAGTAGAATAGATGATAATGTTCTGGCAGCCATAGCTGCTATGAAGGAAGGTAAAGATTACCCGTAGGGCTTCTAAGTATTCTTATCATTTGTCACCCAAACAAGTCCCTTATGCTACAATACCTTCCGTTGGGGATTGGCTGATTCCCAACATGGACCACTGACTTCCTTTGATCATAGCTGCACATGAAGGCATGGCATCTGCACATGCCAGAGTTTCCGCAACTGTTTCTATCTTACAGCAACGTTGATGGTGGCGTGGTTTATATAGACAAACCTCGTAATTAGGGGCTTTCTTGTGACATTTGTCAGCAATTTAAACCATCTATGGTTTCGTGACCACCATAAACACAGCTTTATATTTCGAATCAGCCATTTGGCTGTAATTATCTTGATCACTGCGGTCCCTTGACTTCTGATACTGCATATAATAGATTTTTGTTGCAGTGGATTTGTGCTCTAGATTTGTATGGGTTTGGCGCAACGCAGTGCTGCCGCTCAAAATGTCATTAGAAATTTGCATGTCTTTGTTGGCATGTTTGCCTGTGACACTTTCCATTCTGAACAAGGTCCAGCATTCGCCTCTAAGGCGTACAAGGTCGCAATGAGGTCTTTGGGGGTGCTGGTGCAGTTTTTGTCTCCATACAGGCCTGAGGGCAATTCTATAGTGGAGCGAATGAACTGTGACTTAAAGCAATCTTTGACAGCTAGAGTCTTGGGTACAGGCAGGAACTGGTTGACTCATTTGTATGGGGTTCAACCTGCACTTAATAATCTCCCAAGATCATCTCTGGGTGGGCGGACCCTGTACGAAATGCTCTTTGGAATTAAAATGTTTGTGCCAGACCTTGATGGTCTAGCCGTTGTGGTGGCTGCCGCAACATTTGATGTAGATAACCATTCTACTATGTTACAGGACCTACAAATGACCCGTGACAGCTTCACCACAGAACAGTCACCCCCTTCCACTGAAATGGCAATGCGGTCGCCGGTTGGCTACCTAAGATTGGAGATCTGGTACGAGAAGTGCTGGAGAACAAGAAATAATTTGGTCCCTCTTATTGTGCACCGGTCCAACTTCTTGGATTGAAGGGTACTCGTACAGTGATTTTACTGCCTTTGCCTGGTCACAAAAAAAATAGATCCGTTTCAATTGAAAATGTCAAACTAAACCATAAGGCTGATTCTGCATAGTGCGACTCCCAGTGTTTCTCTGAATCCGATGGCTACAGTTTCTTTGACTACTGCCCATGTCATTGAGGGAGAAATGGAGACTACTATTGACTATCTGCCTGTAGTACGCTCATCTTCCCCCCAATGCAGACATTCAGTATGCTTATCCTGCAGGTGAGACTCATGTTGTAGTACCTGACAGTCCTTTACATCATCCGTCTGATGCTGCACAGCCTCCTTTAATGAGCTTGGGAGCGAGTGTTTATTATGTGGACCGAATTAGCTACTCTTTTGATTTTTCTTCTTCGTCGTCATCTACAACTACTTCGTCAACATGTACCAGTCTTTTGATTTCCTGGTTCAAAAAGACTTACCTGGTCCCGCCTTGGACATACATCTGGCTGGTGCGCATTCTAATTTTCCTTTTCACGTGGATTTGATTAGTGACAGGATTTTTCTAGCTCATCAATGGTCATTATTTACCAGAATGCTCTGATGTGAATTTGGTTTATGGAATTCTGGCTCCCCAAACATCGTCCCAGATTATGAAACGTGATGAAGCCCTCGTGAACATTTCCGCCTTCCCTGTTGCTGATGGCGTCATTTGAGATAAAGTTGCATTTGAGATCCATGGCCCAAAAGAGGTCCTTAAGATACCATAAGTGTTTTGCGTTTCACTAGGAGATGTGGTAACACAGGACATAAATTCAGATGATTGGGATGTATGAGCAGTACATTCATTGTTTTCTGATTTAAAGTATTATGCTGCATTTGATGCTGAAGATTTGTATTTGAACTCGGCCAATTATGCTGATTTATTTTGTTATCAACATTATGGCCATAACTTCTAGCATAAATCACATGTTAAGACCTGTTTTTAATTTTACACAGTAGGAACATTGTCCAATTCCTTTAAAGGGAAGTTCTAAAATGCTCCGGTCTAAGTTCGCCTACTTTTCGGATTACAATGCGTCCAATCCAGAGTCCTATTTCTATAAGTTAAAGAGGTTTGTTCAATCTAAATTTGTTGTCTCACACAAAAATCAATTTGTTGTAATTCATTTAGGTCTGATTTGACCGTACATGGTTACGAACACTGTAAAGACACCATCAGTATTCCTGCGCATAGTTCGGTCTATGTGGAAAATCCCTGCAACAGTCCTACAGATTCGCTGGGCAACCCAGAGGAGGAAAAGACTTCCAAGATGCTGAAGTCCCTGCATGCAGACACTCCAGCACACAGTGGGCTGACATCCCTCGCTGGGTGTCCAATTCGAGACCAAGACCGGGTCCTTCGCTCTCTCACAGTAGGTAATGGGGTTGGCTATTTCCTAGGGGGATTCTTGGCTATACACCTACATCAAAGCTAGGTACACTTAGTTACATCTAGTTTGGGTTTTCATCATAGGAGTACACATTATTACTGTGATGCACCTACATCCCTGCATATGTTCATTGTTTTAGCACCATAGTAGAATTCTACCTTTTTATTTACTCTTTTGATGCTTTTAACTGTGTGTGTGTGTGTGTGGGTGTGTGTGGGTGTGTGTGTGTGTGTGTGTGTGTATATATATATATATATATATATATATATATATATATATATATATGCCACAAGGAATCGTCTCACAGGATGCGCTGCATTGGAACGCCAAAGACGAACACGGACCCAGAAATAGGTGCTCTTAGTTCTTTATTTTACTCCGTAACCTGCACCACCGCCATATATATATATAATCTACTGGCGGTCGCCAGTAGATAGTTATAGTTAGGACCGAGTTCCCAAAGGAAATCGGAAAATTCTATTTTGAATAACTTGGTGCCGGTTGACTTATCTTCGTGAAATTTTCAAAACTAATGGGGCGCTCCGCTCAGCTCCTACCCTGAAAGTCTCGGGGTGATTCGTCAAGCGGGGGCTGAGAAAAAAGGGGGGTCCCAAAATGCGTTTTCCCCCATGCATTTTCCCATAGGACCTTTAGTCGAAGGTACAGCCCGAACGGCTGAACATAATTACTTGAAATTTGGCAAAGGAGTAGTCCTCGGTTCAGACTCGTGCCTTTTGCTTAAATGGTGTAAATCCGTTCAGTAGTTCCTGAGAAAATCAAAAGTAAAATCACATATATATCTGGGCGGAGCCTAACCACACATCTCATCGTGAGATCTGATTGGCTGTCAGCACTTCATCCAAGAAGTGTTGGCAGCCATCTTGGGACCAACATACATGATAGCACCTCATTAAAAAGCATTGCAGTTAATAGAAGGTTTTAAGACTTTAGTTACATTATAAATCATTTGTTGATGGTACCATACCCATTTTAGGAATTGTGGTGTGTTCTAAGGTGATTTTACCATGTGAAAACGCCTTCTGCTGTGATATCATGAATCATGTTTGAGAGAAAACGATTTTCTCATGCTTTTCCCACAGAGGTTTGGAAGGTGATCTATAAGCTAACTGAGAGCATATTTTCTGTAAATTCACATTATCTTTCTCAGTCATGTGAGAATGAAGTCTGACATTCTCAGTAAAACATGTACATCCAACAAGGGCAGAGACTATCAGTTGATTCCTTTGTGTTCTACTGCAGCTTCCCAGAGTGTTTTAAAGAACAACTAGAGCGCTAATAGTCCTACTTATGATAAACGTATGGCACACCTGACGCCATCTTGGTTGGAATAAAGTGCTAACTCCTTAAACCATTTAATTTAAAAAGGAACAACATAAGGGGGTTCATTTTGCCATAGAAAGTATGATTAGTGCTGCAGAAAGAAAAATTAGGGCACATTTTGAGTGACTTCTCAAATCCTCTTCTATTTCATTAAATAATTCTGACATGCAGACTGAAACATGCACTTTCAATACCAGCAGCAGACTTCCCTGGTGAGCAGTAGCTTTACTACAGTGATCTAATAAGCAACTAGAGTGCTAACATTCTGAATTTATGGCAAATGTGTGGCACATATGAATGCCTTCTTGATGGAATCAAAGTAAAAAAATGAAAGTATTTCCTACTGAGGAGACTGTAGTAAATGAGGAAATTAGGAAACATCATAACAAATAAGTCTCCCAAAATGGCCACCAGAGACAAAAGAGCCCAGATGTAGCCCAAGTATAGCCCAATGACAGAATGTCCCAGAGTGTTCTAACGAATAACTAGAGCGCTAACAGTCTTACTTATGACGAAAGTATGGCACACCTGAAGCCATCTTGATTGGAATAAAGTGGTAACGCTTAAAACATTTAATTTACAAAGGAACAAAATGAGGGGGTTCATTTTGCCATAGAAATTATGATTAGTGCTGCAGAAAGAAAAGCTAGGTCACATTTTGACTTCTCAAATCCTCTTCTATTTCATAAAAGAATTCTGACATGCAGACTGAAACATGCACTTTGAATACCAGCAGCAGACTTCTCTGGTGAGCAGTAGCTTTACTACAGTGATCTAATGAGCAACTAGAGTGCTAACATTCAGAATTTATGGCAAATGTGTGACACATCTGAATGCCTTCTTGATGGAACCAAAGTAAAAAACTGAAAGTATCTCCTACTGAGGAGACTGCAGTAAATGAGGAAATTAGGAAACTTCATAACAAATAAATCTCCCAAGATGGCCACCAGAGACAAAAGAGCCCAAATGTAGCCCAAATATCACCCAGATGTAGCCCAAGTATAGCCCAATGACAGAAGTGTGCAAAACACTTATTTATTGTGTATTTGCAGTTTTATATAGTACAGACTTATCAGGTATTGGAGTGCTTTACATGAGCATTGGTTACATCACACAAGATCAAATTCATTTTGTTGTAGACATGGGGAGATTAAGTGATTTGACCAGAATCACAGAATGTTCAGCTGAAGCAGAAACTCTAATCTGGTTCCCCAGTTGCAAAGTCTGCAGCTCTGGAAGTAACACCACATCCTCTCCCCTAGGTGCAACATTTAATCAAGTGGTCAACTGGATAAAAAAACATAAAGATTACAAATAATTTAAAAGTTCTTTGTCGCTATGTGAAAACTCAGAAAATATGTCCTCATTTTAGTTTTTTAGAGCAGTAACCATAATTTTGATGCAAATAAGACCCTCTCATATATGTAATTTCTAAAGGAAATACTCTAGGTATTACAGTTTTGATTACATCAAGATGACGTCAGGCGTTCCACACTTTTGTAATAAATATAGAATGTTAGCAATCTAGTTGTTCATTGGGATACTGTTGAGAGGCAGAGGCCAAGGGCACGGACTCTGAGAATTGAAGGCAGGTAGGAGAGTGCAGATGCAAAAATTTGACAACACTGGGCAGGCAGGAAGGGCAGTGGCAGCACAACAGACTATGGAGGGCAGTGGAAAGGGGGGCAGAGGTAACAAACCAACAATAAAGGACTGGCAAGAGAGGCTGTGGCAATATAATAGACCATTGTGGGCAGAAGGAAGAGGCAGTGGTAGTACAACCATACATGCCAACAGACCAGTTTCAGCCAGGAAACGTCCAATGCTTTTAAGCTCAAATGGGCTTTATTTGATCTGTCTCCTATCTACAATCTCCTCTTTTTCAATGTAACTCAAAGCGGAAAATCAATACCCCAGTTTTTTTTTCAAAATCTCCCTCTTACCAAGTTCAAAATGTTCGCAAGTATGGTACATTGGATCATGGTAGGCAGGAGGAATTGGGGTAGGGACATGGACTCAGATAACAGAGGACAGGAGGGACATGGAGAGGTGCACCAAACTGACCCTACAGGGCAGGCATCAGGGTTTGCAGCAGCACAATACACCACACAGCGCATGCAGGACGGGAGTACAGCACAACAATCTATAGAAAGCAGTAGGGAGCGGACAGGACCATGCACATGGACAACAGAACAGAGGGGAAAGAGGAAATGGTAGCTAGCTGACCATAATGGACAGACAGGAGAGAAAGCTGCAGCATAACAGACCATAAAGGGCAGGAAGGACGGTTTAGGGGCATTACAATGGAACAGACAAGCCAGGAGGGGGGGGAATAGGGGTCTGCACATGAAAACAGAGGGCTGGGGGCAAGGGGGCAGGGCAGGAGCAGCAAGATGACCATGGCGGTCAGGCAGGATGGGCACTAGAAACAAGACACACCATGGAGAGCAACAATGAGACTATGATGGCATACACACAGACCATGGAGGGAAGGTGGGAGGGGGTCAGGGGCAGCTAGCTGACCACACATAATGGTGGGAGGGGCCATGGCAGCACAGAAGACCATGCATGGCAAGCAGGAGGGTTAGTGGCAGCACAATGGCTATGATGGACAAGAAGGAGGGTGCAGGGGCACGCACAAAGGACCATGGAGGATAGAAGGGAGGGTCAGGACCTGGGCACAGACAAGAGAGTTCAGGGGAAGGGGCCTCACCACAGACCACGCGGGGCAGGCAGGAGGAGCAGTTGCAGCACAACAGACCAGGGAGGGCAGAAGGGTGTGGCAGTACAATGGACCATGTAGGACAGGAGGAAGAGGATTGGGGCATGGCATGTGGACAGGCAGGGTGGAGGTGGCAGGGACAGGTTACAGTCATCTGACAATGCTAGGCAGGTGGGAGGGGAGTGGCAGCTCAACAGAACACTCAGAGTAGATAGGAGTGGCAGGTCCATGGAACATGGTGGGCAAAAAGGATGGAGCAGGGGCATGCACAAAGACATCGGAGGGCAGGGGGAAGGAGAATAGGAGCAGCAAGCTAAGCACAGAGGCTAAGCAGGAGGTCAATGATGGGCCATAGAATTGGGCAATGGAGGGCAGAAGGAGTGGACTGGTAGATCATGCTAAATGGAGGGCAGTGGCAGCACATCAGACCATGCATGGCAGGAGGGAGGAGGCTAGTCCATGGATTCAGACAACAGAGGATCAGGGAGGAGGTGTATGGGGCAGCAGGCTAACTGTTCAGTGAAGGTGGGTATTAGCAACTTTATTGTTTTTAAAATGTGTGTCTGTGCGAACTACTTAAAATATGAACAAGTCTGCAGCATAATCTCACTTTTATTCAGGAAGAAGAGGACGTTTGGGACTGTGACTCCGGGCTCACTTGGCAGAAACACCCCCTGACCCTCCACCCCCCATCGCAAAATGTAATGCCCGTGAAAAGGGTAGGTGGACGCAGTGTTATATAGAACATAGTCCTGAGAGCACGATTGAAAATGAAAACTAGATATAGTATATGATATAAACTATGCACCAAAAAGTGTGATATAAGATGAACCTGGGTGTGAAATATAATATGCAATACATTGTGCGCAGTGACAGATTCATTGGAGAGTGCGAGATAGCACAGGCACTAGCGCGTGCTATGCGATATGCGCCTTGGAGTGTAATATGCACAGGGCAGTGTTGTGTAACCGAACTAGTCTCTAAAGTTGTAATATAAAATATGTGCTGGGGAGTGTAATGTTGCATATGCACTGTGATAAAGATATGGATCCCAGATTGTAATATGTATGGTATAGCGCTGTGCGTTATAACATAGGCATCGAGGAAGGCACGTTAGATGGGGCAATATAACCCGTGCGAAGGCAAGTGTGGCATGACATATTAACGGGGTGGTGTTACAGTGCACATGGGCTAGAGAGTGTCATAGCATACGCACTAGCTGGTGCAATACAACACAGAGGTGTGAGGCACTCGGCGGGCACTGGTGGGTGTAACACAGCATTGGGCTCAGCCAGGAGCACGCTGTGACTCTCAAGTGAGGTTCGTCGAGGTGGAGAAGTGTAGCTCACTGGTTAGAGGAGGCATACCCTGAAGCAGAGGTCAGACCCGGGACCAGGGTTCAATTCCCGACGCGGCAGGGTCCGGAGCCCAATTGTCCACGGACTCGATAATTCTCGCTTCGGTGCCCACTCTAAGCACGAGTTCACACTATGCAGCTCTGGGCAACAAGCTTGCTTAATCTCCACAACGGCCCCCCCGCGGCGGGATGCCTGGCTTTCACCTTGGGGATGCCCAGTACGGGTTATCTCACAGGGAAAAACCAGGACGGGTTCCCAATGCAAGCGCCAAGATGCCCAAGGGTGAGTTGTGCGCTATATAAGAACTAATAATAATAATAATAATAATAATTTCCAGAGAGTAAAATAAAAAGTATAACACATCCGGCTTTGGATGTGTGTTTTATTAACCGTGAGGGGGGGTTTCTTGCATAGTTTGGTCGAGTTTTTGTCGAATCCCCTTTGAATGGCTTGGTGTGCGTGTATATTAAATGTGCCCGTCAATAGCTACCCATGTGTGTATAAATAAATGACAAGGGTGTCTACTTGGAGAGGACCCACCGGCGGGGGTGCCGGGATTAGGCACGGTAGGGCGTCAGACACGTCAGAGCTTCACTAGCAGTGTAAATACATTCAATGTGGATTCATTCTATGCATAGTCGCCTTTTAATGAATATCGCGCAAATCGTCATGATGATAGGTACATATGGTTTGTCCAGCATGTCCTAGGTTTTTCTATAAATATATATTTTTTTAAAATAATAAACAAAGGCCGGCCCGGGGGATGGGGTCCCCGGGGCCATAAGTGGCCTGAGGAGGGGGGCAACGCAGCCCCCTCCTAAAGAAAAAAAAAAAAAAAAAAGGCCATGACCCGGGGGTTGGGGTCCCCGGGGCCGATTAAGGCCTTGGGAGGGCCAAATGTTTTTTTTTCAACAAAAAAAATTAGGGTGCCCTGGGGGAGGGGGTCCCCATGGCCAGTAAATTAGAAAAAGAAAGGGGGCCACACAGCCCTCCTTCTTTAAAAAAATTAAATAGATAAAAGACTAGCATCACGCAGGAGGCCACGCCCCCTCCTTGCAGCACTCTGCAAACGTGCCCCCTGGCCAGTTGTAAGTTGGGGAATTAATTCCTCTTCAATACTGAGGGTCCCTGAGGGCCAACTAGCCCAACAGGTATCTCCAGTATGCGCCAGGGAGCTGCGTTGCAGACAGGTGTTCTGAGGCCACGCCCCTTTTTACACCTCTATGCAACGCAGCTCTGTGGCGCTTACTGGAGGTATTGGGCTAGTTTGACCCTAGGGACCCTTAGGATTCAAGGGGACGTTATCTCTGAACTTAGAACGGCCACAGGGCATGTTTACACAGTGGTGAAGGGAGGGGGGCGGGGCCTGAGGTGATGTGTGCAAACACGCCCTGTGGCGCGTTTTAAGTTGGGGAAATAATTCCCTTTCAATCCTGAGGGACCCTGGGGGCCAACTAGCCCACCAGGTGCTTCCAGTAAGCGCCACTGCTCTGCGTTGCAGAGAGGTGGTGCAGGCCATGCCCCTTTTTACACCTCTCTGCAATGGCGCTTACTGGACGTACCTAGTGGGCTATTTTGCCCCTAGGGATCCTCAGGATTCAAGGGGACTTAATCTCCCAACTTAAAGAACGGCCACAGGGCGTGTTTACACAGTGGGGAAGGGAGGGGACGGGGCCTGAGGTGACGTGTGCAAACACGCCCTATGGGGCGTTTTAAGTTGGGGAAATAATTCCCCTTCAATCCTGAGGTCCTCTGGGGGCTAACTAGCCCACCAGGTGCTTCCAGTAAGCGCCACTGAGCTGCGTTGCAGAGAGGTGGTCCAGGCCGTGCCACTTTTTACAACTCTCTGCAACGCAGCTCTGTGGCGCTTACTGGAGGTACCTAGTGGGCTAGTCGGACCCTAGGGACCCGCAGGATTCCAGGGGACTTAATCTCCCAACTTAAAACGGCCACAGGGCATGTTTACACAGTGGGGAAGTGAGGGGACTGGGCCTGAGGTGACGTGTGCAAACACGCCCTGTGGCGCGTTTTAAGAGGTAGTTTTAACCCCCTGCCCTATTATATACTAGAGGCTTACAGAGGAGGTCATGCTGATCACAGGGGGACCCCGACGTATAGTGTTCCCTAGTGTATGTAGGTGTTTTCACTGTATTCTGAGTGTCTTTTAACATAGCACTGGCTCTAGGACTGGTTAGTCAGACTCAGTTACCACCAGTATCCGTCTGAAAAAGTTGAGGGTACAGGATGATTTTGCAACAAGGCTTCTTTCTGCTCTTCTGTTTGTTCTTTCTGCATGTTATCCTTCTTCCTGCACTTTTCTTCGTCTTTGAGGACTTCTGTTGCTTCTTTCTGCATTTCTTTTTCTTCTTTCTTCACCTGTCCTGTCTCTGTGGGTATAGTTAGAAATTAGCATTTAAAAAACCTTTGAAATTCACTGAAAAAACCATAGGTTTCAGGCATGTTATAGTTAGGAATTAGCATTTAAAAAACCTTAGAAATTCACTGAAAAAACCATAGGTTTCAGGGGCGTTATATTTAGCTGGACTTTTCACTCATACAAAACCATTGAAATTCCCCCGTTATAGTTAGTTCAGCTAACTATACCTCGCGCGCCCGCAATGCACTGCTGATGTCACATATTACATCACTCATGACACGGTCAGTAACATCAACTCATGACATCACTGATGACATCTCAAATGACCACTCCACAAAATGCCATACCACATAATTGCCCTCAATGAGAAACAATCCCACTCTACATAGTTCCAGTACACTCAATGCTACATAACTAATATCCACATAATTCCAATGCACACCATGCCGCGTAATTCCACTCCACAAATCCACTCCACAACATACTATTCCACACAACATAATTACAATCCAGCCACATATTTGCAGCAACTCTAACTCTTGCAAAAGCGGGACCTATGGGCTTTGTCAATGCTTGTTTATACTTTTAATACTAATATCCAGAGTCACCTTACTTATTTTACAGGCATCAAAGATTCAAAGCTAAGTTAGTCATGTTGATGATTGAATCTCAGCAGCAGATACAGTTGCCCACTCAGCTTACTGCATCCTTAGGAACCAGATATAACTTCCCCGTAATGTTTATGCGTGCAATGCAGATTTTTTAAAATGGTAGCAGAGAAGCAGGAAGTGCTTTAACATACAGTGTTTAGCTTGGTTTGTCTTCTTTAAGTTTCCTGCCTATGGTCCTTCCACATTTTACTTTAACTGGAAACGTCTCTGATTCCGACTGGACAGTCCATCTGCTTGTTCGTGGTTCTAATAAGTTTTCTTTTCCATATTAAGGTTGGAGTTCGGAGAAAAGATATTGTCCTCTGAGTTGAGAAAAAAGTCTGTTGCCACACTGCAGGATAGAAGGACTGTGCGGAAGATGTGCCCTGGATGAAAACATCTGCATGGCATTTGCAGGTAGTGTGGCGAACATTAAATGTTTCCATCCTGTGTCATTCGGTGGTATTCTTTTCCCCATTATGTTACCGTTTGTTTGGTTCTTGGGCTCTACAGGGTAAATATTTCACTAGTGACCCATGGGATACTTAGTATGAAGTTCAGCATTATGGGTTACCTTTAAAGCAATGTTTGAAATTCATTTTTTGGTGGTAGTGATACGTTTGTGATCATCTAGTTTGTTGATCCAACCAGTCGATGGCGAGCTACCAGTCGCTCACAAAAACATTCTGAGTAGCTCTGTTAGACCTGGTACCATTGGTGTGAGTCTCCCTTCCATTTTTTTACTGATTGCCTCCTCTGTTTTTGATATGTTTTGTTGGTTTAGATGCTTTGGGCACTGTGGCACTGCTATTCAGTGCCACAATGCAAGTGCTCCCTATGTTAAATTGGTGGATTGATTAGTGACTCCATAATTGGCTTATTTGATTTACTTGTCAGGCCTTAGTATAGTGCACCATGTGTGCCCAGGGCTGCTGGTGGGCTTGCAGCACGTGCTGTGCCTCCCACAGAAGCAGCCTGTAAAGTGTGTCTCAGGCCTGCCATTGCAGAGCCTGTGTGCAGTCTAGTACTGCCATGCTGACTTGGTAAGTGCACCGACTTGCCAGTCCCTAAACCTTCCCTGTTCTTCATATCAGACACCCCTAAGGTAGACCCTAGGGTAGGTGCATTGTAGGTATAAGGTAGGACATGCCCTGGTGTGTGTGGCATTTCATAATAGTGAATTATTTTCGTTTTTCACTATTGCAAGGCTACCAGTCCCCATAAGCCAGAATGGGCAGTTTGATGAAGTTTCATGAAGGAATGAAGGAAGTGGCGAACTGGATGACAGACAGCCGCCTGAAACTGAACGCCGACAAGACGGAGGTCCTCCTCCTCGGCCCCACCCCCACCCCCACCGCATGGGACGACTCCTGGTGGCCCCCCGCCCTAGGCAGCACTCCCCAACCCACCGACCATGCACGCAACCTCGGCTTCATCCTGGACTCATCCCTCACCATGACCAGACAGGTGAACTCTGTGACCTCAGCATGCTTCAACACCCTCCGCATGCTCCGCAAGATCTTCCGCTCGATCCCCACCGACACCAGAAAGACCGTCACCCACGCCCTCGTCACCAGTCGCTTGGACTACGGGAACACCTTGTACGCGGGCATCACCACCAAGCTGCTGAGGAAACTCCAACGGATCCAGAACGCTGCCGCAAGACTCATCCTGGACATCCCTCGCCACCACCACATCTCAGGAAACCTGAAAAAACTCCATTGGCTCCCCGTCAACAAGAGGATCACCTTCCGACTCCTCACCCACGCACACAAAGCCCTTCACAACCTCGGACCCAAACTCATCAACAACCGCGTCTCCTTCTACACTCCTCTGCGCACTCTACGATCCACCGGACAGGCCCTGGCAGCCATACCCCGCATCCGCAAAGCCACCGCCGGAGGAAGATCCTTCTCTTTCCTGGCAGCGAAGACCTGGAACTCTCTGCCCAGCCACCTTCGCGCCATACCTGAACACCTCTCATTCAGAAGGCAGCTCAAGACCTGGCTCTTCGAGCACTGACCCCCCCCCCCCCCCCTTCCCAGCGCCTTGAGACCCTTTATGGGTGAGTAGCGCGCTTTATAAATGCGAATGATTGATTGATTGATTATAACATCTTATAATCCTAACTGACCCAGGGACATGGTAGAAATCCGAGTTTAGTATGCCTGAACTCAGAATGATAAAATACATCTTTTAGTAAAGTTGGTTTTAACATTCTGTGTTTGAAAATACCACTTTTAGAAAGTAGGTATTTTCTTTCCTTACCATCCAGCCTGCCTCTGCTAGCTTGTGTATTGTGTGTCTGGTTTTGTGAGTGACGGGCTGGGGGATTCCAGGAGACCGGGTGAGTCGGCACATTGCTGAATAGACCTATCTGCATGAAGAGTGATGGGAGGAGTAGCACCTGGGTCTGAATAGGGCTGTGTGTGCCTTTCACAATGCTGGCTCCACCCCCTGTGGTGTGTTTGAGGACCCTGGCCCACCCTGCCAAAGGAAAGAAGGAGTCCTGTAAACAAAGTGCTCCAGGACTGCATAGAACTGGTTTGGACTAGGTACAGGTCCCGCAGAAATGTTCCTCGTCTCTTTAGGAGACTTTGAGATGGTCCCTAAGACCCAGCTACCTGATAACACTAAGAAATACAGGCAGTGGGTGACCATCAATGGCCCTAGGGTGGAAGCTCTAAGAAACACCGGGGCTAGTGTGACAGCTGTCAGTTGCCTGTTGGTGTTCAAAGAGCAGGTTATCCCCATGCATTCTTCCCTGTAGTTGCCGTGGACAACTCGCAGAGCCATTGTGAGTTGGCTCAGGTTCCCTTTGAGGGGGTGTCTCTGGTACTCTTCAACTAGCTGTGGGCCAGCCATGCCTGTGGACTGTCTGTTGGGTAAGGTGGAAAAAAGGTCTCGTTTGGAGATGTTGGTTTTGCCTGAGTGGGTGTGTGTGACCACTCGGTCTATGGCAGCCAGTAAGGGTGTTCAAGAGATCCTGGAGCCTGAAAGTATGGACCAGGTACCTGCCTTAAAGAGAAGAGGTAGGTGGCGCGGAAAACCAGCCCCAATTGTTCCCACAGTCTAGGAGGAGGCAGACTTTGAGGGGGATGTCCTAGAACCTACAGGGGAGCAAGTTGCTGAACTGGGGGACCTGCCTGAGCTGACCCATTTACAGCAAGAAGGAGGATCTTCCAGGGAGGAATTTTGTGCAGAGCAGTGCCCTTCTCTTAAGGGTTTGCGGCAACAGGCCACAAACCAGGCAGCAAGTGAAAAGTCTGTATCACATTGGATCCACTGGGAGAACGACCTCCTGTATAGCGAGCCTAAGGTTGCTGAGCCTGGGTCAGCCCGTGTGCTGGTTGTACACCAGCGCTTCAGAGCCTTCCTACTGGGGTTGGCTCATGATGTGCCTTTAGCTGGACATCTGTAGCAGGACAAGACCTTTGAACGGCTTGTCACCCACTTTTATTGGCCCCAGATGCAGAAGAGTTCAGACACTCGTAGGACTTGTCAGACTTGCCAGGCAAGTGGGAGAAGTGGAAGGAAGCAGAAGGCTCCTCTTCAACCTTTCCCTGTAGTCAGTACCCCTTTTGAACGGGTGGGCATTGACATTGTGGGGCCACTGGACCCCAAGACAGCCATGGACAACAGGTTTATCCTGGTCTTGGTGTACCATGCTATCCGGTACCTGGAAGCCATCCCGCTCAGGACAGTGACACCCCCGTGGTGGGACGTGCACTAATGGGGATTTTCTCCTGTATTGGGTTCCCCAGAGAGGTGCTGTCAGACCGTGGTACGAACTTCATAACTAATTATATGAAGTCCCTGTGGCAGGAGTGTGGTGTTGCATACAAGTTCACCACTCCTTATCACCCCAAAGGTAATGGGCTGGTTGAGAGATTCAGCCGGACCCTTAAAGGCATGATTATGGGTCTTGAGGAACCTATGAGGCGTAAGTGGGACGTCCTCTTGCCACACATTCTTTTTCCTTACGGTGAGGTGCCACAGAAGTCCCTAGGGTTCAGTCCCTTTGAACTGCTGTATGGACACCCGGTAAGCGGACCTTTGAGTCTGGTCAAGGAAGGCTAGGAGCAATCTCCCAGAAAACCTCCCCAGGTTATAGACAGTTACATGCTGGCCTTCAGGAATCAGACTCTGCGATTCAGACGGCTCGCTCAGGTGAACCTAGAAGCCAGCCAGGAGGAAATGAAGCGGTGGTACGATCAGAATGCCACTCTGAGCTTCAACCTGGTGAGAAATTTGGGCCATGGCCCTGTAGAGCCTTGTGCACTCCAGGACAGGTGGACCGGACCATTTGAGGTGGTGGAGCGCAAGAGTGATGTCACCTATTTGGTGAACTTGCGGTCTCCTAGGAACCCTTTGCGGGTCCTGCATGTTAACCTCCTGAAGCCCCACTTAGAAATGTCCGAAGTGGGCATGCTCCTAGCGACAGATGATGGAATGGAGGAAGAGACTGAACCTCTTCCAGACCGCCTGTCTTCAACAGAGCAAGATGGGTCAGTGGATGGTGTCAACCTCTCTGCCACACTGACCCCTGATCCGCTGCAATATTGTCGGCAACTGTTGGGACAATTCTCTGATTTGTTTTCCCTGGTTCCTGGTATCACTGAGTGGTGCATCCATGTGCGGACACTGGGAACAGTCCTCCTGTGAAGCACAAGGCTTACAGAGTGACTGACCGGGTCAGAGCTCACATCAAGGAGGAAGATGTTTGCCTTAGGGGTGATTGACTCCTCTCACAGTCCTTGGGCCAGCCCAGTGGTCTTGGTCCCAAAGGCTGCTGCACCTGGTGCCACACCCGAACTCCGGTTCTGTGTGGACTACCGAGGGCTCAATTCAGTCACAGGACTGACGCGCACCCCATCCCCAGAGCTGATGAGTTCATTGATCGGCTAAGGGCTGCATGGTACCTCAGCACGTTTGATTTGATGTCTGGATACTGGCAGATCGCCTTAACGGATGGGGCCACAGAGAGGTCAGCATTCTCTCCACCAGATGGTCACTACCAACTCCGGGTTATGCCCTTTGGGATGAAGAATGCCCCTGTCACCTTTCAGAGATTGGTCAACGAGGTGTTGGCTGGACTGGAGGACTTCAGTGCTGCCTACCTGGACGACATTGCAGTGTTCAGCACCAGTTGGGAAGAACATCTGCACCACCTCTGGTAAGTGTTGATGGCACTGCGAAAGGCAGGCCTCATGATCAAGGTGAGTAAGTGCCAGACCGGGCAGGGTTCCGTGGTGTACTTGGGGCACCAGGTAGGGAGGGGCCAGGTGGCGCCCCTCCAACCCAAGATTGATACCATCATGGCATGGGAACCCCCTAAGACTCAGACGCAGGTGAGATCCTTTTTAGGACTGACGGGGTACTACAGGAGGTTTGTCAAGGGGTATGGCAACATTGTTGCACCCTTGACTGAGCTAACTTCCAGGAAGCAGCCCAAGAAAATGAACTGGACTGACACCTGTCAGAAGGCTTTTGACGCCCTGAAGACTGCCATGTGCACAGAACCTGTGCTTCAGGCACCCAACTTCTAAAATGAATTCATTGTCCAAACAGACACTTCAGAGCATGGTGTGGGGGCTGTTCTTTCACAGATTAATGAGGAGGGCCTAGACCAACCTGTAGACTTCATCAATAGGAGGTTACTTCCATGGGAACAGAGGTAGAGTGCAATTGCGTGTGAGGCATTTGCTGTGGTCTAGGCACTGAAGAAGTTGAGACCATACCTGTTTGGGGCTCACTTCCGGGTTCAGACCGACCACAGGCCCCTCAGATGGTTGATGCAGATGAGGGGTGAGAACCCAAAGTTGTTGAGGGGGTCCATTTCCCTACAGGGGATGGACTTTACGGTAGATCACCGCCCTGGTAAAGAACACGCCAATGCTGGTGGTCTGTCCAGATTTTTCCGCCCTAGTGCAGAGAACTCCCAAGGGGAAGGGTAGTTCTCCCCACATTTAAGCTGGAGGGGACATGTGTTAGACCTGGTACCATTGGCGTGAGTCTCCCTTCCATTTTGTTACTGATTGCCTCCTCTGTTTTTGATATGTTTTGCTGGTTTAGATGCTTTGGGCACTGTGCTGCTGCTATTCAGTGCCACAATGCAAGTGCTCCCTATGTTAAATTGGTGGATTGATTAGTGACTCCCTGATTGGCTTATTTGATTTACTTGTCAGACCTTAGTATAGTGCACCGTGTGTGCCCAGGGCCTGTAATTCAAATGCTGCTGGTGGGCTTGCAGCACTTGTTGTGCCACCCACAGAAGCAGCCTTAAAGTGTCTCAGGCCTGCCATTGCAGAGCCTGTGTGCAGTCTAGTACTGCCATGCTGACTTGGTAAGTGCACCGACTTGCCAGTCCCTAAACCTTCCCTGTTCTTCATATCAGACACCCCTAAGGTAGACCCTAGGGCAGGTGCATTGTAAGTATAAGGTAGGACATGACTTGGTGTGTGTGGCATGTCCTAATAGTAAATTATAGCCAATTTCATTTTTCGCTATTGCAAGGTTACCAGACCCCATAGGCCGGAATGGGCAGTTTGATTATAACATCTTATAATCCTAACTGACCCAGGGAACATGGTAGAAATTTGAATTTAGTATGCCTTAACTCAGAATGATAAAATAGAACTTTTAGTAAAGTTGGTTTTAACATTATGTGTTTGAAAATACCACTTTTAGAAAGTAGGTATTTTCTTACCTAACCATCCAGCCTGCCTCTGCTAGCTTGTGTATTGTGTGTCTGGTTTTGTGAGTGACAGGGGCTGGGGGATTCCAGGAGACAGGGTGAGTCAGCACATTGCTGAATATACCTATCTGCATGTAGAGTGATGGGAGGAGTAGCACCTGGGTCTGAATAGGGCTGTGCCTGCCTTTTGCAATGCTGGCTCCACCCCCTGTGGTGTGTCTTAGGACCCTGGCCAAAGTAAAGGAGGAGTCCTGTAAACAAAGTGCTCCAGGACTGCACAGAACTGGTTTGGATTAGGTACAGGCCCCTCTGCCTTCAGAGGACAATGGATTTAGTAGTATAAATATGGGGACCCAGACCCCAAGACTTTATATCACTTCTGGAACAACAGACCAACCTCTGCCAAGGAGAAGAACCAAGGAAGCTGTAGGAGTTGGACTGGCCCCCTGCCAGTGTGCTGTGTTGGCCTACAGTGGTGTCTTCAGTGCCAATGAGAGGAGAAGGAACTTTCAAAGAACTTTCATCATCTTGCAGAATATTACTCCAAGGGCTTGAATGTGTGCTTGCCTCCTGCTGAAGTCTCAGGGACAAAAGACTTCACCACCAGCTCACATCTGAAGTTCCTTGCTGGGAATTTAGTCTGCAGAAGCCTGCATGTCGCTGGGAGCTGGAAGCGTGACTCAACGAGAAGAAGCATGTCGGAGTCACAGCTGTTGCCGTCGCATCGCCCGAGAAGCGTGCCTTTGTCAAAGCTGTTACCTGACGCATCCCCGGAGAAACGTGTTGGTGCTGCATAGGTCTCCGTCGCATCACCGGAGAAGCATGTCGCAGGACCTGTTGCGGCTCCATAGTTAGAGTTCACTGCATGGCTGCCGGGCGTGCACGCATCATCTTCACGTCGTTGCATCAAGGGCGCCATCTTTTCGCATCGCACTGGATTGTCGCATCGCATTGAGGCGCCATCTTGTCGCATCATAACCGGAACGCAGTACGAGAATCAACGCATCACCACCTCTCTGGTAAGGACCAAGACGCATCCCCTACTCTGCATAAGCATTGAGACGCGACGCATCATCTCCCCCAAAGCAAGGAACCAACACATCTCTATCTCCATCCCTGCGAACCTTTTGTTTGTTTTGCGTTATGCATCCAGGTACTTTTGCGAGAACTGTGTCGCATTTATTATCAACTTGAACTAAGTGATTCTACCATCCTTGTTGTAGATTGTGGTCTTGTGTTAAGTCTATATAAAGAATACTTATTTTTATAAAACCTGTGTGGTATCCATCTGTAGTGCTTTCACTGTGTTACTGTATGTGTTCTCAAATGCTTAACACACTGCCTCGAGATAAGCCTATCTGCTCGTGCTAAGCTACCAATGGGGTGACCAGGGGTTATCCAGTAGTGTAATCCCCTTTCCCTGACTTAGAAGCAAGTGTCCCTATTCGGTCAAAGGTACCTACCTCTGCCAACTAGAGACTCCCAGTTCTAACAAGCTCCCAGCCTTCAGTTCATTTTTAACTAAGAACTGCAATAAATAAGTGCTGCATTTTCCTCTGAAAGTTAAGGAAAGGCTATGTTTATTTACTTTTGTTGTCAGGCTGCAGATAGCAGAGTCTGATATAAGCACTGCTCAGTCAGATTTATGGCCTATGTGGGTCACAGAGCTTCAGAACATAAGCACTGAGGTATTTAACACTTATTTAAAAATCCTTCTCAATTCAATATTGGAGCATGAGACCAACATTATGTTTCTGAATGCTTTTAAATGAGAGAAAATTAAAATGAAGAATTAACTTAACTCTTAATTTTAATTTTCTTCCTTTTTAAAGTGTCATATTTACAAACAGCAGCCATCTTCCTCCGGGTGGCTTGAAGGCACAAGGCCATATTTTTTACTGAAAAATACAGGCGTTTGTAAGCGAAGAAAACATTTTCTATTAAACATTGTCTTAATGTTTTCCTCTGCATTAAATTACGTCAATTTAGTCCTAATATTTTTGAAGCATATTTCTTCACTTTAAATTTCCCACATTTAAACAAATGACTGTACTTCCTGTTACAAATATGGCACTGTGCCTACAGGCCACTGGGAGTAATATGCTTGCTGTTTGTAAAGACACTTTGACATGGGAGAAAATTAAAATAAAATGATGAACTTACTTTAATGCATGTAAAAATGAAGTAAACTCTTCAGTTGAATTTTCTCCCTTTCAAAGTGTCACATTTACAACAGCAGCCATCTTCATCCCAGTGGCTGGTAGACATGCTGCCATATTTATAACTGAAAAATACAGCCTTTTTTTTATTAAATGGGTGAATTTTAAAGTGCAGGAAAATGTTTTATCCAGTGCAGAAAAATGTTCCATCAAGTGCAGCAAACGTTCATTTATATGCTCATTTCTGCAGAACATTTTCCTGCACTTTAAATTTCTCCCATATAAAAAAAACTGGTGGTATGTTTGTGTTGTACGTGAAAGTTGCCACATATGGTGAAAGTTATGTCCTGTGCCACAAGTATATATGAACATTCTCTGAGTCACCCATACACCTATTCACTGAAAAAAAACATAGGTTTCAGAGACGTTATAGTTAGAAATTAGCATTTAAAAAAGCTTTGAAATTCACTGAAAAAACCATAGGTTTCAGAGACGATCTAGTTAGAAATTAGCATTTAAAAAAACCTTAGAAATTCACAGAAAAAAAACATAGGTTTCAGGGGTGTTATAGTTAGCTGGCCATTTCATTCGTACCAAACCATAGAAATTCCTCCGTTATAGTTAGCACAACTAACTATAACTCACACGCCCGCAAAGCACTGCTGATGATGTCACATATTGCATCATTCATGACATCGTCCGTGACATCACTCATGACATCACTGATGACATCTCAAATGACATCACTGATGACATCATCCAGTGAATGTGGTTTAGTTTGAAATTTAAATGTTTTATATATATATATATATATATATATATATATATATATATATATATATACCAATCTGTCTTGAAGATTGAGTGGATATTTAACTGTCTAGATGGAGGATTTAGTAGCTGTCTGTCTGTTTAAGTGAGTAAGTGTCTCACTTAATACATGGATTAGTAACTAAACTATGTGAATGTGTGCATCACTGTCTCTATTGTATAGCATGCTGCATCAGTTGGTCACTAACTACACGAGTGTGTATATTAGTTATTAATTAGTTGGGTGATTATTTGTATGGGACACTGAGTTTGTGTGTGGTTGGATGGAGTGTGTGTAACTCTATGCATCGATGTGTGAATGGCTGATTGACTAAGTGTATAGGTTCAAGAGTGCATGTCGAAACAGTTGTTTGGGTGACTGAGTGTATTTATTTGTGTGTTGGTGAGCGAATATATGTTTTAGTTGTACATCGTCAACAAAGTAAAAAAATAAAAGGCATTGTATGCGAGAGTTGGTGTATATAAATAAGTATGTGTAAGAGTCAGTGATTGTGAGAGTAACTATATGAATGAGTGTATAATTGTAATGGTGATTTTTTAACATATTAACTATGAGTTACTATGTGTTTGAATAAATGAGGTGTTGTTGGATAATTGTGTAAGTGAGTAAATGTAAGTGTGATTAATTTATTTCATGAGTGAGTAGGATGACTGCATAACCGACTAAGATGACTGCTGATGTGTCAATGTCTATATATTTGTATAAGTGCATTTGATAGTGTTCTATTAATTAGTGACTGCATGTATAAATGATTCTGTTGTTGAATGGGGAGTTGTCTGTGTAGACTTAGGAATCAGTGAGTGGGTATGTAGTAACTGGTATTGGTGTGTCAATGGTTTCAAATATGGTACTCTGTATTTTACAGTGAGTGATGAAAGGTTATACTAGTGTAAGATGAGGTGTATCAGATTGTCACGTGGATGATATCATCAGTGATGTCATCAGTGATGTCATTTGAGATGTCATCAGTGATGTCATCAGTGATGTCAATGACCATGTCATGATGCAATATGTGACATCATCAGCAGTGCATTGCGGGCGTACGAGTTATAGTTAGCAGAACTAAATATAACAGAGAAATTTTTATGGTTTTGTACGAGTGAAATGGCCAGCTAACTATAACACCCCTGAAACCTATGGGTTTTTTCAATGAATTTCAAAGGTTTTTTAAATGCTAATTTTTAAGTGTGTTAGTAGTTATACCTTTTTTTTGTGCTGATTTTCTACAGTTTAACTGTTTATTTATAAACATTGTATTCATTAAATAACATTATGGATTTTTCTAAAAATTGCAAAACAAAAATTCCAAGAACATTCAAACTGAAATATTAAATTTTTTTGTCTTCATATAATTTTAATATATTTATATTATTTTCATTTTTTTTTTTAAAAAGTCCAAATTTTTTTCAGAGTCGCTCACTCAAAGGGTACACATCGCGGTGGGTGTGCGGATTCTAGCCGTTATTTTAGAAAAGTTGTGAAGGATCCGCGTACGGTGTGCGACGGCTGCGTGTTTTTCTGTTACATCATATTCATTTTATATTATGTGATGTGTGCACTTTGTGTGCGACCAGTCCGCGACTCCTGCTCCTGCGCATTCGTGACACATGTGCATTACGGTACGAGATGCTTGCGCGGTGACGGGTCCTGCGTGATGTCATATACATGCTGGGGTACGCTAGCTGCGCGACTCTCGCAAAAAAATTGCGTGCATCGTGACCGCAGAGAACCAGAGCTGCTCTAGAACCAGAGACCCAGGTCAGCAGAGCTGCTGTAGAGCAAGAGAAAGCCGGTCAGCAGAGCTGCTTTAGAGCCAGAGAACCAGGTCAGTAGAACTGCTTTAGAGCCAGAGAACCAGGTCAGCAGAGCTGCTCCAGAGCCAGAGAACCAGGTCAGCAGAGCTGCTTTAGAGCCATAGAACCAGGTCAGCAGAGCTGCTTTAGAGCCATAGAACCAGGTCAGCAGAGCTGCTTTAGAGCCAGAGAACCAGGTCAGCAGAGCTGCTTTGGAGCCAGAGAACCAGGTCAGCAGAGCTGCTCCTGAGGCAGAGAACCAGCACAGCAGAGCTGCTTTAGAGGGAGAGAACCAGCTCAGCAGAGCTGCTTTAGAGGGAGAGAACCAGCTCAGCAGAGCTGCTTTAGAGCCAGAGAACCAGGTCAGCAGAGCTGCTTTAGAGCCAGAGAACCAGTTCAGCAGAGCTGCTCTAGAGCCAGAGAAACCAGGCCAGCAGAGCTGCTTTAGAGGGAGAGAACCAGGTCAGCAGAGCTGCTTTAGAGCCATAGAACCAGGTCAGCAGAGCTGCTCTAGAGCCATAGAACCAGGTCAGCAGAACTGCTCTAGAGCCATAGAACCAGGCCAGCAGAGCTGCTCTAGAGCCATAGAACCAGGTCAGCAGAGCTGCTCTAGAGCCATAGAACCAGGTCAGCAGAGCTGCTTTAGAGCCATAGAACCAGGTCGGCAGAGCTGCTTTAGAGCCAGAGAACCAGGTCAGCAGAGCTGCTTTGGAGCCAGAGAACCAGGTCAGCAGAGCTGCTCTTGAGGCAGAGAACCAGCACAGCAGATCTGCTTTAGAGGGAGAGAACCAGCTCAGCAGAGCTGCTTTAGAGCCAGAGAACCAGGTCAGCAGAGCTGCTTTGGAGCCAGAGAACCAGGTCAGCAGAGCTGCTCTAGAGCCAGAGAAACCAGGCCAGCAGAGCTGCTTTAGAGGGAGAGAACCAGGTCAGCAGAGCTGCTTTAGAGCCATAGAACCAGGTCAGCAGAGCTGCTCTAGAGCCATAGAACCAGGTCAGCAGAACTGCTCTAGAGCCATAGAACCAGGCCAGCAGAGCTGCTCTAGAGCCATAGAACCAGGTCAGCAGAGCTGCTCTAGAGCCATAGAACCAGGTCAGCAGAGCTGCTTTAGAGCCATAGAACCAGGTCGGCAGAGCTGCTTTAGAGCCAGAGAACCAGGTCAGCAGAGCTGCTTTGGAGCCAGAGAACCAGGTCAGCAGAGCTGCTCTTGAGGCAGAGAACCAGCACAGCAGATCTGCTTTAGAGGGAGAGAACCAGCTCAGCAGAGCTGCTTTAGAGCCAGAGAACCAGGTCAGCAGAGCTGCTTTAGAGCCAGAGAACCAGGTCAGCAGAGCTGCTCTAGAGCCAGAGAAACCAGGCCAGCAGAGCTGCTGTAGAGGAAGAGAACCAGGTCAGCAGAGCTGCTCTAGAGCCATGGAACCAGGTCAGAAGAGCTGCTATAGAGCCATGGAACCAGGTCAGCAGAGCTGCTTTAGAGCCAGAGAACCAGGTCAGCAGAGCTGCTCTAGAGCCAGAGAACCAGGTCAGCAGAACTGCTATAGAGCCATGGAACCAGGTCGGCAGAGCTGCTTTAGAGCCAGAGAACCAGGTCAGCAGAGCTGGTTTAGAGCCAGAGAATCCAGGTCAGCAGAGCTGCTTTAGAGCCAGAGAATCCAGGTCAGCAGAGCTGCTTTAGAGGGAGAGAACCAGGTCAGCAGAGCTGCTTTAGAGCCAGAGAATCCAGGTCAGCAGAGCTGCTTTAGAGGGAGAGAACCAGGTCAGCAAAGCTGCCTTAGAGCCAAGGGACCAGGTCAGCAGAGCTGCTCTAGAGCCAGAGAACCAGGTGAGCAGAACTGCTTTAGAACCATAGAACCGGGCCAGCAGAGCTGCTTTAGAGCCAGAGAACCAGGTCAGCAGAGATGTTGTAGAGCCAGAGAACCAGATCAGCAGAGCTGCTCTGAAGCCTAAGAACTAGATCAGTAGAGCAGTTCTAGAGCCAGAGAACCAGAGAACCAGGTCAGCAGACCTGCTGTAGAGCTAGAGAAACCAGGTCAGCAGAGCTGCTTTAGAGAGAGAACCAGTTCAGCAGAGCTGCTTTAGAGCCAGAGAACCAGGTCAGCAGAGCTGCTCTAGCTGACACTGACTGACTGACTCTGACTGACTGACTGACTGACTGACACTGACTGACTGACTGACTGACTGACACTGACTAACTGACTGACACTGACTAACTGACTGACACTGACTAACTGACTGACTGACCGACACTGATTGACACTGACTCTGATTGACTGACTCTGATTGACTGACTCTGATTGACTGACTCTGATTGACTGACTCTGATTGACTGACTCTGATTGACTGACTCTGATTGACTGACTCTGATTGACTGACTCTGACTGACTGACTCTGACTGACTCTGATTGACTGACTCTGATTGACTGACTCTGATTGACTGACTCTGATTGACTGACTCTGATTGACTGACACTGATTGACTGACACTGATTGACTGACACTGATTGACTGACACTGATTGACTGACACTGATTGACTGACACTCTACTACTCTCCCTCTACTACTCTCTCTACTACTCTCTCTACTACTCTCTCTACTACTCTCTCTACTACTCTCTCTACTACTCTCACTCTACTACTCACTCTACTACTCACTCTACTACTCACTCTACTACTCACTCTCTACTACTCTCTACTACTCGCTCTTTACTACTCACGATCTCTCTACTACTCTCTACTACCCTCTCTCTACTACTCTCTCTCTACTACTCTCTACTATTCGCTCTCTACTACTCTCTACTATTCGCTCTCTACTACTCTCTACTATTCGCTCTCTACTACTCACTCTCTATGACTCTACTACTCTCTACTACTCGCTCTCTACTAATCTCTACTACTCATTGTCTACTACTCTCTCTACTACTCAATCTATTACTCTCTCTACTGCTCTCTACTACTCTCTCTACTACTCACTTTCCACTACTCACTATCTACTACTCGCTCTCTACACCTCTCTACTACTCGCTCTCTACTACTCTCCAATACTCACTCTACTACTCTCTACTTCTCTCTACCACTCACTCTCTACCACTCACTCTCTACCACTCACTCTCTACCACTCACTCTCTACCACTCACTCTCTACCACTCACTCTCACTCACTCTCTACCACTCACTCTCCTACTCACTCTCCTACTCACTCTCCTACTCACTCTCCTACTCACTCTCCTACTCACTCTCCTACTCACTCTCCTACTCACTCTCCTACTCACTCTCCTACTCACTCTCCTACTCACTCTACTACTCACTCTACTACTCACTCTACTACTCACTCTACCACTCACTCTACTACTCACTCTCTACTACTCTCTCTACTACTCTCTCTACTACTCTCTCTACTACTCTCTCTACTACTCTCTCTACTACTCTCTCTACTACTCACTCTCTACTACTCACTCTCTACTACTCACTCTCCTACTCACTCACTACTACTCACTCTCTACTACTCTCTACTACTCTCTACTCTCTACCACTCACTCTACTACTCTCACTCTACTACTCTCACTCTACTACTCTCTCTCTAATACTCTCTCTCTAATACTCTCTCTACTACTCACTCTACTACTCTCTACCTCTTACTCTCTACCACCCTCTCTCTAATAATCTCTACTACTCGCTCTCTACTACTCGCTCTCTACTACTTGCTCTCTACTACTCACTCTCTACTACTCACTCTACTACTCACTCCCAACTACTCTCTACTACTTACTCTCTATGACTCTACTACTCACTCTCTACTACTCTACTATTCTCTACTACTCCCTCTACTTCTCACTCTCTACTGCACTCCACTACTCACTCTCTACTACTCACTCTGTACTACTCTCTACTACTCACTCTCTACTATTCTCTGTTACTCACTCTCTACTACTCACTCTCTACTACTCACTCTCTACTATCCACCATCTACAACTCACTCTCTACAACTCACTCTCTACAACTCTGTGAGAAGTTGGCCTGGTATATGATGCTCACTAGTTAAAGTGATCACCTTGTACCATGCCAAGCAACCCTTATGGTGTGGTTGTAAGTCAACCTTTTCGGACTAGCTGCCCTAGTGGTAGCTTAGGCTAAGCAGTCTTTGAGGCTAAACTCGTGATGCGTGTTAAGCCAGCTGTTTTACCAAATGCAATCCCCTTTTATACCAATGAAAGGACACCACACAGATATTTATACAAAATATATATGTATTTATTTCTCAAAGTAACCCCTAGTCTCTTTATGAGCACAGGAGCACAAATCGTCAAACAAGATTATCACAGAATACACAGAAGTTGCACTTTATATGGATAGGCCCTGGTGGCCACTCGAACCATATACTAAAATAGTGGTATAAGTACCACGAACAGAAAAGGGAAAAGGCCTAGGGCCTCTAGAATCGCTGGGCCTACAAGGAGCTAACTTCAGTTAGTGACCAGGAGGTCCACGGGTGGCGTGTGCAGAGCAAATAGTCACACGCGTGCTCCCATAGGTTTCAATGGGTGCGTAAAAAGTACAAAGTTACTGCAAAGAGGATCTTCCGGATGGACTAGGAACTCAAGATTTAGAACACAGGCACTAGAGATGTAATACTACACTTGGGCACAGGTGTGCCAGCTTTACCTCACCCACAGGAAGCGGGTGCATAGGCCTCGAAGTGCGTCAGGTTTCTTCTATCTGTTCCGTGGAGCTTGTAGACAAAGATGCTGCAGGCGGTCGGTCCGGGAGAGATGCAGTGGATCCAAGAGTGGATCGGAGATGTTGAAGACCTGTAAGCAGAGGGGACAGTGTTCACAGTCACTAGCCAGTGACCAGCGTGGCACCAGGTGGGTACCAGGCAATGTCGGGTGCAAACAGGAAGAAAGGTGTAGCTTGTCTCTGCAGCCACGTGGTCCCTGGAGGTCGACGACGTCCAGGAGTCGGTTCACGAGCTGTCCCACGCAGGTTCTCGCTGTCGGCGGTGTCGTCGACTTGATCGAAGCAAACAAGCCTTGGCAAAAGCAATTATTGTGGAGAACAAGATAAGCTGATTGTTCTGACCGGCAAGGTCAGAGGGACTGCTCCTTTGGAGGGGAGCAAGGGCCAGTCTGGAGCAACCAGACCAGTGGTGTATTTTGTAGAGTTCATCGCCAAGATGGCCACTAGCCAGCGGGCCAGCAACCGGTTAGGCGCGTCGAGTGGCAAAATGCAGAAAGGCCCCACGCAGATCGTGGAGATGCTGGAGGGCTCACCTTTGGTGCAGATGCTGCTCGGGTGTTGGGCTTCTCAGATCCCAAAGCACAACTTGGAGGGAGCCTCGGTTGTTGCACTTGTCAGCTTGTCGTAGTCGTTCCAAGATGGCTGGCTCCACGTGTCTCGGTGCCTCCACGGGTCTCCTCTTTTCAGGGACTGTGGATCGGGCGGTGAGAGGTCTGGAGGTCCAGGTCTTGTCAGTCTCTGGGCTCGGGCTCCAGCGGGAGGCGGCGGCAAAGCAGACGTTGATTCGCTGGATGGTGCTTGCGTTAGCAAGGTGGTCACTCCCTGACCACAGGGGAGATTGGCTTCAGTCCTCTGTGCAGCAGAGCGTCGAAGTTCCCGTCTTCTTCTTAGTGTTAAGTTGATTCCAGGATGTCTGAAGTCTTAGGACACAGCTCCTACCTTTAAGCGGATTCTAGGGGCCGGACTACCTGCTAGGTCTCTCCCTATGGGTGGGACCAGGAAGGGGGGTGGTTACACCCCCAATCCTTTGTCCAGCTCGCCCCAGGCCCGGGACTGGTGTGCCCCAGGACCGGTTTGAACTGGCATATGCACCGAGGCTCCTTGTGAGCCACAGGCATGTCTGGTTTCTTTCAAGCCCTACCTGACCAATACACAAAATCCTGTCTGGGGTGGTGCACGCACCTCCCCTGGCAGGAAACCCTTTGTCCACACCTCCCAAGCTGGAAGGACTCCCAGCAGCAGGAGGGCAGACTTGTGTCTGTGGTGGCAGCATCCATTTTGTGGAGCTGAGGCTATGTCTGATTTTACCCGGGTTTCAGGTACTGTACATGTTGTGTCCCTCTAGAAGGGTGGAATGCTAACCCCGTCGCCAGAATTGGCGAGGGGTTAGTATTCCAATTCGTATGACACCTTACTCGACATGTTTTGATAAAGCCAAACCAAAGATAGCATTTAACCGCGAGGTTCATAATGCACTTAAGAGTATATGGTATGACGATATCTGGAAACAGTAGAAGGAAGTTGTTCCGACCACTGCAGACAGGCTCAGCTCATGCCAGAGCACCATCTCACATGGAACCAAGCACTCTGCCTTCAGGATTGTTAAGGCCTGCCATAGGAGTGGCTTATAGGTTACCAGGTGTCCCATTTAAGGTTAGGTATAGGTATACTACACCTAAGTAAGAGGTGATTACACCAACTTACCCCAGCTGAGTGATCAGCCAGTTGTGTCAAATTGTTAGGCCAAGCCTGGGGTGGCATAATACATGCTTCAGCCCTTGGCAGGCCTTGGGTACACCAATGCCCTGGGTACCTAGTGTACACTGGTACAGGGGCTGACAGGGTTATCCACTTCCAATTGGTTATGCACCTAGGGTGCATAGTTTTAATTTAGTAGAGAGAACAGCAGGCTGGGGGTCTGATTGGCAGGCCCACAGCCTCAATATGGCAAAAACCAGTGAAGCAAAAAGCAAAAATTTGGGGTGACCATAGGATAGCAGACCCTACTCTCCTACACAACCCCCCCCCCCCAAACGCTGGGACATTAAACTAGCCTTGACCAGTCTCGTCTTCATGTCCTAAGTGGAAGTACCTGGAGAGACCATCTGCATTCCCATGGTCAGTACCTGGCCGGTGCTCCACTGTAAAGTCCATCCCCTGTAGGGAAATGGACCACCTAAGCAGTTTGGGGTTTTCACCCTTCATCTGATTTAGCCACAAGAGGGGCTTATGGTCGGTCTGAATCTTGAAGTGAGTGCCAAACAAGTATGGCCTCAGCTTCTTCAGGGGCCACACCACAGCAAAGGCCTCCCTCTCAATAGCTGACCAATTCTTCTCTCTGGGGGTCAACCTTCTGCTAATAAAAGCAATGGGTTGGTCTTGACCATCTTCATTAAGTTGTGACAGCACAGCTCCCACACCCAACTCAGAAGCATCTGTTTGGACAATAAACTCTTTGGAGTAGTCAGGACTTTTCAGGATAGGTGCAGAGCACATGGCCTCCTTCAGGTCATCAAATGCCTTTTGACAGCTTACTGTCCACTGAACCTTTTTGGGCATCTTCTTGGATGTCAGATCATTAAGAGGAGTCACAATGGACCCATAGTTCTTAACAAACTTCCTGTAGTACCCAGTCAAGCCCAAGAAAGCTCGAACTTGAGTCTGGGTGGTTGGAGGGGACCAGTCCTTGATGGATTGTATCTTACTCTCCAGTGGTTGAACTTGGCCTCCACCTACAAGGTGGCCCAAATATACAACCTTACTCTGCCCTATCTGGCACTTAGTAGCCTTGATAGTGAGGCCTGCCCTTTGCAGAGCCTCAAGAGCCTTCTTCAGGTGGATCAGGTGATCCTCCCAGGTGGAGCTAAAGACAGCAATGTCATCAAGATATGCTGCGCAAAAGTCATCCAACCCAGTAAGGACTTGGTTCACCAGCCTTTGGAAGGTGGCAGGTGCATTCTTCAGACCAAAGGGCATCACCACAAACTGGTAGTGCCCACCTGGGGTTGAGAATGCTGTTTTGGCCTTGGACTCCTCAGCTAATCTGATTTGCCAATAGCCAGCTGTTAAGTCAAATGTGCTCAAAAACTTTGCAGAAGCTAGTTTGTCTATGAGCTCATCTGCCCTTGGAATAGGGTGTGCATCTGTCCTGGTGACAGCATTGAGTCCTCTGTAATCCACACAGAACCTCATCTCTCTCTTGCCATCTTTGGTGTGAGGTTTGGGGACCAGAACCACTGGGCTAGCCCAGGGGCTCTCTGAGGGTTCAATAACACCTAATTCCAGCATTTTATGTACCTCAGCCTTTATACAGTCCCTGACGTGGTCAGGTTGTCTGTAAAGCTTGTTCTTTACAGGCAGACTGTCACCAGTGTCCACCACATGGGTACACCAGTCAGTTTGACTAGGTATCAAGGAAAACATATGTGAAAATGATTGTAGAACCTGTCTACATTCAGTCTGCTGATGGGCAGTGAGGTTGCCTCCAAGGGCCACTCCTTCAACTGAGCCATCTTCAGGGTTCTGAGACAACAGGTCTGGGAGAGGGTCACTCTCTTCCTCCTGTCCCTCATCTGTAGCCATGAGCAAGCCCATGTCTGCCCTGTCAACATATGCTTTAAGCCTGTTAACATGGAGTACCCTGTGGGGACTCCTGGGAGTTCCTAGGTCGACCAAGTAGGTGACCTCTCCCTTCTTTTCTAGGATTGTATGGGGTCCAGACCATTTGTCTTGGAGTGCTGCTGGGGCCACTGGCTCCAACACCCATACCTTCTGTCCTGGCTGAAACTCAACCAAGACAGCCTTTTGGTCATGCCAAGCTTTCTGTAAGGCCTGGCTTGCCTCAAGGTTTTTGGATGCCTTCTCCATATACTCAGCCATCCTGGAGCGGAGACCAAGTACATAGTCCACTATGTCTAGCTTAGGCTTTTTGAGAGGTAACTCCCATCCTTCCTTCACCAAACACAGTGGGCCTCTCACAGGGTGCCCAAACAACAATTCAAAGGGGCTGTAGCCAACTCCTTTTTGTGGGACCTCTCTGTAAGCAAACAGAAGGCAGGGTAGAAGGATGTCCCATCTTCGCCTGAGCTTTTCAGGTAATCCTTTGATCATACCCTTTAGGGTCTTGTTGAATCTCTCAACAAGCCCATTGCATTGTGGGTGATAAGGGGTGGTGAACTTGTAGTTGACACCACATTCCTTCCACATAGCTGTCAAGTATCCTGACATAAAGTTGGTACCTCTGTCAGATACTACCTCCTTAGGAAACCCCACTCTGGAGAATACTCCCAGCAGGGCCCTGGCCACAACAGGTGCTGTAGTGGTCCTAAGGGGAATTGCCTCTGGATACCTGGTGGCATGATCCACTACCACCAGTATAAATCTGTGCCCAGATGCAGTGGGAGGATCCATGGGACCCACTATGTCTATTCCCACTCTTTCAAAGGGGACCCCCACCACAGGTAGTGGTATTAGGGGGGCCTTTGTTGTGCCACCTGATTTGCCACTGGCTTGGCAGGTAACACAGGAGCGACAAAACTCCTTTGTATCTTCATTCATGTGAGGCCAGTGAAAGTGAGGGACAAGCCTGTCCCAAGTCTTGTTCTGGCCTAAGTGTCCTGCTAAAGGAATGTCATGGGCCAAGGTGAGAAGGAAGCCCCTAAATTGCAGAGGTATAACCAACCTCCTGGTAGCACCAGGCTTGGGGTCTCTAGCCTCTGAATAAAGGAGCCCTTCATCCCAATACACTTTATGGGTACCTTGAGCATTCCCAGCAGCCTCAGCAGCAGCCAGCTGTCTGAGGGGTTCAAGAGAGGGACAGGATAACTGAGCCTGCCTCAAGTCAGCCCTTGAAGGTCCCCCTGTCCCCAGAAACTCAACCTGATCAGGTTCAAGCTCTTCAGGGACAGTTCCTTCAGGGTCCTCTAGATCAGCTTCCTGGGAAGGTTGATCATCACTCTGAGGCAGGGGGGAAGGCACAGCCTTGACCCTCCTGTTCTTCTTCTTGGTAGGTACTTGGTCCATTGTTCCAGGATCCAAGACCTGAGGTTCAGTGAGGCACTTTTTGGCCTGTGACCTGGTCACAGCAAGGACATGTGATGATATACCTAACATCTCTGCATGAGTCCTGTACTCCACTTCTGACCATAGAGAACTCTCTAGGTCATTGCCCAACAAACATTCTACTGGGAGGTCTGCACTAACCACAACCCTTTTGAGGCCAGTTACCCCTCCCCATGAGAAGTTAACAACTGCCACACTATGTGAAGTAGTGGCATTGCTGGCATTGGTCACCAGGTAGTTCTCACCTGGTATGTACTGTCCAGGGTCCACAAAGCCTGGTGTCACCATAGTGACACTGGCACATGTGTCCCTGTAGGCTTGAGCCACTTTGTCATTAATTAAAGGAGTCTGTCTGTACTTGCCCAGGTTACTGGGGCTCACAGTCAGGGACAAATCAATGTCCCCATCACAGATCAAGACTGCCTGTGTCAGGGTTCTGTCTAAGTCAGAATCTCCTTCAGTTCCCATAGTGATTCCCACTACACCCTTTGTCTGGGGACCAACACTGCTAACAGTAGTACTGGGAGCAGGTGCCTTAGGGGCAACAGTGTTGGGGGCTCCACCCTTTTTGCAATCACTAGTCCAGTGAGTTGTATTTTTGCAATGATTGCACCAGGGTTTCTTTTGACCTTCTTTCTTCTTTTTGGACTGTTGTTGGGACCCACCCTCCTTAGCAGTAGTTTGGGGCCCTGTTGAAGACTTCTGGTCTTTAGATTTCTGATCTCCACCCTTTTGGTCTGTTTTCTTCTGATCACCCCCTTGGCCCTGGTTCTGGTTCTTTTGCTTAACCCTGGTTCTGACCCATTTGTCTGCCTTCTTTCCCAATTCTTGGGGAGAGGTCAGATCAGAGTCAACCAAGTGTTGATGCAGTTGCTGGTTTTGACAGTTATTTAAAATCTGTTCTCTCATCATCAAATTATACAATCCTGTAAAATCAGATACCTTACTTCCCAGCAACCAACCCTCCAAAGCCTTAGTGGCACATTCAACATATTCAGACCAGTCCTGAGTCTGTGTCTTTTGGGTGTCTCTGAACATTAACCTGTACTGTTCAGTGGTTAAGCCTAACCCATCTACCAGAACACTCTTCAGGACTCTGTAGTTTCTGACATCCTCTTCTCTAACAGTGAGGAGTCTATCTCTGCCTCTTCCTTCAAAGGAGAGCCAGAGGATTGCTGCCCACTGGTCTTCAGGAACCTGCTGTACTTTGCAGGCTCTCTCAAGAGCAGTTATCCATTTGTGGATGTCATCCCCACTTTTGTAGGGGGGCACAACCTTAGACAGGTTCCTATTGTCAAAGACCCTATCTTTGTCCTTAGGGACAATGCTGCCACCAGTGGGTATAGACCCACTCTCTCTAGGTTGCCTAGCCTTGTTCAGTTTTTCTTCCATCAGGGCTACTTCTAGCTCCTGCTTCCTGATCCTCAGCTGGGCTTCCTGCATTCTGGCCTCATGTTCCCTCCTCTGAGGGGTGGTCATCCTTTTCCTGGAGTGACCTTGAGAGCCTCTAGAGCCATGAGAAGCATTGGAGTCACCTGAGCGATTCCTTTGCCTCCCAAGCCCTGTGTTAAGTCCACTGGGGAGATCCAATGGGGTAAACCCATTGTCAGTCCCCAATAGCCTTAGTTTAGCTGGGCCAAGTATAATACTTGGCACTGGGCTAGTTCTCCCTTCATCATCACTACTTTCTGTATCCTCACCACTTTCCTCCCCTGTAGTATGATTCTCATCTAAGGGATGGCTATTGGAACTGGGTACCTCTGTAGCATCTTCAGAAGGGGGGCCTCCTGTTCCTGACCCTAAGGGGGCTAACTGGGAAGCTTTCCTGAGTTCTCTCTGATTCTCATCATTTTGTAAGAGTTCTCTGAGCTCAGCAGAGGTAGGGTTCTTGGGCTGTTTAAGGCCTCTAAGAGTTGCCAAATGCCTGAGCTCATTCTGATTAAGGGTAGCAAAGCTGGATGGTGCCCTCTGGGGGTCACTCTCAACAGAGATGGGTACAGTGGACCCCTCTGCCCCGGCCATTGCTCTTAAGTGTGGGTGGATGTGTTGCAATCTACCTACACTTGGGTTTACCTACTAAACCTATCTAGTAGTTGTAGTCAGGGTGTGCTACTCCCTTTGCTCTACAACAACTAAGTTCAGTAGAACTTATGTATATCTAATCTTGTTTTATATGTACCTACAGGTACCTATGTGATCTTTCAATTGGTAACCAAGAGATTACAATGGTAAAACACAGCAAGCTCAAATCCAACCGCTGCTCACCAATGTGAGAAGTTGGCCTGGTATATGATGCTCACTAGTTAAAGTGATCACCTTGTACCATGCCAAACAACCCTTATGGTGTGGTTGTAAGTCAACCTTTTCGGACTAGCTGCCCTAGTGGTAGCGTAGGCTAAGCAGTCTTTGAGGCTAAACTCCTGATGCGTGTTAAGCCAGCTGTTTTACCAAATGCAACCCCCTTTTATACCAATGAAAGGACACCACACAGATATATATTCAAAATATATATGTATTTATTTCTCAAAGTAACCCCTAGTCTGTTTATGAGCACAGGAGCACAAATCGTCAAACAAGATTATCACAGAATACACAGAAGTTGCACTTTATATGGATAGGCCCTGGTGGCCACTCGAACCATATACTAAAATAGTGGTATAAGTACCACGAACAGAAAAGGGAAAAGGCCTAGGGCCTCTAGAATCGCTGGGCCTACAAGGAGCTAACTTCAGTTAGTGACCAGAAGGTCCACGGGTGGCGTGTGCAGAGCAAATAGTCACACGCGTGCTCCCATAGGTTTCAATGGGTGCGTAAAAAGTACAAAGTTACTGCAAAGAAGATCTTCCGGATGGACTAGGAACTCAAGATTTGGAACAAAGGCACTAGAGATGTAATACTACACTTGGGCACAGGTGTGCCAGCTTTACCTCACCCACAGGAAGCGGGTGCATAGGCCTCGAAGTGCGTCGGGTTTCTTCTATCTGTTCCGTGGAGCTTGTAGACAAAGATGCTGCAGGCGGTCGGTCCGGGAGAGATGCAGTGGATCCAAGAGTGGATCGGAGATGTTGAAGACCTGTAAGCAGAGGGGACAGTGTTCACAGTCACTAGCCAGTGACCAGCGTGGCACCAGGTGGGTACCAGGCAATGTCGGGTGCAAACAGGAAGAAAGGTGTAGCTTGTCTCTGCAGCCACGTGGTTCCTGGAGGTCGACGACATCCAGGAGTCGGTTCACGAGCTGTCCCACGCAGGCTCTCGCTGTCGGCGGTGTCGGCGACTTGATCTAAGCAAACAAGCCTTGGCAAAAGCAATTGTTGTGGAGAACAAGATAAGCTGATTGTTCTGACCGGCAAGGTCAGAGGGACTGCTCCTTTGGAGGGGAGCAAGGGCCAGTCTGGAGCAACCAGACCAGTGGTGTATTTCATAGAGTTCGTCGCCAAGATGGCCACTAGCCAGCGGGCCAGCAACCAGTTAGGCGCGTCGAGTGGCAAAATGCAGAAGGGCCCCACGCAGATCGTGGAGATGCTGGAGGGCTCACCTTTGGTGCAGATGCTGCTCGGGTGTTGGGCTTCTCAGATCCCAAAGCACAACTTGGAGGGAGCCTCGGTTGTTGCACTTGTCAGCTTGTCGTAGTCGTTCCAAGATGGCTGGCTCCACGTGTCTTGGTGCCTCCACGGGTCTCCTCTTTTCAGGGACTGTGGATCGGGCAGTGAGAGGTCTGGAGGTCCAGGTCTTGTCAGTCTCTGGGCTCGGGCTCCGGCGGGAGGCGGCGGCAAAGCAGACGTTGATTCGCTGGATGGTGCTTGCGTTAGCAAGGTGGTCACTCCCTGACCACAGGGGAGATTGGCTTCAGTCCTCTGTGCAGCAGAGCGTCGAAGTTCCCGTCTTCTTCTTAGTGTTAAGTTGATTCCAGGATGTCTGAAGTCTTAGGACACAGCTTCTACCTTTAAGCGGATTTTAGGGGCCGGACTACCTGCTAGGTCCCTCCCTATGGGTGGGACCAGGAAGGGGGGTGGTTACACCCCCAATCCTTTGTCCAGCTCGCCCCAGGCCCGGGACTGGTGTGCCCCAGGACCGTTTTGAACTGGCATATGCACCGAGGCTCCTTGTGAGCCACAGGCATGTCTGGTTTCTTTCAAGCCCTACCTGACCAATACACAAAATCCTGTCTGGGGTGGTGCACGCACCTCCCCTGGCAGGAAACCCTTTGTCCACACCTCCCAAGCTGGAAGGACTCCCAGCAGCAGGAGGGCAGACTTGTGTCTGTGGTGGCAGCATCCATTTTGTGGAGCTGAGGCTATGTCTGATTTTACCCGGGTTTCAGGTACTGTACATGTCGTGTCCCTCTAGAAGGGTGGAATGCTAACCCCGTCGCCAGAATTGGCGAGGGGTTAGTATTCCAATTCGTATGACACCTTACTCGACATGTTTTGATAAAGCCAAACCAAAGATAGCATTTAACCGCGAGGTTCATAATGCACTTAAGAGTATATGGTATGACGATATCTGGAAACAGTAGAAGGAAGTTGTTCCGACCACTGCAGACAGGCTCAGCTCATGCCAGAGCACCATCTCACATGGAACCAAGCACTCTGCCTTCAGGATTGTTAAGGCCTGCCATAGGAGTGACTTATAGGTTACCAGGTGTCCCATTTAAGGTTAGGTATAGGTATACTACACCTAAGTAAGAGGTGATTACACCAACTTACCCCAGCTGAGTGATCAGCCAGTTGTGTCAAATTGTTAGGCCAAGCCTGGGGTGGCATAATACATGCTTCAGCCCTTGGCAGGCCTTGGGTACACCAATGCCCTGGGTACCTAGTGTACACTGGTACAGGGGCTGACAGGGTGATCCACTTCCAATTGGTTATGCACCTAGGGTGCATAGTTTTAATTTAGTAGAGAGAACAGCAGGCTGGGGGTCTGATTGGCAGGCCCACAGCCTCAATATGTCAAAAACCAGTGAAGCAAAAAGCAAAAATTTGGGGTGACCATAGGATAGCAGACCCTACTCTCCTACACACTCACTCTCTACAACTCACTCTCTACAACTCACTCTCTACTACTCACTCTCTACTACTCACTCTCTACTACTCACTCTCTACTACCTCTACTACTCTCTCTCTACTACTCTCTCTCTACTACTCTCTCTCTACTACTCTCTCTCTACTACTCTCTCTCTACTACTCTCTCTACTACTCACTACCTCTTACTCTCTACCACCCTCTCTCTAATATTCTCTACTACTCACTCTCTACTACTCACTGTCTACTACTCACTGTCCACTACTCGCTCTCCACTACTCACTCTCTACTACTCACTCCCAACTACTCTCTACTACTCACTCTCTATGACTCTACTACTCACTCTCTACTACTCACTCTCTTCTACTCACTCTCTACTACTCACTCTCTACTACTCACTCTCTACTACTCACTCTCTACTACTCACTCTCTACTACTCGCTCTCTACTACTCGCTCTCTACTACTCGCTCTCTACTACTCGCTCTCTACTACTCGCTTTCTACTACTCTCTACTACTCACTCTCTACTTCTCTCTACTACTCGCTCTACTTCTCACTCTACTACTCTCTGCTACTCACTCTACTATTCACTCTCTACTACTCTACAACTCTCTACTACTCACTCTCTACTACTCGCTCTACTACTCGCTCTACTACTCTCTACTACTCTCGCTCTACTACTCTCGCTCTACTACTCTCGCTCTACTACTCTCGCTCTACTACTCACTCTCTACTACTTGCTCTCTACTACTCGCTCTCTACTATGCACTACTACTCACTCTACTACTCACTCTCTACTACACTACTCTCTACTACTCACTCTCTACTACTCCACTACTCTCTACTACTCACTCTCTACCACTCACTCTCTACTACGCACTCTCTACTACTCACTCTCTACAACTCACTCTCTACTACTCACTCTCTACTACTTACTCTACTACTCACTCTCCTACTCAGTCACTACTACTCACTCTCTACTACTCTCTACTACTCTCTACTACTACTCTCTACCACTCACTCTCTACTACTCTCACTCTACTACTCTCTCTCTACTACTCTCTCTCTACTACTCTCTCTACTACTCACTCTACCACTCTACCTCTTACTCTCTACCACCCTCTCTAATACTCTCTACTACTCGCTCTCTACTACTCGCTCTCTACTACTCGCTCTCTACTACTCGCTCTCTACTACTCGCTCTCTACTACTCACTCTCTACTACTCACTCTCTACTACTCACTACTACTCACTCCCAACTACTCTCTACTACTCACTCTACTACTCACTCTACTACTCACTCTACTACTCACTCTACTACTCACTCTACTACTCACTCTACTACTCGCTCTCTACTACTCGCTCTCTACTACTCGCTCTCTACTACTCGCTCTCTACTACTCGCTCTCTACTACTTGCTCTCTACTACTCTCTCTCTACTACTCTCTACTACTCGCTCTCTACTACTCTCTACTACTCGCTCTACTTCTCACTCTCTACTACTCTCTACTACTCACTCTCTACTACTCCACTACTCTCTACAACTCACTCTCTACTACTCCACTACTCTCTACAACTCGCTCTCTACAACTCGCTCTCTACAACTCGCTCTCTACAACTCGCTCTCTACAACTCGCTCTCTACAACTCGCTCTCTACAACTCACTCTCTACAACTCACTCTCTACAACTCACTCTACTACTCACTCTCTACTACTCACTCTCTACTACTCACTCTCTACTACTCACTCTCTACTACTCACTCTCTACTACTCACTCTCTACTACTCACTCTCTACTACTCACTCTCTACTACTCACGCTCTACTACTCTCAACTACTCTCTACTACTCTCTACTACTTACTCTCTAAAACTCACTCTCTACTACTCTACTACTCACTCTCTACTGCTCTCTACTACACTCTCTACTACTCCCTCTCTACTACTCCCTCTCTACTACTCTCTCTACTATTCACTCTCTACTACTCGCTCTCTACTGCTCTCCACTACTCACTCTCTACTACTCTCTCTCTACTACTCGCTCTCTACTACTCTCTACTACTCACTCTGCTACTCTCTGCTACTCTCTGCTACTCTCTCTCTACTACTCTCTACTACTCTCTACTACTCACTCTCTACCTCTCTCTACCTCTCTCTACTACTCTCTACCTCTCTACACCTCTACTTCTCTACCTCTCTCTACACGCACACATATGCACATACGTATATGCATATATATGCATATGCATTTATATATGTTTATGTATATATATATATTATCTACTGGCGACCGCCAGTAGATAGTTATAGTTAGGACCTATTTTCCATAGGAAATCCGCAACATTCTATTCCCAATAAGTCTGGCGCCGATTGACGAATCTTCGTGAAATTTTCTAAACTTTTGGCCAGCTCCGCTCTACTCCTACCCTGAAAGTTGTGTGGTGATTCATCAAGCGGGGGCTGAAAAAAAGGGGGGTCCCAAAACGCATTTTCCCCATGCAATTTCCCATCGGATCTGTTGTCGCAGCTACAGCCCGAACCGCTGAACGGAATGACACCAAATTTGGCAAAGAGGTAGTCCTCAGTTCAGACTCGTGCCTTTTGCATAAATGGTGTGAATCTGTTCAGTAGTTCCTGAGAAAATTGGAGTTAAAAGTACATAAATATCTATGGCCGGGGAGGATCCGCGGACCTACCCGCACCGTAAGCGCACCCTCCCCGAACCAAGCGTGCACCCTCCCGATAGCGCGCTGAATGCTAATTGGCTGTCGAGTGTCTCTCTACATTCGAAACCAGGAACTGTTGGCGCCCATTTTCTGCCTCGGTAGAAGCGAGGCTGAAGAAGCAAGGGGAATAAGTGTGTAAAACATATAAAGGGGGCAGAGTGGAAATACTCTGACCCTCTAGAGGTGCTTAGGGGTTCCCAGAAGGACCCCCTGGGGCCCCCCCCTTTTTTTTTTTAAACGGCAAAATACGCGCACGGTGTGCGCATCCTAACGCGTTGGGTGCACGGTTTCTCACGCGTTGGGTGCGCGGATCCACGGCAATGTTTTTTGAAAAAAGACAAGAAATCATTGGTTGTACGACTACTTTCTACACTGAAAGGTAGGGTGTATATTTCTGTTTTTTTAAAGGTATGATTCTTATTGGTTAACAAAAACAGACTGTAAGGAACAATATATATGATAAGCTGATATGTTGAAAAGTCAAGCACACTTCCTGTCTTGTTTAGTAATATTGTGTGCTGAACTTGTGACCTGTGAGCTCAGTGCAGTGTTCCATGACCTGTTTCTATGGTAACAGGCAGAAGGCAGATTGGGGGAAGGGTTGAAATGTATTTCAGTTGGAAAGGGTTGAAATATTTAACCAATAGAAATGTGTGTTTGCTTTTGAGTTTGTGTGAAGGTTTGTGATTTGATGTTCACATGTATATGTGTGGAAAATGAAAGGGAAACTTTTCCATTCTTTGTTTTTGCTGAGAGGTGAACAGTGCAGAGATTCTGTAAAAGAAAATATGGTGAGTGATTGATATACTTCTTAATCTACAAAAGAACTTTAAAGATGAGTTATTTAATTGTGAGGGGATGTATGTAGACTATTTTGATTTTAATCAGACTAATGTACTTCTCCTGCTAAAGTGGAGGGAGTACTTTTTTTCTCTACAATGTGTGTGCATGTAGAAACCATTCTGTGATAAGCATTTGTGTTTTTCATGTGTTTGTAGACCGATAACTGTGCTGTTTTTATATTTTGGTAGGATTAGAAACCAGTCATTGAATTTGTGAAATGAGTTATGTTATGTTTCTATACTAAAATGTAGTACTACTTCTAGATGAAGAAATGTGTTTTGGTATAGTGCAAGGGATAGTGTTGTTTGTCTAGAATCACACTGCGAGTCTTTGTGCATTTGGGAACCACTGTGAGAGAAGTGTTTGGTAAAATTGTGTATTTGCTGAAAGATAACTGTTTTAAAACCGGTCATGTTATCAAGTTTTAGTAGCATTAGAAGCCAGTCTTTGCTTATGCTTTGATTAAATGAGTCAGGCTTTGACACAAAAGTGCAGTCCTGAAATATGAAGATTGTGTGCAGTTCCCTTACCACTTCCACAGTAGTGAATGAGTTTTGGTAATCTTCTAGGGATAGTGTTGTTTGTCTAGAATCACACTGCGAGTCTGTGTGCATTTGGGAACCACTGTGAGAGAAGTGTTTGGTAAAATTGTGTATTTGCTGAAAGATAACTGTTTTAAAACCGGTCATGTTGTGAAGTTTTAGTAGCATTAGAATCCAGTCTTTGCTTATGCGTTGATTAAATGAGTCATGCTTTGACACTGATGTGCTGTACTTAAATATGTAGATTGTGTGCAGTACCATTAACTCTTCCAGACTAGTGAATGAGTTTTGGTAAACTCCTAGGATAGTGTTGCTTGTCTAAAATCACACTGTGAGTCTGTGTGCATTTGGGTAAAGATTGTGAGAGAAGCATTTGGTAACATCGTGTATTTGCTGACAGATAACTGTTTTAAAACCTGTCATGTTGTCAAGTTTTAGTAGCATTAGAAGCTAGTCATTGCTTATGCGTTGATTAAATGAGTCAGGCATTGACACTAAAGTGCAGTCGTGAAATATGTAGATTGTGTGCAGTTCCCTTACCACTTCCACTGTAGTGAATGAGTTTTGGTAATCTGCTAGGGATAGTGTTGTTTGTCTGCTAGGGATAGTGTTGTTTGTCTAGAATCACACTGAGTCTGTGTGCATTTGGGAACCACTGTGAGAGAAGCATTTGGTAACATTGTGTATTTGCTGACAGATAACTGTTTTAACCTGTCATGTTGTCAAGTTATAGTAGCATTAGAAGCTAGTCTTTGCTTATGCATTGATAAAATGAGTCAGGGTTTGACACTAAGGTGCAGTACCATGTACTATTCTGTTCACTGTGGCAGAACTGAAAATGTAAAAGTTTTACCTAAGCACTGTTGTAGAAAATAGGCCTCAGCTAGGCCTACCAGTGCAAGGGGTTCGTCCTTCTCTGCACAAAGTCCTCAGACTATTAGAAAGAAGTTGGCACAGAAACTGAAATAGAAAATACATAGTTTATTAAACCTCAGGAGGTGGAACCACATTCACCCAGCACCCTGTGGTGCTGAATGAAGGTAGCACCCAGAGTAGAAGAACCATGGGTCTTTTATACCCACACAGGGGCTCAGGAAAAGGACGATGCAAGCATACATGAGAAGAGTTACATACATAGATGGTCATACAGAAATGCACCGTAAATAGTATAGGAGGAGCTAGCAGTTGCTGACTCAGGTAGAAACAACCTGATAGTTACAGACTAAAAACAGATGCATGGACAGTTAGATATTCCTGCGCATGTGCAGGGTAGCAGAGTCTAAGTATAGCCAGTCCTTTAAACAGAGCACAAGGGAAGACAAAATGGCTGCCAGAAATACAAAATGGATTCCACAAAATGTACAGGATAGCCTGTAAATACCAGATGGATTCTGCTAACGCTAATTTAATCGCAGCCAATTTACGACACTGTCCTAGAAGTAGTCTGATTATTTAGTCCATTTCTAAGTACCAAATAGATTGCTTCAAATGTCTATGCAGTATGCATGTAGTGTTCTAACATACTATACACTTGTCTTTTACACCTTCAATTCCCTAGTCAGTATCCATTAGGGGTGGGCGGAATTTGCGGAAGCCACTTTCGCAAATTATCGCGAAAATGTTAAAAATCTCCGCAAACAAGCGGAAATATCGCGAAGATGCGGAAGTTTTTTTCCCGCCTGTTCGCGATATTTTCTGCATGGTTGCGGGTCGCTAACTTACCCCTGCGGTTGCTCGCGGGCGCGGCCATCTTGTTTTCAGTTGTCTCGCGGTGCATGATCGCGAGAAGAAAGACGTGATCGCGCGACGCATGACGTCACTGCGGACGCGAACTGTCACGAGACAGCGCAAATGGCTAAAACAATACAACATCTCATGGAGAACGCGACCGGATCGGGAAAACTTGTCGGCGAACGCGGGGATTCAGGTAAGGCGATCGCGCGAGAATGTATTATTTTACAGCACGAGCAAGAACCAAATTATCGCAAAGCTGCGGAATGCGGAAATGTTGACATTTCCGCGCTCTCCGCGGAAATGCCAAATTATCGCAAATTCCGCGAACGGAACGGAAATTTTGCCCAGGCCTAGTATCCATACACTTCCAGGAAACATCCTGTCACTTCCTTTGCAGTCCTCTAGAGACCCATTCAACAGCATGTACTAATCCATTCACTGTGCCAAAACCTTAACGCTTATAAATTCACCAAGACACTCTCTTTCCAGTACTCTAATCATTCAGTCACTGCCTAAGTATTCATGCACTGAGCCAGGTCTTAGCACATGGACTTCTTCAAACCCCTATCCACTATGCATGCAGTTCTCTAACCACCTACACACTTGTCTTTCACACCTTCAATTCCCCAGTCAGTATCCGTTCACTTCCAGCAAACACCCTGTCACTGCCGTTGCACTCCTCTAGTGACCCATTCAGCATCATGTACTACTAATCCATTCACTGCGCCAAACCCTAATAAATTCACCCAGGCACTCTCCTTGCAGTACTCTAATCATTCAGTCAGTACCCAAGTACTCATCCAGTGACCCAGGCCTTAGTATATGGACTGCTTCAAACCCTTATCCACTATGCATGCAGTCCTCTAACCACGTACACAATTGTGTTTCACACCTTCAATTCCCTAGTCAGTATCCGCTCACTTCCAGGAAACATCCTGTCACTTCCTTTGCAGTCCTCTAGTGACCCATTCAGCACCATGTACTAATCCATTCACTGTGCTAAAACCCAAACACTTATAAATTCACCAAGATACTATCTTTGCAGTACGCTAATCATTCAGCCAGTGCCTAAGTATTCATACACTGAGCCAGGCCTTAGCACATGGACTGCTTCAAACCCCTATGCACAATGCATGCAGTCTTCTAACCACCTAGACACTTGTCTTTCACATTTTCAATTTCCTAGTCAGTATCCATACAGTCCAGCACTTGTCACTGCCTTTGCAATCCTCTAGTGACCCATTCAGTACCAAGTACTAATACATTCCCTGTGCGAAAAGCCTAGCACTTATAAATTCACCTAGGCACTCACCTTGCTGTACTCTAATCATTCAGTCAGTACCCAAGTAGTCATGCAGTGAGCCAGGCCTCAGCACATGGACTGCTTTAAATGCCTATGCAGTATGGATGCAGTCCTCTAATCACCTGCACAGTTGTGTTTCACACCTTCTATTCCCTAGTTTTTATTCATACTCTTGTAACAAACACCCTGTCACTCACCCAGTGTGTCTCCTTATAGTACTGTAATCATTTAGTCAGTTAGCATTGAGTCTTTTAGTGAGGTAGGCTTTAGGGCATGAACTGCTTCAAAGTAGTATGCACTATGCATGTAGTGTTTTAACGATCGTCACACTTGTGGTTCAGGGCTATAGTTTCTTAGTCAGTTTTTATATAAAATGTGTTTGCACAGTAATGGAATAGTATAAATTTGAAAGTTATTAATATACATTTATTTGTGATTCTTTTTTACAGATACAGAAAAGAAGTGTTTTCTCATCTGTTTGCACTCTTCTCGTGCAAGATTGTTTGGATGAAGGGTCCTTAGCTGTTTCATCATACTTGCTGTGCCGCACGAGTATTTTTTGTTAGGATCCCCTTGTAACAGAACTCTTTGGCAAATCTTGCGAGTGACGAAGGTGGCATTGGTCTTTGTTTTCCCCTTGGAAAAAGTAAAAAATTTCCTCACCACTGAAGAAAAACATTGTGGGCCTTCTGCAAAAAATTTTCCTCAGATTCGGTAAATATTTTAAAGCGGCAACATTTACAGTTTTTGTAAGTTAAACTTATAAAATTGTGTTAGCTGTATGCATTTTACATATCTGTGATTTGTTTCTTGTGGTATTTTGTTGAGAATACCATGTTGTTTTTTTTTTAACAATCTTTCTGATTTTCCACGTCTGTCGTCGACATCCATGGTCCCCACAGGAGTGTTCCGCCTTGTTGTTTTGTATTATTGTTGTTACATTTTGTTTATTAGTTTATTGTTCATATATATGTCAATAAAAAAATAAAGTTCATAAATAGTTTATCGTTTATATATTTATTATTATAAAAAATAAAGTTTGAATTTTTTTTTTATGTTTTTGGTTGTTCTCTTAACTGCTGTGTGACTCTTTCTTGTTCTTATTACTGTTATTTGATGGAGTCCACCATGGTGTTAAATTTTGAGGCACTTATCGCTGGAATACTGGTGATATCTGCAGTTTGCACCAACTTCTGAATAGTGTGTTAGATTTATCTCAACTTTACTTCCGTTAAAGTGCTGATAATGAAATGGAGAGTAGCCATTCCCGTGCAAAAAGACATGAGGTGCATCTTTCCGATTTATTCTAAATACTAAAATCCTGTATTGAATTGCACTGAGGTATTGGCTGCACTTACAGTGTACACACAAAATCTATTAAGAAATCTCATTGTATTTATATTGATTGGGAATAGTGCGTCAGATGCTGGATCTTGACGAGATACACTGCTCAGTTCGTATATTGTTCTGCACACGAAAAAAATACCATCACAACTTTCACACCAATTGCAATGCGAAACAAATTCCGGCGATAAGACACGTTAGCACCAGGGATTTTACACCTGCTTTCTGCTGGTGTTAAGCAGGACAACTACCTGCACCATGAAAGATGAACACAGCCAAGAGCCACACCAGAACACCCACAGGTGCCATAGAGTCAATGAGCATGATACAGGGATACCCATGAGGGCCAGAAGACTCATCTCAACAACTCCAGGTCCGCCAATGCCCCCCAAACCCACATCTTAGTAAGTGTGTCCCTGTGGTCATTATCTTAGCATGATAGGCACGAGCCCTGCAACATCACAGTGTGCTGTCACCTCAGCGTTGGCAGTGAGCCTGCATGTGTAGCTACATATGCATCCTCCTGCATGCACAACTGGCGTGTGCTGGTCTGGGGTTTACAGGTCAGTGCAGGGGTGTGCCTATCCGGCAAGCGGAACGGGGTGTCTCGGACATGTCCGTGTACAGGAAGTGCGGTAAGTGTGTCTCTGTGTTCTGGTGTGGCCTGCTACAAGAGCGGCAGCAGTCGATGTTGTAAAGTGGCATGCACCACCTCCAAACGGCACTGTGATGTTGTAGTTGGAATGTAGGAGGACATGCGCAAATAGGCATTACAATGGTGTGCCGTACGAGTGCACGAGATACAACAGCGCACCGTACAAAAGTGTGGGGGCTCGTGGGAGGGAGGAGCAGCCGTTTGGCAACATAACATACAGTGAACTCGACCATGTGCCACATGCTGGGCATCTCATCCATGATGACAATAGTCGCAGACATCCCACAACACCATCGACTGGCCTTTGTACACATCCTGTATGAATGCAGCGTGGTTTTCACTCCTATGCTCATTCAGTGGTTTGATGTTGGCGGGTTGTGTGACTTGTGCTCCTTGTTGGTGTGTTTCATTTTGGCCATTGTTAGTCTATATGTGTGTTGTACTTAATTGTGCATGTGTGTCATTCTGCCCATCCCCCCCTCCCCCACTCCCTGCTTCTTCCTCTTCCTAGTTTTGTTGTGTCTATAATTTTGTTGCTGCACACATAAATACATCTAAAGAATAAATTAGAATAGTTCCTTGATTCTTTTAGGTTTCAAAACTTCTCTATTGGTTTCTATTTAATTTTCCATATGAACTGTTTTTTTAATATTGAACAACACATAGAAGTCAGAAGTGCAACGTATTCTATCAACACACTTTCTAGAACATTCTACAACACGTGCAGGTTAAAAGTTCATCAATTTTTTAAAACTTAACGAAAAAATTTTGTAACAATTTCTTGAACATTTAACGACACGTGCAGGTTAAAAGTTCATGATTGTTTTAAGTTCGAACAGTGCCTTCCAAATGCAAGTAGCAGGTGTGGTTGAGCTGAGCAAATTTTATCCTATGATATGTACTCCACGTTGAAACTGCTTTTTCTTAACCAATCACAAAGATGCTTTTCCACAAAACTAATGTGCACCCTACTTTTAAAAAATAATGCTTTTCATGATATCTTTGGAGATAAGTTATAAATAGGAATTGGCATTTAAAAAATCTTTGAAATTCACTGAAAAAACCATAGGTTTCATGCACGTTATAGTTAGGAATTGGCATTTAAAAAACCTTTGAAATTCATTGAAAAAACAATAGGTTTCAGGCATGTTATAGTTAGGAATTAGCATTTAAAAAACCTTAGAAATTCACTGAAAAAACCATAGGTTTCAGGGGCGTTATAGTTAGCTGGACATTTCCCTCGTACAAAAACCCTAGAAATTCCCCTGTTATAGTTAGTTCAGCTAACCATAACTCGCGCCCCCGCAATGCACTGCTGATGACGTCACATATTACATCACTCATGACATGGTCAGTGATCACTGATGACATCACTGATGACATCATCCATGTGATAAATTAGTACATCTTCTCACACCCTAATATAACCTTTGATACACCGACTCAAAATTTCAAAAGGCCATTTTGACAACCATAGATGCTCCAATACCAATAACTACACACCCATTCAATGACGTTTAGATCTACATACATGTCCACTCACTCACCTGTACAGTCACTCATACTTAGTCACTTTGTGCATTTATATACCTATATAGACACTCGCACACCGCCAATCATCCATTGAGGTACTGACACATCTATTCAGTCATGCAAATATTAATCACAGTCCAATTTACTCACCTATACAGTTAAACACACTCAAGTTCACTTACTCATAAAAATACTAACAAATTCTGTGTCTTCCTGCAGAAAAATAAACAGCACATGACACAGATATCATTGCACAATGGCGCATACAGCCACTCCCAAAATCACACACTCTCACATATAGATAGTTATATACTCTTACACACATATACACTGCGTTTCACATATGTAGTTACTGACACATGTACAACTGAGATATACATTCAATCACTAACACACCCATATGTACACTCACCCAACCATACAGTCCATCACAGATGCACTCTTAAAACCATGCACCCACTGAATCACCCACTCACACATCTAGTCAGTCACACACACCCTACCCACACAAACACTCAGGCACCCATACAGACACTCAGACAACCAATTAATAACCCATATAGACACTCATATAGCTATTCACTAAACCATGCAGCCACTTATACACCAACACACAGACACATACAGACATTCACACAATTTAGTCACCAGTCTGCAGTAAGATACATTTAATGACTCACTTATAAAGTCAGTTACGCACCTAGAAAATCATCCATTCACACACTTGTACACCCACTTATTTTTCAACAGGCCTTTCCCTATATATATTAAACATAATAAAACTGTTCAGAAACACATACTCAATGGATGATGTCATCAGTGATGTCACTGACCAGGTCATGAGTGATGTAATATGTGACGTCATCAGCAGTGCATTGCGGGGGCGTGAGTTGTAGTTAGCTGAACTAACTATAACAGGCGAATTTCTAGTGTTTTGTACGAGGGAAATGTCCAGCTAACTAAAAGGCCCCTGAAAGCTATGGTTTTTTCAGTGAATTTCTAAGGTTTTTTAAATGCTAATTCCTAACTATAACGTGCCTGAAACCTATGGTTTTTTCAGTGAAGATGTGTATATATATACATATAAACATATATAGAATCTGCATATCTATATAAATACAAATATAAATGCACGCATACATATACATATACATATATGTATGTTATGTACATAAAAGTTTGAAAAACACTAATAAAAGCAAAGCTAAAAAGTCACCTAATTACTAACAGAATTGCTTTAACTTAAACGAGGGCGAGGCCTATTGCATTTTCAATGCTTGTTTACTTTGGTTCCATCAAGAAGGCATTCAGATGTGTCACAAATTTGCCATAAATTCTGAATGTTAGCACTCTAGTTGCTTATTAGATCACTGTAGTAAAGTTACTGCTCACCAGGGACGTCTGCTGCTGGTATTGAAAGTGCATGTTTCAGTCTGCATGTCAGAATTGTTTATTGAAAAAGAAGAGGATTTGAGAAGTCACGCAAAATGTGCCCTAATTTTTCTTTTTTCAGCACTAATCATGATTTCTATGGCAAAATGAACCCCCTCATTGTGTTCCTTTTAAATTAAACTACTCACTCTATACTATTCACTCGAAACTACTCCCTACTACTCACTCTCGACTACTCACTCTCTACTACTCACTCTTTACTACTCACTCTCTACTACTCTCTACTCCTCTCTACCACTCGCTCTCTACTACTCTCTCTCTTCTACTCTACTACTCTCTCTCTTCTACTATCTCTCTACTTCTCCCTCTCTACTACTCACTCTACTACTCTCTACTGCTCACTCTCTACTACTCTCTCTACTATTCACTCTCTACTATTCACTCTCTACTACTCACTCTACTACTTGCTCTCAACTACTATCTACTACTCACTCTCTACTACTCTCTCTTCTACTCACTCTACTACTCTCTACTACTCTTGCTACTACTCACTCTACTACTCTCTACTACTTACTCTACTACTCTACCACTCACTCTCTACTACTCTACTACTCACTCTCTGCTACTCTCTACTACTCTCTCCACTACTCACTCTCTACTACTCACTCTACTACTCTCTACTACTCTCTACTACTCACTACTACTCACTCTCTACTACTCCCTCTCTACTACTCTCTACTACTCACTCTCTACTACTCCCTACTACTCACTCTACTACTCACTCTACTACTCACTCTCTACTACTGGCTACTACTCACTCTCTACTACTCCACTACTCTCTACTATTCACTCTCTACTACTCCACTACTCTACTACTCACTATCTACAACTCACTCTCTACTACTCTATTACTCCCTACTACTCTCTCTACTACTCACTCTACTACTCTCTACTACTCACTCTCTAATAATCACTCTCTACTAATCACTCTCTACTACTCTACTACTCCCTACTACTCTCTCTACTACTCACTACTACTCACTCTCTACTACTCACTCTCCACTGCTCTCTACTACTCACTCTCTACTACTCTCTAGTACTGTTGGAGCCTGCCTCGTGGCGTGGTCCTGTTCCCCCTCGCTCAGCTGCACTAGGTCCCATGCACCTCGGGGCTCCTCCATCTTGGATTACACGTCACTCCACGTGACCACCTCCGTGACCCTGCTCTACCCGGCCTCGGTCCCAGCGAGGCCCGACATCGAGGCGCCCACCCCTGGCCCGGGGGATACCACGTGAGCCCTTTCCACTCCCGGCGGAGGGCAGTATCGATGGGACCCCCAACCGTCCTCCCACACCTAGGTGCGACCGCCCCACAGCTCTCTGGGGCTGGCGCCTCTCCCGCTACCCGGCCTCTCCGCCCTCCTGGGCGCAAGGGTCCGGACATCAAAGGGCTCACGACCTATATCTGGGGCGACCCAACAACAAGATGACAGTTGTATCCTGGAGTCAAGAGCCCTGCTGATCGGATCGCGGCTGACCCTACGGAGAAAGACTCTTCCTGAAACTACCTGCTGAGCCCTGCTGACGATGTCGCGGCTCCATCGTGCTTACAAGACCTTCACGAACCTTTGGGGCCCCGCTGACGCCGTCGCGGCCCGACCTTGTTGCAACAGACCATCAGAGCCCAGCTGACCTCGTCGCCCTCGACCGAAGCGGAACTACCACCCGAGCCCTGCTGACGCCGTCGCGGCTCTCCCCGTCCGAGCCGCTCTGAGACAGCATCCAAGGTCTGGCGCAGAGCCCTCCCGTACCTGGTGGGTACTAAGACTGTCCCTCTACCCTATTCCCTCCAAGACATTGAGACTCTTACGGGATCCCTCGATCCCACTGTACATATTGAACGTGCTCCTTTGTTTATATAAAAGAACCAAGATAAGCAACTGGTACAGAGTCCTGTGTGGTGGTGTTACTGAGCCTAGTAAGATTATAGGAGAAGGACCTCTCCTAGGAGGCTTCTCAGCGGCGCTCTGCTATAACTTGGCGGTAGGAAGGCGCCGGAGTAGTCCCTCCGACTCCCCGGTGGTCCTCCCTCCAACAAGTACTCACTACTATTCTCTCTACTGCTCACTCTACTACTCACTCTCTACTACTCACTCTCTACTACTCACTCTGCACTACTCTCTACTACTCACCCTCTACAACTCACCCTCTACAACTCACTCTCTACAACTCACTCTCTACAACTCACGCTCTACTACTCACTCTCCTACTCAATCTCTACTACTCTCTACCTCTCTCTACTACTCTCTACCACTCAATCTCTACTACTCTCACTCTACTACTCTCACTCTACTACTCTCACTCTACTACTCTCTCTCTGCCTCTCTCTCTCTACTACTCACTCTACTACTCACTCTACTACTCTCTACCTCTTACTCTCTACCACCCTCTCTCTACTACTTGCTCTCTACTACTCGCTCTCTACTACTCGCTCTCTACTACTCGCTCTCTACTACTCGCTCTCTACTACTCACTCTCTACTGCTCACTCTCTACTACCCACTCTCCACTACCCACTCTCCACTACCCACGCTCTACTACTCGCTCCTAACTATTCTCTACTACTCACTCTCTACTACTCCCTACTACTCACTCTACTACTCACTACTACTCCACTACACTTTACTACTCACTCTCTACTACTCACGCTCTACTACTCCCTACTACTCTCTCTACTAGACACTCTACTACTCACTCTCTACTACTCTCTACTACTCACTCTCTGCTACTTACTCTCTACTACTTGGTACTACTCACTCTACTACTCACTCTCTACTATCCACTCTGTACTAATCTCTACTACTCACTCTCTACTACTCACTCTCTACTACTCACTCTCTACTACTACTCTCTACTACTCACTCTACTATTTCTCTCTGCAACTCTCTACTACTCACTGTTGGAAGGCGGACCCCGGGGAGTCGGCGAGATCACTCAGGGGGCCCCCACACTGTACGAAGTAGCCGAGCGCTGCAGAGAAGCCTCCTGGGAGATCCTTCTCCTATTATGTACTAGCACAGTAACACCACCACACCGGACTCAAGGAGGTTGTCTCAAGATGAGCACTTTAAAAGGTTACGGGTTCAATATTACACAGAAAGGGGATCGAGGGATCCGCAAAAGTCTCAGTGTCTCTTTCAGGAGGGAAGGGGTAGCGGGACAGTCTTAGGAGCTTGGTACGAGGGTATCTGGGGCCCAGTTCTTATCCTCAAGCTGGAGGACCTCCGGGTCTCGGAGGGGTCGAGCCGCGACGGCGTCAGCAGGGCTCTGGCGGTCAGTTCGTGGAGAGCCGCGACCAGGTCAGCGGGACTCTCAAGATGGTTTCTGTTCAGCTCGAGCCGCGACGTCGTCAACAGGGCTCCGAGGGAGGTTTCAGCGAGGTTGGGCCGCGACAGCATCAGCAGGGCCCCGATGTTCCGGGGGGGCTTCGAGGTTTCAGCAAGAAGGAGCCGCGACGCAGTCTGCAGGGCTCGTGGTGGTTTCAAGCAAGAGTTCTTCTCCGTAGGGTCAGCCGCGATTCAATCAGCAGGGCTCTCGACTCCGGGATACAACTGCCGCTCTGTGGCGGGGTCGCCCCAGATATAGGTCTGAAGCCCTTTGATGTCCGGACCCTTGCGCTCGGGGGGGCGGAGAGGCCGGGTTGAGAGCGGTCAGACGCCCAGCAGGAGAGGCGCCCGGCCCAGGAGAGATGGAGGCCGATCGCACCTCGGTGTGTGGGGACGGTTGGGGGTCCCATCGATACCGCCCTCCGCCAGGGCGATGAGGTGTTCACGTGCCACCTCCTGGCCAGTTCTTGGTGCCTCAATGTCTGGGCCTTGCTGGGGCCGAGGCCGGGTTGAGCGGAGTCATGAGGACTGGTGTGCAGGGTCACGTGGCAGGTGACAAAATGGCGGAGCCCCGAGGCGTAGGTGACCTCGTGCGGCCCGAACGGGTAGCTCGTGGAGGCTAGGGCGGGGAACGGGCCCAATCCCCGGGAGGTCAGGACCACGCCACGAGGCCGGGTCCAACACTCACTCTCTACAACTCTCTACTAATCACTCTTTACTACTCTCTACTGATCACTCTACTGCTCACTCTCTACTACTCACTCTGCACTACTCTCTACTACTCACCCTCTACAACTCACCCTCTACAACTCACCCTCTACAACTCACCCTCTACAACTCACTCTCTACAACTCACTCTCTACAACTCACTCTCTACAACTCACTCTCTACAACTCACTCTCTACAACTCACTCTCTACAACTCACTCTCTACTACTCACGCTCTACTACTCACTCTCCTACTCAATCTCTACTACTCTCTACCTCTCTCTACTACTCTCTACTACTCTCTACCACTCACTCTCTACTACTTTCACTCTACTACTCTCACTCTACTACTCTCACTCTACTACTCTCACTCTGCTACTCTCTCTCTCTACTACTCACTCTACTACTCTCTACCTCTTACTCTCTACCACCCTCTCTCTACTACTCTCTCTACGATCTCTCTACGTCTCCCTCTCTACTACTCTCTCTACTACTCTCTACTGCTCACTCTCTACTACTCTCTCTACTATTCACTCTCTACTACTTGCTCTCAACTACTCTCTACTACTCACTCTACAACTCCCTCTCTACTAGTCTACTACTCTCTACTACACTCTCGTCTACTCACTCTCTACGACTCACTCTACTACTCTCTACTACTCTTGCTACTACTCACTCTCTACTACTTACTCTACTACTCTACCACTCACTCTCTACTACTCTACTACTCACTCTCTGCTACTCTCTACTACTCTCTCCACTACTCACTCTCTACTACTCACTCTACTCACTCTCTACTACTCACTCTCTACTACTCACTCTCTACTTCTCCCTCTCTACTGCTCCCTCTCTACTACTACTCTACTACTCACTCTCTGCTACTCACTCTCTGCTACTCACTCTCTACTACTACTCTCTACTACTACTCTCTACTACTCACTCTACTACTCACTCTCTACTACTTACTCTCTACTACTCCCTACTACTCACTCTACTACTCACTCTCTACTACTGTCTACTACTCACTCTCTACTACTCCACTACTCTCTACTATTCACTCTACTACTCCACTACTCTCTACTACTCACTCTCTACTACTCACTCTCTACTACTCACTCTGCACTACTCTCTACTACTCACTCTGCACTACTCTCTACTACTCACCCTCTATATCTCACTCTCTACGACTCACTCTCTACGACTCCCTCTCCTACTCAATCTCTACTACACTCCTCTCTCTACTACTCTCTACCACTCACTCTCTACTACTCACTCTACTACTCTCACTCTACTACTTTCACTCTACTACTCTCTCTCTACTACTCTCTCTCTACTACGCACTCTCCTACTCTCTACCTCTTACTCTCTACCCCCCTCTCTCTACTACTCTCTACTACTCACTCTCTACTACTCGCTCTCTACTACTCGCTCTCTACTACTCGCTCTCTACTGCTCTCTACTACTCTCTCTACTACTCTCTCTACTACTCACTCTCTACTACTCGCTCTCTACTGCTCTCTACTACTCACTCTACAACTCCCTCTCTACTAGTCTACTACTCTCTACTACACTCTCGTCTACTCACTCTCTACGACTCACTCTACTACTCTTTACTACTCTTGCTACTACTCACTCTCTACTACTCTCTACTACTTACTCTACTACTCTACCACTCACTCTCTACTACTCTACTACTCACTCTCTGCTACTCTCTACTACTCTCTCCACTACTCACCCTCTACTACTCACTCTACTACTCACTCTACTACTCTCTACTACTCACTCTCTACTACTCACTCTCTACTACTCACTCTCTACTACTCACTCTCTACTTCTCCCTCTCTACTTCTCCCTCTCTACTGCTCCCTCTCTGCTACTCACTCTCTGCTACTCACTCTCTGCTACTCACTCTCTACTACTACTCTCTACTACTACTACTCTCTACTACTACTCTCTACTACTACTCTCTACTACTACTCTCTACTACTACTCTCTACTACTACTCTCTACTACTACTCTCTACTACTCACTCCACTACTCACTCTCTACTACTTACTCTCTACTACTCCCTACTACTCACTCTACTACTCACTCTCTACTACTGTCTACTACTCACTCTCTACTACTCCACTTATCTCTACTATTCACTCTCTACTACTCCACTACTCTCTACTACTCACTATCTACTATTCACTCTCTACTACTCTACTACTCTCTACTACTCACTCTCTACTACTTACTCTCTACTACTCCCTACTACTCACTCTACTACTCACTCTCTACTACTGTCTACTACTCACTCTCTACTACTCCACTACTCTCTACTATTCACTCTCTACTACTCCACTACTCTCTACTACTCACTATCTACTACTCACTCTCTACTACTCTACTACTCACTCTCTGCTACTCTCTACTACTCTCTCCACTACTCACTCTCTACTACTCACTCTACTACTCTCTACTACTCACTCTCTACTACTCACTCTCTACTTCTCCCTCTCTACTGCTCCCTCTCTACTACTACTCTACTACTCACTCTCTGCTACTCACTCTCTACTACTACTCTCTACTACTACTACTACTCTCTACTACTACTCTCTACTACTACTCTCTACTACTACTCTCTACTACTCACTCTACTACTCACTCTCTACTACTTACTCTCTACTACTCCCTACTACTCACTCTACTACTCGCTCTCTACTACTCGCACTCTACTACTCGCTCTCTACTACGCTCTCTACTACTCTCTCTACTACTCACTCTACTACTCTCTACTACTCACTCTCTACTACTCACTCTCTACTTCTCCCTCTCTACTGCTCCCTCTCTACTACTACTCTACTACTCACTCTCTGCTACTCACTCTCTACTACTACTCTCTACTACTACTACTCTCTACTACTACTCTCTACTACTACTCTCTACTACTACTCTCTACTACTCACTCTACTACTCACTCTCTACTACTTACTCTCTACTACTCCCTACTACTCACTCTACTACTCACTCTCTACTACTTACTCTCTACTACTCCCTACTACTCACTCTACTACTCGCTCTCTACTACTCGCACTCTACTACTCGCTCTCTACTACGCTCTCTACTACTCTCTCTACTACTCTCTCTACTACTCTCTCTACTACTCACTCTCTACTACTCGCTCTCTACTGCTCTCTACTACTCACTCTACAACTCCCTCTCTACTAGTCTACTACTCTCTACTACACTCTCGTCTACTCACTCTCTACGACTCACTCTACTACTCTTTACTACTCTTGCTACTACTCACTCTCTACTACTCTCTACTACTTACTCTACTACTCTACCACTCACACTCTACTACTCACTCTCTGCTACTCTCTACTACTCTCTCCACTACTCACTCTCTACTACTCACTCTACTACTCTCTACTACTCACTCTCTACTACTCACTCTCTACTACTCACTCTCTACTTCTCCCTCTCTACTGCTCCCTCTCTACTACTACTCTACTACTCACTCTCTGCTACTCACTCTCTACTACTACTCTCTACTACTACTACTCTCTACTACTACTCTCTACTACTAATCTCTACTACTACTCTCTACTACTCACTCTACTACTCACTCTCTACTACTTACTCTCTACTACTCCCTACTACTCACTCTACTACTCACTCTCTACTACTGTCTACTACTCACTCTCTACTACTCCACTACTCTCTACTATTCACGCTCTACTACTCCACTACTCTCTACTACTCACTATCTACTATTCACTCTCTACTACTCTACTACTCTCTACTACTCACTCTCTACTACTTACTCTCTACTACTCCCTACTACTCACTCTACTACTCACTCTCTACTACTGTCTACTACTCACTCTCTACTACTCCACTACTCTCTACTATTCACTCTCTACTACTCCACTACTCTCTACTACTCACTATCTACTACTCACTCTCTACTACTCTCTACTACTTACTCTACTACTCTACCACTCACTCTCTACTACTCTACTACTCACTCTCTGCTACTCTCTACTACTCACTCTCTACTACTCACTCTACTACTCACTCTACTACTCTCTACTACTCACTCTCTACTACTCACTCTCTACTACTCACTCTCTACTACTCACTCTCTACTTCTCCCTCTCTACTGCTCCCTCTCTACTACTACTCTACTACTCACTCTCTGCTACTCACTCTCTACTACTACTCTCTACTACTACTACTCTCTACTACTACTCTCTACTACTACTCTCTACTACTACTCTCTACTACTACTCTCTACTACTCACTCTACTACTCACTCTCTACTACTTACTCTCTACTACTCCCTACTACTCACTCTACTACTCACTCTCTACTACTGTCTACTACTCACTCTCTACTACTCCACTACTCTCTACTATTCACTCTCTACTACTCCACTACTCTCTACTACTCACTATCTACTATTCACTCTCTACTACTCTACTACTCTCTACTACTCACTCTCTACTACTTACTCTCTACTACTCCCTACTACTCACTCTACTACTCACTCTCTACTACTGTCTACTACTCACTCTCTACTACTCCACTACTCTCTACTATTCACTCTCTACTACTCCACTACTCTCTACTACTCACTATCTACTACTCACTCTCTACTACTCTACTACTGTCTACTACTCACTCTCTACTACTCACTCTCTACTACTCACTCTCTACTACTCACTCTCTACTACTCACTCTCTACTACTCACTCTCTACTACTCACTCTCTACTACTCACTCTCTACTACTCACTCTGCAATACTCTCTACTACTCACTCTGCACTACTCTCTACTACTCACCCTCTATATCTCACTCTCTACAACTCACTCTCTACGACTCCCTCTCCTACTCAATCTCTACTACACTCCTCTCTCTACTACTCTACCACTCACTCTCTACTACTCACTATCTACTACTCACTCTCTACTACTCTACTACTCTCTACTACTCTCACTCTACTACGCTCACTCTACTACTCTCTCTCTACTACTCTCTCTCTACTACGCACTCTCTACTACTCACTCTCTACTACTCACTCTCTACTACTCACTCTCTACTACTCACTCTCTACTACTCACTCTCTACTACTCGCTCTCTACTACTCGCTCTCTACTACTCGCTCTCTACTACTCTCTCTACTACCCACTCTCTACTATTCACTCTCCACTACCCACTCTCTACTACTCGCTCCAAACTATTCTCTACTACTCACTCTACTTCTCTCTCTGCTACTCACTCTCTACTACTCACTCTCTACTACTCTCTACTACTCACTGTCTACTACACACTCTACTATTTGCTCTCTACTACTCGCTCTCCACTACTCTCTACTACTCACTCTCTACTATTCTCTACAACTCTCTACTACTCACTCTCTACTACTCTTTCTACTACTCTCTCTACTACTCACTCTACTACTCCACACTACTCACTCTCTACTAATCACTCTCTACTACTCCACTACTCTCTACTATTCACTCTCTACTACTCCACTACTCTCTACTACTCACTACTGCTCACTCTCTACTACTCTACTACTCCCTACTACTCTCTCTACTACTCTCTCTACTACTCACTCTCCACTACTCCTCACTCTCTACTAATCACTCTCTACTACTCTACAACTCCCTACTACTCTCTACTACTCCCTCTCAACTACTCACTCTACTACTCTCTACTACTCACTCTCTATTACTCGTTCTCTACTGCTCTCTACTGCTCACTCTCCACTACTCACTCTCCACTACTCACTCTCCACTACTCACTCTCCACTACTCACTCTCTACTACTCGCTCTCAACTACTCTCTACTACTCACTCTCCACTACTCACTCTCTACTACTCTACTACACCCTACTACTCTCTACTCCTCTCTCTACTACTCACTACTCCTTACTCTACTACTCTCTACCACTCACTCTCTACTACTCCACTGTTGGAGCCAGCCTCGTGGCGTGGTCCTGTTCCCCCTCGCTAAGCCGCACGAGGTCCCATGCACCGCGGGGCTCCTCCATTTTGGATTATACGTCACTCCACGTGACCACCTACGTGACCCCGCTCCACCCGGCCTCGGTCCCAGCGAGGCCCGACATCGAGGCGCCAACCCCTGGCCCGGGGGATACCACGTGAACCCTTCCCACTCCCGGTGGGCGGCAGTATCGATGGGACCCCCAACTGTCCTTCCACACCTAGGTGTGATCGCCCCACAGCTCTCTGGGGCCTGGCGCCTCTCCTGCTGGGCATCTGGCCGCTCCCTACCCGGCCTCTCCGCCCCCCCGGGCGCAAGGGTCCGGACATCAAAGGGCTCCAGTCCTATATCTGGGGCGACCCGGCAACAAGACAACAGTTGTATCCCGGAGTCGAGAGCCCTGCTGATCGGATCGCGGCTGACCCTACGGAGAAAGACTCATTCTGAAACTACCCCCTGAGCCCTGCTGACGACGTCGCGGCTCCACCGTGCTTAAAGACCTTCACGAACCTTTGGGGCCCTGCTGACGCCGTCGCGGCCCGACCTTGTTGAACTTGCCATCAGAGCCCAGCTGACCTCGTCACGGCCCGACCCAAGCGGAACTACCACCCGAGACCTGCAGACGCCGTCACGGCTCTCCACGTCCGAGCTACTTTGAGGCCAGTACGCAAGGTCTGGCGCAGCGCCTCCCCGTACCTGGCTGGTACTGAGACTGACCCGCTACCCTATCCCTCTAAAGACATTGAGACTCTTTTTGGATCACTCGATCCCACTGTAAATTTTGAATGTGCTACCTTTGATAAAGAACCAAGATAAGCAACTGATACAGAGTCCTGTGTGGTGGTGTTACTGGGCCTAGAACGATCTCAGGAGAAGGACCTCTCCTCGGAGGCTTCTCAGCGGCGCTCGGCTATAACTTTGCGGAAGGAAGGTGGCCGGAGCAGTCCCCCCGACTCCCCGGTGGTCCTCCCTCCAACATCCACTACTCATTCTCTACTACTCACCCTACTACTCTCTACTACTCACTCTCTACTACTCTCTCTCTACTACTCTCTCTCTACTACTCTCTCTCTGGTACTCTCTCTACTACGCACTCTCTACTACTCTCTACTACTCACTCTCTACTACTCTCTACCTACTACTCTCTACTAATCACTCTGCTACTCACTCTCTACTACACGCTCTCTACTACTTGCTCTCTACTAAACTCTACTACACACTCTCTACTACTCCCTACTACTCACTCTGTACTACTCACTCACTACTACTCCACTATACTCAACTACTCACTCTCTACTACTCACTCTACTACTCTACTAATCCCTACTACTCTCTCTACTAGACACTCTACTACTCACTCTCTATTGCTCTCTACTACTCACTCTCTGCTACTCACTCTCTACTACTCGCTACTACTCGCTACTACTCACTCTCTACTCACTCTCTACTACTCTCTATACTACTCTCTATACTACTCACTCTACTACTCACACTGTACTACTCTCTACTACTCACTCTCTACTACTCTCTCTCTACTACTCTCTACTACTCACTCTACTACTCTCTCTGCTATTCTCTACTACTCACTCTCTACTAACTCTACTACTCTCTACTACTCCCTCTTAACTACTCACTACTACTCACTCTCTACTACTCTCTACTACCCAATCTCTACTACTCTCTAATACACACTCTACTACGCACTCACTACTACTCACTCTCTACTACTCACTCTCTACTACTCTCTCTAGTACTCTACTACTCACTCTCTACTGCTCACTCTCTACTACTCTCGACTACTCACTCTACTACTCACTCTACTACTCTCTACTACTTGTTCTCTACTACTCCCTACTACTCAATCTACTACTCACTACTACTCCACTACACTCTACTACTCACTCTCTACTACTCACTCTCTACTACTCTCTACTGCTCTCTACTACTCACTCTCTGCTACTTACTCTCTACTACTCGGTACTACTCACTCTCCACTCTTCTCTCTACTACTCTCTCTACTACTCTCTCTACTACTCTCTCTACTACTCTCTCTACTATTCTCTCTACTACTCTCTCTACTACTCACTCTACTACTCACTCTACTACTCACTCTCTCCTATTCACTCTGTACTACTCACTCTCTACTACTCACTCTCTCTACTACTCTCTATACTACTCTCTACTACTCACTCTACTATTTCTTTCTGCTACTCTCTACTACTCACTCTCTACTACTCACTCTACTACTCACTCTACTACTCACTCTCTACAAGTCTCTACTACTCACTCTACAACTCACTCTTTACTACTCTCTACTACTCACTCTCTACTACTCTCTACTACTCATTCTCTACTACCCAATCTCTACTACTCTCTAATACACTCTCTACGACTCACTCACTCACTACTACTCACTCTCTACTACTCACTCACTACTACTCACTCTACTCACTCTACTACTCACACTACTCACTTTCTGCTACTCTATCTACTATCCTCTACTACTCACTCTACTCTTTACTACTCATCCTCTACTCTCTACTACTCATCTCTACACCTCTACATCTCTACGCCTCTACCTCTCTACACCTCTACTTCTCTACCTCTCTACACGCACACATATGCACATACGTATATGCATATGCATTTATGTGTGTGTGTGTATATATATATACATATATAAACATATGTAGAATCTGCACATCTATATAAATATAAATGCATGCATACATATACATATACATATAGGCATACATATGCATGTTATGTACATGAAGGTTTGAAAAACACTAATAAAAGCAAAGCTAAAAAGCCCCCTAATTACCAACAGAATTGCTTTAACTTAAACGAGGGTGAGACCTATTGCATTTTCAATGCTTGTTTACTTTGGTTCCATCAAGAAGGTATTCAGATGTGTCACACATTTGCCATAAATTCTGAATGTTAGCACTCTAGTTGCTTATTATATCACTGAAGTAAAGTGATTGCTCCCAAGGGAAGTCTGCTGCTGGTATTGAAAGTGCATGTTTCAGTCTGCATGTCAGAATTGTTTATTGAAATAAAAGAGGATTTGAGAAGTCACGCAAAATGTACCCTAATTTTTCTATTTTCAGCACTAATCGTAATTTCTATGTCAAAATGAACCCTCTCATTGTGTGCCTTTTAAATTAAACTACTCACTCTCTACTACTCACTCGAAACTACTCTCTACTACTCTCTACTCCTCTCTACTCCTCTCTACCACTCACTCTACTACTCTCTCTCTTCTACTCTCTCTACTATCTTTCTACTTCTCCCTCTCTACTACTCACTCTACTACTCACTACTGCTCACTCTACTACTCTCTCTTTACTATTCACTCTCTACTATTCACTCTCTACTACTCTCTACTACTCACTCTCCACTACTCACTCTCTACTACTTGCTCTTAACTACTATCTACTACTCACTCTCTACAACTCACGCTCTACTACTCTACTGCTCTCTACTACTCTCTACTACACACTCTCTACTACACTCTCTTCTACTCACTCTCTACTACTCACTCTATGTTGGAGCCGGCCTCGTGGCGTGGTCCTATTCCCCCTCGCTAAGCCGCAGGAGGTCCCATGCACCTCGGGGCTCCTCCATTTTGGATTATACGTCACTCCACGTGACCACCTACGTGACCCCGCTCCACCCGGCCTCGGTCCCAGCGAGGCCCGACATCGAGGCGCCAACCCCTGGCCCGGAGGATACCACGTGAACCCTTCCCACTCCCGGCGGAGGGCAGTATCGATGGGACCCCCAACCGTCCTTCCACACCTAGGTGCGATCGCCCCACAGCTCTCTGGGGCCTGGCGCCTCTCCTGCTGGGCGTCTGGCCGCTCCCTACCCGGCCTCTCCGCCCCCCCGGGCGCAAGGGTCCGGACATCAAAGGGCTCCAGTCCTATATCTGGGGCGACCCGGCAACAAGACAACAGTTGTATCCCGGAGTTGAGAGCCCTGCTGATCGGATCGCGGCTGACCCTACGGAGAAAGACTCATCCTGAAACTACCCCCTGAGCCCTGCTGACGACGTCGCGGCTCCACCGTGCTTAAAGACCTTCACGAACCTTTGGGGCCCTGCTGACGCCGTCGCGGCCCGACCTTGTTGAACTTGCCATCAGAGCCCAGCTGACCTCGTCGCGGCTCGACCGAAGCGGACCTACCACCGGAGCCCTGCTGACTGTGTCGCGGCTCGACCCAAGCGGAACTACCACCCGAGCCCTGCAGACGCCGTCGCGGCTCGCCACGTCCGAGCTACTTTGAGGCCAGCATGCAAGGTCTGGCGCAGAGCCTCCCCGTACCTGGCTGGTACTGAGACTGACCCGCTACCCTATCCCCCTAAAGACATTGAGACTCTTTTTGGATCACTCGATCCCACTGTAAATATTGAATGTGCTACCTTTGATAAAGAACCAAGATAAGCAACTGATACAGAGTCCTGTGTGGTGGTGTTACTGGGCCTAGTACGATTTCAGGAGAAGGACCTCTCCTCTGAGGCTTCTCAGCGGCGCTCGGCTATAACTTTGCGGAAGGAAGGTGGCCGGAGCAGTCCCCCGGACTCCCCGGTGGTCCTCCCTCCAACATTTGGTGGCCAGCGACGGGATCCGAGCCAGACGCAATCGTACAAGCAAGTAACGCAACCACTACCTAACCAGACGGAAAGAAGGGAACCATGAATGACCAAGAAACAACCATCGCCGCAACCTTCCAACTGGAAAAGCTGGAAGAATACACCCACAAAAAACTGAAACAATTCTGCAAGGACAAAGGGATCCCAACCACAGGATTGGGCACCAAGGAAGAAATGCAGAAAGCCCTGTAAACCTTGGCAGAATCCGAGACCACTCCACCCCGAGCCGAAGGAACCGCGGCCCGGGGCGGAAACCTGCCACCGACCATAACCCTGACAGATGGGGAACGAGGCATCCTGGAAGCCGGCCTGTCCCACGAGGAGATGCAAGAACGGGAGAGGGCCCGGACACACGAAATGGACCTCGCCCGACTCCGGCTGGACGGTGAACTCCTGCTGGCAGAGAAGAAACTAGCCTTGGAGCAACTCCGGCTGCAGGAGGAAATCGAAGAAAAGGCAGCGAGAACTAGAAGAGAAACGGCTAACCCTCGAGCACGAGAGGGGCCTCAAGGCACTCGAACTGAAATCCAAAACGGGGGAGACCGGCACCCCCGGGGCCCGGGACGCGCTGCCACTAACCGAGCCGAAGGTTCATATCCCCAAGGATGTCGTCAAAGAATACTACAAAAATGACGACATCCAGCAGTGGTTCCGAGCCTACGAGGTAGCCATGACCTCCCATCGGGTACCCCGGAAGGATTGGGGTGCCGGCCTATGGGGGAGGTTCCTCAGCGAGGGCCGGGATACCCTGCTGCAACTCCCCGACGCGGTGATGACCTCATACGACCACATGAAAGAAGCCCTACTAACACGCTACGGACTATCAGCCGAGATGTACCGGCAGCGCTTCCGGGACTGTAAGAAGCTCCCCGGTACCACATGGGTCGAATACGTGGACTTCTTCAGTCGGGCCTTTGAAGGGTGGATAAAAGGGAGCAAGGTCAACTCGTACAACGAACTGTTCGACCTCATTGTCTGGGAGCACCTCGCCAACAACTGCTTTGTGGAACTAAGGCAACACCTCCTGGACAGTAAGCTGACTGAGCCCCGGAAGCTCGCCACCGAAGCCGACCGATGGGTCAACACCCGGGTCCCCCGGAACCCCGTGGGGGACTACCAACGGAGTACCACGGGACCTCCTCGCCAGCGGGGCGGAGGAGGGGGGTACCACCGCAGTCGAGACTTCCCGACCGGGCCGCCCAGAAGCCCGCCACGAGGCCAAGCCGCCAACCACACGTCCCCGACCCTGGTCTGAAGGGGGACCCCCATCGCCAGGCCTGGACCCCGACCAACAGTGACCTGCTTCGGCTGCCAACAGACCGGCCACTATGCGAGCGACCCGGCCTGCCCTCTGAACCGGCGGAGCGGGACCGCTGGGCCCCCTCCCCGACAAATAGCCGCCGCAGCCCTGGGGGAAGGAGAGGAAGAGGAGGAAAACCGCGAGGACGGGTCCCCCGAGTGGGAACCAGCTGCCATGTCACTCGTATGCCTGGGCCCCCGAGAAATGGTGCCCCGGGCTGCCATCCCAAGCAACACCCAGAAGTACCAGCAGTGGGTCACCATCAATGGACAACGGGCCGAAGCTCTCCGGGACACTGGGGCCAGTGTGACCGCTGTCCGATGCCACCTGGTGACCCCCGAACAAATCCTGCCGCATGTCCTATGCCCTGTCCGGACCGCGGACAACACCGAAAGCATGTGCCGGATGGCCAGGATCCCCTTCGAGTGGGGAGGAGTGTCAGGCACCCTCAAAGTAGCTGTCCGCGACGACGCCCCGGTGGACTGCCTCCTGGGGAACGACCTAGAGAGCTCCCCCTGGGCCCAGGTGGAGCGCCGAAAGCATCTGGGGATGCTAGGGCTGCCCGAGTGGGCCTGCGCCACCACCCGATCCATGACCGCCCAACCTGCCGCTGCTGCGGCCCCCGACGAGCCTACGGGCCCAGAACTACCACCCTCCTCCGGCACGGAGGAACCGGACGATGAGGCCGGGCCATCCGAACTTCCTCCCGACGAGGCCGCCTCCCTCAGCGAGATCCCCGAGCTGGCCCAGTGGCGCCACGACGGTGGCCCCACCCGCGAACAATTCCAGCAAGAGCAAAAGGCCTGCCCGTCCCTCGAGGGGGCCCGACAGCAAGCGGCCGCCCAGGCCACGGGGGAACCCACTGGATCTATTGGGACAATGACTTATTATATAGCGAGCAGAAAGTCGCAGAACTGGGAGCCGGCCGGGTGTTGGTGGTTCCCCTCCGATTCCGAGAGTTCCTCCTGAACTTGGCGCATGACGTGCCCCTCGCCGGACACCTCGGGCGAGACAAAACTTTCAGCCGCCTAGTGACCCATTTCTATTGGCCCCGAATGCGGAGAGACGTGGACCATCACTGCCGGTCCTGCCCGACCTGCCAGGCTAGCGGAAAGACTGGGGGCCGAGTTAAGGCCCCCCTCCAACCATTTCCAGCCGTCCACACCCCGATCGAACGAGTAGGGATCGACATCGTGGGGCCCCTTGACCCCCGGACCGCCCTGGGACACCGCTTCATCCTGGTACTGGTCAAACACGCCACCCGATACCCCGAGGCCATCCCACTCCGCACTGTGACCGCTCCAGTGGTGGGCCGGGCCCTGATGGGCATCTTCTCCATGGTGGGGTTCCCCCGCCAAGTGGTGAGCGACAGGGGTACGAACTTTATTTCAAAATACATGAAATCCCTCTGGCAACAATGTGGGGTCACCTACAAATTCACCACCCCTTACCACCCCCAGGGGAACGGACTGGTCGAGCGGTTCAACAGAACCCTGAAGGTAATGATCAAGGGTCTGGAAGAGCCCCTGAGGAGGAGATGGGACGTCCTGCTGCCCTGCCTCCTGTTCGCCGATCGAGAGGTACCACAGAAATCCCTGGGCTTCAGCCCCTTCGAACTATTGTATGGGCACCCCGTCCGTGGGCCCCTCAGCCTGGTCAAGGAGGGCTGGGAGGCGAACGTCCAAGATGCCCCCCCCCCGACGTCTACCGGTACCTCCTGACCCTGCAGAACCAGACTCGGAAGTTCCGGGCCCTGGCAGAAGCCAACCTCGAAGCCAGCCAAGCAGACATGAAACGCTGGTATGACGAAAATGCCTCGACCATCGAGTTCGAGCCGGGCCAGCAAGTCTGGGTCATGTCGCCCGTGGACCCCTGCGCCCTGCAGGACAAGTGGACTGGGCCCTTCAAGGTGGTTGAGAGGAAGAGCCCCGTCACCTACCTGGTCGACATGGAGTCCCCGAGGAACCCCCTCCAGGTCCTACACGCCAACCGGCTCAAGCCCCACTTTGCCCGAACTGAACTAAGCCTGCTGCTGGCTACCGACGACGGGGGCAAGAGCAACTCCGAGCCCCTACCAGACCTCCTGGGGTCCTCGGGCCAAGATGGCTCCTTGGAGGGCGTCCACTTCTCCGCCACCCTGACCCCAGAACAGCGCCAGGACTGCCGGAAGCTGCTGCAACCCTTCGCTGCCCTCTTCTCTCTCACGCCCGGGGTGACCCCCTGGTGCGTCCACGACGTGGACACCGGGGACAGCCCCCCGGTGCGGCACCGCGCCTACAGAGTACCTGACCGAGTCCGAGCCTGCATACAGACCGAGGTCTCCAAGATGCTCGCCCTTGGAGTCATCGAGCCATCAGACAGCCCGTGGGCCAGCCCAGTGGTCCTGGTGCCGAAGGCCGCTGCCCCCGGCACCTCCCCGGAACTCAGATTTTGTGTAGACTACCGGGGCCTGAACGCAGTCACCAAGACCGATGCCCACCCCCTGCCACGGGCAGACGAGCTGATCGATCGCTTAGGAGCCACTCGCTACCTAAGCACCCTTGATCTCACCGCTGGGTACTGGCAGATCAAGCTCACTCCCGGCGCTCAGGAACGATCCGCCTTTTCCACCCCCGATGGGCACTACCACTTTCAGGTGATGCCCTTCGGTATGAAGAACGCCCCAGCGACCTTCCAGAGGCTGGTGAACAAGGTCCTGGCCGGGCTAGAAGCCTTCAGTGCGGCCTACCTCGACGACATTGCCGTCTTCAGCAACCACTGGGCCGCGCACCTAGGACACCTCGGAGAAGTCCTGGCCGCTCTCCAAAGGGCCGGGCTCACAATTAAGGCCAGCAAATGCCAGATCGGTCAAGGATCTGTGACCTATCTGGGCCACCAGGTGGGGAGTGGCCAGGTGGCGCCCCTCCAGTTAAAGGTCGATGCCATCCAGGCGTGGGAGCCCCCCACAACCCAAACCACTGTCCGGGCCTTCTTAGGCCTCACAGGCTACTACCGGCGATTTATTAAAGATTATGGCAGCATTGTGGGGCCCCTTACGGAGCTCACTTCCAAGAAACAGCCCAAGGCGGTGCACTGGACGCCCCGCTGTCAGACCGCTTTTGAAGCCCTCAAGACGGCCATGTGTGCTGCCCCTGTGCTACAGGCCCCTGACTACAGCAAGGAATTTGTGGTGCAGACCGAGCATCAGAGTACGGGGTCGGGGCGGTCCTCTCCCAGATGGACGCCGAGGGCCTCGACCGACCTGTGGCCTTTATCAGCCGCCGACTGCTGCCACGAGAACAGAGGTGGAGCACCATCGAGCGGGAAGCCTTCGCTGTGGTATGGGCTCTCAAGAAGCTCCGGCCCTACCTTTTCGGCACCCACTTCAGAGTCCAAACTGACCACCGGCCCTTGCGGTGGCTAATGCAAATGCGGGGCGAGAACCCCAAGCTGTTGCGATGGTCCATCTCGCTGCAAGGGATGGACTTCACCGTGGAGCACCGGCCCGGCAACGACCACGCCAATGCTGACGGCCTGTCCAGATTCTTCCGCCTCGGCGAGGAGAACCCCCAAGGAGATGGGTGACTCTCCCTGCCTTTCAGCTGGGGGGGACGCGTGTTGGAGCCGGCCTCGTGGCGTGGTCCTGTTCCCCCTCGCTAAGGTCCCATGCACCTCGGGGCTCCTCCATTTTGGATTATACGTCACTCCACGTGACCACCTACGTGACCCCGCTCCACCCTGCCTCAGTCCCAGCGAGGTCCGACATCGAGGCGCCAACCCCTGGCCCGGGGGATACCACGTGAACCCTTCCCGCTCCCGGCGGAGGGCAGTATCGATGGGACCCCCAACCGTCCTTCCACACCTAGGTGCGATCGCACCACAGCTCTCTGGGGCCTGGCACCTCTCCTTATGGGCGTCTGGCCGCTCCCTACCCGGCCTCTCCGCCCCCCCGGGCGCAAGGGTCCGGACATCAAAGGGCTCCAGTCCTATATCTGGGGCGACCCGGCAACAAGACAACAGTTGTATCCCGGAGTTGAGAGCCCTGCTGATCGGATCGCGGCTGACCCTACGGAGAAAGACTCATCCTGAAACTACCCCCTGAGCCCTGCTGACGCCGTAGCGGCCCGACCTTGTTGAACTTGCCATCAGAGCCCAGCTGACCTCGTCGCGGCTCGACCGAAGCGGACCTACCACCGGAGCCCTGCTGACTGTGTCGCGGCTCGACCCAAGCGGAACTACCACCCGAGCCCTGCAGACGCCGTCGCGGCTCTCCACGTCCGAGCTACTTTGAGGCCAGCACGCAAGGTCTGGCGCAGAGCCTCCCCGTACCTGGCTGGTACTGAGACTGACCCGCTACCCTATCCCCCTAAAGACATTGAGACTCTTTTTGGATCACTCGATCCCACTGTAAATATTGAATGTGCTACCTTTGATAAAGAACCAAGATAAGCAACTGATACAGAGTCCTGTGTGGTGATGTTACTGGGCCTAGTACGATTTCAGGAGAAGGACCTCTCCTCGGAGGCTTCTCAGCGGCGCTCGGCTATAACTTTGCGGAAGGAATGTGGCCGGAACAGTCCCCCCGACTCCCCGGTGGTCCTCCCTCCAACACTCTACTACTCTCGCTACTACTCACTCTCTACTACTCTCTACTACTTACTCTACTAATCTACCACTCACTCTCTACTACTCTCTACTACTCTCTCCACTACTCACTCTCTACTACTCACTCTACTACTCTCTACTACTCACTCTCTACTACTCCCTCTCTGCTACTTACTCTACTACTCACTCTCTACTACTGTCTACTACTCACTCTCTACTACTCCACTACTCTCTACTATTCACTCTCTACTACTCCACTACTCTCTACTACTCACTATCTACAACTCACTCTCTACTACTTCCTACTACTCCCTACTACTCTCTCTACTACTCCACTACTCTCTACTACTCACTCTCTACTACTCACTCTCTACTACTCACTCTCTACTACTCACTCTCTACTACTCCCTCTACACTGCTCTCTACTACTCACTCTCTACTGCTCTCTAGTACTCACTACTATTCTCTCTACTACTCAATCTACTACTCACTCTCTACTACTCACTCTGCACTACTCTCTACTACTCACCCTCTACAACTCACCCTCTACAACTCACTCTCTACAACTCACTCTCTACAACTCACTCTCTACAACTCACTCTACAACTCACTCTACAACTCACTCTACAACTCACTCTCTACAACTCACTCTCTACAACTCACTCTCTACAACTCACTCTCTACAACTCACTCTCTACAACTCACTCTACTACTCACTCTCTACAACTCACTCTACTACTCACTCTACTACTCACTCTACTACTCACTCTCCTACTCAATCTCTACTACCCTCTAAAACTCTCTCTCTACTATTCTCTACCACTCACTCTCTACTACTCTCTCTCTACTACTCTCTCTCTACTACTCGCTCTCTACTACTCGCGCTCTACTACTCGCGCTCTACTACTCACTCTCTACTACTCACTCTCTACTATTCACTCTCTACTATTCACTCTCCACTACCCACTCTCTACTACTTGCTCCAAACTATTCTCTACTACTCACTCTACTTCAAACTCTCTACTACTCTTTACTACTCACTCTACTACTCACTCTCTACTATTCTCTACAACTCTCTACTACTCACTCTCTACTACTCACTCTCTACTACTCACTCTCTACTACTCACTCTCTACTACTCACTCTCTACTACTCTCTCTCTACTACTCTCTCTACTACTCTCTCTACTACTCTCTCTACTACTCTCTCTACTACTCTCTCTACTACTCTCTCTACTACTCTCTCTACTACTCTCTTTACTACTCTCTACTACTCACTCTCTATTACTCATTCTCTGCTACTCACTCGCTACTACTCTCTACTACTCACTCTCTACTCACTCTCTACTCACTCTCTACTCACTCTCTGCTACTCTCTGCTACTCTCTCTACTACTCTCTCTACTACTCTCTCTACTACTCACTCTACTACTCACTCTCTACCACTCACTCTGTACTACTCTCTTTACTACTCACTCTCTGCTACTCACTCTCTACTACTCTCTCTCTACTACTCACTCTACTACTCTCTCTGCTACTCTCTACTACTCACTCTCTACTACTCTCTACTACTCTCTACTACCCAAAAACAAAAGAATGGGTGTCAAGGGAAAGTACGCGCAACCTGCAAAATTTCACACAATTAATAATTTTGATCCACAATTATCCAGTACGGTGCTTACAACTTGAGGATAGGCACCCTAATCCTCAAAACAACAATCAAAGATTGATTCAAGTATTTTCTCTTGTTGAAGCACACGCAAATTAATCTTCCACGTTTCCTGTTACAGTCACAAAACTAGAAACACATTAATGTGGGCTTCTCTTCTTCTTTTATTTTCATTAGTATCTCCAAACTTCTTTATTCATAACATTCTTCCACTCCCAACGCGTTTCGTCGATAGGGATTAACCCATGCGACTTCCTCAGGGCTGGAAGCAATAAATAATATACATTGGAGTATAGAAACACAGTTGTTTCAAATCCAATAGCCCACATTACTTCCAAGTGCAAAGGGAAAAACATGCTGTGTGACTTCACACTACTATTATATTCACATAATTACATTAATCACTTTGACCTATCAATTGTATTTCCAATTAAGATCAACCTCCACCATTTTAACAGTGAACGCTAAGCACTTCCGTGATGGCACCATTCTCCAAACAGTGAACCACACCCTATATTCATGCCTCTAAAATAAATCAAATCTGTACCTTAATCTTGTGTAACTGTCTCCTAAGTATCAAAAGTACAGAAAACACACCTAGTAAAACACACTGCGGAGCACAAGAGGCAAGAATGGCGAGGATAAACCGAACTTTGTAATAATAGGCACATACCTTAGTGCACTTTAACAGCAATATTGGCCGTAGCTCCTTCCTAATGATCTCTTTCAGTCATCCACATTCACCTACAAAATAAATTATGCTCTCAAAAACTTGCACTAAGAGATATTGTGTCTGTCAATCCTCAAGTCTACAGAAACGACTGAAATATAATCTCACCTTCTTTCTATGAACACTCTTCGTGACCATTAGCGAAATTAATTTTTGCAGCCTTAGTCAGACTTATTCATCCAAGTCTCTGAAGTACGGAGACCTGTAAATAATAATACTCATCAGAAAATTTGTAATAATCCTAATTGTTAACACCACTGCAAGCCACCCCCCAATAGTGTATTGTACCACTCTCATAGTACTTACTATTTACTCCGACAAAGTTCCCGAATACAGGAACACTCCTCGCGTCTGCTCGCGTCGCGTTTCCCAATGCCCGTTATCAAAGCCAGCGACATAAACGAGGTGACTCCCTCATAAATTAAAAAGCGCCATTTTGCATAAGTTTAACATCCACATTCGAGCGCCATTGTGGAATGGTTTCAATCATATGAATGAAACCTAACGTAATACATTGTACCAATCCCATAGTACTTGTTATTCATTCTGGTAATGTACCCGAACAATCCCGAATCTGTTCGTGTCGCGTTACCCACTACCTCAGAAAAATAAATAAAAAAGCGCCATTTTCGATATGTTTGACATCCATATTCTAGCGTCATTATGGATTGGTTTCAATCACATAAATGAAACCTAACGTGGTGCCCAACTAAACTTTCGAGCGTATAAATTTAGACACTGCATTATATACAAGAACCCACGATTATAGTCGTGCCCAATTCCTAATTTATAGTAAAACCTCGCCAAACCTGCAATTTATCTACCTATATACATCATATTCGTATACCAAGATAAGGTTTATATCGTAATGCCCGTCTTAATAGGGCAACCTTATACAATTGAGTAATCAGTGATTTTGGTCTTTATAGCAACTCCCAAATAAGAAAAAAAAGAAGAATAAGCTAATTTAAAACATCAGGGAAAATAACCCAAATTAATCCTGCCTGCAGTCGCAAATTATGTGACAACTCCCCATTCCTCAACTACTTGAGTAAAACATATGCATCTTACTTCTATTTCCATATTACTCTCTCCTTATACAGTGTATCATGAGCAAATGTACCCATGTAGAACTTACTCAGAACTACATGACGCATACAGCTAGAAAATAACTACAAACTCGAGGAAAACATCGCAATTCCAACAAGCCAACACTACATATGCTTATCAAAATTTTCCTGTTTACGTTTACACATACTGACCCATCCATTCATCTCTCACTCGCCCAGGAAATACTGTAACTCACGGTCATAATTAAGACCATCTTCCACAGCCTGTAGTAGGCTTACGATACATCCTACTACAGATTTTATCATTGTCTATAAACAATTCCACATCTTATATTGTCAAATAATTTTTTTCTATTTAACGGTGAATGGTTTAGGCAAACCCAGGGGGTGGCTATGGGTTCAAGATTTTCACCTGCTTTTGCGAACCTATTCATGGGCTGGATGGAAGAATCAGTAATTTGGGGCCCAGCAGGTACACATTGGAATGATGACATCTTGTATTGGGGACGATATATAGATGACTGTCTTTTAATATGGACAGGAACGGAAGAAAAACTAAGAGGATTCATTGACTACCTTAATAGCAATACTATGAATATTAAATTTACTTCCTGTGTTAGTTCTACTAATTTGGTATTTTTAGATGTGGAATTGTTTATAGACAATGATAAAATCTGTAGTAGGATGTATCGTAAGCCTACATCCTGCAACGCTATTTTACATGCGGGCAGTGCGCATCCCAAACATCAGATCAGGGCAATTCCTTATGGAGAAATGTTACGGGCACGGCGCAACTGTAGTGAGGACAACCAATTCAGGGAATGTATAAAGGACATGGAAAGGAGGTTTACCCAAAGGGGCTATGATAAAAGAGACCTAGAGGTGGCTACACATAGGGCTCTCAAGATAAAACGCGCATCCATCTTGAAACCCAAAAAAGTAAAAGACAAGTCAAATTGGATTAGAATGATTACGGATTTTAATCCAATAAACTCAATTCTCTATAGGAGTATGCACAAGCACTGGCATATCCTGAAGGCGGATAGGACCCTACGGGAATTTCTGTCAGACAAACCACAAATCACATATAGAAGAGGGAGAACTTTGGGTACAATCCTGAGCCCAAGTTACCCAAGGGAGGCTGAGAAGGAACAGTGGCTTACCCAAATGAGTAAGGGTTTTTTCAAATGTGGCCATTGTGGGATGTGTAAACATGCGAAAGATAAAACTAAACAATTTTAGTACAATGGTAAACGAGTATATGATATAGTGACCAACATTAATTGCAGTACCAAATATGTTGTATATGTAATTAATTGCATGTGTAAGAAAATCTATGTGGGAAGCACAATAAGGGCTCTTAAAGACAGGATTGCTGAACATTGGCGAGCTGTAAAGAACAATGATCAAAGATATCCAATTGCTGAACATATACAGAATTGTACTTCGCAAGGTTTACATAAATCATTCCAATTTTGTGGTATTGAGCATGTTAAGAGGGAAGCGCGTGGAGGGAATAGAGAACTCGCACTGCGGAGGCATGAGGCAAGATGCATCATGCGCTTGAGGGCTGTGGAAGATGGTCTTAATTATGACCGTGAGTTACAGTATTTCCTGGGCGAGTGAGAGATGAATGGATGGGTCAGTATGTGTAAACGTAAACAGGAAAATTTTGATAAGCATATGTAGTGTTGGCTTGTTGGAATTGCGATGTTTTCCTCGAGTTTGTAGTTATTTTCTAGCTGTATGCGTCATGTAGTTCTGAGTAAGTTCTACATGGGTACATTTGCTCATGATACACTGTATAAGGAGAGAGTAATATGGAAATAGAAGTAAGATGCATATGTTTTACTCAAGTAGTTGAGGAATGGGGAGTTGTCACATAATTTGTGACTGCAGGCAGGATTAATTTGGGTTATTTTCCCTGATGTTTTAAATTAGCTTATTCTTCCTTTTTTTCTTATTTGGGAGTTGCTATAAAGACCAAAATCACTGATTACTCAATTGTATAAGGTTGCCTTATTAAGACGGGCATTACGATATAAACCTTATCTTGGTATACGAATATGATGTATATAGGTAGATAAATTGCAGGTTTGGCGAGGTTTTACTATAAATTAGGAATTGGGCACAACTATAATCGTGGGTTCTTGTATATAATGCAGTGTCTAAATTTATACGCTCGAAAGTTTAGTTGGGCACCACGTTAGGTTTCATTTATGTGATTGAAACCAATCCATAATGGCGCTAGAATATGGATGTCAAACATATCGAAAATGGCGCTTTTTTATTTATTTTTCTGAGGTAGTGGGTAACGCGACACGAACAGATTCGGGATTGTTTGGGTACATTACCAGAATGAATAACAAGTACTATGGGATTGGTACAATGTATTACGTTAGGTTTCATTCATATGATTGAAACCATTCCACAATGGCGCTCGAATGTGGATGTTAAACTTATCCAAAATGGCACTTTTTAATTTATGAGGGATTCACCTCGTTTATGTCGCTGGCTTTGATAACAGGCATTGGGAAACGCGACGCGAGCAGACGCGAGGAGTGTTCCTGTATTCGGGAACTTTGTCTGAGTAAATAGTAAGTACTATGAGAGTGGTACAATACACTATTGGGGGGTGGCTTGCAGTGGTGTTAACAATTAGGATTATTACAAATTTTCTGATGAGTATTATTATTTACAGGTCTCCGTACTTCAGAGACTTGGATGAATAAGTCTGACTAAGGCTGCAAAAATTAATTTCGCTAATGGTCACGAAGAGTGTTCATAGAAAGAAGGTGAGATTATATTTCAGTCGTTTCTGTAGACTTGAGGATTGACAGACACAATCTCTCTTAGTGCAAGTTTTTGAGAGCATAATTTATATTGTAGGTGAATGTGGATGACTGAAAGAGATCATTAGGAAGGAGCTACGGCCAATATTGCTGTTAAAGTGCTCTAAGGTATGTGCCTATTATTACAAAGTTCGGTTTATCCTCGCCATTCTTGCCTCTTGTGCTCCGCAGTGTGTTTTACTAGGTGTGTTTTCTGTACTTTTGATACTTAGGAGACAGTTACACAAGATTAAGGTACAGATTTGATTTATTTTAGAGGCATGAATATAGGGTGTGGTTCACTGTTTGGAGAATGGTGCCATCACGCAAGTGCTTAGCGTTCACTGTTAAAATGGTGGAGGTTGATCTTAATTGGAAATACAATTGATAGGTCAAAGTGATTAATGTAATTATGTGAATATAATAGTAGTGTGAAGTCACACAGCATGTTTTTCCCTTTGCACTTGGAAGTAATGTGGGCTATTGGATTTGAAACAACTGTGTTTCTATACTCCAATGTATATTATTTATTGCTTCCAGCCCTGAGGAAGTCGCATGGGTTAATCCCTATCGACGAAACGCGTTGGGAGTGGAAGAATGTTATGAATAAAGAAGTTTGGAGATACTAATGAAAATAAAAGAAGAAGAGAAGCCCACATTAATGTGTTTCTAGTTTTGTGACTGTAACAGGAAACGTGGAAGATTAATTTGCGTGTGCTTCAACAAGAGAAAATACTCTCTACTACCCAATCTCTACTACCCAATCTCTACTACTCTCTAATACACACTCTCTACTACGCACTCACTACTACTCACTCACTACTACTCACTCTACTATTCACTCACTACTACTCACACTACTCACTCTCTGCTACTCTATCTACTATCCTCTACTACTCATCCACTACTCTACTACTCATCCTCTACTCTCTACCTCTCTCTCTACTACTCTCTACCTCTACCTATCTACCTCTACACATCTACCTCTACACCTCTATCTCTCTGTAACTCTCTATATGCGCACATATATATATATATATATGCATATATATGCATTTATATGTATGTGTATATATATATATATATATACATACATATATATAATCGGCATATCTATATAAATACAAATATAAATGCATGCATACATATACATATATGCATACAGATGCATGTTATGTACATGAAAGTTTGAAAAACACTAATAAAAGCAAAGCTAAAAAGCCACCTAATAACAAACAGAATTGCTTTAAGCCCTTGAATGCCCATGACGGTGCTGGACTCGTCATGGCACACAGTTCTCGTGTGCCCATGACGAGTCCAGGTCATCATGAGGCATCCCCTGGGAAATCCCTCTGGTGCGGGCACCAGAGGGATTCCCTTTAATTCAAAATAGTCTCGGGAGCTGGGGGAAGAGCTTCCCCAGCTCCCAAGGCCCCCCCCCTGCTTTCCCTGTAATGACCATCGGCGCGCACATTGCGCCGACGTCATTACAGTGAAACAGAAACTGAAATGAGCCAAGAGGCTCATTTCCTTTTCACTTTCTACATGCTCACGGGGCTATCTCAGCCCCCTGAGCACGTAGAAAGACGGGAGAGGTATTGTTGGAAGTGTGGGAGGCCCAAGTACCCGCGACAGGCAAGGGCCCAAAACGTAGTGCGCCTCAACAGGCAAGGGTCCTAAACGTATTGCGCCTCACTACGTTTTGAGGCAAGGGTCCGAAACGTAGTGCCACTCAACAGGCAAAGGTCCTAAACGTATTGCGCCTCACTACGATTTGGACCCTTGCCTGTGGCGGGTCCATAGGCCTCCCACACGAGTGAGGCACCGTTTTTATCGGTAGACCCGGGGGAATGCTGGGTGGTAGGAAATTTGTGTCAGTCCGGTGATGCCACAACTTTCCCACACAAAAAATGTGAAAAAGGTAATTTTTTTTCAGCTAAATTTGAGATTTGCAGGGCATTCTGGGTAAGGAAACGTTGGGGGATCCACGCAAGCCATACCTCCCTGGAATCCCCCGGGTGTCCAGTTTTCAGAAATGTGTGGGTTTGGTAGGTTTCCCTAGGTGGCCGCCGAGCACCGTGCCAAAAATCCAGATGATCCCCCTGGCAAAACCAGGTCGTTTTGAGGTAGGCAATGTTGATGTTGCCTCAATACGTTTTGGGTCCTTGCCTGTCACGGGTACTTGGGCCTCCCACACGAGTGAAGCACCGTTTTTATTGGGGGACCCGGGGAAAACGCTGGGTGGTAGAAACTTTGTGTCAGCTCAGTGATGCCACAACTTTCCCACACAAGTGTGTGAAAAAGGTGATTTTTTTCAGCTAAATGTGAAGTTTGCAGGGCATTCTGGGTAAGGAAACATTAGGGGATCCATGCAAGCCATACCTCCCTGGAATCCCCCAGGTGTCTAGTTTTCAGAAATGTGGGGGGTTTGTAGTTTTCCCTAGGTGGCGGCAGAGCTAGAGTTAAAAAACTACAGCTTGGCACTTTGCCAAAAAAGGGTCATTTTTCACTGCAAAATTGAGGTGTGTCCACGTTGCGTTTTGCACTGTTTCCTGTCGCCGGCACTAGGCAGACCCACACAAGTGAGGTATTATATTTCTTGGAAGACTTTGGGGAACACGGGGTGGGTGGAAATTTGTGGATCCACGCAGATTCCAGAACTTTCCACCACAGAAATGTGGGGAAAATGTTGGGTTTTTTTGCACTTTTTTAGGTTTGCTAGGGATTCTGGGTAACACAACCTGGTGGGATGCAGTCAAGTCACCCAATCCTGGATTTCCATGGGTGTCTAGTTTTCAAAATTGTATAGGTTTGCTAGGTTTCCCTAGGTGCTGGCAGAGCTATGGTTAAAAAATTACAGCTAGGCACTTTGCCAAAAAAGGGTCATTTTTCACTGCAAAATTGAGGTGTGTCCACGTTGCGTTTTGCACTGTTTCCAGTCGCCGGCACTAGGCAGACCCACACAAGTGAGGTACCATATTTCTCGGAAGACTTTGGGGAACGCGGGGTGGGTGGAAATTTGTGGATCCACACAAATTACAGAACTTTACACCACAGAAATGTGAGGAAAATATCTGGGTTTTTTTTACAAATGTTAAGGTTTGCAAGGGATTCTGGATAATAGAACCTGGTGAGAGGCAGTCAAGTCACCCCTTCCTGGATTCCCCTGGGTGTCTAGTTTTCAAAAATGTATAGGTTTGCTAGGTTTCCCTAGGTGCCGGCAGAGCTAGGGTTAAAAAACTACAGCTGGGCACTTTCCTTAAAAAGGGTAATTTTGCATTGTGAAAATGTGGTGTGTTCACGTTGGGTTTTGAGCCATTTCCTGTCGTGGGAACTATGCCTACCCGTACAAGTGAGGTACCATTTTTATCGGAAAACTTAGGGTAATTCAGATTTGTAAAGGAACTGCTATTACCTATTGACTTTCGATGCATTTCTGCCTTCCAAATGAAAGACATTGTGTAAAAAAGAAGTCATTCTAAAAAATGACTGATAATTCTCATGCTAGTATGAGTATTCCCAATTTCAGAAATGTGCAAATATCTACTATTTCTAAAATCTATAATTTGTTCCCATTTCAGAAATACATAGGTGTCTTTCATACCAATTTTTCCATGTACACATTTTTACAGAATAATTACTATATACCCGGTACATAATAAAAAAACATTGCAAGTTGCTTCTCAGTTTTTGGCTCTGGGTTCGTCGGGTTCTTGGTGAACCTACAAGTCCTATATATCCCCACAACCAGTAATGTCCAGTGGATATAACGGTATATTGCTTTCAAAGAGCTGTCCTAATTAGAAGAAGTTACAGGTGAAAACGTTGACACAAAAAACTGTGTGTTTTTCAACAAATTTTCAATTTATCCTATATTTAACTATTAGTTTCTATAACTTCTCTAAAATGTATAGCTTTCCAGGATCCATTATTGTTTTTGTACCCATTTCTACCATTAACTGGAAGGAGGTTGAAAGCACAAAAAATAGCAAAAATAGGCTATGTCCCAGAAAAATGCCAAAACTGTGTAAACAATGTTGGGTTTCTGATAAAAGTCTGGTATCCCCTAAAAGCTGGGAAATGGTGATTTCAGCCCCACAAAACCTTTTTTGATAACATTTGCAGGGAAAACCCCAGATGCTTTCATTTGCAGCCCGTTTTTCTCATTTTTCCCCAATAAAACAAAATTTTGCTGTATTTTGGCTCATTTCTGTGACCCCTCCAGGGGAATCCACAAACCCTGAGTACCTTTAGAATCCCCATGATGTTGGAAGAAAAGGACGCAAATTTGGCGTGGATACCTTATGTGGCCAAAATGTTACAGTGGCCTCACTGCGCACTACCCCAAATAGCCAAAAAAAGGCGTGGCACAGGAGGGGGAACAGGCCTGGTAGCGAAGGGGTTAACTTAAACGAGGGCGAGACCTATTGCATTTTCAATGCTTGGTTACTTTGGTTCCATCAAGAAGGCATTCAGAATTCAGATGTGTCACACATTTGCCATAAATTCTGAATGTTAGCATTCTAGTTGCTCATTAGATCACTGTAGTAAAGCTACTGCTCACCAGGGAAGTCTGCTGCTGGTATTGAAAGTGCATGTTTCAGTCTGCATGTCCGAATTTTTTTAATGAAATAGAAGAGGATGTGAGAAGTCAAAATGTGCCCTAATTTTTCTTTACGCAGCACTAATCATACTTTCAATGGCAAAATTAACCCCCTCATGTTGTTCCTTTTTAAATTAAATATTTTAAGAGTTACCACATTATTCCAATCAAGATGGCTTCAGGTGTGCCATACGTTTGTCATAAGTAGGACTGTTAGCGCTCTAGTTGTTCTTTAGAACACTCTGGGAAGCTGCAGTAGAACAAAAAGGAATCAACTGACAGTCTCTGCCCTTGTTGGATGTATATGTTTTACTGAGAATGTCAGACTTCATTCTCACGTGACTGAGAAAGATAATGTGAATTTACAGAAAAAATGCTCTCAGTTTAGCTTATAGATCAACTTCCAAACATCTGTGGGAAAAGCATGAGAAAATAGTTTTCTCTCAAACATGATTCATGATATCAAAGCAGAAGGCTTTTTCGCATGGTAAAATCACCTTAGAACACACCACAATTCCTAAAATGAGTATGGTAACATCAACAAATGATTTATAATGTAACTAAAGTCTTAAAACCTTCTATTAACTGCAATGCTTTTTAATGAGGTGCTATTGCTGGAGCGAGGTTTTCCCTAAGAATTGTATACCTCCTCCATTTCATCATTTTGAATTAACATGAATAATTGATTAACATTAAAAGTAATAATTGTTTGCTGTGTTTAATTAATCAACATTACTAATTAGAAAATACACGTGGGAATCGCATTTGCATGGCCTGATTGATACGTAAACTAATTTCGTACGCATGCTAATGTCGGATATTTAGAATTTGCATGTTATATGTTGCTTTTGTGATGTGATTTGTGAATCGTGCTTTAAATTGTGAGTATAAACCGCAATGCGTGTTGCTTTGCTAGATAAATGCACACAAATAGAGGGTTTAGTGAGGGAATAACATTTTAATAGTCATTTCAAAGTATTAATTACGTTTTGTGTCTCTTTGCTTAGGTTGACCTTTCTGGAGTGGCCACAAAATGGCTGCCATCCCTATTTTGACGCACCAACAAGATACAGAAGTCATTGAGTGAAGTGCTTCAGAGCCAACCTCAGCACCGAGACCGCCCTCATTGCAGCCACTGATGACATCCGAACCCTGCTCGACAACGGGGAAACAGCGGCCCTCATCCTCCTAGACCTCTCCGCAGCATTCGATAATGTCTGCCACCGCACCCTGGTGCAGCGCCTCCGCAACATCGGAATCCAAGAGAAGGCCCTGGAGTGGATCATCTCATTCCTCGCCGGAAGAACCCAGAGAGTTCGCCTCCCCCCATTCAGATCCGAGGCCACCGAAGTCATCTGCGGTGTACCACAAGGATCATCACTCAGCCCCACCCTCTTCAACGTCTACATGACCCCCTCACAGCCATTGCACGCCGACACAACCTCAACATCATCTCCTACGCCGACGACACCCAGCTGATCCTCTACCTCACCAATGACCCAGCCACCGCCAGAACCAACCTACACGAAGGGATGAAAGACGTAGCGGAGTGGATGACAAACAGCCGCCTGAAACTTAACTCCGACAAAACGGAAGTCCTCATCCTCGGACCATCACCCTCTGCCTGGGACGACTCCTGGTGGCCCCCCGCCCTGGGCAGCGCCCCCAAACCAACGGACCACGCAGCAACCTGGGCTTCATCCTGGACTCCTCCCTCTCGATGACCAGACAAGTCAACGCCGTCTCATCATCATGCTTCAACATCCTACGCATGCTCCAAAAGATCTTCCGATGGATCCCCACCGAAACCAGGAAGACTGTCACCCAGGCACTCGTCACCAGCCGTTTGGACTACGGCAACACCCTCTACACCGGAACCACAGCCAAACAACAGAAAAGACTCCAACGCATCCAGAACGCCTCCGCACGACTCATCCTAGACATCCCCCGACACAGCCACGTCTCCGGACACCTGAAAGACCTTCACTCGCTCCCCGTCAGCAAGAGAATCTCGTTCCGACTCCTCACCCACGCACACAAAGCCCTCCACAACCTGGGCCCCAGGTACCTCAACAACCGCCTGACCTTCTACACTCCCACCCGCCAGCTACGATCGGCCAGCCACGCCCTCGCCGCCGTTCCACGCGTTTGAAGAGCCACCATGGGAGGAAGATCGTTCTCCTACCTGGCAGCCAAGACATGGAACTCCCTCCCCATCCACCTCTGCCTCACCCAAGACCACCTCTCCTTCAGGAAGCATCTCAAGACCTGGCTGTTCGAGCAGTAGCGGACCCCACTTCCCCCAGCCCTTTGAGACCCTCGGGGTGAGTAGCGCGCTTTACAAATTTATTGATTGATTGATTGATTGATTGATTGAAGTGCGCCTGCGCTAAAAGATGAGCAACAACCTGTTCCTGACCCCAGGCAGACTGTACTCGTGAAGGACATCCTGGGAGGAGTGCCAAGCCTCAAACAAAGGACTTCCTTAAACTATGAACTGTGATAATTGATGACACTAAGGACACAAACCCGCATGGGAATCAGCATGCCCTGAATGGACTAGAAACTGTTGCTATTTTATAAAAAAAATTGAGAGCTGCATCTAATGCAACATCTAATGCATGGGAATCGGGAAGAATGATCCTGGGTTAACCAATCAAATTTGTTCTAAAACATGTATTGAAACATTTGTTGTCAAAATTGTACTATAAAAGTAGACTAGAGAGGGTAGGAATTTTATTCCATTGCGAGCACACCTTCACTTTACCAGATTGCCCGACGTTATGCTGACTGGGAGGACGGTGACACTGCTGGACAGCTGCTTACCAGAGACTCTGATGGACTGATCAGATGCCCAATTAACTTACAAGCTGATTCTTTGATTTATGGGCATAGAGACGAAAGATCTGAATTTGACATAGAGGACGCCATTTAGCCAGATTAGGTAAATATGCGAGCCAAACATATTGAATGCTATATGATTTCCTTATGCTTTAATTAGATAAACATATTATTTCATTTACAGAACTGTCGGGTTATTATTTGAAGTATTTTGATGTATATTGTTTAGAAGAGTTAAGTGTTGCTATTCCCAGCAACTAGCTGATCCATGGCCAATAGTATGGGAGGAACTGCTAGGTTAAATGTATTGAGACCCTGGTGAGGTAGGGAGGTATAGGTAAACTTGTTGTTACTCATCAGGTGATTGGTGCAATCCTCCTCCCATTTCAAGCGCATGGAATAGAGAAAGGACTCCCCTCTCTCGAGGACCATTGATCTGAAAGTAGAATGAATGAATGGTGTTATGGGCCCCACTAGTGAATGAGTGAATGAAATTTGGTCGTTGAAAAGATCTGTGGTCTGGTCTGTAGCGAGGGGATTTGTGGTATTCAGCGCTGGAGCAGTTTTTCTGGTAGCAGAATGATGGTTTAGCTATTGTTTTGGGTTTAGCGATGATTGCTTGTAAATAGCTTATTGATTGGTATTGATTTATGTACTAACACTCTATGTTGAGTCGCGTCGAGTTATATGTTGTTTGCACGGTTTCTGGGATGTAGGAAGTCAGAAGTTTTAACAGTTCCGTAGTAGAGCAGAGGCAGATGCTGCTCTCAGGAAAGACGGGATTGTTGTAGCCCTGTAGGTACACTGGGGAAACGTGTGACAAGTGAAGTTGCACGGCGCATTGTCTGGGTTGGATTTGGCGGCATAGTTGTGTGTTGCCATTAGAAATATTCTTGGTATGAGACAAGTGTGTTTGATAGCGAAGGTTACCTGTGAAATTTTAGTCTTTAAGTACCAGGAAACCAATTGGCATACCGATAACGCTTATCACTGAAAAGGTAGCAGGTGTTCTCTGAGCTTGTTAGAAGGACAAAGCAGAGGGAAGCGCTGCTTTGTTAACGAGTGTCATAATTCTGTAGTAGGACAGACTGTTTGCTGTTCTCGGGAAAGACAGGATTCTGTGCGTATGTACTGCATTTTCATGTATGAACGAGTGTGAATGAAAAGGCATTTGGGTTTATTGCGAAACTCTAGTTTATTTCTAAAATACCAGAGAAACAATTAGCTAATGCTTGCTAGACGGGTGAAGTAGAGGGATGTGCTACTTTATTAACGAAAGTAACGATTCCGTAGGAGGGCAGAGGTAAGCGCTGCTCTCGGGACAGACTGAATTCTTGTGAGAAAGGTCCTTTGCTGTTCTTTGGTTAGCGAAGCAGACAATGGAGATGTTTTAGTGTTGTTACTAATCGAATCGTAAAAGTTACAGTAAGAGTTCACGGAGTGGTCTTGTAAAGGAGGGGTAGACGAGAGCAGAGCAGAACTGCCGCAGTGGCTGCTGATGTCAGAACGACCGTGCTAGGATTGGACAGTAGATTGGAGGTGTAAAATGCTTCGCAATGGTGCGTTAGTGTAAAGCCGCGCTAGGAGTGGAGGAATACAGTGTGACGTGAACGCTCTCTGATTGGAGTGTTATTGTGAGACGCGCTGAGATTGGAGGATTGTAATAGTGACGTAGACACTCCTGATTGGTGCGTTAGTAAGAGTCACGCTGTGAGTGGACAGAATAGCGGTGCCATTGTAAGAGGACTAAACGGTATACGGAGAACGATAAAATGTATTACCAACCACTAGAAAAGAAGAAATCGTGGTTTGGAAAAATTAAAAGATGGTTCAAGAAAGATAAAGTAGTTGAGACTAGGGAAGGACAGTTGCTTCCTCCACCAAAAACCCCAGCATCTACAATGATTGCGAAATATGGGTATCATACTTGTATTTGGTTAGATAATTGGGTAAAATACACCAAAGACGATGGAGTCCTTGCGTTTCCAGAACATGGTTCCTTTAATTTGGCTGTCCTGAGAAACCTCCGAGACAAAATGATGAACTTAGAACAAAGACCTAGACCGACGCAGTTTGAGGCATTGACGGAATGAGAAGATGAAATGCATGAACGGGAGAAACAGAGAAGTGGTAGGGGTTATCGATACATGTTTGGTAGATCATACGGACATGAGACACATGAAGACAGGATGAAAAGGTGGCGGAATGCAAGTGTGACTGATGGTATGTATCCTCTGAGAATGGTAGGAGAGAATGAAGGGAGAAAATGCACTGAGAAAAGGCGGAATACGGATTCGAGTGGGTATGAAGTGAATGAATCAGAAGATGATGTTCTTGATGAAGTGTTTTACAAAAACCCACCACCATATCGACCAGAACCAGAGGCATTGACACCATGTGCCTCAATGAGAGAAACATTACGAATAATTAAAACAGAGACCATGTCACCAGAACTAGGGAAAAGTAACTCTGCAAGAGAGATAGAAAAGCAGACAGGAAGTAGGGTAAATGATGAGAATTCAGTAGAACTGGCCAAAACTACCCTATAATTAATTGAGAAAATAAGAGAATTGACCAATAATCTAGAAGCTGTAACATTTCCAGTAACGATAGGTCCAGTAATGCCCATATTTGAGAATGAAAAAGATACTGAACATTGTTTGACAGTGCCATACAGAAGCCAAAATACAGTTGAAAATACTGAACGGAGTCAAATTGACAATCCGTGGGGACCGACAATAAATATGTTCGAACCGAATGTTTTAAATAATCCATTTGTAAATCAGATTTACGCTGAAAAGAGCAGAATGACAATGGAAACATTATTAGAACCACAAAAAGCCCCAGAACAAAATAATGTAAACAATCCAGTAGGACCTTCCGTAGATGAATTAAATGAATGGCTCAGAGAGTTACAGAAAAAGGATCAAGAATCCCAGTCAATAGATGTGGCAAAATTACAAATGGTATTGGAAGAATTAATAGTAAGAACCATCCCTACTGAGAAATTGAAAAACTACCAGGATGAGAAATTGTTGTTTCTCTGCAAGAGTGCAACCCGGAGAGCGAAAAACCTGCATGAAAGATTAGAAGAAATTTCAAATGAAATGGGAATAGATTTTGACAGAGTAAAAGCCCTGCAAAAATCCTATCGAGTGGATTTCACTGAGAAGGATATAGAGAACATGAATACCACAGGAAGGATAGGTCAAATTAAGGACATAATTGGTTTGTTGAGAAAATGGGGAGATGTTGACAGATGGAGAAGTAAGTGGTGTAGAAGACGTGATAATATCACAGAAAAGACAGTTTCAGCATTTCCCGTTAGAGCGAAAGAGAAGGTAACGACAGAATACCCCATGAGAGAGATTCCAGGGGGAGGGTATGTACATGTTCTGGGGACAAGACAGGACATTTTGTCTTTCACAAATGATTTCCCTCGACTACGCGAAAAGCCCGTCGAGTGGTACCGGCAGGTAGACGGATTTGTAAAATTGGCAAAGGTATTATGGATAGATTTGAATAGTCTATTCGATATAATAGTACCAGCAGATTTATGGACAGAGTGCAAGCTGATGATAAATTGGCCCACTCAAGAGTATCCCAGGGACCCTAAGACGGGAGCTCCCGACCCAGAGGTAATGAAGAAATACGAGCAGGTTATGGCATTTCTGAAAAATAAGGTACCCCCTAAAGAGACTGATTGGGTAAAGATTGACAGAACCCAACAGGAAAGCAAGGAGTCAGTACATGCATATTATGAGAGACTAATTCAGGCTTTTAAACAGTTCAGTGGAGATGAGAACCTGAGTGATAAAGATTTGAGCCATTTTGTATACAGGTTTGTATATGGTTTACGACCAGAAATTGGTGATATGATAAAGCAGCATACAGTTGATTGGCAGAATAAGAAAATAGATGAAGTTTTGAGACATGCAAAATATTTCAGTGATGAGATTGAGGCAAAACAGCGAAAGCTGAAAGAAAAGGCAATGTGGGCACAGGTAAAGGTAGCTGAACGACAGGAAGCTCAGTTGGTAGAACAAGCAAACAATCCAGGAGTAAGACCAAGATGTGGTACAGGGAAAGGAAAGGGTAATATAGAAGAAGCCAAAAAGAAATTCCCATGTCACAATTGCGGTGAGTTAGGGCATTGGAAATCCGAGTGTAAGAACCCTCCAAATACTAATATTGAAAATCGATCGTTGAATCCACAGGTGCGGAAAGAGGTGGGTGGTCAACTGCAGCAACTGCAGCAGGTGGTTACTTCCCAGAATCAGGTGCCAAAACCACCTTTTCCACAGAAACTCACAGAAGTATAGTAAAGAATCGGGATTCTACAATGAAGAACAGGTAAATAAACCATCACGCGCTCGCACTGTTTCGCAGTATTGGCTGCAACATGATGAGTGATTCAGAAATGGATTATTGACGGTGCCGAAGGGACGAAGAAGAGTGCGTACTTGGTGCAACTCTAGAAGTAGACCAGACAGGACCATTTGTAGATGGGAAGATTAATGATGATAACATTATTTTCCTAGTGGACACTGGTGCTACTCGATCTACTCTTAGATCAGCAGATGTTAAGAATCTTCCTCTTTCGGATGAAACAATCCAAGTAGTTGGTGTATCTAACCAACAGTTAAAAACTTACCTTACAGAACCCGTAAAGGTTAGTATAGGGAAATCTTCTGAAATGCACCGATTTGTGGTGTGTGACACCAGTCCTGTGAATTTGCTAAGTAGCTGCTGTGCAAGATGAACTGCACTATATTTTGTACTCCAGATGGAATAGCTTTTGAAACACCAGATGAAGATGTATTGTATAAAATGACCATAGCTAACAGAGAATGTGAAACTATTGGAACATATGCAGTATTTAATCCAGATGAACTGCATAGCGAATTGAAACTGTCTGTAAAAGCAGAGGTTTGGGATTTCACCGGAGAAGATGTAGGGCTGATGAGAAACGTAGACCCAGTAAAAATTACTGTCAAAGATGGAGGTAGTTATCCAAACATTCCCCAGTATAGATTGACACCTGAAATAATTGAAGGAGTAACTCCAATAATTGAGAAAATGATCAAACAAGGAATTCTGAGAGAAATATTGAGCAGTCCATGTAACTCACCCATAATGGGCCTGAAAAAGCCAAATGGGAAGTTCAGAATAGTGCGAGACCTGAGAAAGGTAAACAAAATCGTTGTACCATGTTGTCCCATTGTACCAAATCCATCAGTGATTTTGTATCAGATTCCCCATGATGCAGAATGGTATACAGTAATTGATTTATGCCATGCGTTCTTTTCCATTCCATTGCATCACAACAGTCAGAAAATGTTTGCATTTCGGTTTGGAGACCGTATTTTGGCATGGTGCCGAATCCCACAGGGGTATACACAAAGCCCCTCAATATTTAATCAATTGTTGAAAAACTCATTGGAGAGTCTGCAAATGCCCGAGAGTTCAGTACTAGTGCAGTATATCGACAACCTCCTTGTGGCATCGAAAACTCGTGAAGCTTGTGAAGTAGACACTATAGCTTTACTAAATCACCTGACAGATGGAGGACTAAAAGTGTCCCCAGCCAAACTGCAGTATTGTAAGAAGGAAGTACAGTATTTGGGACGTAACATTGAAAAAGGACTGAGGAAAATAACGATAGACAGAATCAGAATCATAAAAGGAATGAGAGCCCCCATGACTCAAAGAGAAGTGAGAATGTTTCTGGGAATGGTAGGGTACTGCCGCTAGTGGATCAGCAACTTTTCGCTGATTGCAAAACCTCTGGTACGGCTAACAAGGAGTGATGTAAAGGATCCCCTTGAATTGAACAAGGAGGAATTGGCAGCATTCAAACGATTGAAAGATGGATTGTGTGAAGCCCCAGCATTGGGTATGCCTGATTATGAAAAAGAATTTGAGTTATATTGCAGTGAAAGAAATGGATGTGCACTCTCTGTGTTAATCCAGAAGCATGGAAGATTGAGGAGACCGATTGCATATTATTCATCGATGCTTGATCCAGTAGCTGTAGGCTTACCTGGTTGTCTGAAAGCAGTAGCAGCAACGTGTCGAAGTTTGGAGCAGAGTGAAGGAATCGTGATGGGATATCCTTTGAAAGTGTTTGTACCTCATGATGTGGCGATTCTTTTAACAAGGAGTCGTACTCAGTATATGACACATAGTCGGCTGACTTTGTATGAGAAAGTCATATTAGGTGCAACGAATGTGAGCCTTGCAAGATGTGTGAATGTGAATCCAGCAACGTTGTTACCAGATGGTGAGAATGTGGAAGTGAGAGATGAAGCAGATCATGATTGTTTGGATGTGCTTGAGTATTGTACGAAACCACGACCAAACATAAAAGATGAACCTTTGGCAGAAAATGATTATGTAATGTTTGTTGATGGGTCATGTTTGAGAACAGAAGAAGGAGTGTTGAGTGCAGCATATGCAGTGTGTACGGTTTCAACAGTGATGGAAGCATCCTATTTAAAAGGAGTGAAATCTGCCCAAGTAGCAGAGTTAGTGGCTCTGACTCGAGCATGCAAAATTGGGAAAGGTGTGAGAGTGACTGTGATAACTGACAGCCAGTATGGCTTCGGAGTTGTCCACGATTTTGGCCAGTTGTGGCTGCAAAGAGGTTTCCTGACCTCAAGTGGAACTCCTATAAAGAATGCTGAAGTGGTTGGAAAGTTGATTGAGGAGATACAGCTGCCTAAACAAATGGCTGTGGTGAAATGTGCTGCCCATAACCAAGGGGAGGATTATGTTACTGTCGGCAACCGTTATGCCAATGACATGGCACAGTACTGTGCCAGAAATCATTTTTCAGTCAATCTGGCAAAGGAGAAAGAAATGACTTCCTATTCCTTAATGTTCACTAACGTTGTAGGGACATGGGAAGAAGTGAGGCAACTGCAGGAGGAAGCAGGAGATGAGGAAACAAGGCAGTGGGTAAAAGCAAGATGTGCACCAAGGGAAAAGGATCATGTATGGGTCTATCGAGATGGAAGACCAGTCATGCCTGATAGCATGTTGTATACCATGGCACGGATGTATCATGGCCAGGGACACATAGTGAGAGATGCTATGATCAGGTCGTTTAAGCAGACCTGGTACAACCCAAAATTCAGAATTATATCAGAAAGCCTATGTCAGAGATGTTTAATTTGTCAGCAGTACAATCCTGGGAGAAAGACAGTGGTGAGCCTAGGAACTATAGGCCGAGAAGGAGGGCCTTTTACCAGAATGCAAATAGATTTCGTTGAAATGCCAACATGTAAAAGATTGAGGTACTTTCTGGTCATAGTCTGCCTATTCTCCAGGTGGGTAGAAGCATACCCGACAAGGAGAAATGATGGATTGACAGTAGCAAAGCTGCTTTTGAGGGAATTCATCCCCAGATTTGGGTTCCCAGTGACCCTTGAATCAGACAGAGGAGGGCACTTCTATAATGAGATTGTAAATTGGTTAGTGAAGCATTGAATGTACAACAGAAACTGCACTGTGCCTACTGACCAGAGGCTTCTGGTGTGGCTGAGCAAATGAATGGTACAATCAAGAACAGAATTGGGAAAATGTGTTTTGCCACAGGAATGAAATGGCCTGATGTCTTGCCTCTAGTTTTGATGACCATACGTGCAACCCCAGATAGAACTACAGGGTTAAGTCCTCATGAAATAATCATGGGACGTGCGATGAGGCATGCTTACATACCAGTCAACAAGCTGATGACAATTTCTGATGACATGGTGTTGGAGTACTGTAAAGGCCTGGCTGACGCAGTTCATTCTGTGTTTCATCAGGTTGGAGCAGATGCCACCACCCTTGAAAAGAAGCAAGCCCATGATCTAAACCCAGGAGATTGGGTGAGGATAAAGGTCCACAGAAGAAGAAACTGTTTGGTTCCCAGGTGGGGAAAACCAAGACAAGTCATTCTGACCACGACAACAGCTGTGAAGTGTGCTGGACGGAAAAACTGGATCCATGCCAGCCATACCTTGAGAATACCAAATCCAGTGGATTGCAAGGAGAAAGAGTACTATGACGAATCAGAGTCAAGTACGGAATCAGATCACGAAGAACCAAAAGCACGTGAAAATCCTGAAAGGGGGGAAAACGAGCCAAAGCAGATTCTGGTCCCCAGAAGTATCTCTCTGAGAAGAAGATTACAGATTTCTGACAGCTCAGATTCCGAGGACGAGCAGAGAAAGGAAGGTCCCAGTAAAGAACCTAAAAAGAAGGAAGGAAAAGACAAAGAAGAAGCAGTAAAAGAAAGTCAAAAGGAACAAATCCCAGATGAAAATTTGAGAGAAATTCCACCTGAATTGATAGATTTGAATGAAGAAGGGACAGTTACAGAGAGAGAGGGACAGATTGCGGAAGACCCCAGAGGAGGTGTAGGGAACTGCAACATTCAGCTAGGTGAAGGGACAAGTGGTCAGCAGGAAGATTGCGTGCCGGAGATCCGAGGAGGGAAAGAAGTAGGGAAACCAGAACAAGTGGTGGATAAAGAAACAGGCGAAAGGAAAAAGCAAGTTGGGACAGAATCAGAAGAGAGTGGGAACGAAATACCTGAAGGTCGAGTTCTGAGAAAGAGAGCTTAGGGAGAAGAAAAGAATGAAAAGAATGTCAAAGAAAGTGAATTGAGAACAAAATAAAAAGACTAAGATATCGACTGTCTCGAGTAAAATCACCAAGAGCTGAACAGGTCATCTTGCTGTTTTTGCACAAAGGGATATCCACGGAGGAGCTTACCTGTCGCCCATCAACTACTCGGCGCACCCGCTTCGCGGGTGCCCCTTCGCCCGTTTTTGAGGAGCGGTTCACAGACAACGATTGGGAGGTGTCCGGAGGAGGGAAACCTGCGGTTGGTGTGTGGCTGCAGCGGGGCTGCGAGCGTGCGGGGACTTCATTGCCCAGAAGTCCCTGCCAGACCGTCAACGAGCTTCCGGTTCGCTCTCCCTGCTGCCCCGCCCCCCACCCGCCCTCCTGAGGCTTAAAAACACCTCATTGCCACAATCCAAGTGGGTCATCTTGCTGTTTTTGCACAAAGGGATATCCACGGAGGAGCTTACCTGTCGCCCATCAACTACTCGGCGCACCCGCTTCGCGGGTGCCCCTTCGCCCGTTTTTGAGGAGCGGTTCACAGACAACGATTGGGAGGTGTCCGGAGGAGGGAAACCTGCGGTTGGTGTGTGGCTGCAGCGGGGCTGCGAGCGTGCGGGGACTTCATTGCCCAGAAGTCCCTGCCAGACCGTCAACGAGCTTCCGGTCCGCTCTCCCTGCTGCCCCGCCCCCCACCCGCCCTCCTGAGGCTTGATAACAACATTCTACTCCCGCAGCGCGGGACGCAGCCCGGGCTAAGACTGGGCAAAGACAGGGCCGTTTGAGGCCGTTCGAGACTGGAGACACTGGGCTGGGCCACCCCCCCTTATATTTCAGTAAGTGTACGAGATTGAGTCCCCCTCATCCTCTCAGGCGGGAACAATGTCCAAAAATAAAATTCCCACCGCTAGCACATCCATGGCAGGGACCCTGGACAACTTCATTGTTAGAGCTGCAACCATCCTAGAGCGAGAGATAGACCTTACTGAGCGTCGTCTATCGTTTGACCCCTTTACAACCAAACGTTCATCTCTAGGGAAAATTGCCTCATCAGTCACACCAGGGGTAACTACTACTATCCCCATACTAACTGAATGTTTGTCCAGCGATAATGATAGTGCCGACCTCAGTATGGAATTAACTGTTGGCAGTAACAGCAATGGGCGCGGCGATTCTAATAGGATAACTACACCTATGACTACTACGGCACCGGCCGCTAAAAATCAAATTGAAGGTGTTTCTACCCGCGCACAACTACATGTAATAAATGAGGCTACCTCACTTTCTTCCTCCCCTCCCTCAAATCTAGGAGCAAAACCGAAAACCAAGGTTGCCCCGCAAACAAAAGGGGGGAGACAAACAAGAGGGTCAAAAAATAAAAACAAAACACCTGCCTCTAAATTTACCCTGCGCGCTGCTGAACACCCTCTGATTGAAGTCACCTCAGATAAGTCCAGGCAACTAGATGTCGGGTTCCAGGCTAAAATAATAGAGGTGTTTGAAAATTCAACCCGCCTAATTCTGGACAGACTCTCCAAAATTGAGGAGCGTCTACAGAAATTAGAAAAGACTACCTCTGCTAGTCTAGAAATTAACAAATCTTTGAGGACAGACTTCCTCAGAGAGCTTCATGAACACCCTCTTCCCGTCAAATCTGCCAGTCACTCAAAAGAGAAAACCCCTCCTCTCATGGCCTTGCCTTTAATTGACAAGCACCTGGATCTTACAGGGGACAATTGCCCAAATACAGCCTGCACTGAAAAAACCACGTCCAGAAGTGGCCCCCAAAATCTTCATGTAGGAGTAAAGCCCCTGCAGAACCCATCGGAAGTTAATAACAAATCCAACAATCCTACTCCTCAAGAGAGTCACGAGGTAGCAAATAGACCTGCTCCCGTCCAAGATGCTGTTCCCAAATTACCCATCTTAGACCTTCCCCCAGAATCATCACCATATGTCATTATACTGGCGGGAGTACCTGCCTTGCAGGGACAAACTAACGAGTCTTATCTGGAACTCAGGAACAAGATTATCCATTGGCTTAATTTCAACCGACCCCTCCCTCCTAACATTCATACTAAAATCTTGTTTGTTCGGAGAGTCAGTTGGGTGGGTAGAAGGAGTAAAGACATACCGGGGGACTGCATAATTGTTAATTTTAGGGACACTCAGGCTGTAAAATATATCCAGCACGCACAATCCTTTGACCCCAACACAAACATCACCCCTTTACCTCTCGATTACTTTTATCCTCATTATCTAGTAAATAACCAGTGGGAATTAGCAGGGAGAGCAAACACACATATAAACCAGGCAAGAGGCATGCTGCCTATACATAGACAAGGCTGGTTGGAAGCCTTCCCACTGTCCAATAAGTATAGCTGTTTGGACATGGTCGATTGACTACCCCTAAATTTTAATGTTGTTGATCCTGTGGGGGAAGTCACAGCGGGTGATAAATCAACCCCTGTGACTAAATGCTGGCCCGCAAAACCGCCAATTTCCTCAAAGAATAACGTAGGATCCTCCCCTATTAACATGGAGGATAACGAGAAAACTGACCACCTTTCACTGTCGAGTAGCGAATCCACCAAACCTGGTGCTCCTGGCGCAACACCCATAGTGACTTTATCTCCAGTGGGTGATACACGCCATTCAGTCGGATTTTTATCCTGGAATGTTGCAGGGCTGAACTCCAGGTTAGCCGACATAAACTGCGCTTCCTTTATTAAACAGTTTTCGATTGTCTGCCTTCAGGAATGTTGGACGGTTGAGCCCATTCATATGAACGGCTACCGTACTTACCATACACCAGCGGTACTCACTCTGAGAGGGAGAAATAAAGGTGGCCTTTGTACTTATGTCTCAAACTGTCTTAAGGAAACTAAGATCTCCTTTTTCTCTAATTCCACCTTTTACCAGATCCTGCATATCACATTGGGAGGTAACGAACATATTAACCTGATTAATCTCTATAACAATATTCCGAAAGATGCCTGGGCCTTGACCTATAAAGAACTACTTGAGAGCCTTAAAAACATAGATGAAAAAGAACGCACTGATAGCTGTGTGATCTGGATGGGCGATTTTAATTGCCCCTTATGCCCATTGAGCGATCACAACCTATGTGGACTGGGAGAGATGGATGAAATCACTGTGACACACTTTTCACATACATCCCTGGGCAAACACCTTAATGAGATTCTTTTTTACCTGGACCTGGGTTTTGCGAACGAACTATGCTCCCCACCAGTCTCTTTTAACCCCACATTTATTGGACGGGGCTGTAAATCAACTATTGACTTTATGTTAATCTCCAAACGCTACTCTCACCATATTCTTGAGTTTGAAACATGTGAGATAGCAATGAGCGACCACCTACCACTTAGCATGTCCCTTGGTACAATGCTGGGTAAACAGAACATGGTTACTAAGACCCAGACCCTGTACGACTTCAATCTTGAACTCGTGAAAAAGAATGGCTATACCCTTAAATGGGACAAAGTGGAACCAGTGGCCTTCCTAGGCAAACTAATTGGCTCAAAGGAAGAGGAATTTAATATCTGTCTTGCAGAGCTCATTGACCCTCCCAAAGTCAATAATGCTTTCCTTGCCATCTCGGAGGAAATTAAAAAGTTACTCACGAGACCACAGCGATCTGGGGCAAAAAAAATTAAGAGATGGTTTGATAGAGAGTGTAGCAAGACCCACGCTCACTTAATGGAACAATTAAAAAGGGAGCCTAGGGTAATGGCTGAAGTTAGATCAGCCAGATCTGCGTACCAACTGGCAGTAAAAAAAAGGAAAAAGCAAATCAAACAGGAAGCTTGGAGTACTCTCCGTGAAACCTGTATTTCCAAAAATAATACTGCATTTTGGAAAGCGGTGAATGCTCCATTCTTCTCCAAAGATTCCACAGACACTATTGTAATAGCAATCTCGGAAGAAGGCTGGCTGTCCTTCTTCCGAGAACTTTACACTAAGGACTCTCAGGTCGAGTCAGAAGGGGATTTTAATTCAGGCAATGAGGACACAGTATTCCACCCAATAAATATCGACTTCACTATGGAGGAAGTTATGATAGCCATCAATAAGAGCCCAGCAGGTAAGGCCCCGGGGCCGGATGGCGTTCCCGTAGATGTCTTTAAGGCTAATAGCAAGTTATGGGCCCCCCTGCTAACCAACGTTCTTAATAGTTTTAACAAAACGGGGTTCCCAAAGACCTGGCAGGAAGCCATTGTAGTGCCTATCTTCAAGAAAGGAGATCGCAGTTCACCAAAATGCTATAGACCGATCTCTTTACTTGATTCACTTATGAAGATAGCGGGGAGAGTCATACTTGACAAATTACAAGTATGGGTGAACGACACAGGCACTCTCTCCCAATTCCAATATGGCTTTAGGGAAGGTCTAGGCACAATTGAGCAAGGCCTGAACTTAGCACTCCTTGTAGCCAAGTACGTCGAAGCAAAACAAGAGAACTTATTTCTTACATTTGTAGATTTGAGTTCGGCCTTTGACTGTATCAACCATAACAAACTCTGGCTAACTATGCAGGAAATGGGTGTGGACTCAAACCTCCTCATTTTTATCAGAGAACTATATCGGGAGGCGGGCGCGAGGGTTCGTTATGGGGAAAAGGGGGATTGTACATCCAAATTTTCCATAGAAAAGGGCGTGAGACAAGGCTGTATTTTAGCACCTTTTTTATTTAACTTATATATTAATTCGGTCGCGTCTCACCTCCTGGCAGATAAACAGGATTACCCAAAAATTGGCAACTCCTTTATCCCCATTCTCTTATATGCAGACGACGCGGTAATTATGTCCCGGACCCAAATAGGTCTCCAGAGATCGACCACTAGCTTCTCCGAATATATGGGTAGTAGAGGCCTAAAGATCAACATAACCAAAACATTTAATATGTGTTGCACAAAAAAGAAGAGCCTTAGTTGTAATACATTTTTATCTAACACAAAAATCATGACTGTTAATACTTTTTCGTACTTAGGTATCACCTTTGACAGTAAGGGAACTTGGATTGCGGCAGGTGATTCCCGTAAGCTAGCTTTCTCACGAACAATTGGGGCGGTCAAACATTTTTCAAATAAGGTCGGAGGCCGCCCGGTACCAGTCTTGCTCGATATTTATAGAGCTAAGTGTGTATCTACTGCAATATACGGTGCAGGAATTTGGGGGATTGTTAATACCTCAAGCACCCAAATCCAGACCTGTCAAAACATCTTCCTGCGGTACTTACTGGCTGTCCCAGGGTCAACTTCTGCTTATGCCTGTCATCAAGAGCTGGGTGTGCCCTACATTGCTGACCTTATTAAACTGGAGCCCATCTTGCTGTGGCATAAAGTCTGGTCTGGAACTGAGACAGCCCTAAATAGGGAAATAATAAAGGACTGCCTAGTCTTACATGGAGCATTGAAAATTCCCTGGCTTAATTATGTTAGGAAATTTTTTATCGAGCTAGGCCATCCGGAGTTCTTTAACTCTCCAGCAAGCATGACGAATTTCTCTAGAAGGAAATTCAAGCAAATTTGTCTGCACTTCCTTTCAGAGGCACGCTGGATGTTAGAGAAACACAAGAGCTCTGTTATGGCCAATCAGCTACTTATCACTCACCAGGGCATACAACCATATTTGAAAGTAGTTCCCAGCTGCTATACCCGTATGTTGCTATCCCGTTTTAGGGCTGATATCTTCCATAGAATGGTTACATTCCCCGAGAAGAATTGCTGGCTTAAGGAACTTACTCCATGTCCCTGCGACCATATTTCTGTCCAAACTTCCCTACATTGTATTCTTTTTTGTAAATTTTACTCGGAACCTAGAAAAAGTATTTTACGACCAGTCTTGAAAAAGTTAGGGCTGAGACAATGTAGAGCGGCTCTGGTCAGACTACAAATGTTAGATGATGAATTTCTTATCTTTTCGGTCTCTACTTTTTTAAAAACTGTTATTAGATTCAGGATTTCTATGAATTAGCTCATCTTTATCATGCTGCTATTTTTAACTCTGAAAATTTGTATTTTATGTATGAAATCTGATGTATATATGCTTTTATGGTTTTGAATCTTAAAAATCGAATAAAGCTGTTTCTGATTCTGATTCTGATTCTGAACAGGTGAATGAAGTCACGAGTCAGGAAAAATCAAAGGAAAAAGAAACAGTTGTAACAAAAGAATCCGGAAGAACAAGAAAACCTAACCAGAACTATAAGTCGCTGGAATGGACGTATGTGGCCCTGCCTGAAGAATCTCAAGAGGCGGATAGTCAAGGAAATCCAGAGGAGGCTTTACTGAAAGTGGTTAAAGAAGAAGAATCAGAAATCCTGAGAGTTCTCTTGTCCGACATTGGAGAAGAAGAAGCGAAGATTCAGGAAATTCTGTATCCTGATTGGGTGAAGGAGGCAAAGGACGATGAGATGCCAAACTGAATAATCAAAGAAGCTGTTGATGTGGAGAACGATAATAAAAGAGAAGAAGTAGAAAACTAGTAGAACCAAGTAGAAGCTTAGAAGCTTTGGGTTAGAAACTGGTCACAAAGTAGAAGAGGCTAAGTCAAAAGACACTGTCTATTTAGTAAAATGGCTAACACAGATGGTAGTAAAAGTAGATATACATTCATGAAAAGTTGGTGTAAAACATGTTGCTGTTGTACAGGATTATTAATGCTTTTATGGAGCATCCTAGCTCTTGTAATATCATTTAAAGTCACAATAGATACAATAGAAGGAAATGGTCAAAACAAAACTAACATAGGTAAAATCTCAAAGGTAGTACCGACTGTAGAAACAAACATTCATTTGCATAAAGATAGATCTATTAACGATTTCTCTGATAATGTATTTTCAAAATTATTGTATGAATATGTAAAGACCATGGATGTAAGGGACTGCTACGTCTGCATGCATTTACCTGCTTCTGTGGCAGAGGGAGTGACTTATCACCTTCCAGCTACTTATGGAATAACATGTAGTGTAATAGCTAGTTTGTTTTATGAGATAGGGAAATTAGAGTATTATTTTTCAGATGTAGATAACATTTTTGCATTAGTGCCTGCTAATAAGTTAAATAAGGTAAGACCTGCAAAGGTTTTAGGTGAATTTTTCCTAGAGACTAGTGAACTAACATTAGAAGCTGTGTTTAAATATAATTTGACATGCAGTGTGCAGAAAGAAGAAAATACATTTTTGAATATGGTTGAGGAAAGAAGGCATAAGATGCACAGAAAGGCATCAGAAGGAAAGGTTGAGAAAACAGCTTGGGACATAGAAATGGAGAAACACCTGACAAAAGGAGAGTCAACACCAACAATAGCTTTAGATAGGCCTCAGAAAGGAAAACTTTGTATAAGAAGGAATCAAACTGCATATGATAACTTGTTTGTAGGTAATAGAGAGTGCCATGATACATACCGAATCATGGGTGGAAGGGGATTCAAAGGTGGAAGAGATCCAGTATTTCCTGGAATATATTTTATCTCTGGGAACAGGGCATATTATCGTTTGCCAGACCATTGGTATGGCACATGTTATGTAGGCCTGGTATTTCCAAAAATCTTTCACATGGACAGAGAAGAAGGTGTAAATAGTTTAAATAGTCATTTAGTGCGTAGAAAGAGAGAATCTTGGGCAGAGATTGTGGGTGACATTTTTTGTGCATTGATACCGGCAGTGGGAATAACTCTGAATGCAAATAAAATTAGAAGATTATTTACAGTAGTGGATCGCTTGTCAACAAGCGCTGCTCATGGATTCTTATTGGTTAATACTGAAATGGTTGCCATGCGTGCTATGGTAATGCAAAATCGACTTGCCCTTGACATTCTTTTGGCAAAAGAGGGTGGAGTCTGTGGAATGCTGAAAGTTCAAAATTGTTGCATTTACATTCCAGACGAAAGTAAAGATCTAAAGGTTTACATTAAAAATATTACTGAATTGCACGATGAACTTGTACCACTGGAGGTTGAAAATGTATGGACAAGAATGGGAAAGAAAATAGCTGCTATTAAACATTTCTTAGCTAAAATAGGTAGTACTGTGATAGGTAAAATTCTGTTCCCATTAACATGTGTGATATTTGCAGTATTAGTGATAAGATTAGGGTGCATGTGTTGCCGGAAAAAGAAAACAAATAATAAAATAAAAAGAGATAAACTTAAGAGAAAATGAAAAGATCCAGAAAAAGATTTTGAAGAGAGAGCCTTAGATGAGTGGAAAGACAATATGTATAAGAAAGCAAAAAGAGATGAATATGAAGAAACTGAATTTTGAGCTTTGAGTAAGAAGTCATTTCAAATTTCCGTAAAAGGGTACTAAATTTGGATGTTTTGTGGTGATAAAATCACCAAAGGGAGGATTGCTGGAGCGAGGTTTTCCCTAAGAATTGTATACCTCCTTCATTTCATCATTTTGAATTAACATGAATAATTGATTAACATTAATAGTAATAATTGTTTGCTGTGTTTAATTAATCAACATTACTAATTAGAAAATACACGTGGGAATCGCATTTGCATGGCCTGATTGATACATAAACTAATTTTGTACGCATACTAATGTCGTATATTTAGAATGTGCATGTTATATGTTGGTTTTGTGATGTGATTTGTGAATCGTGCTTTAAATTGTGAGTATAAACCGCAATGCGTGTTGCTTTGCTAGATAAATGCACACACATAGAGGGTTTAGTGAGGGAATAACATTTTAATAGTCATTTCAAAGTATTAATTACGTTTTGTGTCTCTTTGCTGAAGTTGACCTTTCTGGAGTGGCCACAAAATGGCTACCATCCCTATTTTGACGCACCGACAAGATACAGAAGTCACTGAGTGAAGTGCGCCTGCGCTAAAAGATGAGCAACAATAACCTCGTCCTGACCCCAGGCAGACTGTACTCGTGAAGGACATCCTGGGAGGAGTGCCTAGTCTCAAACAAAGGACTTCCTTAAACTATGAACTGTTATAATTGATGACACTAAGGACACAAACCCGCATGGGAATCAGCATGCCCTGAATGGACTAGAAACTGTTGCTATTGTTTTAAAAAATTGAGAGCTGCATCTAATGCAACATCTAATGCATGGGAATCAGGAAGAATGATCCTGGTTTAACCAATCAAATTTGTTCTAAAACATGTATTGAAACATTTGTTGTCAAAATTGTACTATAAAAGTAGACTAGAGAGGGTAGGAATTTTATTCCATTGCGAGCACACCTTCACTGTACCAGATTGCCCGACGTTATGCTGACGGGGAGGACGGTGACCCTGCTGGACAGCTGCTTACCAGAGACTCTGATGGACTGATCAGATGCCCAATTAACTTACGAACTGATTCTTTGATTTATGGGCATAGAGACGAAAGATCTGAATTTGACATAGAGGACGCCATTTAGCCAGATTAGGTAAATATGCAAGCCAAACATATTGAATGCTATATGATTTCCTTATGCTTTAATTAGATAAACATATTATTTCATTTACAGAACTATGTCGGGTTATTATTTGAAGTATTTTGATGTATATTGTTTAGAAGAGTTAAGTGTTGCTATTCCCAGCAACTAGCTGATCCATGGCCAATAGTATGGGAGGAACTGCTAGGTTAAATGTATTGAGACCCTGGTGAGGTAGGGGGGTATAGGTAAACTTGTTGTTACTCATCAGGTGATTGGTGCAATCCTCCTCCCATTTCCAGCGCATGGAATAGAGAAAGGACTCCCCTCTCTCGAGGACCATTGATCTGAAAGTAGAATGAATGAATGGTGTTATGGGCCCCACCAGTGAATGAGTGAATGAAATTTGGCCGTTGAAAAGATCTGTGGTCTGTTCTGTAGAAAGGGGATTTGTGGTATTCAGCGCTGGAGCACTATCATGTATATTGATCCCAAGATGGCTGCCAAAACTTCTTGGATGAAGTACTGACAGCCAATCAGATCTCACGATGAGATGTGTGGTTAGGCTCCGCCCAGATAGATCTATGATTTTACTTTTGATTTTCTCAGCAACTACTGAACAGATTTACACCATTTAACCAAAATGCATGAGTGTGAACCAAGGGCTACCTCTGTGCCAAATTTAGTGTAATTCCGTTCCGCAGTTCGGGCTGCAGCTGCGATTAACTGTTCCTGTGGAAAATTGATGGGGAAAACACGTTTTGGGACCCCCTTTTTTCTCGGCCCCTGCTTGACGAATCACCCCGAGACTTTCAGGATAGGAGCGGACCAGAGCGCATCACCAGTTTTGAAAATTTTGCGAAGATTCGTCAACCGGCGCCAAAGTAATTCCAAATATAATGTTGCGGATTTCCTATGTATAATGGGCCCTAACTATAACTACATACTGGTGATCGCCAGTAGGTAATATACCATTCATTCACACACGTTTATTCATCCTTACAGACATGCACTCACAGACACACATGAAAGAACTATCATAGTACCCTTAGTCACACTATTTTCTTCAAATCATAGTATCGGGCTCCATGGATATTAGGTTTTAAAGTCCCATCAAGCTGGGCAAGGGTGTGACTAGTAACAATGCACAAGCTGCATGGCTATCAGTAGCTCACAAACATTTTCACTGATAAGAAGTAGCTCTCATTACAGAAAAGGTTGTAAACCCATTATGTAGTTAATTGTTAGGTTGGTTATGTGTAGTGAATATTGGGCTGTGTGGCTACCATTGGCCCTTCTTGGGAACCCTCTAAGGTATTAGCTTTGAAACTGAATGGCAGGACCCCATTTATTGGCCCCTGAGCAGGGTCCAGGATTGTTGAAAGTAGAGGATGACACTTCCTCTGCCACTTCAGACCATACTGAACCAACCCTGTTTGCCCAGGTACATTGTAAACCTTCCTTTTAAATGGGAAAATGAACATCCTTAAAATGTTAAAATGAGTTATATAGTGAGGTAATAAAAGGTAACAATAGATAACAATTTGCGTAGAGATGACTTGAATATGTGGTCTTTCTCCCACCATACCTCCTATGGACTTTTGGCTTCCTCTTTTACAACATTTGTTTTCCTGTGCTGAATGTATTGTAATGTTAAAAGCAACACAGAGTATATCTTTTTTTCAAGATAAAATGTTTGTGAATATCATGTTTTGTTCATTTATTGGAGGAAACACCTTCAATCGCTGCTATAGACATAAGTGACTTATGTTTGTCTTGAAACTGCGGCTCTGTGCTGCCGTGCTAGTGTTGACGTGGAGCTAAGCAAGCGCATCAAATCTGACTTTTGAGTTCTAATCTTCTGAACAAATTATAACAGTTGAAATCCTCATGTTTAGAATGTAAGCATAAATGGGGCGTGGCTGGGAGCCCCAACTTGGTGGTTGTTTATAGTAGCGCTCTATCCCGGCCCCACAAAACTCCTGCAATTCTCTGGGAGTTGGCTGACTTTGCAGCTCCCTTAGGAGGAGATAAGGCCGCCGTGATTGCATGGAGGTGCAGAAACTATAGCAGACCGATTCACGCATCAAGACACGTGCAGAGCAGAAGTGGAGGTGGTGCGGGTCGCTGGCCTGGAAAAAGAGAGCAGACAGCGGAAAGACCCCCACTCAAAGTTCCTTGACATCACCCCAGAAGGGTACACTTGGACGCACCCATGATTGCAGCAAGGCCTGAGTGAACCGGAGGAGTGGAATCCAGCTGACAGCCAGGGTAGAGCTCCTGATCATCAGGAGCATCCAGGGAAGAGGTATGCTTGATACGAATTGCCCACTGACTTGCTTGGCACATCGGAGCCTGCCCAGAGTGCAGGCCACAGCTAGATGAGCTGGGGAGGTGGACCTTCAGAGATGGAGGGCAAAGGCAAGGACTGCAGGGGATCTAAAAAATGAATTTCGGCTAAGAGCACTCGATGGCACACCCATTAGGGCTCGACAACAGTGCTGAAGTAAGCAGGCCCCAGAAGGGTAGGGAGGCACCCCAGGAGCTGTGGGCTGCCATATACAACAGATGGAGACACGCATGGAGATGTGGTGGTACAGGGAGTCCCTGGCAAGATAGGCCCGGTCTCGGTAGGCTACGGGATGACCTACCTCACAGTTGAGTGCCTAGGAGGGCCCAGATGCAAGATTGAGGTCAGCACGTAGTGACGCAGGTCTGGACCCGCTGACGTTATGCCTGTGCTTGGCAGATCCGATCCACAAGGATCCCAGTCCTACCAAGAAGGTGAGAGTGGGTCTGGAAGGGGAGAGCAGACCTGGCCCGGGGTACGAGCAAGAGGGCCCCCAGAGAGCTGTAAAAAAGGAGACTGAGGTGAGATCAGTGCAGGGGATAGAGGTGAGACTGAGGCCTGAGACAAGTGGAGTAACTTTCCTTGACTCCAGAGAGACTGCAAGGTTGCAGTTACTGTGTCCCAGAACCTCCATGCTTCCATCAGAGAGGGGCAAACCAGTAGGGGACCATCTCTGCTGAACACAACAAGGGCCCTGGCATGAGAGAAAGCACAGGGGGCACAGAGCTTGAAGTGACCTGTGATGCCTGAATAGTTTGTGTAAAAGAGAAGACCTAGGTGCCAAGGACTCACTGAGACCCTCACAAAACAGGTGGATGCCTCAATTGAGCTACCTTGATAGGCACCGTGATTAGTAACAGCAATAGACCTATAAGCTGCACCTGACAACTTCATCCTCTTAGAACTTCCCGCAGAAAGGGTCCCAAACGAACTGTGCAGAAATACCGAGAGGTTGCGAGTACCTTACAGGTTGCCCTTTCAGGTTGGTCGACACAATGCCTAGGCAGAAAGGCAGAATCAGGGGCAAAAGGCCTGACACACAAGAGCTTCCCCACTGCCCACAGAGGAAGAGGGGAAAGCCCCACGGGCCCGGAGGTTTCACTTCACCTGGACAAAGGCGGCTCTGCAAAAAGACACTGGGGCAGTCTTGGTTGGATTAGGACTTCTACAAGCCGAACACCATAAACTGTCACAGAGTCAAAGACGTGGAAGGAGTGGTAGAGGAGCTCCAACTAGAACACAAACAAGCGGCTGCATGGCTGAAAGCCCTCACCCCTAGTGTGGCCGTGCTGGAGAGACTGGGTGATGACTCTGAAGGGCATAACAGATGGAACACCATAAGAATAGTTGGTATTCCGGAGGGAGCGGAAGGCACAGACATGCTGACAATCCTGGAGAAATGCCTGAGAACTGAAATACCCCCTGACTCACTCTCCAAGTTCTTTGCCCTCGAAAGAGCACATCAAGTACTAGGGAGAGACTCTGCTCCGAGAAGGCCTCCTCGACCGGTGGTGGCCATGCTCCTCCACTGTTGGACCAGATTTTGATCCTTCAACAAGCTCGGGTCAATGGTCCCTACACCCTGGACAACAGCAAAAAACTGGTGTTCCCAGATTTCAAAACCAGTGGGATAAAGAGTGGCCAGGAACCGGCAGTGACAAACAAAGAAACCGACTCCACTCTGAAAACCCACAACATTCCAAACTCAACAGGACAGGAAAGCAGCCCTGCAAGCAGGCGCACAGATTAGGTCACCTCAGAAAGCGGATATACTGGCAGACACCTCATCGGAACAGAGAGATCCCACAGCGGACTCTGAAGACACTACAGGAAATGAACCTGACTTGCCAAAAGTCACTCTGCATTCAGCATACGACATCATATACCAGTCCAGAACACTGGTGAACTTTCTTTCTCTTTTTAACAAGTACCTAAGATCCAGAGAAAGGGTTTATGCTAAAACCCTGGGAGTACGCTGGTCAGCTTTCTCACTGGTAACATGAACCGTGGACGGAACCAGTGCCTCTTGACCTACTTTGACTCTTCTCCCTCACCAGACCTCCCTTGGGATGGGGAGTTACGACTTTGAATTTGTTGAGTGCTGCACTGTGGTCTATTACATATCACTCAGCCGGGGATGAGTCGGGACCAGGGAGGGGGAAGGAAGGGAGGAAGGGTAACCTTCCCGTAATCATGGCTAACAAACAAACGTAGGAAATGGTAAACTATTATCCTTGAATATTTGTGGTACGGGCTTCCCCTCCAAACGCAACAGTATTCTTAACTTCATACGACGTAGAGGCGCACAGATAGTGATGCTTCAGGAAACTCACCTGCCAGCCGAGGAAGCATCCAGACTTCGCCGTAGATTGCAGGAACAGTTGTTTGTGACCACTTATTCAGCGTTTGCAAGAGGAGCCCTTTTGTGGGTCAAAGCAGACACCCCTTTCACGCAACACACAAAATCATTGACCCAGAGGGCCGCTATGTCATAGTGAAGAGCTGACTAGAGCTACGGGAAGTTACTTAGGGGAGCATCTACGCCCTTAATCAAGACCAAACTCACTTTTTGCTGCAGTTCTTTAAACCTGTGTCAGAAGTGGCAGCATGCAACATGATCCTGGGTGGGGACTATAGCTGCTTTGCGGACATAGATTTGGACAGATCTACACCCCCTTTACAAGGTACAGCAGCAGCCGTGACTTCAAAGGCCTTCTGGACTCGATGAACGGTGGGAATTACTAGACGTTTGGAGGTTACAAAATTATCATCAGCTGGAATGCTCCTTTTACTCCCCATTATGTGCGTTGCACACCAGACTAGACCTGTATCTATGCTTAAGACAACTAGCTCCAACACTAATGGGGGTAGAATATCTAGGATGTAGAACTTCAGACCACAGTCTACTACTTCTGAGCTTCTCCCCAACTCCCAAGAGAGCTCCCATCCCAGTATGGAGACTAGACCCTAGCCTGCCTGAGGGTGACTGCTTTAGGCAGCAACTGTCCACTGACATCTCAACCTATTTTGAATTAAATCAAAACACTGCAGGCACCCCCCTGATTGAGTGGGATGCCTTTAAGTAGCGGTGAGAGGCCAGTGTATTGGTCCGACGGTAGGCGCATGTCGGGAGATCTCCCAAGAACTCCAGACACTGGAATCCCAATTTCATGCACTAGATAAGGAGCTTAGAAGGGATGAAGGGAATAAGAAATGTAAGCAAATGCTAGGAGTGAGTATAATGAAGCCTGGGAATGCCTGCGGGTCCTGGACTCTCAAGCATATCTGTTGAGACAGCACGTAGAAGGAGGAAGGCAGGGAAATTACTAGCATGGCTGAATAGGCCAGAGTGCAGAGGTTCTCTGATCCCTAGTATTTGGACGGTTGATGGCAGACAGTCTTCTCCCCCAAAATCATCAACAATACATTCAGGGAATACTATGTGATGCAATATCGGAAGCCCGGGGAGGAGCATGAAGAGCTGATGGTGACTTACTTAAAGGACTTGGGTTTACAGGGAGCAGACCAGGATGCACGAAAGTGTTTGGATGCCACAATCTCTACTCAGGAAATTTGCCAGGCAATTAAGGAATTTGCTGGAGGGAAGACCCTGGGCCAGGTGGACTCCGGGTGAAGTTTTACTGCACATACACAAGTGACCCCATCTTGAGAAAATGTACGCTGCTTCACTACGGGTGGGCCAATTACCAACATCCATGTGAGAGGGACTGGTGTCCCCGCTACCCAAAACTGCTTGGAAAGGTGTTGGCCACTAGGCTAATCCCACACATACAGCATCTGGCCCACATGGACCAAAATGGGTTTATCCTGACTAGGTTGACCGATGGTAATTTGAGAAGGCTGTATCCTATATTGTTCCATCATGGTCTGACAGCATATCCAGACGCAGTGGTGATGGCGGTCAACCTGAAAAAAGGTATTTAACTCCTTAAGGTGAGACTTCTTGCTGCAGGTTATGAAGAGCAGGGAACTAGGAGATGGATTGTTGTGATGGGTCCACCTGCTTTATTTGAATCCCACTGCTAGGGTGCATGCGGGCGGAGTGGTGTCTGCTCCATATACCATACACAGAGGGACTGGGCAGGGCTGCCGACTATCACCATTGCTTTTCGCTCAGGCGATTGAGCCATTTGCAGAATGTTTTAGACAATAAGGGGCGAGACGAGTAATTACTGGATGGGAATATGCATATAATCTCGTTATATGCGGATGATATTTTACTGTACATCAGGGATGGGGCCCGGGGCATGTTGCAGGCCATTACCATTTTAGATTAGTTTGTGGAGTTGTCAGGGCTTTGAGTCAATACTTGGAAGACCCAGATATTCCCGTTGTGACCTGATCTGGCCAGACCAAACTACCTTCCACAGGGACCCACTTGGTCCCCAAGCTTCTTTAGATAGGTGTTCCATAGCCCAGCAGATCTCTTAGAGTGGAACCTTGGCCGAGCATTCCTTACGCTAAAGACAAATGTGTCATTCTGGTGATCCCTCAAACTCTCGGTTATAGCCAGAATAGCGCTTTCCAAAATGGTTATCCTTCCGAGAGTTTTAGATTACTTGGTTAACCTCCCTGTGGTGATCCCCCGGAGATGGTTTTGGTACATGGATACAATGCTCAGGGACTTGATCTGGGATGGGAGGCTCAGTAGAGTTTCCCTTGTGGTCTTGCGACGACCTATGCTAGCGGGAGCTCATTGTTTCACAGCATGCTATCTATCTGCTCAGCTCAAATGGCTGTCTCAATGGCTGGATGGGAGAGGACTAGAGACACTGGGCTTACCGGCACAATCTCTGCAAGGGACTCTTCTTCCTGGGATGCTAAACCCCAAACACCAAGTTAAAAGTACTTGGGTTATACTAAAAGTGGCCTTAAAATGCTGGGTCCAATGTACTAGATGAGCAGCAGGGACCCCCCCCCCTGTATGTGCCTGATTTACCATTAATAGGGTTACCTCAAATAGGAGACGGATCTGCCTTTACACAAGGACAGCTAAGGAGTGGACTGAGGCAAGGGTTATCACAGTTCGGGATTGCTACCAGGATGGTGAATTACTTCCCCTGACTGACTTCCTGGAACACCATGACTTGCAACCAGGGCAGTTCTTAAATAAAAACACCATGCGGGGACCTCTGGCCACATTAAGGGGGGGGCGGCACTCTCGATCCCACCACGCATTCATCCCTACAGGCAATAGTGATGCTGTGGTCAGCCAGGCATCTCGTAAAATGGTTGTATGCCACAATAATGACCTTGAGGGAACAACCATTGGCCCACCTACAGGAGAAATGGGAGGCCCTGATGGGTAGGACCTTCACTGAAGCAAAATGGAAGAAGGCGCTAGAGAACCCGAAGAAAATCTCCAGGAATGCCAACTTCAAATTCACACAATTTAACATACTCCATATGACCTATTTCACACCACACAGGCTCAATATTATGTATGGGATAGAGGATCAGAAATGCCCTAGGTGCGAAGAAATAGATGCCAGCTTTGCACATATGGTTTGGGGCTGCCCGGTGATACAGAGCAATTGGCTGATGATCCTAGAGATCCTGAAAGGAGTTCTGGCTCAACCTATTCAGTGCAGAGCAGAAGTCTGTCTACTAGGGTTCAAATCAAATCCCCAAAAATTTATTTCGCCTTTAAACATAAAATGCATAAAAGTGCTTAGAATAAAGTTCACTTCATATAAATAAAGACTATAAATAGCATTACGGTGCAATCCAGGATCATTTGATTTATATAAAGATATTAAAGTTCCTTAAAACCACTATAGATAATTTCCTAATAATACTGGTTTGACTATCCTGCCTTATGTCAACCACTTTAAGTAAACATTTCCATTTAAAAAAAAAAAAAAAAATTCGACCAAAATTTCCTTACGAAGTATAGCAGCAGAATCACAATCTATATGTGCCAAAATTCCAAGACTGCAACATTTTAAAAAGCTTAAAATAACCTTTCCTAATTGGATTTGGTTGAAAATCTTGCAAGGTACTGTGCATTAAATGTATAATCTATTCAAAGTTAGACCTTGTACTAAAATCATCGAAATGTTCCCCATATTAAATTGTTAAAGTATTTATGGCCCCAAAAGTTTTCACAGGTGCCAGTAAATAAGAGGCAGCAGCGAAGCATACATATGGGGTTTCTAGTTATTGAAGCACAAATAATGCCTCCACAGAGTAATGGAGATTACATTTTCACACCAATGGGATATTAAACTTCTTCCTTTCTATGGCATAAAAAGAACAGAAAAACAATATGTGCAAAGTGGATTGTTTTGACTTTTCATCACAGGGACAGAGAGAGAGGTGACTTGCAGAGAATACATTTGAAGGGTGTCCCATCATACGTGGTATGAAGTTCAAGCGAAATCTCGTTAGAATAAAATGATGCGAAGAGTTCTCTACAAAGGAGAGGTATGAGAGGGAACCATGTTGTGCTACAAGTAACTCCTGATAAATCATTACTGAGCTTTTCCCTTTACATCTTTCCCATCTGTCCCTTATGATTTTTGCTGTAAAGATTTCTTTCAACTTAGTTTTCGAAAAGCTTTCGCAGAGTGTTGGTGTAACATAAAAGTCCTCCCATCGCAGAGAAATAAAAGATTGTCTGACGTACGATAAACACGGAATTTTAAGGGCATGGTCTAACTTCATAACATCTAAAATCAATTGATTTAGTGGTACCATATTTAGTTTCCAAATTGATAACCACAATAAAAGCGGGCCATTTTAATAGTATCGCTAATATATAGGAAGTCTAATTCTTTATGAGATATAAAATTTGAGCAAGCTCCTGTGACAGACAATCTTTTCACAAATTTGTCTTCCAATACTTGGAGTGCCACCACATCTACTGAAACCCAAATTGCAGTCCCACATATGGCTATTGATTTCGCTTTTGTAAGATACATTTTGACCATTTCCTGAAATAGTTTGCCCCCTGTTTTTTTGAAAATTTAGAAATTGCAGCTATGCTTTTACCCAAGTGATTCATTGTATTTTGGACCATCTCTTTCCATTTCAAATTAGAAACAAAGAGTACACCAAGATAGGTAAATTGTTCTACTTGTTCGATGTTATTCCGATCTAGGTGAAATCTTGTCATCTTCTTTGTGTTTCCCCCTACAGTCATAACAAAAGATTTCTTTTTATTAACCTGAGGGTCCAAATCAGCCATAAAGGCTGCATATTGTTCTATGAGCTTTTGAAGAGCCCCGGGGGGGCTGGAGATGGTGAGATCTCAGCCAGTTAACCCCTGACAAATGAGGAAGAAGATGCCCGCCCCCTCCAGATGGCACAACCATAAACTGAAAGAAGTGTGCCAAACATAGATACATGTGACATAGGCAATCGGACAAGAGGCATTGAGGCACCCCCTCCCTTGATCCCCCAATGCCAGCTAGGCTCCTTATGGTCGAATAGTTTCGATGAAAGACGAATCACGCTGAGGTTTACCCTAGAAAGAAGCAGCTGTTAAATAGTTTACTAGGTTCATCAAAAAAAGCTAAGAAGTTTTTTTTCTCTTTTATTTCTTTGTTATATTATCGGTATTCCGCGTTGTAATACATTAGAGGATATTAGCGAACTTGATGAGCTCCCCATACAGGTTGATATTAAACCAGATGTATGTATACTATTGATAATAGACCAAGTATAAACATGAAGGATTGCATAGTCTTCCGATATAAAATTGTATGAGAATGCCATGATCCTTCTTTTGTTCTTCTTTTATCACTCTTCTTGCATAAAAACATATATTTCGTACCTAATCTATGCACATGGTCTGGATACTACGATGTAATGTTATCATAACAATAATATGCTAATAAAAACAGTATTTAAAAAAAAAAAAAAAAGAGAGAATGTAAACCTAAATCTTTGGAGTTTTTCCCTTGCTACACATCCAGAGTGTATAGCGGAAGAAGTGGGGAGAGAACAAGAAAATATGGTGGAGGGGAATAAAGTGATGTTTCCATTTTTAATGCTGTGAGCATATTTGCTTTCTGATCCAGAAAAGCCTACTTAACAGAATTGCTCCAAACTTGAAATGAAAGCCGAACTTTACTGGAAGAAGTGCTTTTGTTTTGTTTGGTGTAAATCTGTCGGGTAGTTTATAAAAAATTTGCTTGAAAGGGTTAAAAACATAGAGATATCCAGACCATTAGGCCATGCATGTTCCACTGAGCCTACCTCAAGGACAACCCAGGGACTAAATTCCGAAAATATACAAATCTGATTGGAGGGGGAATATTTATCTCCACATATCCATTCTGGGTTGGCTGTTGATTTTCTGTCCACAACGTTGAAAAATCTGTTGTGGCCACCGTTACATGAATCAGTCCTAAAGTTTTGGTAAACAAAAATGAAAGCACCATAACAGGGCAGGGGTAGCATCCACTGACACCCTTAGGTCAAAATGAGAAAAAAAGGTAAGTTTTTCCATGTGTTCGCAGCTCACCGTGCAGCTCCAAGGTCCATGACCCTCAGTAAAAACCTATTTGACCCAGGTTGGACCTCTTGACTTGTTTGTGGAGGTGAGGGGGCCAATATGTGTCATGAACATGTGTGGGTTCACGGACCCAAACTGAAGTTTATGTACCAACCTGCCCCCACACTCCCCTCTTTTTTTATTAATATAAAAGAAGCCTGTCTCCTCTTGGCCAGCCAAAGGCTGGCCAAGTGCACACAATATTGTATTGAGCTATTGTCCAGAGATGTTCCACAGAGGGGAGCAGGCAGTTTGAAGGGGGAAACAGATTGTAGGCGTCATTGGCTTATAGCTAGTCTACCCACTGATGTTACACAGTGAGCAAGGGCGAAGCAAAGTTGTTCCATGAGCCATGTATGAGCCAAGAAGGAATGTTTTAATGTGTTTTTATGTTGTGATTTTGTTTTCCCCCCCAATCAGGTGCCAGCCACTCATTTAAATAAATTCATATGTCATCATTAATCGCTTCCTTCTAATTCGGATGTGTACCCCTTTACTTCAAAAAACCTTCCTTGTGGTGCCATTTGAGCAAAGGAGTCCTAGGTTGGGCCCCTCTAGTATAACTAGTATAGCAGTCTGGGCCTAGCAAGCCTTGTTTCCTTTTTTGTTTGGCAGGGCTTCACCCAGAGCAATGGCCACCGAACATTTGTCATATCAGCCCTTATTGTGGTCTTTGACTTGATGGAACTCCAAGACTATACCATACAGATCCTTCGGGAACTTAGCACGCCAGGAAGGCGAGTGGTGTCTCTCTTGTGTACTTGAATTTTTCAACTGAATTGTCATTTTTATTATTATTACTACTACTTTATTCAGTTATTAAAACCATCAAAGTATACATCTAGCGAAAACTGCATCAAATAAAAATAATGAATATACAGAACATACATCACGTTACAATAAAATATTCCATAGGCACCGTGGCTAATAACTGTAAGCGGGCAGTAGAATAGAATAAATAATGCTTTAAGGGCCTTAGGCAGCACTGCAATTAAATATTATGATCATATCCCAAGACAAATGTCAATGAGAACGTGAGGTACAAAATAATGAAATAATAAACTAATAAAGTTAAAAATATAAAATTCAAGGGTAAAAGACCATGTACCTACACGCAGTGTTAACAGTGATGCTTGATAACGGCCCTCATTAAGGATCATGCCAAGGGATAAAGTGCCCAGTGCTAAAAAATCATTGCAACTATCCATTCCAGTGACAACCATTCACTGAACAGAGGGACACAACCCCACTGATGAAATCACTTCACGGGCTAAAGGGATCTGCGCTTCAATATCAGTGCAAAATAAGAGCAGCAATAAACATGCATAGATGGTATTGAACAGTATCATCATAAGGTCTTGCATTGAACACTGCTTGGGGACAGGATGTAGCCTTACACCTAGAGCGGTCGACCTTGAAGCTGGGGAACTAGGTTCGAGTCTCAGCAATGTCGCTCAACAACCTGTGATTCTGGGCAAATCACTTAATCTCCCAGTGCAAAACAAAAAACTAAAATAAAATAAATGTGCCCATCTGTAATGAAACTGGTGCTCATGTAAAACGTTCTGATACCTGATATCTTCGGGTCTAGTTTGCGCTGCATACAAAACTCAAAACAAAAAAGGATAAAATGATTATTCGTAATTAGGTGTATAAAAGAAGAGAGGACCATAGATCATTACACTTCACTTTTTAAAATTGCTCTTCGTTTGTGCCAGACTGCGTCTAAAAATATGCTAACAGCTAAGGTGGTTCTAAGAGATGTATCAGTCTCTAAAATCCAAAGAGCTACCTGGTAATGAGAGACCCCCAGTTCATGACATATGGCAATGATCCACTTGCGGTGAGAGGTAGAATACTATGAACAAAAAAAGAGTAGTTGTGGTTAATTTTCATCGCCCAGGTAACACATGGGACAAACCATGATAACCTGTTCTTTACTCCATTTATGGGTGAATGCTCTTAGAGGGAGTGTCCCCAGGTGAAATCGTAAAAACAGGCTCTTAGGAAAAGAGGGTATAAAATCTAAATATTCCTCAAAAAAGGTAAGAATATACGATCAAGAAACAAACGTATTGGCCAGAGATCCCACAGGACTTCTATTTGTAAGTTCTTCGTTAATGTATGCCCAATAAGTAGCTTTGAATAGATTTGTATCAGTTTTTTTTTTTATTTAATTGGGTCGGTCTAAAATCTGAGAAGTCCTAGCTTCCCCATCCAGGTGAAGACATGTTTGATCTAGGGTAGCGATCTAGCACCTGGAAGCTTAAAAACTTCATCAAGCGAATCTCTGTAATCCACAAGCTCTGGATTACTGCAGAGACGGACCCAGTAAACTAATATTTTTTTAGTATGGCCACATCAGTTATTCTTTTAAATCTTAGTTCAAGATACAGCCTATGAAGGGGTAACTGGATGGGAGACAGAGTAGTTTCCTGGCAAAGCTGTTTTCCGTAAGTGACAGGGGCTGGAAATCCACATATCCCCATATTTCAGCCCCATAAAGTGCAGCCCCTTGTGTCTTATATTTCCAGGATTGGCTTAGTATCAAATTGCAATGTTATTTAAAAGAAATAACCATGAGTTGTCAAGCTAATTCCTTTATAATAACGTTGAGATTTTTGACTAAGTGCAGGAACAGGAGAACCCAATCAATGTATCTCTCTCTTCTTTGTTTTATTTGTTGTCTATGCCTACTAAAGTTAGGCAGGCTAAGAATCGTGGGATAAATTGTGCATGAAAGCATGGCCGGTATTATCCGCCATACTTTGTTGCCTGTACTTCATACATGACAAATGAAATCTTGAAACTGAGACGAGTTCTTTTCAGTGTAGCAAAGTTCTAACTGAACATGGATAATTAATCTCAACTGTTATTGCATCTGATTCTTATCTTGTGGTGTTTGAGTAGTGTATTAACTGTTTTCTAGCTGTGAATATTATGCTTTTTAATGGATTTATCGTGATGTGTGTTTTTTTACTAGGGTCTAAAGTGGCAGGGAGGCAGTAGGGTTGGGTTAGGTGAAGAGGCTTAATTGCATTGAGAGTCGGTTAAAGGCCCATGTTTTTCACAGTCAATAAAAATCATGGTTTATTCAACTAGAATGGATGTTTCCATTCACTGAGTGAGAGACATCATTTTAATATCTTGTTTTGGGACAAAAGAAGGTGGAGTATTTTTACTGAACAAAAAGTGAACATTACTTGCTCCACTGTTATTTATTTCTGGCTAAGGCTATTGGCAGAGGAGCCATTCGTTACGGGAATTTTGGGGAAAAAAACTATACACATGAAGCTAATGAAACAGATGACCTAACAATTCAACTAGTTATCAAGGCCCCTCCTGGAGATGGGTATACTGGTTTGTGTTTCTGTTTGTGCCACCAGAATAAATTTGGTCCAAGCCTTCACCATTGATTGCATTAGGTTGTGACATTCACACTTATTGTTAGCACCAGATGTTTCTACTTTGCTGGAAAATCAGCATGAACAAAACAATGTACCGCCCAAGAGGGCACTGCTTCTTTTTGCCGTTCAAGTAGATAGTCTACTGGAGCGGCAGTTTCCTCAACGCAAATAGAAGGTTTCTCAACGCAAGCGTTATCGCCCATCCGCAACCACCCAGGTTGAGAAATCTGGCCAGGAGGAGGTCTAGAGTAAGATATTCCACACTCACACTCACCAACTTAACATTAGTGAATGAGAGACGTTTTTCAGAACTTAGTTTGCTTTGCAGAGTGCGGATAACTCAGTGAACGGAGCGGAGTTCACAGCTTGCAGAGGCTGCTTAGTATATGGTGCACACTCAATCAAGTGAGACACCTTGCACTGATCTAGACAACCCTTATGGTGATTTTAGTGGTCTTAAACAACCTTAGAAAGCTATTTAAGTGGTAGCTGTGGAGAGCATCCTTCAAGCTTAGTACAGAAGCAGTGTAAAGCAACTAGTTTTACCAATACTTGATCTTATTGTATAGGTTAAGTGAAAAAGAACCACACAGTTTAGTTATAAAAAAATATGTATTTTATTATCAACACTCACTAGCACATTGCAATATCTCCTACCCGGAGATATAAACAATAGATACAAATACTTAGGAAATAGAACATGTAAGTAGCACAAATACACAGGGGGGTCCAGGTTCGAGACTAAACTATATACAACAATTGTGGGATGCGAGCCACGACTCAAGTCGAGACTGGAGCCAGAGGACGTAGAAGTGCTGGGGACCCAAGGATCCACCCGAGGTAAGTACCCAGGAACCTCAAGGAGGCCTTGTGCAGAGCATGAACACGATTGCATGATCATCACAAGTTAATGGGTAAGTCGCGGTTGCACTTTTAAAGAAGGACCCTTCCAAGAGGACCCTGAAGCAACCCTGTGGAAGATGGAACGTTGGAGAGTCACCCCACCTTTGGATACCCCAGGAAGCAGGATACATACACCAGGGAAGCCTCGTGCATAGGTGTAACGTGATATTGGAAACCGCCATAGACCACGATGGAGGACTTCATAAAAGATGCCACTGGAGAAGGAGTCTGGTGGAACCCAAAGGTGGATTCAAGATGAGAGATACCTGCAAGCAGATGGGACAGAGTCGATACTCTCTGGAGTGACCAGGAGGCATAGAAGACGAATGCACACCAATGTCGAAAGATGCAGAGGAATAGACGGTGCCATTGAAGTTGCAGCTGTGTGAACCAGGTGACACTGGAAGACCAGGAGCCATTCACAAGCTGTCTCACATTGGATGTTAAGAGCAAAGGGGGTCAGTGTCCAGCAGGGGCACCAACTAGCCTTAGCAGTGGCAAACAACGTGGTCATCAAAAAAGGTGCAGTATCGGGAAAAGCAAGGTCCAAGTGACTCACAATGAGCAGGTAAGTCAGCGCAGGACCCGAGCAAGCAGGGGAGCCCACTGGAGCCTAAGAAGACCCCTGAGCTGACTCACAGGCCAGAGGCACAGGAGTCTCAAGAGGACCTCCAGTAGCTCACCTGTCACATGGCCCATGGTGACATTCTCGTCTTCTCTAACTTAGCATGAGCACGCTGCAGACTGTCCGCTGCTTTGTGCATGTTACTACACAAGTTTATTTTGCAAATGCTTCTTTTGCCATTTTCACTTGATAACCTACAGCTATGTTCACACACTGCAGGTTAATGGGATTTAGTCTGAACATTGTGAGCAAGGTTTATCAACAATGCCCCTTGTTGTTCTGTTCTGGTCAGGCCCTAGCATCTAGACACAACATTCCGATGCAGCTGTTTGGGAAAACGTACCTGGTCTCATTGGACACACGGCATACACTTGGAGATCCCGATTCAATCCCTAATCATATATCATGCCTAGACTGGTTCGATCACTTCAGAAAACTATACACGGGGACAGACATAATATACCAGGGAGGACCTTGCGATCAGCCAATTCCCTGCTTCTCGCTAAACACCGGTGACTACTTTAGTCTAAATGAAGTAGAAGGAGCAATCAAAAGAATTGTACCATCAAAAGCCCCTGGACCGGATGGTCATCCGGGGGACGGACTTATTGCAAACACTAGCGATTGGGCGAAATACATCATGCTCCTAATTAATCCCATCTCTAAAGGGTGCCCTGTACCCGAATCGTGGAAGGGTGCTGAGGTAGTGCCTATTTTTAAAAAGGGAGCTAGGGAGGACCCAACTTCGGACCGATTAGCTTGATTGATGCTATCCAAAAAGTAGTTGGTAGGGTGCTGTTGCAGAGAATCCACTCTTGGGCTGAGAATGAGAATATTCTCTCCCAATACCAGGCATGTTTTAGGACCAGGACCAGGCGTTCAGGCTGCTCATCATTTATTGGAAGGTAGTCATGATAGGTGGAGGCAGTTTTTATCTCGCCTTCATCGACTTGAAGACTGACTTCGATCTGGTCCTCCGGGAACAACTATGGAAAGTTTTGGGGAGATGGGTATTCCCTTGTTTATTTTGAACCTGCTTGTCCGATTGCATGAGGGCAATTATACTCAAGTGAGTTGGGGGTCACGAGCAAAAAAACGATAGGATTCCAGTGAACAGAGGAGTACGCCAGGGCTGTGTCATGGCGCCTACCCTATTCTCTCTATATGTGAACGGGGTGGTTAGTTTCCTCCAGTAGATTCCATCGGATGCCCCGGCCCTGGCAGGAGACAGGGTACCCACACTCCTGTTCGCAGATGACACGCTGCTGATTTTCAACACCCCGGTCGGGCTACAGAAACTTTTAGACAGGTTTCAGCTCTTTTGTACCTGAAGGGGGTTGATTATTAACACTACAAAGACCAAACTAATGACATTCAACCCCTATAAGCCCTTCAGGCACATTTTTACCTTGGGTGGAACTCGCTTGAGAAGAGTCGGCACTTTTGATTATCTGGGCATTCGACTCTCCGAAACAATGCACTGGAATCCCCACATTAATAAGATGCTCCTAAATAATAAACGTGTGGCTGGGGCAATAGGCAGATAACATCACTCCTCACAGAGTAGACCTGTTGCCGCAGAGCTCATGATTTACGCTGCAAAGGCAGTTAGTTCTGCCCTTTATGGTGCAGAACTGTGGGGGTTTAACAATGTGCAAGAGATCTGCAGATCCGAACACAAGTTTCTGAGAGAGTTAGTGAGCCTTCCCCAAAATGTCCCACTTAAGCCTCTGATGAGCGGCATGGGAAGATGCTCGTACAAAGACATTGTCAGATCAAGACCGCTGCTTTATTGGGCCCGCCTGCTGTGAACTGCTGGACTCGACAAATATGCAGCTGCATTTAAAGAAGTAATTAGTTTAGACTGCAACCACAGGGTCAGCTGGCTTAACAATGTTAAGAAATTAGTATTTGCCCTAGGTCTTATAGACTCTTGGGAGGGTCAGAACCCACCCAGTAAGGATGAAGTTAAAAAGGCATATTGGGCTTGGGTGGACACACAGGAACTCAGTGTTAGAGTCGGGGATCTCTGGTTGGCGCAAGGTTGCCCTTGTGTCAAGCAGGAACCCTCTCCTCCACGTCAGGGCGCAGGATAACCCCTCGCGAATGACCCTTGCTCACCCTCTAGGTGCGTGGCGTGAGCAGCCAAGGCGATTCCTCAGGCGTTGTTGGTTAAGCACTTACAATCGTACACACAGTAAATACATCAATCCCCCCAGAAACGGACACCAGACTTGGATATATATAAAAATACGATTCTTTATGTAAAAATAAGGTATATATATCTCAACAGACTTATCACAAGACCAATAACGTTTTCGCTAGGCCACCAGGTTATAAAGCAGGCAAATGTTCTTGGTTCGTAGCTTCAAATAGATACTTTGCAGTCTCTAGCAAATGTCACTTGTGGTTCCAGTACTTACAGAGATCGACTCCTGTGAACGGGGAAATAAGGCGTTGCGGGCCCCGAGCCCGATACTGGAACCTCTTCCGTGATGTGGAGAGTCGGCACAGGTCGGTGCGACTCTCAGCTTCAGACGTGTTCTTGGGTCCTCAATCAGCAGGTGTGGGCACGTAGGCAGGCGCGGCCAGCGACCCTTTAGCACGGCGGTGCAGGAGGGTCTCCACAGCGGGGGCGGCGCGGCCTGAGATGTCCGGGGATAGCGAAGCGGGGTCGCAGGGCACAGTCAGTGCAGCTGGATGACCCGGCGTAGATCACAGTCGTCGGACGGCTTCCGGCGGGAGGGGTGATAGCGCGATCAGCGCGCTCCAGTAGCAGGCGGTGACAGGGATGCAGGCGGCCTGGCCCGGGGACAGAGAGCGGCTCGGGACGGAGCGGGGCTCTCACGGGTTTGAGGCAGGCGAGCTTCTGAGTGTCACGGCCCTAGGAGGGGCGATGGGGGGCGCAGTCTCTTTTCCAGCGGGATGCACACACGGCTCAAATTGGAGGACGAGCAAGAAGCACAGAGAACCCACTGTTCCTGGGGTTCAGTTCAGGGGGCAAGCTCAGATCAAGCCCTTGGAGAATGTTCAAGCACAAAGTAGCAAAGTCTTTTCAGTAAGTCTCTTCCTCTCCTCTCTCAGCAAGGCAAGCAGCAGGCCAGCTCCTCCGGCGTCTTCTTCTCCTTCTAGTCGGGCAGAGGTTCTTTGTGGTAAACAGGATTCTGATTTCTTAGGAGCCAGGCTCCTACTTTTATACAGTGATTCTTTTGTTCTTTAGCGCCAGGGGGCCTGGGCCTGGCTCAGTCCAGTTCTGGAGCACTTTGTTATGGTGACTCTGCTCTTTCCTTTCAGCAGCAGGGCAGAGACATCAGCCGCTCCACAGGGGGTGGCGCCGGCTTTGTGGTGGCAGAGCACAGGTCTATTCAAGAGTCAAGGTGTACTCCTCCCACCCATCCAGGTGTCACCTCTCTACCCACCACCTGGCAGCCAACCTGTCTCTGGGGATTCCCCAACCCTGCTCCTTACTGTTGCCAGGCAGAACACATACACACAGCAGAGGCGGACTGAGATGGTCAGGTCAGTAAATACTAACTTTCTAAAAGTAGTATTTACAAACCCAGGATATTAAAATAGACTTGACTACAAGAAGTATTTTATCATCCTGAGTTCAGGCATACTAAACTTGACACTTCTACCATGCTCTCTGAGTCCACTGGGGTCACAGCGTTGGCGTGATCCCGGCAGCCCATTCTGGCCTATGGAGAGCAGGTAGCCTTCAATAGTGAAGAACGAAAATGGCTGTAATTCACTACTAAGACATGCCACACACATCAGGGCATGTCCTACCTTATGCCTACAATGCACCCTGCCCTTGGGCCTACCAGAGGGGTGGCTAATATGTAGGTAAGGGAAGGTTTAGGGACTGGCAAGTGGGGGCACTTGCGCAGTCAGCGCAACGGTCCCAGACCGCGCACAGGGTCTGCGGTGGCAGACCCTAGACACATTTTACAAGGCCGCTTTCTGTGGGTGGCACAACCAGTGCTGCAGGCCCACCAGCAGCATTCACAATTACAAGCCCTGGCACTCCTGGTGCACTTTACTAGGGGCTGATAGTAAACCGAATAAGCCAAACATGGACACCAATCAATGTATACATTTTACCATAGGGAGAGCATATGCACCTTAGCACTGGTCAGCAGTGGTAAGGTGCCCAGAGTCATAAAACAGCCAACAACAGGTCAGAAAAAATACAGGAGGAAGGCAAAAAGTTTAGGGATGACCCTGCAAAAAGGGCCAAGTCCAACACAACCCCCTTCCAGCCAAAACTCAGGGTAGACCAATCACCACCGTGATGGTCTTCCCTGCTTGGGGCGATAGAACAAGGACCTGGCCCGCAACTGCAGGGGCAGACTCCATTTCTACGCCAATCTGAACCTATCGGACTCTCTCTGTCCATACTCTCAGGGCCCACCAAGCCAATCCATGGGGAACCCTTCTCCTCACCTGTGGACACCACCTGTGCAGCACCTAACCTTAACTGGCCCACAGGTGTGTCCCAACAGACAGACAGCAAAATGCTACAGTGGCCACTGACAGTAGTCAGGGATGAGACCCAGGCCGTAGGCCTCTCAGGGCTCTCAATCCTCTGTGGCGCCAGGGAGCGGGGGGCAGTAGCCCCAGGTGCTTGGCACCCTTTGTCCATTCTCCCCCTTGTCAGGTCAGGTATGACATCCTGGCACGGACCCACCAGCCCCAGGACTGTACCCGGCGGCTGGACCCAAGACTGGGGTGGCCTCTCCCACACCCGGTCCTTCTCCTTGGGGCTCTGTACCCTCCCACCTGGAGTGGTACCCCCTTCCAGAATTGCCAGGGCACCTGGGGCAGGTGTCCTGCGCAATTCGCCCACCAGTTCAGGTGTTCTATCCTGCAACTGGGCGTCCAGGTCAGGAGGGACACCCTGAACCTGGCCCTCCAACCTAGGGTCTAAACCCTTCAGTTGAGCCGGGGTCAGAGGCGAGGACTCCCTCCCTCTGCACCCCCTTCCAGAGTACTGCCGACTCCCAACTGGCGTGGTACCCCCAGAAGCAACATGGGTCAGGACACTGATTACAGTAGTCCCACCCTCCAGGTCAGACAACACCTGAACCTGGCTTCCCAACCCTGGGACCAACCCATGCGGTTGAACGCTCGCCTGGCGCACCAGGACTTCCCGGGGAGCACGCATGCCCCCCCTGAGGGTGACACATAACTCATGTGTCGTGTGACAGTCTGCCTGGCGCTGATCTCCCGACCCCTGTCCATCTGACAGTGCCTGAAGATCCCCCAGGACATAAGTGGTGTCACCATGGTCACTTACGGGGGACGCAGCCCTTCTGGCTGGCCCCTGACCCACTGGTTCTTCCACTGGGGACTCTTTCCCCCTCTCACCCCTCAATCTGGACCTCTGCACCCTCCCAACTTGAGCGGTACTGCCAGACACCAGAACTGAGGGAGGCCTGCTTACAGACGCTCCCAGCTCACCAGACACTAGGGGATCCCCCTCAACGGGCGGCCCATCAGGACAGCCTAGGCTCCTCGCCTGGTGTTCCCTTAAAGAACCATCCAGGCTCTGAGACTGGGTTTCGGGCACCTGGGGGCACGCAGCCCCACACTTACTCCTTCTCCATTGAGACAGGACGTGAGCCCCTACACCCCTCCCACTACCATGGGACCTAGCTGGGCTACTCTGCACCACTTCCACCACTATGGGTTGGAAGATACCTGAGCCACTCCTCACAGGGTCACTCCCCAATGCCTCTCCAGACCCTCTGGAATCCACCAAAAGGTCTGCCTCCAATGTGAGTTCTCTGCGGTCAGAGAACTCACTCTCCAACAGGTGTTGGCATAGCTCTGGAAAACAGGGACTTACAATATGCTCTCCCACAATTGGATCACACAGCCCCCTAGCAGGGTTAACCAAACTAGCCTTCACCTTACCATCCAGTGCCTCACACACGTACTCCACACCACTCTCCTGAGACTGGCAAGACAGTATCTGACTGTCTCTGTCCCACAACCCACACACTTCTGGGCGGTCTTCACACTCACCCACCAGGACTTCAATTTTGGGGGAACCCCTCTCCCTGTACCTCTCAGCTAGAGTCAGTAGAGTGTCCCTCCCTCCACTAGGACTATGAACCCCTGCGCCAGTTACCCTATTCCCTTCGGAGATACTGCGCACTACTGGAGTTACCTCATGGCCTTGAACCTCCTGGTGTATGTTAACCCCCTCCTTCAAGTCAGGCGCCACATCTCTGGGTGTGCGTACTACTCTCTCAGCACTGTAAAACTCAATATTGCTGCCACCAGAGGGAGAGCGGTCTAAACTCTTGATCTTGCGATCCAACTCCCTCATTTTTAGATCATGATCCATTTGGCGTTGTTGTGCCTCCAAGGCCAACTTCTGCTTCTCCATTTCCATTTGTCTTGCCAACTTTGCCATCTCCATTGCATGCGCCCTGTCTGCTGCCCTGTCTGCCAGCTCCTCTGGCGACAGGACTCTGCTGGGCTGCCCAAGGTTGTCGGGTGGAACGATGTCCCCCGCATTCCGTGGGTCTCGTGACTCCTTCCAGGCTCTCAACGCCTTGGTGTACTGGTTCTTCCTCTTGAATCCAGCATGGGGAACTCGGAATTTTACACTGTAGCCTTTCAATTGCTCCATCGTGTAGCCTTCCAGTCTCTCCCAATCCACCTCATCTATTCCAGAAATCACAGAGAGCGCTCTTCCAGCAGAGAGTGAGCCAGGCATGGTTGCAGTAATGGCAGATGTCTCAACAAAGTTCAAAAATGAAAACCTGTGGCTGCGTTATTTGGTCTGCTCTCACTATCTGGTGATTAATAATTCACTGTATGCAAATTACAAGTGCAAATCCGAAATCCCACCGCTGCCACCAAATGTTAGAGTCGGGGATCTCTGGTTGGCGCAAGGTTGCCCTTGTGTCAAGCAGGAACCCTCTCCTCCACGTCAGGGCGCAGGATAACCCCTCGCGAATGACCCTTGCTCACCCTCTAGGTGCGTGGCGTGAGCAGCCAAGGCGATTCCTCAGGCGTTGTTGGTTAAGCACTTACAATCGTACACACAGTAAATACATCAATCCCCCCAGAAACGGACACCAGACTTGGATATATATAAAAATACGATTCTTTATGTAAAAATAAGGTATATATATCTCAACAGACTTATCACAAGACCAATAACGTTTTCGCTAGGCCACCAGGTTATACAGCAGGCAAATGTTCTTGGTTCGTAGCTTCAAATAGATACTTTGCAGTCTCTAGCAAATGTCACTTGTGGTTCCAGTACTTACAGAGATCGACTCCTGTGAATGGGGAAATAAGGCGTTGCGGGCCCCGAGCCCGATACTGGAACCTCTTCCGTGATGTGGAGAGTCGGCACAGGTCGGTGCGACTCTCAGCTTCAGACGTGTTCTTGGGTCCTCAATCAGCAGGTGTGGGCACGTAGGCAGGCGCGGCCAGCGACCCTTTAGCACGGCGGTGCAGGAGGGTCTCCACAGCGGGGGCGGCGCAGCCTGAGATGTCCGGGGATAGCGAAGCGGGGTCGCACGGCACAGTCAGTGCAGCTGGATGACCCGGCGTAGATCACAGTCGTCGGACGGCTTCCGGCGGGAGGGGTGATAGCGCGATCAGCGCGCTCCAGTAGCAGGCGGTGACAGGGATGCAGGCGGCCTGGCCCGGGGACAGAGAGCGGCTCGGGACGGAGCGGGGCTCTCACGGGTTTGAGGCAGGCGAGCTTCTGAGTGTCACGGCCCTAGGAGGGGCGATGGGGGGCGCAGTCTCTTTTCCAGCGGGATGCACACACGGCTCAAATTGGAGGACGAGCAAGAAGCACAGAGAACCCACTGTTCGTGGGGTTCAGTTCAGGGGGCAAGCTCAGATCAAGCCCTTGGAGAATGTTCAAGCACAAAGTAGCAAAGTCTTTTCAGTAAGTCTCTTCCTCTCCTCTCTCAGCAAGGCAAGCAGCAGGCCAGCTCCTCCGGCGTCTTCTTCTCCTTCTAGTCGGGCAGAGGTTCTTTGTGGTAAACAGGATTCTGATTTCTTAGGAGCCAGGCTCCTACTTTTATACAGTGATTCTTTTGTTCTTTAGCGCCAGGGGGCCTGGGCCTGGCTCAGTCCAGTTCTGGAGCACTTTGTTATGGTGACTCTGCTCTTTCCTTTCAGCAGCAGGGCAGAGACATCAGCCGCTCCACAGGGGGTGGCGCCGGCTTTGTGGTGGCAGAGCACAGGTCTATTCAAGAGTCAAGGTGTACTCCTCCCACCCATCCAGGTGTCACCTCTCTACCCACCACCTGGCAGCCAACCTGTCTCTGGGGATTCCCCAACCCTGCTCCTTACTGTTGCCAGGCAGAACACATACACACAGCAGAGGCGGACTGAGATGGTCAGGTCAGTAAATACTAACTTTCTAAAAGTAGTATTTACAAACCCAGGATATTTAAATAGACTTGACTACAAGAAGTATTTTATCATCCTGAGTTCAGGCATACTAAACTTGACACTTCTACCATGCTCTCTGAGTCCACTGGGGTCACAGCGTTGGCGTGATCCCGGCAGCCCATTCTGGCCTATGGAGAGCAGGTAGCCTTCAATAGTGAAGAACGAAAATGGCTGTAATTCACTACTAAGACATGCCACACACATCAGGGCATGTCCTACCTTATGCCTACAATGCACCCTGCCCTTGGGCCTACCAGAGGGGTGGCTAATATGTAGGTAAGGGAAGGTTTAGGGACTGGCAAGTGGGGGCACTTGCGCAGTCAGCGCGACGGTCCCAGACCGCGCACAGGGTCTGCGGTGGCAGACCCTAGACACATTTTACAAGGCCGCTTTCTGTGGGTGGCACAACCAGTGCTGCAGGCCCACCAGCAGCATTCACATTTACAAGCCCTGGCACTCCTGGTGCACTTTACTAGGGGCTGATAGTAAACCGAATAAGCCAAACATGGACACCAATCAATGTATACATTTTACCATAGGGAGAGCATATGCACCTTAGCACTGGTCAGCAGTGGTAAGGTGCCCAGAGTCATAAAACAGCCAACAACAGGTCAGAAAAAATACAGGAGGAAGGCAAAAAGTTTAGGGATGACCCTGCAAAAAGGGCCAAGTCCAACACTCAGTAACCCTAGTGCAGGTAGGTTGGCAGATGATGTTTACCAGTTCAAACAGCACATATTGTTTGAGCCATATTTAGATCTTATTTGGATCCCAAAAGATAGGGCACTCTATATACAGTTTAGGGTTGGCTCCCTCTTAGTTCCTGAGCTAACTGCAAAATGGAATCCACCTCGCCAGACAATCGCGGATTGCCCTTGCTGCGAGGCAACAAAAGAGAGCGTGGCCCACCCCATGTTTGCATGCCCATCATACTCCAGTGCCAGATCGAGATGGCTAAAACCAATCTGCAGACAACTGGGCACCTCGGATCACAGTGTTGCCTTGTGGATCTTGAAATCAGATCCAAGAGCTCTCTTTGTCTGTGGTGTGGCAAAGTATCTCGGCTGTATTTGGTTTGTCAGGTTCAAATTCTTGCGCAGGGAGGTATGAATTTGCAACGTGAATATATTTTTATATACTATTAAAATGCCATCAGATAGCTTTAAAAGATGTATGTTCTTATTTTTTCTTAACTAATCCCATTTACTAAACCGAATTTTAAAACTTATCAAATGTATAAATGAACTCTCCATCTTGGCCCAGGGATTACTGTGTTGGTGCTAATATTTATTAACAAAATGATCAATTCTTTGTATATTGTCCCTGGATTTATTGTTTTTATTATAACTTGTGTGAACGAAGTAGCTTTTATGATACTTGTTATCGAAATAAAGCTATTTGACTGTCTGACTGACTGACTTGGAGAGAGACCTTTCCAGGGAGAGGAGCAAGACAGCAACTATGATGTAGATCTACCATCTATAGACTGAGGTACGTGGTCTGCAGATAATGCCCAGAGATCTTCTAATATATATTCATTCTGCTTCTATACAAGGGGAGTGAGGTTAAACTATACTGTTTTTGATGACCGCTCCTTTCATGATTTATGAGCTAATTGCTATGCTGACCATATATGCTATGCATTCTTGTTGCTTTTTGTGGCACCTATACAGCATATTAGAGTACGTTAGTTAAAATTAAAATTTATAACTTGTTCGTGTCTCTGTCAGATCTTATTGTGGTCAAGTACAAGAGTAGGAGCAAAGGGCTGTGTCTTGCAACCGTGATTCCTGTCAGCGTTGGGAGTGATGTGCTCTGGGGTGTATAATCAGTTGATTATCTGTGGGTGAGTAGGAGAGCATGTGAGACACTATAGCTAGTCAGACCTGGGCTCATGGGTCCTAAGGTGGTAGGATAACTCAGTCCCTAAGCACTAAGGTACCATAATCCTACACATAGTTCTGTGTTTCTGCAGAATTCCTGCAACACACCAAAGGATGAAAGGCCCACGGTGCAAAGCATTCAATGCAGCTGAAGATCTTAGGTGCATGAGATGCTTGAGATTGGAGCTTCTTGGTGCCCGAAGATCTCTGGAGGAGAGAGTCAAAAAGCCTTCACAACGACAAGTCGATGAGGTGCACAGGGGTACAGTTCCAGCTGTTCTGATGAGGGATACTGGCCTCAAACTTGGTGCGAAGACAGTTTTAGGCCTTGAGGGAGTTGCAGAACCACCACCTGTGCTGCTGAGCATTTCAGAATCTGTGGGAGTGCAGGATCAGCAGACCGGTCAGCTTTGTTTTAGTGCCTGCAGATGCAGGGGAGTGACTCCTTCACTCCAGGGGAGATGCTTCAGGTGTCTAAGATGTTCAAAGACCTTGTGAAGAAGCTGTATGGATCACGGGCACAGACGTTGCAGAATACTGGCAGGATGATGAGACCAGGAGCAGCAGGAACCTCCCCAGTTGCAGTCTTGGTTCCCAAAGTGAAGTCCAGAGTGCCCACATGGTTGAAGTTGTAGTGGTGTTCAACCTGAATCTTGTGCCACGACTAATCTAGAGACCCACCCTCAGTACCCTAAAGAAATGGCTGGGACAATTCAGGGGTTCCTCCCAGCGGAGGGGCTGGACATTGGGGAGGACTTTCCGATGTCCTTTGCTTAGTTTCGTACCAGAGCAAAGCAAATGGCTCCCTGAACTGGTTTGAACTGGAGTATGCAAGGAGGGCACCACATGTGCTATTCAAGCAGTCTCAGTGGTGCTGGCAAGCGCCCCAACGCTGTCCAAATACACTAATACCTGTCTTGGAAGTGATCACACCTCCCTGTGATAGGTTACCTATTGTTCTGCCTTCCCCCTGCTCAAGCTTGGCTCAGCAGCAGGCGGGCAGAATTGGGTCTCTGGTCGGCAGCAGCCCTAGTGTGCTGTCTGGTTCTAGAAGACTGGTACTAGGAGCATGGAGGGATTCCTGGAGGGGCTTTACAGTGCATGGAATCATACCCCCACACGTATGATTTCAACATGTTTGATACCAAATAGTACAGGGTTCATTACAGCTAGTTTAGAGATGGTCATGGCATAATGACACATGGCCGCTCTTTCAGTTCTCTAATGGCTATTCTAAAAACTGGGAAGTTTGGTAGCAAACTTCTCAGCACATTAAACCCACACTGATGCCAGTGTGGGATCTATTGTAAAATACACTGAGAGGGCATCTTAGAGATGCCATCTGAAAATCAACCAGACCTGGTGTGGTTCCTGAATGGCTGCCAACCATTTGCCACCACCAGGCTGGCTTCTAGACCCCTGGGGAGAGAGCCTCTGCTTTCCCGGTCCAGAAATAAAAGCACATGCTGGGCAGGTGTGTCATGCTTCCACACCCAGAATGGGCTGGGTCTATGAAGGGGAACCTTCAAAAGCCAGCTACCTTTGGGAGCTGTCCCTGCTTTCTCCTGCCCCCAGCAACTGGCTCCCACCAGCTCATGCCCCCACCTTGGGCAGGTGAATCGGTGAGAAAACTAAGCTAGAAAGAAAGGAGTACCCACCTTTGCCTACCCCACTCAGGTGAGGGAGGTGAGATGAAACACATATCTCAGTCCCTTTCATCTTGAACATGAGGGGGCCAAGCCAATCAGGGAGAGTCTCATGCCCCCTCCCACTGTAGGGTGGCATAATAGGGGATATACCCACCCCAAGGGAGGGACCCATTGGTCTCGACCTGCATACTCCTTTAAACACCCCTAATTCTAGTATTTAGGGGCAACCCTGAACTTGGCCTCTTGGGATGTGAGGAAAGAAGGACCAAAGAGCCGTGCTGACCCAGGAAGAAGAGGACATCTATTGCTTTGGACCGAGACCTAACAACCTGTCCCAACTCCGACCTGTTTACAGCGAAGAAACCGGCATAGCCAGTAGCACCCCTGAGCCCGGAGGACCAGTACTGCATTGCCCTTACAGTCTCAGTCTCCCGTGAGCACTGGATTTGTTCAACACGGACTCAAAGACCAGAATCTGAAATCGGGTGACAACGTGATTCTGCACCTGATGCCCATGGCTCGAGTTTGAGTGGCCCAACAACATGAAGAGGTCTCCCCAGTGATCATGACCTGGGATGTTATCACCAACCTCACTCAAGGTTCAAGACGATGGCTGCATCCTCAATCCGAAGGGTCCCCCTGACCACTGCAGGAGCTGATAAGAATCCCGACCCCAGAGGATACCCTACACTGCATGCCTCACTGCCTTGGGTGGCCAAACGGACATTGTGCAGGAATCCCCAAAGATCCCAAGTTACCTCTACAGCCGGTGGTCGCCTGCAGGAACCCTCCCTGCTGAAACATGCAGCAACTTCACTGAACCAAAGGTTTTCCTTGAAAAGCAAAGGGTCCACAATGTCTTTTTGGCACCCTGCACTCGGACACCCCAGTGCCACTGGTGATGCAGCTCCTGTGCTGATTGTTGGCTCCTGCAGTGCTGACCTTAACCCCTGGAGTCTTGCTCCCAAACCCCATCGGCCTGCGCGTATGCTGTCCCTAACCGAAGGCCCCTTTTGCCCCATTGGCTAGCGTTGGACCCCTGCACTCTGCACCCGGCCGCCCCTTTGCCACTGGTGGTGCAACTCGAGTGCCCATCTAGACCTTGGGAAACCTTGTTCCTAACCCCCAAACTCCCACTCTTAAGCCGTGTACTTGCCTGAGACACCGCTAACACTTGTTCTCCCTTAGGATCCCATGTTATGAGATTTTGGGTTGAAAATGTTCTAAGTGTTAAAGTGATGTTTTTATGGAGAAAAGAGAACTAAACTGCAAGGTATAAAGTCTTCCTTACCATGTAATGTGAGAACCTTTGGTGTGGTATCTAGGCATACCACTCTCCTCAAAGTAAAGCAAAAGTAACTAAAATGTATTCTGAAAGTAATTACTGTCTAATTCAAACTGCTTTTTAAACTGATACAAACCTGTAATAACTGCAAATCCATCCTAAATTGCATTTCTGAGTAAAGGTTTACAATTTGAAGTATATGTTACCTACCTGTACAAAGTCCTGCTTGGTTCTAAAAATAAAACACCAGTATACCTTTTTTATACTTACCCAGTTGCTCTGGATTCAGTCTCTGATAGTGTGTATCAGTCTTGATTGAGTGAATACAATAAATGCATTAACACACCATCTGGATAAGCCCAACTGCTCGCCCACACTACCACAAATAAATCTGTTAGTACTTACCCATTTTAGCTCTTCTATAGCTCTGGGGACTCCCTGGCCTCTGTGCAATATACCTTTCTTTGGTATAGTATATACATAGCCAGCTTCCTACATCCTTGTTTAGTAAAATAGGCTTAGAGAATGGTGATCCTGTCTAACACGGTGTTTTGCATCTTTAAGCTATTTTAAGCCATTTATCTGTAAGGATCCTGGGTAAGGACTTTGGTATGATTTATGTGTACTTTTGTCATCTTATGGCATTTCCCCCATTCGAAATCAGAATTGTATTACTCAATATCTGCAAATTCAAGCCCACAGATTGAACAGTATTTTAAACTTTCAAAAAACTTCACTATAAAAACACTGCAGCATCTTGCACAGGGCTCAAAACAATTGATAAGATTAGAGTAAACAGAGCAACAGCAGTAAGTAGAGTTAGCCTGAAAATAGAGTTAAGAAACTGATGAAAGATCACTTTTCCTGTGGGTAGGCTAAAAGGAAGGACTCTATGAGCAACTTCTCGTGTCTTAATACCTCTTTTTTTTTTTTTTAAATTATATTTTTATAGCAGTTTGAACACAACAATATAAAATACATCAACACAGATTCATATCAGACCTGGACAGAATACAGTACTTAACACACACAAAGAGACTTATTACAGCAGATCTAAAATATAAGTGCCTATCATGACTGGCTGCTTGTCGTCTCCCTCCATGTTGTGATCGGGGCCCAAAATTTTCTACCAAAGTCACGCACCTTTTTACCCTTCTGCTCATACAGACATATCTCTATATTATGGATGCTTAGCAGTCTTGAAAGCCACATTTGAAATGAGGGGGCCAGAGCATCTTTCCAACCTGAAGAAATTAAAATCCTTAATACCGCAACAGACATAAAAACCAGCGCTTCTTCTGTTTGAACCAAATTCTTCTTATTATCACAGCCCAACAGCATCAGGGTAGGAGATAGATCGATCTTATGACCTAGCAGCCCCTCCCAGAACTTACACATTTCCCTCTGTATTGAGGAAAGTGAGCTGCAGTAAAAAAACATATGCAGGAGGTCAGCTTGCACGGCATTGCATCTAGGACATCTATCGTCCCCTCTGACCCCCCAGGCGAATAATTTGGCAGGAGTATGATACAGATTAAATACCGTTTTATAATGCTGGGCCCTCAGGTTGGTAGATCTAAAGACTTTTTTATTCAGGATAATGGCTTGATCTAGATCGACATCAGGGTTTTCCAGTTTGCGAGCCAAGGTAGCTTCTGCTTTTTCCATATCATCTGGTATTCCCCAAATTAGCAGCTTATATACCGCTTTCATCTTTTTACACCCACCAATTAACAATTCAATTACGGGAACACCCTCCATATTCATTGGTTTCGGTCTCACTGCTTTTAATGACCGTACGACTTAACCATACAGGAACCAATGGTTGGCCGGAATGCCAAACCTTTGTCGGATGGTGTCAAATCCTAGCGGTTCCTGGTCTCACCCATATATCACCGAGGGACCTGATACCACAATTTCTCCAGACCAGCAAATTGCTATCAGCCCCAACATAAGGAAGTAAGCTCGAGTTGCAGATCTGGAGATAACGATTCACCTTTGGGATTTTACAAAGCTTCGATATAGACCTCCATACTTCCCAGACCCCTTCCAGGATCTTCAGGCGAGGCCTCTTGTAGTATCTACGGTCAACCTCACGCCACAACAACCCAAAGGCCTGTCCCCCAATTAATAGCTCAAAGATAGAAGGTAAGTCCTGAGCTGGTGAATTAATACAACCAGAGTACACCTCCTTTTGAAATAAGATGGACATTTGTGTCAACAGGCATGACCAATGGTACAATCTCAAATTAGGTAGGGTCAGACCACCCCTTTCCCTGGGGAGAGACATAAAGTTTGTTGATCGCCTGATCCTGCCGTATTGCCAAACAAATCTGATGAAGATAAACTCCAACCTTTTAATAATTTTTTCCTCCAAAAATAGCGGAATTGATCTGAACAAATAAAGAACTCTAGGGAAGATAGACATTTTTAAAACATTCACCCGCCCAATCAAAGAAAGATGTAGCACGTCTATCCTTTTTAGCTCTTTTTCGATAGAGTTTATGAGTGGGGGATAGTTCTCAGCAATAATTTCCCCAACTGAGGCGTTGATCTTAATCCCTAAATAGGTTGCTGAGTCCACATACCTTACATCATTTTTAGCTATGTCGGAAGAGCATATTATTTGGGTTTTGGTCTCATTAAGAAGATAGCCCGATCGCTTACCAAATTCCTCTGCTATTTCAACTAGGGCCGTGAGTGCCTGCTGGGGATTTACTGTGATAATTGCCAAATCGTCAGCATAGGCCAGCATTTTGCTGGTGTGGCCATTGCATACCACTGGGCTGATCCTGGAAGACCCCAAAATTTTCTGGATGAGAGGGTCTATATATAGAGCGTAGAGGATCGGGGAGCAGGGGCAGCCTTGACGAGTGCCTCTCTTAATATCTATTGTCCCGGAGCTCTCCCCCATAACTACCACCCTAGCAACCGGATCTACATACATTGCTTTGAGGGCTCTGATGGCTTTTTCCCCGAATCCTCTTCCGACCAATACACCCCATAGGAAGTCCCAAACAACCCTATCGAACGCTTTTTCTGCGTCGAGCAGGATCATAGCGATCTCCCCTCCCCTTGCCACCTGGAAATCAAACAACGCTATTGCTCTTCTGACATGGTCTGTTGTGCTGCGGCCAGGGACGAATCCATGTTGCCAAGGGGAGACAAGACCGCCGATGATCCTGCCCAGCCTCTTAGCCCATACCTTGGAGTATAACTTAGTGTCCGCGTTTATAAGCGAGATCGGGCGGTAAGAACCGAGTTTCTCCGGGGGTTTCCCTTTCTTATGGAAGACCACAATGTTAGTCTCACGCCAGGAGGATGGAACCACTCCTGTACAAATTATTCCATTAAACAGATCCACTAATAATGGGATAATTACTGGTTCTAACCTTTTATAGACTTCTAGGGGGATCCCATCCGGGCCGGCGGCCTTACCAGAGGCTAATTCATGCAGAGCCTCTAAAATCTCTCCCCCACTAATCTCCCTATCTAGTTCATTGTTCTCCGAGGTGTTGAGGCGGGGACCATTATCAACCACATCGATGTCTTGGTTAACCTCCCGGGTTTCTTCGTCGTACAGGCGCTGGTAAAAATCTTTAAATGCCTGTAAGATCTCATTTGACTGAGTAAATACCTCCCCATTTTCCTCAATCACAGAAATAATATTCCTAGCTCTCCCCTGTCTTATTTGTAAGGCTAGAACTCTTCCCGCCTGTTCCCCCGTTTCGTATCGCTTAACCCTGGATGCTTGATACTCTCCTGAGGTTTTCTGGGTCATCAGCTTATGAAGTGCAGCCCTACTTTTTAGCAATTCACTCTGACTCTTCCTACTGTCCCTACCCCTAATTATATCCCTCATATGCTGTTCTTCTGCTATAGACAAAACGCCTACTAATCTCTCGCCTTCCCTCTTATCCTCCTTTCTGAACCGAGCCCCGAGACTTATAGATTCCCCTCTTAAAGCCGCTTTAAAAGAGTCCCAAACGTTATTCCTAGAGGCGCTATATCTATTGGCAGCAAAAAACTAATCTGCCCACTTCAGAATATGACCAGTAAATCTTACATCTACCAAGAGTTGCCTCTCAAAAGTCCATCTGGTCCTGGCCCTAACAGAGCCGGCTATTTCATAAGATAATATAAGCGGGTTATGGTCAGATAATACCTTCAGGGATTTCGTTATTTCTACCTTATTTAATTCATTGGTGGAAATAAAAAAATAATCCAGTTTTGTGAATTTCTGATGAGGATTTGAAAAATAAGTATGGCCCAGATTTGATGGTTCTTTTGCATCCCACACATCCTTAAGCCCATGTGAATTAATAAGGGCCTTTATTGCCCTAAACACTCTTGGTTTCCTGCCCAAATACTTTGCAGGGTCACTCCAATCAGCGAAGACATTAAAATCACCGCACAAAATTAAGGGAGTTGGCCAGGATGCAAGTTCTAATTCCAAAAAATCAAATAACTCCGGATCGTCTTCATTCGAACCATAGACCACACAAAGTGTCGGGCCATACTCGAGTTCCACCAAAACCCATCCACCATTACTATCCGACTTAGTCCGTTTCGCCCCACCCCAAGTTTTTTTAACTAGAATAGCAACCCCTCTTATTGTAGATGTTTGGGTGGAACAGGCCACCAGCTCGAAGCCGCTAAGGGACAGCAATTTCCTTTTAGACCAGGGGAGGTGGGTCTCCTGAAGACAGAGAATATCAACTCTATTACTCTTAACAAAATAACCCAGCTTTAAGCGTTTCCTCCAGTCATTTAGACCACCTATATTTAAAGAACAAACCCTAATGCGGGCCATCTAGCCATAAAACATGAACAACACAATAAGCCTGTTTTTCACTCTGTTTCTGTATCACTGAAGCCATTATTTGACCAAGAAAAAAAATAAACACGATGTGACAAACTGCAATTTTAACCCTTTTACCCACCTTAACCCCCCCACCTTGACCTCCCTCCCGCCCACCCTGACCTCCCTCCCCACCCCTATTGCTAACCCTCTCCACCACCTCCCTTAGTGAAGCGCTCAGACTAAGTCTGTGCATGTGATGGAAGTACAGTGAGCAAGTGAGGACAAAGCCAAAAGACCAAATCGCTAGAAACCCTTATAAGCCGCTAGACTTAAGAAAAAAAAAATCTGTTTTTATCTATCTAGACCAGCATCGGACCAATCTAAGCATACTAGCCACTCAGAGACTGAACTGCTTATTAGTCAATCTATTTATCCCAAAGAATCCAGGTATTCTCTTGCTTTAATTTCTGATGCAAAGAAGAGGGTTCTCCCCTCATTGATCACTTTTAACTGAGCCGGATTGACAAGAAAAGCTTGCATTCTCTTTTCCTGGAACGGTTTAATCATCTCTCTCAGACGCCATCTTCTTTCCACAGTAGTATGGCAGTAGTCCGGGCGAACGAAGAAGGAGAACCCGTCCCCATTCCTCCTAGCATCAGGTCGGGCTTTTTCAGCAATAGATTGCCTCAGAATGAAGTTTCCGAAAAATATTAAAACTGCTCGGGGTCTATCGCCTTCCTTAGTATTGGGTCGGATCTTAAAAGGAGTGCGATGAACACGTTGAATCTCATTGACCCAGTTCCAGCTTGAAAGCTCCGGAAAAGCTTGTTCGAAGAGCTTGATCATGAATGCCTTTATGTCCTGCCCTTCTATCCCCTCCGGGACCCCCAAGACCCTCAGGTTATTTCTTCGGAGCCTGTTCTCCATCTCCTCCATTTTCCACTGTAAGTCCGAAACCTGCGAGTATTGAGCGTTGACTTTACTAGTGGCCCCGGCTACTTCAGCCTCCGTTGACACCACCCTTTCCTCGAGGTTCAAAACTCTATCAGCAGTATTGTTGCAGGCTTTCGAGAGCTTTCTTACCACTCCCTGCATCTTCCTCATAGCAGCTTGCACTTTACGATTATCCTGGCGCGTTTCTTCTCTATGGGCCAGAATCTCCTGATGTATAGTTTCCAAGAGGGAGCGGTTCGAGCCATCTGCCGCTGGTCCACCCTGCAATGTTAGGTCAGGAGTGTGATCCCATCTCAGCTCTCGGGAAAAGTGACCTTCTCTCGAAGATTGACTTTTGGCCGCCGGAGGTCGCGCGGTGGTAAGTGGGAGACCATCCTCAGATTCAGAGTCTGACCCTAGAAAGGAGCTACGTTCTTCATCTTCAGACCACTGCGCGCCGTCTGATACCGAAAAGTAGTATTCGCTTGGCACTTTTTCTTTATCTTTATCTGGCGCTGTACCACTTGGTAATAGATCAGATTTCGCTCTTTCAATATTTACTCTGAACTCTGGCAAATTTTCCGATATAACACTGCATTCTTTCCCCATTTCTCGGGGTGCTCCGGTCAAATCCAATAAGACCTGCCCATCAGGGGCGGCCTCGGTATCTGCAGAGGTGGACCCCGGACTTGAGCCATTCGCTAAGGGTATGCTGATAGGGAAAGTAGGGATAGTAGGGGCGTTACACTCCTCCAGGGTCTCGCAGGAGTTGCTAGGAGCATCCCCCACCGGCGGGGTTGCGCCTGCCCCCACTATTTTTGAGCCCTTCTCCTTTACCTTTTCCTTATCCCTCCCGGCCTTAGGAAAGATATCAGCGATTGACGCTGCCGCTAGCCGGGTCCTACCTGCCACCTGTTGTTTCTTTTTAGCTTGTCCCGGTAGTATTTGTTGTCCTTGTTGATCCTCGGGTCCTTCTGGTCCCATCTCATCCCTCTGAGATTTTCTCCTTAAAATTGCTGCAGCCACCTTAGGAGCCATAGTAGTTCTCTGCACCCTCTGCTCTCTTGAAGCTCTCAACTCTCTCAGTCCCAGAAGACAGCCTCCTCGACCGCCGCTGGTGAGTCCCTCGAACCGCGGACCAGACGCCAGCACTCCCCGTCGTCTCCGGACCTGGCTCCGCCCTCTTTCACCTCCGCGGAGCTCACGGATTCTGTGGGCGGCAGAGAGGGCAGCGGTGAATGCGGCAAGAGCCAAACGCAGAGCCCGCCTCGGCGTCCGACACCCGGTGAGTGCCGTTAGCATAGCTAGCCTCCGTATGCCTCAATATGCGTCCTCGATATACGTCCCGATGAGATCGTAACTGCCGGTACCTATCCCCAGGGGCTTAGACCATCGCCCTCACTGCTCTGCTGCACCGGTCCGTTACGGGACCGCCATCTTGCTTCCTCGATCGACCATAACACAATCTACGTGTCTTAATACCTCTGGTGTACTTGAAGCTTCAGGAATTCAGAATTGGAACTGTAAATTTAAAAGCTACACAGCAAGCCACTGTAAGGAGGCTGGTGTTCACTTTTTGGAGGCATAGACACCTGTTGACACCTAATCTTTATTTGGGTTTATTATGGTAGTTCTTAACCCCTTAACTGCTGGGCCTTTTCCCCCCAGTGCTGAGCCCTTTTTTGGCTATTTGAGGTAGTTCGCGATTAGGTCTCTGTCACTTTTTGACCACCCAAGGTATCCATGCCAAATTTGCGTCCTTTTCTTCCAACATGATGGTGATTCTAAAGGTACCCAGGGTTTGTGGATTCCCCTGGAGAGGATCCAGAAATTAACCAAAATACAGGTACATTTTCTTTTTTGGGGGAAAAATTGGAAAAAAGGGATACAAATGAAAGCGTCTTTTTTTTTTTCTTCCCTGCAAATGGTATAAAATAAGGGGTTGTGGTGTTGAAATCACCATCTTCCCAGCTTTCAGGGACAAGCAGACTTTTGTCAGAAAACCAAGATTTTTTACACAGTTTTGGCATTTTTCTGGGATGTAGCCCATTTTTGCTATTGTTTGTGCTTTCAAACTCTTTCCAGTTAATAGTAGAAATGGGTATGAAAGCAATAATGGATCCTGGAAAGCTATACATTTTAAAAAGTAGACAACCTTTTAAATTCATCAAGGGGTCATTTGTGTAGATCCTTCAAGGTTTCTTTATTGAAACTAACCATTGAATATAGGAAAAATTTGAAAATTAGTTGTAAAAACCAGACATTTGTGTCAACATTCTCACCTGAAACTTATTCTAATTATGACAGCTGTTTGGAAGCAATATACCGTTACATCCGCTGGACCTTTCTGACCAAGAACCCAACGAACCCAGAGCCAACAACTGAGAACCGTCTCGCATAGTTTTTAATTATGTACCGTGTATATAGCAAATAATTTGGGTAAATATATACATGGACAAATCTGTATGAAAAACACCTATGTATTTCTGAAATTGGAACAAAATACAGAGTTTAGAAACAGTAGATACTTGCACATTTTCAAAATTGTGAGTACCCATACTAGCATGAGAATTATAGGTCAGTTTTCAAAATGACTTCTTTTTTTATACATTGTCTTTCATTTGGAAGGCAGAAATGCATTGAAATTCAATAGGTAATAACAGTTGCTCTACAATTCTTTGTTACCCTAACTCTGCCAATAAAAATGGTACCTCACTTGTGTGGGTAGGCCTAGTGCCCGCGACAGGAAACGGCCCAAAACGCAACGTGGACACACCACATTTTCGCAGTGAAAACGGACCCTTTTTTTGCAAAGTGTCTAGCTGTAGATTTTGAACCCTAGCTCTGCCTGCACCTAGGGAAACCTAGCAAACCTATACATTTTTTAAAACTAGACACCCAGCGAAATACAGGATGGGGTGACCTGGCTGGCTCTCACAAGGATCTGTTACACAGAATCCCTTGCAAGCCTAAAAAATTGTCAAAAAAGGTCTGGAATCTGCGTGGATCCACAAAATTCCACCCACCTCGCGTTCCCCAAAGTCTTCTGAGAAAAATGGTACCTCACTTGTGTGGAAGGCCCAAGTACCCGGGACAGGAAACGGCCCAAAACGTATTGAGGGTACATCAAAATTTCCTATCACAAAACAACCTGGTTTTTGCAAGGGGGGTCACCTGGGTTTTTGGCCCGTGCTTGGTGGCCAGCTAGGGAAACCTATCAAATCCACACATTTCAGAAAACCAGACACCCGGCGGGTTCCAGGGAGGTATGGCTTGCGTGGATCCCCCAATGTGTTGTACCACTCAGCGTTCCCCAAGGTCTCCCGATAAAAATGGTGCCGCACTCGTGTGGGAGGCCCAAGTAGCCGTGACAGGCAAGGGCCCAAAATGTATTGGGGCAACATCAAAATTGCCTATCACAAAAGGTTTTGGCCGTTCCCTGTTGCGGGTACTTGGGCCTCCCAAACGAGTGAGGCACCATTTTTATCGGTAGACCTTGGGGAACGCTGTGCAGCTCAACTCAACACCACGTGGCTGTGCGCCCATCTTGACCATTGCCTCCGCCCTACAATGGGGTTTCACAGTTCACAATTCAAGATTAGTAGCGACGCAAATTGTGTAAGAGACTATAATGGGTTAAGAAGACCAAATGCTCCCAATCTGTGCAGCTCAAGTCAACGTCACCTGCCTGTGCTGACCGCTGCCTCCGGCCTACACTGTGGAAGACCAGCGACACGAGGTGCCAACTAACCCTGTTCAACACAAGCCGATCCCACATGTGTAACTGTGTCCTGAGTTCTGAATGGCAGCGACCACAGCACCAGACTCCCTTCGATCAGTGAGGGGTATTTCCATATGGAAGGCCGGTGACACGTGGTGCCACTGAACCTGCACTATGCAGGCCTGTGGGGCCACCAACATATGCACGTGGCTATGAGCCCTTGCTCACCGCTACCTCTGGCCTACACTGTGGAAGACTGGCGACAAATGGTGCCACTGACCGTCTTCAACACAAGCCGATCCCACATGAGGAACTGTGTCCTGAGTCCTGAATGGCAGTGATCCCCCACTCCGTGAGACAACCACAGCACCAGAATCCCTTCGATCAGTGAGGCATATTTCCATATGCAACGGCGGCGACACGTGGTGCCACTAACCCTGTTCAACACAAGCCGAACAATTCCACATGTGGAACTGCGTCCTGAATGGCAGTGACCCCAAGTCCATGGCAGCGACAACAGCAGCATACTCCCTCTGATTAGTTAGGCATATTTCCATATGCAACGGCGGCAACATGTGGTGCCAATAACTCTGTTCAACACAAGCCGATCCCACATGTGTAACTGTGTCCTGAGTCCTGAATGGCAGTCACCCCAAGTCCGTGGCAGTGACCACAGCACCACACTCCCTTCGATCAGTGAGGCATATTTCGATATTCAAGGCCGGCAACACATAGTCCCACTAACCCTCTTTAACACAAGCCGATCCCACATGAGTAACTGTGTCCTGAGTCCTGAATAGCTGTCACCCCAAGTCCGTGGCAGCGACCACAGCACCACACTCCCTTTGATCAGTGAGGGGTATTTCCATATGCAACTACAGACTCCAGTAGGCAAGTAACTACCACAGTCCTACACCCTACATATTATCCATTTAGTATCCTCGCTTCAAGAACTTTTTTTTAATATCAGATATAGCTTTGCTACAATGACTAAATTAATCTTCAGATGCAAACTAACATGGAATAGCAGTCTACACTGCAGGTAGTACAGCTCGCAATTCCAATTTTAAATGCTAATTTTCAACAACAAGATTGTACTCAGAAAATACAACACTTAGTCAGTTTATTCTATACTCATTACATCTTTTCATCATAAGCCTACACTGAACTCTGTAGGGCTCACAATGAAAATTATTTCTTCATTCATTAACTACAGAGTCCACTAGGCAAGTAACTATTACACGCCTCAAATCTACATATTATCCTTTTAGTATCCTTTCTTCTTGAACATTTTTTATATCAGTTTTAGCTTTAGTACAATCATCAAATTCATTTTCAAGTAGAAACGAACACTCAGCAGTCTACACTGCGGGCAGCAGACCTCGCAATTTGAATTTTGGACACGTGGTGCCAACTAACACTGTCCAGCAAAGCCGATCCCACATGTGTAACTGTGTCCTGAGTCCTAAATGGCACTGACCCCAAGTCCGTGACAGCGACTACAGCAGCATACCCGCTTTGATCAGTTAGACATATTTCCATATGCAAGGCCGGCGAAACGTAGTCCCACTAACCCTCTTTAACACAAGCTGATCCCACATGTGTAACTGTGTCCTGAGTCCTGAATAGCAGTCACCCCAAGTCCGTGGAAGCGACCACAGCACCAGACTCCCTCTGATCAGAGAGGCATATTTCCATATGCAAGGCCAACAGCACGTGGTGCCACTAACCCTGTTCCAACACAAGCCGATCCCACATGTGTAACTGTGTCCTGAGTCCTGAACGTCAGTGACCCGACCTTCGTAACTGCAACCACAGCACCACACTCCCTTCGATTAGTGAGGGGTATTTGCATATGGAAGGCCGGCGACATGTGGTGCCGCTGAACCTGCACTACGCAGGCCGGTGGGGCCACCAACGTATGCACGTGGCTGTGGGCCCTTGCTCACCGCTACCTCTGGCCTGCACTATGGTCAGCAGGCCTCACAATTCAGATATAGTCCTGATTCCACATGACGCAGTCCAGTAGCCAAGACACATTGCTCCCAGTGCGGCCCGTCCACACCAAGCATCATCACAGGCTCATACAGTCTCAATGCTTCTGGTGCCACTAACCCTCTTTAACACAAGCCGATTCCACATGTGTAACTGTGTCCTGAATGGCAGTGACCCCAACTTCGTGGCCGCGACCACAGCACCAGACTTGCTTCAGTCTTATTTGTTGTTCTTTTCTTTAAATAATGTTTTTATATGTAAATCTATACATGACTAAGATTCTTCTTTGTCCAACAGCACAGGGACACTTCCAGACCCAAGAAGGCTGTTGGGGGTATGATGGTAATGTGGGAAGAGGGTGCATTACCTGCTGATGTGGGGAGAGGCAGCGTCAAAGGGGCATCTATCACAGAAAGAACTCCGATATGTTTTCACAAATGCCTCGGATAAATGCCAGCTGACGGACTGAATCACAAAATGGTTTTTCAATGCTTATGTAGTGTGAGTTATGAACAGTTTGCACCCAGGCTCGCAGAAGGACAGCTGCGCCCCGTCCGATCGACTCACAGATGCAGTACTACGAGCCGTCTGCGTCATTGTAGCTATCCCTGCCCTGTTCTGTCATACGCCATGCCACGCCACTCTGATTACGTTCCAACGTTTGTCCACATAGCTACCTGTCGCAGGCGTACTCACTGTTGGTGTGCAGGTCAATGGTCTAGTGCTCAACATCTCACGGCCACTCCCTGAGGACAGGTTTGCACACACACCACACCCATCCAGCATATGCGTCACAGGCCATGTGACCACGCAAATATAATAGATCGACAACGTCACATCCTTTATTGCAGGTGCGGACTAGATGGCGGACACTCCACGTGTCTCAACCATAAAGAGTCTTTGAAAAGTCGCGCAGAAAGTTAGTCGCACCCTCATCTGTATAGCCGTCAAGGGCCTACCACCCCCTTGGCGCAGACTTCGGATGCACATGATTAGTGCCACCCGAAGCTCATATGGCTATCAGGGGCCTACCAGCACGTGGCATGGACTTGAGTTCCTCAGGCTTAGCGGCCCCAAAAGCTGATGTGGTCTCCGCCTTTGATGACTCAGGACTCAGCGACATGTGTGAGATCTACCGGGCCGTGGAGAAGATGATGTGATCTCCGCCATTCATGACTCAGGACTCAGCGACATATCTGGGATGCGCGGAGTTTTGAAGGGCACTTGGAGTGCACACTGCTGCACACTCCGGTGGCACCAGGTAATTATTTGCTCATGGATGCGCAGGGGCGGAAGTGTCTGTCTCTCTCTCTCTTCCTTCTTTTCCTTATATCTCTCTAACTCTCTCTCTTCCTTCTCCCTTTCTCTCTCCCTTTCTTTCCTTCTCTCTCTTTTTCTCTCTGGCTTTTTTTCCTTCTCTTTTTCTCTTTCTCCCTCTCCTTTGATATGCCCATTACACACGTCCTAATTTTGTGCTTTATTTTCCAGGCTCTGTCATCGACATCCATGGTCCACACAGGAGTGTTCCGCCTTGATGTTTTGTATTAGTTTTGATAAATATTGTTTATTCGTTTATCGTTCATATATATATATATATATATATATATATATATATATACATTTTAATAAAAAAATAAAGTTTGAAAATAGTTTATCGTTTACATATTTATTTTTATTAAAAAATTGTTTGAAAAAAAAATTTAATACCGTTTTGGGTTGTTCTCTTAACTGCTGTGTGACTCTTTCTTGTTCTTATTACTGTTATTTGATGGAGTCCACCATGGTGTTACATTTTGGGGCACTTATCGCGGGAATACTGGTGATGACTGCAGTTTTCACCAACTTCTGAATAGTGTGTTACATTTATTTCAACTTTACTTCCATTAAAGAGCTGAAAATGAAATGCAGACTAGCTTTTCCCGTGCAAAAAGACACGAGGTGCACCTTTGCGATTTATTCTCAATACGAAAATCCTGTATTGAATAGCACTGAGGTAGTGGCTGCACTTAGTGTACACACAAAATCAATTACAAAATCTCATTGATTGGGAATAGTGTGTCAGGTGCTGGATCTTGGCGATACACACTGCTCAGTTCGTATATTGTTCTGCACAAGAAAAAAATGACATCACAACTTTCACACCAACTGCAATGCGAAACAAATTCTGGCGATAAGCCACGTTAGCACCAGGGATTTTACACCTGCTTTCTGCTGGTGTTAAGCAGGACGACTACCTGCACCATGAAAGGGAACACAGCCAAGAGCCACACCAGAACACCCACAGGTGTCATAGAGTCAATGAGCATGATACAGGGATACCCATGAGGACCACAAGACTCATCGCAACAACTCCAGGCCTGCCAACGCCCCCCAAACCCGCATCTGAGCAAGTGTGTCCCTGTGGTCATTGTCTTAGCATGATAGGCATGAGCCCTGCAACATCACAGTGTGCTGTCACCTCAGCATTGGCAGTGAGCCTGGACATGTAGCTATGCACGCATCCTCCTGCATGCACAACCGGCGTGTGCTGGTCCGGCAGGTCAATGCAGGGGTGTGCCTTTCCAGGCAAGGGGAACGGGGTGTGTCAGACATGTCCGTGTACAGGAAGTGCAGTAAGTGTGTCTCTGTGTTCTGGTGTGGCCTGCCACAAGGGCCGCAGCAGTTGATGTTGCAAAGTGGCATGCACCACCTCCAAACGGCACTGTGATGGTGTAGTTGGAATGTAGCAGGACATGCGCAAATAGGCATTACAATGGTGTGCCGTACGAGTGCACGAGATACAACAGTGTACCGTACCAAAGTGTGGGGGCTCGTGGGTCCAGCTGTTTGGCAACGTAACACACAGTGAACTCACCCATGTGCCACGTGCTGGGCATCTCATCCATGATGACCACGGTCGCAGACATCGCACAACACCAACGACCGGCCTTTGTATCATCCTCTATGAATGCAGCATGGTTTTCACTTCTATGCTCGTTCAGTGTTGTGATGTTGGCGGGTTGTGTGACTTGTGCTCCTTGTTGGTGTGTTTCATTTTGGCCATTGTTTGTCTATACTTGTGCTGTACTTAATTATGCATGTGTGCCATTCTGCCCATCTCCCCCCATCCCCCCATTCCCTGCTTCTTCCTCTTCCTGGTGCTGTTGTGTCTATAATTTTGTTTCTCCGCAGATAAATACATGTGAAGAACAAATTAGAATAGTTCCTTGATTCTTTTAGGTTTCAAAACTTCTCTCTATTGGTTTCTCTTTAATTTTCCATATAAACCGTTTTTTTTATATTCAACAACACATAGAAGTCAGAAGTGCAACGTATTCTATCAACACACTTTCTAGAACATTCTACAACACGTACAGGTTAAAAGTTCATACATTTTTTTAAACTTAACGATAATTGTTTCCAACATTTTCTCAAACATTTAATGGCACCTGCAGGTTAAAAGTTCACGATTGTTTTAAGTTTGAACAGTGCCTTCCAAATGCAAGTATAAGGGAAAGATGGTCCCAGAATATATAAACTTTTTAGAGTTAACACAGAATCGATATCAAAGGATACAAAAAAATGATGTCAAAGTGTTATTTAATCACACGTTGGCAAGATACACATTTTTATAAATAGATTAGGCATTTGTCAAATAGTGCGGGGTGCCATGGGAAGGAAGGGGGTAGTGAATTCAGGTGAGGTAAAAGGGGGAAGTGACATATAAATTATATCAAACTGTCACAACTTAATTGTAAGGCAAAACAATTTTTAAGCCACAAAATCCAGACGAAGTTCATTAGTTTGAATATAGATTGTTTACAAAAACCATGTACAAAACAGAAGAACACAGTGTAAGTTACACTGTTGAGAGTACTGGCAATGTCATATTGTCGACGTTTCGACCCCAAGACATGGGTAGGTTAGTTGGCTCCTTACTAACGGGGTCTTCTTCAGGACAAGGGTGATGGTGTAACACGGAGGAATGGCACCTACAATGATATTAAGTCAGTATTACAAAAGAATTTCGGGTCCCACCAGGGAAAGTGAAAGGGACTCATTAAGGAAGTAATCGCTATATTTACCATATTCAAAGGTGGACATATAGTCAATGTTGACTTGGCGTCAAATGGCGCAGGGGCAGATAGGCTCCAATTGAGGGTGGGGTGAGTGACACCTACAAAGAATTATGAGGTGTCATTATAATGATCCACAAAATAAATAAAGGATTCATTGAAAATCGCAAAAAACCGGAGAGAGAGTGACTTACTCATTTATGATCAAAGTCGCACCGGAGAAATTAATACCTCCAAAGTCACACGCCGTGGCGCACCATCGGTGGGAAAAGTGAAATTAATCACAACGAAATTAAGCCTCTAAAAATAAAGTGAAAGAACGGCAATGTAAAAACACTTAAAACCCAAACCTAGAGGAAATACAGCGCAAGGGACAAGGTACCAAGAGCTATCATCAGCAAAAGAAAGTTCATTAGATTTGAGACTAACCAGCACACTCAACATGAGACCCACCAGATAAGCTACGGGTCGCAGTGGGAAAGGCAACAGCCAGAGATCTATACCCTTGTTTAAGGAGTAATATATTACGAATATGCAAGTAGGGTCATGTATACAGGTCGAGCCTCAATGAGGAAACCATTACTCAGAAGAGAAAGCGGATTGTCAAACAGAGAATATCGAGCAAGAGTATAAATTCACCATAAGCAAAGAAAAATGTGTACTTTTAAATCAAACTGAGTGCCAAAAATGCTAAACAGACTTAACCCTCGACCATTTAATCTTACACGGAATTAAATCGAACAGCTAAAAACCAACGTACAGGGGGAGAGCATCCCTTACCGTGGGCAGCAGCAGCAAAGGCTGTCCTCAGAGTTTGTGAACAAAGCACTAAATCAACACTGAGTGATCGTTAAAATAGAGAGGCCCGGGCCACATGACGTGCAGCACGGCGCAGACGCTAGATGCTTGCAGTCAAAATGTATTAGAAGAAAGACAACAGAGGTTGTTTTCTTCCGAATAGTTAAAGGATATTACATTAATACATTTCTAAAAAAAATACATTTCTAAAAGAAAGGGGGAGGTTGGGCCCGTGTAACTCAGGGATAATCAGGACAATTCTACACTTTTCTTGACAGTGGTTAGCCTTGTAAATACCACGTAATTAGTTAAATGCAGCCTGGATAAATACAATGCTGACAACGCGTCTATATTGCACATAATAGTTAGGCATAGAAAACGCACAAGCATAGCAGATGTACATTATTCAGGGAAAATCAAGTTGGAGACAATAAACATCAAACATTATGAAAACATGTTTAACATGTATATAGGCCGTGGACAGTGGCAAAGGTTCAGAAGGAAGTTCCTCATGACTCAATTAATAGATAGTAAAGGTAGTTATACACTTTTCATGACAATAGTTAGCGTTGTAAATACCACGTAAATGATTCTGGACAAATTAATGCAACCTGGATAAATACAATGCTAGCATCGCGTCTATATTGCACATAATGGCTAGGCATAGAAAAAGCACAAATGGAGCAGATGTACATTATTCAAGAACAAATCGAGTTGGAAACAGTGAACATCAAGCATTATGAAAACATGTATGACATGTATATGGGCCGATGACAGTGGCAAAGGTTCAGCAGGAAGTTCCACATTGCTCAAGTTAATGGAGTTAAAGAACTTAGAAAAAACACACAGACTTGGATGGTAATCCTTGAATGGGAAAGAATGCATTGGCTACATAGAAAACTATATACATGCATATACACATTAGTTATCATCAAATGCATCCGATGAACAACATAACAAATGCTCGTGAGATGACAATTATCATCAAGCTAGTCAGGGACAGATAAAGACCAACAGTCACCAAAAATGCCTAGTTGCTGAGAATGGCCAATTGTGCATTACTGGGATCTTGTTCATTCAAACCCATATTGATGGTATCAAAGCGGATCATCCATTTACATTCCCTAATCGTAAGGATAGAGGATATGTCACCTCCCCTGGGCCCCAAATTGGTTTTTTCTATCACAATCCACTGCATTTGGTCAGGGCTGTGTCCCAACTGGCTATAATGCTCAACTAGTGGTGCTCCAGTGACATGGCATCTTATTCTACTTTGGTGTTGCAATATTCTCACTTTGATCTTCTGCTGTGTTTGGCCAATATATAATTGGCCACATGGACATACGATCCCATAAATAACGTTGGTAGAATTACAGTTAGTATGGGAATGAAGCGTAACATTGTGATGTTTGTAAACAAAGTTTTTGGATTGGATTGTTGTTGAGCATGCTTTGCACGACCCACATTTGAAATGTCCTATCACAGGTGGTAGATTCCAAAGTGACTGGATGGTTGGTTCCACTGGATCCTCAAGGAAAGAATGGACGACATGGTCCTTAATACTCATCGCTTTTCTGAAGGAATGCATAGGTAGATTTGGTTGATTAATCTCAGTTGATACAAGGCTCCAGTGCTTGTTGATAATCTTTTTAACTGCATTGCTTCTGGTAGAAAATGTTGTGACACAAATCATTTTATTCTTGGCTGATGCTGCAGGTTCCTTGGCCGTGAGTAAGGTTTCCCGAGGATTGTACCAGGCTCTCTTCTGGGCCCTTTTGACCAAACGTTTGGGGTACCCCCTTGAAATTAGTCTGGCACTTAGGTCTTCGGACTCAATTAAGTAATCAGTTCTCTTAGTGCAGTTTCTGCGAATCCGCAAAAACTGTCCGACCGGAAGGTTGTCTCGCAGACCACGAGGGTGATAGCTGCTGTACCTGAGAAGGGAATTCCGTTCAGTGGGTTTTCTGTATAAGGTAGTGCAAAGTTTATCATCTTCACTGAAGATCTTTAGGTCGAGGAATGGTATCTCCTGAGTGTCAGACTGGATGGTAAACTGAATATCATGGTCGCACTGGTTAAGCCATTCGTGGAACAGATTGAGTTGAGCTATGTCGCCATTCCAAATCAATAATATATCATTCTCAGGTACAGCAGCTATCACCCTCGTGGTCTGCGAGACAACCTTCCGGTCGGACAGTTTTTGCGGATTCGCAGAAACTGCACTAAGAGAACTGATTACTTAATTGAGTCCGAAGACCTAAGTGCCAGACTAATTTCAAGGGGGTACCCCAAACGTTTGGTCAAAAGGGCCCAGAAGAGAGCCTGGTACAATCCTCGGGAAACCTTACTCACGGCCAAGGAACCTGCAGCATCAGCCAAGAATAAAATGATTTGTGTCACAACATTTTCTACCAGAAGCAATGCAGTTAAAAAGATTATCAACAAGCACTGGAGCCTTGTATCAACTGAGATTAATCAACCAAATCTACCTATGCATTCCTTCAGAAAAGCGATGAGTATTAAGGACCATGTCGTCCATTCTTTCCTTGAGGATCCAGTGGAACCAACCATCCAGTCACTTTGGAATCTACCACCTGTGATAGGACATTTCAAATGTGGGTCGTGCAAAGCATGCTCAACAACAATCCAATCCAAAAACTTTGTTTACAAACATCACAATGTTACGCTTCATTCCCATACTAACTGTAATTCTACCAACGTTATTTATGGGATCGTATGTCCATGTGGCCAATTATATATTGGCCAAACACAGCAGAAGATCAAAGTGAGAATATTGCAACACCAAAGTAGAATAAGATGCCATGTCACTGGAGCACCACTAGTTGAGCATTATAGCCAGTTGGGACACAGCCCTGACCAAATGCAGTGGATTGTGATAGAAAAAACCAATTTGGGGCCCAGGGGAGGTGACATATCCTCTATCCTTACGATTAGGGAATGTAAATGGATGATCCGCTTTGATACCATCAATATGGGTTTGAATGAACAAGATCCCAGTAATGCACAATTGGCCATTCTCAGCAACTAGGCATTTTTGGTGACTGTTGGTCTTTATCTGTCCCTGACTAGCTTGATGATAATTGTCATCTCACGAGCATTTGTTATGTTGTTCATCGGATGCATTTGATGATAACTAATGTGTATATGCATGTATATAGTTTTCTATGTAGCCAATGCATTCTTTCCCATTCAAGGATTACCATCCAAGTCTGTGTGTTTTTTCTAAGTTCTTTAACTCCATTAACTTGAGCAATGTGGAACTTCCTGCTGAACCTTTGCCACTGTCATCGGCCCATATACATGTCATACATGTTTTCATAATGCTTGATGTTCACTGTTTCCAACTCGATTTGTTCTTGAATAATGTACATCTGCTCCATTTGTGCTTTTTCTATGCCTAGCCATTATGTGCAATATAGACGCGATGCTAGCATTGTATTTATCCAGGTTGCATTAATTTGTCCAGAATCATTTACGTGGTATTTACAACGCTAACTATTGTCATGAAAAGTGTATAACTACCTTTACTATCTATTAATTGAGTCATGAGGAACTTCCTTCTGAACCTTTGCCACTGTCCACGGCCTATATACATGTTAAACATGTTTTCATAATGTTTGATGTTTATTGTCTCCAACTTGATTTTCCCTGAATAATGTACATCTGCTATGCTTGTGCGTTTTCTATGCCTAACTATTATGTGCAATATAGACGCGTTGTCAGCATTGTATTTATCCAGGCTGCATTTAACTAATTACGTGGTATTTACAAGGCTAACCACTGTCAAGAAAAGTGTAGAATTGTCCTGATTATCCCTGAGTTACACGGGCCCAACCTCCCCCTTTCTTTTAGAAATGTATTTTTTTTAGAAATGTATTAATGTAATATCCTTTAACTATTCGGAAGAAAACAACCTCTGTTGTCTTTCTTCTAATACATTTTGACTGCAAGCATCTAGCGTCTGCGCCGTGCTGCACGTCATGTGGCCCGGGCCTCTCTATTTTAACGATCACTCAGTGTTGATTTAGTGCTTTGTTCACAAACTCTGAGGACAGCCTTTGCTGCTGCTGCCCACGGTAAGGGATGCTCTCCCCCTGTACGTTGGTTTTTAGCTGTTCGATTTAATTCCGTGTAAGATTAAATGGTCGAGGGTTAAGTCTGTTTAGCATTTTTGGCACTCAGTTTGATTTAAAAGTACACATTTTTCTTTGCTTATGGTGAATTTATACTCTTGCTCGATATTCTCTGTTTGACAATCCGCTTTCTCTTCTGAGTAATGGTTTCCTCATTGAGGCTCGACCTGTATACATGACCCTACTTGCATATTCGTAATATATTACTCCTTAAACAAGGGTATAGATCTCTGGCTGTTGCCTTTCCCACTGCGACCCGTAGCTTATCTGGTGGGTCTCATGTTGAGTGTGCTGGTTAGTCTCAAATCTAATGAACTTTCTTTTGCTGATGATAGCTCTTGGTACCTTGTCCCTTGCGCTGTATTTCCTCTAGGTTTGGGTTTTAAGTGTTTTTACATTGCCGTTCTTTCACTTTATTTTTAGAGGCTTAATTTCGTTGTGATTAATTTCACTTTTCCCACCGATGGTGCGCCACGCCGTGTGACTTTGGAGGTATTAATTTCTCCGGTGCGACTTTGATCATAAATGAGTAAGTCACTCTCTCTCCGGTTTTTTGCGATTTTCAATGAATCCTTTATTTATTTTGTGGATCATTATAATGACACCTCATAATTCTTTGTAGGTGTCACTCACCCCACCCTCAATTGGAGCCTATCTGCCCCTGCGCCATTTGACGCCAAGTCAACATTGACTATATGTCCACCTTTGAATATGGTAAATATAGCGATTACTTCCTTAATGAGTCCCTTTCACTTTCCCTGGTGGGACCCGAAATTCTTTTGTAATACTGACTTAATATCATTGTAGGTGCCATTCCTCCGTGTTACACCATCACCCTTGTCCTGAAGAAGACCCCGTTAGTAAGGAGCCAACTAACCTACCCATGTCTTGGGGTCGAAACGTCGACAATATGACATTGCCAGTACTCTCAACAGTGTAACTTACACTGTGTTCTTCTGTTTTGTACATGGTTTTTGTAAACAATCTATATTCAAACTAATGAACTTCGTCTGGATTTTGTGGCTTAAAAATTGTTTTGCCTTACAATTAAGTTGTGACAGTTTGATATAATTTATATGTCACTTCCCCCTTTTACCTCACCTGAATTCACTACCCCCTTCCTTCCCATGGCACCCCGCACTATTTGACAAATGCCTAATCTATTTATAAAAATGTGTATCTTGCCAACGTGTGATTAAATAACACTTTGACATCATTTTTTTGTATCCTTTGATATCGATTCTGTGTTAACTCTAAAAAGTTTATATATTCTGGGACCATCTTTCCCTTATACTGTCTAAATACCCAGGTCCCAGCGATTTTTGGGTTTACCCTTTGCTTTAACGTTCCAAATGCAAGTAGCAGGAGTGGTTGAGTTGAGCAAATATTATCCTATGAAATGTACTCCACGTTGAAACTGCTTTTTCTCAACCAATCACAAAGATGCTTTTTCACAAAACTAATGTGCACCCTACTTTTAAAAAAGAATGCTTTTCATCTCCCAATCACGTATCGTTTTGTATGGCAAAAAAAAGTAGTTCCCCCATCTTTAAACATATCTCTTATTCTACCAAGGAACTGCACGGGCTACAGACATCTTTCTATACCTTCCAGCCATACCTTCAAAATGCTAGTGTGGTTCGTAGGACATAGCTATATTTTCTGGTGCAAGAGGTATGCAGAACACAGACGTATTGACTTAGACCTAGGTTTACAAAAGCGTGGACATTAAATGGTTTGCACAGAGAAGATTGAAGTGGAACCAATTGCTACCTTTGGTTAAAACCTCTTTGAATCTTCCACACCCTGACCTCATGATTGTGCATTGTGGTGTAAATGACCTAGGCACATTGACTGGGGTAGGTTTGGAAATGCTTCTGAAGGACACCTTTGGACACCTCTGCTCAGAACCATGTGACTCTGGGCAATAGCTCACTTAATAGCTCGCATAATTTCCACGCCGACCTCGAGGGCCTTCAGACCCATACGGGTGAGTAGTTTGCGCTTTATAAATACCGTATTGATTTGATACGCACAGATTTACCTACGCACTCCCTGTATAACACCCCCTAAGCACCATACACAAGTTACAATGTTCGAAACAAAAGTTCCTCCGAGTAGGAATAACTACATGCTGACACTACTTGACAGATGTGGCACAGCGGCCAAAGCACATGACTTCACAGCATATGACACATAGTTTGGACTCACGCTTTCATCCCCGACTCCGGCAGCACCTCAGCTTAGCACCATGAGACTCTAGACAATACCTCACATATTTTCCGTACCCCAGGACTTTCAAACCAGTAGGAGTCAGTAGTTTGTCCTAGTAGGTGTAAACACATGCTGACACTACTTCCACAGGTGTGCTGCAGCGGCCAGGGCAGATGACTTCACACCATAAGACACACAGTTTAAGCTCACGCTTTCATCCCCGACTCCCGCAGCAGCTCACCTTAGCAGCATCAGACTGTACGCAATACTTCACTTAATTTCTGTACCCAGCCCTTTCAGACCGGTAGGTATGAGTAGTTTGCTTCACACCCCCTCTATAGCACACCCTAAACACCTCACAGAGGTTACAGTGGTCCTACCCTCCTCTTTCCTACTTTTTCCCCCTTTTTTCCGCCTACTCACTTCGACAGAATCACAAAATGGCAGCCAACACTTCCTAGTTGCAACCGCTCGCAGCGCTCCCAACCATTAAACAGCAAGCTCGTGCTCGTAACGCCTCAGCCAATCAGATGGCAGAATATCCAAATATAGATATCTGTAAATGTCAATATTTCTCAAAAACTGCTGAACAGATTTACACCAAATAAACATAAACGTGCTTTCTAGACCAAGACCCTTCTCCCAGCCAAATTTGGGGTAATTCTGTTCACTCGTTCGACCTGTAGCCTTGTCTAAAGTTTCCTATAGAAATTAACATTTAGAAAACACGTTTTGGGACCCCCCTTTTTTCTCGGCCCCCCCTTGATGACTCACCCCCAATCTTTCAACATAGGAGCTGATATGAACAAATAATTAGTAGGTAGTTATAGTTAGGACCAAGTTTCCATAGGAAGAGCATTTTTTGTTTTGCTTATAACTTTGGCGTCGTTTGATGAATCTTCATGAAATTTTCTAAACAAATTCTTTGTTCATATCAGCTCCTATGTGGGAGGCTTGGGGGTGATTTGTCAAGGGGGGGTGAGAAAAAAGGGGGGTCCCAAAACATGGTTTCTCCATGTTAATTTCCATAGGAAACTTTAGACAAGGCAACAGGTCGAATGGGTGAACGGAATTGCCCCAAATTTGGCAGGGAGAAGGGTCTAGGCTTAGAAAGCACGCTTTTGTTTATTTGGTGTAAATCCGTTCAGTAGTTTTGGAGAAATATCGAAATGTACAGATATCAATCTCTGGGAATTCTGCCATCTGATTGGCCTAGGCGTTACGAGCACGAGCTTGCTGCTTATTGGCTGTGAGCGGTGCGAGCGGTTGCAACTAGGAAGTGTTGGCCACCATTTTGTGATTCCATTGAAACAAGTAAGGGGGAAAAGGGTGAAAAAAGTAGGAAAGGGCAGGGTAGGAGCACTGTAACGTCTGTGGGGTGTTTAGGGTGTGCTATACAGGGAGTGTGAAGCAAAGTATTTAGTCCTACCTGTGTGAAAGCGTTGTTTTGCCAAGAGTGAGAGGGTGCTGAGGTGAGGTACCGGTACACTCGGGGATGAAAGCATGCGCCTAAACCATGAGCTGAGTGCTGTAAACTGATGTGCTGAAGTATTTATTCCTACCGGTGTGAAAGTACTGTTTTGCGCAGAGTGAGATGCTGCTGAGGTGAGGTGCCGGTACACTCAGGGATGAAAGCATGCACCTAAACCGTGAGCTGAGTGGTGTAAACTGATGTGGTCTGGGCGCTGTGGTATACTGGCCGCTGTAGTATAGCTGTGCAGGTGGTGTTGGTATGCGTTTAGAGTATAGCGGGAGTGGGAAGCAAACTACTCACTGGTACTGGTCTGAAGACTGGGATGAAACCGTGAGCGTAAGCCGTGATCTGACTGCTGTAAAGTGATGTGTGTGGGCGTTGTAGGATACTGGCCACTTTAGCATGTCTGTGTAAGTGGTGTTATTATGCGTTTATATGATACAGGGCGTGGGAAGCGAACTACTCACCTCTACTTTCTGAAGACTCGAATGCAGTGTTTTCGGAAGCAGGAATAAAGAAATAATCGTGAAGAATATAATGCAGAATGTTGCAATGCCACAGAAGAGCAATGGTGAAATCAGGTGTGTCTAGGAAAGTGTGTGTGTGTAATAGGAAGGAGGAATAAAGAAATAATCGTGAAGAATATAATGCAGAATGTTGCAATGCCACAGAAGAGAAATGGTGAAATCAGGTGTGTCTAAGAAAGTGACTGTGTGTAATAAAGCGATGGAGTCTGAAAGTTATATAAAGAGTGTCTTTATTTAAGTGACATAAATGGATCCACTGGTGCAAGAGGTAACGCATTCAGTTGAGGCAAATTCCAACCGGTTCTGCTGTATTCAAACGTAAGCTCTTGCATCAGTGAATTCCACATTACATGTTACAGTTCCATGTGACATAATACTTATTACACTTGAATGACTTGAAATTCTATAATGAAAATTAAGGTAGGATACGATTAGCACATGTATCCTTTAAGAAAAGAAACAAAAAATAATTGTAAAGTGTAGTCATCAAACTTCTTCGGTACCCTGGTACTCCTTTGTTGTAACACAAAATTATCAACAGTAGAACACTCAGCAATCTCTTGTACGGTAGATTCAATCTGGTGTGTGTTAGAATTGGTAATAGTTCTAGTCACATCGGAACTTTGAGGAGGAACACAAAATTGTGCTTCTGAGAAGCACATTAGGTACCCTTCTTGTCAAACCATACATTGTCTTCAGCTCTTTCAAAAAATAAATCTTGTGCAAAGAGCTAAGGCACCGAGCTGAGGCAAACTGATTCTGTTATATTCAAATCTGAAGTTGCTGCATTAGTGAATTCCACATTACATGTAACAGTTCCATGTGACATAAACAATAGCTAAACAGAGGTAGGTTAGCACACTGTGCCAACAGTTCCTAAACAATGTTGTGTTTTTTTATGTTGATCGCTAGCTCGTGAGTAGAGGCTGAGGATGAGTAAATTTGTGTGAAAGAGTTTCGTGGATAACAGGCAGGCAGAGAGATGTGTGCACAAAGAATAGAGATGGTTTCAAAATGGGCATCAGGTTTAGGCTAATTTAGCAAGTAAATAGTGTATTTGGATAGGTCATGCATCACCCATCCCTTGTTAGACTGGAGATGTAAGGGGCAATAATGAAAACAGAGTTCAAATGCCTGAGCATACTTAGAAAGTTATTATATGAAAATAGTTCAATTGAAGTGTATTAAAAAAATGTAAAGGAAAAACTCAAAATTGGTAAAAATCAATCCAAGAAGAACGTGAATTTCTTACAAGTCTTGAAGATTGCAGTCCGGACGTTCTTCAGCGGCTTGAGATGCGTAATGTTCCAAGAGGCAATTGTTGCCATCGTGTGAGAAAAGCGAAGCGATCCAATTCATATCTTCGAAGGGACAGTAATGTTCAGCGAATGTTGGAGTGGCAATTTGAATTGGCAGGCAATCTGCGATGTTGTTAAAGGTCGTACGTTGCAGTAGATCTTTCGCGGCTGCGTGGAAATCCAATTCCTCCACGATACCTTTTTGCGTTGCATCCACCATTGCTCTACTGCCTGAACAATCGAGTTCATGGATTTCAAGATACTCCATTACCTGCTGGATATCGGGAGCGATTGTTGGGATGTTGGCAAGGCATACATCCATTCGCCAGTTGAATTGGCAAGTTTTGAGATAGAAAGATAGTTTCACGCAGATTGTATATGTGTAAATAAATGCCATGTTGTAGCTGGCTCCGATAATAGATAGAGGCAGGCAGCCGAAAAGTTGTTTTTTCACGGTATTGATGTAGCTTCGCGTAGAGGCGTATTCTGACGGAGATGCTTGTTACCACAGGGAGCGCAGTCATTTTTACAAGCAAAAATAGTAGTAGGATGGCCGTAAAGAGAGCGAGAATTTTGGGAACTATTCCTGTTATTCCAGAGATGATCGAATAAATGAAGTGTGGTATTATACGAAAAACAGTTCGAAAGGCTATGAGAAGGCCGGAGGAGACCGTATTAAAAAAGTGTGCCAGACCTTGAGTGTGAGATGTGTTGAAAATTGGGTAACAATTCACAAAGTGTAATGGGAGGTTCGAATTTAAAAGGGACTGTATTTTACTGCAGGTGATAAAAAAAATTGCAGAACTTCTGTTGTGAAGAAAAGCGCTTTAGTTGGTTAGTTTAATGACATCTTTTTGCAAAGTAGGGATTCAAGGCCAAGTTGAAGTTTGGGAGTTAGTTTGTGTGGGTGGGAGTAGACATTGCTACAGGAAGTCACTTGGTTTGAAACAGTAAGGACATACGGTATGCCACCTCACATTCCGTAGGAGTGCATGTTATTGAGGAGCAGATAACTGCCGTTAGAAAGCTGTGTGAATGTTGGGTGATTGTGGGAGTTGGCGTGCTTTCAAGAAAGCAGGCAAGATTGGGGGCTGTAAGTTTAGAAGTGTCATGCAGTTGGAAATTCTTGCATAGTAATGAATGACTGCCATTGTGGTCACAGTTCGCACCTGTGAGAAAAACGTCTGTATGCTCTTTAAGACAGCAATATGTAAATGGGAGAAACCACTGCTCGTGAATAAACGCGCTACCTTATATAATCGCATACAACATGACAAACAACATGTACACCTATCACACACAACAACACTACGTACTGTGGGAACCGTGGCTAGCCATGTACACAAACCAAACATGGCATAGCACCTCTTTCACTCAATGCAGAATGCAGGGAGAGATGGGAGCAAAGTATGTGCGAAGGTGGCAAGTGATTCTCGATTATAAATGTATACAATGCAAAGTGTTGAGGGGATGTGCCGGACAGACTTGAGTATGCAGAGCACACACATATACATGTGAACATACACTGATGGTCTTTTGAGTGAAGTAGATAGTGGACAGAACCATAATAGTACAGTCAGTAGGGAAGATTTCAAAAACATAGCGAGTACATGCACTTTCCCCCCCCCAAAATCTTTAACTTAGTGGGCTGGCTCGGCGTATGCAAGGCTAGTGTAGGGGTATGAATAAAAGGCACTTTTCTCTGGGTGTGGTTCTCTTCCGGAATGGCGAACATGTCTGCCAGGTCTGCGCAGCTTACACCGCCATGAGGTTGTCCTCGTGAGTGAAGGTGGCTGCTTGAATTATGCTCTCAGCCTGCTGGTACTCAGAAACCGTTGTGGCCGCTGCGATGCATATATACCCCACAGATCACCTTTTGCTACCGCATTATGTGAAAGAGGGACCACCGCGTGCCGGTGGAAGCTCCTGGGGTGAGATCTGCGAAGTTGGAAGGTTCCTCAGGTCAACGCTGGCTACCACGACAATGGCACATAGCGTTCAGTTTGAGGCCCAGCAGCGTGGAGTGCTCTGTATACTACTAACACAGTAGTCGAACAGGTACCAACAGTGAAACGGTGTCTTGATCCCACAATGGACGATGTTAGAACTGCATCTGAGAGTGGAGATGAAGGTACTCTCTTGGAGCAGGTGCAACTAACTGTAGGTCACAATAGTGGAACGGTGTATTGATTCCAGAATGGACGATGTCTGATATTACTTGCTAGTGGTTTTTCACAGAACTCCTTCTGTTCACGTGCATCAGACTCTGTGCTTCTGTAGGTAATTGCTGGACATGATTATTGGGCTTGGCTGACTGCAGTGGCTGGAGTACACCGTGCTATAGCAGGTCCGAACAGTGAAACGGGGTCTTGATCCCACAACGGACGATGTTAGAACTGCATCTGAGAGTGGAGATGAAGGTACTGCCTTCAAGCAGGTGCTACCAACTCTAGGTCCCAACAGTGGAAGGGTGTCTTGATCCCACAATGGACTATGTTAGAACTGCATCTCAGAGTGCAGATGAAGGTCCTCCCTTCGACCAGGTGTAACCAACTATAGGTCCCAACAGTGAAACGGTGTCTTGATCCCACAATGGACGATGTTAGAACTGGATCTGAGAGTGGAGATGAAGGTACTCCCTTCAACGAGGTGCAAGCAACTCTAGGTCCCAACAGTGGAAAGGTGTCTTGATCCCAGAATGGACGATGTCCGATATTACCTGCTGCTGAGTTTTCAGAGAACTCCCTCCGTTGAGGTGCATCAGACTCTGTTCTTCCTTAGCTAGTTGCTGCACATGATTATTTGGCTTGGCTGACTGTAGTGGCTGGAGTACACCATGGAACAGCAGGTCTGAACAGTGAAACAGGGTCTTAATCCCACAATGAACAATGTAAGAACTGCATCTGAGAGTGGACATAAAGGTACTCCCTTCGACCAGGTGCTACCAACTTTAGGTCCCAACAGTGGAACGGTGTCTTGATCCCACAATGGACTATGTTAGAACTGCATCTCAGAGTGAAGATGAAGGTACTCCCTTCCATCAGGTGCAACCCACTCTAGGTCCCAACAGGGGAACGGTGTCTTGATCCCACAATGGACGGTGTCCGATATTAACTGCTGCTTGCTTTTCACAGAACTGTTTCCGTTGAGGTGCATCAGTCAGTCTCTGTGCTTCCGTAGTTAACTGCTGCACATGATTATTGGGCTTGATTGACTGTAGTCGGAGGACTACACCGCGGTACAGAAGGTCCGAACAGTGAAACGCGGTCTTGATTATATGATTGAGGATGTCAGAAGTTAAAGTCTGTGATGATTTCTGTGTACCCCCTCCGACCAGGTGCAACCAACTCTGTGCATCCGAATCCAACAGCATGTGGCTGTGAGGTTAATGACTACTGCCTCTGGCTTACACTGTGGTCAGCAGGGCTCACAATTCAGATCGAGTTGTGATTGTTTAATTACAGAATTCAGTACGCAACTAACTACAACGGTTTGAAATATACAGAATATTCTTTTAGTATATTTGCTTGAAGAATTTTTTTTAAATGAGTTATATGTTTAGTACAATGGTGAAATTCATCTTGCAAGTTCAAAGGAACACTGAATAGTCTACACTGTGGACAGTAGAAATCGCAATTCAATTTTTTTTGATTTATTTATTGCAGAGTTTTCTGTAATTTATGTTGTATTTTGGAAGAGGAAGTGAGAAAGTATTAATGGTTGTCTGTGTGACTAATGACTTCAATTTACACTGCAGACAACAGTATTCACAATTCAGATTGAGTCGGTATTGTAGATGGCGCAGTCCTGTAGGAAAAGACATTGCAGCACTGTGCTCTGTCCGCACCATCCATACGCTTTATCGCAGGCTCTGCACATGCTTTTTCCTGCTTTGCGTACTACAAACTGTGTAGCTCAAGTCCACCTTATGTAGCTGTGGGTCTTTTCTGACCGCTCTCTCTGGCCTACACTGCAGAGAGCAGTGTTCACAATTGAGATGGAGTCACTATTGCAGATGATGCAGTGTTGATGGCAGCAGACATTGCTGCTAGTACGGACCGCTCGCAGCACGCCTCATCGCTGGCTGTGCGCATGCTGAATGCTTTTGATGTGGCTATCTGAGTGCACTAGAACTGCTGGACCCTTTATGATACAATCTTTTTGTGTATTATTTCAGATATAATGCCTGTATCTCAGTATAACACAAGTTATGGTTTTTTACGATAGAATCTTTTCCGTATTTATTTACATCTACTGTCCCTACCTTACTGCAGCACAAACTATTGACCCTTTTATTATTGAATCTCTGTGTGTGATCCAATGATTACTGTTGTAGTTGATGCTAGCAGCAACCTTTCCCTGAGGGCTGGTTAACACTCACCGCACATGCATCCAGCACAGACGTCACTAGATATGTGACCCTTGTAATAAAAAGGAGTCGAGCGCACGTGCCCATATCCACTTCCACTATCTATCTGTGTCATTATCTGTGTCATTATCTATGCATGATACTTCCCCTGGGCCGTACCACATTACATTGTGCTGTGGATAGAGTATGCAACCGTGTTACCTCTGGCAGTGGGGAAAAGTTCTATTATGTAGCTTTTAGATGCATGGTTATCACAGGCGGAAGGCTGCTTTACAGTGCATGAATATTGATGAAGATGATGGTTGCATGTTGTGTGTACTGTCAGATATGTCTACATAGAAAAAGTTTTCAAAAAAGCTCTGCAAGTAGAAGAGGAGTCTCTCATCAAACGCTGTAGAGAGAATGGCGAAAATGGGTGAGGTCCTCCAACTGTTACCATGTGGAAATGTTATGAACCAATCAAATGCTTTTCTTTAAGGTCACATGGCAATCGCGCAGCGAGCGTGCAAGGAGGCCGCACCCGACGCGATTTTGAGAAAATATTACCATAATATACGTTTATTACAGTTAGAAATATACAAATGTTTAAAATATTTTAGATTATCGCTTACTTTCATATACACTTTAAAGTTATGTAGATAAAGTTTTGAGACATACAAAAAAAATGAGGGAATGGCATACCCGGCGGGGCACCATACGTCTATGATGTAACACAGGGTCTGGCAGCGTGCAGTCATTGCATACGCAACGTGCAGCAGGTGCGACCCCATATGTACATGACGTAACGCGCGGCTTAGTATTGCGTACCCGTCGCATACCAAAGTAGCAGCTGGCACGACCTCATACGTATATATTCTTATATAGGTGACTAGGTGCCACGAACTCGTCGGATACGAAATGCGCATCATTTCAATATGGCAGATAGGATTTGTGTGCTGATGGAGCTTGGTAGACTACCGGTACGAGACACTAGTTTTCTAAGGAAAAAAGAAAATTATATAGATTATTTTTTTGAAGATATAAAACATTACATAATTTTTAAAGTTAAAAAAAGGTTTATAGAGTTCGAAAATAATATTTAAAAAATTTGAAAAAACATAGGTTTTATAAATATTAAAATATGAAATTAACATTTAAAAAACGATGCAAAATTCACTGAATAAAGCATAGGTTTTACAGACATTATAGTTTGGAATTAGCATTTAAAAAACCTTAGAAATTCACTGAAAAAACAATAGGTTTCAGAGACTTTATAGTTAGTTGAACATTTCACTCATAGAAAACCATAGAACTTCCCCTGTTATAATTAGTTGAGCTAACTATAACTCATGTCCCCGCAATGCACTGCTGATGATGTCACAGATTACGTCATTCATGACATGGCTAGTGACATCACTGATTACATCATCCACGTGAAAATCTGATGCACCTCATCAGACCCTAATGTAATAGTTGATACACACACTCTAAAATAGACTATCATTTTAAAAACCTTGAACACACCAATACCAGTTAGTACATATCCACTCACTAATTCCTAGGTCTACACTCACATCTATTCATTCACCCATACAGTCACTCATACATACAGTAAGCCATCAATACAGCATTATCATATCCAGTCACATATCTATACAGACACACACCGCCTCTCAATGATAGTTATTCACACATGTAGTCAGTAATGGAAATAATCAATCACAGTTTTATTTACTCACCTGTACAGTTACGCATATACCACATCACTTATTTAAACATATACTAACGCATACTTCCACCCTAATACAATAACTAATACAAGCACACACTGATCCATACAGGCACTGTCACAATCACTCAGTCTCACATATAGTCATTTATACACTCCAACACTAATATATACTGCCTTTCACATATGCAGTTACTTGCACATATACCGCTGAGGCATCCATTTACTCACCAATACACTCAAATACACACTCACCGAGCCATACAGCCCTTCACGGATATAGACTTGAACACATATACCCAGTGAATTATCCACTCACACATCTATGCACAGTCGTACCCCCCACCCATCCACACAGACACTTAGGCACCCATACAGATACTCAGACAATCAATCAATAGCCATATAGATCCTCATTTAACTGCTAACCAACACATGCAATCGCTTACACACCAACTGACAACCTAAACCATGTGAATGTCTGTATCAGTCGCTATTCATGCATTAAGTAAGACACAATTAATCACTCACTTATACAGTCAGTTAAACACCTACTTAATCATCCATCCTGACTCTTATACACCGATTCATTCTTCAATACACCTTGGCATATAGATATATATATATATATATAATACATATTTACATTTTATAGAAACACATAGTCACTGAATGATATCATCAGTGATGTCACTGACCATGTCATGAATGATATAATATGTGACGTCATCAGCTGTGCATTGCGGGGGCATGAGTTATAGTTAGCTCAACTAACTATAACAGGAGAAATGCTATGGTTTTCCATGAGTGAAATGTCCAACTAACTATAATGTCCCTGAAACCTATGGTTTTTTCAGCGAATTTCTAAGGTTTTTTAAATGCTAATTCCTAACTATAACGTCTGTAAAACCTATGGGTTTTTCAGTGAATATATATATATATATATATATATATAAAATTCACTGAAAAACCCATAGGTTTCAGGGGCGTTATAGTTAGCTGGACATTTCACTCGTATGAAACCATAGAAATTCCCACGTTATAGTTAGTTCAGCTAACTATAACTCGCGTGCCCTCAATGCACTGCTGATGATGTTACATATTACATCACTCATGACCTGGTCAGTGACATCACTGATGACATCTCAAATAACATAATTGATGACATCACTGATGACATCATCAAGTGAATGTGTGTTTTTCTGAAAATTAAATCTGTTTTATATATGTACATCTCAAGTTCTATGGAAAAATAAATGGGTATATAAGTGTCTAAATGGGTTATTTCTTTTGTAAAATTGATTGTATAACTGACTGATTGTCTATCTTAGTGAATACATAGGTTAGCGAGTAATGTTTAACTATGTAAATATCTGAATAAATTTCTCACTTTGTGTATAAGTGGCTGCATGGGTTGGTGAGTAGCTACATGAGTGTCTATATGGGTTATTAGTTGGTTTTTTGACTATCAGTATGAGTGTCTTAGTGTCTATTTGGTTAGGTGGGGGTATTACTTAGTGCATAGATGCATGAATGAGTGATTCACTGTTTGTATGTGTTGAACACAGCATGTATGCAGGACTGTATGGGTGGATGAGTGTGTGTATGGGTGTGTTAGTGAGTGAATGACTGTCTCAATAGTGTCTTTATGAGTAACCTCATATGTTTTAAACTAGTATATGTGAGTATTGGTGTATGTGAGAGTGAGAGATTGGAAGAGTTCCTGTATAAATAAGTATGTGTTTCTATAAGTGATTGTTTAAGAGAGTAAGTATGTGTAAGTTTCTGTAGAAGTAAGTGTGGTGGTGTGTGTATAACTGTATATACAAGTAAATGGATGTTTGATACTTTGTTTGAATGTGTGACTGTGTGTGTGTGAGTAACTCTGTGGATGAGTGTCAGTGTGTAACAGGATTTATAGGTGTATGAGTACATATGATGAGTGAGTACATATATGAGTGACTGTATAGAACTGTTGGTGAATGAGTGAATGTGTTTGTAAATCTTGGAATTACTGAATAGGTGTGTTGTAACTGGTATTGGTATCTCCATTGTTTTGAAAAGGTTGGTTTCTATTTTTGAGTGTGTGTATCAAAGGTTATATTAGGGTGAGAGGAAGTCTGCCACTCTATCACAAGGATGATGTCAGCAGTGATGTCATTTGAGATGTCATCAGTGATGTCATGAGTGATGTCACTGAACATGTCATGAGTGATGTAATATGTGACGTCATCAGCAGTGCATTGCGCGTGCGCGAGTTATAGTTAGCTGAACTAACTATAACGTGGGAATTTCTATGGTTTTGTACGTGTGAAATGTCCAGCTACCTATAACGCCCCTGAAACCTATGTTTTTTTCAGTGAATTTCTAAGGTTTTTTAAATGCTAATATTCAACTATAACATGCCTGAAACCTATGGTTTTTTCTATAAATTTAAAAGTTTTTTTTAATGCTAGTTTCGAACTATGCCTACAGAGGTAGGACATGTGAAGAAAGAAGAAAAATGCACAGAAAGAAGCAAAAGAAATGCAGAAAGAAGAAACAGAAGTCCTCAAAGATGAAGAGAAGTGCATGAAGAAGCAAGACGTGTGCAGAAAGAACCAACAGAGCAGCAGAAAGAGGCCTTGTTACAAAATCATCCTGTGCCCACAACTTTTTCAGACGGGTACTGGTGTTAACTGACTCTGACTAACCAGAACTAGAGCCAGTGGTATGCTAAAAGACACTTAGAATACAGTGAAAACACCTACATACACTAGGGAACACTATGCGTTGGGGTACACCTGTGATTAGCATGACCTCCTCTGTAAGCCCCTAGTATATAATAGCGCAGGGGGATGAAAACTACCTCTTAAAATGTGCCACAGGGTGCGTTTGCACACTGCTGAAGGGAGGGGGGGCCTAAGATGACATGTGTGCAAACACGCCCTGTGGGCGTTTTAAGTTGGGGGATAAAGTCCCCTTGAATCCTGAGGGTCCCTGGGGGCCAGTTAACCCACCAGGTATGTCCAGTAAGTGCCACAGAGTTGCATTGCAGAGAGGTGTAAAATGGGGCATGGCCTCGGGCCACCTCTCTGCAACGCAGCTCTGTGGTACTTACTGGAGGTACATGGTGGGCTAGTTGGACCCAGGGACTCTCAGGATTGAAAGGGAATTATTTCCCCAACTTAAAACGCACCACAGGGTGTGTTTGCACACATCACCTCAGGCCCAGTCCCCTCCCTTCACCACCGTGTAAACACACCCTGTGACTGTTTTAAGTTGGGAGATTAAGTCCCCTTGAATCCAGGGTGTCCCGAGGGTCCAACCAGCCCACTAGGTACCTCCAGTAAGTGCCACAGAGCTGCATTGCAGAGAGGTGTAAAAAGGGGCACGGCCTGGATCACCTCTCTGCAAGGCAGTGCAGTGGCGCTTACTGGAAGCACCTGGTGGGCTAGTTGTCCCCCAGGGGCCCTCAGGATTGAAAGGGAATTATTTCCCCAACTGAAAATGCGCCACAGGACGTGTTTGCACACGTCACCTGAGGCCCCGTCCCCTCCCTTCACCACTGTGTAAACACGCCCTGTGGCTGTTTTAAGTTGGGAGATTAAGTCCTCTTGAATGCTGAGGGTCCCTAGGGTCCAACTAGCCCACTAGGTACCTCCAGTAAGCGCCACAGAGCTGCATTGCAGAGAGGTGTAAAAAGGGGCGTGGCCTCTGAACACATCTCTGCAACGCAGCTCCCTGGTGCATACTGAAGGTACCTGGTGGGCTAGTTGGCCCCAGGAACCCTCAGGATTGAAGGGGAATTAATTCCACAGGGGACCTCAGGATTGAAAAAAAATTAATAACCCCAACCTATAACGTGCCACAAGGTGAGTTTGCACACATGTCACCTCAGGCCCCGCCCCTTCCCTTCACTACTGTGCAAACGCGCCCAGTGGCGCATTTCTCTTTCTTAAAATGCTATGCCAATTTGAATGCTATCATTTGCTACAAATGTCTATAATAATGAAAAGAAAACACAGCAAAATATTTGGAAAGTCACCCTTTAGAAATACTTTAATCAACAGTAAAATCATTACTGAAGCGTTGTTGTAAATTCTGTAGTTACCTGTCCACTGATCCATTCCAATATGATGGCCACTTACATCTGTTAGTAAGATTACAGTGGCATTTGCGTAATTTATACCATTGTCTGTTTTTGCTTCAATATTCCCCTAAAGAGACTAGGAGCACCGGTGGTGACGGGAAACCCATAGTGCAAAGGGTAATGATAGCCCGGCAGTTGGACAACTCTCTCTTCAAGGTGAATGCAGTGCCTGGCCTTCCACCTGTGATATACAAATTTGATTGGATGGATTCTTTAATAGAAAATGACTCAATAACCTTTCTATTGCTTCTGCAGCATGCCAACACCTATAACACAGTTATTTTGGAAAATAAATTGTGTTTTTGCATAAAAATCAAAAGCTTTAATATGGCTGAGTTTATTAACTCTAAATTAAAAGGTGGTATTTGATAGGAAAATGTGGGTATTTTTCTTGGAAACTAATACGATGATGTTGTGGGACAAAATATTAAATCATAGTGGCCCAATACACAGCCTGTGAGCCAGCTGCATCCAGCAGATCTCTCACACCCATCATTATAAAAAACGTTCCTGCCATTCTATAAGCTGCACCAGTGCATATTTTTGCTGCATGTGGAACAGGCAGCACATGATAATCATATTTGAGGACTACGTGGAATCCCCCAAAGTATACATTTTAGCCATGACTTTTACAGACAAGCATTGGCATAGCCAATAGTTCTCGCTTTTGGGACCATATAAGTATTTAGTTATGCAGCACAATATCCTTGGTGCAACAACATCACCTGTTGCATGGTGAAACACTAAAAAGGTCCCAAAGGCGAGACCTATTGGCTATGCCAATGCTTGTTTCTGCATGTGGACTGCACCTCCTTTTTGACTTTACTTCATTTGGGCTTTCACAGGGCCATGGACCTCCACGTCAACCGTGTGGTATGAGGTTTCTTTGGTTCCGCATGAGAAAATGTGCAGTAGTGAAGCGCAACTAGTGTTCGGTAATAAGAGTATAAAAATACCAACAGATAATCTACTATGTTAATCTGCAATGTATTGAATATTTTATTTTTGCTTTTTCATAATACATTCATGCCCACATCTAGAAGCAGGAAAGATTGATTTTTTATTATTATTTTTTTAATCAGGGTTCATTATTTTCCCACCTGAATTGCAATGAAGTGAAGGCATTTTTTGGCAGGAGAAAAATAAATTAAGCCATTTTTCTTAAAAAATAATCATGCGCCTCCAACCTGAATCACATATTTTGACATGTAGCTACAAAGTCACAAGTGATTTACAAATAATTAGTCTATATAGCATTATTTATTGCCAATAGTTTTAATGCCACTAAGCAGAGGAGCATGGACTATATTAGTCCATACTAGAATATGCATCAATCCTGCTACACATAAATAAAACCTAATTACTTGTATTCATTAATACGAGTAATGGATAATGTACCTGTTGCGCTTGAAACAACAGAAGGAATTTATTTACAGAAAATGTTGACTAAATAATTAAGTGATTGCAAACGTCTACTACATTTGCAACCAATGTTAGCGGGAATAAAGAAATGGACCTGTTGGAATAAAGAGCACCCCTTCCACTATTAAATTAACTGGGGGGGGGGCGTGTTTGCCAGGCACGAAGCAGTAAGTGAGAAGCAAAACAACTGTTACGTTGGGGTGTTAATTCTGAGAGCCTGATTCCGGCTAATGGGTTCCGGGGATGTTTCACACTTTACCTCTGCACTGTGATGCTCCTGTGTGCTCCAAGTGGGTTTGTTGAACCGGTTGCAGTGCGCACGCTGTCTTCAGCAGGTTTCTCCTCTGTACTGACTGGAGCGATGCAGGGACATCTAATGGAGGATCCCGGGATGTGGCTGCCGCTGTATGTAGTTCATGTAGCCAGTTGCTATGCTGTCAAAAACCCTGTCAGCTATCAAAAACTGCCAATAAACAATTGTTATAGATTTTGCGAGAGAAAGATGACCTTGCCGTTACTGCTGGGGATTGAACCCTTGCCTTTTCTGGACCTGCGACACCAAAGGCCGAAGAAAGCGCCTTGTTCCCCACCATTACAAGAGTCAAAGGAGGAAGCACCTCTCATGCCCATGCTGAATGCCCCCTTGCCATCTGCTGTGTTGGGGACACAGTACCGCTAGCCTATGCCAATATACCTAAAATCCCCCCCACAGTGTAGTAGAGATGCTATATTGTAGTTAACTATGCAATGCCCAGGTTTATTTAAAATGTTTGAGCATACCGTGTTGTTGAGGAATCGTATATTCAAGAGTGTGCCTGACACAGATGGTAGTATCCTATACATCCCCCCATTACTGTATGGTGTACTTGGCATGTTCTATGAGAACATCGAAAGTGATAAAAAGGTCTGCCAGCAGTTTGTGTGACAGCCATGCTTCTACACTAGTATTGTTCCTGTGGCTTGTCTGCCTGCAAATATCCCACTAGGGCAAAACAAATCTTTCAAACCAATGTATTACAATGCGACACAATACAAGCAAGTACAGCCTGGATAGGTTAACATTTCAGTCAGGATACTGGAGTGCAGGCTTCACTAAAAGCAGTAGGGAAATGTAGGTGATGTGGAATTTTAGATTAAGCCACTTACAAGCCATACTGTTATACACAAGCTTGCATTAGTTAAGCATTGCTACCTGTCTCTTTAAGCTGGTCTGTCATGCCCTGTAGCCTGAAAGTCATATGATGTATTTGTTGCCATGACAACAAGCCCCGCTTAAAGCTATGCCGAGTAAAATCCATCGCAAGATGCCAGCTTGTTAAACCTCAACATAGCAAATCGAAACGTTGAAAATGTGGTTTTAAAACAATAATTCAAAATTCCATTTGTGAGGATATATGGGCTTGGTAGTAAAAAAAAAAATAAAGACGGCACCATTTTGATTGCATGCATGCAAATGTGATGCTGCTGATTTTGCACACAGCGATCAGTCTATTTTCTGATAATGTTTACAGTATTACACAAGCACACATCCTTAACGCACATGGACACGTTTCTATTCCACGAGCATCCACGCGGACCCCGAGCAGCACCACTGCATCTGATTGAACGGAAAAACGCAAGGATGGCCTCTGTCAGAAGGAACTAACATCGACAGTTCCACAATGCCGGCTGTTCATTGCTGAAGCGCTCGCGAGGAAGCAGGCCAGCGCCAGCCGCAGCCCCCGGCACGCGCTGGAGGACCTGTGAGGACATGTTCACCATTGGCTGTGCTCGCACCTGAATGCCCTGTAGTACTACCGGTGTCAATGCCGCGCACTCGCCAAGGGAGTGTCTGAGCTCTTCACGCATGGAAGGCGGACTACTCAAACGCACGCATTATCTAATGCAGCACGAATTAATGAGTAATGCGCAGCCTTCCTCAAGGAGGTTTGATATTTAAATGAAGCAATTTATTAATATTCATTAAATCAAAAGGAATAACATAAAATGCAATACTTACAGTAGCAACCAGACAACACATGCACAAAAGATATAAATACGTTTAAAAAACAAAATTTGCCTGAAATTCGCGCTGGGTGCGCGGATATCGACGATTTCTTTTTTTGCATTTTGCGTGTTTTTCCTTCTGTTTTCTTGTGCCTCGGTTCTACAGAGGCATAAGATGGCTGCCAACACTTCCTGGTTTGGAGTGTTGAAAGCCAATTAGCATACAGCTCGTGCTCGGCAGGGTGCGCGGATCCACCGCGCCCATAGATACATATGTGATTTTACTTTTGATTTTCTCAGGAACTACTGAACAGATTTACACCATTTAACCAAAAGGCACGACTCTGAACCAAGGGCTACCTTTTTGCCAAATTTCGTGTAATTCCGTTCAGCAGTTGGGGCAGTAGCTGCGACTAAAGGTTCCTATGCAAAGTTACATGGGGAAAAAACGTTTTGGGACCTTTTTCTTGGCCCTCACTTGACAAATCAATCCGAGACTTTCAGGATAGGAGCGGACCGGAGCTGGCCAAAAGTCTTGAAAATTCCGTGAAGATTCGCCAACCGACGCAAAAGTTATTGGGAATAGAATGTTGCGGATTTCCTATGGAGAATAGGTCCTAACTATAACTACCTACTGGCGACCACCAGTAGGTAATATGTATATAGATACATATATATATATATATATATAATTCACTCCAGGGCTGGCATTAGCGCAGGGGGCGCCCTGTGCAACAATGGCTGCTGGTGCCCCACCAATGACCACCTCTGCCACGGATTCCCCGACTAGCACCATTTAACAGTGCCCCTCAAGTCTCAATAACCACTGTCTCTCAGATTCATTTAGTTTTATAGCAACACTCACAACTGTGTACAGTGGCAGAGCACTTTACACCACACACACACACACACTGCACAGAGACAATCATACATCAGTTTATAGGAAATGCTACATCAGACAGGACTGCAAGGTGTAGTGTAGGAGAAACATGCCATCTATACTGGTCCTTAGTCTGGGAAAGCACAAATCCAGAATTTATCATTGTTAGGGGTTCTCTTTTATAATAAGAATTATTTTCTACCCAAATGAACCCTTTTGACAAGATTAGGATGATGAAAGACTGGGCAAAATACATAAAGCTCTAACATATACCTTGACGTTTACATGCAGCATTAGTATGACAGTTTATAGCCCAATGTTCTATATTAGGATTTTGACTGGAAAACCACGAAAAACAAAAGGGCACAGAAGCAGTAACCCACTGACCTATTTACATTCTATGCACTTTGTTTTGCAAATGTGGGACTCCTTTTTAGCTATCTGATGTGATATTAGAAGCTTCTTTAATTTGGTGCCCAGATTTATTTTCCATACCAGTCTGACCCTGGATGCCTGTAATATAATGAGTAAGCAAAGTGCCGTACAAACGGGTACATGTTCTGCCAAAAGCAGTTAAAATGTTATCAAATGGGAAAGGCTAGTTAAGAAGTTTTATTACCCTAAAGAATGAATACTATCTGTCCAGAGATCAACATTTTACTGGCTACTGCAAAATGTCCTGAGACACTAACCAGCTATGATAAGACAGGCGTGAAGCTGCAGTAGATGGCCACCGCTGATAAGGAGCCAGGGTTGTTTAAGGACAAACAAACGGGAGGAAAATGGCACCTGGAAGAGCTTTTTAAGTATGATGTAGACACAGGTAAATCGGAGACAAAGCTGAAAGTTAAGAGCACGTTCTCCACCATTAGACGAGGTTAAAGATGATTTATCTGATCAAAATTAAGTAAAAGTTCTGGACGAGATTTTATTTCACTACATTAGTTTGAAGCCCGGGGAGCTGTACTGTGACTGCTCATCAATACTGTATTCAAGTCATAGCAAATTAGCACCTTGGAAAAGTGATGTTTACCACTTCTCTGGGCAGAATCCAGGTATTACATCCCATGTTTTTATTGGCTTTACCTGGTGGGATGAGTGGTAGATTCAATCTGAACCATTTACTGGGGTAGATGGATGACCAAAATATTTTAGCAACAGTCAAGGAAGAGTTTCAAAAAGAGTTTGGGTTCATTTAGTAAATTTTTCAGAGTTTTTAATAAATGGAAAGTGATACTGTATAACAGAGTTGTGTTTATCATTCATTAAGGACACAAATGGTGTGTCCTAATGCACGGTGTAATGGAACTACAGGATGTGCAACCACAAAAATCAAAAGTTGTCCAAAGTCAAAGCACACTGTGATCCCCATTTTTTTTTAATACCATGCACAATGTACACTATCGCTGCCAATGTTACCACATTCTTTTTTTTTATTTTTGGGGGGCGATAGGGCCCCCCAGGGAAAGCCAGGTATTTATTTCACAATTACGACCCATTACCACGAGGGCCGACCCCCCCAAAGACATCCCAGGTGTCTAGTGGGGTTTCCTGGCCGTGGATCGCAGCGCTGCCGCGATCCACAGCCAGGAAATCCTTTCAAACGAGGCCTCCCTGAAAGCTGGAGAGGCCGTTTCCGGCCAAATTTCCCCATCGGAGTCGAGCGCGGCCTTACTTGCTCTGTCCTCGGCTCCAGTGGGGAAATCAGTGACATCAGAGCACCTTGCGGCGCGCTGACGTCACAGATGTGCGGGAGGGGGGGGTGGGGGAAGACGCGGAAAGCCTTCTGCCTCTCTCCCAAGGGAAAAAAAAATCTCCGGTGCTTTGCACTGGACGATTAATTAGGGCCGTCCCTGGTGACGTCCAATGGATGTGCACAGCCCCGGGGAGGTGGTGCTTGCGTCTGCAATTGGCCAACGCAAGCACCAAAAGGGTTAAAGTTTTATATTCCAAGGTTGTCAGATGTGTTGTCCCTTCATTACTACTAGCAGCTGTGATGGCGTGTTTTGGTTGGAGGATGGGAGGTTGGTTATTTGCCTGTTAGATCTGGCATTGTCTGCATGGTTCTCCCCTAACATTTTGCCTTCAACCCAGTTATTTTTGGCAGCTCTGTGTTTGGTAGCTTTGTGATTGGCGGCTCTGTTTAGTGGTGGCTCTGTTTTGTGGCGGCTCTGTTTTGTGGCAGCTCTATTTTGTGGCAGCTCTGTTTGTGTCTTTTTGGCAGCTATATGCATCTCAGTGTTTGGTTCTTCACTAACTTTTTGCCTTCAACCCTCCTAATCTTGGTCGATCTGTTTTTGGTGGCTCTGTTTTTGGCAGCTGTTTTTTCCATCTCAGTACTTGGCTGCTCAGGATTTTGCAGCTCGGTATTTGGCCACTCAGTATTTGTTGGCTCACTTTTAGGTTACTCAGTGTTTGTCAGGCTCAGTGTTTGTCAGGCTCAGTATGTGGTCGGCTCAGTATGTGGTTGGTTCAGTATGTGGTTGGTTCAGTATGTGGTCGGCTCAGTATGTGGCCGGCTCAGTATTTGGGGGCTCATTTTATTGTGGTGCATTTCTTTTGATGTACATTATATTACTGTTATAGCCACTAACTGAATCACAATTATGTTAACAGCATACTGCTTTCCTGTCTCTGAGTTAAGCCTGCCAGAGATTATGGTGTTCTACTCACTAGTTTGTGTTGAAAAAAATATAATAAAGCAATTATTTTTAAACAACTTTGTTTAGTAACATTGGCTTAAAGAATAATGATCTCTCCTAAGTCTCTCTTCAGTCCACTTCAAGACCCATATTTTTAAGGAACCTCAATAAAGACTTTTCATTGATTCAAGTGTACTTGTGTTATCATATGTAATTTCTCCCCATTAAAAATCTGAATTTTATTACTCAGTATCTGCAAATTCAGCTCACATTGAATTGCACATTAAACTTTTGGAAAATGTCACAGAAAAAATCTGTGAAACGTCTTGCCCATGGCTCTAAAAAAGTTCTAAGACAGCTTGTAGAATGACAGTGAGAAAAACAGCTAGCCTGAGAAGAGGTAAATACATTTTTGAAAGATCACATTCCCTGGGGTACAGCCTAGAAGATAGGCCACCTTGAGAAACTGCCCTCACCTCAATCCCTCTGGTGTATTTCAAGCTTCAGCAATGTCAGGACTGGAACTGTAAATTAAAAAACTACACAACAACCTACTGTAAGGAAGATGGTGTTAGTTTTTGGGACGTATAGATACCAGCTGGCACCTACTTTTTATTTGGGGATATTATAATTGTTCATAGCTTCTTACATTGCAAGGTAGTCAAATGTGTTGCCCCTTCATTACTACTACCAGATGTGATGTTTTTTTTTTTAGTAGGGTGAGGGGAGTTTGTTCTTGACCTTTGAGACCTGCCATCTTTGGCATGGTTCTCCCCTAACTTTTGACCCTCAACAATCCTGCTTTTGGCAGCCCAGTCTGGGGGGGGGGGGCACAGTGTGTGGAGGGCCCAGTGGGTGGCAGCAAAATGTTTGGCAGCTCAGTTTTTGGCTTGCCTAGTTTCTGGGGGCTTTTCTGTGTATTTCTTTTAATGGGCATGTTGATGCTGTTATTTCCACTAACTGTAGCTCTATATTGTTTACAGAATACCGCTGTCCTATCTGAGATAAGCCTGCCAGCGCTTATGGTAAACATTGGTTTGTTTTGTGCTGAACAAATTATTATAAATATTTATATAAAACACATTGTTTAGTCAAATTGGCTTAGAGAATGGAGATCCCATCTGACAAGTGGTTAGCTATCTTTAAGCCATTTTAAGACATATATTCATAAGGATTCTGGGCAAGGACTGTGGTATAATTCAATTCTACTTGTGTCATCTTATGGATAATAAACTCTTAGAACATGTCGCTTGAAAATCACTGTAATGTCTTCCCCACGGTTCCCCAAAAATTGATAAGATGACAGTAGATAGAGTGACAGTGAGAGAGGTAGAGGTAGAGGTAGCCTGAAAAGAGAGGTTAAGAAATGGTAGGATGCCTTGAGCAACGGCCCATGCCTTAATAACTATAGTGTACTTAAAGCTTCAGCAATGTCAGAATTGGTACTGTGAGTTCAAAAGCTACACGACAAGCAACACAAGGAGGCTGGTGTTGGCTTTTGGGAAGCCTAGATACCAGCAGCCACCTACTCTTTATTTGGGTTTATTATGATAGTTCTTGAATTCTTATATTCCAAGGTAGTCAAATGTTTTGCCCCTTCATTACTACTTCCTGCTGAAATGGCTTGTTAATTTGGGGGGATGTGAGGTGGGGTTGGTTATTTGCCTGTTAGACCTAGCATTTTTGGTGTGGTTCTGCCTTAACCTTTTGCCACAAAATCTATTTTTGGGGGCACTTGGTATTGGTGGCTGTTTTTGTTAGCATCACATTTGTTGCCTCAGTATTTGATTGCAGCTCACTATGTGGTTCTCAGCATATCTTTTGACTCCAACCATCCTATTTTTGGTGGCTCGGTATGGGGACGGCTTGGTATGGGGGAGCTCAGTGTGGGGGTAGCACAGTATGGGGCGGCTTGGTATGTCGTGTAGTTCCTACAAATCTATATAGGATCTGCGCGTTTGGACAACAAAAACTAAGGGATTGGTGTCCAAACTGATTTCAGACACCCCCAGAGGATATGTTAATCTGTATACCAGCTTGCCCACTGTGCCATTATGAGTCCTCTTTACAACGAGCTAATAGTTTCTGGCAACTATCGAACACGACAACACTGACCCTTCAGGGATTGTGGAAACAGTACAGTACTTTTCGCTCAGTCACTCGTGCTCACTTTGTCTCAGAGAGATACATTGAATCAATGGTGGGGACGTTTTCAATAAGTATTTATTGAACAGCATCATTCTAGTATAAAATGTGTGCTGTAACAACCATTATACCTAAACAGATATATACGATTATGAGGACCAGTACAGTAAAGAATAGGTAGAATTCTACCACAGTGCTAAAACAATGAATATATGCAGGCATATAGATGCATAACAGTGAAAATGCATACTCCTACGTTGCGAACTCTAACTAGGTGTACCCAAGTGTACCTAGCATGTATGTAGGTGTATAGCCAAGAATGCCCCTTAGGATAGAGCCGTCCTGATGAGTGCTGGTGTGACATGGTTTGTCCTGCAGGGTGAAGGTGATACCAAAAGGGTATGTCCATCTGTATTGGATGGAATGTTTCCACAATTTGTCTGTTATGAGGCGAAATTGTTGACAGCGAGCCAGGGTGGCTGGCGATATAACCTGGAATAGCGCACAGGTGAAGCCCTGAAATGACACCTCCGCCTTCCACGCTGCCTTTAGGATTGCCTCTTTTATTTTGAAGCAGTGCAACTTTATCAACATATCCCTAGTCCTCCTATTATTTCCTGAATTGGGGGGTCCCCACTCTGTGTAATCTATCTTTTTTAACTTTGGGACCGGAGGAGCCCAATACCTCCAAGAAGAGTCCCACTATGAAGGCCTCCAGGTCCGGTCCCTCCGCTCCTTCCTCAAGGTTGCGAATGTGAATATTCTCCCTTCAAGATCTGTTCTCTAGATCCTCACACTTTAACAGAGAAGCCTAAAGGTGCGCCTGAAAGCGTTCAGTTGTCTTTTCCACCCTGTGTAGGCGTTGTTCCAGGTCCTGTGCGATAGTTTCTAGATTTATGGTGCGGGTGTCCACAGAGTCCATGTCTTGCTGAAGAGAGGTAAGTTTGTTTTGAAGGTCTGCATGTAGGTTTTCCAGGGAGGTGTTCATATCTAATTTTGAGTCTTCCCTTAGTTCTCATTTGAACTCATTTAAGGATGTCAGAACATCTTCCCTAGTAAGCACCATGGTATCTGTATGTTCTACTGGGGTTGCTCCCCTCATGTCTGTTGACGTAAAGTAGTTTGAGACTCTGCTGGATCAGGGGATGACTGTGGACCAGAGAGGTGCAAGATATCACCTCTTCTTCTCATTTCTCAGTCCCATCATGATACAGTCACCTTAGGGAGAGTCAGCTGGTAGACAGGGCACTGCCCTATAAGTGCTGTCCTTCCAATGGTCAAAGACAGGCTGTTGCTTCTATTCATTTGTTATTAGTCACTATCTTCTAGTAGTTTTATTAAAGCGATGACTAGGCTCTCGTAGCTCTTTCCCTGGATGGTCCTGGTAATGTGAACTCCTTGCCGTGTTCCTGGACAAGTAGAGATCACCCTATGGGGCTTATTGGTGAGCACGCCCACAAGGTAAGGCGGTGAAGGTAGCCCCACTCAAAACAAGTAAGGCACGCACCTCTTAGCGGAAGATGTAGAGGCACGTCAGCTCCCGGCCCCTGCTTCTGTCCCAGAGGGCTGCCATCTTAGTCAGTTTTAAGAAAAACAAGGGTACCCCAATACGTGAACCTGGGGTGAAACATGCGGTAAAAAAACAATGGTTCGGGTGTGGCCAAATGGTCCAATAATAAAGTGATCCTAAGGAGAGCACTTATGGTTAGAGAGTTGAAGATTAATTATTTTAAAGGAGCAAAATAATTAATAATGTACATAGGGACATACGTCAGTTCATGTGAAACATTTATTTCCACAACAATAGAATTCAGGTGCTCACACAATAAGTGAAAGAGGCGTGACGTGCAGAGTGATGGTGAAGTTTAAAATAACGGCATCGCATTGACAACAATAGTGTAAAACTCCTCAAGCAACTTTATAGAATAGGAGGAGTTTTGTTGTAAAGGGTCAATGGCGTAGGAGGAGTTTTGTTGTAAAGGGTCAATGGCGTTTTGATCTCAACTGTTCGAGATCATCATCAGGACATATAACGGGTGAGCAAGCTGAATCTAAAAAGGAAAAACGGGCAAATAAATAAGCTATAGTTTGATCCCTACATGTCGTATAATTAATACAATCAGAGGCTCCTTTTTATAAAAAACATAATGACATATATAAATATATATTACTCCAGAATTATCCTGTATAACATGTCTAGGGGTCAAGGTATGTGTGGAAATACATGAATTAAGGCAACTACAGAAGCGAAAGACATGATTTAAAGGCAATTCGGAAGCGAAAGTCAACGATGTAAATTACAAGTGGTGAAAGTATTTAAACGGTGGAAAAGAGAAGATAAATAGTAGCGATTCAGAAGCAAGAGACCAGTAATGGTGAAAATGCTGCATGTGAATACGCAAGCATAGGTGGGAGTACAAGGAATAATTCGCGCTAGTAGGAAGGTAGAGTTGAGAGCGCAGATTTAGCTGGGTAGCAACCCGCTAAATGAGAGAGGGGGGGAGAGGGAGAACACTCAGAGTAGACCTACTGATGCAATTATTCGTAGCACAAGGAAGAGCAATTGAGGGCTTCAGAAAACAGCTGAGGGTAGACGAGTTCACCCAGATTAATTCGCTGAAGGTACGAGCGTGAGAATATCACGTGCTGTAAAGGAGTTAGAGCAGTAATTAGAAACTGGTGTGCATCCGTGAAGGGCGCTTGCAAGGAAAGTGGTAAAAGGAAACCCTTACTGTGTAAACTTGAAAGGCAGGGTCAGCTGTATAAATTGCACTTAATGATTTGCTGCCAATAAGTTTCTGTTAAGGGCAAAAGGAGGGTGGGGGGTCAGAAACTACAAGGTAAAGATTAAATGATGGTAAAAGTGTATGCGCAGTCATAGTACTTACAGTTAAAGTCACTCCCAGATCATATTTGGGAAGTCTTGGGAGAGGAGCTCAGCGCGTCATGCTGCTTGGGCTGTTCACGTTTAGTGAGAGAGGGAGACAAAGTGAGCCAGGAGGAATTTAAGGGCTGTGTCAGCTGTAAAACCAGCAGCAGGGTGGAGCTAATTAGCACACACCTGCAAACGGTTGTGTGCAAGGGAGCATGCTGAAGGGAAATGGCTGTCAGTAGGAATCAAGTACGGGAACGAGGGAAAAGTACTAACTCAGCAGAGTAAGAAAAGAGAAGAAAGTCATAGGAAAAAATAAATCAATGTGTGTGCAACAACTGTTTCAGGCACATGATAGCAGAATTAATACTTAAGCAACCTAATGTGTTGTACCTACTGAGGTAGTTGCTATATGAATTAAAAACCAACCACAAAATCAGTTAAGGCATATAGTCTAGCAATGTACTCACTGACTCACAGGCCAAAATGTGGTCACACATGTAATTCTGGATAATGGTGTTTTGACTTTGGGCTGAAGCAGGTGTTCACGGTGTGAGTACCTGGCCCGTTTCATGGAACGTTTTACTAGGCGTTTGGGATAGCCTCTGTCAGTGAGCTTCTTGCATAGTGTGTTGGCTTCTAAGAAGAAATCTTCTTTGAATTTACAGTTTCTTCTGATTCTGAGGAACTGGCCATACGGTAGTCCATCTCTCAGTGCCCTGGGATGTGCACTGCTGTATTGGAGGAGGGTATTTCTTTCAGTAGGCTTTCTCAACAAGGTGGTATAAAGTTCGCTATTGTGATTTTTGATGGAGACATCCAAGTAGTCAATATTGGTATTGTCATTGCTGTAGGTGAATTTAAGGTCATGTTGTGCATTGTTGAGCCATGAGCAAAAGGCTTCAAATTCAGAGTTAGTGCCACCCCAGATCATGAACACATCGTCTATGTCTCTGCTCCATACACAAATGTTTTGAAGGAATGAGTTCATCATATTGAGGATGATATTAGTCTCAATGTCATCTACAAACAGAATGGCAAAATTGGGGGGCGAAAACTGCCCCCATAGATGTACCTTTGCATTGTCTGTAATATTTCTCTTGGAAAAGGAAGTCGTTTTTAGTCAATGCTATTTCCAGGAGTGATGTGATGAAGTCTGTAGGTACCTGATGTGGGGAGGGACGGAGGTTGATTTGCCTTTTGATGACTTCTATGCCTCTATCTTGAGGGATGTTCGTGTATAACGATTCAATGTCAAGAGTAACAAAGAGTTCTGATTGAGGATTATAGGGTTGTGATTCTATCAAATTGATGAAGTGAGTGGTATCCTTTACATATGTGGTGGTGTCTTGTACCATACCATTTATGAAGTAGTCAATGTATCTATCAAGGGTCTCTAGAATTGAGCCGCAGCCGGATAGTATAGGCCTACCTGGTGGTACCTCTAGATTTTTGTGTATTTTGGGAAGGGTGTACAGTACTGGTGTCCGTGGGGTTTTATTATTGAGGAACAAGAATTCATTCTTGCTAACGTAGCCTTCATCTGAACCATTTTTGGTCACATTAAGAATCAGGTCGCTGATTTCTCTCAAAGTGTTGCGTGCCAGGGGTTCGTAGTGTGAGGTGTTGCTAAGCTGTCTATGGATCTCTTTGTCGTATGAGGTTTTGTCCTGTAAGACTATACCTCCTCCTTTGTCACATGGTTTTATAACAATATCATCCATTTGTTTGAGTCTCTGGAGACTGTTTTTTTCATCTAGGCTCACATTGAAAGGGTAAACCTGTATTCTTGTTGTATTTTATGTAGGTCTTTTAGTACAAGGTGTTCAAAAGTAAAGACTTCAGGGGGCATGGATCCACTGGGGGGATTGAAAGTAGATTTGGGGCGTAGTCCTGTCGCATCAGTTTTGGGAGGAGTATCTTTGTTATGAAAAAAGGCATTCAGTCTCACTTTTCTGAAAAACTGGAAGATCTCAGATTGTATTGTGAACCAGTTGGGTTTTTCCGTTATTACATATGAAAGACCTCTGCTCAGTAGGGCAATATCTGTGGAAGCCAGTTGGTGTTTTGATAGATTGAAAATAGGCATGAGGTCTGCTTCCTGTGTTGTGGAGAAAGGTACCATGTCTAGTACTGGTACCCCCATTGGTAGAATTTGTATCTTGTCTGGAACTCGCCTGGGGGAAATTTGTACCTGGTCCTCCCTCTGCCCCTGCCCCTCGGTCTGTCCCCTCCAAATGGTTGGCCTCTCCCTAAAAAATTGGGGTTGTTGGAAGAGGTACTAGGGCCTGCGCCGGGGTCTGAAGAGTCTGAGTCTAAAGAGGAGTCAGAGAAAGTAAATGGTTGTCTGTTTCTAAATCTACCCCAGGTGCTAGTGGTGTTTCTTTGTTCTAGGGTGTTTGAGGTGAAAAAATCATCTTGGAGGTAAGGGTAAGTTTTATCTTTGTTGTAGTTTCTTATGTCCTTTGACACCTTATTGGATTTTTTGTGATGTTCAAAAGCTTGGAAGTCTAGGATAGTGCGTTCTAGTTTCTCTAAAGCTGCTTTTGCATCTGCTAGGCTATTCAGCTCTAGGATTGCTTTGTCCAATTCTAGAATCTCCTCCAATTCCTTTTTACTGTGTTCTAGGGCTGTGTCAATTCCTAACACCATCCAATGGCGGGAAAAAGGTGGTACCAATGTGTGAAAAGCCTGTCTTGAATTTTTTGTCTTGCAGAACAATCGCGGGTATATTGCGCACTTGCAGGCCCACCGGAAAAATATCTGCCTTGAGATATTCGGTGAGCATGCGAGCATGAAGTTCTGTGCGTATATGTTTCTTTGTCAATTTTTCTAGAGCTATCAATTCTTCACTGGCTACGTCTGTAGTTGTGTTGCTACTCGGTACTGGTGTATGAAAGAGAGAAGGTCCGCTAATGATTCTGGCAATATATGGTATCTAGTAGTTAAGGGTATGATGTCTACCCTATGTCTATTCTGGTATGCATAAATGATGTATAGGATAATCAATATAGCCACTTGTTTAAGTGGAACCCTTGCAGTGTAGCCACTGCGCTTAACAAGTTTTAAGAAAGGGTACCCCAATACGTGAACCTGGGGTGAAATATGCAGTAAAAAAACAATGGTTCGGGTGTGGCCAAAAGGTCCAATAATAAAGTGATCCTAAGGAGAGCACTTATGGTTAGAGAGTTGAAGATTAATTATTTTAAAGGAGCAAAAAAATTAATAATGTACATAGGGACATAAGTCAGTTCATGTGAAACATTTATTTTCACAACAATAGAATTCAGGTGCTCACACAATAAGTGAAAGAGGCGTGACGTGCAGAGTGATGGTGAAGTTTAAAATAACGGCATCGCATTGACAACAATAGTGTAAAACTCCTCAAGCAACTTTATAGAATAGGAAGAGTTTTGTTGTAAAGGGTCAACGACGTTTCGATCTCAACTGTTCGAGATCATCATCAGGACATATAACGGGTGAGCAAGCTGAATCCAAAATGAGGAAAAACGGGCACATAAATAAGCTATAGTTTGATCCCTACAGGCAAATACAGAAGCGAAAGACATGATTTAAAGGCAATTCGGAAGCGAAAGTCAACAATGTAAATTACAAGTGGTGAAAGTATTTAAACGGTGGAAAAGAGAAGATAAATAGTAGCGATTCAGAAGCAAAAGACCAGTAATGATGAATATGCTGCATGTGAATACGCAAGCATAGGTGGGAGTACAAGGAATAATTTGCGCTAGTAGGAAGGTAGAGTTGAGAGCGCAGATGAAGCTGGGTAGCAACCTGCTAAATGAGAGAAGGGGGGAGAGGGAGAACACTCAGAGTAGACTTACTGATGCAATTATTCGTAGCACAAGGAAGAGCAATTGAGGGCTTCAGAAAACAGCTGAGGGTAGACAAGTTCACCCAGATTAATTCGCTGTAATTAGAAACTGGTGTGCATCCGAGAAGGGCGCTTGCAAGGAAAGTGGTGAAAGGAAACACTTACTGTGTAAACTTGAAAGGCAGGGTCAGCTGAAAAAATGGCGCTTAATGATTTGCTGCCAATAAGTTTCTGTTAAGGGCAAACGGAGGGTGGGGGGTCAGAAACTACAAGGTAAAGATTAAATGATGGTAAAAGTGTATGCGCAGTCATAGTACTTACAGTTAAAGTCACTCCCAGTTCATATTTGGAAAGTCTTGGGAGAGGAGCTCAGTGCGTCATGCTGCTTGGGCTATTCACGTTTAGTGAGAGAGGGAGACAGAGTGAGCCAGGAAGTACTTAAGGGCTGTGTCAGCTGTGAAACCAGCAGCAGGGTGGAGCTGATTAGCACACACCTGCGAACGGTTGTGTGCAAGGGAGCATGCTGAAGGGAAATGGCTGTCAGTAGGAATCAAGTACGGGAACGAGGGAAAAGTACTAACTCAGCAGAGTAAGAAAAGAGAAGAAAGTCATAGGAAAAAATAAATCAATGTGTGTGCAACAACTGTTTCAGGCACATGATAGCAGAATTAATACTAAAGCAACCTAATGTGTTGTACCTACTGAGGTAGTTGCTATATGAATTTAAAACCAACCACAAAATCAGTTAAGGCATATAGTCTAGCAATGTACTCACTGATATTCAATTACTGTGGCAACATATAAACTAGACTTTCTTCTCTTTTCTCTTTTCTTACTCTGCTGAGTTAGTATTCACATGCAGCATTTTCACCATTACTGGTCTTTTGCTTCTGAATCGCTACTATTTATCTTCTCTTTTCCACAGTTTAAATACTTTCACCACTTGTAATTTACATCATTGACTTTCGCTTCCGAATTGCCTTTAAATCTTGTCTTTCGCTTCTGTATTTGCCTTAATTCATGTATTTCCACACCTACCTTGACTCATAGACATGTTATACAGAATAATTCAGGAGTAATATATATTTATATATGTCATTATGTTTTTTATAAAAAGGAGCCTCTGATTGTATTAATTATACTACATGTAGGGATCAAACTATAGCTTATTTATTTGCCCGTTTTTCCTCATTTTAGATTCAGCTTGCTCACCCGTTATATGTCCTGATGATCTCGAACAGTTGAGATCGAAACGCCGTTGACCCTTTACAACAAAACTCTTCCTATTCTATAAAGTTGCTTGAGGAGTTTTACACTATTGTTGTCAATGCGATGCCGTTATTTTAAACTTCACCATCACTCTGCATGTCACGCCTCTTTCCCTTATTATGTGAGCACCTGAATTCTATTGTTGTGGAAATAAATGTGTCACATGAACTGACTTATGTCCCTATGTACATTAATACTTGTTTTGCTCCTTTAAAATAATTAATCTTCAACTCTCTAACCATAAGTGCTCTCCTTAGGATCACTTTATTATTGGACCTTTTGGCCACACCTGAACCATTGTTTTTTTACCGCATCTTAGTCAGGCAAGCGGGCCATTAGTTATCCAGCTGCTCCTCTGCTCGTGGTCGGGCCCCACTTGCCTGGCAAACGGTCTCTTCTCTCCTCCCTGGGTCCCACTCACCAGTGTCGCTCTCGAGTCCTTTGGGTCCCTACCTCCAGCTCAGCACTGTTGCCCTCACCTACAGTAAAGGTCTATTTACTGTCCTCTCCAGCTCCATGCAACAGCGCCTGCCACTTCATCGTCTTTCTTCATCGCATACCCCAACGTCCCTTGCAGTATCAGTGGGTCGAGCGCTGCCACAGTCGCTATGGTCCGTGCTGGGGATTACTTGGACCACGTTGGATTCTGATCGCGAATCAGCCACGAAGTCGCATCCCTTTCTCCACCGCCGGATTGTCATATCTTTCTCGGGTTCATTTTGTACTTGCTTCAAATCCTCTGTGAAAGCTCAGTTTCAGCTTGCTACATGTCTATTTAGAGTGCCATTTATCACTTTTGCAGTGAAGCCCTCACCATCTACGTCCGCTCGGCCATCTTGGCTGGCCACGTCCCAGCCACAGTTTTTGGCAACTTTCTATTGTGTATTCCTTTCGATGAGCATGTTGATGCTGTTATTGCCACTAACCATACCTTTGTTTTCTTTAATAGAATACTTCTGTCCTATCTCTGATTTTAGCCTGCCAGCACTTATGGTCTTGTATAGATTTTTATATATATGCTGAAAAAATATGATTAAAAATGTATTTAAACTTTTTGTCAAAAAGGCATATAGAATGGTGATCATACCTGACAAGATGGGGGCGTCTTTAAGCCACTTTAAGACATATGTTCATAAGGATCCTGGGTAAGGACTTTAGTAGGATTCATGTGTGCTTGTGTCATCTTATGGATATTAAACGCTCAGAAAATGTTGGTAAAAATCACTGTAATGACTTGTCAAAGGATCCAAAAATTGATAAGATGGCAGTGGATATAGCAAAAGTTAGAGCTAGCCAGAAATGAGGTTAAAAAACTGGTAAGAAATCACGTTCCCTGGGGCCAGCCTAGAAGGTATGAAGCCTTGAGCAACCTCCCATGCCTAAATACCTCTAGTGTACTTGAAACTTAAGCAATATCAGAATTTTTATTGTAAAATCAAAAGCCACATGACAAGCCACGGTAAGGAGGCCAGTGTTAGATTTTGGGAGGCATGAACACTTACTGCCATCTACTCTTTGTTTGGGTTTATTATGATAGTTGTAAACTTCTAATATTCCAAGGCAGTCTGATGTCTTGCCCCTTCATTGTTACAACCAGCTGTGAAGGCTTGCTTTGCGGGGGCGGGGGGGGGGGTTAATGGGTTGTTTACTTGATTGTTGAACCTGGCATCTTTGTTGTGGTTTGACCCTAATTTGAAGCCTTTAACCCTCCTATTTTTGATGCGTTTGTTGGCTCAGTGTTTGGCAGCTGACTTTTTGGCAGATAAGAATTTGCCAGCTCAGTATCAGATGGCTCAAAATTTTGGAACCTCAGTATTTGGTAGCTCACTTTTTAAAAGGTTCCATTTTAACACCTGAGTTTCTTGCGGCTCACTTTTTGGCAACTCACAATTTGTGAGCTCCCTTTTTTGCAGCTATGATTTCGGTAGCTTTTTAGTGCGCAGGTCTTTAGATAGACATCTTAACGCTGTTAGTGCCAGTAACTGAACCACTTTTATGTTGCCTGAAAACTGCTGTCCTGTCTGAGTTAAAGCTGCCAGCGCTTAAGGTCTTGTACACATGTTATGTGTTTAAAAAATGTAATAAAATAATTTTTTAAACCACTGTCTTTAGTCATATGGGCGTAGAGACTGGTGATCCCGTCTGAGAAGGCGTTGGGCATATTTAATCCACTTTAAGACTTATACTCATAAGTATCCTGGGTAAGGACTTTGGTATGATTCATGTGTACTTGCGTCATCTTATGGATAATAAACTCTCAGAAAATGTCACTCCAAAATCACGAATGTTCCCAGGACCCCAAAAAATTAAGACTGTGGGTAGATTGACAGTGACAGATACAGGTAGCCTGAAAATACCTTTAACACCTCTGGCGTACTTGAAGCTTCAGTAAAGTCAGGATAGGAACCGTCAATCCAAAAGCTACACATCAATCCACTGAAAGGACAATGGAGTTAGATTTTGGGAGGTAAACACACCTACTTTTTATTTGGGTATATTCTAATAGTTCATGGCTTCTTATATTCCAATGTAGTCAGATATGTTTCCCCTTCATTACTACTACCAGCTGGGATGGCTTGATGTTTTTGGAGTGCTGGAGGGGCTGGTTCATGGCCTGTTAGACCTAGCATCTTTGGCATGGTTCTCCCATCACTTATAGCCATCATTCATTTTGTATTTGGCGGCTCTGTTTTAGACTTCTATTTTTATTGGCTCAATATTTTGCGGCTCAGTATTTTGTGGCCCAGTGTTTGTCGGGCCAGTGATTGGCAGCTAAATATTTGGCAGCTCAATTTTTGGCCACTTGGATTTTGTCGGCTCAGTTTTTGGCTTGCCCTGTTTTGGGGGGCTTTTATTTTTCTTTTGATTGTCATGTTGATGCTGTTATTGAAAATACCTATACATTTATTTTGTTCACAGAATAATGTTGTCCTGTCTGTGTTAAGTCTTCCATGGCTTATGGTCTTGTAAACGTTGGTTTGTTATGTGGTGAAAAAAAATAAGAAATCTTAATTTAAAATCTTTGTTTAGTCAAACAGGCTTAGAGAATGGTGTTACCATTTGACAAAGTGTTGGGTGTCTTTATTTAAGACATATATACATAAGGATCCTGGGTAATGACTTTGGTATGATACAGGTGTACTTGTTGCATTTTACACTTTATTCAAAATATACATTTTATTAATCAATATCTGCAAATTCAAGGCCACATATTAATCTGCATATTAATATTTCAGAAAATGTCTCTTAAAACTTCCTATAATGCCTTGCCCAGGGATAAAAAATTAATAAAATGACATTGGATAGAGCAACAGTGAAAGGTTGAGGTAGCCTGATTGCAAGATTAAGAAACTAATGAAAGATCACATTCCCTGTGGGTAGCCAAAAAGGTAGGACACCTGAGCAACTGCCATCCCTAAATACCTATAGTGTACTTAAAGTAGGCCTGGGCTGTAAACTACGTTCCGCTCGAGGAATTTGGGTAATTTCTCGTTCCGCGGACTACGCAGGAATGCCAAAAGTTCCACGATCTGTATCTTCGCGGATTTTTTTTCTTGTTCGCGCTTTCAAAATGCATGTTCACTAGATATTTCCCCCGAGCACGCAAACACTGTTCGCGAACAGGCAAAAAGCATCGTGAACGGGCGGAACAAGCAATCCCGCGTGTTTGCGGAACTCTCTGTATGCTCGCGGAGATTTTTTTACCGTTTCGCAGAGATTTGCATAGCGCGACTACACAAATTCCACCCACCCCTAACTTAAAGCTTCAGCAGTGTCAGAATTGGTAGTGAAAATGTAAAAGCTACATAACAAGCCACTGCAAGGAGGCTGGTGATAGAGTTTTGGAGGCATAGACACATGCCGCCACTTACTCTTTATTTGAGTTTATTATGATAGTTCTAGACTTTTTAAATTACAAGGTAGTCATTACTACCAGCTGTGATCTCTTGTTTTGTTTGGGGGAGGAGGGTGATTTTTTGCCTGTTGGACCTGGCAACTTTGGCATGGTTTCCCCCTAACTTTTTGCCTTCAACACTCCTATTTTTGGCGGCTCAGTATATTTGGCGGCTCAGTATATTTGACGGCTCAGTATATATGGCGGTACTGTACTTGGGTGCTCTGTATTTGGCGGCTTTGTATTTGGGGGCTCTGTATTTGGGGGCTCTGTATTTGGCGGCTAGCTATTTGGCGGCTCGCTACTTGGCGGCTCACTATTTGGCGGATCACTATTTGGCGGATCACTAAATGGCGGCTCACTATTTGGCGGCTCACTTTTTGGCACCTCACTTTTTGGCAGCTCACTATTTGGTAGCTCACTAATTGACGGTTCACTCTTTGATAGCTCATTGTTTGGTGGCTGAATTTTTGGTGGCTCTTTCTATTGTTCATTTCTTTTTATGGACATCTTAATGGTGTTAATGCCTGTAACTGTAAATCTAATATGCTAACAGAATACTGCTGTCCTTTCTCTGAGTTAAGCCTGCCGGAGCTTATGGTGTGGTACATATTGGTTAATGTGTTGAAACAATGTATTAAAAATTGATTGGTTAGTAACATGGGCTTAGAGAATGGCAGTCACTTCTGACAAGTTGTTGGGCATCTTTAAGCCTCTTTAAGACATATATTGGTATGGAATCTGCTGTCCAACCTTGAAATACTTGACCTTCCCTTGATAAGGAGGGGTCTTACACATTCAGCTGGCCACGCCTTTGGCCTCATTTTTTTCTAGCTCTAGGTGACTTCATGTACATATTTCTGAACCACTAACCTGGACTGATCATTTTCTGATCAACTTTCAGATCCCCACCAAGGTTACCTTTTACAAAACCTAAAACTATAAAGGGCTTGAAATCAAGTCTATTGATGCGAATCACTATGGAATGTTTTCAATCTACTTTCCAATCCACCAATTTGGATAATTCACACTATATTAACTCTTCATTGGCCATATTTCAAGACTTCTTCTCCCAAGCTTTTGACATAGTTGCACCCTTTACATTTTTTTGGTGCAGCTCTTTATTTTTTTGGGGTGGCTGAGTTTTTTTGGGTGGCTTGTTTTTTTGACAGCTTTCTATTTTGGTGCATTTCTTTCGATGGACATCTTAATGCTGTCATTACCAGTAACCATACCTCTATTAAATTAACTGAATACTGATGTCTTGCCTCTGAGTCAAGCCTCCCTGCACATATGGTCTTGTACACATTGGATTGTTCTGTGTTGACTCTCTACACAGCAGGGAGCTACAGAGGGATTCAGATCAGGTCGCCCTCCACTCACAGTAATCAACAACAACAAAAAGACCTGATCTGCTCGGGCAAACAATTCTATTTGCTTTCTGAGTTGGAATGGGAGTTTAATTTCTCCTTTATCAACAACCCTTCATATTATATAGGTATTGTCCCTACTCTTACTCGCCCTCTCATCTTAATTCTTTTTTAATTTTTCAAAAACAATTTTAAAAGAAAGGAAAAGGAACCAACCTCTGAGTCACCAGTCACCGTGTTCAACTAGAATACCCTCCACTTTAACAGGTATGTACCACACAAAAATGTGCACCAGTATAAATGAAAAAATGTGAGAAAAGCAAGGTAGCATCTCACGTGCGCACCACTCGAGGAGCTTGCTGGTTATTGGTTACCAGTTATGCCCACATTTCTCATCATTGGTCACTACCTTGCAAAAAATAATAAATATTGTGGTGCACATTTTTGTGTGGTACATACCTGTTAAAGTGTGTGCCTAATGGGAACAGTCCAGCCCGAACTGCCAAGCCAGGTCCTCCCTGGACTGGAAACAAGCATTTCCTTTCTTTAAAATGTTTTTTGAAAAATTTAAAAAGAATCAAGATGAGAGGGTGAGTATGAGTAGGGACAATACCTATATAATATGAAGGGTTGTTGATACAGGAGAAAGTAAACTCCCATTGCCACTCAGAAAGTGAATAAAATTGATTGCCCAAGCAGATCAGGTATTTTTGTTGTTGTTGATGGTTATGTTTTGAAACAATATAATAAAGATATTTATTTAAAAAGCTTTGTTTAGTCAAATAAGCTTAGAGAATGGTGATCCTGTCTGACAAGGAGTTGGACATTTTTATGCCACTTTAAGACACATATTCATAACAATCATCTGAAAGGAATTTGGAGTAATTCATGAGTACTTGTGTGATCTTATGAAATTATACCCTCATTCAAAATAAAAATGTAATTACTCAATATCTGCAAATTCAAGCCAACATATTGGATTTTACATTAAAAGCCACTCAAACATCACTGTAAGGTCTATGCCAAAGTTCCCAAAAATTGTTAAGACGACATTGGGTAGAGCTACAGTGAGAGGTATTGGTTATTTCGTTTGATGGGCATGTTGATGCTGTTATGGCCACTTACTTTACCTCCAGTTTGAAAACAAAATACTGCTGTCCTGTCTCTGAGGTAAGTCTGTCAGCACTAGTCTTGTGCACATTGGTTTATTTGTTGAAGAAGTTTAATAAACATATATATTTTTTATACTGTGTTTAGTAACGTGGGCTTAGAGAATGGCAATGCGCTCTGACAAGGAGTTATGCATCTTCAAGCCTCTTTAGGACATATATTGGTAATTATACTGGGTAAGGACTTTGGTATGACTCATGTACTTGTGTTTTCTTTTGGAATTTTGCCTCTATTCCAAATCTGAATTTCATTACTTAATATCTGCAAATTTAAGCCCACATATTGAACTGTATTTTAAACTTTCAGAAAATGTCATTTGAGAATCACTGTAATATATAGCCTAAAAATTGATACGAAGACAGTGGATAGAGCAACAGTGAGAGGTAGAGGTAGCCTGAAAAGACGCTAAGAAACTGATGAAGGATCACTCTCCCTGGGGGCAGCCTTAATACCTCTAGTGTACTTAAAGCTTCAGCATTATCCGAATTAGAAGTATACATTCAAAAGCTACATGAGAAGTCTGTGCAAGGATGGCTGGTGTTAGTAGGTGGAGGCAGTTGTCTATGCCTCCCAAAATCTCTTTATTTGGGTATATTATTAAAGTGGTTTTTATACTCCAAAGTAGTCAGATGTGTTGTCACATTCTACAAGCTTTGATGACTTGTTTTTTTGGGTTGGGTATGTGGGGGTTCGTTCTTGGCTTGTTACACCTGGCATCTTAGCTGTCGTTCTCATCAAACGTTTTGCCTTCAAACCTCCTCTTTTTTATGTGGCTCAGTTTATAGCTCAGTTTATAATGGCTTTTATTTGGGGGGGGAGGCGGCTGCTTTTTTTGATGGCTCTGCTCTTGGCGGCTGTTTTTCCCCCACAAACTTTATTAGTTTTCCTAATGCATACAGTATGTAATATCATTGCTCTGCACATCCTGTTGGGCCATAAATTCAATTGTTTACATATATCTTGCATCACATTGCATGCAGGTCTACAACAGTCATTTAGCCAGTATATAATATAGTATCTATTACCGTGCAAGGTATGTATATGTGATACTATCTAGCCTAAGTGAGGTCAACTACAGTCTCTCCCCCTCAATCAGATGGCTACCTGCTATCAGGGACTGGACATGGATAGGTTGTTTGTGTGGACCAGTACCCCCAGGTGGGTACCATCAGGGTCAGTGTATTATGAAGAATGTCCGAGGCCGTATCCCTTATGTAAAATATACCTCGGGCATCTATCACACATTGCTTGGGCCTTATGCCATTGGTCAGCGTCTTTCTGGTGACCACGTACCATACTGCAGAACCCAGGGCAGTGTAAGTGATTTTCAGATATCTGGTGAATGTAAAGTTTTTAAAGGATTCTAGCCGGGTATCACACTCCATTGTTATAGGTGTTTTGCGTAACCCCTGTCCTCCACTCTATGGAGTGCGCCACTTTCTGCCTTCCCCCATTACATGTATTACATTGTCTCGCCAAATTGATATACCAAGGGAGGTTGCCAACTTCCATCTTTTGTTTATCTGGCATTTTTCCAGAAGGAGTGCCAAATCTGCAAATTTGGCCTGCACTTCGTAATTTTTTAGGTCTAGGGTACAGGCCTAACAAGCAGCCTTATGCTATGTTCCAGTGAGTCCCTACCGTCACCTCCTCCAGAACAGTCGTAATGTGTCCCCAATAAGATGTTATGTTAGAAAACTTTTAAAGCTCCCGAATACCAACGGTGTCTTGGCACTGCAGAAGAGGGCGGTGAGTGGAAGCATTAGATGTTAAATAGGCAGGTTTTTATCTCATTCCTGAATGTTGTTAATGAGGGAATAGCTCTGAGGTGGGGTGGGAGGCTGTTCCAGAGTTTGATAGTGTTGAGGATAATGCCTCTACCACCCCATTGCATATTATTGAATGTAGGAACAGCTAAAAGATTGGCATTGGCCGATCTGAGTTCTGTTTTGGGCTTATATCTTTTGAAGGCTGATCTGAAAAATTCTGGGCCTATGTTATGCAATCCTTTTTGGGCCAGGCATAGGACTTTAAATTTGTCCTGGCTGTGCATGGGAAGCCAGTGCAGCTCAGGCAGTCCCTGCTTGATGGATTGGAATTTAGGGAAATTAAAAATCAGTCTTGCTGCAGCATTTTGGACTAGTTGTAGTCGCCTCATATATTTTTTGAGAGTGGTTAGATAGAAACTGTTACAATAATCTAATCTAGGAAGTACACACAGGGTTATTAGAGTTTTTCTTTGACTGATTGGAATAAAGGGAAGAATTTTTCCTATCATTTTAATGATATAATAAGTTGCTATGTAACTGATGATATTTGCGCACTCATATTAAGGTTGTCATCAATGATGATTCCAAAATTCTTCGCTTTGGTGACTGGGAGAGGAGGTTGAGGCAAGTTATCAGGTCACCAGATGGTAGACCAGGCCGGAGGGGGGGGAGAGTGCCAAACATCATAATCTCCGTCTTTCCTGCATTAAGGTTAAGGTTGTGCCCATTCATTCAGCCACTGATCGCATTCATGCAGTTACGGCATCTTGGGGGCCTGATGTGTCATTATGAGCTGCTGTGATTATAAGCTGGGTGTCATCAGCATACAAGGTTACCTCCAGATTAAAGCTTCTTATTAGTGGGGCGAGTTTAGTTACATGAACATTAAAAAGAGTTGGGCTAAGGGAAGACCCCTGGGGGACTCCACATGGCAGTGAGTAGGGTGGGGAGTTGATTTTCCATAACATTACCATTTGGTCTCTGTCTCCGAGAAAAGAGGAGAGAAGCTCGAGTGCGACGCCCTTAACTCCTATTTCCTTTAGACAGCAAATAAGAGTGGTATGATCCACAGTATCGAAGGCAGCAGATAAATACAGTAAGATTAAAACTGCTGAGCCTCTGTCATTGACTGCCTTCTTCATATCCTCCGTTGCTTTGACCAGGGCAGTCTCAGTGCTGTGCCCTGGACAGAAACCATACTGGGAGGAGTCTAGGAGCTGGTTGTCGAGAATGTATTTGGACAATTTCAGGTTCATGATGAGTGCATAACATGAGTGCATAACATGTGGATCAGATCGGAATCCTGTTCACAACATCTAGAGCACGCTGCCAATGCCTCCAGAAACAAGCTATGTAATCTGTGTGGTGTAAGATAGGCCCTGTATAATACCAGGTATTGGTTGAATTTAAATCTGGAATTGCAGGAAATTTTCTTAGGAAATTTTAAATGAGCATTCCATTACTTCTCCTGTAGCACCCTACCCAGGTTGTGCCCCCATCTCTCCCTTAGCTGTGTCAGGGGTACTGCTAACTGCGTTCACAGGCCTCGATACAGCCACCGTATGAAGTGCCTGACATTTTCCACTAAGTATACATGAATGTACAATTTTGTGTGTGGCTGGTTCTGTGCTGTCTCGAGCCTAGTGTAATTTGACTTAACGTGTAATATTTGCATGCATAAGGAACAGGGAGTCTGAAATGCCTTGTTTGTGTAGCATGCCTGTGTGGTTTAATAACATCTCGTTCCCGAATAGTGATTTCACTGTGGTCATTCAACCGCCTCCCATGGGTGCAGTCAGCGTCTCGTCAGTGTGCCCATTTGGGTGGGGAGACCTAGGAGAGGTATGTTTGGGGTGTAGGGAACATTCTGTGCAGTTTACTTCTGGGCCATTTTCCAGTAAGTTAGGAAAACTTTTAGCAGTAATGGAGTTGTGGCTGAGAACTGTTCCTGGGGGCACAACTGTTTATGCCAACATTCCCTGTGCTAGCATGCAGACGTATAGGCTATCTCATATAGGTTATGACCAGCCAGCCAGTACAAGGTTGGCCTGCAAGCCAATATGATTCAGAATTTGGTGCTCTCAAGCCTCACCATTGGATGGTAACTGTCATTTTTCTAGTCACTCTGTTGCTGGCCAATTCCCCTGAGTAGTTCCGTCAGGGGTGTGTTCATGATCAGTACCTTGAAGCAGTACATTGGGATTACTATAGGTACCTTTATGAAGTAATATAATACTCTTGGGAGCATGATCATTTTTGATATCAGAAGGCGCCCCGCTATGGAAAGAGGAAAGTGTCCCGAAGGATACCCGTGAGAGTCATTTAGATATCATCTTTTGAAGATTTCCTTCGAAAAAATCTTGTGCCGTCCTATATATTTGAAAGAGTTGGGCACGACCTGAAGTACCTGAGCTCCAAAATCCCTTATCTGTGTTTGGGGTCACTCTTGAAAAAGAATGCATGGGACTTGTCCACATGGATGGCTAGTCCGGAAATGTGTTTGAAATCGAAAAGTATGGGCTATTGGGTTCAAGTTGTCACAGAGATTTTTAATGTATAATATTATGTCATCTGTGTAGAGTTACAGTGCATGGATTGTATGACCAATGGGAATTTCCCATTCTGGAGCCTCCTGATGCAACCACTGCGGTAGGGGTTCCAACGCCAGCTTAAATTATATTGGGGATAATGGGCACCCCTGCCTCGTGCCCCTATGTACTGCATATGGGTTCGAGATGTAAATCCCAGTACGCATCGTCACAGTGGGTGAGGAATATAGTAGTTTGAGCCATCGGAGATAGTTTTGAGAGGGCTCCAAGCTTGCGAAACATAGTCAGCATCTATTCCCAGCTTAAAGTGTCAAAAGTCTGCCATAAGATACAAGAAATACACCCTGGCATGTAGAGCTCCTCACGGGTTGCATCCATCACATGATAGAGCCGACCTATATTTAGTGATGTGCTGAGACCGAATATGAATCCGCAAGCGGTCTGTGTGTATGCGGTTTGGCCGCAGCAGAGCAGACAGGCAAGCACCTTACTCTGTATTTTATATTCAGTATTTAATAACGACAGTGGCCTATAGGCTGTAATGTCTGTAGGGTCCCTGCCAGGTTTGGGCAGTGAGGTCACTAGGGCCAGTATCATCTTAGGGGTAGAGCGCCAGAGTGCAGCACAGCCCGATATACTCTTTCCAATTGAGTGCCTAATTGGGCTGAAAAGGCGGCATAAAACTTACTGGGAGACCATCTAGGCCAGGCATTTTGTTGAGGTGTAATTCCTTAATGGCCTCTCCTATCTCCGTACTAGTCATGGTGAGTATAGGGTTTTCCTGTCCTCTGCCATAAATTGTCAAATAATAGCTCATCTCAGCCTCAGTTTGGGGGGCATCTGCACTCTGCTTACCTCCATCAGCAATGGTCAGTTCTGGTATCCGGCCGTACCTCTGGTTCAGCAGCCCACAATGTCGCCAGTAGAGGCCATACCTCAGTGCTGTCCTGCATCTGTGCGATGGCAGAGTTTGTTGCTCCATCCAGTCTAAGCCTGTGGCAGCCCTATTTCGGTGTGGATGGCTACCACAGTGTGGGGAAATGCCAGGATGATTGGGCTGGCCCGCAGGCTCTCTTGCTATGCGTCCGCTATCTTCAGTGGTTAGCCACGCCACGCCCTTGACAGCTCTGTTTTTGATGGCTCTGTTTTACACGGCTCTTTATATCGTAGTGCATTTATTTTGATGGAAATCTTAATGTTGTCATTACCAGTAACTGTACCTCTGTTGTATTAACTGAATACTGCTGTTCTGTCTGAGAGGTAAGCCTGCCAGCGCTTCTGGTCATGTACACCTTGGTTTGTTATGTGTTAAAAAATGTACTAAAATTATATATTTTTTAAAACTTTAAGCCAAAAAGACTGGCAATCCTTTTGCCAAGGTTTTGGGCATCTAAGCCACTGTAAGACATATGTTCATTAGGATCCTGAATAAGGACTTTGGTATGATTGTATTTGTGTCATCTTATGGAATGTTACCCCCATTCGAAATCTGAATTTATTACTCAGTATCTGCAAAGTCAAGCCCACATATTGAATTGTACATTAAAGTCTCCGAAAATGTTGCACAAAAATCACTGTAATGTCTTCCCCAGAGTTTCCAAAAATGTATAAGATGACTTGGGTAGAGGAACAGTGAGAGCTATAGGTAGCCTGAAAAGAGGTTAAGGAACTAATGGAAGATTACTTTTACAGGGGGGTCTGAAAAAAAGGTAGGACATGTTGGCCAGCTTGTCTGTGCCTTAATATCGCTGGTGTATGTGAAGTTACAAGGTTAGCAGAGAGGTGCTCCACTTTCCCATGGGACATTGAAATTACAGTTCAAATTCTGACATTGTTGAAGCTTAAAAGGCTACATAAAAAGCCATTGCAAGGAGGTTGGAGGCATAGACACCTTCTGCCACCTACATTTTATTTGGGTACATTATGTTAGTTTTTAGTCAGATATGTTGCCCATTAATTACTATTACCAGCTGTGATGGCGTGTTTTTTTTTATGGGTGGAGGGGTTTGTTCTTATCCTGTTAGCCTTGGCATCTTAGGCAAGGTTCTCCCCTAAATTTTGCCTTCAATGCTCCTGTTTTTGGCAGCTATGTTTTAGGGAGCTCAGTATTTTGCAGCTCAGTATTTGGTGGCCCAGTATTTGGCAGCAAAATATTTGGCAACTCAGTTTTTGCCAACTCTGATTTTGGCAGGTCAGTTTTTGGCTTGCCCTGTTTTTGTCTGCGTTTTAGTGTGCATTTCTTTTTATCAGCATGTTGATGCTGTTATTGCCACTAACTGTACCTCCATTTTGTTAATAGAATACTGCTGTCCTGTCTGAGTAAAGCCTGCCAGTGGTTATGTTCTACCAGCCTTTGCTTTGTTATGTGCTGAAAAAATGAAAGAAAAATATTTATTTAAAATCTTTGTTTCAGTCTAACAGGCTTAGTCTGGTGATCCTGTCTGACAATGTGGTGGGCGTCTTAAGCCATTTTCAGACCTATATTCATAGTGATCCTGGGTAAACACTTTGATAACATTTATGTTTACTTCTGTTATCTTAGAAAAGTGTTGCCCACATTTGAAATCTGAATTTTATGACTCAACCTGTAAATTCAAGCCCACATATTGAGCTTTATATTAAACTATCAGAAAATGGCACTCAAAATTCACTTCAATGTCTTGCCCAGGGTTCCAAGAAATTGATAAGGTGACAGTGGATAGGTAGGATGCCTTCAGCAACTGCCCATGCCTTAATACCACTGCAAGGAGGCTGGTGTTATCTTTTGGGAGGCAGAGGCACCTACCGCCATGTACTCTTTATTTTGGTATATTATGCTGATTCTTCACTTGTATTCCAAGCTAGTCAGATGTGTTGCCCATTCATTACTTCCACCGGCTGTGATGGCTTTTATTTTTAGGGGGCTGGAGGAGTTCATTCTCCTGTTAGCCCTGGCATCTTTGGTGTGGTTCTCAATTAACTTGTTGCCTTCAAATCTTCTGTATTTGGAGGTTTTGTATTTGGCGGCTCTGTGCTTGGAGGCTATGAGCTTGGCAGCTCTGTGCCTAATGCCTCCTTTTATTGGCACCTCCTTTTATTGGCGCCTCCTTTTATTGGTGCCTCCGTTTATTGGCGCCTCCTATTCTTAGTGGATCTGTTTTTGGCTGCAATTTTTTGGAAGCTGTTTTTTCCCACACACTTTTAGGTAACTTAGTATTTGTCAGTCTAGTATGTGTCTGGCTCAGTAAGTGGCTCACCCAGCATTTCTATTGCGGTGCATTTCTTTTGATGTACATCTTAATGCTATTATAGCCACTACCTAAATCATTCTTATGTTAACAGAATACTGCTTTCCTGTCTTGGATTTAAGCCTGCCATAGATTATGGTCTTGTAGTCACTGGTTTATGTGCTGAAAAAATATAATAAAACAATTTTGTTTAGTCACATAGGCTTATAAAATGGTGATCTTGCCTAATAGGGTGTTGGGTGTCTTCAATCCACTTCAAGACCCACATTCGTAATGAGTAAAGACTTTTCAATGATTCAAGTTTACTTGTGTAATCGTATAGAATTTTTTTTCGCCATTTGAAATATGAATTTCATCATTCAATATCTGCAAATTCAGCCCACATATTGAATTGTACATTAAACTTTTATAAAATGTCACTGAAAAATCAGTGTAATGTCTTGCCCAGCACCCTAAAAAATTGCTACGACAGCGGTTAGAACGACAGTAAAAGATACAGGTAGCCTGAAAAAAAGAGGTAAAGATAATTCTTGAAAGATCACTTCCCCTGGGAGGCAACGTAGATACTTGAAGCTTCAGCAATGTCAAATTGGTATTGTAAATTCAAAAGCTACACAACAAGCAACTGCAAGGAGGCTGGTGTTGGCTTTTGGGAAGCATAGACACCTGTCTCTACCTACTCTTTATTTGGATTTATAATGGTAGTTCTTGAATTTTTATATTCCAAGGTAGTCAGATGTGTTGCCCCTTCCTTACTACTACCAGCTGTCATGGCTTGTTTTATTTTGGTAGTGTGGAGGGGAGTTGGTTCTTGGCCTGTTATACCTGCCATCTTTAGCATGGTTCTCCCCTAAACTTTGGCCCTCGACAATCCTACTTTTGGTGGCTCTGATTTTGGTACCCCAGTGCTTGTCGGCCCAGGTTTTGACAGCTCAGGTTTTGGCTTGCTTTTATGTTAGTGGCTTTTTTTGTATATTTCTTTTGATGGGTATGTTGATATTGGTATTGCCACTAACTGTACCTCTGTTTTGTTTCCAGAATACAGCTGTCCTATCCGAGTTAAGCCTGTCAGCGCTCATGGTCTTGTTCACATTAATTTATGTGCTGAATAAATGTTGTAAAAATATTTGTTTAAAAAACATGGTTTAGTTAAATCGGCTTAGAGAATGGTGATCCCATCTGACATGGTGCTGGGCATCTTTAAGGTAAAGACTTGGGTATGATTCATGTGCACTTGTGTCATCCTATGGATAATAAACTCTCTTAAAATGTTGTCCAAAAATCACTGTAATATCTTGTCATAGGTTCCTCAAAAATCTATAAGAGTGACAGTGGATAGAGTGACAGAGGTAGCCTGAAAATAGAGGTTAATAAATGGAAGGATGTCTTGAGCAACTGCCCATGACTTAATATCTCTAGTGTACTTGAAGCTGCAGCAATTTCAGAATTGGTAATGTAAACTCAAAAGCTACATGGCAAGCAACTGCAAGGAGGCTGGTGTTTAGTTTTGGGAAGCGCAGACCCTGCCTCCACCTACTCTTTTTTTGGGTTTATCATGATACTTGTTAAATTGTTATAATCCAAGGTAGTCCGAGGTGTTCCCCCTTCATTAGTACCAACTGAGATGGCTTGTGGTTTTGGGGGGATGAGGAGGGGTTGGTTATTTGCCTGTTAGACCTGTCTTCTTTGGCGTGGTTCTCCCTTAACATTTTGCTGCAAGCTTTATTTTTGGGGGCTCTGTTATTGGTGGCTGTGTTTTTTAGCTCTGTATTTGTCAGCTCAGTATTTATTAATTCAGTATGAGTTTCGGTATTGAGCGGCTCAGTATTGGGCAGTCTTTTTTTGGCAGCTCACTGCTATCCTGTCTCTGAGTTAAGCCTGTTGGCGCTTATGATCTTCAAAACACATTGGTTTGGTATGTGTTGAAAATATTCAAGAAACAATTTTTTTAAAACAACTTTTAGTCACCTGAGTTTAGAGCGGAGGTCTTCAAACTCTTTGATAACGAGACCCCCATCATTATTTTTTTAGGTGTACCAAATACCTCCTGTCAACAATTTCTAGAACCTAGAACTCCTCGACAACCACAAATGCCCCCAATCCCCATGCCAAATCCTTTCTACGGTGGGGGAATAACACTAAATAGTGTTCAGCAAATCAAACATTTGTGGGTGACTGTGGTTCGATGTCAGACGCTTACCAATCACTCGAAAAAAAAAGTCCCCAAAAATAATTACCTAACAATGGACAATGGAACTCTTCTTTTAGAATCAAAACATAATTTGATAAAACGTATTCAAATAACACCTTTCTAAACTAATGTGATGGGTGTGCCTGTTTATCTCCAAAGAAACAGTCAATCTGTGGTTGTATATTGGGTGTTACACTGGCACTGAACCAGTTTAACATCCAAAAATAGTAATAAGCAACAGAATGCTGACCTGTCCAGCTTTGCAAAGGTCCTTCTACTGTGCAGCAACATGTGGTGCAGCTTTTTAGTAACTGTTCAGTCTTTTGAGTAATAAATAAAATTGTCTTTTGTTAGAATCAGTAGATAATGCATTAGCTGATGGATTGTGGCAAATGGGGCAAATCTATAACTATGCCAAAATCACCACACAATCACATATTTCAAGTGGGCATGGGCTGCGACTTTAGTGCAAGGCATCCGAGAAGAACCATACTATATTTCATGAGATACTGATGGCTTGGCTTTTATAGCTGCATAGAACTGGAGGTTGCTGTGCAATGTTCATCATAATTAAAACATACCATTTACAATCGTTAATGATGCACAGTAAGGTCCAGGTAGGATGCTTTCTTTAATTCCATGGGAGGAAGTGGTCCCTTAATCTTCTTTCATACTGTTTTTCAAAAAAGGTTTTTATTTTTATTATGAAAACTGATGCTTATATTTTAGCAAAAACCGAATCCTGGTTATATTATTTTGTTGCTGTTATTGACTTCAGTCATGTTTCGGCCAGGGGGGCTAGATGGCCTTGAGTCTGAACTTAGGGTGGGGTCAAAGATGTGGCTGAAAGCAGAATATTCTTTACATTTTTTAGGTCTTTCACTGTCGGTTATTTACAAATAAAATAACTGCCAGCTTAATTGAAAAACTAATATTAAAAGTTGTAAGTGGGAAATTCACTATAGTACATTATGAAACCTCTAGTAGTTAATGCACTGCCGAGGTCTGTGTGTAACCAGAGAGAGACAAAATTACGTCTTGGTTGGTGCATTTGGGAATAGGCACTTGTATATTTTTAGTGCCACAAGCTTATAGTCTGTGACAAAGTGTTGCGAGGATTCTGCTCTGGAGCACAACTATGCTTGTGATTACAGAACCTTGGCATATTGGGACTGGGTCACCATACCACTGCGGTATCAGAGCCAGAGTACGACTAGCTATAGGGCTTCACTTGTCATCCCATCCTTACCAGAGAAACAAGTGACTTTGCACCCAGGAACACAACACTCTCGACCCTCTCTGGAATCATGGTAAAAGGACACACCCTTTCTCGCTCTAACTCGCATTTGACCGCAATCAGATAAACAAGAGACACAAAGGATGTTTAGAATATATCTTTGAAATATTGTGCTCTAAAATGCCGTATTCATGCTACAATTAGAAAACAAATGCATTCTAAAAGTACAATAAGCACGGTCAATAGACCGTATACCATAAAAAGCCATGTCATGTAATAAGAGTAGCCTAACCCTCCCCTTATACCAAAGCTAAAGGATTATATGTCTAAGATATCTGAGATTAATGGTGGACCCTGAACCTTAGTATACACAAAAAGACATTCTAAATCTTGGTTGACTTAATTCTCTGGTCTAAAAAATCTCACTACATGTGTGTTATTTGGACCTCTGTGCTCATCCATGAGACAATACATGTGCTCATAAACAGCTGCATTCTCGTGTTACGTCTTGATGCTAGTGCCTGACCAGATAAAATAACAAGGGACATTGTTGTTTGACCTTGTCTATGGTGTGCAGACTAAATCCCAGGAAAAGAACAGAACACGAACACATATTCAGGTTCTGCCTGAAAATAAAATGTCCCTCAAAAGCAATGATGATGTCATGTCCTCAGACAGGAGCAAAGAGGATGTTTCACAGCAAACAATGTGGAATGTTCCAATGATAGTTGAAATTCTTTTCCTACCAAATAGGTGGTAACAATACTAGCACTCAGGATATCGGGGATCTGATCTGCTTGATTTAAAACTAGGTGTGGAATTAAGAAAAAAGCATGACATCTACTCATATCTACCAGCCACAATAACGACCCGCCTGGGCTGGAAAATTAGGAACTAAAGGTACTATTCTGCACAATGCCTTTCAGTTGTTCTTTAGTATAATTTGCTAAACTGCCAATTTCAATGAGGGCCACTGGAAGAATATTCAGGGTGTTCATTTCTTTAACGTTTGCCAACCCAGACAAGTAGTCTGTTGGATTGTTTAGTTGTTAGAGTACCCCCACTCGCCCACTATTGCTCGACATGAGCATCAAACCCATTGGAGACCTAGCGAAGCTACGTCCCCTGCTGTTCTGGCAGCGGATGGTTTCCACCCCAGAACTGTCGCTCTATGCTGCTGCTTTCCAGGAGGCTTGTGCCCTAGACACCATGCACAAAATTGATTGGATCAAACATGTCAAAAGTCTTATGTCACACATAGTCCTTGCAGGACACAACATTGGTTGCCCAATACCCCTCACTAGAAGACAGATCAAATCTCTCTATTGGGAAGGGGTTGAGCAAATCGCCCATTTAGCTGGCAATCAAGGGAGACTGAATGAGAAATTCAGTGATTTCAAGCATAGCTGTACCCTTGAAAGTTACCTCGACATCATCAAAGAGCCAGCCGATAGGAAGCTATACATCCAGTTTAGGCTTGGCAGCCTGCCTATCAATGCATTCACAAACCCATGGCTGCACAATAAATCACAGCCAAAGGGCTGCCCTTGTTGTCCTTGCCCACAAGAATCCACGGCCCATTTCCTCTTTGCATGTAAACCATACACCAAACCAAGGAGCAGATGTTTTTCTCCTGTCTGCAGAGAACTTGGTACCCAAGACTTTAGAGTGGCCCTGCACATTTTGGAATTGGAAGCAAGACCCCTATTTGTGTGCGCATCTGCAAAATACCTGGGAAATGCATGGGCAATCAGAAGGAGGGAGTTCATTCCCCTCCTGCTCAAGCCTATGAGCAGCGTACACGTCTAATTCCCCGTTAAACTTATTTGCCATACAGGTCAGCAAAATGAAAAATGCAAGTAATACTTTTTAGTCCTTTCACATGTTAGTATAAAATGTTTTAATACTTCTATTATGTTGACAGGCGACAGAACCCTTTAGCATTTGCTTCTTAATAACGGCTCTTTGCCAGATTTTGCACATTTACGTTCCATGTGGGCATGAACCTGTGATGGATATATTGATTTGCCTAATTGAAGAATGTAATTAATAGCAGCCAAGGCATCTGCATCAGAATCCGGTTTATGCCAGATATGTACTGTTAAGTTTCCCAGCACCTTAGTAACGGATCATTGCTAAATTAGCACTTTGACCCTTCTTGTGGGATGGTACCCTCTACAAACACAATAGCCCGTTGCACCGGTGAACGCAATTGCAGTCACCCAACATGTCTCTACTTCTGAAATGGGACCTTGCTCAGGTTGCATATCTATCTTCCCAGCTGCTATGAACTTGTGACGATAACCGAGACCTACATAGTACCTGTAGTTTTTAACTGCCGTTTTTTTAACATTTGTAAGTTTAATTTTTATACCCAATTTTATTTTTTAATTATACTGCTTTTATCATCGATGTGCATTGTCCGATATATATTGATGTATACAAAACTTATCCCTCTAATCTTTGTTTCTTTATGGTACTTTTACCAAAAAAAAGACTTTGATGACGTTTAATTGTTAATAATATGCGTGGGAATTTAACAGCTCAAAATAAGGTTTCTGTGCCCTGAAACTGCCAGGACTTCGTACCTCAAATAGATTTCAAATCAATTGTGTCCTTCCAGTTATCATGCAAAAAGAACTATTGATGGACAGAATGCAGAACAATGTCATACATTCACACCAGTACAGAGATCTGGGCCTAAATCCATCGTTTTTTTGTTCACCATGCCATTCCAGTTTGGACCCAGCCTTATGCAAATCAGACTTGACCCTGTGTCCAATGGGAACAGTCGAGCCCGAACTGCCAGGTCAGGTCCTCCCTGGACTGGAAACAAGCATCCTAGGACTGGTTTCGGGGTTTCACCCCTCTTCAGCAAGGATAGCTTGATTCCAGTGGCATGGAGAGCACGGGACTCACGTCTGAGCATACCCGTCCCACTCGGGGGTGACAAATGGAAAAAGAACTATTGATGGTCAGAATGCAGAACAATGTCATACATTCACCCCAGTACAGAGATCTGGGCCTAAATCCATCGTTTTTTTCCTCACCATGCCATTCCAGTTTGGACCCAGCCATATGCAAATCAGTCTTGACCCTGTGCCCAATGGGAACAGTCCAGCCCGAACTGCCAGGTCAGGTCCTCCCTGGACGGGAAGCAAGCATCCTAGGACCTTCCAGTTATCATAACTGTTCAAGGCTAAGTGATTAAAGAACATAGTTCTATATCTGTTTAGTTTGAGTAAGCATATTATTTTAAATTAACCTCAACACCACCATGGAAATATATGAAGTGAGGTATGAAGTGTCATATCCTGTGAAAACTCTAAACTTATCTTTTTGGAATTCCCTTGAGGGGGAGTTGGACAATGTCCTCATTATGTATAATTAAAATAGGGATCCTGTCCACTAGCTCAGTGCATGAAGTGATGTCCATAATAATGGTAGCAGGACATATCCGTGTAGTTGGCAGAATTATGGTATAGGTCTTCTGATTCAAAAACAGGATATTACTCTTATTCAGAAACCATAGAATTTACAGTATCAACATCCCAATACTCTGAATGCAACCCCGGTACTATTACATCACCCATAGAAACTTTGAACACATATGGTATCAGCAGGATCTCCATAGGACCAAATATATTGAATGGAAATTGATCCCAAATACTTCCATTGGCCACTGGAATGGCTAAAATGTTAACATGGGACTGGTCCCTTTTAATTTTATGCGATGACAAATGGAGGGGCTAGCATCCTGTTGACCAGTTCTGTGGCAGTACATTCCAGGAGATAAGGACTATTATTACGTAGGAAATAGTCACAAATCCAATCCACAGGAACAAGAAAACCAAGGAAAATATGATCCTGACATATATCCAATGGGGGGACCTAGATAAGTGCATTTTAACCAATAAATAAAAACACAAATCTGTGCTGGTGGCATGTACAAAACAGGAGAACTGTCGAAGAAGAATTTTCTTGATCCATATAATACCTGGAGGTACTTAGCTGGAAAACAGAAGGCTGTGACTCGGCAGTTGGTCTAGGAAAATCCCACTTAGGATTTGCTAATGGTCGATTGTTATATACGACATCCATTGTAGAAGGCTGGATAGAAGAAGCGGGCAGCACGTTAGGAAACTGGTCAGCGGATTACTGAGCCTCCCCCTCCATTGGGGAGTATCTGCATCGGTGGTGCTCACGGGCCACAATTCTAAGTCTTGTGCAAAAGAACAACTACTCCATGTCAAATAATGAAGAATCAGCCACACAGTGTAGTTTGACATATTCAATAGAGACAAAGTGCTTGTCTATGTATCTCGAAAGTGGTGGCAGAATCACTGTTTGTGTTCCTTAGACACCAAGAACTGGAAGAGGAGCATGGTACATTGGCCGAATTCATTTTTGATTGCCACCTTCTATCGAACTAGATCTCCAATCTTTCGAAGACAACTGAAATTTGATCTGCAGCACTGGAAGAGAAACTTGGGCATTTGTTTGCGAGATTGAGTGCCACAAAACCTTTGTAGGTCCTCTAAGACAGCAAAATGGTTCTTTGTGTCAAAGGTTGTGGCAGCTGCCAGAACTTTTTGAGCATCAAGGTCTGGAACATACATCTTGATGCCAAAAAGTTATTTATGTGGGGTCCGCCCAGCCAGAGATCTTTTAGGGAGGTCATTTAATGCTCGATAACCCCGATAAGGATTGTTTAACCAACCACACCCTGTCCCTAATACTCTAGTCATTAAGTACTGCTTTAAGTCGTGGTAAATTATCTCCACATTAGATTTGAACATGGGTATATATGGAGAAGAAAAATGCACTTCCACACCCAAGGACTTTATCAAATCCCAGTATGCTTTAGAAGCACATGCTGGACCTTGGACTGAATGGAATGCTCAACAGACATATCTGCCGATAATGAATTGCAAGTCTTTAACAACAGTTTTAACTCAGGCAAGCGATGTGGACAAAGGAATCTAGAGCAGGAATACACTGCTATCCAAATATATTTGAACACATTAAATGAAATCAATGGGCCACAATGATCTAAATAAAAGCAGCCAAAAGGCTGGTTATGAATAAAAAATATGTCTGTGGTGGACATGACACAGTGTACCTTTTGATTTGTTGACAAATGTCACAAATTAGAACATATTTTATGGTGTTGGAATAAACCTTGCCACCAATAATGTTGCTCTGAGAGCAAAATAGTGGCAGCCACTTCAGCATGAGTGGAAGCTACACCTTTGTGTGCTGCTATAATTAAATCCTGTCGGCAGTCTGCATTGGGAATCACACAATCACAAACACCAGGAATAGTTACAAAATGAACTCTTTGATCATTTAAGTGATAGGAATATTTTGAAGGAAAGGCATTTGGTAAAGTTGTGTGATTTTTACATGCATTAAAGGCATACGATATCATTATCGATACAAGTTTTAGAATGTGTTACTGCTGCTATTTTAGATGTGGTAATATTGGCAGCTTCATCAGCCAGAGTGTTTCTTATGGCGTGTGTTCCAACAAGTTGATGATATTCATGTATGTATAATATAAGTTTGTGACAGCCTTTCATTTAGATCTGCCACGCTAACCCAAAGCCGTTTGTGCTTCATTGTGCTACCCTTGGAATCCTTAGTCGTATTGCCAAAAATGTAAGTTATCATTAAAAGAAAGTACACATTAATAGGAATCAAACACAATAAGTTCAGGATCCATATTTTGAAAGAATAGGCTTTAATTTCAGCTGGGTGCAAGTAGTTGGTAGGTGAAAAACATCATCTGACATAGTGCCAATAATGATAGCGCATGCTGCAGAAGGCTGCTTCTTTGAACCAATAGCGGCATGAGCAGAACCATCAGTGTAAATAATGATTGTGCATTAATCAAGAGGCAAAACTGAAGAAGGCAGTGGATAAAGGTATTCATATTGCAAAAATTCTTGAGTTTCCAAGGAAGGGTCGAAGACTAAATCTACATCCATGGCTGCTAAGGACATAGCTCATTGTATCCATCGCGGATGGAGGGCCTTTGCAATAGGGATATTTACTTTTGTGATTGCCTCGAACGCTGGCATAGAAAAAACAACAATGCGTTTACCTTGAGCAAGTGGCCGTTCCTTAAGGATCCCCATCTGTACTGCATTCAGAATATTTTCAGTAGAAGCAAAATGCATTTCTGCAGGAGAATATAGATGTGATTTATTTGCTACGGATACTGTTTCACCTTCATTAAAGGTTTTCTTTCCCTCAGAAATGATAAAGGTTTGGGTGAGGTTTTCTTATTGATTTGTTGAAGGAGTAGTCATCCCTCTATTACATTATTAGTCTTTGCACATCCCTCTAAGCAGGTCGTGTAACATTTCCACCATTCAACAGGGAACCTTGGCATCCTCCTGCCACCTGATCAATTTTGATGGCCAATCCATGTGTCCCCAAAGTAATTTACTACGGGAGTGTCGATTGCTAATTTGTCATTGTTGTAAAATACTCTAATTCAGTAATTGATGTGTAGAATTCATCAACATTGTCAGGAGGTACAAAGTATAATGCAGTTAATTACTTCAATCCATACTGCAGTTTACTGTCTGAAATGTATTCCTCAACTAAGGATGTATTAAGGATTTTCTTCAGTCAGCCTGTGAAAAGTGAAAAACATTCTTGAATTTGGGTGTCTGGATATAATTTAGTAATGGTGTTAATCATGACTCAAAATCAATTATTACTTTTCTAGGACTTTTATTGAGTGTTTTAGATTTAACCACTGTCAAAAATTCACTGCATGTGGGGGTTTGCTTATCAGGGAGTAAACTGTACACTAAAGGAACTGTAGTGGTTTGATATAGGTGTGAATAGTCTATATTTAGATGAATGGTAGGGGTCTGGATTTAAAGGTCCCATCCAGCATCCAAATATCATTACTCTCCAAAGTTACAAGTTTATGGGGTGTGGTACATATTAGTATCCTTTTCTGAGGGTTTTTTGTTGTCGGTCAAAGGAAAGGTTTCATTAGTAAAGGTTACAGTAAATTCAATGGGAATGTTAATGTCTGAGTAGGTCTGGAGTGTTGATCGATGTGGGTCATTTGCCTGTTTTTTCTTTGTATAATTCTGCGGGCATTAGGAATTGAGGACATAGAACTTGATATATTCATAGGCATGTGTTGGAATACCTCCATCAAAACTGAGCCACATGGTTCATTGGAGGTGGATGCCAAAGTTTTGATTTGCTGGATGTTCTTTCTAACCTCAATCTCCATTGCAGAGGCAGAGTAGTTATGCTTTTTGTTTGTTCAAAAAAGTAATCAAGAGTAACCACTCAGCCTGTGCAATGGGATGAATAAAACTGCACACAACTTCAATGATTCCTGGGCTCAGTTAGTCCCTCCTTACAATAAAAATAGCCACCCAACTTTAGCAGTAGATGGCCTTAGTTAGTTCTGATGTAAGTTGCCTCTTCCTGTTGCCATATTCTACGTGCTGTAAAACAGGAGAGAAAACGTAATTTTATTTGAGTGTATACAAATAGAAATGTTTATTAGTTAAAACCTGTAAAGAAAATGTGGTTATTATTTCTTGACTTCCTGCTTAGAGACTTTTCTAAGAACGTGTCCTTTATTCTGTTGCTGGACTCTGACTTTGCTAAATTTGACTTTCCTATCTATGATTTAGCACTGTGATTTGTAGTTAACGCTTCTAAAAAGGAAGACCGGTTTTTAAAATTCTACATGCATGTGTTTTCAACTTTTGTAAGCTTCTTTAGTTTTCTGGTGGTTTAGGTCTTCTGTGTATATATGACCAAGAGCGACCCCTTGTCTATTTCAAGGGAATGGGGTACTTATCACACTTTATAAGATTACAATCCCTCTACTGGGACACAATGGTACAGTACTAATATAACACAACAATCAATTCTATTCAACTACAAAAGTCACCAAATGTTAATCACATTTATTATATAAAAAATATACAAAATATACATGTATTTCATTAAAATCAATTATACATTTGCATAGACACTTTAAAACACATTATTCACACCATTCAAGAATTAACAAATATCAATTCAAGTACATTTAACAACCTGTTATGAGCCCGCATAACAGAAAACAACAGAAGACAGTGCACTTTGTCATATGTTACACATCCTATTGGGTCATGAATGTATATCCGTAGTTTGTGATATATTAACACAATTAGATCTACTAAAAAGAAACCACGGTTCTCCCTCAGATTGTGTTATTCAAAAGGTCTTCTTCCAGTAGATATTATAGAGTTGGATTACTCCTTTCTGGGAGTGGTTGGTTATGCAAGGAAAAGTTGACAGGGATATTCAAAATTATGGAGGGTTTTGTTCTTCTCCTGTTAGGCCTGGCAGCTTTGGTGTGGTTCTCACCTAACTTTTTACCTTCAACCTTTCTGTATTTGGGGGCTCTATATTTGGTGGCTCTATATTTAGCAGCCCAGTGTTTGGTGGCTCACTATTTGGAGGCTCTCTATTTGGCAGCACGCAATTTGGCAGATCACTATTTGGTGGCTCCAATTTGGGCAGGATGCATTGAGCATCTGCCCAGGCCTTAGTTCCTCTAGTGTACCTAAAGCTTCAGCAATATCAAAATTGGTACTGAAATTTCAAAAGCTACATGACAATCAAATGCAAGAATGCTGGGGTGGCTTTTGGGTGGCGTAGGCAGCTGCTGCCACCCACTCTTCATTAGGGTTCATTATGATAATTCTAGACTTCTTATATTGCAAGGTAGCCAGATGCGTTGCCCGTTCATTACTACTAGGCCTGGGCAGAGTGAAGTTACCAAAAATATGCACTGTGCGGTGCAGAGTTTCGTAAGCGGCAGAGTGCGTTAGGTTGCGACATTCACGCCGATTTTAGCACCAGACATTTCTCCCGCGCTGGAAAAACAGCACAAACAAAACCATGTCAGCGCAGGAGGGCGCCGCTTCTTTCTGCCGACAGTCTGCTAGAGGGCCTGTTTCCCCAACGGGAATGGAAGGTTTCTCAATGCAAGCATTCTTGGCCATCTGCATTGAGAAATGTGGGCAAGAGGTAGTCTAGAGTAAGATATTCCTCACTCACACTCACTAACTTAACATGGGCGAATGAGAGGGAGGAAAAAAAACTCTGCTTTGCGGAGAGGAGTTTTTCGAAAATCCCTAAGCTCCACAGATTGTGGATAACTCCGTGAACGGAGCGGAGTTCATAGCCCAAGTATAATTACTGCTACCAGGTGTGATGGCTGTTTTTTTGGGGGTGTTGATTATTTGCCTGTAAGACATGGTATCATGATGTGGTTCTCCCCTAACTTTTTGACTTCAACCCTCCTATTTTTGGAAGCTCTGTGTTTGGCGGCTCGATGTTTGGCGGCTCACTATTTGGTGGTCTTTCTATTGTGGTGCATTTCTTTTGATGGACATCATAATGCTGTTATTGAGGGTACTTGAACCTCTATTTCTTAACAAAACACTGCTGTCCCGTCTCCGAGGTTAGCTTGCCCATGTGTATGGTCTTGTACACATTGGTTTATCTACTAAAAAAAGTAATACAAATATATATATTTTTTTAAATTGTTGGAAAGTGACACTATTTGTACGGTTACCCCCACTTTTTGTCTAACATCTGAAAAACCCTGACTTGATGTGCCCTGGGTCCCTTCCAACCAGGTTCCCAGGTTTTGTGTTTTTTCCCCAAAGCTGTGCCTTTGTACCCCAATTGGCCCATCCCTGGCCACAGGTAAGCTCCTTTCCAAAGGTACCATGGGCACCAAGGGCACTGTGACAAAGGAAGGCCTCTAAGGGCTGCAGCACTTATTGTCCACCCTTAAGGGACCAGTACCTTAACACCCAAACAATGCCAGTGCAGGCTTCGTGTTTTGGCACAGAGAAAAGTGAAGAGTAGACATGGCTCACATCCCTGTGTGCCATACCTGCAACCCACTGCCTAAGTCCTAGGTAAGTCACCCCTCTAGCAGTGTGCACTAACCCTCAGACACTGTAGTCCATTCTCAGACACTGTAAATGTAGTAAAGCCATAAGGGGTATGTGGTCCGGGGGTTGGCCATTACAAACTCCACAGCTCTATAATGGCTTTACTAAAAACTGTAAAGTTTGGTAGCAAACGTGTAAGCACATTAAATCCACACTGATGCTAGTGTGAGATTTAATGTAAAATGCACTCAGAGGGCATCTTAGTGTTGCCCCCTGAAAATCGACCAGCCCTGGTGTGGTTCCTAAATGGCTGTCTGCCATTTGCCACCACCAGACAGGTTTCTGGACCTGTGGGTAGAGATCCTCCGCTCTCTGTCTAGAAAGAAAGCCTGTCCTTGGCAGAGGTGTCATGCCTCCTTGCCTAGGATGGGCTGGGTCCATGGAGGATAAGCTTCAAAGGCCTGCAAGCATTGGTAGCTGTCCCTGCCTTTTGCTGTCCCCAGCAACTGGCTCCCACCAGTTCTGGCCCCCACTTTGGGTGGGAAAATCGTAAGGAAATCCAAGCTAGGAAGAGTGGTGTGCCCACCTTTGCCAACCCCACCCCTCAGGTGGGAGAGGTGATGCACTCATCTCAGTCCCTCAATCTTGAAGATGAGGGGACACAGTCATGGAGAAGCTCATGCTCCCTCCCACTGTAGGGTGGCATGATAGGGGTGAACTCACCACAAGGAATAAACCCATTGGTCCCGACCTTCACACCCCTAAATATAGTAATTAGGAGCAATCCTAAACCTTGCCTCCTCAGATTCGAGGAAAGAAGGGTCAAAGAACCGTGCTGACCCTGGAAGAAGAGGATACATACTGCTTTGGTCCCAGACTTACTGGCATGTCTAGACTCCAACTTGCCTACAGTGAGGAAACCGGCATGTCAAGCAGCCCCTCAGAGCACCGAGGACCTGCCCTGCACTCCCCTTAAAGACTCTCTCCCGTGGGCAGCGGATTTGCTCAACAAAGCTTCCAAGACCCGAATCCAGAATCAGGTGACTCTGCGATTTTGAACCACTCTGCACCCGATGCTTACGGCCCAAGTTAGAGTGGCCTAAAACCACAAAGAGGTTTTCCCCTGTGATCCTGACCTGGATCTGGTGATCCTTGAACTCACTCAAGCTTCAAGAAGACGCCTGCAGCCTCAACCTAAAGGGTCCCCTGACCGTGACCAGAGCAGGTATGAAAAACAGACGCCAGTAGAAGAAACCCCTTCACTGCACTCCCAACGGCCTTGTGTGGCCCAACCAATGGTGTCCAGGTATCCCCCAAGATACCAACTTATCTCTCCAGCCCATGGTCATCTTCAGGAAGCCTCCCTGCCCGAGCCTGCAGCAACTTCACCGAACAGAAGGTTGCCATTTAAAAGCACAAGGTCCCTGATGTCTTTTTGACACCCCGCACCCGGCTGCCCCAGTATCGCTGGTGGTACAGATCCAGTGCTGGTTATTGGCGTCTGCAGTGCTGACCTTAGCCCAAGGAGCTTTGCTCCCACACCTGATTGGCCTGCTCGTAAGCTGTCCCTAACTGAAGGAACCCTTTGCCCCATTGGCTAACATTGGGCACCTACACTGCACCTGCCATCCCAGTGCTGCCGCTGGTGCCCTTCGAGTGCCCATCGAGACCATGGGGATCCTTGGTCCTAACCCCCAAAAACTCCCACTCAAGTTTTGTACTTGATTGCTAACACCTTTCCACCCTTAGGAACCCATGCTATTAGATTTTGGGTCTAGTGTTGAACCAATGTTTGCATGGAGAAAAGAGAACTAAACTGCAAAGTATAAAGTCAGACTTACCATGTATTGTGAGAACCTTAGGTGTGGTATCTAGGCATAGCTCCCCCGGTCCTCAAAGTAATCCAAAAGTAACTAAAACGTATTCTGAAAGTAATTGTTGTTAATTCAAACTGCTTTTTAAAGTGATGCAAACTTGTAACAATTGCAAATTCATCCTTAATTGCATATCTGTGTAAAGGTTTACAAATGAAAGTAGTTTTCTAGCTACCTGCTAAGTCCTGCTTGGTTCTAAAACTACAACACAAGTATACATGTTTATACCTTCCCAATTGGTCTGGATTCAGTCTCTGAGTGTGTTACATTCTTCACTGAGTGAGTACAATAAATGTTCAACACGCCCTCTGGATAAGCCCAACAGCTTGCCCACACTACCACAAAGAGAGCTGTTAGTACTTACCTAATTTAGCCTCTGCTATACCTTTGGGGATTCCAAGGACTATGTGCACACTATACCTTTCTTTGATATCGTATGTACAGCGCCAGGCTTCTACGTCTTTGTTTAGTCAAATAGGCTTAGAGAATGGTGATCCCGTCTGAGAAGCTATCCGGCATCTTTAATCTACTTGAAGACATTTATCAGTAAGGATCCTGGGAAAGGACTTTGGTATGATTCATTTATACTTGTGTTATCGTGTGTAATATTCCACCATAGGAAATCAGAATTTTATTAGTCAATAGTTGCAAATTCAAGCCCACAAATTGAATTGTATATTGAACTTTCGGAACATTTCACTCAATCACTGCAACATCTTGACCAGGGTTCAAGAAAATCGATAAGATAACGGACAGAGAGCAACAATGATAAGTGGAGGTAGCCTGAAAAGAGAGGTTAAGAATCTGATGAAATATCCCTTTTCCAGTGGGTAGCCTGGAAGGTCGGACCCATTGCAGGGTCGGATTGGGAACACAATTAAGCCAGGGCATCGAAAGAAAAAGTCACTCACATTTGTGCATAATGACCTTTCATTAAACTTTGCATGGTATCGGGAGTAATTTTGAGAGAACACTCTGATAAATAAAACTTTCTAAACTCATGGGGTCAGCAGCATTGGCCATAGATGCACCACTAGACACACCATTATTTTAATGCAACTCATCCGTTGGTCTCCTCGCCTGATCTTCAGGCCTATACATTTCTCTTCTTTAGGCACCTGAATGTGTTAGTCACCTATTGGACCCTTTGTCGGTCATCCCCACCTCAAAGATCCCTGTATTATATTAGGCAATGAGTCAGAGAACCATCTTCATCATTTGTGTCTGGAGGCTTCTGTTCACCCTCAAGGAACCAGGGGTCTTCCTCTTTTAGTTGTTACTGAGGAACCTCTCTGCAATCCTCAAAGACATGGCTTGCGTACAACTTTGTGCTTGATGTCTTTTGTACTGTGGTTATAGACTTGATCTGAATATGGAAAAGGTACAGGAATTCACTCTAAATGCCCTTTTCTCTCTGTCTCTATACCCCTTTCATACTAACTGTGGGCATCTTTCTCATTCTTCCGATCGCTTTTTGCCCCTCCCTCTAGATCTTCTTTTTTTCTTACACTCTACTTCTTTTCCTCTTCTTGGTATCTCTTTCCAACTATATGCTTCATTCAGTCTCTCAAATTTCCCCTCTTTCTTTTCCTATCATTCTGTCTACAAATCCCCCTCTATCTCCCACTCCTGACTCCCCTGTGGGTTCTTTCTTTACTTATTATGTCTCAGGCCCTTATTCCTCCCGTCATTTAATGTTATTTTCTTATGTGTCCCATTTATTACTTTGCTGCAGACAATAACAATGTCCTCATGTGCCTCGAGGCAGGGTTTAAGCCAAAGGAGAATCCACAGGTGGAATTTCCTTTACCTTTTCATTTCTTTGATGAAGGAAATTCCACTGATGGATTGTAATCTACTGGTGCATTTAGTACAACCTTCTGGAATGCCAACAACCTCTAAATTAAGCCCTAGACTGAGGGAGAGAATTCACATAATGCATACGAGTAGTAAATATCCTTCCTTTTTTCTCTTAGACCAAGAAATGTTTAACACACTAATTTGCTTTCATTTCCTCTCCATCACTTCCTTTGCCATTCACGCTTTTTGTAGTTTTATATAGCACACACTCTACCCCACAGGTATTGAAGTGCTTTACATGTTCACGTTCATTTTTTAAGGTACTGGGTTATTTAGTGATCTGCCCAGACTCTCAGAATGCTGAGTCAATGCCGAGACTCAACCTGGTTTTCAAACTCCAAAGTTGGCAGCTCTCTCCATTTTGCCACATCATGTACCACTTTTCTTTCTCCCTCTTCTCCACTTTTGCTTTCCAGGTTTCTCTTTATCTTTAACAATTTCAGCACATATCGCCACTGTCTTTTAGGATTACTTTTCCCAAATCTCTTCCGCCTTACTTCTTCCATCTGTCTGCATATCTAGCACGCTTATCCTCTCTCCTCTACCTTTCTCCCTCACTTGATTTCTTCCTCTCATATTTTTGTCATTCTTCTCCACTCTGCTGTCTCACTTTTCCTTTTGCCTCTCTCCACATTCTCTCCACTCAATCCATTTTGTTACTGTCCTGCCACGTCGATGTTCCATTCCCTTTGTCATTTTCGCCCCGAATGGATATTTTTCACAGTAATGTTTTAAAAAATAAGACCAAAATATTTTGTGTTGTCAAAAACTTTTTCTTTTTGCTAATTTTGATTGCTTGCAATATTTATTTTCGCTTAGTGGTGAACTGGAGTTCCCTCCCAGATAAGGTGGCAGAGGCCTGCAGCTAGAAACCAAAGCAGAGACTTTTAGAGGGCCATCACATTTATTCTTTCGAACTGAACAGCCCCCTTTCACTCCACCCCAGGTAAATAAGTGCTGGCTGTGATGTTAAAAGAAAACTCAGCCACTCCCAGTGGTCTCACTGTCAGGGTGAGAGACTGGGTACAGGAGAAGAGCCACCACTTGCTCTGCCTGCTCAGTTTGGCCCATTGTCCTCCTGCTCAACACAATGAGCCAGCCATTCTCTAAACTTGTTTATAACGAGCTACGGTCTATGCTCTAAGGTAACAGCAGCCTTTAAGATCACCTCCTGGGGCCAAGCTGGGCCAGTAAAATATAATTTCATCTACTGCTGGAAAAAATGGCCCACCAACTGGCCTTTGCTCCAGGCCTCTGACAATGTCGGTTTGCCAGGCCTGCCAATCCAACACTGACTCCTTGAGCAACTGCCCATGTCTCCATACCTCTGGCACATTTGAAACTTTAGCAATGACAGAATTGAAACTGCTAATTTAACCCCTTCCCTGCGGGGGTAATTCCCCCAAGGTGCGGGGGGGCGGCGCCGCTGTGCTCATGGCGAGCTCAGCTCTTCACAACCCCGCCCACTGATTAATTCTCCTGCAGAGGCGGGGAATTTATCGCTCGTGGGCGGGCCGCGGCCGTTATAACGAGATCAGCTCATCATGAGCACAGCGCCACTGTGACTCATGATGAGCTGAGCTCGTCATGAGCATAGAAGGGGTTAATATCTACATGACAAGCCACAGCAAGAATGCTAGTGTTAGCTTTTGGGAAGCATAGATATGTGCCACCACCTACTCTTTATTTGGGTATATTATGATAGTTCTTGACTCCTTACTTTACAAGGTGTTCAGATGTGTGGCCCGTTTATTATTACTACCAGATGTGATGGTTTGTTTTATTTGGTGGGGTGGGGGGGGGCCTGTTAGAGAGGCATCTTTATCAGGTTTCTAAGCTAACTTTTGGTCTTTAATCATCCTGTTTTTGGTGGCTCACTATGTGGCGGCCCACTATGTGATGGCCCTTTTTTTGGGCAGCCCCTTCTATTGTAGTTCATTACTTTTGATGGACATCATAAAGCTGTTATGGCCACTAACTGAACCCCTATTCTTTTACCATAAATTACTGCTGTTCTATCTCAGAGGTAAGCCTGCTAGTGCTTATGGTCTTGTACACAGTTTATGTGCTAAATCAAATGTAATAAAAATATTTATTTCAAAGATTTTGTTTACTGAAATTGGCTTATAGAATGGTGATCTTGTCTGACAAGGGGTTGGGTGTCTTTAAACCACATTAAAACATAATATATTCATATGGATCCAGGGTAAGGACTTTAGTATGATTCATGTGTACTTGTGTCATCTTATGGAATGTTTCCCCATTCAAATCAGAATTTTATTACTCAATAACTACAAATTCAAGCCCACATATTGAACTGTACAATAAACTTCCAGAAAATGTCACTAGAAAATCACTGCATGTATTGCCTAGGTATCTAAAAAATCAATAGGATGAAAAAGGATCGAGCAACAGTGAGAGTTAGAGGTAGCCTGAAAGGAGAGGTTAAGAAACTGGTGAAGGATAACTTTTCCTGGGGGAAGCCTAAAACGGAGGACACCTAGAGCAACTGCACATACCTTAATGCCTCTGGTGTACTTGAATCTTCAGCAATGTCCAAATTAGAAGTATAAATTCAAAAGCTACACGAGAAGTCTCTGCAAGGAGGTTGGTGTCAGCTTGTGTGAGGTACATACAACTGTCTCCACCTATTCTTTTTTGGGGTATAATATTAAACTGGCTTCTCATGCTCCATGGTAGTCAGATTTGTTGCCCCCACATTACTACTACCAGCTGTGATGGCTTGTTTATTTTTGGGTATGTCTGTGGGGGGGTTGGTTCTTGGCCGGTTACCCCTGGCATCCTTGGTGCGGTTCTCCCTAAACCTTTTGCCTTCTACGGTTGTGACGTTCAAAAAGAGCTCAGCCACTCCCAGTGGCCTCACTGTCAGCGTGAGAGAATGGGGACAGCAGGAGACCCACCACATGCTGTGCCTGCTCAGGTTGACCTACTGCACCAGAAAACGAGCCAGCAATTCTTCAGACTTAGTTATAACAAGCTCTGATCTTCGCTCTAAGGTTACAGCAGCCTAGCCGGCCCAGTAAAATGTAGCTTATCTGCGGCTGGAAAAAAAAACAGCCCACCAGCTGGCTTTTATTTCAGGCCCCTCGTACAATGCCTGATTGCACGCCCTGCCAAACTGGGACGCTGACACCTTGAGTGACTGCCCATGCCTTAATACCTCTGACGCACATGGAGCGTCATCAATGTCAGTATTGAAGCCGCAGATTCAAAATCTACATGACAAGCCACAGCAAGGAGGCTGGTGTTAGCTTTTCGGAGGCATAGACATGTGTTACCACCTACTCTTTATTTGTATATATTAGGACAGTTCTTGACATCCTACATTACAAGGCAGTCAGATGTGTGACCTCTCCATTACTACTACTAGCTGTGATGGTTTGTTTTAATTGGTAGGGTGGCGGGGTTGGTTCTGGGCCTGCTAGACCTGGCATCTTTATAAGCATTCCCCACTAACTCTTGGTCTTCAACCATCCTGTTTTTGGCGGCTCCCTTTTTGGTGGCTCTGTGTTTGGTTGGCTCCTTGTTTGGCAGGTCTTTGTTTGACAGGTCCTTGTTTGACAGGTCCTTGTTTGACAGGTCCTTGTTTGACAGGTCCTTGTTTGACAGGTCCTTGTTTGACAGGTCCTTGTTTGACAGGTCCTTGTTTGGCAGCTTTGCGTTTGGGGGCTCTGCGTTTGGGGGCTCTGTGTTTGGGGGCTCTGTGTTTGGGGGCTCTGTGTTTGGGGGCTCTGTGTTTGGGGGCTCTGTGTTTGGGGGCTCTGCGTTTGGGGGCTCTGCGTTTGGGGGCTCTGCGTTTGGGGGCTCTGCGTTTGGGGGCTCCGTGTTTGGCTTACCCTGTTTTTCGCGGCTCTTTTTGACTTGCTCTGTTTTTTGCTGCTCTGTTTTTGGCTTGCCCTGTTTTTCACGGCTGGTTTTTGGCTTGCCCTGGTTTTGGCAGCTTTTTCTTGTGCATTTCGTTTGAAGCTGCTATTGCCGCTAACTTTACATCTATTTTATTGACAGAATACTGCTTTCCTATCTGCATTAAGCCTCCCAACACTTAAAATGTAATATTTATTTAATTAAATTTGTTTAGTCAAATGTCCTTGGAGAAATGTGATCCCACCTTACCAGTAGTTGGCAATCTTTAAGTGACTTTAAGACACATATTCATAGGAATCCTGGGCAATGACTTTGGTATGATTCATGTATGCTTGTCATTTTATGAAATTTGGACCCCATTCAAAATCTGAATTTTGTTACTCAATATCTGTAAATTCAAGCCCCCACATTGAACTGCATATTAAACTTTCAGAAAAAGTCACTAAAAAATAACTACGTCCTCTTAGGCTTCGATAAAAAAATAAGATGACAGTGGATAGAGCGAGAAGTCGAGGTAGCCTAAAAAGAAAGGGCAAGAAACTGATGTAAGATCACTTTTACTTTGGGTAGCCTTGAAGATAGGACCACTTGAACAACTGCCCATAACTTCAAACCTCTGGCATATTTGAAGCTTCAGCAGTGTCAGAGTCGAAACTGTAAATTCAAAAGCTGCACAACAAGCCACTGCATGGAGACTGGTGTTTGCTTTTGGGAAGCACAGACTCCTGCCACCACCTACTCTTTATTTTGGTATATTATAACAGATATTTAAATCTTATTTTCCAAGGTAGTCAGATATGTTACTTTTTCATTACTATTAGCAGCAGTGATAGCTTATTTTAATCAGTGGGGTAGGGGGTCGATTCTTGGTCTGTTACACCTGGCATCTTCGGCATGGTTCTTCCCTAACTTGTAGCCTACGAACATCCTGTTGTTACCGGCTGTTTTTAGCGTGTCTCTTTTTGGTGGCTCAGAATTTTGTGGCTCCATGTTTGTCAGCCCAGTATTTGGCAGCAAAATATTTAACTGTTCAGTTTTTGTTTAGCCATTTTTTGTCAGCTTTTTATTGTGCATTTCTTTTGATGGGCATGTGGATCCTGTTATTGCCACTAACTGTACCTTTAGTTTCTCAACAAAATACTGCTGTTCTGTCTCTTTGTTGAGCCTGCCAGTGCTTATGGTCTCGTATACATTGGTTCATGTGCTAAAAAAATATAATTAAAAAATGTTTTGAGCTTTGTTTATTCAAAAAGGCTTAGAGAATGGTGATCACAATTGACAATGTGGTGGGTGACTTTAAGCCACTTGAAGAAATATATTCATAAGGATCATGGGTAAGGACTTGTGTGAGGAGCTTGAACTTGAATCTTTTGCTGACTTGGAGCTACTGGAGTTCTTACAGGTGTTTGGAGATGTGGGGGATGTTGAGGACCTTTCTGGCTGTGGCATTCTGTAGGTTCCAGAGGTGTTTCTGGGTGCCACCTGCGTATAGTGCGTTGCCGTAGTAGAGTCTGCTGCGGATGAGTGCATGGGTGACTGTCTTTCTGGCCTCAACGGGGATTCTCCCAAAGATCTTTGGAAACAGGTGAAGAGTGTGGAAGCATGATGAGGAGGTAGTTTTTTTTTATCTGGTGGCTCATCATGAGCGAAGGGTCCAATATGATGCCTAGGTTTTGTGCGTGGTCTGTGGGGTTGGGGGCTCCTAAAGCGGCGGACCACCCGGAGTCATCCTGGGGCCCGACACCTCCACCTTGGAAGAGTACTTCGGTCTAGTCCGATTTGAGCTTGAGGCAGCGGTCTTTGATTCATGTGGTGACAGCATTCATCCCGTCGTGAAAGTTGTTTCTGGTGATTGTGGACTCGCTGCTGAGAGAGAGGATCAGTTGGATGTCGTCACCTTAGTAGATTATGTTGAGTAAGTGTCTTCTGACTATGGTTAGGAGCTGGACATGTAGGTGTTGCAGAAGGTGGGGCTCAGGGATGAGCCCTGGGGATCTTAGCAGCTGATCCCCGTGGGTTCTGAGAGGAACAGTGGTAGTCTGCCTCGCTGTGTTCTACCGGTGAGGAAGGGACTGATCCAGTTCAGGGCTTCGTTGCTGATGCCGGCATCGTGGACTTTCATGCTTGGGGTGCGGTGGGAGATGGTTTCGAAAGCGGCTGAGAGGTCCAAGAGGATGAGGGCTGTTTCTCCCCAGTTGGGGAGGAAGCGGGTATCATCTGTGGTGGCAAGGAAGGCAGTGTCGGTGCTGTGGTTGCTTCGGAAGCCGGATTGAGAGGAGTCCAGGACATGGTTGGCTTCTATTAACTCAGAGTCGTGCGTTGATGGCCTTCTCAGTGACCTTGGCTGGGAAGGGGAGCAGGGAGAGGGGTCTGAAACTCTTGAGGTCTGTCAGTTCAGAAGACAGTTTTTTCAGCAGGGGGTTGATCTCAGCATGCTTCCAGCCATCGTGGAAGGTGGCGGTCTCAATGGAACGGTTGATGGTGTAGCGTAGTTCGGAGGCTATTGCTGCTCTGAATATCTGGCAGCTCTGAGTAACTAGCGGCTCACTAGTTCTGAGCTCACCATTTGTGAACTCACTTTTTGAGGCTCCTATTTGTGAGCTCACCATTTGTCAGCTCCCTATTTGGCAGCTCTTTACATTGTGGTGCATTTCTTTTGATGGACATCTTCATGCTGTTACTACTAGTAACTGAACCTCTATTCTGTTAACAGAATACTGCTGTCCCATCTCGGAGCTAAGCTCCCAGAGCTTATGATCTTGTAAACAACTTTGTTTGGTAACATGGGCTTAGAGAATAGTGATCTCGCCTAATAATGTGATGGGTGTCTTCAATACACTTTAAGACATATATTCACTAGGATCCTAAGTCGCGACTTTTCAATGATTCCAGTGTACTTGTCATCTTATGGGATTTTTCCCCCATTCGAAATCTGAATTTCTTTGCTCAATATCTTCAAATTCAGCCCATATATTGAATTGTACATTAAACTTTCAGAAAACATCACTCAAAAATCACTGTAGTGTTGTGCCCAGGGCCCCCAAAAAAGTGGTAAGACAGTGGGAAGAGTGACAGATACACGTAGCCTGAAAAGAGAGGTTAAGAAACTTGTGAAAGATCACTTTAACTTGGGGCAGGCTAGAACTGTAAATTCAAAAGCTACAAAACAATCCACTACAAGGAGAATGGTGTTAGATTTTGGGAGGTATGGGCACCAGCCACCAACTACTTTTTATTTGGATGCATCATAATAGTTCATGGCTTTTTATATTCCAAGGTTGTCAGATGTGTTGCCACTTCATTACTACTACCAGCTATGATGGCTCGTTGTTTTTGGATCAGTTGGTTCTTGGCTGTTTAAACCTTTCATCTTTGGCATGGTTCTCCCCTTACTTTTTGCCTTCAACCATCCTGTGTTTGGCGCCTCTGATTTTGGCAGCTTAGGTTTTGGCCTGGCCGGTTTCAGTTTGCTTTTTATTGTGCGATTCTTTTGATTGGCAGTTATTGCCACAAACTGTACCTCTATTTTGTTAACAGACTACTGCTGTTGTGTCTGAGTTAAGCCTGCCAGTGCTTATGGGTCTTTCACATGTTGCTTTATGAGCTGAAAAAATGAAAGAAAAATATTTATTCAAAATCTTTGTTTAGTTAAACAGGCTATAGAATGGTGATCCTGTCTGACAAAGTGTTGGGCGTCTTTAGGCCACTTTAAGAAATATATTCATAAAAATCCTGGGTAATGACTTTCCTATGATTCATTTTTAACCCCTTCAGCGCGGCGCGGATTACCGCGCTGTGCCGAAGGTTCTATTGCGCGGGCTGGGCCATGACGGAGCGGTTCCATCATACGCACAGCGCAACCGATGCGCATGACGGAACCGCTCCATCATGCGCATCAAAGGGGTTAATTGATATCTTAGGGAATTTTGACGCTGTTCGAAATCTGAATTTTGTACCCCATATCTGCAAATTCAAGCTCACATAATTAACTGTACATGAAACTATCAGAAAACGTTGCTCAAAATTCAATGCAACGTCTTGCTCAGGGTTCCAAAGAATTAAGATGACCGTGGATTGGACGACAGTGAGAGAGAGCCCGAAAACAGAGATTAAGAAAGTGATGAAAGCTCCCTTTTGCTGTGGGTAGCCTTGAAGGTAGGATGCCCAGAGCAACTGTCCAGGTCTTCATACCTCTGGCCACTTGAAGCTTCAGCAATGTCAGAATTGGAATTTTATATTTAAGTTACTCAAGCCACTGCAAGGCGGCTGCTATTACCTTTTTGGAGGCATAGATACCTGCTGCCATCTACTCTTTAATTGGGTACAATGTGATAGTTCTTTACTTCTTATATTCCAAGCTAGTCAGATATGTTGCACTTTCAGTACTACTACCAGCTGTTGTGGCTTGATTTCCTTTTTTTTTTGGGGGGGGGGTTGTATTTTGGCCTGTTAGGTGCTTTTTGCCTTCCACGCTGCAGTTGTTGGCAGCTTACTCTTTGGCGGCTCATTCTTTGGCAGCGCTCTGGCAGTTATGTTTTTGGCACTCATTCTTTCTATTGTGGTGTATTTCTTTTGATGGAGAACTTAAAGCTGTTGTGCCAAATATGCCTCCTCCTAGTTTTTTCAATCAAAAAAATACAACCGCTATACATGCTTCACTACAGTTTGGTTAGCACAGCAGTATCTTCTAACAACAATATCACTCTCTGCTTTTTGTTGGTTGACAATGTTAGACAAGCAAGGCAGTAAAGCAAACCAAATACTTTACGTAAATGAGGGGCAGAACTATAACCTATGATTATCATGATGACTCAGTCATTGAAACACAATGATGGGGTGGAATAATGATCAACGAAAGGCATATGGTATTGGTTGGCAAATGCAATGAGACTTTCTACTTATCAGCCATGCTGCACTGTCATGGAAAATGCTGGTATACTGTATAAATGAATTGCACAGCACAACATTGGGGGAGGGAGGTCCATGACCATGGCCACTCTTTTTTACTGTGAAGATTGCAGGCCTAAGTAAGCTAGTATTTTATATAATACTCACCATGTATGTTTGTTGTGAAGGCTTTCATTTTCTTGCTCCTAATCTAACAGTTGACAGAAAAGTACCTAAAATGTGTTCTTAGTCTTACAGTACCAAAATCTATAGCGGGTAGAGAGAAAGATTACCAAAAAAGAAGAAGATAGGAGAACTAGAGACCAGAAAAGGTCAGCTAACAAAATAAACGTGAAATAAGGAAACAAAAAACGCAGGCAGAGATAACCGGAATGAAACTAAAATTGGATAGGTGAGTTGGAAAAAACTGTGTAAAAAAAAAAAAGAAAAAGGCGTAATCTAAAAGTAGCATAGTAGGCAGAGATAAAGAGCTAACACATTGTGCGTTGCATGCGTGGGTTCATATCCCATCCTCGCCATGTGAAAGACATCAGATAAGGGTGTCAGACCAACTTTATTTCTCACCAGCAACACCAGGCTCCATGCAGTAACTCCTGACCTGGAAGCCAGCACCAACATTCCAATATCCTAAGATTATACCGTAAGCCCACAACAATCATAAAACCCAACATTAGGGAAATGATAATAAATAGGACTTCCTGAGGTTAGCAGAGCCCTCGGCAGTGGTGTTGGTGGTCATTGCTTCCTGACCAGCTACTTCCGGACCCAATCCTGCAACATCCCTCTTCTTGCCCTTCTTTGGTGGAAAAAATTTAAATAAATTAGTGATTCAGTTAATCTCCACAAAATGATGACCTGCAAGCACAGTCACATTTTACTTAGCTAAAACAGACTGCCTATAATACTAGTTTTGAGGATATTGACTATCGCTGAGTTGGCCATGCGAATCCTGAAATCTCGATTCCAAATTTTCTTAACAAAAACTACATTTGGAACCAATGCATTGGAATGAATGAATGCTCTTTTATTCTATTCTCATTGCTCACCCCTGTAATGGACCAACTCAGTCTCACTTTTTTGCAATGCATAGATGCATACTACACATCATTGTGAAATAGCTTGCGACTGTACAAGCTACATAAAGAAAGTCACAGAGAGCACTAACTCAATGATATCACTATGATGACAGTAGAGTCTGAAATGGCTTCTTAATTAATCAGCTAAAGTGAGCACCAAAATGGAGTACGATTAGGTAGCTTTGATCACATAATAATCTTAATGTAAACTTAGCGTAACTTGCCTCGGAGTATGAGCAACATGCTATTTGGGTAAAAAGAATTAGCACTGCAGCACATAAACAACACAACAAACAGAAGTACTGATTTCTGTATACAGAGCAGGTCAAGCAAGTCCTGCTCCTGGTCAAGAATGTCTACTCAGCAGTGCATCAGATGTTGGAGGAGGATGCGCTGTACCTGACTGGTTTGATGCATGCACCGGCTCACCCTCCCCGAGCGCTGTCTACGAACAGCCAGCAGCAGCTGCCTACCATACAGGTGGTGCAGCTGCCCAGGTATGAAGGAGGTAGCAGCATTAGTTTTTTTTGTGGAGCACCACCTCCCCTCCATGCTGCTGCAGGGGGTACCCACTGCCTGGCCTGCTGCCAGCATAGAGATGATGGTGTTCCCCCAAAAACTAATGCTGCCACCTCCTTAATACCAGGGCAGCTGCGCCGCCCGCATGGTAGGCAGATGCTGCTGGCTGTTCGGGCGCGACTGGCACTGCCACTCTACTGGTTGCCCTGCTCTGCCATGGCGCTGGGTGTGTTAAGTAATATTGAAACAGGTGAAGTAAGAAAATAAAAAATAAGGATGTAAATGGAAAAATATGCAAAAAAACGAAGTCATGAAAAACAATTAAAAAAGATCAGACACAAAAACAATAAATAAAAATGAGAGGTAGATTAATTAGGAGTCCAGATAATAACAAAGATTACAGAGGGATTAAACAACAGCCCCAGCACCATTAACAGTAGAAATCAAGATGACTGTGCCCATGCGAACCGCATGGTGCTGTTCGCGCACGATTTGAAACTCAAGGATTTGCCCTTCATTGCATATGATGAGAAAACACAACGTGAGCAGGTGTGCCGGGAAACTCTTCCCACCAGTGAAACTCCAAGTAGCGTGGTGGATTTGTTTCCTACTCCACGGAGTTCTGCGTAGTGCGACCTCTGCCCATGCCTAGCCCACATATTGAACTGTATATCAATCTTTCAGAAAATGTAACCACATTTTTGGAACTCTGGGCAAGACATTACCGTGTTTTTAAGATGACAGTGGGCAGCGAGCGGTATTTGGCATTTCTTTTGATGGGCATGTTGATGCTGTTATTGCCACTAGCTTTAACTCCATTTTTATAACGGAATACTTCTGTCCTGTCTTTGAGTTAAGTCTTTCAGTGCTTATGGTCTTTTCCACATTGTTTTATGGTGAAAAAATCTAATAAAAATATATTTTTAAAAAAAGTTTAGTAGCAGGGGCTTAGAAAATGGCAATAGCGTCTGACAATGTGTTGAGCATCTTTAAGCAACTTCAAGATACATATTCATAAGGATCCTGGGAAAGGACTTGAGTATGATTCATGTGTACATGTCATTTTATGGAGTTTTGCCCCAATTCAAAATCTGAATTTTATGACTCAATATCTGCAAATTCAAGGCCAATGAACTGTATATTAAACTTTCAGAAAATGTGACTAAAAAAATCACTGCAATGTCTTGCCCCAGGCTTCCAAAATATTGATAAGATGACAGTGGATAGAGCGACAGCAAGAGGTCGAGGTAGCCTGAAAATGGAAATTAAGAAACTGATGAAATATCACTTTCCCTGTAGGCAGCCTACAAGCTAGGACTGCTTGAGCAACTGCCCATTAAGAGGTATTAGTCTGGCGTAGTTGAAGCTTCATCGATGTCATAATTGGAACTGTAAATAAAAAAGGCTACATGGCAAGCTTCAGCAAGTAGGCCGGTGTTTGCTTTTCCGAGGCACATACACCTGCTGCTACAGCCTCTTAATTTGGGTATATTATGATAGTATTAGACTTATTATATTCCAAGGTAGTCACATGTATTGCCTCTTTATTACTACAACCAGCTGAGATAGCTTGATTTTTGGAGTAGTTGGGGGGGGGGGGGGGGGGTTATTTTTGGCCTGTTAGACCTGGCATCTTTGGCATGGTTCTCCTCTACATTTTAGCCTTCAACCATGCTTTATTTAGCGACTCCATTTTTTGGTGGCTGTGTTCTGCAGCTCAGTATTTGGTGGCTCAGTATTGGGCAGCACAGTATATGAAGGCACAGTATACGGCGGCTCAGTATTTGGCGGCTAACATTTTGTCGGATCTTTCTAATGTGGTACATTTCTTTTGATGGTCAACCTAATGCTGTTATTGTCACTTGTCACTAATATCTTAACAGAATACTGCTGTCCTGTGTCGGAGTTGTCTGCCAGAGCTCTTTGGCATGTTATGCATTGCCTAAATATAATATTTATTTAAAAATCTTGGTTTAGTCACAAAGGCTCAGTCCATGGGTTCTTGTCTGACAAGTTGTTGGGCGTATTTAATCTGCTTTAAAACATATTCAGAAGAACTTTGGCATGATTCATGTGTACTTGAGTCATCTTACAGATATTAAACTCTCAGAAAATGTCACACATAAATAACTGTAATGTTTTGCCCAGGGTTCCAAAGAATTGCTAAGATATTACTGGATAGAGTGACAGTGAGAGATAGAGGTATCCAGAAAAGAGAGGTTAAGAGACTGGTAAGAGATCATTTTGCCTGGGGCAGCCTGTAAGAAGTCCTCTGTTATAATTCAAAAGCTACACGACAACCCACTGCAAGGAGGATAATGTTAGATTTTGGGATGTATAGACACCAGCCGCCACCTACTTTTTATTTGGGAATATTATAATAGTGATTGGCTTCTTATATTGCAAGGTAGTCAGATGTGTTTCCCCTTAATTAGTAGTAACAGCTGAGATGGCTTGTTTGGGAGGTTGGTTATTTGCTTGTTGGACGTGGTATCTTTGTTGTGGTTCTCCCCTAACTTTTTGCCTTCGGCCCTCCTATTTTTGGCGGCTCTGATTTTGGCTGCAATTTTTCCAGGCCAGTGTTTGGCAGCTTGGTTTTTGGCATCTTAATGCTGTTGTAGCCACTCACTGAAAAACGTATTCAACAACCGGTTGACAGTGTACCCTGTAAAGACTTAGCACCTGACCTGTTATCCCTGGTTAAGATATGTTAAATGGGAGTTCCCCATAGTACATGTGTGCACACTTAATACACCCACTGACGCAGTGCAATCCAATAATGGATTATAACAGATTTCAAAAAAAGCAAAGGTGCACCACTAAGTAAGTAAGACAAGAAATAACTGGTCTATAGTCATTAAGTGTTTTAGTTTCTTCTTTTATTCACACAAATTCTTGTTTAAAAGAACACAGCCGACGCGTTGTGTCCAGTAAAGGACTTCTTCAGGGCTGTAAATATAACAGACATAAATATAAACATACATATACATATATCAGACAAACACTGCATATTAGTAATATAACATATAACTCCTTTTAGACAGGACTACTATGTACATAACTTACATTCCAATGACAAAACCACAGATTCAGTGAATCTACAATACATGACAATTTAACTAACATTATGAATAACAGCAACCTTACTATACAAGTATATACAAAACAGCAAAGTGTGTATCGTCCCATATATAGAATCTGTATACATACGCAGAACGGAAATGAGGAATGGGAGCAAAATCAGAAAGAAAAGGACGAGTGTCTAACGCAGAGAGAGTAGCAAGAGAGAACAGAAGAGAATAAAAAGAGAGAAGTGGTAGTGCCATAGTCTATTTATCCCAGGGCACAAACAATATGGTAAGAATATCAGACCCAAGAATATACGAGTTATATACCGTGGTGGAAAATCTAATATCATACAAGTCCAGGCTAAGTGAATACAAGTATGCACTTATAGGGCAGCCCAAGTACAACAACCATGTATTATAACATAATCTTAGACCTAGTACGTGACCTATACATGTATTATATATTAAATATATTAAATTGAACCCACCATGGAGATGAGAGATTGGGCACTATCAGCAATGGAGTGTCCTTGGTGGATGGATACCAAATAGCCAAGGTAATTTCCGCAGAAGCTATATCAGGAGAGAGAGAGAAGGAAATGACCTTATGTTCTAACAAGGGCGACCGTGTAAATCTACCCCAAATTGCAGTCAAATAGTGACTTACTAGAATCCTGAAGGAAGTGCTTCAATAATATCCACGTTGAGACACAGAGTTATGATAGTACACTGTTAAACCATTTCTGTGGCCAAACTGCAGTGAGTGTGCCAAGGATAACGGGAAAATTCACCTGGTAAGCCTGTGAAAAGGATTATAGCGTATGAGTTGAGAAAAGGTGGAATAATGTTAATGATGATTGCCCATAGTTTAATATATTTTTCCCTAGGTGAGCGCAACAAATAACACAATTGCCTGCCTTGAACAGCGTGAAATAACTGTGGAGAGCAATACAAAAATCTGTGTAGAATATAGGATCTAGTGGAAGCTGTCGGCGACCTAGGGATCATTACATAGTCACATTCCACATCCACAGATCCACAAAAATATGTATTCCCAATGTGATCCCAGTTAATAAGCCTTCATAAAGACTGAGAAAAATAGATCGTGGTTATAACAAGGCACCCCCTTTGAAAATAAATAAAACTTTACCCAAGAAGTGCAACATAGATAGTGAGAATCAGGAATAGACTAAGTCGACCCCCAGACAGATGCTGCAGCACATAATGCGCAGTGGACAAATGAACAGCATGTAATTTCCAAGTTTGAGTGGTTGAATACCAAATTTGCCCAAGTCCCCCAAACAGAGATCCTCCTTACTGATACGGCAACGGTCCAAATGAGCAAAAGCACTTCCTGTTGGATGAGGACGGTCGTAGAAAATCCAAAACGCCGCCTCATTTAAATAGCACGCGGAGGCAGCCTAGACATGGCACAGCTTAGGCTGGCGTGGGCTAGGCTAAAAAAAAAAAAATAATCGAAACTGGTAGTTTAATATCCGGCAGCCATCTTAAGATGGTAATGAGAAGTAAGAGTATGAATATAATACATGGTTTAAAGTTGTTCAGCAGCCATGTGGGCAGGAAGAGAATGTGTTTTCCGTTTTATCCAGCATAATTTGTATCACTAAGAGAGAATTATTATATACAGAAATGTGTAATTATCAGACCAATGTAAGTCAAAGTGTATAAGTGACTAATCTATATGCAGAACCAGAAACTTTTATAATGTTTAATTCTCGTGTGCTTTCTTCAAAAAACGTCCCTTATTGCCAGTAAAGTTTAATAACAAATGGCACTTCATGTATCCCATTGTTTTAATAGAAATGATAAAATAGCCAACTGTTGAGACCGGTGGCCATTTTGGAATGGTCCAATATTCGTCGGGTAAGCCCCAGGTATCAAGAGAGAACATAAGAAGAAATACACCCCTATGAGATGCCGCGCGTTATAAAAGGAATATGACACACAAAGAATATCTAGCTGGTAATTGGTACCTATTATACACTCATTATGCGAGTGAGCTAATCCACTTCAACAGTATATACATATATACAGGAAAAGTATGCCATATGAATCCATAATGACCTAAAAAAGAGACGTAACAAACCCAAAATTAAATTTTAGGGTCAGGTTTAGCGATGACAAAATTCTTTTTAGAGATGAGAAATTATTTTTAGAAAAGAGAGAACCCGATAGGGAAATTGAAAGACTCCCAATCTAACTATTATAGGAAGAATGGAAACCTAATTTTCATAGCAAGTGTGGCAGCACAAGTATGTTACAAGGGTCCGGAAACAACAGTACCCCCAGTCTAAGCTCTAAGTAGTCACCCTATGGTAAATACATTCAAACGTAAAAATACATAAATACAATGCGTTATTTTGCCCCACCCAATTTGGAAATGACACTGATATTTTTGTTGATTTGGATACATTTACTAGAATATTAAAACTGAAAGACCACTTTCTTCGGAATCCTGTGATAAGTATGGGGGATTATACACCACCTACTCTTACTGTTTCAGATTTGCACAGCTTATGATGTCACTACAGGACAAAACGCCAATTATGGTGGATGGATTGAGAGCTGAATTAGACGTCTCAGAAAATATGCAAATTGACAGTGCCTCTATCTAAATTCATTCCAGTAGGGACACACCCCATAAATAGACCGCTTCAGGGAGAGAGTTACTGAAGGTCTAAATAAAATTCAAGAACACCCCACTCCCCAAAATAGAATCAAATTCAATCTCTCAGTGGAGGAAAATCAGGCACTGAAGGATCTAAGAACTGAACCCTCCATTGACATCCGAGAGGCTGACTAAGGGGGGGAAGGTGGTGGTAATGGATAGGGTGAGCTACATGAGGGAAATGGACTGCCAGTTGGCTGATACCACTTGTTACAGGAAGGTTCCGGGGAACCCCATTAAAACATTAAGCACCCATATCAACATGAGATTAGTGGAATGGCTGGAAATTGGCTTATTAAGTGATGAAGAGTACAAATATATGATGGTTGATGAACCTTAATTCCCTTGCAAAAATACATTAGGGGGCGATTTCCCACCTGGGCGCCCAATCATCTCGGGGGTTAATTCCACCACAAAGAAGCTATCCGAATATGTAGATCGATTTTTATAACCATTCGCGTGCAATCTCCCTGCTTACATCAGGGATGGCAAAGACATCTTAAGCAAATTTGATGGACTTGTTTGGTCTAAAAACCTTCTCTTCGTCACTATGGATGTGGCCAGTCCTTATACTTGCATCAGGAAGGAATTTGGGGTGAAAGCCTTAGAATTCTTCCTGGTACAAAGAACCGCAGACCTCTGTATGCACAATGAAGTCCTACTGGAAATGACTGATATCATCTTGTCTAAAAACTACTTCCTGCATGATGCTCAATAGCACCACCAAGTACAGGGTACGGCAATGGGCTCCAGGTTTGCTCCTGCTTATGCCGGACTTTTTATTGGCTGGTATGAGCGGGAGCATGCCTGGGGCCGTCACGCTGCAGAGTGGACTGACCATATTATATTCTGGGGCAGATACATTGACGACGTGATCATGCTCTGGGATGGTTCAGTCTTGGATCTGCTGGAGTACCATACTTTCCTTAATGAAAATCCCTAGAACGGGCAGCTCACTATTAACTTTAGAAGAGAACATATTGACTTTTGGATATTCCCTTTTGTGTTCAAAACAGCTACATTCAAAGTTCTCTCTACCGCAAAAAAACTGCTTGTAACAGTACCCTACACTCAGATAATGCACTTCCTAGGCATGTAATTAACAATATCCCATACGGTGAGATGATACGTATGAGGAGAAATTGTAGGACAGAGGAGACCTTTGCCGAAACTATAAAACAGACCAAAAGGTGGTTTTTAGCACGTGGTTATCCTCCAGTTAAGCTGGAAGAAGCAGAGAGAAGTATCTCTAAAATACCGAGAGACACTAATTTGAAATCTAAGGATTGGGGAAAGTCTAAAATACCTCCAGTTTCTTTCAGTACTCAATTCAATAGCCACAGCAACAGGGTTTACAATGTCTTACATAAACATTAGCACCTACTTACCAGTGTACCGAGTCTTAAGGATACGCTAGCCCCCAGACCTAATGTAACATATAGAAGGGGGAAGAATCTGAGAGATATACTGTGCCCCAGTTACATCACCACGCCGAGGGCGACTACTTGGCTATCCCATAATACGAAGGGTTTTTACACCTGCAAAAACTATATATCTGCATATTTGGTAAGGATAAAACTAAATCCTTTAATGTTAATACCAATCGGGTCTATCAAATCAACCATCTAATTAATTGCAATACCAAATAGGTTACAAACGTCTTTAGCTGCCCCTCTAACAAGATATACGTGGGCAGTACCATAAGACCTCTAAAAATAAGAATTCAAGAGCACCTGCGGGCAATACGCAATTGTGACCATAAATCCCTATGACCTTTCAAATGCAAGACAAACATCCTACAGACAATAATATATGGTTTATGGGCATTGATCACATAACAGCCAACTAGAGGGGGGAAGATAGAGAATTATCCTTCAGAAAGAACGAAGCAGGCTGGATATGTAAACCCCGCAGTGTTGAATTGGGGCACAACAGTGATGAGGAAATGCATTACTTCCTATAATAAGAGAAGAGGTCACTAACTGATTATCATGCCTGGACTCGGACTGCTTGCCATACATGAGGATGCCATAAATATAAAGAAAGATACAACTGTAAATGTGATTTCTTTGCACTGAATATAGGGGTCTACCTTTGTACCAACTTGACATCCGTTTGTAAATATGCAAGAAATTACCATTGTCCATGTAATTTTGGAACTATCAAGGCCTAGACTCAGGGCAATTCTGTTTCTATACTTGAAGGTTTGCGCTGAAAAAAAAATTACGCATTGTATTTATGTATTTTTACGTTTGAATGTATTTACCATAGGGTGACTACTTAGGGCTTAGACTGGGGGTACTGTTGTTTCTGGACCCTTGTAACATACTTGTGCTGCCAACTTGCTTGGAAAATGAAAATAAGGTTTCCATTCTTCCTATAATTGTTAGATTTGGCATATACTTGTGCTGTTACACGCTCTTATAGAAAGAAAAAATGTTTTCCTATCTTCCAATTTCCCTATCGGGTTCTCTCTTTTCTAAAAAGAACTTCTCAACTCTAAAAATAATTTTGTCAGCTCTGAACCGGACCCTAAAATATATTTAAGTTTGGGGTTTTTAATGTTTTTTTTTTAGGTAATTATGGATTCATATGGCATACTTTTCCTCCATATATGTATATACTGTTGAAGTGGATTAGCTCACTCGCATAATGAGTGTATAATAGGTGACAATTACCAGCTAGATATTCTTTATGCGTCGTATTCCTTTTATAACATGTGGCATCTCATAGGGGTGTATTTCCTCCCTTGGTCTCTCTTAATACATGGGGCTTACCCAATGAATATTGGACCGTTCCAAAATGGCCACCGGTCTCAACAGTTGGCTATTTCATCACTTCTATTAAAACAATGGGATATGTAGAGTGCCATTTGTTATTAAACTTTACTGGCCATAATGGACATTTTTTTAAGGTAGAACACGAGAATTACACATTATAAGAGTTTCCGGTTCTGCATATAATTAGTCACTTATACACGTTGACTTACATTGGTCTGATAATTACACATTTCTGTATATAGTAATTCTCTCTTAGTGACAAATATTATGCGGGATAAAACGGAACGAAAAAACATTCTCTTCCTGCCCACATGGCTGCTGAACAACTTTAAACCGTGTATAATATTTATACCCTTCTCATTACCATCTTAAGTTGGCTGCCAGATTTTAGACTACCAGTTTCAATTTTTTGAGCCTAGCCCACGCCGGCCTCAGATTTGCCGTGTGAAGGTTGCCACCGCGGGCTATTTAAATGATGCGGAGTTTTGGATTTTCTGCGACTGTCCTCATCCGACAGGAAGTGCTTTTGCTCATTTGGACCGTTGCCGTATTTCGGTAAGAAGGATCTCTGTTTGGGGGACTTGGGCAAATTTGGTATTCGACCACTCAAACTTGGAAATTACATGCGGTTCGTTTGTCTACTGCGCATTATGTGCTGCAGCATATATCTGGGGGTCGGCTTAGTCTATTCCTTGTTCTCACTACCCATATTATACTTCTTGGGAAACGTTTTATTTATTTTCAAAGGAGGTGCTTTGTTATAACGACGATATATTTTTTCTCAGTTAGTCTTTATGAAGGCTTTTTAACTGGGATCACATTGGGAATAAACTTCCACTAGATCCTATATTCTACGCAGATTTTTGTCTTGCTCTCCACGGTTATTTCATGCTGTTAAAGGCAGGCAATTTTGTTATTTGTTGTGCTCACCTAGGGAAAAATATATTAAACTATGGGCAATCAACATTAACATTATTCCACCTTTTCTCAACTTATACTCTATAATCCTTTTCACAGGTTTACCAGGTGAATTTTCCCGTTATCCTTGGCACACCCACTGCAGCGTGGCCACAGGAATGGTTTAACAGAGTACTATCATATCTCTGTGTCTCTACGTGGATATTATTGAAGCACTTCCTTCAAGATATTTAGTAAGTCACTATTTGACTGCAATTTGGGGTAGATTTACACGGTCGCCCTTGTTAGAACATAAGGTCATTACCTTCTCTCTCTCTCTCCTGATATAGCTTCTGCGGATATTACCTTGGCTATTTGATATCCACCCACCAAGGACACTCCATTGCTGATGCTTGTTGAGAGTGCCCACTCTCTCATCTCCAGGGTGGGTTCAATTTAATATATTTATATATAATACATGTGTAGGTCAGGTACTAGGTTTAAGATTTTGGTATAATACATGGTCGTTGTACTTGAACTGCCCTATAAGTGCATACTGGTAATCACTTAGCCTGGACTTGTAAGATATTAGATTTTCCAACTGGGGATGCAAGTCATATATTCTTGCGTCCGATATTCTTACCATATTGTTTGTGCCCTGGGATAAATGGACTATGGCACTACCACTTCTCTCTTTTTATTCTCTTCTGTTCTCTTGCTACTCTCTCTGCATTAGACACTTGTCCTTTTCTTTCTGATTTTGCTCCCATCCCTCATTTCTGTTTAGGTTTAGAGCTGCATATGTATACAGATTCTATATATGGGACGATACACACTTTGCTGTTTTGTATATAACTTGTATAGTAAGGTTGCTGTTATTCATGATGTGTTAGTTAAATTGTCATGTATTGTGGATTCACTTAATCTGTGATTTTGTCATTGGAATGTAAGTTATGTACATAGTAGTACTGTCTTAAAGGTGTTAAATGTTCTATTACTAATATGTAGGGTTTGTCTGTTATATAAACGCGTCGGCTGTGTTCTTTTAAACAAGAATTTGTGTGAATAAAAGAAGAAACTAAAGAAACACTTTATGGATATAGACCAGTTATTTCTTGTCTGTCTTATTTAGTGGTGCACCTTTGCATTTTTTGAAATCTGAAAAACTATTATGTTAACAGAATACTGCTGTCCTGTCTGTGAGTTAAGCCTGCCGGTGTTTATGATCTTGCACACATTAGCTTGTGTTGAAAATATGTATTTTTTTTTAAAACTACTTTTAGTCCATTGGGCTTAGAGCAGAGGTCTTTAACCCTCCTGCAAAAAATCTCTAGAATCTAGAAACTCCTCATTGACAAACAGTGACAATTCCAATGGCAAATCATTTTTACAGTGGGGAAATAACATTAAATAGTGTTTTGCAAATCAAAGTTTTCTGGGTGACCGTGGCTTACATTGCACTTGAAAAAAGAAAAAAACTATCCAAAAAGAATTAACTAAAAATGAACAATGGTACTTTATTATTCGCAAACAAAACATCATTTGACAAAATGTATTCAGATAACGCCTATCTAAACTAATGTGATGGGTGGGCCTGTTTTCCTCCAGAGAAACAGTCAATCTGTGCTTGCACCTCATTAGTACCAGTTGAACACCCAAACATAGAAATAAGGAACAAAAAGGTGACCAGGCCAGCTTTTCAAATGGCCTTCTACTGTGCAGCAACATGTGTTGCTGCATCTTAGTAACATTTGTACCTTTTGTGTATTATAAAAATGTATTTTGGTAAAATCAGCAGATTGTGTTACATGATCAATTATGTGGCAAATGCAGCAAATCTATAACTATTCTAAAATCGCTGAAGCCATGCAATCACGTTTCCAGGATCCTTTGTATAATGGCTGTATTGCATGAGCTAAAACTTTAGAGCAAGGCATCCAAGGAGAACCATATTTTTTTCATGAGATGTTGACGGTTTGTTTTTTACAGCTGTATAGAACTGGAGGTTACTGAACATCATTCATCATAATTAAGCCATACCATTTACATTAATTAATGATGAATTGCAAGGTCCCAATAGGATGCTTTCTTTAATTCCAGGGGGGGGGGGGGGGGAGTGGTCCCTTAATCTTCTTTAATAATGTTTTTATAAAAAGGTTTTTATTTTTAACATTTTGAAAACTGACACGTATAAAGGAACCAGTTTTTGCTAAATTATAAATTATTTTACTGCTGTTGTTGACTTCAGTCATGTTTCGGGGGGGCTAGAGGACCTTGAAAGTCCATGCATAAAAAATAAATACATATACTATAGTGCATTTCCCACTAATAACTTTTTATAATATGAAACCTCTATTAGTCAATGCACTGCAGAGGTCGGTGTGCAATCAGAGAGCCACAGAATTAAATCTTGGATGGTGCAGTGGGAGATAGTGACTTGTGTATTTTTAATGCTACAAGATCACAGTCTGTGACAAAGTATTTCAGGGATTCTGCTCAGGAACATAACTATGCGTGGTACCATAGAACCTTGGCATTTAGGGACTGAGGCACCATACCACCGCTGTATCTATGAGCCAGAGTCTAACTAGCTATAGTGCTTCACAGGCCCTCCAACCTTTCCAGAAAGACAAGTGAATGTGCAACCCAGAACACAATACTCTCGACCCACTCGGAGATCGCCTTAAAAGGACTCACCCTTCCGCTCTCTCACCACACTTTTACGCACTAAGATAAACAAGACACAAATAAAGTTTAGATTATTTATTTAAATTATCATGCTCTAAAATGCAATATTCATGCCACAATTAGAAAGCAAATGCAGACTAAAAATACAGTTAGGTCGGTCAATAAGCTGGATACCATAAAAAGCCTGTCATGTTATAAGACAGAGTAGCCTAAACCCCCTCCCCTTCTACTGAAGCTAAATTATTATATGTCAAAAGTTTCTGGGTTTAGTGACAGACCACGTACCTTAGCATACTCTGACGTTTTACATCTCGGTTGAAGCAGTGCTTTTGTCTCAAATTTCACTCCAAGTGTGCTTTTTGGACCTCTGTGCTCATCTATATGACAAGACATGTGTGCTCATAAACAACAGCTGCATACTCATGTTATATCTAGGTGCTAGTGCCTGGCCAAAGAAAATAACAAGGGACATTGTTATTTGACCTTGTCTATGGTGTGCTGACTAAATCCCAGAAAATGAACAGAACATGAAAACAAATGCATGTTCTGTATGAAAATACAAGGTGCCACAAATGCAAGTGGGATTATTATAGTAATATGTGCAAAGGAAAATGCAGCCTACACAATTAGGCTAACGTAGGGAAAACTACAATGAGCCATGCATGAAACACACAACACCCTCCTTTTGGTCAGGATAATGGCACAAAAGGATAGATAGATAGATAGATAGTAAACATACTCCATGCATAGGTATAAAAATGCCATGCATTGAAGAATAATTGAACAATTGTTGGGAAAACCGCATCCGTTGGTGGAGCCTACATCCGGTGGTCCATGTGCCAATGCATAGGATTTTCCATAGGTCTATTGAAAAACCTTGCATCATAAAGAAATTGCAAGCCCAGGAAACAGTTCTGAAAATGGGTCACTAAGGGACTCACCAACAGCCCAAAATCTGTGGTAGCAGGAATTTGTGAAGCCAGTTAAGTGTCTATTCGAGGGGCCACCAGATACAATCTAACATGGTTTGCACATAGGTAAACCAGGCTGGTCGAAACTTTATGGACCAATCAAGATCCAGTTCTTGTAGTAGTAACATTCCAAAGATCTGAAGCATATGCTCACGGTATTGTTGAAGCGGTGCCAGTCCCAGAGTGCCCACAACAGGAACATCCATTGTGTAGAAGTAGAACCAGGATGAGAATGCCACAAACGAGGAATAACCACAACAGGAATCCCTTGAATACACTAGAAACAATGGAGCGGATAAAAGTAAGAAATACTCCAAAAACTATCTGAAAACAAGTAATGTGGGCGAGGGCGGTCGTACTTTACGCACTAAAGATTTGATGCAGTAATTCTCTGAAATGCAGGGTAAGGTTTGTATTTAATAATGACTATTACATTGGAATTTCTAGCCACCTGCAATAGGTCTCATGGGCAGATGTGAGAGCTATGTCTTGGAACAATAATGCTTTGAGTCTACTCAGCTTGTTGAAATCTGCTTTCAAAGATGGAATTGTGGGCCACAATGTTACCAGTTACTAGCTGTGGAAACGGACAAAAAATAGGGGACTCCAGCCTGCATTCCACAACAGCCTTAATAACTCAGCAGGAGGTAACTATCATTCGCAAGGGAGAATTGGAGGAACTGGGATTCTCTTTAAATAAGCTGAATTGGACACTAAAGTGTTACAGGCGCCATGGATTTTAACTTGTTTCCAAACAATTGAACGTCCTACAGTAGTCCCATTTTTCTCCAATTATAAAAACTTCATTGTTACAACGTTCACACTAATATGTAAAGGGTAATGACCATATAATTCATGTATGCGCCCAAGGGGTTTGTTTCATGCAAGCGATGGATTAAATTAAAATGTCAATGTGGAGTGAAATAACAACGTTTAATACCAACACCACCGAAGGAGTCTCCGCTATATTAAATGGGAGTTGTTTCAATTTTTCTAAATGCAGCATTGAGTGGGTCATGTCTTTCATGGGCATTAGTTGTTGTTTTTGTTAAGTTTAGAGGTGAAAACCAATATGTACATTTCAAGTAATGCCATGGAACTCGCCCATTCTGAAGTGTCTAGCTAAAGTGCATAATAGATCTAAGCGGACTTTGCCCATAATATAAGGTTATCAATAACAGACATCACAATGTTCAAATTCTTTAATGCGAGATGACAAAATATTAATTCTAATAACAACAGCTAGAATTTTTTTCCGAATTATCCACGTCCATTTATCTCAAACATGCAGCATCTTCCATTTGTGATAGTTTCCAAATGTCATTATAAGTAGCAAAAATACATCTTTTAGAACGTGGGGATTTAGTGCTAAAAACAAAATCTGATGATTTCATGTTCCCAGACAGGAGAGAAACATATTTTTTCACTGCAGACAGTGTGGAATGTTCCAATGATAGTTGAAACATTTTCCCCAACAAATAGGTGGTAACAATACTCAAATGTTCTGACTGGGGATATCGGGGATCAGGTCGGCTTGATTTAAACCCAGGTGTGGAATTAAGAAAATAAGCATGACTACCACTCTTATCCTTTGCCACAATATCCACCCGCCCACACTGGAAAATGAGAATTAAAGGTACCATTCTGGTACTATTCAGTTTTTCTTCAGTATAATTTGCTAAACTCTGTCAATTATCAAAGAGGACTACTAAAGGAATAGTCGGGGTGTTCATGTCTTACATTTTTGCCAACCCCAGCCAAGTAGTCTGTAGGATTGTTTAGTTTAGGAAAATAATTTGTGTGGGTATTAAACAGGCTCAAAATAAGGTTTCCATGCCCTGAACCTGCCAGGACTTGGTACCCCAAATAGATATCAAATCTATGTGTCCTTCTAGTTATAACCTTTCACAGCTCACTGATTACAGAATGTAGTTGTATATATTTTTAGTTTGAGTAAGCATATATTTCCTTGGTGGTATTGGGGTTGATTTAAAATAATAATATAAAGTGGGGCTTTTTAAATGCTAATTTCTAACTATAACGTGCCTGAAACCTATGGTTTTTCCAGTGAATTTTAAAGGCGCCTCTGAAAACTGAGGGTGCTAAATGCAGACCTGCCACGGCTCTCAGGAGCCAAATTGTAACTGAAAAAAGCATTGGAAAGGTCCATTGTGGTTTTTTATTTCTTAGCTACATTATTATTAATCACCACTGTACCATGGGTATTTTGCACTGCAAATGTGTGAGTATAACTATTCAAATGTCTACAATCTAATCCTATCCTATCGGTGTGATTAGGTTTCAGAATAGGAAAGAGGATTACTCATTTGAGAGACACACGGTTCTATTATTCCCTGGTATTCAAGTTTGGAAAGGATTTCTTTAATGGGTGCGTTACCATCCCTTTTTTATAGGATACTGTGGCTGAATTTGAAGTGTAGACAGTATAGGAACAGCATGTTAAGGTGAATCCTTATCTCAACCTGTGTAATTAGGATAAAGAGCTGGGGCCAAGGCAAGGGCCCATTCAGATATATATGCATGTTTGACCTTGTCCGGGATGAGGTGTGAGAAAGAAGGGAGAATATCATTCCCATTTTGGGAGCATTCAAGAACAAAAGGTGCGGGCCAATCGACCTCTGGCAATAGAATATTATAAGTAGTCAAGTTGTCCCAAAAAATTGCTTCCAAGTGATAGTCTGTCCAGAGGGGCTATGCGGTAGTCCGAGGTTTCAACTTTAATAAAAGCATCAGTTGCTTTTGTTACCAGAAATTGGTGGAGATTTCAGCATACTTTGGTGACCTCTTTCACACTGTCGAGAGTCACTGCCAAACTCCTGTTCAGGCGAAGGGTTCTCAGAGTCTGTGGCAACTCACTGTCAATGCTGCAACTCTTGAAAGGTGCTTTATGTGGAAAGGGCCTATCCTCCTCCATTATCTTCACATCAGACGAGTGTTGTCTCTGTTTTCAGTTGCACATACTGTCCTTATCTGAGATCAGATCGCCCTCCTCTGTCGTACTGTTGGTCAGATGATATCTGAAAGGAACAAGGAGAACACACATCAGGAATCTGATAACTTTCTGGTGTCTTGATTTTAGTGCGATTGCAAAAATATGAACGTCTGAGGACTCTGGGGATGGAGTACCTCGATTATGTCTAGCTTTTGTTGCTTATTTAGAGACGTCAAGGGCTGGCCTACTGTCCCAATTAGAACTAGGCTTGGCAAGAGGTGGTACTGCACGTCTGGTTCCCAAATTAGGAAACTACCTGGAAACTACCTGGCAATGGTTTTACAATGCTTTGTTTACAATGCAGAAGAAATTACAACACATGCCATTACAACGCAGATGCCATTAAAATGCATTCAATGAGAATGCATTTTATGGCAAGTTTAATAGGCAAGTTTTAATATTAGAATAATGTTAAAGATTGAAGTTTGATTTGCTTTTGGTTAAGGTTTGTGTTTTAAAAAATAGATTTTAAATATATTATATTAAATGGATGTGACAGAAACAAGGGTTTTGGTGAGCGAGCGTTTTAATACTCAAGTTTTCATTTCAATACCTGGGTATTAATTTAATATTTTTTTTATTAATTTTTTTAGTTGAAGAAATATAAAAAACAGTTAGGGGGTGTACACCTACCCTACGGTATGGAATGTGTGAGAAATTGGGTTATTGAGTGGGGTAGTGAATCAATACGCTGGTATTAATTGTAATACTTGGGTATTAAATAATTTCAATGTGTTTGTTTTTTCAAATGAGAAATAATTACTCTTAGTTGTATAACACCAACCCTCTGGCATTGTGTGTGAGGGAACTAATAGTTTGGGTGGGAAGTGTATTAGTTCTTTGCCGCGGGAGCTATCATAATACTTAAATCGTAGTTAATTCCTTTTTTAAAAATCAATATTGCGGCTTCCTTAAAACTGTGTTGCTACTCTTAATACTACCATTGCTGCTAGGACATGGGAGCGATTACTGTTCTTAATTGCTGCTAACAAATTTTTAAAAAATAATATTGCTGCTATCTTCCAGAATTGTGTGAGACCTTTTAAATTCACCGCTGTTGCTATTCTTTTTATTTGTGTATTCGGGGGAGCTTGTTTAGCTCGGGTGGAGGGTAGACTGGGAACTGGTCAGTACAGGAAGAGGCTCACGCAGAAACAGGCGCCGGGTCAGCGTTCTAGCTGCTCGACCCGACGCTCCACTGACTACCTCAAAAGCGCCGCATGAAGCGACCGCGTGCAGCGGGCGTGCAGCTGGTGCACCGAAAGTGCACTTAAGGCAAGCCCATCTGCACCCAGGACCCCTGTCCCCTCTTTTCCAGATCGACACCACTATTCTAGTCTGCAGCTCAAACAACTAAACAGACCAGTAGGGTCAAAATGTACCCGTACCATCCATCCTGAGCAGAACCAGGTAAGCTGCCTACACTGCTCTTTTAATCTCCTCCCTCAACATATCCCCCCCTGACCCTGACAAGAAACCCCATATACTTTTACTATTAAACTGTCGGTCCCTACTCAGACATAAGACTGAGATCCTAACGTTGCTAGAAGACACATACCCAGAAGCTCTGTTTCTGACAGAAACCTGGCTCACGACTAACTCTGAGCCAGATATCGTACAATCCCTTCCGCCTGGGTACCTTATCCAGAGGAAAGATAGATCCCCTGGGCTTGGGAGTGGAATTGCCATTATTTACAAAGATTACATGACCCGTCGTGTACTAGGCAGTCCCATATTAGATTGTGAGAATATTCATTTCCCAATTGAACTGACCCCCTCTTGGTCACTTTCCGGCATTCTGATCTATCGTCCCCCAGGGACGTTGGGACTCTTTTGCAACTCCTTGCTGGAAACAGCCTTAAATCTTGCTAGCACTTCAGCTAATTTTATTCTTCTCGGAGATCTTAACATGCACTTCAATGATCTCCTGGACCCTATATTCTCAAACCTGGACTCACTCAAAGGGAAAGCTCCCCTTCCTATACCCTGGTCAGACCACTTCCTTATCCCTTTTACCTGGCACCCTCCTTCTACGGTATCAACTACCCACTTGAAAAGTAGGCTAATTCGTCCTTGGCCACAACTCCCCCCTAGAGTGGTGGACTCAGGAGCTTGAAATGACTAAACTCCACCTTGATCCCAATCCGGTGACAGCTAACAAAAGTGTTGCTGACTGGATTGAGGGATCCCTGAATACCGTACTCCCTAAGAAAATTATCCACAAGAAATTGGGACCTAATAAGGCCGCTTGGTTTTCCCCCATATTACGTAGCCAACAACAACAATGTAAAAAGCTTGAAAGGATCTGGAGAAAAGATTTCAAACCCAGCAAAAAGCAAGAATATAGGACAGCCATTTGCTTATACAAGTCAGAAATAAAGAAAGCTCAGGCTGCCTACTACGAGGAAAAGATCTCTGCGGGGAATTCCGCTTGAGAAACTTTCCTCATAGCCTAAAAGCTACTTAAAGTCCCTAATCCCCCCGACAGCACCCGATCTCTCGGGAAATCACTGCAATAAGCTTGTGGAATACTTCTCTACCGAAGTACAGAATATCCTTAAACAACTCCCACAAACACACAGTGATGTAACAACATCCCCCGTAGACCTTAGCCACCGCCAAAATGAACATCTTCTGGAATCATATGCTCCACTGACCAATGAGCCCTTTTCAGCTGTTCTTTCCACAGTCAAACCTGGATCACCACTTGACCCCGCGCCACCCAATATATTAAAACTGGTGTTACCCACAATTGCCCCCACTTTCACAGGTCTGATTAATGCCTCCCTTGCATCAGGAAAAGTCCCTATGGAGTGGAAAAAGGCAATGATAAAGGCTCTGTTAAAAAAAAAAAAACACCTGGACCCGGCGGACTTGGGCAACTACCGCCTCATTTCTTTGCTTCCAGGTCTCAGTAAAATTGTGGGGAAACACGTCAATTATCTACTCTCCACATTCATTGAGTCCTACAACCTGCTCCACCCCTCACAAACGGGCTTTCGCCCCCACCAGGGTACAGAGACCGCCCTTCTGGCGGTTGTGGAGGAATCTAGGAAGATCCTGGATACAGGAGGCTCCGTTGCCATAATTCTTCTCGACCTGAGATCAGCCTTTGACTCAGTGAATCATCAAATTTTGATGCACCATCTCAAGAGCATTGGTGTGTCCGGAACCGCCTTACTGTGGCTCCGGTCTTTTCTAGAAGACAGACTTTTCCAGGTCTTCGAAGGCAACATCTATTCCAAACCCACCCGTCCAGTGTGGAATCCCTCAGGGTTCCTCCTTGAGCCCAACCCTTTTTAATATTTATATGTCCCCACTGGCAGTTATCACCACCGCCTTTGGGATCCACACAGTGACATACGCGGACGACACTCAGCTTGTCGTCTCACTCAACCAGAGCGACAAAACGCCTAACGACCTCTGTTCCTGCCTCGAATAAGTCGCAAAATGGATGAGCCATTCTCATCTAAAGCTCAACGGCGGGGAAACTGAACTGTTTGATTTAAAATTTAAATGGTTGCCTAATAGCAAACAGCATGTGGCCATCCTGTATGGGCCAAGCTAAATTACCTAAAACAGAGACCAAAAGTTTAGGCTTCTGGTTAGACCAAGAACTTTCATTTAAAACCCAAGCCAGGAAGACCGCAGCATCGTGCTTTGGGCTGTTAAAAATGCTTCACAAGGTGCTCCCCCTTTTACCCAGCCAATCCAAAAAACTGCTGGTTCAGGCCCTAATTCTGTCCCGAATAGACTACGGGAATGCCCTCTACTCGGGCTCCCCTAGCTCAGCAGTAATGAAACTACAGATCGTGCAGAACTCAGCCACAAGGCTGCTCACGAGGACCCCCAGTCGCTGCTCAGCAAGACCTTCTTTGCGTGCTCTCCATTGGCTCCCGGTGCTGGAAAGGATCCACTTCAAGGCCCTGGGTGTAGCTCACAGCTCTCTAAGAGGAACTGGACCACCTATTATCAAAAATCTGATACGCCCCTACAGAGCCAACAGAAGGCTACGATCAGACTAGCTTCACTTAGCAGTAACACCCAAGATTAAGAAAGCCAGAAGCGGAGGATGGCTCTTTTCCTACAACACCGCCAAACTCTGGAATGCCCTTCCCTTGTCCCTCCGCAAAGAACCCAACCACCTTATGTACCGTAAACACTTAAAGACCTGGCTCTTCCCGTAGAGGCAGATTCCCTCCCTGGTTACTGCTACAGCGCTGGGATGCCTCCGGATAGTCGTGCGCTCTATAAGAACCCTTTTATTTAATTTCATTAATGCACCGGTATTAATTCAAATAAGTGGGTTTTTATTTAACATAATTGTTAATAATATATATATATATATATATATATATATATATATATATATATATATATATATATAATCTACTGGCGGTCGCCAGTAGATAGTTATAGTTACAACCTAGTTTCCATAGGAAATCTCAAAATTCTATTTTGAATAACTTTGGCGCCGGTTGACGAATCCTCGCGAAATTTTCAAAACAAATGGAGCGCTCCGTTCAGCTCCTACCCTGAAAGTCTCAGGGTGATTCCTCAAGCGGGGGCCTAGAAAAAGGGGGGGTCCCAAAACGCGTTTTCCCCATGCATTTTTCCATAGGACCTTTAGTCGCAGCTACAGCCCGAACGGCTGAACAGAATTACGTGAAATTTGGCAGAGAGGTAGCCATAAGGTCAAGGAAGTGCCTTTTGGTGTAAATCTGTTCAGTATTTCCTGAGAAAATAGCATTTAAAAGCATATCAATATCTATACGCGTGCACCGTGCGCGCACCCTGCCGTGCGCGAGCGTAATTCCGATTGGTTGTTAGATGTCGGTAAACATTCAAATCGGTCGAAACCAGGAAGTGTCGTCCGCCATTTTGTCTCTCGCAGTCTGAGGGGGTGAAAAAAAAAGGTGGAGAACGTGAAAAGGGGGCAGAGTGGACAGTTCCTGACCCCCTAGCCTTGGTCAGGGGGTCACAGATGGACCCCCATGGGAGAATTTTTTTTTATTTTTTTAAATCGCGAGGTGCGCGCACGGTGCGCGCACGGCACGCACTGCGTAACGCAATGCGCAACGCATTTTCCCCATGCATTTTTCCATAGGACCTTTAGTCGAAGGTACAGCCGAAACGGCTGAACAGAATTACTTGAAATTTGGCAAAGAGGTAGTCCTCAGGTCAGGGATGTGCCTTTTGCATATATGGTGTCAATCTGTTCAGTAGTTCCTGAGAAAATTGCATTTAAAAGCACATAAATAGCTATAGCCTTAACGTGCGCGAGCGTAAATCTGATTGGTGTTTACATGTCAGTCGACGTTCGAAATCAGGAAGTGTCGTCCGCCATTTTGTTTGTTTTGGGTGCGACAGTGAAAAAGAGGTGGCGAACGTGAAAAGGGGGCAGGGTAGAGAGTTCCTGACCCCCTAGCCTTTGTCAGGGGGTCCCTGAAGGCCCCCGAAGGGTAAAAAAAACTTTTTTTTTTTTTTTTTTAAATCGCGGGGTGCGCGCACGGTGAAAAACCTTAAAAAAAATATATAATAATACATACATAACTTGGCATTTAAAAAACCGTACAAATTCACTTAAAAAATCATAGGTTTCACACACGTTATAGTTAGGAATTAGCATTTAAAAAACCTTGCAAATTCACTTAAAAAACCATAGGTTTCACACGTGTTATAGTTAGGTGGACATTTCACTCGTAAAAAACCAATGAAATTCCCCCATTATAGTTAGTTGAGATAACTATAACTCGCGCGACCGCCACAAGGATGATGTCATGAGTGATGCCACTGACCATGTCATGAGTGATGTAATATGTGACGTCATGAGCAGAGGATTGCGGGCGCGCGAGTTATAGTTCTCAACTAACTATAACGGGGAATTGGGGGCGGAGCTAGCGCGCGACCACGATGGCCGCCTGAACTGAGCGCTCCGTTAGCCCGCCACACTATCTGCCTACTATCCTGCAGCTGTGTTCCACCTGCGCCAGGAAACGGTGACCTGGGGTCCCCTGGGGTGCCGCGGTGCCGGTGGCGGGAAGAGCGACTCACCTACCTGCCTTCTGAGTGAAGATTCGGCGCTCCGCTGAAACCGGGCTGCTGGGCCCTGGCCGCTGGCGCTGTGCGGAGGCTGACGTGCGGAGCTCTTCCTTCCCCTCCTCAACCGGGGTGGCGACGTGCGGCCCTCGCCGGCGTCCCGCTGCGGGGGCCCTGCGGCGGTGAGACCGGCCCGTTGTCTCCGAGGACCCTGTTTCCCGTGTCTGCGTTCCCCTCTGCTGCGTCCCTGCCGGCCGCGGGAGGCGGGGCCGGCCGCCTGGAGGGATCGGCGCGGCGGCCCTACATCTACCTGAGAGCCGGTGCTTTGCGGGGAGCTGAGGCCGCGCTGCCGTCTGGACACCTGATACGATGCCGGTGAGTGCCCCCTGCTGCGGCGAGGCCTGCTGGGGAGCCCCGAGGCTTTCCTATGCAGTGCATCAACTCATGAGGTGCCCCCCCTCCACTGCATTGCCGGCTACTTTGAACTACCTGTTGCGAACTGTTGCCGGAGCTGGATCCCTCGCCCTCCTAGCGCCTTCGAGACCTGCTTGGCGCATACCAGTTGGAGGGGGGGGGTTAGGCCCTGCATTAATCTGTTGGCCCACGCTGCTACCGGGGACCCGCGCCGCATGGCCCACACGGGGACTGGCTGATTCCGCCATACATTACGTATGCATTACTGCCTGGTGGGGGAGCGATAGACACACTGCGGGCCCTCAGACGCTCTCCATTGCGATGCAGGCAGGACAGGGGGGACTAACCACTATTTGCGGCCCTGGACCACCCACCGGCCAGCTACTACTAGTGGATTGCTTTGGGGCGACCCCCCCCATACGGTTAGGAGGGGGGGGGAATCCTTGTGGAGGAGGTCGAGGCGCTCCTTAGGGCACCGGGCCCTACACGACGATACGATGGGACGCACGGATAAGTCCCAACCCAAATTGTCGTTTGACCCCAAGCGACCCAAGCCTGGCGGAGCCGCGATGGAGTGATGTCGTGGACCAAGGCCGGAACCCGGACGAACAACACCAGGATATCCGCGGCCTCTTGCTCTCCATGGAAAAAACCCTCCAGGGTGGGATAACCTCTTTGGGGGCCAAAATGGACGCGCTGTCCTACAGAATGGACCGCATGGCGGACAGATTGGACAAACATGCAGAGCGCCTGGACAGCTCGGAGCGCAGGCTGACGGAGATGGAGGAGGCGCAGACCACTCTTGATGCGGAACACAAACAGCTGGGCAGGGTGGTGCAGCTCCTCCAGGACAAGACGGAAGACTTGGAGGCCCGCTCTCGGCGCAGTAATCTCCGCATCACGGGCCTGCCGGAGGCGGCACCCACGGGGAGCATGGAACTCTTCATAGAAAAGCTTTTGAAAACTCTGTTGAGTGACTCCTCCTTTTCAAACATGTTTGTGGTTGAGAGGGCGCACCGCTCTCTTGGCCCCAGGCGCCTCTCCCAGGCCAGTCATAACTAAACTCCTGAACTATAGGGACCGCGATGTCGCCCTTAATCTTGCCCGTGAAAAACAACCACTTCGATTCGAGGGGTCGACCATTTCACTCTTTCCAGACTTCACTGCTAGAGTTCAGGAGGCGAGGCGCTTGTTCGCTCCCATGAAGAGACAGCTCCGGGAGATGGGTGCGGATTATGCCATGCTCTATCCAGCTAAGTTAAGAGTGAATTGGCAGGGCCGCTCACATATATTTACTGATCCAAAGATCCTGCAAAAAGCTTTGAAGGACTGGGTGAGGGAGGGGCGGCCACTGCCGGATCGCCGGCTTTCGGACGAACCGACTGGGGGTCCTTTGGATGAGCAGGGCTGACCGGCTTTGGAAGTCATTTATTGTTGAGTGTTTTTTATCCACTTTTCTTATTGGGGGTCATGACTGTTCTCCTTCATATTTGTTGCTCTGTGCTCACTGCTTGACTTGTATTAGATATGCGATCTGCTTATTTCGCCCTCCCTATAGCCCCGTGGGACATACGCTTGGCTGCATTTATTCACGTTTGCTTTAAGGCGGGGTGCGGAGCAGTGGTCCCATTGATCACACTTTCTTTTCTTTTTCTGTTGCGCGGGCTACATTACCCCCGCGTGTAGTACACCTGGGATGTTTCTGGTTATCTTGATTTGGGTGGGGATTTTTCTCCTTGGGGGGGTGGGTTGGTTCCGAAGCCTAGTTGGTGTTGGGCAGGCATGGGCGGGAGGGGTTTGACTCTTGCTTTGCCGTGTGGCTTGTTGTTGTGGGATGTTGACATGGGTTTTCCTGGTCCTGGCAGGCTGATGCCTACTTCTGGATGTGGTCTGTGTTATTGGGCACGATTGGGAGGGCAGGTTTGTGCTGGAAAGGTTTATGGTTTTATTTTCGTTGCATTTTCCTTTGGTTTGTTGTTAAGGAACGACACAGTCTGGATTGCACTCTCCTCATCCTTTTATTATCCTCTTTCCGCATATGAGTGACACGCCAAAGCTTCATTGCGATAGCGCCCTAGACTCGCTGGTTTTGCTGACCTGGAACGTCCGCGGCCTTAATGATTTCCGTAAGGTTCGCAAGATATTGAGCTATTTGAATAGGCACAATGTGGATGTGGCACTCCTGCAGGAGACCCACCTTCACCCAGATAGCCCCATATTGCGTACTAAAGGGTTGATGGGTAATATACATGCTGCGGGTTTCACATCACACGCCCGGGGGGTTATGACGTGAGTGAATCCGAGGGTTGCGCTCTCATTGTCACCCCTAGAAACGGACAGGGACGGTAGATTTGTTTTGTCTAAGTGCTGTGGTAGGGGGCTCGAGCTTTTCATTTTCAATGTTTATGGCCCTAACTATGACCACCCCGACTTTTACGCTAACTTGGTGGCGATGTCCCAACCTTACGCTTTGGACAATATTCTGTGGGACGGGGATTTTAATTTTGGCATACACCCTGCTCTGGATCGGTCCGATGGCCCGGATAGACGCCCGTCGGCCTCTGCCAGACTGGTGGAGTCGTCCCTGGTGAAGTTGGACATGCATGACATATGGCGCCGCAGACACACTCAGCAGGGTGGATACACGCACTATTCTGCACCTCACAACATACATACGAGAATTGACTACTGGTTTGCTTCACAACAATTGACTCACCAGATCCGGGCATGCACGATTCTCCCTCGCACCTTTTCTGATCATTCTCCACTGCTTCTCACGCTGACCTTCCCAAAGAAACGCATCCCTCCATTTGCATGGCGCTTTCCCCCATTCTCCCTTCTTGATTCTGTTTTCAAGGAAGAGATCGCAACGTCTATTGAGGCCTTTTTCGAGACGAACATAGGCTCCGTTGACTCCTTTCTGACAGTTTGGGAAGCCTTTAAGGCGTATATCAGGGGGGTGACCTTATCCAAACATGCAGGGGTGCTAAAGTCGATACATGCCAGATTGACAGCTTTAGAGCGGAAACTGAAGGACCTAGAATCCACTCGTAGACAGGTACACAGTGAGGAACTTGACTGGGACCTGGCTCAAACCCTGCGAGACTACCATAAGGAAGCTGATGTAGAGATAAAACACCTCTGGAAATATGCCACTGCCCGTAGCTATGGTGAGGGGGAGAGGCCTGGTAGGGTTCTGGCACGGCTTCTGCAGCAGCGGAGGGCCAACACCACGATTCCAGATATTAGACTGCGGCAAGGTGATCGCCCGTTTACGGAGGATCAGGTGGCGGAGCAATTTCGGAAATACTATGCTGATCTCTACGCTTCCCGCGGTCACTGCTCAGATGAGCTTATGGAGGATTGCCTGTCGCATATTAAGCTTCCCTGGTTGTCCGACTGGCACCGCGAGTTCCTGATGAGGCCAATCGAACGTGAGGAGGTGCTGCTTGCCCTCTCAAAGATGAGGGCCGGTAGTGCTCCGGGAAGCGACGGTCTCACGGTGGCCTTTTATAAGGCATTCCAGGATCTCCTACTCCCCCACTTGCTCACACTGTTTGGGGATATATGTTCCTCAGGCAGTATGCCTCCAACTATGCGGGAAGCGATACTGGTGGCCATACTCAAACCTGGGAAATGGCCAGAGGAGTGTGCCTCGTACCGTCCATTGTCCCTCATGAACGTGGACGCGAAGATTTTCGCGACAATGCTGGCTAATCGCCTTAGCCCACTGGTCACCACCCTGGTGGCGCCCGAGCAGGCCGGCTTTGTTCCCAGCCGTAACTTAACTTATAACCTGCGAACTGTCTTCGCAGCTTTACAACATACCCGCTCGGAGGTCCCGGCGGTTGCGGTATTCTCAGATATGGAGAAGGCCTTCGACTCGGTTGAGTGGCCTTTCATGCGACACGTCTTGAGCCGTATGGGAGTGGGGCCGGTTTTCCTGCAATTACTTGCGACACTCTACTGCTCCCCCACGGTGCGCATTCATATTGGGTCCTTAGTCACTGATCCCATATCTATTTTTAGGGGCATGAGGCAAGGATGCCCTCTTTCCCCAATATTGTATGCCCTGACGGCAGAACCCCTGGCTTGCGCACTCCGGGAGTATCACAGCTATAGGGGCATTCGATTCCCAAACTATCGCCTAATCGTATCGACGTATGCGGATGATACGCTAATCTATGTTAGGGAGCTCGAGACCCATCTGTCCCCGGTACTTAGGGAGGTGGTCCTCTTCGGTTCTCTTTCGGGTATAGGGGTCAATTGGAGTAAGTCCATCATGTTTCCGCTCACCCCAGCCACGGCTCGCTTTGAGCCGGAATACCCCCTTTCATGGTCCACTGAGGCGGTATGATACCTGGGTATCCGCCTACATACTGACTCGGAGGTTGTTCTGCAAGAAAATTATGGTGTTGCCATCTCCAAACTGGAGGACGACGTGGACAGATGGATTGCTCTTCCGCTCTCTCTGATGGGCAGAGTGGCGCTCATGAAAATGATAATCCTACCGCGGTTTCTCTTTCTATTTATGAACATACCCATGGTTTTGTCCAGGGCATTCTTCAGTCGCCTTCACTCTCTATTGGTGCGCCTGGCATGGAGGGGCAAGCAGCCTCGCGTTGCCTGGAGGATATTGACACTACCATATGAGATGGGGGGCCTTGGTGCCCCTGACTTGGAGTTGTACTATAGAGCCGCCCAATCCTCACACGCACATTACTGGATACATGGACCCTTGGATATACCCCACTTGTTGATTGAGACTATCGTCGCCGATCCCAGGCCTCTGCCCGCTTTGTTGTTTTCACCTTGTGACAGGCGTACGGGCATCATGGACTCTCTTAATTCGGCCGTACACGCTTGGCACCATATTCTGGCTGCTCACGCTGTTAATCTCCTGTATGCCCCTGTAGCCCGTTTGGACTGGTGCAGCTGGCTGGCGCCATGTAGGGACAGAGGTGTGATCCAGGCACTGCAGTCACTCAATCTACATACCATGGGGGACCTTTTTGAGGGCGGTACCGCCCGTTCCCTGAGGGACGTCACTGAGGGGGATGCCGTCTGTACTCCCCTTGCTCTGTTTCAATTTCAGAGGGTTAGACACGCCCTTGGGGAAATATTGGGGGAGGACATGGCGGAACCTCCAGAGATCCCGATATTGACCGCCATTATTAAAGCTCAGTCATCGGCTAAGCTGGTCTCTAGAATCTACCACTCCACGTTGACTGCTAGAGACGGTGCATACGCGAAGCCACGGCTAGCATGGCAACGAGATCTGCAGATAGATTTGACCGATGATAAGTGGCGATACTGTTGCCTTAGCACCAAACGAATCTCACTTAATGGGCGCCATAGATTGGTCCACTTTAAATTTCTCAACCGGGTTTATCATACCCCGGAGCGATTACACCGCTTTGGTCTACGTGACACCCCCCAGTGTGATCGATGCGGAGAGCCTTCAGCTGACTTCCTGCATGTGGCCTGGACCTGCCCAGGGATTGCCCACTTCTGGGGTGATCTATTCTTAGAAATTAATCGCGTTACGGACATGTCGCTGACCCCGGATCCGCTCCTTGCTCTGCTAGGCTACTCACTGCCACTCCCAAGAACCACAGACGCCTGGTCGATATGGCGCTGCTACTCGCGAAGAGATGTGTGTCTGTCTGTTGGCTTCGCGGTCCAACGCCGACTTTGCAACAGTGGACTAGAGATATGCTTTACTGTTGCACTCAAACTGAAAATTACAGCGAATTACTGCCACCCCGTAACAGACCTAAAAACTTTTGGGCCCTGTATTTGGAACGGAGACCGTCTCCAGCTGCTGCTGAGCAGGGAGAGGCTACATCCCCGTTGGGAGCTACTCCCACTTCTTAGGGTCCGATGGGACTGTACAACCTATGATATGGACTGCTTGCCCCAGCCCCCCCCTTTTCTCTTTCCCCCCTTCACGGTGATGCACAGGATGGGCGCTACGGCTTGTTTAGATGGTGGGACCACTCTTTTGTTTCCATTCTAAATCCTCTGTATCTATTATTGCTCGATTCAATCTATGACATATGATTTGTCTGTATGTATAGGACATGCTACTGGAGGCTGTTTATGTTTGTACTGTGTCTTTCCTTTGTTATTACAGGTTGTAATGTTTGCTTCTCTTTTTATTTTCTTATTTGTTCTTTTACCTTTTCAATCAAAAAGCTCAATAAACATATTAAAAAAAAACAACTAACGGGGGAATTTCATTGGTTTTTTACGAGTGAAATGTCCACCTAACTATAACATGTGTGAAACCTATGGTTTTTTAAGTGAATATATATATATATATATATATATATATATATATATATATATATATATTTTTTTTTTCAGTAAAAAAAAAAAAAATTACAGGGGCGTTACAGTTAGGAAATAGAATTTTTAAAAATCTTAGAAATTCACTGAATAACCCAAGGCTACAGGGGCGTTATAGTTAGGCTCCGATTTCACATATACGAAACAACAGAAATTCAGCAGTTATAGTTACCAGAGCTAACTATAACTTATAATCCCCCAGTGCACTGCTTATGACCTCACCTATTACTTCACTCATGACATGGTCAGTGACATCACTGATGACATCACTTATGACATCTCAAATTACATAACTGATATCATCTATTGTGTTTATGATTGTTAAACATACCAAGATACTTCAAAAGTTAAATTAGTATACTTTGTGTACTACTAATGAGTGGTACTATTTGTAACACATTTTATATGAGTGTCTGTGTGTCTGTGTGTACCCAGGTGTGTGTAGGTGGCTGGGTGGTTCTGAAGGACTGGGTTTTTCTAAGACCCAGCGGTGCCAGGGAACAACACCTGAAACCTTCGTGGGTTACCTGTTCTGGCGTACCAAACACAGAGACACGGGACACTTCCAGCGGCGTCAGAGATCAGCGTTTATTTTACTGCAGGGATACAGAGGTCACAAGAAGTACACAGCGTGTAGGTTCTCGGAGACTGCTTCAATTTGCAAAAGTGGATCGCTCCTTTTATACACGTTTTTCCCATAGCCCAATATAGTGAACAAAGATTACAACTCAGTTCCCACAATAAACTTCAAAAAGGGTCGCGTTCATGTTTCAGGAGGCCGGAACATGATTACCACAGTATTGCCAGTTCCCAACTGTAAAAGCATATAAAACACATTCCATCCTGATCGTAAACACATTAGGAGAAGGAACAAAAACAGATGCAATGGAAGAACAAGGATGCACAACAGGTTAAAGAAGAGTGTTAGGAGTAATAAAGGAAACTTGATAACGGGATCAGAGATACCGTGTCTAATGTATGCATGGCTGAAACAATAGACCGGCACGGCAAGATGAGCCTCGAGCGGGGCCATCTGCCTTCGTCGTGTCGTTTCCCTCATCATAAAAGTCATACTTAAGGGAACACGTGTCTCTCGCATAAACTTGAGAGTCCCAGGGTCACGAAGCGGACAGAAGTCCGTTCGCTGGCTACTTGAGGGCAAGAAACAAAATGGATGCCGTATCTAAAATGGAACCCGAGGGTTCAGATGAATAAACCCAAAAATAAGACGAACCATACGTGGTTGCGTAGCGAAACTGCGTACACCCACTATACTCGTCATTTGCGGTTCATAGATACCCAACTCATCCATATTCGTCACCACTCAAAAGTGTCGTTCCGTCCCACACGGAACCTCAGTTCTATGGGGTTGTGAGTGGTTGTATGGGTGAGTGAGTGGCTGGGTGAGTGAGTGGCTGTGTGGGTGGCTGTATTGGTGTGTGAGTGGGTGTGTCGGTGGCTGTATAGGTGAGTGAGTGGCTGTGTCAGTGGCTCTATGGATGAGTGAGTGACTGTGTGGGGCTTTGTGGGTGAGTGTGTCAGTGGTGTATGGGTGAGTGAGTGGGTATGTAAGAGGCTGTAGAGGTGAGCCATGGGTTGTGTGAGTGGCTGTAAGGGTCAGTGAGTGTGTGCATAACTGGTATATGGAATATGGATGAGTGAGTGGGTGTGTGAGTGACTATGGGTGAGTGATGACTGAATGTGAGAGTGGCTGTGTGGCTGAGTGTGTGCTTGGATAAGTGTGTGCTACTGTCATTGACTGTATAGGTGAGTGAGTATGTGTGTTAGTATCTATATGAGAAAGTGAGTGGCCGTGTGAGTAACTGTATGAGTGAGTGGCTGTGTGAGTGACTGTATAGGTGAGTGAGTAGGTGTGTGAGTAGCTGTATGGGTGACTGACTCAGTGTGTGAGTGGATGTATGGGTATATGAATGGGTGTGTAAGTATCTGTATGACTGGATGTGTGAGTGGCTGTAATGGTGAGTGATTGGGTGCATGAGTGGCTGTATGGATGAATTTGTGATTGTGTGTGTGGCTGTATGACCAAGTGAGTGGGTATGTGAGTAATTGTATGGGTATTGTGTATGGGTATTGTGAATGGGTATGTGAGTGGTTGTGTGGCAGTGTGAGTGGTGTATGAGAAGTTGCATGGGGTGTGAGTAGGTGTTTGAGTGGTTCTGTGGATGATATCATCAGTGAAGTCATCTGTGATGTCATCAGTGATGTCACTAGCCATATTAATTGAATTTCTATGATTTTGTATTGTGAAATCTGAGCCTAACTATAACAGCCCTGTAACCTTTGTATGTAACAGGAGCAGTTAACAATATTCATACTTTCTTTCAATTAACATGCACTCATAGATATATATATATATATATATATATATCTCTCCAAAAGTTCAATTCACCCCAGTGAAAAGATGACGATGCCGTGTCTTGCTGGATAGCACAATTTTAATTGTCAGCTGCTGGACGCGTTTCGCCTGACCTGCAGGCTTGTTCACCAACAGTCTACAATAAAGTTCATCTCCATTTTGAACACAGAAGGGTCCTGTCACATGATTGAAACTACCACAATAGTGTGTTAGAGGACAGACTCGTAGTCTTCACAAACTAAACGCTTAAATGCATTAATATAACCGCTTACAAAAATACAGATGAATTAACAAATGCATTTTAAACAGGTTATACATCTTAATGTCCTCGTTTGTATTATTTAATTTAATCTTGTTATCATGTGAATGCCACAAGAAAAAACGAGAAAAGAATTTTTTTGTATAGTTAGTGTCTCCACCCTTGCACAAATATTCAAAGTTATGAACTTTGTTTCGCAGAACGAATAAAGACAGTAAGTAACATGTGGTGTAGAGCCCAAGCGGGCTTAATAGTAAAGGTAGTTAATTGTCAGTTGAACAATTTATATGACCCTTCTAATGTGTTCCACCCTGTGTCAAAACAATCTGTTTTAAATTAACATATTATTCATGTCATGCAACCGCATGCATAAATAAAAACAGAAATGGTTAAAAACGTACTTCTCGATTCCCTGCCACCGGAATCAGTAAGGAACAGACACCACTTTCTGCGTACAAATTGTTTATTTTCGTACATCTATATACATCCACAACAAAGTTCAGTAGGCCCGCTCTCAAAGCAGCAAAATCCACACTACAAATTAAACAGGAAACTGCCAAGCAGCCTTGGTCACATGTGAAATCACCACCACTGGAGTGCCTTAAAAAAAGCATGATAAACATAAAGAAAGGGTAACAGGAGGATCTAACATTTTGGCCATATTGGAATGGTGAAAAAACTATGTCAGAACAGATATTAAGCTAACATCTTCTCCTTGGGGAGTAGCCTTATGGCTAGAGCAGTCGACCTCGAAGCGGGGGAACAGGATTCGAGTCTCGGCAACGACGCTCAACATCCTGTGATTCTGGGTAAATCACTTAATCTCCCTGTGCCTAACAAAAATGTATGTGTCCATCTGTAACGAAACTGGTGCTCATGTAAAGCGCTCTGATACCCGATATCTCGGGTCTAGTTCGCTCTATATAAAACTCCAAAAAAAAAACAAACATGTAATTGAGTACAAATCGGAAATCAAAAGCAGTGAATACAAATCAGTACAAAGACTGAACAGCATTAGCATGTGGCACAGTGGTCCTGGCATGTAACGGCATAGTGCCCAAACAGAGTTATGTGGTTGAATAAAGGCCACCTAAAGAAGTTGGCTAGTCCAGTTGCCACTGATCCGCACAACCTGGTACTAGACAGCAAGTATCACAAAAAACACACAACACACACAGTAAATTCCTGCACATGGAGGCATAGTGCCTTCGTATCCCTGTGTGACGCATGTCGACCCCTAAACTCAGGGCAGACCAGGTTGGCACAAGCAGCTGAAAAAATATGTCTAAACATGGTGTCGGAATGCACAGACAACTACTGGGCAAGTGCCCCGGCATAGTCTGACTTAGGTAAAGGCATAGTGCCCAGATCCTCAAAGGAAGAAAAAACATCATGCATGGTTTGTCTTATCTGTGACGACCTCCAGGAGTCATGATGAAGAAGAGAGTTGGAAACCCGTCCTCGTGAGTGAAGTTGGGTCCCTTCCTTTCCTCCTGAAAAAGAAAACACAAAAGGAAATTATTAATGTCAAAGGAGTTAAAAAAAAAAATTCATGTCATGTTGCTCGAAAAATACGGTTTCTGATACAAGTGGAAGGTGAACAGAGAAAGAGAGCGAAAAACTATTCTTCTCTGAGGTGCACAGCAAGTTCCTCATCCTGAATCAAACCCCCTGCGATTCTAGTCTGAAAATGTATTATGTACCTAGATTCCTGCTTCCTAAGCTTGAGAACTCGAGCTTCCCCTCTGGGATCATTTCTGATCTGCTCTATGGCACATTATGACAGTTGAGAGGCATCAGAGAAATGTCCGTCCTGAAAGTGTCTGGCTACTGGATACCGGGGATCCTTGTTGGTAACAGTACTCATGTGCTCCAGTATTCTGATTTAGGCCATCAGGGTGGTACTACCTATGTACCATAGCGTGCATGAGCACTCAATCAAATAGATGATAAAAGTAGTGCTAGGAATTGAGGAATTGAGAAATGACCATGTTGGTAGTCCCACATATGATTTCTTTGTGCGCCTCACAGTGGCAACAAGGAAAAAAGCCCTGAAGGCGGTGTGTGTTGGTGCTCGGTGCTTTGGTGATGTCGCTGTGGACCAACATGTCCCTAAAGCTGCATCCTCTCCTGTAGGTGGTGCGTGGTCTATCATTGATGTTACTGCCAATGATGCCATTGGACTTCAGTATGTTCTAGTTCTTCACCAAAATCTTTTTGACATCATCGGCATCGCCGTTACATGTCAAAATTATCCTGGTGTTCTCCTCAGTCTATTCTGCTGCAAGGTCGACTTTATCTGAAAGTGTCTCCTGTCTGCTGATGGCCTTTGCTTTTTCACTTGCTTTCTTAAGAACCCAGACAGGATAACCCCTTTCCCTGAATCTTTCGATCCTGGTGCTGTCCTCCTGTTGGTATGCTGCCTCAGTGTTGCAGTTACGTTTGGCCTACAGTAGCTCTCCATACGGAATACTCCATTTGAGGGTTTCTGGGTGACCACTGAGGGCATGTAGCAGGCTGTTACTGGCCGTGCTTTTCCAAAACAGTTTAGTGTGGATTTTGTTCTGCCTGATCTCAACACGGACGTTCTGATAGTCAGCTGTGTTGTTGCTGATATTGCTCGTCAGGACTATATTTCGTTTGTTGGTGTTAAATTTGTTGATGAACTCTGTTGCCTGGCTTTTCGAGACCCTCCAGATTAGGCCTGGGCGAAAATTCCATTCCGCTCACAGAAATTGCGATAATTTGACATTTTCGCGTTCCGCGGAGAGCGCGAAAATGTCAAAATTTTCGCAATCCGCATCTTACCGGAATTTTTTTTCTTGCTCGCGCTGTAAAAAAATACATTCTCGCGTGCGCGCGATCGCCTTACCTGAATGCCCGCGTTCGCCGACAAGTTTTCCCGATCCGGTCGCGTTCTCCACGAGATGTTGGATTGTTGGTAGCTATTTGCGCTGTCTCGCAAGAGTTCGCGCCCGCATTAACGTCATTCGTCGCGCAATCACGTCATTCGTCGCACGAGCACGTCTTTCTTCTCACGATCATGCACCGAGAGACAAGTGAAAACAAGATGGCCGCGCCCGTGATGTCATCAGTGATGTCACTGACCATGTCATGAGTGATGTAATATGTGATGTCATCAGTAGTGCATTGCGGGGGCGCGAGTTATAGTTAGCTGAACTAACTATAACAGGGGAATTTCTAGGGTTTTGTACGAGGGAAATGTCCAGCTAACTATAACACCCCTGAAACCCATGGTTTTTTCAGTGAACAGCCACGACCCGTGACCAAGGAGCACAGGGGCTCCGAAACGCGTAGGGTAGGCTATGAAATATCCTGATGTGCACGCTGCCACGCTGAACAAAGACTCTGAATGCATTTGGGGTCAGCTTGCTTTTGTGTGCGTCTCCGCTAGAGTGGCAACCTTTGGAAGAATATATATATATATTTAGTATACTATGTACACATGTGAAAATGTTCCAGTCCACCAGGTCCTCTTATGGCTCCTATAATGTCATATGGTGTCGCAAGCGGAGCTGTACTATTATGACATAGTCATCGACGTGGGAGAGCTAGGAAAGAATTTCCGTGGAATGCTGGCGCTGGGGATATTCACCTAAGTGTTCAGGCTAGTCCTTTGGGAGCGACTGTCTATGTTGCCACTCCAGAAACCCAAAAAAGTGATCCGAGGGCAGAGGCCCTGCAGATTGCTCACGAGGTGGAGAGCCCAGTCGTGTGCACCGGCGGGGCAGCGAAGTGACAAGCACCACTACCCACAGAAAAGGTAACGAGGGTACTGAATAACAAAGGATCTTCTCTTTGTATCTGGCAGGAACAACAAGGTTAAAATGTCCTAGTTCCAAAATGTAGAATTAGTGCTACACGGTCTTCGACAGGACCTGTGATGGATGCCACTTCTGCCTTTCGCACACATGAAAAGACACACAATTAATGGACGGAACACAGAACAAATCAAAACAGTCACCCCCAGTCAAGAGATCTGGGTTAAATACATCATTCTTTTGCTCACCATGCCACCCCAGTTTAGACCTGGCCATATGCAAATCAGTCTTGACCCTGTGCCTCATGGGAACAGTCCAGCCCAAACTGTCAAGCCAGGTTATCCCTGGACCGGAAACAAGCATCCTAGAACCGGTTTCGGGGTTTCACCCCTCTTCAGCCAGGATAGCTTGATTCCAGTGGCACAGTGAGCCCAGGACCTACGTCTGCGCATACCTGGCGCACTTAGGGCGAGAAAGCAAAAGACACACAATTGATGGACGGAATGCAGAACAAATCAAAACATTCACCCCAAGTGAAGAGATATGGGTTAAATCCAACATTCAATCAAGACTGATTTGCATATGGCTGGGTCCAAACTGGAATGGCATGGTGAGTAAAAAAACGATGGATTTAGGCCCAGATCTCTGTACTGGGGTGAATGTATGACATTGTTCTGCATTCTGTCCATCAATAGTATTCCGTACACTCGAGGCAGCACATGGGTCACGCGGTACTGTCATACTGTGGTGGGACGCACACTCGTTGACCTCATGGCACTGCTCCACACTTCGGGGACAACATTTTCCATTAGCTGTGTTTTCTGATGACATATCGCGCCGACCCCATCCAACAGCAGAACCCCTTTAGATCCATACAGACTCTTCCACTCACTGCCGAGAATGCACTTTTCGGTAAAAAAAACCCACATTTCTTCCTCCTAATTTATCAAATAAACAACTCACAGAAGAACAGGGGCCAGCTTTGATCGGTAAACAGCCTTTACAATGAATTTTTTACTTCGCGATACCATTACAACGCATGCATTACCACGCATTTTTTTAGAACGCATGGTCATTTACCACGCATGCCTTTACAACACATTTTTTTGTAAAGGTATGTATGGTAAATGACCATGAGTTCTAAAAAAAAATGTAGATGATCCACTTTGTTGTAAGGAAACACAGGCTGTTCCATTTCTTCACAACGATGTGCACCACCCCTCAGTGACGACATCAAGCAGGAACCACGAGGAGAGAAGAACCATGAGGAGTGAGAGGTAAGGGGAATTGGGCATGGGGTGGTGGTTACTTTTCTAGGGTTTAGGGTAGTGCAGTGGTGTTTGTGTAGTGTAGGGGGTTGTGCTGGGAGTAGTGTTTTATGGTTTAGGGTAGTGCAGTGGTGTTTGGGTAGTGTAGGGGGTCATGCTGAGGGTAGGTTTAAGGTAGTGCAGTGGTGTTTGGGTAGTGTAGGGGGTCGTGCTGGGGGTAGATTTAGGGTTTAGGTTAGTGCAGTGATGTTTGGGTAATGTAGGGAGTCGTGCTGGGGGAGTGTTTTATGGTTTAGGGTAGTGCAGTGGTGTTTGGGTAGTGTAGGGGGTAGTGTTTTACTGATTAGGACAGTGCAGTGGTCTTTGGGTAGTGTAGGGGGTCGTGCGGCGGGTAGTGTTTTAGGGTTTATGGTAGTGCAGTGGTGTTTGGGTAGTGTAGGGGGTCTTGCTGGGGGTAGTATTTTAGGGTTTAGGGTAGTGCAGTGGTCTTTGGGTAGTGTAGGGGGTCCTGCGGGGGTGGTGTTTTAGGGTTTAGGGTAGTGCAGTGGTGTTCGGGTAGTGTAGGGGTCGTGCTGGGGGTGGTAATTTAGGGTTTAGGGCAGTGCAGTGGTGTTTGGGTAGTGTAGGGAGTCATGCTGGGGGTAGATTTAAGGTTTAGGGTAGTGCTCTGGTGTTTGGGTAGTGTAGGGGTACTGCTGGGGGTAGATTTAGGGTTTAGGGTAGTGCAGTGGTGTTTGGGTAGTGTAGGGGGTCATGCTGGGGGTGGTGTTTCAGGGTTAAGGGCAGAGCAGTTGTGTTCGGGCAGTGTAGGGGTCGTGCTGGGGGTGGTGTTTTAGGATTTAGGGCATAGCAGTGGTGTTCGGGCAGTGTAGGGGGTCATGCCAGAGTTTCAGGGTTTAGGGCAGAGCAGTGGTGTTCGGGGCAGTGTAGGGGGTCCTGCTGGGGTGGTGTTTCAGGGTTTAGTGCAGTGGTGTTCGGGCAGTGTAGGCGGTCGTGCTGGGGCTAGTGTTTCAGGGTTTAGGGCAGTGCAGTGGTGTTCGGGTAGTGTAGGGGGTTGTGCTGGGGGTGGTGTTTCAGGGTTTATGGTAGTGCAGTGGTGTTTGTGTAGTGTAGGGGGTAGTGTTTTAGGGTTTAGGACAGTGCAGTCGTCTTTGGGTAGTGTCTTGCTGGGGGTGGTGTTTCAGGGTTTAGTGCAGTGGTGTTCGGGCAGTGTAGGCGGTCGTGCTGGGGCTAGTGTTTCAGGGTTTAGGGCAGTGCAGTGGTGTTCGGGTAGTGTAGGGGGTCATGCGGGGGGTAGTGTTTTAGGGTTTATGGTAGTGCAGTGGTGTTTGGGTAGTGTAGGGGATCATGCTGGGGGTAGGGGTTTAGGGTAGTGCAGTGGTGTTTGGGTAGTGTATGGGGTCGTTCTGGGGGTAGTGTTTTAGGGTTTAGGGTAGTGCAGTGGTGTTGGTGTAGTGTAGGGGGTCGTGCTGGGGGTAGTGTTTTAGGGTGTAGGGTAGTGCAGTGGTGTTTGGGTAGTGTAGGGGTCGTGCTGAGGGTAGATTTAGGGTTTAGGGTAGTGCAGTGGTGTTTGGGTAGTGTAGGGGGTCATGCTGGGGGTACATTTACGGTTTAGGGCATTGCAGTGGTGTTCGGGCAGTGTAGGGGGTCGTGGCGGGGGTGGTGTTTCAGGGTTTAGGGCAGTGCAGTGGTGTTTGGGCAGTGTTTAGGGTCTTGCTGGTGGTGTTTCAGGGTTTAGGGCAGTGGTGTTCGGGCAGTGTAGTGGGTCTTGCTGGGGTGGTGTTTCAGGGTTTAGGGCAGTGCAGTGTTCGGGCCGAGTAGGGGGATGTGCAGGGGTGGTGTTTTAGGTTTTAGGACAGTGCAGTGGTCTTTGGGTAGTGTAGGGGGTCGTGCGGCGGGTAGTGTTTTAGGGTTTATGGCAGTGCAGTTGTGTTTGGGTAGTGTAGGGGATCTTGCTGGGGGTAGTATTTTAGGGTTTAGGGTATTGCAGTGGTGTTAGGGTAGTGTAGGGGGTCATGCTTGGGGTGGTGTTTTAGGGTTTAGGGTAGTGCAGTGGTGTTCGGGTAGTGTAGGGGTCGTGCTGGGGGTGGTAATTTAGGGTTAGGGCAGTGCAGTGGTGTTTGGGTAGTGTAGGGAGTCATGCTGGGGATAGATTTAAGGTTTAGGGTAGTGCTCTGGTGTTTGGGTAGTGTAGGGGGTACTGCTGGGGTTAGATTTCTTCCTCCTAATTTATCAAATAAACAACTCACAGAAGAACAGGGGCCAGCTTTGATCGGTAAACAGCCGTTACAATGAATTTTTTACTTCGCGATACCATTACAACACATGCATTACCACACATTTTTTTAGTGGTGTTTGGGTAGTGTAGGGGTCGTGCTGAGGGCAGGTTTAGGGTTTAGGGTAGTGCAGTGGTGTTTGGGTAGTGTAGGGGGTCGTGCTGAGGGTAGATTTACGGTTTAGGGCATTGCAGTGGTGTTCGGGCAGTGTAGGGGGTCGTTGCGGGGGGTGGTGTTTCAGGATTTAGGGCAGTGCAGTGGTGTTCGGGCAGTGTAGGGGGTCGTGCTGGGGTTGGTGTTTCAGGGTTTAGGGCAGTGGTGTTCGGGCAGTGTAGTGGGTCTTGCTGGGGGTGGTGTTTCAGGGTTAAGGGCAGTGCAGTGTTCGGGCCGAGTAGGGGAATGTGCAGGGGTGGTGTTTTAGGGTTTAGGTCAGTGTAAGGGGTCTTGCTGGGGGTGGTGTTTCAGGGTTCAGGGCAGTGCAGTGGTGTTCAGGCAGTGTAGGGGGTCATGCTGGGGCTGGTGTTTCAGGGTTTAGGGCAGTGCAGTGGTGTTTGGGTAGTGTTGGGGGTCTTCCTGGGGTGGTGTTTCAGGATTTAGGGCAGAGCAGTGGTGTTTGGGCAGTGTAGGGGGTCGTGCTGAGGCTGGTGTTTCAGGATTTAGTGCAGTGGTGTTCGGGCAGTGTAGGGGGTTGTGCAGGGGTGGTTTTTCAGGGTTTATGGTAGTGCAGTGGTGTTTGTGTAGTGTAGGGGGTAGTGTTTTAGGGTTTAGGACAGTGCAGTCGTCTTTGGGTAGTGTAGGGGGTCATGCGGGGGGTAGTGTTTTAGGGTTTATGGTAGTGCAGTGGTGTTTGGTAGTGTAGGGGATCTTGCTGGGGGTAGTCTTTTAGGGTTTAGGGTAGTACACTGGTGTTTGGGTAGTGTATGGGGTCGTGCTGAGGGTAGATATAGGGTTTAGGGCAGTGCAGTGGTGTTCGGGCAGTGTAGGGGTCGTGTTTCAGGGTTTAGGGCAGTGTAGGGGGTCTTGCTGAGGGTGGTGTTTCAGGATTTAGGGCAGTGCAGTGGTGTTCAGGCAGTGTTGGGGGTCTTGCTGGGGGTGGTGTTTCAGGGTTCAGGGCAGTGCAGTGGTGTTCAGGCAGTGTAGGGGGTCATGCTGGGGCTGGTGTTTCAGGGTTTAGGGCAGTGCAGTGGTGTTCGGGTAGTGTTGGGGGTCTTCCTGGGGTGGTGTTTCAGGATTTAGGGCAGTGCAGTAGTGTTCGGGCAGTGTTGGGGGTCTTGCTGGGGGTAGTGTTTCAGGGCTTAGGGCAGTGCAGTGGTGTTCGGGCAGTGCAGGGGGGTGTGTGGGGGTGGTGTTTTAGGGTTTAGGGCAGAGCAGTGGTGTTCGGGGTAAGTAGGGGGTCATGCTGAGGCTGGTGTTTCAGGGTTTAGGGCAGTGGTGTTCGTGCAGTGTAGGGGGTCGTGCAGGGGGTGGTGTTTCAGGATTTAGGGCAGTGCAGTGGTGTTCGGGCAGTGTAGGGGGTCGTGCTGGGGCTGGTGTTTCAGGGTTTAGGGCAGTGCAGTGGTGTTCGGGTCGCGTAGGGGGTCGTGCAGGGGATAGTGTTTCAGGGTTTAGTGTAGGGGGTCTTGCTGGGGCTGGTGTTTCAGGGTTTAAGGCAGTGCAGTGGTGTTCGGGCAGTGTAGGGGGTCATGCTGGGGCTGGTGTTTCAGGGTTTAAGGCAGTGCAGTGGTGTTCGGGCAGTGTTGGGGGTCTTGCTGGGGTGGTGTTTCAGGGTTCAGTGCAGTGGGGTTCAGGCAGTGTAGGGGGATGTGTGGGGGTGGTGTTTTAGGGTTAAGGGCAGAGCAGTGATGTTCGGGCAGTGTAGGGGGTCGTGCTGAGGCTGGTGTTTCAGGGTTTAGGGCAGTGCAGTGGTGTTCGGGCAGTGTAGGGGGTCGTGCAGGGGGTGGTGTTTCAGGGTTTAGGGCAGTGTAGTGGGTCTTGCTGGGGGCGGTGTTTCAGGGTTTAGGGCAGTGTAGTGGTGATTGGACAGTGTTGGGGGTCTTCCTGGAGGTGGTGTTTCAGGATTTAGGGCAGTGCAGTGGTGTTCGGGCAGTGTTGGGGGTCTTGCTGGGGGTGGTGCTTGAGGGTTTAGGACAGTGCAGTGGTGTTAGGAAGTGTGGGGGGTCATGCTGGGGCTGGTTTTTCAGGGTTTAGGGCAGTGCTGTGGTGTTCGGGCAGTGTAAGGGGTTGTGCTGGGGGTGGTGTTTCAGGGTTAGGGCAGTGGTGTTCGGGCAGTGTAGGGGGTTGTGCTGGGGTTGGTGTTTCAGGCTTTAGAGCAGTGGTGTTCGGGCATAGTAGGGGTCGTGCTAGGGCTGGTGTTTTAGGGTAGAGCAGTGGTGTTAGGGCAGTGTACAGGGATATGTGGGGGTGGTGGTTTAGGGCAGAGCAGTGGTGTTTGGACAGTGTAGGGGGTCGTGCTGGGGCTGGTGTTTCAGGGTTTAGGGCAGTGTAGGGGGTCTTGCTGGGTGTAGTGTTTCAGGGTTTAAGGCAGAGCAGTGGTGTTCGGGCAGTGTGGGGAGTCGTGCTGGGGGTGGTGTTTCAAGGTTTAGGGCAGTGCAGTGGTGTTCGGGCAGTGTGGGGGGTCATGCTGGGGTGGTGTTTCAGGGTTTAGGGCAGTGCAGTGGTGTTCGGGCAGTGTAGGGGGTCGTGCGGGGGCTGGTGTTTCAGGGTTTAGGGCAGTGCAGTGGTGTTCGGGCAGTGTAGGGGGTCTTGCTGGGGATAGTGTTTCAGGTTTTGGGGCAGTGCAGTGGTGTTCGGGCAGTGTAGGGGGTTGTGCTGGGGGTGGTGTTTCAGGGTTTAGGGCAGTGCAGTGGTGTTCTGGCAGTATATGGGCACGTGCTGGGGTAGTGTTTTAGGGCAGTGCAGTTGTGTTTGTGTAGTGAGCAGCGCATCCGCTGCGCCGCTAGGCAAGACCTAAAAAGCCTTGCACCAAGATGGCTGCCAACACTTCCTGGATTGAAGTGTGACAGCCAATTCGAGCCAAGCTCGTGCTTGTGTAGTTAGGTCCCGCCCAGATATATAAAGATATTTTTCCTTTAATATTTTAAAATCTACTGAATGGATTTACACTATTTAAAAAAAGGTCGCTTTATGAACCAAGCCCTACCTTTCTGCCAAATTTGGTGTAATTCCGTTCAGCAGTTCGGGCTGTAGTCATGTCTAAAGTTTCCTATGGGAAACATGGAGAAAACGCACTTTAGGACCCCCCTTTTTTCTTGGCCCCCGCTTAGCGAAGCACCTTGAAACTTTCGGGATAGGAGCTGACCGGAGCGGGACCAACGTTTTGAAAATTTCGCGAAGATTCGTCAACCGGCGCCAAAGTTAATGGGAAAAGGAAAAACGCTTTTTGAATAGAAACAAGGTCCTAACTATAACTACCTACTGGCGACCGACAGTAGGATGGATGAATGGATGGAGAGATATATAGAGAGATATATATATATATATATATATATATATATATATATATATATATATATTCTGCCACAGTTTTCAAAGATTGCTGCGCACTCTGGTCAAATGCAATAAAGTAATTTATTTTGATTCGTTGCTAAACACGATCTGTACACGATCTGCTGACAAACGCGTTTCAGCCTCCTGGCCTTCGTCAATGTCAATAGCGTTCAGTTTCCATAATCTATTTAAGCATTTGATTGGTTGCCATAATCATAGAAGAATGGAAATGAAAAGCGGACTTCATATATACAGATAATCAATGTGGGAAGATTGTCGGCCATCTTAACACTATGTAATGCCATCATTCTCAGTACTCGATTAAGACATCAAGTCTATGGGTTCCACGTTATAATTCCTGAATATATAATCAGAATCCTTTACATAATCCTCTCAAATTATAAAGACATAAAGTTTGTAAATCAAAGATATTTTCATGAATTTCAATTAAGTAAACAGAATTCTGTACATGCAGCTTTTGAATTTATAAAAACACAATGTTTGCTGATCATAAACGTGTTAATTTATGCTCCCTACTAATTTATACCCCAATTGGGTTGTTTTTACTCGATTTTTGGCACAGCAATAACGCCCTGAATGGGCTATCTTTCATGGTGATTGTCTGAGTGGTCAGTTGCCATTCTTCCCCATTGTCAAGGTGTTTCAAAGGGACAGCGTTTGGATTTCAATTACTTTATCCAATAAAGGACCAGAGTTCCTCCTCCTGATTAAGTCCCCCCGGGGTTTTGGTGCGCAGCTCCACTATGAGTTTCGCCTCAAGCTGTCTCAGTGACCTGACTCTGTCCCCTCCTCTTTCTCCTGCTGGGACCTGGTCTATACAGAAATATGTCAGTTTATCACTTTTAGCACCATGCAACCCAGCAAAGTGCCTCGCCACTGGGTACGTTTTGTCCCTGTTTGTTATGGCTCTTTTGTGTTCCAAGATGCGCTTCTTTGCCGGGTGTATGGTGCTTCCAGTGTATTAAACCGGTTACAGTTGGTTTGGTTATCGGTTTATCCTCAAAGTGGCTGCGCACCAATATATCTTTCAGTGAGGAACTTTTCCTGAAAGTAATGTCAGGATTTGGAGAAATCAATTTTCCCAGGACCCCATCAGTTTGGAGAATTCCCCAATTTTTCTGAACGAGGCCCCTAATTTTATGCGCCTCTGCCGAGAAGGTCATGATTAATCTGACCTTAGATTGGTCTTCTTCCAAAGAGCTATCATGGACCTGTTTCTTGGTGAGTAGCTCCTGTCTACTTCTACCACCTGCCTTGTCAACTGCTTCCTGCAGCACTTTGCTCTTGTATCCTCTATCTTTAAATCTCATAGTTTGGAGAGGCACACAAACAGAGGCAGAAGAGTATGTGAGGGCTTTGAATGAAAATGACTACAACCTCAAGTTCACGAGTAATATCAGTGGAGAGGAGGTAGCCTTCTTAGATCTCCTGGTCTTTGTGGCAGATAACAAGCTGTGCACAAAATTGTACCGAAAGCCAACAGCGGGCAACACTGTCCTGCACTCTTGGAGTCAGCATCCCCGGAATTTGATCAACAGCATTCCGTATGGGGAGCTCTTAAGGCTCAAGAGGAATTGCTCCCGTTCTGAAGATTTCCAGGAGGCAGCCGATGAGTCTCTATTGAGATTTAAAGATAGAGGATACAAGAGCAAAGTGCTGCAGGAAGCAGTTGACAAGGCAGGTGGTAGAAGTAGACAGGAGCTACTCACCAAGAAACAGGTCCATGATAGCGCTTTGGAAGAAGACCAATCTAAGGTCAGATTAATCATGACCTTCTCGGCAGAGGCGCATAAAATTAGGGGCCTCGTTCAGAAAAATTGGGGAATTCTCCAAACTGATGGGGTCCTGGGAAAATTGATTTCTCCAAATCCTGACATTACTTTCAGGAAAAGTTCCTCACTGAAAGATATATTGGTGCGCAGCCACTTTGAGGATAAACCGATAACCAAACCAACTGTAACCGGTTTAATACATTGGAAGCACCATACACCCGGCAAAGAAGCGCATCTTGGAACACAAAAGAGCCATAACAAACAGGGACAAAACGTACCCAGTGGCGAGGCACTTTGCTGGGTTGCATGGTGCTAAAAGTGATAAACTGACATATTTCTGTATAGACCAGGTCCCAGCAGGAGAAAGAGGAGGGGACAGAGTCAGGTCACTGAGACAGCTTGAGGCGAAACTCATAGTGGAGCTGCGCACCAAAACCCCGGGGGGACTTAATCAGGAGGAGGAACTCTGGTCCTTTATTGGATAAAGTAATTGAAATCCAAACGCTGTCCCTTTGAAACACCTTGACAATGGGGAAGAATGGCAACTGACCACTCAGACAATCACCATGAAAGATAGCCCATTCAGGGCGTTATTGCTGTGACAAAAATCGAGTAAAAACAACCCAACGGGGGTATAAATTAGTAGGGAGCATAAATTAACACGTTTATGATCAGCAAACATTGTGTTTTTATAAATTCAAAAGCTGCATGTACAGAATTCTGTTTACTTAATTGAAATTCATGAAAATATCTTTGATTTACAAACTTTATGTCTTTATAATTTGAGAGGATTATGTAAAGGATTCTGATTATATATTCAGGAATTATAACGTGGAACCCATAGACTTGATGTCTTAATCGAGTACTGAGAATGATGGCATTACATAGTGTTAAGATGGCCGACAATCTTCCCACATTGATTATCTGTATATATTAAGTCCGCTTTTCATTTCCATTCTTCTACGATTATGGCAACCAATCAAATGCTTAAATAGATTATGGAAACTGAACGCTATTGACATTGACGAAGGCCAGGAGGCTGAAACGCGTTTGTCAGCAGATCGTGTACAGATCGTGTTTAGCAACGAATCAAAATAAATTACTTTATTGCATTTGACCAGAGTGCGCAGCAATCTTTGAAAACTGTGGCAGAAATTGATTCGCGAGTTCCGCCCTCGCGGCTGGGGCACCCGCTGTGCTGGGAGCAGGATAACTGACGGAGTACGTGGAAAATATATATATATATATATATACATACACACACACACAGACACACTCCAGAGATTGGTTTCAGAGTTGCTTTATTTTCACCGTGACTGGTGGTGAAAATAAAGCGACTCTGAAACCTATCTCTGGATTACGGCATCCTTTGTGTTTCTGAATTTAAATGTCGGGTAAGGATTCTAACCATTGCTGCCTACACCAGCTATTGAGCACACTGACATTGGGAATCAACTGGTTGATATATCTCTGGAGTGTGTGTATATATATATATATATATATATATATATATATATATATATATATATAATCTACTGGCGGTCGCCAGTAGATAGTTATAGTTAGGACCGTGTTTCCAAAGGAAATCTGAAAATTCTATTTTGAATAACTTTGGCGCCGGTTGACGAATCCTCGCGAAATTTTCAAAACTAATGGGGCGCTCCACTCAGCTCCTACCCTGAAAGTCTCTGGGTGATTCGTCAACCGGGGGCTGAGAAAAAGGGGGGGTCCCAAAACGCGTTTTCCCCATGCATTTTCCCATAGGACATTTAGTCGAAGGTACAGCCCGAACGGCTGAACAGAATTACTTGAAATTTGGCAAAGAGGTAGTCCTCAGGTCAGGGATGTGCCTTTTGCATATATGGAGTCAATCTGTTCAGTAGTTCCTGAGAAAATTGCAGTTAAAAGTACATAAATATCTATAGGCGCGCACCGTGCGCGCACGGTGCGCGCACCGTAACGTGCGCAAGCGTAATTCTGATTGGTGGTTACATGTCAGTCAACGTTCAAATCAGTCTAAATCAGCAAGTGTCGTCCGCCATTTTGTTTGTTTTGGGTGCGACAGTGAAAAAGAGAGGTGGCGAACGTGAAAAGGGGGCAGGGTAGAGAGTTCCTGACACCCTAGCCTTTGTCAGGGGCCCTTTTTTTTTTTTTTCTTTTTTTTTAAATCGCGGGTTGCACGCACGGTGCACGCACGGTGAAAAACCTTAAAAAAAAAATATATAATAATACATACATAACATAGCATTTAAAAAACCGTACAATTTCACTTAAAAAACCATAGGTTTCACACACGTTATAGTTAGGTGGACATTTCACTCGTAAAAAACCAATGAAATTCCCCCGTTATAGTTAGTTCAGATAACTATAACTCGCGCGACTGCCACTCTATCACAAGGATGATGTCATGAGTGATGCCACTGTATTGTATGAGTATTGTAATATGTGAGGTCATGAGCAGAGGATTGCGGGCACGTGAGTTATAGTTAGGTGAACTAACTATAACGGGGGAATTTCCTTGCTTTTTACGAGTGAAATGTCCACCTAACTATAACATGTGTGAAACCTATGGTTTTTTCAGTGAAATATATATATATATATATATATATATATATATATATATATATTCACTGAAAAAACCATAGGTTTCACACATGTTATAGTTAGCTGGCCATTTCACTCGTAAAAAACCAATAAAATTTCACAGTTATAGTTAGTTCACCTAACTATAACTCGCGTGCCCGAAATCCACTGCTGATGATGTCACATATTACATCACTCATGACATGGTCAGTGACATCACTGATTACATCACTGATGACATCTCAAATGACATCACTGATGACAGCATCCATTGACTGTGTTTCTGAACATTTTTAATATGTTTAATATATATAGGGAAAGGTATGTTGAAGAATGAGCAGATGTACAAGTTTGTGAATGGATGATTTTCTGGGTGCGTAACTGAGTCTATATGTGAGTCATTAAATGTATATTACTGCAGAGTAGTGACTGAACTGTGTGAATGTCTGTATGTGTCTGTGTGTTGGTGTATAAGTGGCTGCATGGTTTTGTGAATAGCTATATGAGTATTTATATGGGTTATGTATTTATCTGAGTATCTGTATGGGTGCCCGAGTATGAGTGGGAGAGGTGTGTGTGACTCTGTGCATAGATATGTGAGTGGGTAATCCTATGGGTGCATGGTTTTAAGAGTGCAACTGTGACGTTCTGTATGGTTGAGTGAGTGTATGTATGGGTATGTTAGGGATTGAATGTGCATCTCAGTTGTAGATGTGACAGTAAGTACATATATGAAACAGTGTATATGTGTGTAAGAGAATATACTATCTAAATCTGAGAGTGTGTGATAGCGGAACTGGCTGTATGAATGAGTGTGCTTGAACTAGAAATTGTGTAAGAGTGTCAAAATGTTTTATTATTTTTATAAGTAAGTAATCTTGAGTGTGTTTAACTGTATAGGTGAGTTAATTTGGCTGTGCTTATTTATTTGCACAACTGACTAGGTGTGTCATTACCTAAATGCTTGATTGGTAGTGTGCGAGTGTCTATATATGTTTATAAATGCATATGATAGTCTTCAACGGAGTGACTGTAAGTATAAGTGACTGTACAGGTGAGTGAATTGAGGTGCATGTAGATCTAAGAGTCAATGTGTAGGTATGTAGTTATTGGTATTGGAGTATCTATGGTTTTCAAATTGCCCGTCTGAAAGTTTGAGTTGGTGTTTCTAAATTTATTTTAGGGTGGGAGAAGATGTACTATTTTATCACATATATGACGTCATCAGTGATGTCATTTGAGATGTCATCAGTGAGGTCACTGACCATGTCATGAGTGATGTAATATGTGACGTCATCAGCAGTGGATTTCGGGCGCGCAAGTTATAGTTAGGTGAACTAACTATAACGGTGGAATTTCATTGGTTTTTTACGAGTGAAATGGCCAGCTAACTATAACATGTGTGAAACCTATGGTTTTTTTCAGTGAATTTGCAAGGTTTTTTTAAATGCTAATTCCTAACTATAACGTGTGTGAAACCTAGGGTTTTTTCAGTGAATTTCAAAGGTTTTTTAAATGCTAATTTTAGAATTTTGTAATATATTGTTTATACATTTCTTTTACAAAAATGTACCTATGTATACATTTATAGATTATCTGTATCCTTTAATTTGGTGTGGCTCATTTTTTTTTTACTTTGAATTTGGATAAAGTTGAACAGCATAGTTAATATCTTCTATTAACTTATGTACACTTTAATTCATTTTTAATTTTTTTTTCTAAAACTTTTTAGGGTGCGCGCACCTAGTACGCATGCGTACGTTTTTTATGTACGCATGCGTTCGTTATCTACGTATGCATACATACGTTTTAGAGTGCGCTCGCAGCGAGCATCTAGTACGCATGCGTATGTTTTTTGTGTACGCATGCGTACGTTATCTACGTACGCATACGTACATTTTAGTACGCGCTCGCAGCGCGCACCCAGTACGCATGCGTACGTACATGGTGTGTGCATGCGTACGTTCTCCACGTACGCTTGCGTGCCTTGTACGTGCTCTGCGCGCTACACTCGTCCATACGCACGGAGTACACACGCTGACGTTCGCGCATGCGCGCGTGCTGCGTATGCGCGCTACGTACGCGCATAATACTTATGCGCATGTGCGCGTACACGTTCGCGCATGCGTAATTGCACCGTGCGCGCTCTGAGCTTGCTCCGTGCGCGCACCTCGAGTTATGTGATTAATAAAACACTTTTAATTGGTTTTCATTACTTTCAGTTTCAGATTCTTTCAACACCACACCCAATCCCCTCATGGCAAGTCATGTGATGAAGAAACATCACTTTTCATTGGTTCAAAGTACTTTCAGTTCCAGATTCTTCCAAAACCACACCCACTCCCCTCATTATTAGTTCTGATTCCCTTGGAGAAGGAGCTACTCTGTTTTTGTGAGACAATGGCAGAGCACCAGCCATCTTCTGAGAGTGGACACTCTTGAGAGACGGAGGCAGAGGAAGCAGAAAGACTCCTTTATATGGCAGTTTTTCACTTTTCCTGAGGGGCAAAAGAAGGTGAATGCACCAAAAGTCACCTGCATACTTTGTCAGCGGACCTTATCACGTGGGAATGCTAATAAGAAGTACTCTTTTAGTATTCACACAATGTTGAGGCACGTTGAAAAAATGCATCCTGCGACTTTTCGTCGAGCTTCTGGGGCAAACCCTCCACCTGCTCAGCCGACGACATCTGCAGCAGCTCAGCCGAGCACATCTTCGGCAGCTCAGCCGAGCACATCTTCTGCGATGGTGCCTTCACCTTCTTCCACACCTCTGGATATACGTCCTTGTTTTGCGAGGATGTGTACACGGTGCATGGATTGTGGTACTCTAATTTCTATGGGTGAGAGCAGTGTTGATCTCATTCAGAGAAGATTTGAGCAGCACTCTTGCACTAGGCCATAGTTTTGTTATTTTGTTTTCGTTTTTCTTTTCCTCTGTCCCTACATTAACTCAAGGGCTCTTTTTAGAGCCACCTAAAATCTAAACACAAAAACTTGCTTTTTGAATCTATTTGTCAATTTTTTTGGGGGGGGTGCACGAACGCTGCGCGCACCCAATGATGTTTTTTTAAAAAAATAATCGTTTTTTTCAACTTTAGTAAACCTTCAGGGACTCCCTGACAAAGAGAGTGGAGTGGCAAAGCAATTAAAAAAGAGATGGTGTACATTTCACAGATGAAGGGAAGAGAGTCTTCCTATTAAACTTTAAACTCTGCATCGGTACTTACGTATAGGTACCCTAAACCTATCAAAAAAGATAATAGCTCATTTTAGAGCCAACCACCATCAAAACAGTTAAATTTGATTTTTTTTTTTAAAAAGGGCATGAGGATTAGAAAAGGGGGTAAGGGAAAATGAGAAATGGAGAGTGAGGAGATGGAGGGATTTAGGAAACTGCACTGAGAGAAAGGGAGTCAGGATGTCAATGAGCAAAACAGAGTGAAGGAGATTGAAGGAAAGATTGCAAAAAGGAGACGGAGTGTGAGATACATACAGAAGGAAGAGAAGTAGGAGAATAGGAGTGACTATGAGGAAAGGATAGTAACAGTTAGGCAAGGTGAGGGAAAGAGAATGCCAAGGTTAAAAAATTAACATAGATTGAAAATGAGTGATGCAGAGAGGAGGAGTGGTAGAAACAAAGGGGCAGATTTTTTACAAACGTACGCAACATTGTGCAGGAAGTCATAATGCTGCGCCATGCTGCGTTACTTTCTAAGCATAGAGATGCGATATATTTACAAGAAAATTTTGCATCTCTATGCTTCCCTTGCACTGGCGCCAAAACTGCAGCCATACGCCGACGCAGGCTCCCTTGCACCGTGGTGCAAGGATGCCTGTGTGGTGGGGAAACTGTTCTTGTGCAGGATGAGACACCTTCCTCCCAAAAAACAATCACAAGAGGCTATTTCCTCTTTCAATACATGCTGTAGCATGCAGCACGCACTGAAAGAGGAAATAATTAAGAGAAATGAAAACATTTCTCCTTGTTGTGCTTCGCTATGCCACCTCTAGGGTGGCGTAGTATTCACACACAAGTTCAGACTTATGATTTCTCGTAAATCAGGAGATTGTGTTCCCACAGAACACTTATAGAACTACACCAAACGGGAACACAAACAGCAACACCCATAGAATACCCCTTCAACACACAGTGCTGCGTTTGAATTGGCTGTATTTACAAGGAGAGGAAAAGACACACAGAGTGGCTTATCCTCTCCTTGTAAATATAGAGGAGCACCCTGCGCCACTAGTACGTCAAGAAAAGTGACGTAGTGGTGGCGCAGGTGGCTTGTAAATCTGCCCCAGAGATGTTAAGGAAATTAAGGGTAAAACAGACAAGAGAGAGTGACAGATACAGAGACAGAGAGCAAACAACTGAGAAGGAGTAAGGCAGTTAAAAAGACTAAGATATATGGATACAGAGAAAGAAACATGGATGAAAAATTAGTGATGGAGGTAGTAAAGGTAGGGGAGTAGTAGAGAAGGAGTGAGGGAGTTACGAAAGAGTAGTAAAGCAGGAAGAGAGAGAGAGAAGAGAAATGAGAAAAGCAGAGTGAGGAGAGGTGAAGAAAAGGAAGCATGAAACGAAAGGAGTGAGAAATACAGATATTTGAAACTTACCTGACCATCAAAATAACTTATTTAGAAATAAATGTTTTTATTTAATTGCAAGGAAACTGAATTACATTTTCTAAATTTTCTTTCTAGTTCTGAAAAAAAGAAAAAAAAAATTAATATTCAACAATACATTTTATTAAACAGTACATGTTTTGTCATATTTAGCAAAGCAATTTTTTGCCCTTTTTTTGCTGTTTTCAGAATGTTTTGATTTTCACTAAAAATAGTGAAATCAATTGTATTCATCATTTAACAGCGGGCAAAAAAACAAACAATCTGAAAGATTGTTTAAAAAAGCCCAAAATGTATCCTCACTAAAACATACCTTGATAGAAATGTCACATATATATTAAAAATACCTTTTAAGTACAATAATAATTTGAGAAATAACGTCTGTAAACCTTGTTGCAAAAGAACATATGCCAAAATAATATCTGTCAAAGACGTCCACAATTGTTTGTTTTACCTTTCCTTGAGGCCAAATGGTAAGTTTAAAATCCTTTGAGTGAAATATTCAATTTTAATCGTTTAAAATGTAAATAATGCTTTGTTCAGATGCTGAATTTAGTATTTAAAATTTGGGTTTCAGAAAAATTAAGTAACAATTGGGTAAATCATAAGGCAAACGTTGCTTGAAAATCAATTGAGAATCATTACACAGTGTCCATCCTTTTTCACATTTAAGATAAACTGTGTAATGACCAGCAGTTATAGAAGGACCGTCATGAAAAATTATTGCAACTGCTACAAAAGTTTTTCCAGATATAGATAATTGATTACCAACAAACTTCTTCAGTAAAGTTTCCAATTTTGTTCCATCAGCTCTACAACGTTGTACCATTAAAATTACATACTGTCCATATTTCTTTAAAAATAACGTTGCCAACATTTCAGATTTACATTCAGAACATTCCAAGTTGTGATTAGCATCTTTAACTAATTTACTAAAAGTCACTGATTTACTCTCTGGTAAAGGTAAATATATGAACCTTTCAGAATCAACATTACTACTGCATGTGTTCATACAGTTTTCACAACAATGTTCCCATTTATAAGAGACACAAAATACATTTTCTACTTCTACCCCTTCATCCTCCAGTACCATCAGCATATACATTAAGAATTCCTGTGCATCTTGCTGGACATTTTGTGTAAACTGTGTACATCCAGAACATACATCTAAAAGATTTCTAACATCAGAAGCACTTTCTATTTTAGTTTTATCATTACTCCGCTTCTCATAAAGGAGACTCAGCAAAGAACAGAATCTTTTTCCCTGATTTACTATTATCTGCTCTTGCAAAAATTCAAGATAAAATACAACATTCAGCACTACATTTGCGTAGCAGTTGACACCAGAGCTATTTTCAAAATGACAACCAACAACCTCTTCCACACTGTCCTTTTTCTTTTTGCTTGCAGTCACATCACTGTCTTTTTGTTTTCTCTTCTGTACATCCTCATTACAGATATTCTCAAATCTCCTTTTCCGACAAACACGTTTTTCAAACACAGGATACTGACCTAAATGAGGAGCATAGCTTCTTCTTAATCTATTATATTCCTTTACACAGTTTGCATCAGCACTAACTTTTGAGTCATCAAAGTCTATCATAATAATGTTTTCACGCGTGACAAAGCAACATATGCCATACCTTCTTTAAACACACTAGATCCAATGTTTACAAAAGCACTATCTACAGTTAATCCTTGAGACTTGTGAATAGTTACAGCATATGCTAGAGAAAACGGAAACTGCTTCCTACGTACATATAAGTCTTTCACTAGCAAAAAACGAACTGAACAACGACAAATGTCTTTAACCTCTTCAATCTGATCAAATTTTATTTTTAAGAATTCAATTCCATCTTTTTTCTGGTACTTTACAAAACCCACAACTTTACCCATAGCTCCATTCACTAAACCTTTTTCTACATCCAAATTATGTCTTAAAATTACTCTACAGTTCATACATACATAAAGATTCTTTTCCAAACCAGCTTTTTTTAAATGTTTTTCTCCAGAGAACCAAATTTAGTAGCCAGTTTGCCTGTAAATATAATAGTTATTCGTTCATGTTGAATTTTATCCACAGCTTCCAGTTTTATGATCTCTTCATTTTCCAATTTCAAAAGCTCTTGATTGATACCTTGTTTGCCTGGACTTCGCCGTGGGCTGTTCCCTGCATCTGTGGTGTTTTTCTTCTGCCGCAGCTCCTTGCCGGACCGGCTCCGCGGGTCCCGCTTCGCAGTGTGGAGAGAGGCGCCTTGAGCATAGAGGGGCTCTGATCTTGGACACCGGACTCTGGGCTTTGGCAGGCAAGTACAGGGCTGCGAGCGGACCCGCAGGGACTCCAACTCCCAGGAGCCCCTGCGTGAGGTCAACCCACAACACCTGGGTCGCTCTCCCTGACTGCCACGCCCCCGCCCTAGCACTTGAAAGCAGCCCCCTTCCTGATCGACGTGGGATACCTTGTTTGCCTTGACTTCGCCGTGGGCTGTTCCCTGCATCTGTGTTGTTTTTCTTCTGCCGCAGCTCATTGCCGGACCCGCTCCGCGGGTCCCGCTTCGCGGTGTGGAGAGAGGCGCCTTGAGCATAGAGGGGCTCTGATCTTGGACACCGGACTCTGGGCTTTGGCAGGCAAGTACAGGGCTGCGAGCGGACCCGCAGGGACTCCAACTCCCAGGAGCCCCTGCGTGAGGTCAACCCACAACACCTGGGTCGCTCTCCCTGACTGCCACGCCCCCGCCCTAGCACTTGAAAGCAGCCCCCTTCCTGATCGACGTGGGATACCTTGTTTGCCTTGACTTCGCCGTGGGCTGTTCCCTGCATCTGTGGTGTTTTTCTTCTGCCGCAGCTCATTGCCGGACCCGCTCCGCGGGTCCCGCTTCGCGGTGTGGAGAGAGGCGCCTTGAGCATAGAGGGGCTCTGATCTTGGACACCGGACTCTGGGCTTTGGCAGGCAAGTACAGGGCTGCGAGCGGACCCGCAGGGACTCCAACTCCCAGGAGCCCCTGCGTGAGGTCAACCCACAACACCTGGGTCGCTCTCCCTGACTGCCACGCCCCCGCCCTAGCACTTGAAAGCAGCCCCCTTCCTGATCGACGTGGGATACCTTGTTTGCCTGGACTTCGCCGTGGGCTGTTCCCTGCATCTGTGGTGTTTTTCTTCTGCCGCAGCTCCTTGCCGGACCCGCTCCGCGGGTCCCGCTTCGCGGTGTGGAGAGAGGCGCCTTGGGCATAGAGGGGCTCTGATCTTGGACACCGGACTCTGGGCTTTGGCAGGCAAGTACAGGGCTGCGAGCGGACCCGCAGGGACTCCAACTCCCAGGAGCCCCTGCGTGAGGTCAACCCACAACACCTGGGTCGCTCTCCCTGACTGCCACGCCCCCGCCCTAGCATTTGAAAGCAGCCCCCTTCCTGATCGACGTGGGATACCTTGTTTGCCTGGACTTCGCCGTGGGCTGTTCCCTGCATCTGTGGTGTTTTTCTTCTGCCGCAGCTCCTTGCCGGACCCGCTCCGCAGGTCCCGCTTCGCGGTGTGGAGAGAGGCGCCTTGAGCATAGAGGGGCTCTGATCTTGGACACCGGACTCTGGGCTTTGGCAGGCAAGTACAGGGCTGCGAGCGGACCCGCGGGGACTCCAACTCCCAGGAGCCCCTGCGTGAGGTCAACCCACAACACCTGGGTCGCTCTCCCTGACTGCCACGCCCCCGCCCTAGCACTTGAAAGCAGCCCCCTTCCTGATCGACGTGGGATACCTTGTTTGCCTGGACTTCGCCGTGGGCTGTTCCCTGCATCTGTGGTGTTTTTCTTCTGCCGCAGCTCCTTGCCGGACCCGCTCCGCGGGTCCCGCTTCGCGGTGTGGAGAGAGGCGCCTTGAGCATAGAGGGGCTCTGATCTTGGACACCGGACTCTGGGCTTTGGCAGGCAAGTACAGGGCTGCGAGCGGACCCGCAGGGACTCCAACTCCCAGGAGCCCCTGCGTGAGGTCAACCCACAACACCTGGGTCGCTCTCCCTGACTGCCACGCCCCCCGCCCCACCTCCTTCTCTTTTATTTTTGCACTGGGATCCCGCTGCGTGGGAGCGCGCGGGAGGGCGCCGGGAGAAGCCCGGGACAAGGGCGGGGCCGTCTGTGGCCGTCATAGGCCGGAGTAGGCCGGGCTGGGCCTACCCTCTTGGTTCTGCCGTTTGCCATCAAGTCCCTAGCACAACAAGCTGATAAATTGCCCCATAGCTATCATCACACTCTAAGATACCATGCCGTCCCCGGTAAAGGAAAGTAGCCCCATAAGGCAGGCAGGAACAAAAAATATGACCTTAGAGAATTACTTTCCTCGGGCGGGGGGAGATGGGGACAAGGAGAACACTTTAAGCCGGCTCAGAGCTGAGCGGAGACGCTCTATAGATAATTTGAAAGGTAGACCTCTAGGAGACTATCCTCCCACACCTAGCGAAGACTTGACACTAAATGAAGATGTCCCGATCCTGTTTAGGGATGTTACAAAAACGCCCCCAGTGGTACTTATGAGCTCAACCCCAGTGAGTAGCACAAGCCCAAGTAGGGGGACGATTGACTTAATTTCTCAACCGCCCCCAGCATCAAAGTCTAGGAAAGCCAAACCTAAAATAGCTGTAGCACAAGGGGTTTTTGGGCCCCCACCAAACAAACGTAGGAGGAAGTCGAGGGGTGCCCAGGCTAAAAACAAACCAAAGATCCCTCATTCTGATTTTGGGAAGTCATCCAAACCCTCCATATCAACTGTGACAACGGTGGCTGACTTACATTCTAAACCCGCTGCACAGGATGGTGTGGCTCCCGTCCTGACTAAAGAGACGGCTAGCAACATTGTTAATGCCCCCCTCTCTGTTGCTCCGCTGGGTAATTTGGAATTCCTGCTTAGGTCACTTTTGTTACCAATTAGTGAAAGCATCAAAAAAGTGGAAATCAGACTAACCATTCTTGAGGCTACACTAAGCAGTATGAAAAATCCGGCCAATTCTCGAGAGGGCTCCTAAACCTATTGCCACCCCAACAGCTCCAAAAAGTGTTATGCATCATGCTCCCTCACAGGTTGCAACTGCGGCCGCCCCACCACAAACCCAGAGGAATAACCCTGCCCCAAATAAGCCACCTAACCCCATAGGACCTATACCCCCTGCAAATGCTGTTCCCCCGGTACAGCCCCCAGATAGTGTTGCACCGACTCCACTAATGAAGCTTCCCCCCAGGCCACGTAGACCCAATTTACCACCAGAGGCGAATGACTTTACAGTAGTCATGGCGGGCGTCCCACCACTAGAGGCAGGTGAAGCCGAGGATTTCTGTGCTCTGAAAAGTAGGGTGATTAAGTGGCTAAATTTGAATAGACCCTTACCCGTACACTTAAGCAATGAGATCATAATGGTCAGAAGGGTGCCTTGGATAGGGAGAACACGCAAATCCATCATAGGGGATTGCATATTGGTGAGCTTCAGGGATGCTGGAACAGTTGCTCACATATGCCAGGGAAAGAATAGATCACAGGTAACAACAATTCAAACACTTCATGTGTCTTTCTTCTTTCCCCCCACCCCAGCCCCTGTACACGTGACCCGTTCATATGACAACTGGGAAAGGGTGGGTCGAAGGGGTGTTCATCACGAGTTCAATCCCAGGCCATTATTTAGCCGCCCAGAGCTACCCTTCCATACATTCAATCGGTTCCACTGCCTGGATGGTCTTGAGGGGGTAGATTGACAAAGAGATAATGGTATATGGGGTATAGGGGGTAGAGGGGTTCCAAATGCTGAGTGGGAGAAGCACAGCCCCGAGGCAAAACAAAAGTCATCAAGTTGCGCCCGGAGTTATGTGCTGGATGAACCTAGGGTTGTAGATATTGCATGTATAGGTGACGCACAGGGACCGGAATTGGGAAAACAAGTGCGAGAATCACCTGGTGGGTCACAGGGAGGAGGGGTCCAGGGGGGTGAGGCACTAAAAATCATCTCATGGAATATAGCTGGCCTGGCTGGGAAATTTAATAACAAAGAGTGGCTTGACTATATCAGAAAATTCCATGTAATTTGTCTGCAGGAGACCTGGGCCCAGGAGAATAATTTCCATCTGCAAGGGTATAAGTGTTTTTTTGTTCCTGCTCAAAAATCAAGATCAGGGAGAGCCATGGGAGGTTTAGCTATTTATATAGATCTGAGCCTTCCGGGAAGTTACACTTGCCTTGATTGGAATTCCCACAGGATTCAGGCAGTCAGGTTCACTGGGAAAGGTCTTAGATTTGTTGCAGTAAACCTTTATAACAACGAGATAGCGGGATCTAACATCTCTCTTGTTACTGAATTAGATAATAGGTTGGGCCAGGTCATAACAGGCCAAAAAAATGGGCAGCCACATGGGTTGGTGGTTATGGGTGATTATAATTGCCACTTGTGCCCGGTACTGGTCCGAATAAGCACAGATTGGTCCCGATGCCCTATGGAGAAGGGACCGCATTTCTCTCATACGCCGTTGGGCTCAGCTTTCAGGATGTTACGGTTTAAATATGACCTTGAACACACCATTAATATGGTAGGGATGCAGGAGGATGGCACACTCCCCCCCACATTTAAGGGTAGAGGATGCTCTTCCTTCATAGATTACATTCTGGTTTCAAGGTCCTTAATTAATAGGACAACTAGTGTAGGGATCGAATGGAGTGGCTTTAGTGACCATAACCCTCTTGTTTTGGAGCTGCAGTATATGGTGGGTCTAAGTATTAGAGTTCAACGCACCTTCACTGAGAGAGCAACAGACCAAGGCAGGAGACTAAAATGGGCTAAAATAGACGGGGAAAAGTTCTACACGGGCCTGGTGGACGCAGGCATACTTGCTATTAATGATTGTTTGGACACAGAAGTCCGCGGACCGAGGATAATGGAAGCTTTCGACCAGATCGCTAATCTGGTCGATGGTTTGCTAAAGACTAGTGTCCCATTTAAGAACCACGGGAATCCCCGATGGTTCGACAAAGACTGCTCTAAAGCTTTGAGGGAGCTGAAAAGCTGCCTTAAAACTAAACCAAGGGTCCCCCACAAAGTTAAGGTGTGCAGAGAAATTTATAAAAAGGAAATTAAGAGGAGGAAACTTGCCTTGCAGGCGGAAGCATGGGCAGATTTACGAGAAGCGGGGGAAAGAAAGGACCTAGCAGGCTTTTGGAAAATAATTAATAACCCAACTTTCCAGGAAAAAGATACCCCGGATATAGGGGCTAATATTCTCCCAGAGCAGTGGGTCAACCACTATAGGGGCCTGTACAATCATGAGCCTGGTTCTACTGTTGACCTACCGGCCATTCCAACTGAGGCTCCACTGGTAGAATTCTCCATTAAGGAGATCATTGCAGGGATTGAGGGCCTGACCAAAAATAAAGCTCCGGGGCCTGATGGAATCCCCCCTGATCTGTTTTTGAGTAACATCGAACTCTGGGCTCCTCTAATGACAAGGGTGATTAATACTGCTATCATCTGTGGCCTGCCCCCGTCTTGGTCCACGGCAGTAATTGTGCCGATTTTCAAAAAGGGCAACAGGGATGACCCAAAGTGCTACCGCCCGATCTCCCTGATTGATGTGTCAGCAAAACGTTTGGGGAGGGCAATTCTTAATAGACTGTCCGAGTGGACCGAGGAAAAAAACATCTTCTCGGACACTCAATACGGATTTAGGGCAGGGAGGTCCACTAGTGACCAGTGCCTGAACCTTTATTTGCTGACTGCCAAGTATACCATGGCTAGTGATGAATCCATTTACATGGGTTTCAAGGATCTGGCAGCAGCATTCGATCACGTCAATAGGGAAAAATTGTGGGGCATGATGCTTAGTATGGGGATAGAGAGTGGTCTAATTAATATATTGAGGGAACTGCACAGTGACACCACTGCCAAAGTCCGCTTTAATAGGGAGGGGGGGCTGACTAGTTCTTTTCCCTGTAAAAGTGGAGTCCGACAAGGCTGCATTCTTGCTCCCTTTTTGTTTTCCCTTTATATTAATAATTTGGAGCAGTTTCTGTTGGGTCTGAAGGCAGATTGCCCAAGGGTTGGGTCGCGTCATATTCCTGTTCTGCTTTATGCAGATGACGCGGTACTGATCGCGGTACTGATCGCACGGACACCAAGGAGCCTACAAATCCAGATTGATGGTTTTGTTAGGTTCATGAGTGCCTTGGACCTTTCTGTAAATCTGAGTAAATCCTATGTGCTCCTGGCGGGGAAAAAAACCACCTCTAAATTTACATACAAAATAGGGAGCCACATTGTGGAAGAGGTCAAAACGTTTCCATACCTTGGTGTAACATTTGATGGTGCCCTGCGGTTTGATACCCTGGTGGAGGAACGTTGTGGTAAAATGATTGCATCTAACGGGGCAATTGCTAGCTATGGCAGGAGGCTAGGAAGATGGTCCCCGGAACAGGTGATAAATCTGTACAGCTCAGTATCATGCTCCAAGGTAATTTACGGGGCAGAAGTATGGGGCTTTGTCAATACCACTAGTATCCAACGTGAAGAAAATAAATATCTGAAATCACTCGAGGGTACCACAAAGTACTGCTGGTTTGATTGCCCATAGGGAGCTAGGGAGACCATATATAGAAGATTTGATAAAATTGAGGCCTATTATCGCTTGGTTAAAAATCTGGTACAATCCTGATGCGACACTTAGTAGAGAAATCTTATTGGACTGCCTAAAAAGGGACAAGTGTATGCGCATCCCCTGGCTCCTTTATGTGAAGAATACCCTGGAGGAGCTATGTTTTGGGAACCTCTTTACTCATCCTGTAACTATTGTAGCCCAGAATAAACTGCATGTAGGGAGAATTTTTCTTGAGCGGAAAAACCTACGCAGAGATGAGGCTGAAGGGTGTAAAAAGACAGTGAGGGCCCATCACCTAGTGAAGAGCGTGGAAGGTATGGAGCCATACTTGTTCCCCACGTACAATGCACAGGATAGGTTCCTGATGTGCCGTTTCAGATTGAACCTTCTCCCATTTATGTTGGCATCACCAGCGGGGTTTGCTACATCAATAGAACAGAAGGGGCCCTGCGGCTGCGACAACAGGTCTCCGCAAGACTCCCTTCATTTTGTTCTACTCTGCCCCTTTTACTCAATGCCCAGACGCAGATACCTTGTAAATATTTTGAAAAATGCTAATTTGGTCCACGCTAGGGAGGCACTTGTATTCTTACAGAAAGCTGAGGAACCCCAAACACTGTGTAGTATTATGAACTTTATCAAGGTAGCACTTCGTTTAAGGCTTACTAGAGGAGAAGACTGAAATGTTTTTACTTTAACTTTTAAGTGTTAAATGTGGCTATATTGTTGTATTTATGTTTTGTTAATTCACTGTACAAAGAACCCTGAAATGTTTAATGACTTTTTAACATGTAAATATGAGTGTGCTTTTATGGTGTTTTTTAATCACCGAATAAAGATTCTTTGACTTGACTTGACTACAGAGCATTCATGTAGTGTTGGCATTAAGCAGATTACAGTATCTTTTTCAGCAATTTTCTTGTATATTTTCTCTGGAACTATTTCTTCTGTTGTAAACAAATTACTCAGCAATCGACTCTGTAATGCTTTTCTGCCATGTTCTGTGAGTAGTCCAATTCTTATATCTTTCAGAATACTTGCATAATCCTCATCATTGGCTTGCCTCATATTGGTAATGAGTTCCTTGTACTCAAAATATGTCCAAATATTTACATTGCCTATACTTCCTAACGACTTTTTCGTGTCTTCATGTGTAAGTGTATGGAATACCGGTTGTCCCTTAACTGGAGTAAGTTGCAAAAGATCCCCAAAAACTAGGACGTGTTTTCCTCCAAATAACACGTCATAGTCTGTCTTTAGTATTTGCTGCATTCTTAAATGCACAAAGGCAAGCATTAAGTTTGATACCATGCTTACGTCATCAATAATGAGTACTTTCATTTTCTTCAATACTCTTGAAACTTCCAAGCATGCTTCTGCTAGTTTGTGGTACTGTATTTTGTTCTCATGCTCTACTGGTAACATTAGCAAACGATGTAAGGTAACTCCTTTTATGTTATACGCTGCTAACCCAGTTGGAGCAGTAACACAAGACAAAGTTGAATCCGTTTTGTTCTGTAGGTAGCTTCTAATTACATTAATTAAGAAACGTTTTCCAGTTCCTGCTTGTCCACTCACATACATTCTCATTGGTTCAAAAGAGGTACATAAGCACTCTTTATTTTCATGTAGTAATCCGGGATCAATTTTTTTCCTGACTTCTTCATAAATTTGTTGTTGTTCATCATTCAGTTGTTCTTCCAAATTCGGTAAGTTTATTAAATCATCCGGAGCTTGATTCATAGCTGTTTCGACTTCAGTCATGGCTATTGCTGCTTCATTTTCTACGATTGGTTGTCCTAGAGGATCTTGACTGAACGTGCCAGAACTTTGACTGTCTTGAGAACTGTCTCTAGCTACTTCAGCTGCAATTGTTGCTTCTTGTTCAATTTCTTCATTTAACATTTGAACATAAGTTGTGGAAGTACTGCATTCTATGCTGTCTTTGCTAGCATTGAAGGAATCTTCATAACTATGGAATTCTCCAAGTAGTTCGTCCTCTGAACGCCATGATTTAAACAGCTGCAAAAGTGCCAAGTAGTAAAATTCCTTTTTTGTCAGGAGTGTCGCAACTCAGCTTCCGGTGATTTATCAAACTTCCTTTTGTTTGCTTCACCAAACATCCTTCCTCACCACTGACTTTATATTTTCCATTGTTGATGTCTTCTGTGGCATTCCGTTTAAAAATGAAGTTCTGCAGCACTTCATAGAGACACATGTTCTCAAGGTGATGACTTCTTTGTGGGTAATATGTGTCCAACATGTTTGTTCTTAAAATGTCTGTACTTTCTGGTTTGTACTCCGCTAAATATTCAATTTCTCATTCCTGCAAGGCCTAAACTTACCCAAATTATTCTTCTTGATTTCGAGTACAGACTTGCAGATGATAACCTATCTGAGCATTCGTAGGATCCAATTTCTCGATGCGATAACATCTTTAAACTGAAACTGTAGAGCTTCTTACTGACAGTCTTCTCGTGAGAAATCTCTTCCCACATTTCCTTCAATTCCGTTTTCTCAGATTTAGTGATGCAAGATGTGACATACCGAGCAACAGCAATAGAATAGTCAGCCACATACTGTATATCCATGTTAGCATTCCACATGGATAAAATGACAGGGTTGTAGTCATTTATATATTTTGACTCTTTTCTTCTTAGGTTGTAGGTATTCTTAGGCAATTTTCTTGTAATAGTATGTCGCACAGCTGACATAAAACTGTTTACTCTTCCTTTTGAAAGAACAGGTCGTGGAAATCCAAATCGACCTTTTGTGTAGAATTTATCTTTACTCTTGTACTTTCGCCGACAGTATTTTCCACACCGATTACTTTGGAAACGTAAAACTTGCTCTTTTAAGTTTTTCTCTTCTGTGCTTTTAGGTATAGCACATGTTGCATATTCTTCAATGAAAGATAAAACTGCATCATCAGAATCTGTTCCAAATTGTGGGGCATCCTTGATCCACAACAGCATATGAATATGAGGAGCACCTCTTGCTTGGTACTCTTTTCTCCAAAAGAAATCCACAACTTCTCCAAGAGGTGGATTTTTTTTATTGCAGATGAAGGACATCATAGCCTCAAATCTAGGATTAAAATATCTGCAAACATTAACCGGATCCAATGAGCACAATTCTGCTGTCTTGTATTGTATGTTTTTAATGTTTGAATTTGCCTCTCGCAGAAAATCCAGTAAATCATCCCAAGCGTACTCAGCACAGCTCAGGGTAAGGAACCATGTAGGAGTTCCTAAATTCCGTAACATACACTTCAATTCTCCATGGCGTCGGTACCAATATTCATTCGTCCCATGCTGACAAGCCATCAAATTGATCATTGAGATTCCAAATGATCATCTCGCTGTTGCACTTTGTTGATAAAGACCTTTGCTGACACATTATGTAGATGTACTCCAGTTTTTAAAATGTGATTTACTGCATAAGATAGTGCAGACAAGTCACTTTCAAATAAAAGATGGAACAAATAAGGAATACTTTGACAAAATCTTGGATCTTCTGCATATAATCTTGTAGTCCGATACTCCGAAGCAGGAATCTGTACTGGACGTTCATCATATCGTCCACCTTCTCCTGTAGGAAACAGTTGGGGAAACAACGAGCTTCCAAGCTCTCCTCCCATACACTCACGGGAGTTCCTTTTGCTTTTTTCATCTGAAACAGATCAATAGTGTTTCCCATAACTTCTTTAGAATGAAGAGGATGTATGCTGAAATGTTCATAAATTTCTTCTTCTTTTGACTTATCCACTTTTTCAATTTGCCCAGTTGGTATTCCTGTGTCTGCTAGTAAAACTTCTTCATCTTCATCCATATAAATTGATTCATAGTACTTATTATTTCTTTTCAAATATAAATTTGCTCTTTGTACTTTTCGTACATCTACAAGCTCCTGCCAAATTTTCTTATTCTTTGTAGGTACACCATTAACCAGAATAACTAATGGTTCAGTTTCCAAACTATCTGCATCAATTGTTTCAATATTTTTTTTTAAATCTAATGGCAAATAGACAACTCTTCCTTTTAAACCTCTTTGTAAATCTGAAAGAGGTAATTTACCTGTTTTGGGCTCCATACAAACTATAGTCTGAAACGGATGGACACATTGAATGAGTATAGACTCATACGTATTTAAATCACTAAGTTCTGCAGGAATATCAACCAATTCTAAATTATTATGTACAGCTCTAGCTGGCATTTTATTTTCTTCTAACTTGTTATAACAGTATTTACAAATACGCTGATCTTCACCCAAATCAAAACAATTTTCCAGAAACAAATATGTAGCAAAATCCTTCCACTCATAATTATTTTCTTTTTCACTTTTTTTATAGAGATCAACATTCCTTGTTTGAGTTTTATAATGGCTTCTCCGGCAACAAATACAAGTAATATTTGGTCTTTCATTAGAGATGATAGTAAATGTTGTCATTTCATCTTCAAAATTTTTACTAACAGTAAGTTCTACATTCTCTTCCACATTTTCATCAATAACTGTCATTTTCTGCACTTTCTTGTTCTGGACCAAAGTAACAAAACTGAATCTCATCAGTGACCTTCACTACATCTGATACAGATCCACGAAACAGAGCATTATTCAACTCATTTAACTTTAGTGCTGGACTTTTAGCAAAATACAATGTTCTCACAAACTTTCTCATTTCAGTATGATGTACTGCCAGCATCCTAAAATGGTGAAAAACACTGACACACTTTCCTAGATAGACAAGCCAGTGAATGTCCTTGCAAACCAGTATTCTCTCTCACTCTGCATGGATCTAGTCTTTGAAGCACCTTAATCTTCTGTTTAACACTCTTTTTACTATATTCTCTTAGAAAGTCACGTAATTTATCAATAGATTCCTGTCGCACAGTACAAATACTACTACAATTCCAAGTGTACAGTGGGGCTTTAGGACGTCTCCCCACATCCTCAGCAGCCATCACTTTTTCCTCATTTCTTGGAACCATTTTCTCCTTTTCCATTACACAACCATCTTTAACTTCATATGCTCTACCATTGGTGTCAACTGCATGCAACAAACTATTACTTTGAAGATAACTCTCTTCATTAAAAAATGGTCCAGTACTTGAACTATGCTTCCATTCTCCTAAGAACACTTTACAAAAGTTATTTTTTTCACTACTCTTTTCCTTTTGCTTTGTGACTTCATTGCATTGACTAATTTATCTAATCTACGCATCCTGTTCAAAATTAAAATGAATAGTTTTTTTTTATTTCCAAAGCCTTCGTAACAATAGTTTCAATAAATTTATTTTTCTTATAAAATGTGGTTCTTATATTTTTTCACATCCTTTAGCAAATTTAACATCACTCTTCTCTGAAACATTTTTCGACGAATGTTTTTAAAATCTATTTTTCGTGTTAAGTCACTTTTTCTTACTTCTGATTGTACATTAGCATTTTGTTTTTGCTGTCGACTCTTGTTTTGTACTTGAAACACGGTTTGAAGATATCTTTCACATTTTTTTTTTGGAAGATATTTTTTAAAAATTCTTTAGTCTGCTTACCAGAAGACTTTCTTTTTTCCAACACGAGCTTCTCCTCATATTTTTTTCTTACCAGTTGTCTTCAAATATAGTTGTTGTTGCTTTTCTTTTCTCTTTCTTGACTTTATAGGCATCTTTAAATGTTTTCACTGTTGCTCAGCAATACCTGCAAGAAACTAAAAAAAAATACCTTTATGTAATTTTAATTCATTACAATTTTTTTTGAGCTTTTCAAATCCTATCATATGAGCTGACCCTTTCCTACGAGTGCAAGTCTTACAAAACAAGAGAAACATGAATTAATTCTCTGACAACAATTGCTGTGTGCACACAGACTCATGGTGTGATTCTAGGCAGAAAGCGATATTTTCTTTGGCAATTTGAAAGCACATTTAGTACTGTGGTGGAGCAAGTGATAATTAATGGGACAGCCTGACACATTTTCCTTATATTTTAGACAAGCAGAAAAGAGCACATGTCCTAACAGCTCCTTGAGACCATGACCATGTGTTACAGGGTGAGTGATTAGACTACAGCAAAGGAAATGAGCCTTGGTGACGTTGAATGTGTTTGCATTACACACTGCTATCTGAAACACCACACAGAGCTGAGTAGTACGCACGGGAGTGTAGGTGAAGCTGCTGCATGTGTGCAAAGAGTGTGTTTCTGGAGACTGTGTAGTGTCAGGTGCAAGAGAGATCTGCATGGAGACTTGCACAACTGCATGAAGACTGCAGAGATGTGTGTAAGAGTACATGTGTGGTAAGGGTTAATTGGAGTTTTGAACATGTAGGAACTACCTCACTCATTGCAAAATTTTATGGAAAATCTACCCTGTTGATTTGAAATGTGTTAGCATTTGCCTCTCATTTTTGAGATAGTGATTTCTGCTGAGTGCTAACCATCACAGTTGAAGAAAACAAGATGGCCCTTTCCTGCGAGTGCAAGTTTTACAGAACAACAGCAACACAAATTAAATCTCTGACAACAATTTCTCTGTGCACACAGACTCATGGTGTGATTCTAGGCAGAAAGCGATATTTTTTTGGGTAATTTGAAAGCACATTTAGTACTGTGGTGGAGCAAGTGATAAATACTGTGACAGCCTGACACATTTTCCTTATATTTTAGACAAGCAGAAATGACCACATGTCCTAACAGCTCCTTGAGACCATGACCATGTGTTACAAAAAACAAGCTGCCCCTTTCCTGCGAGTGCAAGGCTAACAGAGCAAGAGTAACATGAATTAAATCTCTGATAACAATTCCTGTGTGCACACTGTCTTATGGTGTGATTCTAGGCAGAAAACAGTATTCCTGGGTGATACCAGTACACCTTAACTTATGGTGAAGACATACTCCATAATATTTAACATGTTCAAGGCACTTAAATATCTTCCTTAACATAAAATGTAAAACACAACTTTTAAAGTGGTAGGAAAATGTACCATGCTATTTTCAAATGTGTTTGCATTTGCCTCTCATTTGTGAGAAACTGATTTCTGCTGAATGCTAACCATCACACATTAAGAAAACAAACTGTCCCTTTCCTGCGAGTGCAAGGCTAACAGAACAAGAGCAACACAAATTAAATCTCTGACAACAAATCCTGTGTGCAGACAGACTCATGATGTGATTCTAGGCACAAAACAGTATTCCTCAGTGATACCAGTACACCTTCACTTATAGTGAAGACATACTCCATAATATCTTACAAGTTCAAGACAGTTAAATATCTCCTAAAACACAAAATGTAAAACACAACTTTAAAAGAACAATGACAATTCTAATATTTATATCAAAACTCACCACATACATCCCCTCTCAAACTCATAACTCACCTTTAAAATTAGTTAGTTGAGAAAGAAATGTGGCACTCAAACAGCAGATTATCAGAGCCAGAATCAGAGCTGTACACCTCTCTCCTCTCACCAAAACCAGTAAATGGCAATGTTTCCCTCTCTTTTTTTCATACATATACATGTTAATGTAAAATCACAGTCCTTCCCACATTTTTTCAAATGGAATCACACATTTCTATTGGTTGCAACTTTCAACCCTTTTCCAAATCATCCCTTCCCCCAACATGACTTCTGCCTGCTACCATAGCAACAGGTCATGGAACACTGGTGTGAGAAGAGAGGTCAGAAGTTCAGCACACAATGTTTCTAATCCAAAGAGCAAGAGTGCTTGACTTTTCAAACCTAACAGCAAATCCAAAGTAATGTTCAGTGGGAACACATTTTTCTGAACCAATCCAGAACATGCTTTTAAAAATGTAAACATACAGCCTAGTTTTAACTGTAAAATGGTTTGAATCAGCCAATGAGTTCTTTTTATAAAAAAAAAGTATGTATGCCTCCATTTTTCAACTGTCTTTCTTTTCATATTGCCATTCTACTGAAAGACACCTCCTGAGTGCATCCAGATCTCCTTGGAAGATGTTCACAGTGTGGATTGTAGGTCATAGCTATGTCTTCTGGAGTGAAAAATTTGCAGAAAAAAGAGGTATTGTGAAAGACCTTGCTTTGCCAAATGTAGACATTAAATGGATTGGTCAGAGAGGGTTAAAGTGGCATCAATTAATGCCTTTGGTGAAATCCTTTCTACATTTCCCACAGCCTAACCATATTATTGTGCACTGTGGTGGAAATGACCTAGGCACTTTAACTGGGGTAGGTCTGGAAATGCCTATTAAGGACACCTTTGTGCAATTGATGTCACTTTTTCCACAAACTGCCTTTGTATATTCTAATATATGCCAAAGGCAAAAGTGGAACTGGTCCAACCAACATTGTCCACAGATTGACAAAGCAAGAAAGCACGTCAATAAGTCTGTTTCTGCTTTCCTCAGAGACTATGGTATGGGTTCTATATACCACAACAACTTGCGTTACAACATGCAAGACATTTTTAGATGAGACGGTGTACATTTCAATGATGAAGGGAACAGAGTCTTCCTCTTGAACTTTAGACTCTGCATCGGTACTTACTTGTAGGTACCGAAAAACACTCAAACACAAGGGCTCTTTTTATAGCCACCTAATATCTAAACACTTAAACTTGATTTTTATTTCTATTTATTTTAAGGTTTTTTTTCAGGTGCGCGCACCCCGCGATGTTTTTAAAAAAAATTAAAATCTTTTTGTTGGCCCTTCGTGGTCCTACTGTAAGCCCCTGACAATGGCTAGGGGGTCAAGAACTCCCTACTCTGCCCCCTATTCACATTCTCCACCTTTCCTTTTCAGTGCGACAGACAAAATGGCGGCCGACACTTCCTGATTTCGACCGATTCGAATGTTTACTGACATCTAACAACCAATCAGAATTACGCTCGCGCACGGCAGGTTGCGCGCACAGGGCTTGCACAGTGTGCGCACCCTGTGCGCTTATAGATATTGATATGCTTTTAAATGCTATTTTGTCAGGAAATACTAAACAGATTTACACCAGACCTGCAAAAGGCACTTCCTTGACCTTATGGCTACCTCTCTGCCAAATTTCAAGTAATTCTGTTCAGCCATTCGGGCTGTAGCTGCGACTAAAGGTCCTATGGAAAAAAACATGGGGAAAACGCGTTTTGGGACCCCCCCTTTTTCTCGGCCCCCGCTTGACGAATCACCCCGAGACTTTCAGGGTAGGAGCTGAACGGAGCGCCCCATATGTTTTGAAAACTTCGCGAGGAATCGTCAACCGGCGCCAAAGTTATTCAAAATAGAAGTTTGAGATTTCCTATGGAAACTCGGTCCCAACTATAACTATCTACTGGCGACCGCCAGATTGCGTTTTCAAATGCAGGATGCTTTGTGTGAAAATTTAATTGAGGCTGTCCAGTCGCGAAAACGCACCACCCGGGACTTCAAAGGGGCCACGCATACACAGAACTACTCGAAGTCTGCATGTGGGGGAATGGATTGGCATAATATGCTGACATCGTCCTTCTGAAGCCCACTGGAGGGCGAAGGAAAATGAACATTACTGAAGTGGGACTGCGTAGAACCCACTAGGGGAACAATCATACTATACACCCCATTATGCACCACATTTTGTGATTTACTTATCGGCCCACTTGAGGGCAACAAGAATAAAATGCAGCTTAAAAGGGGTGTGTTCTTGCTTGCAATGCTGCGCAGTCTCAGAGTTGCCTGTGAACAAGAAAATGTAACTTTGAAATGCGTAAGGCTGTTTGAATTTTAATGAAGGAAGAATGCCGGTTGCCTTTTTAATTATCCACTCTGGAGTGCGTTTTCAAATGCAGAATGCTTTGTGTGAAAAAAATAAATATATATATATATATATATATTAATCCTAAAATGCCTGCTTTACTCTGAATAAATGTCGGTGTTCCAACTTACCTGTGTGGAGTGCGGGCTCATTTGCAGGGCAACTTTGGATGATTATATATATATATATATATATATATATATATATATATATATTACCTACTGGCGGTCGCCAGTAGGTAGTTATAGTTAGGACCCCTTTTCCATAGGAAATCCGCAACATTCTATTTTGAATAACTTTGGCGCCGGTCGATGAATCCTCGCGAATTTCTCAAAATAGGTGGGGCGATACGCTCCGCTCCTACCCTGAAAGTCTCGGGGGGATTCGTCAAGCGGGGGCTGAGATAAAAGGGGGGTCCCAAAACGCGTTTTTCCCATGCATTTTTCCATAGGACCTTTAGAACGAGCTACAGCCCGAACGGCTGAACAGAATTACTAGAAATTTGGCAGAGAGGTAGCCATAAGGTCAAGGAAGTGCCTTTTGCAGGTCTGGTGTAAATCTGTTCAGTATTTCCTGAGTAAATAGCATTTAAAAGCATATATATATGTGGGCGGAGCCTAACCACACATCTCATCCTGAGATCTGATTGGCTGTCAGCACTTCATCCAAGAAGTGTTGGCAGCCATCTTGGGACAAATATACATGATAGCACCTCATTAAAAAGCATTGCAGTTAATAGAAGGTTTTAAGACTTTAGTTACATTATAAATCATTTGTTGATGGTACCATACTCATTTTAGGAATTGTGGTATGTTCTAAGGTGATTTCACCATGTGAAAAAGCCTTCTGCTGGGATATCATGATTGAGAGAAAAATATTTTCTCATGCTTTTACCACAGAGGTTTGGAAGGTGATCTATAGGCTAAACTGAGAGCTTATTTTTTGTATATTCACATTATCTTTCTCAGTCATGTGAGAATGAAGTCTGATATTCTCAGTAAAACATGTACATCCAACAAGGGCAGAGACTGTCAGTTGATTCCTTTGTGTTCTACTGCAGCTTCCCAGAGTGTTCCAAAGAACTACTAGAGCGCTAACAGTCCTACTTATGATAAACGTATGGCACACCTGAAGCCATCTTGCTTGGATTAAAGTGGTAACTCTTAAAACATTTAATTTAAAAAGGAACAAAATGAGGGGGTTCATTTTTCCATAAAAAGTATGATTAGTGCTGCAGAAAGAAAAATTAGGGCACATTTTGAGTGACTTCTCAAATCCTCTTCTATTTCATTAAAAAATTCTGACATGCAGACTGAAACATGCACTTTCAATACCAGCAGCAGTTTTCCCTGGTGAGCAGTAGCTTTACTACAGTGATCTAATGAGCAAAAAGAGTGCTAACATTCTGAATTTATGGCAAATGTGTGACACATCTGAATGCCTTCTTGATGGAATCAAAGTAAAAAACTGAAAGTATTTCCTACTGAGGAGACTGCAGTAAATGAGGAAATTAGGAAACTTCATAACAAATAAGTCTCCCAAGATGGCCACCAGAGACAAAAGAGCCCAAATGTAGCCCAAATATCACCCAGATGTAGCCCAAGTATAGCCCAATGACAGAATGTCCCAGAATGTTCTTAAAAACAACTAGAGCGCTTACTGTCTTCATTATGACAAAAGTATGGCACACCTGAAGCCATCTTGATTGGAATAAACTGGTAACACTTAAAACATTTAATTTAAAAAGGAACACAATGAGGAGGTTCATTTTGCCATAGAAATTATGATTAATACTGAAGAAAGAAAATGAGGGCACATTTTGAGTGACTTCTCAAATCCTCTTCTATTTCATTAAAAAATTCTGACATGCAGACTGAAACATGCACTTTTAATACCAGGAGCAGACTTCCATGGTGGAGTAGTTTTACTACAGTGATCTAAAGAGCAACTAGAGTGCTAACATTCAGAATTTATGGCAAATGTGTGACATATCTGAATACCTTCATGATGGAATCAAAGTAAAAAACTGAAAGCATTTCCTACTGAGGAGACTGCAGTACATGAGGAAATTAGGAAACTTCATAACAAATAAATCTCCCAAGATGGCCACCGGAGACAAAAGAGCCCAAATGTAGCCCAAAATCAACCAGATGTAGCCCAAATATAGCCCAATGACAGAAGTGTGCAAAACACTTATTATTTTGTGTTTTTGCAGTGTTATATAGTGCAGACTTGTCAGGTATTGGAGTGCTTTACATGAGCATTGGTTACATCACACAAGAACAAATTCATTTTGGTTGTAGACATGGGGAGACTAAGTGATTTGACCAGAATCACAGAATGTCGAGCTGAAGCAGAAACTTCAACCTGGTTCCCCAGTTGCAAAGTCTGCAGTTCTGGAAGTAACACCACATCCTCTCCCCTAAGTGCAACATTTAATCAAGTGGTCAACTGGATAAAAAAACATAAAGATAACAAATAATTTAAAAGTGCTTTGTCGCTATTTGAAAACTCAGAAAATATGTCCTTATTTTAGTCTTTTAGAGCACTAACCATAATTTTGATGCCAATAAGACCCTCTCATATATGTAATTTCTAAAGGAAATGCTCTAGGTATTACAGTTTTGATTACATCAAGATGATGTCAGGCGTTCCACACTTTTGTAATAAATATAGAATGTTAGCAATCTAGTTGTTCATTAGGATACTGTTGAGAGGCAGAGGCCAGGGGCACGGACTCTGAAAATTGAAGGCAGGTAGGAGGGTGCAAAGGCAACAATTTAACCACACTGAGCAGGCAGGAAGGGCCGTGGAAGCACAACAGACTATGGAGGGCAGTGGAAAGGGGGGCAGGGGCAACAAACCAACAATACAGGACTTGCAAGAGAGGCTGTTGGAGGGAAGATCTATTACGGGTCAAGGAAGCTAGGGGCGGTCCCCAGATCCCCGGGAGCCACCACAGAACTGAGCAGGAGAGTGAGTCAGGGACAAAAGGGGCACCTTAATTTGAGCCGGGGTGCCTAGGAACGCTTGCTCCAAAAATGAAGAAAACAGACATATGAGACATGGAATTGGAGGCAGAATACAATGGCAGTTTAATGAGAAGATGCAACTTCAAAGAAACCGCAGAATAGAGACATAAAGTACAAAAAACAGAATCCAGATAATCATACAGCTGTCATAATATTCTCTGTATCTCAATTAATGTACTGACAGAGAGAGAGAGAAAACACATCTATAAATGCATCATGAGAAACAAGTTACACCAAGGAAAATGTTACCTAGGAACACTCACGTTTACTCTTAGAGCAAGCATTCCTGCAATTACAATACAAAATCTTTTAAATGCAAAAGTAAAGAGAACAATGGTTAAACATAACATGACATTTCATATAGGTAAAATAGAATAAGATACTTCAAGCAAAGCAGAGCAAGACATTTTAAGCAAAGGAAGACAAGAGCTCCCAGCTCTTGGGGAAAACCTGCACTGCCTGTTAACCTACATACAGACGGCGAGGTAGTCCGTCGATATCTGTGGGTGCTCCCTTTTTATATCATTTTGTGGGCTCCTTTGCACGCTACATCTACCTACGTATGCTACCCAAAAGCTTCGACTGCAGATTTTACCAGACATTTCGTCATTTACCCACTTAATGCTGACAATGGACTGGGTGAAAAGGTCAGTCTCTCAGGCCAATCGCTTATCGTAAGTTCCATAGAGCAAGCAGAAAATAATGGGTATTGTACGGGAATTCAATATATTCATGTATAAAATCTCCTCAGTTCTCCTAACTTGACGCTCTGCGGTTGCCACTTCCTTAAAAGCGGGAAACCTGCCCAGGAAGCAAGTACCAGTCCAGGATGCAGCCTACTGTATGTCGACAGCTTCAGGGGGATGTTGAACTTTGATACCGAGCACGGAGCACTCGGGTAGGGTGGGGGCTACTAGTTTGGATCAGAAGGCCTCGCAGACCTGCCTTCAGACTGCTATACACTAAAATTGCAGAGCTATGGTCAATTTAACAAAGAGGCCTACATATTGAACAGAAGGGCCTACACAGGGGTTTTATGCTGGCTGAGTGGTAAGGATGTCTCAGGATAATTATATAGCAATACAGGACCCGCTGGTCAATTTAATACGGCCTACAAATGCAGCTGGCAGGGCAAGGACAAGGGTCTCATACTTCAGGTGTGGACAGAACGGGCCAGGGGCCCCCTGTGATACAAAATCTACCCTCCTTCAAGGCTGTGGCAATGTAATAGACCATTGTGGGCAGAAGGAAGAGGCAATGGTAGTACAACCATACATGCCAACAGACCCGATTCAGCCAGGAAACGTCCAATGTTTTTAAGCTCAAATGGGCTTTATTTGATCTGTCTCCTGTCTACAATATCCTCTTTTTCAATGTAACTCAAAGGGGAAAATCAATACCCCAGTTTTTTTTCAAAATCTCCCTCTTACCAAGTTCAAAATGTTCGCAAGTATGGTACATTGGATCATGGAAGGAAATGGGATAGGGACATGGACTTGGATAACAGAGGACAGGAGGGACATGGAGAGGTGCACCAAACTGACCCTGCAGGGCAGGCATCAGGGTTTGCAGCAGCACAATACACCACACAGGGCATGCAGGACGGGAGTGCAGCACAACAATCCATAGAAAGCAAGAGGGAGGGGACAGGACCATGCACATGGACAACAGAGAACAGAGGGGCAAGAGGCAATGGTAGCTAGCTGACCATAATGGACAGACAGGAGAGAAAGCTGCAGCATAACAGACCATAAAGGGCAGGAGGGACGGATCAGGGGCATTACAATGGAACAGACAAGCCAGGAGGGAGGGAGTAGGGCTGGGGGCAAGGGGGCAGGGCAGGAGCAGCAAGATAGCCATGGAGGTCAGGCAGGATGGGCACTAGAAGCAAGACACACCATGAAGAGCAACAGTGAGACTGTGATGGCATACACACAGACCATGGAGGGAAGGTGGGAGGGGGTCAGGGGCAGCTAACTGACCACACAGGGAAGGTGGGAGGGGCCATGGCAGCACAGAAGACCATGCATGGCAAGTGGGAGGGTTAGTGGCAGCACAATGGCTATGATGGGCAAGAAGGAGGGTGGAGGGGCATGCACAAAGGACAATGGAGGATAGAAGGGAGGGTCAGGACCTGTGCACAGACAAGAAAGTTCAGGGGAAGGGACCTCACAACAGACCACACGGGGCAGGCAGGAGGAGCAGTTGCAGCACAACAGACCAGGGAGGGCAGAAGGGTGTGGCAGTACAATGGACCATGTAGGACAGGAGGAAGAGGATAGGGGCATGGCATGTGGACAGGCAGGGTGGAGGTGGCAGGGACAGGTTACAGTCATCTGACAATGCTAGGCAGGTGGGAGGGGAGTGGCAGCTCAACAGAACACTCAGAGTAGATAGGAGTGGCAGGTCCATGGGACATGGTGGGCAAAAAGGATGGAGCAGGGGCATGCACAAAGACATCGGAGGGCAGGGGGAAGGAGAATAGGGGCAGCAAGCTAAGCACAGAGTTTAAGCAGGAGGTCAATGATGGGGCATAGAATTGGGCAATGGAGGGCAGGAGGACTGGACTGGTACATCATACTAAATTGAGGGCAGTGGCAGCACATCAGACCATGCATGGCAGGAGGGAGGAGGCTAGTCCATGGATTCACACAACAGAGGATAGGGAGGAAGGGGATGGGGCAGCAAGCTAACTGTTCAGAGAAGGCGGGTATTAGGAACTTTATTGTTTTTAAAACATTGTGTCTGTGCGAACTACTTAAAATATGAACAAGTATGCAGCATAATCTCACTTTTATTCAGGAAGAAGAGGACGTTTGTGACTGTGACTCCGGGCTCACTTGGCAGAAACACCCCCTGACCCTCCACCCCCTATCGCAAAATGTAATGCCCGTGAAAAGGGTAGGTGAACACAGTGTTATATAGAACATAGTCCTGAGAGCACGATTGAAAATGAAAACTAGATATAGTGTATGGTATAAACTATGCACCAAAAAGTGTGATATAAGATGAACCGGGCGTGAAATATAATTTGCAATACATTGTGCGCAATGACAGATTCATTGGAGAGCGCGAGATAGCACAGGCACTAGCGCGTGCTATGCGATATGCGCCTTGGAGTGTAATATGCACAGGGCAGTGTTGTGTAACCTAACTAGTCTCTAAAGTTGTAATATAAAATATGTGCTGGGGAGTGTAACGTTGCATATGCACTGTGACAAATATATGGATCCCAGATTGTAATATGTATGGCATAGCACTGTGCGTTATAACATAGGCATCGAGAAAGGCACGTTAGATGGGGCAATATAACCCGTGCGAAGACAAGTGTGGCATGACATATTCACGGGGTGGTGTTACAGTGCACATGGGCTAGAGAGTGTCATAGCATATGCACTAGCTAGTGGAATACAACACAGAGGTGTGTGGCACTCGGCAGGCAATGGTGGGTGTAACACAGCATTGGGCTCTGTCAGGAGCACGCTGTGACTCTCAAGTGATGTTCGTCCCCTTTCCAGAGAGTAAAATAAAAAGTATTACACATCCGGCAGTGGATGTGTGTTTTATTAACCGTGAGGGGGGTTTCTTGCATAGTTTTGGTCGAATTTTTGTCGAATCCCCTTTGAATGGCTTGGTGTGCATGTGTATTAAATGTGCCCGTCAATAGCTACCCATGTTTGTATAAATAAACGACACGGGTGTCTACCAGGATTAGGCACGGTAGGGCATCAGACATGTCAGAGCTTCACTAGTGGTGTAAATACATTCCACGTGGATTTATTGCATGCATAGTCGCCTTTTAATGAATATCACGCAAATCATCATGGTGATAGGTACGTACGGTTTGTCCAGCATGTCCTAGGTGTGTCTATAAATATATATTTTTTAAAAATAATAAAAAACAGTGGCCGGCCCTGGGGATTGGGGTCAAAAAAATATAATTAGGAGACTGGCCCTGGGGGATGGGGTCATCAGAGCCAATAAATTAGAATAAGAAGGGGAACCAAACAGCCCCCCTTCTTAAAAAACTAAAATAAATAAAAGACTGGCATCGTGCCGGAGGCCATGCCCCCTCCGTGCAGCACTCTGCAAACGTGCCCCCAACAGGCATCTCCAGTATGCGCCAGGGAGCTGCGCTGCAGCCAGGTGTTCTGAGGCCAAGCCCCTTTTTACACCTCTCTGCAACGCAGCTCTGTGGCGCTTACTGGAGGTACCTAGTGGTCTAGTTTGACCCTAGGGACCCTTAGGATTCAGGGGGACTCTCAACTTAGAACAGCCACAGGGCGCGTTTACACAGTGGTGAAGGGAGGGGACGGGGCCTGAGGTGACGTGTGCAAACACGCACTATGGCATGTTTTAAATTGGGGATATAATTTCCCTTCAATACTGAGGGCCCCTGGGGGCTAACTAGCCCACCAAGTGCTTCCAGTAAGCGCCACTGAGCTGCATTGCAGAGAGGTGGTCCAGGCCGTGCCACTTTTTACACCTCTCTGCAACGCAGCTCTGTGGCACTTACTGGAGGTACCTAGTGGGCTAGTTGGACCCTAGGGACCCTCAGGATTCAAATGAACTTAATCTCCCAACTAAAAATGGACACAGGGCGTGTTTACACAGTGGTGAAGGGAGGGGACGGGGCCTGAGTTAATGTGTGCAAAAACGCCCTGTGGCCTGTTTTAAGAGGTAGATTTAATCCCCATGCCCTATTATACACTAGGGGCTTACAGAGGAGGTCATGCTAATCACAGGGGGACCCCAACGCATAATGTTCCCTAGTGTATGTAGGTGTTTTCACTGTATTCTAAGTGTCTTTTAACATAGCACTGGCTCTAGGACTGGTTAGTCAGACTCAGTTACCACCAGTATCCGTCTGAAAAAGTTGAGGGTACAGGATGATTTTGCAACAAGGCTTCTTTCTGCTCTTCTTTTTGTTCTTTCTGCACGTTATCCTTCTTCCTGCACTTATCTTCGTATTTGAGGACTTCTGTTGCTTCTTTCTGCACTTCTTTTGTTTCTTTCTGTGCATTTTTTCTTCTTTCTTCACATGTCCTATCTCTGTAGGCATAGTTAGAAATTAGCATTTAAAAAACCTTTGAAATTCACTGAAAAAACCATGGGTTTCACACACGTTATAGTTAGGAATTAGCATTTAAAAAACCTTAGAAATTCAATGAAAAAACCAAAGGTTTCACACATGTTATAGTTAGCTGGACATTTCACTCGTAAAAAACCATTGAAATTCCCCCGTTATAGTTAGTTCAGCTAACTATAACTCGCGCGCCCGCAATGCACTACTGATGACGTCACATATTACATCACTCATGACATGGTCACTGACATCACTCATGACATCACTGATGACATCTCAAATGACATCACTGATGACATCACTGATGACATCATCCAGTGATTGTGTGTTTTTATGAAAATTATATATTTTTTATATTTATGTATATCTCAAGGTCAAAGGAAGAATAAATGGGTATATAAGTGTCTAAATGGATACTTTTTTTTGGAATTTTTTTTGTGTAACTGACTGTTTAAGTGTATCATAGTGAATACATGGCTTACTGAGTAATCTTTAAATATTTAAATATCTGTATCAGTTTCTTACTTTGTGTATAAGTGGCTGCATGGGTTGGTGAGTAGCTACATGAGTGTCTATATAGGTTATTAGTTGGTTTTTTATCACTATGAGTGTCTGAGTTTCTGTATGGTTCGGTGGGGGGTATTACTTAGTGCATAGGTGCATGAATGAGTGACTCACTGTTTGTATGTGTTGAATACAGCATGTGTGCAGGACTGTATGGGTGGATGAGTGTGTGCATGGGTGTGTTAGTGAGTGAATGACTGTCTCAATAGTGTCTTTATGAGTAACTACATATGTTTTAAACTAGTATATATGACTATTGGTGTATATAAGTGAGTATATGTGAGAGTGAGAGATTGGAAGAGTTCCTGTATGAATAAGTATGTGTTTCTATAAGTGATTGTTTAAAAGAGTAAGTATATGTAAGTTTCTGTAGAAGTAAGTGTGGTGGTGTGTGTATAACTGTATATGCAAGTAAATGGATGATTGATTCTTTATTAGCATGAGTGACTATGTGTGTGAGTTACTCTATGGATGAGTGGCATTGTGTAACGGGATGTACAGGTGTATGAGTACATATGATGAGTGAGTACATGTATGAGTGACTGTAGAGGACTGTTGGTGAATTACTGTATGTGTATGTGGTTCTTAGAATTACTGAATAGGTTGTTGTAACTGATATTGATATGTTCATTATTTTGAACATTTTAGTTTCTATTTTTGAATGTGTGTTTCAATGGTTATATTAGGGGGAGAGGAGGTCTGCCACTCTATCACAAGGATGATGTCATCAGTGATGTCATCAGTGATGTCATTTGAGATGTCATCAGTGATGTCATGAGTGATGTCAGTGACCATGTCATGAGTGATGTAATATGTGACGTCATCAGTAGTGCATTGCGGGCGCGCGAGTTATAGTTAGCTGAACTAACTATAACGGGGGAATTTCAATGGTTTTTTACGAGTGAAATGTCCAGCTAACTATAACATGTGTGAAACCTTTGGTTTTTTCATTGAATTTCTAAGGTTTTTTAAATGCTAATTCCTAACTATAACGTGTGTGAAACCCATGGTTTTTTCAGTGAATATATATATATATATATATATATATATAGACTGTCTGGAGGTTGGGGGCTACAACTTCTTTGTGCTATATGCATCTACCACGAGTGCATCCCACAAAAGGCAAACCTTTGAGTGAATTTATATCGGCCCGCCAGGTCGAGGGATGCACCACCGCATTATTCACAGCGGGTCCGCGGCTGTTTATTGGGGCAGCCAAGTGCGTGAGTAGCGGATGCGCACTATCAAGAAGGTTGTTTGTCTCCGTGTACCATGCAGGAAGAACTTTTTAACACCTTTACAAAGGGAACCAGCAACCCACATGGGTTAGAATTTGACTCTGAAACTACCAGGCCCATGATGCTTTGAAGCGGCACTCATCAGCCAGCCCACAAGGGCGTGTCTATGTTAATCAATTAAAGGGCGTAAGGCCCGAAACGCGTCGCAAGGACTGTCTGGAGGTTGGGGGCTACAACTTCTTTGTGCTAAAAGGCAAACCTTTGAGTGAATATATATATATATATATATATATATATATATATATCTATATCTCAAACAGGAAAATCTTCCAATTGAAGAAATACGGGCCACACCAATCCAGTTCGAGAATAAAACTTTATTCACGGGCACATAGGAAGTCGCGTTTCGAGCTATCCAGCTACATATATATACCGAGGTGTATTATAGAATGAGTGTGTGGATAAGTTTCTGAATAGATGATTTAGTAGGTGTGTGACTGACTGTATAAGTGAGTGATTAAATGTGTCTTACTGAATGCATGGGTTAGTGACTAAACTGTGTGAATGTCTGTATTAGTCTGTCAATTGGTGTGTAAGCGGCTGCATCGGTTGATGAGTAGCTACATGAATGTCTATGTGGGTTATTGATTGGTTGTCTGCGTATCTGTATGGGTGCCTGAGTGTGTGTGGGTGGGGGGGTTTATTTATTGTAAGAGTTTTATATAGCGCTGGCTAGACCCGTAGGTATCGGAGCGCTTTACATTAGGATCAACAATGATAACAATTACACGTTACATCAAATATATGTGACACCTTAATGGGCGAGAAGGGGGAGACAAAATAGAGAGGAAGAGGGCGTAGAGGTATGAGAGACGAAGAGAGAGGAAGAGGGCGTAGAAGTATGAGAGACGAAGGGAGAGGAAGAGGGCGTAGAGGTATGAGAGACGAAGGGAGAGGAAGAGGGCGTAGAGGTATGAGAGACGAAGGGAGAGGAAGAGGGCGTAGAGGTATGAGAGACGAAGGGAGAGGAAGAGGGCGTAGAGGTATGAGAGACGAAGGGAGAGGAAGAGGGCGTAGAGGTATGAGAGACGAAGGGAGAGGAAGAGGGCGTAGAGGTATGAGAGACGAAGGGAGAGGAAGAGGGCGTAGAGGTATGAGAGACGAAGGGAGAGGAAGAGGGCGTAGAGGTATGAGAGACGAAGGGAGAGGAAGAGGGCGTAGAGGTATGAGAGACGAAGGGAGAGGAAGAGGGCGTAGAGGTATGAGAGACAAAGGGAGAGGAAGAGGGCGTAGAGGTATGAGAGAGGAAGGGAAAGTCTGCCCAATGACCGCCTAGGTAGGTGACAGCCGAGGTGGGAATAGATAGATGGCTAGATGGCTAGATGGATAAGGAAAAAGCAGAGTTTCAGAGAAACTATGAGGAGGGAATGGGCGAGACAGGGAGAAACTGTGCCCAAAGTCCGGCTGGGTAGGGGACGGTCAAGGGGATGACTTTGTGTGTGACTTTGTGCATAGATGTGTTAGTGGGCAATTCACAGGGTGTATGGGTTCAAGAGTGCATCTGTGATGGGCTGTATGGGTGGGTGAGTGTGTGTATAGGTGTGTTGGCAAGTGAATGGATGTCTCAGTGGTACATGTGTGAGTAACTACATATGTGAAAGGCAGAAGATGTGAATGTTGGAGTATATACATGACTATATGTAAGAGTGAGTGATTGAGAAAGTGGCTGTATGGATGAGTGTGGGCTTGTATCAGTGATTGTATAAGAGAATAATTATGTATGAATAAGTGAGGTGGTGTGTGAATAACTGTATAGGTGAGTAAATGGGATTGTGATTGATTCTTTGCATGACTGACTTGGTGTGTGAGTAACTCTAGGGACGAGTGGCGGTGTGTGTGTGTCTGTATAGGTGTATGAGTGCATATGATAGTGTTACAATTGGATGCGCTATTGATATTGGCTTGCATCAAAATCATGGGGACATATTAATGTGAATTACTCCAAAACTTCCCATATATCAGAATATGATTGTAATTCGGAACTACAACATGGCCTCCGAATTTCATGAATAATGTCCTATTTCTATGTTTGTTGCCAATGACGCGGTATATGTTGTATATAGGTGCTCCTCTTTTTCTGTTGCACTGTGTTCACGTGAGCAAGGCTGCGGATGCAGTTGAAATGCGTTGTGAAATAAACCTGGTCGCATTTACACTTGGAAGTGTTGTTTTGAAGCCTGAGAGCATACGTAACTTTGGACATTTGAAATATATATATATATATATATATATATATATATATATATATCTATATTCACTTAAAAAACCATAGGTTTCACACATGTTATAGTTAGCTGGACATTTCACTCGTAAAAAACCAATGAAATTCCCCCGTTATAGTTACTGCAGGCAACTATAACTCACGCGACCGCAATCCTCTGCTGATGACGTCAGATATCACATCACTGTATTTAAACACTTATTTACCCATGTCTTCTGCCATTAATCTTTAGCTATACATATATTACAAATATGTATTTTTCAGAAAGACACATATGTCACCAGTGATGTAATATCTGACGTCATCAGCAGAGGATTGTGGTCGCGTGAGTTATAGTTGCCTGCAGTAACTATAACGGGGGAATTTCATTGGTTTTTTACGAGTGAAATGTCCAGCTAACTATAACATGTGTGAAACCTATGGTTTTTTAAGTGAATTTGCAAGGTTTTTTAAATGCTAATTCGCAACTATAACGTGTGTGAAACCTATGGTTTTTTCAGTGAATTTGTACGGTTTTTTAAATGCTAAGTTATTTTTTTTTTCAGGTTTTACACCGTGCGCGCACCGTGCGCACTCTGTGGGCACTCGGGGCGCTTCGCGCACCAAGCGCCCACGGTTCGCAGTGCGCGCAGGGTGCGCGCACCTCACGATTTACAAAACAAAAAAAAGTTTTTTTCTCCCTTGGGGGTCCTTCTGTGACCCCCTGACCAAGGCTAGGGGGTCAGGAACTGTCCACTCTGCCCCCTTTTCACGTTCTCCACCTTTGTTTTTCACCCCCTCAGACTGCGAGAGACAAAATGGCGGCCAACACTTCCTGGTTTCGACCGATTCAAATGTTTACTGATCTAGATAATAGATATATATATATATATATATTCACTGAAAAAAACCAAAGGTTTCAGGGGCATTATAGTTAGGAATTGGCATTTAAAAAACCTTAGAAATTCACTGAAAAAACCATATGTTTCAGTGGTGTTATAGTTAGCTGGACATTTCCCTCGTACAAACAAAACCCTAGAAATTCCCCGGTTATAGTTAGTTCAGCTAAGTATAACTTGCGCCCCCGCAATGCACTGCTGATGACATCACATATTACATCACTCATGACATGGTCAGTGACATCACTGATGACATCTCAAATGACATCACTGATGACATCACTGATGACGTCATCCATGTGATAAATTAGTGCATCTTCTCACACCCTAATGTAACCTTTGATACACCGACTCAAAATTTCAGACGGCCATTTTGACAACCATAGATACTCCAATACCAATAACTACTCACCCACTCATTGACTTTCAGGTCTACATACATCTCCACTCACTCACCTGTACAGTCACTCATACTTACAGTCACTCTGTGCATTTATACACCTATATAGACACTCACACACCGCCAATCATCCATTGAGGTACTGACACATCTAGTCAGTCATGCAAATAATTAATCACAGTAAAATGTACTCACCTATACAGTTAAAAACACTCAAGTTCACTTACTCATAAAAATACTAACAAATTCTGTGTCTTCCTGCAGAAAAACAAACAGCACATGACACAGATATCCTTGCACTATGGCGTATACAGCCACTCCCAAAATCACACACTCTCACATATAGATAGTTATATACTCTTACACACATATACACTGCGTTTCACATATGTAGTTACTGACACATGTACAACTGAGATATACATTCAATCACTAGCACACCCATACATACACTCACCCAACCATACAGTCCATCACAGATGCACTCTTAAAAACATGCACCCACTGACTGAACCAATCACACATCTAGTCACAGAGTCACACACACCCTACCCACACAAACACTCAGGCACCCATACAGATACTCAGACAACCAATCAATAGCCCATATAGACACTCATATAGCTATTCACAAAACCATGCAGCCACTTATACACCAACACAGACAAATACAGACATTCACACAGTTTAGTCACTAGTTTGCAGTAAGATACATTTAATGACTAACTTATAGACTCAGTTACGCACCTAGAAAATCATCCATTCACACACTTGTACACCCACTTATTTTTCAACAGGCCTTTCCCTATATATATTAAACATAATAAAACTGTTCAGAAACACATACTCAATGGATGATGTCATCAGTGATGTCATCAGTGATGTCATTTGAGATGTCTGCACGGCTGTGAACCTTCAGCCTGTAAACAGCGTACGAGAAATTTAAAATTTGCAGCTGCCTGATATGACTGGGGCCCACTGGAGGGCTGCAAAAACTGGTAAAAGCAGGAACTAAACAGTGGCATGTGTACGGACCCCACCAACGGGGGTAAATTGAACTACAATGACCAGTATGCCTCACCGGAGAGAGCATATAAAATGGGAAGTGACGGTTGTAGTTTTGTTTCGTCACCTGCTGCCTGCCCCTTGATGAAGAAGCATGTTGCTTTGAAACGCGTTGGGATTTGTTTAATACCAACCTTGATGTGCAGCTGCCTAAATAAAAAGGTTAGGAAACCTATGATTTTTTCAGTAAATTTCAAAGGTTTTTTAAATGCCAATTCCTAACTATAACGCCCCTGAAACCTTAGGTTTTTTTAGTGAATATATATATATATATATATATATATATATATATTACCTACTGGCGGTCGCCAGTAGGTAGTTATAGTTAGGACCCCTTTTCCATAGGAAATCCGCAACATTCTATTTTGAATAACTTTGGCGCCGGTCGATGAATCCTCGCGAATTTCTCAAAATAGGTGGGGCGCTACGCTCCGCTCCTACCCTGAAAGTCTCGGGGGGGATTCGTCAAGCGGGGGCTGAGATAAAAGGGGGGTCCCAAAACGCGTTTTTCCCATGCTTTTTCCATAGGACCTTTAGAACGAGCTACAGCCCGAACGGCTGAACAGAATTACTAGAAATTTGGCAGAGAGGTAGTCCCTATGTCAAGGAAGTGCCTTTTGTAGGTTTGGTGTAAATCTGTTCAGTAGATTCTGAGAAAATAGCCTTTAAATCAATATATATATCTGAGCCCGCTTACGGTACGCTTACCGTACGCTTACCGTACGCGTACGGTGGCGTGCGCGAGCGCGATTCTGATTGGCTCTTAGATCTTAGTAAACATTCGAATCGGCCGAAACCAGGAAGCGGCGTCCGCCATTTTGTCTCTCGCACTGAGTGTTATTTATCAAACATGATGCCCAAAAACATGTTACGGGGCTGTTTTGACAACTCCCTCCCACATAGTCATGTTGAGGGAGTCCCCAAAAATCCCCCAAGAGCAAAAACGCTTTTATTTTTTTTTCGGCAATTTCGCCGAGTACGCTTACCGTACGCTTACCGTAAGCGTACGGTAAAAAATAGAAATAAAAAAAACACTATCCACACTTGCCCCACCCCCTGTGCTTTTGGTGGGCGTAGGCCACCAAATGTGCAGGGCTTATTACATCAGTAAAAAAACTATATTTTGGCAACATGAAATTATAAAATCGAAATAAAAAAAACACTATCCACATTGACCCCACCCCCTGTGCTTTTGGTGGCCGAAGGCCACCAAATGTACAGGGCTTATTAAAGTTGATAAAAACCGTGCACGGAACGCACTGCGTTAAGTGGGCGCGCACGCCTCGAATGGCGTAAAGTAACTTAACATTTAAAAAACTGTACAAATTCACTGAAAAAACCATAGGTTTCACACACGTTATAGTTAGGAATTAGCATTTAAAAAACCTTGCAAATTCACTGAAAAAACCATAGGTTTCACACATGTTATAGTTAGCGGAAATTTTACTGATAAAAAACCAATGAAATTGCCCCGTTATAGTTAGTGCTGGCAACTATAACTCACGCGACCGCAATCTTCTGCTGATGACATATGTGTCTTTATAAAAAAAAATATTTGTAATATATGTATAGCTAAAAATGTATGGAAGAAGACATGGGCAAATAAGTGTCTAAATACAGTATTAGCATCAGCAGAGGATTGCGGTCGCGTGAGTTATAGTTGCCAGCACTAACTATAACGGGGCAATTTCATTGGTTTTTTATCAGTAAAATTTCCGCTAACTATAACATGTGTGAAACCTATGGTTTTTTCAGTGAATATATATATATATATATATATATATATATATATATATGTATATATTCCCAAACACCAGTTGCCCATCGGCGAGATGCACTCGAGCACATTAAAAGCATCAAGCTCATCATTGGTATGGATGTAATCACGCACGAAAATGTCCATTAAAAGCAGTTCCTCTATTATGCCCGACGCGTTTCGAAGGTAAGACTTCTTTTTCAAAGGCTTGGTAGGGAAGGCGTGCTGTTCCGGTTACTCCCATTTATGCTAAATTGCACGTCCTGGATGGACTGTTCTATTGAAACTGTGCTGTTGCATTCTGGGACTTCAAGTTCGGAAATCTCTGTCTTTAAATGTATGCACTTCATAACTGCTTTGTTAAATTAAAGCCCTGTATGCGCCTTCGCATGTGGATACTTCCTCAATCCACTTAAGGTTGCTCCGCAAACGAGGCTCAATAAATATCCTGCCTCACAGCCCCCTAGATACAGGGGTGGTGCTTTCTCAGCGGCGAGGCTGCCGCCTCTAGAGTCCCAAACACCAGTTGCCCATCGGCGAGAAGCACTCGAGCATTAAAAGCATCAAGCTCATCATTGGTATGGATGTAATCACACACGCAAATGTCCATTAAAAGCAGTTCCTCTATTATGCCTGACGCGTTTCGAAGGCAAGACTTGCAATTTAGCATAAATGGGAGCAACTGGAACAGCACGCCTTCCCTACCAAGCCTTTGAAGAATTCTGATTGTCTGCTAACACTCCAAACCAGAATGTGTTGGCAGCCATCTTGTGACTCGGTAACCAAGTTTAAAGAAATCAGTAGAAAAAAAGGTGAAAAACAAGAAAAGGGGGCAGGGTAGAAACACCCTGACCCCCTAGACCTGCTCAGAAAAAGCATTTTTGTTAATTTAAAAAATGGCCTAATTAACACTGGATTCACAAATCGTGCGAGGAAAATAAAAAAAAAATGAATCGCAGGCTCCTGAGCTACCTTGTACTTAAGCCCCTGGGTGGGCCAGGTCCTGGGGGCAATGCCTAATTAATTTGCGGGTGCCCCCTGGGATCACCACCTCCCCAGGGCTTCAATAATAAATGCGTGGGGGGTCCCAACCCCCTCACGCTGCCCCGGGGGCCACCGTCTCCCCAGGGCTTTTATATAATAGGGGTGGGGGGGCCTCATGGACCCCCCACGCCTTGGGGACCGTCGCCTGCTGGGGCTTCAATAATGAAAGCGTGAGGGGGTCCCAACCCCCCCACACTGCCCCATTGTGAAAAAAAGGGTTCTCTTTTTTCCTTTTTACAACACTCAATTTGTGTAGACCTTTCTTCTACCGGTGGAGTAAAAATGGAGGAAGGACACCATTGTCCTCTCTTTCCAAATGCCAGTAGAGTATTTTAACATAGGAACCTTTTCCTTTTTTGGAGTACTTTACTTCAAGAAATGTTTTGCACTTTTGATGTTTGTGTTCTGTAAATATTTTTTACATTTTATCCTGCATTTTAGGAGGTTATTAAAAAGCATATCTGATGGGTCTTGAAGCATGCTTTGTGATGGTATACATTGAAAAGTTATTTTTTATGTACTTCTATTGGGGATGAGTTGTAATGTTAAGCATTGTAAAAAAAAGTGTTGTGATGGTAGGTACGCTGTAAACTTTGTGTTGTAAAAGCATGCGTTGAAACGTCCTATTCTCCCAAACATTTACGTCCTAAAGACATGAATACATTAGCAAGAATAACTGGCAATTCACCTGCCACTGTGGCAAGTTGCTGGCATTTAGCCAAAGATGCTGCTTCACCCTTAACATTCGAAAGAATCATTTCAGAGACAACTGGAAAATTACCCAAAAGGTTCTTTCCCAAATCTAGGGCTGGACCTGCCCCATGTTTATTCTGTATTTTTGAGGATGTTTAGTAGAACAGCCATCGAGGGAGAGCCAAGACAGAGTGTAAACTGTGGCAAAAATAGTCCCCTAGGTGTTTCTAGTCAGCTCCAGGGGCATCCGGGCCACTGGCCCAGCACCTACTTAAAATTCTGTGTTTGTCTTGTGGTCCTGTAAGGGGAAATACAGCTTCAAGGTGATCCATTTTTTGGGGTATTCAAAAGGGTATTTCAAAACTTTTCGTAGGTCGTTTGGCCTTAATAGAATTAACAATTGCCGGACTGATAACATGTGCTGCAGGGCAACCCTAACTGGTCCAGCCAGCAAGACACGTACAATAAGTTGGGATATGCGTTTGTTTAATGTTCTTGTTAACTTATGTAAAGCCCATGTCTGCAACAGTCTTATATAACTTAAATCTGGATAAGGGGTATAGGATTCTAGTGCCGGCCATGTGGCCCCATCAATACTTAAGGGGCCCAATCAGACTGTGCCAAGAACATGGGGAAGGGCGTCAAGAAACTAAGTCTGGTATTCCTAGACCATAAACGGATTTTAATAACTGCATTTGGACGATATGCAGCAGGAACTTGAGGGAGGGTTTATGCATGGAATGTGATTTTAGCGTCAACAGCCAGGAAAGTGACCCAAGAATAAAAAACTTCAAAGCGGAAAGCTGCATCCGCCTCTACAACAAAATTGACAGTTGTTTGTGCATTAGGAACTCCATGTTGCATTAAATGCTGGGTTACTTCCCGACAGCTATTACCTGGAATAGCCGCGAGTTGAGCCTCAGCTAACCGACGAAAGATTTGAAAAGAAGCACAATGAAGGCTTATTAAACCTTAATATATTCGAGCTTGAAAAACCAACAAAACTAGGTGCTGCCTAATAACTGTGGAGGATAAATAATCCCTAACACCACGGACATCTCTAAGAAAAGGTATGAGGGTATTGTTGACAAGCACAAGAACTACTCATGGTTCCTGCAAGTAAGTACCTAACCAAACGGCAGTGCCTTGTTGCAGGGAATCTGCTCAGGAACAGAACTATGTTTGGGACCAAAGAACCCTGGCATGTAGGGATTGAGTCCCCATACCACTGTGGTATATGATCCATAGTCCAGCTAGCTATAGTGCCTCACTTGCCCTCCTAGCCTTACCAGAGAGACAAGTGAATTTGCGCACCAGAACACAACACTTGACCCTCTCAGGGATCGGGGTAACAGAACGCCCCCTTTTGCTCTCACTCACACTTGTCCACAATAAGATTAGCAAGCATCCTCTACCTTTCATTACGTGTTGCTTAGTATCAGGAGTAATTTTGGGTGAAATCTTTAATAAATTAAACTTTCTAAACTCATAGGGTCATTAACATTGGCCAGACGCACCACTAGACACTCCATTATTACGCTGCAACTCACCTACAAGTCTCCTCACCAGATCTTCAGCCCTATACATGTATCTTTGTACCTCCTGATAGTGGTAATGAATTCAACACATCAATTACGGAATCTGAGTATTTTCCAACAATTGATGAGAAATTGACTACCCTACAAAATTACTTTGAGGGCACATTTATTGGCCATCAAAACAGATCAGGCAGGAGGCAGCCAAGGTTCACTGTTGAATGCTGGAACTGTTACACAACCTACTTAGAGGGATGTGCAAAGAATAATAGTGTAATAGAGGGATGACTACTCCTTCAACAAATCAATAGGAAACCCTCATCCAAACTTTGCTCCTTAGTCAATTTCTCAGAATTTATACAAGTTTCAAAGAAATGTGAATAGCACAATCATATACAGGTAGTCTGAACCCACGTGTTTCAAAAAGAACAAAAGAAATGCCCTAGCAACTACTGGGTCAAATATAACAATTTTCGTTGGTGGTGGCTTCAGGCTACCTAGACAAATTTGCACACATACTACATTTCTTAAAGACTAACACCTATTCTATCTTACTTGCGTGTTTTGTATTTTTTGAAGACATTAGTTTGCCATTGTTGAAATATTTTTTTTCATTAAAGGAATGTTGGGCTGCCTACCTGAAGTTGTCATTTCTTCATCTCTTGGTGATTTATAAACAACCACTCTTCACCAAGAGTCTGAGCACTCCAATGATCAAAATTCACGAATCCATATTTAATGAAGCTATCCAAATCCTGTTGTAAACTAATTAAAAAAATACAATGGCATAGCCATATTTCCTAACAAAACCACTGTTTGAAAAATTACCGTGTAGTCTAAAAAAAACACATACCAACAAAATAACATCCTAAAAAAGATGTTTTTTTGAAGAGAAAAAATGCAACAACAAATCCATTAATCCAATCTGCTGTCCAGATGATTAAATTCGATCTATACCCTCCGAAAAGATGTCCCAAAATCCAATGGTGCACAGTCAAAATGTTTTTTTTGAACAAAACATCCTGAAAAAACATTCTACATGCCGCCAAAATCTAATAGTTGATCCAGGGCATTTCTCATTTTGGTTTAATAGAAATCTTGTTTTTTCTTTAAATAAACCAAAAAATGAAAGAAAAAAAAAATCAACTCTATGTGGGCCTACCACCGCTAGCTCCAGAGAAATGAAAAAGTGGTTAAAACATTCAAAACAAACATCTTAGTACTAACACGCATCTAATTACCGCCCTCTTCTCTCCTTACAATAAAGTATGCCACTCAATCTGTTTATTAAATTTAATTTGTCTTACCTGACCACAGTCATTCCTTGCTTCTGATCTTGACCGCAATGCTCCACCGACTGTAAAAACAGAAGCACAACCGTATATGTGAAACCTGAAAGTAAAAAGGATAATTTCTCCATTGACCTCTATGGAAAAGCGTGAGAAAGTACTTTATTTTTTTTTTATTGTTTACAATTGTGTACAACAATTTACAATTGTTTACAATAAAGGAATTTATTTAGAAAAAACTTCAACTATGTCATATTTTTTAATTTGTTTGCAGAATTTTATTGCACTATCAAATTTTTTTTGTCTAAACAAAGTTACATGGATACGTTTAATCTGATTTTTTAAATGATTTAGATATATTTTTCCCCATATTTAAAAGTGTGTTTTATTTAGAGTTTATTAACATATGAAAGAGGTATGACAGCTCCTCATGCTAAACATCTTTTTAAAATGCATTATTTATTAATTGATTTAAAATTAACACCAGAGTATTAATACACTTTACCACCCAAACACCCTATTTCCCACATATCTAATGCCAGTGTGTGGTGCACACCCAAGAGTATTTTGGGGATTTAAAATATATATATATATATATATATATATATATATATATATATATATATATATATATATAAAATATTAACAAATATTTCAAATACATTAATACCCACATATTTGAATTAATACTGTAGTATTAATACACTAGCCACCCAAACCCATATTTCCCTCCCACATCATGCCAGAGGGTGGGTGCTATACAACGAACAGCAATTATGTCTAATTAACCCAGTTCCTCACACATCCCATACTGTAGGGTAGATGTACACCCCCACAATTGTTTTTATATTTTTTTAACGAAATAGAAATAAAAATATATTAAATTAATTCCCATTTATTAAAATGAAAACATAAGTATTAAAATACTCGCCCGCCCAAATCCCCTATTTCCCTCACAACAATTTATTTATCGATTTAAAATAAAGTTTTAAAAACACAAACCTTAACCAAAAGCAAATTAAACATCAATATTTACCATTATTCCAATATTAAACTTAACTATTAAACGTGCCATAAAATGGATACTAATGGAATGCATTTTAATGGCATCTGCTTTGTGATGGCATGCATTGTAATGTATTTTGCATTGTAAAAAAATGCCTTGTAAAACCCTTATGTTGTAATGGTAGTTTCCTAATTTGGAAACCAGGCATGCAGTACTACCTCTTGGCAAGCCTAGTTATGATGAGGACGGTAGGCCAGCCCTCGACATCTCTAATAAATTATGGGATAAACCAAAGCAACAAAAAACAAGACAACATGGAGGTACTCCATATCCAGAGTCCTCAGAGACGTAACGATTTTCGAAACTGCACTATAATTAAGTCTTCAGAAAGATTCCTGATATGTGTTCTCCTTGTTCCTTTCAAAAATTATCGGACTAACAGTAAAAAACAGAGGAGGGCGATCTGATCTCAGACAAGGAGAGTATGTGCTACTGAAAACAGAGACAACGCTCGTCTGATGTAAAGATAACAGAGGAGGATAGGCTCCTACATAAAGCACATTTCAAAAGTTTCAACATTGCCAGCGAGATGCCACTGAATGTGAGAACCCTCCTTCTGAACAGGAGTTGGGCAGTGACTCTCGGCAGTGCAACAGCGGTCACCATAGTACGCCGGAATCTCCACCAATTTCTGGTAATGAAAGCATTATAGTTGAAACCTCGGACTACTGCATAGCCCCTCCAGACAGACTGTCAATTGGAAATCCAAATTGAGGCGATATTCAACTCATCATTAAAGCAATTTTTTGGGACAACTTGACTACCTATGATATTCTATTGCCAGAGGTCGATTGGCCCCCACCTTTTGTTCTTGAGTGCTCCCAAGGTGAGAATGTTATTCTCCCTTCTTTCTCACATCTCATCCCAGACAAGGTCAAACATGCATATGTATCTGAATGGGAACTTGCCTTGGCCCCAGATCTTTATCGTAATTACACATGTTGAGATAAGGAAAGGATTCCCCCTCAACATGCTATTCCTATACTTTTTCCTATACTCAAATTCAGCCACAGTATTCTATTAAATGGGATGCTAAAATTCCTGTTAAAGAAATCCTATCCCAACTTGAATGCCAGGGAATAAAATAACCCTGAGTCTTTCAAATGAATAATCCACTTTTTCCTGTCCTGAAACCTGATCGCTCCTATCGTATAGGACTAGATTACAGACATTTGAATAGTTATACTCACACATTTGCAGTGCAAAATACCCATGGTACGGTTCTGATTAATAATAATGTCGCTAGGAAATACAAAACCACATTGGACATTTCAAATGCTCTTTTCAGTCACAATTTGGCTCCTGAGAGCCGTGGCTAGTCACCATTTAGCACCCTCAGTTTTCAGAGGCTTCCTGACTTTCTATGGGCTATAAGAACAGCCTGTGAGGCACGCATTGTGTTGATTCTCTATGAGATCGACCCAGATGTTCTTTCCTATGTTGATGATATCTATCTCACAGATGATGAATTGAGCCCTCAATTGGCAAGAGCAGATCAATATTTTTGTGATTTGCTGAACTTGATTACAAAAGTAACTTAAAAAAAATCTTACACAGCTTTTCTCAGTGTCCTTTTTTAACTTAAAAATCAGGGGATAAGTCTTGCCCCTCATTTTCTGTAAAAGTGTGCTCAAGTGCAGCCTCCATGAACACTTACAAAAAATTAAGTTTCCATTGGGATTTTTGAATTTTGGTAGGACAATCATACCCGATTATGCACAAAACATTAACATGCTTTATGCCTTAGTACATCCTAATTTTTCCACTTCCTGTTGGACATCGAAATACATTGCAACACTTAGTTCTTTACAATCCGATTTGTTTGATACACGAAGCCTGCATACACTGTTAACACCACTAACTTGGTCATCCGGGTATTACGGGGCGGAATTGGACTTACATATGTAAATTTTATGAAGGGGAAACCATACCCATAGCATATAAATTGCTTCTATATTCTCCTGCAGAAATGCATTTTGCTTCTACTAAAAAAATTCTAAATACTGTACAGATGGAATTGAAGGAACGTCCACTTGCTCAAAGTTAACACATTATTGTTTTTCCAATGCCTGCCTTCATGCCATCACAAAAGAAAACATTCCTATTGCAAAGGCCCTCCATCTCTGATGGTTACAATGGGCTACGTCCTTAAAAGTCATGGATGCAGACTTTGTCTTCAACCCTTCTTTGCAAACATTTTTGCAATATGAAGGCCTTTATCCACTGCCTTCTTCAGTTTTGCCTCTTGTTCAATGCACACAATCTACACAGGTGTTTGAGCTCACCCTGCTATAGGTTCTAAGCAGCAGTAGTCTACAGCATGTGCTATCAGTATTGACACTATGTCAGATGGCGTTTTTCACCCACCAAGTACTTGCACCCAGTCCCTTTGGGACTGTACTGCGCAGTTAGCTGAAATTAAAGCTTTATTCCTTGCTCTTCAAAATATGGATCCTGAATTCCCCACCCTTATTGTGCTTGTTCTGTATTACTGTGTACTGTTCTTTAACGATAACTTACATTTTTGGTGATAATGATTTTAAGGATTCCAAGGTTAGCACAATAAAGCACAAACAGCTTTGGATGAGAGTGACAGATATAAAGGCTAGATGGCCACAAACTCATATTATACATACATTGAGTCATCAACTTGTTGGGACACACGCCGTAGGGAACACTCTGGCTGATTAACTGCCAAATCTGCAGTTACCACATCTCAAATATCAGCAGTAACACGCTCTCAAACTCGTTTCTATAATGATATCTTGGATGCCGTTAATGCATTTAAAAATGGCACAGCTTTACCGAATAGCTTTACTACAAAATATAGATTTTGTGATTCCCAATGCAGACAGGATTTAATTATAGCAGCACACAAAGGTGTAGCTTTCACTCATGCTGGAGTAGCTGCCACTATTTTGCCCTTGCGGCAACGTTATTGGTGGCAAGGTATATACCAACAGACCAGGAAATATGTTTTAACTTGTGACATCTGTCAGCAAATCAGTAGTTCCACTGTGTCTCTTCCACCACAGACATTTTTATTTATATTCAGCCTTTTGGCTGCTTTTACTTAGATCATTGTGGCCCATTGATTTCATATACAGCGTTCAAATACATTTTGGTTGCAGTGTGTTCTTGATATAGATTGCTTTGGGTTTGTCCTACATCGCTCGGCTGACATGTGAACTGTTATAAAAGACTTGCAAGTCTATCGGTACATATGCCTGTTGAGCATTCCATTCAGGCCAATGTCCTACATTCGCTTCTAAAGAATACCATTGTTCTCTTAAGTCCATGTGTGTGCAAGTGTATTTTTCTTCTCCAGATAGATTCAAGGATAATTCTGTTGTAGAGAGAATATACCTCGACTTAAAGCAGTCCTTAGTGGCTTGAGTATTAGGTACAGGGCGTGGTTGGTCAAACCATCTTTATGGGGTTTAACAAGCGTTAAATAACCTCCCTAAAAGATCTCTGGGTTTGCGGACCACATATGAAGTACTTTTTGGTATCAAGATGCATGTTCAAGATATTGATGGTCCAGACGTTGTAGCAGCTGCCACAACCTTTGACGTAGATCACTATTGTGCCATCTTACAAGACCTACAAAAGTTTTGGGACACTCAATCTTGCAAACACTTGCCAAAGTCTCTCTCTTCCAGTAATGCAGAAGAAATTACAGTTTCCAGCTGGCTTCCAAAGATTGGAGATCTAGTTTGATAGAAGGTGGCGATCAAAAAGGAATTCAGCCCAATGTACCATGCTCCTGTTATAGTACTTGGTGTCCAAGAAAGGCAAACAGTGATTCTGCCACCACTTCCGGGATACAAAGACAAATGCTTTGTCTCTATTGAACATGTTAAACTACACCAATTGGCTGATTCTGCATAGTATGACAGAGTAGTCATTCTTTTACACAACATTTTCAATTGTGGCCCTTGACCACCAACAATGCCGATACTCCCTCATGGAGTCAGGAGGTCGAGTCCTCTGCACACTGCCCGTTTGTTCTATCAAGTCCCATACCTGGATGTCGTATATAATGATCAACCATTGGCAAATCCTAAATTGTATTTTTCTAGCCCTACTGCTGAGTCATAGCCGCCTGTTTTACAGCTAAGTACCTCCAGGTATTATATGGATCAAGATGTTTTTTCTTCACAGTGCTTCAGTTTTGTACACGCCTACAGCATGGATTTGTTTTGATTTCTTCGTTACAACGCACGTATCTAGTCCCCCTTTTGTATACATGTCAGGATCATACTTTCCTTTGTTTTCCTGTTCCTATGGATTGCATTTGTGACTATTTCCAACTTAATAATGGCCAATATCTGGGAGCGTGGCCTAGCCGAGCAGCAAAATGGCCGCTCTTTGAGTGTGCTCTGCCACCTGAGGCCAAAATCCGTACATAATCTGCCCTTAAGTGGGACCATCGGCGACAACCGGCAGCAGACCTGTGCACTGTGAGGTGCAAGGCTCGTACTGATACCACTTTACGGATGGCGGAGGGCCGCAGTGCTTCCCCCGGCAACTGCACATTGGGGCTGCCAGGCGTGGGGCCTGGGAGTGCCGGGCTGACGCTGGGAGACGAGAGACCAAAATCAGCGCCTGACTCAGGACGTTGGAGGCTGGCGAGAGAGGGCCGCTCGGCCGGGACGAGTCTCCTTCCCTGTGGTGAAGCCAAAGCACACATAGACCCTCTGACCGCAGGCCCGCCATCTTGCGGTGTGTGGAAGAGGCCTGTAGATACCTGCTGCAGCTGTGACGAGGGCCCCAGTGCTCAGAGACAGCAACGGACCTCGCTCAGAGACATTGACGTGTTGAACCCCTGGGAGCTGGACGGACCTGAAGTTGATCGGCGTTGGAGGTGCGGGGTGGGGGCTGGGTGGGGGGTGAGGCGGCCTGCTCTCTCGCTACTGGCTTGTCGCTGAGTGCCTCTGTGGCTAAAAAAATTGGCCCTGGCTGGTGTGAGGGCCCACTGGCCGGCTGTTGTTTTTGTCCGCTCCCCCGGATTAAAGCCTAATCGTGCGCAGGCCTTCAAATACTACTTGAGCGCCTGATGCGCAACCAGCCCTGCCATGCTAGAGATATTTACTGAGACACTGTGGGAAGCTGCCTGTGCTATCTTACTAACGCCTGCAGACCTTGGGATGGGATCGTAATTGCTACCCACCAGGGATGTCAGAGGGGAGTGATTGAGGCCTTGCCTGCTGTTTGGGATCTGATGCCTACCGGGTGAGAGCTGAGCGAGGGGTGCGGCAGCCAGCCGCGCCTATGTGCCGACGGACACAGTCAGGAGCCTCAGGCATCGGAGCTCTTGCTACAGCTGATCCGGCTGACGGGGGTACAGAAGGTCTGCAATCAGGCGCAATCAGAGGGAAGGTAAAATGCTATTAGAATGATGCTACATACTTCCTTGGAAGCTGCTTGGTGATCGCTGCCCTTGCATGGGTTATTAACATTTGTCACAGACAGTTGGATCTGCCTGGGCGGTTCATCTGTTTTGGCAAAGGCGTGGTGACAGCCAAGTGCCTAAACTGCGCAGCTATGGGGAAACACGAGGCCCGACAGTCTAAATTGCCCTTTGAGAGCAAGCGCACGATGCGCCAGACAGACCCTGGCACAGAGGGAGAAGGAGACACCCCGACAGCACCAGCTTCGGACGACCGGGAGGATGACATGCAAGCACTGCTGCTTGAAATGAGGTCCAGACTTCAAACCATAGACACTAAACTCAATGTTCTCACTTTTTGTTAGACCGGTCAGAAAACAAGTGGACACCCACGAGAACAGACTGGATCAGCTTGAAAACAGCTCCTCGGACGCTCACGAATTTCAGGTGGAGGCTAAAGAACAGCTATTACAAATGGACAAAGTACTGACATTGATTAGGGCTAGGAACGATGACCTGGAAGCTCGATCACGACGCAACCACGTCCGCATTACAGGCATAACTGAAACGACTGCCATCTCCAAGATGGAAACATTTGTTGAGGAAATGCTGCGCGAGTTGTTTGGTTCAGCTCTCTTATCGGTCTTCATTGTGGAATGGGCACATCGCATGATGGGGCCGCGGCCTCCTATGGGGTCCACTCCCCGCCCAATCCTGGCCCGACTGCTAAATTACCGAGATTGGGATGTAGTAATATGTCAAGCTAAAGAGCATGGCACAATCCAGTATAAAGGGAATATCATCTCCTTTTTCCCAGACTTTACCCCCATGATGCAGGCGGTGTGCCATGAATTTGAGCCAGACAAATGCCTTCTCATGCAGGCGGAGGTTTCCTACGCGCTGCTGTATCCTGCGAAGTTAAAGGTCTCTCACAAAGGCAATACTCATTTTTTCATAGACGCAAAGTCAGCCACGAAGTTCGCTAAACATGTGGGTGGACTGAAACGTGCCTCCAGTTGTGCAAAAACGCCTAGCCCTGAGAACCACCTACGCGACAATGACTGATCAATTTGCATGACCTCCGGAGAGGAGGAACGTGTCGTCCTAAATAATCTTGAAATCTGTTTATGTTTTAGAATGTTAGCGCTCTGCTATTAATACTACCTTGACCTTTTGCTGGGTCTGTCTGACTGATTTCTACACCTTGTTTGCACTTATACCGATGGTTCCTCTATAGACCTCAGCCACACCGCCTTCTGGTAGGGCTGTTCGCCGGTTAGACCATGCCTCTGGGGAGAGCTCCCAAGGTTCATTCACAGGTTCTGTCCTGGAACGCATTGTTCTGGTGTTTTTTCAAGGAAGGATATAAACAACCTGATTGTGGGGTTGGTGTGGGGGGCGGAACTGTTCTGTTGGGGATGTTAGTCAGGGACACAAGTGACAATGACCTAAAAGGAGGTACAGATTGCAGCATTGGTTGTAACACACCATGGTACACGCAACACTTAGAGGCATTCACCACACCTGAGCATATGTTGCGTGGGGTTCTTTACACACAACTGAACTGGACATTGCCAATGAACGCCTACTGCCCCCAATAGTCTGGCAGACTACAGATTCATGACATGGAATATCCGGGGACTGAACGACTGCAGGAAAACCAGGCTAGTTCACTTTTACTTGAGCAAGCATCGTATCGATATCTGTTTGGTACAAGAAACTCATCTAAACAGTCCATCCCCCCCCCCTTAGGCTGCACGCTAATTATTGGGGCCATGCATACTCCTCTATCTATTCTAATTATGCAAGGGGAGTAGCAATATTGCTTCGGCAGGGCATAGACTGGAAAGCTGAGGAAATACAGACAGACCCTGGGGGACGCTATGTTATCCTCTGCGGTTCATTGGGAGGGACAAGAATGACCATTGTAGCAGTGTACGGTCCGAACGTGGATTGTCCCAAATTTTTCAGGGTTGTATGGGCCAAAGTACTACTTGTTGGGTGTGATACAATAATCCGGGGTGGCGATTTTAAAGTTGTGCTCAATAATTCCCTAGATTGGCAGTGCAGCGCTCACACACTACATCCACACTCTAGAGACAGCCTCAATGCTATATTGGGACAGGGTAGTTTGGTTGATATCTGGAGGCAGAGAAACCCGAGGGTAGCGGAAGGCACCTGCAGTATGTTGCTTCCAACACTGGGTCAGTCTCCACACAAGCTACCTCTTTGGGAGGCATTCAATGTAGTTATACGGGGGAAATGCATCTCTTGTCAGGCTGGTCTTCTTAAGTACATTAGAGGTATGCTGGTCTCCCTGGAAGCACCCATTAAGGCACTGGAAACAGCATATTTCTCTACCAAAGACCCGACATTATTAGTGTCCATAAAATAATTAGTCCTCTAATTTGAAGAGGAGGCCTGCAGGGAGGTACAATTTCTAAGCAAACATTCCCACGGGGAAGGAGACAGGCCTGGTAAGATGTCAGCACACATGCTAAAAGTCGCACGCAGTCACTTATATCTCCGAGATAGCGGGGGAGGACTCCAAAATAGTCAGAGGCCATCAAGCGGTCATGAATGGATTCACTGACTTTTACACTATATATTATACACTGCTCAGCATCGAACAACACTAGAAGACCTCTTGCCATACTTTTAATCTGTTGAGCTACTTTGGCTTGGACGGGCACATAGAGACTACCTGGACGCTCCTTTCACTTCTCATGATGTACAGCAGGTTATTAGTAGCCTCCCGGCAGACAAGGTGCCCGGATTCGATGGCTTGACAACCGCCTTTTATAAGACATACGCTGATATATTAGCGCCCTAGCTGGTTGCGGTCTTTGAGGAAGCCCAGGAATCAGGGACACTCCCACTGTCCATGAGAGAGGCGATCATCCAAACTATACCCCCTCCTAAAACAGAGGAGCTCCTCAGCTTTCCTAATGTGCGCCGGCAGGCTGTTCCAAGCCATCGCTGCACCATAGGAAAACGTATTTCCTCCCTAGCTGGCCTTTATTATCCGGAGTTGGGGAGCAGCGCACTCCTGTTTGCTTACTATACTGTCTGATTACAGTTCTTGATATAGGTGCCGCAGTGTTATGCTTGCTGTCTATCGGGCATTTAATTCTTTATTATCCGGGGCACAACCACTAGTTTGCTTTCGGCAGAGTGCAGTGCTCTCCCTGGTACATACCACTTAAAGCACTCATTCAAAAACTCTGGGCCACTGCCCTTCAATGCTTTGAATACCGTGCACAACGCCTTAAATTGAACTCGTCTGAATACCGGCAGCCAGTGCAGTTGCCGTATTGCCTCTAGGACAGAGGCAAACCTTGGAGTGCCTGTTGGCAGTCTCACCGCCGCGTTTTGTACCATCTATAGTCTGTGCAGATGTTTTTTTTTCAGATTCAGGTACAGACTGTTACAGTAGTCCAAACGGGACAGAATCAGTGCTGAGACTGCTAACCTGAAACCATCCGTAGGAAGAGACAATTTTATTTTTTTCTATATCCTAAGGATATGGAAGCATGTTGAAACTATGGAGTGTGGTCTGTAGTCTCATATTCTGTGAGATATGTATTCTTTTCTTTTTGGAACTCCAAGGGTGGGGGGTGGACAATGGTCCCATTGTGTTCAATTAAAATGGCTACGCTGTCCACTAGCACAGTTCGTAAAGTGATGTCCATAATGATAGCGGAACATATCAGTGTAATTGGCAGAATATGGTATATGTCTTCTGGTTCTAAAACATCATAATACTCTAATTCAGAAACCATAGCATTTACAGTATCAACATCTCAATCATCTGAATGCAACCCCAGTACATTTACATCACCCATAGAAACTTAACACACATGATATCTGCAGGATCAACATAGGACCAAATGGCTAAAATGTTAATGAGGGACAAGTCCTTCTCATTTTATGCGATGATGAATGATCACTACTGTACTAACCAGTGGTTTACCTCCAGGTTGAGGAAGCATAACAACTAACCCGATGATGATGCTGTCACGTTCGTAAGAGCTAGGCGAAGAATCAAGATATACCGCCAATCCAACCTCTGTACGTGAATGAGGGTTTTTTATCAGTATACTACACGAAAACTTACAAACCCTGGTTACTCAGGTCAAGTGATCCATTCCCCATTTGATATTTGAGGTTATTGATATTGTGCAGAGTGACATTCCAACCTTATATCATGGGCAAAGTCAGCTTAGATCTTTTAAGCACTTTAGCTAGACACTTCAGAAGGGGCGAGTTCCATGGCATTACTTGAAATGTACCCATTTGTTTTCACCATTGAACTTAATACACAAACAACAACTAATGGCCATAGAAGACGTGACATACATATATATATACATATATATATTACCTACTGGCGGTCGCCAGTAGGTAGTTATAGATAAGACCTATTTTCGATAGGAAATCCGCAAAATTCGATTCCCAATCAGTCCGGCGCCGGTTGACGAAGCTTCGCTAAATTTTCCAAACTTTTGGCCAGCTCCGGTCCGCTCCTATCCTGAAAGTTTCGTGGTGATTCGTCAAGCGGGGGCAGAGAAAAAAGGGGGGTCCCAAAACACATTTTCCCCATGCAATTTCCCATAGGACCTGTTGGCGCAGCTACAGCCCGAACTGCTGAACGGAATTACACCAAATTTGGCAAGGAGGTAGTCCTCAGTTCAGATTCGTGCCTTTTGCATAAATGGTGTAAATCCGTTCAGTAGTTCCTGAGAAAATTAGACTAAAAAAGATAGATATATCTATGGCCTCGGAGAATCCACACACCCTAAGCGCACCCTCCCCAAACCAAGCGCACACCCTCCCGATCACGCGCTGAATGCTAATTGGCTGTCAAGTGTCGGTCTACATTCAGAACCAGGAACTGTTGGCAGCCATTTTGTGCCTCGGTAGAAGCGAGGCTGATTAAGTAACGAAAATAAGTGTGTGAAAGATGTAAAGGAGGCAGGGTAGAAATACTCTGACCCTCTAGTGTTGCTTAGGGGGTCCCAGAAGGACCCCCTGGGGCCCCCTTTTTAAACTTCCTAACGCGTTGGGTGCGCGGATCCAAGGAAAAATAAAAAGGACATTTTTGGCAGATAAACATCAAGCTTAAGTGTTTTGTTGTTGAGTGGCTCTAAAAAGAGCCGTTGTGTTAATTGAGAGTTTTTGGTACTTATAAGTAAGTACCTATACAGAGTCTAAAGTTGTTGAGGAAGACTATTTCCTTCATCAGTAAAGTGTACTCCATCTCTCCTATACATCTCTTGCATATAAAAGAGCAGATTGTTATTGTAAATGGACCCCATTCTATAGTCTCGGAGAAAAGCAGAAACAGATTTGATTTATTCACAGGTTTCCTTGCTTTCTCAATTTGTGGACAAAAATGATTGGATCAGTTCCATTTCTGCCTTTGGCATATGTTAGAATACACAAAAGCAGTTTTGGGAAAAAGTGAAATCAATTCTGCAAAGGTGTCCTTCATAAGCATTTCCAGACCTACCCCAGTCAAAGTGCCTAGGTCATTGCCACCATAGTGCACTATTATGAGGTCAGGGTGTTGGATATGCATAAAGGATTTCACTAATGGCATCAATTGGTGCCACTTTAACCCTCTCTGTCCAATCCATTCAATGTCTACATTTAGCAAACCTAGGTCTTTGTGAATGCCTTTGTTTTCTGCATACCTTTGGCTCCAGAAAATATAGCTGTGTCCCACAATCCACACTCTAAGCATCTTGAAGGGAGGTTTGGATGCACTCAGATGGTCTCTGTAAATGAAATGGCAGTTTGTAAAGTAAGATTTCTCTAAAATGGTGGCCAAGATGCAGTTTTGAAAAAAGACAAGAAATCATTGGTTGTTTGACAACCTTCTACAGTGAAAGGTAGGGTGCATGTTTCTGTTTTTTAAACGCATGATTCTTATTGGTTAACAAAAACTGATTGAAAGGAACATTATATATGATAAGCTGATATGTTGAAAAGTCAAGCACACTTGCGGTTTTGATTAGCAACATTGTGTGCTGAACTTGTGACCTGTGTGCTCATTTCAGTGTTCCATGACCTGTTTCTATGGTAACAGGCAGAAGGCAGATTGGGGGTAGGGTTCAAATTTATGTCATTTGGAAAGGGTTGAAATGTTTAACCAATAGAAATGTGTGTTTGCTTTTGAATTTATGTGGGAAGGAGTGTGATTTGATGTTTACATGTATATGTGTGGAAAATGAGAGGGAAAATTTCTTGGTTTTGCTGACAGGTGCACAGTGCAGAGATTCTGTATAGGAAAATCTGGTGTGTGACTGATATACTTCTTAATCTACAAAACAACTTGAAAGGTGAGTTATTTAATTGTGAGGGGATGTATGTGGTCTATTTTGATTTTAATCAGACTAATGTATTTCTCCTGGTAAAGTGCAGGGAGTACTTTTTTTGTCTACAATCTTATTGACTGTGTGTGCATGTAGAAATCATTCTGTGATAAGCATTTGTGTTTTTAATGTGTTTGCAGACAGATAACTGTGCTGTTTTTATATTTTAGTGCAATTAGAAATCAGTCATTGTTTATAAATTTGTGAAATGAGTCATGTTTCTACACTAAAATGTAGTATTCGTAGATTAAGAAATGTGTTTTGGTATAGTGCAAGGAATAGTGTTGTTTGTCTAGGATCACACAGTGAGTCTGAGTGCATTTAGGAATCATTTTGAGAGAAACATTTTGGTACTAATCTGTAGTAGTAGATTTTCTGCAATGTGTGCAGTCACCTTAGATCTTATAGACTAGTAAATGTGTTTTGTACAAGGGATGGTTGTCTGTCTACAATCACACTGAGTCTGTGTGTATTTGGGTAAGCATTGTGAGAGAAGCATTTGGTAAAATTATGTATTTGCTGACAGACAATTGTTTTGAAACCTGTCATGTTGTCAAGTTTTAGTAGTATTAAAAGCCAGTCTTTGCTTGTGCATTGATAAAATGAGTCAGGCTTTGACACTAAAGTGCAGTACTTAAATATGTAGATTGTGTGCAGTCCCCTTACCCCTTCCATAGTAGTGAATGAGTTTTGGTAAACTCCTAGTGATAGCGTTGCTTGTCTGGAATCACACAGTCTGTGTGCATTTGGGAACCACTGTGAGAAGCATTTGGTACTTCATACCTTTGAATACACATAACTGCTTAAAAACTTTCCTGTTCTCAAGTTTTGGTAGAATTAGAAGGCAGTCATTGCTTATGTATTCACCCAGGAACTATCCTTGCAATACTGTAAACATTCAGTTAATATTAAAGTAGTAACGGAGTGAGGCGGGCCTTATCACATGCATTGATTCAAATTCTTATCCACTATGCATGCAGTTCTCTAACCATCTACACAGTTCTTTTTCACACCTTTAATTCCCAGTCAATATCCATACACTTCAAGCAAACACCCTGTCACTCCCCATGTTCCTCTAGTGACCCATTCAGAACCATGTACTAAACCATTCACTGCGCCAAATCCCAAACACTTATAAATTCACTCAGGCACTCTCCTAGCAGTAGTCTAATGATTCAGTCAGTTTCCAGGTACTCATGTAGTGAAGCATGCATTACCACAGACTGCTTCAAATGTCTATGCAGTATGCATGCAGTCTTCTAACATACTATACACTTGTCTTTAACAGCTTCAATTCCCCAGTCAGTATCCATGTACTTCCAGCAAACATCCTGTCACTCCCCTTGCACTGTTCCAGTGACGTATTCAGCACAATGTAGTAATGCATTCACTGTGCCAAAACTGAAACACTTATAAATTCACCCAGGTACGCTTCTTGCAATAGTCTAATCATTTAGTCGGTACCTAAGTACTAATGGAGTGAGGCAGGCCTTAGCACATGGATTGATTCAAACGTGTTTCCACTATGCATGGAGGCCTCTAACTACCAACACAATTGCCTTTTAGACCTTCAATTTCTCGGTCAGTATCTATAAACTCCAATAAACACTGTCATGTTAATTGCACACCTCCACTGACTCATTTGGCAGTAAGTACTAATCTATTCACTGGACTAGAAACCAAAATCTTAAAAAGATTCACCGAGTCTCTTTTTGTAGTTCTCTAATGATTCAGTCAGTACTCAGGTAGTTTTGCAGTGATCCAAGTGTTGCTCTATGGACCGTTTCAAACGTCTATCCACTAAGCTTGTAGGTCTCTAGCCAGCTACATACTTGTCTTTCACACCTTCAATATCCCAGACAGTATTCATACAGTGCCCGCAAACACTCGGTCAGTCTCCTTATACTTCTCCAGTGACCCATTGGGCACCATGTACTAATCCATTCACTGCGCCGAAAGCCAACAACTTATAAATTCACCCAGGCACTCTCCTTGCAGTACTCTAATCATTCAGTCTGTACCCAGGTACTCATGCAGTGAGCCAGGCCTTAGCACATGAATTGCTTCAAACGCCTATCCAGTATGCATGCAGTCCTCTAACCACCTACACAGTTGTTTTTCACACCTTCAATTCCCCAGTCAGTATTCATACACTTCCAGGTAGTTTTGTAGTGATCCAAGTGTTACTCTATGGAATGTTTCAAACGTCTATTCAGTATGCATGTAGGTCTCTAGCCACCTACACACTTGTCTTTCACACCTTCAATATCCCAAACAGTATTCATACAGTTCCCGCAAACACCCTGTCACTCCCCTTATACTTCTCCAGTGACTTATTCAGCACCATGTACTAATGTATTTACTGCACCAAAATACAAATACTTATAAATCCATCCTGGCACTCTCCTTGCAATACTCAAAACATTCAGTCAGTATGCAAGTACTATTGGACTGAGACAGGCCTTATCATATGGATGGATTCAAACACGTGTACACTATGCATGTAGGTCTCTAATCATCTACACACTTGTCTTTCACACCATCAATATCCATGTCAGTATTAATACACTTCTAGCAAACACCCTGTCACTCACCCAGTGTGTCTCCTTATAGTACTGTAATCATTTAGTCAGTTAGCATGTAGTCTTTTAGTGAGTTAGGCTTTAGGGCATGAACTGCTTCAAAGTAGTATGCACTATGCATGGTAGTGTTTTAACCATTGTTACACTTGTGCTTCAGGGCTATAGTTTTCTTAGTCAGTTTTTGTATAAAATGTGTTTCTACAGTAATAGAATAGTATAAATTTGAAAGTTATTGATATACTTTTATTTGTGATTCTTTTTTACAGATCCTGTTTTTAAACGTTAAAATAGAGAAATCATGCCAGGGAAAAAAAGAAAAAGAAAAGAACAGAGACAGGAGAATTACTTGAAGAAACATCAACCACAAGTATTGAATGTACAAGATAATGTGGCTAAAAAGAAAAAAAATCTTCTGGTAAGATCACAAAGCAATTTATTAAAAATGTTTTGTAGGAGAAAACAGAATGTACAGAAAGTAGAAAACAAATTCAAAATAAGAGGAAAAGCAAAAAAGCAAATGTTCAGTCAAAGGAGGCAAAGTGTGGTAAAAAGGCAAAATCAGTATAAGGAATTACGCAAAAAAATATTTTACAAGAGAGTAGTTCATAATTTGCTGAAAGATGTGAAGCAATATAAAAAGAGAGCTCTATTTTATCAAAAGAAGCATATTGAAAACATTGTTGAGAAGGTTTTTGAAGTAAAAAGGAAACTATTCATTTTATTATTAAACAGAATTCGATCACTAGATAACCAATCCATTTAATGAAGGCCAAAAGTAGGATGAAAAGAGTAATTAATAGAAAATAAATTTGTGATTTTTTGGGCAAATGAAAACACAGTTCCAGTTGAGAGCCTTTCTTTAATGAAGAGAGTTATTTACAGAGCATAAAATGACTGTATGCAGTTGACACCAGTGGTAGAGGTTATGAAGTTAGAGATGGTTGTCCAATTGAGAAAGAGAAAATGGTTGAAAGAAATGCAGAAGAAGTGATAGCTGATGAAGTTCTAGGGAGATGTCCTAAACACCCGGTGTACACTTGGGATTGCAGTAGTATTTGTGGTGTACGACAGGAATCTATTGATAAATTATGTAGTTTTTTTACGAGCATATAGTAAAAAAAGTGTTAAACAAAAGATTAAGGTGTTGCAAGGACTAGACCCTTGCAGAGTGAGAAAAAATACCGGTTTGCAAGGTCATTCTCTGGCTTGTCTTTTTAGGAAAGTTTGTCAAAGTGTTTTTCACCATTTCAGTATGCTGGCAGTACATCATACTCAAATGCGGAAGTTAGTGAGAAGATTGTATTATGCGAAAAGTCCAGCACTAAAGTTAAATGAGTTGAACAGTGCTCTTTTGCGTGGCTCATTATCAGATGTGAAGAATGTTTGTGATGATATTGAGATTTGTTACTTTGGTCCTCAGCAAGAGAGTGCAGAAACTGACACATTAGTAGAACAAAATGTTGAAGACAATGTAGAACCCGTAATTACAAAAAAATTTGAGGATGAAATCACAAAGTTTAAGGTAATTTCAGGTGAAAGACCAAATGTTTCTTGTATTTGTTGTCGGTGAAGTCAATATAAAAATCAGACTAGGGGTGTCAATCTATATTTAAAAAGTGAAATAGAAGATAATGGAAAGTGGATGGAATTAGCAACTTATTTGTTGGTAGAGGATTGTTTTGATTTGGAATCTGAGCAGCGTATTTGCAAATATTGTTATAACAAATTAGATGAGAATAAAATGCTTGCTAGAGCTGTTCATAATAATCTAGAGTTGGTTGCTATTCCTCCAGAGCCGATAGATTTAAATATGTATAAGTCTATTCTCATTCAATGTGTTCACCCATTTCAGGCTATTGTTCGTATGGAGCCTAAAACAGGTAAATTACCTCCATCAGAGTTGCAAAGAGGATTGACAGGAAGAGTTGTGTATTAAGGAAAACTATTGAAACTATTGGTGTAGACCATGCAGAAAATGAGCCACTAGTCATTCTAGTTAATGGTGTTCCTACTAAGAATAAGAAAATCTCGCAAGAGTTAGTGGATGTTAGAAAAGTGCAAAAGGCATCATTGTATCTGTTAAAAAATAACGAGTACTATAGAAATGTGTTTGTAGGAGAAGAAGAAATCGATTTAGCAGAAGATACTGAAACATTAAGTGGACAAATTGAAAAAGTGGACATGTCCAGATGAAGAAATCTATGAACATTACAGTGTACAGCCACTTCATTCCAAAGAGGTGATGGGGAATACGATTGAGTTGTTCCAAATGAAAACAGCAACAGGAAGTCCCATGAGTGTATGGGAAGAGAGCTTGGAAGCTCGTTTTTTACCGCAGTTGTTTCCAACAGGAAAAGGTGGACGAAATGATGAACGTCCTGTGCAGATTCCTGCATCTGAATATCGGACAACAAGATTATATGCAGAAGATCCAAGATTTCGACAATGTATCCCTTATATGTTTCATCTTCTGTTTGAAAGTGACTTGTCTGGACTTTCATATGCAGTAAATCACATTTTAAAAACTGGAATGCATCTTCAAAATGTAACTGCAAAGGATTTTATGGATAAAGCGCATCAGAGAGATGATCATTTAGAATCTCAGTTGATTAATCTGATGGCATGTCAGCGTGGGAATAATGAATATTGGTACCGTCGTCATGGAGAACTGAAATGTATGCTACGGAACCTGGGAACTCCTACATGGTTTGTTACACTAAGCTGTGCTGAGTATGCTTGGGATGATTTACTTGAATTTCTTCAAGAGGCAAACTCCAATATAAAAATTACTGAATACAAGACACTTGGAGAATTGTGCTCTTTGGATCCTGTTAATGTATGCAGATATTTCAATCATAGATTTGAAGCTATGATGTCTTTCATCTGCAATAAAAAGAATCCTCTTGGAAAAGTTGTGGATTTCTTTTGGAGAAAGGAGTATCAAGCAAGAGGTGCTCCTCACATACATATGTTGTTATGGATCAAGGACGCCCCCAAATTTGGAACAGATTCAGATGAAACTGTTTTGTCTTTCATTGAAGATTATGCCACATGTGCTGTACCCAAAAGCAGAGAACATAAAAACTTAAAACAACAAGTCTTACGATTCCAAAGCCATATGTGTGGAAAATACTGTGGACGAAAGTACAAGTCAAAGTATAAGTTCTATACCAAATGTCGTTTTGGATTTCCACGTCCTGTATTATCCAAAGGAAGAGTGAACAGTTTTATGTCAGCTATGCGACATACCATCACAAGAAAGTCTCCAAAAAATACCAACAACTTGAGAAGAAGCAAAGATTCAAAATACATAAATGACTACAATCCAGTTATTTTATCCATGTGGAACGCTAACATGGATATTCAGTATGTTGCGGACAATTCCATTGCTGTTGCTCGATATGTAACGTCCTACATTACTAAATCAGAAAAGACGGAATTGAAAGAAATGTGGGAAGCGATTTCTCACGAGAAGACTAAGTAAGAAAATATACAGTTTCAGTTTGAAGATGTTATCGCATCGTGAAATTGGAGCATATGAATGCTCAGATCGTTTATCATCTGCAAGTCTATATTCTAAAAGTAGAAGAATCATATGGGTGAGTCTGGGTCTTGCATCAATGCGAAATCGGCTACTGAAATCTGTTCAAGAAATTGAATATTTAGCAGAAAAAGAACCAGAAAGTACAGATATTTTGAAAACGAATATGTTGGACACATATTACCCAAACAGAAGTCATCATCTTGAAAACGTGCGTCTCTATGAAGTGCTGCAAAACTACACTTTTAAACGGAATACTACAGAGAACATCAATGATGGAAAATATGCAGGGATTGGTTCCGAAGGTTGTCTGGTGAAACAAAGGAAAGGAAATGTAATCAATCACAGGAAACTGAGTTGCGACACTGCAGACAAAAGGGAATTTTACTATTTAGCCCTTTTGCAAATGTTCAAACCGTGGCGTTCAGAACTGGAATTACTTGGAGATTTTCAGAGCTATAAAGATTCATTTAATGCTTGTAAAGATAGCATACAATGCAGTGCTTTTGCAAATTATGTGAAAATGTTGAATGATGAAATTGATCAAGAAGCTACAATTGCAGCTGAGATTGCTTGACAGTTCTCAAGACAGTCAAAGTTCTGCTGCACTGAGTCAAGATACACTAAGACAACCAATTGTTGAAAATGAAGCAGCAATTGCCATGAATGAGGTGGAAACAGCAATGTATCAAGCTCAAGAAGATGTAATACAGTTAGGAAACTTGGAATAACAACTGAATGTTGAACAGAAACAAATATATCAACAAGTGAAAGAGCAGATTGACCATGGATTACTTCATGAAAAGAAAGGGTGCTCATGTACATCATTTCAACCTAAATGTATGTGAGTGGTCAAGCTGAAACAGGAAAACGTTTCTTAATTAAAGTAATTACAAGTTATCTGCAGACAACAACTGAGTCGCATTTCTCTTGTGTGGTCACTGCTCCAACTGGGTTGGCAGCACATAACATTAAAGGAATTACTTTACATTGTTTACTAATGCTACCAGTAGAGCATGAAAACAAATTGGAATACCACATCTGGAGAAGCTTGTTGTGAAGTTTCAAGAGTCCTGAAGAAAATGAAACTTCTCATTATTGATGAGGTAAGCATGGTCTCAAACTTGATTCTTGCCTTTGTGCATTTAAGAATGCAGCAAATTCTTAAAACAGAGTATGACGTGTTATTTGGAGGAAAACAGGTCATAGTTTTTGGAGATCTACTGCAAATGACTCCGGTAATAGGACAACCGGTATTTAAAACACTTGCACATGAAGATACCAGAAAGTCTCTTGGTAGTGGTGGTAACGTGAACATTTGGACTTATTTTGAATACAAAGAACTGACAACAAATATGCGACAGGCAAATGATGCTCAATATGGAAGTATTCTTCAAGATATAAGAATTGGAATTCTGACAGAACATGACAAACAAGCTTTGGAGAGTCAATTACTTTGCAATTAGTTTCCAAATGAAAATGTAGTTCCTGAGAAAGTGTACATGAAAATTGCAGAAAATAAATCAGTGATCTGCTTAATGCAAACACTGCGCGAGTGTTCTATATTCAACGAAGAACTATTGAAACTGGAAAAGGAAGAAATTATAAAAATGGAAGCCATCGATAAAATAGAGCATGAAGGAATCACTATTATTTTGACGGGAAAGTTGAAAACAAAACTGGATTCTTTAGAGAAAAAAACTAAAACAGCTGGTTTAGAACAGACACTATATGCATGTGTAAACTGTCAGGTAATTTTAAGGCGTAATTTGGATGTAGAAAAAGGTTTAGTTAATGGAGCAATGGGTAAAGTGGTGGATTTTGTTAATTATCAGAAAAAAGGAATTGAATTTTTAAAAATTAAATTTGATCAGATTGAAGTTAAAGAAATTGGTCGTTATTCAGTTCATTTTTTGCTTGTTAAAGATTTATATGTCCGTAGGAAACAATTTCCATTTTCTCTGGCATATGCAGTGACTATTCATAAATCTCAAGGATTAAGTGTAGACAGTGCATTGGTGAACATTGGATCTACCGTATTTAAAGAGGGTATGCCATATGTTGCTTTGTCGCAAGTCAGAACATTATCTGGTTTGTTTTTTTAATTGATTTTGATGAGACAAAGGTTACTGCAGATGCAAACTGTGAAAAAGAGTATAATAGGTTAACCAATTTAGGTCAATATCCTGTATTTGAAAAGCGTGTGGTTGGTCGAAAAAGAAGGTTTGAGAATATCTGTACTGAAGGAGTAGAGAAGGGAAAAGAACAAGATAATGTTTTAATTGCAAGTAATACTGGTTATCAGTTTGAAAATAGTTCAGGTGTCAACTGCTATGCTCATGTAGTGGTCAATGTTTTTTATCTTGAAGGCTTGCAAGAACAAATTATGCAGAATCGGCAAAAAAGTTTTTGTTCTCTGTTGCATTCGGTTTATGAAAAATTGACAACAGATACAAGTAAAATGCAATCCGTTTCAGATGTTTGTAATCTTTTGGATGTGTGTACTGGTTCTACACAATTTACACAAAATATCCAACAAGATGCTCAGGCATTTTTTATGTATATGCTTACCATTTTTGAAAATGAAGGTGTAGAAATAGAAAATATTTTTGGCCTTTCTTACAAATGGGAACATCATTGTGAAAATTGCATGTATGCATGTACCACTAATGTAGACACTGAAAGATTACTGTATTTAACATTACCAGACTGTAAATCAGTGTCTTTCAATAAATTAGTTAAAGGTGCAAATCAAAACATGGTGTGGCCAATGTAAATCAGAAATGTTATCCACATTATTTTTACAAAAATGTGGACAATACATAATTTTAATGATGCAACGTTGTACAGCTGATGGAAGAAAATTGGATACTTTAATAAAGCAATTTGTAGCAACACAACTGTCAATATCAAGAAGGACTTTTGTAGCAATTGCAATAATTTTCCATGCTGGTCCTTCCACAACATCTGGACATTAAACTGCCTATCTGAAATGTGACAAAGGCTGGACACTTCGTAAGGATTCCCAGTTGGTTTTCAAACAATGTTTGCCTAGGGAATTACCGAATTCCTACCTAATATTTTTAAAGTCAAAGTTTTAGGAAGATAATTCACTCTCTGAGGAATTTATTATTATAATTTAATAGGATTACCATTGGACAATTTACATAAAAAGGAGTGCAAAAATACCATATGGCCTCAAGGAAAGGTATATGTTTGAATTATGGACTTTTTCATGCTCATTGATTAGGTGTATATTTTAAAGCGACAACATTTACAGTTTTTATAAGTTAAAGTTATAAAATTTTGTTAGCCATAAGCATTTCATATATGTGGGATTTGTATTTTCTGGAATTTTACTGAGAATAGCATGTTTTTTTTTTACACAATCTTTTTGATTGTTTTTTTTTTGCCCGCTGTTAAGTGGTGAGTACGACTGAAATCACTATTTCTAGTGAAATTCAATATATTCTGAAAACAGCAAAAAAGGCAAACAAATTACTTTGTTTAAATTATGCTGTGTTGTAAAAAATGTATTATTCCATGTTAGAACTATTTTTTCTTTTCTTTCACATATCCTAATTCTAAAATAAGCAATTTACCCCAATTTACATTACAAAAAAAATCTGAAAAAAATGTGTACCATTTTTAATTTCCATTACTGTGAAGGTAAGTGTAACTAAGTATTAATATGCAGAATGGGCAGATCTGCTAGAAGCTACAAAGTTTGAACAAGTTTTTAAAAACACTCTGTTTATACCTATGTAGTTTTGAAATCTGTCATCGGATATCATGTGACCTCCAAAAAAACACATTTGAGTGGTTCATATTTCCCATTGTACATATTGAATGACCGCAATCATTTCAATCATTCTTCTTTGAGCATCTTTGCAGACAAAACACTGTGCTTACCTTCTATCATTCGCAAGCAATTTTCCAAACAGAAATATGTCACTTTTTGTAACATAGTTATTGCGCAAGACACTCTTTCATATTTACAAAGAGAGGAAAAGGCACTCTGTGTAGTTTTTCTACTGCATGTAAATACAACCTCATCATACACACCACTTTGCGTTGAAAGGGTGTTCTATAAGTGTTGTTGTGCGTGATTGCACTGAATACTCATAGAAGACATCTCCAGGTTTATCAGAAATCATAAATCTCGGTGTGTGTGAATGCTGCACCATTCTCCAATTGGTGTAGAAAAGCACAACAAGGAGAATTGTTTTCATTTCTCCTCATTTTTTAACCTTCAATGCATGCTAAAATGTTCAGCATACATTGAAGGAGAAAAATGTGTTTTCTGATTGTTTTTGTGCAGGAAGGTGTGTCTTCCTGCACAAAAACAAACACCACATGACACAAATATCCTTGCACCATGGTGCAAGGGTGCCTGTGTCACCACATGGCTGCTGTTTAAGCAGCCGTGCAGAGAGATGCATAGATTTGCAACATATTTATGTACATATGTTGCATCCCTGTGGTTCGGACGTACTACAGCACACTGCAGTTAAAGAGGTTGCTGTGTGATGCTGCAGCACTTCCTCATAGTTCTGCACTTATACATTCACTATACACTACTAATACATTATTTCAGTAAATTATACACTACGCATACATCCAACAAAACTTTCACACATGATCATAGAAATATAGCTTTTTTTTAAACAGAGAAATAAGTTCTGAAAATAACTTTTTTTTTTCTGTACTTTTTGGAACAATTTTTTTTTATTTTTTTCGAAAGAAAAAATACAACAGGAGGAACAAAACAGTCAACTTCTGCAAGAAAAAAATAAACACAAGTTTAGCACTGGTTTTGCTTGGCAGATAAGTTCAATTGACTGCTCACCATAACAGAGCAGTTCGTTGCATTTAATGCAACTACTTTTCAGTTTTCCAAATTCTGGACGTATGTCCGGGTGAGTGGTCGATTGTGATGCTGCAGAAGTGCTTGCCACTGCTGGCTGAGGCTGCTGTCGTAGTCTTCTGCATTCCTGCTTGGCCAGGTTCACGGGATGCAGAGTCTTCAGGTGTTTTAACATACTCACAGTCCCACAAGAGTATTTTTTAGATGGATCACTCTGGAAAGTACTCTGACATATTTTACATGTCACTTTAGTTGAATTAGTTTTATTTTGTCCTTCTGGGAAGGAAAAAAAATTCCACACCACAGAGGTGCATCTTTCTGGGCGTGGAGGTTCCACAACAAATTCCTCATTGGACGAATGGTCTGAATGGGATGGTGGCCTGAATGGGATGGTGGCTGCTGTCCAGAAGCCATTGTCTTCAGATAATGAAAAATTGCAGCTGTGGAAATCTTCCCCAAAAAGTTTCTTCTAGTTCTAAGGTGTGAGATGTTCCTCCAAAGAAGCTCAAAGAAGAATGATTGAAATGGGTGGGGTCTTTCAATAGTTAGAATAGGAAGTGTAATGAACCAATCAAATCTCTCTCAGGTCACATGGGATCCACGCACTGTGCGCATAGGCGGCACACACCGAGCGCGAATCCTCGAAATCGCATTTAAAAGGAATATAGGATTAGAAGTAAAAATATATTAATTTTATGAGTTGTTTAGATTATGTTTTCAATTAATATTCACATGAAATACATATATTTTTTGGACATTTAAAATATTTCGCGGGATTCACGCACCCATCGCGTCAAACATGCACATGACGTTTTGCGGAAGCGTGCGAGCGTCGCGTAACGTGCTTTGTACGTGTCGCGTATGGGCTTGGAGTCGCGTACCAGTCGCATAGCAATCGCGCACGAAAATACGTACCCATCGCATACCGTACGTGGATCCTACACTACAATCATAATTATGATTAGTGCTGGAGGGATCGAGAAAGGTGCGCATAGGGTGCGCGAATCCCCAAAAAGGTGTTTAAAAAAAAGTATTAAAAATATAGTTTCAAAAATATAAAAATATATAAAAAATAGTTTAAAAATTAACACTTTTTTTTAAAATCATTTAAAAAAATATATTTTTTAATTTTTAAAATAATTAATTGCAAAAAACCTATGATGGTGAAAAAAAATTAAAAAAAACATTTAAAGGAATTGACACATAAAGATTTAGAAATCCTATGAAAATCATTAAACATCATAGCTTTAGAGACAAGTTATAGATAGGAATTAGCATTTAAAAAACCTTTGAAATTCACTGAAAAACCATAGGTTTCATACACGTTATTAGGAATTAGGATTTGACAAACCTTAGAAATTCACTGAAAAAACCGTAGGTTATTTGAGATGTCAGTGATGTCACTGACCATGTCATGACTGATATAATATGTGATGTCATCAGCAGTGCATTGCGGGGGCGCGAGTGATATTTAGCTGAACTAACTATAACGGGGGAATTTCTAGGGTTTTGTACAAGGGAAATGTCCAGCTAACTATAACGCCCCTGAAACCTATGTTTTTTTGCAGTGAATATATATATATATGTAGGTGTGTGTATATATATATATATATATATATATATATATATACATATAATCTGCATATCTATATAAATACAAATATAAATGCATGCATACATATATGCATACATATGCATGTTATGTACATGAAAGTTTGAAAAACACTAATAAAAGCAAAGCTAAATAGCCACCTAATTACAAACAGAATTGCTTTAACTTAAACGAGGGCAAGACGTATTGCATTTTCAATACTTGTTTACTTTGGTTCCATCAAGAAGGCATTCAGATGTGTCGCACATTTGCCATAAATTCTGAATGTTAGCACTCTAGTTAAGCTACTGCTCACCAGGGAAGTCTGCTGCTGGTATTCAAAGTGCATGTTTCAGTCTGCATGTCAGAATTTTTTCATGAATTAGAAGAGGATTTGAGAAGTCAAAATGTGCCTAATTTTTCTTTCTGCAGCACTAATCATAATTTCTATGGCAAACTGAACCCCCTCATTTTATTCCTTTGTAAATTAAATGTTTTAAGAGTTACCACTTTATTCCAATCAAGATGGCTTCAGGTGTGCCATTCTTTTGTCATAAGTAAGACTGTTAGCGCTCTAGCTGTTCTTTAGAACACTCTGGGACATTCTGTCATTGGGCTATACTTGGGCTACATCTGGGTGATATTTGGGCTACATTTGGGCTCTTGTGTCTCTGGTGGCCATCTTGGGAGACTTATTTGTTATGAAGTTTCCTAATTTCCTCATTTACTACAGTCTCCTCAGTAGGAAATACTTTCAGTTTTTTACTTTGATTCCATCAAGAAGGCATTCAGATGTGTCAAACATTTGCCATAAATTCAAAATGTTAGCACTCTAGTTGCTTATTAGATCACTGTAGTAAAGCTACTGCTCATCAGGGAAGTCTGCTGCTCGTATTGAAAGTGCATGTTTCAATCTGCATGTCAGAATTTTTTCATGAAATAGAAGAGGATTTGAGAAGTCACTCAAAATGTGCTCCAATTTTTCAGCACTAATCATAATTTCTATGGCAAAATGAACCCCCTCGTGTCCTTTTTAAATTAAACTACTCACCCTCTGCCACTCACCCTCTGCCACTTTCCACTCCACCCTCTGCCACTCACCCTCTGCCACTTTCCACTCCACCCTCTGCCACTCACCCTCTGCCACTTTCCACTCCACCCTCTGCCACTCACCCTCTGCCACTTTCCACTCCACCCTCTGCCACTTTCCACTCCACCCTCTGCCACTCACCCTCTGCCACCTTCCACTCCACTCCCTTCTACTCCACTCCCTTCTACTCCACTCCCTTCTACTCCACTCCCTTCTACTCCACTCCACTCCCTTCTACCCCACTCCCTTCTACTCCACTCCCTTCTACCCCACTCCCTTCTACTCCACTCCCTTCTACTCCACTCCCTTCTACCCCACTCCCTTCTACCCCACTCCCTTCTACCCCACTCCCTTCTACCCCACTCCCTTCTACCCCACTCCCTTCTACCCCACTCCCTTCTACCCCACTCCCTTCTACCCCACTCTCTACTACTCTACTATTCACTCTACTACTCACTCTACTACTCTCTCTACTACTCTCTACTACTCACTCTACTACTCACTCTCTCTACTTACTCATCCTCTACCCCTCTACCCACCTCTCTACACCTCTCTACACCTCTACCTTTCTTCACGCACACATATGCATATATATATACGCATATGCATGTATATATATATATATATATATATATATATATATATATATATATATATATATATATATATATATATATATTCACTTAAAAAACCATAGGTTTCACACACGTTATAGTTAGCTGGACATTTCTCTCGTAAAAAAACATTGAAATTCCCCCGTTATAGTTAGTTGAGCTAACTATAACTCACGCACCCGCAATCCACTGCTGATGACGTCACATATTACATCACTCATGACATGGTCAGTGACATCACTGACGACATCACTGACGACATCACTGATGACATCTCAAATGACATCACTGATGACATCACAGATGGCATCATCCATTGAGTATGTGTTTCTGAACAATTTTAATATGTTTAATATATATAGGGAAAGGCCTGTTGAAGAATGAGTGGGTGTACAAGTGTGTAAATGTATGATTTTCTTTGGTGCGTAACTGACTCTATAAGTGAGTCATTAAATGTTGCTTACTGCAGACTAGTGACTAAACTGTGTGAATGTCTGTATGTTTCTGTCTGTTGGTGTATAAGTGGCTGCATGGTTTTGTGAATAGCTATATGAGTGTCTATATGGGTTATCGATTGGTTGTCTGAGTATCTGTATGGGTGCACGAGTGTTAGTGTGGGTAGGCTGTGTGTGACTCTGTGCATAGATGTGTGAGTGGGTGATTCTATGGGTGCATGGTTTTAAGAGTGCATCTGTGATGGACTGTATGGTTGAGCGAGTGTATGTATGGGTGTGTTAGGGAATGAATGTATATCTCAGTGGTACATTTGTGACTAACTACATATGTGAAAGGCAGTATATATGTATGTAAGAGTATATAAGTGGCTAGATGTGAGAATGTGTGATTGTGACAGTGACTGTATGGATGAGTGTGTGCTTTTGTCAATGATTCTAATAGAGCATAAAAATGTGATACTATTTTTGTGAGCAAGGGAACTTGAGTGTGTATAACAGCATAGGTGAGTAAATGGCAGTGTGATTATTTGTATGAATGACTAGGTGTGAGAGTACCTCTATGGATGATTGGTAGTGTGTGAGTGTCTATATAGGTGTGTGTATAAATTCATATGATACTTTTTTATGGAGTGACTGTAACTATGAGTGACTTTACAGGTGAGTGTGTGGAGGTGTATGAAGACCTAAAAGTTAATATGTGGGTATGCAGTTATTGGTATTGCATTATTTATGTTTATGAGAATGGAACTCTAATTTTGAGTTGGTATATCAAAGGTTTTATAAGGGTATGAGAAGATGTGGTAATTTATCACATTGATGACGTCATTAGTGATGTCATCAGTGATGTCATTTGAGATGTCATCAGTGATGTCATGAGTGATGTCACTGACCATGTCATGAGTGATGTAATATGTGACGTCATCAGCAGTGGATTGCGGGTGCGCGAGTTATAGTTAGCTGAACTAACTATAACGGGGGAATTTCAATGGTTTTTTACAAGAGAAATGTCCAGCTAACTATAACGTGTGTGAAACCTATGGTTTTTTCAGTGAATTTGCAAGGTTTTTTAAAAGCTAATTTCTAAATATAACGTGTGTCAAACCTATGTTTTTTTCTGTGTTTTTGCATGGTTTTTTGAATTCTAATTCCTAACTATAATGTGTGTGAAACCTATGGTTTTTTCAGTGAATTTGCTTGGTTTTTTACATCATTTTTTTTCTTTTTCTTTTTTCCTTTAAACACTATGCTACCTATGTGTATATATTCATGGTTTTAATGCATTCTTCAATATATAAAGATTCACCTTTTTCAAATAAATGGTTAGATATAGTTGTAAAACATATTTAATATCTTCAACAAACCTTTAACTTTTTTTTATTTGTAATTTTTTTTACCGTGCTCGTACGGTAAGCTTACCATAAGCGCACGCTGCGCTTTATGTATGGTGAGCGTACGTAATATTTATACTCCGTGTGCGCATGTTTACGCAATTTGCGTACGCGTCCGTACTTCCTACGCGACGCGTAAGCACATGCTTCATACGCGCACGCGCGCGGGCACGTTACGCGGAAGTGTACGAGCGTGCCTGTAATGCGCATGCGCGCGTGTCTTTCGTACGCGCATGTGTACTTTTACCGTACGCGCTCGGTAAGCTTAACGTGCACGTACGGTTGGTCATGTGATCAAGAAACAACACTTTTGATTGGTTTAAACTACTTTCAGTTCCAGAATCTTCCTACACCACACCCATTCCCCTCATTACTGCTTGTGATTCCCTAGGAGAAGGAGCTGAATTGTCTTTGGGATACAATGGCAGAGCAGCAGACCTCTTTTTACATTTCCTGAGGGGCAGAAAAAGGTAAATGCTTCTTTAGTTCCCTGCTCACTTTGTGAGCGTGTGTTATCTATAGGTAATCCTAGAAAGAAGTATTCCTTTGGTAATCACACTATGTTGAGACACCTTAGGGATGTTCATCCAAGGACTTTTGCTCGACATACTGAAGCAAACCCTTCAGTAAGTCAACTGAGCACATCCGCAGAAGCTCAGCCGAGTACATCTTCGGCAGCTCAGCCGAGCACTTCCTCTGCGGTGGGAGCATCCCCCTCTTCTGCTCCTCTGGAAACGAACCCTCGATTTCAGAGGGTACAAATAAGGAGCACCAGATGTTATGGTCTAATTGTTCATGGGGAGACCAGTATTTACCTAATAAACAATAAGATAGACCAGCACATCTGTGGTCCTTGTTAATATTCCCATTCATTCTTTCTTTCCTCTGTCCCTGTATTAACACAACGGCTCTTTTAAGAGCCAACCTTACCTCAAACTTTTTTTTAAATTTTTTAATACAACGGAAATGAGAAAAGCAGATAGAGGAGAAGTGAAAAAAAGGGAGCATGAAACTAAATGTGTGATAAATACAGAAATTTCACACTTACCTGACCAACAAAATAACTTATTTATTAATAAAACCATCATATTTATAAAAAAAAGCTGACCCTTTCCTACAAATGCCATTCTTACAGAACCGGACCAACACAAATAAAATCTCTGACAACAATTCCTGTGTGCACACAGACTCGGTTTGATTCTAGGCACAAAACAGTATTCCTCGGTGATACCAGTACACCTTAACTTATGATGAAAACATTCTCCATAATATTTTACAAGTTCAAGACAGTTAAATATCTCCCAAACCACAAAATGTAAAACATAACTTTTAAAGAAGAATCACAATTCTAATATTTATATCTAAAATCACCACATACATCCCGTCTCAAACTCATATCTCACCTTTAAAATTAGTTAGTTGAGAAAGAAATGTGGCACTCAAACAGCAGATTATCAGAGTCAGAATCTCAGAGCTGTACACCTCTCTCCTCCCACCAGAACCAGTAAATGGCAATGTTTCCCTCACTTTTTTCACACATATACATGTTAATTACAAATCTCAGTGCTTCCAACATTTTTTCAAATGAAATCACACATTTCTATTGGTTGAAAACTTCAACCCCTTTCCAAATGAACCCTTCCCCCAACTTGACTTCTGCCTGCTACCATAGCAACAGCTCATGGAACACTGGTGTGAGCAGAGAGGTCAGGAGTTCAGCACACAATGTTTCTATTCTAAAGAGCAAGAGTGCTTCACCTGTCAAACCTAACAGCAAATCCAAATTAATCTTCTGTGGGAACACAATTTTCTGAACCAATACAAAACATGCTTCTAAAAATGTACACATACAGCCTAGTTTTAACTGTAAAATGGTTTGAATCAGCCAATGAGTTTTTTATAAAAAAAAATATGTTTGCCTCCATTTTACAACTGTCTTTCATTTCATATTGCCATTCTACTGAAAGACACCTCCTGAGTGCATCCAGATCTCCTTGGAAGATGTTCACAGTGTGGATTGTAGGTCACAGCTATGTCTTCTGGAGTGAAAAGTATGCAGAGAAAACAGATATGGTGAGAGACCTTGCTTTGCCAAATGTAGACATTAAATGGATTGGTCAGAGAGGGTTAAAGTGGCACCAATTAATGCCTTTGGTGAAAACCTTTCTACATCTCCCACAGCCTAACCTTATTATTGTGCACTGCGGTGGAAATGACCTAGGCACTTTAACTGGGGTAGGTCTGGAAATGCTTGTTAAGGACACCTTTGTGCAATTGATGTCGCTTTTTCCTCAATCTGCCTTTGTATATTCTAATAGATGCCAAAGGCAAAAGTGGAACTGGTCCAACCAATTTTGTCCACAGATTGACAAAGCAAGAAAGCACGTCAACAAATCTATTTCTGCTTTCCTCAGAGACTATGGTATGGGTTCTATATACCACAACAACTTGCGTTACAACATGCAAGGCCTTTATAGAGGAGACGGTGTACATTTCACTGATGAAGGCAACAGAGTCTTCCTCTTGAACTTTAGACTCTGCATCGGTACTTACTTGTAGGTACCACAAAAAAAACACTTCATAAACACAACGGCTCTTTTTAGAGCCCCCTAATATCTAAACACTTAAATTTGATTTTTACTTCTATTTTTTTTATTGTTTTTTTTCTGCCGTGCGTGTACGGTAAGCTTACCGTACGCGCACCCCACGATTTTTTTAAAGAAATTTTAAAAGTATTTTTCATACTTTTGGGACCTTCTTGGACCCCCTGACAAACGCTAGGGGGTCTGCAACTCTCTTCGTTGCCCCCTTTTCCCGTTCTCCACCTTTGTTTATCAGTGTGAGACACACTAAATGGCGGCCGACACTTCCTGATTTCGACCGATTCGAATGTTTACAGTCATGTAACCACCAATCAGAATTAAGCTCGCGCACGGCAGCGTGCGCGCACGGTAAGCTTACCGTACGCGCTCGGAGCGCGCTTATAGATATATATATTGATTTAAATGCTATTTTCTCAGGAAATACTGAACAGATTTACACCAGACCTGCAAAAGGCACATCCCTGACCTGAGGACTACCTCTCTGCCAAATTTCAAGTAATTCTGTTCAGCCGTTCGGGCTGTAGCTTGGACTAAAGGTCCTATGGAAAAATGCATGGGGTAAACACGTTTTGGGACTCCCCCTTTTTCTCAGCCCCCGCTTGACGAATCCCCCCCCCGAGACTTTCAGGGTAGGAGCGGAGCGCCCCACCTATTTTGAAAATTTCGCGAGGATTCGACAATCGACGCCAAAGTTATTCAAAATAGAATGTTGCGGATTTCCGATGCAAACACGGTCCTAACTATAACTATCTACTGGCGACCGCCAGTAGATAATATATTCATACATATATAAACATATATAATCTGCATATCTATATAAATACAAATATAAATGCATGCATGCATATACGCATACATATGCATGTTATGTTCATGAAAATTTGAAAAACACTAATAAAAGCAAAGCTAAAAAGACACCTAATTACAAACAGAATTGCTTTAACTTAAGAGTGCAAGACCTATTGCATTTTCAATTCTTGTTTACTTTGGTTCCATCAAGAAGGCATTCAGATGTGTCACACATTTGCCATAAATTCTGAATGTTAGCACTCTAGTTGCTCATTAGATCACTGTAGTACAGCTACTGCTCACCATGTAAGTCTGCTTCATATACATGATAGCACCTCATTAAAAAGCATTGCATTTAATTGAAGGTTTTAAGACTTTAGTTACATTATAAATAATGTGTTGATGGTACCATACTCATTTTAGGAATTGTGGTGTGTTCTAAGTTGATTTTACCATGTGAAAAAGCCTTCTGCTGTGATATCATGAATCATGTTTGAGAGAAAACTATTTTCTCATGCTTTTCCCACAGAGGTTTGGAAGGTGATCTATAAGCTAAACGGAGAGCATATTTTCTGTAAATTCACATTATCTTTCTCAGTCATGTGAGAATGAAGTCTGACATTCTCAGTAAAACATGTACATCCAACAAGGGCAGAGACTGTCAGTTGATTCCTTTGTGTTCTACTGCAGCTTCCCAGAGTGTTCCAAACAACAACTAGAGCGCTAACAGTCCTACTTATGACAAACGTATTGCACACCTGAAGCCATCTTGATTGGAATAAAGTGGTAACTCTTAAAACATTTAACTTAAAAAGGAACAAAATGAGGGGGTTCATTTTGCCATAGAAAGTATGATTAGTGCTGCAGAAAGAAAAATTAGGGCACATTTTGAGTGACTTCTCAAATCCTCTTCTACTTCATTACATGATTCTGACATGCAGACTGAAACATGCACTTTCAATACCAGCAGCAGACTTCCCTGGTGAGCAGTAGCTTTAACCCCTTCCATGCCCATGACGGAACGGTTCCGTCATGAGCATCGGTTGCGCTGTGCTCATGACGGAACCGTTCCGTCATGGCCCCGCCCGCGCTCGAACCCTTCAGCACCGCGGGGGAATTCCCGCCGCGCTGAAGGGGTTAATACAGTAATGAGCAACTAGAGTGCTAACATTCAGAATTTATGGCAAATGTGTGACACATCTGAATGCCTTCTTGATGGAACCAAAGTAAAAAACTGAAAGCATTTCCTACTGAGGAGACTGCAGTAAATGAGGAAATTAGGAAACTTCATAACAAATAAATCTCCCAAGATGGCCACCAGAGACAAAAGAGCCCAAAGGTAGCCCAAATATCACCCAGATGTAGCCCACATGTAGCCCAATGACAGAAGTCTGCAAAACACTTATTTTTTGTGTATTTGCAGTTTTATATAGTGCAGACTTGTCAGGTATTGGAGTGCTTTACATGAGCATTGGTTACATCACACAAGATCAAATTCATTTTGGTTGTAGACATGGGGAGATTATGTGATTTGACCAGAATCACAGAATGTTGAGCTGAAGCAGAAACTCCAACCTGGTTCCCCAGTTGCAAAGTCTGCAGCTCTACACCACATCCTCTCCCCTAGGTGCAACATTTAATCAAGTGGTCAACTGGATGAAAAAACAAAGATTACAAATAATTTAAAAGTTCTTTGTCGCCATTTGAAAACTCAGAAAATCTGTCCTCATTTTAGTTTTTTAGAGCACTAACCATAATTTTGATGCAAATAAGACCCTCTCATATATGTAATTTCTAAAGGAAATGCTCTAGGTATTACAGTTTTGATTACATCAAGATGATGTCATGCGTTCCACACTTTTGTAATAAATATAGAATGTTAGCAATCTAGTTGTTCATTGGGATACTGTTGAGAGGCAGAGGCCAGGGGCACGGACTCTGAAAATTGAAGGCAGGTAAGAGTGCAGAGGCAACAATTTGACCACACTGGGCAGGCAGGAAGGGCAGTGGCAGCACAACAGACTATGAAGGGCAGTGGAAAGGGGGACAGGGGCAACAAACAAACAATACAGGACTAGCAAGAGAGGCTGTGGCAAAATAATAGACCATTGTGGGCAGAAGGAAGAGGCAGTGGTAGTACAACCATACATGCCAACAGACCCGTTTCAGCCAGGAAACGTCCAATGTTTTTAAGCTCAAATGGGCTTTATTTGATCTATCTCCCGTCTACAATCTCCTCTTTTTCAATGCAACTCAAAGGGGAAAATCAATACCCCAGTTTTTTTTCAAAATCTCCCTCTTACCAAGTTCAAAATGTTCGCAAGTATGGTACATTGGATCATGGTAGGCAGGAGGAATTGGGGTAGGGACATGGACTCGGATAACAGAGGACAGAAGGGACATGGAGAGGTGCACCAAACTGACCCTAAAGGGCAGGCATCAGGTTTTGCAGCAGAACAATACAGCATGCGGGACGGGAGTGCAACACAACAATCCATAGAAAGCAATAGGGAGGGGACAGGACCATGCACATGGACAACAGAGAACAGAGGGGAAAGAGGCAATGGTAGCTAGCTGACCACAATGGACAGACAGGAGAGAAAGCTGCAGCATAACAGACCATAAAGGGCAGGAGGGACGGATCAGGGGCAATGGAACAGACAAGCCAGGAGGGAGGTAATAGGGGTCTGCACATGGAAACAGAGGGCTGGGGGCAAGGGGGCAGGGCAGGAGCAGCAAGATGACCATGGAGGTCAGGCAGGATGGGCACTAGAAACAAGACACACCATGGAGAGCAACAATGAGACTAGGATGGCATACACAGACCATGGAGGGAAGGTGGGAGGGGGTCAGGGGCAGCTAGCTGACCACACAGGGAAGGTGGGAGGGGCCATGGCAGCACAGAAAACCATGCATGGCAAGCGGGAGGGTTAGTGGCAGCACAATGGCTATGATGGGCAAGAAGGAGGGTGCAGGGGCATGCACAAAGGACCATGGAGGATAGAAGGGAGGGTCAGGACCTGGGCACAGACAAGAGAGTTCAGGGGAAGGGGCCTCACAACAGACCGCGTGGGGCAGGCAGGAGGAGCAGTTGCAGCACAACAGACCAGGGAGGGCAGAAGGGTGTGGCAGTAAAATGGACCATGGAGGACAGGAGGAAGGGGATGGGGCATGGCATGTGGACAGGCAGGGTGGAGGTGGCAGTGACAGGTTACAGTCATCTGACAATGCTAGGCAGGTGGGAGGGGAGTGGCAGCTCAACAGAACACTCAGAGTAGATAGGAGTGGCAGGTCCATGGAACATGGTGGGCAAAAAGGATGGAGCAGGGGCATGCAAAAAGACAGCAGAGGGCAGGGGGAAGAAGAACAGGGGCAGCAAGCTAAGCACAGAGGCTAAGCAGGAGGTCAATGATGGGTCATAGAATTGGGCAATGGAGGGCAGGAGGAGTGGACTGGTACATCATGCTAAATGGAGGGCAGTGGCAGCACATCAGACCATGCATGGCAGGAGGGAGGAGGCTAGTCCATGGATTCAGACAACAGAGGATAGGGAGGAGGTGGATGGGGCAGCAAGCTAACTGTTCAGAGAAGGTGGGTATTAGGAACTTTATTGTTTTTAAAATGTGCGTCTGTGTGAACAACTTAAAATATGAACAAGTATGCAGCATAATCTCACTTTTATTCAGGAAGAAGAGGACGTTTGTGACTGTGACTCCGGGCTCACTTGGCAGAAACACCCCCTGACCCTCCACCTCCATCGCAAAATGTAATGCCCGTGAAAAGGGTAGGTGGACGCAGTGTTATATAGAACATAGTCCTGAGAGCACGATTGAAAATGAAAACTAGATATAGTATATGGTATAAACTATGCACCAAAAAGTGTGATACAAGATGAACCGGGGCGTGAAATCTAATATGCAATACATTGTGCACAATGACGGATTCATTGGAGAGCACGAGGTAGCACAGGCACTAGCGCGTGCTATGCGATATGCGCCTTGGAGTGTAATATGCACAGGGCAGTGTTGTGCAACCTAACTAGTCTCTAAAGTTGTAATATAAAATATGTGCTTGGGAGTGTAATGTTGCATATGCACTGTGACAAAGATATGGATCCCCGATTGTAATATGTATGGCATAGCGCTGTGAGTTATAACATAGGCATCGAGGAAGGCACATTAGATGGGGCAATATAACCCGTGCGAAGGCAAGTGTGGCATGACATATTCACGGGGTGGTGTAACAGTGCACATGGGCTAGAGAGTGTCATAGCATATGCACTAGATGGTGGAATACAACACAGAGGTGTGTGGCACTCGGCAGGCACTGGTGGGTGTAACACAGCATTGGGCTTAGCCAGGAGCACGCTGTGACTCTCAAGTGAGGTTCGTCTCCTTTCCAGAGAGTAGAATAAAAAGTATTACACATCCGGCGGTGGATGTGTGTTTGATTGACCGTGAGGGGTGTTTCTTGCATAGTTTGGGCGAATTTTTGTCGAATCCCCTTTGAATGGCTTGGTGTGGGTGTGTATTAAATGTGCCCGTCAATAGCTACCCATGTTTGTATAAATAAACGACAAGGGTGTCTACTTGGAGAGTACCCACCGGCGGGGGCGCCGGGATTAGGCATGGTGGGGCATCAGACACGTCAGAGCTTCACTAGCGGTCCCCGGGGCAGATTAAGGTCTTGGGAGGGCCACATTTATTTTTTTCAACAAAAAAAATTAGGATGCAGGCCCTGGGGGATGGGGTCCCCAGGGCCAATAAATTAGAAATAGAAGGGGGGCCACACAGCCCTCCTTCTTAAAAAAATAAAATATATATAAAAGACCGGCATCGCGCCAGAGGCCATGCCCCCTCCTTGCAGCACTCTGCAAACGTGCCCCCTGGCCAGTTGTAAGTTGGGGAATCAATTCCCCTTCAATACTGAGGGCCAACTAGCCCAACAGGTATCTCCAGTATGCGCCAGGGAGCTGCATTGCAGACAGGTGTTCTGAGGCCATGCCCCTTTTTACACCTCTATGCAACGCAGCTCTGTGGCGCTTACTGGAGGTACCTAGTGGTCTAGTTTGACCCTAGGGACCCTTAGGATTCAAGGGGACATAATCTCTCAACTTAGAACAGCCACAGGGCGCGTTTACACAGTGGTGAAGGGAGGGGATGGGGCCTGAGGTGACGTGTGCAAACACGCCCTGTGGCGCGTTTTAAGAGTTAGTTTTAATCCCCTGCCCTATTATATACTAGGGGCTTACAGAGGAGGTCATGCTAATCACAGGTGGACCCCAACGCATAGTGTTCCCTAGAGTATGTAGGTGTTTTCACTGCATTCTGAGTGTCTTAACATAGCACTGGCTCTAGGACTGGTTAGTCAGACTCAGTTACCACCAGTATCCGTCTGAAAAAGTTGAGGGTACAGGATGATTTTGCAACAAGCCTTCTTTCTGCTCTTCTGTTTGTTCTTTCTGCATGTTATCCTTCTTCCTGCACTTTTCTTCGTCTTTAAGGACTTCTGTTGCTTCTTTCTGCATTTCTTTTTTTTCTTTCTGTGCCTTTTTTCTTCTTTCTTCACATGTCCTATCTCTGTAGGCATAGTTAGAAATTAGAATTTAAAAAAACTTTGAAATTCACAGAAAAAACCATAGGTTTCAGGGGCGTTTTAGTTAGCTGGACTTTTCACTCGTACAAAACCATTGAAATTCCCCGTTATAGTTAGTTGAGCTAACTATAACTCGTGCACCCGCAATGCACTGCTAATGACGTCACAGATGACGTCACAGATGACGTCACAGATGACGTCACAGATGACATCATCCTTGTGATATAGTGGCAGACCTCCTCTCCCCCTAATATAACCTTTGATACACACATTCAAAAATAGAAACTCAAATTTTCAAAACAATGGACATATCAATACCAGTTACAACGTATTCAGTAATTCTAAGATCCACATACACTCATTCACCAACAGCCCTATACAGTCACTCATACATGTACTCACTCATCATATATACTCATACACCTATACATCCTGTTACTCAACGCCACTCATCCAGAGTTACTCGCACACAGTCACTCATGCTAATAAAGAATCAAACATCCATTTACTTGCATATACAGTTATACACACACCACCACACTTACTTCTATAGAAACGTACACGTACTTAGTCTTTTAAACAATCACTTATAGAAACGCCTACCTATTCATACAGGAACTCTTTCAATCTCTCACTCTCACATATACTCACTTATATACACCAATAGTCACATATACTAGTTTAAAACATGTGTAGTTACTCATAAAGACACTATTGAGACAGTCATTCACTCACTAACACACCCATGCACACTCATCCACCCATACAGTCCTGCACACATGCTGTCTTCAACACATACAGTGAGTCACTCATTCATGCACCTATGCACTACGTAATAACTCCCACCGAACCATACAGACACCAGACACTCATACTGATACTCAAAAAACCAACTAATAACCTATATAGACACTCATGTAGCTACTCACCAACCCATGCAGCCACTTATACACAAAGTGAGAGACCGATACAGATATTTACATATTTAAACATTACTCACTAAGCCATGTATTCACTAAGATACACTTAATCAGTCAGTTATACAATCAATTTTTCAAAAACAAATCATCCATTTAGACACTTATATACCCATTTATTCTTCCATCGACCTTGAGATATACATATATAAAACATATGTAATTTCCAGAAAAACACACATTCACTGGATGATGTCATCAGTGATATCATTTGAGATGTCATCAGTGATGTCATGAGTGATGTCACTGACCATGTCATGAGTGATGTAATATGTGATGTCATCAGCAGTGCATTGCAGGCGCGTGACTTTTAGTTAGCTGAACTAACTATAACGGGGGAATTTCAATAGTTTTGTACGAGTGAAAAGTCTAGCTAACTAGAATGCCCCTGAAACCTATAGTTTTTTCAGTGAATATATATATATATATATATATATATATATATATATATATATATATATATATATATATATATATATTTTCCATTTGGTATTCTCTTTTGTGCCTTTATCCGGACCAAAAGGAGGGTGTTGTGTGTTTCCTGCATGGCCCATTGTAGTTTAGCCTAATTGTGCATGCCGTAGGCTGCATTTTCCTTTGCACACATTACTATAAAAAACACACTTGCTTTTGTGGCACATTGTATTTTCATACAGAACCTGCATATGTTTTCATGTTCTGTTCTTTTTCTGGGATTTAGTCAGCACACCATAGACAAGGTCAAATAACAATGTGCCTTGTTATTTTCTTTGGTCAGGCACTAGCACCTGGATACAACATGAGAATTCAGCTGCTGTTTCTGAGCACACATGTCTTGTCATATAGATGAGCCCAGAGGTCCAAAAAAGCACACTTGGAGTGAAATTTGAGACAAGAGCACTGCCTCAACTGAGATGTCAAACATCTGTGTATGCTTAGGTACGTGGTCTGTCACTAATCCCAGAGACCTTTGACATATAATAATTTAGCTTCAGTAGAAAGGGAGGGGGTTTAGGCTATTCGGTCTTAGAACATGACAGGGCTTTTCATGGTATACAATTTATTGAGCTTACTAACTGTATTTTTAGTCTCCATTTGCTTTCTAATTGTTGCATGAATATTGCATTTTAGAGCATTATAATTTAAATAAATAATCTAAACCTTATTTGTGTATCTTGCTCATCTTATTGTGAATCTTGCTCATCTTATTGTGAAAAATTGAGAGAGCGGAAGGGTGTGTCCTTTTAACGTGATCTTTAAGTGGGTCGAGAGGGTTGTATTCTGGGTTGCAAATTCACTTGTCTCTCTGGTAAGGTTAGGAGGGCAAGTGAGGCACTATAGCTAGTTGGACTCTGGCTCATAGATGCCGCGTTGGTATGGTACCTCTGTCCCTATATGCCAATGTTTTATGGTCCCAAGCATAGTTCTGTTTGTGAACAAAATTCCTGAAACACTTTATCACAGACTGTGACCTTGTAGCATTAAAAATACACAAGTCCCTATTCCCCACTGCACCATCCAAGATTTAATTCTATGGCTCTCTGATTACACAAAGACCTCTGCAGTGCATTGACTAATAGATGTTTCATAATATACTATAGTGCATTTCCTGCTAATAACTTTTTTAATGTATTTTTCATGTAAGCTGTCCATTATGTTATATGTAGCTACCCGACACTTAAAGACCTAAAAACATTCCAGAATATTCCGTTTTTAGCCACATCTTTGACCCTGTCCCATATTCAGACTTTCAAGGCCCTCTAGCCCCCCGAAACATGACTGAAGTCAACAGCAGCAGCAAAATAATATATAAAGGTTTTTGCTAAATTACAAGTTTCTGTTTTCAAAATGTTAAAATTAAAAATCTTTTCGGATAAACTGTATGGAAGAAGATTTCCCCCCTGGATTTAAATAAAGCATCCTATTTGGACCTTATAATTTATCATTAATGATTGAAAATGGTATGGTTTAATTATGATGAATGATGTTCAGCAACCTTCAGTTCTATACAGCTGTAACATCCAAGCCGTCAACATCTCATAAAAAATATGGTTCTCCTCGGATGCCTTGCACTAAAGTTGCAGCCCATGCCATTATACCTGGGACCACTGGAAATAGGCAATTGCATAGCTGCAGCAATTTTAGCAAAGTTATAAATTTGCCGCATTTGCCACATAATAAATCATCTAACACAATCTGCTGATTTTAAATTAATACTTTTTTTTTTATACACAAAAGGTTACAAAGTTACTGAAAAGCCAGCAACACATGTTGCTGCACAGTAGAAGGCCCTTTGAAAAGCAAGCTGGACTGGTCACCTTTTTGTCGCTTATGGCTATATTTGGGCATTACGCTGGTACTAATGAGGTGCAAACACCGATTGACTGTTTCTCTAGAGAAAAACAGGCCCACCCATCACATTAATTTAGATAGGCGTTATCTGAATAAGTTTTGTCAAAAATAAAATACCATTGTGCATTTTTATTTACTTCTATTTGGATAGTTGTTTTCTTTTTTAAGTGAGTGGTAAGCCTCAGTCACCCACAAAACTTTGGTTTGCAAACATTAGCTAATATCATTTCCCCACTGTAAAAATGATTTGCCAGTGTTTATGGTTGTCGATGATGAGGAGTTTCTAGATTCAAGAGATTTTTTGTCAGGACAGTGTGCTAAAGCTTAAAAAAACTTATGACAGAGAGTCTCACAATTAAAAAGTTTAAAGACCTTTGCTCTAAGCCCATGGGACTAAAAGTTGTTTTAAAAAAAATATAATAATTATTTTCACCACAAACTAATGTGTGCAAGATCATAAACGCCGGCAGGCTTAACTCACAAACAGGACCGCAGTATTCTGTTAACATGGTAGTTTTTCAGTTAGTGGTTACAACAGCATTAAGATGCCAAACACTGAGCCGGAAAAAACTGCAGCCAAAACAGAGGCACCAAAAATAGGAGGGCTGAATGCGAAAAGTTAGGGGAGAACAACATCAAAGATGCCAGGTCCAAAAGGCAAATAACCAAACCCCTCAAAAAAGCCATCTCAGCTGATAGCAGCACTAATGATGGGGAAACACATCTGACTACCTTGCAATATAAGAAGCCAATATTTATTATAATATTCCCAAACAAAAGCAGATTTTGGGATGTATAGATGCCAGCCGCCACCTAACACCATCCCGCTTGCAGTTGGTTGTGATGTAGCTTTTGAATTCACATATCCAAAACTGAAATTTCTGAGGCTTCAAATATGCCAGAGGAATTAAGGCATGGTCAGTTGCACAAGCCGTCCTACCTTCTAGGCTGCCCCAGTGAAAGTGATCTGTCACCAGTTTCTTAACCTCTCTTAGGCTGACCTCTACTTCTCATTGTTGCTCTATCCACGGTCACGGTAATAATTTTTGGGGACCCTGGGCTAGACAGTTATTTTTGAGTGACATTTTCTGAGAATGTAATATCCATAAGATGACACAAGTACACATGAATAATGCCAAAGTTCTTACCCAGGATCCTTATGAATATGTCTTAAAGCAGATTAAATACACCCAACACCTTGTCAGACGAGAGTCCATAATCGAAGCCTTTGTGACTAAACAAAGATTTTTAAATAAATCTATTTAGGCAATGCATAACAAACCAATGAGCTCTGACAGACAACTCAGAGGCAGGACAAAAGTCCATCAAAAGAAATGCACCTCATTAGAAAGAGCCGGCAAAAACTGTGCCACTAAAAAGTGAGCTGCCAAGTAGTGCCCCGCCAAATACTGAGGCACCAAATACAGAGCAGCCAAATACTAAGCTGTATAACACAGCCACCAAAAACAGTCACTAAATAAAGCATGATTAAAGGCTAAAATTTTGAGGAAAACCATGCCAAAGATGCCAGGTCTAACAGTCCAAAATTCAACCCCCCAACCCCCCCCCCCAAACTACTCCAAAAGTCAAGCCATCTCAGCTGGTAGTTGTAATGAAGACGCAATACAGCCAACTACCTTGGAATATATTAAGTCTAGAACTATCATAATATACCCAAATTAGGAGGCTGTAGCAGCAGGAGTATGTGTGTCTAAAAAGCAAGCAACATCCTCCTTGCAGTGGCTTGTTATGGAGATTCTTTTATTTACAGTTCCAGTTATTACATTGATGACGCTCCAACCACGCCAGAGTAATACCTTTTAAAGGGCAGTTGCTCAAGCCGCCCTAGCTTGTAGGCTACCTACAGGGAAAGTGATTTTTCATCAGTTTCTTAACCTCCATTTTCAGGCTAACTCGACCTCTTTCTGTTGCTCTATCCACTATCTTCTTATCAATTTTTTGGAAGCCAGGGCAAGACGTTGCAGTGATTTTTTAGTCACATTTTCTGAAAAGTTTAATATACAGTTCAATGGCCTTGAATTTGCAGATATTGAGTTATAAAATTGAGATTTCGAATGGGGGCAGAACTCCATAAAATGACAAGTAAACATGAATCACACTAAAGTCCTTTCCCTGGATCCTTTTGAATATGTATCTTAAAGTTGCTTAAAGATGCCCAGCACATGGTCAGAAGGGATTGCCATTTTCTAAGCCCATGCTACAAAACATTTTTTTTTAAATATATTTTTATTTAAAAAAATTCAACAAAAACTAATGTGGAAAAGACCATAAGCACTGGAAGACTTAACTCAGAGACAGAACAGCTGTATTCTGTTATAAAAATGGAGGTAAAGTTAGTGGGAATAACAGCATGCCCATCCAAAGAAATGCCAAATACCGGTCACTGTTGCTCTACCCACTGTCATCTTAATTTTTGGAACTCTGGGCACGATATTACCGTGTTTTTGATTTACATTTTCTGAAAGAATAATATACAGTTCAATATGTGGGCTAGGCATGGGCAGAGGTCGCACCAGGCAGTTCTCCATGGAGAGGCAAAAAAATCTACCACGCTACTTGGAGTTTCACGGGGGGCAGAGTTTCCTGACACACCTGCTCGTGTTGTGTTTTCCCATGAATTATATGCAGAGCAAACGCTGCAAATTGTGCGTGAACAGCACCATGCTGCTTGCATCGGCACAGCCATCTTGATTTCTACTGTTAATGGTGCTGTCCCTGTAGTTTAATCCCTCTTTAAACTTTGTAATCGTCTGTACTCCTAATTAATCTACCCCTAATTTTTATATATTGTATTAGTCTGTGTTTTTCTGTTTGTGAATCTGTTTAAAATTTATTCTCATGACTTTTTTTGCTTATTTTTTCCATTTACATCATTATTTCTTCTTTTCTTTCTTCACCTGTTTCAATATTACCTAACCCACCCAGCACCATGGCAGAACAGGGCAACCAGTGGAGTGGCAGTGACAGGCCTGTCCGAACAGCCAGCAGCTGCCACCTACCATGCAGGGGTGCGGCTACCCAGGTATGAAGGAGGTGGCAGCATTAGTTTTTGGGGGGGGGAGTACCACCTCCCCTCCATGATGGCAGCAGGCCCGGCAGTGGATACCCCCTACAGAAGCATGGAGGGAAGGTGGTGCGCCACAAAAGAAACTAATGCTGCTACCTCCTTCATACCTGGGCAACTGCGCCACCCGCATGGAAGGTGGCTGCTCATAGACCGCGCTCGGGAGGATGCGTCGGTGCATGCGTCACACCAGTCAGCTACATCGCATCCTCCAGCAGCTGATGCACTGCTGGGTGGACATTCTTGACCAGGATAGGACTTGCTTGACCTGGTCTGTATATAGATCCCTGTACTTATATTTGTTGTGCTGCTTATGTTCTGCAGTGCAAAAATGTTTTACCCAAATAGCATGTTGCCCACATTCAGAGGTAAGTTACGTTAAGTTTACATTAAGATTATTATGTGGTCAACTTAATCATACTCATTTTCGGCGTTTGCTTTGGCTGATTAATTGAGAAGCCATTTCAGACTCTTCTGTCCTCCTGTCATCATAGTGATGTAAGTGATATCATACAGTTAGTGCTCTCTGTGACTTTCTCTCTGTAGCTTGTACACTTGCATATATGCATTGCAAAAAGGGGAGACTGAGTTGGTCCATTAAGGGGGGTGAGGAATGAGAATACAATAAAAGATAATTCATTCATTGCAATGCATTAGTTCCAAATTTAGTTTTTATTAAGAAAATTTGGAATAGAGATTTTAGGATTAGCATTGCCAACTCAACAATAGTCCATATCCTCAAAACTAGTACTATAGGCAATCTGTTTTAGAGTCCATATCCTCAAAACTAGTACTATAGGCAATCTGTTTTAGAATAGTATAATGTGACTGTACTTGCGGGTCATAATTTTGTGGAGTTTAACCAAATCACTAATCTATTTTAATTTTCTTTCACAAAGAAGGGCAAGAAGAGGGATGTTGGGGGGTGGATCCGGGAGTAGCTGGTCAGGAGGCACTGACCTCAGACACCCCTGCTGAGGGCTCTGCTAACCCCAGTAAGTCCTATTTATTAACATTTCCCAAAATTTGAGTTTTAGGATTGCTGTGGTCTTAGGGTAGAATCTTGGGGTATTGGAATGTTGGAGCTGGCTTCCAGATCGGGAGTTGTTACCTGGAGCCTGGTGTTGCTGGTGAGAAAATAAAGTTGCTCTGACACCCTTATCTGACTTCTTTCCACATGGCTATGAGAATGGGATATGAACCCACGCATGCAAAGCACAATGTATTAGCTCTGCCTACTATGCTACTTTTAAAATGTTGACTTGTTTATTTTTTTTTACACTGTTTTTCCAACTCGCCTATCCAATTTTAGTTTCATTTCTGTTATCTCTGCATTCATTGTTTCCTTATTTCATGTTTTTTATTTTGTTAGCCGACTTTTACTGGTCTCTAGTTCTTCTATCTTCTTGGTAATATTTCACTCTCCCCTTTATAGTTTTTGGTACTGAAAGACTAAGAACTCATTTTAGGCCCTTTTCTGTCAACTGTTGGATTTGGAGCAAGAACATGAAAGCCTTCTCAACAAGCATACATGGTGAGTATTTAAAATACTAGCTTACTTGGGCCTGCAATCTTCACAGTAAAAAAGAGTGGCCATGGACCAACCCCCATTTTGTGCTTTGTAATTCATGGCTGGTAAGTATGAGGTCCCATTGCATATGCCAACCAATACCATATGTCTTTCATTGATCATTATTCTACCCCTTCATTGTGCTTCAATGACTGAGTCATCATGATAATTATAGGTTACAGTTCTGCCCCGCTATTACGTAAAGTTTTTATTTTGCTGCACTTCCTTTTCTAACATTTTCAACTATCAAAAAGCACAGAGTGATATTGTTGTTAGCAGATACTGCTGTGTTTACCAAACTGTAGTTAAGTATATATTGCGGTTGTATTTATTTGATTGAAAAAATTAAGCGGAGGTGTATTTGGCATAACAGCATTAAGTTCTCCATCAAAAGAAATACACCACAATAGAAAGAGTGCCAAAAACAGAACTGCCAGAGTGCCGCCAAAGAGTGAGCCCCCAAAGAGTTGAAGGCAAAAGGTTTGGGGACAACCACGCCAAAGATGCCAAGCCCCACAGGACAAGAACCAACTACCTCCAAAACAAATCAAGCCATCACAGCTGGCAGTAGTACTGAAGGGGCAACATATCTGACTAGCTTGGAATATAAGAAGTCAAGAACTATCATATTGTACCGAAATAAAGAGTAGATGGCAGCAGGTATCTATGCCTCCCAAAAGCTAATACCAGCCTCCTTGCAGTGGCTTGAGTAACTTAAACATAAAATTCTAATTCTGCCATTGTTAAAGCTGAAAATGGCTAGAGGAATTAAGACATGGGCAGTTGCTCTAGGCATCCTACCTTCTAGGCTACCTACAGGGAAAGTGATCTTTCATCACTTTTTTAACCTCTATTTTGGAGTTACCTCTCACTGTCTTCCAATCCACGGTCACATTAATTTTTCGGAATCCTGGTCAAGACACTGCATTGAAGTTTAAGCAACATTTTCTGATAGTTTAATATACAGTTAATTATGTGGGCTTGAATTTACAGATAGAGTAATAAAATTGAGATTTCGAATGGGGGCAAAATTCCCTAAGATAACACAATTAAACATGAATAATAGGAAAGTCATTACCCAGGATTCATATGTATATATGTCTTAATGTGGTTTAAAGACGCCCAACACATTGTCAGACAGGATCACCATTCTATAGCCTGTTTAACTAAACAAAGATTTTAAATAAATATTTTTTCTTTCATATTTTTCAGCACATAAAGCAACGTGTGGAAGACCATAAGTGCCGTCAGGCTTAACTCAGACAGGACAGTAGTAGTTTGTTAACAAAATAAAGGTACAGTTAGTGGCAATAACAGCATCAACATGCCAATCAAAAGAATTGCGCGATAAAAAGCAAACTGAAACAGGGTAAGCCAAAAACTGAGCTGCCAAAAAATGAGCTGCCAAAAACTGAGCTGCCAAAAAATGGGCTGCCAAATACTGGGCTGACAAACGCTGGGCCGATAAATACTGAGACGCAATATACTGCTTTCCCTAAAAACAGAGCTGCCAAACACAGGATAGTTGAACGCAAAACTTTAGGGGAGAACCATGTCAAAGAGGACATCATAGCTGGTAGATGTATCTGACAACCTTGGAATATAAGAAGCCATGAACTATTATAATGCACCCAAATAAAAAGTAGGTGGTGGCTGGTGCCCATACCTCCAAAAATCTAACACCGTTCTCCTTGCAGTGGATTGTTTTGTAGCTTTGGAATTTACAGTTCTAGGCTGCCAAATGTTAAAGTGATCTTTCACAAGTTTTTTAACCTCTCTTTTCAGGCTACCTGTATCTGTCACTTTCGCTCTTCCCACTGTGTTATCACTATTTTGGGGCCCTGGGCACACATTACAGGGATTATTGAGTGATGTTTTCTGAAATGTACGTACAATTCAATATGTGGACTGAATTTGAAGATACTGAGCAATAAAATTCAGATTTTGAATGGGGGAAAAATTCCATAAGATGACTAGTACACATGAATCATTGAAAAGTCTTTACTTAGGATCCTAATGAATATATGACTTAAAGTGTATTGAAGATATCCATCACTTTCTTAGGTGAGGTCACTATTCTCTAAGCCCATGTTACCTAAAGAGTTGTTTACATTTTTTTATTTTATTACATTTTTTCCCCAGAAATCAAATGGTACAAGATCATAAGCTCTGGGAGCTTAACTTCAAGATGGGACAGCAGTTTTCTGTTAACATAAGAGGTTCAGTTATTGGCAGTAACAGCATTAAGATGTCCGTCAAAAGAAATGCACCACAATATAAAGAGCCACCAAATAGGGAGCAACCAGTTACTCAGAGCCGCCAGATACTCAGAGCCGCAATTGCCTCCGAACTACACTACGCCATCAACTGCTCCATTGAGACCGCAACCTTCCCCGATGACTGGAAGCATGCCGAGATCAATCCTCTACTGAAGAAACTGTCCTCCGAACTGACAGACCTTAAGAGTTTCAGACCCATCTGCCAGCTCCCCTTCCCAGCCAAGGTCACTGAGAAGGCCATTAGCACGCTACTCTGAGTTAATAAAAGCCAACCTACTCCTGGCCTCCTCTCAATGCGGCTTCCAAAGAAACCATAGCACCGGGATCCCCTCCTTGCCACCACCAATGACATCTGCTTCCTCCTCCACCGGGGAGAAACAACAGCCCTAATCCTCTTGGACCTTTTAGCTGCTTTCGATACAGTCTCCCACCACACCCTAAGCATGAGAGTCCATAACGCCGGCATCAGCAACAAAGCCCTGATCTGGATCTGTTCCTTCCTCACTGATAGAACACAGCGAGGCAGGCTACCACGTTCCTCTCAGAACCCATGGAGACTAGCTGCTAAGTCCCCAAGGGCTCCTCCTGGAGCCCCACCCTCTGCAACGTCTACATGGCCCACTCCCAAACATAGTCAGGAGCCACATACTCAAAATAGTCTACTACAGCAATGTCACCCAACTGATCCTCTCCCTCACCAATAAGCCTACAATCACCAGAAACAACTTCAATGACGGGTTCAAAGCTGTCACCACATGGATTAGAGACAGCTGCCTCACGCTTGACTCAGACAAGACCTAAGTCCTCATCCTGGGGCACAACACCTCCACCTGGGAGGAGTCCTGGTGACCTGCCGCTGTAGGAATCCCCAACCCTACAGACCATGCACAGAACCTAGGCATCATATTGGACTCTTCGCTCATGATGAACCGCCAGATCAACACCGCCTCCTCATCATGCTTCCACACCCTTCACCTGTTTCGAAAGATCTTCAGGAGGATCACCATTGAGGCCAGAAAGACAGTCACCCATGCACTCATCAGCGGCAGACTCGACTATAGCAACACACAATACGCAGGTGGCACCCAGAAACACCTCAGGAACCTACAGAATGCCACAGCCAGACTGGTCCTCAACATCCCCCACAGCAGCCACAACTCCGGACACCTGTGAGAATCCCACTCAAAATATTCAAGTTCAAGCTCCTCAAACATGACTCCATGACATCGGACCAGCATACCTGAACGACCACCTCTCATTCTATGTACCTACAAGACACCTTCGCTCAACTGTCCCTTGCCACCATCCCTCAGATCTGCAAGAGCAAGACCAGAGGAAAATTGTTTTTCTACATTGCCACCAAAACCTGGAACACCCTGCCTCTCCACCTCAGGCTCTCCCGGTCGCTGACCCAATTCAGGAAGGATCTCAAGACCTGGCTCTTCGACAGAACCTCAGTACCGAGCAGGAACTGCAGCAGCCATCCCCCAGTGAAGTGAGTAGTCGCACTTAACAAGCACTGATTGATACTCAGCCGCCACAAACTCAGTAGGCACAAACCAGAGATTTCAAGGCAATAAGTTAGACCTGGCATCTTTGGCATGGTTTGCCCCTAACTGGCAAATAACCAACCCCCACACCTCCAAATAAATGAAACCAATAGAGGTGGTAGTAATGAAGGGGCAATGCATCTGACTACCTTGGAGTTTATTCCTCTCAAAAGCCAACATCAGCCTCCTTGCATTGGCTTGCCATGTAGTTTTGGAAATTACAGTACCAGTTCTGGCATTATTGAAACTTCAAGTACACTAGAGGAATTAAGGCATGAGTAGATGCTCAAGGCATCCTACATTTTAGGCTTCCTCCAGGGAGAATGTGATCTCTTACCAGTTTCTTAGTCTCTTTTCAGGCTACCTCTGTTGCTTTATCCACTATAATATTAGCATTTTTTTGGAACACTTGCTAAAATAATCACTATTGTCTTGCCAACATTTTCCGAGTTTAATAAAGTAAATCATATCAAAGTCCTTACCCAGGATCCGTATGAATATAGGTCTTAAGTGGTTTAAAGATGCCCACCACATTGTCAATTGTGATCAACATTCTGTAAGCCTTTTTGACTAAACAAAGTTTAAAACATTTTTTTATATTTTTTCAGCACATAAACCAATGTATACAAGACCATAAGCACTGGCATGCTCAACTCAGACAGAACAGCAGTATTCTGTTGAGAAAATAAAGGTACAGTTAATGGCAATAACAGGATCCACAAGCCGATCAAAAGAAATGCACAATAGAAAGCTGCCAAAAATATGGTAAGCAAAAAAATGAATGGCCAAAAACTGAACAGCCCGGGCAAGCTGCGGGAGGTCCGAGAGAGGTCCGCACTGACCTAGCTTTGCGCTATTTCTCCTTCGCCTCGAAAAGCTGCCGTTCGGGTTGTAAAGCCTAGGAGCAGCAGCGCGGCACCAGCTGCCACCTCTACCAGGTCCCGCTCGTAATGTATGGTGCGTAACCACTTTAGTCCATCAACCGCTACCCCCTTCACTTGGAAAAGAGCCACGGCCAGCGGACGGCCTAGAAGCTGACACCGCCCGGGATTGTTAGCAGTGTCGGGACCCCACGTGCACCCACAGAGCTCCAGTTGATAAAGAGATTTGGATTTTACGCGCTGTAGTTCTTGTAACACCCTTGACTTCCTCGGCTCCCTCCTTGGGAGCACCTACTCCTCTAGCTTTATTTCTGCCCCACGCTGCCTCTCGGAGCCGATACGAGAGTGGTGAGTTTGGTGAGTGTGATCCGGGAGTCTCCTGCCTGCTGCACAAGGGGCCTCATTTGAGACGGTGCCTTACTACCAAACACCAACCTTCCGTCCGTCCGTCCGTCCGTCTTGCGGGTCCGCTCAGAATACATAGAGAGCTGTTTAAAACATTTTCTTCCCACAGTTGAAGTTAGCGGGAAAAGGAAAGTAGCTACCCAGGCAGACAAAGCATACAAGCACCCTGCTCAAGTCTGACCAGAATTCTTTGGGAGTGGAGAAGCCAAACATCAAGTGCCCCAGCCTTTACTTTATACTGTACTTGGTGATAACCGATAGGCTGATAAACCTTCATGTAATTGAATATACTTTCCAGGTGTGGCTTGACAGCAAAGCTGTTGCATGACTTTATGTGATCACCAGAAAAAGAACTTTTGGAAGTAGTACCGAGAGAAGGACCTTGGCTCTGCCCACATGTTGATCATTTTCTATACAAGTGCTCTGCAAACAGGAGCTTGGTAAGACCTGGCCTGGACCTTGACGCTGGTGAAACTATCGGCTTGGCAGCAGGATTCCTCGAGGTGACCGGGGCAGTGTTGGGCAGCCTCCGCTGCTGCCGTGAGGGAAGCGGCACTTCCTTTGCTTTCCTGGCCTTGAGGGGAATGGCCCAACGTGAACTACAGCTCCCAGGGGGGCCCTGCATACCGGCATTGCGTCACCACGCCAGGGGCGCAATAAGAGCGCAGCCGCCCTCCTACATAACAGGATGCGCACGGGCATGCCTGGGCGAAGCCAGGGGCGGGCCTGTCCGCACCCGTCATAGCCTGGAAGAGGCTGGGCTGGGCTGGGCTACCCCTCTAACATTTCGTCTCTTGGAAAACAACAGCCGGATGCTGCTGCTGCTGGAAGGTACTGTGCACTGTGTTCTGAGAAATCCTTTGATACTGCCGTTCTGCTTTCTGGTTGATCGAGCTGCATAGACAAATAACGAAGTACTTTAAGGAAATGGAGAAGCGCAAGGGTGCAGCGGGTACACTGGATGCCTTCTTGGTCAGGGCTGAGTCATTACTGATTCACGAGATCGAATTAACAGAGCGTCGATTATCTATGGACCCCTCAACACAAAGAGAAACTCATGTAGTGGACACGGGGCTGAGTGTAAATGATGGTTTATTTATTAATTCCCCCACTATTAACTCATCCTGGTTATGCTCCCCTTCTACTGTTTGTATCCGGGAATTGACGCCGCAAGCAGCGGTGCGTAGAGTCACTTGGCCTAAGGCACAAAAAAAGGTGGTTGCTAAGGAAAAAGCTGAAGTTCCTGCAAAAAGGAAGCAGGGGGGGCTCCTATAAGGAAACCTAAACCTGGGATGGCTCCAGAGGCAACGGATAGTTCTGATATGGAATATGTTCCAAATAGACGCCAAATTTCTGTCACCTCTGTTGGCACACAGACAGATCCTGTGATCTCTGACTTAGGCACAAATAATGTTAAGGAAGCTGGAACGGGTACCAATGCCACCAGTCATGTTAGGACGATAGAAGCAATGGCTAACGAGATGCAAGTTTTTCTCACACAGCTATGGGACAAATTGAATAGCTTAGAAATAGTACTAAAAAACCTAGGACACAATATAGATTTACTGAAGATAATACTGGGGGAAACACTGAAAGGGTGGACAGAATCGTACAAAGAACTATACACCAATCGATGAAAGGAAACGGAGTCAATACCACCCACTTTATGCAGACTAGTGCAGGCGATAGGACCCAGGTGCCATTAATTGGCGCTGAACCATCAGAGACACAGAGGAATTGTACAGCACTCCCTAAAGTGGGCAGGACACATGAGTTCAGCGAGGGCTCATACTTTAGAGTTGCCAATATGGACATTCTAAACTTGCCCCCTGCTTCATGCCCATATACGTTAATACTAGCTGGCGTTCCTGCCCTTAGAACAACAGAGAGAAAGCTGGGAAGACCTCCGGAATAAAACCATATATTGGCTAGCTAAATATAAGTATTTTCAATTAAGGGACACAAAGGAAATAATAATGGTCCGCAGGGTAGGCTGGCTTGGCCACTATCAAAAACATAGAGGGGGATTGTATAGTGGCAAACTTTTGTCGGCCACAGTTGGTACGCCAGATTTTGAATAGAAATGAGGAATTATGCTTGACGAATACTAACATTTGTGCACTTCCACTGGTTTTTTTTTTGTAGACCACCTTCATGGAATCTAACATCTAGGCAGCATATAGTGCCACTGACAAACAGATACCATGCATTGTCAGACTTGGATGCCCAAGACTGACAATTATCAGTGCCATGTGTAGAATCTTCCACAGTAACTTTGCAATCACAGGAGGAAGGGCCTGCCATGGTTACTTCTATTAATCTTAATATGGTTCCTGTAGACAATGTTAATTGCTGCACAAGTCATACTAGACTTGATTGTATATTAAGTACAGTAACTGGGTGCATGGAAGAAAGTGAGGCTGGAAGCCTAAGGGAGCTAGCACTGATCTCCTGGAATGTTGTAAGTCTTAGATGGAATTTAGAAGATGCTGTATGGCAGGAGTACATTGACCAGAAAGACATAATTATGCTACAAGAAACTTGGGCCGTGGAACCTCCACATAAAGTAGGCTACAAACCTTTTAGTAAATGTGCTATCCCCTCTGTTAGAGGCCTACAGGGGGCCTCTGTATTTGGGTAAAGGTTACTCTTGGTCTAGATGTTAAATTAGTCGATATATGTTCAGAGGATATCCTTAGAATAAAATTTTATACACCCGATAAAAAGGAAGTCTACATAATAAATATATACTCTAGACCATATTTAATAAGTAAACAATCAACGGTAATTGAGTAGCTAGATAACTTCTTAAGCACGATTTAGGTAAGGGCACTGAAAATTGTGGGAGGCGATTTCAACCGCAGATAAGAACCTGTGGTGGGGCTAGAAAATATCTTTTAGAAAGATTTGGCCAATAACATTCCACTCCTGGACAGCCATTCAGTAGTGCCATGCACAGTAGCGGTTGCCCAGTTACTAAGATTTGTTTCGGGACACTGCTTGAGAGCCTGCAATGGCCGTTTACCATCAGACAGCATAGCAGCGCACACATTTACTAGGAAGAACACAAAAATCCACTTAGATTATATAATGATTTCAGTCGAGCTTTGGCCAATGGCCATTGACCTAAAATTGGAAACTAGAGTAGAGTGACCATTATCCATTATGTCTGACATTGACAGCTGACCTTTTCCATTCTGCCACCCTGAGAATAGGGGAATTTGATAATGGAATTATAGATCCACTTGTAAGCAACAACAGGAGAGCTTTAAAGTGGCCTTCGATGGGGAATAACCCAGTGGCTATCAAAAAGATCTATGACATTTTCATAGATAGGGCTTTCCCGTACGTAGATTTCCCTGTATCAGACATTCCAATAATGGATAGCCACTGCAAATTAGTTAAGGACTTAGTACCTATACTAAGTAAAATCCCGAAGAAAGCTAACAATGCAATTACGGTGGCTGAGCTGAAAAACCCATGGTACAATAAAGCATGTCGTACTGTAAAAAGTGAGCTCATTGCGGCTTCTAAAACTCCAAACACAGTGGCCTTAAGGGAAAAAAGGACAGAGTATAAGCAACTGTTATCCTCCGCAAAGAAAGAATGGGAGGCGAGCATTTGGGACGAATTATTAGTAGCAGTGAAAGCAAAAGACCAAGTTGGCTTCTGGAGGCTAATCTCAAAGGGCAACAAAAATGGTATATGTAGTAGGAACCTTTTCTTAGACGCTAATACTTGGATAACACATTTTTCTAGTTTCTACTCTTCTTACCCAAATGACATTGACTTTTGCCCAATGAGTTACGAAACTACACTAAACACTGCACCTTTATCCTTTAGCTTTAAGGAAACGCTCATAGCCATAGATGCACTAAAGCCAGGAAAGGTGCCTGGTCCCGTAAAAATGCCTGGAGACCTATGGAAGCATGATAAAGGTGTGTGGGGCCCCTATATTAATTTGTTGTGCAATTCTCTTGCTTCAGGCGCTCCACTACCCGAAACCTGGAAAGGGGCAGAGATCACTACTATTTTTAAGAAGGGTGATCGGCATAACCCATCTCATTACCAACCAATTAGTCTTATCGATGTTTTGCAGAAGTTATACGCCAGGCAAAGTTTAAACAGACTGATTGAATGTATTGAGAAACATAACATTTTATCACAGTATCATGCAGGTTTTAGAGTGAAGACTGGCACGATAGACCAGGTTTTGAGATTCCTTTGTATAGCCTGGAAATTTGTATTATTCAGGAAGGGACATCTGTATATCGCCTTTGTGGACCTAAAAGCAGCGTTCGTTCTTGTCCCTAGGAATCTCCTGTGGAAGTCCTTAAAGGACCAAGAAGTCCCAGGGGAAATTCTTTTACAAATTATAAGGCTACATGAAGACAACTGGGCAAAGGTCAGATGGAGTCCACGAGGAGAACTAACTGAACCAATTAGGGTTAACAGGGGTGTAAGACAGGGGTGCGTTCTAGCTCCGACTTTATTTTCTTTATACGTTAATGACATCCCTGATTATCTCTTGGGATGTGATCATGATTCCCACAGGCTAGGAGGGCTGCCTGTACCGGCACTCCTCTTTGCTGATGATACGATTTTAATTTCCCAAACACCAAAGGGTCTACAAAGTTTAATAAACTAATTTGGGAAATACTGTAAAGCCAAAGGGTTAGAAATAAATCCCAGTAAAACAAAATATATGTCAATAAACCCACACAAAACTTAAGAAAAATGTAACTGCGGACAATCAAATAATCGAGTTTGTGCATGATTTTAATTATTTGGGTATTACCTTTGATTTAAAATTGACCTGGAGGGCGTGGCTTCGACGCCGGATGAAATGGCCGCTGAAGGGTGGAGCTCCGCCGCACCGGGACGACATTAAGGTTACCGGCACGTCCCCAGTGCCGGTTCTTTACGGACATTGTTTGGCTCGAACGTCGGAGCATGTGAGGATTCCAGTGAGCCCTCTTTCATCGCTTAATACATCGCGCATTTCACGCTCACCGTATTTCCTTCCTGCTGCTCTCCTCTGCATTGGAGCGCCCGCCATTTTAGGAAAGTGCACGTCTCCTCAGAAGCGCTCAACGTTCTGATGAAACTCCTGGCTCATACACTGGAGGCTCTGTTTACCCCCTCATGGCTCCCTAAATGTCTTTTAAAGTGACATACACACATTTTCTTCTTCCTGGAGTGCATGTCTTTTGCTGTTTTGTCCTGACTATGGACTTGGGTTTACTCCCTCGCGTGCTGCCTGTCATGAGGCCTTCTCAGGTTATTACTTCAAGGTTTTGAACGCTGTTCATCCCATGGAATTTCTGCTGTGTAATTATATTACCGGGTACTTCATTTTTTTAGCCTGAATTTTCAAAATCATGCCACATTTTTAAAAAAAAATTTCCAAGTACGCTTTTCTTTCCTGGACGCAGCTGTTGCCTGATCTCATGTGCCTCATTACTTAATCTGCACCTATATAACTAGTGTCATTTTTGTTCTTCTACCATTTGGTCAACATATTACCTTTTTCAAGGTCTAAGACTCAATAAAAGTGGTTTGATTTCATGCGCCAATGTGCTTCTTCTCTTTTTGATTCATGGCTGGTCACACCATTGGTTATTTCTTCTGGGAAAACTAACTCCGCGTTTCTTCCGTGACCTGTGCATCGTCCACTCTACCCATTGGCTGATAGCTCTTTATGGGTAAATTGTGCAAGCCGACATTCATTTTTGTTCCATCATGACAAAGACCATTGGTAACTTCCCCAGCTGTGTCATCACCAATCTCCTCTTCTACTACATTGCAGATGGCTGGGATAATACCCCTCTTTAATACAACACCCCCTGGTCCTGATGAAAGCTCACCTGACCCTGCTGGGCACATAAAGAGCTGAAACATGTCGACCCACCCATTGGACTGACTGTACAGCGGACACATTAACTGCCCTCTCTGTACAATCTCCCCCACTTTTATTCTTTTTCCATGCACCAGACAACAATAAAGATTATAGTCTAGGTAGCATGAGAAAACATCCTTTTTTAACTTTCACTGATTCACGACACATGAGCACTTTGTCCAATTTTGATCTTTGATCACTACTGAAATATCCAGTGGTTTTCCTCCAGGTGGAGGTAGCACAATACTAAACCCGATGATGATGCAGTCACGTTATCGAGGCGGAGAACCAAGATATACCGCCATACAATCCACCTAAAAACGTGAATGAGGGTTTTTTAAGGAACGGCCGAATAACCACCAAACCCTGGATAACAGGTTCAAGTGATCCACTCTTTTTTGATAAAAAACTGGAGTAAATCCTAATCATAGTTCCGCATCTTCACAGGCTGCTTCAAGCAAAGCATCTCCTTCCACCTCCTCAACTAAACATTTGAAACACAATCCCCCATCTCCTGATAAACCTTCATCCCCCATATCAATGGATCTACTTTTGGAGGAGATACGTGCTTTACGTCCGTTTGTGGAGGAAACCAATAATAAGATTCAATTATTGGAAGACAAATGGTCTACAATGGAGAACAGAGTGACTTCCTCAGGTACAGGATAACTCTCAGCGAATCACTTCCTTCGAGAAAACAGTCCACAGTCTTCAACAACACACTGAAGATTTAGAAAATAGAAATAGGAGGCACAACCTTCGTACTTATGGTTTGCCTGAGTCTCTTGAAGGCAACGACCCTGTTTCTTTCTTCTCCTCCTTTCTGCTGAAGCTCCTGGATATGCCTCCTACTACTTCACTCAGCATCCAAAGAGCTCACAGGCTCGGCCCTCGTCCGCCTCTCTCAACAGCTCCAGTTACACCACGTGGTGTCATTATCCTCACCGATCTGCTCTCAGTTCTCTCTGCAGCTAGATCTAAAAAACAAATTACTTGGCTGGGTCAGAAGGTGTTTTTCTCTCAGTATGTTTCCAATGCCGCAGCTTCCAGAAGGAAGGAATTCCTGAATCTTCGTCCACCTCTACGAGTTATTGGCGCTAGATACGGTTTGTTTCATCCCTGTATCATCAAAGTGACATTCCAAAACCAAACTTGGACTTTTCAAGATCCTGCAGAACTTAAGAATTTTATTCATATTCACACCACTAATGTTATGGATACTACTACTAATTCTTCAAGTGGTTGTTTGCATGGTTGATTGTCTAATTTCCTTTCATACATGAGTTTCTGTGATTGCTCTTTCCATTGTCTCTCTCCCTTTATTGATGTCTCTTCATTGACCCTGTTAGTCAAGTAGTTGCTTTGTTCTTTGATGCTTTTTCTCTTCTCTTCTTTCTCATGTTTACCATGTTGTTGGTTATATTACTAATCAGTTTTATATATCTCTGTACATTATATTAACGTTATGTTTCTCTTTGTTTTATTCATACAGATGTGTTTATGTCTCTTCATCCCATATGGTCCCTTTTCTACTTCCCTCAAGTCCTGATGCGGTTGGATTCCCCACGTCGGGTGGTTCATTTTGTCCTGCGTTGTTTCTGTCCCATTGTCTGTTCTTTTTCCCCTCAAGTATGTTATCTTCTGTCATCCTTTTTGGATATGTACGGTCTCCTCTTTTTTCTTGTTTCTCTTTCCTTTTCCCCTTTTTCCTCCTTTTTCTTTCTCCTATAATTGTTCTTTTCTCCTTTTTTCCCCCTGTTCGTCTTACCTTATTCTATGTATGACTCCATCATTTGTTTCTCTCCATTTTCTTTCTCTTATTTTCCTTTTTCGCTCTTCTTTCATGATCCTTTTTTTCTTATACCATTTTCATTTATGATTTTCTTAGTACTGTAACTTTTGTTCTTGTCAGAATTTTAATGTTTTTGCATTCAGAGTTACCTCCTGGAAAGTAAAGGGTTTTATCAATCCTATTAAAAGACAGAGAATCCTTTTCCACCTCGCTTCTTATAATCCTGATATAGTCCTCTTGCAGGAGACCCACCTTACAGAATCTGAGTCACTTAAGCTAAGAAGAAGCTGGGTGGGTATGGTCTTATTCTCTCCATCTACTAATAATAAAACATGGAGTGGTTATTTTATGTCATAAGAAATTAAAATGTAAGGTGTTATCGCAAGAAAACGATGCTGATGGTAGATGGATTTTAGCTAAATTGTCAATTAATTCTGTTCCTTGAACTGGTTTTAATGTTTATGGTCCTACACATCCCGATTGTTCTTTTTGGCCTTTGATTACTCAAAAATGTATTCAAATTCGAAACTATTTGTTTATCCTGGACTGCAACCAAATAGTTGACCCTTTTCTGGATCGTAAATCTACAGTTCGTTTTACTCCAAGCAAGACTTACAAGCACTTCCTTGATACTATTTCTCAATCACACCTCATTGATTCTTGGCGACTCTCTCATCCTGATCCTCTTGACTACTCCTTTTTCTCTCGCCCTCATTCATCCCTTTCTCATTTGGACTACATCTTTCTTTCTCAATCTTTGTCTCAAAACTTACTGTCTTCCTCTATTGAACCTATAGTTCTCTCGGACCACGCTCCAATTGTAACAGACCTTGACTTACTCCCTCCACAGCCAAGATCTTCCTGATGGCGTTTCGATAATTCCCTTCTAACTGACCCTCTACTTTCCTCCTCTTTTCGCTCCTTCGCTAATGAGTTTTTTCTTCTAAATTGTGATTCTAGTACTTCCCCTCATTATCTGGGACTCTTTTAAAACTACTGCACGTGGTTTTGTTACAGACTTTGTTTCTAAGAAAAAGAAACTTTCTTCAGAAACGGAAAGCTGCATTAGCTCAAATTAAACTTTTATAACACAAATTTTATACTTCTTCACAAACTTCCATTTCACCAGAATTGATACGTGCTAAGCTGGAGTTTAATAAATCTTCGACTGATAATGCTTCTTTAATTCACCTTAGCAGTAGTGCTCGCTTTTATGGTGGTCGAAATAAGGCAGGGAAACTTCTTGCTAATTATCTTAAAACGCGCAAAGAACATACCTTTATTGATTCGATTTATTCCTCCGATAACTCCCTTATTCATACTGATCAAGCAATACTCGATGAATTTAAACTTTATCAAAACCTTTACACACCAGAATCTCCCCCCACTCCTTCTCTTATTCAGACGTATCTTGACAAAATCCCTCCTCCTCCTTCTCATCTTAATCTCCTTGATCTCGAAAATTACCTTTCCCTTACTGAACTTTCCAAAGCATTAAATACCCTCACTAAGGGTAAATCACCCGGTCCGGACGGTTTCTCAGTTGAATTTCTATTTGCACTTTTTTGATTAGTTACTCCCTAAACTTTTGACACTTTTTAATTCATTTTATTCATCTGGTAAGACAGTGGGTACTTTTCAAGAAGCAACCATCTGTCTTATTCCCAAAGACGGTCGAGATCCTAAATTTTGCAAAAACTATCGCCCGATCTCTTTAGTTAACGTTGATTATAAATTATTTGCTAAACTGCTTGCTTTATGTTTAGATCCTATCATGTCCCATTTTATTGGGAAGGAGCAATGTGGTTTTGTCAAGGGTAGACTAACTTCTGACAATTCTTGTCTTTTTCTCAATGTCTTAAATAAAGTCTCTTCCCTCTCTATTCCCCTAGCCGCTATTTCTGTTGACGCAGAGAAAGCTTTCGATAGAGTTGATTGGTCCTTTCTGTTCGCGTCTTTACGCTGGCATGGCTTTGGTCCTAAATTTGTATCACTTATTCCATTATTATATTCTGCTCCCAAAGCCTTGGTCCTTGTTAATGGTCGCATTTCATCTTCCTTTCCTCTCCAACATGGTGTTCATCAAGGTTATCCCTTATGCCCTCTTCTCTTCGTTTTATCTCTTGAACCTTTTTTGACTTCTATCCGTAACAATGATTCTATCTCCGGTTTTACTTATGGTGATCACCAATTGAAACTTTCTGCTTATGTGGACGACATCCTTTTATTCATTTCTGCTCCCGAGATTTCTATCCTCCCTTTACTTCTCGAATGTAATTCTTTTTCGCAGGTTTCTGGCTACAAGATTAACTCTGATAAGACTGAAATCCTCCCTCTCACGAAATTCTGTCTTCCCTATTTCTTCTCTTCCAATGGTTTTGCCTGGAATAGTTCAAAAATAAAGTACCTAGGCATCTGGTTCTCCAATTCTATTAACTTCCATTAAACTGAATAGGTCTGCTGCTCTTTCTCGAATTGAGAAATTACTTGCCTCTTGGAATCCCCTTTTTCTTTCCTGGTGGGGCCGGCTGGATTCGATTAAGATGATCATCGCCCCCATTTTAATTTATATTCTCTCCATGCTTCCCGTTCATATTCCCTCTACTTACTTTAAACGTATTGATTCTTGTCTCTCTAAATTCCTTTGGAATAACAAAAAATCTAGAATAGCCCTATCTTCTCTTCGGAAATCAAAATCTAATGGCAGTGTGAATTTCCCAGACTTTCGTCTTTATCATAAATCTTTCTCTTCACGACAGGCCTCACGTTGGCTCACCTCAGACCTTCCTTCCTCTTCCCCTCTTTGGCTCTACATTGAACAATCCTTATTATCACCCTTTTCCTTCAAAGAAGTCATACATTTTTCTGCTAAGACTTCTCATACTTCCCTCCCCTTGTTTCGTCATACTGGTCTTCTCCTGAAACCTTTAGTTCATCCCTCTACCGTTTCCCGTGCATCTTTCTTAGACTCTCCTATTTGGCATAATTTGCTCATCCTACTTAACAGACCCATTTTTTGGAACGCTTGGAGGTCAAAAGGTATTTTATGGGTCAATCTGCTTTTTGATGGCGTTTCTCCTTGCTCTTTTCCTCAATTTCAATCCTTGTTTCACTGTCCTCGTTCCTTTTTACAAAGATTTACTACACTTATGGCACTTATTCTTGACATCTATTATTCCCTCCCTCATTCTTCTTTATCTGATATCCCAAACCCTCTTCTAACTATACTTCTTACTCTCCCTAAAGGCTCTCTTATATACAAGTTTTATTCTGCCCCTAATCCTGATGGCACTTTCTTGGGAATCGGATCGTGGTTGTGAATGGCCTACTACTTTTTGGGATAAACTCTGGTCCAGATCTTTAAAAATTTCTCGCTCTGCTTCTCTTTCCCAGTCTCTGTTTTTCCTTTATCATAGACTTTATCTCTCCCCTGTCTCCCTTGCTAGTTTTTCTTCTACTGCGGACTCTAACTGTTGGACCTGTGGTTCTTCTAATGCGGACCTTTTTTATCTCCTCTTTCTCTGTCCTTCAGTCTCCAAATTTTGGGAGAAAGTTTGGGCTTACATTTCTTGTTCGTTTACAATCTCCATTCCTTATTCTATACATTTTCTCTTTGCTGGTAGTCTTTCCGATTCTTTAGATCTCCCTCCACATGACCATGGCCTTTTTGACCTCATGCTTGCTTTGGCTTTTCAACACATTTCCTTTAATTGGAAAAGTCTTGACAAACTGTCTATACAGCATTGGTGGAACACACTGTCATTTCCATAGACTTGAGGTTGCTTTTGCTACTTCTTGCAAACCACTCATGAATAGGGATCTATTTTGGTTGCCCCTTACCACCTATTTGGATCGAATTGTTTTAACAAAATCTTTGCATATATCTTCTGAAAATTTCAAGCCCCCTGAACAGATTTTGTCTCTTCTCTCTTATTCACCCTGTTAAGTTATATATATTGTTATACTCATTGATGTATTTATATTTATTTAGAACTTTACAGTATTTTTATCTAGTATATTTCTCTGTTTTCTTTCTTTATATTGCAGTATTAGTTTTTTCCTTTTCCCCTTCTGCCTCTCCTTCCCCCTTTTCCCCCTCTTTCCCTTCTATAAATCCCATAAATTGCTTTTACTCTTTTCATCCAGGAATCAGCTAATTTCTTTTGATATTGTTGTATTTGAATTCTTATATTTATCGCCGTTGTCTTTACTTATTTCAAATTTCTAATAAAGCTTTTCAAACAAAAAAAATAAAAAAATTGACCTGGAGGCCCCAGTTAGAAAAAAGTAGAACTATACTCCTCCAGAACACATTCCCATTAGTCAGGAAAATCGAAGGTAGTACATCCAAAGCAATTTCACCCGCTCTCGAAGTGTATAAATATAAAGCGCAATCTGCTTCATTGTATGGGGCAGAGATGTGGGGTCCCGTGGTAAATGGAACATTCAAAGTGGGTGAAAATAAGTTTCTTAGAAAAATATTAAGTTTGCCCACACAAACACCACTGACTCATGTATTGATGGATTTAAATTTTAATCGTGTGGATGACCAGGCTAACCTTAGACCATTGTTGTTTTGGGTTCGCATATGGAGTACAGAGGAGCTTATTCACTACAGGGAGGGTCTTGTAGAAATTTGCGGTTTAAATGAAGGTGTAGGTTTGCCTTGGTTAAAGCACATTCACGATTGGTTTTTTAAATTGGGATTAAGGCATTACTGGGATGAGCCGTCCGACTTGACATCTGCCTCAAAAAAACTTTTAAAGGAAACCTACTGGTCTTTTATACATGACTCCATGTCCCATTCTCCTAGGGTTGGGTCATTAACCACACGGTTCCTCCAAATGAAAATAGCTTGGAATTTTGAACCCTTAATGGATGAAATACAGCCACAATTATCTAAGTCCTTATACCTTAAATATCGCTATGGTATCCTACAAATAAAGGCAAACACAGTAAAATGGGCGCTGGGCAAGGACGAGGACGACAGATGCGTTTCGTGTGATTTAGGTGCAATGGAGAACGAGACACATCTGCTGTTCTTCTATCCGGCCTATGCGGGCTGTAGGAATAAATGGATAAAACCTATTTGCCGGTTGCTTGGTACCAAATCATGCCTTGAAGCAGAAAGACTACTACGTTCTGACACCAGGCAGACTGTGGTTTTTAGTGTTAGTCGATATTTGTTTGGTGTAAGCTTGACAAGGAAAAGGGAAGGTCTGAAACTAGGCTGAGAAAATGAATGGGAAATTACTATGAGCTTGGCACGTGCACTTTACTAGAACTAAACGAAATATATACTTACTTGTATATTACGTGATAAATCAGTCTTATGAAAATATCTTTTTTAAAGAAATGGTTTTATCGGTATTTAATTGTTCACATCTGTATTTTATTTCGTCTTTTTAGAATGTCCTGAAAGAGTTGTTCCTAAAATCTTTTATAAAAAAAGTATTTTTTAATAATCTAAATACTTAAGAAACTCGCGATACCGCTAGAACATCGCTAAATTGGTTGGTTACATTTAGGTTGACTTCATAATGAAATATGCAGCATTGTATTGCATTTTACTCCCCATATGATGTACAGTGGAAATAATTGGACTATTTTGTGAAATCTTTTATGGTTATTTTTAACCGAAATAAAGACTAAATGAAATGAAAAGAACAGCCTAATATTTAGCTGCCAAATGCTGGGCTGAAAAACACTGAGCCGCCAAAAAGAGACTCATCAGGAGGCTCTGGAATGGAGAATTCCCATTGGTCCCACAATCGATGCACTGTAACTCTACACTGATGACATATTATAAATTAAAAATCTCCATGACAACCTGAACCCAATAGCCCATACTTTCCGCTTTTTGAACAAATTTTTGGACTAGCCATCAATGCGGACAAGTCCCATGCATTCTTTTTCAAGAGCGACCCCAAACTCAGAATAGAGATTTCGGAGATCAGGTACTTCAGGTCACGGCCAACACTTTCAAATACCTGGGGATGCAAATATATAGGACGGCCCAAAGTTTTCGAAGGAAATCTTCAAAAGACGATATCTAAAATACTCTCACGGGTATCCTTTGGGTCATCTTCCTCTTTCCTTAGCGGGGCGCCTTGTGATATCGAAAATGGTCATTCTCCCGAGAGTATTATATTACTTCAAAACCTATCTATATAAATCCCAATGCACTGCTTCAAGGTACTGAACACACCCTTGACGGAACTACACTGGGGAATTGGCAGACAACGGGTGGGACTAGCAAAATTACAGTTACCATACGATGGTGGGGGTTTGTGAGCGCATGATTTCAAATCATATTGCCTTGCAGGCCAACCTCGTACTGGCTAGCTGGACACAACCTAAATGATGCAGCCTACACGCCAGGCATGCTCGCACAGGGAACGTGGCATGAACAGTTGTGGCTCCAGGAACACTTCCCGGCCACAGATCCATTACTGCTAAAAGTTGCCCTTACTGCACAGACTATTCCCTACACACCAAACATCTCTACTAGGTCTCCCCACCCAAATGGGAACACTGACGAGACGCTGAATGCCCCCAAGGGAGGAGGCAGGAGTGACGACAGTGAAATCACTATTTGGGAACGGGATGTTATTAAAGCACACAGACTTTCTACACGAACAAGGCATTTCAGACTCCCTGTTCCTTATGCATGCAAATATTTCACATTAAGTCAAATTACACTGGGCTCAAGACAGCACAGAATCAGCCACTCACAAATTTGTACATTCAATATACGTAATGGGAAATGTCATACACTTAATACGGTGGCTGTATCGAGGCCTGCGAACACACTTAGCTGTACCCCTGACACAGCTATTGGAAAGATGGAGGCACAACCTGGGTAGGGTGCTACAGGACAAGGAGTGAAATGCTCTTTTAGAATTTCCTAAGAAAATCTCACGCAATTCCAGATTTAAATTCAACCAATACATGGTATAACACAGGGCCTATCTTACACCATACAGAATACATAGCTTGTTTCGGGGGCGTTGGCAATGTGCCCTAGATGTTGTCAAGAGGATTCAGATCTGATCCACATGTTATGGGCTTGCCCCACACTCATCCTATTAGGCACAAATTACGACTGTGCTGGAGTAGGTGACGGGAGGACCACACTGGATCACAGCAGAAAGCTGCTGGTTAGGCCTGTACCCTCGTCCTAAAAAAATACAAAGTGCAGGCCAAATTCGCAGATTTGGCACTCCTAGCAAAATGCCTGATAACCAAAAGATGGAAGTCAGCACCCCTCCCGGTATATCGATTTGGCGAGACGATGGATGATGTAATACAATGGGGGGGGGCAGAAAGTGGTGCACTCCATAGAGAGGAAAACAGGGGTTACAGAAAACACCTATAACAATGGAGTGTGATGCCCTGCTAGAACCCTTTAAAACTTTACATTCACCAGAAAACTGAACATCACTTACACTGCCCTAGGTTCTGCTGTACAGTACGTGGCCACCAGAAAGATGCTGACAGGTGGTATAAGGCCCGAGCAATGTGATAGATGCCCAAGGTATATTTTACACAAGGGATACGGGCCAAGACATTCTTCATAATATGCTGTAGTAAGGTTACAACCACTGATAGTACCCACCTGGGGGTACTGGTCCACACATACAACCTATCCATGTCCCGTCCTTGATAGCAGGAAGCCTTCAGTAGGTGGGAGAGACTGTCGTTTACCTCACTTAGGCTAGATAGCATCATATATACGTACCTTGCACGGCAATGGATACTCTATTATATACTGGCTAAATGTCTGTTTTAGACCTGCATGGGATGTGTTGCAAGATCTATGTAAACAATAGAATATATGGTCCAACAGGATGTGCAGAGCAGTAATCTTATGTACTGTAAGCACGATGAAAACTAATAAAGTTTGTGGGGCAAAAACAGAGCCGCCAACAGCAAAGACGTCCAAAAAAAGCAGCTGCCAAATAAAAAAGCGGTTATAAACTGAGCCACAAAAAAAAAAGGCGATTTGAAGGCAAAAGGTTTGGTGAGAACCACAGCAAGAATGCCAGGTGTAACTTGCCAAGAACTGTTATATTTCATATAGGTACCCTGATATATGTCTAGATATCATCATAACCCTTTACCTACATTCTCTCCTATGCTACATACATAACAGATTTGGAGGACTGACCTTTTACCCAGTTACAATACTACACATAAGTATGTAGGGTTTTTCCCTGGACACCTGCCTCATGAATTATGCATCAGGATTCTTTATTTCTTGGAATCACAGCAGGACTATCATCTCCTGCATAATAACTGTGTATAAAGTTTATTTCCAACGTCATCCTTAGTCCAACACAGACAGCAAGGAAGAACCCCTGGGGATACCATAGAGCAGGGGTACTCACAAACTTTCCCTCGGGGGCCAAATTTACAGTGTGGTTTCTGGCTGAGGGCCGCACCGCTGGGGGCGGGGCCAGTGGGGGAGGGGGCAGGGCTAGACCAAAAAAAAAACTATGACCATGAGGTTGAGCACAGGCCCCTGCAGCGGACGCCTTCGTCCACTGAGCCACCAGACCAGGCATTCACACATTATCTATCTATCTATCTATCTATCTATCTATCTATCTATCTATCTCTCTGTCTCCCTCCCTCTCTCTGTCTCCCTCCCTCCCTTTGTCTCCCTCCCTCTCTCTCTCTCCGTCTCCATCCCTCTATCTCTCTCTCTCCCTCTGTCTCCATCACTCTGTTTGTCTCCCTTTCTCTCTGTCTCCCTCCCACTCTGTCTCACTCACTCGGTCTCACTCACTGTCTCACTCACTCTGTGTCTCCCTCTCTCTCTGTCTCCCTACCTCCCTCTCCCTCCCTCTCCCTCTCTGTCTCCCTCTCACTCCGTCTCCCTCCCTCTGTTTATGTAACGTGCATATCAAGTGGAAACAGGAATGCGTTCTCCTGCATATGATTAGTCTTACCAAGTTGCCAAAGTAAAAAATTATAACATTCCATCAAGAAAGATGAGACCTGCCTCTGTTGTAAACACGTTACGAAATATTCCTGAGTTACCTAACTGCAGTCACTGAGCAATCTCTCCTGCTCTCTGATTTTCTATCAGAAACAAAACGTCTGCAGTGTTTTCACAGATGTAGGGTCCACAGTACGGCTTCTTCAGCCCCGCCCTTCTGGTGTGTTTTGACCCACCCCCTCCCGCTCTCCGTTGTGTTTTCAACCCCCCCAGGCCCCTCCGCACTCCATTGCCTTTTCAAACCACCCTTCCATTTCAACGTCAGAATCCCGGCGTGACGCAGTGCTTAGAAGCCTCTGACGGATGTTGCATAAAGCACTCAAAGTCACTCATTCACCCGGCATCACCCGTTGTTGGCTGAGTGCGTCCCTGCCCTTTTTGTAGCATTATTAGTGGACCTCACACAGTCTTGTGTCGTAGGCAGAGGCTGCAGACTCTTCTGTCAGCAGGCACCTACGCAGCCGGTGCACGAACCTCTCCAAACAAGAGACGCGAGGCTTTAGACCAGGGGTACTCACAAACTTTCTCGCACACAGCCGCCGCACCCAAGTACTTCACGGGCCTTTTAAAGACCATTCACTTGTTAATGAGGCTTTGTTGTATTTCAACTCTTCTTAGTGCCCCTGCATCTCCACTCATTCAGAGTGGAGATGCAGGGGCGCTAAGAAGAGGTGAAGTACAACAAAGCCTCATTAACAAGTGAATGTTATTTAAAAGAACCGCCCGGCCTCCAAAGGCATATGATGTCGGCAAGGTCCGCGGGCCGCCAAGGAAGGCTAGCCGGGCCGCTGGCGGCCCGCGGGCCGTACTATGAGTACCCCTGCCTTAGAGTATATAAAAACTACATCTTGCTGAGATAGGGAGAGGAGATCACAACTTCCATGCTGACACACTGACGCAAGACGCCGAGGTTCCTGCATGCAGATACTTCAGCTCGCAGTGGTCCGACATCCCTTGCGGGGTGTTCAGCTCGAGACCAGAACGGGGTCCCGCAGTCTAACATCAGGTAATAGGGTTGGCTGTATCCTAGAGGGATTTTTGGCTTTAAACCTACTCACATGCTGGGTACACTTAGGTACATCTGGTTAGGGTGCATCGTAGGAGTTCGCATTTTATTGCCATGTATTTTATATACTTGCCTATATTTATGATTTTAGCAAAATGGTAGAAACCTACCATCTGTTTACTTTTAGTGCGGTTACTCATTTATATATGCTACTGTCTACTGGTGATTTCAGTGCACTTATTTTACGCTAGAATAATGACTGTTCAATAAATACTTATTGAAATCCTCCCAACTGTGTTCTGTGCATCTCTCTGAGAACAAGTGAGCACGGGTGACTGAGCGAAAAGTAAGTTACTATTTCCACGGTCCTGAGGGATCAGGGTTGTCATGTTCGATAGTTGCCAAGAACTATTCTCTCCTTGCTAAGAGGAGGTTATAGTGGCATTGCGAGCTAGCTGGTACACAGGCCAACATACCCGGTGGGGGTGTCTGGAATCAGTCTGGACACCAGACCCGCAGTGTATGTTGTCTAAACGTGCAGATTCTATATAGGTCCTATAGGAACTACACAATATGGCGCCACCAACGTTGGTATTGGCACTTATTTAACAGTCAAATCTGAGTAGTTCAGCTGTGCTATTCTGAGAGACACCTACTCACAATTTCCCAAGAGACTTCTGGAGTGCGCAGGAACAAAGTAGGTGAATTCCTATGTATTTGCTGTTGGCTCAATCAAGCTTTAAGGATACATTGTTCCTAATTGTGCAGAACACCTTATCTCAGTTCCCTTAAAACGCTCTTCTTTCTAAAACTAGTGACTGAACAGAGATGTAGATGAAGGAAATGCACTAAACTTCTCAGCTGAAGAAGACTATGCGATGTAATATACATTGCAGATAATGTTAGAAATGCCGTCACCCTAAAACTAGTAGCATATGGTGTTACAATGAGGGGTGGGCAAGTGACTCATGATTGAGGCACACGAATCCTATAGAACAGAGGTATTCTATTCATGGAATAAATTCCCGCAGGCAAATACACAAACAAAAACATTTCCCTACTATGTAGAAGATGATCTACCAAATGAGTATAGTCCATATGAGGACATTGAAATTCCACTCACTTACGAAGAACTCCTCTACTGGTTTAAAGACACCCTCCCCATACAAGGAATAGAGTAAGACTGTCCGCTCGGAAGAGACGTAGCAACATAGCCAGTTTTAGCGACATACACACCACATCCTGACATTGACACAATGCCAGGAGGAGACTTACTTGTACAGCATAAAGAATTAATAAGACTTTACAAATACATGACAGTTTGTGTTGCGAACAATCACACTTCAGCCCATACCGGCTACACAACCAGGCCCAGTCCAAGCTCCTACTACAAAAATTACACCACAGACACTGCATGCAGTAATGGGTAAAATGCCCACAAAACGTCAACAAATGCCCTTCTGGATGGCACCAAAAATTACACAGCTGGAGGCAGTGTTTCCACACACTGGTCCTAAGGAAAAGCATAGAATACTTACTATTTGCTTTCCAATGGGGATAGGTCCCTCTATAGAGGATTGTACCTCTTGGGGCACAGTCTTCGCTACAACATATACCAAGACTCATGGTATCCCTTTTTAGCGGTAATACTGGATGTATTAAGACAAATACAGAACAAGTATGGAGCTGAGCCTGCTCTAAATTTGGGGATGAAGTTGTTAAATAACTTTGCCCAGGCATCTGTGATAATATTTGCGAATATTAAAGGGGAAGCAGCATCAGTGGCCAACGCCTGAGAGAGTTCACTCCATTACAACAGGAGGCAGACCTACCTAAAATAATTGAAACTGCTTATGCAGAATTACGTAGAGACAGTCTGTGACCTAGACCTGTCAAACCCCAACTTCAGAGTTCAGATAAAGAACAGGTAAAGCAAACACCAGTTTCTTCAAAGAAGAAATGGGACAATAAAACAAAAGAACAGATCTCACTCCAGGGGAAGGTCTCCTCAGCAGGAGCCCCTAGAAAGGACATAATCTTAGTTTTTTTTTAATGTGATCTCTATTCCTGACAGGTATCAGGATACTGATACTCATTACTCTCGTCCCTTTCAGGGTTCATCAAAAAACTCCGGGAGGGAAGGATGGTCAGAACAAAGGCAAGAAGAGCGTACAAAATCCATAGACAAGCAATGCACTTCAGACTACGCTTCAAAGAAAGAAGAGAAACCTAAAGCAAATCCTCAATGTAAAAAGAAGAAGGTAGCAGGTCTCAAAGTTAGACATGCCCAGAATTCGGAGGACTCAGCTACCGAACGGGGAATGGGCTATGACGATGCTAGACAGCGTGGCAGAGGTAACGATAGCTCGCCAGAACCTGACGGAATTTCTGGTGACAGCGGAGTTGAGTGAGTATATCACGGTGGAAACACCTGATACTAGGGTTAGTGTCCTACACAAGTTGCATGAAATAACACTCCAAATGGAGGGGGGGACAAGCCCAGACAAGTTAAGGGTCTCTTCTGGGAGAACCGGACCTCTGGCTATGACATTCTATTAGCGGAAAAAGATTGGCCGCCTACTATTGTTCTGGAATGCCCATGGGGGGGGCTGTAATTTTTCCAGCTCTCTCCGACCTAGTCCCCGCGCACCTAAGACATACATATGCACAGGAGTGGGTGGTAGCCCTTGCTCCAGTGTTATACCGCAACCATGTTGGGTTGGATAAGAATTCTCCCCACTACGTTATTCCAATGAAAACAAACCCAACTCCACAAAGACAGTATCCAATAAAACAGGAAGCTAAAAAACAGGTCAGGGGGATCTTGGATCAACTTGAATATCAAGGTGTAATTGAACCATGCACCTCATCAATGAATAATCCTTTGTTTCCCAAAATGAAACCCGACAATTCATATTGTCTAGTTTTAAACTACAGACACCTGAACTCATGTACAAAGTAATTTGCGGTTCAGAATATAAACAGTGCTACATTAATGAATAACTCTGTGGAAAAAATACAAAACATTAGATTTCTCAAATTTATTTTTCTGTCAAAACATAGCGCCTTAAAGCAGATATTTGACAGCCTTCTCAGCAGTAGGGTCTCAGCCTCAATTTTGTTGACTCCCCCAAGGGTATAAGATTAGCCCGGGGTTATTCTCAAGGAGGGTAACTACAGAATTTGAATGAAGAAGCATTATCCTATGTAGATAATATTTATCTGACGGATGATGACTTAAAGGAACACTTGACCAGGGTGAGCACCATCATTTTGGGTTTCGCCTCAGAGGGCTCCAAATTTAATTTAAAGAAAATCGAAAATAGCCCACCTCAATGTCCTATTTTTGGGATATGAGCTATCAAGTGAAAGCAAAAGCCTGGCAGCCCACTTTTTAGAAAAGTGCGCACTGCTACAACCTCCAAAATCATTAAAAAAATCACAGTCCATACTGGGATTTTTTACATTTTGCCAGAACATACATTTTGGATAAAGCAGAGAGAGTAAAACCTTTCTACGACCTAATAAGACCCGACTTTTCAGTTAGACAATGGACACAGGAACACGCAAATATCCTTTGTTCCCTTCAAGCGGATATGATATCATCAAAACACTTAGACACGAGTAAACGTACCTAACCTGGTGACCTGCGTAGTCGCAGGTCAATCAGGGTGCACTTACTTAACCTTTAATGAAAGGGAAACAGTACCAATTTCATATAAATCGCATTTGTACACCAACGCTGAAATGCGTTTTGCACCCACAGAAAAAATTCTGACTGCGGTACAGATTACTGTAGTGAGAGAAAGCGCACTGGCTCAGGGGAAACTAATAATTGTTGTCACCCCGGTACCAGCCTCAGAGGCTGCCACGAAGGCAAGAGTCTCAAATGCAAAAGCGCTACATTCAAGATGGATACTATGGGCTAATTTTCTCACTACAACAGATGTAGAATACACATAAGACCCTAGTCTAAAACACAAGCATTCCAGCAATATGAACAAGTATATCCTCTACCAAATGAAATAATGCCTCTAGATCGGTATGAAGACATTATTAATACTGATGGATCTGCTCAACCGGCCATAGTTAGTAAGCAACAATACAGTGCAGCATGCGCTATTGTAGAAGGTAGGATGCAGGATGACAAGTTCCATCCAAGCTGTACAAAAACACAGTCTCTTGGAGACTGCATGGCTCAGTTGGCAGAATTAAAAGCACTACTACTGGAACTGATAAATATGGATCCAGAATTCTCCACACTGATATAGTGTGTGATTCCATTTACTTTGTCCAGTCATACAACGAATACATCCACTATTGTGGACAAAATGGGTTCAGAGATTCAAAAGGTGGCACAATCAAAACATAGGAAACTATGGGAACAGGTAGCAGAGTTAAAGAACGAACTACCAAGGGCTCACGTGATACACACGCCGAGTCATCAACGTGATGGCGTTCACATTGACGGGAATTCATTTGCTGATGAAGCTGCAAAGGGGGCAGTACGCACTGCGTCCATAGCTACAATCACCCGTTCAAAAACGATGGTAGACGGTAGCACAATGGTAGCTGTAATCGCTCCATGCAACAACAGCAGAGCACTACCTAAAGGTTCTCCACTCAAGTACTCCTACAAGTTAGATGCAAACAACGTTCCATTTGTTCAGATTCCTGGAGTGGGGGATAGAGCAATACCAAACATGGATCACAGGTTAGGTTTAATCTTGGCTGCACACGCAGGAGTTACGGTGACAGTTTCTTTATTGAAACAACGCTATTGGTGGCCAGGGTTAATAAAGCAGGCCAGAGACTTCGTCCTAAAGTGCAATATCTGTCAACATATAAAAGGGTCCACCGTAGCTCGCCCAGCACAGACACCATTCTTAATATTAGACAGTCCGCTCGCATGCATTTACCTGGACCACTGCGACCCCTTACAATCTGACAGGGCTTACAAGTATATCATGGTTGCAGTGGATTCCTGTTCAAGATTCTTATGGGTATGTCCTCAGCGCTCGGCTGTCACCGGAACTGTTATAAAAGATTTGAGAGTCTTCATCGGGACATACACAGTTGGCACATTACATTCTGACCGTGGCCCCGCGTTTAGCTCTAGGGCATACAAGGAAGCCATGGGAAGTTTGCGTGTAGCATTGCGGTACTCCTCTCTGTACCATCCCGAGGGAAATTCGGTTGTGGAGAGGAAAAACCGGGACTTAAAGCAATCTTTAACAGCTAGGGTATTAGGCTAGGTGGTAGTTGGGTCAATCCCCTATTTGGGGTCCAGCGGGCCCATAATAACCATCAAAGAAGCTCTCTGGGAGGTGCAACTCCTTATGAGGTCCTGTTTGGGACAAGAATGTAGGTACCTGATCTCGATTGTGAAGGCACAGTGGCTGACGAAAAACCGTTTGACATCAATAAACCTTTGGCAGTTTTATAGGATCTGAAGGAATCCAGAGCCTCCTTAAGTAACAGAGACAAAGAAAAGCGATACTGGGGAAGTCAAGTCAGCCACGACAAGACCTGACTGGATCCCTAAAGTTGGGGATCTGGTCAGAGAAAAAATTGTGGACAAGAAAGAATTTGGCCCATCCTATCGAAAGCCTGTCCTGGCCATTTAAGGATCAAGAACTGTACTTCTACCGCCTCTTGCAGGAAAAGAAAAGAGATTCATCTCAATCAATCTGATCAAACCACACCATGTGGCCAATACTAAATAGTAGGCCTCGTGGGCACCGGAGTAGCCGGCGTCCTCCTCTTGCTACAATACAGGAAGTACAGACACAAAGACTCATCAGAACAAGTTTTATTCGATTTTATGCTTGGAAATCACAAAAGCAGACAATTAAAAATACATCATCTTACAAAAAAGCTTAATGGTAGACATACAACTCAGACAAATAAAAGGAGGAGAAACCACAATTAAATCAGTGCCCCATGGAAGTAAGTCCATCACAGAATAGCAAAAGCACATGTCCATGTGACATTTAAAGCAAAATGGTCTTTCTAATTCGCAACCTACTTGTTAAAAAGCAGGCAATTGCATTGGTAAAACATTAATTGTCTAAAAATTACAAAAATAAAAATGCCTGTCAACATTGGGTCCTCACCCCTAGTCTTAAAGTAGGATGAATCCACCTCATTCTTTCCTTTATGTAAAATTTGCAAAATAGAACCATGTGCATTGATGATTGCAAAGATTGATCATCACAAGGACAACAGCATAGCTCTTGACCAATTATTTGTTTCGGGAAAACTTATCCAACGATAAAAATTCCCAAATCTAAATCGGGTCAAAACATATCTATCATACCCACTTAAATCATACTGTATATACAGCTGGATAGTGTGGGTAGTTAAAATCAAGTGATGCTGTTGTACTGTCGGTTTATTTGCTTCTAAAATAAATCTGTTTGGCTCCAGGTGAGTCATGCAAATTCTTTTAAACTCCTTCCTGGAAACAGAGTTAATAGATTCAGGAGAATTATAGTAATCAGGGTGCCCAAGGTCATACATTAAGTTTATGTATTTTAGCCACGCGATCTTAGTAGCCTGGTCCAGCTTCATGCTGTCTTCAATAATATCTTGGTTAAGACCAGTTCTGTTATATGTCCAGATCCTGTGCCATAATAAAGCAGGCTGAGCTTTGATAATGTCTGCGATGTATGGGACGCCTAATTCACTATGACAATTGTAGACAGAGGTACTAGCTGGGACTGCCAGAAGGAACTTCAGAAAGGCGTTTGAGACTCTGAATAGGTTGGGAATCCTGGAACCCTTACACCCCCACCCCATAGGTAACTATACTCACACATTTAGCTTGATAAATCTACAGGAGCATGGCTGGTGGCCTTCTACCCAATTGTTTTGCAAAGTTGGCCACAGCTGCCTTTGATTTCATAAGTAAACTCCTACTTTCAAAAGCCTGATGCCAGGACCCATTAGAGTCAAATAGAAAAGTATGAAACTGTCTTGGTAGATTCCACCCTCCGACATTTCAGGCTTCCTTTCCCACACGTTATTATGTAAGTTTTTGTGGCATTTAATTTCAAGCCAAGGTAATCCATATATGCAGTATAGGTGGAAAGTGCCTTTTGTAGGCCTATCTGTTTGGGGCCAACAGCACCGCATCGTCCGCATACAGAAGGGTAGCTATAGGGAGTTTATTAACATATGGCATGTCCTGCACCTTTTCCACCATTACTTGTTCTAAAGCATTAGTATATAATGTGAACAGGAACGGTGCCAGGACGCAGCCCTGTCTAACCCCTCTTTCCACCTTAAATGGTACAGTGCATTCTCCCTTGGTTCCATATCGAACCTTAGCAGTCGCGCCACTATACAGCTGCCTTAGACACAGAACCAATGGGGGATACACCCCCATGTCAGTTAAAATGTCCCAAAGTTTAGTATGTATGACACAGTCGAAAGCAGCTGTGAGGTAGACAAATGCTAGGTAGAGTCTTTCTGTTTTAGCCTGTGTGTATTTCCCTGTTAAAATGCTGAGATTAAGCGCTTGATCCATAGTGCCCAACCCTTGCCTAAAACCATTTTGTACATCAGACAAAATATTTTTGTCGTCTGCCCAGTCTTGGAGCCGGTTTAAGACGATCAGCCAGGCTGGATTTTGACGGTCGCCTTTCTTAAAAGCAGGTACCATCATAGACTCGGACCAGGTCTTAATAAAACCCTCCGAGCAGCAAGCGTGCAAAACCCATGTTAATAATAGTTGGCATAAGTTGGCAGGGTATGCTCAGACGTGAGTCCCTTGCTCACTTTGCCACTGGTTTCAAGCAAGCCTGGCTGAAGACGGCTGAAATGCCAGAAACCGGTCCTAGGAAGCTTGTTTCCGGTCCAGGGAAGGCATGGCTTGGCAGTTTGGGCTGGACTGTTCCCATGAGGCACAGGGTCAGACTGATTTGCATATGGCCATGTCTGAACTGGGGTGGCAGAGTGGGCTAAAGAACTGTGATGGATTAAACCCAGATCTGTTGACTGGGTGTGAGTGTTTGATTGGTTCTGATGCTCCGTCCATCACCACCCCCTTTTGTACTGCATGTTAATAAGGGAGCCCAAAGACACAGGTTTGATTCAAAAAGATCAATTGGCCCACCATCTGGGCCAGGAGCCTTACCACCCTTACTATCGTTGATATCACCAATGACCTCGTCATAAGTAAAAACAGACCTAGTGGAGGTGTCTCGTATGAACTAGTTCCCCGTTGGCTACCATGGGAGCTTAAACTTACTTCAACCGGGTAAGAATTATAAACCTTAGAAAGACTCATAACATTTGAAGAGTCACCTTATCAAAGCAATGGAATCCATAACAATGCAATAGATAGAACTAGTTCCCCTTGACACAAACTCTCACAGTGAAAGACAAATTTCAATTCAAGCTAATAAAGAGGTCTACATCAACATGCCTCAACAAGAGCAATCCACAAGTTCAACAAAACCTGCTGAGCTACCAAGGATAGATCAAACTGTATCTGGCTATTTCATCGACTTAGATACCTTTTCATTGGATCCAAGTGAACCTGAAACAACGCCAGCCCAAATTTCTCGCAAAACAACGGATCAAAGACTTTACCTTTCTTAGAAAGACTTATTTAGTAGCACCGTGGCTAGAACTTTGGATAATCACTGGTATTTTATTTCTTCTTTGATGGTTAGGATTAGTAATAACTTTCCACTTGCTCATCAATGGAACTTATCTTCAACAGAGCTCTGCAACATCAAAGAGTAAACTTGATTTTAAAACCTCACGTTTCATCTCATCGTGAACAAAGAGACCTGACCTTCGTGAGCATTACAGAAGTTACTATACCGGATGGTATAGTATGGGACAAAGTGAATTATGATATATTTGGACCGACCAAGTTTTTAAAAATTCCACATTTGTTTAAAATGTCATTGAACAATATCATTACCTCCAGTACATTTTCTGATGATTGGGATTTTGATACTGTTATTAGCTTATTGTCTGATTTAGAACAATCTGCCACATTTTCTAGCACTGAAATGTTAGAAGATACATCAGATTTTGACAAAATGTATGTTTTTTTTTTATTTTTGCAGAGCAGAGTAGGGGACATAACATTTTCATAAGATTGGTCATCAGGAAAGAGAAAAAAATCAAAAACAGTCTGCATTTTACACAGATACACATTCTATACATTTGTCAACTGAAAACCCTAAAACACAAATGAACATACCCTAATTAATCAATTACAGTTTTAAAAGAGTCCAGAAAAACCATATATTTGTAAACATCAGGAACAATTGCACATTCCCATTAATCTAAGAGCCTAAAGTGACTTGTGCCTAATTAACATCAATTATAATAACAATGAAAACTGGAATCCATTAATAGCTATGTAATACCTTCTAACCGTGCAAAAATGTTGCATTATTACAGTACAATCGTATTTTCACTAATATATAAGGGCTTAAAGTGCAATGTGGTAAGGTGCTACATTTTTATTGATATATCTCAATGACAAAAACAATCAAAAACCTTTGAATTGTAAAGGCCTAAAGTGCAATGTGCTAAACTTCCATCAATACCTCCCAATTATCAAAAAACTTCAAAACTGCTGTAAAAAATTGTATTGCCCCAACCCGTTTAGCATATGCTTCTTCGAATCTCCTTATCCTTTGCATTGTATTTATCCATTTAGGATAAGATGGGATCTCTTCCGATCTCCAATTTTGGAGAATTAGAGAACGTGCTACTGTAGAGCAAATTGAGATGTACGCCTCTTCGGCCACTTCTGTCTCGGGGGTCGATCTTTTTTTTAATAGCCTGACTTATTACTGAAAAGACGTTACTCCAAAAAGCTTCACGCTTCGGGCATGTAAAAAATATATGAAGCCAGTCTCCCTCACCATGGGACAGCCATTGAAAGCATTTGTTATCCACTTCCGCATGATGTTTAACTTTTTTGGGGTGTAGTAAGCCAGCCACCGTGACAAAAAAGCCATTCCTTTAAAATTGGCTCCTCTCAGGGCCTTACTTCCCATCTGGGCTATAGACTGCCGTTCCTGATGCGAGAACAAACAATTGGTCTCCCAGGTTATTTTTCCCAATAATTCATCAACCAGAGGAAGTGCCTTATGTTTTATTAGCCAAGAATACCAGTTTCCTACCCCCTTTAATTTAGCTTTATATAGTGCATTGACCTGGTCGATTGGGGCACCACTTGGCAGAAGATTGTAGTTTTTTGATAAAATTTACGATCTGTAAGTATTCCAAGAGCCCAGGCTTGATTCGATTGCCAGTTCTGCCTAGAACCTCATCACAAGAGATCCCTGTCTTAGCAATTAGAAAGTGGCCCAGATTCTCAAAGCCACTGTCCTTCCATCTCTTAAGGCGACTGGAATGAATTTGCATACCAAAAACCCTACATTCCTCTAACTTAAAAAAAAACCCCTGAAGAGTTTGCTTGTTTTTAAAAGGACTGGAGTCGATCAGAGTAGTCACGAATTGTCTTGTAACTGGTATTTTTGGGTCGTTTAGATGTTTTTAAAAAGATTGGAATTTGTGTGCCGGACTCACGAATCATTCTTTCAAAAAAATATGCGTCTATCCGATCATTAGGTTCCAGTAAATGTGCTGTAAGGTCTAATATTGCAGCCTCATAGTAGGTTCGTATATTTGGTAAGGCATACCCCTTTTTAATTTATCTCCAGTTGTAATATGGGCAATTTAGCCCTAGAGGCCTTTTTATTCCAAACAAATTCTCTAAACATTGAGTCAATTTCTTTAAAATACTTGGAGTTGATCTTTATGGGTATATTGATAAAAGGAAATATTAATAGGAGAAGAATTGACATTTTTAAGAGTTCTACATGGCCAATCAAAAGTCAATGGTAGCAGGGTCCACTTGTCCAATAGGGTTTTGATTTTATTTCGCATGGCTAGGTAATTCAAACTGAATAATTGTTCTGTATTCTTAGAGACATAGATACCCAAATATCTAATTGGCTCTTCATTCATAGCCTGGATTCTTAAATTAGTAGGCAAGAAGTTACTATGCGTATTGAGCATTAAAATCTCCGTTTTATCTTGGTTTATTTTGTAGCCTCCTATTTGTTCAAATTGACTAAATTCAAAAAGAATTTCTTCCAAAATCTGCTTGTCCAGGCATAGGTGCATAATTAGGTCATCCGCAAAAAGTTGAAGCTTGGCCATTCCTTCCATTGGAGCTCTGATCAGGGGATTTCTGCGGATTCATATAGCTAGGGGTTCAATGAAAAAAGTCAAAAGTAAAGGTGACATCGGACACCCTTGTCCAGTTCCGCGGTTTATTTCCACAACCCCTATTGAATCTCCATTAACTATAACCCGGGCTTGAGCACCTTGATAGATGTTTCTCAACATTATTAATACTTAAGCCGCAATGCCGAATAGACCAAAAAAAAGTGCGGCCCAATTGACCAAGTCAAACACTTTTTCAGCATCGACCAAAGTAATAAGAGTGAATATTTTATGGTTAGTCGCATAATCAAGGGCTTGAATTAAAAACCCAGCATTTGTGGACATCGACATTCCTGCTACGAACCCAGTTTGATCACAATGAATTAATTCCCGAGCAATGGGGGTAAAGCGTTGTGCCCAGATTCATCAGTATTTTAAAATCCGCATTAAGGAGACCGATAGGCCTGTAAGAATTGACATCCTTGTCATTTCTCCCCTTTTTAACCAAGCTAACCAATATGGATTCCTTAAAATTTGGTGGAATACAACCTCCCTGTTTGATATCATTAAACAGTTTTACCAAGAAGGGGGTCAACTCTTTAACAAAGGTTTTATAAAATTCAAATGTATTGTTACCAATATTATGGTCATCATTTCTTGAATAATTCTAACAAAGTGAGAAATGTTTTCACATACTACCAGTGGGAACAATGCCCTACACCACCGAAAAGTAGTTCAAGAACATTTGCACAGAAATCCTCATATTTTGCAGGGTTTAACACTTCTGACCCAACCTCGTATTACTATAAGGTTGCACCAATATCTGCACAGAATTTTTTTTAACAAACACCAAACAGATTTACTCTGCTTCCTTTATCACCAGATGTCTGAACAGGGTTTTGACTTATGGATGGGCACTGCAGACTTGAAATCAATCTGGAGTTCTAGGGACCTGCAAGTCCAGGGGACAGAAGCAATGTTTAGAGCATGCCTCATTCCACAGCAGATTATTTTTTTGAATGACACTGTGCAACAGACTTCCTGTCTTGGAATAGCCAAGAATAAGGATTTGAACACGCCTCAAATTCCAACATCTTTAAACACCGGGGGGAATTTTACATCAGAAAGAGGGGGTAAATTGGATAACATATTGCAATACAATATATCAGACCCCAATTGGAAGGGATGGTTGGTTTGGCCCACTGACACAAACAGATGTCAGGAAAGATTTAGGGGTACCACCGAAGGGTTTAGTATCCATAGGCCATACCCACGTTATGTACAATGAGAACATTCGGAGGTAGGGACATCATACAGTGTTGGAGAGGTTGTGCCTTGATTGTCTAAAGACCTCAACACTACCCCAGATGAAACAACGCTCTTCCTTACTCAGAGGATGTGGACCTACGGGATTTATTTATTAGGTCCCAGAAAACCACGTCAGAAGCGTTTTTTGTATGCTGTCTATAATGAAATCTGGAAAATCTCCCAACAAGAAGCTGCAGAGAGATTAAGAGAAATAGAGTTAACCTAGAAAAGGTGTTAGCCGTAGTTGACAATGGCATGACTACATTAACATCCAGGATATATTCACTGGGCAACATTGTATCTTCTGTAGCGATGTAATAGAACAGGATTTGTCCATATTGCAACACAGACAGTAGCAGTTATGTTCTATTATTTTGTTAAGCTGGACGCTACAGTCATTGCGCACCGGTTATGTGCCATGGCATTTTATCAACATTATGTCATTATTTTCTGCACACAATCTAACAGAAAAGCAGATGAACATGGCACAGAGGGGAGCAAAATATACAATGCTGTGCATTGAGAACCTGGACAGGTTACCCTTTACTGTGATTGAGTCATCATCCACAGAATGGTTAATCCACGGCCATATAACATTATCGGTTGCAACATTTCAGTTTCAATGTTGCCTAGAATAACAGGCAGGCAGATATGAGAAGATGGGTAAGGAATTTATCAAGGAGTCCTTATATTTACCATACAGATTTCGATGCAGGAGTGAGGATCTGGAAGTGTTTCTAAGTGGAACGAACTCCGTGAACTCTAAGTGGATCCCTCATATGACAGGATATTATGCTGCACGGAGCTTGTAATGGGCCTGTGGTGAAATTGTCCTGTCACTTGAGGGGTACCTGGCAGCTGTGATTAATCCGGTATTCAAGCTTCTCTCGAATGAGCGTTACTTGATGCTGAATGATCAAGGTTGTTGTGGGTTGCTTCCGGGCATCGCATATCTAGTCACTGTGAGCTCCAGGGTTACTTGCTGTATACAAGTATTGTTTCCACCAACACATACAGTCAGGGAGGCGCCGTTATGGCCTTTGCTAAATGTTTCCATTATACAGTTTGATACTCCTAGCAGAATGAAAGCTATGCTTTCACAACATACCGTGCCCTCAACCTCCGCCTGGGAGACTTTAGATCTCCAGATCGCAAGGTCCTCGGCTGAGATACAGGCACTTATACGTACAAACTGCCCTTTCCATTTCACAGAAATGGTAAGCAGTTATGCCCGATACGACAGGTGTTGTACACCTATTTAAGACCATAGGTTCCGGACTGTTAAGCACTTTTCAGATGTCCCTCGGAGTTATGCTAAACTTTATACACTCAGTCTTTGGAAGCATTTTTGGAGGGCTTCCGTTGATCCGGTTACTAATAGCAGGAATGCTGATTGTTACCTTTCTGCTATGCAATGGACATCCCAGCCACCAAGGAGGTAGCAACAGCTCTCCTGGAGCGTAAATACCATGATCAAATGGTACAACATCTAGGCACACCTCGCCTACAGGAACTGAGCACCTCTTGGTTCCTGTCATTTAGACCAGTCTGGATGGACTATGTCCTATCTGTTCTCCGATGCCTGTTCTGCGGAGAAGAATGCATGTTGGACCTCTGACACTCCCATCGGTTGCGCCACCAGCCGTTGATGCTTTACTGGACCCGATAACGACCCATGTTCTGCAGCGTCCTCAGCGTATTCCCATGTTGTTGGCACCATTCTTAGAGCCACCACAGGTAGTTTTGGACACCGGCTTCTCCAACACTTAGGCCTTGGATTTGGCACAGGCTGCCCTGGCAATTGCTGCAGGCAGTACGGAAGATCATCTGTTCTCAATAGACATTTTTTGTGAGGTGTTACAGGGATCGTCAGCTGCGTATGCCAACAGCAGCAATGTTGCATCTACCAGCATGTTGCGTGCTGGGAAGATTTGGCTTTTAACTTTTTCGAAATTCTAAATTGAAACCTTTTAACCTGCATGGCTTTCAAGATGCTTGTAGTTGTTCGGACTATATAAACGGACACTTTAGAGCCACTACTTGAATGATTTTTGCAGAACACTTTTTAAAGGTTTTTTTTAATGCTTTTTAACTTCTCTTAAAAATTTTATTTGTTGCATACAAACCTCTAGACGCCTTGGTAGTACGCTAGAATTTAGTAATGTCGTCCAGTCGGATGAGGAGTGGGTGTTATATTTCAAATAGGTACCCCGATATAGGTCTACGTATTATCACAACCCTTCACCTACATTCTCCCCTATACTACATACATAACGGATTTGGAGGACTGACCTTTTACCCAGTTACAATACTACACATAAGTATGTAGGGTTTTTCCCTGGTCACTGGCCTCATAAATTATGCATGAGGAGTCTAAGTTTCTTGGAATCACAGCAGGGCCATCATCTCATGCATAATAACTGTGTATAAAGTTCATTCCCGCCGTCATGCTAAGTCGGGACACTGGCACAGCAAGGTAGAACCCCTGGGGATACCTTAGGGTGTATAAACATCACATCTTGCTGAGATAGGCAGAGGAGATCACTACTTCCATGCCGACACACTGACGCGAGACGCTGAGGTTCCTGCATGCAGATACGCCAGCCTGCAGTGGTCTGACATCCTTTGCGGGTGTTCAGCTCGAGAATCAGACTGGGGTCCCACAGTCTAACATCAGGTAATGGGGTTGGCTTTATCCTAGAGGGATTCATGGCTTTACACATATCCACATGCTAGGTACACTTAGGTACATCTAGTTAGGGTGTATCATAGGAGTACGCATTTTATTGCCATGTATTTTATATACTTGCCTATATTTATGATTTTAGGCAAAATGGTAGAAACCTACCATCTATTTACTTTCTTAGTGCTGTTACTCATTTATATATATGCTACTCCCTACTGGTGATTTCAGTGCACTTCTTTTATGCTAGAATAAGGACTATTCAATAAATACTTATTGAAAACGTCCCAACCGTTTATTCTGTGCATCTCTGAGAACTAGTGAGTACGAGTGACTGAGCTAAAAGTATGTTACGGTTTCCAAGGTCCTGAGGGATCAGGGTTGTCATGTTCGATAGGTGCCAAGAAGTATTCTCTCCTTGGTAAGAGGAGGTTATAGTGGCATTGCGAGCTAGCTGGTACACAGGCAAACATATCCGATGGGGGTTTCTGGAATCAGTCTGGACACCAGTCCCGCAGTGTATGTTGTCTAAAGTTGCAGATCCTATGTAGGTCTTATAGGAACTACATAACAGAACCAGCACCCTCCCACACCCACCCCAAAAAAATAAGCCATCACAGCTGGTAGTACTAATGTGAGGGCAACCCACCTGACTACCTTGAAGCATAAGAAGCCACTTTAATAATACACCCAAATAAAGAGCTTTTGGGAGGCATAGACTACTGCCTTCATCTACTAACACCAGCCAACTTGCAGAGACTTCTCATGTAGCTTTTGAATGTATACTTCTAATTCAGACACTGCGGAAGCTTTAAGTACACTAGAGGTATTAAGGCTGTCCCTAGGGAAAGTGATCCTTCATCAGTTTCTTCACCTCTTTTCAGGCTACCTCTACGTCTATCAATTTTTTGGAACAGTAGGCTATATATTGCAGTGATTCTCGAGTGACATTTTCTGAAAGTTTAATGTATAGTTCAATATGTGGGCTTGAATTTGCAGATATTGAGTAATGATATTCCGATTTTGAATGGGGCAAAATTCCATAAGAAGACACAAGTACACATAAGTCATACCAAAGACCTTATCCAGGATCCTTATCAATGTATGTCCTAAAGAGGCTTGAAGATAAATAACTCCTTCTCAGAATGGATTGCCATTCTCTAATCCCATGTTACTAAACACAGTTTAAAAACTATATTTTTATCAAACCTCTTCAACAAATAAACCAATGTGCATAAGACTTTAGCACTGGCAGACTTACCTCAGAGACAGGACAGCAGTATTCTGTCATCAAAATGGAGGTAAAGTTAGTGGCCATAACAGCATCAACATGCCCATCAAAATAAATACCCAATACCGCTCACTGTTGCCCTACCCACTGTCATCTTAATTTTTTGGAACTCTGGGATAGACCTTACAGTAATTTTTGAGTGGCTTTTAATTGAGTTTAATGTAAAAGCCAATATGTTAGCTTGAATTTGCAGATATTGAATATAAAATTATTTTGAATGAGGGTATGATTCCATAAGATCACACAAGTACACACAAATCACTCCAAATTCATTTTGGATGATGGTTATGAATATGTATCAAAGTGGCCTAAAAATTCCCAACTCCTTGCCAGACAGGATCACTATTCTCCAAGCTTATTTGTCTTAACAATGTTTTTACAAAATATATATTTTTATTACATTTTTTAACACAAACCAATGTGTACAAGAGCATAAGCACTGGCAGACTTAATTCAGAGACAGGGCAGCAGTAATCTCTTAAAATAATAGAGGTACCTTTAGAGGCAATAACATCATTAACCCCTTCCGTGCGTGCGACATTTCTGCGCTGTGCGGGAGTTTATTGGTAGGCGGGGATTCGGATGTCCGGGAGCCGTCCTGCGCACATGCCCACCATGAAGCATAACAGCTCCCAGCCGTCACGAGCATGGAAGAGGTTAAGATGTCCATCAACATACTGAGCGGACAAAAACTGAGCTGACAAAGAGAGGAGGGTTGAAGGCAAAAAGTTAAGGGAGAACCACGATAAGGATGCTAGGTCTAACAGGCCAAGAAGTAAACCCCCCCCCCCCACAAAAAGGAACACAGCCAATAGTAGTAATAAGGGGGCAACTCATCTGACTACCTTAGAGCATAAGAAGCCACTATAATAATATATAGTAGGTTGCATCAGTGATTTTTGAGTAACATTTTCTGAAGGTGTAATGTACAGATCAATATGTGGGCTAAGCCTGGGCAGAGGTCGCAGAGTGGTGCTACGCAAAGCTCCGCGGAGTAACAAACTCCACTGCTGGTGGGTCGAGATTCCCACACGGCCGTTCACGTTGTTTTTCCCCATCAAATTCAATGCAGAGTACGTCCTCGCGTTGCAAATCATGCGAGTACCAGTGGGGGCCAGAACCGGTGGGAGCCAGTTGCTGAGTGTGAGCCTTGTGGACTTCACTTTTCTGTTCACCAAAACACTGCACTGGTAGTGTGTGGTTGTTAAGGTACAGGGCCCTTAAGAGTGGCACAATAAGAGTTGCAGCCCTTAGAAGCCTTTGTTTGTCACAGTGCCCCTGGTACCCATGGTACCTTTTAGAAGGGGCTTACTTGTGTGCCAGGGATGTGCCAATTGGGAGTACAGAGGTACAGCTTTGAGAAAGAGCAGAGGCCCCGGGAACCTGGTTGGCAGGGACCCAGGGCACACCAAGTCAGATTGCATCAGATGTAAGGCAATAAGTGAGGGGCCATCATGCAAGAAAAGGGACATTTTCCTACAAATGTTTTGTAAATAAATACTTTTACTACACATAGCACATAAACCAATGTGTACAAGACCACAAGCGCTGGCAGGCTTACCTCAGAGACAACACAGCAGTATTTTGTTACAAAATAGAGGTTCAGCTGTAATAGGGCCTTCTGAGAACCCTTTTGACTTAAATTTAAAGTTCACACTAACCCTGGGCGTAGTGGGGCTACATGGAGCATCGCGTAGTGTGGCCAAATCTACGCACACTCGCGCGCTCCGCGTATCCCCACTACGCGCCGCCCGCCTCCCTCCCGCCCTTGTTTTAAAATAAGTTAAAGTATTATAAAAGTAAATTAAATACCTTACCTCTTCCTGCTTGACCGGCAACTTCTTCTCATGCGCATTTGTGAGAAGAAGTTGCCTGTCAAGCAGGAAGAGGGAGCCCCGGGACGCCGCACCGCAGGTAAGGTATTTAATTTACTTTTAAATTCTTTAATTTATTTTAAAATTAGGGCAGGCAGGCAGCGGGTGGCGGATGGCGGACAGCTCTGCTTCGCTGCGGCGTGTGCGTAGCGCTGCCTGCTATGCCTACTTCGTAAACTGCGAAGCAGGCAGCGCTACGTACACTCCGTGGGCGGAGCGGAGTACTACGCCCGGGATTAGTTTACACACTGCAATTAAACATTTTTGCTGAATCTTTTTAAAGTACCTAGGGTGGCCAAATCTGAGTAGAAAATGGTTACCTTCACCAGGAAGGTTTTCTGTTAACACTGAATCAAAACGAAATATGGTGATTATTAGCGTCTTGTTTTTTTCAGAAAGAAGGCCCAATAATATATTAGAAAATCTGGAAGTGCTATCCCTCCATCTATGCCCCAATATCGAAATCCCTAAGGACACCCAAGTGGTGCCTACAAAATACTTTAGCCACCCCAACGTTAACCGCAGGTTTGATATGCTGGGGTCACTTAATTAAACAATGATCCTTTGTGTGATGGGCCTTCTTAGCAAAGAGCACAAATCACAGATTTAAATACTATCAGTTAGTTAGCTAGTTCCGTGGCTTTTAGAAATGGGATTTCTGGTTGGCTAGGGCTTGCGCCAAAGCCAGGCTAAAAGGCAGGGTCCAGGGAAAAGGTCCTGGTAAAGTTTAGGCAGGTAGGCAGGGAGCAAGGCTGGGCCAGGGGCCAGCTCACTGGGCCCTCCAGACAGGAAGGCAGTCCCAAGTGGCGGTTCCTCCTGGCCTCCAGCAGCAGCAGCAGCCCCCTCAGATAGGATCCTGGAAGAGAACAAATTGTAAGGGGACACAGCCCCTCCTTATACACCTTTTCCCTTTGTTGTGGCTCAGGGTGAGGGGAAAAACCAGTCGGAGCTGGTTGGGGAGCACCCTTGATGTGCTCAGCCCCTCACTCTATTCACTGGCAGGGCTAGGGTCATCAGTCGCACCACAGGGGGCGGCGCCAGCATTGTGTAGGGAAAGCCCTGCCCTATTCAGGACCAAGGTGCACTCCTCCCCAGCCATCAGCATGCTAATCTCACACTCACCACTGGGGCAGACCCACCCAGACTCCTGGAGCCAGGCTCACCAGCCAGCTCCAGTCAATCACACGCCAGACGCAGTTTAAGAGACAACTTGCCGTATGGCCAATTTTTGCGAATTCGTCGAAATTGTACATTCAAGGATGAATATTTGTGCCATGCTGAAAATTTGAAAAACAACTTACTATCCAGGGGCTACCCCAAAAAATTATTGAAGAAAGCAATCAAACGAGCCTGGTGGATCCCACGTGAAGCACTTCTGGAGAGAAAAGACAAATCTAAAACCAGCAGGATTGTGTGTGTATCCACCTACAGTCCCACATCGAACTGGCTCAAAAAGACCATTTCCCAAAATTGGCATCTGAATAATAATCTTGATGTCTTACTCAAAGAACCTCCGTTATTTGCTTTTAAAAAAGATAAGAGCATTGCCAACCAGTTAGTACGAGCTGCACTTCCAAAAACTAAAAGTCCGGACATAAGAAGTCTCCTTAATTTGTCTCCAATACAAGGTCATCATAAATGTGGGACATGTGTTTGTTGGGATTCCACCATGGAAGGGAACCATTTCACCCATAAGGGAATTCATTGGAAACATAACACTTTCTCAAATTGCAAAACAAAATATGTAGTATACGGAATTTTTTGTCCATGCGACAAGCTTTATATCGGGAAAACAAATCAGGAGATAAGGCTAAGAATTCAACAACATAAATCAAGGGTACGTAAGAATGTGCCTAATGCCCCGCTGGTCAATCACTGGCATCTCAACAACCACACAGAAAAAGATGTGAGATGGACTGTGATCTCAAAAGTCACACAAGATAACCGAGGAGGTGACCTGGACGCCAAATTGGTTAAAAGAGAGGCTATGCTCATTATCAAGTTCAATACATCAGTGGATGGACTGAACGAGCTATCCGAGATCTATAATCTGTGAAACCCTTAAAGTATTCATTAACTAACTAAGGCTCCGCCTTCTGGCATCCAATACGGTGCTCTATGAAACATACAAGGTCGTGCGGATCTTTATATGTTAATGATACACCTTCTATCACACCCCCACCACTCAGGGATACTGAGCCCCTGAATTATTGGACCGGGGCGAGACCACCCCTCGTGTAGGCGACTCGGTGAATTGTTCAGTTCAATTCTTCCTGAGCGCCGTGAATGGAATCCAACTATGAACGTGAAAACGATTGGTCCATCAGTTTATAACTATGATGTCGGGCGTACAGCCATAGACTGCCGCAGTGTGATCACAATGCAGTGTTCATATACACTGCACAATAAAGTTCTCACCAAAAAAATTGTGGTTGAACGATACTCGGACCCGGGACAGGCCTTTAAAATCACGGGCTTTCATGTACATATAATTACACCCAAAGGGTTTATGCCCCAGCAAGCATCCTGCCTTGTTTTTAGTCGAGTTATGTCCATTCAAGGGACACAAATTGGGTTTTAAACTACATCTCACAGAATTCCCTAAGGCTCCGCCTCACTAAGGCTCCGGCTACCAATTGGATGTCGTCACAGATTAACAAAATGGTCACCACTTCCCTGCCTAAACATTCGACTTTTGCGCTGTGAGCACGGTGCGCGATGGCTCCGATGGCGTTGGACTAACCGGACAAAGAGGTAAACACGACTCAGAGACCATACAGAACAAAACCATCGTGTTTGTTTAAATAGTTTAAATATCCGCGGTCTCACGACTTAATTTGTCTTCTGCCCTCAGGTCTTAGCCGGCGATTCAATCTCCACGCCGCTTTCTAAACGGAAGCACAGCCAACTCCGACCAGGAGGAGTAAGGATATATACGTACCTACGAGATACCTTCTGTCCTTACAAGTAAGATTTCGACCACTGCACCTTGGTGCCATCAGACATTAGCTTAGACGTTTGATCTTTTCTTTGATCTTGTCTTTCTTCTGAAAACTTTTTATCTGCAATCCACAGATTTTCCGTTGGACGTTTATTTCATTTTATATTGAAAGCCTGGGTTGCGTACTTTCAAGTTCTAGGTAAGGCTCCCGAATATAGGTGAACGGTTAATTTTTTGAGTATTGAGGGGCCAACTGGTCTAATTCAGTGTTGTGTCCGTTTTTGTTCCCAGAGAGTATTGGTCCTGATGAGAATCCCCGGTGAAGGGATTCGAAACGTGTAGACCTATCTTGACCTATCTTCGCCTTTGGCCAATCATCTGCTAAAACAACTAAAAAATAAGCGTTTAGAAGTACTGCAAGTGTTATTTGCTGATGGCCTGATGTATTTTGTACATACAAGTGTAAATTGTTTGTTTTATGGTGTTTAGTCAGTATTTTGTGTATTTTGAGTGTTGTTGTTGTCTGAATGATTGAGGTACGCTAGTGGTGATGTCATTTATATGTGTCAATGTAGTGTAAATATTAGGAATGTATCTTTTGTAATAATTTGTTGTATTTTCTGATTATTTGTGAAATGCTTTAATCACTTCAATATAACCGTGCAAAATAATAAGAAAATTTGCATAAAAATATTTTTGATTAAAATCAACCAAAAAATGGGCAAAAATGGACGTGTTTAATTCAGTTCATGTTTAAAAACTTTTTCCGAAAGTTTAGTGCAGCACTGGCACTCTCTTTGTTTTGTTCAGTTTATATGACTTGGCCTTGCTGCCATCGAGTCAAAACCCAAGCTTGTTTTGCTAGCTAACTCCTAGAAGTGGCACTTCCGCACATGACATAATCACGCATTATACATCATTGCGAAGCATTCGATCACACGAGTCCGCACATACCAAACTCGAGCCTGCACACCCCATGCATCAGGAACTACCAGGGACACATACATTCCCCATGCATTCCTATGGGAGGGCAGGCCTATCTCACCACATGCACTCAGAGGGCGCACTCACTTTACTCTGGGACACAGGGAAAGTGCGCAGAAACCAAAAATCACTACCACCAGGTCACCAGTAAAAGCAAAAAGTTCAGGGGTGAACCTGCCAGAAGGGCCAAGTCCAACAGTGGCCAAACCAACATCGGGCTCAAAATGTAATGGGAAAAAGAGAGACAGAGGAATCAGTCCTGCACAAGATGTGTCTAAGTGGTAATGGGCTCTGTTTCGAGGTGAAGACAGCCCCCCAAACCTACCAGAAGAGATCTGGAAGGCAGACCTGCCAGAACTTGATATTCTACATTCATGGCAAGTATCTATCTCTACACTTTGGGTAACGATAAGATCTGCACCACTTAGGAGGAATCATCAATTTACCTTATACAGGGCGTACTGGTCACCTAAGAGGCTCTCGAAGATGGGAGGAAGTAAGAAGAGGTTTTGCCCTAAATGTGCACTAGAGAACACAGACGATGTTTGTCTACTATGGCAGTGTACAGCCATCCAATTCTTCTGGCAGGAGGTGGGCAAATTTCTTACAGGAATTTTTGGGGAGAGAATAGAGATAAGCCTCGATTTTATTATTTTTGAAATCTTAGCTGGTGAGAGGGCTGCACACAAACTGAGGAAATGTGTGCCCGACTGCCCTTTACACCCTGATAATTATTGCACAAAGAGAAATATGTATAAAATGGGATCCCTCGATTCCACCCTCAATCTGATTGCGTGGATTGCGCTAAAGGTTCACAAAAAAGAAAAAATGTGGTACCCCCTATACTCTAATATGGGGTTAAGTTAAAGTAACATGGCGGGGTGGTTTGACTTCTCTGGTGGCCAGAATTTGTAAACACATCACACTCGCACACGTCTAAAAGTCCAAGGATTTAAGACAAACTTCAACAGTTGAGGAGGATGGTGGTCACATAACTCCCCCCACAAATAGATTGAAGGAGGCATGATAAGGAGCTTAACCCAATCAAAGGCCCTGTTGCACTCGTGGGTCACTACCAGGTCCTATCCCTGTCTATGTCATATATGAGGATTTTAAAAAAAATAGAGATTCAGGTATCGGCAATAACAATTTATGTCCATCAAACAAAATGCACCACAATATGAAAATGCTGCCAAACAGTGAGCCGCCAGACACAGAGCCGCCAAGTACAGAAGGGTTGAAGGCAAAAAGTTAGGAGAGAACCACACTAAAGATGCCAGGACTAACAGGAGAAGAACAACCCCCTCCACCCCCCTAAAGAAAACAAGCTTTCACAGCTGGTAGAAGTGAAATGTGCAACACATATGACTAGCTTGGAATAGTCAAGAATTAGCAAAACTACCAAAATAAAGAGTAGGTGGCGGCAGGTGTCCATGCCTTCCAAAAAGCTAACACCAGCATCCTCACAGTGGCTCGTCGTGTAGCTTTGAATTTAAAGTACCAATTCTGACCTTGCTTTAGCTTCTAGTACACCAGAGGTATTAAGGTATGGGCATTTGCTCAAGTTGTCTTACCTTTTAGGCTGACCCCCGGGAAAGTTATCCCTCACCAGTTTCTAACCCTCTCTTTTCAGGCTACCGCTACCTCTCATGCTGCTCTATCCACTATCACCTTATCAAATTTTTGGAACCCTGGGGAATACATTGCAGTGAATTTTGAGTGGTTTTCGGATACTTCAATGTACACTTCAATATGTGGCCTTGAATTTACAGATATTGAGTCGAAATTCAGATTTTGAATGAGGGCAAAATTCCCCAAGAGAACACAAGAAAACATGAATGTTAGCAAAGTCCTTACCCAGAATCCTTATGAATAAAGTCTCAAAGTGGCTTAAAGACATCCAGCACATTGTCAAACAGGATCACCAGACTAAGCCTGTTGGATTAAACAAAGATTTTAAATACATATTTTTCTTTCATTTTTTTCAGCATATAACAAAGAAAAGTGTGGAAGACCATAACCGCTGGCAGGCTTAACCTAGACAGGACAGCAGTATTTTGTTAACAGAATGGAAGTACAGTTAGTGGCATTAACAGCATCAACATGCCGATAAAAAGAAATGCACAATAAAAAGCAGACAAAAACAGGGCAAGCTGCAAAATCAGAGTTGTCAAAAACTAAGTTGCCAAATATGTAGCGGCCAAATACTGGGCTGACAAATACTGAGCCGCAAAATACTAAGCTCCTAAAATTAGAGCCGCCAAAAACAACAGCATTGAAGGCAAAACGTTAAGGGAGAACCTTGCTAAAGATGCCAGGACTAACAGGACAAGATTAAACCCCTCCACCCATCAAAATAGAGCTGGTAGTAGTAATTAAGGGGCAACATATCTGAATAGCTTGGAATATAATTGGTCAAGAAATATCATAATATACCCAAATAAAGAGTAGGTGACAGTAGATGTCTATGCCTCCCAACAAATAAATCCAACCTCCTTGCAAGGGCTTTATATGTATTTTTTGGATTTACAGTTCTAATTCTGACATTGCTGAAGCTTCAATGTCCTTTTGGGAAAGTAGGGTACCTCTGCACACCTTGAAGCTTCAAGTACACCAGCGGTATTAAGGCATAGGCAGCTGGTCAACGCGTCCTACCTTTTCGTCTGAGCTCCCATTAAAGTAATCATCTATCAGTTTCTTAACCTCTTTTCAGGCTACCTATAGCACTCATTGTTCCTCTACCCGCTTCATCTTAACAATTTTTGGAACTCGGGAAGACATCACAGTGATGTTTGTGCAACATTTTCTGAGACTTTAATGTACAATTCAATATGTGGGCTTGAATTTGCAGATATTGAGTAATAAAATGCAGATTTCGAATTGGGGTAAAATTTCATAAGATGACACAAGTACAAATAAATCATACAATAGTCCTTACTCAGGATTCTTATGGATATATGTCTTAAAGTGGCATAAAAACAGCCACAATCTTCTCAGACGGGATCACCATTCTCTAAGCCTATTTGACTAAACAAGACTTTTTAAATAAATATCCTTATTACATGTTTTCAGCACATAACAAACCAATGTGCACAAGACCATAAGTGCCAGCAGTCTTGACTCAGAGGCAAGACAGCAGTATTCAGTTAATATAATAGAGGTATAGTAACCAGTAATGACAGCATTGAGATGTCCATCAAAAGAAATGTACCACAATAGAAAGCCATCAAAAACCCACAGCCGTCCTAAAAAAACACAGCCGGCCCCAAAAAACAGCCGGCCCCAAAAAACACAGCTGCCCAACAAAAATACCAGCACCAAAAAAGTATAAAGGGTGAAACTATGTCAAGAGCTTGGGAAAAGAAGTCTTAAAATATGGCCAATGAAGAGTTAATGTCATGTAAATAATCCAAATTGGGGGATTGGAAAGTAGATTGAAAACATTCCATAGTGATTTGCTTCAATAGTCTTGATCTCAAGCCATTTATAGTTTTAGGTTTTGTAAAAGGTAACCTTGGTGGGGATCAGAAAGTTGATCAGAAAATGATCAGTCCAGGTTAGTAGTTCAAAAATTTCTACATTAAGTCGCCTAGAGGTAGAAAAAATTAGGCCTAAGGCGTGGCCAGCTGAATTTGTGAGACCCATCCTTATCAAGCGAAGGTCAAGTATTCTCAAGGTCGAACAACAGATTCCTTACCAATATATGTCTTAAAGAGGCTTAAACATGCCCAACAACTTGTCAGAAGTGACCACCATTCTCTAAGCCCATGTCAGTAAACAATTTATTTTTAATCAATTTTTCTAAAAAAAATTCAACACATTAACTAATGTGTACCACACCATAAGCTCCGGCAGACTTAACTCGGTGTGTGGCGGCTCGGTGTGTGGCGGCTCGGTGTGTGGAGGCTCGGTATTTGGTGACTAGCTGTTTGACGGAGAGAAAGGACAGCAGAATTCTGTTAGTATATTACAGTTACAGACATTAACAGCATTAAGATGCACATAAAAAGAAATGCACAATAGAAAGAGCCACCAAAAATTGAGCCACCCAAAAATGAGCTTTCAAAGAGTGAACCGTCAAACAGTGAGCTTTCAAAGAGTGAACCGTCAAACAGCTAGTCACCAAATACCGAGCCGCCACACACCGAGCTGCCACACACCAACAAGCTTAAAACTTTCCACGTGATGGTGATGTGAATAGATAAAGATAAATGATGAAAGCCATGATTTATCCAAAATAATTTTCTTTTCAGGTTCTTAAGATATACAAGTGGTATATTTTTCTACTCCCATAACAGGGAACAAAGGAGAGTGTTTGCAACTATCAGGCATATGTACATTTATTCTATCACCCATTGAGGTGTAAAAGGGATCGTTTTTTTGGTCCAGAGGAAGAAAGCCAAGCGGGTGGCTTCTGAAACATGTCGACCTTGTAGGAGGTGACTCATTATAGTACACAATCTACACCTCCCCACTTTTACTATTCTCAGTCAGGGAAGACAAAGTATTTTCGTTCCACTAGCCAGATAATTTTTAACCATCTCACATTTTCTTTTCACGATCCCACGCACTACACATACTCACCAATCACTGAATAAAGTGCTCCTGCGTCTACGTAAGTCGTAGCACGCCCCGTCCCATAGAGGAGCAGGAAGACCCCAATGATGAAGCATGACACTGAATCAGGTTTCAGTGTGTGAGGGGTATTATACAATTTTTTGAAACATTGCCCTTCCCACAAATTGAGAGAAGGAGCTCTGATCCTTTTGCACCATTTATCACGTATGACTAAACACTTCAAATAAAAATAAAAATAGCAGCACACACATGGGTGCATATATATTCACATAATACATGGCAGAATCCCTATGTTGGATAACAGTATCAAGAGGAGGACGCTTCTACCTTTTTCCTCTTCACTCCCTCCTTTGATTTTTGGATGTTCCTTGGTACTACTAGGACTACAGCGGTTCATCAGTTATTTTATAATAAGGAGCATTCGCGCTGTGTCACTAAATGGCAGTTGCACAGCGCCCAGAACATCTAACGCCAGCAACCATGAAGGAGAAAAACGACAAAAATGGAAGGGCGACCTACGCCAATGGTGCCAGGTCTAACAAACCGCATTTAGATGAGTCAGGTTTTAAGTTTCCTATGAAAGACTGAAAGCAAACAGCAGGATGTCAAATCAGCAGGGAGAGAGTTCCACAGCTTTGTGCCTAAGAAGGAAAAGGCTTGACCTACATGCCTGATCTCTTAACTCTGGGAACTACTGCGAGATCCAAAGTGTTTGAGCGTGAGGAGTGCATGGCATCACCAAGGATCTTAGGTAGGAGGGACCAAAGTTCGAATGACATTTGTGGAAATACCACAGCACCTTAAAGTGAATACAACGTTAAATTGGGAGCTACCACACTTCATGAAGCAGGATAACCATACAATGGAACTTGGGGGGTGGGGGATAATGTATGAGTCTTGCCACTGCGTTACACATTACCTTGAGACATTTAAGAAGCTTCTTCATTACTCCAAAATACAGAAGGTTTCCGTGGTCATGCCTCAAAAATCACCTAGGCCTGGATGACTGTTCGCTGGGCTGCGAACGGAAGACGTTCTAAAATGTTTTTGAGCCATCTTAGAATGCTGAAGCAGGTAGCAGCCACTTTGGAGATTTAGTGACTCATAAAAAGCCTCTTGCCCAACCAAACTCCAAGGTTCTTGACTACTGGAACAAGGACAGCTATATTGAGTCAAAGGGGTCACCAGGGCCTGAAACACTGTGTGTCAGCCTGAGTGACCAAAGTAAACAACTGACAGCAGGCCTGCCATTGCAGAAGCAGTGTAAACTACTTAAACTTGATTTTGGCCTCACCATGTGTGTCAAAATCAATGCACTATTTTCAATATATGCAAGTCACACCTAAAGAAGGCATCATAACCCCAGGAGGCAGGGTGCATTATCTTAAATACATGGGCATGTAAGTGCAAGGGTATAGGTCCCTATAGTTGCCTTTGCCATTAAAGTACACTAAGTGAAACGGTTCATGGGTTAACTTGGGCTGCTACCTGGGCACCGCTGAGGTTGGTAGCTCCATTATGATACTGTCTAAATATGTTGTGGCATGCATTCAGGCGGATAACTTAAAGGTTGCCCCCTGGTTGCCCCTGCCTTTCCTCTGATCTGACTGCCAGCCAGCGCTTGCCGCCACCAAGACAAGAATATGACTCTCTGTGATGAGGTGGGATCTCTCTGAGGAGTCAGAAACAATGGCCTGGACAGGAAGGCGGTCATACCTCCCTCCCTTACAGGCTGGCTAGTGAAGTGGCACATCAAGGTGGTGCAACCAGGATGCCTACCAAAGGAAGAAACAGCCCTCCTTCTGCCCCAGGCACATTTGCACTTAGGCAGGAGAGATAATTAGGTATTCAGGAGGTGTACAACCACAGAAGGCTAGACACACCTCTAGGGTGGTCTACTCCTCTAGGGTGGTCTACTAGGTTTGTACAGCAAAGGAAGACTACTGCCATTTTAAAAAGTGGTAAAATAGTTGGTTCTGGGTAGAAAAGGTGACCTACAACCCTGGATGTGGTCACCTCAGGGGCGGATTAGCTGCTCGGTAAGTAGCCCATTGGCCACTTGCAAGCACACCCCTAAATCTAGTATTTAAGAGCTACCCATGACACCAGAACCTCAGTTCTGATCTGACTTGCAACAAGAACAAAAGAAGAGTCATATGTGTGACAACAGGAGTTGCACAAACCAAAGGTGAGATACTCTGCGCCTGTGCCAACCTTCCTGGGATGGGACGGACGCTGCTTGTCCTGGACCAAAGTTTGATTCACCCAGACGGAAGAACCCCTTTGGGAGCCAAAGACATCACCTGACTCCTCCGGACTAGTGGCAGTAGTCCCATACAACCACAGCTAAAAACAATGTACTAGACTCAAAGAATCGCTGGCCAGTGGGCCCTCTGAGGTATTGCCCAAAAGTAGAAGGTCCACTGAATTGTGGGAAATGCAGTCCTGACCTACATGAACTTTCAGGCAGCTACCATGTTCCCCAAGACTTCCGGATATTGAAATTTCTACTGTGCTTACCACTGTCAAGGCTTGTTGGTTGCCAGTCCGGCAACCACCCCCTTTTTTTTTTTTACGCTGCACTCGAGTGAATTGCACAAAACCTTCATCTGACATCAGTAGAGGCTTCGTTGTCAACGTTTTGCACCCTGTTCCCCACAAGTACTGGATAAGCAGTAAAAACAGCTCTCCCACGGCTCCCGCTTCAGCATCAAGGACAGCCAGGACAACTCTGCACCTGGGCTTCTCGAGCCAGGTAAAAATGAACAGACTGTTGGGGCTTGATCCTAGGACAACATCACCTTTACCTACCGTGGGTTCCCTGCAACTCGGCCTGAAAGTGACCTATTATCACTGCCTCTTTTCCCATTGACCACAATGGGAAAGTTCTGCAGTAGTGAATTACTGATTTGTGTGCTCTTCTAATTGATTTGTGTGCTCTTCTTATTCCACAACTCCAGGTATATGTATCTGATCTATTATCATTTAGGTGTATAAATTAAGATAAAAATCTGCTTTATTTTCTATACATTGGTGTTGGGTTTCTTTTGAGTCGAGTCAATTACTTATCGTCCATGTTGGTACTCTGAAATGCTTAACACATGTTCCTCTAGTAACTTATGACTGCTCTTTGACACTACCAGGACTGAGCTAAGGAGTTCTTATTGTGAATCCAAGGACCATCTTTGGGGTATTGTGAGAATACTGCATGGTGAAGCCTAACCAGCATCACCACCAGTGGTGGCTCGCATAGGGCATGCTGCGGGGCGGTGGGGTGGGGGTAGTAAATTTGGACATACAACGGAACGGAGTAAAGTAATAACTGCATTCCTCCATTCCGTCTAATATCCAAGTTTACTACCCCCCACCCCGCCGCACCGCACACCCTTTGCGAGCCGCCACTGATCACCACAATTCTCCAACTTCCTACACTACAAAGTTAGGGTCAGATGACCACCATTGGAGTTCTCTGTCCGGCGCATCAGCATTTTTTATCTTGAGAGGGAAAACAATGACCCTGACATGTAGGAAAAAAACTACATGTGTGTCAGAGGCAAATCTTTTTGTTCTCGCCAAAAAAACTCCTGCTTTGAGAATATGAGTAAAATAAAAATAAAAATTCCGTACTGGGCAAGATACTACTGCTTTCTCAGCAGAAGGACTATAATCGGGGATACTGAAATTGTGCAGCAGTGTTTCCCAAATTAGGCAGCAAGAATAGGAAAATTATCTGACCTAATGCAGTACATTTTATGATAGTATTACTTCATAATTTTGTCATTTGATTCCACGTTTACACTGTCTTGGCAATTGCTTCACCTCATTAGTACCACTTTAACATCCAAATACATTAATAAACAACTGAAAGTTGACCAGTTGGCCTTCGCATAGACCCTTCCTCTGCGCAGTAGCAGCAGCCAAAGATATATTAACTTAGTATAATTGTAAGAACAGGGGGCCAATACAAATTTATTTAGGCCGCTGCTGTTCCATTGCCTTCAGTGTAGCTTAACAGTTCAATTTTCTAATAGGAGAAAGGATGAACATAAGTTGATGAGAATGCTCAGATTCTATGCCTACCACTAGAGGGCACAATTAGTCTGTTAAAATACAAACTGTACCAGCCTGCTGAGCTGGGCTGCTGTAAAACTATTACTGGCAGGTACGACTGGGAAATAGAACTGCTGGGTATGGAGTGTTGGAAGGCTTTGCATGAAGACATGGTCACGATCTACTGTCACAAGGATTGCAGATTTCTTAGAGAAAATCGTGAGCTAAACCAACTGGCTACAAGGACACCTGAGAAATGGGACCGTCGTCACTAGGAGATTGCTTGAGATTGTATAAGCTACAAAAAAGAAACCCAGAGAAGTGAGAGAATGCTAACTCACAAATATTAATAACTACCAATATCTTAGTGATAGGCCAACGGAGTCTCTACATAACTTCTTAAATACTCAGTCAAAGCCAGCACCAATGAGTAGGATTAGGTAGCACCAAGCACCTGGCTAGATAATGATCACATAATATGTGCGACAAACGTAACTTACCTCCAAGTGTGAGAAGCATGCTTGCTATTTGGGGAAATATTTTTAGCATAGAACACAACAACAAATAAATTATTATTACTCACCGAGCCCCACAACCTCAATGCCCAGCAGGTCAAGTAGGTCCTGTTCCCTGTCTTGGATGTCAGCTGTTGAGTGCACCGGACTCCAGAGCTGTGGCGCACAGCCTGGTGCATCCTCTCCCAGTGCTGCCGATGCTCCCGGAGGCCATAGCCACTGACAGGCTTGCTGCCTCCTGCCAGGGTGAAGGGGAAGTGGCGTTGCACATAAAATAACTAGTGCAGCCACCTCCAACTCTGGAAAAATGGCAGGGGTTGCACCCTTCACAGAGCCAATCACAAGGTAAGCGGCTGGTACTGCGGGTGGTTCAGGTGGGCCTAGCACTGCCGCTCCCCTGTACTGCAAAGGTGCTTGGTGAGGGGTAAGATAGAAACAGGAAAAGCAAACGATGAAGAAAAATACATAAGGACAGGCTAATTTAATTAATAAAATGAGAGGTAGGTAAGTTAGATAGAAGGAGGATTAAAGAAAGATTATGAAAATTGGTCACCACCATAAACAGAGCAAACACAAGATGGCTGTGCTCAATTCCCATGTGTGAGAACACACTTTGCATTGAAGAGAATATAATAGATCACGCAAACTGGTGCGGTGAGCAACTCTGCCCGTGGAACTCGGTTTAGTGTAATGGACATTTTTGGGCACTTCACAGTGTTCCACGTAGAGTAACTCCATGCACTCGGCCAAGGCCTACCAAAAACAGAGCCCCCAAAAGCAGTCTCAAAAACAAAGCATCCAAACCCTGAGCTGCAATGAAAAACTGAGCCGCAATGAAAAACTGAGCCGCAATAAAAAACCATTAAAAAAATGCCAGGTCTAACAGGCCAAAAACCAACCACCCCCCCCCCCCCCGCCCCCCCCGCCCAAAAAAAAACAAGCCATCATAGCTGGTAGGAATAACGAGGGGTAATACATCTGACTACCTTGGACCACAAAAAGCCACTATAATAATATACCCAAATAAAGAGTAGGTGTCTAGGCATCCTTAATGGGAACCCCCAGCCTCCTAGCAGTGACTTGTCATGTAGCTTTTGAATTTCTAGTTCTAATTCAGACATTGCTGAATCTTCAAGTACGCCAGAGGTACGAAGATATAGGCAGTTGCTCAAATCGTCAGACCATTTTGGCTGCCTCCAGAGAAAGTGATTTTTCACCAGTTTCTTAACCTCTTTTCGTGCTACCTCTACCACTCTTTCCACTGCCATATAAAAAATTTGGAACCCTGGGAAAGACATTGCAGTGATTTTTTTTTTGAGTTCCATTTTATGAACGTTTCATGTACAGTTCAATATGTGGGCTTACATTTGCAGATATGGAGTAATACTATTCAGATTTTGAATGGGGGTAAAAGTCCATTATATGACACAAGTATACATGAATCATACCAAACTCCTTACTCAGGATCCGTTGAATACGAGTCTTAAAGTGGCTTAAAAATGCCCAACACCTTGTCATAAGGGTCACCATTCTTTAGGACTATTTGACTTGAAGTTTAAAAAAAAAAAAGAAAAAATTAAATACAAAAAAAACAATTCCTCGCAGGGTTCACACAGAGACAGATAACAGCATTAGGATGTCCATCAAAAGAAATGCAGCAAAAAAAAGCAGTCAAAGACAGGAGGATTGAAGGCCAAAAGTTAAGGGAGAACATGCCAAAGATGCCAGGTGTAACAGCCCAAGAAAATTAACCTCCATCGCTCCAAAGAAAGCAAGCAATCACAGCTGGTAATAGTAATAAAGGGGCAAAACATCGGACTACCTTAGAATATATGAAGCCAAGAACTATTATAATATACCCATCTGTCCATCCTAAAATCTAACACCACCCTCCTTGTAATGGGTTGTCTTTTCAATTTACAGTTCTAATCCTGACATTTTAGAAGCTTCGAATATGCCAGAGGTATTAAGGCATGGGCAGATGCTCAAGACATCCTGTCTTCTAGACTGCCCCCTGGGAAAGTGATATTTCACCAGTTTCTTGCCCTCTCTTTTCAGGCTGCCTGTAAATAACACTGTCGCTTTACCCATTTTCTTCTCATCAAATGTTTGGGGCCCTGGGTAAGACATTACATTGAGATTTGAGTGACATTTTCTGAAAGTTTAATGTAAAATTCACTTTGTGGGCTAAATTTGCCAATATTGAGTATTTAAATTCAGATTTTGAAAGGGAGGAAAAATTCTATAAGATGACACAAGCACATTTGAATCATAGAAAGGTCCTTACCAAGGATCTTACGACTATGTCTTAACGTGGATTAAATACCTACAATACCTTGTAAGAAAAGATCTGTTGTCTAAACCCATGTGACTAACACAGTTTTTAAAAATATATGTTTTTATTATAAAAAATCTACACAAACAAACCAATTTGTACAAGACCATTATCACTGGCAGACAACTCAGAGAGGACAGCAGTATTCTGTTAACAAAACAGAGGTACAGTTTAGTGGCAATAGCAGCTTAAACTTGCCCATCAAAAGAGATTCACAATAGAAACCCACCAAAAAAAGGCAAGCCAACAAATGAGCTGGCATAAATTGAGTTGCCAAAAATAGCCACCAAATATTGAGCCACCAAATACTAGGCCGACAAATACTGGGCTTCAAAATATTGAGTTGCCAAAAACAGGTGGGGGTTGAAGGCCAGAAGTTAGGGGAGAACCATGCCTAAGAAGCCATGTGTAACAGACCAAGAACCAACCCTTCCCACTGTCCCACCCCAAAAAAGAAAGCCATCGCAGCTGGTAGTAGTAATGAAGGTGCAACACATCGGACTACCTTGGAATATAAGAAGCCAAGAACTAACATAATATACCCAAATAAAAAGTCAGTGGCGGCTGTTGTCTATACCTCGCAAATCAAACAATCCACCTTTCAGTGGGTTGTTGTGTATGCCTGACTGGAGCTTGCAGAGTTTCTCCTCTTCGCATGTTTATTTTCAGGGCCTTTTTGTGCGATTAGATAAAAGAAATTGACCAAAAGCTGGCAGTATTGTAAAGCCTCACATTTCAATAAGATTTGCAGGTTTTGGAGCATTTTGAAGTAGATGAGAAACATTGAACATTTTGGGTTTTTGTCGTTTTCAGCATGTACAATTAGTAGCTTGTACTTATTTTGGATGTAAAAGTGAAGAAGACATGGGGGGCGGCGCTTGCCTGGCTCTAAGATTGCCGCAAGTTAGAGTCTCTCTGCCAACTCTGGCTTAAAATCCTTCAAAATCCTGCTCAATAAAGCATGAGTCTTACCGCACTGCCACTGTAATCGACTACCTGATGATGTGGTGGCCTCAAGTTTGGCAGCGGATTGCCAGCATTTCCCAGAGTGTGGAAATCCCATCGGCGGCTCAGGCAGGGCCTCTGTGATACAGTCTCCGCAGCCCAGTGTCTTCACTTGTGGAGTGTGGCCTGCCCGGGTGCTGGAGTCTGCAGAATACACAGAGGAGTCGAGCGGTCGTGCAGATGGAGTCGGCTGCAACTCGAGGTTGGCTGGAGATCTGGTTGCTGAGGCTGCTTGATCCAATGGCCCCCATCTTTCCTCACAGTGGTGTCAATGTTCTGGCTGGGCCTATATGGCGATTGTTGGAGGGGGCTCTGGAGAGGGCCTCCGTGCCGGGTGACCTACTGAGAACTGCAAACCAGACTTGCAGTTGTAAACGGCCAGGTGAGAGCAGAGTGCAGGGTGCCGCCCCCCGACTGTTGGTTTGTCTCAGACTGCGGCGGCTAGTGCCTGGGGTACCTGGGTCCCTCTTCCTACCAGGTTCAGAGCGGTCACTCTGGTTAGGCAGCGACGCCTGGCCTTGCTGGATCGCTTGGAGGGGCAGGTGGCCCTGCGCCCTGTTTGTGTCGGTTAAGCCCGGGCGGAGCTCGCGGAGTAGCACTACGCAAAATTCTATGGATTAGTATAAAAACTCCATGGAATCCTGCATCGTTCTGTGGCAGGCAGAGTTGCTCCACTCGCCCATGCCCAGTATGGTGACACTATGCGTATTGTTGCTTTCTTCACTACGCATTGGCAATAATAAAAATGGAATATATTAAGATATTAAGATAGAGTACTGGGTGCCATAAATGTACCTCAGCCTCTGTCTGGTCCTCTCTCCTCCATGTCCAATGCTTCATCCCCTCTCAGTGTGCAGCGGGGTAGTCCTCTGTGCAGAGAACCAGTATTGAGGCTCCTCGGGAGGTCACAGTATCACTCCTTGGGTAGGTTCTGGTCCCTCTGTGTTGTGAAAGGCACCAACTCAGTTGGCGCCCAGTCGGACTTGTTTCTCTCCAATGTCAGTGCCTCTGCCTGGAGAGGGCTCCGGCAACCCACTCTACTCTTGATAGCTGCCTATTGCTCAGGGCAGTGCTCCTCTTCCCTGCAGACTCTCACATGACCTGTCCACTATCACCTGCCTCGTGGTCACAGCACCACCAGCTGCACTTCTCTCTGGGGTCCGGTGAACTTGTCCCTCCTCTGCACTTTCACCAGTCAAATCCAGGGCTTGCTCTCTTGACCCAGAAGTAGTCTTGTTGTCTGCTAGAACTGCTTTGTGGCGAAGAGCAGCTTGTCCGTCTTGTAGTTCTATGTTACCATGAGCACTACATAACAGAAGCAGGTGACAGAGAGAGTACATGAAGGGAGGACAAGAGAGAGAACCCCACAGCGCCCAGGAGCATGCCAAAGCCCTACAGAGCATGCAGGTGAGATGAAGCTGACCTGCAGGTGCACCCTACCTCTGTCTTGAGTAAGAGAGTTGCTACGGGTGGGGGAGCGATCGCTGAAATGCTGCCTGCTTTTTTGACACCCCCTGTTGCCACAAACAGCGCACATAGCAGCAGTGAAAACATTGCAAAGGGTGAGGTAAAGGAAGTCAGCTGTGAGTCAATACCCGAGCCGTACAGTGTAAAAATACTTGACATTATAAATATTAATTAGTAAAATCTGCTCCATGTTGCAGCGCAGTTGGTAAGAGAGGAAGCAAGCTTGGTGTTGCTAGTTCCGAGCTTTATGTCAGATTTGTAAGGAATTTCACGGAACGGCTTAACATCTCTCATGGCAGTCTAGGAACACGTAATGAAAAGTGGATTTTTCAAAGTGCTTGCTCGAACTGCTATTAACTTTAGTCTGTACTGTGGATATCTTACCCAATAGCTCAACTTACTTTTGAGGATTTCACATCTTCTGCAGGAGGGGCTGTACCGTGGGTTCCGTGTCCATAACCTTAAAATCTTTAACCTAGCTCCGTGACTGCAGCTAGTTTGTTTTCATTGGTGGACGGCTGTCATTTCATGGCTCTTTTTCATTGGAACTGTGAAAGAAGTCCACATTTTAAAGCTCATGTCATTTTTTTTATGTGAGGCCCCCGCCTTTAACATCAGCTCCCTGGCGGTGTAGTGGATCTTGACTTTTGCTCTCCCTGGACCTTGTGGTGTTGGGGGCTGCCTTGCGTGCGGCTGTGTGCTGGGAGTGGAGCCTTGCCCTCCCCCATTGCAACAGTTGATCCTGTAGCAGGGGTTGCAGCCCTCTGGCATAACTATGCCAAAAATGCCAGCTACATTCTGTGAGGCTTCATTATGGGGAAACCTGTGTAATCCCAGACAAAAACTGCATTTTGAACCAAGGAAATTACAAAGGCAGAATGAACAAGATAAAAATGCCTCAGAATCAGGTTCTGAGGCGGTTGACTCTCCTTCTGATCCAGACTTGAAACACATTCTAGCAACCATGCAACAGTCTGAGCAAGATAAATGGGAAAATTGATGCGTTAACCTTTCATATGGACTGGATGTCCGCAAGACTAGACCAGCACACTAAACGCTTAGATGCTGTAGAAAAAGGGTCTCCGACGCAGAGGATACCCTAAACACTATTCACTTCTCCCATACCACCATGGATAAACAACTTTGGCTTAGGCAGGCTAAGGAGGAGGATTTGGAAGCACGCTCAAGGTGGAATAACATTTAAATTGTAGCAATTGCAGAATCCACAAACATCCCCAAAATGTTACTTTTTGTGGAACAACTGCTTGCTCCACTATTGGGAAAGGACTGCTTTTCCACTATATTCGTAGTGGAGCGGATGCATCACTCGCTTGCCCCCAGACTGGACCCAGGTGCGCCACCGCTCAGATCATAGCCAGGCTCCTTAACTACAGGGACCGCAATAATGCGCTCCGTAGAGCCAGTGAGCTGCGGAAGCTTCATTACGAAGGCATGGCTGTCTCCCTCTACCCAAATTTTAAGCAGCAGGTGCAGGAAGCCCAACGACTCTGTGCCAGTGAAGAGGAAGCTTTGCGAGCTGTAATTGCTGCACCAAACGAGGACCTATTTATCCTACAGAAAATCTTTCAAGACTTTTCTTTTAAATAATCCATTGGTATGTCCCTGTAGTACCGGTTCGGTGGGTGGTTCTTGGTTAGCACCAAGATGCTGGTGAGAGTACTATGCACTTTATGAAACATCCTCCTCCTTTCTCCATTCTACCTACCTACCTCTTACTTCTTCCTCATCCCCCTTTCTTCTAATCTCTCCTCTTCTTCATCCTCTGACTGTACTCATTTAATCAACATCCCAAGCAAGGATAAATTGACCCCACAAGATTAAAATGAGTTGCATACAGAAAATAGTCACCCTAATGGTACTTTGGAACCCTTAGATAATAAAGTTTTTATAATTTTGGACACCGCAAATTTGGCCACTATTACCTACGATGAAGTCACACTAGCCCTAGAAAGATGTGCAAACGGATTGGAACCAGGTGCCAAAAGGGTTCCAAAAGACATTTCTAAAATTGATATGGTTCTTTGGGCCCCACTTTTACAAAAAGTGTTCAATACCGTTGTGGGGGGCTTGATACCAAGAACATGGGCCGAAAGTATTATTGTCCCGATTTTTAAAAAGGACACAACCTCAAAATTGATGGGTAGGATCTTGTTGGAGAGGTTGGAAATCTGGGCAGATGAAAATAAAATCCACACAATCGCAGTACGTTTTCAGGAGAGAGATAGGGAAAATTGAACAATGTGTTAATTTGCACATATTGATTAGTAAATATACAATTGTAAAAAAGGGTCATTTAGACCTTTGTTTTGTTGAACTCACTAGTGCTTTTGATCTAGTAAACCACGCAAAACTATGGCAAACTTTGATTCACATGGGAGCACCAAATGATATCCTTTTATACCTCTCACAAATATATAACTGTTTGAGTACAACAGTTCGATATGGGCTAGAGGGAGAGTGCACCACCAGCTTCAGGGTAACAGGGGAATTAGGCAGGGATGTGTGCTTGCTCCACTTCTTTTTTCCCTATACATAAATGGAGTAGATGAAGGTTTACAAAAGTTAAATGCTGATGTCCCTAGAGTAGGAAAACGTGTTGTTCCGATTTTTGCTCTATGCGGACGATGCAGTTCTTTTATCGAGAACTGCGAACGAGCTCCAGTCCTTAATTGAAAATATGCAGAATTCATGCATGAAAATGACTTGGTGCTTAGCTTGAAAATGACATTTACGATGGTGTGTGGGCAAGAAAAAGTCAAGACAAGGAACCCCCACATGAATAGTGTCCCTATTGCAGCAACAAATTAATTTGCATACCTAGGATTAGTATTTACAGCAAATGGACATTGGGGAGCCCATATTGAATAATGTAAATTAAAATTTATTAGGATAACTGAGGCACTCTTCAGATTTTCAAAACAAATGACTAATAAATCAGGGAAATCATGACACTATACAACAGCAAATGTCTCACTGAAACGTGTTATGGTGCAGCACTTAGGGAAGCGGCTAATTGTGCAATCCTCCAGTCCCAAGAAAGGAATATGCTACTTACCAGTATGCATCTGTTCTTGGCATGTAGAGCTGCAGATCTATACACTGTGCATAGATCGCCATCTGGTGTTGGGCCCGGATGTTTGCAGTTTGTTTTTCTTCTTGGACAATCTTTGGAAGTCACGAGTTCGGTGACTCCTCCTTCGGTCCGTACTGCGCATGGGCTTCGGCTCCATCCTCAGATTGTTTTTCGCCAGCAGGGAAAAGATGGAGCGTAGTGATAATAGTAAAGAAACCCATGTGTGTTGTATCTAAATAAGATAGACTGGAACGGATACAGGTAGCCGGGGAGGCGGGTGGGCGTGTATAGATCTGCAGCTCTACATGCCAAGAACAGATGCATACTGGTAAGTAGCATATTCCGTTCGAGGCATATGAGCTGCAGATTATACACTGTGCATAGATTACATAGCAGTACCCACCCTAGCGGCGACCACCGGTATCCGTTGCAGTGGTTTGAAACAGTGTCTTTAGTACAGCCTGGCCCACACTAGCTTGTTGTTTGGAGTGCACGTCTACACAGTAATGTTTTGTGAAGGTGTGCGGTGTTGACCATGTGGCTGCTTTGCAGATGTCATCTAAGGGTATGTTCCCTAGAAAAGCCATATAAGCCCCTATTTTTCTTGTAGAGTGGGCTTTAGGTGGAACAGATAATGTTCTTTTTGCTTTGTGATAGCAAATTTGTATGCACTTTACAATCCACCTAGCTATCCCTGATTTTGAGATGGGGTTGCCTTTATGCGGTGGAGAGAAGGAGACAAACAACTGTTTAGTCTTCCTGAAAGGTTGCGTTCTTTGAATGTAGTACAGTAAAGCCCTTTTAACATCAAGTGTATGTAGAGCCCTTTCCGCAACAGATTGAGGTTGCGAGAAAAAAAACGGTAATTCCACCGATTGATTGAGATGCGAGGGGGAAATGACCTTGGGCAGAAATTTTGGATTTGTGCGAAGTATCACCTTACTGTGATGCATCTGTAAAAAGGGTTCTTGTATAGTGAACGCTTGTATTTCGCTAACCCTTCTAAGGGAAGTGATAGCTATGAGGAAAGCTGTTTTCCAAGTAAGGAACTGTAGCTCACATTTATGCATTGGTTCAAAAGGCGGACCCATTAGCCTTGTAAGAACTACGTTTAGATTCCACACAGGTGAGGGTGGTGCCCTGGGCAGAATTACTCTTTTAAGGCCTTCCATGAAGGCTTTAATAGCAGGTACTCTGAAAAGTGATAAATGCTATCTGTTTTGCAGGTAAGCAGCAATTGCTGCTAGGTGTAGACGGATGGATGAGTAAGCCAGGTTACACCTTTGAAGGTGGAGCAGATAGCATATAATGTGCTGTATGGATACATCTAAAGGATTGATAGTATTGTTACGGCAGAAAACAACAAATCTCTTCCACTTTGCGGCATACCATGCTCGAGTGGTAGGACGTCTGGCTTCCCTGATAATGTTCATGCAATCAGGGGGAAGGTTAAGGTATCCAAATTCTAAGATTTCAGGAGCCAGATCGCAAGGTTGAGCTGAGCTGGGTCCGGGTGCCTGATTTCTCCATGGTTCTGGGTTAGGAGGCATGGGGACAGGTGCAGTTTTTGGTGTGGTACCACCGAGAGCTGTAGTAGTGTGGTGTACCACGGCTGCCTGGCCCATGTGAGAGCTACCAGTATGAGTGTGAGGGAGTGCTGTTGTAGCTTCCTTACCACTAACGGAATTAGCGGGAGAGGTGGAAAGGCGTATGCAAATTTGCCTGACCAGTTCATCCATATCGCATTGCCTTTGGACAATGGGTGTGGGTATCTGGCGGCGAAGCTTGGGCATTTTCTGTTTTCGTGGGTGGCGAAGAGGTCTATCTGAGGATGCCCCCACTTGTGAAAGAATGGGTGAAGAACTTGTGGATGCAGTTCCCATTCGTGCATTTGCTGCGTTTGTCTGCTGAGCAGATCTGCCATGGTGTTTTGTATACCTGGGACGTGTTGTGCCAGGAGAAAGATTTTTTGTGGTATTGCCCATCTTCATGAAGATGCAAGATGCCATCATCCCTATTAGTTTCATGAATACTCTTGCTGGGAGAGAGTGCTGAGGAAGGAATCTTAGGCGCAAGGCTTGTATGCTTGTGATTCTGGCTGAATTGGGATAGGCTATAGCTCTTGAGGTGTCTATAGTGGCACCGAGGTATTGCTTTGTGTGAGACGGTATCAGCTGGGACTTTTGGTGGTTCACCGTGAAGCCTAGCTGGTGGAGTAGTTGGATGGTAGTGTTTGCATGTTGCACACACTGGCTGTAGGACGCGGCTTTTATTAGCCAGTCGTCCAAGTAGGGGGAAGACGTGAATGTGTTGTCTTCTGAGGTGTGCCGCCACTACTGCTAGGCATTTGGTAAACACCCGTGGTGCGGTTGTGACCCCGAAGGGGAGAACCTTGAACTGATAATGTTGGCCGTCCACCACAAATCTGAGGTATTTTCTGTGAGAAGGGTGTATTGGAATATGAAAGTATGCGTCTTTCAAGTCCAGTGTAGTGAGAAAGTCGCCCTGACGGAGGAGTGGGAGAACTTGTTGGAGAGTTACCATGTGAAAATGGTCTGAATGTATGTATGCATTTAGCGGCCGGAGGTCTAGAATGGGCCATAGGGTCTCATCTTTCTTTGGTATCAGAAAGTACAGAGAGTAGACTCCTAAATTTTGCTGATTGACGGGGACCTGCTCTATAGCTTGTTTTTGCAGGAGGGAGAGTACCTCTTGTTTCAGCAGTGTGGTATGTTCTTGTGACATTGTACGGTGCCTGGGTGGAATATTTGGGGGGGTAGATGTTAGTTCGAGACAGTACCCTGACCGAATAATTTGGGTCACCCATTTGTCTGATGTTATGGTCTCCCAGGTTTGAAAAAAGTATTTTAGTCTGCCCCCGACTGGAGTGGAATGGTCTGGGGGGAGCGGGGGAAAGTCATTGCGTGGGCGGAGTGGCAGACCGGGCGGTGCTGGTTTTGCCCCTGCCTTTATTATTGTTCCCTCTATATCCACCTCTTTGATAGCCCTTTGAGAAGGTAGTCTGAGGAGGGGACTTATAGGAGGTAGATGCGTTATCGGCAGAGTAACCTCTGCCAGTGCCTCGAAAGGAGGTACGGCGAAAGGAACGTCTAGGGGTGTGGGATTGTAATGCCCCCATAGACTTTGCCGTATCTGTATCCTTCATTTTTTCCAGGGCTTCATCTACTTTTGGGCCAAATAAGTGTTGTTGGTCAAAAGGGTGGTTCAATATAGATGCTTGGACCTCCGGCTTAAGGCCTGAGATTCTGAGCCAGGCGTGGCGGCGAAGCAGAACACTGGTGTTTATAGCCCTGGAAGCTGTGTCTGCTGCGTCAAGGGCACATTTAATAGAGGTGTTGGTAATGATCTTTCCCTCTTGTATCAGTTCATGAGCCTTATTTTTATATTTCTCTGGGAGATGTTGCATGAGAGCCTCCAGCTTATCATAGTGCGCTCTGTCATACCGTGCCAGCAGCGCTTGCGTGTTGGCGATGCGCCACATATTGGCAGCTTGCGAGGCAGTGCGTTTGCCTGAGGCATCTAAGAGCTTGGAATCCTTATCGGGTGGTGGAGCCTCACCTGATGACTGAGAATTGGATCGCTTCCTAGCTGTGGATACCACTAATGAGTCTAAGGGAGCAGGTCCTTTAATATAGCCAGGATCTGTGGGGGCTGCCTTATATTTCTTCTCTATTCTGGGGTTTAAGACCCTAGCCCTGACTGGGTCTTTGAAAACCTCTGCCGCATGTTTGGTCACCCCTTTAAGCATGGGCAATATGGCAGTAGATTTATCTGCGATGTCAAAAGTGTCAAGTAGGAAGTCTTCCTCAACTGGATCTCTGTGTAACTCCACCCCATGATAATGTGCCGCCCGCTGCAACAAGTGGTGGAACCCCAGGGAATCCTCCGGTGGAGATGGCCTGGATGGATAAAGATCATCCTGAGGCACATCTGGGACATCTGGATTGTGATAATCCTCCCATGGGTCTGGTGTTACCGGAGGAGTGGGGTCCTGTGGGGCATCTGTTGGATCATAATATGGATCCCCTTGGTCATCAGGGTCTGGAGACGGGGTTGGAGAGCGATGAGGCAAGGGTGGAGAAGGTGGAGGTGGAGATGGGGGAAGTGGAGGAGGTGGAGGAGGTGGAGGCGGTGGGGAGGGTACTCTGAAAGGAGATGTGGCAGAGTCCTTCCGTTTTGGCGGTGGAGGAGGAGCTGGCTTGTCTAAATGTCTTTTTTTTTAAGACAAAGTCAAATGTCCAGTCTTTGGATCCTTTGTTAAAGTCTTTTGTAGAGGATCTGGAGTGAAAAGCTCCTCCGGCACCGATTCATCTGTCGGTGCCGATGTTTTCGGGACCGACGGCTTCTTCGGTTTATCTGCGCCATGGTTTCGACACGATGGCTTCGGAACGGAGCTCGGTGTGGTTTTCTTCGGTGCCGAAGGGAGTTTTTCGGCACCGCTAGCAGGCTGGCTCGAGCCCGAGCCGCCGGGAGACTTGTGATGCCTCTTCACCGGGCCTGAAGGTGGGGTGATGGAAGCGGTATGCTTGGTTTTCCCTCGGCCCGGAGGCGAAGGTGTAACCGGAGTCTCTTTCGGTATGGGCGCGGGAGTAGGAGGGGGTAGAGTACTCCCGACCCTTTGCGCCGGTGTGATCTCCTCCACGTCGGAGTCGTCGGCCTCAGAAGCGCTGACGACATCGTCCTCCTGTTCGGTGTGCTGCTGTCCCGAAGCTCCGGTGTCTTCTCCGAAGATGTCAGGTGGAGCCGAGGTCGATGAGTGCGCCATGGTGCGTCGAGCTCGTCGATCCCGAATAGTCTTTTTCGATCGAAAAGACTTGCAGGCGGGGCAGTCTCGGGCCTCGTGTTCGGGAGAGAGGCAGAGGTTGCACACCTAGTGGAGATCGGTGTGGGGAAACTTAGACCCACAATTTGGGCACTTCTTGAAGGGAGTCCTTTCCATCGGCCGAGACCAGAGTCGTGATAGGCCCGAAGGCCGCTGCCTGGGATCGAGTAAGTGCCGAAGAGAGAGATGAGGAAGATGATTCCGTCTGAAGACTCTCGATGGATGAGGATTTTTCGTCGAAGGTCGAACGGGAAAGGTTCGAAGCCGGAGCACGAAGTATTACATCCGAGCCCGATGGCGGAAAAAAACTATCTGCGCAGTACGGACCGAAGGAGAAGTCACCGAACTCGTGACTTCCAAAGATTGTCCAAGAAGAAAAACAAACTGCAAACATCCGGGCCCAACACCAGATGGCGATCTATGCACAGTGTATAATCTGCAGCTCATATGCCTCACACATTTTTTTTTTACAAAGGCTGCTAGCTGTACCCAACTCTACCCCTATATATAGGGTGCACAAAGAGCTGGAAGCCTATTACATTAATGATTTTATTAGTACAGTAAGCTTAAATGCCTGGTACAAGATATGAAACAAGGTGGTCACAAAGTTTACCCAGGACGTTATTAAGGATTGCCTTGCACTCGACCATGGGGAAAAAAATCCCATGGCCGATTCATTTCAAAAATCTTTTAAATGAATCTCCTGTCTCCACTCCGGCGTTTGAGGGCGGATACGGCTCGGCGGTGTAAGTTGCCCTTGTCTCCACTTGGACGCGCGGCACTGTTTAAAATGATGTCCCTTCCCAGATTTCTTTATGCACTCCAGAACTCCTTCGATGTCATTCCGGCGGCCTACTTTAGGGAAGTGGAGAGTTTGCAGAGGAGACTGGTTTGGGATGGGCGAGCGCGTATCGCTTTGGCAAAGCTGACTCTCCCCTGGTATGACGGGGGCATCGCGCTTCCTGATATTAGACGGTACTATTGGGCCTCCCAGCTGTCTGCCATTAACCATGCTACGTATGCTCCTGGTTTGAACCCGGCATATGAGATGGATAAATTCCTGCTTCCCGGCGGTAACTATAACAGAGCGCTTTACTCTCGATCCGCTGGTAGGACCCTTACGGGCCCTACTAGGATTGCGGTACGTGTGTGGAAGGCGGCGAACGTAGCGATGGGCTGGAGTGAGCGTTTAACGTGTGCCACTCCTTTATTCGCCTCAGAACGCTTGGGAAGCCTCTGGACAACGAAAGGCTTCGAGCGCTGGGACACGATCGGCATCAGCAGAGTGGGGGACCTATGGGTTAAAGGTGCGGTTAAATCCTTCGCGGTGCTCCAGAGCGAGCACGAGCTTAGTGAAAGAGAGTTCTTCCGTTATGCACAGGTTTGGCATGCCCTGCTCTCGGTCTTTGGGGAGGGGACCACGGTCCCTGCTTCTTCGCCTCTCGAGGACCGCATACTCGATGGTCACGTCCCCGACAGTACTATCTCCTTGATTTACAAAAAACTGATAAATAATCGGGCTGACCTCTTGGTGCGTCTTCGGGAGGCATGGACGGGAGATGGGGTGGAGTTGGACGACGAGGACTGGCAGACTGCACTGTCATCCCCTAAGGAGGTGGCCATCCCGGCCCGTCTCCGTCTGGTCCAGCTTAAGATTCTCCATCGTGTTTATGTGACGGGCCCCCGCTTGGTCTCGATGGGGTTCTCTGACGACGGACTCTGTAAGCGTGGCTGCAGGCTCAGTGCCACCTTTCTCCACATTCTATGGGAATGCCGTGAGGTGGCGGAATATTGGCGCCAGGTGCATGATGTTATGAGACAAGTCACCGGGGTCGCTCTGCTGCCGGAGGTGCGTCGCTGTGTTCTGAATGTATGGGAGCCCAATGACTATAATGCGGCTCAGGCTCGGTGGGCGGCCTTGGGGAACATGATCGCAAAGAGAGATATAGCGCAGCTTTGGGGTTCCCAACGGCCTCCCACCGTGTCCGTATGGAAGGAGACCATGGACTGGTGCATGTTCAGGGAGAAAACTGTGTATGTGGCTCGTGGTAAACCGGGGGCATGGGGTAGAATTTGGGGGCAGTGGAACGTGTATCGCGAGTCTATCTGTGCTCCCCCCCTGGTGGATACGTCTGGGGTTGCCTCGTCCCCCTGATCCTTGAGGGTTCCTTGCTTATCTCGTACTTCGGAGTACAGATTTGGTTCTCCCGCGGCCCCCCCCCTCCCTCTCAGGCCTCCTTTTATTGACCGCCCTCGGGTGGTCGGGTGTGGACTCCCCCGGCTGTGGTTCGACGCCCATTTCAAGTCGTTTCGCCTTGCTTTTTGTTTTTCTTTATTTTTGTTGTTATTTATATTAAAAGTGTGTATCCTGACTTCCCTTATGTGCAGTCTGATCTACTGTAATATAGCGGAGCCCCTGTGGGCCAGTCATTGTTTTTTGATCCGCTTGACCACTTTAACTACTAGCGGCCAGCCCTGGCGGTTGTAGGCCCGTGCTTGTAACCTTTTCTCTGCACAATAAAAAAAAATTCAAAAAAAAATCTTTTAAATGAATGCACCACAAATATTGATTTTAACAATCCTTCCAGAATACTGGAGTATGACAAAAAAGACTTGTCGATTAGTCTTATAGAATCACAGAATTGGTTAAGGCACGTTAATGCAAACTGGAAACCTTTAACCAAGGCATACTGTGATAGGACCCTTGCGATAGGGATACAATATTACTTATTACAGGTCACACACAAAACACAGATTTTACCTTTCAAGACAAAGAAAGGGATTAGCCCACTTTTTCTTTGCTTTTCCAATGATGGGCAAGTGGAACCATAATCTTCCGAAGTGCCCTTGTGATGGAAAAATCAGACCAGACAACGTTGCATTTTATTTTATTCTACGGTTTTTATGGAGATATTAGGAAGAGTCTCTTACGATCATTGTTTTTAAAGGAGAGACTGTTCACATATAAAATTGCCTTTGAGTAGATCTGTGGCCTAGCAAATGATAGAGTTTTTGATGCAGTGGCGGTTTAAATCCAGAAGGCAATCGGTATAAGATACAATAATTCACATCCCGAGGCCCTTGTATATGAAGAAAATGGGTCACATATTGATAAATGATGTCCAGGGTTGTAGTTCTGTTTTTAAATTATATATTTCGCACAATTCACTTTATATATTATGCATTTTCATACATATTGATGAAATTCAAAACTTAATGCACTTTACTGTATATTCTGTGAAAAATAGCGAAGTTACCAGGGTCATAGCCCTGCTTTGAATTGGGTATCCTGTACATAGCACTTTATGCATATGGTCTTGGTGTTCGTTCCCGAGATCTTTATCTTTTCTTTTACTTAAATGCATTTTATTGTATACTTTGTGATGTGAAGATGTTTATTAATTGTAGGATGCTTTTATGGCTGTTTTTTTACCTACTAACTCGCTTGGCGCCATGATGCTCCTCGGGGTGAAGGTCGCGCTTTATAAATGCATCATTACATTACATTTTTAACCGAATAAAGCCTGTGATTTGAGTTGCATACAGATTGCACATAGCTCTCTGCAACAGGTGCCTTAAACCACAGATGAATTTTACTGAGAATGAAATTCATAACGTGCAGTTTAGACTCTAATCTCTGCAGCAGTTGCATTAAACTTGGATACTCCTTATTGGAGTGTAAACATGAAACCTGCAGGACACAGAGTAGCATCTCTGTAGTGAGCTTGTTAACCGACGGAGCTATAATATTAGGACGGAAGTTTGTCATCACAGTACAAACAGATCTTTACAGCAGATTTATTTACCTGGTGCAGTTACAACACAAAGAGGGCAAACCTGTGCTTCTGAACTGCCTGATTGGGCTGGGACAGGGGCTGTAACCAACATGGACCAACATCAAGGACGACGACACCAGCAAGATCATGAACTCCATCCACTCCGGATCACCTTCAGACCCATGCCCAAACCACATCTTCAACAAAGCCAGTACAGCCATCGCACCCCATCTCCGGAAAGCAATCAACATCTCCTTCGAGACAGCAACCTTCCCGGAGAGCTGGAAGCATGCCGAGATCAACGCCTTACTCAAGAAACCCAAGGACCTCAAGAACTTCCAGCCCATCTCCCTGCTCCCGTCCCCGGCGAAGGTCATCGAGAAAACCGTCAAACAACTGACCCGCTACCTCGAGGAGAACAGCATCCTGGACCCTTCCCAGTCCGGGTTCCGCAGCAACCACAGCAACGAAACCGCCCTCATCGATGGCATCTGGACCCTGCTAGACAACGGAGAGACAGCGGCCCTCATCCTCCTGGACCTGTCAGCCGCCTTCGACACGGTCTGCCACCGCACACTACGATCACACCTCCACGAGGCCGGGAAACAAGAGAAGGCCCTGGATTGGACCACATCCTTCCTCTCCGGCAGAACACAGAGCGTCCGCCTCCCCCCCTTCCGCTCCGATGCCACCGAGATCATCTGCGGCGTACCCCAGGGCTCATCCCTCAGAGCAACGCTGTTCAACATCTACATGGCACCCCTCGCTCATGACGCCCGACAGCAACGACCTCATCATCATCTCCTACGCCGAAGACACCCAGCTGATCTTCTCTCTCACCAAAGACCCCCACACTGCCAAAACCAACCTCCACGAAGGAATGAAGGCAGTTGCACAATGGATGAGGAACAGCCGACTGAAGCTGAACTCGGACAAGACGGAGGTCCTCATCCTCGGATCCACCCCTTCGGCCTGGGACGACTCCTGGTGGCCAACCGCACTGGTAACAGCCCCAACACCCACCGACCATGCACTCAACCTAGGGGTCATCCTCGACCCCATCCTCTCCATGACTAATCAGATCAACGCTGTCTCCTCCTCCTGCTTCAACACCTTCCGTATGCTCCGCAGGATCGACAAGTGGATCCCCACCGATACGAGAAGAACTGTCACCCAGGCCCTCGTCAGCAGCAGGTTGGACTACGGAAACGCACTCTACGCTGGAGCTTCAGCCAAACTCCTGAGACGGCTGCAACGCATCCAGAAAGCCTCCGCACGTCTGATCCACGACATCCCCCGCCGCAGCCACATCACACCCCACGAGAGACCTGCACTGGCTCCCCGTCAACAAGAGGATAACCTTCAAGCTCCTCACCCACGCACACAAAGTACTCCACAACACCGGGTCAGCGTACCTCAACAGACGACTCAGCTTCTATACCCCCACCCACCAGCTCCGCTCCGCTGGCCTTGCCCTCACCGCAGTCCCCAGCATCCAAAGAGCAACTTTCAGCGGCAGATCTTTCTCCCACCTCGCCGCCAAGACCTGGAACACCCTCCCCACCCACCTACGACAGACCCAAGACCTACTTACCTTCAGAAGACTCCTCAAGTCCTGGCTCTGTGAGCAGTAGCAGCACCCCACACCCCCAGCGCCTTGAGATCCTCACGGGTAAGTAGTGTGTTTTACACATGATATGATTGATTGATTGTAACATGGGAATCATGACTGCACCAACCCTACTAGCCTCTCTGAGGCCAGACCAATCAGACATGTTTCCAGTTAGGCTACTGCTGCCAAAAGGGAGGAAGGGCTGTGTCAGTGTCCATCCAACAGGCATACCTGACACGGGACTGACTCCGTATCGAACAGGCTGGAAGGAATGGAGCAAAGGACCTCTTGTCCCCATCAGGACGGTTAGTGTTAGACTAGCTAGGACTTTCGTCCCACCTGACTAGATGCATGTGGCCTGTGGTTGAGAACCTGTGTGTGTGGTTCTTGCAGAGCTGGTGTGAATGAGGTAGATGTTGTACAACCCTGTAATTACCCTCTCTCATTGGGTCACTGCTGGACTAGGTCTTGGGTTACCCCTCTACCTGCCAGCAGGGACCATGTATCGTTTCCATCTGAAAGTCACAGAAGCAACATGACAAGAGTCCATACCCTGCATAACCCACCCTTTTCCCCAAAGCATTAGGAAGCAGAGCAGCCCCAATAGTGTCAGACTAGTGAGAGGCGAGTCCAACGTAGACTGCCAAGTTAGTCGGCAAGGTAAATAAAAAATCATGCCCCCGACTTAAAGCAGTAATTGCTAGTGTGACGGCAGCAAGCAGACTAAATGTGGCAAGAGAAAGTTTGAAAAACACTGTTCCATTTGCTGGTACAATGGGAAGGGTGTCCCTGGACTGAAATAAAACAAGTATTGTCAAAGCCACTAGATCTGGGTTTGATGTGCTAATTCCAGCAGTGCAAGCTCCTGCTGGCGCCCTCTCATGGGTCTTGCTCGAATGTGCAGACACAGCTGCACTCAGGCAGCTCCACATAAGCACTGAGGCGGGAGATGACAGCCAATAGCATTAGTTGAGCTACATTACACTGTCCAAGCCAAAAGGCAATGGATTGTCTCAGGCCAAGAGATTCGTTGAATGAAGTAAGGCAATTATTGAAAGAGCAGATCCAAACTTAACGCATTACGCTGTTAGTGATTGGTTTGCTTAAAACCTGTGCTTTCAAAACCCACACCCAAAAACAAATCGATGGATGAGAGGCAGACTGATTGCAGTGGGTACATTTGGAGGGCCACCTCAACAAATAGATTACTTTTAACTGCTCTTGGATTCAGACTACCACCTGAATCCACTTTGATATGCAATAAAAGCACTATGTTTTAACAGTGATCCTCTTAGCCTCCCTTCAGGATCTCTCTGTTTACAGGCCAGACCTGCATCCACTTAAGACTTCCTAGGCCTTGCACGTACACTCGAACCACATGTCCTGCCATGGAAGACATACAACAGCATTATTCACATCCTTGCAGTTATTAACTAACTCACCACCTGGGGGAGGGGGCATGGGAGTCAGGTAAGCGCCAGCAAAAAACCTCTCCGAGCAGAACAAACCTTGTGGATGTAGCAGAGCAAAGGTATGCTATAGTTCATAGTGGTGAAACTCTGCTTCACAGGGAATGCTGAATTAATCAGGAACTTCTCATTGCACATGGAGTGCAGACTTTGCAAGTGGAGTTAATTTCTCTGCTTGGGCTTATTGTTGTGTAGCCTTTGAATTTACAGTTCTAAACCGGATATTGCTGAAGTTTCAAGCACGCAAGAGGTATTAAGGCGTGGGGAGCTGCTCAAGGTGTCCTTCCTGTCAGGCTGCCCCCAGGAAAGTGATCTCTCACAAATGTTTTAAGCTCTCTTTGCAGGCTATTTGTAACTCTGTCCGTCGCTCTGTCCACTTCGTATCAATTTTTGGCTGCCCTGGGCAAGATATTACAGTGATTTTTCTGGGAAAGTTTAATGCAAAATTCAATTTGTGGGCTGAATTTGCAGATATTGATAATTAAATTCAGATTTTGAATGGGGAAAGAATTCCATAAGAAGACAGTAGTACACATGAATAATCAAAATGTCTTTATTCAGGATCCTTAAAAATATATGTCTTAAAAGGGATTTAAGACACACAACAACTTATAAGGCAAGCTAACCATTCTCTAAGCCATTGTAACTAAACAAAGTTGTTTAAAAAAAATGTTTCATTAAATTTTTTCAACACAACAAACCAATGATAGGACAGCAGCATCATGTTAACACAATAGTGGTTAAGTTAGTGGCATTAACAGCATTAAGATGTCCATAAAACAAACGCAACAGAATAGAAAAAGCCACCAAAAAGTGAGCTGCAGAAAATGAGCCACCAAAAAGTGAGCTGCCGAAAATGAGCCATTAAAAAGTGAACTGCAGAAAATGAGCCACCAAAAAGGGAGCTGCAGAAAATGAGGCACCAAAAATCGAGCTGACAAATAGTGAGCTGCAGAAAACCGAGCTGACAAATAGTGAGCTGCAGAAAATTGAGCCACCCAAAATCAAGCTGACAAATAGTGAGCTGCAGAAAATCGAGCTGACAAATAGTGAGCTGCGGACAATTTAGCCACCAAAAATCGAGCAGCAGAAAATTGAGCCAACAAAAATTGAGCTTCAGAAAATAGAGCCACCAAAAATCGAGCTGACAAATAGTGAGCCGCAATAATATTGAGCCACCAAAAAACAGAACCGGCAAACACCAAGTTGCCAAAAAGTGCGCTGACTAATAGTGGCTGCCAAAAAGAGCAAAGCCACCAAAAACAGAACCACTAAAACAAGAGCCACCAAAAATGAGGGGTGAAGAAAAAAAGTTAGAGGAGAATCATGCCAAAGATACCTGGTCCAACAGTCAAAGAATAAACCCTCCCCAAGCCCGCAAAAAACATCAAGCCATCAAAGTTGGTAGTAGTACTGAAGGGGCAAAACATCTGACTAACTTGGAATATAAGAAGTCAAGAAGTATCATAATATACCCAACTAAACAGCAGGTGGTGGCAGGTGTCTATGCCTCTCAATAGCTAAAACCTTCCTCAGTGCAGTAGCTTGTAGTGTAGCTTTTTAATTTACAATTCCATTTGGGACATTGCTGAAGATTCAAGTACTCCAGAGGTATTCAGGCATGGGAAGTTGCTTAAGACATCCTATCTTCTAGGCTGCCCCCAGGGAAAGTGATCTTTCACAAATGTCTTAAGCTCTCCTTTAAGGCTACTTGTAACTTTGACTGTCGCTCTGTCCACTTCTTATCAATTTTTGGCTGCCCTGGGCAAGACAATACAGGAATTGATTAGTGAAACTTTAATGTAAAATTCAATTTGTGGGCTGAATTTGCAGATATTGATAATAAAATTCAGATTTTGAATCGGGGAAGAATTCCATAAGACGACACAAGTACACCTAAATAATCAAAATGTCTTTATTCAGGGTCCTTAAAAATATATGTCTTAAAAGGGATTTAAGACACCCAACAACTTAGAAGGCAAGCTAACCATTCTCTAAACCACTGTAACTAAACAAAGTTGTTAAAAAAAAAAATGCTTTATTTCATTGTTTCAACACATAAAAAAACAATGTGCACAAGACGATGAGCTATGGCAGGCTTAACTCTGAGATAGGACAGCAGTATCCGGTTAACATAATAGTGGTTAAGTTAGTGGCATTAACAGCATTAGGATATCCATCAAAAGAAATGCACCAGAATGAAAGCCACCAAAAAGCGAGCTGCTGAAAATGAGCAACCAAAAACCAAGCTGACAAATTGTGAGCTGCAGAAAATTGAGCCACCAAAAATCGAGGTGCAGAAAATTGAGCTACCAAAAATCGAGCTGACAAATGGTGAGCTGCAGAAAATTGAGCCACCAAAAATCAAGCTGACAAATAGTGAGCTGCAGAAAATTGAGCCAACAAAAATCAAGCTGAAAAATAGTGAGCTGCAGAAAATTGAGCCACCAAAAATCAAGCTGCAGAAAATTGAGCCACCAAAAATCGAGCTGACAAATAGTGAGCTACAGAAAATTGAGCAACCAAAAATCAAGCTGCAGAAAATTGAGCCACCAAAAATCGAGCTGCAGAAAAATGAGCCACCAAAAATCAAGCTGACAAAAAGTGAGCTGCAGAAAACCAAGCCGCCAAAAAACGAGCTGCAGAAAATTGAGCCACCAAAAATTGTGCTGACAGTGAGCTGCAGAAAATTGAGCCACCAAAAATCGAGCTGACAAATAGTGAGCTGCAGAAAATCGAACTGACAAATAGTGAGCTGAAGAAAATGGAGCCACCAAAAATCAAGCTGACTGAGCTGCAGAAAAATGAGCCACCAAAAATCGAGCTGACAAATAGTGAGCTGCAGAAAATCGAGCTGACAAATAATGAGCTGCAGAAATTCGAGCTGACAAATAGTGAGCTGCAGAAAATTGAGCCACCAAAAATCGAGCTGCAGAAAATTGAGCTACCAAAAATCGAGCTGACAAATGGTGAGCTGCAGAAAATTGAGCCACCAAAAATCAAGATGACAAATAGTGAGCTGCAGAAAATTGAGCCACCAAAATCGAGCTGATATAGTGAGCTGCAGAAAATCGAGCCACCAAAATTCTAGCTGCAGAAAATTGAGCCACCAAAAATCAAGCAGACAAAAAGTGAGCTGCAGAAAACCGAGCCGCCAAAAATCGAGCTGCAGAAAATTGAGCCACCAAAAATCGAGCTGCAGAAAATTGAGCCACTAAACATCGAGTTGACAAATAGTGAGCTGCCCAAAATTGAGCCACCAAAAATCAAGCTGACAAATAGTGAGCTGCAGAAAATTGAGCCATTAAAAAACAATCTGACAAATAGTGAGCCGCAAAAATATTGAGCCACCAAAAACAGAACCGGCAAAAACCGAGTTGCCATTAAGTGAGCTGACCAATAGTGGCTGCCAAAAAGAGCAGAGCCACCAAAAACAGCGCCGGTAAAAATATGAGGGGTGAAGGAAAAAAGTTAGAGGAGAATCATGCCAAAGATACCAGGTCCAACAGGCGAAGAATATACCCTCCCCATCCCCCAAAAAAACATCAAGCCATCACAGTTGGTAGTAGTACTGAAGGGGCAACACATCTGACTAACTTGGAATATAAGAAGTCAAGAACTATCATAATATACCCAACTAAAGAGCAGCTGGCAGCAGGTGTCTATGCCTCTCAATAGCTAACACCTGCCTCCTTGCAGAAGCTTGTAGTGTAGTGTAGCTTTTTAATTTACAATTCCAATTCAGACTTTGCAGAAGATTAAAGTACTCCAGAGGTATTCAGGTATGGGAAGTTGCTTAAGACAGCCTAGGCTGCCACGAGGAAAACTTACCAGTTTCTTAACATCTCACTCTTGCACCATCCTCTTATCAATTTTTTGGAACCCTGGGCAAGACATTGCAGTACATTTTGAGTGCGATTTTCTGAAAGTTTAACATACAGTTAAATATGCAGGCTTGAATGTGTTGATATTAAGTAATAAAATTCAGATTTAGAATGGGGCAAAATTCCATAGGATGACAACTACACATGAATCATACAAAAGTCCTTACCCAAAATCCTTACGAATGCAATGTTTGAGCCAACAACCTATGGAGAAACATTTGCTACCTCCTTCCTCTCTCCTCACAAGAAAGAATGCCACCCATAATCTGTTTAATAAATTATATTTGACTTCCCTGACCACAGCTTTTCCTTACTTCTGATCTTGACCGCAATTCTCCACAGACTGTAGATACATATACACAACCGCATACGTGAAACCTGAATGTAAAAAGGAAAAAAGGATCATTTCTCCCTTTGAACTCAATGTAAAAGTAGGGAAAAGTGCTTCAAAAAATAGTTGACAAGAACATTAATGCATTTTTTAAAGGAATTTAAAAAAAAATTAAGTATTTAATATTTGTAGATTTGTTCAGAATGTTATTGCATTACTAAATATTTTTTTTAATAAATAAGGTTATATGTATATGTTTAATCTGTTTTTAAAAATGTTTAAAAGTGTGTTTTTATTTAAAGTTTATTAAAAAAGTAAATAGGTATTACATCTCTCCAAGCTAAACATCTTTTTTACATGTATAATTTTTTGAGTTAAAATTGATACTCTGGTATTAAAAATTAATACCAGAGTATTGATATACTTTTCCACCCAAAACCACTGTTTCCTCACATCCCACACAGAGGGTGGGTGTTACACATCCATGAGTATTGATTAAAAAAAAAAATTCTCTCATCATTAATATATAAAATAAATGAATACCGATGTATGGTAATGAATACCGGCGTATTAATACACTTCCCTAGTAAAAACCTCTATTTCCCTCACATCCAGTGCCGTTGGGTATTATATACCCAAGAGTAATTTTTTTTTTTTTAATAATGAAACTATTTTAAAAAAATTAACATTAATACCCAGGTATTAAAATTATTACCTGAATGTGAATTCACGACTGAAGACGGCTGAAATGCCAGAAACCGGTCCTAGGAAGCTTGTTTCCGGTCCAGGGAAGGCACGACTTGGCAGTTCGGGCTGGACTGTTCCCATGAGGCACAGGGTCAGACTGATTTGCATATGGCCATGTCTGAACTGGGGTGGCAGAGTGGGCTAAAGAACGGTGATGGATCAAACCAAGATCTGTTGACTGGGTGTGAGTTTGATTGGTTCTGATGCTCCGTCCATCACCACCCCCTTTCGTACCGCTTTGTTCGCCATAAGTTGGCAGGGTATGCTCGGACGTGAGTCCCTTGCTCACTTTACCACTGGATTCAAGCAAGCCTGGCTGAAGATGGCTGAAATGCCAGAAACCGGTCCTAGGAAGCTTATTTCTGGTCCAGGGAAGGCTTGGCAGCTCGGGCTGGACTGTTGCCATGAGGCACAGGGTCAGACTGATTTGCATATGGCCATGTCTGAACTGGGGTGGCAGAGTGGGCTAAAGAACGGTGATGGATCAAACCCAGATCTGTTGACTGGGTGTGAGTGTTTGATTGGTTCTGATGCTCCGTCCATCACCACCCCCTTTTGTACCGCTATGCATAGATTGAGTCATCAACTTATTGAAACACATGTTGTGGGGAACTCTCTGGCTGCTGAAGTCAAATTTGCAGTTACCACATCTAAAATAGCAGCAGTAACGCACTCTAAAACTCGTATCGATAAAGATGTTGTATGCCGTTTATGAATAAAAAAATGGCACAGCATTACCAAAGGGCTTTCCTTCAAACAATTCCAATCACTTAAATGATCAAAGTGTTCCTTTTGCAACTATTCCTGGTGTTGGTGATAGTGTGATTATGAATGCAGACCGCAGACAGGATTCAATCATAGCAGCACACTACGGAGTAGCTTACACTCATGCTGGAGTGGCTGCCACCAATTTGCTCTTACAGAACCGCTACTGGTCGTATGGTTTATACCAACAGACCAGAAAATATTCTAAAACGCATGACATGTGTCAACAAATCAAAAGTTCCACTGTGTCTCATTAACCAGACATTTTTATTTATAACCAGCCTTTTGGCTGCTTTTACTTAGATCATTGTGGACAAATTATTTCATATAAAGCGTTCAAATATATTTTAATTGCAGTGTATTCTTGCTATAGATTCCTTTGGGTTTGGCCACATCGCTCAACTGACATTCAAACTCTAATTACAGACTTTATTGGTACATATGCCTAATGCGCATTCCATGGGTGTGCAAGTGCATTTTTCTTCTCCTTATTGACCTGAGGGTAATTCTGTTGTGGAGAGAATGAATCAGGACTTAAAGCAGTACTTGATGGCAAGAGCATTAGGTACAGGAAGTGGTTGGTTGAACCATCTTTATGGGGTTCAGAAATCTATAAATAACCTCCCTAAAGAATCTCTGGGTGAGCGGACCTCATATGCAGCACTTTTTGGCATCAAGATACATGTTCCAGTCTCCCGCAACCTTTAACGTAGATAACTATTGTGCTGTCTCACAGGACCTACAAAAGTTTTGTGACAATCTCGCAAACACTTGCTTCAGTCTCACTCTTCCAGTGCTGCAGATCAAATGTACATTTTCCAGCTGGCTTCCAAAGATTGGAGATCAAGTTTGAAAGAAGGTGGCAACCAAAAAGTAATTCGGCCCTATGTACCATGCTCCTATTCCAGTTCTTGGTGTCCAAGGAACGAAAATAATGATTCTGCTACCACTTCCGGGATATAAAGACAAACGCTTTGCCGCTATTGAACATGTCAAAGGACTCCATGTGGCCGATTCTTTATAGTAGGACACAGAGTAGTCGTTCTTTTACACAAGACTTTCAATTGCAGCCTGTGAGCACCACTGATGCAGATACTCCCTGGCTGGAGGGGGAGGCTGAGTCCACTGCTGACCATTTTCCTAACACACTGCCCATTTCTTCTATCAAGACTTCTACAATAGCTGTCAGTTATAATGTGCCACCATTGGTAAATCCTTCTGAGCTGGATTTTTCTAGCCCTACTGTTGTCACAGCCTACTGTTTTTCAGCTAAGTACCTTCGGGTATTATATGGATCGAAATAATAATTCTTCGGACAGTTCTTCTGTTTTATACATGCCTCCAGCATGAATTTGTGTATTGTTTCTTGGTTAAAATGCACTTATCTAGTCCTCCCCTTGAATACATGTCAGGATCATACTTACCTTGGTTTTCTTGTCTGTGAATTGGATTTGTGACTATTTTTATCCTACTTAATAATGGTCATTATCTCCCAGAACATTCTGCTACATAACTCGTCAACTGGGTGCTGCCCCCCATTCATCATAGCATAAATCAAAAAGGGACTTGTCCCTTGTTAACATTTTAACCATTCCAGTGACTGATAGAATTGTTTGGGTTAAGTTCCTTTTGATCTATTTGGTCTTACGAAGATCCTGCGGATAACACATGTGTTCAGAGTTACTATGGGTGATGTCATAGAGCTTGGGTTTCATTCAGATGATTGGGATGTTGATACTCTAAATTCTATGCTTTCTGAATTACAGTATTATACTGCTCTAGAATCGGAAGACCTATACCATAATTCTGCCAAATATGCGGAGATGTTCTGCTGCCATCAATATGGACATCGCTTTGTGCACAGAGCTAGTGGACAGCACTCCCATTTTAATTATCCTCAATGGGACCATTGTCCAGCACCCCCTTAATGGAGTTGCAAAAAAGATAAGTAGATAAATTTAGGGGATATGACACTTACTTTAGACGCCATGTAATTTTACATTAACCTCAACACCACATAGGAAGTATATAATAACTCAAACTAAATGTATATATACCACTACGTTCGTTAATCAGTTTGTCCTGAAAGGTTATGATTACTGGAAGGACACAATTGACTTGAAATCTATTTGGGGTAAGAAGTCCTGGCAGGTTCAGGGCACAGAAACCTTATGTTGAGCCTGTTTTATTCCCACACAAATGATTTTCCTAAATGAAACAATCCAACAGACTACTTGTCTGGGGTTGGCAAAAATAAAAGAAATTAACAACCCAACTAGTCTTTCAGTGTTTATCAAATTATACTGAAGAACAATTGAATAGCATGGTGCAGAATGGTACCTTTAATTCTTAATTTTTTAGTCCAGCGGGTGGTTGCTAGGGCCAGTGGACATGAGTGTTAATGATGCTTTTTTTTCTAAATTTCAGATAGGGGTTTAAATCAAGCAGACCTGATCCCCAATATCTCCAGTCCGAACATTTTAGAAGTGTTACCACGTATTTGGTGGGTAAATTGTGTCAACAGTTGAAACATTGTACTCTTTAGTGAAACATCTTTCTGTCCTGTCTGAAACCATGAATGTATTAGATTTTCTTTTAGGTCTTAAATCTCCACGTTCCAAAAGCTTTACTTATGCTACTTTTAATGAAAGGTGAAAATGATCACAAATGGAAGCTGCTGCATGTTTAAGACAAATTGACCAGGATATTTTGGAAAAGAAATGCTAGCTGTTGTCGATAATAGTATTAATATGTTTTCATCTTGTATTTACATTTTTAACAACATTGTGTTGTCTGTTATTGATATTTTGCAGAGGGACATGTCAACCTAATATCATGGGCAAAGTCAGCTTAGATCTATTAGGCAGTTTAGCCAGATGCGTCAAACACTTAATGGGCGAGGTCCATAGCATTACTTGAATTGTACCGGTTTGTTTTCACCTTTTATCTTAACACACAAACAACAATTAATAGCCATGAAAGACACTACATACACAGTGCTGCATTTGGAAACATTTTAAAAACTCCCATTTACTATAGCGGAGACGCCTTTAGTGATATGGGTACTACACGGTGTATTTTCACTCAACATTTCAATTCACTGCTTGCATGAAACATTTCACCATAGGTAGATACGAACCCCTTGGGAGCAGCTTAATACATGAATTATGGTCAATACCCTTACCATATTGCTATGAACGTTTTAACAATGAAGTTTTTATAACTGGAGAAGAATGTGACTACTGTAGGACTGTAGGACTTGTTTGTAAACAAGTTAAAATCCATGGCACCAGTAAGAGTTCGGTTCCCAATACAGATGGTTATTTAAATGGAATCGTGGTTCCTTCAATTCTCCCTTACATAACAGTACTCTCAAATGGTAGTTACCTCATGCTGAGCTATCAAGGCTGTTGTGGAATTCGGCTGGAGTCCCGTATATTTTGTTCGTAACTAGCTCGTTCTACCCTTCGATTCCATCTTTGAAGGCAGATTTCAACAAGATAGCAGACTCAAAGCATTATTGCTCCAACAAAAAGTAGCTCTCACATCTGCCCGCGAGAACTTCAAATTGTAGGTGGCTAGAACTTCCAGTGAAATACAGTTATTGTTCAATACAAACCTACCCCTACATTTGGGAGCATTAGGGTATCAAATCTTTAGTCTAGTACGACCGCCCTCGCCCACTTTTTTAAAGTTGTAGGCTCTGTCCTTGTTACTTCTTTTCAGACCATTTTTGGAGTAATTCTGGCTTTAATCCACTCCATTTTGTCTAGCATATTCAGAGATCCCGTTGCTGTTATTTCTCATTTGTGGCATCCTCATCCTGCTTCTCCACAATGGATGCTCCTTTTGCAGGTACTGTGGAACTGGAACCACTCCAACACTACTGTTAGCATACGCTTCAGGTCTTAGCGATGTTATTACCACAAGGACTGGACCTGGATTGATCCCTAATGTTTCTACTGGCCTGGTTTACCTGTGGGCAACCCATGCTCCATTTTATCTGGTGCCCCTTCGAATGGGCACTAGACACTTGCCTGTTTTCACGAATTCCTGCTACCACAGATTTTGGGCTGTTGAGCCCCTTTGCAACCCATTTTCACAATGGTTTTGTGGGCTTCTTTACAATGCAATGTTTGAGCCATCAACCTACTGAGAAACATTTGCATCAGCAAATGGACAAGCGGATGTGGGTTCCACTAACACGGATGCAGGCCCGGCAACTGTCTCAGCATCAGCTTAGACCACAGATCAATGTTCTTCCTTGGAGCTCATGACTTGAGCAATGGACCAATCCTTGCATGCGGAGTTAGACTCCTTTATTGAGTCCTTGGCCTTCGAATTGGCGAGTAGCACAATGGATTCCTCCAAAACATCCCAATTTGACCATTCTTCCAAACTGACTCTTTCTTCAATTAACTTTCATTTAATGCACATTTTTAGATCTATGCTTGGAGTATGCTAAGAAGATACACATTCCATTTGGTATTCTCTTTTGTGCTATTATCCCGACAAAACAGAGGGTGCTGTGTGTTTTTTGCATGGCCCATTGCAGTTTTCCCTAGTTTATCCCAATTATGCATGCTGTAGGCCACATCTTCCTTTGCACAAGTTACTATATTAAACATGCTTGCTTTTGTGCCACATTTAATTTTCAGTCAGAACCTGCATAGGTTTGTGTTCTGTTCTTTTCCTGGGATTTAGTCTGCACACCATAGACAAGGTCCAGCAACAAACCCTTGTTATTTTCTCTGTTCTGGCAATAGCACTTCGAGATAACACGAGAAAACAGCTGTTTATGGGAACATATCTTGTCATATAGATGATCACAGAGGTCCAAAAAACACACATGGAGTGATATTGGAGACAAGAGCACTGTGTTAACCAAGATGTAGAACATCGATTTGTGTATGCTAAGGTAAGGGGTCCGCTACTAATCCCAGAGATCTTTTACATATAATCATTTAGCTTCAATAGAAGTGGAGGAGGTTAGACTTCTCTGTCTTATAACATTGCAGGGCTTTTCATGGTATATGGTTTATTGACAAGGCTTACTGTACTTTTAGCATACATTTGTTTTCTAATTGTGGCATGAATACTGCAATTTAGAGCACAATAGTTTAAAAATATATTTGAAACTTCCTTCATGTCGGTTTATCTTTTTGTGGACAAGTGTGAGTGAGAGAGAGAGAAAGGATTTATCCAGTTACCGTGATCCCCATGAGGGTAGAGAGTGTTGTATTCTAGGGTGCAAATTCACTCTTCTCCTGGTAAGGTTAAGAGAGCAAGTGAAGCACTATAGCTCTTCCAAAACTGGCTCAAAGAAACAGCGGTGGTATGGTGACTCAGTACCTAAATGCCAAGGTTCTATGGTCCCAAGCATACTTCTGTTCCTGAAGAGAATCCCTGCAGCATTTTCTGTCAGAGACTGTGACCTCGTAGCACTAAAAATATACAAGACATTACTCTCCTCTGGACCAACCAAGATGTAATTCTCTGTCTCTATTGGTGCACACAGACCTTTGCAGTGTATTAACGAATAGAGGTTTCATAATGTAAGTTAGTGTATTTCCCACTAACATTTTAATATTTTTCATTTAAGCTGCCGTTATTTTATATGTAGCTACCCTACAGTGTAAGACTTAAAAAATGTAAAGAATATTGTGTTTTTATCCACATCTTTGACCCTGACCCATGTTCTGGCGCTCAAGGCCATCTAGCCCCCCGAAACATGACTGACGTCAACACCAGCAACAAAATAATATAAACCGGAGTCAGTTTTTGCTGACATATAAGCGTCTGTTTTTATAATATTAAAAATAGAAACCTTTTTAGAATAACAGTATGAAAGAAGATTAAGGGACCACTTCCACCCCTAGAATTAAAGAAAGCATCCTACTTGGACCTTGCAGTTCATTATTAAGGATTGTAAATGGTATGTTTTAATTACGATGAATGATGTTCAGCAGCCTTCAGTTCTACGCAGCTGTAAAACCCAAGCCATCGGCATCTCATGAAATATAGTATGGTTCTCCTGGGTTGCCTTGCACTAAAGTTGCAACCCATGCCCAATAGCCATTCCTCCCAGGACCACTGTAAATATGTAATTGCGTGGCCGCTGCGATGTTAGCATATTTATAGATTTGCCACTTAATCCAACATCCAACGCATAATCTGTTGATTTTAACAAAACACAATTTTTGACTACTCAAAAGATTTAAGAAGATACTAAAAGGCAGTAACATGTTGCTGCACAGTAGAAGACCCTTTGCAAAGCTAGACTGGTCACCTTTTTCTTGTTTATTGCTCTATTTGGGTGTTAAACTGGTTTAATAGCAGTTTAACACCCAAGGTGCAACTACAGATTGATATTTCTCTGCAGAAAAACGGGCACACCCATCACATTAATTTAGAAAGTTATCTTAATACTTTGATCAAATTATGTTTCGTTTCTGGAAGAGAAAGTTATAGTGCTTTTTTTTATATTTCTTGTTGGAGATTTTTTTTTTTTTTTTTAAGTGTTTGGTAAGCCTCTGATACTGAACTTCAGTCACCCCCAAATCTTTGGCTTGCTAAACACTATTTAATATTATTTCTACACTGTAAAAATGATTTGCCGTGGGAATTGGGGGTGTTTATGGTTGTCATTGATTCCATAAAGTTTTGTCAGGAGGGGTTCCTTATGTCTAAAAAAACGACAAGGGGCTTTTAAACAAAATAATTGAAGATGTCTGCACTAAGCCCATGTGACTAAACAAAGTTGTTTTAAAAAATAAAGTGTTTTATTGAATAGTTTCAAATCATAAACCAATGTGTTCAAGATCATAAGCGCCTGTAGGCTTAACTCCGACAGGATAACAGTATTCTGTTAACTTAGTGTTTCAGTTAGTTGCTACAACAGCATTAAAATGTCCATCAAAAGAAATATACCACAAAAGAAAGAGCCGCCAAATTCTCAGCTCTCCAAAAAGTGACCCGCCCAACACTGATCTGACAAAAAGTGACCCGCCCAACACTGGTCTGACAAAAAGTGACCCGCCCAACAATGATCTAACAAAAAGTGAAGTGACAAAAATTGACCCACCCAACATTAAGTGGGTTGAAGGCAAAAAGTTAGCAGAACACCTGAGCGCTCCCAAAATTAGATGTCAAAAAGGGAAGTACAGTTAGTGGCAATAACAGCATCAACATGCCCATGAAAATTAATGTACAAAAAAGCGGCCAAACACTGGGCCGGCCAAACACTGGGCCGGCCAAACCCATTTTCAATATATTTTTTAAACACATAACAAACCAATGTGTACATGATCATAAGCCTCTACAAGCCTATCTCCGTGACAGGACAGCAGTATTCAGTTAAAATAGTAGAGGTACAGTTGGCAAGCATAAGAGCTTTAAGATGACCATCAAAAGAAATGCACTACAATACAGACCCGCCAAAGACAGACCCGCCAACAATAGAAGGGTCAAAGTCAAAAAGTTGGGGGAGAACCACACCAAAGATGCAAGAACTAACAGGACAAGAATCAACCCCACAAGCAATTACAGCTGGTAGTAGTAATGAATGGGCAAAACATCGGACTAATTCGAAATACAAGTAGTCAAGAATTATTATCATACCCAAATAAAGAGTAGGTGGCGACAGAAGGCTATGCCTCCCAAAAGCCAACACCAGCCTCCTCGCAGTGGCTTGTCTTGAAGCTTTTGAATTTACAGTTCCAATTCTGACATTGCTGAAGCTTCAAGTATGCCAGAGCTATTGAGGCATGCCCAGTTGCTCATGACATCCTATCTTCTAGGCTACCCTCATGGAAAAAGATCTTTCACAACTTATTAATATTTGGGAACCCTGAGCGACACGTTGCAGTGATTTTTGAGCGATATTTTCTGAGAATTTAATATCCATAAGATAAGACAAGTAGAAATAAATCATACCAAAGTCCTTACCCAGTATCCTTATCAATAGATGTCTAAATGGGCATAAAAACAGGTACCAACTTCTCAGATGGGATCACCATTATCTAAGCTTATATGACTAAGCAAAGATATCTTTATTACATTATTTCAACACATAACAAACCAACGAGTTAAAGACCATAAGCACTGGACGGTTTAACTAGTGGACCAGAAAGCAGTATTTTGTTAACAAAAAAGAGGTCTAGTTAGTGGCAAAAACAATAACAGGACAATCAAAAGAAATGCACAATAAAAGGCCGCCAAAACAGGACACCCCAAAAACTATCATGCCAAATCTGAGTGGCCAAAAACTGAGCCTCCAAATCATGAACTGCCATACACAGGCCTGACAAACACTGGGCCGAGACATACTCACCGCCAAAAACAGAGCCACGTAAAAAAAGCTGCCAAGATCGGGGCCAACAAAAACAGGATGTTTGAAGGCGAATAGCTAAGGGAGAACAATGCCAAAGATGCCAGGACTAACAGGCCAAGAACAGACCCCTCCACCACTCAAAAAATTAAGCCATCAGCTGGTAGTAGTAATGAAAGGGCAACACATCTGACTACCTTGGAATATAAGAAGCCAAGAACTATTATAAAATACACAAGTAAAAAAGTAGGTGGTGGCTGGTGTCTATACCTCGCAAAATCTAACACCATCCTCCTTGCAGTGGGTTGTCATGGAGCTTTTGAATTTAGAGTTCTAATCCTGACAATGCTGAAAGTTTAAAGTAGACAAGAGGTATTAAGGCATGGACAGTTGCTCAATGTGTTGTATTTTCAAGGCTGCCCCCAAGGGAAAATGATCTTTCACAAGTTTCTGAACCTCTTTTCAGGCCACCTGTATCGCTCACTGGTGCTCTACCCACTGTCTTATCAATTTCTTTGAGGCCCTAGGCAAGACATTACATTAATTTCTGAAAGTTTAATGTACAATTGAATATTTGGGAGGAATTTGCAGATATTGTGTAATAAAATTCAGATTTCGAAGGGTGGAAAAATTTGAAAAGATTACACATGCACATGCATCGTTGAAACAAATATATGTTGTTAAGTGGATTTAAGACACCCAACACCATATTAGGCAAGCGCACCATTCTCTAAGCCCATGTGACTAAACTAAGTAGTTTAAAAAAAATGTTTTATTAATTATTTTTAACACAAACTAATGTGTACAAGACCATATGTTCCGGCAGGCTTAACTCCAAGACTGGACAGAAGTATTCTTTTAACATTATAGTTGTTCTGTTAACTTAATAGTGGCTCAGTTATAGGCTATAACACCCTTAAGATGTCTATCAAAAAAAAATCACCACAATAGAAAGATGACCGGACAAAAAATTGGCAACCCTTGGCAGACCTTTTTATTGGGCCTGGCTAGGTCAAATATGGACTCTCGGGCCAAAAAGTGGTTGAAAGAGACCAGGATAGCTCTAGGATATACATTATCAGCATTGGAAGAGGACTGTTTTTTCCTGGTAAATGGAAATCGATGCGCTCTCTGTATCTGAAGATCCCAGTCCCACTGGGTGAGCTCAGGGAAGGCATCTGAGAAAAGTTCAACTATGAATTTGAGCGTCGTCGCCCTCCTTATTCTCCTCAATCCCCAGGACGCGCAGGTTGTTTCTTCGAGCCCGATTCTCAAGATCAGATAGTTTCCATAAGATATCCTTACGTTGTTCTTTGACCTCTATAGTTAGATCTTTCTGTGATGCAACGGCATCTTCTAGAGCGGATATTCTTTCCTCAGCTTCCGCAACCCTTGCAACCGTCTCAACCAAGGACTTAATGACACGGCGCAAAGAGTTTTGCATCTTGCGGCAAACCCCTTGGGTGCGGATATTTTCCTGCCTAGTTGCCTCTCGATGCATCATTATAGTGCGATAGATTGTCGCCAAGGAGATTTCTTCAGGAATATCAAATGAGTCCCCTCCGTTATTGCCTGAGGTTTCCTGTAATTCGGATTGGAATTGACCGTCTCGAGAATCATTCTGTGAGTTTTTTGCAGTGTACTGATGAGATGACTTGGATCCAGGTGCCTTGCGTAGCGTGTCTGCCGCCTTATCCCTTGGAGCCTTACTGGGTCGCCAATCAGGCGCATCACTGTCATTATCAGACCATTGAAAATCAGGGTCGTCCTCCTCCCCAGAGCCAGAATGATCAGAGACAGAATAAAACTTGTCTGTAGATTCACTGACCTCTGACCCCCTAGCATGATGAGGTCGATCAGCAGGCAGCTCCAAGATACCAGGTTTGGCTGTATCGGATGATTGGACTGCATTACCCAGAATGCAATGGGCCGGGGGAGATATAACATTGGAAGAACCGGAGACCCGGGGTGTCTACTCTTGAGTAAAATTTAATGGGTCCTGCATAGTTAGCGTAGTAGAAAGAGTCACAGAATCACTAGATATATGCAGATTTCCCCCCTCCTTACCGGCCAAGTCATTGGGAACCGAAACAGTATCTCGGGAAGCAGGCAGCACACCGGCGGCTGAATTTTGACTCGAAGGCTTCTCTCTTGCATTAAGTTTGCTAAAGATATCCGGTAACGTTTGTCCCCTAGCGAGCATTGGAGACAAAGTAGCAGCAGCTGTGGGATGTAGAGTGAGAGGCTTATCCAAGTCTTGCGCTCGCGTTTTCGGAAGCACAGACCCGGAGCTCCCCATGTCAATATCCTGCACGTTTCGAGCAGAGCCACGGGTCTTCAAAGCAGCAGCAGCCGCCGCCGCCTTAGAGAGAGCCTTCGGTGGAGCTTTCGGAGGCATTCTTGAGGTCAGAAGAAAATGTAGGAACAAACGCTGGGCTTAGAAGGGAGGAGCTGCGATATAGAAGTTATCTTTAAACGGTCCGCCAGTAATCCAACAGTTTCAGGGTAAGACCAAATCAGAAGACAAGTTGTTAAGGAGATCCGTTAAACGTTCATCTTTTCAGTTCAAATTATCTTCCGAGTTGCGATATGCTAGCACTGCAGGATCTCGTTCGAAGTCCGTTGCGGTCCAGTGGAGCAAACGCTGCCTCACACAGCCGAGGTTACGCCCGCCATCTTGCCCCCCGGACCTCTGTGCAGAGACGGTTGATCGACGTTGGCACCTACGCCAGTTAATCCCTATGTTTCAGGTGAAGGGGGCCCAGGTGTTTTTGCTTTTTCCGGCAAAATTGAAAGTGATCCTCAACAGCCAGACAAGATTTTTTCTGTCGGAAATACCCGCTAAGGAGTTCCTGGACTCAATTTAGTTAAACCTTTTAAGGCTTTGCCTCCTTTCCTATCTTTCCTCATTGTTTATTAACTATCTTTAAGCAGATTATATCCTATTCTGCTCCTTAGCCTTTAGGGAATGATACTATTTACAGACATGTATTTTTGGGAAATTTTATTTGTTAAATGCTACCCAGGATCTTAGGGTCTTCCCTTTTTTGGGGGGGGTGTTTTTTTTTTTAGAGGAGGAATCGCAGGTCCAGTAGAGTGTGGGGTGACGCTCTCAACCATCACAAGGACCTTGGTCCTGTGCTCCGAACGGGGGGAGAGGGGTAGGGGGGGACAATGGGTGGGTGGGTGGGCTCAACAGGGGGTGGGGTGGGGGGTAGGGTGGGCGAACTGGGTGGTGTTGTGGTGGGTGGAAGAGGTGATTGGAATTATTGACATTAACTTCAGTAGGATGATTATAAATGCATGTAAGATATCAGTCATTTCGCCCATTTTTTAAGGTGAACAGTAGGAATCCATTCTATAAATTTCTAAATTATATTTCTTTACTTTATATATATAACTAATGACAGGCCCTAGATTGACGTGTGCAACTTGGAATATTTGCGGATTGAATGACCCCAAGAAGCGTAGGCTTTTTTACAAGCTGTTACAGATGATGCAAGTAGACCTAATCTGCCTCCAGGAAACACATATCCCTTGGGGCAGTCGCCACCACCTTAGATTTTTGGGTTACGATTTAGCGGCCTCCACTCGACAAACTTCCACTATTAGGGGTGTAGCTATTATTTTAAAAGCGCGAGTCGGGCAGGTTAAAAGGATTAAACAGGATAATTCTGGTAGATGGCTAATCGTTGAGCTGCTGGTTAATAATAGTCTGCTCTCTATATGCTCGATTTATGCATCTAATTTAGACGACCCGCAGGTTCTTATAGACAAACGTAGAATTAGCTATGTGGCCACACCCACTAATCTTCTGTGGAGACTAATATCAACATTCCAAGTCAGTTAGATATCATAAAGCATAGTGCGTATGCTGGGCGGAAACCCCAGGTTTACAAGGCGCTTCGTATATTACTCTCTGAACATGGACTGGCAGACTTATGGCATGTCAACTATCCAACCTATGATGGGTTTACTTTCTATTCAATACCTCACCAAAAGATGGTCCGCATCGATTTTGTCTTCATGTCTCCTGAGGTTTTGGGGTCTACTAAGATTAAAATTGACCCTCGGACCATATCAGATCATAATCCCATCATCTTTAGTTTTTCATGGGATCGCCCAGCTAATCAAATTAGGTCATGGACTTTCGATAGGAAGCTATTGCTTGATAAATTATACCAGGAACGGATGTCGGTTTGGATTCCAGAGTTCTTTGAAATAAACAGCCCTACTGCACCAGCTGGTATAGTCTGGGACACTTTTAAAGCCGCCCTGCGCGGCGAAATTAAGAGAATTGCATCCTATCGATGGCAAGTCTAACAGCAAATTCTTAAAAGTAGAGTAGCAGCACTTCAACAAGCAGAGCTGGACCTGAGCACCAACATTCTCAGGGGTGAGGACGTAACAACCAGTCAGAAAGCGGTTGCCCTGGCTAAGGCCAATCTTTTGGATCCTCTCTATGAGGACATAGCAGCCAAGTATCTTCAATTTCGATCTTCGATGTATGAGGTGGGTGAAGCTGCTGGAAAGGTCCTTGCAAAACGCTTACAACAAAGAGCAATAGCCAACCAAATACTCAGGGTCAGGGATCAGTCCGGCACAGTACAAGATTCACCCGGGGGTGTTGTTAATACTTTTGTTGAATTTTACTCAAAGCTATATACTGAGGAGGCAAACATAATTGAACACCAACAAATCCAACTGGAGCAATTTTTTAAACCCCTCGACACTCAGAAGGTCACTGCCGATCAGAATCAAACCCTTGCAGAACCCATTAGTTGGGAAGAAATTCTGGCTGCTATAAAATCTCTTTCTGCTGGTAAAGCAGCCGGGCCTGATCTCATTCATCTTGAATTTTATAAGACTTTTTCACACTTACTCAAGCAGCAGCTACTAGAAGCTTTTCAACTTGCTCAGACGGGGGTTATCCCTGATTCTTGGCGGCAGTCGACAATTGTAGTATTTAAGAAGAAGGGTAAGGATGAACTAAACCCAGCTTCATATCGGCCAATAGCATTAATAAATACTGACAACAAAATTTACTCAAGGATTTTAGCGTATCGGTTTGCGCAAATAATCTCTCCTCTAGTCTCTGTCCGCCAACATGGATTTATCCCTGGCAGGGACACGACTGATCACATCAGGCGGGTTATTGCCCTCTTAGATTGGGCCCAGGTGACAAATTCTCCCCTCGGGGTGATCCTGTTGGACGCCGAGAAGGCGTTCGACAGGGTCTCCTGGGGGTACTTATGGGCTGTCCTACATTGGAAGGGTATAGCACCCGAATTCATTCTAGCTCTACAAACTCTGTATATATCTCCAATTGCTAAAATTCGTATCTCAGGAAAGGAATCAAACTATTTCTCCATCAATAGGGGCACCAGACAAGGATGCCCCTGTTCCCCTCTTCTCTTTGCCTTATTCATTGATCCCTTTCTGTCCCTTATAGAAAAATCTCAAAATATTTCTCCAATTGTAGTTCAGGGTACTGAGTATAAGGCACTGGCTTACGCCCATGACAGTCGTTTTAACAGATAATGTTGCTGATTCTTTCCCGGCATTGGAGAGACTAGCAGTTCAATTTGGTTCAATTTCGGGTTATAAGCTAAACATTGCAAAAACACAAATTTTACAAACATCAGCTATGCCAATATCTCAGGTTCCCATTAGCACACAGGCAACATACTTGGGCATTCAGATCTCGGCCGAAGTCGATCAGATCTCTGACCTGAATTATCCTCCTGTTATTGATCTGCTTCACAATAAGTTAGAACGTTTGAATCATCTCCATCTTTCTCTATATGGGCGTTGCAACGCCCTTAAAATGCTTGTTCTCCCTAAATTTATATAATTATTTAGATCCATTCCATTATTAATTTCTAATTCTATCCTAATAAGAGCTCAAAGGATCTGTCAAAGATTTTTATGGGCATACCGCAAGCCAAGAAGAGCTATTAAATGGATTTGCCTTCCACAGGATCGAGGCGGCTGGTCTGTCCCGAATTTAGTCAATTACTACTGGGCAACTATGATCCAGCAATTTGCCTTCACATTATCAGACGAGATTACTGAGATACCATTATACTTGGCGCCATCAATATATTCAATTGCATTAGGAGATGCCACGAAAGGAATACTAACACGCATCCTCGAGCCACGTTATTTTAAAAAAACGAGATTTAAGGTCGCATGGGCTCTATTTACGATTTGGCAAAAAATACGCCGTCTTTTTTCCATCCCTCAGCTTAATTACTATACGCCATTAAATGCCTCTGGACTACTTCCAGCAATATTTCAAGAGGGTGTAGTCTCCATTTGGGCTTCTCAGGGCCTGAGGGAAATAGGAGATTTCGCTGATTCCGGCCGGATGGCCTCTTTTCTGTTCTTAAAATAAAAGTTTCAATTACAGGCTAATCACTTTTTCAAATACTTACAAATCAGAAGCTTTTTAGATAAAAAAGCTCTGACGAACCTAATTCTGTTTGATAAAATTCTAATTATTGAATTAGTTAAAAAGAAAGCAAAAATTGGGATTTTATATCAAACTCTCCAATCCCAATATCCAGATGACCTATCTGATCATAATAATAAGTGGGCAACTAAATTTTGAGTACCCTCCATCGACTTGAAACTTCCATTGATGCTAGCCAGGACCGTTTTGGTCTCTGGCACTCTCCGTACTCAAAGTTATATGGCTATGTTTAATTTGTACTACACCCCGGCAAAATTGGTTAGATGGGGGACCACTATCGGGGGTAAAAGCTCATTCTGTGCAAGATGTAAACTTCCATCTGCCGATTCCCTCCATATGTTCTTCGATTGCCCCGAACTGTCTCTTTTTCTCAATCAAATTGAAACCTTTCTCACACAGATCACTCAGTCTTCAATTAAAATTACTGCAGAAATGGTAATCACTGGGTATCAGTTTTCTATGACTTCTCAGAGATCAAGATATATGCATTCATTTTTGTTTATTGCAATGGCAATGGTTAGACTCTGTATTACCTCCCTTTGGATAAATCCTGAATCTCCTACATTTTTCCATTGGCAGGCCAGGATGCTGGCATGGTTTAAATTAGAAATTGCTGTACAAAAGTTCAAAGGGAAAAGACGACACTTAATTGCTTCTAAGAACTGGGCTCCTTTCCAAGAATGGTTACAAAATTAATAGAGTATCTCAGCTTATGTACTGTTTTTCCTATGATTATATGATAATAGGAGTCTGCCTTTAGTTTTTTTGTCTACAATGTCTTCCTGCTGTATAATTCTCTATTGATTTCTAACTTGTATGATTATGCTTTATTGTCAATTCCTCTCCCACCACCACGGGAGGTATGTAATTAAAAAATCAAATAAATAAAAAAAATAAAATAAAAAAAAACAATAGAAAGATGACAAACACTGAGCCGCCAAACGCAGAGTAGAAACAAAAACTGAGCAAAAATAAAAACAGCCACCATAAACGGAGAAATCAAAAACAGGAGAATTGAAGGCAAAAAAGTAGGGCAGAAACACGCCAAAGATACCATGTCCAACAGGCAAATAGCCTACACCCCCCCCCCCCCGAAAAAAACCCATCACAGCTGGTAGCAGTAATTAGGCCTGGGTGGTGAACTCCGCTCTGTTTGCTGAGTTATCCCCACTATACAGAGCAAGCGGAGTTCCGAAAAACTCCACTCCTCAGAGTGGAGTTTTATTCCTCACTGTCACTCTCCAATGTTAAGTTGGTGAGCTGGAGTGAGAAATATCCTACTCTACACCACCACCTGGACACATTTCTCAACACGGGCGCCCACGAATGGCCGAGAAAGCTTGTATTGAAAAACATTCAGTTCGCGTTGGGGAGACTTCAGCTCGAATAGAATATCAACTTGAGCAGCAGAAAGAAGCAGCACTCTCTTGCGCTACACATGGTTCTGTTTGCACTGATTTTCTAGCATGGGACAAACACTCAGTGCTAAAGATCAGCGTGAATGTCACAACCTAATGCACTCTGCCACTTGGAGTTTCGGAAGGGGTTTGGAGCGGTGCACCACCAATTTACTTATCAATACATCACACCAAGTGGTCAGTTGTTTGTACTCAAAAAATCTTTATTTTAAATTAATTGTCCAACCAAAGTCTCAGCCAACGCGTTTCGTTCAGATTGAACTTCGTCAGGGCATAAGTGAGAATGCGAATATAATCCAAAGGTATGACCACCGTCTATGGAGACAAATATCCGTCTCGAGAGGAGCAGTAATACAAGCGTCGTACTTTTCAGGTAAGCGGTCCTAATGGTGCTTCCAGTGCCACCTTGATAAGGGCACTGTACACGATTCTGTAACTCAATAGATGTCCGTGCTCTCCCCTCAGAGTGTCCCGAGTGTACTCCTCGTAGCTCGGTGCAGTTTTTTGGTCACTTCGCAGAGTTCCGCTATGCGGAACTCTGCCCAGGCATAGTAGTAATGAAGGGGCAACACATCTGACTACCTTGCAATATAAGTCGTCGAGAACCATCATAATAAACTCAAATAAAGAGTAGGTGGCGGCAGGTGTCTATGCCTCCCAAAAGCTAACATCAGCCTCCTTGCAGTGGCTTGTCAAGTAGCTTTTGAATTTTTAGTACCAATTCTGACATTGCTGAAGCTTCAAGTACACTAGAGGAATTAAGGCATGTGCGGATGCTCACTGCGTTCTGCCAAGAACAGAGCCACCAAATAGTGAGCCACCAAAAACAAAGCGACCAAATAGCGAGCTGCCAAAAACAAAGCCAACAAAAATATAGTTGAGGGCAAAAGTAAGGGGAGAACCACACCAAAGATGCCAGGTCTAACAGTTCAAAAACCACCCCCCCCTACAAAAAATAAATAAAAATCAAGCCTTCATAGCTGGTAGTAGTACTGAAGGGGCAACACATCTGACTAGTTTGGATTACAAGTCAAGAATTAGCATAATATACCAAAATAAAGATTAGATGGCAGCATGCAAGTATACCTAACAAAAGCCAACACCAGCCTCCTTGCAGTGGCTTGAAGAACTTAAAATGAAAGTTCAAATTCTGACATTGCTGAAGCTAGAGGTTTTAAGACATAGGCAGTTGCTCAAGGTGTCCTACCTTCTAGGCTACACACAGTGAAAGTGATCTTTCATCACTTTCCTAACCTCTTTTCAGGCTACCTCTACTTCTCACTGTCGCTCTATCCATAGTCTTCCAATAAATTTTTTGGAACCCTGTGCAAAACGTTGCAGTGAATTTAGAGTGACATTTTCTGATAGTTTAATATACAGTTCAATATATGGGCTTGAATTTACAGAAATGTAGTCAAATTTCAGATTTCAAATGGGGGCAAAATTTCCGTTCAGTAAACATGAATGTTAGCAAAGTTCTTACCCAGCATCCTTACGACTATAGGTATTAACGTGGCTTGAAGACACCAACACATCGTAAGACAGGATCACCATTCTCTAAGCCCGTTTGACTAAAAAAGATTTAAAATAAATTTCTTTCTTTAATTTCATATGTGCTGGCAGGCTTAACACAGACAGGACAGCAGTCTTCTGTTAAAAAAAGAGATTTATTTATTTATAAAGTTTTATATAGCGCTAGCTGGACCTGTGGGTATCAGAGCGCTTTACATACACAAAGGAAAAGAAAAGATCGCATAACATGACAGGACATGAAGATGCATAAAGATAAAAGCAGAGATATAATACTTATGTATCCAGTGAGAGGAGCAGGATGCAGGTGGCTGACAGTCAGAAAACCACCATTATTGAAGGTCAAACTGAGTGGGGAGTTACATTAGGTTATTGATGCCTAGGATGGTTGCCTTTGTCGGTAAAGTATTGGTTGAGGAGAACGTTTCAGGTCCTTTTTGAAGCAAGTGAAGGAGGGTTTGCATCTGAGGTCAATAGGGAGTGTGTTCTACATTCTGGGTACGTTGCCAGAGAAGGTCCAGCACCGTCGTTTTATTTTCCAGTTTCGGAGGGATCAGAAGAAGAGAGTTGGTGCTTCTCAGAGTTCTGAATATTCATGCTTTTACTAGTTTGCTGTTTAGGTAGTTTGGGGATTGGGTGGGAAGGGCCTTGTGTGTGATGCAGGCCAGTTTGTAAATAGATCTTCCTTCCATGGGAAGCCAGTTGAGTGCGTTGAGGGTTGGTGAGATGTGTTCAAATATTTTTACACCAGTTATGAGTCGGGCTGCCATGTTATGGACTGAACTTAGTGGGGCTAGGTGAGCTTTTGGTGACCCTGTTAGGATGGCGTTGCCACAGTCCAGTTTAGAAAGGACTAGATATTGTACAATTGTCTTGAGATCATCTTGAGGAATGAAAGGTTTAATTTTCTTGAGGTGTTTGAGAGAGTAAAGTGCACTTTTTGCAGAGTTCTTGATGTTGTCCTTCATTGACAAGTTCTTGTCCAGGGTAATGCCTTTGGACTTTACTGAGTCGGATAGGACGAGGGAGCAGTTTCGAGCATCATGCTCCTTGAGCCAGACTTGAATTGGTTGGTGGTTACTTTTCAGAGAGAACAGTATTAATTCAGTTTTGTCCGGGTTCAGTTTTAAGTGGTTTGCTTTAAACCAGGTTTGGAGCTTGGTTAGCGTGACATTGAGGTGTCGGACATCACTGGGCGATTTGATTTTGGAGTATATTTGTGTGTCATCAGCATATAGGTGGTAATGAACCCCAGCTTGTTTCAAAATATTTGCAAGGGGTACCATGAAGAGATTGAAGAGGGATGGGGAGAGGATCGATCCTTGTAGGACTCCAAGTTTGACTTGTGTTGGTACAGAGAGGCAGGAGTTGATTTTAATCTGTTGCGAACGGTGCAGAAGGAAGGAAGGAAGTGAACTATTCTAGTGCAGTGCCATTAATGCCACATCGGCTCTTCAGTCTCAAGTAAAGCTCGATGGTTTACTGTGTCAAATGCCGCTGATAAGTCAATAAGGATGAGGAGGCAGGCTTCACCTTCATCTAAGGCTCTGTGAATATCACTCGCAATATTGAGCATCATTGTTTCGGTGCTACAACCTTTCCTGAAACCCAACTGAAAGGTGTTGAGGAGGTTGAAGTCGATAATATGTTTGTTAAGTTGTTGGAGAACGCATTTCACCAATGTTTTAGCTAGGAACAGAAGGTTGGCGATGGTTCTGAGGTTGTTGAGCTAGTTGGTGTCGGCACCTGGTTTCTTGAGTATAGGTGTGATTTGTCGTAGCTGAAGGGAGTCTGGGACACAACCTGATGTGAGAGAGGAGTTGATTATTTTTGTCCAGAAAGGGGCAATGAAGTGGTAGTTTTTTACTATTGTGGATGGGAGGGGGTCCATAGTGTGGGAACAAGGCATTAAGCTTGCAATTATATTGAAGACTTCGATTTCCAACATGGGTTCGAAGTTCGGCCAATTGGCGTAATTTTTCAGGTGGAAGCAGGTCTGGTTGTCCGTGGTAAGATTTCGATCTGTTTGGTCAGGGGTGGTTAAAGGAGGGCAGGATGCAAGGGAGGGAGGATTTGGGGTTTGGATGAAGGATTGCTCAATTGTTGTGATTTTATCTGTGAAGAAGCTGGCGATTTCTTCGCATCGATCTTTAGAGGCTTTTATTTCTTGTTGGGGTGTTCTGTTTGTTTGACTTTTGACATTGTTGAAGAGCTCTCTAGGTCTATTCTTCGCCTGGTCAAGTTGGCTGCTGAAGAAAGTGGCCTTTTCTCTAGAAATTTGTTTTTTATATGCCGACTGGGTTGATCGAAGTTGTGCTCGGTGAAGAGTCAAAGGGTTTAGTCTCCAAGTCTGTTCTGATTGTCTGAGTTGTCTTCTTTTGTTATTAAGATCTACATTGAACCAAGATTTAGATTTGGTAGATCACAAATGTTTGAGTAGTGCTACTTGATCTTGAGACGTACAATTAGTGGCAATAAAAGCATCAAATTGCCAATCAAAAGAAATGAACAAAAAAACAGACAAAAACAGAGCAAGCCAAAAAATTAGTTGCCAAATGCTGAGCTGCCAAATGCTGAGCTGCCAAATGCTGAGCTGCTAAATGCTGAGCTGCCAAATGCTGAGCTGCCAAAATCCAACACCACTCTCCTTGCAGTGGATTGTTTTGCTGCTTTTGAAGTTACAGTTCTAGGCTGCCCCCAGGAAAAGTGATCTTTTAAAAGGTTCTGAACCTCTATTTTCAGGCTACCTGTATCTGTCAGTGTCCCTCTACCCACTGTCTTATCAACTATGGGGACCCTGGACATAACATTACAGTGATTTTTGAGTGATGTTTTCTTAAAGTTTAATGTACAATTCAATATGTGGGCTGAATTTGATGATGTGGAGTAATTTCGAATCAGGGAAAAATTCCATAAGATGACAAGTACACATGAATCATTGAAAAGTCTTTACTCAGGATCCTAATAAAAATATGTCTTCTAGTGTTTTGAGGACACCCATCACCTTATTAGGCAAGATCACCATTCTCTGAGCCCATGTGACTAAACAAAGTTATTTTTAAAAATAAATAGGGGCTTGGCCAAGATGGGGGTGAGAGCAGACGTGTCTTGCTGGCGATCATTCTCTGCCCAGCTTAAAGCACTCTCAATAGCAGTCCCTGGTCAGTGAAGTCTCTGGGGGCTGAGGGGGGCGCATGATACCGAAGACAGGCAGCAGCCACCCAGGGGCTCGTCGGAGTTTGATCAGAAGACCAGTGATGATGCACAGTGAGCTGCGGCACGTACCCAGCTCGAGCCATGCCATACCTCCGTGTGGGCGAGCCAGAGATGAGGGTCCGGAGGGCTGAAGGCAGCGGTGGAGGGCACAGGGACCGCCATTGGCGCTGCTTTGACCCCCCTGGGAGTCACCCGAAGAGCTATTGCTCCCCCTAAGGCCTGAACCTTGGTGGTGGGCCTCATGTCATTTTGGGAGCGGAGGACCGGAACTTCGGCAGCAGTCTGCTGTGAGTGTTGCACTGAGCAGTCTGGCGTTCTGTGGATCTGCCTGCTCACTCACTATCTCCCTTCCTCATCTTTTGCTGCATCCTAGAGCCCCCACGGCACACACCGAGATGGAACCCAGTGAGACACGCACTTCACCCCTCCCCCCTGTACTCAGCTGCATCGCTGGAGCCCGGGCGGGGGAGGTAGAAGACCCACAGCATGGACTACAGGAGGTCTCACCCAACAACTCCTTTGCCCTGGATCATTGCTCCTCGTGGACCGCGGCTCGGGACTGGGGCAGCACCGGAGGCCTGGAGCAGCAGTGGGACCCAGCTAGGCCAAAACTTTAGGTTGGCCCTGGGCCAAAGTACAACCTTGACCTTACCTCACCAGGAATTGCGCTGGGAGGCTTCCACCAGCATTTGGATACACATTGAGTGCGGCAAAAGTGGACCCCGCAACCAACAAAAGAACTGAGCTGCCTCACTCGCTGGCACCCGCAAGGGTCACCTTTGCTTTGACCTTCTCAGCCCGCTCCTTCATGCAGGTGCTGTAGGGGGAGAGGTGCGCAAAGGCCTCATCTACCGTGCTCCAGTTGTGGCTGTGACTGCCCTGATCATTCCTCGGATTTAGGAACTTTGGGGCCACCAGTGTGCCCGACCCAGAAACGAACCGACACTGTCAGTTGGCTGCAGGGGGATGTTGCAGTCTCTACTCCATCGGGCCCACCACCCTCTATCACCTTGGTCGGGCCATGGCCCGGGTTCTGGAAGCAGGTTGCAAAGGATGGAATTACTCTTTGTGGTCGTCCTGGATGCTGGGCAGCTGACCTGGGGAACATCAGCCAACATCTTGCCTAAACAGCACTGCCAAGGGCCAGACCCATCTTAACATGGTTCCAGAGCTTGCTCACGCAGAGGCCTTGTACTGAGCGGCCCTAGACCCTGCCCCTGCTTGGTTGCATGGGGTTCGTTGCTGCGGAGCAATTGCCACATCAAAAGCGAAAAACGACCGTTCAGTCCATCTAATGCCACACAAGAGTGCAGAAGAGGCCCAGCAGGCGAAGTTGGCAGCGGGAGAATCAAAGCACCCAGGGGGGAGGAGATCGAACTCAAGGCGCAGTGACCCACAAGTTTCTGGAGGCATTATTCACTTCTCTGAGAGAGGACCTGCAGACAGTGAGAAAGGATCGGACGCTGAAACTCAGGGAAGTATGCGGAGACATAGACGAGGTGGGCGAGAGAGTGGTGGCCCTTGACTAGGGCTCCTTGGCCAGGGATGCAGAAATAGATGCTCTCCAGTAGGAAATCCTCTGTTTGAGCAGTCAACATATTAACTTACAGGACCATGCCGAAGACCTAGAAAACTGGTCTAGAAGAAACTGTCCACATCCAGGGTGTCCCTACAGGCGTGGAGCGCTCAGACCTTGAGAGCTATGTTCAAGCCCTATTCAGCAGTATTCTGGGGGTAAACGCACAGAGCATCACCAAGATAGATCGATGACAGAGTAGGTCCCCCATGCTTCCCTTCATCTACCAGCAGACATCCTGATCTGTGTTCACAACTTCACAGAGAAGGAAGTGATCCTCAAAGCTGCCAGATCAGACCAGAGGATATAATTCCGGGGTTACTCAGTTACTCCAGGACCTTGTGGCCTCTACCTTTTGGAAACCAAAAGAGTTCCGCCCTGTTACCAGCCTCCTACGCTCCCAGGGTACTGCCTACTCCTGGGTCCACCAATTTCATCTTATCTTTCAAATGAACGGTAAAAAACACCAGCTACATTCCCTGACGGAGGCTTATATGATCCTCAACCTAGATCTCAATGATCAGGATCCACACCGTTCACCTGCTGATGATAAAGCTTCTGGTAGAGACAGACGAAGGTCAAGGTCTGGACTGCGAGTGGAACATCACCAACCTGGCCTGGCGGATGTATGACGTTACAACGCATACCATTACAACGCGTGCCTTTACAACGCAAATACATTTACAACGCGTGTTTTTACAACGAATACTGTTACAACGCGAAATAGAGTAAATTAATGAGAAATACTTTTACAACGAACACAATTATAACGCATACATTTACAACCCTTAAAAAAAAATATATATATATATTTTTTTTGTTAAATAAAACCTGGCACGGGATGCAGGGAAATTAGGGGTTTTTGGGTGGGGAAGTGTTTTAAAAAGTAGAGAAAATCTGTACGTAAATGCATTGAACTACATATAATTGTACAAAATTAATACTCGAGTATTAAAATTAATGCTCGGGTATTTTGGAAATGGTCAATTTTTTTAAAATGTGCATTTTTTAAAAAAAGAATAAAATAATAAACAATTTAAATGCAATATATAACTACTTCACCAAATAACTAATCGAATAAACAAACATTTTACATACACATAGGCGCCATTTTAAACATTGTAGATTAAACAACACTTTCCATTAAAATACCACAACACTACTTTCAAAATGGATGCCAAAACGGGACTAAAAAGCGAAAAATACACATCTTCAGATGCTTTTTTAAATTATAACTTTCCACACCAATACATACAATTTTTAAAAATATAACCAACGCTGTGTTTCTAAAAATTAACAATGTCAATGACTAAAACTTATAAATACGAGCAAGACACCATTTTGAAATCAGTTGATTATCAACTCCCAGAGAGAGCAGACGCCTGAAGCTGACCCTCTGACCTCTTCACCCAGTGAAGACCGGAATCCTTTTCAAAACCATTATTTGTCGAAATACAAGTAAGTTTCTAAATAAAATCTTACTATTTCTTTTTTACATTTATCATGTTAAACATTTCATAGGCTGCACCGAAAATTTTTCTGTTAGCATTTTTGTTTGTCAAAACTAATATCAATGTATTACTATAGTATTCGAATCATATCTCCATAAACATATACAGTCAATATGTTTGTACTGACCAATATCTATTAATAATTGTTTCTTCAAGAAAATAATGTATAATTAAATAATGTATTTTATTATTTATCCAAATTCCTAAAATGATTTTTTTTTTCTTAAACAGTACTTTTGTCACATATGACGAAAAAGATTAACTAATAAAAAAAAAACATTTTCCAAAATAACCTACACTCATCATTGACAATAATTTAGAGGTATTTTAATTTAAAATCTTATATACCATTTTACATTAACAAGTAGCAAAAACTTGTATCAACACATATATTTTATTTTCCACACAGAAATTCAATAACGTGAATTAAAAATACCATCATTCAAAATTGAAACGTCGAGTTATAAATAAGGTAAATATTTGGTTCGTAAAAGAATACCATTATTTTCTTTCTTCATTAATTCTAAACACTTTGTGAAACTGTAAGATAGTGTAGTTCTTAAGCAAAATGAGATCACTACTTGAAAGTGCAGCATTGTCGAAAATGTAGGATCGTATTTGATATAAATGTTTTGCTTTTTTAATCCAGAATGGTACACAATTTCAAAACTGTGGAATTCTTTAGGGGTAACAATTAATAATCTAAATAAAGGTAGGTGCAGCAGTAGTGAAACTCTTGAATGCTGTAGGAATAAAAAGTACCAAATTACCTCCATAAAGGTTTTCCTTTAGGAAAATAATTGGTAAATTTAAACGTAATAATTAAATTTGTAACTCCACAATGGGTCAGCTGTGGTTAAAGTATAGAATGGTGTACAGATAACATTTACTATTTTAAATCCAGAAACCACAGCAGTAGAGAACGTGTGTGATAGTGTAGGTGTAAAAATTACTAGAGGCAGTGAAAGTGTAGTTTAGTATGTATTTAGTTAAAAATAATATCTCAATTATACACAGTATTTTGTACTTTATTATATTTTCTAAAATGGTATTTTAATTTTACATTTACAAAAATGCTTTTTTTTCTCAGATACTGACATAAATCAGAACAACATTTCTGAAAAACTGGAAACCAAACTGGACCAGACAACCATAAAATCAAGCTATCAAACTAGAAAGTAAACCAGAAAGAAGGGCAAGAAAAAAAGACAAAAAGCAAAAGGTATTTTAAATTAACAATCCTTACTTGTAAAGAAATTAATAAGCTAAACTTTTAGAAAAATATTAATTTAATATGTTACAATACAGAAATTGTAGGATGCTGTAGGGGTATCAATTACTATTCTAACTCCAGGTAGGTGTAACAGTAGGGAAAGTGTGGTATGGTGTAGGGGTAACAATTACTATTCTAACTGCAGTTAGGTGCATTAGTAGGGAAAGTTTTTGATATTGTAGGGGTAACAATTACTATTCTAACTCCAGGAAGGTGCATTATTGGATAAAGTGTTGGATGGTGTATGGGTAACAATTACTATTCTTACTCCGGGAAGGTGCAGTATTTTGCAAAATGTTGGATGGTGTATGGGTAACAATTACTATTCTAACTCCAGGAAGGTGCAGCAGTAGGGAAAGTGTGGGATGGTGTATGGGTAACAATTACTATTATTACTCATGATACGTACAGTGGCAGGGAAAGTGTAGTAGAGTATATAGATAGTAAAACTTAAAATGTCACTTATACACAGTATTGTTTACATTTTTCAATTTATTAAAACAGTATTAAATGTTTTCATTTGCAAAAAAAAAATTTCTTCCAGATACTGACATAAATCAGATCAACTTCTGATTAAAACTCGAAACCAACAAGACCAGACAACCATACAATCAACCTATCCAACTAGAAACCAAACCAGAAACAAGACCAAGAAAAAAGCACCAAAATCAAAAGGTATTTTAAATCAACAATCCTTACTTAAAAATAAATTAATAAGCAAAAGTTATTAGTAAATAATCATGTCATATATAACAATACAGAAAGTGTAGGATAGTTAGGGATAACAATTACTATTCTAACTCCAGCAAGGTGCAGCAGTAGGGAAAGTGTGGGATGGTGTAGGGGTAACAATTATTATTCTAACTCCAGGAAGGTGCAGCAGTAGTGAAAGTGTAGGATGGTGTAGGAGTTACCAATATTATTGCAAATCCAAGTAGGTGTACCAGTATGGAAAGTGTTGGATAGTGTAGGGGTAACAATGACTATCTTAACTCCAGAAAGGTGCAGTAGTAGAGAAAGTGTTGGAGAGTGTAGGGGTAACAATTACTATTCTAACTCCAGGAAAGTGCAGTATTTGATAAAGTGTTGGATGGTGTATGGGTAACAATTACTATTCTAACTCCAGGAAGGTGCAGTATTAGGGAAAGTGTTGGATGGTGTATGGGTAACAGTTACTATTTTAACTGATTATAGCCACATTGGCAGTGAAAGTGTAGTATAGTATATAAATAGTCAAATTTAAAATGTCACTTATACACATTATTGTTTTGATTTGTCTATTTAATAAAACAGTATAAAATGTTTTTATTGGCAAAATATATTTTTTTCAGATACTAACATAAATCAGAACAACATCTCTGAATAACTCGAAACCAACAAGAACAGACAAAACTAGAAAGCAGACCAGAAGCAAGGGCAAAAAAAGCACCAAAAGCAAAAGGTATTTTAAATCAACAATCCTTACTGAAAAAGAAATTAATAAGCAAAACTTTTTGGAAAATATTCATGTAATATTCAACAAAACAAACTGTAGGATGATATAGGGGCAGCAATTACTACTCTAACTCCAGCAAGGTGCAGCAGTAGAGAAAGTGTTGGATAGTGTAGAGCTAACAATTATTATTCTAAATCCAGGATGTTGCAGCAGTAGGCAAAGTGTAGGATAGTGTAGAGGTAACAATAACTTTTCTAACTCCAGGTAGTTGTAGGAGTAGGGAAATTGTTGGATAGTGTAGGAGTAACAATTACAAATCTAACTCCAGGAAGGTGCAGCAGTAGCGAAATTATATGATAGTGTAGGGGTAACAATTAGTATTCTAACTCCAGAAAGACGCAGCAGTAGGGAAAGTGTAGGATGGTATAGAGGTAACAAATAATAATCTAACTCCAGGTAGGTGCAGAAGTAGGGAAAGTGTTGGATAGTGTAGGGGTTACAATTACTATTCTATCTCCAGGAAGGTGCAGCAGTAGGGATTGTGTAGGATGGTATAGGGGTAACAATTACTATTCTAACTCCAGGTAGGTGCAGCAGTAGGTAAAGTGTTGGATAGTGTAGGGGTTACAATTACTATTCTAACTCCAGGTAGGTGCATCAGTAGGGAAAGTGTTGGATAGTGTAGGGGTTACAATTACTATTCTAACTCCAGGAAGGTGCAGCAGTAGAAAAAGTATAGTATGGTGTAGGGGTAACAATGACTAATCTAACTCCAAGTTGGCGTAGTAGTTGAGAAAATGTGGGATAGTTTTAAAAATGACAATTACTAATGTTACAACAGCAAGAAAAATGAATTGCAAAATTTAAGAATAGTGTAGATGTATGAGTTATTAATTTTGATGTGGAGTATAGTGTAAAGGCAGGACTTTATATTCGAACTCAAGAAAAGTGTGTTTGTAATTAAAAAGTATAATATTGTTATTTATTTGTTTTCATTTTTATTGACATAGTAATAAAAATCATTTTTTCTTCACAGATAATGTCTACTCAATAAACTGCATGCTACATTAAATCCAGAAAAGGAAACAAATTACTGAAACATGCTTGATACATATATTGTAAAGAAAGGATAAGTTTTCCTAGAAATCATTGGAGGTGTGTGCAATACTACTCAACCCATTGCAGTGGCAGAGCGGTTACACATGATATCATTATTAAAACAACAGAACATAACCACTCTGCCTCTGCAATGGAGATTGATGTTAGAGAAACATTAAACAAAATGAAAGAAATTGCAAGCACCTCCAATGATTCCACTGGATCCATATTAAGAGAGGTTGCACAGCATGTCCCCAGTCATGTTGCTAGTAATATGCCTACAATTCCTAATTTGAGAAGAATTATTCAAAGACAAAAGCAGGCAAGTAACACACAAACCACAACACCTCATACCTTTTCTGACATAGTGATACCACATGAACTAACAATCTCTTTTGCTCATGAACAGTTCCTTCTCCAGGACAATGAAAACCCTCAAAAACGTATTCTTATTTTTAGCACACCACGTAACCTGGTTAAATTAGAAACTAGTGAAATTTGTATGATGGATGGGATGTTTAAAAGTACACCCCATCCTTTCACTCAAATTTACACTATACACGCAAAAATTAACCATAATGTGATCCCCTTAGTATATAGTTTGCTACCTGATGAGACTTCTGCAACTTACTCTGAACTTTTATCAGTTATTAAAAATTCTACATCAAAAAGTCCTAGGAAAATAATTGTAGATTTTGAATTGAGCATGATCAATGTTATCAGTAAAACGTACACGGATACCCAAATTCAGGGGTGTTTTTTCCATTTTTCCCAGGCATTCTAGCGTAAGTTACAAAAAACATCCCTAGTTGCAGAATACTCAAGAGATAGCAAACTTCAATGTGAATTTAAAAAATTAACAGCTCTTTGTTTTGTTCCTCCCGAAAGTGTAGACAAGTACTACACTGCCATTACAGAATCTGAATATTACAATACTAATGAAGACAAATTGGCACCCATCCTAAATTATATTGAAGACACATGGATAGGGCACCTAAGCAGATCGGGTCGCAGGAGGAAGCCACGTTTCCATGTGGAGTGGTGGAACTGTTACACGAGCTGTTTAGAGGGAGAAGCTAAAACAAATAATGCCATTGAGGGATGGCATAACTCCTTCAACCATACAATTGGCAAACCACATCCTAATTTCTACTCTTTCTTGGAAACTTTGAAGAAGGAGCAAAGTTTTCAAGAAATGAGACTTTCACAAACATTAGCTGGTAGTTTAAACCCACGAGTTTCTCATAAAACAAAGGAAATGTCAGAAAGACTATTGGGTATTATACAACAGTTTTCGTTGTGGGTGGCTTTAGACTACCTTGAAAATGTTTCTAACATTCTAAACTTCTAATTAACTTTTCAACATTTACTTTCCTGCTTTGCATAAAATTTTCTCCAACACAAATTACAATTGACAATAGAATTTTTCTAAAACATTTTTCCAAATTATTAGTCGGGTCAAGCTACCTTTCCTTTTTTTCAACAATAAATGCATTTATTCCAAAAACCCAATTCCAAAATTAAACCATACTCAAAATGAGAATTAACCTGTTCCTTTTTTTCTTAATGTGAGAATCCATAGCAAATTTGCATTTATTACCACCTTCCAAATAATACTGTGACTTTATGTTCGATTTTTCAATTGTTAAAGTATCGCAATGTAAATTTTTTTTATTCTTTCCAATAATCATTCGAAAATATAGTAAACAAATTATCTTTTCTTTTTTCCATAGTGAAATTATTTTTACCTTTTTTTTCTCCGTATCAAAAGTCAAAATCGTTTTTCAAAGTAACCATTCGAAGTATTTTCAAACAAATACCCAAAAACTGTGTATTATACATGATTTTGCATAAAGTATTTAATGTTTACAACTAATAATTATAAAAAAAACATTTCACTTTCACAGACCCGACATAGGCATACGCTAATAACATGATCGCCGACATGCTTTTTTTACATGTTTTTCAAAACATTCAAACCCCGCAACCTCTCCTTATCCTTTCTTTACAATATATGTATCCTTTCTTAATCTAAGATGTATAAATAAAGTTAAAATTGTTTCCTACCTGGACGTAGATCAGCTTCCAGCTGCTTCCTCCATCGATGCTCTTCAAAATGGTGGATTACGTTTATGTCGTTACGTCATTGAAAGCTTCAAAGATGAATAACGGACTATTTTTTCCTATTATTTAGACAAATATATGTTAATATTGTGAAAAATTACATTAAATCAAAAATAATTTTTATTTTATTTTTCAATAAACAATCTAAACCAGATACAATGTTTTCTTTATTTGTATTAATTTTTTTTGTTAACAAATACTTATTTATTCTATCTTTATACTTCTTAAATAACCTAATTTCATCCTTACCTCTACCCTTATATCATTTTCTTTCCAAAGTTCCCCTTTCTTCTTTTTTCTCATCTTGCTTTCCAGTTCCGCGAGACATCCAGCTTCAGCTATTGAAATAAATGAAGGACAATTTTACCCATACAAATCAATACTAAACCGTGGGAATTTTTTTTCTATTAATCTTTTTATTTAAATTTCCTACTTCTAAATTATTTAATAAATATATTTATTTGTTTTACATTCTAAACAAAATAGTTGCAATATTTTTTCATGTTCTTTTTTTTGATAGTTTTTAAAGCAAATTATTTTCAACATATCATTGCTCTATATCTTTTTTTTAACTGTTAATATTAATCTTTATTCATTTTTTCATAACTATTAATTTCAAATTTGATTGAGTATTTGAGGTAATAATTAGTTTTATTAAATTAATTTCTCATTATTTTTTTAATTATATATACTAGATTACTACTAGAGTTTTTTTTTTTGCTTTTTTGTTTTAAGCATAATTTACTAGTTAATAAAAATGTATTAGTTTGCAATTAATTTTTGATAAAAATTTCAAAACTTTTCCTTATTTAATAAGTAAATTAATTAATCATTTCACTAATATTTTATATTAAATAATATTAATTTACTAGATTCTTACAAGAGTATTACATTTTTTTTCCTTTAAGCATATTATTTAATTTATTAAAAAAATTTCTATAGCAATACATTTTTGAAAATAATTAAAAAACTTTTTTTTACAAGTATATTTATTAATCATTTCACTTAGGTTATATTAAATAATTTTAATTTTTAATTAAATAAATAATTAATTATGTTACTGTTAATATTATTTAATTTTTAAAGAGGATTATTTTGCATTTTGATTGATTATTTTAGTCAATTATTTTTAAATAATTGTATTAATTTATCACAGTATATTTTAAATTATATATACTAGATTATTACTAGAGTATTAATTTTCTTTTTTTTATGGATTAAGCAAATTAATTTAATTATAAAGATAAAAGTCTTACATGGCATATTAATGAAAATAATGTATAAACTTCTCCTTATTTAATAATTTAATTATTCTTTTCATTTTTTTTTAAATAAATAATATTAATTTATAATTAAATAAATAAAAATTATAAATATAATACTTGCGTTGTAAAAGTCTTTGCGAAATAAAGGTACTTACGTTGTAAATACAGGCGTTGTAAAGGCATGCGTTGTAAAAGAAAATTCGTTGTAAAAATTGCGTTGTAAAGGTAGTGCGTTGTAAAAGTTGCGTTGTAAAGGTTGTTTACCTGGCCTGGCTACCATGACTAAAGACGTTTCTGAGGTACTGCTCTACCTTTCCAGTGCAAGCAAACCGGATGATGATCCCCCCGTGAGGTACTGTACAGTATGATGAGGGGAGGAGACTGAGTGCGTGGGCACACCCCGTCAGTCCCCAGGTGTCTGTATCATCACGTCATGATAGATTCTATTGTCTATATATTTAAGTTTTTTGTTTTGATTTTGGGGTGAAGTTTTGGGGGTTTTCCGTCCGACGGGCCACATCAGATCAGGACGGTATGCCAACGGACCATTATGAACCTTACCCGGCTGTTTGGCTCCTATGCACTTCCTAACCAGCCCTAGGAGCCCTATGTCTACTACTGCTTAGCCTCTCTCTTTATTCTAGACCCTGGAGACCAAAGTACTTCGCCTTAATGTACGAGGCCTCAACAATCCCATTAAGAGGTCGGTGGTTCTCTCCCTATTAGAACACTTATAGGGGCATATATGCCTGCTCCAGGAGACACACTTGCTTCCCCAAGAAACATGTAGAGCGTATACCAAGAGATTTCCCCCAGCAATTTTGGTCATCAGGGAAAGGGAAAAAAAGGGGTTGTGGCTATTCTTCTCTAAGCGCTTCTCCGGGGAGAGCCTGGGTACATGTCTCAAGATCAAAAGCCACTTGTTGGCCACTTGTGTGCAACTTAGACCATTTCACTTCATGGTAGTCTCGTTATACGCCCCAAATAAGTGGCAAGAGGACTTGATTCCCTAGGCAGAGTCCTCCATTCCCCAATTCAGGCGGTTTTGTTCAGAGGAGACTTTAACATAGTAATGGACATGGAACAAGACTGACCTGGACAGAGAACTGGGAACAATGGAGCTCTTTCCCTCAAGGGATTAGCTTGGTTAGATGAGTTTGGACTGCGAGACGTCTGGCGCTCACAGCACCCCGATGAACGTGACTACACTTTGTACTCTGCAGCGCATAAAACTTGTGCTGGCATAGACCACTTTTTAGCCTCCCCTTCAGCCTGGGATCCCCTCTTGCCCCACCCACCCAGACACCACCCTGGTGGCTGTGCAAAATGTTGTTACACTCCCCTGAGGTGGTTTTTAGCAATCAAGAAGACGCTAGCTGACTAACTGGCCCTTAACAACACAGGTGTGGTTCCCCTCTCCTCCATGTGGGAGAATTGAAGTTGGTTGCCCGGGAAGCTCTCATTGCAAAGGCCGTCCATGACAATAAAATACATAAGGATAAGAGGAGGGAATTGGAGAAATCAGTGTTGGAGTTGGAATCAATCCATAAGCGCAACCTCCCCACCAGAGTTTGGCGTAGACTAGAAAAGGAGAGGTTGAAACTTAAACATCTTGACCTATACAGGGCTGAATTTGCGATGCAACTCCTCAAACATACATTTTATGTGGGAACCAACAAAGGGGGACGGATGCTGGCGTACCGCCTGCTCAGCAATCAACATGTGAATGCCGTTAAGTCAATACAGCCACACTGAATTCCAGGTGTTCTATGCCGAGCTCAATTTGAGGGACCCCAAATTGCTGACTGTATGTAGGCCAGACTGTATAATATCAGAGTCCCACCTCCCCCACCTGCCGAAACAGAGGCACTTGAACAACCTATTTGAATAGAAGTGATATCGGCGATCGCTAGGCTGAAGCCATTGAAATCACCGGGCCTGGGCGGGTTCAGTGCCGCCTTCTTTAATACGGTTTGCCTGAATTGACCCCCTTTTTGGCTCACCTCTTTAATTCTTTTGCTGACACAGGTACCTTATTGGAGTAGATGCTACAGGCCTCAATCTCAGTAACACCGAAGCTATGTAAAAACCCACACAATGCAGTTTATACCGCCCCGTCTCCCTTCTCAATGTGGACGCAAAACTGTACTAAGGTGTCCTCGCTCATCGCCTTAACCCCTTGATGCCCTATTTCATCGATCGAGATCAGGCTGAGTTTATCCCCTTGCACCAAAATGGAGAAAACACCAGGCGCATTTTCCATCCTATTGATAAGGAACATCACTCACGGGAAGAGGCCAACTGCTGGCTATAGACGCTGAAAATGGTGTTCAAGCGAGTGCACTGGCCCTATCTGTTTGCGACTCTCAGGTGCTTCGGTGTGGGCGAACGGTTTGCGAAGTGTATTAAAAGCATCTACATCACCCCTAGCGCCGTGGTGCGGGTTAACGGGGTGAGCTCCGGTAGGCTCGCTATTGAGTGGGGCAAGAGGCAGAGCTGCCCGCTTTCTCTGCTATTCTTCGCCCTGTGCATGGAGCCCTTCGTGCAGAAACTGTGAGACAACCTTAAGGTGTCAGGCATACCATTCGGGGCTGATCATCATTTGATTAGTCTCTACACTGATATCATTTTCTAAATACCTCGCTGTCCTCGCTTTCAGCCATTGCCTCAGAGCTGAGCGTATCTGGAGCTACGTCGGGCTTTAAGGTAAACTCGCAGAAATCACAAGCATTGAACCTTACTGCCAATCAGGGCATTGAGCAAACTTTGAGATCCCAGTTCGACTTCCAGTGGGTTGAGACAGACCTTCCCTACCTGGTATTAGTCCTGGCATGGAGTCTCACTAAAACCGTGCAAGGTAACTATGCCAGACTCATGGCCCTAATCCACAGAGACTTAGACCAATGGCAACGCTTGCCTCTCTCATGGCTGGGCAGAATAGCCACGGTGAAGGTGAATATCCTTCCTCTGGCCCTCTTCCTTTTTCAGAGACTAACCCCTCTCTCGACCACTGTGCATGATTAGCAACCTTCTCATGGTTGGGCAGAATAGCCACAGTGAAGGTGAATATCATTCCTCGGGCCCTCTTCATTTTTCAGACCCCCTCTCTCCACCACCCGGCATGATTAGTAACCTTCAAAGAGAGATCGACCGCTTTATATGGGGGAAGACAAAGCCCAGATTGCAAAAGCAGTAGCTGCAACAAAAAAACAAGAGGGGGATTTCGAAGCACCTAATGTCCTGCTGTACTATCAGGCAGTGCAACTGAGGTACCTGGTGGAGTGGAACCGCCCTATGACGGAGAAGCACTGGGTCTTCATGGATCAAACAGTGGTGGGTGGACACATTTGCCACGAGGTGTGGTTTCCCACACTCACAGATCGTGGGAGTCTCTATTCATCCCCAGTAACCAGTCCTACGGTGAAAGTATGGAATAGGGTGGTGGAGACTGCTGGACTCATCTTTCCCCTCTCCTATGATATCTTTGTTTGTAAACCCAGACTTCCCCCTTGGTATGTCCCAGGGCATCGCCAAGCACTGGGTGGTAGATGGTTGTAAGCAGATTGGCTGCCTCTACGACCATGAGGGTCTTATCCCAGTTGATCAACTGAAGACTCACTATTGCTTGCTGGAGCAGGACCAATTTACGCACTCACAGCTGACTCACTGGTAGCTTAACACTGAGATACAACCCCCAAAGCCAGTAGACCCATGACTCCCTTTGAGAAATGGCTGTTCCTAAAGGCAGACTATAAGAAGCTCATTACTAAAATCTATTGCCATTTGATTAAATCATCCCATAACCACAAGAAACCAGGCCAGATCCGCTGGGAAGCAGAACTTGGTAGAACCCTTACAGAAAAAGAATGAGCGCATACATTTTATAGGACATGGCATATAACTCAGGGCACACAAACAGCACACAAAATGTGCTCATACTGGTATGACACCACTGCGCACATTCAAAAGTGGAATGCACAGTCTAGCGACCAGTGCTGGTGAAGCTGTGGCAACCCAGGGACACTGCTCTATCTTTTTTGGCACTGTCCACAGCTTTCCAGATTCTGGGTGACGGTCCTAGACGACAAGGATAGCGCCTTTAATACTGAGATCCTTCGGTTCCCGGCATATACCCTTCTGGGGCACCTCAACCCACTGTCACATCCACACTGGTCCACCAGAGGCTGACAGATTGCACTGGCCCTAAACACTGCACAAAGGCTGCTCCTGGCCAACTGGGGCTCAGACAAAGTCCCGGACCACAGACAATGGCTTCACCAGCTTTGGTCCCGGTTAGGCATGGAAAGGCTGTCGATGGTGACTGGCACTGATCCTACTGCATGTACGAAAATCTGGTCCCCATTCATTACTGTCCTATCCAAAGAGTTCAGGGGATTGACTTTCCCATCCTATCAGCGTATCCTCAGGCTACTGCCCTGAGAGCAGGAGGAGCCAGGGGCAGTGTGAATTAACTGATTCCTAGCAAACACTATCCGAGCTAGGCAATTTACATTCGCGGGATGGTCCTGGTCGGAAGGGGAAAGGGTGGGTAATTGGGAGTCTGTTCAATTTGGGTTAGATTCATTTCCTTGTTTTCACTGTTATTCTTTGGCATGTATAGCGCTTTGCTACTCTCAGTAACACCACGGGGAGGCTGCCTTGAGAAAATTTTAAACATGAAGTGCATTCCACATTTCAATGAGTCGTGACTGGCTCTTAACCCCCTGTCCACTAAGTGTGGCCGGCCCATGCTGATTTGTAGGCGGCAAGCTGTGTAGGACTGTAGCTACAATGCGAGTACATAGTTTAATGGATATGGTTTTATTTGGCTGTATGCAATTAAACCTCGCTGTTGACCCATTTAGGGTTGTAGACCTCTTGCTTTGTATGTGCTCATTCATCTGGTCTGCCAATAAAAGACTTGATCCTAAAAAAATGCATTACATTTTTACAAAACATATAATCAAATAGCAGAAGATCTTAAGCTCCGGCAGGCTTAACTCAGATAGGACAGCAGTATTCTGTAAACAGAACAGAGCTATAGTTAGTGACAAATACCAGCATCAACATGCCCATCAAAAGAAATGTACAAAAAAGCCGCCAAGAAACAAGACAAGCCAAAAATTGAGCAGCCAAAAAACAAGGCAAGCCAAAAAACAAGTCAAGCCAAACACTAGGCTGCCAAAAAACAATGCCGCCAAACACCGGGGAGCCACCAAAAGTAGGGGAGAACCATGCCAAAGATAGCAGGTCTAACAGGCCAAAAACCAACTCACCCCACCAAACAAAAAAAAAAGCGTTTGCAGCTGGTCGTAGTAATGAAGGGGAAACACATCTAGTTAGCAGTAAGCAGAAATCTACTCGAGAGTGCAGGTAGATGCTAGCGTTCTGGTGAAATTTTAAAGTTTGAATCTTCGCTTGCGTAAACTTCTGAAGTTGGGACCTCTCTGATGCACTGACCACTGATTTTAGCTGTTCTTAAATTCCTTTTAGCACTCACTTTTAGCAGTTTTAACTTACTTTAGTGTGGATTACAATTGAATGTACCTTTCACCTGCGGGCTCAAAGCTGTTAATTCACCGATCCATGCCTTGGTCTGCCGTGGCTGTTTGTGACGACTGAGCAGAGGGTGGGACCTAGTCTCAGTACTTACTTTCGGGGACAGAAGTTGGCGGACTAGCCTTCGCTGCCATCTGCCTATTTTAGGAGCATGCTGCATCAGACGTGCAGTGGACGCGCGCAGCAGGCACGCTGCCAGCGTGCCAAAGGCAAACCTGTCTGTGCCAGTATGTGCCCGGCCCTGTCCAGGGTCCAGAACCCATGTCACTTGGAGTTCCCAACAAAGAATCAAATATACGACCAATGAGCTGTCAAATATGTTGCCAACTATTTTGAAGGACTGTAAGCACAACATTAATGTAGATACTGGGTTGCTGATATGTGGGAATTGCAACAAGGTTTTTTCACCGATAAAACAAACAGCAGGGGGAATACTTATTTTTTCCCTACTGAACTGTCAGTCTTTAACAAAACAAACTTGAGATCTCTGAAATATTGACTGAAACATGGCTCAACGAGAGTTCTACCCCAGATATCCTGGATGCGCTTCCTGAAGGCTATGGGCTAATTATACAAGATAGGGTAGGACAAAGAGGGAGCGGAATCACGATAAATAATAAATCATTCATGAAATGCTGCCTAAATTAAGCAAATCGTGAGAAATGCGAAGCTCTTTTTCACTCTCTCAGCAGCAGATAACACCATAACAGGCTTTCTGATTTACCGTACACCAGGCCCAGCAACGCAATTCATGACAAGCTTGGGGGAAAAAGTGAATCAGCCAGCTGTACATCACAATAATTTCCTCATTTTAGGCGACCTTAACATACATCTTGATGAGATGGAGAACCTGGAGGCACAATCTATATGTAAAGACCTCATGATTTTTAACCTAGTGCAGAAGGTAAATGCTCCAACGCACAAAGCGGGTCATATTTTAGACCCAATTTTCACTAACATAACAGAGATCGAAGTAGGGACATCATGGCCAGACCCTTGGCCAGACCACCCCTGAGTCCCCTTCCGTACTCAGTCTCGGGGTCCCTCGGCTGAGAGGCCTAAACATATAATCACTCGCAGGAAATGGGCCAGATTCAACCCTAATACATTCTCACACGCACTACTGAAAAAAGAGCCTTAAACTAATAAAGACATAAACATAGCCAATGGGCAGATTGAAACATGGATAATGGATGCACTGGATGCAGTAGCACCATGGACCACAATGAACACTAAGAGGTCGAAAGCATCTGCACCATGGTTTAATGAACCATTAATAAAGGCCAAAAAAAAGTGCAAACAGTTGGAGCGCAGATGACAAAAGGATTACGGTCTCAAAATAAAGGAGGAGTATAAAACAGAACAAAAAAAATGCCACGCAATTATCAAGAAAACACGTTGTGATTTCTATACAGGGAAGATTGACAGGGCCAAAAATTCTTCTAAAGAAATGTTCTCCATACTGAAATCCCTACAGTCAATTAAAAACTAACGGATCCAGGAAAAGTAGCAAAAATATACAACACCTTCCCTATGGAAGGACATCAGGGCAGAAATACTGATTGCAGGTCGAATGCGGGCATTTAAGGGAGAAACCCCAAGTGAATTCAAGGTGCCTGAGCTAGAAGAGATGAAGAACCTAGCTATTGGAATTAAATCCGAATCACCATTAGATCCAGCACGCCCAAAGATCCTAATGCGTTAGCGGCAAGCGCCGGGCGCTAAGCACTCTGGGGGTACGAAGTCTCTCCGGGCCGTTCCCCTCACGGCGATGGTATCGGTGATGGAGTGGCCAGAGGTAAGAGCCACGAGATGCCCCCAACGTTGGCCGTTCCCCTCACGGCAGGTTCAAAGTCCAGCAGGTAACAACAAAGATACGAGCGTGTCCATTTTTTAGTTAATTGCACGCTCCTTTCAATTGGGAGAAGGTCCCCATAAATGGAAGCAAGCAATAGTACGCCAGTGAAAAAACAAGCCATCAATAGACCATTCTGTGCTAGAAAATCTATGTTCCATCACGTTACTACCCTTCTTTGCAAAAATTGCTGAGAAAGTAAAGAATAAACAGTTAACCAATCATATTGACAAGAATGACCTATGGCACCCCTGGCAATCGAGCTTCAGAGCTGCGCACTCAACTGAATCGGCGCTGCTCTTGGCCACAGAAACAGTAAGGCAATACGCGGATGAAGGACAGACGGCTGCACTGATCCTACTGGATCTAACTGCGGCTTTTGACACCGTCTCCCACAGCCTCCTTCTCCAAAGATTAGAGACAAGCGGTGTGAGGGGCCTGGCGCTACGTTGGATGACATCTTTCCTTTCTTCGCGGTGTTTCCAAGTTACTCAACGCTCGCATACATCCAAGATTATGCCCCTGTTACAGGGAGTCCAAGAAGGCTCAATCCTGAGTTCCACGTTATTCAATTTATACGTGGGTCCGCTTGCAGAGAAAGTGGAGGGTCAAAACGTTAACATAGTATCATATGCTGACGATACTCAGCTAATTGTCACACTGTCTCAAATTCAGAAACAGACAGCCCGCCAATTCTTCCAATGTTTGGAGGAGGTAGCAACATGGATGTCCAACCACTGCCTGAGGCTCGTTGGAACCAAACCGAGGTGCTGATTGTTGGAAAGGCCCCATTCATTTGGACATCTCCTTGGTGGCTGGAGATGCTAGGCCAACTATCAACCCTGAAGACCCAAGTTAAAAACCTAGGAGTATGGTTCAACTCCAAAATTGACATTTAATAGTCAAATCGGAAAAGAGACGGGTAAATGTTCCGAGACCCTTAAGGTCCTGAGGAAGATCCTTGACCTATTACCTGTCAATGCAAGGAAAACAATAGTACATGCCGTGGTCACTTTCCAGATGGACTATGACAATGTCCTTTTTTTAGGTTCATCCAAAAAAGGGCTAAAGAAACTGCAATCAATACAAAATGCAGCAGCCCGGCTAGTGATGAATCTCCCAAAAAGAACATCACAACAAAAGCCCTGGTAAGCCTTCACTGGCTACCTGTGGAGAAAAGGATATTGTTCAAGACAATGTGCTACTGCCACTTAATCCTGTCAAAAAAAGGTCCACGGTATCTCAAAGCTATGATAATAGCATACACACCGAGCCGGAACCTTAGATCGAAAGGCAGGGCACTGGTCACTGTACCGAGAATACAGAAAGCAAGGATGGGTGCACGCTCATTTAGATACCTGGCAGCCAAGCACTGGAACACATTGCCGGCAGACGTAAGAGAGGATCCCTGTGAAACCACCTTCCGCAAAAACCTAAAGACATGGCTCTTTCCCACTATCAAACCAGAATAGACTCTAGAACGTCATCTGGCCCGCGGGCTGAGTGGTTTTCTCTATACTTTCTCAATACTGCCTATCTGAGAGTCTGCGACCAGCACGGGGAGAGACCAGCATTGTAACCAAGCGCTTAATAAATGGATAAAATTAAACTAAACATCTAAATACTTTGCAATATAAGAAAACAAGAAGAATCATAATATACCCAAATGAAAAGTAGGTGGCAGCTGGTTTCTATACCTTCCAAAATCTAACACCATCTTCCTTGCAGTAGGTTATCGTGTAGCTTTTGAATTTATAGTTCCTATCCGGACATTGCTGAAGCTTCAAGTACACCAGAGGTATTAAGGCATGGGCAGTTGCTCAAGGCGTCGTCCTACCTGCTACGCTCCCCGCAGGGAAAATGATCTTTCAGCAATGTCTTGAATTCTCTTTTCAGGCTACCCATCTCTGTCACTGTCACTCTAACCAGTGTCTTATCAATTTTTTAGGGCTCTGGGCAAGACATTACACTGATTTTTCAGTGACATTTTCTAAACGTTTAATGTACAATTCTATATGTAGACTGAATTTGCAGATATAGGGTAATAAAATTCAGATTTCAAATGGGGGGAAAATTCCATAAGATGACAAGTCACTGAAAAGTCTTTACTCCGGTTCCTTGCGAATATGGCTCTTGGAGTATTTAGAAGACACCCAATACCCTATTAAGCGAAATCACAATTTTCTAAGCCCATGTGACTAACCAAAATTGTATTTTTTCAACACAAACCAGTGAGTACAAGACCATAAGCTCTGGCAGGCATAACTCAGACAGGAAAGCAGCATTCTGTTAACATAATATAGTGATTCAGTTAGTGGCTATAATAGAAAAACAGAGCCGGCCACAAACAGAGCCGGACAAAAGAAGGCATCAAAAATAGCAGGGTTGAAGGCAAAATGTTAGGGAAGAACCATGCAGACGATACCAGGTCGAACAAGCCAATAACCAACCCCCTTATCCCCCAAACAAAACCAGCCATCACAGCTGCTAGTAGAAATGAAGGGGGGACACATCTGATTACTTATCATAATAAACCCAAATAAAGAGTAGGAGTCAACAGGTGTCTATACCTCCCAAAAGTGAACACAAGCCTCCTTGCAGTGGTTTGTTGTGTACCTTTTGAATTTACAGTTCCAATTCTTAATCCCAGAAGCTTTAAGTATGCCAGGGGCATTAAGAGACGAGAAGTTGCTCAAGGGGTCCTACCTTCTAGGCTACCCACAGTGGGAGATCTTTCATCCATTTCAAGCTACCTCTACTTATCACTGTTTCTCCATCTATGGTCATCTTATCAATTTTGTGGAACCCTGGGCAAGATGTTGCAGTGATTTTTAAGTGAAATTTTCTAAAAGTATAATATACAGTTCAATATGTGAGCTTAAATTTACAGATATTGAGTAATAAAATTCTGATTTCGCATCGGGGCAAAATTCCATAGGCTGACAAGTACATAAGTCATACCAAAGTCCTTACCCAGGATCCTTACAAATAAATGTCTTAAAGTAGCTTAAAGATGCCCAACACCTTGTCAGACAGGATCACCATTCTCTAAGCCTACTTGACTAAATGAAGTTTGGTAAAAATATTTGTATTCCCTTTTTTTAAGCACATAAACCAATGTTCACAAGACCATAAGCTTCCTCAAAGACAGGACAGCAGTATTCTCTTAACACAATAGAGGTTCAATTACAGGCACTAACAGCATTAAGATGTCCATCAAAAGAAATGTACCACAATACAAAGAGTTGTCAAAAAGTGAGCTCACAAATAGTGAGCTGCCAAAAAGTGAGCTCACAAATAGTGAGCCGCCAAAAAGGGAACTCACAAATAGTGAGCCGCCAGATACCGAGCTTACAAATAGTGAGCCGCCAGATACAGAGCTCACAAATAGAGAGCAGTCAGATACCGAGCTCATAAATAGAGAGCAGTCAGATACCAAGCACACAAATAGAGAGCAGTCAGATACCAAGCACACAAATAGAGAGCAGTCAGATACCAAGCTCACAAATAGAGAGCAGTCAGATACCAAGCTCACAAATAGAGAGCAGCCAGATGCTCAGAGCCGCCAGATGCTCAGAGCCGCCAGATGCTCAGAGCCGCCAGAATCGCTCACAAGCTATGCTGCACTATCAATTGCTCCATCGAGACTGCCACCTTTCCCGATGACTGGTAGCATGCAGAGATCAACTCCTGTGGAAGAAACTGTCCGCCGACCCGACTGACCTTTCAGACCCATCTCCCCGTTTCCTTCCCAGCCAAGGTAATTGAGAAGGCCATCAATGCCCAAGTCTCCCAGTTCAAAGAAGCCAACCAGGTCCTGGACTCCTCTCAATCCAGCTCCCTAAGCAACCACAGCATCTAAACCGCCCTCATCGCCGCCACCAATGACATCTGCTCCCTTCAGAACCGGGTATAAACAGCAGCCCTCATCCTGGTGGACCTCTCAGTCACCTTCAACACTGTCTCTCACTGCACCCTAAGCAAGACACTCCACGAGACAGCATCCACAACAAAGCCCTGAACTCTGTCAGACTACCACTGTTCCTCCCAAAACTCATGGGGATCAGCTGCGAAATCTCCTCCAGGGCTCTTCCCTGAGCCCCACCTTCTTCAATGTTTACAACCATAGTCAAGAGCCAAGGACTGAACATAGTCTATATGCCGAAGACACCCAGCTGATCCTCTCACTCACCAACGAGCTTACAATCGCCAGAAACAACTGCCACAATGGGTTGAATGCCGTCACCACCTGGATGAGAGATAGCTGCCACAAGCTTTACTCGGACAATACCAAAGTCCTCATCTTGGGGCCAAACACCTCCACCTGGGAATACTCCTGGTAGACCACAGCATTAGAACCCCCCCAACAACCATAGACCAAGCACAAAACCTCAATCATATTGGACTCCTCACTCACGATGAACCGCCAGATCAACACAGTCTCCTCCTCATGCTTCCACAACCTTTGCCTACTTTGAAAGACCTTAAGATGGATCCCCACTGAGGCCAGAAAGACAGTCACCCATGCACTCATCATCAGCAGACTACTACGGTAATGCACTCTACGCAGGCGGCACCCAGAAACTCCTGAGGAACCTACAGACCCCCACAGTCAGACTGGTCCTCAACATATCCCACCGCAGCCACATCTCCGAACACCTGCAAGAACTCCACTGGCTCACAGCCAACAAAAGAGTCGAGTTCAAGTTCCTCATGCATGCCTACAAAGCCCTCCATGATGCCAAACCAGCATACCTGAACCACCGCCTCTTATTCCACATACCCACCAGACTCCTTCGGCCAACTGGCCCTTGCCAGCGTCCCTCAGATCTGCAAAACCAGGACCATAGGAAGATCCTTTTCCTACATCACCATCAGAACCTGGAACACCCTGCCTCTCTACCTCAGGCTAACCCTTTTGCTGACCCATTTAGGAAGGATCTCAAGACCTGGCTCTTCGACTTAACATCAGCACCCAGCAGGACCTGCAGCCCCCAATCCCCCCAGCACCTTGAGACCCTCTCGAGTGAGCAGTCGCTCTTAACTAAGCCACTCCGTGGAGCTGGCGGAGTGCAGAAAACTCTGCTCCGCGCTGTGCTACATAGTTTTTTCCTCGCAAGCGTTAAGTTCACTAGTGTGAGCTGCTGCTCCGGTAGAATATCTACTCGAGCGGCAGGAAGACAAGCGCGAACGGCACTTGCAGAACTCCGTGGAGATTTTTTGCCACTTCGCGCAAGTCTGAGTAGTGAAACTACGTGAACTACGCTCAGGCCTGCTAACAACAATCTCGGATTGATTCTCAGCTGCCACAAACTCAGCTACCACAAACAGGTGGTTTAAAAGAAATAAGTTAGGGGAGAACCAGGCCAAAGATGCCAGGTCTAAAAGTCAAATAACCAAACCCCAGACCTAAAAAAAAATTAAGGGGCAATGCATCGGACTACCTTGGAATATAAAAAGTATGGAACTATCATAGCAAAGCCCAAAAAAAGGTAGGTATCCATGCCTCTCAAAAGCCAACATCAGCCTCCTTGCACTGGCTTGTCATGTAGCTTTTGAATTTACAATACCAATTCTGACATTGCAGAAGCTTCAAGTACCCTAGAGGAATTAGTGCATGGGCAGATGCCCAAGGCATCCTACTTTTTAGGCTGCCCCCAGGAAAAGTGATCTCTTACCATTTTCTTAACCTCTTTTAAGGCTACCTCTACCTCTGTTGCTCTATCCACTATCATCTTTGTAATGTCTTGCCAAGGGTTCTACAAAGTGTATGTGATTTTTGAGCAGCATTTTCTGAGAGTTTAATAGCCATAGGATGAAACAATTAAACGTGAATCATTCCAAAGTCCATACCCAGGATCCTTATGAATATAGGTTTTAAAGTGACAAATACCCCCACCACATTGTCAGATGGGATCAACATTCTCTAAGCCTTTTTGACTCAAAGTTTTTTAAAATATATATTTTTTTTCCAACACCTAACAAACCAATGTATAAAAGACCATGAGCACTGGTAGGCTTAACTCATACAGCATAGCAGTATTCGGTTGAGAAAATAAAGGTACAGTTAGTGGCAAAAACCGGCTCCACATGCCATCAAAAGAAATGCACAATAGAAAGCTGCCAAAACAAGGCAAGCATAAAACTAAGGAATGGGCAGTTGCTCAAGGTGTCCTACCATATCCTAACTTTGCTTTTCAGGCTACCTCTACCTCTCACTGTTGCTCTATCCAGTGTCATCTTATCAATTTTTTGGGAACTCTGGGCAAGACAATACATTAGTTTTTGAGCTACATTTTCCGAGATTTTATTATCCATAAAATGACACAAGCACACATGAATCATACCAATGTCTTTACCCAGGATCCTTATGAATATATGTCTTAAAGTGGCTTAACGATTCCCAACACCTTGCCAGATGGGATCACCATTCTCTAAGCCAATTAGACTAAACAATGTTTTTTAAATAAATATTTTTATAACATAAAGCAATGTGTAAAAGACCATAAGCGCTGGCAGGCTTAACTCAGACAGGATAGCAGTATTCTGAAAAACAAAATAGAAGTAGTTAGTGGCAATAACTGCATCAACATGCCCATCAAAGGAAATGCACAAAAAAGCCACCAAATTTACAAGGCAAGCCAAAAACAGGAGCCGCCAAAAACAGGAGCCACCAAAAACAAGGCAAGCCAAAAACAAGCATTTGCAATGCAATAGGTCTCGCATTTATGCAAGTTTGAGCTTTTGACATTGCAAATGACAATAAAGTTTATATTTGTTTCCGTTTTTAAAACATAAATAAAATGCATTGTTATTTACAATGCCAATAGCTGGAACACACGTAAATGCGAGACCTATTGCATTGCAAATGCTTGTTTTTCGTCAAAATAAGCTATTTTTGTATCATGAAATTTCCAAAAAAGACTGAGCCCTGGAGTAGCTTTTCAAAGTCACTATAGTTGCTAAGTCACTCATGTTGACGGAGTACCTAGGCACAAATTAATTAAAAATCATGCATTAATATATGATTATCTGCAGTGCTACATTGGGCACATGGGGAAAATTATTTATCACCATTTTTACAGGGAGTTTCACACCGATTATTTAATTGCAGGAAATTCCACTTTATGCATTGCACCACAGCGCAAAGGTGAGTGAGCATTGTCATATTTATACTCAAGGTAGACCCTGCTTAAAAAACGTATACACAGTCACAACCGGCTAATGTTAAGTCTTTATCAGCTGTAGGGGGAAAATAACAACCTATTCTGCATTCCCACTATTTGCAAGTGGTTTCATTTTTTACTAGGTCTCAACACAAAGGTCACTCTACTTTAGCAGGTCAGGCCTAACATTGAACCATTATAGTGTTTGGCCTGATCCTGCCCCATTAGGCCCCGGTGCATACCTCAAGGGAAGGAACACTGGAAATATGTGATTCTGCTGCCATGGTTTTTGTTTACATGATTATGGATTTGCCACATAATCCATCATTTGCTGCAAATTCTGCCGATTTAAAAAAAAGATTGTCTCAAGCTCAAACGGATCAATAGCTACAAAAAAAGTGGCGGCACGCGTTTACACGCAGTGGAATGCCATTCGCAAAGGTTAACTGGTCATCTTTCAGTTGCTTATTTTTGTATTTGGTTATTAAACTGGTACCAATGAGGTGAACTTTGCCAAGACAATATTAGCATGTGTTAAAGTAACATAACAATGAAGTAATTACATAAAATAAATGTGCCGCATTATATGTCTTTTCTTGAAGCAAAATGTGGTCTACACTGCCGCATAATTTGATGGTCTCCGGCCGCATAATTCCAGTGGCCCTGATTATAGGGGGTTTGTAACTTCGTGATGCAAAGGATTGGTGCTGTTGTCACGTCAACTTTGGCGCAAAAATACCTTTCGTTGCTCCCTAAAAAATATTTGCTTCGCCGTTTGTGTCACATTGAAAACTTTAGTCAATTTGGGATCACGTTACAGTTTACAGCTCCTAGAAGGCACTGGATTCTCGAATGAATTCCCAAGAGAGGAGATGAAGGGTTCTGGAAATTTTGATTAACTAAGTAAATAGTTATGTGCAATGCTGTGGAACGTGCACGCCTGTAATAACAAATCTATTTATAATGGTAAGATGTGATATATTGGGCTCATGTGTACATTAGCAACTGGCTTGTTGTGTTGAAATGTGAATAACACGGTTTGAAAATAACAATAAAAAAAATAAACAAAACAAACTAAGTAAATAGTTACTGCCCTGGTTTGACTTCGGGGCATTTTGTTAACAATCATCACCCGGGCAGTTGGTATCCAAGCACTACACTACAGGGCATTTCATGCTGCAGTGAGGATAACCCCAAGACGTGGAAAAGTCAACATTTACAGGGGGGGAAAACACAATTTAAAAAGTTGAACCAGGCCCACAGAAATGCTGCCAGGGATCCGCTGACAGCACTCTCCCTCCGGCAGCTGAGACTGCAGTGCTCGGGTCAGGCCCCCTAAGCAGAGAGTCGGCTGTGGTGTACATAAAGTGCAACAGGGCTCCTCTCCTGAGTTCCCGCCTCTTCAGTCTGTGTGACCCTGTGGGGAGGGCATGAGGAGGCAGGCAGATGTAGGGCCCTCTTGTGCCGTACTGTGGGAATAGGGGCCTGTGCTGCTGTTCTCGTCTACAGCCAGCTCTCTGCAGCGTGCACAGGTCTGGTCTCTCGAGGAGCGCTGTGCTATGTGCGCTCACAGACCGCACAGTGGAACAATTTCTGAAGGAGTGCTGTGCCCATAGTATCGTCATTACAATCCTTTTACACCCCTCCAACAATATATGCATTTCCCAAGAATAAACACACAACACAGATTATGTGTTTGGGTAAAATTGCTGCAGGTTTATTACATACACCGTTATGTAATAGGTGGGTTATCTTACGGGCGATCCAAGGGCAGGCAACCAACTGGGCCGCCTGATGAGCCAGGCAGCACCGAGGCGAACCCACATGTCCTGCCCTTACTAGTGATCCTTTTCTCAGATCACGTGACCGTTGGTATCTTCTTACTCATGTCCCTTTCAGGGCAGAGCGTCGCATAGCAAACCCCTGGTTGTTCAGGCCCACAACCACCCAAAGGACTAGCGGGGCGCCGACACGGTTTAAAGGACCCTCCCATGGGGTTCCTCGGATTTGGCTCTGGCACCCCTATGGTGCCGCGCAGTGGTACCCTTGGTACCGGCCTGCTTCCAGATTGCCCTGTAACTCCGCCACAGCACTGGAGGTGGCCCCCGTCACCGCCAGGGCCCCCCACCACAGCTATGGTCCTACCTGCAACCTCTCCTGTCTAGAGCTTCCTGCAAATCTAGATGAAAGAGAACCATCACTACTGGTTATAGACGGCCCCATCTATATCCCAAAGCCCTTGACACTAGCCTGGGTCAGATAGTGTCTGATGAAACAAAAGGCCCGTTGGGCCTGAGAAGTTGTGCCAAGAACTATTCACCCCCATGAGGGAAAGTTCCACTGCTTCAGTTGCCTCAGCCCTTAGCCAAGTCTGGGCGGGTTGGATGCCGACACCCAGGCTCACAAAGCCCCATCTATTTGCTGATCTCACCTAGCTGCCGTCCGTCTAGCACAGAGTGTCTGAACACCAGCGTGCCCATCTATGGGACAGCAGCCCACTTGCTAGGTGACCACTCCCCGACCCGCCTGCCTACTATGGCTATTATGGCAAGGAGGAATATACTTAACCTTTGAACAGTCCCTGTGCTTGCCAAATGAAGGCGCACAGGAATGTCCTTAACTAAGCGTACTGTGACAATGAGCCAAGCTGCCCTTCAGCACTTCCCTGCAGGGAATGTCGCCCGCTCACCTCCCTCTGGTGGAGCCCCCTAGGCATACCCGCATGGAGAATCTGTCTTATTCAATACAGGGCACACTGTCTGTACTATGGTGCCTAACATTTGATGCGGGAGATGCCACGCACCGCCTAGGTCATGGGAACCTTAGGAAGCCCCGCATTTCCCCCCCAGGCGTGCCTCTAAATACGCCTGGCTCCACCCAGCTGAAGTGCTCCTACTGGGCTGTGTAAATGCGGCCCAGGATGACCTTAAACAGCTTGGTGTGCTACCACAAACCGTATTGGTTATGAAAACCTTGAGAAGCACACAATTTTCACCTGTGCATACCCCGCGATGAGACCGCCTCCACCCCACTGTAAGGCCAGAGAGACCTATATATTCCACCTGTCTACTTGGTTTTTGCCCCCTGGTACCCGGCTGGTTGCCGCTCTGTGGTTTTGTGAAGCGCGCGTGCCCCCGGGGCCCGATGTCACTGACCAGCCGGTGTCTTTGCTGTTACTTATCTATCGCCAACTGCCCTTACTTGGATTGGAGGGATGCTGGGTGCTTCCTAAGGACTGTGGATTTAAAGCTCCAACCTAGTTTGACCCCCAAAACTTAGGGAAAACCAAAGTAGTAATCATGCCCTTCATGGTATATCTACCCCGGCGTTGACTATCCACGTATTAGTGATACCGGTCACAGAAGGTGCCCCTTCTAATCTTCAGGTTCTGGCCCATAGCAGGAAAACCCAGGGGTCAGGCAAGTCTGTAAGAGACAGACGGGAACCTTCAGTGCAACTACTCGCCCTTTTCTGGAATAAAGGTAATGCCAGGTCATTAATACCCTGTTGCCAATTGGCTCTGGCGCAGTGTTTACTAACTTTTACGCACCGCAGCACACTTGTTAGATGGCACGACCACCACTTGCCTGCTGTCCTGGCTAAAGCACGGGTGAATAGGTCTTACTGAAGCGACCTAAAACCTACCCATGGTTGCAGAGGGATGCCCACCCAAGTACATGGTATTCGTCTATTTGGTGCCAGCCGATGTTTGAATAAGGCCCTTGTGCCGAATGCAGCTCAGCGTTCCGCAGCGCCTCTCTTTGCGTTGTAATTTCCAGAGTGAAATTATACTTCCCACTGTAGGGCTGTTAACCAGTTGCAAAGGCAGTCAGACCCTGGGCATAAGTACAGATTCCGAGTACGTCCCTCACCCAGCCTATGTGTCCCATAACAACTTTTGCTACAGTATCCCAGCGTGCCAAGAGGTTAGTCAATGTACTTGGATAACAGGACAGGGAGTAAACATACTCAACACTTGTCCCTTCTGAAAATAGAGAAGCCAACTGTACTGGTAGTTGTACTGGTAGTTGTGGGCAGTTGTGCTCCAACCACATCTTCCCAGCCTGCTGAATGTCAGCACCCATTCATAAAGCTCCTGTGCTCGTGGGAACAAAAACTTTAAAATTTCCACTTCTGACTTATTGAATACCTTCCCCCGGTGGTATCTAGGCGCTGACTAACATAAGGTGCTTTCTTTATCTGCCTACGCATAATCTGCGGTCATGTGACCTAGGCTGGTGGAGAGCTATCCCTGAACCTAACAGAAGATGAAAACACTGGAGCTCCAGCCATGAAAGCTTTTAACTGAAGACCAGTGGACCAGGGCAACTCAAGGAGTTTGTACTCGCAAAGCTGAAGTCATGAGACAATCGACACCTTTAGGGTAGCAGAGCATGTTCAAATTGGTCCCTTAATATCCTTCTTGAATGCTTTAAACCTATGATGCATGAGTCTGCTTAGACCACCCTTGGAATTGCCCACATTGTGAATGGTCCCTTGATTGTATGTAGCCACCCACTGGTTAGCCAACTCCATGTGCTTGCAAAGGACGCAGTCCTTTATCAAGTTGGTGCCAACCAAGAACTGGTTTCTTTTTAATCCTCTCAACCTGTGGGAGCAAAACTAACATCAATGGTCGCACTACCGACCCACAGCGCTCCACTTACCGACCCCGGTATGCCTACCTGCATAGCTTCCCCATGCGCTGCTTGGGCCATGTGTTCCACACTTACCATCACTAGCATGTTTCTCTGATAAAACAGAACCTCCCATATGCAGGCTTGTGGAGAAGCGTGGCTCAATGGTTAGAGTGGCAGACCTCGATGCAGAGCACTGGTCTGGGACCAGGGTTCGATTCCCGTCACGGCAGGGTCTCGGGCTATAAATTCCGCGGACCGGATATTCTCGCCTCAGTGCCTATTCTAATCATGGGTCCCACGCTGCAACTCTGGGCAATAGCTTGCTTAATCTCCACAACGGCCCCAACAGCGCTGGGATGCCTGGCCTCACCATGGGGGTGCCCAGGAGTGGACACCTCACATGGAAAGCCAGGAAGGGTTCCACAGCGGTATGAGTAAAAGCGCCAGGATGCCCCCGTTGGGGGTGGCAGTGCGCTATACAAGTACAAACACATTTACATTTACATATGCTAAGTGGGAGGGTCACCTATTATTTCTGTAATAGTGAGCTGCTGCTGTGTAACCGTGTTGAAAACACGCCACCATCCCTGAATATTGTATGCAAACTCATTTAGAAATTGGAAGGGTGTGCCCATGCACTGTCAGTAACTTTCCCAAAGTAGGCATAAAAGGGCTGGACTTTATCAAAGCCAACGCTGTTCCAAACAGGGGCCCTCAATTAAGTGTCTACAAAGGGCAGCTGCTAATACTACCGCATGTGCAGTAGGCATTCCTGACCTCAAACCTTAAAAATACTGTGTTAAACGCGCCAGAGCCAAAGGCACATTTTTAAAAAAAAATTTATATTGCCCAAGTAGCTGCCTTTAGTCTTGCTTTGCACTTTGGCGAATGGCCAGTGCAAAATTGCAGCATACATTAAGGTCCCTGACTGGAACCATAAAAGCCCTGCATTTTATCGGTAGAATGTATCCACTATGTGTTAGCTCTGCCTTTCATGTGGGCAGCTGGGTTACTGGATCTTTGCATGCCCTCAGGGCTGGACTAAGACTATTTGTTTATTTTAATTTCTTTATAGAGTTTTTATATGGCGCGAACTGCGACCCGAGACATTGGGTCACCGAGCACTTCACATGAGCACCAGTTCTGTAACCTGAGGAACCTACATATTGTAAGGCACGGGGAGGTTAAGTGATTTACCCAGGATACCAGGCTGTTGAGCATCGTTGCAGAGACTACAAATTGTGTGCTAGATTTTCACCCCCAACAATGTGAGTATTCTATCCTGTCATCCTAGGAGCATCACCTTGGCCTTTGATGACAGAGACCCTCCCGGGGACTTCCCTAGCCCCTGGTCAGCCCACTGCAGCCAGATATGCAACTGTATGCCTGCACACACCTCAGGCGGCCACCTCCGGTTGGCCCACCCTAGCTCCTGCCGTGCTGCCAAGCAAAGTAGCATCCCGGCAATAAACCTTTGAGCATGTGCAAGAGGGCATCCAGACTAGCGTGGCTTGTGCAGCAGGCAATCGGAATTCAATGCATAATAATTTGGTCGATGCCAGTTGGAGTGGACATCTCTAAAATGGATAGCGCCCTTGGGGCAGGCAGTCAGGGTGACAATGGTGGGAAGCTGAGGCGGTGCCGCGCACCCGGACCCCCCCGTCCAGTTGTAACCAGGGAAACTTACTGCTGGGGATAACACTGGGGGGGGCGTGCAATGGATCCTTGTTTTGGCCACACACGCCTATGTGATGGCAGTCACTGCAATGCACAGCATAGGCGCAGGCCCTAAAACAGCACCTAAAAGCTTGGCATTAACTGCACACTTATCTAACACAATGATTGCAGGTACTGAACCTGCACACTTATCCTGCCCACCACATTACTTCACACCATGGCACGGGAGATAATTGATTTGCCCAGCCACCGATGGTATTGGCGCGCTAATGTGCGTGAGCACCTTACAATGCACAATTGGGCACAGGGGTCAGTATGCCCAATGGCACAGTGCGGCCTATGAACGCTAGCAGTGCTCCGCTTCCATTGCACGAAGGGACCCGGGAGATAGTGAATTTCCCGGGAAGCGCAAAACGGCATGGGAGCGCTATCATGCGCCCAGCAATACACTGCCCGCACAGGTACGAGAGAGATTGATTTGCTCAAAAGCACAGGTCAGTATAGGTGCGCACCGCCTTACATGACATTCAGGCACGGGAGATAGGTGCCTCGCCCTGGAGCACAGCACGGTATTGGGAGTGCTAGCCTGCGCAGCGCTTGCATAGTACATACAGGCATGGAAGATAAGCATTTGCCCAGAAGCAGCGGGTGTGGGCGCGATGTGCCTCTTTCCCTACCCAGAGCATGCTCATAGAGCCTCGCCTACTGCTCCTAGCAATCGCGTAGCCCGCATCCAGCTCGCCGCGAGGAAAATGATTTGAATCGCTACCCTCACTGGATGGGGGGTGCACCCACCACTCGCCGCACTCAAGCTATTCTGAGTTATACCGGCAGGCAAATTCACACACGGGCACTCATCGCCCCAACCCCCCCCACCTTCCGGGCCAAGCCCACGACATAGCTTAAAACGTATAGCGATGCAGGCCACGCTGACTTTAAAATAGGCAAGAGTGCCGGAAATATACAAATAAAAGCAGGCTACTGCATGCGCATGGAGCTCGAACCCCCCACCATCTGGGGCAGACAGGCAGCATTGCTTAAGGCATATCGCAATGCATGCCCCACCGGATTAAATAAGGCAAAAGAAGCCTGTCCTGGGGGACAGCAAGGGCCTCCAGGCCCGACCTACTTCCTTCGGGACCGACTCGTCAGGCAACAGAAAGGACGCGACTACCGAGGGACGAAACCCCTGAAATCCAAGTGCCCAGGAGCAGGACTTGCATCCAAATGTTTTCCGCCAGTTAATTTAAAGACTTGCATCCTCTAAATTAGGCAGCGGCCACCCTAGCGTACATCTTCTCAGTTGTTGTGTGCTGCCCTAAAATCAGCACCCTCTCCCTCCTATGCGGGTGGCACACGAGGGGGGATGCGTGCCCGAGGCGCCAACTCTGGTCTCCCACCCCAGAGTCAGCATTGTATAGCGCAGCCAAGGGTTATAAGAACGCTATACACGAGCCCCGTATTTCATTGCACATTCACGCATGGGCAGACTGGGGATAAGGACTAAAATTCCCAAATGAGGATTGTTCTGGCGCGTCCACCAAGCACAGAGCGAAGAATGCTCGGCACTCTAGATCACCAGCAAGGTCTGTCCGTGACACGCGGCCCCGTTCTGCACACAGCTACGGGAGACACCCGCACCAAGTCGTCAGTCTCACCGACGAGTCTCATCGAGACATGCCAACCCTCCCGATTCCGGCGGGAGACTAACGATTTCAAGGCAAGTCTCCCGCCTCCCGATTCCTGCAAGCAAAGCCCCGATTCCTCGAGGTTTCAGCTGACAGGGCTTGGTATTGTGTAATGTGCTAATTCTTCCAGCAATAGTCAGGGTGGCAATGCAGGGGCTCTGGAAGGGGTGAAAAACCAACAAAGCCCCAATAACAAGCGAATGGTCTTTTAAGGACCTGTGAAGTACTCGGGCGGCTGTGTGTGTGCCTGGGCTGCCCCACAGGTGGGGGGTTGGGGGGCTGTTGGTATATGCACTGCCAGCAACCTGCCAGGCCACTGAGTGCAGAACACTTGCATCACCCTCTCTCTGCCTGCCATTGCGCATTTGGGTTGCAAATGTTGGATCCTGCAGCAGCACACTTCCAAAGCCCATACATGACAGTAACCTGACTCAAGGCCCCATTCTCCCGATTTTTGTAAAAAATGTTAAGAATCTCTCCTTTGCTCTTCTGAAATGTTGGCATGTATGCTCATCCCCTCCCGATTGGGGGGTGAGGGGGGGCGCAGGCCACAGCAGGACCGGGCAGTAGGCCTGCTGAAGGGCCTGCAACATGCGTGGCATGGGGTCCACCACCGCTGCATCCCCTAACAAGGAGCTGGCAACCGCGGATCCAGAACCCCCCCAACCTACCGCTTTCACCATCCCTCAACACATCCCCGACCGTGGGCACACCCAGCAGGCCTCTGAATTTCCATGGACAGAGATCTACCCGGTCCGAGGCCAGCATGGTGACGCAGCCCACAAGGACAGGGGACCGAACAAGGCCGCAGGGAATGCCGCAGCGGAATGCGGCCGAGAGTTGAAACCCCGCCCCAAGTGCTGACTGAAGCTGCCCCCATGCAGGACCACGTCCCGGGACGTACAAAAGTGGCGGGGCCCCCCACTGCCCGTGGCAGTATGGTGAAACGGGGAGAGAGGGGGTGACCATTAGAGGTGTTGAGCTCACCTCAATTAACTCCACTCGCCGTCCGCACGACCTCCAAGGCTCAGAGGAGTGGTCCGCAGCGGCTGCCGAAGGACAAGCGCGAGGCGTGCAGCAGTCAGACAGCATGCACGGCGAACGAAGAGGTCGCCAACATGGTGGGGGAGGGATATATACCCTCCCCCAAGTCCAAGATGCCCAGGAAGTGATGCCCCTCGCGTCACGACCGGGCAGGAAGTAGGGGGGACTCCAACCAGAGTCCCTGCCCCCCAAAGGGTGCCCAGGCGACACTAGAGCGCCGACCTCTCTAGTGGCCCCCTGTGGGTGCCTCGGTCAGCGGCAGGGAACGCAGTGTGCGCGCGGTCGGCCTCTGAATCAGAGCTGTGCAGAAGTACTCACTCAGTCTGAGTGAATCATGTCTCTGGGAAACAGCTGCACATCACTCTCAAGCTGCGGATTGGACAGTACCTTTCCTGACTGCACGAGGGCGGTACTGCACTCAGACTGCAGTTTGCACAGGACGAGCTTCTCAGGGTGAGCATATCGTTGCACGCACAGTCTGTGAGCAAAGGGCTGGTCTATGAAGAAAAGCTGCACTTCAGAGGTGGCAGTGTGCACAGAACTGTCTCTATGGGACAGCTGCATTGTAATCCCAGACTGTAGCATGCACCGGACCTCTCTCTCCAGACCTGTGCAGCAGACAGCAGTGTGCACGGGGCCTGTCCCAGAAGAGACCTGTGCAACAGACAGCAGTGCGTACTGGGCCTGTCCCGGAGGAGACCTGTGCAACAGACAGCAGAGTGCACTGGACTGGTCCCGGGGAAAAGCTGTGCAGTAAACAACAGTGTGCACGGGAGCTGTCCCGGAGGAGACCTGTGCAACAGACAGCAGTGTGCACAGGACCTGTCCTGGAGGAGACCTGTGCAACAGACAGAAGAGTGCACTGGACTGGTCCCTGGGAAACGCTGTGCAGTTAACAGTGTGCACGAGACCTGTCCAGGGGGAGAGCAAAGCAGCAGGCAGCAACATGCAAGGGAGCTGTACAGCAGGCCGTAGAGTGCACGGGAACTGTTCCAGTGGGGAGCTGTACAGCAAAGACGACAGGTCCTACTCTGCCTACTGCTGCCCATGGACAGGGCTGTGCTGGCGAGCTTGGGCTGACGGCAAGGGTACTGAGCCAGTGGCCGCTCTGAAAGTTGTCTCCGTGCCTGGCCAGCTTCTTGGTGTCACTGTCCATAGGTATATGTGTTCCTCTTCCTCCTCCCAGCATTGCTTTGTTTGTTGTTCCCTGTTATGTAAAACAACAGCTGCATGAACTTTAGCAAACTTGCATGTTGGCTATTGGTAAACGCTATGTTTTGGAACGTGTGTACGGTTTCTGTGAGGGGAAACTGCTGCGCTGTTTGAATCTGGGAGGGGTATTGTTCAATGCTTAATGTTATCCAACTCAAGTAAATCATTTTTTTTACCTCAGTGGGATGAGGGGCAGGTTTTCCTGTTGGGTTTCAAACGTGTGCCTATGGGATTAATCATCAGTTCCTGTACTGAACGCGTTAATCCAGAGAGCCACCTGACCCAGGTTTTGTGTGTTTGTGGTGATGTGACAGTCACCTTACACAGCCAACAAGCAAAAGTACGGGAATTAAATTAACCCTCACTGACAATGCTAAAACGTATTGCAAGAGAAGAGCAACCAGCAAAAGCACGGCGCGTTGTGTGTAACCTGACCCACGAGGAATTCAGCTGCCACCCTGCACACCGCTGCTCGCTCCCGAGAGAAAAACGCCGTGGGAGTGAACATTAAAAAAATAAGAGGTGGGACATGCACCCGCCTTTAGCCATTTGTGTGCTTTCATTATTGAAAGACACCCAAAAGCCAACCACAGGCGGGGGAGGGGGGTCAGACCCACACAAAGTTCTTTAGAGTGCTTACAAGAAGCCTTGCAGAGCAGCGCATGCGCGCTGTCTTGACTGAACAGGGCAAGCCAAAGACAGGGCATGCCAAAGACAGGGCATGCCAAAGACAGGGCAAGACAAAGACAGGGCAAGACAAAAACAGGAGCCGCCAAAAACAAGCCAAGCCAAAAACTGGAGCCGCCAAAAACAAGGAGAGCCAAAAAAAAATGCCAAGCCTAAAAATGCCAAGCCAAAAAAAGCCAAGCCGCAAAAAGCCAAGCCAAAAAATGCCAAGCCAAAAAATGCCAAGCCAAAAAAAAGGAGCTGCCAAAAAATGCCAAGCCAAAAAAAAGGAGCCGCCAAAAAATGCCAAGCCAAAAAAAAGGAGCCGCCAAAAAATGCCAAGCCAAAACAAAAAACAGGAGCTGCCAATACATGCCAAGCCAAAAACAGAGCAGCCCAAAACATGCCAAAAACAGAGCAGCCCAAAACATGCCAAAAACAGAGCAGCCCAAAACATGCCAAAAACAGAGCAGCCCAAAACATGCCAAAAACATAGCAGCCCAAAACAAGCCAAGCCAAAAACAGAGCAGCCCAATACATGCCAAGCCAAAAAACAGAGCAGCCCAAAACATGCCAAGCCAAAACCAGAGCAGCCTAAAACAAGGCAAGCCAAGCCATACACTGGGCCTCAAAAAGGAGAGCTGCCAAAAGCAGGATTATCGCGGGCCACCAGTTAAGGGAGAATCATGCGAAAGATGGCAGGTCTGACAGGCCAAGAACCAACTCCATTCACCCAACAACAAAAAAAAAAGCCATCATAGCTAGTAGTAGTATTGAAGAGGAAATATCGGAAAACCTTGCGATGTAAGAAGACATGAACTATTATAATATACCCAAATAAAAAGTAAGTGTCAGCCGGTGTCTATACCTTCCACAATCTAACACCATATTCCTTGCAGTAGGTTGTTGTGTAGCTTTTGAATTTATAGTTTCAATCCTGACATTGCAGAAGCTTCAAGCACACAAAAGGTTTTAAAGCATGGGCAGTTGCTCACGGCGCCCTATCATGTTAGCTACCCACAGGGAAAATGATCTTTCAGAAATGTGTTTACCTTGCTTTTCAGGATACCTGCATCTCTCACTGTCACTCTCCCCAGTGTCTTATCAATTTTCAAATGGGGGAAAAATAAGATAACAAGTGCACTTGAATAATTGAAAAGTCTTTACTTCGGTTCTTTGCGACTATGGCTCCAGAAGTAGAGTGAAGATACCCAACGCCCTATTAGGTTTGATCACAATTTTCGAAGCCCATGTGACTAAACAAAGTAGTATCTTTTCAACACAAACCAGCGAGGACAAGACCATACGCTCTGGCAGGCATAATTCAAACAGGAAAGCAGTATTCTGTTAATGTAATAGTGATTCAGTTGGTGCCTATAATAGAAAAACAGAGCCGGCCACAAACAGAGTCAGCCAAAAAAAGGCACCATAAATAGCAGGGTTGAAGGCAAAATGTTAAGGAAGGACCATGCAGACGAAGCCAGGTCTAACAGTCAAATAACCAGCCCGCTTATTCACCAAACAAAACAAGCCATCCCAGCTGCTAGTATTAATGAAGGGGGGACACATCTGACTACTTTAGAATATAAAAAGTTGAAGACTATCATAATAAAACCAAATAAAGGGTAGGAGTCAACAGGTGTCTATGCCTCCCAAAAGCGAACACCAGCCTCCTTGCAGTGACTTGCTTAGCTTTTGGATTTACAGCTCCAATTCTGAAGACCTGAAGCTTCATGTACGCCAGAGGTATTAAGGCATGAGAGGTTGCTCAAATGGTCCTACCTTCTAGGCTACCCACAGGAAAAGTGATCTTTCATCAGTTTCTTAAACTCTCTTTTGAGGCTACCTCTACTTAACAATGTTGCTCTATCTACTGTCATCTTAATACATTGTTTGGAACCCCAGTAAAGATGCTGCAGTGATTTTTGAGTAACATTTTCTGAAAGTTTAATATACAGTTCATTCTGTGGGATTCAATTTAAAGATATTGAATAATAAAATTTTGATTTAAAAAAGGGGAAAATTCCATGAGATGACACAAGTACACATGACTCATACCAAAGTCCTTACCCAGGACCCTCACAGATAAATGTCTTGAAGTAGCTTAAAGATGCTCATTACCTTGTCAGACAGGATCACCATTCTCCAAGTTTATTTGGCTAAACAAAGACGGAGGAAGCTAGCTCTGTATATAGTACACCAAAGTTAGGTATAGTGTGTACAGAGTCCAGGGAGTCCCCAGAGCTATAGCAGAGGCTAAATTAGTTAAGTACTAACCGCTCTTTGTGGTAGTGTGGGTAAGCTGTTAGACTTATCCAGAGGGTGTGTTAAGCATTGATACACACACTCAGATAATCCAGACCTTCTTGGGGAATGCCTTGACACCATCAGTTGGGCCTCCCAAAGCCATGGGGAGTGCAGTGAAGGGGTTTTCTGGCATTCGATTTTCTTACCTGCTCCGGTCGCGGTCAGGGAGAGCCTTCAGGTTGAGCCTGCAGGAGTCTTCTTGAAGCTTGAGTGAGGTCAAGGATCACCAGGTCCAAGGTCAGGATCGCTGGGGGGAGACCTTGTGGTTTAGGGCCACTCGAACTCAGGCCGTGGGCATCGGTTGCAGAATCACAGAGTCATCCAATTCTTGTCTTGGAGTCTCTGTTGAGCAAGCCCACGGGAGACAGTCTGTAAGGGGAGCGAAGGGCAGGTCCATGGTGCTCTGGGGGGCTGCTGGACACGCCGGTTCCTTCTCTGTAAGCAGGTTGAAGTCATGGCAATAACACTTGTTCTACTATTCTGTGTTTCCTTACGTCTCCTGATAAAAATGGTACCTCACTTGTCGGAGCAGGTATAGTGCCCGTGACAGAATATGGCCCAAAACGCAACGCGGGCACATCATTTTTATACAGTGAAAACTGACCCTTTTTTGCAGTGTGCCTAGCTGTGGTTTTGGACCCTAGCTCAGCTGGCACTTAGGGAAACATAGCAAACCTGTACATTTTTCAAAACTAGAAACCAGGGACATCCAGGATGGGATGACTTGTGTGGCTTTCACCAGGTTCTGTTACCCAGACCCCCTAGCAAATTTAAAACTTTATTTAAAAAAAATATTTTCTTTACATTTCTGTGATGCAAAGTTCTGGAATCTGCTTGGATTGACAACATTCCACCCACCCGCACTCCCCAAAGTCTTCTGATAAAAATGGTAACTCACTTGTGGGGGTGGGTGGGTCAAGTACCTGCGTTAGGCAAGGGCCCAAAATGTATTGTGGAGACATCAAAATTACCTATCGCAAAAAGACCTAGTTTTCAAAGGGGTGGAACCCTGGGTGTGTTTGCCCCAGGCTCAGAGACCATCTTGGAAAACCTACCAAACCTATACATTTGGGAAAACTAGACACCCTGGGGCGTCTAGGGAGGTAAGGCTTGCGTGGGTCCCCCAATGTTTCCCTACCCAGAATCCCCTGCAAACCTCAAGTTTTGCTTAAACACTTTTTCCACAAATTTGTGTGTGATCGCCGTGCCGGCACAAATGTCCTACCACCCAACATTTCCCTTGATCTCCCGAGTGAAATTACTCCCCACTTGTGTGGGTGGGCCAAGGGCCTGTGACTGTAAAGGTGCAAAAACACAGGGATTAAGGGGATAGCACAGCGAATTCTAAGCGCTACTTTAAAAAAAATAAAAACTTTTTAGCCGATTCTGCATTGGACAGCAAAACAAGTGAGGTTTCATTTTAATCAGGAGACCAAAGGAAACGCTAGGCGGTAGGACATTTGTGCCGGCACAGTGATCCCACATACAAATGTGTGAAAAACTTGAGCTAAATGTGAGGTTTACAGGGGATTCCGGGTAGGAAAACGATGGGGGTCCACGCAAGTCATACCTCCTGCAATTTCCTGGGTGTCTTGTTTTCAGAAATTTGTGGGTTTCCCTAAATGGCTGCCGAGCCCGGGGCCAAAACGCAGGTGATCCCCCCCCCTTGCAGAACCAGGTCTTTCTGTGATAGGCAATTTTGATGTCTCCTCAATACATTTTGGGCCCTTGCCTATTGCGCGCCCTTGGCCCACCCACACAAACGAGGTACCATTTTTATCGGAAGACCTGGGGAAACCTGGTGATGGAAGTTTGTAGGTCGCCGCAGTTTCCTGAACTTTCCTTCACTTAAATGTGAAGACATTTTGAATTTTAGCTAAATTTGAGGTTTGCAGGGGATGCTGGGTAAAAAAAAAAAAACACCTGTGAGAGCCACACAAGTCATTCACCCCTGTACTACCCTCATTGTCTACTACTTAAAAATGTGAAGGTCTGCCTAGGTGACGACTAAGCTAGGGCACAAAATCCCCAGTTACCCATATTGACACAAAAAGTCCTAAAAGGGGCCATTAAACTGCCACAAATATAAATCTGACACTAATTTGATAACGTTAATCCACCACTTACACTGGTTGGTTTTAGCACCTCCATAAACGCTGGCTTCAAAGCAAAAATACTTATCAAAGTATATAAATATAGAAGCCAAGCCTTCTGAAGGTGAGCCATAAAGCCACTTTACGGCACCAACCGCTTTATAGTCCATTCACACACCATTCACGCACCACACACAAGACTGCCATCCTGCCAGCCAGGGGCCCAATCAACCACATCGTTTACACACATGAACACACCGCCGCCATACAAATGCCCACCACATTTATAAGTCACAAGACATAATGAGTTTGACTATATTTTACCACCTGACAAGTCTCCGCCTCCTTCTTCCTGAACGTTACCAAACGCATGCAGAGGGAACCTTTGCTAATGGCTCCCATGACAGCCACACGAGGCTCAGGAAGCCATGCCTTTCAGGCGCCTTTAGCACACTCACTGTGCTAAATCCAACTCCTTCCAGTTTGTGGATGCAACTTGGGGGGTGCCCGAGTAGGCTGCTAAGCCATATCTCAAACTGTGCGAGCCCATCTACCTTTGATAATAAGGCAAACATGCTGGAAATTTTCCAAAGCGGTCTAAAGAGATCATGAAATCTGAAGAACGGTGGAATATGAAACATGGGTAGTCCGTGACAACGTAGCATATGTCCAATCCACCATTATGTGCAGTGACTGAAATGCACTTACACAGCAAACTGAACATCTAAGTTCTGACGGAGGATGAACATGGCAAGCAGCGTTGACCAATAAGTGCTATAGTAAATTCAGTGCAAGAGTGGCAGCAATGGATTTGAATCCATGGGTGAAGATGATGTATCTGTACTACCTTTATTATCTGCCTTCTACCTCTGCAATATTTCTGGGAAAGCCCACCAACTATAAGCTGGTCTGACCCATAAGGGTTTCTGTCCTCATCAGAGTACGGGCTAATCCTAATTGCCAAATGACCCTATACTAATGCCTTCCATCTTTAGCTTCTTGCATTTTGAGAAAACTTTGTCACATGCCATCAATGCTCTCTCCGTGCTAAATCCAACTCGTTCCAGTTTGAAGATGCAAGTTGGGGGGTGTCTGAGTATCCAAGTTGTTGTGTGCAGATTTAGATTCCTTATATATAGATTTCTCGATTTATGCCTTTATATAGGAACAATTCACATTGCCCTCATTTGGACATAGAAATCCGGCCCTTATTTAGACATTGTCCGTACAAACCAAATGCAGGCATGGCCACCTACATCCGTCCATCCACGTCACAATGAATTCTTGGAAACCAGACCCATAAGCCTTTAGGAATTTCCCTCAGCTTGAATATTGATTTCTCCAAGAACTCATTAAGTATGCATGAACATCAATTCCTTAGGGGTTCATTCATGACGTTCCTCTGCCCGACTTTTACATCAATACTGGCATTCCTAGACACCTTCAAGGTATAAATATACCAGCACTTACCCTGGCAAATTGCGGTTCCCGGAGGATTCGATCCAACCCAGACTACGCGGTTCGCCACGGCAAGTTCGGAAGGAGATCGAGTTCCAGCCTGATGCACTGAGGCTGCCAACCTCCTCGCACAGAATCCAGCTCCAGTGCTCTCTGACTTCCCTTGCGGGGGGTTAGACTATCGAGTCCAGAAAAGAGATTCCAACCTCTCTCATTCTAAGGTATGGAGAGACTAGAACTTAGAGAAACTTTTGGCAACTCTTGGCTAAACTAAAATATAGCTAGCTATACTTTAGAAATGGCACCTGCTTCAAACCTCATACTGCACTTAGGTTAGGTACACTGGGGTAGAAACAATTTAGAAGCATCAGATGAGTATCACATTTTAGCTTGTGTTATTTATGTATGTATGTTTATTAATATATGTCATAGCTACAAACCATGCTTTTGCAGTATTATTTTATCTTACTGCTAACCTCGTACATATTGTACTTCGCAGTCTGTCTTATGATTGTAGCTATTCATATCTCTTGCATGAGAAATAAGACTGTTCAATAAACCCTTTTATTGAAACGCCCGTCTCTCTTTTCTGGTCAACTCTGTAGAAACGAAGCACGCACATGTTGACTGAGTGAAACTTATCTATTGTTTCCACGATTCTGAGACTGTTCCAATTCTAAAAGGAAACAAAGTTGTCATGTTTATGCGGTTGTCAGAGACTAATCTCTTCTTGTATATTCAAGAAGTTGCTAATGACCTCCGAGTTAGCTGGCACACACAAGTTATTAAGTTTAATATACTCGATAGAGATATACTGACCTTAGTCCTATGTGAAGTCTATTGTGGATGTTGTTCCAATGCGCAGAGCCTATCAGGGATATAGGAACTACACTACACAGTAGGCCATATCTCGAACTGTGCGAGCATATATCCCTTTGAAAATAAGGCAAACAGGCTGGGGTATATTACCTAAGTTCTCTAAAATAATTAGACGAACAAACGTCCTGTGGGTCTCATTCACCGGCACTTTTACTTTGACAGCGTGAAAACTCAATTTCTAATTTGCATCATACACAATGTTATTGAGAAAGGGTAAAGGACACAATATCTTTTATGATGATTGTTTTCACATCTTAAATTGAAGATGTGAAAACAATCTTCACACAAGATATTGTGTCCTGTATCCCTTTTCAATAACATGGTTATGATACAAGTTAATAATTGAGTTTGCACCCTTTCAAAACAAGTAGAAATGTTGGTGAATAAGTCCCATTGGATATTTGTTTGACTTAATAAACTTACGACGGTTCTCAATGACAATCAGGGTGGTCCTTGTGTAGTATACATAAGTTCCCTAACAAGCACTTCAAAAACCAGTCAAGACTAACTTTTTGCTAAACAGGGTACTCCGTGACAATGTCGCATGTTCTGTCCACCAGTATGTGCAGTGTGGGGACTATAATGCACTTGGCAAAGAGAACAACTACCATGTTGTGAAAGCAGATAAAGGTGTTGAGAAGACAATGATTTCCTGAAGTAGAGGAACAAATATTCTGCGGCTGCTTGCCTAGCGAAGGAGTGGCACACAAACAGTAGGTATCCATTCACACAAATTGAAAAGTTTCCCTATAGGCAGCTCCACCTCAGTCAATTTCCCAGTATTTTGCTTTAGTATGATACAACATAAACCAAGTAGGAAAATAGAAGGCAGGATTTCTTGGGCACTGGGGACAGTAAACATGAGTCTCCTGCCCCTTTCCCTGCATCGAGCAGACTTTACAATGACAACATGGTTGCTCCTTTTTGGGTGTTACAAGAATTTTAACAACAAAGTGTTGCTCCTGCAGTCTTTGCACATCCTCCAGAACACATGAAGTGAAGGCTGCTGCTTCTGTAGCAGAGAGACTTTCAACCACAGACAACTGATAGTCAAGGAAAGACACGAGTCTTCCTGTGGTGGTCTGACGATAAACAATATATGCATTGTATGTTGCCATCTGGATCAGGTGAGTAAACAGTTTCTTATACCAAGTGCGAGTTTTACGACTCGCATTGTATGGCTGAAGAACCTGGTCGTTCTTTTCCACTCCACCCATGTACTTGTTGCAATCAAGTATACAGGTGGGCTTCTGGACTTCGGCTATCTGACCCTAAACCGTAACGGAGAAAGTGCTCTCGGCACGATTTCTAGTGAACACGTACACTTCACGCCTATCTGAGAACTTGAATGCGAGCAGTTCGTTGGAATGCAACGCAGTTCTCTGGCATTTCTGGAGCTTCTTGCAAACAAGCTCCTGTGGGAATCCTTTGCGTTGACAATGAATTGTACCGCAGGCCAGAGTGCCAGCTTTGTAGATCTCACAGAACAGCTCTACTCCTGTATATAAATTGTCCACATAAAGGTTATAACCTTTGTGAAAGAGTGGCTGGAAAAGCTCCCATACAATCTTTCTTGTGACCCTTAGCGTGGGAGCACAACCTACAGCATTTAGAGTTGTGTCCTTTCCTGTATACACTCACAAGCTGTACACACAGCCAGTCGAGCTATCACACAGCATGTTCAGCTTGATGCTACAGCGAGCGCGTTTGCTCAGAATGTACTGCCTGAACAGCAGCCGCCCTTTGTACAAGATCAAGGTCTCATCGATGGCTACATTCTTTCCAGGAGTATAAACCTTTGGAAACCTGGCAGACAAATGCTCCACGACAGGCTGAATTGTGAACAACCTCTCATGGTCTTTATGGTCCCGGGGCAATGCAGCAGAATTATCATTGAAATGCAGCATGCGCTGCAATAGCAAAAAAATGATCTCTGCTCATGTATGGTACGAATATGGGGGGTAACTAAACCGTGTCAGTAGACCAGTAGTAGAGCAAGGTTGGTTTATGCACTACCCCCATTTTAAGCGTGAGGCCCAGAAATATTTTCAATTCCCCTAATGAAGTGGAGTCCACTTACATGCCCTAGAATGAGGCCCCGGAGTGCCTCCGTGCTCCCTCAGAAATTGTTCAGCACGCAAATTTGTTTGCTTCACAATTTCATTAAAGAAGTCAACAGCTAAACACAGGTGGATGTAGTCAATTGGCAAAAAATTTGCAGTATTAACTCCTGCTCTCTGGGTTGCTCTAACCTGCTACTGGTGTTCCGCTGCACAGACTGTGCTTGCAAAGGGACAGTACAACTGACATAGTCTTCTTCAGAATTGCTGGATGATGAGTCGTCCTATGGAACTGTGTTGACTGAAAAATCACTCCCAGATTCTGCTTCATTGTCCTCTCCCTTTGATGCGGTCTCAGTATCTGCTGCCTCAGTCTCTGATCCTGCCTCGGAGCAGGACTCTAAAACCAGATTTTGCACCTGTGCAGCATTCTTCCAATGATAAGCCATCTCTGCTACTGCCTAAAACTTTCCTTTTAAAACACTATCCTACGTAGAAGGCAGATAGGTTGTTGATTTCAAAGTATAGGTGGGTATGTGTGTGAGTAATATGTGCAACAGTCAGGAATGGTGGTCACTTTAAATTGCCTCTCCAAAAAACAATAAGGGAGACAGAAGACGACACAGAATTACTTCACCTTGTTACATACCCATCATCGCATCCTTGAGCGCTGGTGGCTGCCAGCTCAACAATCATTTGGTGCCCCCCCTCCCATGACCTCCAATAAACATCTGTTATTCAGTGCCAAGATGCCTCTGGGTGAACATGTGCTTTACAAATGCACACTAGGACCACCTTTTATTCCCTCACTACTATCCTTCATCTCTCTCAATACATTTAATTTGTTTCAAACGTTTCTAATGCTTGGCTTTACTAATCCACTTAGCTATCCACATAATACAGATCTGTTCTTTCTACCATGCCCTCTACGTTACTTTATGGCATCAAAACTGCCACTATACAAAAGTCAGATATGTCCCTATAGCAGAAAAAAATCATAACTCTGCAGCAGTATCACACTTTACTGCCTTTCGTGTAACATCAAAGAAACTCGTATAGTTCTTTCATCATTTCAGAACGGAAGCATTTTCAATATGATATGCAACAAAGTCAGAGTTGTTGTTTATGTTATGCATCTTACAAGCAATGACAAAGACAATAGTACTGGGAGATTAGAGATTAAGAGATTGAGAGAGAGAGATTGAGAGAGAGAGATTGAGAGAGAGAGATTGAGAGAGAGAGATTGAGAGAGAGAGATTGAGAGATTGAGAGATTGAGAGATTAAGAGATTAAGAGATTGAGAGAGAGAGATTGAGAGATTAAGAGATTAAGAGAGATTGAGAGAGAGAGATTGAGAGATTAAGAGAGATTGAGAGAGAGAGATTGAGAGATTGAGAGATTGAGAGATTGAGAGATTGAGAGATTGAGAGATTGAGAGATTGAGAGAGAGATTGAGAGATTAAGAGAGATTGAGAGAGAGAGATTGAGAGATTGAGAGATTGAGAGATTGAGAGATTGAGAGAGAGATTGAGATTGAGATTGAGAGATTGAGAGATTGAGAGAGAGATTGAGATTGAGATTGAGATTGAGAGATTGAGATTGAGATTGAGATTGAGAGATTGAGAGATTGAGAGATTGAGAGATTGAGAGATTGAGAGATTAAGAGATTGAGAGAGAGAGATTGAGAGATTAAGAGATTGAGAGAGAGAGATTGAGAGATTGAGAGATTGAGAGAGAGAGATTGAGAGATTAAGAGATTGAGAGAGAGATTGAGAGATTAAGAGATTGAGAGAGAGAGATTGAGAGATTAAGAGATTGAGAGAGAGATTGAGAGATTAAGAGAGATTGAGAGAGAGATTGAGAGATTAAGAGAGATTGAGAGAGAGAGATTGAGAGATTAAGAGATTGAGAGAGAGAGATTGAGAGATTAAGAGAGATTGAGAGAGAGAGATTGAGAGATTAAGAGATTGAGAGAGAGAGATTGAGAGATTAAGAGAGATTGAGAGAGAGAGATTGAGAGATTGAGAGATTGAGAGATTGAGAGATTGAGAGATTGAGAGATTGAGAGATTGAGAGATTGAGAGAGAGATTGAGAGATTAAGAGAGATTGAGAGAGAGAGATTGAGAGATTGAGAGATTGAGAGATTGAGAGATTGAGAGAGAGATTGAGATTGAGATTGAGAGATTGAGAGATTGAGAGATTGAGAGAGAGATTGAGATTGAGATTGAGATTGAGAGATTGAGATTGAGATTGAGATTGAGAGATTGAGAGATTGAGAGATTGAGAGATTGAGAGATTGAGAGATTAAGAGATTGAGAGAGAGAGATTGAGAGATTAAGAGATTGAGAGAGAGAGATTGAGAGATTGAGAGATTGAGAGAGAGAGATTGAGAGATTAAGAGATTGAGAGAGAGATTGAGAGATTAAGAGATTGAGAGAGAGAGATTGAGAGATTAAGAGATTGAGAGAGAGATTGAGAGATTAAGAGAGATTGAGAGAGAGATTGAGAGATTAAGAGAGATTGAGAGAGAGAGATTGAGAGATTAAGAGATTGAGAGAGAGAGATTGAGAGATTAGAGAGATTGAGAGAGAGAGATTGAGAGAGAGAGAGAGATTGAGAGATTGAGAGATTAAGAGATTGAGAGAGAGAGATTGAGAGATTGAGATTGAGATTGAGAGATTGAGATTGAGAGATTGAGAGATTGAGATTGAGAGATTGAGAGAGAGATTGAGAGATTGAGAGATTGAGAGAGAGATTGAGAGATTGAGAGATTGAGATTGAGAGATTGAGATTGAGAGATTGAGATTGAGAGATTGAGATTGAGAGATTGAGATTGAGAGATTGAGATTGAGAGATTGAGAGATTGAGAGATTGAGAGATTGAGAGATTGAGAGATTTTGAGATTGAGAGAGAGATTGAGAGATTGAGAGATTGAGAGATTGAGAGAGAGATTGAGAGATTGAGAGATTGAGATTGAGAGATTGAGATTGAGAGATTGAGATTGAGAGATTGAGATTGAGAGATTGAGATTGAGAGATTGAGATTGAGAGATTGAGATTGAGAGATTGAGAGATTGAGATTGAGAGATTGAGAGATTGAGAGATTGAGAGATTGAGAGATTGAGAGATTGAGAGATTTTGAGATTGAGAGATTAAGAGATTGAGAGAGAGAGATTGAGAGATTGAGATTGAGATTGAGAGATTGAGATTGAGAGATTGAGAGATTGAGATTGAGAGATTGAGAGAGAGATTGAGAGATTGAGAGATTGAGAGAGAGATTGAGAGATTGAGAGATTGAGATTGAGAGATTGAGATTGAGAGATTGAGATTGAGAGATTGAGATTGAGAGATTGAGAGATTGAGAGATTGAGATTGAGAGATTGAGATTGAGAGATTGAGAGATTGAGAGATTGAGAGATTGAGAGATTGAGAGATTGAGAGATTGAGAGATTTGAGATTTTGAGATTGAGAGAGAGATTGAGAGATTGAGAGATTGAGAGATTGAGAGAGAGATTGAGAGATTGAGAGATTGAGAGATTTTGAGATTGAGAGAGAGATTGAGAGATTGAGAGATTGAGAGATTAAGAGATTGAGAGAGAGAGATTGAGAGATTGAGATTGAGATTGAGAGATTGAGATTGAGAGATTGAGAGATTGAGATTGAGAGATTGAGAGAGAGATTGAGAGATTGAGAGATTGAGAGAGAGATTGAGAGATTGAGAGATTGAGATTGAGAGATTGAGATTGAGAGATTGAGAGATTGAGAGATTGAGAGATTGAGAGATTGAGAGATTGAGAGATTTTGAGATTGAGAGAGAGATTGAGAGATTGAGAGATTGAGAGATTGAGAGAGAGATTGAGAGATTGAGAGATTGAGAGAGAGATTGAGAGATTGAGAGATTGAGAGATTGAGATTGAGAGATTGAGATTGAGAGATTGAGATTGAGAGATTGAGATTGAGAGATTGAGATTGAGAGATTGAGATTGAGAGATTGAGATTGAGAGATTGAGATTGAGAGATTGAGATTGAGAGATTGAGAGATTGAGAGATTGAGAGATTGAGAGATTGAGAGATTGAGAGATTGAGAGATTGAGAGATTGAGAGATTTTGAGATTTTGAGATTGAGAGAGAGATTGAGAGATTGAGAGATTGAGAGATTGAGAGAGAGATTGAGAGATTGAGATTGAGAGATTGAGATTGAGAGATTGAGATTGAGAGATTGAGATTGAGAGATTGAGATTGAGAGATTGAGATTGAGAGATTGAGATTGAGAGATTGAGATTGAGAGATTGAGATTGAGAGATTGAGAGATTGAGAGATTGAGAGATTGAGAGATTGAGAGATTGAGAGATTGAGAGATTGAGAGATTTGAGATTGAGAGAGAGATTGAGAGAGAGATTGAGAGATTGAGATTGAGAGATTGAGATTGAGAGATTGAGATTGAGAGATTGAGATTGAGAGATTGAGATTGAGAGATTGAGATTGAGAGATTGAGATTGAGAGATTGAGATTGAGATTGAGATTGAGAGATTGAGATTGAGAGATTGAGATTGAGATTGAGAGATTGAGAGATTGAGATTGAGAGATTGAGAGATTGAGAGATTGAGAGATTGAGAGATTGAGAGATTGAGAGATTGAGAGATTGAGAGATTGAGAGATTGAGAGATTGAGAGATTGAGAGATTGAGATTGAGAGATTGAGATTGAGAGATTGAGATTGAGAGATTGAGATTGAGAGATTGAGATTGAGAGATTGAGATTGAGAGATTGAGATTGAGAGATTGAGATTGAGAGATTGAGATTGAGAGATTGAGATTGAGAGATTGAGAGATTGAGAGATTGAGAGATTGAGAGATTGAGAGATTTTGAGATTGAGAGAGAGAGATTGAGATTGAGAGATTGAGATTGAGAGATTGAGATTGAGAGATTGAGATTGAGAGATTGAGAGATTGAGATTGAGAGATTGAGAGATTTTGAGATTGAGAGATTGAGATTGAGAGATTGAGATTGAGAGATTGAGATTGAGAGATTGAGATTGAGAGATTGAGATTGAGAGATTGAGATTGAGAGATTGAGAGATTGAGAGATTGAGAGATTGAGAGATTGAGAGATTTTGAGATTGAGAGAGAGATTGAGAGATTGAGAGATTGAGAGATTGAGATTGAGAGATTGAGAGATTGAGAGATTGAGAGATTGAGAGATTGAGATTGAGATTGAGAGATTGAGATTGAGAGATTGAGATTGAGAGATTGAGATTGAGAGATTGAGATTGAGAGATTGAGATTGAGAGATTGAGATTGAGAGATTGAGAGAGAGAGATTGAGATTGAGAGATTGAGATTGAGAGATTGAGATTGAGAGATTGAGATTGAGAGATTGAGATTGAGAGATTGAGATTGAGAGATTGAGAGATTGAGATTGAGAGATTGAGAGATTGAGAGATTGAGATTGAGAGATTGAGATTGAGAGATTGAGATTGAGAGATTGAGATTGAGAGATTGAGATTGAGAGATTGAGATTGAGAGATTGAGATTGAGAGATTGAGATTGAGAGATTGAGAGAGAGAGATTGAGAGAGAGAGATTGAGAGAGAGAGATTGAGAGAGAGAGATTGAGAGAGAGAGATTGAGATTGAGAGATTGAGAGATTGAGAGATTGAGATTGAGAGATTGAGAGATTGAGAGATTGAGAGATTGAGAGATTGAGATTGAGAGATTGAGATTGAAAGAGAGGGATTGAGATTGAGAGAGAGATTGAGATTGAGATGAGATTGAGATTGAGATTGAGAGATTGAGAGAGAGAGATTGAGAGAGAGAGATTGAGAGAGAGAGATTGAGATTGAGAGATTGAGAGAGAGAGAGATTGAGAGAGAGAGATTGAGATTGAGAGAGAGAGATTGAGATTGAGAGATTGAGATTGAGAGATTGAGATTGAGAGATTGAGAGATTGAGATTGAAAGAGAGGGATTGAGATTGAGAGAGAGATTGAGATTGAGATTGAGATTGAGAGATTGAGATTGAGATTGAGATTGAGATTGAGAGATTGAGATTGAAAGAGAGGGATTGAGATTGAGAGAGAGATTGAGATTGAGATTGAGATTGAGATTGAGAGATTGAGAGAGAGAGATTGAGAGAGAGAGATTGAGAGAGAGAGATTGAGATTGAGAGATTGAGAGAGAGAGATTGAGAGAGAGAGATTGAGATTGAGAGAGAGATTGAGAGATTGAGAGAGAGATTGAGATTGAGATTGAGATTGAGAGATTGAGAGAGAGAGATTGAGAGAGAGAGATTGAGAGATTGAGAGATTGAGAGATTGAGAGATTGAGATTGAGATTGAGATTGAGATTGAGAGATTGAGAGATTGAGAGATTGAGAGAGAGAGATTGAGAGAGAGAGATTGAGAGAGAGAGATTGAGAGAGAGAGATTGAGAGAGAGAGATTGAGAGAGAGAGATTGAGAGAGAGAGATTGAGATTGAGAGATTGAGAGAGAGAGATTGAGAGAGAGAGATTGAGAGAGAGAGATTGAGATTGAGAGATTGAGATTGAGAGATTGAGAGATTGAGAGATTGAGAGATTGAGATTGAGAGATTGAGAGATTGAGAGATTGAGAGATTGAGAGATTGAGATTGAGAGATTGAGATTGAAAGAGAGGGATTGAGATTGAGAGAGAGATTGAGATTGAGATTGAGATTGAGATTGAGAGATTGAGAGAGAGAGATTGAGAGAGAGAGATTGAGAGAGAGAGATTGAGATTGAGAGATTGAGAGAGAGAGAGATTGAGAGAGAGAGATTGAGATTGAGAGATTGAGAGAGAGAGATTGAGAGAGAGAGATTGAGATTGAGAGAGAGATTGAGAGATTGAGAGAGAGATTGAGAGATTGAGAGAGAGATTGAGATTGAGATTGAGATTGAGAGATTGAGAGATTGAGATTGAGAGAGAGAGATTGAGAGATTGAGAGATTGAGATTGAGAGATTGAGATATTGAGAGATTGAGAGAGAGAGATTGAGAGAGAGAGATTGAGAGAGAGAGATTGAGATTGAGAGATTGAGAGAGAGAGATTGAGAGAGAGAGATTGAGATTGAGAGATTGAGAGAGAGAGATTGAGAGAGAGAGATTGAGATTGAGAGATTGAGATTGAGAGATTGAGATTGAGAGATTGAGAGATTGAGAGATTGAGAGATTGAGAGATTGAGAGATTGAGAGATTGAGAGATTGAGAGATTGAGATTGAGAGATTGAGATTGAAAGAGAGGGATTGAGATTGAGAGAGAGATTGAGATTGAGATTGAGATTGAGATTGAGAGATTGAGAGAGAGAGATTGAGAGAGAGAGATTGAGAGAGAGAGATTGAGATTGAGAGATTGAGAGAGAGAGAGATTGAGAGAGAGAGATTGAGATTGAGAAAGAGAGATTGAGATTGAGATTGAGATTGAGAGATTGAGAGATTGAGATTGAAAGAGAGGGATTGAGATTGAGAGAGAGATTGAGATTGAGATTGAGATTGAGATTGAGATTGAGAGATTGAGAGAGAGAGATTGAGAGATTGAGAGATTGAGAGAGAGAGATTGAGATTGAGAGATTGAGATTGAGATTGAGAGATTGAGATTGAAAGAGGGATTGAGATTGAGAGAGATTGAGATTGAGATTGAGATTGAGATTGAGAGATTGAGAGAGAGAGATTGAGAGAGAGAGATTGAGAGATTGAGATTGAGAGATTGAGAGATTGAGAGATTGAGATTGAGAGAGAGGGATTGAGATTGAGAGAGAGATTGAGATTGAGATTGAGATTGAGATTGAGATTGAGATTGAGAGATTGAGAGATTAAGAGATTGAGAGAGAGAGATTGAGAGATTAAGAGAGATTGAGAGAGAGAGATTGAGAGATTGAGAGATTGAGAGATTGAGAGATTGAGAGATTGAGAGATTGAGAGAGAGAGATTGAGATTGAGAGATTGAGAGATTGAGATTGAGAGATTGAGATTGAGAGATTGAGATTGAGAGATTGAGATTGAGAGATTGAGAGATTGAAAGATTTTGAGATTGAGAGATTGAGAGATTGAGAGATTGAGATTGAGAGATTGAGAGATTGAGAGATTGAGAGATATTGAGAGATTGAGAGATATTGAGAGATTGAGATTGAGATTGAGATTGAGAGATTGAGAGAGAGAGATTGAGAGAGCGAGATTGAGAGAGAGAGATTGAGATTGAGAGATTTTGAGATTGAGAGATTGAGAGATTGAGAGATTGAGAGATTGAGAGATTGAGAGATTGAGAGAGAGAGATTGAGATTGAGATTGAGAGATTGAGATTGAAAGAGAGGGATTGAGATTGAGAGAGAGATTGAGATTGAGATTGAGAGATTGAGAGAGAGAGATTGAGAGAGAGAGATTGAGAGAGAGAGATTGAGATTGAGAGATTGAGAGATTGAGAGATTGAGAGAGAGAGATTGAGATTGAGAGATTGAGATTGAGAGATTGAGATTGAGAGATTGAGAGATTGAGATTGAGAGATTGAGATTGAGAGAGAGATTGAGATTGAGATTGAGATTGAGAGATTGAGAGATTGAGAGATTGAGAGATTGAGATTGAGAGATTGAGAGATTGAGAGATTGAGAGATTGAGAGATTGAGAGATTGAGAGATTGAGAGATTGAGAGATTGAGAGATTGAGAGATTGAGAGATTGAGAGATTGAGAGATTGAGAGATTGAGATTGAGATTGAGATTGAGAGATTGAGAGATTGAGAGATTGAGAGATTGAGAGATTGAGAGATTGAGATGGAAAGAGAGGGATTGAGATTGAGAGAGAGATTGAGAGAGAGAGATTGAGATTGAGAGATTGAGATTGAGAGATTGAGATTGAGAGATTGAGATTGAGAGAGAGAGATTGAGAGATTGAGATTGAGAGATTGAGATTGAGAGATTGAGATTGAGAGATTGAGATTGAGAGATTGAGAGATTGAGATTGAGAGATTGAGAGATTGAGATTGAGAGATTGAGAGAGAGAGATTGAGATTGAGATTGAGATTGAGAGATTGAGATTGAAAGAGAGGGATTGAGATTGAGAGAGAGATTGAGATTGAGATTGAGATTGAGAGAGAGATTGAGAGAGAGAGATTGAGAGGTAGAGGTAGAGGTAGAGGTAGAGGTAGAGGTAGAGGTAGAGGTAGAGGTAGAGGTAGAGGTAGAGATAGAGGTAGAGATAGAGATAGATACTGGCATTTTCCATAGGAAAAACGTTAGCGCCGATTAAGGATTCTACAAAAATGTTCCAACCTTTTGGCCAGCTCCAGTCCGCTCCTATCCTGAAAATTTCACGGTGATTCGTCAAGCGGGGGCAGAGAAAAAAGGGGGGTCCCAAACCACATTTTCCCCATGCATTTTCCCATAGGACCGGTTGACGCAGCTACAGCCCGAACTGCTGAACGGAATTACACCAAATTTGGCAAAGAGGTAGTCCTCAGTTCAGACTCGTGCCTTTTGCTTAAATGGTGTAAATCCGTTCAGTAGTTCCTGAGAAAATTTGAGGTAAAAAGATAGATATATCTGGGCGGAGCCTAACCACACATCTCATCGTGAGATCTGATTGGCTGTCAGTACTTCATCCAAGAAGTGTTGGCAGCCATCTTGGGACCAATATACATGATAGCACCTCATTAAAAAGCATTACAGTTAATAGAAGGTTTTAAGACTTTAGTTACATTATAAATCATTTGTTGATGGTACCATACTCATTTTAGGAATAGTGGTGTGTTCTAAGGTGATTTTACCATGTGAAAAAGCCTTCTGCTGTGATATCATGAATCATGTTTGAGAGAAAACAATTTTCTCATGCTTTTCCCACAGAGGTTTGGAAGGTGATCTACAAGCTAACAGAGCATATTTTCTGTAAATTCACATTATCTTTCTCAGTCATGTGAGAATGAAGTCTGAAATTCTCAGTAAAACATGTACATCCAACAAGGGCAGAGACTGTCAGTTGATTCCTTTGTGTTCTACTGCAGCTTCCCAGAGTGTTCTAAAGAACAACTAGAGCGCTAACAGTCCTACTTGTGACAAACGTATTGCACACCTGAAGCCATCTTGATTGGAATAAAGTGCTAACTCTTAAAACATTTAATTTAAAAAGGAACAAAATGAGGGGGTTCATTTTGCCATAGAAAGTATGATTAGTGCTGCAGAAAGAAAAATTAGGGCACATTTTGAGTGACTTCTCAAATCCTCTTTGTTAGACCTGACATCCTTGGCGTGGGTTTTTCCCCTATCTTTTGCCTCTGCTACCTGGATTTTTGATGCTGTGATGGATTTCGTTTTGCTGGTTTAGATGCTTTGGACACTCTGCCACTGCTAATCAGTGCCAGAGTGTAAGTGCTCCCTGTGTAAAATATCGTATTGATTGGATATACCTGATTGGCATATCTGTATCACCATGAAGTCCCTAGTAAAGTGCACTGTGTGTGCCAGGGCTGGTGATGACAGATGCTACTAGTGGGTCTGCAGCGCTGATTGCGCCACCCACCTGTGTAGCTCTAAAACCGTGTCTCAGGCCTGCCGCCGCAGGCCTGCCTGCAGTCCCCGGACTGCCATGTCCTCCTGGCCAGTGTCCATACTGACCGGGCCTAACCCTTCCCTTTTTATACACGTCAGTCATCCCTATGGAAGGCCCAAGGTACCCCCCTGGGCAGGGTGCAGTGTATGTAGAAGGTAGAGCATGTACTAGTGCAGGTAACATGTTCTGGTAGTGAACAACGGCCATTTTGTGTGTTCACTGCTGCAAGGTTATCTTGTTACATAGGCTAACATGGGGGAGGCTGGTGCCAATGGCTAGCCGCCTATCTTCTCATAGTTACAAGATAAGACATGAGTGTTTGATATCCCTGAGCTCAGCATTTAATAACACATCTTTTAGGAGAGGTTGTTTTTAAATCCTGAGTTGGAGAATAGTACTCTTTAGAGAGTAGCTGTTCTCTTGTCTGACCCTTCTGTGTGCCTGGGCGCGCTTGTGGATTGACTGTCTGGTTTGAGAGTGACAGGGGCTGGGGATCCCCCGGGAGGTTGGCTGAGTCAGCCCTCTGCTGAATAGCGACATTTGCAAGGAGAGTGGAGGGAGGAGATAGCACCTGGGATTGAATAGGGCTGTGCCTGCCTGCCACTCTGCTGGCTCCACCTCCTGCTGGGCAGCTGACGACTCTGCCCCTCACTCTGAAAAGAATGTAGAGGCCAGGAAAACAAAGTGCTCCAGCAACACCCAGAACTGGATCAGACCGGGCTCAGGACCCACTTGCACAAAGACTTCAAAGACTTCTAGGGGTATAAGTACACGACCACTGACAACAGATTTTTAGATTCGACCATCGAGAGGAACCTCTGCTGAAAGACGGACCGCTGAAGAACTAAAGGAAGATTGCCGTGCTGTGTGCTCTAAAGGCTGACCTGTTCTGCTGTACAACTGAAGCTGAGGAGGAGAAGGGGTCTTGCTGTGTGCTGACTCTATCCACTTGACCAAACAAGACTTTGCTCTGTGCTGTGTCTTCAACTGAATCTCCAAGGGCCTGAGAAGAGCTGGCCTCCTGTTTCGCAACCCAGGGATAGAAAGGTTGCCAAGAACTCAAGACTCTGCTGTGTCCCACCTGCGCTGCTGTGTGCCGCAGGGACCGTGGACTGTTCTACCAAGCTTCTCAACATCTGCCTGTGAAGTGGGCTGGCTGCTCTCTGTCTTGCTGGAGAGTGCCGCACTGATCCGGGCCTGACACCGGTTGCCGCATCAAGAAGATCGACGTGCTCATCGGCACGTGCCTTGCCGCGACCCGGAGGCCTGAAGCAGATCGAGAGTCGTATTTCCCTGCTCTACGAAGCCGCGCTGTGAGTGGCTGACTCCGGTGACGTCGACATCGTCACTGGGGGCTCGTCGAGGGAGTTGTGGAATCCTTGCACCGAACAGCCCGAGGAGCGCTTGTACAACGAGTGCAGCGACACCGCCGGAGCAACGTAGCTGCCTAAACATCAAGAGCCTACAAACTGATTCATTCTCAGTGAGTATCGAATCACACAAGAGACTAGAGACTATCGTCTTACGATCCCGACCAACCCAGAAAGCGAATATTGTGTAACCCTGTGATGCTTGATTTCAACTGCGGAAACTAGATAAAGATATATTATTTTTGATATAACTCACCTGTGTGGTCTAAGTTTGTGGTGTGCGGCGGGGGGATCATTGTGGTGTCTACGTGCAAATACCTTACACATTGCCTTGGGGATAAGCCGGTCTGCTCGAGCCAAGCTACCTAGAGGGTGAGCAGGGGTTATCTACCGTGTGTGTCCTTGTACCCTGACTAGAAGCAAGGGTCCCTATTTGGTCTAAGGTGTATACCTCTGCCAACTAGAGACCCCCAGATCTAACACTCTATTTCATTAAACAATTCTGACATGCAGACTGAAACATGCACTTTCAATACCAGCAGCAGAATTCCCTGGTGAGCAGTAGCTTTACTACAGTGATCTAATGAGCAACTAGAGTGCTAACATTCTGAATTTATGGAAAATGTGTGACACATCTGAATGCCTTCTTGATGGAATCAAAGTAAAAAACTGAAAGTATTTCCTACTGTGGAGACTGTAGTAAATGAGGAAATTAGGAAACTTCATAACAAATAAGTCTCCCAAAATGGCCACCAGAGACAAAAGAGCCCAAATGTAGCGCAAATATCACTCAGATGTAGCCCAAGTATAGCCCAATGACAGAATGTCCCAGAGTGTTCTTAAGAACAACTAGAGCGCTTACTGTTTTACTTATGACAAAAGTATGGCACACCTGAAGCCATCTTGATTGGAATAAACTGGTAACACTTAAAACATTTAATTTAAAAAGGAACACAATGAGGGGATTCATTTTGCCATAGAAATTATGATCAGTGCTGAAGAAAGAAAAATGAGGGCACATTTTGAGCGACTTCTCAAATCCTCTTCTATTTCATTAAAAAATCTGATATGCAGACTGAAACATGCACTTTTAATACCAGCAGCAGACTTCCGTGGTGAGCAGTAGCTTTACTACAGTGATCTAATGAGCAACTAGAGTGCTAACATTCAGAATTTATGGCAAATGTGTGATATATCTGAATACCTTCTTGATGGAATCAAAGTAAAAAAAACTGAAAGCATTTCCTACTGAGGAGACTGCAGTAAATGAGGAAATTAGGAAACTTCATAACAAATAAATCTCCCAAGATGGCCACCAGAGACAAAAGAGCCCAAATGTAGCACAAATATCACCCAGATGTAGCCCACATGTAGCTCAATGACAGAAGTGTGCAAAACACTTATTTTCTGTGTATTTGCAGTTTTATATAGTGCAGACTTGTCAGGTATTGGAGTGCTTTACATGAGCATTGGTTACATCACACAAGATCAAATTCATTTTGGTTGTAGACATGGGGAGATTAAGTGATTTGACCAGAATCACAGAATGTTGAGCTGAAGCAGAAACTCCAACCTGGTTCCCCAGTTGCAAAGTCTGCAGCTCAGGAAGTAACACCACATCCTCTCCCCTAAGTGCAACATTTAATCAAGTGGTTAACTGGATAAAAAAACAAAGATTACAAATAATTTAAAAGTTCTTAGTCGCTATTTGAAAACTCAGAAAATATGTCCTCATTTTAGTTTTTTAGAGCACTAACCATAATTTTGATGCAAATAAGACCCTCTCATATATGTAATTTCTAAAGGAAATGCTCTAGGTATTACAGTTTCGATTACATCAAGATAACGTTTGGCGTTCCACACTTTTGTAATAAATATAGAATGTTAGCAATCTAGTTGTTCATTGGGATACTGTTGAGAGGAAGAGGCCAGGGGCCCGGACTCTGAAAACTTAAGGCAGGTAGGAGAGTGCAGAGGAAACAATTTGACCACACTGGGCAGGCAGGAAGGAAGGGCAGTGGCAGCACAACAGACTATGGAGGGCAGTGGAAAGGGGGGCAGGGGCAACAAACCAACAATACAGGACTGGCAAGAGAGGCCGTGGCAATATAATAGACCATTGTGGGCAGAAGGAAGAGGCAGTGGTAGTGCAACCATACATGCCAACAGACCCGTTTCAGCCAGGAAACATCCAATGTTTTTAAGCTCAAATGGGCTTTTTTTGATCTGTCTCCTGTCTACAATCTCCTCTTTTTCAATGTAACTCAAAGGGGAAAATCAATACCCCAGTTTTTTTTCAAAATCTCCCTCTTACCAAGTTCAAAATGTTCGCAAGTATGGTACATTGGATCATGGCAGGCAGGAGGAATTTGGGTATGGACATGGACTCGGATAACGGAGGACAGGAGCGACATGGAGAGGTGCACCAAACTGATCCTACAGGGCAGGCATCAGGGTTTGCAGCAGCACAATACACCACACAAGGCATGTGGGACGGGAGTGCAGCACAACAATCCATAGAAAGCAATAGGGAGGGGACAGGACCATGCACATGGACAACAGAGAACAGAGGGGAACGAGGCAATGGTAGCTAGCTGACCATAATGGACAGACAGGAGAGAAAGCTGCAGCATAACAGACCATAAAGGGCAGGAGGGACGGATCAGGGGCATTACAATGGAACAGACAAGCCAGGAGGGAGGGAATAGGGGTCTGCACATGGAAACAGAGAGCTGGGGGCAAGAGGGCAGGGCAGGAGCAGCGGGATGACCATGGAGGTCAGGCAGGATGGGCACTAGAAACAGGACACACCATGGAGAGCAACAGTGAGACTATGATGGCATACACACAGACCATGGAGGAAAGGTAGAGGGGGTCAGGGGCAGCTAGCTGACCACACAGGGAAGATGGGAGGGGCCATGGCAGCACAGAAGACCATGCATGGCAAGCCGGAGGGTTAGTGGCAGCACAATGGCTATGATGGGCAAAAAGGAGGGTGCAGGGACATGCACAAAGGATCATTGAGGATAGAAGGGAGGGTCAGGACCTGGGCACAGACAATAGAGTTCAGGGGAAGGGGCCTCACAACAGACCGCGCGGGGCAGGCCGGAGGAGCAGTTGCAGCACAACAGACCAGGGAGGGCAGAAGGGCGTGGCAGTAAAATGGAACATGGAGGACAGGAGGAAGGGGATAGGGGAATGGCATGTAGACAGGCAGGGTGGAGGTGGCAGGGACAGGTTACAGTCATCTGACAATGCTAGGCAGGTGGGAGGGGAGTGGCAGCTCAACAGAACACTCAGTAGATAGGAGTGGCAGGTCCATGGAACATGGTGGGCAAAAAGGATGGAGCAGGGGCATGCACAAATACATCGTAGAGCAGGGGTAAGGAGAATAGGGGCAGCAAGCTAAGCACAGAGGCTAAGCAGGAGGTCAATGATGGGCCATAGAATTGGGCAATGGAGGGCAGGAGGAGTGGACTGGTACATCATGCTAAATGGAGGGCAGTGGCAGCACATCAGACCATGAATGGCAGGAGGGAGGAGGCTAGTCCATGGATTCAGACAACAGAGGATAGGGAGGAGGTGGACGGGGCAGCAAGCTAACTGTTCAGAGAAGGTGGGTATTAGGAACTTTGTTTTTAAAATGTGTGTCTGTGCGAACTACTTAAAATATGGACAAGTATGCAGCATAATCTCCAGGGCCGGCTTTAGGGCGGTGCGACCGGTGCCACCGCACCAGGTGCTGGCTTCCTGGGTGCGCCGTGTTTGCAAGTTTATTATGTTTTTGAAGCACCTGCTGCAGTGTTTGCCTCCAGCAATTGCCAGGCCTCACAAAGATGTCAAAATAACTCGTGTGATTAATTATCTACCTGGAGAGAGCTCAGTGTTTTGTATAGTTGAGGTTTTGACCTCTGTGAAGTTAGTGTAGACGGTTAATATGCCTGCTGCAAAGAACGTGTACCAAGTCGATTTCAGAGTGCATATAATGTGAATGTGCAGGTTACTGCTTTTAAAAGAGACATCCTTTTGTTACTTGCAATTTATAACTTAAAGTCCTAATATTCAACAGTGAGCTATTAACTTTCATCACAGAACTGCATACACACTGCAAAGCATACATTAGAACATTGATTAATGTTGCATAAAGGGTTAATTTGACTAGAAATGGATTCTTATTATTAAAGAAAACTCCCAACTATGCTGTTTCTTTTTCGAGTGTGTGCTTCTCCACACCAAGCACTCTTAAACTATACTGCCTACCAGTATGGAGGACATGTGACTCCTACACTTTTAGTCCTTTGGCTTATGTAAACATTTCCTATACTCGGATTTAAAACACGTATGATTGATTGTCTCTGTGTAATGTGTGTGTGATGCAAAGTGCTCTGACACCCTACACTGGTATGAGTGGCGCTATATAACTAATTCAATGTAAACGAGTGTGTGGTTATGGAGACTGTTAAAGGGTGCTAGTGAGAGAATCAGTGGTGGAGGTGGACATTGGGGGGGGCGCCAACAAACATTGTCGCACAGAGCGCCACCAGCGCTAAAGCCGGCCCTGATAATCTCACTTTTATGCAGGAAGAAGAGGACGTTTGTGACTGACTCCAGGCTCACTTGGCAGAAACACCCCCTGACCCTCCACCTCCATCGCAAAATGTAATGCCCGTGAAAAGGGTAGGTGGACGCAGTGTTAAATGGAACATATTCCTGAGAGCACGATTGAAAATGAAAACTAGATATAGTATATGGTATAAACTATGCACCAAAAATTGTGATACAAGATTAACCGGGGCGTGAAATATAATATGCAATACATTGTGTGCAATGACAGATTCATTGGAGAGCACGAGATAGCACAGGCACTAGCGTGTGCTATGCGATATGCGCCTTGGAGTGTAAAATGCACAGGGCAGTGTTGTGTAACCTAACTAGTCTCTAAAGTTGTAATATAAAATATGTGCTGGGGAGTGTAACGTTGCATTTGCACTGTGACAAAGATATGGATCCCAGATTGTAATATGTATGGCATAGCGCTGTGCGTTATAACATAGGCATCGAGGAAGGAACGTTAGATGGGGCAATATAACCCGTGCGAAGGCAAGTGTGGCATGACATTCACGGGGTGGTGTTACAGTGCACATGGGCTAGAGAGTGTCATAGCCTACACACTAGCTGGTGAAATACAATACAGAGGTGTGTAGCACTCGGCGGGCACTGGTGGGTGTAACACAGCATTGGGCTCAGCCAGGAGCACGCCGTGACTCTCAAGTGATGTTTGTCTCCTTTCCAGAGAGTAAAATAAAAAGTATTACACATCCGGCGGTGGATGTGTGTTTTATTAACCGTGAGGGGGGGGGGGGGTTTCTTGCATAGTTTGGTCGAATTTTTGTCGAATCTCCTTTGAATGGCTTGGTGTGCGTGTGTATTAAATGTGCCCGTCAATAGCTACCCATGTTTGTATAAATAAACGACAAGGGTGTCTACTTGGAGAGTACCCACCGGCGGGGGCGCCGGGATTAGGCACGGTAGGGCATCAGACACGTCGGAGCTTCACTAGCGGTGTTAATACATTCCACATGGATTCATTGTATGCATAGTCGCCTTTTAATGAATATCACGCAAATCGTCATGGTGATAGGTACATACAGTTTGTCCAGCATGTCCTAGGTGTTTCTATAAATATATATTTTTTAAAAATAAATAAAAAAACAAGGGCAGGCCCCGGGGGATGGGGTCCCCGGGGCCATGGGTGGCCTGAGGAGGGGGGCAACGCAGGCCCCTCCTAAATATATATATATATTTTTTTTTTTTTAAAAAGGCCATGACCCGGGGGTTTGGGTCCCCGGGGCCGATTAAGTCCTTGGGAGGGGGGCCACGCAGCCCCCTTCCAAATTTTTTTTTCAACAAAAAAAATTAGGGTGCAGGCCCTGGGGGATGGGGTCCCCAGGGCCAATAAATTAGAAGAAGGGGGGGGCACACAGCCCTCCTTCTTAAAAAAATAAAATAAATGAAAGACCAGCATCGCACCGGAGGCCACGCCCCCTCCTTGCAGGACTCTGCAAACGCGCCTCCTGTCCAGTTGTAAGTTGGGGAATTAATTCCCCTTCAATACTGAGGGTCCCTGAGGGCCAACTAGCCCAACAGGTATCTCCATTATGCGCCAGGGAGCTGCGTTGCAGACAGGTTTTCTGAGGCCATGCCCCTTTTTACACCTCTATGCAACGCAGCTCTGTGGCGCTTACTGGAGGTACCTAGTGGGCTAGTTTGACCCTAGGGACCCTTAGGATTCAAGGGGACATAATCTCTCAACTTAGAGCGGCCACAGGGCGCGTTTACACAGTGGTGAAGGGAGGGGACAGGGCCTGAGGTGACGTGTGCAAACACGCCCTGTGCCGTGTTTTAAGTTGGGGAAATAATTCCCTTTCAATCTGAGGGACCCTGGGAGCTAACTAGCCCACCAGGTGCTTCCAGTAAGCGCCACTGCTCTGCGTTGCAGAGAGGTGGTGCAGGCCGTGCCCCTTTTCACACCTCTCTGCAATGGCGCTTACTGGACGTACCTTGTGGGCTATTTTGCCCCTAGGGACCCTCAGGATTCAAGGGGACTTAATCTCCCAACTTAAAATGGCCACACGGCATGTTTACACAGTGGTGAAGGGAGGGGACGGGGCCTGAGGTGACGTGTGCAAACACGCCCTGTGGCGCGTTTTAAGTTGGGGAAATAATTCCCCTTCAATCCTCTGGGACCCTGGGGGCCAACTAGCCCACCAGGTGCTTCCAGTAAGCGCCGCTGCGTTGCAGAGAGGTGGTCTAGGCCGTACCCCTTTTTACATCTCTCTGCAACGCAGCTCTGTGGCGCTTACTGGAGGTACCTAGTGGTCTAGTTTGACCCTAGGGACCCTTAGGATTCAAGGGGACTTAATATCCCAACTTAAAATGGCCACACGGCGTGTTTCCACAGTGGGGAAGGGAGGAGACGGGGCCTGAGGTGACGTGTGCAAACACGCCCTGTGGAGGTAGTTTTAATCCCCTGCCCTATTATATACTAGGGGCTTACAGAGGAGGTCATGCTAATCACAGGGGGACCCCAACGCATAGTGTTCCCTAGTGTATGTAGGTGTTATCACTGTATTCGGAGTGTCTTTTAACATAGCACTGGCTCTAGGACTGGTTAGTCAGACTCAGTTACCACCAGTATCCGTCTGAAAAAGTTGAGGGTACAGGATGCACCCAGGCTTCTTTCTGCTCTTCTGTTTGTTCTTTCTGCATGTTATCCTTCTTCCTGCACTTTTCTTCGTCTTTGAGGACTTCTGTTGCTTCTTTCTGCATTTCTTTTTTTTCTTTCTGTGCGTTTTGTCTTCTTTCTTCACATGTCCTATCTCTGTAGGCATTTAAAAACCTTTTGACATATCAAATGACATCACTGATGACATCGCTGATGACATCATCCTTGTGATAAGAGTGGCAGACCTCCTCTCCCCCTAATATAGCCTTTCATACACACATTCAAAAATAGAAACTAAAATTTTCAAAACAATGGACATACCAATACCAGTTACAGCAACCTATTCAGTAATTCTAAGATCCACATACACATCCACTCATTCACCAACAGTCCTATACAGCCACTCAAATATGTACTTACTCATCATATGTACTCATACACCTATACATCCTGTTACACAATGCCACTCATCCATAGAGTTACTAACACACAGTCACTCATGCTAATAAAGAATCAAACATCCATTTACTTGCATATACAGTTATACACACACCACCACACTTACTTCTACAGAAACTTACACATAGTCTTTTAAACAATCAATTAAAGAAACACATACTTATTCATACAGAACTCTTCCAATCTCTCACTCTCACATATACTCACTTATATACACCAATAGTCACATATACTAGTTTAAAACGTATGTAGTTACTCAAAGACATTATTGAGACAGTCATTCACTCAGTAACACACCCAGGCACACACTCATCCACCCATACAGTCCTGCACACATGCTGTCTTCAACACATACAAACAGTGAGTCACTCCTTCATGTACCTATGCACTACGTAATAGCCCCCACCGAACCATACAGACACTCAGACACTCATACTGATACTCAAAAAACCAATAACCTATTTAGACACTCATGTAGCTACTCACCAACCCATGCAGCCACTTATACACAAAGTGAGAGACTGATACAGATATTTACATATTTAAACATTACTCACTAAGCCATGTATTCACTAAGATACACTTAATCAATCAGTTACACAATCAATTTTTCAAAAACAAATCATCCATTTAGACACTTGTATAACCATTTATTCTTCCATCGACCTTGAGATATACATATATAAAACATGTATCACACTCACTGGATGAAGTCATCAGTGATGTCACTGACCATGTCATGAGTGATGTAATATGCAACGTCATCAGCAGTGCATTGTGGACGCGCGAGTTATAGTTAGCTGAACTAACTATAACGGGGGAATTTCAATGGTTTTGTACAAGTGAAAAGTCCAGCTAACTATAATGCCCCTGAAACCTATGGTTTCTTCAGTGAATTTCTAAGGTTTTTTTAAATGCTAATTCCTAACTATATATAGATATAGAGAGAGAGATATAGATATATATAGATAGAGAGCGCGAGATAGAGAGAGAGATGGAGAGAGAGAGATATGGAGAGAGAGATATGGAGAGATATAGAGAGAGAGATATAGAGAGAGATATAGAGAGATAGATAGAGCGATGGAGATATATATATATTCACTTAAAAAACCCTAGGTTTCACACAGGTTATAGTTAGATGGACATTTCCCTCGTAAAAAACCAATGAAATTCCCCCGTTATAGTTAGATCAGATAACTATAACTCGCGCGACCGCAATCCACTGCTGATGACGTCACATATTACATCACTCATGACATGGTCAGTGGCATCACTGATGACATCATCCTTGTGATAGAGTGGCGGCCGCGCGAGTTATAGTTATCTGATCTAACTATAACGGGGGAATTTCATTGGTTTTTTACGAGGGAAATGTCCACCTAACTATAACCTGTGTGAAACCTATGGTTTTTTATGTGAATTTGTACGGTTTTTTAAATGCTAAGTTATGTCGAGGGAATGTCCACCTAACTATAACCTGTGTGAAACCTATGGTTTTTTATGTGAATTTGTACGGTTTTTTAAATGCTAAGTTATGTATGTATTAATATATATTTTTTTAAAGGTTTTTCCGCCGTACGCTTACCGTACGCGCATGGTACGCGTACCCCGCGATTTAAAAAAAAAAAAAGTATTTCACACTTCGCTATCTGCGGTATAAGATATATGTACTTTTAACTAAAATATTCTCAGGAACTACAGAACAGATTTACTTCAGATATTCAAAAGGCACATCCCTGACCTGAGGACTACCTCTCTGCCAAATTTCAAATAATTCTGTTCAGCCGTTCGGGCTGTACCTTGGACTAAAGGTCCCTATGGAAAAATGCATGGGGAAAACGCGTTTTGGGACCCCCCTTTTTTCTCGGCCCCCGCTTGACTAATCACCCCGAGACTTTCAGCGTAGGAGCGGAGCAGAGCGCCCCACCTATTTTGAAAAATTCGCGAGGATTCGTCAACCGGCGCCAAAGTTATTCAAAATAGAATTTTCAGAATTCCTATGGAAACACGGTCCTAACTAGAACTATCTACTGGCGACCGCCAGTAGATTATATATATATATATATATATATATATATATATATATATGTACAGATATATTATCTACTGGCGGTCGCCAGTAGATAGTTATATTTAGGACCGTGTTTCCATAGGAAATCTCAAAATTCTATTATGAATAACTTTGGCGCCGGTTGACGAATCTTCACTAAATTTTCAAAACTAATGGGGCGCTCCGCTCAGCGCCTACCCTGAAAGTCTCGGGGGATTCGTCAAGTGGGGGCTGAGAAAAAAGGAGGGTCTCAAAACGCTTTTTCCCCATGGCAATTTTCCCATAGGACCTTTAGTCGAAGGTACAGCCCGAACGGCTGAACAGAATTACTTGAAATTTGGCAGAGAGGTAGTCCTCAGGTCAGGGAAGTGCCTTTTGCACCCCAACGTGCGCAAGCGTAATTCTGATTGGTTGTTACATGTCAGTCAACGTTCGAATCGGTCGAAATCAGGAAGTGTCGGACGCCATTTTGTTTGTTTTCAGTGCGAGAGTGGAAAAGGAAGGTGGCAAACGTGAAAAGGGGGCAGGGTAGAGGGTTCCTGACCCCTAGCGTTTGTCAGGGGGTCCCTGAAGGATCCCGAAGGCAGAAAAAAACTAATTTATTTTTTTAAATCGCGGGTGTGCGCGCACGGTGAAAAACCATTAAGAAAAATAATAATTTTAAAACATGGTTTATTGAAAAATAAATATATAAAAAAATACATACATAACTTGGCATTTAAAAAAACATCCAAATTCACTGAAAAAAACCATAGGTTTCACACACGTTATAGTTAGGAATTAGCATTTAAAAAACCTTGCAAATTCACTTAAAAAAACATAGGTTTCACACATGTTCTAGTTTGGTGGATATTTCACTCGTAAAAAACCAATGAAATTCCCCCGTTATAGTTCGTGCAGGCAACTATAACTCACGCGACCGCCACTCTATCACAAGGATGATGTCATCAGTTTTGTCAAGAGTGATGCCACCGACCAGGTCATGAGTGATGTAATATGTGACGTCATGAGCAGAGGATTGCGGGCGCGCGAGTTATAGTTATCTGAAGTAACTATAACAGGGGAATTTCATTGGTTTTCTACGAGTGAAATATCCACCCAACTAGAACATGTGTGAAACCTATGGATTTTTAAGTGAATATATATATATATATATATATATATATATATATATATATATATATATATATATATATTCTACTGGCGGTCGCCAGTAGGTAGTTATAGTTTACATAGGAAAAGCATTTTTTGATTTGCTATTAACTTTTGCCTTGTTTGACGAATCTTCGTGAAATTCTACAAAAAAAAAAAAGTCTATCCAGGTCAGCTCATATCCTGAAAGTTTGGGGGTGATTCGTCAAGCGGGGGCTGAGAAAAAAGAAGGGTCTCAAAACGAGTTTTCCCCATGGCAATTTTCATAGGAAATTTTGCGACGAGTTACAGCCCAAACTGCTGAACTAATTAGCCCAAATTTGGCAGAAAGGTAGAGCTTGGTTCAGAAAGCAACTTTTTTTTAAATGATGTAAATCCGTTCAGTAGTTTTGAGAAATTGAAAAGATAAACGTGAAAAAATCAATGTCCCATAGGAAACTTTGTGCAAGGCTACAGCCGAAACTACTGAACTGAATTACCCCAAATTTGGCAGAAAAGTAGTGCTTGGATCAGAAAAGACTTTTTTTTTTTAAAATAGTGTAAATCCGTTCAGTATTTGCCGAGATATTTGAAAATAAAAGTTTCGATATCTAGGCGGAGCCTAAGTCCCGCGCACGAGCTTCACTGTGATTGGTTGTCAATACTCCAAACCAGGAAGTGTTGGCAGCCATCTTGTGAGTCACCAGAAAACTGAGAAACAAAGATATAAAACAAGAGAAGAGGGCAGGGTAGAAACACCCTGGCCTCCTAGGCCTGCTTAGGGGGTCCTAGAAGGGCCAAAAAATAGTTTAAAAAAAATATAACCGGCGCAATTCACGCTGGGATCGCGGGTTCTCACGTTTTACTTTAATGAGGCCCCTGGGTGGGCTAGGTCCCGGGGGTATTTCTTAAAAAAATTAAAGCAGGGGCTCACTGGGGCCCCCGCAGTCCCGGTGCTTCACTTATGTTGGGAGGGGGGGGGGGTTCAGTAGGCTGTGGAGATTATATCAGGAAAACAACAAGGCGCCGTATTGTGGCCTTCCTTTAATATAATGCGGAATAATGTGTACTTATTATGCAGTGTTCACTGTTATCATGGATAGAGTCACTTTGTTACAGGAAATGTATTAATATGTGGTAGGGAGTGTTCTCTATCCCGGGGGCATTTCTTTAAAATTAATAGCAGGGGCCCGCTGGGGACCCCCCATCCCCGTGTCTTCACTTATGTTGGGAGGTGGGTGCAGTAGGCTGTGGAAATTATATTGGGAAAACAACATTGCGCCGTATTGCTGCCTTCCTTTAATATAATGCGGAATAATGTTTACTCATTATGCAGTGTTCACTTTTAGCAAGGATAGAGTCACTTTGTAACAGGAAATTTATTCATATATGGGAGGGCATGCTCTGCATCTGTTTGCATGCCAAAATTAACGTTTAATTGGCTGTGGTGTTCTAACAACAAGCTTAATGCTCATTGGCTGCGAACCATCGAAAATACAAGTGTTTCCTGCCATTCACTTGCCTTCAGCAGAGTAGCAAGGACATCTAATTGCCTCACATGTTGTAAGGAGGACCGTACAGAGCTTAATGTTAATTGGTTGCGAAATTTTGGAAGTAGAAGTGTTGTTAGGTATTCCCTTCTCCTCCGCAGAGTAGGAGGGACATCTGATTGGCTGACGTGTTCTAAGGAGGAGCTTCATGTTGATTGGTTGCGAACTATTGAAAGTAGAAGTGTTGGCAGCCATTCACTTCCTATCCGCGGAGTAGGAGGGACACCTGATTGGCCGACGTGTTCCAAGGAGGAGTTTCCCAAGCTTAATGTTGATTGGCAGTAATCCATTGAAAGTAGAAGTGTTGTCAGCGATTCCTTCCCCCTCCACGGAGTATTAGGGACATCTCATTGGGTAATGTGTTCCAAGCGGGACCTTCCCAAGCTTAATGTTCATTGGCTGTGAAGCATTAAAAGTAGAAGTGTTGGCAGCCATTCGCTCCTCCTCTGCAGAACAACAAGGACATTTTATTGGCTAAAGTGTTCCGAGTACAAGTTTGCTCCTTATTGGGTGGGAACGGTTCACTGTTGTCAGCCATTTTGTGACGCACTTCCAAAGTAGTACAGGAAAACAAAGTAGTAGAGGGGAGGGTAGGAACACTATTAACTCTGTGGAGAGGGATTGTGAAGGTAAAAATTGTTTTTTAGACCATTTATATAATTGCCGTGGGGTGTGCAAATCATGGCGGAAAAATAACTTAGTGTGTTGCGGTCTTCTTTTTATTAAGTTTGCGGGTGGGATACTTCACAGGAGCACTATTTACTTATAATGTGGTATTTACTTTTCTGATGGGTAGGTGTGGTTTCACAGCAAAAATGTCAGTTTAGGTTTCAAACAGTTTTTATTTAGCAATTACAAATTAACTTTCTTCAGATACTGACGCTGTATATATTAAAGGGGTGACCTATAAAAATGGAATTTCATAAAATATCACTTAAGCGTGGCCAAACCCTCCTTTTTTCTGCTATAGTTTGTAAAAGTGTTGCCCCATATTCTTGAATATATAAGAGGGCATCAGTTACTTTAAGATAAAGTAGAAAAGAAGTGCTACAACCAACACTTCCGCACTACATCATCTGAGGTCAGAAGAGGAAGTAAAAAAACAGTTTATCACAAAGGACTTCATATTACATAGAAATGTATGCATTATCATTTTTCAAGTTTGTATTTTGTAGAATTTGGGAACGTTCTGTCGTAGTGCTTAGAGGTCGCACACTGTTCCGCTAACAAATCACGTACTCATTTAAGAATATATAGGACAGTACTATTATAATATACAGTACTGGTCTTATATATTCTATAGAGAGAAGGTGAATAGCAACCGCAAATGAGAAAAATAGAAATTAGAAAACATTCGAAGTGTAGGGTTTATCAAATGTTTAAAGTAAGAAAGTATGTATGAAAGCTATATTTTTTAGAGTGCAATTTCGTAAAATATGCTCACTGAAAAAATATCTGATCAAGTATGTTATAAAGCTTAGTAAGCTGTATTTCACATGGCGCAGACAAATCTTCAATTCCTCTTCTGTAACAATAGGAGAGTCTATTACTATATAACGAGTGACACCATTGCTACAGTAAAAAGAAAATGAAAGTAAAGTTATGAATACAACAGAAGATCAATAACGAAATACTTTCGAGCGGTGAATATTTTTAGAGCTTCTTTTCACCGGGACTTCAAAATGTTTGATCTTCGTGGCGACGGGTCATAAACTCCTCTGAGATCACCATGACTGTTCATATTATAATATACATATTGACAATATATGATCCCCAGGGGAAAACAGACTAACAACTGGAAGCTGGTGACGTTAATTATACATTTTTAGGGTTTGCGCCGGCGGATCACCAACTCCTCTGAAGTGAAGTAAAATACAGTGTCAATATTATAATATAGAAAGTCACAATATATAAGCTGAAAGGAGAAATGTTTGCTGTAATCTGTTTCTGAAAACAAGCTGCTAACGTTATAGAAAAAAAAGCAAAAACATGCAACAACACTTTTTTCTATATATAAATGTTTAAATATTGACAAATAGATACATATTATAAATATCTACTCTGCCATAATCAAACAACTTATTACTCCGGAATATGTTTTGTTGCCGCAAAACAAGAATCCAACGCTAGAAAAGGAAACCTGCATCACAGAATGAACACGGATAAATAACTCGCGAAAACTAAACTAATATTGAACAACCGGTGTGGTTTATATACTTTTTGGTTATTGAGTAGCCTATGAAAGGAAGATGTGGCACCGCCTATTTAGATGTCATGTTTTATAGTTTACACGTGCTCACGTTTTAACTGTTTACCTTGTGCACGTATTGGGCAAAGTTACAAAATGTGAATCTGTAAAGGTTTTGATTTCCATCGTAACACGTATAAGGTCCTTAATATGTACATACGTTGGAGAGTTTAAAAACTGTTACCCGGCAAACTGTGTCATTTGCATTCTCATGATTAAAACATCTAAATAGAAGACATAAAAAAATATCGTTCACAATAGAAGAAAAAAAAAATACGTACTAATATTTGTCATCACTATGCTGTTAAATTTAAAAAAATGCCAGCATTTGTAAAGCGTACAGCTACCCCCGGAAATGTGTGCCGGCACTGGGGGGCGCTGGAAAGATTAAGCAAGGTGTTGCCCACAGTGAGATAGTGGTGGGCTAACATGCTTCTCGAGCCGGGAATCGAACTGTGAACACTGTTGTTCGAAGTCAGGTATTATAGGTGCTGCGTCACACTTTTACTGCACTTATAGGGCTTCCTGTTTTCACTTATTTTTACAGATAAATACAGACAGAAAATTTATTTTAAAATATCGATAAAAAAGGAAATTGGGTTATTTTTTTGTGCGATTCTAAATGCTGTCAATCATGACTACCAGGCCAATAGATCTGTTCTAAAAGTAAAAGGGTTAAAACAATAAGAGTTTTAGTAAAGAGCCTTAAACAGCAATATATATGCTCGTAAAAGAAAACATGCACATTTTAATATCAAGGTTGTGCATATTTAATCATCTGTTTATATGAATGAAAACGGTCAGCCCATCAGGCATGAGTGCATATTTATCAGACAAATAAATGTGGAAATATACTCATTTCAGATTCCTTTTTACACAAAACCCAAAATATATATGGGTAAATACAGATACAATTATTTATTTTTTAAAATATGGATAAATACAGACGGAATTGCCCAAAAAATAAATACCATAAAACCAGGAGCCATAATTATAAGTTATAAAAGACTACTGTTAAGTTAGTTTTCACTATAAAAAGTATACACTTCTATTTAAAATTTACTTAAAAAACATTGTAGGTTATAGGGACATTGTAGTTAGAAAATAGCATTTAAAAAACCTTAAAAATTCACTGAAAAACACCATAGGTTTCAGGGGCGTTATAGTTAGCTGGACATTTCACTCTTACAAACCCATAGAAATTCCACCGTTCTTGTTAGTTCAGCTAACTATAACTCGTGCCCCTGCAATGCACTGCTCATGACATCACATCATTCATGGCATGGTCAGTGACATCTCTGAGGACTTCACTGAGGACTTCATCCACGTGATAATCTGATGCACCACCTCACACTCTAATAGAACCTTTGATACACCCATTCTAAAATACAGATACCATTTTTGAAACCATAGAGACACCAATACCAGTTACTAAATACCCACCCACTGATTCTTGGGTCTACACACACATCCACTCATTCACCCATACAATCACTTATACATGCAGTCACTCCTCAATACAACGCTTTCATAATCAGTCATACACCTTTTCTAACAGTTGCATACCGCCACTCATCCATGAAGTTACTCACAGACCTAGATAGTCATGTAAAGAATCAATCACACTCCCATTTACTCGAATCAATCACACTCCCATTTACTCACCTATACAGTTATACACACACCACCTCACTAAATAATGCAGATAGTAGTGCATACTTACTCTCTTATATAATCAGTGATACAAGTACACACTCATCCATACAGCCACTTTCGTCATTACTCTGTCAAATATAGTTATTTTTATACACAATCACTCACATAAACTGCCTTTTACATATGTAGCTACTTGCATGTACCACTGAAATCTCCATTCACTCACGAACACACCCATACACACATTCACCTATAGAGCTGTTTCCACATGCAGTCTTGAACCCATACACCCAGTGAATCAACTAGTCACACATCTATGCAGTTACACACCTCCAACCCACCCACACACACATTCAGTCTCCCATACAAATACTCAGGCAAACAGTCAATAACCCACACAAACTGTCATGTAGCTACTGACTAACCCATGTACTAGTTTACACAACAACAGACACACTGATAGACATTCACACAGTTTAGTCACTAATGCATGCATTTAGTAAGACACGTTTAATCAGTCACTTATGCAATCAGTCACACATCTCGTAAATCCTTCATCCAGACACTTATACACCCACTGATTCTTCAATACAGCTTGGCATATATATAAAGCATATTTAAACTTTACAGAAACAAACAGTCACTGGATGATGTCATCAGTGATGTCATCAGCGATGTCACTGACAATGCCATGAATGTTGTAATATGTGACGTCATGAGCAGTGCATTGCAAGGGTGCGAGTTATAGTTAGCTGAACTAACTAGAATGGTGGAATTTCTATGGTTTTGTAGGAGTGAAATTTCCAGCTAACTACAAAACTACAACACCCCTGAAACCTATGGATTTTTCAGTGAAAAAAAATATATATATATACACATACATACACGCGCACACAGAAATAGATAGAGAGTTAGATAGAGAGAGAAAGAGTGAGAGTGAGAGTGAGAGAAAGAGTGAGAGAAAGAGTGAGAGAAAGAGTGAGAGAAAGAGTGAGAGAAAGAGTGAGAGAAAGAGTGAGAGAAAGAGTGAGAGAAAGAGTGAGAGAAAGAGTGAGAGAAAGAGTGAGAGAAAGAGTGAGAGAAAGAGTGAGAGAAAGAGTGAGAGAAAGAGTGAGAGAAAGAGTGAGAGAAAGAGTGAGAGAAAGAGTGAGAGAAAGAGTGAGAGAAAGAGTGAGAGAAAGAGTGAGAGAAAGAGTGAGAGAAAGAGTGAGAGAAAGAGTGAGAGAAAGAGTGAGAGAAAGAGTGAGAGAAAGAGTGAGAGAAAGAGTGAGAGAAAGAGTGAGAGAAAGAGTGAGAGAAAGAGTGAGAGAAAGAGTGAGAGAAAGAGTGAGAGAAAGAGTGAGAGAAAGAGTGAGAGAAAGAGTGAGAGAAAGAGAGAGAGAGAGAGAGAGAGAGAGAGTGAGAGAGAGAGTGAGAGAGAGAGTGAGAGAGTGAGAGAGTGAGAGAGTGAGAGAGTGAGAGAGTGAGAGAGTGAGAGAGTGAGAGAGTGAGAGAGTGAGAGAGTGAGAGTGTGAGAGTGTGAGAGTGTGAGAGTGTGAGAGTGTGAGAGTGTGAGAGTGGAGAGTGTGAGAGTGAGAGAGGTGAGAGTGTGAGAGTGTGAGAGTGTGAGAGTGTGAGAGTGTGAGAGTGTGAGAGGAGAGAGAGAGAGAGACAGAGAGACAGAGAGACAGAGAGACAGAGAGAAGAGAGACAGAGAGACAGAGAGACAGAGAGACAGAGAGACAGAGAGACAGAGAGACAGAGAGACAGAGAGACAGAGAGACAGAGAGACAGAGAGACAGAGAGACAGAGAGACAGAGAGACAGAGAGACAGAGAGACAGAGAGACAGAGAGACAGAGACAGAGAGACAGAGAGACACGAGAGACACAGAGAGACACAGAGAGACACAGAGAGACACAGAGAGACACAGAGAGACACAGAGAGACACAGAGAGACACAGAGAGACACAGAGAGACACAGAGAGAGAGAGACAGAGAGAGAGAGACAGAGAGAGAGAGACAGAGAGAGAGAGACAGAGAGAGAGAGACAGAGAGAGAGAGACAGAGAGAGAGACAGAGAGAGAGACAGAGAGAGAGACAGAGAGAGAGACAGAGAGAGAGACAGAGAGAGAGAGAGAGAGAGAGACAGAGACAGAGAGAGAGACAGAGAGAGAGACAGAGAGAGAGACAGAGAGAGAGACAGAGAGAGAGACAGAGAGAGAGACAGAGAGAGAGACAGAGAGAGAGACAGAGAGAGAGACAGAGAGAGAGACAGAGAGAGAGACAGAGAGAGAGACAGAGAGAGAGACAGAGAGAGAGACAGAGAGAGAGACAGAGAGAGAGACAGAGAGAGAGACAGAGAGAGAGACAGAGAGAGAGAGACAGAGAGAGAGAGACAGAGACAGAGAGAGAGAGAGACAGAGAGAGAGAGAGACAGAGAGAGAGAGAGACAGAGAGAGAGAGAGACAGAGAGAGAGAGAGACAGAGAGAGAGAGAGACAGAGAGAGAGAGAGACAGAGAGAGAGAGAGACAGAGAGAGAGAGACAGAGACAGAGAGAGAGAGAGACAGAGAGAGAGAGAGACAGAGAGAGAGAGAGACAGAGAGAGAGAGAGACAGAGAGAGAGAGAGACAGAGAGAGAGAGAGACAGAGAGAGACAGAGAGAGAGACAGAGAGAGAGACAGAGAGAGAGACAGAGAGAGAGACAGAGAGAGAGACAGAGAGAGAGACAGAGAGAGAGACAGAGAGAGAGACAGAGAGAGAGACAGAGAGAGAGACAGAGAGAGAGACAGAGAGAGAGACAGAGAGAGAGACAGAGAGAGAGACAGAGAGAGAGACAGAGAGAGAGACAGAGCGATAGAGAGATAGAGAGAGAGACAGAGCGATAGAGAGATAGAGAGAGACAGAGCGATAGAGAGCCACAATCCCCAGCAATGGTGTCAAATCTTTTGGCAAAAAAAGAATTGGCAATTGTAACATCATTAGTCTTAGTTCGCCCTATGCCTTTCGGATCACCAAAATCCTTATTGGTATCACAATCATTACATTCTACTCTCTTATTAACACAATGCCCTTTATTGCCCTTTAGTGGGCTGAGGAGTGCGGCTTTGTTTGGGACATACTTGGTGATATATATATATATTTTTTTCACTGAAAAAACAATAGGATTCAGGGACGTTATAGTTAGAAATTAGCATTTAAAAAGCCATATAAATTCAATGAAAAAAACAGGTTTCCGGCACATTATAGTTGGACATTTCACGCATACAAAACCAGAGAAATTTGGGTGTTATAGTTAGTTGAACTAATTATAACCTGCACTCCCGGCAATGCACTGCTGATGACATCACATATTACACCACTCATGACATGGTCAGTGACATCACTGATGACATCATCCAGTGACTGAGTGTTTCTAAAAAATTTAAATACGTTTTATATATAGATATATGCCAAGGTGTATTGAAGAATGAGTGGGTGTACGAGTGCCTGAATGGATTTAATAGGTGCATGACTGACTGTATAAGTGAGTGATTAAACGTGTCTTACTAATATATGGGTGACTGACTAATCTGTATGAATGTCTGTATCAGTCTGTCAGTTGGTGTCTAAGTGGCTTGGGTTGGCGAGTAGCTACACAAGTGTCTATATGGGTTTTTGATTGGTGGTCTGTGCACCTGAATGGGTGCCTGAGTGTCTGTGGGGTGTGTGTGTGACTCCCTGCATGGATGTGTGAATTAGTGATTCACTGGGTGTATGGGTTCAAGAGTACATCTGTGAGGGGCTGTATGGGTGAGTGTGTGTATGGCTGAGTTGGTGAGTGAATGGATGTCTCAATGGTACATGCGAGTAACTACATATGTGAAATGCAGTATACGCGATTGTTGGAGTATATAAATGAATATATGTGACAGTGAGTGACTGTGAGAGTGGCTGTATGGATACGTGTGCTTGTGTCACTGTATGAGAGAGTAAGTATGTGTTAGTATCTGCATGAATAAGTGAGGTGGTATGTGTGTATAGCTGTATTGGTGAATAAATAGCACTCTGATTGAGTCTTTCCGTGACTGACTAGGTGTATGAGTAACTATGGGTAAGTGGCGGTATGTGAGTGTCTGGATGACTATTAGTGCATATGATAGTGGCCGTATTGATGAGTGACAGCATGTATGAGTGACTGTGTGGATGAGGGAGTGGATGTGCGTGTGTACACCTAGAAATCAGTAAGTGAGTATATAGTAACTGGTATTGGTGTGTCTATGGTTTCGAGAATGGCAGTCTTTTTTTTAGATTGGGTGTATCAAAGTTTATATTAGGCTGTGAGGAGGTGCATCAGATTATCACGTGGATGATGTCATCAGCGATGTCATTTGAGATGTCACTGACCATGTCATGAGTTATGTAATATGTGATGTCATCAGCAGTGAATTGCGGAGGCGCAAGTTATAGTTAGCTCAATTAACTATAATGGACAAATTTCTATGGTTTTGTACGAGTGAAATGTCCAACTATAATGTCCCTGAAACCTGTGTTATAAGGTTTTTTTAAATGCCAAGTTCTAACAATGCCTACATAGGTAGGACATGTGCAGAAAGAGGAAGAAAGTCGCAAAAAGAAGCAAGAGAAGTGCAGAAAGAGGCAAGATAGGTGCAGAAAGAAGAAGAAAGGTGCAGAAAGAAGAAGAAAGGTGCAGAAAGAGGAAGAAAGGTGCAGAAAGAGGAAGAAAGTAGTAAGAGAAATGCAGGAAGAGGCAATAAAAGTCCAAAAAGAGGAAGAAAGGTGTAGAAAGAAGCAAGAGATGTGCAGAAAGTACCAACAGAGGTGCAGAAAGAGGCCTACTTTGACTGTACTTTACTACAGACTCATACAAAGTACCCTAATCACTAATCCTTCTCAGAAGAGGTCTTAAACCTCACTTTTCTCTTGAAGGTTCACTATTAATCGACTGCTCAGAATGTTATGCCTAACAAATATAAAACAGCAATCATAAGCATACCACTGTTGGTAGTCTGACCAAGTTTGTGAAGGTATGCATGCGTGCCTATGCTTTTACCTAGTGATATGTTAAATGAGAATAAACATACAAACACTTGAATACTTGTGTTTCAAACAGCATACTCTGCAAATTTGTATAAAAAAAAGGTGTATACATTTCTTTCTGTTCACAATTTAGGGCACATGGGTCTTCAATAGTATATTTGAGGGGCTCTATAACATATATACATAAGACATGTCTGCTTGTGAAACCGAATGACAGAGCAGATCTGAGAAGATTAAACCACCTTTAAGAGAAGCTAACCGCTTTTTAAGCTACCATCTTTAGATGCATAACACTTAAGAACACATGTGCAAGTAGACATATACGTCAGTCACGAAAGCACACAGACCTTTAGACTTGACAGCTTGCACTTCCTATTTGAATATAGAAACAGGCGACAGAAGTGCAGAAGGAAGCAACAGAAGTGCAGAAGGAAGCAACAGAAGTGCAGAAGGAAGCAACAGAAGTGCAGAAAGAATCCACAGAAAGAGGCACGGGGTGCAGAAAGGCACGGGGTGCAGAAAGAGGCACGGGGGGCAGAAGTAAGAGGGCTGCAGGAAGAAGCAAGAGAAGTGCAAAAAGAAGCAACAGCTGTGCTGAAAGAGGCACAAGGGGTGCAGAAAGAAGCAAGAGAAGTGTATAAAGAAGCAAGGGAAGTGCAGAAAGCACCAGAGGTGCAGAAAGGGGAAAGTGGGGAAGAGAAAGAGGCAGGAGGGTTACAGAAATAACCAAGAGAGTTGCAGAAACAAAGGAAGTGCAGAAAAAAAGAACAGAGGTGCAGAAAGAGGCACAAGGGTTACAGAAAGAAGTGAAAGCGGTGCAGAAAGAAGCGAAAGCGGTGCAGAAAGAAGCAACAGAGGTGCAGAAAGAGGGATGAGTGATGGAGAAAGAGGCAACAGAAGTGCAGAAAGATGCAACAGAAATGCAAAAAGGGGTAATGGCTAGAGAAAGTGGCAAGAGGGGTGCAGAAAGAAGCAACAGTGGTGCAGAAAGAAGCAAGAGGGTGCAAAAAGAAACCAAAGAAGGGCAGAAAGGAACAGAGGTACAAAAAGAAGTAAGAGGGGTACAGAACGAGGGAAGAGGGGTACAGAACGAGGGAAGAGGGGTGCAGAAAGAGAAGTGGGGTGCAAAAAGAAAGAAAAGAAGTACAGAAAGAAGCAACAGACATGCAGAAAGGGGGAAGAGGGGTGCAGAAAGGGGAAGAGGGGTGCAGAAAGGGGAAGAGGGGTGCAGAAAGGGGGAAGAGGGGTGCAGTAAGAGGCAAGAGAGGTGCCGAAAGAAACAAGGGGTGCACAATGAAGCAAGTGAGGTACAGAAAGAGGCAACAGAGGTGCAGAAAGAGGCAAGAGAGGCGCAGAAAGAAGCAATAGTGGCTTGCACACCATAAGTACCAATGTAACACCCACATTTAGAAATAAGTAACCAGTGACCATTCTAGGTTTACAAAAGGACCTTCCACCACGCTTTAACACTTGTCGCTGCATTTTTGGTAACGTTTGAGCTAGAAACAAGGGTTTTTTTTGTTCAAATATGCAGATTAGGCAGCAGATGATGGAATATGTGGCTAATTCGGAAAATGTATAATTGTGCGCATGTCGGTGCAGCCAAACAGTCGCATAATTCCAGTGGCCCTGCTTATACCTCGGACTAGGTCCAGAAGTGCTCTTCAGTGATTCCTTCTTTTTTTGTCTCATTGAGTTCATAGTTTAGCTTCTATGGAAACGAGGAAGACTAAACCTGAGGTTACCACCCCACCACCACAGACTACCATACCACATAATTACTCTCCATATCACATAATCCCACTGTACATAATTCCTATAGACTAAATACCACAAACTTTCTATCCAATTATTTCCACTACACACAACGTACATCCACTCCACTCCAAAAAACATTAGTAAAAAAACGTTTACATTTACAATGCCAATAGCTCTAACTCTCGCAAATTCGAAACCTATTACATTGCAAATGCTTCTTTAACTAGTAGTCGCGTTTGCAGTCAGGAATTCAGCTGCATAGGACTTACAGGAGGTACAAGGTCCCTCCGGAGTAAATTGGACTTCATCCCCCAATCTGTAGTATGCCAGGAGGTGAGTTTGCAGAGTGGTGGAGAAAGGGAGCGTGGCCTCCAAAGACCTCTAAGTAATCCCACAGTGTGGACTTACTGGAGGTAACAGGAAGGGTAGTCGGCCCCCAAGGACATCTTTGGGGGCGAACTACCCCTCCTATTATCTCCAATAAGTCCCACACAACAGGATTGCCAAGTTCTCATAGCAGGCCACGCCCCCTTTGCCCACCACACTGCAAACACACCTCCTGGCACTCTCTTGGTTTGGGGATGAAGTCCCCTTCACTTGTCGGGCCATTAGTAGCAAACTAGCCTACCTGTAAGCCCCACATAGTGGGATTGCTGAGAGGTGGACATAGGCCACACACCCTTTGCCCACCACTCTGCAAACACACCTCCTGGCACACTCTTGGTTGGGAGATGAAGTCGCCTTGCTTCCTGAGGGTCCCTGGGGGATAACTAGCCCCCCCTGTTATCTGTAGTAAGACCCACACATCTGTATTGCTGAGAGTGGTCCGAGGCCACGCCCCCTTCTTACACCACTCTGCAAACGCACCTCCTGGCGCACTGCTGCTCGGGGAATGAAGTCCACTTTAGTCATGAGGTCCTCAGGACACAAGAGGAGCTCATCGCCACACCGGCAGTGCACCAAGAGGCGCGTTTGCAGAGTGGTGTAAAAAGTGGCGTGGCCTCGGACCACCTCTCAGCAATCCCACTGTGTGGGGATTACTGGAGGTACCTGGTAGTCTAGTTGCCCCCCAAGGACCCTTAGGATTGAAGTGGACTTAATCCCCTTACTCAGAACACACCAGTAGGTGCGTTTGCAGAGTGGTGCAGGGAGGGGCAAGGGCCTCTGCCAAGATGCCAGCTTTTCTTTTTTAAATATTTTTAGGAGGGCTGTGTGGCCCCCCTTGTAGTATTTTTTTGGGTACCTGGGGACCCCACCCACCAGGGCCGGACACGTTTTTAAAACTTTTTTTAAAAATGAGAAAAGGGGCAATGCTGCCTCTCCTCCCAAGGCCGATTTCTGCCCCGGGGACCACATCCCCTGGGGCATGGGCACTGTAATAAAAAAATAAAACTACCTTTAAAGGAGGGGGCCCACGTGGCCCCCCTCCTGAGGCCATTACTGGCCCCGGGGGACCCCATCCCCAGGGGCATTGCCTCTTTTTTGATTTTATTTATGTTAGGGAGGTTGGCCATGTGCCCCCCTTCCTTGGGCCACTTCTGGCCCCAGGGCCTGGCCTATTTTTATTTATTTTTTAAGGACGGGCCCGGGGACGCCATACCCCGGGTCTGGGATTAAACAAACAGGGGTAACCCTATAACCCAAGGAACCTGGGCATCATCGATATAATGTAAACAATGGTTCCCTAGGTAAACTGTTAATTTCAATCGTAATCAATCCAACAACACAAATCAAAAAACATCAAAAAACACAGCATTAATAAACCAATCAAATAATCAAATAATCAGTATTGAACAATGAATTACAATTTGGGAGACAACAATTTATTCATGGTCTATTCAATTAGGTATCAACTCATTCGAATATAGGCAAATAAACAAAAATCCTACACGAAGAATGAAAAGGCTGTATATACAGTATTTTAGAAAAACGACGCAGTGACAAAGTGAATAAAGTGACTCAGTGCAATAGCGAAAGTGTAAGTATTTACAATATAAGCACGTATTTCTTAAATAAAATCGAAATATACAAAAACTGTTGTAAAAAGTCCTCAACTTCCTTATGGGTATATAATAAACCTTGTAAGGCACATGTCCTATCTTTTTTTATAACAAGGAATTCCAATTGGTAAGGGACTGTGGAACCGTCAACGTTTCGACCCTACTTCAACCATTCGTTGTAAACAGTCATATCGGGTCTTCTTCAGGACACTGGAGGTGTATAACAGCCTAGGTTGTAGGTGATGGAACAGATGTTCACACAAATTCGGCAGTTGCCACTCGTAATGAATCAAAGGAAACTGCCAGGATCGTAGAGAGTCTTGGTTGAAAAAAGAGATTCGTCTGAGTCTAACTGAAAAATTCTTTCTTTATTTTCGGTCTTTTTCGCTTCAATTGGCGGGACTTGTTATGGATTACTGGCTTCAAGGTTGAGACTTTGCGTGTATCACTACATGAGTAGACACAGCCATCAGGACACGAATTCAACTGATGTACTCCAATTATTTCTCTCACTTCAAAAGGAAGTCCGTTCGCTTGATACCCCGGGTCTGGCCCTCACGTTGGAGAACACAGGGGGAACCCAATGCCCCCGCAGTCCCAGCTGGCTTTCTGCCTCCTGCGGGAACCGGCATTGCTTTTGGACAAGGGAAGCTGCTGACATGCAACTCTCCTTGTTCAAAAGCAATATGATTCACTTCATGGAAGCAAGTGCAGGCTTTCTGCTCTTGCTTTCACGAAGCAAAGCAGAGTTTGCAATGACAGGGCGTGAGCCGTGCTCCTGCCCGGTCATTGCACACTGCAATGTCCCGGGGTGGGCACCCTGGGACATTGCCAGAGCCGGCCCAGGAGGTCCCCAGGGCCATAGTGGGCGCCAGGAAGGGGGCCAGTTGGCCCCCCATCCAATCGTGAAACATAGCCCTGGGGAGGTGGCGGTCCCCAGGTTTTGGGGCCCGCGAGCCCCCCCCTTAATTAAGAAAACCCCAGGGAGGTGGTGGTCCCCAGGGCTTGGGGGGCCTGCGAGGCCCCCTGCCCATAATTAATGAAAGCCCATGGAGGTGGCTGTCCTTGGGGCGGCCCAATGAGGCCCCCCCATAATTAATAAAGGCCCAGGGAGGTGGTGGTCCCTGGGCTATGGGGCTATGGGGGGGGGGGTATATGCCCCCATGCATAGTAAATAAAGCTCCCCACGAGGCCCCCGCACATTAATGAAACATTGCCCCCAGGACCTGGCCAAGCCGGGGGCTTGAAGAAATGAAGCACGGGAGTCCGTGCTTCATTTTTAAAAAACAAATTAAAAAATGCTTTTTAGGCCCTGGGGGTCCTTGTGGGACCTCCTGAGCAGGCCTAGGGGTCAGGGTGTTTAGATCCTGCCCCCTTTTCTGGTTAATCATCCTGTTTTTTTTTTACTGTTTTCTTGTGACTCTGTTTTATTGAGTCACAAGATGGCTGCCAACACTTCCTGGTTTGGAGTCCTGACAGCCAATCAAAATGAATCTCATGCTCGGGAGGGTTCACGAATCCTCCTCAGCCATCAGATATTGATATTTTTATTTCTCAGTAAATACTGAACGGATTTATACCATTTAAAAATACAATGCTTTCTGAACCGAGACCTACCTTTTTGTGATGTCACTGACCTGGTCATGAGTGATTTAATGTGCGACATCATCATCAGTGCATTGCGGGGGTGCGAGTTATAGTTAGCTAAACTAACTAGAACGGACAAATTTAACAGGTTTTGTACGATTGAAATGTCCAACTAACTATAACTTCCCTAAAACCTATGTTTTTTTCAGGGAATCTCTAAGGTTTTTTAAATGCTAATTACTAATTATAACGTAGTAGTCGCATATGCAGAGTGTTGCAGAAAGAGGGCCAGGCCTCCGGCCAGCGCTCAAGAATTCTGCTGCGTCGGACTTACAGGAAGCACCAGGAGGGCTTCTTGGCCCCCAAAGTCCCTCAGGAGTAAAGTAGACTTCACCCCCCAACCCATAGTGTGCCAGGAGGTGAGTTTGCAGAAAGGAGGAGACAATATTACTTATTACAGGTCACACACACAAAACACAGATTTTACCTTACAAGACTAAGAATGGGATTAGACCACTTTTTAATGGCTTTTCCAAAGATGGGCAAGTGGAACCATAATCATCCGAAGTGCCCTTGTGATTGAAAATGGGACCAGACAACGTTGCATTTTATTTTATTCTGCGGTTTTTATGGAATTATTAGGAAGAGTCTCTTACGACCATTATTTTTAAAGGAGAGACTGTTCACATATAAAACTGCCTTTGAGTAGATCTGTGGCCTAGCAAATGATAGAGTTTGTGGTGCAGTGGCGGTTTATATCCAGAAGTTAATCAGTATAAGATACAATAATTCACATCTTGAGGCGCTTGCATATGAAGAAAATGGGTCACATATTGATAAATGTCCAGGGTTGTAGTTCTGTTTTTAAATTATATAGTTAGCACATGGCACTTTATGTATTATGCATTTTTTGACATATTGATGAAATTCAAAACTTAATGCACTTTGCTGTATATTCTGTGAAGAATAGCGAAGTTACCAGGGTCATAGCCTCCTTTGAATTGGGTATCCTGTACGTAGCACTTTAAGCATATGGTCTTTTAGTGTTCGCTCCTTAGATCTTTATCTTCTCTTTTATTTAAATGCATTTTATTGTATACTGTGCGTTTATTACGTTTAGGATGGTTGTATTTTTAACCGAATAAAGCCGATTTGATTAGATTAGAGTTGCATACAGATTGCACATAGCGCTCTGCGACAGGTGCCTTAAACCACAGATTAATTTTACTGAGAATGAAATTCACAACGTGCAGTTTAGACTAATCTCTGCAGCAGTTGCAGTAAACTCCAGACACTTCTTATTGGAGTGTAAACATGAAAACTGCAGGACACGGGGTAGCATCTCTGTAGTGAGCTTGTTAACCGACGGAGCTATAATATTAGGACGGACGTTTGTCATCACAGTACACACAGTTCTTTACAGCAGATTTATTTACCTGGCACAGTTACAATACACAGAGGACAAACCTGTGCTTCTGAACTGCCTGAGTGGGCTGGGACAGGGGCTGTAACATGGGAATCATGACTGCACCAACCCCACTAGCCTCTCTGAGGTCCGACCAGTCAGGCTTGTTTCCAGTTAGTCCGCTGCTGCCAAAAGGGAGGTAGGGCTGGGTCGGAGTCCATTCAACTGGCATACCTGACACGAGATTATCGGACAGGCTGGAATGAATGGAGCAAAGGACCTCTTGTCCCCATCAAGACTGTCAGCGTTGGACTAGCTAGGACTTTCTTCCCACCTGACTAGATGCATGTGGCCTGTGGTTGAGAACCAGTGCGGTTCTTGCAGAGCTGCTGTGAACGAGGTAGATGTTGTATAACCCTGTAATTACCCTCTCTCATTGGGTCACTGCTGGACTAGGTCCAGCACGGACCATGTATCGTTTCCATCTGAAGGTCACAGAAGCGACAAGAGAAGAGTCCATACCCTGCATAACCCACCCTTTTCTTCAAAGCATTAGGAAGCCGAGTAGCCCCAATAATGTCAGACTAGTGAGAGACCAGTCCAACGTAGACTGCCAAGTTAGTCAGCAAGGTAAATAAAAAATCATGCCCCCTCTTAAAAGCAGTAATTGCTAGTATGACGGCAGCAAGCAGACTAAAATGGGGCAAGCAAAAGTTCAAAAAAGACCGTTCCATTTGCTGCTACAACGGGAAAGGTGTCCCTGGACTGAAATAAAACCAGTATTGGCAAAGCCACTAGATCTGGGTTTGATGTGCTAATTCCAGAAGTGTAAGCTCCTGCTGGCTCCCTCTCGCGGGTCTTGCTCTAATGTGCAGACACAGCTGCACCCAGGTAGCTCCACGTAAGCACTGAGGCAGAAGATGACAGAATGAAGTAAGGCAATTATTGAAAGAGCAGACCCAAACTTCACACATAACACTGTTAGCGATTGGTGTGCTTAAAACCTGTGCTTTCAAAACCCACACCCAAAAACAAGTCCATGGATGAGAGGCAGATCGATTGCAGTGGGTACCCTTGGAGGGCCAACTCAACAAATGGATTACTTTTAACTGTTCTTGGATTCAGACTCCCACCTGAAGCCCACTTTGATATGCAATCAAGGCACTATGTTTTAACAGTGATCCTCTTAGCCTCCCTTAGGATCTCTCCGTTTACAGGCCAGACCTGCATGCCTTTTGGACTTCCCTGGGATTGTACATACACTCGAACCACAGGTCCTGCCGCAGAAGACATGCAATATCATTATTCACATACTTGCAGTTACCTACTAACTTACCACCTGGGGGAGAGGGCATAGGAATTAGGTAAGCGCCAACAAAAAACCTCAGCGCTCAAAGGTAATCACCAGCGCAGTACAAACCTTGTGGATGTAGCAGAGCAAGGGTATCCTGTAGTTCACATTGCTGAAAATCCTCTTCACACGGAATGCTGAATTTATCAGGAACTCCTCATTGCACATGGAGTGCAGACTTCGCAAGTGGAGTTAATTTCTCTACCCGGGCTTATTGTGTAGCTTTTGAATTTACAATTCTAAACCTGACATTGCTGGAGCTTCAAGCACGCAAGAGGTATTAAGGCGTGGGGAGTTGCTCAAGGCGTCCTTTCCGTTAGGCTGCCCCCAGGGAAAGTGATCTTTCACAAGTCTGAGCTCTTCTTTCAGCTACTTGTAACTCTGAATGTCGCTCTGTCCACTTCTTATCAATTTGTGGCTGCCCTGGGCAAGACATTACAGTGATTTTTGAGTGAAAGTTTAATGTAAAATTCAATTTGTGGGCTGAATTTGCAGATATTGATAATAAAATTCAGATTTTGAATGGGGAAAGTATTCCATAAGAAGACACAAGTACACATGAATAATCAAAATGTCTTTATCCTGGATCCTTAAAAATATATGTCTTAAAAGGGATTTAAGACTCCCAACAACTTATAAGGCAAACTAACCATTCTCTAAGCCATTGTAACTGAACAAAGTTGTTTTAAAAAAAAATGTTTTATTAAATCTTTTCAACACATAAACCAATGTGTACAAGACGAAAAGCGATGTTAACTCCGAGATAGGGCAGAAGTATCCTGTTAACATAATAGTGGTTTAGTTAGTGGCATTAACCGCATTAAGACCCATCAAAAGAAATGCACCAGAATAGAAAGAGCTACCAAAAAGCGAGCTGCAGAAAATGAGCCACCAAAAATCGAGATGACAATTAGTGAGCTGCAAAAAAGTGAGCCACAGAAATATTGAACCATCAAAAACAGAACCGGCAAAAATCGAGTTGCCAAAAAGTGAGCTGACCAACAGTGAGCTGCTAAATAGTGAGCAGAGCCACCAAAAACAGGAGGGGTGAAGGAAAAAAGTTAGAGGAGAACCATGCCAAAGATGCCAGGTCTAACAGGTGAAGAATAAACCCTCCCCAACCCCCAAACTAACATCAAGCCATCACAGTTGGTTGTAGTACTGAAGGGGAAACATATCTGACTAACTTGGAATATAAGAAGTCAAGAAGTATCATAATATACGCAACTAAAGAGCAGGTGGTGGCAGGTGTCTATGCCTCCCAATAGCTAACACCTACCTCCTTGCAGAAGCTTGTTGTGTAGCTTTTTAATTTACAGTTCCAATTCAGACATTGCTGAAGATTCAAGTACTCCAGAGGTATTCAGGCATGGGAAGTTGCTTAAGGCATCCTACCTTCTAGGCTGCCCCCAAGGAAAGTTATTTCTTACTAGTTTCTTAACCTCTACCTCTCACTCTTGCACTGTCCTCTCACCAATTTTTTGGAACCTTGTGCAAGACGTTGCATTAAGTTGTGAGTGACATTTTCTGAAAGTTTAATGTACAGTTCAATATGCAGGCTTGAATTTGTAGATATGGAGTAATAAAATTCAGATTTCGAATGGGGCAAAATTCCATAAGATGACAACTACACATGAATCATACAAAAGTCCTTACCCAGGATCCTTACGAATGCAATGTTTGAGCCATCAACCTACAGAGAAACATTTGCTACCTCCCTCCTCTCTCCTTACAATAAAGTATGCCACCCATAATCTGTTTAATAAATTAAATTTGACTCACCTGACCACAGCTTTTCCATACTTCTGATCTTGATCGCAATGCTCCACCGACTGTAGATACACATGTACAACCGCATACATGAAACCTGAAAGTAAAAAGGAAAAAAGGATAATTTCTCCCTTTGAACTAAATATAAAAGCAGGGAAAAGTACTTTAAAAAATGTTTACAATAATATTATTAATATATTTCTAAGGGAATTTTTTTTTTTTAAATAATTTAAACTAGTTCATATTTGCAGAATCGTTTCCAGAACGTTATTGCATTACTAATATTTTGTAATAAATAAAGTTATATGTATACGTTTCATCTGTATTAAAAAATTTTCAATAAATCTTTTCCCACATATAAAAGTGTTTTTATTTACAGTTTATTTAAATTTTAAATATGTATTACATCCCCAAGCTAAACATCTTTTTTACATGTATAATTTATTGAGTTAACATTGATACTCTGGTATTAAAATTTAATACCAGAGTATTAATATACTTTTCTACCCAAAACCACTGTTTCCTCCCATCCCACACTAGAGGGTGGGTGTTACACATCGAAGAGAATCGTTTAGATTAAAATATATATATATATATATATATCATTAATATTCAAAATAAATGAATACCCATGTATGGTAATTAACACCGGAGTATCAATACACTCCCCTAGCCAAAACCTCCATTTCCCTCACATCCAGTGCCGGTGGGTGCTATACACCAAAGAGTAATTATTTCTACATTTTTTAAATATTGAAAATATTTAAAAAATGTAATGCATTAATACCCAGGTATTAGAATTATTACCGGAATGTTAATTCACAACTCCACTCAAAAAAACACATATCCCTTACCAGAGGGTAGGTGTTACACCCTCAAGAGTTTCTTAAATCTAAATAAATATAAAATATAATAAATTAATACCCAGGTATTAAAATGAAATGCCAAGTATTATAACACCTCTCCATCCAAAACCTCTATTTCCCTAACATCCATTTAATATTATATATTTGAAATTATATTTTAAAAAAAGAAAACAACCAAAAACAAATTAAACATCAATCTTTAAAATTATTCTATTATAAAAGTTTACCTATTAACATCTGTCGTGATGGCACATGTTGTAATGTCTTCTGCATTTTACAAAATGCACTGTAAAGTCATTAAGTTGTATTTCCTGCGTTGCAATGGTAGTTTCCTAGTTTGGGAACCAGATGTGCCGTACCACTTCTTGGCAAGCCTAGTTCTGATAAGGACAGTAGGCCAGTCCTTTACTTCTCTCATTAATCAGGGGATAAACCCAAGCAACAACAAAATACGAGAGAACGTAGAGGTACTCCATCCCCAGAGGTCTCTGAGAGACTTTACAAATTTCGTGAGTGCACTAAAGTCAAGACTCCTGATAGTTAGTAGATTCCTGATATCTGTTCTCAATGTACCTTTCAGGAATCATCCGACCAACAGTACCACAGAGCATGTTCTAATCACAGACAAGGAGAGTATGTGCAACTGAAATGAAACAACCCTCATCTGAGGTGAAGATAAGAAAGGGAGATAGGCTCCTTTCATTTAAAGCCCCTTTCCATAAAAAGAAAGTTGCAGCATTGACAGCTAGATATGCCATGGATGATCAGAACCCTCCTTCTAAACAGGAGTTGGGTCATAACTCTCCTCGACAGGGCAGCAGAGGTCACCATAGTATGCCAGAATCTCCACCAATTTCTGGTAACAAAAGCAACTGATGTGTTGATGGTGACCTCAGCTAGGCCTACCAGTGCAAGGGGTTCGCCCTTCTCTGCACAGAATCCTCAGACCAATAGGAAGAAGTTGGCACAGAAACTGGAATAGAAAATACAAAGTTTAATAAACCTCATGAGGTGGAACTACATTCACACAGCACCCTTCGGTGTTGAGTGAAGTAGCACACTGAACAGAAGAAGCATGGTCCTTTTATACCCACACAGGGGCTGAAAAAGGCGGTACAAGTACACATAAGAGTTATGCACATAGATGGTCATACAGAAACTGCACAGTCAACAAGTAGGAGGAGTAATAAGTTGCTGACATCAGTTAGAACAGCCTGACAGTTCTATACTAGGAAGAGGTGCACTCTACTAGCTAAGCACATTTGCGCATGTGCAAGACTCTGGGAGAGGGAAACAGCAAATGTCCAGCACATAGCTAACTAAAATGGCTGCCAAATACAAAATGGCTTTCAGCTCATGCTAAGAGATTAATGCAATCTTCAACAGATGGTCCTTTTAGCATGGGCTAAAGACAGACCCATAAACCAGTAGGAAATATGCATATTAATTTTTTTCATAAATTTATCAATATCCTAATTCATTGCTTGGTGGGCATTTCTCATTCTAAATATTGTTAAGCTGGTATGTAGAAGGTATAAGCAGGAGTACAAAGGGAACAGAGCATTGGGTCATATAGATAGCAGGAGAGAGTAATTACTATTATCAGAAACAGAACTATTAGCTTTCTAGTCCTAAGCAAATCCTAGAACCATCCAGTAAAAACATTTTCAAGACTCCTATGCATTTCAGTGACCATCAATTTCAACTTCAAAATAGCCAACATCACATATCTAATAAAAACATTTTCACTAGACTTTTCCAGTGTTTCCTTTATGAGGGCTAGAATATCAATCAAGAAAAGGGTAAAGTAACAGTTGTCAATTGCTCAGATGAACTTTTCTCTCGCAGAATAAATATTATTCCTAATACAATTATGAAAGCAGTCAGACATATTATTACAAAAATGATCCTGGATCCAGAGGACCAGGAGGACCACACAGGACCATGAGAATTAGGACGAAGAGCTGCAAAGGGTTGCTCCTCCTCAAAAATGGGACGACCAATGGGGTACATTTTCAACAAAAAGGAAAAAGAAGTCCTTGGGAAATTAAAGCCGCTGTACAACCAACCAGAGGGGAGTCTTCTCCCTGTGTCCATTTGAGCCTCACAGGCAGGCTCTTGTTGTTCCCACGGTGGAGCTGCAAAACTCGCAACTCAGGAATCACGGCCCAGTTTCAAGGGAAAAGTTTCTTCTTTCAGGGTAGGGCAATCACCCACCAGGGCAAATGCTCTCAGCGATCCTGTCCAGTGTCTCAGGCAGTGCACCAGTTTTCTTCATTTCAATCTAACAGGCACCAGAGACACAGCACCTGTACCCTGAACTCAAGTCCTTCCCTAACTCCTGTATTGCTCTGCTGGCACACTGCTCTTTCGTTGGGGCCATAGATTACATTCAGTGTGCCCAGGTATCTCTGGACCAACAAAGGTGAAAACTTTACAGCCACTTTGGGACCAGGATTCAGAGGCCTGATGCTAGGATCTCTGAAGCAACCCTTGTTTCAAAGGGGGTTACCTCAAGCAAAAACTCTCGCCTTCCTGGTCGGTCTGTGACTCTCAGCTGGGCATCAAAAACTTGATCCACGATTTCTCCTTTCTGATTTGTGACCCCGTCTTTCGGCCAAGACAGTGGCAGGGGTACACACTTCACATCCCAGTGCTTTCGGCCTTCTACCTTCACTGAGGTCCTGGTTGCCAGCAATGCCTGTGCTGGTTACCTTCACTTTGACTTCAAGCTGGACTGGTGCTGACTCTCCAAGCTGGATCTGATGTCCGCGCCCCTCTGGCAATGGTTGTAAGGCAGCAAATATCTATTGGTGGACAGAACAAAAGGTCTTTAGACAAGGCACAGAAATAATCTATCAACAGAGAGGATAGTCTCAGAATACTTACTAGTCTAGGGACGCCCCATATATTAGCAAGGCACCCAAGAACCACTTTCATCTATGTGAGAGTAAAAGAAACAACAGCCTGGACCTATTGGCAAGTATAAAAGGAACTCTTTGGTGAACTGACAAGAGTAATACGTCACCCAATCCCAAGCAGCCAAGGAGGTCTGTGTTCATTTACTAAATTCTGAGGAAAAGAGAAAAACAATACAGACATACTCCAAATCCTTACATCTGTATATTCCTATCTTAATCATCGAAAGACCCTCAAGAAAAATGGAAATGTTCTACACTTTTACTCATAGACTTTGCATTACTTGTACAGGACTGCAGACACTTCTAAAATGATTTCTCTTAATAAACGCACCTACATTGTATGCTTAGGACCATGCTCTCATGTTATAGGAGCAACAGGAAAATCTAAAACTGCTACTTTAACAGGGATTCCTATTACATAAAGAACTAAAAACTTCAACATAATGGGTACATTTTCTCCACCAGAACATCTTGTGACAAACAGACTCCTATAAAACAATATTTTCCTCAAAAATGTTTGCTAAGGATCACATGGGCATCTTCTCTGCATTCTATTTTTCACAATCCAAACTATGCAACATCAGCTCTAGTAAGGACTGTCAGTTTATTCGCATAGACTAGCAAATAAAAACTAGCAATGCCCTTGCAAAACTGTATGTAGCATGAGAATAACAAACAATAGTGGTGTTATCACCTGAGAATTTTAGAACAAAAACTACCCACAGCTAGTTCCCCTTAAAGATCAAATAAAGGAAACCACAATCTAGACTACTCATCCTTTCATAATTTAATCAGACAGGATGGGCAGTAACATAGCAAATTTATTTATTCATTTTATTAATGCTAATAATGTTTAAAACCGTATTACTGAATAGCCAATTAAATGTCTCATGGCTATTTCACAGACAGTTTAGACAGGCTCAAAAGAAATTAGGAAAAAGAGAGAAAACAAATTTGCCTACCCTTAATTTGTAGAGGAGCTAAATAGCACACTGAACTAGCTAAAGAACATATTCCTTTAGCAAATGTACAAGTGTGACACGAGGGCAAATAAATTCAAACTAAATCCCATTGCTTCCTTAATTCAGCCCTGAAAGCATTAGTGCTATACATATGACAGAGCCACTGTCTTAATAAAAGCTGACCTATACCATTATTATTCAATCTGTTCATATGAGTGAACAAAAACTTGCTTTAGCAAAAAAAAGCAAGCAAAACCTCTTTGTCCCTGCCCTGCCATTTCGTCTTTCAAATGTCGAAATGTCAAAGAAAATGTTGCGCTGAGCCCTGCTTCTAAATGTAGAACTTCGACCTTTAACCTATTCGCAGCTGTTCTATCTTGAGTGCAAGGTTTTCATGCCGTTTTACAAATTCAAAGTGACCCTGGAGGCTGACAGCTCAACAGCAAAACCCACTCCATTCCGGTCTACCAGCAATTCAGAGGTAAGCTTAATAACTTCTGCCAGTTTTTTTTGTACATATTTATATTTGTAAGCAGTGTGCCGAGTGCTTGTCTAGCAGTATAGATGTCAGCTATTCATTCTATGCTTACATATATGCATTTACTGTAGCCTGAGACAGTTTAACAGCTGCTCTGATTGGAATAACCTCATTTAAATAGTGAATTTTACTCAATTTCGACTTTGATGTTTGGGGCACTTAAAAATGAATATCCTACAATGTTTTTGCATAATAGTCATCCCCAGAATGTCCCCTACATATCCCAGAGATGTGGCATCAGAAATGTATAATGTATACCCTTAAAAAAATGAGTTTTGTACGCCTGGGTAAAGTGACATTTCACATGTAAGTGACCCCCTATTGCTGTATAGCATGGCTTAAATTCAAATTGGATGCTAGGAGGTCACAGCATCATTATTAGGCATTATAAATATTAAAAAACTAATTTAATGCTCCTATTTTAAATAACATTTTTTATATAATCTAAAGAATTGTTTTTTTTTAATAAATCCAATCATTTTGATGAGTCCACATATGAAAAGCAAGCTGCATCCCTTGCCTATCATATTTAAACGCATTCATTCATAGCCCTAAGAACAGAAACCGAACTTGAAAGTCTGCGCCACTTTTAAATGAAGGACAGTCATTATTATTTAACATCAAAAACCACTCTTATCCTGATTTAAAAAGGCATTAAGAAAATAAATCCCTACTGTCAATCTGTCCTCTGTTTATCAAAAATAATGAAACTATATTTCTAACTTTTAAAACAGCAGTCTGAAATGCAGGATTTTACACCGTGTTTGACTTCAGCTGTTCTCTGTGGCCGGAGTCAGAAATACCCACGTGCTGACACAGCTGCTTGACACGGAAAGGCGTCAAATTCACACGCCTTTCAAGTCAGCCTTTCCACAAATCTGTCGTTCTGTAATGTATTCAGGTCTACAACAACCAACTCACTCAGATAATGTGAATGCCTGTCAATACCTAATACAGAAGGATAAATGCTGTGACATTTTGTATCTTAATTTATCTATTGCAAAACACACAATTTCGTTTTTTGAAGCTTTTTTTATTCCTATTAAATGTGGATTCTAATTTTATCTTTAACATTGTGGCAATTTGCACACATGTATAGTGTCTTACTCGTCAATTTAATGATAGCGTGCAGCTATTTAGCATACATTATAGAATTCATTGCTGGATTCTTTTAAAATGTATTTTATTTTAATGATATTTGGCATAACAGAATGATGACAAAAAAAAAAACATTGAGCTAATTCCAGACATTTTCAAAACGGTGTCAAACACATAATACAGGGCACTTAAGGCTAGCCATTCTTGCACCAAGAGCACAATCGCTACTTACAAGGACCACTAATGAGAAACCACAGACATTTAAACACACATTTAACCCACAGATCAACACTTAGGACAGAAACAAAAGACAGCCCACAGACTGTACTTAAACTAAACCATTTGTAAATACTAGTTGTACGTCATATTCACTAGATTTGGCTGGCAGAACACCAAGAAAAAAACGCTCTGCATATCACCACTTATGAATGTTACTAAGTGCACAGACCAGGATCCTTTCTATGTACATATTTAGTTCCTCGGGGTACTAGTCACCAAAGAAGAAATACTTTTTTATACCTAAACCTAGTTAAGTATCCCCTCTAGGGGAGCCGGCTAATTATATACAAGTTTAAAAATGGTACATCCAAGAAAGCAACACATTCATAAATTCACCTAGGGAAAACAAAAAGACCATCACGCATTTGCTTACAATTAACTGCTTTGTTCTTCAGCTCTAATGCTTTCACATAAATGTTCTTGCGCGGTTCTTTTTCAATCAAGGCTTGCTCACGCTTCATTTGTTCACGCACTTCTTTCTCCCACATTCGTACACAATCAAACATCTCTTGCCTAGTCTTTCGCTTAAACATACATTGTTCCACATACTCAATCTTTCGTAAATCAAATGACCCATACATAGGCCAACGCAACTCAGGATCCTTACGAGTGTATTTATTCCATAATGCGCTGTACATTATAGAAGAAAGACCATACTTAATATACATATTTCTATTAGGCGTCCCCTCCGGGGGGGCCGGTTGTGCTTCATCTAGTCTCAAATTGGTACCACTACATAAGCAACACATCCTATGAAGTGTGCTAAAAACAGGCATGCCAAAAATAGTGCAGAATATGCAGTATTATAATCAAAGTAGCACTTAAGGTACCTTTAGTACGATGTGCCGTTCAAATCAATTCAAATAGAGAAAATTCTCCTCATTACCTGCCTCTATAGATTGCAATCCATATATAAATCTCATAACAAACCAAGTTGGCCAACACCAATTCCAAAATCCAAAAGCCACAGTAAGTGTTACTAAACTACCTTACCAATCCCAGGCATCTAAACCAACAGCAAGCGCCACAGAAGGACACTTACCAATCACTTGGTGTCCAGGTTCCAACTACCAAGTTCTAAAATCGACCAAATGGTCACTGCACGGCGAATCAACAGAAGAGATCTCAGTCGAGGACCGGCACCACCTGGATGGTCAGATCAGAAAGAAAGGAAAAACGCCGTGGTTGCCAAGACTCTGGTCTCATCGGGCAGCGATCGCATCCAGAGCGAGATTCCAATCCTTCGTCTCGACCAATCCTTTGGGCATCCGAGTCACCGATGAGCCCCATTAGTTGGGCGCCAATTTGTTGATGGTGACCTCAGCTAGGCCTACCAGTGCAAGGGGTTCGCCCTTCTCTGCACAGAGTCCTCAGACCAATAGGAAGAAGTTGGCACAGAAACTGGAATAGAAAATACAAAGTTTAATAAACCTCATGAGGTGGAACTACATTCACACAGCACCCTTCGGTGTTGAGTGAAGTAGCACACTGAACAGAAGCATGGTCCTTTTATACCCACACAGGGGCTGAAAAAGGCGGTACAAGTACACATGAGAAAAGTTATGCACATAGATGGTCATACAGAAACTGCACAGTCAACAAGTAGGAGGAGTAAGAAGTTGCTGACATCAGTTAGAACAGCCTGACAGTTCTATACTAGGAACAGGTGCACTCTACTAGCTAAGCACATTTGCGCATGTGCAAGACTCTGGGAGTGGGAAACAGCAAATGTCCAGCACATAGCTAACTAAAATGGCTGCCAAATACAAAATGGCTTTCAGCTCATGCTAAGAGATTAATGCAATCTTCAACAGATGGGCTTCATTACAGTTGAAACCGAGGACAACAACATAGCCCACTGGACAGACTATCACTTGGAAATCCAAATTTGGAGTGACATTCAACAGACCTTTAAAGCAATTTTTTGGGACAACTCTACTACTTCCTATGATATTTTATTGGTGGGGGGGGTCTATTGGCCCTCATCTTTTGTTCTTGAATGTGCCCGGGGTGAGAATGTTATTCTCCCTCCTTTCTCACACCTCATCCCGGACAAGGAAAACATGTATCTGAATGGGCCCTTGACTTTGCCCCAGCTCTTCATTGAGAAGGATTCACCTTACCATGCTATTTCATTACTGTCTAGAACTAACATTCAGCCATTAAATGGGATATTAAAGCACCCATTAAAGGAATCCTTTCATAACTTGAGTACCAGTGAATAATAAAACACTGTCTCGCAAATGAATAATCTTCTTTTTCCCTGTTCTGAAACCTGATCACTCCAATTGTATAGTCTTAGATTATAGACATCTGAATAGAAATACTCACATTTGTGGTGCAAAATACCCTTACTACGATTCAGATTCATATCGCCTGTAAGAAATACAAAACCAAATCGGACATTTCCAATGGTTTTTATCAGTCACAATTTGGCTCCAGAGAGCATTGACTGGTAAGCATATAGCACCCTCTGTTTTTAGAGACTCTACGCCCATATTCCTATTCGCTATAAGAACAGCCCAGGAGTCTTTGCAGCATGCATTGTGTTGATTTTCCCTGAGATCGACCCTGATGCGCTTTACTATGTTGAGGATATCTATCCAACAGATGAGGAGTTGAACCCCCAATTAGCAAGAGTGGATCACATAAGTTTGCGATTTGCTGAACTTGGTTACAAATTTAACAAAAAAAATAAAAAATGTCTTTTCTCAGTGTCCTTTTCTTAGGACAGGAACTTAAAAAATGAGAAGTAAAGTCTTGCACCTCATTTTCTGGAAAAATGTGCTCAATTACAGCCTCCATGCACACTCAAAAAAAATTGATGTCTTAATGTGTCGTGATTCTTCCACTTCATGTTGGACATCAGAACACATTGCATCACTCAGGTCTTTACAATCTTATTTACTTGAAACACGTAGCCTACATCATACATGTGTTAACATCACTAACTTGGTCACCCGGGTATTTTAGGGAGGAATTTAATTTGCATATGTAACCTTAAATGAAGGTGAAACAGTACCCATAGCATACAAATTTCATTGATTACCATGTAGAAATGCATTTTGTTCTACTGAAAAACCTCTACCTGCTGTACAGATGGCCATCCTGAGGGAACGGCCACTTGCTCAAGGTAAACGCATTATGGTAGTTTTTTCTATGCTAACTTTTGAGGCCATCACAAAAGGCAAGCGTTCCTAATGCAAAGGTCCTCCATTCCGGATGGATACAATGGGCTATGTCCTTAACAGCCATGGATGAAGATTTAATCTTCGACCCTTCTTTGCAACCTCAAGAATTTTTGGCACTATGTCAGAGGGAGTATCTCACCCACAAACTGCTCGCACCCAGTACCTTGGGACTATACTGCTCAGTTAACTGAAATGAAAGCTTTATTACTTGCTCTTGAAAATACGAATCCTAAATTCCACACCCTTATTGTGTGTGACTCGTATTACTGTGTACTGTCTTTTAATGTTAAAATCATTTTATCACCAAAAATGTATGTTAAGGATTCCAAGGGTAGCACAATAAATACAAACTGCTTTTGACTAAAGTGGCAGATCTAAAGGATAGGTTGCTACAAACTCATGTAATACATAGATTGAGTCATCAACTTGTTGAAACACATGCTGTAGGAAACTCTCTGGCTGATTAAATCAAATTTTCAGTTACCACATCTAAAATAGTAGTAGTAACCCGCTCTAAAACTCTTATAGATAATGATCTTGTATGCTGTTAATGCATTTAAAAATGGCACAGCTTTACCAAAGGGCTTTCCTTCAAACAATTCCAATCACTTAAATGATCAAAGTGTTCCTTTTGCAACTATTCCTGGTGTTGGTGATTGTGTTATTATGAATGCAGACCGCAGACAGGATTCAATCATAGCAGCACACTAAGGAGTAGCTTACACGCCTGTTGGAGTGGCTGCCACCATTTCGCTCTTGCAGCAACACTACTGGAGGCAAGGTTTCTACCAACAGAGCAGAAAATATGCTATAACTCGTTACATTTGTCAACAAATCAAACGTTTCACTGCGTCTCATTACCACAGACATTTTTATTTATAACCAGCCTTTTGGCTGCTTTTACTGAGATCATTGTGGACAAATTATTTCATATACTGCCTTCAAATATATTGTAGTTGAAGTGTATTCTTACTATAGATTCTTTTGGGTTTGGCCACCTCGCTCACCTGACGTTCGAACTGTTATTAAAGACTTTATTGGTACATATGCCTAATGCGATTTACATTCGGACCAATTTCCGGCATTCCCTTCTAAAGGGTACCGTGATTCCATAAAGTCCATGGGTGTGCAAGTGCATTTTTCTTCTCCATATAGACCGGAGGGTAATTCTGTAGTGGAGAGACTGAATCGCTACTTAAAGCAGTACTTCATGGCAAGCGCAGTAGGTACCGGAAATGATTGGTTGAACCATCATTAAGGGGTTTAACAATCTTTAAATAACCTCCCTAAAGGATCTCTAGGTGATCGGACCTCGTATGCAGTACTTTTTGGCATCAAGATGCATGTTCCAGACATTGATGGTCAAGACGTTGTGGCGTCTGCCGCAACCTTTGACGTAGATAACTATTGTGCTGTCTCACAGGACCTACAAAAGTTGTGTGACACTCAATCTTGCAAACATTTGCTTGAGTATCACTCTTCCATTGCTGCAGATCAAATTTCCATTTTCCGGCTGGCTTCGAAAGATTGGAGATCGAGTTTGAAAGAAGGTGGCGACTAAAAAGGAATTTTGCCCAATGTACCATGCTCCTGTTACAGTTCTTGGTATCCAAGGAACGCAAACTAAGATTCTGCTACCACTTCCGGGATACAAAGACAAAGGCTTTGCTGCTATTGAATGTGTCCAAGGACTCCATGTGGCCTATTCTTTATAGTAGGACACAGAGTAGTCGTTCTTTTACACAAGACTTTCAATTGCGGCCAGAGAACACCACAGATGCAGAGACTTCCCAGCTGGAGGGGGGAGGCTGAGTCCACCGCTGATCATGTTCCTAACACGCTGCCCGTTTCTTCTATCAAGTCTTCTACAATGGATGTCGGTTATAATGAGCCACCATTGGTGAATCCTTCCGAGTTGGATTTTTCTAGCCCTACTGTAGAGTCACAACCTCCTGTTATTCAGCTAAGTACCTTTGGGTATTATATGGATCGAAATAATTCTTCGGACAGTTCTTCTGTTTTGTACATGCCTCCAGCATGGATTTGCATTTTAGTTCTTGGTTAACATGCACTTATCTAGTCCGCCCCCTTGAATAAAATGTCAGGATCATACTTGACTTGGTTTTCTGGTCTGTGGATTGGATTTCTGACTATTTGCATCCTACTTAATAATGGCCATTATCTACCAGAACATTCTGCTACATAACCCGTCGACTGGGTGCTGCCCCCGCCCCCCCCCCCCCATTCACCATAGCATATAATAAAAAGGGACTTGTCCCTTGTTAACATTTTAGCCATTCCAGTGACTGATGGAATTGTTTGGTACAAGTTCCTTTTGATCTATATGGGCTTTCGAAGATCCTGCGGATAACATATGTGTTCAGAGTGTCTATGGGTGATGTAATAGAACTGGGGTTTCATTCAGGTGATTGGGATGTTGATACTTGAAATTCTATGCTTTCTGAACTAGAGTATTATACTGTTTTAGAATCAGAAGACCTATACCATAATTCTGCCAAATATGCGAAAATGTTCTGCTACCACCATTATGGACATCACTATGTGCACAGAGCTAGTGGACAGCACTCCCATTTTAATTATACACAATAGGACCATTGTCCAACTCCCCCTTAAAGGAGTTGCAAAAAAATTAAATATATATATAATTTTTTATTTCCCCCCCAAAGGATATGACACTTTAGACCCCTGGTCATTTTACATTAACCCAAACACCACAAAGGAAGTAAATGATTACTCGTCCTTCTGGATCTGTCCGCCGCGTTCGACACGGTGGACCATAACATCCTTCTCCACAGTGTCGGGCAGGCTGGCATCCGAGGCCCTGCTCTCGAATGGGTCAGATCCTTCCTTACTGGAAGAACACAGGCAGTTCGCCTGGGCCCTTATACGGCCCAAAAATCTTCTACACCCTGTGGAGTCCCCCAGGGCTCTTCCCTCTCTCCGCTTCTATTTAATTTGTATCTCCGGCCACTGATTCAATCCCTCCTCAAATGGGACATCACAATCTTCAATTATGCTGATGATTTGCAGCTCGTTTTCTCACTTAATTCCCCACTAGCTATCAATACGTTCCACGCAGTAATGATCCACATACAACTCTGGATGGGCCAGAATCAATTAAAATTGAACCCAGGAAAAACTGAGCTCCTTCTCCCCGGCCTAAGCCACACCCATTGGGGCCCTCAGTTCTGGCCGCCAGAGCTTGGTTCCCCTCCTACCCCAGCTAAAACAATAAAAAGTCTGGGTGTAATTATCGACGTTGAACTTTCCCTCAAAGCCCAAGTTGGAGCGGTAATTTCATCATGCATGTTTCAACTTCGGAGGATTCGTAAAGTCCGTCACCTTCTCCCCTCTGCGGCACTCACTCAGTCACCTCACTTGTACTCTCTCGTCTTGATTTTTCCAACTCTATTTACCACGGTCTCCCACTCTATCTGCTTAACCGCCTTCAGGTCGTACAAAATCAGGCAGCCCGCTTGATCCACGGATTACCTAGATGGCAATCCGCTAAACCCCTGCTTCACAGCCTCCATTGGCTCCCAATTAATCAAAGGGTCGCCTTTAAGGTGGCATGTCTCACCTTTAAATGTCTTCACTGCCCCAGTCCAGGGTTTCTCAACTCCCTCATCCGACCCTACCGCCCCACACGCAATCTTCGTTCGGCCCGCAATGACTTACTAATTATCCCTAAAAACAAAACCAAGAAATTTGGTGGTCGCCGCTTCTCTCATTTGGCCCCCACTTTTTGGAACTCCCTCCCTCTGTCTATCAAATCTTCCCTCTCTCTTCTTTCATTCAGTAAACTCTTAAAGACCCATCTCTTCCCACCCCTATGTTAGGTTGCTCTGTATTCCGTTTTCTCCTTCCCTGTCTTGCAGCGCCAGGAAGCTTCGGCGTTAGTGCGCTTTACAAATGGCACCTAACATAACATAACATTACTCAAACTAAACCTATATACCACTACGTTCGTTAAATCAGTTTGTCCCGAAAGATTATGATTAATGGAAAGACACAATTGATTTGAAATCTATTTGGGGTATGAAGTCCTGGCAGGTTCAGGGCACGGACACCTTATGTTGAGTCTGTTTAATTCCCACACAAATTATTTTCCTAAATGAAACCATCCAATAGACTACTTGTCTGGGGTTGGCAAAAATTAAAGAAATTTAACAACCCGACTATTCTTTCAGTGGCCTTCTTTGATAATTGGCTGAGTTTAGCAAATTATACTGAAGAACAATTGAATAGCATGGTGCAGAATGGTCCCTTTAATTCCTCATTTTTGAGTCGGGCGGGTGGTTGCTAGGGCCAGTGGACACAAGTGGTTGTCATGCTTTTTTTTTTCTTCTAAATTTCACACACTGGTTTAAATCAAGCAGACCAGAACCCCAATATACCCAGTACAAACATGTTAGTGTTGTTACCACCTATTCAGTGGGTAAATTGTGTCAACTGTTGGAACATTGCACTCTGCAGTGAAACAACATCTTTCTGTCCTGTCTGAGAACATGAATATATCAGATTTTCTTTTAGGTCCTAAATCCCCACGTTCTAAAAGCTTAATGTATGCTACTTTTAATGAAATGTGAAAATTATCACAAATGGAAGCTGCTGTATGTTTAAGACAAATTGACCAGGATATTTTGGAAAAAATGCTAGCTGTTGCCGATAATAGTATTAATATGTTTTCATCTTGTATTTTCAATTTAAACAACATTGTGTTGTCTGTTATTGATATTTTTCAGAGGGACAGGTCAACCTTATATCATGGGCAAAGTCAGCTTAGATCTATTAGGCAGTTTAGCCAGATGCGTCAAACACTTAATGGGCAAGGTCCATGGCATTACTTGAATTGTACCGATTTGTTTTCACCTTTTAACTTAACACACAAACAGCAACTAATAGCCATGAAAGACACTACATACACAGCGCTGCATTTAGAAAATTTTTAAAAACTCCCATTTACTATAGCGGAGATGCCTTTAGTGATATGGGTACTACACGGTGTATTTTCACTCAACATTTCAATTCACCGCTTGCATGAAACATTTCGCCATAGGTAGATACGAGCCCCTTGGGAGCAGCTTAATACATGAATTATGGTCACTACCCTTAACACATTGCTATGAACGTTCTAACAATGAAGTTTTTATAACTGGAGAAGAATGAGACTACAGTAGGACATTTACTTGTTTGTAAACAAGTTAAAATCCATGGCACCGTTTTGTGAGTTGGGTGAGGTTGCTGTATGAGGGGCCACTTGCGAGTGTGGTGGTGAATGGTCGGGCGTCGACTCCGTTTCAGCTTGGGAGGGGTACCCGGCAGGGTTGTCCCCTGTCGCCTTTGTTGTTCGCCCTCGCCCTTGAGCCGCTGGCTGCGTGGATACGTTGGCACCCGGATATACGGGGCCTTAGATGGTCGCCTGAACACGAGGACCGTATTTCGCTCTATGCCGATGATATCCTGCTGTATCTTGCCTCACCCAAGAAATCACTTATAGTGGTCTGTGACGTACTCGCATCATTTGGTAGGTACTCGGGTCTTGTTATCAACTGGAGTAAATCATATTTGTATGTACTTAGTGGCGAGGTTCCCCCGATCCCTAGAACATGTTCGATACAGGTCGCTCAGCAGGGCTTCGTGTATTTGGGGATCTTTATCTCCATGGACCCTGCTGTGCGATATGAGAAGAACCTGCTCCCCCCCTGGCACGCCTGAGGCGGGATGTTGAAGGCTGGCGGAGGCTGCCGCTCTCCCTCGTTGGGCGTGCGGCCCTGTTCAAAATGATGTCGCTTCCCCGCTTTCTCTACGCACTGCAGAATACTTTGGACTGGGTTCCGGCCAAATACTTTCGGGAGGTCGAAGGCCTCCAACGAACGTTGCTTTGGGATGGGCGGCCGCGAATAGCTATTGCAAAGTTGACGCTTCCATGGTACGACGGGGGCATTGCGCTCCAAGACATCCGACGGTACTATTGGGCCACCCAGCTGAGTGCGATTAATCATGGGTTTTATGGCCCTGCCCTCAGCCCTGGGTATGCCATGGACAGGTGGTTGCTGCGTGGTGGTAACTATTACAGGGCGTTGTATTCGCGGTCCTTGGACTCGTCCCTCACGGGGCCTACTGCTGTGGCGGTGCGAGTGTGGAAGATGGCAACTGACTCGCTGGGCTGGAAGGATAGGCTCACCCTCGCTACCCCGCTATTTGAATCTGAGACACTGGGTAGGCTTTGGCACACAAAAGGCTTTGACAAATGGGACTTGATCGGCATCTCCAGGGTCGGAGATGTCCTGATTAAGGGGAGGGTGAAGTCCTTTGAAGAGTTGCAGAAGGAGTACGAGCTGGGGCCGTCTGAGTTTTTCCGCTATATTCAGGTGCGTCACGCCCTCCGGTCGGTCCTCATAGAGGGTGAGAAGGTGCCTGAGTCCTCTCCTTTGGAGGACCGGGTTCTTGATGGCCATATGCCCGAGAGCACGATCTCGCTCATCTATAAGAAACTGATCAACGTCCGGGCGGATATGCTTCTGGGGTTGAGGGACCAGTGGGCTAGGGATGGCCTCGAGTTGGATGACGAGGATTGGCAGTCTGCCGTTTCCTCTCCTAGGGAGGTGGCGATCCCGTCGCGTCTGAGGCTGGTGCAGCTTAAAATACTGCATCGAGTGTATGTGACGGGGCCAAGGCTGGTTCACATGGGATTCTCGGAGGACGGCCTATGCAGGAGGGGTTGTGGTATGGTGGGTACTTTCCTGCATATCATTTGGGAATGTGGTGTCATCACGGAATTTTGGAGGAGAGTCCATGCAGTGATGGGGGAGGTGACGGGCATTGCTATGCAGCCGGAAGCGCGGTGTTGTCTACTGAATGTCTGGGGGCCCACTGATCATAATGCGGCGCAGACCCAATGGGTGACTCTGGGCAACATGGTCGCTAAGAGAGAGATATCGCGTGATTGTGGGGCTCCGCGGGGCCCCCCACATTGACCGCGTGGAAGGAAAATATGGACTGGAGTATGTTAAGGGAAAAGACGGTCTATTGCGCTAGAGGTTGCCCCCAGAAGTGGCACGCCATATGGGGGCGGTGGAATCAATACAGGGGGGGGATATGTCTTGCCCCGGATCTGGATCCTCCCGAGGAACAGCTTTCCTCCTAACCCTCTTTCCAGCTCAGTATGGTTTGTGGACTTTTTGGCCTCTACAGTCCCTCTTCTTCCTCTTTACTTTGTACTGTAACTGTTAGATGAGTGGGGTCCGGCCTCCCCTGTGGGGCTCATCATGGGCTTTCAGTATTCTTGCCTTGCTGGGGTTTGTTGTGCGTTTTTGTATTTAATCAAAATTGAACCTTTGCACTTCTCCTTTCATGGTACTGGGGACGCATCTCTGTTTTTTTATATATCGATGCTGCCGAACCTCCGGGTTGTCGGCTGAATAGCTGTGTCCTGACTTTTGAAAATAAAGGTTTTTAAAAAATAAAAAAAAAATAAAAAAATCCATGGCACCAGTAAGAGTTTGGTTCCCAATGCGGATGGTTATTTAAATGGAATCCCAGTTCCTTCAATTCTTACTTACTTAACAGTACTTTCGAATGGTAGTTACCTCATGCTGAGCTATCAAGGCTGTTGTGGAATGCGGCTGGAGTCCCGTATATTTTGTCCGTAAATAGCTTGTGGTAGCCTTCGATTCCATCTTTGAAGGCAGATTTCAACAAGCTAGCAGACTCAAAGCATTATTGTTCCAAAAAAAAAGTATCTCTCACATCTGCACGTGAGACCTTCAAATTACAGGTGGCTAGAACTTCCAGTGAAATACAGTAAATGTTAAATACAAACCTTCCCCTGCATTTGGGTGCATTAGGGTATCAAATCATTAGTGAGCCTAGTACAACCAGCCTCGCCCATTTTTTTAAAGTTGTAGGCTCTGGCCTAGTTACTTCTTTTCAGACCATTTTTGGAGTAATTCCGGCTTTTATCCGCTCCATTTTGTCTAGCATATTCAGAGATCCTGTTGCAGTTATATCTCATTTGTGGCATCTTCATCTTGCTTCTCGACAATGGATACCCCTTTTTGAGGGCACTCTAGAACGGAAACCACTCCAACACTACTGTGAGCATATGCTTCAGGTCTTTGCAATGTTACTACCACAAGAACTGGATCTTGATTGATCCCTAATGTTTCTACTGGCCTGGTTTACCTATGGTAAATTGTAGGGGGGGGGGGATGCACACCTTTCCACCATGTTTTATACAAACTTGTCCAAACGTACTTGAGTATGCGTGCAGCTTGGTATAAGTGCCTTGCCCAATTGGCACCTTGAAGATAAACATCACTGAAAAATGGAACGCATCTGCGCCCCAAACCAAACGCACTGCGAAATGTGCTGCATTAGCAAAAATTAATTCCTTTATGACCACTTTTAACTTGTTTCATTCATCCTTGTACTCTTCTGCTTTGTTTGACTGTTAATTTATTATTCCCAAGCGACATCTTGCGCCTATTTTCCAAATTTCTATTGTTTTGTCTGTGCCCCTCCGGACCTCTTGAAAGAACATGAGAATTGCGAAGTTCACCGAAGGCAGTGTTTATTTAATGAAACCCAATGCATTTCGGGCAAAAAAATGCCCTTCGTCAGGGCTACAGAAATAACAACCATTCAATCTTAATCATAGCGCTTTGACGTGTTCAATTACACTTTTTACTATGTAAAACAAAGCAGAAGAGTACAAGGATGAATGAAACAAGTTAAAAGTGGTCATAAAGGAATGAATTGTAACTAAGGTCAATCCATGCTCCATTTTATCTGGTGCCCTTCGAATGGCAATTGGACACTCGCCTGGTTTCATGAATTCCTGCTAACACAGATTTTGGGCTGTTGACGAGTCCCTTAGCAATCCATTTTCAGAACGGTTTTGTGGGCTTCTTTACAAGGCAATGTTTAAGCCATCAACCTAGGGAGAAACACTTGCATCAGCAAATGGACAACCGGATGTAGGCTCCACTAACACGGATGCAGGCCCGGTAACTGTCTCAGCATCGGCTGAGACCAGAGATCAATGTTGTTCCTTGAAGCTCATGACTTGAGCAATAGACCAATCCTTGCATGTGGAGTCGGACTCCTTTATTGAGTACTTGGCCTTCGAATTGGCGAGTAGCACAATTGATTCCTCCAAAACACCATAATTTCACTATTTTTCCAAATGGACTCTTTCTTCAATTAACTTTCATTCAATGCCATTTTTAGATCTATACTTTAAGTATGCCAACAAGACGCATTTTTTCCATTTGGTATTCTCTTTTGCGCTATTATCCCGAAAAAAGGGAGGGTGTTGTGAGTTTCTTGCATGGCCCATTGTAGTTTTCCCTAGTTTATCCTTATTGTGCATGACGTAGACCACATTTTCCTTTGCACATGTTACTATAATAAACATGCTTGCTTTTGTGCTACATTTAATTTTCATGCAGAACCTGCATATGTTTGTGTTCTGGTCTTTTCCTGGGATTTAGTCTGCCCACCATAGACAGGTTCCAGCAACAATGTCCCTTGTTATATTCTCTGTTCAGGCAATAGCACTTCGAGAACACGAGAATACAGCTATTAATGGGAACACATCTTGTCATATAGATGACCACAGATGTCCAAAAAACACACATGAAGTGATATTTTTGAGACAAGAGCACGGTGTTAACCAAGATGTGGAACATCGATTTGTGTATGCTAAGGTAAGGGGTCCACCATTAATCCCAGAGATTTTACATATAATCATTTAGCTTCAAAAGAAGGGGGAGGGGGGTTAGACTACTCTGTCTTATAACATTACAGGGTTTTTCATGGCATATGAGTTATTGACAATGCTTACTGTACTTTTAGCATGCAATTGTTTTCCAATTGTGGCATGAATACTGCAATTTAGAGCACAATAGTTTAAAAATATATTCGAAACTTCCTTCATGTCGGTTTATCTTTTTGTGGACAAGTGCGAGTGAGAGAGAGAGAAAGGAAGGATGTGTACAGTTACTGTGATCCCCATGAGGGTGGAGTGTGTTGTATTCTGGGGTGCAAATTCACTTGTCTCTCTGGTAAGGTTAAGAGAGTAAGTGAAGCACTATAGCTCTTCCGAAACTGGCTCAAAGAGACAGCGGTGGTATGGTGACTCAGTACCTATATGCCAAGGTTCTATGGTCCCAAGCATACTTCTGTTCCACAGGAGAATCCCTGCAGCACTTTGACAGAGACCGTGACCTCGTAGCACTAAAAATATACAAGACACTATTCCCAACTGGACCAACCAAGATGTAGTTCTGTGTCTCTATTGTTGCACACAGACCTCTGCAGTGCATTAACTAATAGAGGTTTCATAATGTGTGTTAGTGCATTTTCCACTAACATCTTACAATTTTTCATTTAAGCTGCTGATATTGTATATGTAGCTATCCTACAGTGAAAGACTTAAAAAAATGTAAATAACATTCTGTTTTTATCCACATCTTTGACCCTGGCCCATGTTCTGACGCTCAAGGCCATCTAGCCCCTGGAAACATGACCGAAGTCAACAACAGCAACAAAATAATATAAACAGGAGTCAGTTTTTGCTAAAATATAAGCGTCTGTTTTTATAATAATAAAAGTAAAAACCTTTTTAGAATAACAGTACGAAATAAGATTAAGGGACCACTTCCACCCCTAGAATTAAAGAAAGCATCGTACTTGGACCTTGCACTTCATTATTAAGGATTGTAAATGGTATGTTTTAATTACAATGAATGATGTTCAGCAACCTCCAGTTCTAAGCAGCTGTAAAAGCCAAGTCAACAGCATCTCATGAAATATAGTGTGGTTTTCCTTGGATGCCTTGCACTAAAGTTGCAACCCATGCCTAACAGCCATTGGAAGGCATGGCTTGGCAGTTCGGGCTGGACTGTTCCCATGAGGCACAGGGTCAGACTGATTTGCATATGGCCATGTCTGAACTGGGGTGGCAGAGTGGGCTAAAGAACGGTGATGGATCAAACCCAAATCTGTTGACTGGGTGTGAGTGTTTGATTGGTTCTGATACTCCGTCCATCACCACCCCCTTTTGTACCGCTAACAGCCATAGTACCCAGGGCCACTGGAAAAATGCGATTGCGTGGCCGCTGCGATTTTAGCATAGTTAAAGATTTTCCACTTCCAACATCTAATGCATAATCTGTTGATATAACAAACACAATTTTTGACTACTCAAAAGGTTGAAAAGATACTAAAAGGCAGTAACATGTTGCTGCACAGTAGAAGACCCTTTGCAAAGCTAGACTGGTCACCTTTATGTTGCTTATTGCTCTATTTGGGTGTTAAACTGGTTTAATACCAGTTTAACACCTGAAGTGCAACTACAGATTGATATTTCTCTGCAGAAAAACAGGCACACCCATCACATTAATTTAGAAAGGTGTTATCTTAATACATTTTATCAAATTATGTTTAGTTTCTGGAAGAGAACGTTACGTAGTGCATTTTTAGTTATTTCTTTTTGGAGACTTTTTTCTTCAAGTGTGTGGTAAGCCTCTGATACCGAACTCCAGTCACCCACAAATCTTTGGCTTTCTAAACACTATTTAATCATATTTCTACACCGTAAAAATGATTTCCCGTGGGAATTGGGGGAAGTTTATGGTGGTCATTGATTCCAGAAAGTTGTCAGGAAGGGGTCCTTATGTCTAAAAAAAAAAAAAAGAAAAATGACAAGGGGCTTTTAATCAAAAATTTGAAGACCTCTGCTCTAAGCCCATGTGACTATACAAAGTTTGAAAAAAAAAAGTGTTTTATTGAATATTTTCAACACAAACCAATGTGTTCAAGATCATAAGCGCCTGTAGGCTTAACTCCGACAGGATAACTGTATTCTGTTAATGTAGTGTTTCAGTTAGTGGCTGCAACAGCATTAAAATGTCCATCAAAAGAAATACACCACTAAAGAAAGAGCCACCAAATTCTCAGCTCTCCAAAAAGCGACTCGCCCAATACTGACCTGACAAAAAGTGACCCGCGGAACACTGACCTGCCCAAAAATAAGAAGGTTGAAGGCAAAAAGTTAGCAGAAAACGTGTGAGCTGCTAACATTAGATGTCAAAAAGGGAGGTACAGTTAGTGGCAATAGCACCAAAAAAGCCGCTAAACACTGGGCCGGCCAAACACTGGGCCACCAACACCTTGTCAAAAGGATTGCCTATTTGGCTAATAAAAAAGATATATATTACAAATATTTTCATTACATTTTTTTTAACACATAACAAACCAATGTATACACGACCGTAAGCGTCTGCAAGCTTAACTCCGTCACAGGACAGGAGTATTCAGTTATAATAGTAGAGGTACAGTTGGCAAGCATAACAGCTTTAAGATGACCATCAAACGAAATGCACTACAATACAGAGCCGCCAAAGACAGAGCCGCCAACAATTGAAGGGTTGAAGGCAATAAGATAGGGTAGCACACCACCAAAGATGCAAGAACTAACAGGACGAGAATCAACCCGTGAACCCCCCAAAACAAGCAATTACTGCTGGTAGTAGTAATGGATGGGCAAAACATCTGACTGATTTGGAATACAAGTAGTCAAGAATTATTATAATATACCCAAATAGAGAGTAGGTGGTGACAGAAGGCTATGACTCCCAAAAGCGATCACCAGCCTCCTTGCAGTGGCCTGTCTTGTAGCTTTTGAATTTACAGTTCCAATTCTGATATTGCTGAAGCTTCAAGTATGCCAGAGCATTTGAGGCATAGCTAGTTGCTCATGGCATCATATCTTCTAGGCTACCCTCATAGAAAATTTTCACAAGTTTCACCTCTCTTTTCAGGCTACCTGTATCTCTCACTGTCGCTCCATCCACTGTCATTTTATCAATTTTTGGGAACCCTGAGCAAGACGTTGCAGTGATTTTTGAGCAACATTTTTTGAGAGTTTAATATCCATAAGATAAGACAACTAGGAATAAATCATACAAAAGTATTTTCCCAGTATCCTTATCAATATATGTCTCAGAGGGGCATAAACACAGCCACCGACTTCTTAGATGGGATCACCATTATCTAGGCTCATTTGACTAAGCAAAGATTTTTAAATAAATATCTTTATTACATTTTTTCAACACATAACCAACCAAAATGTACAAGATCAGAAGCACTGGCAGGCTTAACTCGGGGACCAGACAGCAGTATTTTGTTAACAAAAGAGGTCCAGTTAGTGGCAAAACAATATCCACAGGACAATCAAAAGAAATGCACAATATATGGCCACCAACACAGGACCAGCCAAAAACTATGCTGCCAAATCTGAGTGGCCAAAAAGTGAGCCTTCAAATACTGAACTGCCAAACACCGGCCTGACAAACACTAGGCAGAGTCATACTCACCGCCAAAAACAGAGCCATGTAAAAAAGCTGCCAAATTCAGGGCCAACAATAACAGGATGTTTGAAGGCTAAAAGCTAGGGGAGAACAATGCCAAAGAGGCCAGGACTAACAGGACAAGAAAAGACCCCTCCACCCCTCAAAATAATGAAGCGATCACAGCTGGTAGTAGTAGTGAAAGGGCAACACATCTGACTACCTTGGAACATAAGAAGCCAATAATTTTTATAATATACCCAAGTAAAAAGTAGGTGGTGACTGGTGTCTATACCTCCCAAAAGCTAACACCATTCTCCTTGCATGTAGCTTTTGAATTTAGAGTTCTAATCCTGACAATGCTGAAAGTTTGAAGTAGACAAGAGGTATTAAGGCATGGACAGTTGCTCAATGTGTTGTATTTTCAAGGCTGCCCCCCAGTGAAAATAATCTTTCACAAATTTCTTAACCTCTTTTCAGGCTACCTGTATCACGCACTGGTGCTCTACCCACCGTCTTATCAATTTCTTTGAGGCCCTAGGCAATACATTACATTCATTTTAGAGTGACATTTTCTGAAAGTTTAATGTACAATTAAATATTTGGGAGGGATTTGCAGATTGTGTAATAAAATTCAGATTTTCGAAGGGTGGAAAAATTTGAAAAGATGACACGTGCATATTGTAGTGAAGATTGCTATCTATATCCGTACAATGCTAAGTTAGCACAACCGCGTTAGATGTTAGAAAGCCATCTTGCCACTTTTGCTGCTTTTGCACACGACACTGTAGTCACATGTTATTAATTGAGAAATGCTTGCTCGACTTTGCTTCACATGAGAACTGTCTGTTGTTCACATCGCTAACAGTGAGTAGAGACCTTGGTCTGAACATTGTGTAAAGAAACAGTCTGGGTCGCTAGACGGTGCATGTTGTTGGGTTCAGGTTGATCGGCCCACTATTTAGCCATAACACGCACGCAGCTACAAATACCTGAAAGTCGAGTGCTTTTAATATTGCAGGCTACATGTTTTAGATTCATTCGGAAGAAGAGCTTTCCCAGGAGCAGAGTCTAAGCTGATCCTGTGATGTGATTCCACTAAGCTGATCTTTATGGTATGGGGTTCCCCATTCAAGCCTAGAGACCTTTTATTAGTCTAATAATAACACTATTAGTTTACTAGCGAAAGGAAGGTGGCTGTCATCCACTGTCATTTTATTATGATTACTCCTTTCATTTTATATGGTATTGTAACTATGCTGATGGTTTTGATCTTCATCATTTGTCTGCTTATGTTAGCCAAAGTACTGCATCTTAGGACATGAGGTTTATAAAATAAACTCTTTAAACTTTACAGTGTCTCTGTTTATTCTGTTGTGGACTGATATGAGAATAATTACGAACAGGTATTTCTGATTCCCACCATTCCTGAGAAAACCCTAAGTCGCTTGTTCTGGGTTGTCTATACATTGGGACCGCCGAGATAAAACTCGGATAAGGAATGGGACACTGATGCTGGTCGGATAAGGGGTTCTGGGGTGAGTTTTTGGTACACCACAATTCTCTGAGGTCCTGGTTTCCTGTGCATAGTTCTGTGCAGAAGCAGAATCCCTGCAACAACATGAATAGTTGAAAAGTCTTTAATCCAATCATTACAAATATATGTTGTTAAGTGGATTGAAGACACCCAGCACCATATTAGGCAAGAGCACCATTCTCTAAGCCCATGTGACTAAACTAAGTAGTTTAAAAAAATGTTTTATTAAATATTTTCAACACATAAACCAATGTGTACAAGACCATTTGCTCCGGCAGGCTTAGCTCAGAGTCAGGACAGAAGTATTCGGTTAACATTATAGTGGTTCTGTTAACTTAATAGTGGTTCTGTTAGTGGCTATAACATCATTAAGATGTCCATAAAAAACAAACACATCACAATAGAAAGAGATAACACTGAGCCACCAAACCCAGAGTAGAAAAAAAAAACTGAGCGAAAACAAACACAGCCACCATAAACAGACAAATCAAAAACAGGAGAGTTGAAAATAACCAACACCCCCGAAAGAAATCATCACAGCTGGTAGCAGTAATTAGGCCTGGGTGGTATACTCCACTCTGTTTGCTGAATTATCCCTACACTGCAGAGCAAGCGGAGTTCCACAAAACTCCACTCCTCAGAGTGGAGTTTTATTCCTCACTGACACTCTCCAATGTGAAGTTGGCGAGAATGACTGACAAAGATCCTTCTCTACACCATCACCTGGCCACATTTCTGAACACGGGCGCTCGCGGATGGCCGAGAAAGCTTGCATTGAAAAACATTCCGTTCGCTTTGAGGAAAACTTCAGCACAATTAGAATATCTACTTGAGCACCAGAAAGAAGCAGCCCTCTTGCGCTACACATGGTTTTGTGTGCAATGATTTTCTAGCATGGGACAAACATCCAGTGCTAAAACTCAGTGTGAATGTCACAACCTAATGCACTCTGCCACTTGCAGTACTCCTCATAGCTCGGCGCAGTTTTTTGGTCACTTCGCAGACTTCCGCTATGCAGAACTCCGCCAGGCCTAGTACTACCTTGCTATACAAGTCATCTAGAACTATCATAATAAACCCAAATAAAGAGTAGATGGCGGCAGGTGTCTATGCCGCCCAAAAGCTAACACCAGGCTCCTTGCAGTGGCTTGTCAAGTAGCTTTTGAATTTTTAGTACCAATTCTGACATTGCTGAAGCTGCAAGTACACTAGAGGAATTAAGGCATGGGCAGATGCTCAATGCTTTCTGCGAGCTGCCAAGAACAGAGCCACCAAATAGTAAGCCACCAAAAACAGAGCGACCAAATAGTGAGCTGCCAAAAAAAAAGCCACCAAAAATATATAGTTGAGGGAAAAAGTAAGGGGAGAACCACACCAAAGACGCCGGGTCTAACAGTTCAAAAACAACGCCCCCACCCAAAAAATAAAATCAAGCCTTCATAGCTGGTAGTAGTACTGAAGGGGCAACACATCTGACTAGCTAGGATTACAAGTCAAGAATTAGCATAATATACCAAATTAAAGAGTAGATGGCAGCATGCAAGTATGCCCAACAAAAGCCAACACCAGCCTCCTTGCAGTGGCTTGAGTAACTTAAAATTAAAGTTCAAATTCTGACATTGCTGAAGCTTCAAGTGCCTAGAGGTATTAAGAAATGGGCAGTTGCTCAAGGTGTCCTACCTTCTAGGCTACTCACAGAGAAAGTGATCTTTCATCACTTTCTTAACCTCTTTTCAAGCTGCCTCTACTTCTCACTGTCACTCTATCCATCGTCATCTAATACATCTTTTGGAACCCTGTGCAAAACGTTGCAGGGTATTTTGAGCGACATTTTCTGATAATTTAATATACAGTTCAATATATGGGCTTGAATTTACCGAAATATAGTCAAATTTCAGATTTCAAATGGGGGCAACATTTCCGTTTATGACACAAGTAAACATGAATGTTAGCTCAGTCCTTACCCAGGATCCTTATGAATATAGGTCTTAACGTAGCTTGAAGACACCCAAAACATTGTAAGACAGGATCACCATCCTCTAAGGCCGTTTGACTAAAAAAAGATTTTAAATAAATATTTCTTTATTTCATATGTGCTGGCAGGCTTAACACTGACAGGACAGCAGTCTTCTGTTAAAAAAAAAAAAAAAGAAGGGGAGGTAGTTAGTGGCAATAAAAGCATCAAATTGCCAATCAAAAGAAATTAACACTAAAAACAGGGCAAGCTAAAATCCGAGCCGCCAAAATACTGGGCCGCAAAAAACAGAGCTCCCAAAAACAAAAACAAAAAAAAAAGAGAGCTCACTCCCAAAAAAAAAAAAAAAAAAAAAAAAAAAAAAAAAAAAAAAAAGAGAGCTCACTCCCAAAAAAAAAAAAAAAAAGAGCTCACTCCCAAAAAAAAAAAAAAGAGAGCTCACTCCCAAAAAAACAAAAAGAGAGCTCACTCCCAAAAACAACAAAAAGAGAGCTCACTCCCAAAAAAAACAAAAAGAGAGCTCACTCCCAAAAAAAAAAAAGAGCTCGCTCACTCCCAAAAAAAAAAAAGAGCTCGCTCACTCCCAAAAAAAAAAAAGAGCTCGCTCACTCCCAAAAAAAAAAAAGAGCTCGCTCACTCCCAAAAAAAAAAAGAGCTCGCTCACTCCCAAAAAAAAAAGAGCTCGCTCACTCCCAAAAAAAAAAAGAGCTCGCTCACTCCCAAAAAAAAAAAGAGCTCGCTCACTCCCAAAAAAAAGAGCTCGCTCACTCCCAAAAAAAAGAGCTCGCTCACTCCCAAAAAAAAGAGCTCGCTCACTCCCAAAAAAAAGAGCTCGCTCACTCCCAAAAAAAAGAGCTCGCTCACTCCCAAAAAAAAGAGCTCGCTCACTCCCAAAAAAAAGAGCTCGCTCACTCCCAAAAAAAAGAGCTCGCTCACTCCCAAAAAAAAGAGCTCGCTCACTCCCAAAAAAAAGAGCTCGCTCACTCCCAAAAAAAAGAGCTCGCTCACTCCCAAAAAAAAAGAGCTCGCTCCCAAAAAAAAGAGAGCTCTCTCCCAAAAGAGAGCTCGCTCCAAAAAAAAGAGAGCTCCCAAAGATAGGAAGGTAGAAGACTAAAAGTTAGGGGAGAACCAGGCCAAAGATGCCAGGTCTAAAAAGCTAAGAACCAACTCCTCCAAAAACAAAAAGCCATCACAGCTGGTAGTATAATGAAGGGGCAACACATCTCACTACCTTGGAATATAAGTCGTCATGGCGGAGGCTGGTGTCTATACTTCCTGAAATCCAACACTACTCTCCTTGCAGTGGATTGTTTTGCAGCTTTTGAATTTACAGTTCTAGGCTGCCCCCTGGAAAAGTGATCTTTCAAAAGGCTCTGAACCTCCATTTTCAGGCTACCTGTATTGGTCACGGTCGCTGTTGCTCTACCCACGGTCTTATCAACTTTTGGGGCCTTAGACACAACATTACAGTGATTTTTGAGTGATGTTTTCTGAAAGTTTAATGTACAATTCAATAGGTGGGCTGAATTTGAAGATATTTATTAATTTTGAATCAGGGGAAAAATTCCAAAAGATGACAAGTACACATGAATTATTGAAAAGTCTTTACTCAGGATCCTAATTCAAATATGTCTTAAAGTGTTTTGAAGACACCATCACCTTATTAGACAAGATCACCATTCTCTGAGCCCATGTGACTAAACAAAGTTGTTCTCAAAAGTAACTAGGGGCTTGGCCAAGATGGGGGTGAGAGCGGACGTGTCTTGCTGGCGCTCCTTCCCAACTTAAAGCACTCTCAATAGCAGTCCCTGGCCAGTGAAGTCTCTGGGGGGGGGGGGGGGGGGAGGTAGAGGGATGTGCATGATACCAAAGACAGGCAGAGGCCACCCAGGGGCTCGTCTGAGTTTGATCGGAAGACCAGCAAAAATGCTAAGTGAGCCGCGGCCCATACCCAGCTTGAGCCGTGCCATACCTCAGTGTCGGCGAACCGGAGATGAGGGTCCGGAGGGCTGAAGGCAGCGGAGGAGGGCCTGTATCATCGAGGACACAGTGACCTCCATTGCTGCTGCTTGGACCCCCTGGGAGTCGCCAGAAGAGATATTGTTCCCCCTGAGGCCTGCACTTTGGTGGTGGGCCTCGTGTCATTTTGGGAGCGGAGAACCAGGGCTTCAGCAGCAGTCTGCGGTGAGTGCTGCACTGAGCAGTCCTCACTCACTCCCTCCCTCCCATTTCGCAGCATAAGGCCCGCACGGCACCCACTGAGATGGAACACAGCAAGACATGCACTACAGCCTCCCACTCTCTACTCCACTGCATCGCTGGAGCCCGGGGGGGATGGTAGAAGACCCACGGTGTGGACTACGGGAGGTCTCAAACGACAACTCCTTCGCCCTGGATCACTGCTCCTAGTTGACCGCAGCTCGGGACTGCGGCAGCACCGGGGGCCTGGAGCAGCAGTGGGACCCGGCTAGGCCACATCTTTAGGTTGGCCCTGGGCCAAACCACAACCTTGACCTTACCAGGAATTGCCCTGGGAGTCTTCCACCAGCATTTGGATACACGTTGAGTGCAGCAAAAGTGGACCCCGCAACCAACAAAAGAACTGGGCTGCCTCACTTGCTGGGTCCCGCATGGGCCACCTTTGCTCTGACCCCCTCCTCTTTCTCATCTCGCTCCTTCATGCAGGTGCCACGGGGGGGGGGGGGGGGGGGAGACGTGCGCAAAGGCCTCATCTACCGTGCTCCAGTTGTGGCTGTGGCTGCCCTCATCAGCACTAGGATTTAGGGTCTTTGGGGCCACTGGTGTGCCCAGCCCAGAAGCGAACCGACACTGTCAGTTGGCTGCAGGGGGACGTTGCAGTCTACTCCCTGGGGCCCACCACCCTCTATCACCTTGGTCGGACCGTGGCCCGGGTTCTGGAGGCAGGTCGCAAAGGATGAAATTACTCTTTGGGGTGGTCCAGGATGCTAGGCAGCTGACCAGGGGATCATCGGCCGACATTTTGCCTTAACCGCACCGCCAAGGGCCGGACCCGTCTCAGCATGGTTACAGAGCTTGCTCAAGCAGAGGCCTTGAACTGAGCGGCCCTACACCCTGCCCCCCCCCTTGGTTGCTTGGGGTCCACTGCTGGCAAAGCAAAAAAGGACGGTTCAGTCTGTTAAATCCTGCACAAGGATGCGGAAGAGGCCCAGCAGGAGAAGTTGGTGGCAGAAGAATCAAAGCACCCAGGGGGAGGAGATGGAACTGAAGGCGCAGTGACCTGCAAGTTTCTGGGGGCATTGTTCGCTTCTCTGGGAGAGGACCTGCAGACAGTGAGAAAGGATCTTATGCTGGAACTCAAGGAAGTATGCCAAGACATAGACGAGGTGGTGGAGAGAGTGGTGGTCCTTGACTAGGGCTCCTTGGCCATGGATGCAGAAATATAAGCCCTCCAGTAGGAAATCATCTGTTTGAGGGATCAACAAATTAACTTACAAACCCATGCCGAAGATCTAGAAAACAGGTACGCATCCAGGGTGTCCCTACGGGCGTGAAGGGCTCAGACCATGAGAACTATGTTCAGGCCCTATTCAGCAGTATTCTGGGGGTAAACGCACAGAGCACCACCAAGATGGATCAATGACACAGAGTTGGTCCCCTCATGCTCCCCCTCATCCACCAGCAGACATCCTGATCTGCGTTCACAACTTCACAGAGAAGGAAGTGATCCTCAAAGCTGCCAGATCAGACCAGAGGATACAATTCCGGGGTCACTCAGATACTCCAGGACCTTGCGTCCTCTACCTTGTGGAAATGAAGAGTTCCTCCCTGTTACCAGCCGGCTAAGCTCCCAGGGTACTGTCTACTCCTGGGGCCACCCATTTCATCTTATCTTTCAAATGAACGGTAAAAAACACCAGCTACATTCCCTGATGGAGGCTTATAAGATCCTCAACCTAGATCTCATGGATCATGATCCACACCGATCCCCTGCTGTTGACAAAGCTCCTGGTAAAGACAGCCGCAGGTCAAGGTGTGGACTGAGTGGAATGTCACAACTCAGGCCTAGCTACCATGACTAAAGAAATTTGAGGTGCTGCTCTCCCTTTCCAGTGACAGCAAACCTGATGATGATCCCCCTGTGAGGTACTGTACAGTATGATGAGGGGAGGATACTTCGAGTGCGTGGGCATGCCCTGTCACTCCCCAGATATCTGTACCATCACGTCATGATACTCTATTGTCTATATATTTGCTCAAGTTTTTTGTTTGTGTTTTGGGGTGAAGTTTGGGGGTTCCCCTCCTGACGGGCCACATCAGATCAGGACAGTATGCCAATGGACCAATATGAACCTTCCCCTACAGTTTGGCCCCTATGCACTTCCCAACCATCCCTATGTCTACTACTGCTTAGCCTCTCTTTTTATTCTAGACCCTGGAGACCAAAGTACTTCGCCTTAATGTACAAGGCTTCAACAATCCCATTATGATGTTGGGGGTTCTCTCCCATTAGGACATGTATAGGGGGATATATGACTGCTCCAGGAAAAACACTTGCTTCCCCACGACACGTGTAGAATGTATACCAAGAGAATGCCCCAGCAATTTTTGTGATCAGGGAAAGGGAAAGAAGGGGTTGTGGCTATTCTTCTCTCCAAGCGCTTCTCCGGGGAGTCCCTGGGTACATGTCTCAAGATCGCAGGCCGCTTGTTGGCCGTCCATGTGCAACTTAGACCATTTTACTTCACAGTAGTTTTGTTATACGACCCAAATGAGTGGCAAGACGACTTGATCCCTGAGCCTCCATTCCCCAAATCAGGCGATTTTGCTCAGAGGAGACTTTAACATGTTAATGGACGCGGAACAGGACTGCTCTGGACAGAGAACGGGGAACAATGGGGCTCCTTTCCTCAAGGGATCAGCTTTGTTAGATGACTGCGGTCTGCGTGATGTCTGGCACTCACAGCACCCCGATCAACGTGACTACACTTTCTACTCTACAGCACACAAGACTTGTGCTGGCATAGATCACTTTTTAGCCTCCCCCTCAGCCTGGGATTGGATAACGGCCTCCTCCATTGAAGCCCGCTCCCTATCTAACCAAGTGCCCATCATGCTCACCCTGAGTCCCCTCTCGCCCCCCGACCCGGACACCACCCTGGTGGCTGGGCAAGATGTTGTTACACTACCCTGAGGTGGTTTTAGCAGTCAAGAAGAAGCTAACTGACTACCTGTCCCTTAACACAGGCGCAGTTACCCTATCCTTTGTGTGGGAGGATTGAAGTTGGTTGCCCGGGGGGCTCTCATTGCAAAGGCAGCCTATGACAATAAAATAGGATAAGAGGAGGGAATTGGAGAAATCGGAGTTGGAATCCATCAATAAATGCCCCCCCCCCCACCCCCCGAGTTTGGTGTAGACTAGAAAAGGAGAGGTTGAAACTTCTTGACCTAGACAGGGCTTCATTTGTGATGCTACGCCTCAAACATACATTCTATGTGGGGACCAACAAGGGGGGGGGGGGCAGACGCTGGCGTACCGCCTGCACACCTAGCAACATGCGAATGCGGTTAAGTCAATACAGCGACACTGAATTCCAGGTGTTCTACACCAAGCTGAATTTGAGGGATTCCAAATTGTTAATAGACCCCCTGGCCTACATACAGTCAGCAGAGTCACACCCCTCCCACCTGCCGAAACAGAGGCACTCGAACAACCTATTTTGAATAGAAGAAGTGATATCGGCAATCGCTAGGCTGAAATTATTGCAATCACCGGGCCTGGACGGGTTCAGTGCCGCCTTCCATTTGCCTGAATTGACTCAGTTTTTGACTCGACCTCCAATTCTTTTGCTGACACAGGCACCTTAATGGAGTAGATGCTACAGGCCTCAATCTCAGTAATACCAAAGAAAAGGAACGACCCAAAACAATGCAGTTTATACCGCACCATTTCTCAATGTGGACGCGAAACTGTACTCTGGTGTCCTCGCTCATCGCCTTAACCCCTTGATGCCTGGTTTCATCAATCCAGATAAGGCTGGGTTTATCCCCTTGCATCAGAATGGGGACAACACCGAGCGCATTTGCCATCTTATTGATAAGGAACATCACTCACGGGTAGAGGCCTACTCCTGGCTATAGATGCCAAAAATGGTGTTCAATCGAGTGCACTGGCCCCATCTGTTTGCGACTCAGGTACTTCGGTGTGGGAGAGAGGTTTTCGAAGTGTATTAAAAGCATCTATATCACCCCTAGCGCCGTGGTGTGGGTTAACTGGGTGAGCTCCGGTAGGCTTGTTATTGAGTGGGGCACGAGGCAGAGCTGCCCACTTTCTCTGCTATTCTTCGCCCTGTACATTGAGCCCTTCCTGCAGAAACTGTGAGACAACCCTTAGGCGTCAGGCATACCATTAGGGCCAATCATCATTTGATTACTCTCTATGCTGATGATATCATTTTCTAAATACCCGGCCCCTGTCCTCTCTTCCAGTCATTGCCTCAGAGCGGAGCGTATCTGGAGCTATGTCGGGCTTCAAGGTAAACTCGCAGAAATCGCAAGCATTGAACCTTACTGCCAATTAGGGCATTGAGCAAACTTTGCGATCCCAGTTCGACTCTTCCAGTGGGTTGAGACACACCTCCCCTACCTGCGATTAGTCCTGGCACAGAGTTTCACTAAAACTGTGCAAGCCAACTATGCCAGACTCATGTCCTTAATCCACAGAGACTTAGACCAATGACAACGCCTGCCTCTCTCATGGCTGGGCAGAATAGCCACGGTGAAGGTGAATATCCTTCCTCGGGCCCTCTTCCTTTTTCAGAGACTTCCCCCCCCCCCCCCCCCCCTCTCCCCTCTCCACCACCCGGCATGTGTAGCAAACTTCTCATGGTTGGGCAGAATAGCCACAGTGAAGGTGAATATCCTTCCTCGAGCCCTCTTCATTTTTCAGACTCCCGCCCCCCCTCTCTCCACCACCCAGCATGATTAGCAACCTTCAGAGAGAGATCAACAGCTTTATATGGGGGAAGACAAAGCCCAGATTGCAAAAGCAGTAGTGGCAACAAATAAAACAAGAGGGGGATCTCACGGTACCCAATGTACAATCGAGTAGTGAAACTGAGGTACCTGGTGGAGTGGAACTGACCTAAGGCGGAGAAGCACTGGGTCTTCATGGATCAAACGGCAGTGGGTGCACACATTTGGCACGAGGTGTGGTTTCCCCGAGCTCACAGATCGTGTGGTCTCCATTCATCCCCAGTAACCTGTCCTATGCTGAAAGTATGGGACAGGATGGCAGAGACCGCGGGACTTTCATCTTCCCCCCTGGTATGTCCCCGAGCATCGCCAAGCGTAGGTGGTTGTAAGCAGATTGGCTGCCTCGAGGACCATGAGGATCTTATCCCATTTGATCAACTGAAAACTCACTATTCCTTGCTGGAGCAGGAAAGATTTACCCACTCACAGCTGACTCACTAGTTGCTTAACACTGAGATATACCCCCAATGCAAGTAGACCTATGACCCCCTTTGAAAAATGGCTGTTCCTAAAAGCAGACTATAAGAAGCTCATTTCTGAAATCTATTGCCATTTGATTAAATCATCCCATAACCACAAGAAACCAGGCCAGATCCGCTGGGAAGCAGAACTTGGTTGACCCCCTACAGACAAAGAATGGGAGGATACATTTTATAGGACACGGCACACAACTCAGGGCACACCGAAACAGCATACAAAATTTGCTCATACTGGTACGACACCACTGCACAAATTCAAAAGAGGAATGCACAGTTTAACGGCCAGTGCTGGTGAAGCTATGGCAACCCAGGGACACTGCTGCATCTTTTGTGGCACTGTCCACAGCTTTCCAGATTCTGGGAGTCGGTCCTAGAGAACGTTGATGGCGCATTTAATACTGGGATCCCTCGGTTCCCTGCATATACCCTTCTGGGGATACCCAACTGACAAGCATCCACACTGGGTCACCTGAGTTTTACAGATTGCATTGGCCCTAAACACTGCACATAGGCTGCTCCTGGTCAACTGGGGCTCAGACAAAGTCCAGGACCACAGACAATGGCTTTACCAGCTTTGGTCCACGTTGGGCATGGAAAGGCAGTCGATGGGGACTGGCACTGATCTACTGCATATACGAAAATCTGGTCCCCATTCATTACTGTCCTACCCAAAGAGTTCAGGGAATTGACTTGCCCATCCTATCTTCGTATCCTCAGGCTACTGCACTGAGAGCAGGAGGAGCCAGGGGCAGTGTGAATTAACTGACTCCTAGCAAACACTATCCGAGCTAGGCACTTTACGTTCGCGGGATGGTCCTGGTCGGAAGGGGAAGGGGTGGGTTTGGGGGGAGGGGACTGGGTGTCTGTTCAATTTGGGTTAGATTCATTTCCTTTTTTACCGCGGTTATTCTTTGGCATACATAGCTCTTTGCTACTCTCTGCAACACCAGAGGGAAGCTGCCTTGAGACAATATCAAACATGAAGTGCATTGCACATTTCAAGGAGTCTTGACTGGCTCTTAACCCCCTGTCCACTAAGTGCAGCCGGCCCATGCGGATTTGTAGGCGGCAAGCTGTGTATGGCTGTAGCTACAACGCGAGTACATAGTTTAATGGATATTGTTTTATTCGCCTGTATGCAATTAAACCTCACTGTTGGACCGTTTAGGGTTGTAGGCAGCTTGCTGTGCATGTGCTCATTCTTCTGGCCTGCCAATAAAAGACTTGATCCTAAAAAAAAAAATGCATTACATTTTTACAAAACATAAAATTAAATAGTACAAGATCTTAAGCTCCGGCAGGCTTAACTCAGATAGGACAGCAGTATTCTGTAAACAAAATAGAGCTACAGTTAGTGGCAATAAAAGCATCAACAAGCCCATAAAAATTTTTTTTAAAAAAAGCCACCAAAAAACAAGGCAAGCCAAAAACCAAGGCAACCCAAACACTGGGCTGCTAAAAAAACAATGCCGCCCAACACTGGGGACCCACCAAAAGGGGAGCCACCAAAAGTTAAGAGGAGAACCATGCCAAAGATGGCAGGTCTAACATGCCAAAAACCAACTCACCCCCACCCAAAAAAGACACAAGCCATCGCAGCTGGTCGTAGTAATGAAGGGGAAACACATTAGTTAGCAGTAAGCAGAAATCCACACAAGAGCGCAGATAGACGCTAGCGTTCTAGTGAAATTTTTAAAGTTTGAATCTTCGCTTGTGTATTTGCACAAACTCCTTAAGTTAGGACCTCTCGGATGCACAGACCACTGATTTTAGCTGTTCTTAAATTTCTTTTAGCACTCACTTTTAGCAGTTTCAACTGATTTTAGTGCCGATTACAATGGAGTGTACCTTTCACCTGCAGGCTCAAAGCTGTTCAATCACCGATCCATTGATGCACGCCCTGATTCGCCGTGGTTGTTTGTGCCAATTGAGCAGAGGGCAGGACCTAGTCTCGGTATGCACTTTCGGGGAAGGAAGTTGGCTGACTAGTCTTCGCGGCCATTGGCTATTTTATGAGCATGAGCTAGAAGAGATGAAGAACCTGCTTGTGGAATTAAATTCGGATCACCATTAGATCCAGCACGCCCAAAGATTGTAATGCAGGGAGGAAATATCATTATGCCATCCATTTCTGAGTTAATTGCACGCTCCTTTCAATTGGGAAAAGTTCCCCATAAACGGGAGCAAGCAATAGTACGCCCACTAAAAAAGAAGCCATCAATAGACCATTATGTGCTACAAAATCTAGGTTTTATCTTGTTACTACCCTTCTTTGCAAAAATTGCTGAGAAAGTAACGAATAAACAGTTAACCAATCAAATCGACAAGAATGACCAACTGCACCCCTCGCAATCAGGCTTCAGAGCTGCGCACTCAACTGAATCGGCGCTACTCTGGGCCACAGAAACACTAAGGCAATTAGCAGATGAAAGAGACGGCTGCACTGATCCTGTTGGATGCAAGGGCGGCTTTTGACAGTCTCCCACAGCCTCCTTCTCCAAAGATTAGAGTCATGCGGCATGAGGGACCTGGCGCTGCGTTGGATGACATCTTTCCTTTCTTCGCTGTGTTTCCAAGTTACTCAACACTCGCATACATCCAAGAGTATATCCCTGTAACAGAGAGTCCCACAAGGCTCAATCCTGAGCCCCACGGTATTCAATTTATTCGTGGGTCCACTTGCAGAGCTAGTGGAGGGTCATAATGTGACCATTGTATCATATGCTGACGATACTCAGCTAATTTTCACACGGTCTCAAAATCCGGAATGGACAGCCCACCAATTCTCCCCATGTTTAGAGGAGGTAGCAGCATGGATGTCCAACCACTGCCTGAAGCTCAATGGAAACAAAACAGATGTGCTGATTACGGGAAAGGCCCCATCCAGTTGGACATCTGCTTGGTGGCCTGAGATGCTAGGTCAACTACCAACCCCAAAGGCAGAAGTTAAAAACCTCAGAGTATGGTTCGACTCCAAATTGACATTTGATAGTCAAATCCGGAAAGTGACGGGTAAATGCTTCGGGACCCTTAAGGTACTGAGGAAGATCCTTGACCTATTGCCTGTCAATGCAAGGAAAACAATAGTACATGCCGTGGTCACTTCCCAGGTGGACTATGACAATGTCCTTTATTTAGGGTCATCCAAAAAAGGGCTAAAGAAACTGCAATGGATACAAAATGCAACAGCCCGTCTAGTGAGGAATCTCCCAAAAAAACAAAAGCCCTGGTAAGCCATGATAACAGCCTACTCACCAAGCCGGAACCTTAGATCCAAAGGCAGGGCACTGGTCACTGTACCGAGAATACAGAAAGCAAGGATGGGTGCACGCTCATTTAGATACCTGGCAGCCAAGCACTGGAACACATTGCCGGCAGACATAAGAGTGGACCCCTGTGAAATCACCTTCCGCAAAAACCTAAAGACATGGCTCTTTCCCACTATAAAACCGGAATAGACTCTCCAGAACTTCTGTCATCTGCCCCGCGGGCAGAGTGGTTCTCTATACTGCCTATCTGAGAGTCTGCGACAAGTGCAGGGAAACACAGGCGGTGTAACAAAGCACTTTATAAATGGATAAAACTAAACTAAACATCTGAATACCTTGCAAGATAAAGACACAAACTATTATAATATACCCAAAAGAAAAGTAGGTGGCAGCTGGTTTCTATACCTTCCAAAATCTAACACCATCTTCCTTGCAGTAGGTTATCGTGTAGTTTTTGAATTTATAGTTCCAATCCTGACATTGCTGAAGCTTCAAGTACACCAGAGGTATTAAGGCATGGGCAGTTGCTCAAGGCGTCCTCATATCTTCTACGCTACCTGCAGGGAAAATTATCTTTCAGCAATGTCTTGAATTCTCTTTTCAGTCTACCTGTCTCTCTCAAGGTCGCTCTACCCAGTGTCTTATCAATTTTTTAGGGCTCTGGGCAAGACATTACAATGATTTTTCAGTGACATTTTCTAAACCTTTAATATACAATTCTATATGTGGGCTGAATTTGCAGATATTGGGTAATAAAAGTCAGATTTCAAAATGGGGAAACAATTCCATACAATGACACAAGTACACATGAATCATTGAAAAGTCTACTCAGGTTCGTTGCTAATATGGCTCTTGAAGTATTTTGAAGACACCCAACACTCTATTATGCAAAATCATCATTTTCTAAGCCCATGTGACTAAACAAAATTGTATTTTTTCAACACAAACAAGTGCGTATGAGACCATAAGCTCTGGCAGGCATAACTAAGACAGGAAAGCAGAATTCTGTTAACATAATAGTGATTCAGTTAGTGGCTATAATAGAAAAACAGAGCCAGACAGAAACCAAGCCGGCCAAAAAAAAAGCATGCAAAATAGCAGGGATGAAGGCAAAATGTTAGGGAAGAACCATGCAGACGATGCCAGGTTGAACAAGCAAATAACCAACCCCCTTATCCCCCAAACAAAACCAGCCATCACAGCTGCTAGTAGAAATGAAGTAGGGGGCGGGGGACATCTGAATACCTATCATAATAAACCCAAATAAAGAGGAGGAGTCAACAGGTGTCTATGCCTCCCAAAAGTAAACACAAGCCGCCAAGACACAGATGCCCCCCCCCTCCCTCTTTGCAAAACCAGGTCTTTCTGGAATTGGCAATTTTGATGTCTCCGCGATACGTTTTGGGCCTTTGCCTATTGCGGGACCTTGGCCCAACCACACAAGAGAGGTACCATTTTTATTGGAAGACCTAGGGAAACGCTAGGTGGATGGAAGTTTATAGGTCGCCGCAGAATCCTGAACTATCCATCACTTTAATGTGAAGAAATTTGTAATTGTAGTTAAATTTGAGGTTTGCAGGGGATGCTAGGTAAAAAGCAACCTGTGGAGAGACACACAAGTCATTCACCCCGTACTACCCTCATGGTCTACTACTTAAAAATGCAAAGGTCTGCCTAGGTGATGACTGAGCTAGGGCACAAAAGCCCCAGCTACCCAGATTGACCAAAAAAAAAAAAAAAAGTCTGACAGAAGGCCATTAAACTGCCACAAATATAAATCTGACACTAATTTGATAAAATTAATCCACCACTTACACTGGTTGGTTTTAGCACCTCCATAAACGCTGGCTTCAAAGCAAAATTACTTATCAAAGTATATAAATATAGAAGCCAGGCCTTCTGAAGGTGAGCCATAAAGCCACTTCACGGCACCAACCGCTTTATGGTCCATTCACACACCATTCACGCACCACACACAAGACTTCCATACTGCCAGCCACAGGCCCAATCAACCAGATCGTTTACACTCACATAAACACACCGCCGCCATACAAGGGACCACCACATTTATACGCCACAAGACATAATGAGTTTGACTATATTTTACCACCTGACAAGTCTCTGCATCCTTCTTCCTGAACGTTACCAAACGCATGCCGAGGGAACCTTTGCTAATGGCTCCCATGACAGCCACACGAGGATCAGGAAGCCATGCCTTTCATGCGCCTTTAGTACACTCACTGTGCTAAATCCAACTCCTTCCAGTTTGTGGATGCAAGTTTCGGGGGTGTCCTAAGAGGCCGCTAAGCCATATCTCGAACTGAGCGAGCCCATCTACCTTTGAAAATAAGGCAAACGTGCTGGAAATTTTCCAAAGCTTTTTAAAGAGAACATCATGAAATCTGAAGAATGGTGGAATATTGAATAAGGGTAGTCCGTGACAACGTAGCAAATGTCCAATCCATCGATATGTGCAGTGACTGAAATGTACTTATACAGCAAACTGAACATCTAATACGTTCTGAGGGAGGATGAACATGGCAAGCAGCATTGACCCATAAGTACTATAGTAAATTCAGTGTGAGAGTGGTAGCAATGGATTTGAATCCATGGGTGAAGATGAAGTCATGACGTGTATCTGTACTACCTTTACTATCTGCCTTCTACCTCTGCAATATTCCTGGGAAAGCTCACCTACCATAAGCTGTTCTAACCACTGTGTCTGTCCTCATCAGAATCCTGACTAATCCTGTCAAATTGTCAAATGACCCTATACTAATGCCTTCCATCTCTAGCTACTTGCATTTTGAGAAAACGTTTGTCACATGCCATCAATGCTCTTACTGTGCTAAATCCAACTCCTTTCAGTTTGTGGATGCATGTTGGGGGGTGTCCGAGTATCCCACTAGGCCATATCTCGAACTGAGCGAGCATTTCTCCCTTTGAAAATAAGGCAAACATGCTGGGGTATATTGCCCAAGTTCCCTAAAGTAATAAGCCAAAGAAATGTCCTGTGGATCTCATTCGCCAACACTTACTTTGACAGCGTGAAAACTCAATTACTAACTTGCATCATACACAATGTTATTGAGAAAGGGTACAAGACACAATATCTTGTACGATGATTGTTTACACATCTTAAGTAAAAAACGTGAAAAGAATCTTCCTACAAGATATTGTGTCCTGTAACCCTTTTGAATAACATGGTTATGATACAAGTTATTAATGGAGTTCGCGCACTTTCAAAACAAGTAGAAATGTTGATGTACAAGTCCCATTGGAAAATTTGTTTGACTTAATACACATACTACGGTTCTCAATGGCAATCAGGGTGGTCCTTGTGTAGTATACGTAAGTTGCCTAACAAGCACTTCAAAAACCAGTCAAGACTAACTTTTTGCCAAACAGGGTACTCCGTGACAATGTGTTGCACGTTCTGTCCACCAGTAGGTGCAGTGTGGGGACTATAATGCACTTGGCAAAGAGAACAACTACCATGTTGTGAAAGCAGATAAAAGTGTTGGGAAGTCCATGATTTTCTGAATTAGAGGAACAAATATTCTGTGGCTGCTTGCCTAGCGAAGGAGTGGCCCACAGACAGTAGGTATCACACAAATTGATAAGTTTACCTTTTGGCAGCTCCACCTCAGTCAATTTCCCCAGTATTTTGCTTTAGTACGATACAACATAAAGCAAGTAGGAAAATAGAAGGAAGGCTTATTTGGGTGCAGGGGACAGTAAACACGAGTCTACTGCCCCTTTCCCTGCCATCGAGCACACTTTACAACGACAACATGATTGCTCCTTTTTGGGTGTTGCATGAATTTCTTCAAACTGTCACTCCTGCAGCCTTGCCACATCCTCCAGAACACATGAAGTGGAGGCTGCTGCTTCTGTAGCAGGAAGAGACTTTCAGAAAAGACATGAGTCTTCCTGTGGTGGTCCGACGATAAACAATATACGCATTGTATGTTGCCATCTGGATCAAGTGAGTAAACAGTTTGTTATACCAAATGCAAGATTTACGACTCGCATTAGATGGCTGAAGAACCTGGTCGTTCTTGTCCACTCTGCCCATGTACTTGTTGTAATCAAGTAGACAGGTGGGCTTGTGGACTTCGGCCATCTGACCCCAAACCGTGACGGGAAAGTGCTCTCAGCATGATTTCTAGTAAACATGTACACGTCACGCCTGAACTTGAATGCAAGCTGTTTGTTGGAATACAACGCAATGCTCGGATATTTCTGGTGCTTCTTGCAAACAAGCTCCTGTGGGAATCCTTTGTGTTGACAATGAATTGTACCGCAGGCCTGAGTGCCAGCTTTGTAGAGCTCACAAAACAGGTCTACTCCTGTATAAAAATGGTCCACATAAAGGTTATAACCTTTGTGAAAGAGTGGCTGGACAAGCTCCCATACAATCTTTCCTGTGACCCCTAGCGTGACAGGGCAACCTACAGCGTTTAGAGTTGGGTCCTTCCCTGTATACACTGTTAAGCTATACACACAGGCAGTCGAGCTATCACACAGCATGTACATCTTGATGCTATAGCGAGCGAGTTTGCTCAGAATGTACTGCCTTAACAGCAGCCGCCCTTTATACAAGATCAAGGTCTCATCGATGGCTACATTCTTTCCAGGTGTATAAACCTCTGGAAACCTGGCAGGCAAATGTTCCATGACAGGCTGAAAAGTGAACAGCCTCTCAAGGTCTTTATGGTCCCGGGGCAAGGCAGCAGAATGGTCATTGCATAGTCAATGCAGAGCGCTGCAATAGCAAAAAACGATCTCCACTCATGTATGGTACGAAGATGGGTGTTAACTAAACCGAACCAGTAGACCAGTAGGACAGCAGGTTGGTTTATGCACTACTCCCATTTTAAGCGCGAGGCCCAAACATACTTTCAATTCCCCTAATGAAGTGGGAGTCAACTTACATGCTTTAGAATGAGGCCCCGGAGTGCCTCCATGCTCCCTCGGGAATTGTTCAGCACGTAAATATGTTTGCTGCACAATTTCATCAAGGAAGTCAACATCTAAAAACAGGTGGATGTAGTCAATTGGCTAGACATTTGCTGTATTAACTTTACATCCAGCGTCGCCAGTCAAAGGCGGAAATTGGGGGTGAACTAAATTGGAAGGCTGCCAAGAGAGGGCTCATGCTATGCTTGATGCCTCAAGTGCCTGCTCTCTGGGTTGCTCTAACCTGCTACTGGTGTCCCGCTGCACAGCCTGTGCTTGCAAAGAGACAGTACGACTGACAGTCTCCTTCAGAATCGCTGGAAAATCAGTCGTCCTCTGGAACTGCGGACTGAAAATCACTCCCAGATTCTACTTCATTGTCCTCTCCCTCAGATGCGGTCTCAGTATCTGCTGTCTCAGACTCTGATCCTGCCTCAGAGCTGAACTCTAGAACCAGATTTTGGTCCTGTGCAGCATTCTTTCAACGATACACCATCTCGGCTACAGTCTAAAACCTTCCTTTTAAAAAACTATCCAAGTAGAAGACAGATAGGTTGTTGATTTCAAAGTATAGGTGCGTATGTCCATGAGTAATGTGCGCAACAGTAAGGAATGGTAAGGTCACCTTACATTGCCTTTCCAAAATCAGCCAGCTCTCCAAAAACAATAAGAGACAAGAGATGACACAGTATTACTTTACCTTGCCACATACCCATCATTGCAGCCTTTAGCGCTGGTGGCTGCCAGTTTAACAATAATTTGGCACCCTCCCCCTCCCATGGCCTCCAATAAACATCTGTTATTCAGCGCCAAGATGCCTCCAGGTGAACGTGTCCTTTACAAATGCACACTGTGACCTTCTTGTATTCCCTCACTACTATCCAGCACACATGCCCCTTATCTCTTAATCTCGCTCACATACATTTCATTTGTTTCAAATGGTTTCTAATGCTTGGCTTTACTAATCCACTTAGCTATCCACATAATACAGATCTGTTCTTTCTAGCATGCCCTCTGCGTTACTTTAGGGCATCAAAACTGCCACTAGACAAAAGTCAGATATGTCCCTCTAGCAGAAAAAAATCATAACTCTGCAGCAGTATCACACTTTACTGCCTTTCATGTAACTTCAAAGAGACCCATTATAGTTCTTTCATCATTTCAGAACTGAAGCATTTTCAATATGCTATACAACAAAGTCAGAGTTGTTGTTTATTTTATGCCTCTAACAAGCAATAACAAAGTCAATAGTACTGGCTTGTAGGTGTAATGTTGCTTGCAGTATTATACCTGGATGCCATGACAGAAGTAGCAAAATACCAGTCGGACAGAACACTATGCTACGCACAGATTTTCAGCTTACTTGTTCTAAAGCTACTCCCTTAATTTCATCAGCCACACCTCTTTGAGACCCCCACCAGCAAAGCCCGGAATATATATATATATATACACACACACACACACACACAAACAATGGCCCCCACATATATTTTCCCACGTGGGCCAACCCTCCCATCCCTAGTGTCTAGTGGGGTTTTCTGGCCGTGGATCACAGCGCTGCCGTGACCCACGGCCAGGAAACGCTTTCAGGAGAGCCTCTCCCCTTTCAAACGAGGCCTGCCTGGAATCTGGGGATGCCATTTTCAGCCTGTTGTCCAAACCAGGTGAAGAGCGGCCTTACCTGCAGCTGTACTAGCTCCAGTGGGGAAAACTGTGACATGAGAGCACCTCCCAGCACGCTGACGTCACAGATAGGCGAGGGGGTCAGAGAAAATAAAAACCTCCGGTGCCTTGCACCGGAGGATTAAAGGGCACCCTCCCTGGTGTCAGCCAATGGATGTGCGCCTCACCAGGGAGGTAGTGCTTGCGGACATTGGCAATGCAAGTACCAAAAGGGTTAACCACTCTTTTCAGGCTACTTCTGCCTCTTACGGACGGTCTATTCAATGTCATCTGATCAATTTTTGGGAACCCTAGGCTAGATGTTGCAGTGACATTTTCTTAAGGTTAACATACAGTTCATTAGCTGTGCTTGAATTTACAGATATTGAGTAATAACATTCAGAATTCAAATGGCGGCACAATTCCCTAAAAATAACTCACGTACACATGAATCATACCATAGTCCTTAACCAGGATTCCCATGAATATAGGTCTTAAAGTGGTTTAAAGATACCCAACACCACCAAACACCTTGTCAGACGGGATCACCATTCTCTTAGTCTATTTGACTAAACAAAGTTTAACAAATATTTAATTTACATTTAACACATAACAATGTGTGTACAAAACCATAAGTGCTGGCATACTTAACTCAGAAAGGACAGCAATATTCTATTAACAAATTAAAGATACAGTTAGTGGCAATTACAGTATGAACATACCTGTCAAAAGAAATGCATAATAAAAAGCTGCCAACAGAAGTGGCACCCCAACAACAATAGAGCCACCGTCCCCGTGGAGTCATGGGAAGTGGAGCGCATATTCATTCAGGGACTCTCCTGTGCTGTAAAACCGAAGCCTGGGAGTCGGCCAAACATGCTTTCTGTCAGTGCGCTGCTTGCCTTAAAGAAAAGAAAATATGCACATCTACTTAATCTGCAATTGTGAAGGGATATTGGCAAATGTAGAGGATGCTTGGGAGCTGGTCCTGGCTTTGATTGATCATATCGCTTGAAACTTCTTTTTGAGGGGTAGTGCAAAGAGTTAACTGAGCTGTGAACTATGTGCTTTTAATTGTCATTGTATTTACATAGCACGTACTATCCCTAAGGTGTTGAAGGCTACTACAGACTCTGAAGGCTCCAGCAACATAGGAGGTGGGTTCCTATGTTCCTTGAGGGTGAGCTGCCCTCTCACCAAGTTTGAGGCCAGTATCCCTCATGGAGACTGCTTAACTCAAACCCCTGTGCACCTCATACTTTTGCAAGTGCATATGCTTATTGGCATTCCCCAACTAAGTGCATTAGGCTATCGATAGCCCCAACTTCTGCGCATATTTTGTATAAAGGACTTTGGCCTCCTTGCACTCTGTGCCCTGCAAGCTGTGACTTTGTGAAACTGCTAGAGTTCCTCTTGTTACTCCTGTGCCTTTCGGTCCACTTGAGGGACAACACTGCTTTTGTTGGGCTCCCTGGTTGCTCCAAGCCTGCCCCGACTCCCCTTGCTGTGGTGAGTCCCCTGATCCTTGCTGGGCCAGACCATAACCTTCTTTGAACCTCTTCGTGGGTTGCTGTTGCTAAGGCTTGTTGGTGCTCCCGCCAGACACCGACCCCTCAGCACTTGACATCTTTCATGGGACATCTCGCATCTGGCTCCTGGTCATCATCGACGTTTCCTGGTCCCTGCAGCTGTAGAGTCAAGGTCTCCATCTTCACACCTGAAGCATCTAACAACGGTGGGCACTCGTCTCCCGAGCCCCTGGACACTCCCGAGTGACCCAGACTCTGTCCCTTCTGCTTTCAGGTTCCTTCCATCAAGAATCCACTTGTGGGTTCCACCAGACACTTATCTTCTTTCCAGCAGTGGCATTTCTTTAAGACTCCCATTGAGAACGACGTCGGATTCCGACTCCACTTCGACCCTATGCACCCAGCTTCCCTGGGATAGGTAACTCTGGTACTTTGGTATCCACGGGTGGGGTGGCTCTCCAACCATCTATGTTCTAAAGGGTTTATTTGTAATCCACTGGGAAGGGTCCTTAAGCTTAACCCAAACACCAATGGTATCCAGAGTGGCAGTGCCTGAAAGCAGAATACTCCCACTCCAAGTTCTTAAGAGAGTTTGGAGTATTGGCTGACAAATGACCGTAGACACCATTTAAGATTGGGCCTTTGATATCTGTCAAAAATAGAAGTGGTCTCTATATGTCAAAGTAGATACTTTCAACAAAATAAGATATCAAATGTACACAGGACCAATTCTGGGCCACATTTGCTACAGCAGCTGTAGGCCGTACGGCTGCAATAGATCGTCATTGCATATAGGAGTAGGAGTTTCATAGGTATTTTATTCTCTTACCAAATGGCTTGCATCGAAAATGTTGTACACATTTAATGAAATGCACCTGTGGAAAGTACTATGAAGAAGGATTGTACATTGGTCCAAAGTTGTGCAGTGTTGAAGGATTAGCTTAGACAACTCTCACGTGTTTAATCAAATAGTGTTTAAGATAAAAGCAGCAAGCATGTCGCAGTAGCCAGCTCCCAGGGTTCTCCATTGGAAGCTGGTAGATCACTGTTGCTTAGTGTCCATTAGGAACAAGCATTTGAAAATGCAATAGGTCCCGAGCTTCTTAAAGATATTGGGCTACCCACTCTTTCGGACAAAGATCGGGAGACTCTGGACAGTGTACCTGCCTTGGAAGAACTGACCAAGGCAATCAAAGACTTCCGACCTGGGAAAGCTCTAGGACCCAATGGCCTCCCTATCGAGCTGTACAAGCTCAAACCCGACTGCCTGGGCACGCATCTTAAGAATATGTTGGAGGACAGTAAGGCCCGGGGGAGGCTTCCGAGGGACCAGCGTATTGCCACACTTGTGGCCATCCCTAAAGAAGGGAGACCTAGAGAACTGTGCGCCTCCTATAGGCCTATATCGCTGCTGAACCCAAAATCCTGGCGAAGCTCCTGGCAAACAGGATCAAGCCAATCATTACCAAGCTGATCCATCCAGATCAGTCGGGCTTTATGCCACACCGTAATACAGCGCTCAACCTGCGACGTCTCCATGGAGTAATGGGACGCAGTCATACGATCCAGGAAGATGCGGTGGTCGTATCCTTGGATGCCGCTATGGCATTCGACACTCCCGAGTGGCCCTATATGATGTCGGTCCTCAAAAAGATGGGCTTCGGCCCTAATTTCATCGGGTGGGTACGCCTCCTCTACACTGAGCCGCTAGCCCAGGTGGTAGTAAATAACAAGATCTCAGAAGTCTTCACTCTGGAGAGGGGGACGCGCCAGGGTTGTCCCCTCTCGCCCTTGCTATTTGCCCTCTCCCTGGAGCCTCTTGCGGCCTGGGTATGACAAGACCTTTCACTTCGGGGCTTAGATGGACGGATGTGTGGGAGGACCGGATCTCGCTCTATGCGGACGACATTCTTCTATACCTCGCCTCCCCCACAAAATCCCTACAAGTCGCACTGGATATATTCGCCAGTTTCGGGCTATAGTATTAACAGAGAAAAATCACTCTATGTCTTGCATGGCCCCCCCCCTCAATACCGCGTGACTGCCCGATTAAGATGGCCACAGAGGGGTTGAAGTACCTTGGAATCTTTATCTCCTCTGATGCGACAACAAGAATCTCCTGCCACCGCTACAGAGGTTCAAGAGGGATGCTGCGACAACAAGAATCTCCTGCCACCGCTACAGAGGTTCAAGAGGGATGCTGCTATCTGGAAGGGGCTCCCACTGTCCCTGCTGGGTCGGGCAGCCCTGTTCAAAACGATGGCACTGCCGCGTTTCTTATATGCCTTGCAAAATTACCGAGATCTAGTTCCACAAAAGTACTTTGCAGATATCGAGGCCACTCAGAGAGAGCTACTATGGGCTGGAAGACCGCGCATGTCGCTTCAAAAACTCACACTGGGGTGGTACGATGGGGGTATAGCACTTCCAGATATTCGGAAATATTATTGGGCGGCACATCTCTCAAGCCATAAACCAGGGAACATACAGCGGCGGGGATGACCCCGGCTATAGTATGGACAGATGGCTCCTCCCAGGGGGAAATTGAGGCTGCGCTCTACTCTAAACCTAATAAATACCCACTCACAGGCCCTACAAAACACTCGGTCCAGCTTTGGCATAGTGTGAGCCGCAACCTGGGATGGGCTAACAAACTTACTTTGGACACCTCACTTTGGGTCTCCGAAAAACTGGGTGCGCTGAGGCGTACAAAAGGGTTCCGTAATTGGGATCCGATAGGGATCTCCCGCATAAAGGATCTGTGGGGGCCCACGGGGATGGTGACTTTTGCTTCACTACAGCAAACCTATGACTTAGCGCAAACTGAGTACTATTGATATGTGCAGATCAGGCACTCACTCCAGTCCAACATCACACCCGGTACAACGCTCCCGGAGTCTTCGCCCCTTGAAGACAGGCTGCTTGACGGTCATTTGCCCGAAAAAGCTATCTCCCTCACATATAAAAACTCATAAACCACACCCCAGACCCCTTGTTGGCACTTAGAAGGAAATGGGAGGCCGACGGTCTGGAGATTGAAGATGACAACGGAGGGAGGCCCTCTCCTCCCCCAAAGAAGTAGCAATATCTGCGAAGCTGAGACTGATACAACTAAAAATACTCCACCGAGTCTACGTTTCGGGTACACGACTAGTGTTGATGGAAAGGAGTACAGACGGGCTATGCAGGAGACAGTGTGGGGAGGTGGGGACGTATCTTCACATAATTTGGGAGTGCCCTGTAATATAGGCATACTGGAAGCGGGTGCATGAATGTATGCATACAGTGCGGGAGGTTGACCTGCGACCAGAGGTTAAAAGGTGCCTCTTGAACATCTGGGAGCCCACGGACCTATCAGCAAAGGGCAAATTATTGGCTACGCTCGGACAAGTATTCGCAAAGCAGAATATAGCACGCGTGTGGGGAGCGTGCACACCTCCAATGCTTAGTGAATGGAAAAAAGATATGGACTGGTGTATGCTGCAGGAGAAAACAGTCTATGTGGCCCAGGGGTGTCCTCAGAAATGGGTGGCAGTTTGGTCAAAATGGAATGAATATCGTGGACACTTGTGTGAGACCCCCGTGATTCCCTCACTTGACGAACCACTAACGCAGTAAGGACCCTTGTAATATCAGCAAAATGTATGCTAGGTCATCTTAAGTACAACGTGTGTATACGAATCTGTGATTGCCGCAATGTACGAAAATGTGATTATGTATGTGTAATGACCAACGAGTTGCAAATAAAAAGAATTGTTAAAAAAAAAGAAAATGCAATAGGTCTCGCATTTGCAAGAGTTTAAGCTATTGGCATTGTAAAGGACAGTGCCTTTTATTTATCTGTTTTGATAATGAACACATAAATAAAATGCATTGTCATTTACAATGCCGCTAGCTCAAACTCTTGTTAATGCGAGACCCAATTCATTTCAAAGAAGCGGCCGCCAATGTCCCGGGCTGCTTGTAAAGTGAAATCGCGCACGGCGCACTGAATGTTGCAGGAAAGCATATTGTGCCTGAAGTAGGAGAAACTTATTAAAGAATAGTGCTTACAGACTAAATAAGACATACTGTGTAACAGACGTAAAAGGGCCAGTCCTCATGGGAGATTACAAATGAAAACAAGGCGGTACTAAGGAGGGACTAACAAGCCTATTAACAAATCAGAAACCATCATTTACAAAGGCCAATGACAGAAGCCCATGAATAATATCAGTGGAGAGTGGAGGAGCATCAAGTCCATACTACAACATGCCTTGCAGCGCATGCGCTGCCCGTGCTGGACCTAAGAAGTACTGCTTCCAAGGAAACAATGTTCTACAATTCGATTTAGAGGGGTTGACGGTTGCAGCTACAAATCAGCCTGTATTAGCGGGGGGGGGGGGGTAATGTGAGAACCCATAATGTCGAAGATAACAATTTGTATGCTTCAAGCGTGTCTTGGACTGAGTTAAGTGCTGTATTCGAGAGACATTCTTTCCCAGGGTACAAGGCAAACTGTGGCCGATTTGAGCAATTTGTCAATTCACCAAACTCAAGAGTGATATTATTTTCTTTATTAGGAATCAATTGCTTAGCTGCACCAGTAGTCTGCAGGTATTGTTGACTGAACAGTATGTAAAAAACAGAAACAATCAGCTGTCTTGATACAAAGCAAAGTTTAAAATATATATATATATATATATTCACGTAAAAAACCATAGGTTTCACACAGGTTATAGTTAGGTGGACATTTCACTCGTAAAATACCAATGAAATTCCCCCGTTATAGTTAGTTCAGATAACTATAACTCGCGCGCCTGCAATCCACTGCTCATGACGTCACATATTACATCACTCATGACATGGTCAGTGGCATCACTCATGACATCATCCTTGTGATAGAGTTGCGGTCGCGCGAGTTATAGTTATCTGAACTAGCTACAACGGGGGAATTTTATTGGTTTTTTACGAGTGAAATGTCCACCTAACTATAACATGTGTGAAACCTATGGTTTAAGTGAATTTGTACGTTTTTTTAAATGCTAAGTTATGTATTTATTAATATTTTTTTTTTTTAAGGTTTTTCACCGTGCGCGCATGGTCCGCTTCTCGTAACCGTGGGCGCGCTTTGGGCGCACGATGTGCTGTGCACGCGCGTTGGGCACACCGTGAACCGTGCGCGCACCCCGCGATTTTTAATTTAAAAAAAAAAATGTTTATTTCACCCATGGGAGTCCTTCTGTGACCCCCTGACAAAGGCTAGGGGGTCAGGAACTCTCTTCCCTGCCCCCTTTTCACGTTTTCCACCTTTTTTCCCCCCTTTTCCTTTTCAGTGCGAGAGACAAAATGGCAGCCGACACTTCATGATTTCGACCGATTCGAATATTGACTGTCATCTAACAACCAATCAGAATTTCGCTCGCGCACGCCACGGTGCGCGCGTATACATATTTATACGCTTTTAAATGCTATTTTCTCAGGAAATACCTGCAAAAGGCACTTCCCTGACCTGAGGACTACCTCTCTGCCAAATTTCAAGTAATTCTGTTCAGCCGTTCGGGCTGTACCTTCGACTAAAGGTCCTATGGAAAAATGCATGGGGAAAACGCGTTTTGGGACCCCCCTTTTTTCCTCGGCCCCCGCTTGCCGAATCCCCCCGAGACTTTCAGGGTAGGAGCGGAGCGCCCCATTAGTTTTGGAAATTTCGCGAAGATTCGTCAACCGGCGCCAAAGTAATTCAAAATAGAATTTTGAGATTTCCTATGGAAACACGGTCCTAACTATAACTATCTACTGGCGACCGCCAGTAGAATGAATATATATATATATATATATATATATATATATATATATATATTTTCACTTAAAAAACCATAGGTTTCACACGTTATAGTTAGCTGGACATTTCACTCGTGAAAAACCATTGAAATTCCCCCGTTATAGTTAGTGCAGGCAACTATAACTCACGCGACCGCAATCCTCTGCTGATGACATATTACATCACTGTATTTAGACACTTATTTACCCAGGTCTTCTTCCATAAATTTTTAGCTATACATATATTACAAATATTTTTTTTTCAGAAAGACACACATGTCATCAGTGATGTAATATCTGACGTCATCAGCAGAGGATTGCAGTCGCGTGAGTTATAGTTGCCTGCACTAACTATAACGGGGGAATTTCAATGGTTTTTCACGAGTGAAATGTCCAGCTAACTGTAACATGTGTGAAACCTATGGTTTTTTCAGTGAATTTGTACGTTTTTTTAAATGCTAAGTTATGTATTTATTTAAGCTTTTTCACCGTGCGCGTACTGTACGCGCACGGTGAAAAAGCTTAAATAAATACATAACTTAGCATTTAAAAAAACGTACAAATTCACTGAAAAAACCATAGGTTTCACACATGTTACAGTTAGCTGGACATTTCACTCGTGAAAAACCATTGAAATTCCCCCGTTATAGTTAGTGCAGGCAACTATAACTCACGCGACCGCAATCCTCTGCTGATGACATATTACATCACTGTATTTAGACACTTATTTACCCATGTCTTCTTCCATAAATTTTTAGCTATACATATATTACAAATATTTTTTTTTCAGAAAGACACACGTCATCAGTGATGTAATATCTGACGTCATCAGCAGAGGATTGCAGTCGCGTGAGTTATAGTTGCCTGCACTAACTATAACGGGGGAATTTCAATGGTTTTTCACGAGTGAAATGTCCAGCTAACTGTAACATGTGTGAAACCTATGGTTTTTTCAGTGAATTTGTACGTTTTTTTAAATGCTAAGTTATGTATTTATTTAAGCTTTTTCACCGTGCGCGTACTGTACGCGCACGGTGCGCTGTACGCAGTTCGCGGAATTTTTCTGTTTCTACCGTACGCGCATGCTACGTGTACTCCGCGATTTTTCGCAAAAAAATTAAAGGAAATTTTGGCCCTTGGGGGTCCTTCTGGGACCCCCTGACAAAGGCTAGGGGGTCAGGAACTGTCCACCCTGCCCTCTTTTCACGTTCTCCACCTTTGTTTTTCACCCCCTCAGACTGCGAGAGACAAAATGGCGGCCGACACTTCCTGGTTTCAACCGATTCGAATGTTTACTAAGGTCTAACAACCAATCAGAATTGCGCTCGCGCGCGGCAGCATACAATAAGTTTTACCGTACGCGCACGCTGATAACATATATATATTGATTTAAATGCTATTTTCTCAGGAACTACTGAACAGGTTTACACCAGAGCTGCAAAAAGGCACATCCCTGACCTGAGGACTACCTCTCTGCCAAATTTCAAGTAATTCTGTTCAGCCGTTCGGGCTGTAGCTTGGACTAATGGTCCTATGGAAAAATGCATGGGGAAAACGCGTTTTGGGACCCCCCCCTTTTTCTCAGCCCCCGCTTGACGAATCCCCCCCCGAGACTTTCAGGGGCGGAGCGCCCCACCTATTTTGAAAATTTTGCGAGGATTCGTCAATCGGCGCCAAAGTTATTCCAAATAGAATGTTGCGGATTTCCTATGGAAACACGATCCTAACTATAACTATCTACTGGCGACCGCCAGTAGAATGAAATATATATATATATATATATATATATATATATATATATATATATATATAATGGCTCCCACTGCACCTAAGACCAGCGCACTCGCGGACGGGTGCTTTATCGCGCCGAGGTGCAACCGCGCTAAAATGTTCGCTCACTCCTTTGTCTCCATCCGGATTAAGGAAAGCACTCGCAGGGGTTGTCTTACGTATTCTTTATTTGGACCGCTTTAAAACATGACGCGTTTCGGCTTGCGCCTTAATCTGATGTTTTTAGATTTCGCGCCGTGAAACGGCCAGCATTTTTAACAAGGTGTCAGAGGTCACATGATACATCGATGTATAGAGAGCAAAAAAGGACCACCATAGATTCATAGGCAGGCGCCATATTGGAGTGGATAAACTCCCATTGAGACATCATAAAGCGACAGTTCTGCTGAATAATTAACAGCATACAGTACATATATATGTTTACCACACACGCGTGGGCCGTATTATGTATAAAATAACATCAACTGTAACTTGTTGCTAATTGACACAATCATGCCGTGTATCGGCAAAAATCCTCGGTGGTATCTTATTACGCCGTATATCGGCATTTATCCTGTTCTCTCACATATAATTCTGGACCAACCAACATTTAAAAAAAAAAAAAAATTTAAAAAAGGGGAAGGGAAGTTTACATAAAGGAGTACACAAATCTGAATTCAACATCATCATACAGAAACACAATAGTGCTTAAACAACTTCAAGAGTACGAAAGAATTAATCACCTAGATGCACTGCTAATTCTTCCCCTACATTCATCCCTTGGGGTATCTTTGTCCCTAGGTCTATAATGTATCTCGATTCTAATCTACGAAGCTGTTTAATCCTGTCCCCTCCCCTGATGTTCAAGGGGATTTGATCTGCTAACTTTTAGAAAGGCTAGATCTCTAAAAGACAGTCTTGTCCAAAAGCCAATTTTGTCAGAAACTTCCAAAGGGGGGGACCTTAAGGGAACTTAGGGGTTTCTTCCCTTGTGGGAAATGCAAAGCCTGTGTGTATAGCAGAAGAACATTCACATACAGGGTCACCGGCCTTAAGAAGCCTAAAACCATAACCAAGTTTTTGACATGCAGCAGCTCCTACGTAGTGTATTGCTTAGAATGCCCATGTGGTCTGCGTTATATTGGCAGCACTATCCACCCAGTCAAAGTAAGAATTCTGGAGCACATGAGAGCAATAGCAAAAAATGATGCCACCTATTCTGTGGCAAGACACTTCACTGAAAAACATGAAAGTAACAGGGAACTGCTGCGTTTCTATGGGCTAGATCAAATCCCCTTGAACATCAGGGGAGGGGACAGGATTAAACAGCTTCGTAGATTAGAATCGAGATACATTATAGACCTAGGGACAAAGATACCCCAAGGGATGAATGTAGGGGAAGAATTAGCAGTGCATCTAGGTGATTAATTCTTTCGTACTCTTGAAGTTGTTTAAGCACTATTGTGTTTCTGTATGATGATGTTGAATTCAGATTTGTGTACTCCTTTATGTAAACTTCCCTTCCCCTTTTTTAAATTTTTTTTTTTTTTAAATGTTGGTTGGTCCAGAATTATATGGGAGAGAACAGGATAAATGCCGATATACGGCGTAATAAGATACCACCGAGGATTTTTGCCGATACACGGCATGATTGTGTCAATTAGCAACAAGTTACAGTTGATGTTATTTTATACATAATACGGCCCACGCGTGTGTGGTAAACATATATATGTACTGTATGCTGTTAATTATTCAGCATAACTGTCGCTTTATGATGTCTCAATGGGAGTTTATCCACTCCAATATGGCGCCTGCCTATGAATCTATGGTGGTCCTTTTTTGCTCTCTATACATCGATGTATCATGTGACCTCTGACACCTTGTTAAAAATGCTGGCCGTTTCACGGCGCGAAATCTAAAAACATCAGATTAAGGCGCAAGCCGAAACGCGTCATGTTTTAAAGCGGTCCAAATAAAGAATACGTAAGACAACCCCTGCGAGTGCTTTCCTTAATCCGGATGGAGACAAAGGAGTGAGCGAACATATATATATATATATATATATATATATATATATAAATATAAATATATATATTTTTTTTTTCCCTCAAATTGTAGCAGAAACTGTGCAATGAACGGTAAAGTAAAATGCTTCACGTGTGACAACTCTAGTCAAAGTAGTTCTTGAAATGAATACTGCTTGTACAAGGGAAAACAATATTAAGTCTTATGAATGATAAGTTGAGGAGGAGTTGGAATCGTTACCAAAGCGTTGAAGTTGGGCATTTCTATGCCCATAACACACAGCCAAGGCAGTTTAACGTGTGCAGATGTACACAACCTCAGCAGAATATTTTAGTTATACAGTCCTGATTTCAGTAACATTGGCTATGCTGGTCAAGCGCCTTTAGCATGAAATCGACATCTGCCTACAATAGGGGATGCTTGAGGAAAGCACAAACACTTTGGTTTGTTCATAACACCTCTTAAGGGGTTATGATTTCTCTGAGAGCTGTTTATTTTAGCCTGATCAGAGACCATGTTTTAAGACAGATTAAGTCTTGCCGAAAATAATTCATTATATTGCAGGAAACACAGTTCAACGTGGCAGCGTTTAGGGACATGATGCAGTTATAGTGAGGCTTTAAAGGGGACCAGCAATTGTGGCTCGACAACTAAAGCAGACAAACGCCAATTCAGTATGGGGTCTATGGACTTATGCCACACCATAAGAGAAGGTTTAAACCAAGGTTCAAATTGGTAGAAGCGGTGTCTGGGTGCCAGTGCCCAAAACTAAACTTCACTCATTCTGGGGCCCTGCGGAGTATTACCAAGGATTGTGGGAACTCAGCACGTGTTAACCAGTTGTAGCTTGAAAAGGTAAGGGATTGGGTTTGACTGGACAAAAGATTCAGAAAGGCTTTGAGGTTCATGAATATGGTTACTGCCTCAACCTTTAGTGGGTTATTTAATAGAGCAATAGGGTCGAAAATCGTCAGGACCACAAAGAACAAGAGGTGGGGGCGGGAGAGTGATACCAAAGTCATTTAATAAAACAGCCGACTCCAAGTCCAAACATCAGGACTACACCTCCCACAATGCATTAACTCAATCGAGGACCCTGTGGTGGAGAAACATCCATGTTACACTAAGGGAGGGGTGCTCGGTAATGCAGGAGGTGCACGGCACCCGTCCTCTGCAGCCCGGTACTAATTGCTGGATTTTACTACCCAGACTTTAGTGTGGGACGAAAGAGGAGGCCGGCACTTTTCCTTGTTTGCCTTGGGGCCCATGACAGCCCTGCAACGGTACTGCGTTTATATACGAGCCAGTTACGCGAGTACTGGGGGGCAGATGGAGCATCGGTAGTGGTGCGTTTCGCATCCCCCACAAACAGAAGCCACACCCCACAAAACAACAACTGACAACCTGTTAAGAGGCGAACCCACCTATGGTGCAGCAGATCCGGAGGCACCGGAGCCCACTGAGCCTAAGGTATGGCTGTATTTTACAGCCTAGTGGTCGGCGGGTTGTTTGGCAGAATTCACATTGTTTTGCCTACACAAGGGCCCATACTGCCTTGCTATAACAAAGTCCTCTTTAGTACTGTTTAGATGGGGCATCTCAGTAAATCTGACTTTACCAGGCGTTGGAAATTATTCACCAACGTAACTAGGTACGAGCAAACTAAACCAGAAACTATGTGCCATGCCACAAAAGAGAGAACAGAGTTAAGCAAACTTGAAGCACAAAAACTGGAAAAACAACTCCACAAAATCAAGCAAGCAGATATAACGGACCCATTCTCTCACAAAGTTAAAGAAAGAAAAAATCATCCCATTCCGCAGCACTGAGAAACACAACTAGTTATTTTACCGGCAAACAAAAACTCACCAAACAAATTAACTGACGAGTCCACATCCACTTCCATTCAAATGACTTACCAGTCCCGCCTGTTCACCATCCTTTCCACAGAACGAACCACAATTCGTCCCAGGTGAGACCTATTCATTGTTCCTTAATGGAGATTGGAGACAGACGTGTAACATCGAGCTTTAAAGAGATAGTGCCATAAACACGGCATCCAGGCAAAATATGGGGTGGAGCAGGTGGTCACAGCAGGAACAGCCTAGACGATAACGTGGTTAGCCTTTCACCGTGTTGGTGTTTGTGAATGGCTTGGAGGACTGCATGGATGACTTTCTTGGCGTCCAGAGCTGAGAAACTGTCAGTCCCAGAAGAACGCATTCCACCTTGTCCCAAGTGTGCGAAGTTTACCCTACCGAGAGTTCTTTAAACGTAATGATGCATTTTGGGAGTTGTAGTTTCGGGTCGTCTCGGTTTGGCCAATTGTGCTAGTGTTTCATTTTAACAACTTTTTTGCAAAAGCAAATGACAGGGCAGGATTCACTGTGGATTCTAATTGTCCCTTCGCCGGTCCGGAGTCTTTTAAATCATGTTTGGTCATGACCGCTTTTAGACAACAGACTAAATCGGCCTCCTTGGATAATCCACTGGGAACTGCAGCAGCCCCGCCACTGGTGTGAAGGAATCCTGCCTAGCACCCCAAAACTTCAAGACCCTACTCACCCACTGTCTCGTGTAGAGCCGCGGTATGAGTAACCACGCCCTTTGTTGACCATGCGTCCCTCCAGCTCAAGCGACCTGATGGGTTTGTCTTTGCCTCTCTGTCTGTGCTTGATTCTGATGGTTTCCTCTCTGTGCTCGCGCACCTTGGGAAGACCTACGAGAACCAGCAAGATGGCGCGAGGAACAAGGACTGCCTCACGGGAGCTCAACAGGCTGAGGTCCTTTGAAGGGTGGCCATCCGCCGCCCAGGCGTTTCGCGTGGACCTGAGGACCGGATCCAGTGCTTCTCCTGTGGGGGCATTCTAAACTGCAGGATATTTCGGGGAAGTGCCATGTAGGAGCACCGGACGTATATCCCGTACTGCCAGTTTGTCATGGGAAGGGAAGTGGGTAACATACTAAAGAAAGAAGTGCTTAATTTGTGCCGGTGGTTTCCGGTGCTAAGCACCAGCACTCATTGTAAAGGCACGGTACTACAGCTACTCTTCATGCCGTGTCATGGTCCGTCATGCCATCTCCAGATAGAATGTCCTAAGACCAATGTGCTTTAATATGCCATGACCATATATGCGCTGTACTCATGCCTTGTCGGACTACGAAATTATGTGAGGCACTAAGTGTGAGAGCTAAGGAACCGGCATGCTTGCACTCTGTCAGGACGCTACTCCGAGCCACACGTTTGATTAATGTCAGGGATGCTAATCCCAGTAATGCACAGGGACACTATTATGATATTAATAAATGGCCTTGGCAAATGCTCGTATGAGCCTTAAAGTACCTAGGTTCGTATGAGCCTTAATATACAGTACGTGCCGGGCACTAATGCACTCCAATGCAGGGAGCCATTAACATCATTGTTTCCAAGTTGCAGGTCACGCCCCGCACCATCTCGTGAGACTTCAGGCGTAGAGACCGTGCCCCGGCCGAGTAACGCGCCTGTGATTAGCGCAATTCTGACTCTCAAGCAGTGCGAAGACTCCCGGCAGAACCAAGGTAGGAAGTGTGCTTCGGTTCTCATCTTGGTTTCGGCAGCGATGATTAGAGCTGCATGACTCCCAGTGTGCATGTCCAGCAAGAGTTGGTAGTATTAACGAGGAGCGCCTTTGAGCAGCGCTGGCTAAAATACTCCTCGATTGTTGTTAAGAGCATTAGTGGTGACAGAACGCTTTTGAATATCGCGTTGGTAAAACCTTCAGTGAATGCACGAGCATTGGACACTGTGATGTAAACCTGGGGCTATAGTGAGTGCGTATTATACCTTAGACAATCCCCACTTCACTGAATCAGAGTGTGCCATAGCTGTGCTTCTAACTGTATTGTTGCTTGCCAAAAGAGTGGATAGAAGTCGGGTAAATGTCTCTTCAAGGCACGTGATACATAACGGGTCTGAGTACAAGAGACATGCTTGTTTGTTACTTTCACTTTTAATCCCTACAGGTAAGGTTCATTCTCGGGTGCTAAATATATTATGCCTGCTACGAAGAACGTGTACCGTGCAGGTGACTGAACAGTATTTCATGTGCAGTGCTCAGCGGGTTGCTGCTTTTGTCACAAAGATCCTTTTTTGTTACTGTGCAGTTCATGAATTACAATCATAATCTAGCACATTGAGCTATGAACTGCTATCAAAGCGCTAGATGTAAACAGCATGGTACAGGTAAGAAAGTTATGTTTTTCCCCTTTCTTTGACTATCCTAATTTTACTAAAAAGGGTTTGTTTGGGTCAAAAATAAATTGTAATTGATAAAGTCAACCCTATCCACTTTTACGTTGCAGAAGTTGTATTAATCGTTTAAGCCAATTCCAAAATAGTGCTTTAAATGCATGTTTGCATTCCTTTTTTTCAACATTTTCTCAGAGACAGCGGGTGGGGGCACCTTCTATCAAAACCTTACTTGAGGAAGACTCCCTTGCTGAAATTCAGATCGGGTATTACATCTGGCTTTCATCAGTGCCAGTTAAGGATGTGGGTGGATCAAATGCAGTAAGTGGGTAGAGCCAGTGGAGGTAGTTAGTGAAGCTGGGGAAAATGGGCGTGGCCTCCTACACAAAATTGAGCACCTGGACTTAATATTTTACAAATTAAGCCAGTGGGTCGAAGTCCAGACCGGAGGGGTGGACCGCAGTCTGGGCCCAGTGGTCTCCAGATTAAACAAGGCAGTGCATCCAGACATGACACGCGAATGGAAGCGGGAGTGCTCTTTCCGCGGCAGGGCAAAGGACAAGGTGGGGCCGAGGCAACTCGCCAGGGCTGGTTTTTATTATATTGATGAGTGAAGATACTGCGGAGACCATGTCTTAAGCATAGTGTTGTGCCACTTTTTTTTTTTTTTTTTAGTGCTAGAATTGAATTAATGTGCCCTTCACTTCAAGGTGGCTACGCAGTTGTTTGTGCTGCTGTTTTATTGCATGCAAAGTGGGGGGGGGGGGGGTAAAGCCAATCGCCCTCCTATGACCTAGAGTCACCACCTGGCCTACATCTAGGCTTCCTGCCCTTAAAGAACCCTGTGAAACAACTTGATATATACATTTACCAATGCTTGACGTGCAAACCTAGTCCGGCTTGGTTATCATTGGATTCAACTTGTCAAGCCGCACACTTTGAATCATGTAATCCCTGCCGCTCTCTCCTAATGCATCCAGAGAAAGTGCACAACACTTGATGACAAAGTACGTTTCAGTAAAAAAAATTCTACGTACCAAAGATCAAAAACCTTCATACTAACAAAAGACCATATTCTGCATACCAATATGGAGTTTGAAATTACGTACCTCTTCGAAGAAGCAATGTGACAACTTCTTGAAAAATACAAAAATGAGAAGCGATCCCATCTCTTACCCTACTTTTTTTATTTCTCACTATTATTTGCTTGCAACAGCACAAATGTCCACTGGACCTCTAAAGAATCAACAAACATTTATTTATTTTTCTACACTATCACAGCCCTCTGTCGACTGGAGAATTTTGATTGGCTTTTCTTCCACCCCTCCCCTCAGCGTAGTTTTGTCACTAGCATTCGGTTTCCACAAAGCCGCCTCCCCTTCCTTATAACTTGTTTTTGTTTGCTGGTTCTTCATGATCGTACTTCTCAAAATCCTAAGTGCTTGAATTATGTCCCATCCTCCTGTCGAAACATAAAGAGGAAAATCTTGAACCAGGCATCCTTCCCAGCCAATCATACCAAGCATTTGCAATGCAATAGGTCTCGCTTTACTGATAGTTTGAGGTATTGGCATTGCAAATAATAATGCAACGCCAATAGCTCATACTTTCAGTAATACGAGACCTAGTGCATTGCAAATGCTCGCGTAGTGAGCCAGGAACCAGCATTGTATGTATCAGTGCAGTACCTCAAGCTGCTCCTAGAAGTCCCTAGTAGCAAGGCACCAGCACTGCATGTCTAGGTGCAGTACTGCATGTCTAGTTGCAGTACTGCAATCTGCTCCTAGCGGTCCCTATTGAGCATCATAAACTAAGCGAAACAGTACATAACTGCTTGAAATATGAGCAATTATATGTTTAAAGTTGTACGGCTATGGTGACATCAATGGGCAGTTGAGGATCCACTATAACAAAACAAGCTCACCCATGTTCAGGTAAAAGAAAATCATGTCCGCCATTATCCCATCGGTGGCGGCCATGCGGCTTAACTTGGGGGGAAAAAGAAGCATTGTGAGAGAGAGAGCATGTTCTACCTGCAACGGCAGGCAGAAGAAAGCCAATTAAGAAAATAGTGCTCTCGGGCTCTAATTAAAGCATACATGGAACAACTGAAGTAAAAGGGCCAGTCCTCATTGGAGGTTACAAATGAAAACACAGCGGTACTAAGGAGGGACTAACAAGCCTATTAACGAATCAGAAGCCAGCATTTACGAAGGACAATGACACAAGCCAATGACAAATATGGCTGGAGAGTGGGCAGGGCTACAAGTAAATACTGTAATACAGCATTCCACGTAGAGCAGCGCATACGGGCTGACTCTAGGCTCGACCTAAAAAGGAAACTTGCCTGCAGCCACGTTAGAAGCTGTATGGTGAGCCTACAACAACTTTTTAAGCTTACTTCATTTTCCTCTTTTGGATCTTTTGCCTACTACCTATGATCGTGAGATTCATCCAGTCCATTAAAACGTTGTCATGTGGAGTAAACCCTTGTTCTAAAAAAAAAAGTACTAATTTCTTCGGAAAACAAGTTGCGCCCCATCGGTGTTTAAAGCATTAGGCAAACCTTTTCTATTTTCTTCCTCGATAAATACAACTATGTTACCATAGTGAGTCCCAAGATTCTTAACTACTGCTGTGAGAAGCTGGCCTGGTATATGATGTCCACTAAGGTAAGAGGGCACCTTGCACCCGTCCCCACAAACCTTATGGTGCTTTAAGAGGTCTCAGACATCCTTAGAAAGCTATCCAAGTGGTAGCTGTGGAGAGCAGCCTTCATGCTTAGTCTTGAAGGAGTGTAAAGCAGCTTGTTTTACAAGGATGCAATCTTATAGTATAGATTAAATGAAAAAGAACCACGCAAAGTATTTATAAAAATATGCATTTATTATATAACACTATCTAGTGTGTTACAGTATCTCCTACATGGAGATATACACAAAGCATACAATACTTTAGCAAAGAAATCACAGTAAATGGCACTAATACACAGCAGGCCTCAGGGGGGACCAAACCAAATACTACCAAAGTGGTATAAGAACCACGAGTCGAGTCAGGAAAATGTCTAGAGGATGTAGAATTGCTGGGGACCCACAGAACCACCCATGGTAAGTAGATAGGGACCCCACAGAGAGTGCGTGCAATGTGTGAACACGACTGCGTGCTCCATACAAGTGTATGTGCAAGTCGCGGTTGGAAGTTTAAAGATAAGGGACGCTTCCCAGTTGACCGTGAAGAAACCCAGTGAAAGACAGAAGATTGGAGAGCCACCCCACACATGGATACAGTGGTACCAAAGTTAACTATCCCAGGGAAGTCAGGTGCATAGGTGTGAAGTAGCGTCAGAAACCACAGTCGAACCCAATGGAGGACTTCAGGAAAGTGCCCCTGCTGGATGAGGAGAAAGTGTCCGGAGGAATCCAAACATGGATTCTTGAAGAGGAGTACCTGAAAGCAGAGGGAACAGTGTCTATGCCACTCAGAGGTGACCAGGAGACTTGGAAGACGGATGCCTTCCGATGTCGGATGCTTCAGGAAAGATGATGGTGACCTTGACTCTGCAGCTGCAAGCACCTGGCGATACTGACGATGACCAGGACCTGGATATGAGCTGTCCCATGAAGTATGTCGAGTGCTGAGGGGTTGGTGTTTGGCGGGAGCACCAACAAGCTTTGGCATTTGCAATCCACGCAGTAAGTCAAGGTGCACGGTTGGGACCAGCACAGTCCAGGAGACTCACCACAAGCAGGAGAGTCAAGGTAGGCCCGAGAAATCAGGAGAGCCCAAGGATAACAAAGAGGAGTCTCAAATGGACCCACAGGCCGAAGGGCCAGGAGTCGCTAGAAGACCTCAAGCAGCTCACCAAAAGATGCAGGCCACAATGTGGTGTGGCTGAAGATTCTGGTGACTGGAGGTGCTTGAGGTTGGGGCTACTTGGAGCCCAAAGATCTTCTTGCAAAGATGTCAACAAGCCTTTGCAACTGCAAAGGGGACGCGGTACACAGGAGTTCAGTAATTGCACCCCCCACAAGGACTACTGGCCTCAAACTTGGCAAGTGGGTAGATCAGGCCTCGGGAGCTGAGGAAAAGCACCACCTGTGTTGCGGAGCCCAGATGAGCCCAGGATCTGCAGACGGTCATCTTCATTGCGGTGCCTGCGAATGCAGGAGAGTGACTCCTTCACTACAAGGGAGATTACTTTGGTTGTCTTTGATGCTTCACCGGCCTTGGAAGGTTCCTGTATGATGCACAGGCACTGATGATGCAGCAGACTGGAAGGGAGACTAAGTCAGGCCACACAAATTCCGGAGTGCCCAGACGGTATTGGTTTCAGTTCTGAATCGTATCCCACGACCAATCTAGGAAATTACACCCAAGTAAGCCCTTAAGTACCCTAAAGAGAGGTTTGGGAAGATTCAGGGGACCCTCCCAGGGGAGGGCCCTTCCGGGGGGAGGTTACTCCCATGTCCTTTGTCCTGTTTCACGCCAGAGCGGGAGCCAATGGCTCCCAGGACTTGTTTGAACTGGACTATACACAGGGACATCAAATGTGCCCCTTATGCAGACTTTCAGGCGCTGGCAAGCACACCCACCCAGCCCTAATACACTAAATCCTGTCTGGGCGGTGGTCACACCTCCCTGTGACAGGATGCCTATCTTTCTACCTTGCCATACTCGAGTTTGGCTCAGCAGCAGGAGGGCAGAAATGTGTCTCTGGTCACCAGCAACCATTTTGTGCTGTCAGGGACTAGAAGGCTGGTACAGAGAACACTGAGAGCCTTACGGATCGCTTTTCAGCAATAATACCTCCCACATCATTTACGGTTTGGGTGTATGATTTCAACATGTTTGATACCAAACATGATAGGATTCGTTGCAGCCATTTTCAAGATGATCATTGCACGATTATGCAGTGCCCTTCTATATAGTATATGGCTGCTTCACTGATAATCTGGGAGAATGGACTCCCTAGGCTGCAGGTGTGTCCAGCTCATGCAGGGTCACCCTCTCATTTAGAACCAAGCACCCTGCCCTCTGGATTGTACAGGCCTGCTATAGGGGTGACTTATAGGTTTAAAGTGCAGTGACCCTTAGATATAGTAAACCTATATCTTTAGTAAGTGGTGCATGCACCAACTTACACAGGCTGCAATGGTAGGCCTTTAGTTCGATTTTGAATGGTCTCTCATGGGTGGCATAAGACATGCCTCAGCTCATGGGAGACCCTTGGGGTACCTATGCCCTTGGTACATGGGTACCATATACTAGGGACTGACAAGGGTACCCCAGTATCCAATCTGGGGTGTACCTAAGTACATAACACAACAATTTAAGGAGAAAGCAGATAGACTGGGGTCCTGATTAGCAGGATCCCAGTCAGACTAGTCAAAAACAGCATCACATCAAGCAAAAAGTGGGGGTAACCATAAGAAGCAGATCCTTCTTTCCTACAACTACCCACACCCATTTGGAATGGAAACCACTCGACACAACAACCGCCGTCCCTTACCTGGAAACAAATAAAACCGCTCCTTGGCAACCTAATTTATTCCAAGGGACTACAACATACTGGCTGGTGACAAAAGTGAGAAGCAAATTCTTTTTGATTTGTCAGCAGTGGCTCATTTGCCATCTTAAATCCATTCTCCTACCACGGTGTTCACCTTGGACCACTAAAACATGTATGATCTGTTTTGGCAATATTCCTTCTCAAATGTCGTGCATGTGGAAGGCTTGAAGGATCCGCTCCCCCCCCCCCCCCTCCAATTTAGCAGGCGTGATCTTACCACCTCAAATAGTCTTCACATTATTTTGCTATCACTCCCAAAGTCTCCCCATCTCACAAAAGTTATTGTGTGAACAACGTTCTGCCACTTTGCCCTCCACTTAATCTGTTGCTAGTGCTGTACTCTACTTATTTTGCCCATTTCATTCGTCCTCATCCCCAAAACTTCTCTTCACCCTCATTCTCACTCCCTTTATTTCCCAGAGATGACATAGACAAACCATCTGCAACTTTATCATGCAGTCCTCCCACTTATTGCACCAAAATCTATTCCTTGACCCTTCTGTCCATCAGGAAATCCTCTGCAGAAACCTTGGAGTACAATTACATTATGGATTTGTAGTACAATTGAACAAAAAAGGGTAAAACGACAAAAAGAGCTGCGTTTTGAACTTCCCAATTGCATGTAAGAGAATATATAAATAGTTAACCTTGTAACAACCACTGCACTACTGATCAATATGTGGCAAGACTACACCTAACCTTTTTATACTTTCATCATTCATCAGCGTTGTTTCTAATCCTAACTAACGTACTAAATGTTGTGGCACTAACTATATTCATGAATCTCAAACCCTTTCGGAATCTTTTGTCCAGTTAACCACAATCCCTATCTTTTTCAAGCTATATAAATATTTAACACTTGCAGAATTCCCACAAACCTTGGTAATACTCAGCTAGAACCCAGAATGACTATAGTTTTGGGCACTGGCATCCAGGCACTGCTTCTACCAACTTGAACCTTGTTTTATACCTTCACTTATGATGTGGCCTAAATCCATAGACCTCATGATGAATTGGCATTTCTCTGCTTTAGTTGTCGAGCCACAATTGCTGCTCCCCTTTAGAGACTCACTATTACTACATCATGTCCCTAAACGCTGCCACATTATACTGTTTTTCCGGAACGTAATGAATTTTTTTCGGCAACACTTCATCGGTTAAAACTTAGCCCCTGATCAGACTAAAATGAACACCACTCAAAGAAATCATAACCCCTTAAGAGGTGTTATGAACAAACCAAAGTGTTTGTGCTTTCCTCAAGCATCCCCTATTGTAGGCAGATCTGGACTTCATGCTAAAGGCGCTTGACCAGCATAGCCAATGATACTGAAATCAAGACTGTATAACTAAAATATTCTGCTGAGGTTGTGTACATCTGCACACGTTTAAATCCATTGGTTGTGTGTTATGGGCACAAACATGCCCAATTTCCATGCTCTTGTAACTATTCTAACTGATCATTCAGAAGACTGAACATTGTTTTCCGTTGTACAACCAGTGTTAATTTCACAAACTACTTTGTCTAAAGTTGTTGAACGTGAAGCATTTGACTTCACCATTCATAGCACAGTTTCTGATACAATATTGTAGAAATATATATTTTTTTAAAACTTTGCTTCATGACTAGACAGCTCATATTTGTTTTTACACACTGTTCAGTGAACGATGCCTACAACCCTTCAGACTATGGTTATTTGATAGTATTCTTTTTTTGTTGGGACTACTGGTGCAGTAAAACAATTGATTCCTAAGAAAAGAAATAATATCACACTTGAGTTTGGTTGATTGACAAATTACTCAAATGGGCCGCAGTTTGCCTTGTACCCTGGGAAAGAATGTCTCTCGAATACCGCACTTATTCGCAGTCCAAAACACGCTTGAAGTATTCAAATTGTTATCTTGGACATTATAGGTTCTCACATTACCCTCCCCCTGCTAATACAGGGTGCTTTGTGGCTACACCCATCAACCCCTCTAAATCGTGTAGTAGAATATGGTTTCCTTGGAAGCAGTACTTTTTAGGTCAAGTCTCGGCAGCGCATGCGCTGCTCTGCGAGGCATGCTGTATTCGAGTATGGACTCAACGCTCTGCCCACTCTCCACCCATATTTTTCATTGGCTTGTGTCATTGTCCTTTGTAAATATTGGCTTCTGATTTTAATAGGCTTTTTAGAGCCTCCTTAGTACAGCCTTGTCTTAATTTCTAACCTCCCATCAGGACTGGCCATTTCACTTCTGTTAAACAGTATGTCTTATTTAGTCTGTAAGCACTATTCTTTAATGAGTTTCTCCTACTTCAGGCACAACATGCTTTCCTGTAGCATTCAGAGTGCCATGCTTGCTTTCACTTTCCAAGCAGCCCGGGACAATGGCGGCCGCTTCTTTGAAATTAGATGGGTCTTGCATTAACAAGAGTTTGAGCTATTGGCATTGTAAATGACAATGCCTTTTATTTATGTGTTAATTATCAAAAAAGATGAAAGGCACTGTCATTTACTATTCCAGTAGCATAAACTCTCGCAAATGTGAGACCTATTGCATTTTCAAATGCTTGTTCCTAATGGCCACTAAGCAACAGTGATCTACCAGCTTCAGATGGAAACATTCCTGGAGCTGGGTACTGCGACATGCTTGCTGCTGCTATCTGAAACACTATTTGATTAAACAACTATGAGAGTTGTCTAAGCTAATACTTCAACACTGCATACCTTTGGATTCATGTTTAATCCTTCTTTAAAGTACTTTCCAGGGGCGTATTCCGTTGAATGTGTACAACCTTTTTTGATGCAAGTCATTTGGTAAGAGAATAAAATTTCTATGAAAATCTTACTCCTATATGCAATGATGATCTATTCCAGCCATACAGAAGCTGTAGGCTGTATCAATGTGGCCCAGAATTGGTCCTATGTAGATTTTTAATTTTATTTAGTTAAAAGTATCTACTTTGAAATATAGAGACTGTTTGTATTTTTGACATATCCAAGGTCCAATCACAAATAGTGTATCTGGTCCTTTGTGAGCCAATACTCCAAATTCTCTGAAGAACTTGGAGTGGGAGTATTCTGCTTTAAGCTACTGCCGCTATGGAAAACCTAGGTGGTTGGGATTTTGTGGGCTGTGACCATGGGGTGGTTTATGGCTAAGCAGTTACCTCTTTCACCAGCATTGTCTTCTGCAGGTTACGATGACCGCATAAGGTCTTTCCACTGCAGTACGGGATTAGTAACTGGAAGAGGCACCATGACCCATTAAGGAGACCTGCCCAACATTTTCCAAGGTAAGTGAGCACAGTTCTGAGAGTGGAATGGCCGATCTTCCACTTCTGATTCTTCACCCCCAGTGAAAAGAACAGAAATATTAAATTCTCAGAAAATTTTGCACAAAAACCACTGTAATGTCTTCCCCCAGAGTTCCAAAAAATTGATAAGATGAAGTGGGTACAGGAACTCAGAGGACTATAGGTAGCTTGAAAAGAAGTTAAGATTACTGTAACAGGGGTTCAGATGAAAAGGTAGGACGCGCTGACCAGCTGCCTATACCTTAATACTGCTGGTGTACTTGAAGTTTCAAGGTTAGCAGAGAGGTGCTCCACTTTCCCAAAGGGACATTGAAGGTTCAGCAATGTCAGAATTAGAACTGTAAATTCAACAAGCATTTGCAATGCAATAGGTCTCGCATTTGCGAGAGTTTGAGCTATTGGCATTGTAAATGACAATGCCTTTTATTTATGTGTTGTTTTTCAAAACAGATAAATAAACGGTATTGTCATTTACATGCCAATAGCTTAAACTCTCGCAAATGCGAGACCCATTGCATTGCAAATGCTTGTTGAACACAGTAACAAAGTGCAAACCCAACTCCTCAAATCAAAAGAGCCAATGGAAAATGAGCAGTTTCAAAAATTTCTAAAAGCTTTTGTCAGCCAGGCACATATTGCAGAGTATATCTTACATTTCACTGCAAGCATCGGGAAGAGCCATATCATAACAAACCACCTATTTCTTTGTTAAAAGATGGCCTATGCTGACAGACTATAAAAACACTTTGGCCTCCTGCATCACTGTGCACAATGCATGACTCACTTCAAGCAGGCACACAATGGCATCCAAGGAAAGGGATGTGACGTAACACACTGTAACAGTTTTCAAACTGAATTTTTAAATGCTTTGCAAACTTTCTCCGTCTTTTTCTTCGACTTAGACTGGACTGCTTGAGAAAACCAGAAAAAGTACTTTGCAGAAACTAGTCGAGAAAGATTTTCTCTCAATATATTTAATGCACAAAATAATATAATAGAACCTATCGTGATAATTTGAAACACATATCACATTACTTTGAGTAGGCGCAAGGTCTAAAGTAAGGTCAAAACAGAATGGTCGAACTTTTCCCCTCCTCCCTCTCAATTTTAATATCCTCCCGCTGCATGGCGGAATACACTTGTTTGGCATCTGCCAACATTCTATGTTACTAACTACATATCAGCTTGCAGTAATGCAAAGATTACTTTCAATATTACAGCTGTGTAAAGACCATGAGAGCAATCTCGATAATGCAAACATATTTTTTTACAGCAATATTGTGTCCTTACAATGGTTATTCAAAGAAAACTGCTGCAAATCTCAATTCCTTTAGCTCACAATCCATCCTAATAGTACTGTTCGTAGTCTAATCATCCAGCGCAGGGCTGCCCCCACTGAGACATCTCTTCTCTAGGATCGTCCCATGGTTTGAGGAAAGGTTTGGAGGGAAATATGACAAGTTAATCCATTACTGTGGTGCTGTGACTTGCACAGTTCAAGTTCACCTCTTCAGACAGCTAAACAGGGAACTGTTCTTTAAAGAGAGATTGTAACTTTAAATTAAATTAAATGATACCTTCTGCATGGGCGTGTATTAAGTGTGTATTGTCCCACATCCAGCCATGCATCTCCACGGTTTTCTCCTTGTGTACTCGCACTCTTACTCCAAGTATGTTTCCAGCGAGGAGCACGTGCTAATGAGGATGGACTAATGACATCTGAGTCACCGTAATGGTACATTGTTGAAACTTTCGCTGGCGCCCTTATCTCCCGCCCGCCTTCCCAACCGGTTGGGGAAGATGTCCCAGCATAAACAACTGAATGTAAGAGACGCTTATGCGTAACCAGGAAACAAACATAAACAAGCATTTGTAGCACACGGACACCGGGAGATAGGACATGAGAGCAAAGCAAATGAGCAGCCTGATAAGATTTATACCCCGGAGGGAGATAAGGTATGCGCGGCATGTGGTTGTTGTGAGGGCTTGCAAGAGAGACTCTGGATGCCTGGCTCTGCGAGTTTGGTGCTCAGCCATGGGAAACAAAAGAGAGGAACGGATTAAGGGTGGGTGCCTAGTGGGAGGGTGACTGAGGAAGACGGAGATAACGGTCATATTGTTCTTACCATGCTACTACACGCTATGCAATAAAATGGATTTATACTATGGTACATTTTGTTGCTCTGTGTCTTGTTATCTGCTTGACGTTTGTCAAGTATGCTGTGCCATATTCTGACATAGCATGCTATGTGACATTTTGTTCTGCTGTCTTAAGTAATAGTATTTAAGATGGTTGCACATTTTACATCATGGTTTGTGAGATTTCTACCGAACCACGTTACTTTGAGGTTCAGTGCCCATTCAGACCTTGGCCACTTTGCTCAGACTCTCGCGTTTCCCGTTAGTGAGAACCGTGGCGATGTTGTCAGTTCATTTCTCGCGGGTGAAACAGCCACTAGGTGGCGCCGATACCCAATGCTGACACCCTGGGCTGCTCGAAACACGCATATGTATAACACCGAGTGTAGAGAAACTCAGTCGTGGAGAAGGAATCCCCTGCCCTGGGTGTTTATGAACAGTGTTATTGTGTCAACGTATTTGACGTTTAAAGCCTGCAATAAACAGATTTAAAACAGAGGGAAAACTCCTCTGGCAAATTACAGTGTCCAATGGCATCTGCACAAAAGGACGGGGCACTCTGGGATTTAAAGACGGGGAAGGGAGTAGAAGCGAGTACGAGAATGTTTCTCATCAGCCATTTGCTTGTAATAAGACGCGCTAGTGGAAGGAGTGATTTTACCTCAGAATTACAGTCGGCAGCTCCACCTTTTATCTGCCACGGGAAGTGCAGCTTAAGCTGGAGCCGTAAATCACGGAAGCCGTGTGCCCTGCTCGGTGGGTGCGACCACCGTGCACAAAGGCCGTAGATGTCCCTCGGGCTGGGGGATGCCACGCAGGGTTGGTACAGCGCACTCTGGGCTTTGATGCTGTGCCTGCCAGCCCCCTCACATGCCAGGCCTACTCTGCGGTGGTGAGCCAGCTGCATGGGGCCTGGGGTGTGGGCAAACATATGCTGCATTTGGGAAGGCTAGGCCCCGGCCCGGGGTAGCTTCCTCTGCAAAGGGGGCTGGACTCTGATTATAGGCAAATATGTTTACATTTATTTCCCGCAGACAGGAATGTACACTCGTCCGTCTTCATAAATATACAAGGAAGTTAACCGCGAAGTGATCGCAGGGGAAAATGTAAGGAAGACATTGATGTTTGATCGCGATCAAACATCAAAGCGGCCGTGCGGCCGCGAAAGTGAAAGCAAATGGTGTGCAGGCTGCCAAATGGTGGGGGATCAGGAAGTGCAAACGAGTGCTTTCAAGCTGCCAAAAGGTGCGTGCGCCCGGCACACATGCACTGTATTTGGAGGCCTGAAAGCACTCGTTTGCACTTCCAGATCCCCCATTTACAAAAGCTCTCGCGAGAGCAGCGCTAAAGCGCTGTCTCAGCGAGACCTAAAAACGACATAAAAAGCCATTGCAAGGAGGTTGGAGTTACTTTTTGGAAGGCATAGACACCTCCTGCCACCTACATTTTATTTTGGTGTATTAGCTTAGTTCTTGACCAATTATATTTCAAGCTAGTCCGATATGTTGCCCATTAATTACTACTACCAGCTGTGATGTCTTGTTTTTTTGATGGGTGGAGGGGTTTGTTCTTGTTATGTTAGTCCTAGCTTCTTTAGCAAGGTTCTCCCCTACATTTTTGCCTTCAATCCTCCTGTTTTTGGCGGCTCTGTTTTAGGGAGCTCAGTATTTTGCAGCTCAGTATTTGTTAGCTCAGTATTCAGCAGCTAAATATTTGGCAACTCAGTTTTTGACAACTCAGCTTCTAGCGACTCAGTTTTTGGCTTGCCATGTTTTTGTCTGCTTTTTATTGTGCATTTCTTTTTATCGGAATTTTTAGTTTTTTTACAAGCACGCCTTAAGCAACTGCCAATGCCCTAAATCCTCTGGCACGCTTGAAGCTTCAGCAATGTTAGAATTGGAAATGAAAATTTAAAAGTTTCACAGCAAGCCACTGCAAGGAGGCTGGTGTTCTCTTTTGGGAGGCATAGACACCTACTGCAACCTACTCTTTATTTTGGTATATTATGCTGGTTCTTGACTTGTATTCCAAGATAGTCCTATGTGTTGCCCAGTCATTACTCCTACCAGCTGTGATGTTTTTTTTTTTTTCTTTTTTTTTCTTTTTAGGGGGCTGGAGGGGTTCGTTCTTCTCCTTTTAGTCCTGGCATCTTTGGTGTGGTTCTCCCCTAACCTTTTGCCTTTAACCTGTTTGGCGGCTGTGTTAATTGGCAGCTGTGTTAATTGGCGGCTGTGTTAATTAGCGGCTGTGTTAATTGGCGGCTGTGTTAATTGGCGGCTGTGTTAATTGGCGGCTGTGTTAATTGGCGGCTCCGTTTACTGGCGGCTCCGTTTACTGGCGGCTCCGTTTACTGGCGGCCCCGTTTACTGGCGGCCCCGTTTACTGGCGGCCCCGTTTACTGGCGGCCCCGTTTACTGGCGGCCCCGTTTACTGGCGGCTCCGTTTACTGGCGGCCCCGTTTACTGGCGGCCCCGTTTACTGGCGGCCCCGTTTACTGGCGGCCCCGTTTACTGGCGGCCCCGTTTACTGGCGGCCCCGTTTACTGGCGGCCCCGTTTACTGGCGACCCCGTTTACTGGCGGCCCCGTTTACTGGCGGCCCCTATTTTTAGTGACTGTTTTTGGCAGCTCGCTTTTTGGAAGCTGTTTTTTCCTGCTCAGTACTTGGCAGCTCAGGATTTTGCAGTTCGGTATTTGGCGGCACAGGATTTTTCAGCTCACTTTTAGGTAACTCAGTATGTGTCTGGCTCAGTATGTGTCTGGCTCAGTATGTGTCTGGCTCAGTATGTGTCTGGCTCAGTATGTGTCTGGCTCAGTATGTGTCTGGCTCAGTATGTGTCTGGCTCAGTATGTGTCTGGCTCAGTATGTGTCTGGCTCAGTATGTGTCTGGCTCAGTATGTGTCTGGCTCAGTATGTGTCTGGCTCAGTATGTGTCTGGCTCAGTATGTGTCTGGCTCAGTATGTGTCTGGCTCAGTATGTGTCTGGCTCAGTATGTGTCTGGCTCAGTATGTGTCTGGCTCAGTATGTGTCCGGCTCATTTCTTTTGATGTATATCTTAATAATATTATAGCCACTAAATGAATCACTATCATGTTAACAGAATACTGCTTTCCTGTCTCAGAGTTAAGCCTGTCAGAGCTTATGGTCTTGAACTCACTGGTTTATGTACTGAAAAAATATATTTAAAAAAATATTTTTAAACAACTTTGTTTAGTCACATGGGCTTAGAAAATGGGGATCTCGCTTAATAGGGTGTTGTTTGTCGTTCATCCAATTAAAAACCCATATTCGTAAGGAATCTGAGTAAAGACTGCTCAATGATTCAGTCAATCAATCATAGGTTTGTTAAGTGCAACTACTCACCCGAAAGGGTGTCAAGGCACTGGAGGGTCAGGGGGTGGGGCGCAGCTCCCGGTTGTACACAGCGATCCATTGAAGAGCCAGGTCTTCAGGTCCTTTGTGAACTTAGAGAGTGTTGGCGTCTGTCTCAGGTGGCGTGGGAGGGTGTTCCATGCCTTGGCCACGAGGAAGGAGACCTCCTGTTCTGGACTTTTTGATGCACTGCACCGTAACGAGGGAAAGCTGGGCTGAGTGGTGGGCTCTTTTGGGTGCGTGGAATGAGAGGCGGTGGTTCAGGTAGGCAGGTCCGGTATTGTGAAGGGCTTTGTTGGGCATGGGTGAGAAGCTTGAAGGTAATTCTCTTCTCGATGGGGAGCCAATGTAGGTTCTACAGGAGTTGAGTGATGTGGCAGTGGTGTGATAGGTTGAGGACTAGTCTGGACATTCTGGAGTTTGCGGGTGAGGTTCTTCTTGATTCTGGCGTAGATTTGTCATCTTATGGAATTTTTTCCCAATTTGAAATCTGAATTTTATTACTCAATATCTGCGAATTCAGTCCACATATTGAATTGTACATTGAACTTTTAGCAAATTTCATAGAAAAATTTGTATAATGTCTTGCACAGGGCCCTAAAAAATTAATAAGACAGCGGTTAGAGATACAGGTAGTCTGAAAATAGAGGTAAAGACATTGCTGAAAGATCGCTTTCCCGGGGGGGCAGCTTAGAAGATAGGATGCCTTGAGCAACTGCCCATGCCTTATTACCTCTGGTGTACTTGAAGCTTCAGCAATGTCAGGATTGGAACTGTAAATTCAAAAGCTACACGACAACCTACTGCAAGGAAGATAGTGTTAGATTGTGGGAGGTATAGACACCAGCTGCTACCTACTTTTTATTTGGGTATGTTATAATAGTTCTTGTCTTCTTATATTGCATGGTATTCAGATGTGATTCCCCTTCATTACTATGACCAGATGTGCTGGATTGTTTTTTATTGGGTGGGGTGAGTTGGTTCTTGGCCTGTTAGACCTACCATCTTTGGCACGGTCCTCCCCTAACTTTTGGCCCTCGACAATCCTGCTTTTGGCAGCTGTCCTTTTGTTGGCTCTCCTTTTGGCTTGCACAGTGTCTGGCCGCCCATTGTGTGGTGGCCCAGTGTTTGATGACCCACTGTTTTTGGCCTGCCTTGTTTTTGGCTTGCCTTGTTTTTGGCTTGCTTTGTTTTTGGCAGCTCAGTTTCCTACTGCAAGGAAGATGGTGTTAGTTTTTGGGAGGTATAGGCACCACCTGCCACCTACTTTTTTAATTTTGTGATATTATAATGGTTCTTGGCTTTTTATATTGCAAGGTAGTCAGATGTGTTGCCCCTTCATTACTACTACCAGGTGTGATGGCTTGTTTATGGTAGTGTGTGGAGAGTTGGTTCTTGGCCTGGTTCTCCCCTAAGCTTGGCATGGTTCTCCCCTAACCTTTGCCCCTCAGCAATCCTGCTTTTGGCGGCCCTGCTTTTGACGGCCCTGCTTTTGGCGGGCCAGCTTTTGGCGACCCAGCTTTTGGCGGGCCTGCTTTTGTCAGGCCCAGTGTTTGGCAGGCCCAGTGTTTGGCAGGCTCAGTGTTTGGCGGGCCTTATTTTTGGCGGCTCTGTTTTTGATTTGCATTGTTTTTGGCAGCTCTGTTTTTGGCTTGCCTTGTTTTTGGCAGCTCTGATTTTGGCTTGCCTTGTTTTGGGCAGCTCTGATTTTGGCTTGCTTTGTTTTTGGCAGCTCAGTTTCCTACTGCAAGGAAGATGGTGTTAGTTTTTGGGAGGTATAGACACCAGCTGCCACCTACTTTTAATTTTGTGATATTATAATGGTTCTTGGCTTCTTATATTGCAGCTGTGCTGGCTTGTTTTTTTAATTGGGTGGGGTGAGTTGGTTCTTGGACTGTTAAACCTACCATCTTTGGCATGGTTCTCCCCTAACTTTTGGCCCTCGAATATCCTGCTTTTGGCAGCTGTCCTTTTGGTGGCTCTCCATTTGGCTTGCACTGTGTTTGATGACCCACTGTCTTTGGCTTGCCTTGTCTTTGGCTTGCCTTGTCTTTGGCTTGCCTTGTCTTTGGCTTGCCTTGTCTTTGGCTTGCCTTGTCTTTGGCTTGCCTTGTCTTTGGCTTGCCTTGTCTTTGGCTTGCCTTGTCTTTGGCTTGCCTTGTCTTTGGCTTGCCTTGTCTTTGGCTTGCCTTGTTTTTGGCTTGCCTTGTTTTTGGCTTGCCTTGTTTTTGGCTTGCCTTGTTTTTGGCTTGCCTTGTTTTTGGCTTGCCTTGTTTTTGGCTTACCATGTTTTTGGCGGCTCCTTTTTTGGCTTGCCTTGTTTCGGAGGCTCCTTTTTTGGCTTGCCTTGTTTCGGAGGCTCCTTTTTTGGCTTGCCTTGTTTCGGAGGCTCCTTTTTTGGCTTGCCTCATTTTTGGCGGCTCAGTTTTTGGCCTGCCTTGTTTTTGGCCTGCCTTGTTTTTGGCGGCTCAGTTTTTGGCTTGCCCTGTTTTTGACGGCTCAGTTTTTGGCTTGCCTTGTTTTTGGCGGCTCAGTTTTTGGCTTGCCTTGTTTTTGGCTTGCCTTGTTTTTGGCTTGCCTTGTTTTTGGCGGCTCAGTTTTTGGCTTGCCTTGTTTTTGGCTTGCCTTGTTTTTGGCTTGCCTTGTTTTTGGCGGCTCAGTTTTTGGCTGCTCAGTTTTTGGCTTGCCTTGTTTTTGGCAGCTCAGTTTCCTACTGCAAGGAAGATGGTGTTAGTTGTTGGGAGGTATAGACACCAGCTGCCACCTACTTTTAATTTTGTGATATTATAATGGTTCTTGGCTTCCTATATTGCAAGGTAGTCAGATGTGTTGCCCCTTCATTACTACTACCAGGTGTGATGGCTTGTTTTTGTTTTTGGTAGTGTGGGGAGAGTTGGTTCTTGGCCTGGTTCTCCTCTAACCTTGGCATGGTTCTCCCCTAACCTTTGGGCCTCAGCAATCCTGCTTTTAGCGGCTCTGCTTTTGGCGAGCCAGTGTTTGGCAGGCCAAATGTTCGGCGGGCCTTGTTTTTGGCAGCTCAGTTTTTGGCTTGCCTTGTTTTTAGCTGCTCAGTTTTTGGCTTGCCTTGTTTTTTAGCTGCTCAGTTTTTGGCTTGCCTTTAATTTGGTAGCTTTTTTTGTACCTTTCTTTCGATGGGCATGTTGATGCTGCTATCGCCACTAACGATGCCTCTATTTTGTTTACAGTATACTGCTGTCCTATCTGAGTTAAGCCTGCCAGCGCTTATGGTCTTGTTCACATTGGTTTATGTGCTGGACAAATGTTGTTAAAATATTTATTTAAAAAACATTGTTTAGACAAATCAGCTTAGAGAATGGTGATCCCATCTGACAAGGTGTTGGGCATCTTTAAGCCACTCTAATACATATATTCATAAGGATCCTGGGTAAGGACTTGATGATTCATGTGTACTTGTGTCATCTTATGGAAAATAAACTCTCAGAAAATGTTGCTCAAAGATCACTGTAATATCTTTCCATGGGTTACAAAAATATTGATAAGATGACAGTGGATAGAGGGACAGTGAGAGGTGAGGTAGCCTGAAAAGAGAGGTTAAGAAATAGTAGGATGCCTTGAGCAACTGCCTGTGACTTAATACCTCTAGTGTACTTAAAGCTTTAACAATGTCAGAATTGGTATTCTAAACTCAAAAGCTAGACGACAAGCAATTGCAAGGTGGCTGGTTTTGGCTTTTGGGAAGCGTGGACCCTGCCTACACCTAATCTTTATTTGGGTTTATTATGATAGTTCTTGAATTCTTATATTCCAAGGTAGTCGGATTTGTTGCTCCTTTATTAGTACCAGCTGAGATCTCTTGTTTTTTGGGGGGAAAATTTTGGGGGGCAGGGTTGGTATTTGCCTGTTAGACGTTGCATCTTTGGTGTGGTTCTCCCTTAACTTTTTGCTGCAAACTCTATTTTTGTAGGCTCTGTCATTGGTGTCTGTTTTTGTTAGTTTAGTATTTGTTAGCTCAGTATTTGTTGGCTCAGTATGCGGCTCAAAATTTGGCGGCATGTTATCGGGCAGCTCATTTTTTTGTCAGCCTACCGCCATCCTGTCTTCGAGTTAAGCCTGCCAGCGCTTATGATCTTGAACACATTGGTTTGTTATGTGTTGAAAATATTCAAGGAAACAATTTTTTTAATCAACTTTTAGTTACATGGGCTTAGAGCAGAGGTCTTCAAAACTTTTGATTGTGAGACCCCCCTGTCATCACTTTTTTTAGGCACAATGACTCCCTCCTGACGACAACTCCTCGACAACCAGAAGCGCGCGCAATCATTTTTACAGTGGGGAAATAATACTAGGTGTTTAGCAAACCAAAGGTTGTGTTGTTCGGCGTCAGGCTTACCACAGACTTAAAAAAAAAAAAAAAAAGGCTCCAAAAAGAATTACTTAAAAATGCACAATGTTATTATATTTTTTCAAAAACAAATTTAATAAAATCTAATAAAATTATTCGGTTAACACCTTTCTAAACTAATGTGATGGGTGTGCCTGTTTTTCTCCAGAGAGACAGTAAATCTGCGGTTGCATCTTGGGTGTTAAACTGGCACTGAACCAGTTTAACACCCAAAAATAGCAATAAGCAACAATAAGGTGACCAGTCCAGGTTTTCAAAGGGCCTTATGCTGTGCAGCAACACTGGCCGCTGCTTTTTATTAACAGTTCAACATTTTGGATAAAAAAAAATTGTTTTTTGTTAAAATCAGAAGATTACGCTTTAGAGGAGGATCATATGACAAATGCAGCAAATCTTTAATAATGCCAAGATCACCTCACAATTGCATTTTTCAAGTGGGCATGAGCTGTAACTTTAGTGCAAGGCATCCGAGGAGAACCATCCTATAATTCATGAGATGCTGATGACTTGGTTTTTACAGCTGCATAAAACTGGAGGTTGCTGAACATCATTCATCGTCATTAAAACATACCATTTACAATCATTAATGATGAACTGTAAGGTCCAGGTAGGATGCTTTCTTTAATTCCAGGGGAGGAAGTGGCCCTTTAATCTTCTTTCATACCGTTTTTCTAAAACGGTTTTTATTTTTAATAGGAAAAAACTGATACTTCTATTTGAGCAAAAACTGTCTCCTGGTTATATTACTTTTTTGCTGCTGTTTACTTGAGTCTGAACATGGGGTGGGGTCAAAGATGTGGCTAAACAGAATATTCTTTACATTTCTTTAGGTCTTTCACCGTCGGTTATATACCTATAAAATAACTGCCTGCCTAAATGAAAAAGAAATATTAAAAGTTGTTAGTGAGAAATTGACTATAGTACATTATGAAAGCTCTCGTAGTTAATGCACTGCAGAGGTCTTAGTGTAACCAGAGAGAGACAGAATTACACCTTGGCTGGTGCAGTGGGTAATAGCGACTTGTATACTTTTAGTGCTACGAGGTCACAGTCTGTGACAAAGTGTTACAGGGATTCTGCTCAGGAACAGAACTATGCTTGTGATTATAGAACCTTGGCATATAGGGTCTGAGTCACCATACCACAGAGGTATCTGAGCCAGAGTCTGACTAGCTATAGTGCTTCACTTGCCTTCCTTACCTTACCAGAGAGTCAAGTGACTGTGCACCCCAGAACACAACACTCTCGACCCTCTTGGAGATCAAGGTAACAGGACACACACTTTAGCTCTCTAACTCGCACTTGTCTACAATAAGATAAACAAGAGACACAAAGGAAGTTTAGGATATATTTTTGAAATAGGTGTGAAGTGGCATCTGAAACCATTGTCAAACTCAATTGAGGACTTCAGGAAGATGCTGCTGCTTGATAAGGTGAAAGTCTCTGGTGGAACCCAAAGGTTGATTCAAGAAGAGAAGTACCTGCAAGCAGGGGGGACTGAGTCTATGCCACTCAGGAGTGACCAGGAGGCACACAAGATGAATGCCCACCGATGTCGTGTGCTGCAGGATAGCTGACGGTGACCTTGGAGCTGCAGCTGTGCGGAGCAGGCAATGCTGTGGAAGACCAGGAGCCATTCATGAGCTGTCCCACGTTGGATGTCGAGAGTTGCAAGGTAGGTAGCGGTCGGGAGCATCAACAAGCCTTGGCAACTGCAAGCAACATGGAAAGAGAAAAAGGTGCAGTGTCGGGACCAGCAAGGTCCAATCGCCACGAGCAGCTAAGCAAAGATGTAGGCCCTAGGTGCAAGTGATTCGGTGAGGACGAGAATCTTGGTCGAAGGAGATTCTTGAGGTTGGGGCTACTTGGAGCCCGACAATCTTGGAGAAAGAAAGCCAAGCCAGCGAGGGATACTGGCCTCAAACTTGGTGAGAGTACAGGGCAGGTCTCTAAGGATGTGGAGAACCACCGCCTGTGTTGCTAAGCCTTTCGGAGTCCGTGGGAGCCCAGGATCAGCAGGCCGGTCAGCATCATTGCGTGCCTGCAGATGCAGGGAAGTGACTCCTTCACGGCAAGGAAGGTTGCTTCAGGTGTCTTTGATGTACACAGACCTTGGGAGGTTCCTGAATGGAGCACAGGCACAGACGTTACAGCAGACTTGCAGGACAACGAGACCAGGAGCAGCAGGAGTCTTCCCAGTTACAGTCTCGGAGCCCAGAGCAAGGTCCAGAGAAGTCCAGAGTGCCCAGACGGTTAAAGAAGTGGTGTCTTGATATGAATCTTGTCCCACGACAAATCTAGGGACCCACCTACAGGTAAACCCTTAAGAACCTTAAGGAAAGGGTTGGGACAAATCAGGGTTCCCTCGCAGGGGAGAGGTCAGAGAGTGGGGAGGATACTCGCATGTCCTTTGACCAGTTTCACACCAGAGCGGGAGCCAATGGCTCCCTGACAGGTAAAAATCATTTACCACGAATCCTTTTCCCTGCAGGCTATTACAACGCGGTCGTTACAATGACTGCATTGTAACAACGCATACCATTACCCCGCAAGTCATAACGACTTGCGGAGGGGTCAGAGGTGTTGGATTTAAAATTCAAAACCTTCCCTACTGTTGCACAGACTGGAGTTGGAATAGTAAAATATTCAATTCCAACATCCAGTGTCCCCCTAGAGCTAGTCATTGTTATGACTTGCGGGGTAATGATATGCTTTGTTACAACGCGATCGTTGTAACGACTGCGTTGTAATTGCCTGCGGGGAAAAGGGATGCGTTGTAAGGAGGCATATTCTTCCTGAGCTGGTTTGAACTGGACTTTGCAAGGAGGGCACCAAATGTGTCCCTCAAGCAGACTGAGTGGCGCTGGCAAGTGCTCCCAACCGGCCCCAATACACTAAACCCTGTCTGGGAAGTGGTCCCACCTCCCTGTGACAGGATACGTATTGTTCTGCCTTCCCTTGCTCAAGCTTGGCTAAGCAGCAGGAGGGCAGAATCGTGTCTCTGGTCGGCAGCAGCCATGTTGTGCTGTCCGTGTCTAGAAGACTGGTACGGGGAGCACTGAGGGCCTCCCGGAGGAGCTTTACAGTGCATGGAATCATACCTCCCACACCGATTACGGTGTGGTGGTAAGATTCCAACATGTTTGATACCAAACATGACAGGGTTCGTTACAGACAGTTTAGAGATGTTCATCGCATAATGTCGCATGGCCACTCCATGTATTGTAATGGCAGATGCACTTATAACCTAGGAGAATGGACTCCAAAGGTTGTAGAATTGTCCTGCTCATGCAGGGGTACCCTCACACTTAGAACTGAGCACACTGCCTTCAGGATTGAAAGGCCTGCCTTGGATGTGACTTATAGGTTTTAAGTGCAGTGCCCTCAGCTATAGGGAAACCTATATCTGTCATAAGTGGTGCTGGCACCAGCTTACACAGGCTGCAATAGCAGGCCCGTAGTCACAATTTGGGTGGTCTCTCATGGGTGGCATAATACCTGCTGCAGCCCATGGAAGACCCCTGGTGCACCTATGCCCTTGGTACCTCAGTACCATGTACTAAGGACTTATAATGAAACACCAGTAGCCAATCTGGAATGTACCCAAGTACTCACCATATCCAATTTAGGGGCGAAAGCACATAGACTGGAGTCCTTATTAGCAGGATACCAGTCAGACTAGTCGGAAACAGCATAACACCAGGCAAAAAGTGGAGATACCCATAAAAGCAGATCCTACTTTTCTACAAGGAATAACAGCACAACAAATGCTCCAAATACACTAGATAAAATGAAGTGGATAAAAGCCAGAATTAATCCAAAAATAGTTTGAAAAGTAGTAAGAAGCCCAGAGTTTGGCGGCTCCCTTTATTGGCGGCTCCCTTTATTGGCGGCTCCCTTTATTGGCGGCTCCCTTTATTGGCGGCTCCCTTTATTGGCGGCTCCCTTTATTGGCGGCTCCCTTTATTGACGGCTCCCTTTATTGACGGCTCCCTTTATTGCCAGTTTGGTTATTAGCGGCTCTGTTTTGGGAGCGGCTCTGTTTTGCGGCCGGCTCTGTTTTGCGGCCGGCTCTGTTTTGCGGCCGGCTCTGTTTTGCGGCCGGCTCTGTTTTGCGGCCGGCTCTGTTTTGCGGCCGGCTCTGTTTTGCGGCCGGCTCTGTTTTGCGGCCGGCTCTGTTTTGCGGCCGGCTCTGTTTTGCGGCCGGCTCTGTTTTTGTGGTGGCTCATTTTTTGGTGGCTATCTGCAGCCCACCATTTGGTTCTCCCCAAACCTTTTGCCTTTAATCCTCCTACTTAGTGGCTCTGTTTTTGGCAGCTCTTTTTTTGGAAGTATTTGTCAGGCTCAGTATGTGGCCGGTTCAGTTTTTGGCCCACTAAGTTTTTCTTTTGCGGTGCATTTCTTTTGATGCTATTATAGCCTCAAAATGAATCACTATTATGTTAAAAGAATGCTGCTTTCCTGTCTTGGAGTTAAGCCTGCCAGAGCTCATGGTTTTGTATTCACTTGTTTATGTGCTGAGAAAATATAATAAAACAATTATTTTTAAACAACTTTAAGTCGCATGGGCTTAGAAAATGGTCATCTTGCCTAATGGGTGTTGGGTCTCTTCAATCCACTTCAAGACCCATATTCGTAAGGAACCTGAGTAAAGGCTTTTCAATGTTTCGAGTGTACTTGTGCCATCATATGGAATATTTTCCCCATTTGAAATCTGGATTTTATTACTCAATACCTGCAAATGCAGCCCACATATTAAATTGGTTATCATGCTGCTCTTCATATGATTATGAATTAAGAGTGCAATTACCATGAAGCCTCTTACATTTTAAAACCTACCTATGATGATACTCACTATACCGCCATGTATTTTTGATGAATACATTGGGATACACATGTGATGAACTTTGCGTGGTTAATGGACGTTTTGGCTTTTATCAAGTTGCATTTGCGAAATTAGCCGTATCTCGTTTGATCTTTAGCCCTGAAGAAGTCCCCTGGCAAAAGGGACGAAACGCGTTGGCTGTTTGCCGATTAAACTTGGAATAAATTTGAAATATCAACGGATAATACTTGTGATTTGAATGACTCTTGTACTGAGTGCACCTTCCTTTTGTTTGTGAATTTTCTGGATTATTATAGCATCTCTCAACGACGGATGCTGGAAGTGGTTGCACCGTTTTCTGATATAACTTTACTTGGGAATTTAAGTGCTTAACCTTTGTCTGTCGTTGGTGGCTCTTCTATTTTGTGTAAATCATTACTTTCGCTATTGCCAGGGACCCCCGTGACAGTGGTAGGGTCCACTGGCAAACACTACATTCCTCCTTTACCCACAAATGCAAAAACAGAACAAAACATTATGCATAGCGACAAACTTTTCTAGAGTCTCTAGCTCAGTCTCTGTAGATTTCCTGAACAAACAAAAGAACAGTCTTACGTGGTTTGGTGCAGCTTACTTCCGCTTCGGGAGTTGACATCGGGCCACAAAGTCTCGGTACCTCTGGGATGGCTGCGGGCATGGGCATAGGTGGTACCTGCTCTGGCTGCGCCCTTCTGGAGGAGTCGGAAACATGTCCTCCGAACAGTCTGTACCCACCACGCTGAGGCTGCTCTGTGTCCCTTGCGATTCCCGATCTCCTTGGGCCGGTGTGGTCGAGGCGCTCTCCTTGTCTTCGACTCTGCGTGGAATCTCTCCTGCCGCAGCAGTCTCTTCTTCCGTGGCCTCTCTAGGACTCGGGGGTGCCGCCGGCCAGTAGTCTTCTTGCTCGGGTAACTCTTCCTCTCTTTCGCCTGGGACCCTCTCAAAGAACGACACATTTCTTGTGACCTCTTCTCCATTCCTGACCGCTGTGATCAGTGTTCCGCTGATCCTCGTGACTGTCCAGGGGTCTAGCTCGAAGGGCAGGCGGAACTTTCCCCCTGGCTGGCGGTCTTTCACCAGCACTCGGTCACCCACTTGGATGGGGCTGTCGGCAGCTCTCCTTTTCCGGGATGCTTCGCGATTGGTTTTTGTCCTTTGTTCCATGGACCGGTTAGGCGGGGTCGGTGCTGACGCCCACCTGGGATGGTGTGGAATAGTGTCGGTGACCGTTCTGCCGAAACAGAGGCGGCTTGGAGAAACCCCCATGGTGCAGTGGGGCGTCACCCTGTACTCCCGTAGAAATTGATAGAGGGCTAACTCTATGCCCTGGCCGTCCGCCAGTGCGATCTGAATTGTCTTGTTTAGAGTTCTCATTAGTCTCTCGACTTCCCCGTTAGCTTGAGGCCACCTCGGGGTTATGTGTTGGTGCTTGATGCTGTGGGACTGCAAATACTCTGCCAGCTCGGTGCCATTGAACGGGGGACCATTGTCCGTGCGCAGCTCCCCAATGAGGCCGTGTGTGGCAAGTATCTTTTCCAACTTGGGAACTACCTCAGATGCAGCTGTCGAGGACAGGAGCTCCACTTCGGGGTATCGCGAGAAATCGTCCACGACCACCAGCATGTACTTATCCCCGGGGAGGCTGCCGAAGTCTGCGCTGGCTCGCACCCATGGAGCCGTTGGTCCTTCCTCGGTGATTATTGGCGATGGAGGGTTGGGTAGGCTGGTCACTAGACACACAGGACATCGCTGGACGATTGTCTCCACCATCTTGTCGAGGCCGGGGAACCAGAGCTTGCTCCGAAGGCGGTTCTTCGACTTCACAATGCCTTGGTGCGCGCCATGTGCCAGCAGGGCTGCCTGTTGGGTGAGGCAGTCAGGTAGCACCAGACGGGGGCCTCTCAGGAGGCATCCTTCCGGAGACACGGACAGTTCGTTCCGGACTTGATGGAGGGCCTTAAGTGTCGCTTGGGCATCCGGTGTGCGGAACGACGATGGGCTTTGGAGTGCTTTCCAGTTGCCTGACGTGACAGCTTGGATGGCGATCTGTAGGCAGTCATCATCTTTGCTGGCTCGCGCCACTTCCTCCAAAGAGATCGGTAGCGGCCGTAACCTTTCCACGATCATCCTGACGTATTCCTCCGTGGCCGCGGCTTCTGCAGCTTCCGAGTCCGTGGCAGGGCGTGCGTGCCTCGACAGAAAATCAGCAGGGTTCCGGGTGCCCGGCCGATACTCCACCGTGAGTTGGAATTGCTTGAGTTGGAGCACCCATTTTTCGATGCGAGGAGGGGGGCGTGTGGAGGAACCTTGGAACAGCGGGACTAGAGGTTTGTGGTCTGTGATGACCACAAAGGGGTGCCCATACAGGTAAATGTGGAAATGCCGGCACCCCCACACGATGGCCTCTCGTTCGATCTGCGAGTACCACTGCTCCGTCGGTGTGAGGGTTCAGCTCGCATATGCAATGGGGGCCCATTCTCCGCATGCTTGTTGTTGGGTTAACACGGCCCCCAGGCCTGTCGGGCTGGCGTCCACCACGAGCTGCGATTCGTTGCGGGGGTCGAAATAGGCCAGGGTGGTGTCGGCCGATAGTGCCACTTTGGTCCTCTGGAATGCCTCTTGCTGTGCCGGGCCCCACTTCCAGGTGGCAGCCGCCTTTGTGAGGTCCCGAAGGGGGCCGGTGAGGTCAGATGGGTCCTTGATGAACCTCCCACAGTAGGTGACCGCGAGGAAGCTGCGGACTGCTGTCACCGACGTGGGGGCTGGAGCTGCGTGGATATCCTTGACCTTCTCTGGGTCCGGCCCAATTCCTTGGTCTGAGAACCGGTAGCCGAAAAAACGGATGTCTTTGCGTAGGAAGTCGCATTTTTCTCGGTGGAGGGTCAGCCCCTGCTCTTGAAGCCGGGTGAAAACTGCCTGGAGGCATTGGATGTGCTCGTCCAAGGTCGGTGTGTGGACCAAAATGTCATCACTGACATTCAGAACTCCCTCGAGCCCTTGTAGTACGTTCTGGATGATATTTCGAAACACCTCCGCTGCACTCGATATTCCAAAATTGAGCCGGGTGTAGCGCCAGAGGCCCGCTTGCGTGGAGAAGGTGGTAATCTGGAACGAATCAGGGTGCAGGGGAATCTGGTGATATCCAGACCTCCGGTCCATCTTGGAGAACCACCTTGAGCCAGACAGCTCTCCGACTATTTCGTCTATGGTTGGCGTCAGGTGGCGTTCGCGCTTGATAGCGAGGTTGGGAATGCGCATGTCCACGCAGATTCGCACTGCGTCCGGCTGTTTCGGCTTCTTGGCCACCACGATGGGTGACATCCACGGGGTGGGCCCGCTTACCCTCTCAATGATTCCAGCTCTCTCGAGTACCCTCAGCTCTGCTTCAACCTTGGGTCGTAGGTGGAACGCAATGCATCGGTGACGGAGGGCTACCGGGGCGACCGACTTGTCTATGTGGAGGTGGATGGCGGGTCCCTTCAAACAGCCTATCCCTTCAAATAGAGATGTGTGTTTTTGAACCAGATGGTCGAGGCTGCGGGCTTGGACTGTGAGCGCGAAATGGATCAGCCCAAGGTCTTGGGCTGTTCGGCAACCAAGCAAGAATCCCGATCCCTCTTGCGACACATAGATCTTGGTTTGCAAACGAGTGGTGTCGTGGGACAGGTCCGTTTGGAACATCCCGCACAGGCGGAGTGGGCGACTGCTGCCGTAGGCGTATACTTGTACCCTCGTGGGATGGAGTGCCGGGGCATTTTCTAATGTCCGGTATACGCTGGCAGCCAGCAGGTTGATTGATGCGCCTGTGTCGATCAGGGCCGCCACTGCTTGGTCCCGTACGTTAACCGTGCACATGGGTTCTGCGGATGGCGTAGCCGCCAGTGTGTGGTGAACTCTCACGACATGGACGGAGGCCACGTCCGCTTCCATGTCGCTGCTGGTGGATGTGCTAGGTAGCAGCTCTACCTGTCTTACCCTCCTGGGTGTGCCACTCTGTTTCTTCCTGGGTGTCGACAGACATACGCTCGCGAAATGGTTAGCCTTTCCACACGCACTGCATACTTTGCCTTGTGCCGGGCACGCCCTTCTGTGGGGCGTCGCGCCTCCACACCACGCGCAGGGGCGGCCGGGGGGGGCTTGCGCCGGTCTTGGGTCTCTCCGCCGAGGCTGTTTCGTGTGGTTCTCGCCAGCATCGGTCTTGAGGGCGCACACTGGCTCTGTCTTGATTGCGACCATCGGTTTTGGCTCCATGTGCGTGGCTCGTGCTTTAGACAACTCCTTTGACCGCCCGAGTACGAGGATGTCGCGCATGGGCATGTTGTCCGCCCCCAACACCCTCTCGCGCAACTTTGACGACGCACAGCCTTGGATGAATTGGGCGCGGATTTCGTCGTCCACATCGGGGAGCGTGCACGTGCTGGCTAGCTTCTTTAGTCTTGCGTAAAAGACATCCACTGACTCCTCCGGGAGTTGGCGGGCTTGGCACAGTAGAAATCTCTCAGTCGGCGCTAGCGAAAGGTTCAAAGTATGCCGTGATGGCGTCGCGCAGTGTGGCATATGTCCTGGGCGGGCCGGCCTCGGTTACGTCCTTCGATATGTCATGAATGGCTTCTCCTCCTAAGTGTAGAAGCATGGCACACCGCCGCTCGGCTGCGATCTCTGCCGCCACAAAGTAGTTCTCGAGACGGTCCACCCACTTCCACCATGCCGCCTGCGACGGGGGGGTTGCCGGTGAGCGCAAACGGCTCTAAAGGGGGTACGTTGGCCATGGCCGCTGGGGATAGGCGCAGCAGCGGGGGCGGGCTCACCTTCACCCTTCCGGGGGTGGTGCACTAGTCCTCCAGGCGTCGTGCGCTGGTCCTGAGGGGCCCCACGGTGTCCAGGGGCGTCCAGGGGAGCAGGAAGGGTGACCCAGGGCATCAGAATGGCTAAATTTGCATGTCACGCGAGATGCGTGAGAAACGGCAAGTCCGGACCACGCGTTGCACGTGAGATGCGTGAGAAACGGCAGGCGGGTCGTGTTGTTCCGCGGTAGCAGGCTCAGAAGCTTCCAGGGCAGGCAGGAGGCGGTTGCTGGGGGCCGAGAGTGCAGCGGTGGGCCTGTCCAGGCAAGGGATGCACACAGCACGGCTGGGCACAAGGTAGGCAGCCTGGAGACGGCTGGAGCCACACCGGGGCAGTGCGACGGCCACACGAGGAGGGGAAGCAGGTCCGCTCCTTGGGCAAGAGCGAGGGGCGGTAAAGCACGCGATGGGGTGGCTAGACCACCTCGTCGCCAGTGTGATGTCAGGGCCTGGGGCCTAGAAATTAATAACCACGCCACACGTGTTCTCGGGTGGTGGCTAGAACACTGCTTGCCACGCCCAGCACTCCGGGCCATTGTATTTACTAAAGTCACGTGCCTCCCGTGTGGGCGTCAGACACGTCCACGGTGGGCACACTCAGGGGGAAACTACTTTCGCTATTGCCAGGGACCCCCGTGACAGTGGTAGGGTCCACTGGCAAACACTACACCGACCACTGATGTGTCTATATTTTATTGATAAACCTGGTTCTTCTGATCACAGCCAGGTTCCTTAAAGAGGTTCTTATTTGCTTACCGTAAAGGCATTTCTCTTGCAGATTCTATGCACTGAACACATTTTTCTTGTATTCACATTATAACGTCCAGAGGTAGTTGTAATACTTACATGTGCCGCGCTCTCTGTTGTGGCTCGTGGGACTGCCTGGATTCGTGGACAGGCTGTGTGCCTGGTTCTCGAGCCCAGCGTTCCGTGCTCTGCTGTTAGTGAGAGACTGTTTCCTCGGCTGAGCTGGTCGGGTTTTGCTCCTGCTTCAACTTAAAATAAACATCTTACCTGATACAAGTTCATTGGATCTGGTACTTTATTTCATTTTGTGACGATCCAGGATATCCACGGAATGATCCACCAGCAAATGAACCCACACCACGTAAAACAGGATCGACCTCATCGCGACGTATTTATTCTTAACAGCAGTTGATTTCTGTGAGGTACGTGACGCACCTTTCCTGTGCGAACATCCAGCCCCAATTGCTCACATCTTTACGAAGTTTCTGATCGATGGGCGGTGATTAGCACAGTCAGGCTCTCCATAAAATGGCAAGGGAGTGATCACTTAATGCTGGCCGGGTGATTCTGAGTCTTCTGGGGAACCAGCGACATTTACATTTTTATTGGATTTGCGGTTCACATTAGAAACTCCTTTTCATTACAAAAAATTGTCTGCAGCAACAAGTGAATAGTTTAAACAAGTTAAGTGGCAGTGGGTCCCACAGTGAAGTTTTTTCCTAAAGCAACATAGACAGTTAAAGTTGTAACGGCAATTCTGGGTCCCACGTTCAAGTTCTTTACATCGCGAACAGATGGCAAGCCTTAATCGTTAGTTGAAGCTGCAACGGCAATTGTGGGCTCCACATTCAAGTTTTTTACATTAAGAGCATCTGGGAAGCTTTAATTACTCTACGGTGGCACGCACACCTTATCGCCTCATTGTGGCCAAGTCTGCATCTTAATTTGGCTCCCGTCCACAACATCATTAATGTTTCGGTGATACACACACCTTATTTACTTGTTGTGTGCACACTAATACACTGTGACACACACACATTGCTCGTGTGTTACTCTACTCGCCTTAATTGCACAGCGGTGATACACACACCTTTCTACCTGTTCTTTGTATCCCAGTGTCACGTTGCTACTGTTCATATCAGACTGCTGACTAATTGGTTACAGCATTTCGTTACATATTCTTATTGAAATAATATTATTGAAATTTACCATTTTTATTTCTGTTGCTATTTAAGTTAAAATGAATATTTCTAATCCCATAGCTGCACCACCTCCTTTTCTAATGTCGCCAGGTGAACCATCCAAGGAGTGGGAGGACTGGTGTGATTGTTTTGAGAATTATCTGGTGGCTCTTGATGGGTCTAAGTTTTCTGCAGTTCGTAAAAATGTTTTGTTGTCAGGTGTGTTGGGGAAAGAGGTGCAACATATTTTCAAGTACCTTCCTTCTTCAACAGAGGAGGTTGAAGATGTGTATAAAGATGCCATGATTAGATTGAGCATTAGATTTGCAAAGCAAGAAAATATAGTCGTGCGTAGGCACAAATTTTATACCCAACCCCAAAAGGCGAATGAAACTGTTGATGAATTTGTCTCAAGATTAAGAGAGTTAGCTATTAAATGTCAATTTGGTTCCATGCAGGATGAGATGATTAGAGACCAATTGATAGTACAGTGTCACAGTAAGAAGGCGCAAGGGAGGTTATGGGCAGCTAGCAACCCCAATTTAAAAGAAGCTATTACTATCGCCAAAGTGGTAGAGGAGTCAGAGAAGTGTATGAGAGATTTAAAAACTATTCAACAATAGAAGAACTCAGAAGTAGCATTGTTACAAGAGGAAGAGGTGAATGCCATCGGGGTAAACAAGTTAAGGGAACGGGTTTTGTTGGAAAGATAAATTCATCTAAATTTTACAACCCCACTTCTTCTTCACACAAAAGCAGTGGCCCCATTTGCCATAGGTGTGGTAACACTTTCCATTTAGCAGACTCCAAAAGTTGTTTTGCCTTAGGCAAAGAGTGTCTTAAGTGTGGAAAAAAGGGACATTGCTCCTGAATATGTAAAACCAGTAGCAAGAAAGTTGCAGTGATAGATGAGGAAGACAAAAATGATGTCTCTGTTATGGTGGTTAAGACTGATGAAGAAGGTCTTCTGGATAAAGGGAAAAGTTTGACTCCCCCAAAGACTGATTTTGGTATCAATGGACAACTTTTGTTGTTAATGGTGGACACTGGCTCGTTGTACACCATTATTCCCAAGGTGTTATATGACTCTTCATGTCAAGATGCCAGTTTGATACCTTCAGATGTCATCTTGAAGGGCTACCAGGGTGCCAGGTTTTGTGTTTTGGGTTATTTTGATGCACATGTTACCTTTGAGAGCAGATCTACCAAAGGCAAAGTTTATGTAGCACCTGAGGGTCCGGACATTCTAGGGTGGCTTCACCAGTATGACCTTAATATCAGAGTAGACCCCAGGGCTGACCAACCTGTAATGTGCATAGATGATGATGTTGTACAAAATATTCTATAAACACATGCCAACGTTTTTGACACTGTTTTGGGGGAGGCAGTGGGTTTTCGACATGAAATAGTACTTAAGATGTAATTCCTGTTAAACATGTTGCTAGGAGGATACCGTAGCTGCAAGATCTCAAGTCAAAGACAAATGCTTCAGGAGGACATCATAGAATCAGTGAAGGCTGCAGAGTTGTTATCTCTGGTGGTTATCACACAGAAACAAGATGGCTCTCTTCATTTCTGTGTGGACTTGAGGAGCTTGAACAAGGCAGTCGTCATGGACAGTTTTCCACTCCCTAAGATCCACGAGAATATGTTGAGCTTGGCAGGAGGCAAACTATTCTCAAAGATGGACTTACGCAATTCGTACCATCCGGTTAAACTTCAACCGAACTCCAAGAAGTACACCTCTCTTATAACAATCAATGGTGAATATCATTTCAAGAGACTTCCCTTTGGGCTGTGCTCTGCTGCCCGTGCGTTCCAACGCATCATGACAGAGATTTTGAAGGGCATTGATCGAATTGTGGTATTTCAAGATGACATTTTGATTTATGGAATGAATGTGAAAGATCACAATTCAATCCTGGACCAAGTTTTATCTTGCTTGTCCTCTGCTGGTTTGACACTACGCAAGAACAAGTGTGTCTTTGCTGTCGAGGAAGTTGACTATCTTGGTTATCGTGTCGCCAAAGAGGGTATTCGTCCTAAACACGATCTGGTCAGTGCTATAGTGAACTTAAAAGTACCAGACGACAAAGATAAGCTCAAATCTTTCATGGGCATGGTCGAAAACAATGCTAAATTTGTCAAGAACTTTGCGTATAAGGTGGAACCGTTAAGAGAACTGTTGAGAAGGCAAAAAGTTTCTGTGGGGTGTTGAGCAGCAAAAAGCATTTGATTTGGTTAAGGATGATATTGTCAATGCTGGCCTCCCAACTGGTTTTCTCCCACACTTACCTACTGTACAGACTGGGGACGCCAGTGCGGTGGGCATTGTTGCCGTACTAACCCAAAAACATACTGGAGAAGAAAAGTCGGTTGCTTTTGCATCTCGCTCGCTGACTGATACCGAAAGAAACTACTCAGTTATCCAGCGTAAGTCATCGGTGGCTGCATGGGCCACAAGATAATTTAAAGTATTTTTGTGGGGAGTTATTTTCACACTTAGAACAGATACCAATCCCTTACTGAAAATCTTAGGCCCAAATGGCACAAATAACTTTTCTGGCAGACTAGCTCTTTTAGCTGTCAGTGTGCAATAAATGGTGTGCAAAGTTGAGTATGTACCTGGATGGCGCAACAATGTTGCGGATTGATTGTCCCAGCTGCCTGATGTGAAAGCAGTTTGTACTGAACTTGTCACGGAGAGTGTTGTGGCTAGTTTGGAAGACCTTACTGAGGACCTAGGTAGAGCCATTTCCTGAGAGGACTGGGTGGAACGCATGTGCAACGATACAACTCTGGCTGGTGTGGTCAAGATGGCTAGAGAAGGTGTATATAGAGTGAGCATGGTATCACCTAGTCTCAGACTCTTTGTACAGTTGCAGGACCAAGTCTCCGCATTGGGCGACCATGTTGTGTTGAGGAGTGAGAAATACATTCCTCCGGAGTCATTTAGGACTCGGGCGATTGCGTTGGCTCATGAGGGCCACCTAGGCCAAACTTTAACTGCCAGACGGCTCAAGGATACATTTTGGTGGCCAGGAATAGAAGCCCAAGTGAAGGAGTGGATAGAAAAATGTGAACCCTGTAAGGAGTCTGAGAAACGGTTGCGTGTGGGATTAGACACACTTACTTCACCTCAACATGTTGTGGGTGAGGAGGAAGTTTGGCAAAAGGTTTGTATGGATTTAATTGGGCCTTTCAATGAATTGCATGACAATGAGAGATTTGCATTGGTCCTGGTGGATTCTGCTTTTAGGTGGGTGAAGGTTGCTTTTATGAGGAACATTAACACAGAATCCACCATCAAAGTCCTCAGTGAGGTATTTCGTAGGGAAGGTGTACCAGCATTCCTTCTTTTGGATAATGGCACACAACTCACATCAAATAAGATGGAGCACTACTTTGAGGGTTTTGGCTTAAAGCACTTAAGTACATCGTTAAACAATCCCCAGGGAAACGGCTTATGTGAAAGAATTAACAGACTCATGAAAGGCACGATGCAATTGGCTGTGATGGCCAAGTCTTCTGTGCAACATGAGATAAAAGAAATGTTATGGGCCTACCACACCACAGTGCATCAAGGGATGTCAAAATCCCCTTTTGAACTGATGAGGGGTAGATTAGCTGGTACAAAGTTAGTTCCTACTTGGTTGCTTAAGCGTCAATTGGATATTTCTCCCTCTAGACATCGCCCAGATATTGTCAAGAGTAACAGACTGGTGTGTCCGGGTGACTTGGTAAAGATCAAACCTGGTGGTATACACCGAGGTTTTAACAAATTCAGAGGGCCTTTCCGCGTGGAGTCTGTTGGTGAAAATAATGTAAAGTTACAGAATGGTCAATCATGGAACAACAGAAGGGTAGCTTTGTACCAGAAGCAAGACAATTCTTCATTGCGAAAAACTCATCCTTCTAAGGATGTCCCCTTTAGTGGTCGTGATGGTAAGCCTGTTCGTGAACGCAGAGTACCTGCTTATTTGAAAGATTTTGTGTGATTTGGTTTTTCTGTATTATACTCTACTGTAGGTAGGAAATGGGGTCACATTGTTCTTTTGTTTTAATGTTTAAACTGAATTATTCACTGTTTTAACTTTAATTCTGCATTATATTTGTTCTTCATGCAATTTCCTCACCTTTCCTTCATTTGTGTTTGGAGGAAGGGGGATGTGTAATATTTACATGTGCCGCGCTCTCTGTTGTGGCTCGCAAGACTGTCTGGGCTCGTGGATGGGCTGTGTGCCTGGTTCTCGAGCCCAGCGTTCTGTGCTATGCCGTTAGTGAGAGACGGTTTCCCTGGCTGCGCTGGTTGGGTTTCGCTCCTGCTTCAACTTAAAATAAACGTCTTACCTGATACAAGTTCGTTGGATCTGGTACTTTATTTCAGTAGTGCGGATATTACAATGGGTTTTGTCTAGTATAAAGGTTTGCTTTGGTATACTTGCATGGTGATGGGTTGAGGAAAGGCCAAGGAGATTTGGGGTTTGAATTAAACAGTTTTTGCTGCTTGTTTTAGGAACACCGGCAACAGTACAGGAGCAGTTGTGTCAGCTAAAGGAAGAGTGAGTGTGCAAGATGTGCAGGGACAGCGAGGTTTCCATCGTCTTTGTTTCCTGTGTCCCATCCCTCACATATTAAATACAGATCTGATCTTTGCCGCAGGCATATTAACCCTCTGCTCTACTTTATGGCGAGTAAGAACTGCCTCTAGACAAATCAGAACGCACAAGGAACTCTGCATCAAATCCTTTTTAAATCGTAAGTTATTGCTAAACACAACATCCCCCCACCCCCTGAGGTCAGCGCCCCCCTTCCAGGTCGGATTCACTGGTTGCACTGCCATAAACCTGGAGGTATTGATACTTCTTTCTGCTGGGTCAGGATATAGAATGGCCAGCCGGGCAAGATTGTGATTTCATTACGTCTGCCTGGAGTTTTGGGTGGGCGAGTAAGTGCTCCTACTGAATATTTGTCCTTTTGTCTTGCTGGTTGACATGCTATGGAAAGCTCCTGACTGGTCTTTTATACAAAATATACAAAGTCCTTGCTTCTAGATGTGAATACATTTTACTGTTAAAATCTATCCAATATACGGTGATGTGATATACAATTAAGTTATATTTAAGTGTTGAATAAAAAAAATACTGTTGCAGTTATAAGTAGTTTCCCTTGCGTTTAATCCAACATCCTGTATAAAATAAGACCTGTGTTCTGTAGTGCTCATATGTCCTTGATGGTCCTCTGTTCAGTGCAAGCTCCTACTGTTAGCTTGTGAATATGAGCACAGAAAACGAACCCCCCACTTGACCTGAGTGGGTTGAGCACTATTCCTTGCATTGGATTATTTTCAACGTTATCATGTGCTACTTGTACTAGTCAAAGTTTTTTGTTTAAAAACAACAAAAAAAAAATTCTCTATCCCAATGGCACCCTCTCTTCATATCAACTCACAATTTTAGCACTACTGTGGTATATTTTGTTGTTGAGGGGAGGAGGGGGTGTATATTTAGTAAACTCGACCCTAATGTATTGGAGCGATTTACTTGAGCACCAGTTTTGTTAGAGACGGACACATTCATTTATTTAGGCATGGGGAGATTAATTGATTTGCCCAGAATCACAGTATGTTGATAGTCCCTGCCGAGACTCAAACACAGTTCCCCAGCTTCGATAGTGACCGCTGTAGCCATTAGGCCACATTCTCTTATTGGCCTTCAGTGTACAACAGACTATGCTGGCTGATTTAAATTGGCCTTGCCCCTTAATTAAACTATCTACCACCACATACGAGTTTGGCCTAAAGTAACTCCCACTACTGGTTCCTAGGAGAATCATGCAATGTGTACAATCATGCAGAAAGTCTAGCTTTCAGTCCTTACCTCTAGTCTGCCAAAATCAACATGTTACTGTAAATATTTCTGCTAACTTTCTATTAATTGATAATGGCAGATCTGAAGAAAAAGGATTAATTTTTGTTGACACTGCCATTTGTGACCTTGTTTTCACCTTGGCTGCTAGCTCACAGCAGGCACTGCGCCACAACTGTTAATAGCTTCCTACCATGGAGCAGCTACATTTAGTTCTTACATGTGACTAGACTTCACCAAACTGTAACGACTAAATTAAACTGGCTTTTGCACATTACTGTGGTCTACCAGTTATTATATTTCGCATCCCCACTTAACAATGTGCACTAAGCAACCATTAAGTTAATCTGCATCCTGTATGGCTTGGCAATCCCCTGTGGCACTTTGCAATGTGATTCTAATCAAAACTTTATTGCCCTTATACACCAGTGAAAAATATGCTCCTCAAAAAGGTAATGCAAAGTAACCTTCACCTGGTACAGGAGTGGGCAGTAATGTGGACTGTCTAATAAAGTAAACAATTTACTGCCATGTTTAGAAATTGCTAAATCTTGAAGACTGGAAAATAAATGTGTAGCACTGTTGTGGCACAATGTCGTGCGGATGGGGTTTCGGAAGGAAAGTGGCGTTTTTCACTCGTTTAAAACATTTGTGACTTTAGCTAGATAAAGGGGATTACAGATATCTGAAATGGGAATTATAGGAAATTGGATTATTTTGGGTGGAGTGACAACCCACCTCAGAATAATCACCGCTTCTCTGAGTGAACCCTAAGCCACTAAATGAATCTGAGCTCAACTCCCTAGTAGCTATGGCACACAGCCATCAGGCTTCACATGGAGGCAATGTGATTTTATGCAGCATCAAACTTGATACAGTCACAACACAAAGTAATAATCCCAAACCTAACTGAAGAGAATAAAATTTAGTAAGCTAAATCACTCCCCAAAATTGGAGAGCTGGAGATATTCAAGTAAAAAAAATAGGCCATTGACATTTAATGGTTGCTGGAGACTGGGATGCAGGTGCAGTTTGAGGCGGACTATGATGGTGCCCCAGTCTGATACACAACTGGTTTGTCTTAATCCAAGATTTACCTTCTGACGTGCACTCTAGGTCCTATCTACAGGAGTACACTTCTAAAGCCCTTCCGGGGAGGTGCTAAGACTCATAGGGTGTCCATAGCTGACGGCACGGTCCAGTCCAAGTGCCATTAGTCAGTGGGCACTTCCAGGGGAAAACTCTTGCTGCTTGTTTCCCTGTAGCCACACAGGAGGTAACCCAGCTGACCCTAGGAGTTCTCTTTTTTTTTCAGGGTACAAGAGGGAGGACGTCCATTCCTTCAGTGCTCCTCTTGTCAGCTGGTGGAGAAGGTGTTTGAGGAAGACTGGGTGTTCTGCTTGGGTTTTCGGATCAGATAGAACCCGCTCATCAGAGCCTCTCTAACCCAGCCAGAACGTTACCCTCTCCCTAGGGCCTATTCACAACAAGTAACCACCGATATATACCACCTAAGGACAGGGAATTCCTACTATATATATATATATATATATATATATATATATGTATCTAGACCTCTTATAATACAAGTGGCGGCCTCGCGATCCCAGACGGACCCAGGACTTCCTACCCAGACGGCAGCCTTAGCCTCGCGGTCCCAGACAGACCCAGGACTTCCTACCCAGACGGCAGCCTTAGCCTCGCGGTCCCAGACGGACCCAGGACTTCCTACCCAGACGGCAGCCTTAGCCTCGCGGTCCCAGACGGACCCAGGACTTCCTACCCAGACGGCAGCCTCAGCCTCGCGGTCCCAGACGGACCCAGGACTTCCTACCCAGACGGCAGCCTTAGCCTCGCGGTCCCAGACGGACCCAGGACTTCCTACCCAGACGGCAGCCTTAGCCTCGCGGTCCCAGACGGACCCAGGACTTCCTACCCAGACGGCAGCCTTAGCCTCGCGATCCCGGACGGACCCAGGACTTCCTACCCAGACGGCAGCCTTAACCTCGCGGTCCCAGACGGACCCAGGACTTCCTACCCAGACGGCAGCCTTAGCCTCGCGGTCCCAGACGGACCCAGGACTTCCTACCCAGACGGCAGCCTCAGTACAAGTTCATCCTATGATTACCATAACATACAACAGGGGAATCAGTTTTACTATTTATCAGATCACACAAGAACTGCCAGTTTGAGCACAACCTGTTCTCTAGTTCGAGGGGCTCCTCTCTCCCTTATTCAGTTACCACTTACCTGATCAGGGTTAACATCTGTTCATGTCAAGTCACAGCTGACTAGAAGAATAGGCTACCCTCTTATACAAGAACACGCAGCACATGTTGATTCACTACAAACTGGATACTTTATTATTCATTATACACGCAATCACATAACATTACTGTGTAACACATAACCTGCAAAGAAAAGTGAAAGATTAGGTTGTACACTCTAATAAGAAAGGGGTCGACATCACCTTAGTCGTGTGTAGCCTGCACTCAATGGTCATCTAGGTTCCCTTCTCGTCTGTGCCTCGGCTCGCCTGGAGGTCACACCTCCGTAGTCACAGCTCCCTTCTCCGAGTCACTGGGACCTCTTCCTCATCGGCTACTCTCTCCTCTCTGGCAATTCTGCTAGAAGAGTATCTGTCTCTCGGTTTTTCTCCGCCTTCAAGTTTGTCATCTGTCTTCCCTGGAATAAGTAGTAGCTTTACTGCTAACGGCTAGATGCCGCCTACGGACTGAAGTAAGTGCCACGTAACTGCCTCAGACTTTCACTAATATAGAGGTGCATTTCCTCATGGAAAATTCCGGCCCGTAACCTGCCGCCCACCAAATTCTTGTACCTCCCCGTACCAAGGACACTTTCCCAGCCGGCCGGCCTGATGTAGTGTCTTCGGCATGAAGAAAAATACAATCCTTCGATAAGGGCCGGTCTGAACCGGTTCTCTCCAAGCGAATAACACCTCATAACTAAAACATCCCCTTTAACCTAGAAGCATCTCCAGCTGCCGGAGCAGAAAGAAAGATGGAGTCTCTCCCGTTTGAGGCCTACCAGGCCTGAATTCAGCACGGCTCCATGAAATACCCTCACTACAGGGCAGGTTATCCCTAATACTAACGAATCTATCCCCTAGGATATGTGTGCAAGCCCTAATCTATGGGGAAGAACACAGGATCATGTCGAAGTGCCTAGTAAATAGACTTCATTCACTACTCTAACCCTTAGGCTTGAATGGTAAGAGACTGAAGTCACCCTAATCACCAGTCAACACAATAGGGCCGGGAAAATCGAGCAGTACATTTCACCCTTGACTTCAGTCTATTATACATTCATTAAACAAAACTAACATCTGTGGAAGAATAATATGAAACAAAGCTAACTGATCTATGTCTAGTACCAAATGTGCAAAATTGAAGTAGTGAAGGAATACACTGAATAAAGCAACAGATAGAAATCAAAACAGCGATGGTAATCAGAATACCTCCTAATATTTGACGTAACAGATACAAATCAGGTAACCAATTAAAGAGCCAGTCAAACCAGCCCTGGTCAACGTGTTTTCTAACTTCCTCCGTCAAGTCATGTAGCTTGTCAATGTGAGCGCGAATGGGTTGTGTATGATCAGACAATTTAAAACAACAAAGACCCTCAAAATCAGAACAATCGTGTCCATGTTTAAGCAAAAGATAATCAATGGCCGCTCGATTTTGCAAGATGGCTCTCCGTTCACCCTGGGCGTCTAACAGCATGTCAGACAGGACTGTAGAAGTATGATTAATGGATTTTACCATCCAGCAGGCCATTTTCTCAATAGATTTAGCATTATAAACCGCCAAAGCAGGAACACCAATAATTGAAATAGCCAGGCTAAGGTATTCAGACTTGGAATATAAATGCAAAGATGAGTCACAATCCTCCTGTAACATCACTGTATCTCGAATCACACGAGAATTGGCATTCGGATGTGACGAGAACATCAGTAAACTGAGTCTCGTAATGGCACAGGGGCCACCAGAAATATTTGCGGGGACATATGGCCAGGAAGTATTACCACATGAGAAAAGCCATCCGGCAGGTAGTAACATCGTGCGATAATGACTAGGGGTAACTACCAAACTCTTGCAAGTCATATTGTTCTGGACCAAAGCACATGTTTTCGGTGTCCTTTGAAAGCACAAAGTTCGCTCATGAAGGGTGAAGGAAGTAGCACCTTTCAATTTTAGACGCAGACATTCAGAAATTGCACTAGGATTACACGTAAGGAAAAAACACATATCTCCTTGTGTGATATTATAGGTAACTATTTGGGACTGGACGGGGGGTATCTGGTCTGGTAGTTCAGTACATAAGGGGCAATACGCATGGGTGGCAAAATCGCCCAGAAGAACATTGGGGCGAGCCTTTGAAATGTTGAAAATATTAGTTAACGTTTCCAGCGAAGCAGGGACAGCAACCAGACAGGTCGCTAAGATGTCGTGTACAGATCTCATCGGCGTCAAACAAAAGTGAGGGGCATCGGTCACCCTTTTCGCCAGTAAGGTCCAAAAGTTCGATGACAAATCCCACGCAGCGAGGGAACGCGACACTCGGGTGCGTAGCTCATCCCGGGTTGACGGGATTCCTCCTCTCTCATCGAACCAACCCGAAAATAGTCCGACGACAACACATCCTGCAGCAACAGTCCAAAGAATGATCTGAAAGAGAATCAAATACAGGCATTAATCATTCTCGTAAGTAACATTTGTCAGCCGGGACCGCTTCCCAGCTATCTTTCCCTGGTCTCCTAACTAAAATGGTGTTGTCATGACCGGTGGCGATGACCTCTGCTTGTTCAGGGGGATTCTTAGGCGACTGCACCCAAACCCTGGCCCCAGGGTTATCTGTGGAGCCAAAACCTTTCTGGCCTCGTACAGTTAGCAAAGTTGGGGCAGTGCCTTTTACCATCCCACCACTGAAGACAGGCATTATGAGTAATTGAGCCACTCGGTCAGTTCGATGGATCAGCAAGTCAGCCTCACTGCTATTCAGCAGGAGCACCTTAATCTCTCCCTGATAATCACTGTCAATGACCCCTCCAAGTACCTGAATGCCTTTTACAGCCAGCCCCGATCTAGGGGCGATTAATCCAAAATTCCCGGGTGGTATATGAACACCAACACCGGTCGCGATGATGACCCGATCTTTACCTTTTATAACGGTGTCATCCATGGCATGCAAGTCTAAACCTGCCGACCCTGGGGTCGCTCTACATGGAGCCAAAGCTCCGGGAGTAATTTCCCAGTACATCACAGTCTCTCTGATTTCATTTGGCTGAGCATTAACATTCGGAGGGAACAAACGCATAAGTGGAGATTCAGCATTTAGAAAAGGACGATTATTCAAAATTAATAGCGCTTGGGGCAAAAAGTCTCGCCAATTCTTATATTTGTCATCTGTCAATTTACGCAGCTGCTCCTTCAGCAGACCATTCAATCTCTCCACAAGACCCGAGGCCTGCGGATATTATGGGATATGAAATACCCAGTCAATATTGTTTTCCACACAGAATTCCTGTACCAATCTTCCACGAAAATGGAATGCATTATCAGATTGAATTTGGAATGGCACACCATAATACATCATAATCAATTCCAATGTTTTAATGGTATTCAATTAGGTAGCTTGCTTACAGGGAAGGGCTACCAACAGGCCACTGTATGTATCAACAATAGTGCAAACATATTGACAATTCCTACTCATGGGAAGTGGACCGATGTAATCAATCTGCCAAATTTGAGCGGGCAGTTTCCCGCGATGTAAATGACCTTTAATAATTTGGGGCACTTTGCGCTGTCTGATATGCTGACAAATGGGACAATGTAAAATAACATTCTTGATCAAATCTAGGGAAATATAGATTCCTCGATCAGCAGCCCACCTGCTAGTGGCTTTCTCTCCAAAATGTCCTGCCTTCTGGTGGGCCCATTTCGCCAATCCCGCAATATCAGAATCTTGCCTGTCCACCACTGCCTCAGCAATTTTAGATTTCTCATCTGCAATGTTATGAAAAAATTTGTCAAGAGAATCTATCGGGGTGTGAGCATCCACATGGAAGATTGTAACAGTACTCTGTGGGAGCATCTCCCAAATCTCCTGCCATAATTCTTTTCCCCACAATTGTTTTGAATGCAATTCCCAATTATGGGAATGCCAAGTCGGTAACCAAACTGCCAGTCCATTGGCAGTAGACCAAGAATCGGTGAAAATATGACATGTGCCAGGTAACTCTTGTTTCAGAACTTAATAAACAGCATAAAGTTCAGCAAATTGACTGCTCTTACCTTCACCAGTTGTGCTCAGCAGTTTTTGTGTGATTGGATTATAGGACACCGCTTTCCAGTGCCGGTTCGTCCCTATGAACCTTGCTGAACCATCCGTAAACCAGACATGGTTTCTGTCCTCTGCGGACAAATCATCAAAAGGTCTACCCCACTTGACAGGAGACTCCTGTACTAAAGGTACGGAACATTCACTCTCAGTCTCAGTCGATGGCGCTCGCGCCACCTGCTCATGTAAAGATGCAACTCCTTTCTGTCCCACACGTGCCCTGTCTTGTATATACCATTTCCATTTAATCACACTCGCCTCTTGAGCATGTCCAATTCGGTGAGTTTTCGGCGAACTCATAACCCACTGCATGATAGGAATTCCAGGTCGCAAAACTATATCATGACCCAAAGTCAGTTGCTCGGTATCCACCAGAGCCCAATAACATGCAAGTAACTGTTTCTCAAAAGGTGTATAACGCTCACCAGCATCAGGTAACTTTTTGGTCCAGAAACCCAACGGCACTCTACTCCTGCCTTGCTTCTGCCACAAACTCCAATTCGCATAAAGGCCCTGTACAGACACATTCAAATCCACCTCACCATCACGTACGGGCCATAAATCCAAAGCATGTTGAATTGCCTCTTTTGCTAGGTTGAACGCATCTTGCTGTGGTTTATCCCATTCAAATGCATTCTTTTTACGAGTGACACGGTACAAGGGGGCCAATATTTGACTCAAATGAGGAATATGCTGACGCCAAAAACCAAATAAACCAATGAAGCTTTGGGCTTCTTTCCTATTCCTCGGAACTGCAAAATCAAGAATTTTCTGTTTAACCTGAGGGATCACTTCACGGTGTCCTTCATGCCAATTAATACCCAAAAATTTTACAGCCTGGGACGGGCCTTGTAATTTATCCGGATTGATTTCCCAACCTTTCTCACGCAGGCACTCAATGACTCTGTCCAATTGAATCCGAACTTCCTCTTGTGTTTCGCCTTGGATCAAAACATCATCAATATAATGACATATCTGAATTTGGGGATGAACCGGTACCTCAGCCAAATGCTCTGCCACCAGCCGGTGACATATCGTAGGACTATGCACATAGCCCTGAGGAAGACTTCTAAACGTCATCTGACGCCCATTCCACGTAAAACTGAACTGTTCCTGACACTCAGGGGCAATCGGAATCGAAAAGAAAGCATTAGCAATATCAATGGACGCATACCATGTACCTGGATGTCTTTGGATTCTTTCAATTAGAGTAATGACATCCGGTACCGCAACGGTCAAGGAGGGTGTATGTTTGTTCAGTTCTCGATAATCAACAGTCATACGCCAAGAATTATCACGCTTACATACAGGCCAAACAGGATTATTCCAAGCAGAAGTAACTGGGGCTATAACACCTGCATCCACCAACTCCTGAATAGTGGTACTAATCTCCTCATGACCACCTGGAATACGATACTGCTTCTGACAAACCACTTTTGTCGCCTGAGGAACTTTTATGGGGGGGCATTCGTAAACTACCAACCCGTATAGGCCTGGACGATATATAATGCGTAGTTCCAAATTGGTAACATCCATCATCTAAATGCAAAGTCATTCCTCTCAAAATATCAATTCCAATTATGAATTCCAAGAGTGGCACCACTAGTACAGAGTATTCTTTTCTAGGGATTCTACCTATTCTCATTTCAAGTAAAGTTTGAACGGCAGGAGTTTCCTTTCCACCTAATCCAGTAATTGTAAAAGACTGACCTGTAAACTTCTTTGATTTCCCATGAATAAGAGTGGCCTCCGCTCCTGTATCCACCAATGCTCGGGCCCTTTGGATATTACGATGTCTCCAATAAATTTCAATATCTACATAGGGTCTATTATCTCTGTGAGCCCATCTGTGTACTGGAGCTTGACCTATTTCCTAGTCATGCTTACTGCATTCTGTGTACCAGGATAAATCAGGATAAAGACTCTCACGTTTCTTAGGTATCGGTACCTCCTGTTCATATCCATTCCCAGTACGAAATGGATTCGTGTCATCTGCATTGCACTGCTGGTTTCGATCGGCCAAACTATGACGATCCTCTCTCCTCCTCAACTCAGGGGATTGATCCCTATCATCTCTACGTCTGCTGTAAACATAATCATTTTTTCCCCTCTCTCTTTCCTCTTCTCTCTCTCTGTCTCTCTCACGACGGGGGGACATATCACGTACATAACGTCGATCATCACGACGAACAGAGCGCCCATGGCGGTCGTCATCACCGCTACCGTCAGAACCACCACGATCACACTCAGTCATCCGAACACGCCGGGCACCCTCCTTCCGATCCAAGCCACGTTTGCGAAACAACTCCCACAAACGAGCAGTAGTCTCACCATCAATGTCCTCCCTCCGCACACCATCGGCCAGAAGACCAGAAAAGATATCACGTCTAGTAAGTTTATTGTCACCAGGAGTATGAGTGTCAGGCCGGGACTGACGTTCAGGTTTAAACCACTCACCCAACTCACCGAGTTGGCGTACCGATTCCAGTACCGTAGATAACACGTTACCAGTCTGGTTAATCAATAAAGTCATCATGACCTGCTTATAAGCAACAGGGGAAGAACGAATAATACGATTCCGCACAGAAGATGTCAACGAACCATCAAGCAACCTGTCAGCAGTACCCAGAAAAATTGCCGTTTTCATCACCTCCTCTTTGAGACGTTGTGCAGCGTCACGCAAAGTATACCACGGTTTGTCATTCACAGGCCAATCAGACTCAGTAGGATACTTTATATTACAACCCTCAGTCGCCAATTGAAGTAAAGAAATTTGACCACCACCATTATAGTTACGAAAATGATCCTGTACAGTAGAATCCGAACTCAAGGAACAAAACTTCAAACAATCGCCATTATCTAACATAATGCCAGCAGCGCCCAGTTCATAAAGGCGCACCATCCATGTGAGCAAGGTCTCACCAGCTCGCTGCCGAAATCGCTGCAAAATATCACTAATTTCTTGTTGAGTAAAGTCCTCTAAAGAGTCTAAAGAAACACCCTGCGGAGCAGCGGGAGACTGCTGCAACTTCCGACGAAAAACTGGATGCGCCGAGACCGCGGGATGAGTATCACAAGGAGCTCGACCAGTACACGTAGAGGAACAATCAGTGGAAGAAGCATCAACCCCGCTCGAAGGACGAGCGCAATCACGGGGTGCACCATCAGAGGCGCAAGAAGCAGATGTACAAGCACGGCCGGAGCGAGAGGACTCGCGCTTGACAGATTCCTCACCCGAGGAATAAGAATCACTCGAATTCCAGATATTACCATCCCATTCATCAGGATTCCAATCCAGTCCGGCTTTCGCCACGACCAGACGCACCTTTTGCGTCGAAACCCGACCGCGCCGATTCTTGTATTTATAACGAGCAATTCGCACAGCCGCCCTCTCGGCAATAGTCTGGTAAGTCTCAAGTTTGTCAGCAAGCAACTTATTTTGACACCGCAACAAAGTATGAGAATTTTGAATCTCAACAAAGTGCGCTTCCACATCCGTAAGAGATATCTGTAGCTTCAACAACCTCTCATGCAGAATCCTGTACGCAGACAGAACAATCCAACCTCTGCGCCCCAAAATGGGAATCTCCTCACCCTTCGAGATGGGTGCCTTCTGTAAACAAGTAATCACATTAGCCGGCTCCGCCAGCTCCAAAGAAGAATTCCAATTCTCACTCAAACCAGTAGAATCAGCCCACTCACGGGCTAAGGCTTCATAAGGCGTTGAATCCCGTCCGGGAATATCAACGGGCAACTTAAAAGTAGATTTTGACTTTCTAGAAAACATCGTGAAAAAGAAAGAAGAAAAGAAAGAAAAAGAAGAAAAAAAAAAAGAAAAACTATACACACAAGTATCCCACAAATAATATACAAACAAAACCACGCACACGCCGAAAGCAAACACGAGACAACACGACGCACACAGGTTTCGATAACGGTTCGTGACGCCAAATGTTCTGCTTGGGTTTTCGGATCAGATAGAACCCGCTCATCAGAGCCTCTCTAACCCAGCCAGAACGTTATCCTCTCCCTAGGGCCTATTCACAACAAGTAACCACCGATATATACCACCTAAGGACAGGGAATTCCTAATATATATATATATATATATATATATATATATGTATATATGTATATATGTATATATATATGTATATATATATATATATGTATCTAGACCTCTTTTAATACAAGTGGCGGCCTCGCGATCCCAGACGGACCCAGGACTTCCTACCCAGACGGCAGCCTTAGCCTCGCGATCCCAGACGGACCCAGGACTTCCTACCCAGACGGCAGCCTTAGCCTCGCGGTCCCAGACGGACCCAGGACTTCCTACCCAGACAGCAGCCTCAGCCTCGCGGTCCCAGACGGACCCAGGACTTCCTACCCAGACGGCAGCCTTAGCCTCGCGGTCCCAGACGGACCCAGGACTTCCTACCCAGACGGCAGCCTTAGCCTCGCGGTCCCGGACGGACCCAGGACTTCCTACCCAGACGGCAGCCTTAGCCTCGCGGTCCCAGACGGACCCAGGACTTCCTACCCAGATGGCAGCCTTAGCCTCGCGGTCCCAGGCGGACCCAGGACTTCCTACCCAGACGGCAGCCTCAGTACAAGTTCATCCTATGATTACCATAACATACAACAGGGGAATCAGTTTTACTATTTATCAGATCACACAAGAACTGCCAGTTTGAGCACAACCTGTTCTCTAGTTCGAGGGGCTCCTCTCTCCCTTATTCAGTTACCACTTACCTGATCAGGGTTAACATCTGTTCATGTCAAGTCACAGCTGACTAGAAGAATAGGCTACCCTCTTATACAAGAACACGCAGCACATGTTGATTCACTACAAACTGGATACTTTATTATTCATTATACACGCAATCACATAACATTACTGTGTAACACATAACCTGCAAAGAAAAGTGAAAGATTAGGTTGTACACTCTAATAAGAAAGGGGTCGACATCACCTTAGTCGTGTGTAGCCTGCACTCAATGGTCATCTAGGTTCCCTTCTCGTCTGTGCCTCGGCTCGCCTGGAGGTCACACCTCCGTAGTCACAGCTCCCTTCTCCGAGTCACTGGGACCTCTTCCTCATCGGCTACTCTCTCCTCTCTGGCAATTCTGCTAGAAGAGTATCTGTCTCTCGGTTTTTCTCCGCCTTCAAGTTTGTCATCTGTCTTCCCTGGAATAAGTAGTAGCTTTACTGCTAACGGCTAGATGCCGCCTACGGACTGAAGTAAGTGCCACGTAACTGCCTCAGACTTTCACTAATATAGAGGTGCATTTCCTCATGGAAAATTCCGGCCCGTAACCTGCCGCCCACCAAATTCTTGTACCTCCCCGTACCAAGGACACTTTCCCAGCCGGCCGGCCTGATGTTGTGTCTTCGGCATGAAGAAAAATACAATCCTTCGATAAGGGCCGGTTTGAACCGGTTCTCTCCAAGCGAATAACACCTCATAACTAAAACATCCCCTTTAACCTAGAAGCATCTCCAGCTGCCGGAGCAGAAAGAAAGATGGAGTCTCTCCCGTTTGAGGCCTACCAGGCCTGAATTCAGCACGGCTCCATGAAATACCCTCACTACAGGGCAGGTTATCCCTAATACTAACGAATCTATCCCCTAGGATATGTGTGCAAGCCCTAATCTATGGGGAAGAACACAGGATCATGTCGAAGTGCCTAGTAAATAGACTTCATTCACTACTCTAACCCTTAGGCTTGAATGGTAAGAGACTGAAGTCACCCTAATCACCAGTCAACACAATAGGGCCGGGAAAATCGAGCAGTACACTGGGTGAGGTCGTTATTATAGGATAGACCAGCTTTAGGGTAAGCACACCCAAAGACACTCCTAGTTTATCCTTGACCAAATAAAGTTTGCCAGCCTGACCTGTTTACTTTGCAGTAGTTCTTGTTTGATTTACTGCAATGTCAAGGCAAATTTGAGATGGTGACCGACTTGGCTGTCATGAGCTTGGCTCTGGCTCTAAGGTTTGCGGTGTGAGTGTGGCAAGTACTATGGTAATCTTAATGTGCTCACAACTGAAATCTTTTTTTTGATAAACAAATTTTATTCATTTTACAGAAAGCACTGGCAAATCATCAAGATACCAAAATAGCAGATGAATATATGCATTAATCTGAACAACCCAAAAAGCAAGGACGTACAAAAGCAAAAGGGCAAATTTTATCATCTTCAGCAAAATTAAACCAGCCCCCCAACCACTTCCCTCCCAGACCCTATGGTACTTCTTGGGGCAGCTGCGCGTTGCATACAGGGTCTTCTCCTGCACGGCACACCAATCCACCCCAGCCCGCCATTTCCCAACGGTAGGGGGGTCAGGGCATTTCCAAGTGGTCACTATGTCCCTCTTGGCCACCACCATCGCGGTTGTATAAAATAGTTTTTCATTCCTAGACCCATCCAGCCCATCAGTGATGCCCAGGATCGCATGTTTCGGGTCGTGTGGGATCCCCCACCCCAGTACCTCAGTGAGTTCCTCCTCAATGTCCCCCCAGAATCGTGCCAAGCGTGTGCATGTCCATACCATGTGAAGAAAGTCGGCTGACTCGTGACCGCATCTAGCGCAGGCCGAGGTCGACCGGAGCCCCGCACGATGTAGGCGTGCCGGTGTCAATGTAGGCAGCATGTAGAAAATAAAGCTATATCATACGCAATCTGGTGGAGGCTGTGACTGTCCTGGGGGCCATAAGGGCATCGCACCAGTCCTCCTCCTCCAAGGTGCCCACCACTCCTCCCATTGAGTCCGTAGCCGATCAAGTGATGTTGGGGTATTGTTAATGAGTGTCCGGTAAATACGGGAGAATCCCCCCCCACCCAGGTCCCCCACCATGATCTGTGCCTCAGGAGGGCTGTGGTCCGGGAGTTTTGTGCCGGGTGCCAGGTGCGCTTGAAGTGCATGACGCAATTGTAAATATCTAAAAAAACGTCACCCAGTTGTGAAATGCCTATAAGGTCTCAAGGCCGAAAGCCCTGTAACCCGTTGACCTCCCCGAGCCAGGTACCGTGCCACAAGGGAGTACACTGGGTCAGTGTGTGGGTCCACTTGGTATGATGCAATGTGGCCCGCCAGGCCAGGAACACAGAATGTGTCCCCTCCGGCAGACGGGACGGGACTGGTGCCCCGTACATCATCGACTTGACATTGGACAGGCAAACTCACTGAGTTCCAACCTATACGCCGGATCAGACCATCCTCCATTAAACCAATCATGTAGGGAGAGCAAACATGAAGCCAAGTAATATAGATATAAGTGGGTCATCCCCAAGCCCCCATCAAAGGAAGGGATCTGACAAACTCCCAGTGCCAGTCGGGACCTACCCGTCACCCAGAGGAATTTGGAAGCCAGGCTGTCGAGCTCCAGGAACCACGCTCTCGGTAAATTGAAGGGGGTATTTTAAAGCATGTAGAGGAATCTGGGAAGAATCATCATTTTGAAAAGTGCGACTTTTCCCATGGGATTCAATAGCAGAGAATGCCATTGTGACATGTCCGCCCGAGCCCGCTTTACCAGGGGAGTGACATTAAGAGCCCAGCTGAGTTCAGGGTGTAGAGTTACCCATATCCCTAGATACTTGAATGATTGATGGCGGAGCGGTATGGTGAACAGTCAGTCGAAGCATTCTCTGGATACGTGCAGGGGGACCAAGACCGATTTAGCAGGATTAAGCCAGAGGCCGAAGGCCTGTTCAAAGGACCGGAGTATCCGGAGGCAGTGAGGGCCTGAGTTTGCGGGGTCCGCCAAATAAATCAGGACATCGTCCGCGTATAGAGCAATTTTGTCTGTGTCTGTAGTGGGCCATTCCCAACCCTGCACCTGTCCACGTGAGCAGCTCAGGGCCACCAGTGGCTCCATCACCAGAGCGAAGAGCAGGGGAGAGAGGGGGCACCCCTGCCTCATTCCCCTGCCGATCGGGAAGAGATCTGATAGGACCCAATTCACCAGAACACGTGCCCTCGGGCATACTTACAGTACACGGATGAAACTATGAAAGCGGGGCCCAAAGCCCATCTCGTCAGTACATCTTCTAAGAACCCCCAGTCTACAGAGTCAAAAGCTTTCTCAAAATATACTAGGAGGAGTCCCAGGTAGGGAGTGATCGAGGTACGGTGGGCCAGGGCTGAATGAAGCCTCTGCAGACAATGTCGGGTACCGTGCGATGGCATGAACCCGCACTGGTCTGGTTGGACCAGCGTGTGCAAGTGTGGTTTAAGGCGCTGGGCAAGTATTGTGGCGTACAATTTTAGCTCCATATTTGAGGGAGATGGGACTGTGGTCCGGCAGCGGGGGGAGGGCGGCTGGGATTTAGGAAGGACCACGATGGTGGCCATGTCGGTCTCGGAAGGAAAGGATCCCTTTTCCACTGCCTCACTGAATAGCTGAGTGAGGTGAGGGGTGAGCGTTTTGTGGTATAGGGCATAGTATTCCTGGGGAAGACCGTCTGGACCCGGCGTCTTTCCGGTCCCAGTAAGGGTAATCGCTTCCCCAATTTCTTCTTGGGTGATGGGACGGTCCAGGTCTTCCTGAACGACCGAGTCCAGGCGAGGGAGTTGGCAGGCTCCAGCTCGTAACATGTCAGAAAGAGACAGGGAGGGAGTCCTGGCTGTGTATAGCTGGCGATAATACAGAGCAAAGGCCCGGGTCATGGCAGCTGAGGAGTTGCATATCAAACCGTCTCGATCTGTGATCTCGGGAATTATACGATTCGCTCTGGGGTAGGTGGCCAGTCTATGAAGGAGGGAACCGTTTTTGTCTCCCCATCTGTACACCCTGGCAACGGAGGAGCGCCAAAGGAGTTTGGCCACGTGCATCGACAATTGCCGAATCTCTTCGCTGATGTGTACAAGAAGCCTTGCTTCCGAGGCGTCGGGGCTCAGAGCGGAGGATTTTTGAAGGCGCAAGGCCTGAGCCTCGCGTGAAGTGATCTGGTCTAGTTGCATGCGCTGCTGGATCCAGAGTTGCCCCTTGGCGACTCCACGGATCGTGGCCTTGCCAACCTCCCACAAGATACCCGGTGACGACACCGATCCCACATTAGTCTTGAAGTAATGTTGGAGTTCCTGCCCTACCACCTTCCAGAAGTCTTTGTCTTGAAGGAACCATGCGTTCAGTCTCCATGTCTGACGCACAGAGGCAGGAGGGGAACCCACATTAAGCCGCACCGGGGAATGATCCGATATACCCCGCGGAAGGATAGGGATGTCCTGAAGCATAATGCAGTCAGTCGCGGGAATGTAAATGGTGTCTATACGCGCGTGTGTGTATGATGCACTGCCGAAGTGTGGGTAAATTATCTAGAACACGGGTGCCATGTACGCCAAGCAAAGACTAAGGGATTCAGCCCAATGCATCAGATGTTTCGCCTGCGCCAATTTGCCTGGGAAAAGGGGCCCGGTCGGGTCCAGAGCAGGGGAAGTGATTGCGTTGAAGAATTCCCCCCCCCCCCAGGAAGGTGGAGCCCAGGGGCAGGGAAGCCAGGAGCTCACCAGAGGCGGCCAGGGTCGCAGTCAACCGTGATGGAGGAGAGTATAATGACACCAAGTTAAGGGGTAAGCCATTCAGGGTGCCCGGCAGAGCCGAAAAGGTGCCCTGATCATCGTGGATGATTCGTGATGCCACAAAAGGAAAGGGAGCATTGAACCAGGATCGCGACCCCCCGGGATCCACGTGTGAATCCCGAGTGCCAGACCCTGTCGTACCCATATCGCGCTAAAAAGGGGCAGTGGTTACCCAATAAGTGTGTCTCCTGCAGCGTTAAGACCTCCACCCCCAGGTGCTGCATGTATCTTAGCACCGCTGTACGCTTGAGGTTGTCCAGGAGACCGTTGACATTCCATGACAGGAGGCGTAAGGATATACCCTGTTGTGTTATATCAGCCATCCTAGTAGACTATCTCGGGAGAAGGGAGAGGCCCCGGAGGGAAGCTCAGCCAGGGGCAGGGACGCCAGGATGCATGAATGGGAGTCCAGATGTCAGCTACCTTGTTCCACGATGTGTGGAATGGGACACCCTGTGAACGGCGGTGCGATGAGTGCTGGTGCAAAAAATAGGACAAAACAAACCGTAAAACTCAGGACAACGGTCCCCCCCTCTCCAACCCAACTCCCACCCCCACCCTATACTTCATAAACTGAAGCATCTGTCGCCCTAACAGTGAAGTACTAACAAAAGACCAAACTAGAATGCTTTGGAATGGGGGGGGGGGGGGGAAGTGTGGAGGACCCCTCCTCATATCAGGATGTGCATAGGCGAGTCCATCAGGAATTGAAGTGGTGGTGAGTCACTGTGCCGCCTCTGGCTGCAGAGCCAAGTCTCCGGCAGTCAGAGACTGTCATGCGGGGCCTGTGAGGAGCGATGGGATATGTGAGAGGTCCGTGTCTGGCAGGTCCAGCAGCAACGGATGAGGCGAAGTATCCCCAGAGTTCAGGCGGCCGAAGGAGCCAGACTGCCGCACGACTAGGTGGTCTCTAGGGAGCGGCGTCGGCTGCCGAGAGGGGCCCAGTGGTGAGTCTGAGCGGGCTCGGCGCCTATGTGAGCGGTTGCGCTAAGGCCGGGGTGCGGAAGCTTCCTGACTGGCACCTCCCTCAGTTGCACTCCTGGGTGATGGATTGTGGTCACCGACTCGTAGGGGGCGCTCCACCGTGGCCAAAGTCCAGGCTTCCTCGGGGTGTCAAAGAATAGGGTCTTGTTGGAGTACATCACGCGCAGGTGCGCTGGCAAGAGAAGTCTGTATTGTATGTTCAGGGCACGGAGCTTCTTTTTCACCTCCCCAAATGATAGGCGCTGACCCTTTTACCTCGCGGGTGGAATCAGGAAAGATCATGATGGTTATGATTGTCAAATTGGAGGTGCTGCCTCTTGTGGGTCTCGGCCAGGACAGAGACATGGTCCTTAAAATTGAGGATTCTTATTATGATTGGTCTGGGGGGTGCCTCAGGGAGTGGCCTGGGAGCAAGGAAGCGGTTCTCTCGTTCAAATGTGAACCACGGGGAGAGGGAGCCCTCGGGGGATCCAGGAGCGCAACCACCTCTCCACAAAGTCCGCCGGACGGCCCTGCTCCGCTCCCTCCGGAAATCCCACCAGGCAGAGGTTGTTGCGGCGGGACCTGTTTTTGGCATCTTCCGCCCACTGGTGCAGTTCCTGGGTGTGGGATAGGAGTCGAGCGAGTTGTCCCTTGAGTTGCTGAACATCCTCTTTCACGGTAGAGATTCGGAATTCCGTCTCTTTAATCCGGGCTGTGGCGTTCCAAAGGTCTTGTCGGAGGAGAGTCACATACACCTGGACCTCAGCAATCTTGCTCTCCACGGAGGACTGCGAGGTATGGATCACTTGAAGGATGGCAGATAGGTCCGCAGCAGGAGGGGCATCCTTATCCGCACCTTCGCCAGTCGCCCCGGAGTCTGCGGTGGTGAAACGATCCATCTCCGTCTGGGAGGCCGGGGTTTTGGCTGATTGGGTGCGACCCATGGCTACCACTCCGCAGGGCAGGAGAGCCAGATGCGAGGGCTCACGGCCAGCCCCAGAGGACCTCCGATCACGACAGCCGCAGGCGACACCGGAGGAGGCCCCATGAGACCCACGCCGCACGATGCACACGGCCGATTCTGCCGCCCCAGGTCGGACCCACGTCAGGGCACAGAGATCTGACCCCAGGATCCGCGGCAGGGTCTCCACACCAGGATCCAAAGACCACTCCGGGTGCCGCCGAAACACCACGAGGACGGGGGATGGCAGAGGAGGCCTCCTCCAGGGCTCCACACCGTTCGCCACAGGTGGCCGACTCCACCTCCTGGGCCGCACTCCCAAGCAGCAGCAACGCTATGGAGGCGAAGGAGCAGAGCAGGGTGGGCCCCACCCAGGGCTATGAACATGGCTGGACACCCACTCCCCCGGGGCCACAGCACCCGGACGGCAGCACAGCAGGTCGGCCCCAAGGGCGGCAAGAGTAGCAAGAGGCACACCGCCACTAAGGGCCCAAGTATAGCTCCAGAGATGTCACGGTGAGTCAGAGCAGGGGGCCGCAGGGGGCCTATTCAAGAATCGCACGTCGCCCAGTAGGCACAGCTGGTTCCCCAGGGCCCCGTCCTCCCTGGAGCAATCTATAAGTCCCAGGGAAGTGGCAGAGGAGCGGCACCAGTAGTCCGATGGGCCGGCAACCGCAGCGAGTCAAAGCAGGTGAGGAGAAGAAGCAGGTCAACACCCAGCTCAAGGCACCTAGGTCACCGCCAGAGCAGGCAGTCCGCGCACGGGGGGCCCCTCTCACAACACAGGCCAAGCCCCCCCCCTCCACCTCCGCCACTCACCAAGTCTCCGGCTGTCGAGCACCGGACCTCCAGTCACGCAGTCTCGAGGGTGACAGCCAGATCTCAGCCACCGCCTCCCCGGGTCTCGCACTGCTCAGAATCAGCAGCTGGCACTGCGGCAGCGCCGCAGGGGAGCCAGGGTGTTGCCTCAAATGGTTCCGGTCTTCTCCGTCAATGGGGCCAGCCATCTATCAGGCAGGGCAGCTCAGCGCCAGCATGCAGGGAGCAGGGTCAGCGGCTGCATGTGTAGAGGTCCAGCTGGGCGAGGGGAGGATGGCACGGCGGGAGTCTCGCCAGGGGTCTCCACAATCCGCTACCAGTCCCTGCAGCCCCTGGGATCGTTTCCACCAGTGCGAAGTGCCAGGAGTGGCTGCCGCAGCCCGGCCTGTGGGATGCAAAGGTCCCGGTTCAGCGCAAGGAGGCCGCCATGTTGGAAGAGGGCACCCAGCAGGCAGGCCGAACGGGATGAAAAACACCAGATCGCTGGGTTCTCCACGGCCAGGCTCACAATGAGAGGTGCAGCAAAGCAGCGGCAGCAGGACTCAGGACAGGAGGGGTCCTGAAATGGGCGGATGGCGGAAGGGTCCGGGAGCACACTCAAGGTGTGACCACCATCTTGGCTCGCGAAGCCACGCCCCCCCAACTAAAATCTTTTTGAAAAGAGCACTGTACCCACAACAGATCCAAAGATCTAAGCCTGGCATGACAATAGCAGGGGCCTTCACCAACTAGACCGGGGATCAACAAGAAATGTCTTTGCATACTGTTCTCTCCATTTTCGGTGTGCCCCAGGAGTTTCATGTGTGAAATATTTTAATTTGCTCTGTTTAACATGGGATAGATCGGCCTGCCACAGCGAAATTGGGTTTTTGGGTGATTATCCAATGGCAACCATTTTCTACATAGTCCACTTTTGAAAACCTTGCACCCTACGTTGTGGACTACAAGGCCTACTAAGGTGTGATTGGGAAAAAAAATTAAGTAAGATTTTCTCCTGTAAAAGGGTCAATTTGGCCAGTAGTACTGCAGGATTTACACTGCAGTATTCTGGCTTCACAGGGTAGGTCTGTAGTCCTGGTTGGCAGGGTAGGTCTGTAGTCCTGGTTGGACCACCACTGTTGGAGACCCTCACAGGTGAGCAGTCACGCTTAACAAATGATTGATTGATTGATTAATACCTCATGCGCACTTGAAGCTTTAGCAATATCAGGATTGGAACTGTAAACTCAAAAGCTGCATGACAATCCACTGAAAGGAGTGTGGTGTTAGATTTTGGGAGGTAAAGAGATCAGCTGCCACCTACTTTTTTATTTGGGTATATTATAATAGTTCATGGCTTCCTATACACCAAGGTTGTCAGATGTATTGCCTATTCATTACTACTACAAGCTGTGATGCCTCCTTTTTCTTTGAGGGGTAGAAAGGTTAGTTCTTGGCTCGTTAGACCTCTCTTCTTTGGTATGGTTCTCCCCTAACATTTAGTCTTCAACCATACTGTGGTTGGCTGATCTTTTTTTGGCTGCTGTTTGTTGCTGCTCAGTATGTGGCAGCTCACTTTATGGCTGTTATTGCCACTAACTGAACTACTAAACAGAATACTGCTGTACTGCTGAGTTAATTCTGTTAGTGCTAATGGTCTTGTATACTATATGTTGCAAAAATGTAATATTTATTTAAAAAACATAGTCAAAAGACTTGGAGAATGGTGTTGAGCGTATTTAATCTACTTTAAGACATACATTCATAAGGATCCTGGAGGACTTTGGTATCGTTCATGTATACTTGTATCATCATATGGATAATAAACTCAGAAAATGTCACTCAAAAATCACTTTCAAAGTCTTGCCCAGGTTCCCAAAAATTGATAAATTGACAGTGGATAGAGTGACAGTGAGAGGTAGAGGTAGAATGAAATGAGAGGTGAAGAGACTGGTAAAAGATCACTTTCCCTGGGGACAGCCTAAAAGGTAGTATACTTTGAGCAACTGCCCATGCCTTAATACCTCTAGGGTACTTGAAGCTTTGGCAATGTCAGAATTGGTAATGGAAATGTAAAAGCTACAGGACAAGCCACTGCATGGAGGCTGGTGTTAGTCAGATTTGTTGCCCCTTCATTACAACTACCAGCTGTGATGGCTTGTTTTGTTTTGGGGGGGTGTAGGAGTGTTAGTTATTTCCCTGTTATACCGTATATCTTTGGTGTGGTTCTCCCCTAAATGTTTCCCTGCAACCCTCCTGTTTTTGGTGGATGTGTTTGATGGGTGTTTACCATCTCAGTATTTGTTTAAGGAACTTTAGCCAAAAAGGGCCAAGTCCAACACATATTCTGCCTGAAAATAAAATGTGACACAAAAGCAAGCATGTTTATTATAGTAACATGAGCAAAGGAAAATGCAGTCTACAGCATGCACAATTAGGCTAAATTAGGGAAAACTACAATGGGCCTTTCAGGAAACTCACAACACCATCCCTTTGGTCAGGATAATAGCACAAAAGAGATTACCATATCAAATATATATATTGTTAGAAGGTATGCATACTCAAAGCATAGGTATAAAAATGGCATGGAACGAAAGATAATTAAATAACCTCTCAATTGGGCAGAATAGTCACATTATAGTGTTTTGGAGGAATCCATTGTGCTACCTTAGCATACGCAAATAGGCGTTCTACATCTTGGTTGACGCAGTGCTCTTGTCTCAGAAATACCACACCATGGGTGTTTTTTTGGAGCACTGTGCTCATTTATATGACAAGACGTGTGCCTCATAGACAGCTGCATTCTTGTGTTATGTCTAGGTGCTATTGCCTGGCCAGAGAAAATAACAAAGGAAATTGTTGTTAGACCTTGTCTATGGTATGCGGACCAAATCCCTGGAAAATAACCGAACACGAAAACAAATGCAGGTTGTTAGAACTGGGGGTCTCTACTTGGCTGAGGTAGGTACCTTAGTCCAAATAGGGTCTCCAAGGCAATGTGTAAAGTATTTGCAACCACACTCCCAGTAACTCAGTAATAACTCCACAAATGGACACCACACTGTTTGTTTTATAAAAAATAGCAGTATCTTTATCAAAAGGAATACGATGAGACCAAATGGTAGAAATCCAACATATGCGCATTTGTAATGTTTCACTTTGCCGGTTATTAGGCCAACAATAATTTGTAGGTTCTTGCGGTATTAATTAGCAATTCACGATGATCTAATGCAATGCTATGCAGTTCGTTATGCAGTTAGTAATGTAGTAATAAGACGGTCCTTAATGCAAGTACTAATACTGTTCGTAACGTATGAATAACGCAATTCGTAATGCAAGGATAATGTAGTTCGTAATGCAAGAATAATGCGGATCATAATGCAAGAATCAGGCAGTTCATAATGCAAGTATAATGCGGTTCGTAATGCAAGAATCGGGCAGTTCGTAATGCAAGGAATACTGCTATAAGCCAATCTGCACGGTCAACTCAATCACCACTAGGCCCCAACAGCGGAAATAACAGTCGAAAGCTTAAAGAGGCGGCCCTGGTACTGCTGGGCAGGTACAGACCGCTCGGGGACTCAGCGTGTCTAACGCGGTGCAGTGGGAGAGGGAACGGAGCACTCCTGTACTCCTCCTGCAAGCCTCCAAAGGCCACACAAGCTTGCGGTTCCCGACCGGAGTCCAAGCCTTACCTGGGGGGTGCGCTGCCTCGCTCTCTCTCTCCGCTTGCCGCACGTCCTGCTGGGCGGCACCGACTACGTTGCAGCTCCGTTGCTAGGCGACGCTGTAGCCGGACAGTTAACGGCGCTGCCTTCTCCATTGGCGATCTTGGGTAGATTCCTCTTGGCGAACAACGATCACAATCCCTTTCACCTTACAGCTTCCTTAGCTTCAAGAAATCCTTTAGCATGTTGCGGCTCGGGCCGGCGGCAGCGATCCTCACTCACAGCCTCAGTTACGATGACAGCTCGAGCCACAAACAGCAATGCAGCAGCGTGGACGATGTTTCACGCTGCGGGGGCAATGCGGTCACGGGGCACCTCGTAAACAGCACCACAGACCACACGGCAGTCTCAGGCGTGCAACAGCACACACCCCAAGCATCTCTGAGGCATGGTTGGAAACTTTGATATTCCAGAGTTTTCATAACAGGGGACCAGCTCTCCTCGGGCCCTTGGAGACAAGTTACTTCAGGACACCGCAAAGTCCTCTCAAACGGGGGACACAGCAGACAGCAAAATCCCTTGTCCTCTCCTTAGTCAAATCAGCAAACTGCAGGCCTGCCCCAGAGCACACAGCAAGAGCAGTCCTTCTCTTCAGCTATTCTCCTTTGGCATAGGTTCCTCTTGATCACAAAGTAGTTTCAATCCTTTTTCAGTCGGGATTTCAGTCTCGAGTTCAGGGTTTTCAGCTCTTACATTTATACCCCTAAGTGCCTTTGAAGTCTTTGTGTGCAGGGGGCTCTGATCCCGGTCCAAACCAGTTCTGGGTGTCTTCCTGCCAGTGCACACCTTCTTCCTTTGATATTGAGGGTCTGGGCCCCAGACACACTGCAGGAGGTGGAGCCCTTCTTTTGTGGCAGCAGCACAGCCCTCTTCGCTTCAAAGGGGCTCCTCCTCCCACCACACCAAATGCAGGCCAGTCTGTGCTGTCTCACCTACTCCTCCCTGGTGTCAGGACACTCCCCAGGCCCTGTCGCATCCAAACCCAGACAGTCAATGCACAACCAGGCAGAGGCACACAGGAGGGTTAGGACAAGAAAGCAGCCACTTCTAAAAGTGTGTTTAATGAACACACAATTTAAAAACCATCTTCATAGAAAGATGTGTTATTAAATTCTGAATTCAGGCACACTAAACTCCATTTCTCCATCTTATGCCTATGGGAAGATATGCTGTAAAGATGGGACCCAGCGTTCCCCATTCTGTCCTATGGGCAGGATGGCCTTGCAACCGTGAAAAACGAATTTGGCAGTATTTCACTGTCAGGACATGGTACTCACCTCAGTACATGTCCTACCTTTCACATACACTGCACCCTGCCCAGGGGGTACCTTGGGCGTACTACAGGGGTGTCTGATGTGCATAAAAAGGGAAGGGTAAGGCCTGGCAAGTGGGTGTACTTGTCAGGACAACAAGGCAGTTAACAAACAGAGTGCAGGCACTGCTGTGGCAGGCCTGAGATCTCTTTTTAGGGCTATTTATGTGGGTGGCACAAATTGTGCTGCAGGCCCACTAGTAGCATTTGCATTACCAGACCTGGCACACATACTGAACTTTACTAAGGACTTTACTAGTAAGACAAACATACCAATTACCATAACACTTTATACAGGGAGCACTTGCACTTTGACACTGATCAGCAGTGGCAAAGTGCCCAAAGCATCTAAGTCAGCAACACAATGTCAGTAAAAGGTCTAGGAGGAAGGTAAAAAGTTTAAGGAACTTTAGCCAAAAAGGGCCAAGGCCAACACATGTTCTGCCTGAAAATAAAATGTGACACAAAAGCAAGCATGTTTATTATAGTAACATGAGCAAAGGAAAATGCAGTCTACAGCATGCACAATTAGGCTAAATTAGGGAAAACTACAATGGGCCATTCAGGAAACGCACAACACCCTCCCTTTGGTCAGGATAATAGCACAAAAGAGATTACCATATCAAATATATATATTGTTAGAAGGTATGCATTCTCAAAGCATAGGTATAAAAATGGCATGGAACGAAAGATAATTAAAGAAACTCTCAATTGGGCAGAATAGTCACATTATGGTGTTTTGGAGGAATCCATTGTGCTGCTCGCCAGTTCGAAGAACAAGGATTCAATAAAGGAGTCTGACTCTGCATGCAAGGATTGGTCTATTGCTCAAATCATGAGCTCTAAAGAACAAACATGGTCTCCAGTCTCGGCCGATGCTTATACAGTTGCCAGGCAACCTGCATTTGTGTTAGTGGAGCCTACATCCAGTTGTGCTGATTAAAATGGTTATCCGTACTTTGATGGCTGAAACCTTGCAATGTAAAGAAGTTGCAAGCCCAGGAAGCAGTTCTGAAAATGGGTCGTTAAGTGACTCAACAGCCCAAATTCCATGGTAGTGGGAATTTGTGAAGCCAGGCAAATGTCCAGTGCCCATTCGAAGGGGCACCATGTACAAACGAACATGGGTTTCACACAAACGTAAACCAGGCCGGTCGAAATGTTGGGGACCAATCAAGATCCAGTTCTTGTAGTAGTAACATTCTAAAATCCTGAAACACACGCTCTGTGGTGTTGGAGCAGTACCAGTTCCAGAGTGCCTGCAAAAGGAGCATCTGTTGTGGAGAAGTAGGATAAGGATGCCACAATTGAGGAATAACAGCAACGGAAATTCTCTAAATACACTAGAAGAAATGGAGTGGATAAAAGCCGGAATTACTTCAAATATGGTCTGATAAGCAGTAACGAGGCAGGAGCTTGCAACTTTACAAAAGTGTGGGTGGCCGATCGTATTAGACGCATAAAGATTTGATGCACTAATTCTCCAAAATGCAGGGGAAGGTTTGTATTTAAAAATGGCCGTATTTCACTAGAAGTTCTAGCCACCTGCAGTTTCAACGTCTTGTGGGTAGATGTGACACCTACTTCTTGCTGGAACAATAATGCTTTGAGTCTGCTCTGCTTGTTGAAATCTGCCTTCAAACATGGGATCGAAGTCCACAACAAGCTATTTACAATTCCATTCAGAGGGGGAAACAAGAGGTTGTTGCAACAAGTGACTAATTGGGAAACGGAAAAAATATCTGGTACTCCAGCCCGCAATCCACAACAGTCCTGATCGCTCAGTATGAGGTAACTATGATTTGAAAATACTGTTATGTAAGGGAGAATTGGAGGAACTGGGATTCCCTTCCAATAACAAGCCAAATTGGGCACCGAAGTGTTACAGGTGCCATGGAATTTAACTTGTTTACAAACAAGTGAATGTCCTACAGTAGAGTCACATTCTTCTCCAGTTATCATTGTTAGAAAGTTCACAACAATATGTAAACGGTAATGACAATAATTCATATATGAAGCTGCTCCCAAGAGGTTTGTATCTACCTATTGCAAAATGATTCATGCAATCGGTGAATTGACATTTCGAGATGTGGATTGAAATAACACTGTATAGTACCCACACCACCGGAGGAGTCTTAGCTATAGTAAATGGGAGTTGTTAAAATGTTTCTAAATGCAGTATTGTGTATGTTGCATCTTTCATGGCCATTAGTTGTTGTGTGTTAAGTTAAAAGGTGAAAACAAATCTGCACAATTCAAGTAATGCAAAGGAACTCACCCATCAAGTGTTTGAAGAGTCTAGCTAAACTGCATGATAGATCTAAGCTGACTTTGCCCATGATATAAGGATGACATGTCACTCTGCACAGTATTAATAACCGACAACACAATGTTCAAATTTTAAATACGAGATTTAAACGTATTAATACTATTATCAACAACACCTAGAACTTCTTCCAAATTTTCCTGGTCAATTTGTCTTAGGCATGCAGCAGCTTCCATTTGTGATAGTTGCCAAATTTCATTAGATGTAGCATAAATAAATCTTTTATAACATGGACCTAAAAGAAAATCTGATAAGTTCATGTCCTCCGACAGGAGAGAAAGATGTTATTTCACTGTGGAATGTTCCAACCATTGACACAATTTACCCACCGAATAGGAAGAGGTGTGGCGCAGCAGCTAGGGTGCCTGAATCCGGACTACGGGGTTCATGGTTTGATCCCCGGAGCCAGCGGCAGGTTAGCCCAGCACCATGTCACACTGGGCAATAGCACACCTAATCTTCCTGCCGGCCCCCAGTGCCGGGACACCACTTCGGAAGTAGCTGTGCGATTACAAATACTGGTATTTCATTTCATTTCACTGTAGACTGTGGAATGTTCCAACTGTTGACACAATTTACCCACCGAATAGGTGGTAACAATACTAGAATGTTCTGACTGGGGATATCGGGGATCCGAAATACAATCCAAACTACATTTTTTCTGCCTGTTTACAAAGTCCAATGTGCTAATAGTCACTGATATAAATACCACAAACATGAAACACTGGCCTTCCAAAATATGATCCACAAGGACATTAAATGCGAAAAATATCAAATTTATTTATTAAATATAGTTTTGTAGTTTATATAAAAAAACAGTAAATGCTACACCAAAAATAATCCAAGCGCATCCTACACCACACACACACTTTCGTTTGACCCAACAGAAGCATACCCACACATACCCATATGTCCTACAGAATAAGGGTTCAACACTTACAAAATAACAATGTATACATGAGAACAAGTCCCCCCTCAGAACATGAGACAATTGATAATTCTGTCAGGTCCACAGGAATGGAACAAATGGATACATTTCAAAATTAATACATGAATAAAAAATTCATCAGTTGATAGTACAATTCATGTTTGAAATCCAATTTATTCTCAACATATTAATGATTGTAGAGGGAGAGAAAAACAACAGGTTGACATGAGAACTCCAGCGCCCACGTGCATTTGGGTGCGTGACACGGATGTGGGTCTCACCTTCTTCAGGGCGCAATTATCAGGTACAAACAAGGGAAGGCGCGCCTGGGAAGACAGAAAATGAGAACCACTATATATAATACAGTAATACAGAGCTGTGTGCCATGGATATGCACAGCTAGTAACCAGCACAGCATAAAAAGAGAAGGCACAGGTTCATGACAACTGCATATACTAACCAGGATGGATACAAGAGCGTGCATACTGGAAAAAACAGCAGAGGTTATAAAAGCCGATATAACCACTATGTAGTTGAAGCGAGCCACAAATAGCCCTGTGTCCAACAACCGTGCCAGAAAAGAAGACTTGTGATAATAGTGAACATGCTCACACTGTCGTGATCCCAGTGATAGAAAATAAACCTAAGGAAGAAAACGACTAGAGACAAGGCAACAGCCATAGGCCACAACAAATCTACGTGGAAAACACAAGAGGGATGGCAACAAAACGTCACTGGTAGATGAACAATGCATGGGATCGTGGCCCAAGCCTGAGGAAGTCAAAGAAGAAGATCTCAGAGAAAACTAAGTAGTAAAGTTGTACACAGAGTAAGACAACAGCTTACCAAATAAGATGGAAAGGCCAGATCCCTGAGCCAGGTAAGAATAATATCAGAGTCCTCAAATACAGGACCCCAGCTAGAGCCACTGGCGGCATGAATACGGCGGGATGTAATGGTACAGGGGTTGAAATGGACACTGGACCAGGAGGATAGAATATCACTATACGCAGATGATATCCTACTCTATCTTGCCTCCACCTATAGGTCCATCCGGACTGTCTTGGATATTTTCACAAACTTTGGAAAATACTTTGGTTATGCCATCAACTGGAACAAGTCTATACTGTATATGCTTCGTGGACAGGTCTCTCCCCTTCCAGCAGACTGCAAGCTGGAGGTGGTCGGAGATGGTTTTCGGTATCTGGGGGTATACGTCACGGCAAATCCGGCCCTGTTCTACAGCCATAATCTGGCCCCCCCCACTGACCCGACTGAGATCAGATGTTGAGCACTGGAGGTCCCTGCCGCTCTCCCTGGTGGGCCAGGCCGCCCTCTTTAAGATGATTGCTCTCCCGCGGTTTTTATACATTCTCCAGAACTGCCCGAACCGAGTTCCGGATACCTATTTTGCAGCGGTGGACGGCAAGATTCGCAGAAATTGCGATAATTTGACATTTTCGCGTTCGGAGAGCGCGAAAATGTCAAAATTTCCGGTTTCCGCAGCTTGGCGATAATTTGTTTCTTGCTCGTGCTGTAAAATAATACATTCTCGTGCGCGCGCGATCGCCTTACCTGAATCCCTGCGTTCGCTGACAAGTTTTCTTGATCCGGTCGCGTTCTCCATGAGATGTTGTATTGTTTTTAGCCATTTGCGCTGTCTCGCGACAGTTCGCGCCCGCAGTGATGTCATGCGTCGCGCGATCACGTCTTTATTCTCTCGATCATGCACTGCGAGACAACTCAAAAAAAGATGGCCGCGCCCGCAAGCAACCACATGGGTAAGTTGGCGACCCGCAACCATGCAGAAAATCTCGCGAACATGCCGGAAAAAAACTTCCGCATCTTCGCGATATTTCCGCTTGTTTGCGATAATTTTAAACATTTTCGCGATAATTTGCGAAAGTTAATTTAGCAAATTCCGCCCACCCCTAATTAATATGGGATGGCGGGGCCCCTCGGTTATCACTGAAAAAACTTACCAAGGGATGGTGCGATGGAGGCATAGCCCTGCCAGACCTGACACTATATTACTGGGCCTCGCAGTTGGTGGTGGTAAATCACTGGATTTATTGACCTCCTACTGACCCGGCGTATGTGCTAGATAACTACCAAATGGGTCGAGCAGGGTACCTGGGTGCGCTTTACTCAAAAAACATAAATTTATTGGTCCCATGTCTCACACGATTGACATCTGGCGCTGAGCGAATTCCCGATTGGGGTGGGCAAACACCCTCACAAAAGCGACACCATTGTGTCAGACCCAGAAACTAGGTACTCTGTTATCAACTGGGGTTTGACAAGAGGGACTTAATTGGAATTTCAAAGGTCGGCAATTTGATCAAAAAAGGTTCCATTCTTAGCTTTGGGGAACTGACAGAAACCTATCACATGTCGCAAGGGGAACTGTTTCGCTACCTGCAGATTCGGCACGCCCTTCTAACGGCATTTACTAACTTTCAAGACATTCCAGATTCGTCGCCTCTAGAGGACCGGCTATTAGATGGACCATTACACATGAAGGCCATTTCTCTGACATATAAGAAGTTATGTAACAACCTCCCCGATACTTTCGAGACGCTTCGAGGGAAGTGGCAACGCGACATAGGACCCATAGAAGAAGCGGACTGGAGGGAGGCACTGATGTCTCCTAGGGGGGCGGCATTCACCCTCCGATAACGGCTGATCCAACTCAGGATCCTACACCGGTCCTATATGACGGGGGTCGTCCTTGCAAAGATAGAGGCTATGAAGGATGCGCTCTGTCTTACGGGATGCCAACATGAGGCCACTTTCTACCACATGATATGGGACTACCCTGCTGTCAAATCGATATGGGAGGGGGCCACGACCAAGCTTCAAACTGCGCTGGGGAAAACGCTGACCCTTACGCCTCAGATGGCCCTACTTAATATATGGGCGGATACGGACCTCACGGAGATCGAGCAACAGATGACAACGCTGGGCTTTACCTTAGTTAAACGTGAAATAGCACGCCACTGGGGGACTGCAGATGCACCATCTATACGGGTATGGGTACAGGAGTTGGATAGATGCATGATAGCAGAAAAGGAAGTGTTCATAATTTGAGGATGCCCCAAAAAGTGGGATAGGAAATGGAAAGCGTGGAATGGGTACCAGGGGAATCTATGTACATCCCCGGTGGTGGACTTGGCACTTAGGAAAAACGAACTCAGAGAAGTGTTAAAATTGTAAACGCAATGCATTATACTTTACCTATGGAAAAAGTGGTTTATGATAATGCTGACACGCATGTTACTCTGTATGTGATTATTGCAAAATTAATAAAAATGTTAATCTAAAAAATACAGGACCCCAGATAGCGCACTAGAAAGTCCAAGGATAAAGTGGTCCCTCGTAAGGGCCACTGGTCCTCTCCAGGATTGGAAAAAAGGTTTGCAGGACTAATTGTCCATAATTTAAAGAGCTGATGGACCTAAAATGCAAAGAGGAAAAGAAGCATTAGCCCAGGACCAGAATTACTAACGTGACCATAAGCAGCAAGCCCTATGCATTGGGACTCACACGATCACCAACACCACTAATAGTTGATCATTTAAGTGATCGGAATATTTTGAAGGAAAGCATTTCGGTAAAGCAGTGCCAGTTTTAAATGCATTAACGGCATCCAAGATCATTATGGATACAAGTTTTAGAGCGTATTACTGCTGCTATTTTAGATGTGGTAACTGCAAATTTGACCTCATCCGCCAGAGAGTTCCCTACAGCATATCTTCCAGCAAGTTGATGCCTCAATCTATATAGAACATGTGTTTGTGGCAACCTATCCTTTAGATTTGCCACTTTAGTCCAAAGCAGTTTGTGCTTTTTTGTGCAATCCTTTGAATCGTTACAAACATTTTTGGCGCTAAAATGATTTTATCATTAAAAGACAGTACACGGCCACGCTGCGAAACAAAGCTATACATTGGTTAGGAAGTAGAACTGGATTGTCAAGGGCTATGTTTAATGAATTTAGGATGGTGAGGAGAATTGGCTGTGTGGGAAATAGCCGGAAACTTTTCCCGGGAGAATGTATTGTCTTTTTATTTGGAACTCTATCCTTGGTAAGGGAAATCCTCTGTAGAACTTGTGATGAGAATATTGCCCACACCAGTATTACTGTCCTTCCGTTGGGTTTTTTCTATCAACCCAAGCAAAGTATAAGGGAAAATGGAAATTACCCATTTAAACAGGCTTTTGACTACCCAAGTTATAACCTTGAGGTTTTGAATAGATTTGTGCCCCTCCAATCAATGGATGACAACCAAATCAGAGTGTGTTAAAAAATGGATTTGACACGCAGATTTTCCGTGGCCATAGCTTGACCGAACAACTTAACGAACAGATAACTGAACAGAGGGTAAGTCATTTAACCGAATATCAGGATCTTGGGAGGAGTTGTATAAACAGTGAAGTATTGGAATTGGCCAAGGTCAAGAATAGTAGTAGAGATGGGCAGTGTATGTCTGAACCTTTAGACCAGACAGAACTTATTGTCAAAGATTCAAGATTACCAAAGAGTGCTAGCTTCGGCGTTCTTTTTTTTGTAATGTCACTGGCTTGCGTAACAAATTAATCAACTCTGTATGGGTGGATTTTTACTGAGAAATGTAATATCTTGTGTCTACAAGAGACGTGGACTCTGGAGGAAATCCATCTAAATGGATTTAAGATGTATCATACCCCAGCAGTCCACTCAATACACGCGGAAAACCAAAGGGAGGAATTTGTATTTATGTCTCTAACTTGACGGAGGTATTAAGGATTGAAAGGCTGAAATCTATAATCAAATAGTTTTGATTCACACAGAATTTAAGTGTATCTTGGCCTTAATCATTTTTTACAATAACGCAGCAAAGGAACAATTGGGGCTATCTTGAAAATGCTTAATTACGATTTGTGTAAACTAAAGGAAGCCAGGGAAAGCGAATTGATCATCATTTGGGGAGGTGATTTTAATATTGGCTTATGCCCGCTAGCTGGACTTGGCAAATGTGGTCTAAATATGGAAGATGATGACCCCTTCATACATTTTGTGCATTCGAATAAGGGGGATTTACTAAATGAGATCTTATTTTCACATGATCTTGGTTTTGCCAACTGTTTATGTTCCCCTAGAGTGGATTTTGGGCACACTTTTATTGGTAGGGGTCTAGAATCAACAATAGATTTTATAATAGGCCCTAACTGTTATGGTAATTATACCTCAAATGATAAAATACATAAAAATGAAAATTAGCAATCATTTGCCATTAAGTATCTGTATTACACTCCTAACTATGTTAGAACAACAATATAATAAACAAATATTATGGACCCAGAATATTTCACTGGTAAAGTTAAATGGATACACCTTGAGATGGTCTAGCCGCCACCCAGTTGAGTAAATTAAACATATCACAACTAAGGCTTATAATCCGATTTTAACCTGCCTGGAAGAAACCACCTCCCATAAATGTATACTTATATTGTTTTCTCAAATAACATTGGTTATTCAAAATTTGCTTAGGGTGGAAAGAAAGGGCACATATACTCATAACCAAGGATGGTTTGATACAAATTGTACTAAAGCATATACAAACTTAAAGGCGGCTTTACGTAAAACAGTGAGAGATCAGGAGTAAATTAGAGAGTGCAGGAAGACTTATAATCAGGCACGAAGATTACGAAGGAAGGAGCTAAAAGGGAAGGCATGGGCTACTCTCAATGAAGCCTCTCTGAGTAAAGACAGTGCTTCTTTTTGGCGGGCAGTAAATGCGCAGTTTTTTATAAGGCCCGATAATCCGACGATAGAAGCCGCAATAGATGAGAAGAAATGGGTTGACTTTTTCTCAAGCTTCTATAATTTCACAGGATGCCACTGTGAGGGAAACAGCTTGCACAAGTCAGCAGGGGGGAGGTCCCCAGGGTTTTTCATCAATTGATCTCCAATTTACACATGAGGAGATCATTGTGGCGATAAATGCTAGCAAGAGTGTGAAGGGCCCCGGCCCAGACGGGGTGCCAATTGACTTGTTTAAATCGAACCTTTCACTTTGGAACCCGCTGATAACAAGGGTTCTTCAAGCCTGCTTCATTAACATCTGGTCAGAGTCAATAATTGTACTGATTTTTAAAAAAAGAGATAGTGAGAATCCTGCCTGCTACCCCCTGATATCCAGGCTGGATTGTTTTAGATCAGCTTCAAACTTGGGAAGAGGAAACCAATATTTTAACAGACGTGCAATATGGTTTTAGGCAGGGATTGGGAACTACGGAAAAGGTTCTTAATCTTAGTAATTTAATAGGGAAGTATACTCAGGCCAAAGTAGGAAAATGTTATTTGTCTTTGACTGTGTTGTACACAGTAAATTATGGAACATTCTGGTGGATTTAAAGGTAGACCCACTTTTGGTTCAGTTCCTATGACAGCTGTATAGTGGGGCGACTGCTAAGCTTCGATACAGAACTAAAGGGGAATGCACTGCGTCGTTCAAAGTGGAGAATGGGGGTCAAACAGGGCTGCATCCTGGCGCCACTCTTGTTTACTCTTTATACAAACTCTTTGGAACAAGTGCTGGCAGAAAAGGCAAAGAAGCCTTTGTATATTAATAAACGCCCGATAGTCTCCCTTCTCTATACAGACGATGCAGTGCTGATGGGCCGTACTCCGTTGGGCCTACAAAATGCTCTCACCTCTTATACTACTCTTATGGATGATTTGGGTCTAAAACTGAACGCTAAAAAAACATATGTAATGACCTGTGGTAAAGGGAGACAGAAATGCAGGAGCTTACCACTTGAGGGAAGCTGGGTTGAATCCACTAATATGTTCACATATTTGGGTATTTTAATTGATTATACTGGCTCATGGAGCAAGGCCGTGAAAAGCAGGAGCCTTCTTTTCATGAAGTCAGCTGCTGCTGTGGTTAATTTTACTAAAAAGATGGGAAAAAGCCTCCTGAGATACTCCTTAAGATTTACCAGGCAAAATGTGTGAGCATTGCTACCTTTGGGGCAGGTGTGTGGGGTTTTTATTATTCATCTCCCATTCAACGTATTGAAAATGCTTTTTTAAGGTTTATTTTAGCTGTACCTGCTAATACTCCTGCTTTTAATTGCCATAGCAATATGGGCATTGCACGTATTGCTGATTTTATTTATTTATTTATTTATTTATTTAGAAAGTTTTATAGAGCGCGAACAAGATCCTAAACGGATATCAGAGCGCTATACAATCCGTAAGGTTACAATACAACAAATAGATGTTACACATAGCGCATAAACAGAGCATCTTGTGTAGGCAAAGCAGTAATCAACCTGAGGAAAAACAAAAAGTCTAGCTGCTTAGATGGTCTATTATGACCATCTTGCTAGGGACACGGATGAGATTGGAACCCAGGTGTCTATAATCCATAGTTAAGTGAATTTGGCCATGAGTATCGATTTTACCTCCATTTTGAAAGAAGCAGTGGAGGGGTTAAGTCTGGTTTCAGGAGGTAAGGCATTCCAGATTCTGGGAGCCATCCCGGAGAAGGATCTGTTACATGTTTTCTTCTTGTGGAACCTTTTTGGTTTCAGTAGTAGGTTATCCGCGCTTCTTGAGGATCTGATCCCGCCAGAGATCGTCAGTTTCTGTGCCAGATAAGAGGGTGCATTGTGGTGAAGGGCTTTGTGTGTCATACACGCTATTTTCAAATGAATTCTGGCTTCAAGGGGTAGCCAGTTCAAGGATTGTAGATCCGGGGTGATGTGGGAGTTTCTTTTGGAGCCAGTGATGAGTCTGGCTGCCGAATTGATGGAGGCTCTTAATGGTGCAGTTGAAACTTTGGGTAGGCCACAAAGAGAGATGATACCGTATTCCAGTCTTGGTATGACTAGTGCTTGTACTGCCTGTTTGAAGTCATTGGGTGGTAGGAAAGGTTTAAGTTTCCTTAGTGTATTTATCTGGAAGTTTGCTCCCTTTGTAACACTGCCGATGTGTTTTTGCATATTGAGGTTACTGTCAAGAATAATTCCGAGTGATTTTGCTGAGTCCACGATGGTAGGTTGAACTTTGAATGCTGTAAGATGTTTAATCCACTCTCGCATTTTGGGGACTTGGGCGGGTGGAGCTATAAGGAGGAATTCTGTTTTTAGGGCATTCAGTTTGAGATGGTTTTCTGCTAGCCAAGTTTGTGAATTCCTAAGCGATAGGTTAAGTGATTTGATGTCATCTAAGGAGTAGATCTTGAGGTATAGTTGTGTGTCGTCGGCGTACATGTGATATTGTACGTTAGATGCTTGTAGAACTTCGGTGAGTGGTTCCATGAAGAGATTAAACAGCGTTGGGGAGAGTGAGGACCCTTGTGGGACACCTAGAGTAACTGGTACTAGTTTGGAGAGGGAGTTATTGACTTTGAATTGTTGTGTCCGATTATGGAAGAATGAGGTAAACCAGTTTAGCACTGCACCTGAGAATCCCATTCTGTGTTCCAGGAGGTCTAATAGATTCTCGTGTTTTATCGTATCAAAAGCTGAGGATAGGTCTAGTAGAATGAGTAAGCAGGCTCCATTTTGATCCAGGATTTGTAGCGCATCATCAATTATGTGGGTCATGGCTGATTCAGTGCTATGACCTGCTCGGAAGCCTGATTAATGCTTGTTAAGGAGGTCAAAGTGATCAATATGCCTCGTCAGTTGGAGGTGAACACATTTTTCCAATAATTTGGCCAAGGTAGGGATTTTGGTGATAGGGCGGTAGTTGTTTAAGTCCATAGGGTCGGCCATGTGCTTCTTTAGGATGGGTGATACCTGGCCAGCTTTAAGCTGATGTTATTAAAGCCCACCCAGTGCTACACTGGCATAGAATATGGACTTCCAATTGCACAGTCTTGAATAAAGAAATAATTAGAAACTCAACGAAGCTAGATTATGCCACCAAGATTACTTGGCTGAAGTACATAAAAAATTTGTTTACGATCTTGGGCATTCAGAATATTATGACTGCCCAGAGACGATGAATTCCATCTCTAGGAAGAAATTTAAAATAAAATGTATTTGCCATTTGGAGTCAATTAGACTGTCTCGGGAACTGAATAAACCAAGAGTAGTACAGCATCAACTGATTTTAAGTACATGTGATGTACAACCATATCTTTCATGTAGCCTACGTGGATATGAAAGATATGTTTTAACCCGTTTTAGAATAGGGATTTTTCATCGACTAATTAGCTATCCAGAAATAAATAACTGGTCTAGAGATTTATGTTGTTGTCCCTGCGATGGTTTGTCACCACAATCAACAATTCATGCTGTTCTTTTTTGTAAGTTGTATATAAAGGAGAGATCAAGGTGGATTTTGCCTCATTTAAGAATGGGAGGATGGAGGCAATGTCGACCAGCCTTTCTGTATTTGCAACTGCTAGAGAGTGAATATTGTATCCGGGCTGTGGCTGGTTTCTTAAAAAACATACTTAGAGTGAGGAAAAGTATCAACACTATACCCGCTTAGAAAGTTGAAATCAATTAAAATAAGTGAGGGAAGGCGTTGCCTGTAATATTTAACTTACAATATGATCAGTTTTTTCTATTGTCCCTAGGACTATGTGCATTTCTTATATGGATAAATTTATAGAACATATGATGTATTTGTATTCTGGAATTGAAAAAGAAAAAAAAGTGTAACTACCTTTTTAACTATTTATGTCTGTTTTTATGATTTACTTGCTTGAAATCGAATAAAGCTTATTCTGTTTCTGAAAGACAATACACAGTAATATGAATCACACACAATAAGGGCGGGGAAATTCAGGATCCATATTTTCAAGAGCATGGAATAAAGCTTTCATATCAGCCAATAGCGCAGTACAGTCCCCAAGGGAATGGCTGCGAGTAGTTTATGGGTGAAAAACGCCATTTGACATAGTTCCAATGCGCAAATAGCGCATGCTGCAGAATACAGTTGCTTAGAACCTAGAGCAGGTTGAGCAGAACCATCGGTGTAAAGGTTTGTGCATTGATCAAGAGGCAAAACTGAAGAAGACGGTGAATAAAGGTATTCATATTGCAAAAATTCTCAAGTTTGCAAAGAAGGGTTGAAGACTAAATCTACATCCATGGCTGTTATGGACGTAGCCCATGGTATAGATCGGGAATGGAGGGCCTTTGCATTAGGAATACTTTCTTTTGTGATTGCCTTGAAAGCTGGCATAGGAAAAATGACAAGCATTGGCATAGCCAATCGGTCTTGCCTTTGGGACCTTATAAGTGTTTAGACATGCAACAGTTGATATTGTTGCACCAAGGATATTGTGCTGCATTAAATATAATATATGCAGATGCGAAGAATATAATACACTATTCTTTTTTTACCATTGTTCCGTGTGAGGAGGGACCATGATTCACAAGAGCGTCCCCTCCCCTCCCTCAGCAATCCTAATAAAGTTACATATTATTACCCTCTGCACTTCTTCATGCACAGGTTATACTATAGCGTTGTTTCGTGTTACTCTGGGGTAAGCCACCTCGCTGTGTCTGGAAATTGTAAATCTGTGAAATGTGTAACCCAAACGTGTAAATTCCAACATTGTGTGCATCTGGAGGGATCTGTGGCCCCTGTCCCACAATTATTGTGTAGCTAGGATCTCTATGTAAACACCGACGCACAAGTCCTGACAGGGCGAGCGTCTCGGAGCTCTGTCACTGAAAGTGCACATTAAGTGACCAGCACTTCAAATGGGCCGGTACCTGCGCGTGTTTAATTTGAAAGAGAGGGAGTACCGGCACTTTTCAGTAACAAGCAGTTACTCTAAAGAGTGAGTACCAGCAGTTCTGTATTTCCATTTAAAGCACTGTATTAGTTAGTGGGTGTGTGGCGCGGTGCAACAGGCAGCACCAAAGAGACAAACGCGAGTTGTGCCAGTAGGCGGAAGCACTGTAAATATAGACACCTGTCTCTAATATATCTCACATTTTAAGAGGAATCCGGGAAGAGGCTCGAACACACGCATAAGGTAGACTGATGTATGTATGCCCTTGTGTGCTGTAAGGTACACTAGTTACATGCAAATATATCAGTTAGCATTTGTTTTATGTAAAAATTTATGTATTTAGAATGTAATGAAATGCAATGTAACTAAGAGATATTTAGACACACACAGTGATGTGCAGTGTGTAATATGTAAATGTATTACCATTGTTCTATGAGGGAGGGACCTTAACTCTCCTGGGAGGAAGGCATGAGCTGGTGGCTCACCACGCCCTCCCCTCCCTCAACAACGGTTATGATTTTTCCGTATATTTGGTCTGCATTGTGGTTCGTAGTTTGGCCATGGCACTGTCGGATTACATCATTTGAATCTATGTTTCTTATTACACGACTTATGAGTAACATATTTATTGGGCCCATTGATTGTCGCTGGTGTGTTGTAAACCAGGGCTTTAAGTGGAATGAAAAAACTAGGGGGTGGGGGGATTCTAAAAGGGGTGTGGCCGGTGTGATTAGGGCGTGGCTTAAAAAGTAAGCTACAAATATGTGTTTAGCATAGTGTGCCGCCCGACTTGTAATTTGCTGCTTCTGTCATCGCATCCAGCTATATAATACGACAATTAAAATCCGACCCAATGATTGTTAGTTGCATAAGATAAATAAGCATCAACTATGGTTGGATATAATATTGAAAATGCTTCCGTTCTGAAATGATGAGGCTGTGAAAGAACTGTAACCAGTCTCTTTAAAGTTACATCAAAGGCAGTGAAGGGTGGTACCCTGCAGAGTTAAGATTTTTTTTTTTCTCATTCTGAGGGCAAAAATGCAGAGTAGGGACCCGTCTAAGCACCTGCTTTTCAGAACAGCCAGCGCTGAGCACCGGCAGGACCAGGCCCACTTAAAGCCCTGTTTGTAAACATATACAACTTTATGTATGAATGAATGCCCAGTTATTTACATCCATAGCCATGTTTGTGTGTGCGTGCTGTTTGTGTGTGTGTGTGTGTGTGTGCAGTCCCAGTAAAGTGTATAATGTTGTCCTCCTTTTGCCTTAGGCGGGGCTTTTCGACCACTATTGCAAACTGTTTACATCTATCTGCAGGTTGATAACTCGATCCGCAGAGAGCACAGATGTGCCCGGCTGCCTCGTGCCACACACGCGTTGACACATATGCAATGTGGCTCGCGCCTCGCGCGCAGATTGTCATCGTGCACATTTACTTCGCATCTTTATTCAGTGACTTCCGCTGCTCCCTTGTGGCTGCGGGTTTTGTAAGTACGCCATCTGGGACCCCCACACACACCCCCCAGGATAATTGTATTTGTTCTTAATCATTAGGGAAGTAACATTAATTCTAAATTTGATTTTCTTTTTTTTTTTATGAGAAAAGATTCATTGACAGTGGTAAAGAATAACATCGCGCTTCCAAAAAAGAAACCCAATGTAGCGTGCAGTTTGAGAGAATGTGTTTTTTGCGCAATGCCAGGAATTGCTTTTGCTGCACAGAAGCCATTTGATAGACCGCATGCACATTTAGACATGGCTTTAACAGACCGAAGCGTAACTGTTTTCTTTTGTTTACGTGCAAATGGTTTTCGTACGTGGAAATGATTTTCCTACGTGCAAATGTTTTTTTAAAAATTTATTTTCAACCAGAAAAGTGTAACATCTACAAAAATCACCTGTAGATACCTCCATAGGCTACGTTGTGTTTAGTTGATAACTTGCAAGAGCCTCGCGTGAACCTTGGGGGCGGGGGGGGCTTAAACACAGACACAAACACTTGCTCACAACCACACACCCTCTCAAACTTATAAAAAGACAGACATACACACACACACATGCTTACAATAACACCCTCGCGCTCATCACTACACACAGACGCACTCACAAATGCACACACCCCCTCACGCTCATCAACACACACCCAATCACACTGTTTCTGATTGTGCTGTGATTGAACTCGGTCCTCGGTCAGTCACACCTCGCGCAGACATCTTTTTTGACTCGCCATTGGACAAGGATGTCAATATCTGTGCACTTCAGAGTTTCGACGCCGCGGTTGAAACTGTCTAAGTGTCTGTTTCTGACCCCAGCTCGTCGCTCCCCGCAGTATGGTCTCTGGTTCTCTGGTACAGGGGCCACACACAGGGTCGGCTTGTGGGCCGGAATTGTGTGCGTGTGTGTGTGTGTGGGGGGGGGGGTGTATGATGTCTACTTAGTTGCAATATTCTCCCGTCATGGCCCAACTAAGTAATTGATCGCCACCGTCCGGTACACAGGTTTGTCTCACGCACAGATGGGATGGGCAGAGCGAGCACGGAGGCAACGACGCGGACAGACGGGGGCTGGAAGGGGTAGGGAGATTGTGGAATGAAGTGTATCTGAGAGAGAGAACGAGTAAGATAAAGTGAGAGAGAATTAAAGAGAGTTGAAGAGAGAAAGAGAAGCGAGAACAGAGGGAAGCGACGTGAGAGTGCTAAAAGGAGGTCGAGCTAAGGTGGAGTAACAACCAGAGCTGCAGACTTTGGAACTGAGGGAACCGGGTTAGAGTCTCACTGTCGGCTTAATATCTTGTGATTGATCATGGGCAAATCATGTAATCTCCCAGTGGCTTTAAAAAAAACAAGCACGCTCGGCAGAGAGGGGAGAGGGGCCTGCGAGATTCACTTGCGGGAGCGTGCGGCTGGCGCCACGATAATTGATAACATATGGCGCCAGCCGCTCGCTCCCGCAAGTGAATCTCCACATGTGCACGCGTTGCCATTGAAGGCAATGGAACGCGTGCACGTTTTTGGCCGCAAAGCTGTGCCGTTGACCAAAGGTCTCTCCTATTACCTTGTGCAAGATGGCTTTCTGTACAGCAGTTAGAATTTTTTCAGTAGAAGCAAAACTCATTTCTGCAGGGGAATATAGATGCAATTTATATGATATGGGTACCGTTTCACCTTCTTTAATGGTTACATATCTAAATACAATTCCACCCTGTAATGGCCAGATGGCCAAGTTAGGGGTGTTAACACCTGTATGTAGGCTATGTGTTTTAAGCAAATCAGATTAAAAAGATCTGAGTGTTACGATGTGTTCCGCTGTCCAGCAGGAAGTGGGAAAATTAGGACACATTAAGGCATAAAGCGCTTTAATGCATTGTGCATATTCAGGTATGTAATGTTATATGGCCATTAGGGTCATTGTCGACATTGCTAAGTTAGCATGAGCTCTGCTGCCATGATGCTGCTTTTGCACACATTACTACATGACTTTATTTTGCAAGACTCTGTTTTTGCCTTTCACATGAGAACTGTCTGCTTTCTGCATTCTCTGCCTGTTCCTGCAATTTAGTCTGAACACGATGTGTAAGGTCGATAAACAATGCCCCTTGTTGTTCTGTTCTGGTTAGTCCCCAGGACCTAGACAAAACATGCTAACACAGCTGCGCTGCTGAAAACTCATGCTTTGATATTATGGGGATGCATGTTGTTCTAAAAACACACTTGGAGAGGGTCCTTTCCAGGGAATAGAGCTCTGCTGTTCCTATGATGTAAAACTACTATCTAGACACTAAGGTATGGGGTATGCTGACAAAGCCGGGGATCTTCCTTTATATAATAGAACTTCTTCTTACCAAGGGGAGGGTGGTTAGGCCTTATAGTCCTTTTCCACTGTCTGTATACGGTGACATCCCCGTTTATAATCTAAGGTTTATGCATTTCAACGCTGGTAGTGGCTCGTATACTGCATTATAGAGCACAATAGTTAAAATAAACATTTTGAACTATAACAGTGACTCTGACAATTCTTATTGTGGACAAGTATGAGTGAGTGAGCGAAAGGGTGTGTCTTGTTACCGTGATTGCTGAGAGAGTCGGGAGTGTTGTTTTACGGGTTGTCTAATATTTGCAGCTTCATGACTATGTAGGAGAACGAATGAGACACTACAGCTAGTCAATCTGGGGATTTTGGGTACTTAGGTGGTAGGGAGGTTCAGCCCCTATACACTGAGGTCCTGTTTTCCTGTGCATGGTTCTGTGTATGTGCAGAATCCCCGCAACATGGCAGTCCCCAATGGTGGTGCTGATCTTATTGGGTCTCGCTGAGCCCAGCGCATGTGCTGGCTCGGAGAGACATTTAGTAGGTGAGTTTTCAAAGTGCTGCTGGCTGGCCTAGCGCTTGCTTTCACGCGAGAGTGCACACGCGCAGCTGCCATTTGTCTTTCACAGGTCATTAGCACCACTCGGCCACACGTCTTTCGCTTTGATCGCTATCAATGCTTGTTACTCCTGATGCGCGTGCTTGTTTATCTGGCTTGGCAAACTTGCGTCTTTTCCTCTCCCCTTCCGTGTGGTTCCCCCCTGCCTTTTCTTCCTCGCCTGGGCCTGTGACTGCCTTTCTTCCCGATCGCTCTTTGCATCTGTTCACTTTTTCATAAAAATCCTCTTTTCCTGCCTTGCGTCTCTGTGTGACTCACTACTTTACCTTGGCTTACTTCAGGTTCCCTGGTCATCGCATTCCCCTGTTGGATTCTCCTTCTTTCCCTCCTGCTTACATTCTCCTGATTATCACTCTCTCCCCACCCAGCCCTCTCATCCTGCCTCACCTCTGTGTGTCTTGCTGCCTGCCCTCGACTTCCTTTCTCTCCTGCCTCTGTGTTCTGCATCCCTCTTTTATTCACTTTTAATTTAATGTTTACTTCACGCACCCAAACACGTATGCTTTCACCCCGATACTGCTGCAAGCTTCTAATTTTCTTTGCAGTGTGGCGCGTTGTTTGTGCACTTTCCATCAGCAGTGCATATAACATTAAAATAACACTGAGTACAGGAAAGGTGTTCTTGAAAATGATTTCAATAGAGCTTTAAATGTTATATTGCTGCTCACAGCGCCATTTGTATTGCACAGACATCACTGAGCAATTCTTATACGGAGAAAATTCAGGTAAGAACATCAACCAGCGTTGTTTTACTATTTTGAAGCTAGCTACATTAATAAACAGGAGTGCAGCGTGTATATTTTGCAGACTGCATCACCTAAATGTATCAATGCGTATACCGGGTGACCGAGAGCCGATGATTTCATGTAATGTAACACATGGTGCCAGTGACACAGTACCTTGAGCAGTGGCTGTGGCAAGCACCCTTGCTTGCCTATTATTGCAAGAGGTGAAGGCACCCTACTCCTTCCACCACCTCCGCCTTCCTCAGTTAGCCTCTGACCTTCCGCCTTTCTTCTTTTCAGCGTCGGTCACTTTCCTGCCTTCTTCTATTCATCACCCAGGTGTGTCACTCCTAAACGGACTCTGTCTGCTAAGACTGGAGGACACTTACATGTGGAGCATTGTTATTTTGTGAAGGTGCTCCTCTCTTATTTGTTGTGCTTTCACAAGTGGGAGCCATGCCGCATTCATTGAATCTGTCCATTTAACAAGCTGACTTTAAAAGTGCTACTTAACTGCAGGTTTGTCATATGAGGGGGAGTATTTGGTTACCACATGGAAGAGTGAATTACAAGCCTGTGGCTACTGTGGATACCATATGGAATAGTGCATTACCAGCTTTCTGTTGCTTTTTAGGTTGAGCCTAGGCAGCCCATGCGCTGTCTCTCGACATGCTGTAGTCACTTAGGGTGCTGTTTTTGTTAAGTCTCCCGTTTGCTTTCAGTCCAGCATCTTATTGGCTTAAACAGCAAAGTATTTTTTTATTCACACACCTCCACATTTGACCTAAAAAAGGCTGTGCACTCAATCCTCCCCAGCCATATGGCAGTAGCTCGTTCAGTCCAAGTTTTTATTTTTGCATTCCGAATCCCTCCGTTTTTGAAGTATTTTTTTATCAGGGTATAAAACAAAGACTGCAAATTGCATAATTCAATGAGAAAACCTAGACTGGATGACCTACTCACTCATGGACACCAGGATACTCGGGAGCTCAAACGTTGTGTCAGCAGTGTTACTGTGCTAGAGATGTGCAGTGGGACAAGAGGGGATTTATAGCACACACCACAACAGTGTTTTAAGTTTTGATACACTAAGCACATTCTTATCTTTGATTTCAGTGTTAATTTGACATTATAGCCCCTGACAAATCATCTTGGTAATCTTTAACGATTTTCCTAATCAACATAAGCAACTGCATCAGTGAAAAAATGCTTTTTAAAGACAATATGAGCTGTATCTCAGGATCTAATTATAATTTTCTAAAATTGTTATTTTAAAATTCCTTGAGTAGTCCTCTCTTTGTAGATGGCATAACATACCTCATGCAGTCTTCAGCGGTGTCATTTTTATAAACATCACATTATTGATGGCGAAGAGAAGACTAGCAATTTGCTGGGGCAAACTGAACTTGCAGGTGAAGCAGCAATGGCTCACAGACCATGTATATTGCATAGATCAACTTGTAAAATACGTAGAGGAACTACCTGTAGCATCGCGGCCTAAAGATATATGGGCCCCTTTGACCACCTACCTGTTGACAGAGGAGGAAATACCATTTAAGTGACTATGCCCGTGCTTATATGAACCTATAATCATAGTTTAAATGGGTTGTGTTACTGTTAACCACTACGTCTGCAACATGGTAAACTTTGCAATGCTGTAGTTTATGCTTTGAAGAAGATTTATTTATTTTTTCGTAGTACTTCAGATTTATGTTGTAAACACACCAAAACTCGAATAAAACAAGCTTTGGCATAGCCAATAGGTCTCACTTTTGGGACCTTATAATTATTTAGTTATGCAGCACAATATCCTTGGTGCAACAACATCAACTGTTGCATGGCTAAACACTTATAAGGTCCCAAAGGCGAGACCTATTGGCTATGCCAATGCTTGTTTTTGTAGTTGAGGCTGATGCAGCGCACCGCTTCAAAGTGTTTTGTTTGTGGGTAAACTTACTGGTGGCGGATGGCACAGATAACTTCTTTCATGAGTATACTGCCACTGTGTTACCGTGGGATTATCGCCCTTAACGATCTCTTGAGGTTCCTTTAACTGCTTGGCAGCACACTATATGGTTTAATGGCACCCTTCCTCAGCCTATGACAGCATTCTGTTTGTGGCCCTTATCGATTGATGGGGCCACATGGCCCATTTTGGCTGGGTATACCCCACACCTAAATTATCTTAATGCTACAGTCTCAGAGCTACGTGTATTGCATACTTCGTTAATAAATATACATAGAGCTGTTATACAGTTCATGTCATGCAACATGCAGGTGGGACCACCTGGAGTTGCTGCACAACCACCGGGGCCCAGTGTTGTTGTTATCAGTCCTATAATGATTCATTCAGCGATGGGCAAGCATCCGCAGAATAATGACGAGCTTCCTTATTCGCTTGCAGAGGAATTTGGGCAACTCAAAGGTGTTTTTTCCCAATACGACACCTGTGGAGAAGCACAGGATACTGACTATGAGTTTACCTAAAGGCGTTGTTTCCGAACAGGCAGTTTGTAACACTTGGGGTAGAGTGTTTGCAGTGGTTTATTCAATGTGCTTTGCCACTCCCTGAATGACCGTTCTCCCTTCCGTGATAAAACGTGTTCAGGATGAACATGGGGCCGAAGCGGCCATGGAGTTGGGGATGAGACTGGTGGGGCGGTTCGACATTGTTTGCGATATGATCCTTTCTAATGTGAAGGGTGAAACTGTGAGCTTACAAGTGGCACAACGCTTAGAGGCTGATGCAGACAAACAGCACAAATTGCTGAAGATTATTGCTAAAGCTTATAAAACCTTAGGGCGCAATAGTCAGGGAATTAAACCTTTTACTCAAACGCGGTCTCAAAATCAAAAAAAAAAAATATGCCTCAGACGGTGCGAACGCTACTCCTAAACTGGACATGGGCAGTGACCCTGCTCGACAGCGCGGCGGAGGTTACCATATTGCGGGAGGCACTGCGTCCCTGTCTGGAGGCTAGAGCAACTGATACATTTATTGCAGTGGAAACAGCAGATACTCGAGTTGCACCCCCTGATAGACTTTATGAAATTGTCTTACAAATTGAAGGTGATATACAGCGTACAATTAGTGGTTTTCTGGGAAAATCTAACCTCATACGACATTTTGTTGGCAGAGGTGGATTGGTCTCCACTATTTGTACTGGCTGCCTCTTGAGGGGAAGACGGGATACTTCTGAGTATTTTACGTTACGTCCCTGAGGAATCTAAGCAGGCTTATGCATCAGACTGGGCTTTGGCCCTAGCCCCAGCAGTGTACCGCAATCAGGTGGGCTGGGACAGCTTCACCGGCCCATGAGATACCATTACGGTCTATGCCAAAGCCACAGCTGCAATATCCAATCAGAAGTGATGCTAAGGCTCCCATTTGTGACATTCTAACTTAGTTGGAATATCAAGGAGTAATTGAATCCTGTGTATCACCGATAAATAATAATCTTTTTCCCGTATCTAAACCGGATGGTTCATATCACATTGTGTTACATTATCAAAATTTGAATAGTCATTGCCGTTCCTTTACGGTACAGAACACACACAGCTGTATGCCAGTGAACAGCCTTATTCGTAAAAAATGTAAAACGACCCTGGATATATCCAAAGGTTTCTACAGTAATAACTTGGCTCCTGAGAGCCATGACTTGCCAGCGTTTACCGCCGTTGGAAATCAAAAAATTTACGGGCTTGGCTATGGGGAATAAGAACCGCTTTTGCTGCACATGTTGTGTCTTGTACAGCATAGATCCAGATACGTTCTCGTAAGAGATGATAGTTATCTGACGGACGACGAGCTGATACCACATCTTGTCCGTGTCGACCGCATCATTCTATCGTTTGCCGACTATGGATACAAATTAAATTTTGCTAAATCACACATCGCTCATTTTGCAGTGCGCTGTTTGGGCTACGAGCTCAATAATGAAGGTAGGGGTTTAGCTCCCCACTTTCTGGACAAATGTGCACAATTGCAACCTCATCTACACTGAAGAAGTTTCAGTCTTTACTGGGATTTTTGAATTTCAGGAGGACTTACATCCCTGATTATGCCCAGCGCATCAAACCGCTTTGTGTTGATACAACCAACATATTCTTCTGCCTACTGGCTTCCGCAACATACCTCTGTTCTGCAATCTTTGCAATCACACCTGCTTGCGACTAACTACTTGTTGACGCATGATAATTCCACGAACCCTGTAATACGTGTAGTGCCTGAAACAGTGGGTTTCACTTACTTGGCATTCACTGAGGGAGACACAGTACCTATAGCATACAAATCACATTTGTACATAGCAGCTGAAATGTGTTTCTCGAATGCTGGAAAGATTTTGACTGCGGTCCAAATGGCAATTCTAAAGGAACTCTCACTGGCGCAGAGGAAACGCATTCTCAGGGTTTTGCCTATCCCTGCTTTAGAAACAGTGATTACGGCAAGTGTACCAAACTCTAAGGCTTTGCATCCCCGTTGGATACAATGAGCTACTTTTTTGACATCGGCTGATGTCATGTTTATTTTCGATCCTGCACTTCAGACACAGGAGTTTTTACCGTATGAACATGTTCATCCTCCTCCATTGAGGTTACTTCTTTTGGATGAGTACAAATGTATCATTTATACTGACGGCTCTGCTCAACCGGCCATCTGGTCCAAACACGCTTATTCAGCAGCTTGCGCTATTGCGGCTGGTTCGATTGTGAATAGAGAATTTAAGTCAACCATTGTGCATACACTGTACGGTGCCATTGGCGGAGCTGCGTTCTCTTGTTCTAGTTCTCTAGTTTGCTGATCCTAATGTGAATACTCTTATTGTGTGCGATTCTTACTACTGTGTCCAGTCTTTTAATGACAACTTATTCTTCTGGTCTCAGAATGAATATCGAGACTCTAAAGGCAGCGCAATAAAGCATAAAACACGTTGGGTTTGAGTGGCAGAACTTAAAGAACGTCTGCCACTCACACAGGTTATACATACTTTTGGCCATCAGGTATGTGGGAGCACATGCTGTTGGTAATTCTTTGGCTGACGAGGCAGCCAAATCTGCGGTTGCCACCTGTTCTGTTGCAGCAGTTACAAGATCAATGACTAAAAGAGATAATGACATTTTGGCAGCTATAGCTGCTACGAAGGATGGAACTGCTTATCAGCAGGGCTTTCCTTCTAAGTATTCTTATCATATATCTCCCAAACAAGTTCCTTATGATACAATTCCGTAAGTTGGGGATCGGCTGATTCGCAACATGGACAGCAGGATTCCTTTGACAATAGCCACACATGAGGACATGGATTCTGCACATGCCAGAGTTACAGCAATGTTACTGGTGGCGTGGTTTATACAAACAAACCGGTAATTATGTGCTTTCTTGTGACATTTGTCAGCAAATCAAACCATCTACGGATTTACGACAACCACAAACACAGCTGTGTATTTCGAATCACTCGCTTGGCTGTGTATATCTTGATCACTGCGGTCCATTGACTTCTGATACTGCATATAAATATATTTTTGTTGAAGTTGATTTGTGCACTAGATTCCTATAGGTTTGGCCACAACGCAGCGCTGACGCTCGAAATGTCATTGGAGATTTCCGTGTCTTTGTTGGGATTTTTGCCTGTGGCACCTTCCATTCTGACCAAGGTCCAGCGTTCGCCTCGAAGGCATACAAGGACGCGATGAAGTCGATGGGTATGCTGGTGCAGTTTTCGTCTCAAAACAGGCCTGAGGGCGATTCTATAGTAGAACAAATGAACCGTGACTTAAAGCAATCTTTGACAGCTAGAGTCTTAGGTACTGTCAGGAACTGGCTGGCCCATTTGTATGAAGGTCAACGTGCACTTAATCTCCCTAGAAGATCTCTGGGTGGGCGGACCCCATACAAAATGTTCTTTGACATTAAAATGTTTGTTCCAGACCTTGATGGTCTAGACGTTGTGGCGGCTGCCGCAACCTTTGACGTAGATAACCATTCTACTAGGTTACAGGACCTACAAAAGACCCATGACAGCTACACAACTGAACATTTGCCCTCTTCCAATGACACAGTAATGCTTATTCTGGTCGTCGTTGGCTTCCTAAGATTGGACATCTGGTACGAGAAAAGCTGGAGAACAAAAAAGAATTTGGTCCCTCTTATCGTGCACCGGTCCCAGTACTTGGATTGAAGGGTGCTCGTACAGTAATACTACTACCTTTTCCTTGTCGCAAAGAAAACAGATACATTTCAGTGCACAATGTCTAACTACACCATCCGGCTGATTCTGAAAAGTGTAACTCCTGCAGTTTCCTGCAACGCTATCTCTTTGAATCTGGTGCATTAGGCCTCTTTGTCTAATCCCCGTATTGTTGAGGGTGAGATGGAAACTACTATTGACCTTTTGCTTGTTCTGCCTCCATCTTCTTCCAACGCAGAAGTAGAGTATATTTATCCTGCGGATGAGACCCATATTGAAGTCCCGCTTAGTCCTCGACAACATCAAGCTACCCTACCACCGTTAATGAACATGGGTGCTAGTGGTTATTTTGGGGACCGTCTGAGCTTCTCTTATGACTCTTCCTTCTCGTCTTCCACTTTGGCACTTCCACTGACAAAAACAAGTATTTTCATCTCTTGGTTCAAAAAGACTTACCTGGTCCCACCCTGGACCTACATCTGGTTGGTACTTAACCTGATTTTCCTCTTCATGTCAATTGGATTTGTAACAGTATTTTTCCTGCTCCTTAATGGTCCTTATTTGCCTGAACACTCTGTTGTGAAGTTGGGCGACGGAACTCTGGCTCCCCATACATCGTCCCATATAATGAAACATGATCAAACTCTTAGGAACATTTCAGCTTTCCGGGTTGCAGATGGCATCGTTTGGGATAAAGTAGCATACGAAATTCACAGGCTGACGGAAGTCCTCAAGATACTATACGTGTTTTGCGTTTCATTAGGAGATGTGGTAACACCGGATATACACTCCGATGATTGGGATATACAAGCAGTACATTCTTTTTTCCTGATTTGAAGTATTATGCTGCTTTATATGCTGAAGATTTATATTTAATTCTGCCAATAATGCTGATTTATTCTGTTATCAACACTATGGACATAATTTCTTACACAAAACAAACACGTTAAGACCTGTTTTTAATTACACGCAATGGGTACATTGTCCAACTCCCTTACAGGGGAGTTCTAAAACCCTTAGGGTTAAGTTCACCTATTTCACTGATTTATAACACGTCCAATCCAGAATCCTATTTCTTTAAATTGCAGTTGTCGTCTCAATCTAAATTTATATTCTGACCCATACAAAATTAATCTATTCCAAATCCTTTAGAACTGAATTGGCCATACAGGGTTATGATCACTGGAGAGATACCATTGATTTGAAATCCATTTGGGACACTAAGGCTTGGTAGGTTCAGGGAACAAAAGCTTGCATCGTGCCTGCCTAATTTCTACTCAAATTTTATTTTTAAATGATACAGTGCACCAAACTACTTGTTTTGGTCTGGCAACTGCCAAAAATTTAAATATCCCATCCATTCCATCATTGGCTGAATATGATAATTGGCGTATACACACAAATTATACGATCGATGTATTACATGCTCTGTTTCAAAATGACACTTTCATTGTCTCTGATGTTGACCCGTTTGGATGGTTGTTGTGGCAAACCAATTCAAATGCATGTCAGCTGTGTTTTTATAATGCAACGCCTGGTTTCACACAAACTAGACCAGATCCTCGTTATCCACATTCACATTTGGTCACCACATATTCGGTGGGAAAAGTGTGCCAACAAGGGTTGTAACACTCCACTGTGTCGTCAGTAAAACAACACCTGTCACTCTTGTCGAGCGAAATCAATTTGGCTGATTTTATCTTGGGTCCTAGGATTCCTAGAACAAAGAGATTCATCTATGCAGCTTGCAATGAAGTATGGAAACTTTCGCAGATGGAAGCAGCGTTCTGTCTGCACCAAATTGACAAAGCAAATTTAGAAAAAGTTCTTGCAGTAGTCGACAATAGCATAAATACACGGTCTTCCCGCATTTATACCTTGGATAATATTGTTTCATCTGTTATTGATCTTGTTCAGAGTGACGCATCTGTGTTATATCATGGTCAAAATCAATTACAATCTGTGATTCAGTGCATGGATGTTACAGACTCTCAAAATGGGATAAGTACCTTGGTATTATTTGAATGCTTCTGCTTTGGTTTTACAATTTAATTTAACCTATAAACCGAGAAGTATGTCCATGAAAGATATACATACATGTTGGTACACATTGAATGACTAGAACCCTTGCCATTCTGTGTGGCATAGACAGATTCAGCTGTATGGTTAATTCATAGTGTTATCTCTCTCAATTTTTTGCTGTTTCAATTTAAATCTTGCATGAAACATTTTCTAATTGGCCTCTTTGAACACCTGGGTAGTACGTTCTCCATGAATTAATGTCCCTACCGTTCACCTACACATGGCAACAGGAGGATAAGGAAGTTTTCCTAACAGGGGAGGAGTGCGATTCCACAGTAGGACATTCCTTAGTTTGTAAACTCTTTAATTTGCACAGCGCTTGTAATGTATCCACGCCTAATCTTGCTTGTTTTTGTAAAGGAACTGCCATTCCAGCAATAATTCTTACATTAGCATTGCTTTCTAACGGCAGTTATCTTATTTTGAATAACGACTGCTGTGGTTTTTGGGCAAGAATCCCGTATATAGTAACAGTTTCACAAAGTGTTACTTGTTGTAGCAATGTGCTTTTTCCACCCTCGCATGGGAAAGTAGATAGTTCCATTTGGCCTTCCATTCCAACTTTGAAAACGGATTTCAACAAATTAATCAGACTCAAAGTGCTATTGTTTCAACATGAAGTAGCTCTCACTTCGGCTCGAGAGACCTTTGAATTGGGTGGCTAGAACATCCAGTGAGATTCAGTCACTTCTGAACATGAATCTCCCACTGCATTTTGGGTGAATGATGCATCAAATATTTAATGCGTCTTACACAAAAGGCCTTGTTCATTTTTATTTTAACTTGTGCGATCCGGCCTTGTGACTTCATTTCATACGATATTTTGAGTAATACCGGCCTTTATTCATTCTATTTTTCCAGCGCCTTTGGAGGATTACCATTAATCCTAGCACTGGCCGGTGGCGTTCTGATTCTTCTGCTCTTGTTAAGCAATGACTGCCCAGCATGTGGAAATGCACTGACCCGGCAAATTGCAACTGTACCGTGACCGAATGCAACAACTTTTTGGATGCTTACCATTAGCGACTGACACTTAGCGTAAGTTATGGACTAACTTTTCGCTTTGCCCACTCCACTAGCGTGCAACCTGTCTTCTACTGTCAGCGATGCCCTTTCTATTGGGCTTTGGATTTATGCCTCTCCAATACGTCCTGTTCAGACCCAGATTATAACCAGTTAATAGGTCCCTTAGTGGCCCATGAGCAGGCCTGTTCTGGGGATGGCCGTATGGCACGTGCGGCTGCGCTTAGAGGCATGGCTGAGTGGAATATCTGTGTGGCTGCGCAGAACCTCTTGTGACAGAGTTTCATCGAATATCACGCAAGTTTCCCTGATATGCTCTTGGAAGCATCGGATTATGAGGAGCATGTCTGTTCTTTCGGCCTACTTAATTGGATGGCATCCCTTTTTTATGATAACGATAGGGATGGCCTTTTGGAACAAATTACATTCTTAAGTTCACGTACTTTGTTGGATTTGCAACCTCCATATGAATCACGTTTTCCGTGAGACTATAAAATTAAACGACATACAAATTTTAGTTTTACAATTTGGTTTTTTAAAGCTCTTTTGGACTCTGCTTACCTTTGAACGCTGTTCGGGTCTTTTGTCTATATACTACGACCTTACCAAGGGAATGTGCTATATGGCCATAAGGGTCATTGTCAACATTGCTAAGTTAGCATGAGCTCTGCTGCCATGATGCTGCTTTTGTGCACGTTACTACATGACTTTATTTTGCAAGACTCTGTTTATGCCTTTAACATGAGAACTTTCTGCGTTCTCTGCCTGTAGTTTTAATCTGAATACGATGTGTAAGGTCGATAAACAATGCCCCTTGTTGTTCTGTTCTGGTCAGTCCCCAGCACCTATAAAAAACATGCTTACACAGCTGTGCTGCTGAAAACTCATGCTTTGATATTATGGGAATGCATGTTGTTATAAAAACACACTTTGAGAGGGACCTTTCCAGGGAGAAGAGCTATGATGTAAAACTACCATCTAGACACTAAGGTATGGGGTCTGCTGACAAAGCCCAGAGATCTTCCTATATATATAAAAACTTCTTCTTACCAAGGGGAGGGTGGTTAGGCCTTACCATCCTTTTCCACTGTCTGTATACGATGACATCCCCCTTTATAATCTATGGAATTGCAACAATGCTAACTGTTTTAGGTTTATGCATTTCGCTGCTGGTAGTGGCTCGTATACTGCACTATAGGGCATGATAGTTAAAATAAACATTTTGAACTATAACAGTGCCTCTGACAATTCTTATTGTGGACAAGTACGAGTGAGTGAGCGAAAGGGTGTGTTTTGCTACCACGATTCCTGAGAGAGTCGGGAGTGTTGTGTTCTCGGGTGTCTAATCATTTGTAGCTTCATGATTATGTAGGAGAACGAATGAGACACTATAGCTAGTCGGTTTGGGGATTTTGGCTACTAAGGTGGTAGGAAGGTTCGGCCCCTATACACTGAGGTCCTGTTTTCCTACGCATAGTTATGTGTATGTGCAGAATCCCTGCAACAGTATGTCCTGCCAAAATTCAAAAATCTCATAAGAGACTTGCATTTTTTTTAAGTGTGCATGGAGGCGTCAATTGAGCACACTTTTCCAGAAAATGAGGGGAAAGACTTTTCCTCTCATTTTTGAGTTCATATCCTTAGAAAAGGACACTGAAAAAAGCTATGTAAGATTTTTTTAAAGTTACATTTGTAACAGAGTTCGGCAAATAACGAAATTATGTGATACTCTTGCTAATTGGCGTTTCAATTCATTGTCTGTGAGATAGATATCCTCAACATAGGAAAGCGCATCATGGTCGATCTCGTGGATAAACACAGTGCATGCCACAAAGACTCCTGGCCTGTTCTTGTAGCCTATAAAAAGAGCTCGCTAGTTAGCCTCTCTATTTCCCCATTTCTTATTTTCCTCATCTAGAGTATTTATTGTTGCTGGTGATTATAGAGAGGGTGTTCTCGGGCGTGGCTGGACTACATAAGATGGCAGTCACTCTTTGCTAGAGCTCTGCCACCACCATCCCTAACATCCACCACAGTCTCATTTCTGGGCTTGGCGGCGGCAGGAATTATGATGGAATGCGTCACCTAGTGTAGCAGGCTTGCTAATTCCCTTGATGATGATGGCGCAGCCCTCCTGAGTCGGTGGGAGCTGCCGTGGCTGCAGCCTGCACTCGGAGCCCCACATTGAGTGGCCTAATGCCGGGCTGCTCCTCTCAGAGATGGACTAGGCCCTCCTGGAGGCCAAAATGGACTGGTGCATGGTGGAGTCCCTCACCTTTTTCCCACTCCTGTGCTGGTGCTGGACCCATCCGCAGTGAAGTCAGAGCATGGAACAGGAGGAGCGGGGATTATTCTGGAGCCCTGGGGTGCAGCACAGCCTGAGGAGACTTATCCGAGTGGTGCCGGTGGCTGCCGGAGTGACATGGCCCTCCTCCCACTGGGCCCAATGGGACGCCCAGTATGGGGACGTGATGGGCCTGCATTCCACCCCTCCCTTCATCCTCCACCCTGACCTGAACAAGAGGGGAGCAGCGGCACCGCGAGGCAGGATCTGGTGGTGTTCTAAGAGATGGCCTGGTGTGCTTAGCCAGGGCGGATTGGGCCCTGGCTGGCGCTGAGTTGGGCCGACCCCACACTGAGACTGCAGCAGACCTGAGGGCACAATGGGAAGCCTCACATGGTACTGTGATGGGGGCCCTGTGATTAGCGAGCGAGGAGGGAGTCCTGCTGCGGGCCTAGCAGTGGCAAGTATCAGGTTCACAGAGACTCTCACAGCAAGGAGGGACTCATGAGTTGTGTCTCCTCTTTCTCCCTCTCTAATGAAGAATACTCAAAGGGGTTGTTCCAGGTAAGGTTTATTCTTCAGGTAGTAACAGCGCATCGGGTACGAGGTGGACAACGTAGTAACCACAGCATGTCGACGCCCACTCAATTCTCAACTGACAGGCTTTCAGCTGGCGTTCTAGAACGCCAGCTGATACGTCATAACATCAGTGGCACTCGCGGGGGTACGTGTGCCCAGGTGGTGGGAGATGGGAGGGGAGGAAGAGAGAGAGAGAGAGAAGGAATACATTACAACACATCTCCTTCCTAAGGGCGAGGATGTAAGAAGGGGAAAAAAGACAACACAGATGAAGGCGGTTTAGCAAAAATACAACCTTAGTATAAAGAAAAATGTTGTATTAAATTTGGTAACCAAGCAGGCAGTGGTGCCTAGTGACCATTTGTTAATAACACTCGAAGTCCTTAAACCGACATGGTTTGGCTATTGCACGTCCAGTCCTGGTTGTGCTGATTTCTCTATTGGTCTTGTTTACCCCAGAAGTGTCGCGAGCATCGGGCGGACTCGCTGTGGCATGACTCTGAGCCTCCCTCACACCTACATCACTGTTCACATCACTCTCGACTGGGGTTGCTACAGCGGATGCCACATCCACACCTTGGGTCTGGTCATACCCACCGTGGGTGTCTACGTCCGAATCCTAATCATACACATTACCCATACTCATTTTTCTGTGCACATCATCCTCCTCATGTACTGGGTCAGCGTCTGCATAGCTTTCATCCAACCGCACGCTCTCCCTCTTACTCCTAGAGAGTGCCGAAAAGTGCCAGACCTTACCGTCGCTCAGCAAGGCTGAATTGCACAAAATTTCCTTTACCTCTAAGGGGTGGGTGTAGTGACTCTGCCCTTTCTCTATGAACCCTGTGCATCTTACTCTGACCATGTCACCTACCTCCAGGGACACTGGTTTGCATTTGTGTTGAGAATCGTGATGTTCCTTGCTACTTTCTTGTGACCGTAACAAGTTCTCTTTCACAGTGTCCGGGGACCATTCAGCCCTCTTGGCCATTTCCAGCCATTCAACATTGTCTTTGCACATGGGTGTTCTACCTCTCATTAAGACGAAGGGACTCGAGCCTGTGCATTCATTTGGAGTCACTCTGTACACTCACACCATTTTGAACAATTCGTTTTTCCAAGCTAAACCATTATTGTTTGCCAGCTGCACTATGCCCTTGATGACACGGTTGAACCGTTCCACCGCACCATTACCGGCAGGGTGGTACACCAAGGTTTTTTTGTGAGTTAAGCCATTCCTATCCATATACCTTTTCAAGTTGTCAGCCATGAATTGGGGTCGGTTGTCAATTATGATGGACTTTAGTAAACCCTCCCTTATGAAAATCTCATCGAAGAATTTGGTGATGCTGCCTGAATCGGTTTTGTGGAGTATGCCCACCGCGGGCCATTTGGAGAAATGATCTACCACCACCACAATGTACACCTGTTCATCCTGCTCTCTTATGGGTCCCATTATATCGATGCCAATTCTCTCCCAGGGCATTTCCGGGCTAGACGGGGGGGTGTAACATGGGTCTGAAAGGTGCCTGAGACTTATCTGAATTCTCACATTTCATGCAATCCCTCACCTTTCTCTCAATGGCAATGTCACATCCAGGCCACTAGTACCCTAGCTTGACCCTGCCCTTTGTTTTGCTTATTCCCAAATGCCCTTCGTGGCAAATCTCTAAGATTTTTCGTCTTAAATTTTCAGGGGGTACTACCTTGCCTTGTCTCAACACTAGGCTTCCTTCCCCATGACAATTTGTTTCTGAGTTCCCAAAAGAGTCTGAGTTCCTTGCGGACCTTTCTCTTTTCTGGCCAACTGCCCTGTATCATTTTGCCTACTTTTTGCAATATGTCATCATCACTTTGTGCCTTCATCCATTCATCCTTTGAAATCCCCTGGAACTCCTCAATGACATTGGCCACGCAAACCTCCTCACCCACATCCTCAACACATTCATCCATGGGGAGGTGCAGGCGGCTATGGAAATCCGCAACTACATTCTTGGTGCCTGGGACAGACTGCACATAGTAATTGAAATCCAACAACCTCACCGACATGCGTGCCAATCTGGGCGAGGCTGCACACAACCCTTTGGTGGTTAACACTTTTGTAAGCGGCTTGTGGTCACTTCTCAACAACACTTTCTTGCCCCATAGGAATTGGCGAAAGTGCTCCAGACCTCACATGAAAGCGAGAGCCTCACGCTCGATCACAGAGTATTTCTCCTCCGTGGGAGTCAACGAGCATGAAGCAAACGCAATCGTGTCTTCATTGCAGTTCATGTTCCTCTGGGTGAGTACCGCCCCAATGCTACTCCCGCTAGCATCTGTGGTGACTTTGCTTGGCAGGTTGGAATCAAATCCCTGTAAGGCAGGGGTGTTGCAAATATTCTCCTTGAGAGAAACAAAAACTCTTTGACATTCAAGGGTCCTTTCAAATGTGTTCCTACTTTTTATCAATTGTCTGATATCCTACATCTTAGTTGAAAAATTCTTCACAAACTTGGAATAAAATTCCACCAACCCCAAGAATGCACATACCTCTTCTTTGTTTTCAGGCACAGGAGCTTCTCTTGTGGCACCCAACAATCTGTTTTGGGTCTGATGCCATCTTGTGTGATCTCGTGGCCTAAGTATGTCACCTGTTTCTGTGCAAACTTGCACTTCTTGTAGTCCGCTGTCAAACCTTTTTCCTGCAATTTGCGCAACACATTACATAAATTAAGGTCATGCTCCTCTTTACTCCTACCCATCACCAAAATGTCATCTTGAAAGATGAGCAGACTCTCAAAACCCTTGAATAGTACATGCATGAGCCTCTGAAACATAGCGACTGCTGATGCCAGCCCAAAGGGAACTCTTATAAATCTGTAACACCCAAAAGGTGTTATGAACGTTGTTAGTGCTCTGCTTTCAGGGTGTAAGGATGCCTGGTGGAAGGCAGCCGTGAGGTTGATGGTGGAGAACCATTGCATGTGTTTCGTGCGAGCCAACATCTCATTGATCTTGGGCAGGGGATTCTGATCCACTTGGATGCTCTGATTGAGATCGCGCAAATCAATGCACAGTCTTAATTTTCCATTGGCCTTTCTTACTACAAGCAATGGGGAAACACATTCAGAGGATTCAGTGGTTTCTATGATCCCAGCTTTGAGCAACGCTTTAAGTTGTGTTCTTACTTCCTCTTTCATTGTAAACGGTATGTTCCTTACTTTGTGTATGCATGGTTTAGCATCTGCCTTAAGTAGAATTCTATGCTTAAACCCTTTGAGTTTTTTCCAATGCGACTGTTAAAAATCTCGGGGAATTTCTTGGACATGAGTATGCCTGGGTTATCTTCTGCCTGTGTGAGAAGTACTGGTTCCAGGCTGTTGGGATCGAGGTTGATACCCAACTTCCCTTGATCCCTCCACCCCAAGACCGAGGGATCCGTGACAGGCACATACAATTTGCATAGGTTGTCTGGTTTTTAAAAGCAAATTTCAATTTCCTGTAGCCTAAAATCTCAATGGGTTGTCCAGTGAATGTTTTTAAGGACACATCCGATTGGGTTAAGTCGTGGCCCAAAGTGAATGCGAACTTTTCATTCCACACATCCTCATTAACAATGGTGTATGGGGATCCTGAATCCACCACTATTTCTATATCCTCTCCACCTATAGCCATGTTGCATATGGGTTTCTTCCTTTTCCCATCACCTGTGTCTATGTTAAGCACTTCGGGTTCAACCACATTGAGCACATACATGATAATGTCAGTCGTCGGAAAAGTCCGAATCATCCTCCTCCTTCTGCACCACTAATTTGGCTCTGTTGTTATCCTTCTTCCTTCTGCAAACCTTAGTGAAGTGCCCTATAATGCCACAATTGCTACATTTTTGCGTGCATACGGGACACCTTTTGTCATCCGCTAAATGCTCAGTACTACCACGTCTGTAGCACTTCTTCTGTGGCGATGCCTTTGTGAAGTTCTGGAGCTTCGACGCCTCTGTATTTCTCCACTTGTAGTTGGGCGTAGGTTGAGATCGATGCTTCCCTCCACTTATTCTCGCCACTGTTGTAGGTTCCTCTTGCTTGGATTTGCTCTCGGCCATTACTGCTTTGGCACACCTACCCGTTAATTCGGCTCTCTTAACTATATCCTATAGGGGCTTTTCCCCCTTGAGCCACAATGAATCTTGGATGGCAGGATTTGCTAAGCACATGACAATCTGATCCTGTATGAGATCATCATGCAGTTCTCCCCATCGACACGTTAGAGCCAAATTCTTGAGAACAGCAACATAATCCTCTATTGACTCATCCTTACCTTGTTTCCTGTGGTAGAACCTGTACCTATCTACTGCAACACAAACAGTTGGCTCGTAGTAATTGCCTAAATCTTCCAATGCGTTCAAATACACATCCCCCTGATCACCTGAGCGTTTTTTCTTATTTATGCGATTATAAAATTTGAGCCCCACAGCTCCCAAACAGTGCAACAATATTTTCTTTTTCTTCTCAGGAGTTACATCGTCGTCCTCATCATCAAATGTAGATATATAATTGGTGAAATATTCCCGCCACACCTCCCATTTCAATGCAGGTTCCCCAGCAGCAGGTAGAAATGCTTGTGGTGGAGACAAATTAAACACATTGCCTGAAGCAATGGTGGGTGGGAACGTGCACTGGAGGTTAATGCCCCAAGTGAGGAATCTAGTGCCAACAGGAAACGGGTAACCCCTGGGAAATGCTGGCAAACTCTGAACAAAATACGCTGGTGCACTGGGAGGTAATGCCCCATGTGAAGAATATAGGGTACTGGGAGACAGATAACACAGGGGAAGATGCTGGCAAAATACGCTGGCAGAAAGGAGACGGACCGTAAATGGCCGATCATAATTTGTTGCGCAAACTGTAAGTGTGAAGCCAGAAATAGGCGTTGTGTCAGCGCGGCAGTGATTCCCTCAGCCGCTAGATGGCATCTGGATTCTTAAATTGCTGAGTATGACGCGGCAGTTGCGGAGAAGTGAACGCGACTGAAACAGCGGAGGGAAATTCCTGTCAGGGGCACCACTGAATGCTTGTGTGGCGCTCAGCCACCCCAGGAAGTTCGCAAGCCCAGCAGCGTTTGAACACACTTTAGTCAGCTGAGGCGAAATTGTGTCAGGCAGTGCACAGATCAAGCAGCGTTGGGCCAGGCAGACAGCCTAGGTGGAATTCCTTTAAGGCGCACCGAGGCGTGTGGCGGCGTCAGATGGGTGGCAAACTGGCAATGCTGGCACAAACTGACACAGCAGTACGGAGGCGGCCTGCATAGGGGGGCGTTAAATGATGCTCCCAACAGGGTGTGAGGCACACAAGCTGGCCACCGGAAACGCGCAGGAAGCGCCGATGCCCCTGCTACCCCCCAGAGGTGGGAGAGTAGTGCCGGAGCGCCGACGTGGAAACACTCACATGGGTGCCAGTCGCCGCCTTTGCAGGGAAGCTGAGAGAAGTATCCAGTGTGAAACGGTGTCTATCGGGGAGGAACTGGAACCCACAGCGGTGGGGCGTTGAAGCGGGTGTAATGGAAGAAAGTACCTCACCCAAGACGTCCACAGCTGGTCCGGCCCGGAGACGCTTCCTAAGTTGAGTGCAGGAAACTCCTTGAAGTCCGGTTAAGTAAGTGCCACTTCATGCGTAGGTTCTCTGATGTGCTGTGCTCGTCGCCATTCCAATGAAGAATACACAGAGGGGTTGTTCCAGGTAAGATTTATTCTTCAGGTAGTAACAGCACATCAGGTACGAGGCGGACAACGTAGTAACCACAGCGTGTCGACGCCCACTCAATTCTCAACTGACAGGCTTTTAGCTGGTGTTCTAGAACGCCAGCTGATACGTCATAACATCAGTGGCACACGTGGGGGTACGGGTGCCCAGGTGGTGGGAGAGGGGAGGGAGTGAGATAGTGAGAAGGAATACATTACAACACCATCCCCACTACTGGACATAACTGTGGCCTTTCATAGAGGCACCTAAGTCCATGCATTCTGGTGAGCCAAACCACACCACTGATGTCCACCGCCTGCAGCTGTCCTAAATGGAAACGACTAGCCTCTGCACTACTGAGTAGGCTTAATCCATCCCCTCTGGGTGCACACCCCCTCTGAGGGACTGCAGCACAGTCGGCTACAGCGAGAGGCCAGGGAGCCCTCTTTTCTGCCTTTTATCCCTGGTCACCAAGCCCCAGACTTTGTGGGCCACCTTCTCAGCCTATGCACAGCCCTCACATGCCTGGGTAATGAAGACTGGAGGCCACATACGACTGGGGGCCATCACTGCCTGCTCACTGCTGGCATCAAGGACCCTGAGGCTGTGGGGTTGAGCTCTGGCCCTTCCCAGGGGCGAGTTTGACGTTGACAGCCTTACCTCCCTTCTGATCCCTGTGACTGACCCCCACTCCTGGGGCTCCCAAGTCCCTGGCAATGGGCTACTAGGCGACTGACTGTGCCTACTCAGGCGCCCAGTGTGACTGACCCACTGATATCAGTACCGGACACTCCTTTGCTAGGAGAATCTCTGTGCCTTCCAGCTCCCTTGGATGATAAACTGGACAACGTCCTAGTGGCCATAAAAAGCTCACATATCTCTTTGGAAACCAAAATTGGCTCTTTGGAGCTGGGATTCCTATGTGACGACCACTGCAATCTCAAAGACAGGGTTGCTACTGGAGAGAATGCCCTCACTGTGCTGCAGCTACATTCTACAGCTAACCAGCTTGCCATCCAGGACCTCCAGGAAAGAGTGTGGCTACTAGAGGAAAGAGCAGAGGGTGCTGAAGGGCACTCTCTAAGGAGTTATATCCTGGGCCTGCTAGAGGGGATTAAGGGCCACGATCCATTGGCATTCCTGGAGAACCGTTTCAAGTCCTTTGTATCCCCCATCTGAATTTGTCGTTCTTCTCGCTGGAAACAGCCCATAAGGTGCCTGTCCTGGGGGCCCTGCTGTGCCCATTGCTAGCCAAACTTCTTCACTTTAAAGATGAAGACACCATCCTGAAGGCTGCCGCACTGACTGGGCCACTGACATTCGAGGCTAAGACCGTAATGTTATTTCCAGACTACACTCGGGTGGTGCAACGTCATTGTGCCTCCTTCTTTGGGGGTGAAAAAAATGGCTCCTACAACTGGACGTCCAATACTTCCTGCTGCATCTGGTACGCCTCCATGTCCTCCGAGAAGGCAAATCCCTCTTCTTCACCAATCCCACGGAGGCCTGGGACTGGGCCGATGGCCACCAAGGTGGGGCACAGGCTGGGTCTACAGGAGAATCTCCCCGCCCCTCTTTAAAGGGGCACAGGCAACACAGTAGGCCCCAGCTGGACCCTTCTCTGATCTCCCCACCTATCAAGTCACCAGCCCTGGAGCAAACATTGAAAAGCTCCATTAGGCTCTCCGGGCGGCGCGGTATCTGGGGGATTTGCTGGCAGTGGTTAAGGGGCCCACACATCTCCTTAGACGACTACTCAGCCCTGATGGACAACTCACACTGGGGCTCTTGGTGCCCGCTGGTGGTGACTCCTCAGACTGCTGAAGACAAAGCATTTGCCACCAGAGACTGACCATAGGACACATTTGCACTTGCACTTGACCCTGCAATTCAGCGTTTGTCCACCGCCATGGCGGTATCCCGCTGCCTAGAGACTAAGATACTTTGGGCCTCCAACGCAGGTGGGCAGAGATGTTGCCCCAGCCCACCACTGTGCAGACAAGCTCAGCTTCATCAGAGGTTGACATTCAGGGCTGCTCTGTGCTAATCCTTTGATCCCCACTGTTCAACCACCACCCCATTTTACACAATGGTTTGACATTCTAGTCAATTTCAGGGTGTCGCTGGTTTGGGTAGTGCTAGAAGGTGGTTCTGACACTATGGGCCGCCCGGATTTTTCGCTTTTTGAACTTAGGATGGAAGAGACATGCCAGGGAAAGTCAGTGTGTTTTACTGTGTTTTCACTTCCTCATCCCCCTATGGGAATGTGGAGCCAGGGGCTAGATTAACTTCAATTAGGCCTACAGATTCCAGACACGCACTTAAGTCCAATGTAGCAAATGTAAAAATAAGTATTCTGCAGAGTCCAATGTCATATTTGTACTGCTTTTGGGTCATCCAGAACTGTCATATTTTTCTGAGCCAGCCATGACCAGACCCAGGCTGAGGGCTGACCTCAGCTAGATGGATTGATAACCTTTCTTCCACAAGCGAGGGCCTCCTCTCCACGAAGAGAAGATGGGTGGGGCTACAGGCCAATCCATCAACCGCTGTCGCTGGGTGCCAGGCACCAGGCTGCACCAAGGAGGGAAGGCAGCTTGGGGGGGAAGGTGCTTCCGAGACATGTGGCAGAAACCCTGGACGACGCCATTTTGAACAAGCTCAGAGGCTGGACAAGGAGGGAGCAGGGGAAGGGACGTGATGTGTCGCTGTTTGATAGGACCAACAGACTTCCTGCCAGCCCCCTACTCAACTTTTAAAAAGTGCTTGCACAGGAAGAGAAGGTCTCTCTGGGGTGTGGTCTGCTGAGGGTGAAGGTGCTGGAGCCTGGCGCAATGGGCAGTTGGAAGGAGAGACCCCCTGACTGCCCCCAGGACCCTATCCGCACCAGTAGAAGAGCCCAGGACTGGTGCACAGAAGCAGGGGCCTCTGCGCAGGGAGAAGAGAGGCCCAGAAGGAGAGCCTGGTGAAAGGCTGGCGCAGGGAGCCAGTGAAGACAGCACCCTGCTGAATCAGAGACCCTAAGGGCGGAGGAGAGTGTTCCCAGTGGCTGGGGCTGGTAAAGAGGAGCATGAAGCGCCCCATAATGCCTCACCAGGCATTTGGAAATCTGCCGTTTTGGTGCTTTGTGGCCCCCAGAGGAGGGGGGTCACCCTCACTTGTGAAAAGGTGCTGGGGGAGCTGCTGGAGGAGCGCCGTCTCCCCCCCCCCCCCCCCCTCCCTCCAGCATGAAGAAATCTGCCATTTTGGTGCCTGGTGGCCCCCAGAGGGGGTGGTCACCCTCATGTGTAAAAAGGGGTGCAGGGGGGCTGCAGGAGCACCGCAGTTTCCCCCCAGCATAAAGAAGAACAGTCCACCCCTAAGTTTCACGGGGCATCTGAAAGAATAACCCCTCAAGGGCTCAGCCAGCCTTTAACACCTTCTAGGCTGGAACTTATGTTCTACAACTGAGGGTGTACTATGAAGTGCATCATGGAGTGAAGGGCTGATTTGGGGATGTCTGGAGAAGGGCATCCCCATGGAGGTGAAGTGGTGTAATTGCACCAAAATGCATTTACTATTGGTTATTTCTTTTTAGGTGGACTGAAAGTCACATGTGTAAAGTGAAGTACCTGTGTAAGGTGATGTTAAGCTAAATGGAGTTATGTTGCTGGACCTTCCTGCTAGGGGGTCTGGCTGTATTTACATAATCCCATGCTTTTACCTGTGATTCCTTTTAAAGTGAAGAGGCGCACTGCAGGATAAGTGTAGTTGCCAGGGGTACTTTTTTTGAAGGGACTGTAAGTCACATGTGTAAGGAGATGTCATAAGCCAAGTGGGGCTATGTTGCCAGACAGTCCTGCTAGGGTGTCTGGCTGTATATGCACAATCCTGTGATTTCATATGTGATGCCCTTAGGGGCTGTAATTGCAATGCATTCAAATCAACCAAGGTGATGCGTACTGTCATTCTAAAGTGTGCGTAAACATGGATTCTTGCTGCTGCGCTTAGGTGAAGACCCCAGACTGCTAGCCCTTAAGATATAGAGGTGCATACTTTATGGTCAGTAGGAGATGCTCAGTCAGGGTCATGTGTCACTAAGGCAGGTTTACCCCTTTTTAATGCTTGTTGAGGTAATTGGGTGGGTCGCCACTGGGATGGTGCCAGTGCGCAGGGCCCTCGCTCCAGGCTATGTTCAATTAACTGCATTGGGGAAAAGTTGATGTGCATACATGGGAGTGGTGGTACTAGACCCCACCACCCCTGCGGGAGGGGTGGAGATGTTATGCAATGTCACAAAGTAATTCCAACAGCTTATGTATATTTGTAAATTGGTGCATAGTATTGAGTGGTGTGTGTGTTTAATAAATGTACTCTTACTTTTATAAAGCAAAGTACAGACTGGACAATCAATTATTGAGTGTTATTTTTGTGCACCTGCAAATGGCGATTACTAGCCCACACCACCTCCCTTGAGTAAGCCTCAGACTGCTCTGCAATGCTACCCTCTGAGAGTCAGGCGCTACAATTGGGTGTTTGGTTCCCAGTGAAGGACAAATGTAGTCATGTTATTTGTGCAGGCCACACAGATGCTGCCTCGTTTTCCAACAGGTAGGCTCTGCAAAGCTGTTCCCACCTGTTTTATGTTCCTGTACTTCAATACCCCACGATTCGGCCAGACAGGTAGGTTTCACTAACTTCATCGGGTGGATAGCGTTATCATGGCGGCTAGGGGTGCTCGACGGGTAACTCAAGCAAACTAGGCACTCTGACTCTTTCACCCTATGGCTCCACTCACTATGACTAGGTTTCTTACACTAAATGTATGCGGCATGCACATGGCAAGAAAGAGCTACTCCATCTACTCCTATCTCAAACACTAGAATGCGCCCATTATGTTCTTCAAGAAATACACACCAAGGCCGTGGAACTGAAGCGCTTGCGGAGGTGGTGGAGGGGGTTGATCTATGACACTATTTACTCGGATTTCACTGCGGGCACTGGTCTGGGTTCGGCTGAGTGTACCATTCCAGGTTATTGACGCAATTATAGACGGGGAAGGGAGGTAGGGACTGGTTGACCATAGGCTTGATGGTTCGCGCATCCTCCTGGGAAGCATCTAAGCCCCGAACACAAACCAGGGGGCCTTTTGGGTCACACCTTCAGGGACATTAGCTCAAACAATGCAAACGCCATGGATACTGGGCAGTGATTACTCGTATTGATTGTTCCCACACTTCTCTTCCCTGGTCCCCCCACAGGCTCAGTCTTTGTGGATGGGGCCTATCAACGGGCTCTTGCCAAACACCTGCATTGACCTCTTTAGTCTCTCCACTCCGCACCTCATGACCTGTACATGCGCCTTAATCTCATTCTCTCTCAAAACTCTGTACTGGAGATGATCACGTATGCTGACTATGTCAGGCAAGTCGTCTCTGACCTGATGCACACATCGTGAACATGGCCTGGAGGCCCCGATACCCACATGGCTTCTTCCCCGGGACTGCCTTGAAGACCTGGTGTTTTACAAATACCAAGATTCGCACATTAGGCACAACTTCATCGAAAATCAGAATTCCGTGGCCATTAGGGCACTAGACGGGGACGCCTTTCAGGTGGTCACGAGGGGGGGGACTTGCCTGAAGGAGGTGTCAGGGGTCCGACAGCTATTTGAAATGGAGGTCGGAGAGGAGGAACATCTCCTACCCACTTTGGAAAGATCAGTGTTGCACGATGCTTGTTAGAGGCCTGCGCTGGTGGAGGCCAAGACTCACCACGCCATTCTTCTGGAGAGACCGTGCCGCTTTAACTTCAATGCCTACGTGGCAAAGACGCATCGGGAGGGAGACCAATCTGGCCGCCTTCTTGCTTGGCTGATCGGGCCGGACTCTTGCACAGACTCTATCTTGGAGGTAACCATGTCCCCTGGCGATAGCCTTTACACGGAGTGGGACATCCTACGAGCGTTTGTTGAATACTACTCCATCTATGAGACGCCGCCCTGTTGCTGATGCGGTCAGTGCTTTCCTAGCAGGACTTATCCTCCCTTTCCTGAATTCCTGATACAGCCAGGGAGAGCCTGTATACTCTCACTACACCCACCAAAATCATGCATACCATTCGAGACCTGGCCAAAACCACTGGCCTCAACGGGTTGCCGGTGGAATACTACAACACCTTTGTTTCATGTCTGGCTCCTCAACTGGCTGTGATGTTCAATTAAGTCTTGCAGAATAAGGAGTTACCCTGGGACCCGACCCATCTTGCCTCATACAGGCCGATTACATTCCTTGGGGCCGAGAATGAGATCTGGGGGAAGATCCTGGCTGACAGATACATCCAGATCTTAGCTAAGCTCATCCACCACGACCAAATTGTTTAGTTCCAGGTCGCAGCATGTCTCACAATATCTGAAACCTCTTTCATGTGCTGAATCGGGCCCCTCAGAGGTTTCCTCATGTAGCCTGCCTGATATTGGATCTCGAAAGGCATTTGACACACTCACATGGGATTACCTCTTTCAAGTGCTAGTCTGGATGGGGGTGGGCAAGTGTCTTGCAGCATACACAAAATTGGTATATACTAGTCCCACCTCCACTAGATGTACTTGCTTCACTTCCTCTATGCCCACCTTACAACACCCCCACCCCTGCCCCAGAATCCTCCAAGTGCACCCCATACAGTTCCATCCCTGTTGGCATCAATGTGACCCTCTGTCACACCACAGACCAAACATTTTGGTCCCCGGGACAAAGTTTGTGAGTACCTATGGATTGGTTGGTGAAATGCTGTTTTCCTCGCCAGTGAACTGAAGCTGCTGGCTGTGATAAATACGACTGAATTTACTGAAAGAGGCCAGTGGCTACTTGTACTGCTTGGAAATTGGTTCCAAATGTTAGCCTCCCAAGAGGCAAAGGTATTTATGATGTACTAAGGCTAGCTCTATCCGTGAACCCTGGAGATAAATAAATCACTGAGTTGAGCCCCTCATCTACAGATGCCTGTCCAGCCTGCAGGTAGCTTGTTTGGATTGTGGCAGGGCCGATACGGAATGTTATCTTTACAAAGTTGATGAGTACCATGGAGTTGGGAAATAAAAACACATCTCACTTGATCACCAATAGAAGATGCATTTTTTTTGTATATACGTCACAAATGGTCGAATAATATTAAAATATTATTAAGATATCCCAAAGCCCTCCCTCTTCACCCACCCCACACAAGTACAACTTCATATACACTTCTAAAGTTGTTCAGAGTTTCTAAATGTTTTATTCCCAGTGACAAATCTGAAAAAACACGAAACGAGCTGAAACGATGAGGATAAAGTTGAAACAAGGACGCATTTTGGGAGCGCGCGTGTGCTGAAATGTTTACTGTTCTCCCAGGGTAGTCGTCCCTGCTTGTCTGAGGAAAGTAAACAGTAGCTCTGAGTCATACAGAAAGGGCAGCCAGTGTTGTTGCTCACACAATCAGGGCTGCAAGCTTCAGCCACGTTTGTTTTCATCTGTTGCTTTCACGACCACTGCGCTTTTTCCCTCTTCTTCGAACATGTTACGGAATGTGTCGGGGAGCAGGGCTCCAATAAAACAAGATAACTACCCCGCTGACATCCGATACCGAGTTGATGTGCAAAGTAGTCTCCGAAGAGATATCGTTTTTCCAAAATATTTGCCCCTCGCCTTGACCCCGGCCCTGAAGTGGAGAAACACTCCTGAACCAGTGTGAGAAAATACTTCGGGAGCCCTCGGTATCAGTGTGAAGCCCCTGTGGCATACCTCTTTGAAAAGACCCATAAATCTTACCCCAGTAATCCGCGCTACAGGAGGGCTCGGCGCTGATGGACCCAGACTGATTGGGTAACGTCTTAATCTGTCTGTAAAATATATCCCACGCTGACCGCGGTTCTCAGCCATTGAACCTATTCACAAAGGTCTGAGCAAACATGCGTAATTTACGTAAACATCAAAACTCCTTGATATCCGTCATGTTGTGCTGTGCTTAATACCATTTTCACTACTGGCGTACCTATGCTGGGGTTGCACCGCACCTGGGGGCTTATTTACAAGCCCCTTGCGCCGCCGGTACGCCACTTTTTCCCATATTAAAAGTGATGCAATGGCGCAAGGGGCTTAAAAATAAGCTCCCTGGTGAGCTCGTATTCAAACCTTTTCGAAGACATTGCCACCTGTCAAGGAGGGTTCTGATGTTGTCGGTGGCAGCTATCAGGGTGGTTTCTGAGCTGTGGTTGGTGTGGAAGCTGGTCGGAGAGGTTTCCAGCAGGTTGTTGTTCTCCAGGTGCTTGGTGAGTTGTCAGTTGATGGTCTTCTTGAGGACTTTAGCGGGGAAGGGGAGCAGAGAGATGGGGCAGTAGTTCTTGACTTCGCTGGGTTGGGCAGAGCATTTATTGAGGAGGAGTCTGACCTCTGTGTGTTTCCATTGATCGGGGAAGGAGGCAGTGTTGATGGATGCATTGAGGATGGAGGTGAGTCCGCCGCTGATTTCTTGCTCCCAAGGTTGAAGAAGTGGTGGGGGCAGGGGTCCATTGGTGTTTGAGTGGATGGAGTTCATGATCGCTGTGGCGCTCTGTCTGGTGAGCTGTTCCCATGTGGTGAGTGGAGGATTGTGTGTGGCATCTGTCAGTGTGAGGAGGCTGTAGAGATTGGTGGGTTGGGATTCAAGGTTACTGTACATGGTGGATATCTTGTTGTGGAACTAATCCCACAGGATGTTGCAGAGTTCATGGGACGGGGAGATTGTGAGCACTGAGGCTGATGAGCAGGATAACTCTCTGACGATGTTGAATAGTTCCTTGTTGTGGTCAGAGCACACTTCGATGAGGTATGCCAGGGCACGTTTTTTCGTGTCTTTGAGGCTTGATGTTGAGGGCTGGTTTGAAGGTGGCTCAGTCTGTTGGGTCTTTGCTGGCGAGCCATCATCTCTCTGGATGTTTGGAGTTGTGTTTCTTTATCCTGAACTCTGGTGTGTACCAGTTGGCTTGTTTGGTGGATCTACTGGTCTTTGAGGGCATGATGGGGAGGCTCTGTCTGTGCATTTGGTGATCCAGTCGGAGAGGTTTTTGACGGCCTGCTCAACAGTGGTTGCAGGGTTGGGATGTGCAGTGTTGAGGGCCTCCTACTATTGGGTCTCTGTCACTTTGTTCCAGCTGTGGTGGGAGGAGCTGGGGGTCTGGGTGGTGGTGCATGGTGCTCCTGGGATGGTAAAGTGAAAGATGGTGTGGTTGACCCAGGTGAATTTGGTGGTATGGCTGTACTTGACTCTGTCACTGGCCGTGAAGATTGGATCGAGCATGTGTCCTGCACTGTACATGGGGTTGGTGGCCAGTAGGGTGAGGCCAATATTGCGCAGTCTTTCCAGGAGGTTTGTGGTGTTGGTGTCTTTGACGTCGTTGAGGTAGAATTTGACGTCACTGAGGAAGATGTAGTGTTTGGAGTTGATGAAGGTGATGAGTTAAAGAATGGAGTTGCAAGAGCTAGAACGAGGGCCCGGGGTCTGTATATGAGGGTGCTTCTAATGGTCTTTCTGCCATCAATTTGGAGTTGAAAGTTGAGGTGCTCCAAGGCTAGTGTAGTGTTGTTTTCAGTGGTGGTGCAACAAACGGATTCTCTGTGGATGATGGAGATGCCAATTCTGTGTTAGTTTGTGACGTCCTGGTGTATAATTTTGTATCCGTTGGGTGTTGCGGTGGCGATGTCTGGGTGCCAGAGGGGTTGAGTCTGGTCTCTGTAATGAAGACAATGTCAGGGTGACGGTGGTGATGGTGTCTCTGATTTCAGTGGTGTGCTTTTAAGGTGATCAGGCATTGAGTAGGAGGCAGTGGAGTGATTCTGTGGTGGTCGCGGTCTGTGAGGTGGGTGTGGTGATGGTTTCCATGAGGGCAGGCGGTCCTGAGTTGCAAGTGAACGGACAGTGGCGGCAGATGAAAGGTCCTTACATTGATTGAGGAGATGCGATGCAGCAGTTGTTGTTGCGGCGTCAGGGTTCCAGGGCTCAGGGCGCTTCAGTGGAGTATCTTTGGGTAGCAGGAGGACCAGGGTTACTAGTGGTGGTCCAGGCACAGACGGGCATAGATGGGCTTGCCTTTGAAGTGCCTTTGTCATGCCAGCTGTGCTGCTGCGCTGCAGCCTTCATTAAGTAGGTGCAGAGAGGATGGTGGGTGGCAGGAGGGGCGAATGGGTGGGAAAAAAGTGGGCAGAGCGGCGGCTCCAAAAAATTGCACCGTGCATGGAAAAAAGAGAAGTTTAACAAAAAATGCACAAGTACAGCTAAAATAACCTGCTAACTCACTGGAGACAGTTACACAGATACTGGCGGTGCAGGAAAGGAAACATTGAGCAGAACAGATGGCTAAAATAACTTGTTAACTCACTAGAGCAAGTATACTTATGCAGGCTGCACGTAGCACCAAGCCGAATGCTTGCAGCAGACTGCGAGGCAGAGTCCAGGAGACCTGCAGCACTTAAGGAGCAGATCAGAGATCTGCTTAATGGAGTCACGCTGCAGCCTCCATAAAGTAGGTCTTGGGAGGGTTGGTGCTTGGTGGCGGGAGCCACGAATGGGTGGGATAGGAGCGGGATGCAAGGCGGCTCCAAGAAATGGTGCGGTGCAGGGGAAAAAAGGTTTAACTAAAAACGCACAAGTAGGGCTAAAAATTGATCATAGCAGAACGGATGGCTAAAATAACTTGCTAACTCACTGGAGACAAAATACTTATGCAGGCTGCATGGAGCACAAAGCCGAATGCTGGGAGCAGATTGCAAGGCAGCATTTAGGATACCTGCAGAGCAGGGGGAGCAGGTCCAAGAGGCATACTTCGACAGGACCCTCAATTTTGTTTTCTGTAGGCTTGCACTTAAAAACCTTCAAACAAAAGCAGAGATGATTTGATATCAGCAACGTTTTAAGACCAGGGGAAGTGGACAGTGGCCAAAGACCACCACACTGCAGGTGGCCCCATGATAAATTAGTGAGGAAAGCCAAATCTTTCTTTCTCTCTCCTTCTCACTCGCTACCTCCCCTCTGTCTCGCTATCTCAAACTCTCTCTGACTACCTATAACCCTCACCATCTTACTCAGTCATAGCCTAAGCTCATCACTTTCTACCCTTTTTGCCTCTTGTTCTGCCTCTCAAGCTCTCTGTTGCTCTATCATCTCTCTCCCATCCTTGTTCACCCATTTACCCCTCCTTCCACTTCTCTGTATACCTCCTTTTAACTTTCTCTTACCTCCCACTGCCTTTCCCCCTCTCTACATTACCCACTTTCTTCCTCCCCATTATCTAGTTGATCTATTTCTCTCTATCTCCATCATGATATATATCATCTTTCTCTAACTCACCACTCCCTAAATAGCCAACTTCTCTCTACTTCTTTTCTCTATATACCCCTTCCCATCCAACTCCATCACCTGCACTTGCACCTCACTGTCTTGTTTCTGTATAATCTCCCTGCAAATCTCCTCAATCTACTTCACCTCTCTCTCTCAATATCATCTCTCATTATGTCATCTCCACTATCCTTATGTACCTCATCTCTACCTTTCTCACCAACTCACCAATCTCTACGTCATGTCTCTCATTACCTCTTTTCTCTTTTTCTATCCTACATCTCACTCACTACCTCAGCCTAACTTTTGTTCTCTTTTTCTATCTGACCTCTCAATTTACCTCTCTATTTGTGTACTACTTTGGTTCTCCTCCTCCTATCTTTTTTTACCTCTGATCCCCTTCTCACCTCCCACACTATTGTAAACTTGTCTTGCCCTCTCTCTTTCTCTACCTCTTTTACTCTATCTTTAAACTGTTTCTCTCAGTAGCCTTTTCGAAAACAATTATCCTCTCAATCCCACATCTCTCTACTGCTCTCTCTTTATAGATCTTTGCACCTCACCTCCCTTACTTTCTCTGATTCTACCTTACTGATCGCTCTACCTCATCCTCTATTGATCACTGCATCAGTCTGACCTCTCTTTGTCTACAGCATCTCTGTCTCTCTATTACACCTATTTCCTTTCTAGGCATAGTTTCGCATTGTATCCACCCCACCCTCTCCGATCGGGATTTGCGTGGCTTTGTAAAATCCCAAAATACGTTTTGCGTCAGGGTTGCGCCAAAAAAGTGATACAAGCCTGTTATGAAATGTTTGTAAATCTAAGCCAGAATTGGCAGTCCTGTGCAGAATTTCATCTGGAAAAACTGGTCCTGCATGATTTCCCCTTATGTGGGGGATTCATTTATGTAATTGCTGGGTTTAGGTGCAGAGATACCAGCCAAAAACATTCTTTCTGGCCAAAAGGCATCCATGCACCAAAAACCGAATGATTCCTAATCAAGATATAAAACAAAAGAACTGTTGCATTAATAGACACTTACAATGTGTACAAAAAAATGAGAAAAAATCATCAGTGGACAGGCAACCAACTATAGAAAATTAAAAAAAACAATCTTTACAACCTGCATTTCAAAGGAATTTTGGAGAAGTTAGGAGCAGAAAAACACAAACAAGGGAATGAATACATTCATAATAATGACTTGTTTTCTAAACACTGTAAATGACAGATGTTACTATTACTAACCCGTGATACTCAATTTACAACCGTCAGGTGGATGAGTGGGTTTCAAACTCATGATCGGCCTTTGATTGCAACAGCAAACGCTCAGTTCATTGAGGTAGCCATCTAGCTGAAAGAATTAACGCAAGACTTTAGGAAAGAAAGATAATATATACCTAGAAATTATGTTCATGGGGCCACATATCAAAATATAAAGTGGTAACGGACGCACAGCATGCAGATATCTTTCCTGCGAGTCTTTCCACATATAACTTGTGATTGTTATGGCCTTGCTCTTCCAGAGCTCCCACTGTAATAGAGAAACTTAAAAAGACTTTCTTTCTCCCTAAGCACACATATCCCTCACTGGTCAGCACTTACACTGTTAAATATGTCTGCATTATTTTGATAGACTCGGGCAACACTGAATTGAAGCATCGCTCAATCCTGCTTATTCTTTATTTGCCACTAGAGGACAGCATCTCCCTCTCCATTACACTGGCGTATTTAAAAGAATTGTCAAGCGATTCTGCCGGTCTGTCTAGCACTACATGCAGCTCAAAAGCAGAAACTAGGGGACCTATTTAAGCTCCTTGTGCCGCCGGTGCATCACCTTTCTTGACGCGACGGTCGGTTCAGTGTGGTGCTCCATATTTACAAGGCCACACAAAGCCACCCTGCGTGGCTTTGTAAATCCGTCTCCTTTTCACGCAGCACTTTGCGTGAAAGGGGCGTTCCATGGGTGTCCCCACACAACACCCATGGATTCTGCCATATTCCCAGATTTACAACGTTTCATTAACTTGTGACTGCGTTAGAATCCTACGCCTCCCTGGACGCGCAACGAGGAGAAATACTTTTATTTCTCCTCGTTTTTTCCTCATTCCATGTGTGCTGCATTCTGCAGCACACATATAAAGAGGAAAACATCTCTTGTGATTGTTTTTGTGTGGGTAGGTGGCCCTTCCTGCACAAAAACAATCATCCCTACAACGCAGCATTCTTCCACCATGGTACAAGGGTGCCTGCGTTGCCGCATGGCATCCAATTGTGCACCATCACAGGGGAGAGCTCAGGGATACGTCATATTGTTGTGAATATGATGCATCCCTTTGCTTTGAAAGTAATGTAGCGAGGCGCAGCCAAATGGCATGCGGCATCATGCTGCTTTACTTTCTTGTAAATAAGGCTCTTACTATCTAAATATAATTAGCTACGAAATGGCCGATCTCTTAATACACAGTGAGATATTTCAGAGCGTAAAGGGATCTGCTGTAGGTATCGGTGTGTAACCTCGGTCAGGTGTCTCTAGGATAGAAAGGAATTTAGGGTTTAGCCTAAAACATGGGAGCGTATTCAAACACGTCATACAACATCGAACATATTCACCTGGATCAACGCAGACCTACTGGCTTTGCCAATGCTTCTTAGCACAGATTCTTCTATTCAGTATTTGAAAAATGAGTAACAACAATAATATTGCTGTGGATAGTTAGAATTGAAAATGTTTCAGTACTGAGAATATGTTATGTTTAACTTTTAAAGCGCACCGGTTACCCTAGGGTGTCCCGGCGCTGAGCACTGCCTAATTGGTTGCTGTAGTGTGAGTGACTATAGATCAAATAACAAAGTTTTCAGACTTTTCCTAAAAGAGATGAGCTCAGTTGCATTTCTGAGGTGAAATGGTAGTTCGTTCCCGGCCTTTGCGGCACATGGGGTAAAGCTCCCACCACCCTAGCTAGCTTTTTTGACTAGGGTGACTATCACTTGTTTCGCTCCCATGGAATGAAGGGTCCTTCTGGGAATGTACCGTTGTTTCAAATAGTCTGGGCCTGCTCCTTTTAGGGCCTTGTAGACCATACAGAGGGCTTTAAATTGAGCCGGTTGCTTGACTGGCAGCCAGTGCAGACGCTTAAGTTCCTTCCTGACCGAGACAAACCTTGGTGTCCCAGTCAGTAATCTGGCTGCTGCGTTTTGCACTATTTGGAGCCTATTTATGTGTTTTTTTAACATATTCAAATAGAGACCATTACAATAGTCTAATCGTGACATAACGAGTGATGTGACCGCTGTCCTAAGGCTGTCTTCTGAAAGAAAAACCTTTATTTTCCTAAAGATTCTAAGAAGGAAGAAACATGCAGAGACAACCCCACTTATCTGGTCCCCAAACGCGAGTCTATTATCCACTGTAACCCCCAGATTCTTCACTTTCTTGGCTGGTTCAAGGATGGGTCCCAGTTCTTCAGGCCACCAGTCAGGTGTCCAGAGGTTCAGATTGTTGCCAAATATGCTGACCTCTGTTTTTCCTGAAATAAGATTCAGGCAGTTTGAAGACATCCACCCCGCAATGGCTTTCATACAGTAGTGACATTTTATTCCAGTTTCAGCCTCTTGCCCACGCCGAAGGGACAGCCCAATCTGCGTGTCGTCCGCATATGATGTCAGGTGGAACCCGAAGTATCTTATCTGGGCGGCTAGAGGGGACATATAGACATTAAAAAGGGTAGGGCTAAGGGACGAACCCTGTGGCACTCCACAGGGAAGGGGAAACGGCTTGGACCTATCTTTATCTAAGTCCACCGTTTGAGTTCTGTCAGTAAGGAAAGATTTCAAAAGGTTCCAAGCCTTCCCTTAAACCCCACCTTCCGATAAGCGGTCCATCAAAACCTTAAGATGGACCATATCAAAGGCTGCCGAGAGATCTAACATGATCAGTATGGCGGCTCCTCCCTGGTCCACGGCCTCTCTTAACTTCCTCACTAGATTTTATCATGGCCAACTCAGTGCTGTATTCAGCTCTGAAACCATATTGTGTTGGATCAAGTATGTTGTTTTTCTGGAGGAACCGGCTTAGTTGAGCATTCATTGCTTTTTAAATTTAATTTTGACGGCAGGGGGCAGACGCGAGATGGGTCTATGATTATTTTGGTCTTTAGGATCCAGGTTTTGTTTTTTGATCAGAGGAAGAATGGACGCAGTTTTCAATTTTTGGGGAAACTGGCCTGATTTGAAAATGGTGTTGAACAAGGGGGTAAGGGCCGTCCCAATGATTTTGGGTGTTTGTTTGATTACAGATGCGGGACACTGGTCCAGAGGAGATCCTGAACGGATAGAAGTCAGGAGTTTAATGGAGTCTTGTATCTCTAAAAGTGCGAAACAATCTAGCGTCGATGTTATTTTAGCTCCACTGGGTAATGACCTAACTGAGGGCTCAGTATCCTCTTTCTGAGTGAGTGTAAATGAGGAAAAAATTACTTCCATCTTATGCTGGAAAAAGGAGGCTAGATTTTCACACAGTTCAGGACTGCTCTGTCTTATGGGGATATTCGGGGTAGTGAGTTTGGTTATTGTTTTAAAAATGTCTTTGGGCGAAGATTTTACTCGATTAATCTATTCCGAAAAGAATGTCCTTTTTGTGTCAAATAGTAATTTTTTATAGAGAGTGAGACTGGATTTCTAAGACTCTTTATTGATCTTATTATATCCTTTCCTCTAGGCTCGCTCTAGTCGTTTACAAGCAACTTTTTGCGTTCTTAAGTCTTCGGAACACCAGGGGGCTGATGGCTGTGCTCGCTTAGGAGTCCATAATTTTACTGGTGCTAGTTTGTTACATGCTGCATCAATCCATTCCGTGTAGGCAGCCGTAGCGTCCTCACCTGTTACAGGAAGATTGGGTGCTGTAGCTTTGAGTAGCGTTCCTAACTCAGAGCTATTAATGTCTTTCCAAGCCCTTACTGATATCCTTTCCTTGGGTTCTATTTTGGGTTGATGCTCATTTGAACATGATAGTTCAAAAAGGATGGCAGAGTGGTCTGTCCAAGGGAGTGGCAGCACCTCTGTGCAGGTTAGATTGGGATTGTTGGAATAAATTCCATCTAGAGTGTGCCCTGCTTCATGGTTGGAGCCTCCTACCAGCTGCCTAAGATCACCCCCGCTCATCACGAGCCCCAGCCTAGTGGTATCAAGGTCCCTGGGTTCCTCCAGATAAAAGTTAAAGTCCCCCATTACCGCAAATGAGCTTGAGCAGAATTCCTCCTCCAACAGCGTTCCGATGGATTCTAGAAAATCACCTCTAGGGCCCGGGGGCGGTAAAGAAGGATCCCCTTGAATATATCTTGACAGGAAATGCATAGGCTAAATGAAAGTGCTTCACAGGCCAGATTGGATGTTGTGAGAGACGAGGGCTCAAGGGAATTGTGATATATGACCGTTAGTCCTCCTCCCCTCTTATGTGGTCTATCTTGGGCAGGCGGGCAACCAGAGCCAAATTTCGGGGGGGGGCTTAAAAAGATTTCGGGGGGGGCTAAGTGTTCCAGCCATAGGCAGAATGGCTGTAAGAAGGGGTGAAAACACAACAAAAGCCTCATTAACGAGTAAATGGTCTTTTAAAGACCTGTGAAGTACTCTGGTGCGGCTGCAATTAGAGGGACGCCAGCCCACGAGGCTGTCTCAGCCGGGCTGTCACACACGACGGGGGGAGCTGAAGCCCGGTGAGCCCAATGGGTGATGCGCGCCTGATCTTGGGTGTAGCAAAGAAAGCTGGAGGTGTAGCCTTAGCTAAGGCTGGTCCTGAAGCTTTGTCAGACCAGGACTCGGTTATAAAGGCCAACTTGATGTTATAATCCTCAATAAACAATGCACATTCCGTGCTATGCTTTATCAGGGATCTTGCATTTAAAAGAAGAAATTTTAGGGGGGCTGGCTCTGATGTCTTAATTATCCCTCTTACCTTGTCTTCCGGGCGACTAATGGAGTAATCCAAGATATGGGGGGAGACAGATGGCAGTTGAGACAAATACTTGCCACATCTTTGGGAGTTGCCGGAAGTGAGATAATAGGCCAGTTCGAATTTCCGACTGCCAGGTTCATCCCCACGAGAAGTTCCTTTGAATATACCAGAAAATCTGACCTCAGGGGGGACAGGCCCTGAGCCCGGTCCGAGCGCAGACAGGTATGCCTTTTTGGCGCGCCTGCTGTGCAGTTGCGTCATCGTGCCTATTTGTAGCTAGTGGCTGAACAACTAGCCCACTAACTTCCTAATGGCTGCCCCCGATTCCCTCTAGTCGGTGCGGTATCAGGTGACCTATAACAGTAAATAAAGTGCCCCGTGCGTTTCAGTAAACAGGCAAATACACAGTTTTTAAAAGCAGTAGAACAATGTATGAAATTAAAAGCGCTTAAAAATGCAGAAGGCCAATGCACGGCCGGCGAGCCCTCTGAGAGGATTCCTCCTTCCCTTCACTTTCCTTTGCACTCACTCACTCACTCACTCACTCAGTGTTTTCTCTCCACATCTCTCGTTCTGAAGTCCCTCCATCATCATGTCTCATAGTTCGTCTCCTACCACGTCATCATTGTTTTTCACTCCTTTAGTCTTCTCCATTCACAACACTCCCAGACAGTTACACCCTCTCCCACCACCTGTAAGCACTGCATTTTCTTTTCCTTTGATGCTGTGAATATGTTTACCTTCAGCCCTGTCATTATTCCCACAGCTGTGTACTGCTTGCTGAACGTGCTTTCGGATAGAATATGTGACCATCGCTCTGTGCACTCTGCAGAGAGGCCCTGGCTTGGGAATTAATGTGTAGTCTGAACAACTTTATGGCAGAGTGACACACTATGAGAAACCCACACTGTCTTTGGCTGACCTCTGGATCTCACAATCTACCACATCCTGAACTCACCCAGACAAATAGATGCAACTCTGTTCGTAGTAAGTGCGATACCCGACTCATGTTACATGAAAAACAAAACTACACAAACACTTTCTCACGGAGAAGGAAACACTCTGCAGCGTGAAATGAAATGTGTGAAATTAAATAGGGACTATTTCGCTGACTTAGATTACAGGTTCCTACCCTCATTGTTCAGAATAAGATCAGTGTTTACTTTCCTAAATTAAGAAAACATAGGACCTGTCCTGTTTCAATGTCAGTTTTTGTAATTCTAACTTGAAAGCCATATTAGCTCTCTCGCTTGCCTCATGTTGTAAACATAATTCATATAGAAAAGAGTAGATAGATACATGGTTTCCAAGACCGTTCTCTTCATCCATTGGTCTGTTCAGCTGTCTTTCACATCCTACTTCCAAACACGATAGCATACCTCATTGGTTAGCAGGTTAACCCATTTCAGGTATTGGCTCCTTTTCTCTGGTAGTGATCACCATTTTACCTATATCAAAAAAGTGCACTGCAATGCCAAGTCGGCCAGTACTTTGCCAATGCTCTTTTCTTTCTTTCTTTATATATTTTTGTGTTTTTTTTCTCATCCTTCTTTCTTTAAGCTATGTATTCAGGTGACAGAAATTCACGGATCCACCCGTGTTATATACTAGACACTCTTCCTTCAGTCGGAGGCATCCCTCACCTGAGGAAGCGAGTATCCTGGTGCGGAGCCTGATGATGATGCCACCCACAAAAAACGCCTCAGTGATCTCTCTATGCATGCCCAAATTGGCTCAGTTACATCCGCCTGCTTTGTCCAACTTCGCAAGTTGCGCAAGATTAGGCGGTTCTTTAGGAAAGAGACCAGTATCCAAATTGTGATTGCCCTTATTCTGTCAAAAATTGACTATGGAAATGCCCTTTACCTTGGCCTTCCACAGAATCAGAGACACCGTCTTCAAATGATTCAGAAACAAGCAGCCCGAATTATCTATCTTAAGGACAGACACTGTCATATCACCCCGATGCTTAAAGATCTCCACTGGCTCCCAGTGGAGCAACAAGCTAAGTTTAAAACTGGCTGCATTCTTTTGAAAGCTATTCAAGATACTGGCCCAAGTTTCATTTCTTCGCAAATCAGTAAGCATGTACCTCAGCGTACTCTGAGATCTATGCATCAGAATCTCCTGCCGGTGCCCAGAATCAGACACAAACGCATTGGAGGGACCCGGTTTTCTTTTTTGGGCCTGATGTTCTGGAATTCACTTCCTATTTCACTCATGCTTGAGGCGGATTATGTGCGGTTTAGGAGACGACTCAAAACCTGGCTGTTCTCCCTAGCGTACAATTAGATGCATCCTGCTTGTTCAACTCTCTGTTTAGACTCCCTAGCGCCAAGAGACCTGTCGGTGGACGTGCGCTTTGACAAATTCCCATTTAACATAACATAATATACACTGCTGAAGGCAAGTAGGGCTTTTTTTTTTTAATAAACAATTTTATTGATGAACAACAACCTTCCAGGCATTACAGAATCAGCAGTGGCAAAGCAAGAATCAGTTTGAATAGTCAGTACATCAATTATACAGTGAGAGGATACTTATCACCAACTTAGTGCTGTATTGACTCTTCTTTGGCGGTGGATAACATCTGAACAGTTTACAAAAACCCCTGGAAATATGTGTAAACCCTCCACGTCGCAGAGCTCTAACGGCGTACACCCGGTGATACAGGTACTCCTATCCCATCCTGTAGAGCCAGTAGTGTCCGCCTCTCCCTCCTCAACTCCACTGTAGGAGAGATACATATATCGCCCCTATACTTGTTCCACTTACCCCATTTACTGTCCCATTTTTTGGGGCACCCACGCCCCTTGACCACCGTCTTTTCAGCCACCATAGCATAGTCCATATGAGAGGCCCAGTCTCTCACCAGTGGCAGCACCCCTGAACCCAATTTTGGGCGATATTACGTTTGGCTATAATCCCACCCATTGTTACCCAAGATTGTTCCATCTGGGTAAAGTCTGTTGCGTCCCAGATGTTAAGGAGGCAAGTCTTGTGGGAGGGATGAACGGTTTTGCCGCAAGCCCTGGACATTTGTAGGGTAAGATCTATCCAATACTTTTGTATGCGAGGGCAGTCCCAAAGTATGTGTGAGAACGTGCCGGTCTGGTTGCAGTGTCTAAGGCAGAGTGCGTCCGTCCTCCTACTCAACCTAAACAGTAATGAGGCATCAAAGTAAACCCTGTGGAGTACTTTTAACTGGACAAGTCCTAGCCTCTGTGGAATCGCCACCTCCCGAGGGGAGGCGAGCGCGTCCTCTCCAATCATCATCCTCCATCACACCAAGGTATTGCTCCCAGCCCATTCTTAGTTTCAGCATCGGGTGCATCCGGTTATTTACTAATTTTTTTTATAGGTTAGGGATATTGCCTTGTGGTCCATCGGGTCTAATAACAGTCGGTCCTCCAGAGGGGAGGAGTCTGGAAGGGGGCAATCTCAGGGGAGGGCTGAGTCAATCGCATGGCTGATTTGTAGATATCTAAAGGTTTCCGTAGGGGCGAGGTGGTATTTCGCTTGTAGATATGTGAACGTGGCTTTCCTACCCTTAACCCAAAGGTCCCCAACCCTGGAAATTCCAATCATGTCCCACTTGTCGAATCCCGGGCATGCACTAAGGTGTCCTAAGAGATCTGGCTCCCATAGCGGAGTAGCCTTTGTGAGACGGTTGTGCCACCCCAACTTACATTGTACCGTGTGCCACGCTTCGACCGTTCGGGCTGTGGGGCCTGTCAGATGCCGTTTACGAGGATTGGTATAGAGAGCCCTAGTGTAACCCCCCCCTTCCCATCAGCCAGTGGTCAGTGCGGAAATTGGGGTAATCGTGAGAGCCAAATGCCCATCTATTGATGGGTGCCAGTTGCGACGCCAGGTAGTAAAGGCGCACATCTGGCAACCCTATACCCCCATCATACCACCCCATGGTGAGTTTAGTTATAGCAATTCTAGGGGCCCAACTGTCCCAGAGCAACTCCCATACCACCCCTTCGATTTGGGGAAAGTAGGAGTCAGAGATCCGGTATGGGGCATTCTCCAGGGCCTATAAAAAGCACGGAAGAGCAAGCATCTTAAACAGGGAGGCGCGTCCCAACAACGTCAGGGGCAGTGACCTCCAATGCATGACATCCGATCTTAGACGTTCCAGGGGCTTCTTGAGGTTACGTTCATAAAAAAGATTATCGTCTGGCGTGAGGAATAGTCCGAGGTATACAAAGCCCTGATCCACCACTGGGATGTTGTAACCCCCTGGGCTGGGCTGGGGCCTCACCCCAGAGGACATACATTTGTGATTTGGACCAGTTGATCCGATTGCGCCCTGAATATGTGGAAGATATGGAGAGCCCGACGTATGGATCGTGCCGGTGAGGCCAGATACAATAAGATATCGTCCGCATAGAGCGATATACGATCTTCATGGTCATGGGTCCATTTTAAGCCCCTGATCTCAGGGTCACTCCTTACCCATAACAATACAAAATGGACTGGGTCTACGAAGGTATCATCAACATGTATCAGAATAAACTGTGGTATAGATACTTATTTCTGGTGTATTAAATAGTGAAACAATCACATACCACGATGCGACCCAAGTGAAAAGTAAAATTGAAAAAAGATGCACTTTTCACAAAACCAACTTTATTCTTCTTTATGAGTGCACCTAGTTCAAATTAAACAGGTTACTTATTATGCATACCATTATGTTGTGCCAACATGTTTCATCGCCAAAGGAATTTTTAGGCGATTTCTTCAGGGCAAACTCGGTCGCCTGGCACCAGTTAGGGACACTTCAAACACTTATTCCGGGGACCTTCGTGAGCCACAATTCCTCGTACCAGCTCGTTTTTTATAGGTCACACATCAAGCTCCATATGTGAGTCCTACCCAGACCTTACCCAGACTGCCAGGGGCTCCAACACCATGGGAAAAAGGTGGGGCGACAGTGGGCAGCCTTGCCTCATGCCCTGCTGGAGGGGGAAAGAGGTAGAACGGTGGTTATTAACTGAGACATGCGCCGTGGGTAGCCCATACAGCAGCCTGATCCACCCAATCAATTTAGGGCCCAGTCCCATACGGGCGAGTACAGCGAAAAGATATTCCCATTCCACCGTATCAAACGCCATAGTGGCGTCAAGTGACAACAAGATCGCTTCTTCTTCAAGGCTATCAACCCGTCCCAACACCCCATTAACACGACGGAGATTCCTGGCGGTATTCGTACCCGGCATGAAGCCTGACTGATCAGGATGGATCAGGTCGGGAAGATAGGGGAGTAGGCGATTGGCCACCTGTTTAGCCAGGATTTTCGCTTTTACCGGCAACAGCGAAATTGGGCGTTACAATTTGCATTCTTCCGCCGGCTTGCCAGGCTTATGGATCACCACAATCGCCACATCGTGGATTTCAGGTGGCAGACGGCCGAGTTCGTAACATTAGTTATATAGATTCAACAAGTGGGGTGCCTACTGTTGATGCCTAGATTGCTATTGAATAGGGTGAGTGTTATCTTTGTGTCTCTGCTGCACTTTGGGATTTCCACAGGGGCAATTAGTCACTTTAGCTCACTATGGATATTCACCACCAGTTATCATCATTTTTAACTTGTATGCCCACGCACCGGCATTCACCACCAATAAGTTAAAATTCAGAGTTTTAAGTCACAATGAATGCCGTGTTTACAAGTGTTGTTCATGATACATACCTGAATGATATTTTCATAACCATTTCTCTCCCTTCACAGGTAGCTCCTGGTCACAACAGGTATTGCAATCAAGAAACACTTTTCTCTTCTGTAAACTTTGGTATCAGGAGATTTTAGATGTAGATAGTTTTTTCCTTTTTCGGTCCTGAAGCATCGCGAGTATATTCAATCTATGCGAGAAACATGTTGACCCATACTTTCTAACTTAGGACACTCCAACACGAGACATTACACTCGGATGAGTGCCTTGTTCACTGTTTTTAATCAGGGTAGGAGACCCCCAGAAAAAAAATCAATTTGTGTTAGGTACTCCCAACCCTGTTTTAATCACCACTACATATCTACACTATTCTGGCCCCATACCCGCACTTCACCATACGGCAGTTGGATAGAAGATCTCTGACAAAGTGCCCCATTTTTAGGGAGCCCGTTGGGTATTGCACTGCCGACCCGACGAGGAGCAGCCCATATGCTGAAGCATGACACCTGAAAGGGTGTGTGAGGGCACCATGATCCAACATATGGATTTCCAACTATAGACCCCTTGTGGACCTAGTTGAATCCGGCCTTCTCATTGACTTTTTGACTCTATTCACAGAGGAGCGGCATAATCGCATTTTTGTGGTGCCCACTTCACAGCCATAGGTTTGAGGAGCTCGATGGGCAGGCCATTAGGGCCCATCGCTTTACCCGACCTGTCGTCTAATATAGCTTTTTGGACTTCTGCTGCTGAAAGGTCAGCTTCGAGTGACTCGCAATCTTGCGGCGACAAACACGTCACATTTATAGTGGCTAGGAGGTCTGTAGCCCATCGGGCCTAAGAGTTCTGTGGGACTTCTTCAAAATGCGCGGCAAACACGTCAGCAATTCCCTGGGGGGTCCGTGACCAGCATGCCATCCTGACCCATTATCGGCTTAACCCACCTAGCCGCCTGTTCCTTGCGTTCCAGCCACGCAAGAAGCTTACCCGTGCGCTCCCCTTGCTCATATATACGATGTCGCGTGGCCAGGGCTCGCAGAGTAGCGTCGTCTAGCAGGAGCTGTTTGTAGTCGTGCCTCTTAAGGCCAATACTATATTGAGTCTCCGGATTTGGGTCCGAGGCAAGGGCCCTTTCTAATTGTAGAATATCGGTTTCCAGCTCAGTCACCCTCTTGTTGCGTTCAAGCTTATGCCCCACCATCCGCGACAATGCACTCCCTTTAATTACCGCACCACACACCCCCCAAAGCGTGGCCGCCGACTCGACTGACCCTGTATTTTCTGTAAAGTAAGTCGGTGTCTTGGTGGAGTCCCTCCCTAATGTGGGGAACCTTCAACGCCCACGGCTGTATTCTAATAGTGGCAGGGAGTCCGAACTGTCGGGCACCAAAGACCGCCATCACCAAGGAGTGATCAGAAATACCTCACGCGAGTGTTGTGGGTTTCACAAAATCTTGTATGTCTTGTGCGTGTGTGAATAAATAATCGAGCCGGGATTGACTGCCATGTACTCCCGACTGGAGTGTGTAGTGTGTGTGCTGAGGGTTTAACCATCTCCACACCTCCACTATCCCCAAAGCATCAGCGAACCTCTGGAGCTGGGAGCCCCGTGGTGGATCTTGTCTAGGCGGGAGTCTGTCTCTGAGACCATCCATAACTAGGTTGAAGTCCCCCCCCCCCCCCCATATCAAGGAGCCCATTGGCAGTGCCAAAACCAATGTTCCAATCTCCTGCAGGGTTGGACGCTGCAAACCCGGCGGTGCATATACTGAGATGACATTTACTACTTTGCCCTCCCAGAGTCCCGAGGCTGCTGCGTACCTGCCCAGTGGATCAGACCAGGTGCGCTGTATGATGTAGGGACTGCCCTTACGAAGAAGTATCCCCACTCCCCGGGAGCCTGTCGAGAACCCAGAATGGACGCACATGTGGTATTCCTTCTTGTTGAGTGCTATACACGTATTGCCTATCAGGTGAGTCTCCTGCAGTAGTACTATGTCAAGGGCCTGTCGATGAATATATTGTAAGGCTGTACCTAGTTTGATTTTATCTCCCAGGCCGTTAACATTCCATGTGGACACTCTAAGTCCCTGTCTGGGAGCCATCAAGACACAACCATCCACCTCCAATTGACAGGAAAGGCGGGGTGACCGCACCCCACGTGCCATCAGTCACCTACCGGGCCAGCCCAAAGCGCTCCTCAACTCTGTACCCACCTTGGAATCGAGTATCTCTGATCTTCTTACTAGTGCCACATAGGATAAGCTTAGTAAAAAAAACACAGTTGCCTGGTGAACACCCCCAAAAAAGAAACCTCAAAATTACCCCAACCCATGAAAACGCACTCCCCTCCCTGCTTCCCTGCTCAGCGGGTCCAAAACCGCCCGCCCCACCCCCCCCCCCCCCCCAACATGCAGAGTGCCTGTCGCCCACCTATATACAACTTCGGCAAGTAGGGTTTGAGGGTTTCCGGGGCCAACAATCTTCGAGACTCTGGCATAACGACTGTGGTGGTCCACTCTATCTTGATTATATAGGTATGTTCTCGGGGAGCTGAGAGGACCCTGTGAAGCTCCTTTCTCTACCCCTTGATTATTGAAGACGACAGAAATTCAAAGCATAGGCAACTCTTATTTACACCTATGAGAAGCCTATTTTCTTGCAATGTGCATTAAAACTAGAGGGTTTCTACTTCTGTTCCAAGTACGTCAGCTGGAACTAGGAAATACTCCTACTGTTGTATAGGTAATGGTTATTTTTTTCATTGTGGTGGACAAGATTAACCATGTTTTTTTTGTAGTTATCTGGCATTTGACATATGCTTGAAATAATGTTTTTAAAAAAAGGAACCATTGCAACAGCTTGCCAAGGCTAGAACAACTGATTTTGTCACTGGCAGGACCTGCCCGTCTTGAAGCCCAACGCAAAACCACATCACGTTGTTAACTAGTTTTATTTTCACTATAATAAATATTCACTCGTCAAACCGGACAATTCAAAACTTTAAAAGCATAAACATGCACTCAAAAGTGTGACACAAACTACGAAAACAAGGGAACTAAAAAGCATTCCAATGGTGCATAGAAATTGTTTTGTTTTTTTCAGCTTCATCAATAGGTGGATAGTTGGGGGTGCTTTTGATTCTCTGACAAGATGGAAGTTTTTTGTCATCTCCCTCTGTGAGCTGTGATTTTAAGCCCTGGCCCGCTTATTACCAGATGGGCAATTTTAGGCGACCAGGCAAATACTAACTAAACTGAAGAGACAAAAGGGCATTACTGCTATGGAAGACTCGCTGGCCCACCAGTGTCCATAGAGGGCCAGGTAAGCAACATCACTTCTCTAAAAAACAGTATGTGTATATATATATATATATATATATATCTCCAACCTACTGGCGGTCGCCAGTAGGTAGTTATAGTTAGGACCACGTTTCCATAGGAAATCCGCAACATTCTATTTGGAATAACTTTGGCGCCGGTCGACGAATCCTCGCGAATTTTTCAAAATAGGTGGGGCGCTACGCTCCGCTCCGCTCCTACCCTAAAAGTCTCGGGGGGATTCGTCAAGCGGGGGCTGAGATAAAAGGGGGGTCCCAAAACGCGTTTTTCCCATGCATTTTTCCATAGGACCTTTAGACACAGCTACAGACCGAACGGCTGAACAGAATTACTTGAAATTTGGCAGAGAGGTAGTCCTCAGGTCAAGGAAGTGCCTTTTGTAGGTTTGGTGTAAATCTGTTCAGTAGATTCAGAGAAAATAGCCTTTAAATCAATATATATATCTGAGCCAGCTTACTGTGCGCTTACCGTACGCGTACTGTGGCGTGCGCGACCGCGATTCTGATTGGCTGTTAGATCTTAGTAAACATTCGAATCGGTCGAAACCAGGAAGCGGCGGCCGCCATTTCGTGTGTTTCACTCAGGAAAAAAAAGGGTGATATCTTGAAAAGGGGGCAAGGGAGAGAGTTACAGACCCCCTAACATTTGTAAAGGGGTCAAAGAAGGACAGAAAAGTACAAAGAAAACATTTCTTGATTTTAAAAAAAATCGCCGTGTACGCGTACGGTAAGCTCAACGTACGCGTACGGTAGAAAAAAAAAATTAAAAAAAGAAATGAAATTCAGATTTAAGAGTTTAGATATTAGGGGGCTCTAAAAAGAGCCGTTGTGTTTATGAAGTGATTTGATTTTTTAGTGGTACCTACAAGTGAGTACCGATGCAGAGTCTAAGGTTCAAGAGGAAGACTCTGTTCCCTTCATCATTGAAGTGCACACCATCTCCTCTATAAATGTCTTGCATGTCGTAACGCAAGTTGTTGTAAATGGAACCCATACCATAGTCTCTGAGGAAAGCAGAAACAGATTTGTTGACGTGCTTTCTTGCTTTGTCAATCTGCGGACAAAAATGATTGGACCAGTTCCATTTTTGCCTTTGGCATATGTTAGAAAAGACAAAGGCAGTTTTAGGGAAAAGTGAAAACAGTTGTGCAAAGGTGTCCTTCGTAAGCATTTCCAGACCTACCCCAGTCAAAGTGCCTAGGTCATTGCCACCACAGTGCACTATTATGAGGTCAGGGTGTTGGATTTGCATGAAGGGTTTCACCAATGGCATCAATTGGTGCCACTTTAACCCTCTCTGACCAATCCATTTAATGTCTACATTTGGCAAAGCAAGGTCTCTCACCAGATCTGTTTTCTCTGCATACTTTTCACTCCAGAAGACATAGCTGTGCCCTACAATCCACACTGTGAACATCTTCAAAGGAGAAATGGATGCACTCAGGAGGTGAAATTCAGTAGAATGGTAAAAAGAAATGAAAGACAGTTTGGAAATGGAGGCATACATATTTTTTTTATAAAAAAAAGAACTGATTGGCTGTTTCATACCATTCTAGAATAAAAACTAGGCTGTATGTGTAAATTAATAGAAGCATGTTTTGTATTGGTACAGAAAAATGTGTTACCAAAGAACAGTACTATGGATTTGCTGTTAGGTTTGAAAAGTCAAGCACTCTTGCTCTGTGGAATTGAAACATTGTTTGGTGAACTTCTGACCTAACTCCACACAGCAGTGTTCCATGAGCTGTTGCTATGGTAGCAGGCAGAAGTCAAGTTGGGGGAAGGGTACTAGGCAGAAGTCAAGTTGGGGGAAGGGTACTTTTGGAAAAGGGTTGGTTTTCAACCAATAGAAATGTGTGATTACATTTGAAAAAAAGGGGGCAGCACTGAGATTTGAAATTAACATGTATATGTGTGGAAAAAGAGAGGGAAAGTTTGCCATTATCTGGTTCTGCTGAGAGGAGAGAGGTGTAAAGAACAGAGATCCTGGCTCTGATAATCTGCTGTTTGAGTGCCACATTTCTTTCACAACTAACTAATTTTAAAGGTGAGTTTAGAGTTTGAGAGGGGATGTATATGGTAAATTAAGAAATGAATAATAGAAATGGAATTCCTTTTGTTGAAGTTGTGTTTATCATTTTCTGTTTTGGGAGAAATTTAAATGTGAGGAACATGTAAAATAATATGGACTATGTTTTCACGATAAATTAAGGTGTACTGGTAAAAATAAGGAATACTTTAAAGGTTTGAGGTGTCACCCAGGTTACAAATGGTGCTGGTTTGAAAAAGCAGTTTGGACATGTGCTGTTTTCAGAATCTGAAAAGTGGATTCAAGATGTGTCAGTCTGTAAAAGTGTTTATCACTTGCCAAAAAAAAGAGTAGTAAGTGTGCTTTCAAATTGGCAAAGAAATTTCGTTTTGTGACTAATGTGAAAACATGACTCTGTGTGCAAAGAGGAATTACAGGCAGAGATGTATTGCGTATTGCTCTGGTGATTTCACAGTTGCATTAGATGGAAAGGGGGAGCCATTTTTTTTGCGTAGAAGCAGACTCTTAGCACACACCCAGCTGCTTATCCTCTGGAATCATGCACAGTATTCACAACCAAGTGGGGTTTGAGGTTTCAGTCAGTAATGCAAATACATTCAGCATCACTAAGGCTGGTTGCCCTTGCTGGAGTGTAGTGAGTCACCCAGGTTACATATGGTGCTGGTCTGAAAAAGCAGTTTGGACATGTGCTTTTTTAAGAATCTGAAAAGTGGATTCAAAATGTGTCAGTCTGTAAAAGTACTTATCACTTGCCAAAAAAAAGAAAAGTAAGTGTGCTTCCGAGACGATAAGAAATTTAAAGGAGGTTTTTCACATATATCGACCACATGTTCTAGACATTGGATGGTCCTGGGGATCGAGACTGCTTTAGAGCATAGTAAACAGGAATTGATCGAGATTGAAAATTTGGAAAAAGAGCTTTTTGGGTGTGACAGTATTGAGGAGTCCAAGTTAGCTCTAGAGAAATTAAACAAGAAAATTCAAGAGTTTAACACCTTTGAATTAAAGAAAAAAGCGGACAAGGTTCAAAAAGACATCAATACTTACAGTAGAGAAAAAGCATTTCCGTATCTGGTTGAGGATTTCTACATTCAACCTCAACAATTTAAGAAAAATGTGACCTGGGGACGTTTTAAAAACAACAATCTGGTGGGTTTCTCAGAGTCGTCTGCAGGGTCTGAATCTTCAGATGACGCAGGAGAAGGCACAAGTGCACAGTTAAGAAAACAACAGCAACCATTTGCAGGACAGGCACAGCCTTTTTTAGGACAGGGAAGGAGGGGCAGAGGCTCCAATCGGAACCAGAGAAGGAATTGGCACCAGTTTGCCGGAGAAAGACAAACGCGCCGCCAGTACTACTCATGGGGCCCAGAAAATTAATCACCCTCGAAAAAGAAACAAGACAGGAAGACAACATGGTCAGAACTACAAGTATGAGTTCTGTAGAGTTAACACAAAACCCCATGACTAATGTTAATGAGAGATTATACGTTAGTAATGCCACAGCTCAGATGGGGCTACTAAATGACAATGTGGTTGGCACTATACCAATCTTCAATTTATCAACACACTTGATGAATAGTCATGAAATATCTCTTTTAAGTAAGGGTTTATCTTTTGTGTTAACAGAATCCACCGACTTTTTTAAGTTACAAACGGAACTTCATAAATTTTTCAGGACCCTACGACTGAAGGTTTTCTTCAGCGGTCAGGAAGAGATTCCAACTACCTCGAGATCACTTATGCGTCCCAAATCATCCTTTATACCTACTAACAGTATGATGCCACCTGAAATCTTGGCATTTGAGAAAGGGGTATTAGAAGATGTCTTGAAAATGAAAGAACTAAAAAGATTTACTCCCTTTAACATTTCAAAAGCAGAACGAGAAGCAATGCTTTCGTTAAAACACAATGATAAGATCATTTTAAAACCAGCGGATAAGGGTGGAGGCATCGTAATACAAGAGAGATGCAAATACGAGGCAGAAATAATGAGACAAATAAATAACTCTGATCATTATAAACTATTGAGAGGTGATCCCCTGAAAGATGTACAGAAGTCAATACTCCTGATTACTAAGAAAGGTTTGGATGATGGCTTTCTGTCCAAATTGGAATTTGAGTTTCTAAACAAGAGCTGCCCTAGGACTCCAGTCCTGTACACTTTACCGAAAATACACAAAGATAGAAATAACCCCCCAGGGAGGCCTATTTTATCTGGATGTGGATCAGTTATGGAACCACTGGGACATTACATCAACAGTTTCATTAAAGAATATGTTCCAAAATTGCCCACCTATGTGAGAGACAGTACCCACATGATTAATCTAGTGGAAGGAATGGAGTTTGACCCCAGAAGGGAAACCATGGTAACCATGGATATAAATTCCTTATACACTAATATCCCTCAACAACAAAGTATAGAGGTTATACAAGAAATATTGAATAGTCGACCAGCACCAGTGGAGGTACCAACCAAGTTCATCACTGATTTGTTGATAATTGCCCTAACAAAGAACTACTTTAAATTTAATGCGGATTATTATGAACAATGCTCAGGAACATCCATGGGGGCAATTTTTGCTCCAAATCTAGCGAATCTATTTGTAGGAGATCTGGAAGATAAATATATTAACAACACTAACAACCCCTTCCACACAAATATACGATGTTGGAAAAGATACATCGATGACATCTTTTTTATTTGGGTAGGAAGTGAGCAAGACCTCGATCAATTTGTCATCTATTTACACACATGCCAAACTGCGTTAACCTTTACACTTCATAAAGATAAAGAGATGGTGCCTTTTTTGGATTTAAAAATAAGGTGCAGTGGAAATTGTCTGAATGTGACATTATATCGAAAACCTACAGATAGGAACACGTTACTTCAGTATACGAGTTTTCACCCAAGGTCCCTTAAGGATGGCCTCCCTTATGGCCAATTTTTGAGACTAAGGCGCAACTGCACAGAGAAAGCCGATTTCTTCATGGAGGCCGAGATTTTAAGTTCCAGGCTACGTGAGAGGGGCTATCCCAAGAGATTGATAAAGACTTCAATGAAAAGAGCCTGGTTTAGTCCCCGGGAGGTGCTACTTGAGAAAACCACAAGAGAAAGTGTAAAGAGAACTGTGTGTGTTACCACCTTCTGTCCATTGAGTACACAAGTACAGAAGGTTATTAAACGACACTGGTCCACTTTAAACACCCTAGAATGCTGTCGCGAACCACCTATGTTTTCCTTTAAAAAAGGAAAAAACATAAGAGATCATTTGGTTCGCTCAGACACCAGTATATATCAGAAAAATAAAGAAACTATACAAGATCTATGGTCACTACCGGCCATCACAGGCCATTACAAATGCGGAAACTGCATAGCATGTAACTTCACCAAAGAAACGCAATTTTTTACACATGGAAATGTGAATATCAAATTGCAAACTTTGACTAACTGCGCAACGATGAATGTGATCTACTGCATCTGGTGTCCATGCCAACTGATATATATCGGACAAACCACTCAACCTGTGAGAGCGCGCATCGGTCAACACAGAAGTCGAATTAGATGCAAGGTGGCAAACGCTCCTCTAGTTGACCACTATGTAGAGAAAGGCCACTCTGCCGATGAGGTACAGTGGCAAGTGGTTGAGAAAGCCAAGATTCCGCCCAGAGGAGGTGATATGTCTCTTATCCTTCAAACATTGGAATGTAAATGGATCGACAAATGTGGATCTATCCATAATGGGTTGAATAGTCTTGAAGAGTGGCGTAGGTTCATAAGTTTACATTGATTAAGGATCGGCAGCTCAGTGTTCAATCCGCAATACGGCAGAGCTCCACCTTGACATTCTGAATAATATACATGTAATGCCTTGAGTATATTCTTTCATGTATAAAAGATAAAGAAGATGAATGATCATGTGTAAAGTTTTAACAAATCTGTATTGTCATGTTCAGCAAATAAGAAAATGAGAAAGCTCCAAAGGATATGGGGCAAGATGTGATATGCTCTAGGATTATGTGAATAGAGAAATATTTAATGAAAATTTCAAATTGTTTTCTCCTATCCTTGTTTATTTCCTATCCCTCTTATTTTCTTTTATGTTTCCCTTAAAATAACCCATGACAAACACATAATAAACTAATCCTTTAGAATACCTCCTAATTAATCATCCTTAAGTAGATTCGGAGTCAGCACCAATGGGGTATGCACATTATATGCTAGAACGTGGCGGAGGGTTATTTTTCCCTCGAAATAGTATATATCTTACGAGCGGGGCTATGTTACCAAACCCATCATGTTATTGAGATTACGAACTACCCGTTCCAAGATGGCCGCCATCTAGCCGTCTTCTATCTCTCCGAGCGCGACTATAATTAATGGGGTAGATTACTTCCGGGTAACCGCGGCATTCGACGGATTGCGTCCCGCATGATTACAGCGTCCACTGGCTATCGTCTTCATTGAAGTGAGTATTGTCATACGGAGCCTGAGGTATCGATAACAAGTTCTGTGTTAGAGATATCCCTTAGTTTAAATTGGCAATTCAGTTCAATTTACTTTATTTGATTCCCCAGTGACAGACGCCCCAGTCGCTATTGGAGTAATCCAGCGCATCAGCGAGATCTCTCCTTAAAGCGAAAATAAAAAGATGCTAAGTAAGTTTCAATTCATTGTACGGGTGTGTATGTGGTATATGATACACATGAAACGGACTAACCTTTATAAAAACACTTACAGAAATTACCGATTAAGAGGTTATATACCATTGGAAACACACTGAAGTATCTCGATCCGTGTCTTGGCCGTTACTAGTGAGACAGTAAACTGAAGTAAGTTCTTTCTTTATCACGTGGGTGAGCACTGTTACAACAATTGTAGCGCGTGCACTCAACCTATGTATCCTTAATTATAGGTTGAAAATCATATGCCTTACAAAATCATACGGGATCCATTGGACTCGAGTGTATACATCTGGGTAAGAGATTTCCCTTGCCTTCCTAAGCCCAATTTTGTTTATTCAACATTTCACCAAGGTCACTAACATCAGTCCATATGTTTCAGTCCCCAGAAATACAGTCCTGAAGAGACCCGGTATCTAGAGTGGGTCGAAACGCCGTCGACAACACATATAATAGAGACAGTTTCGGGTTGAATCATCTATAAATCACTAAATCTGTCCTTATATATATTACCAATAACCCTTTTAACTCTTTTTCTTGTTTATACATATGTAATGTAATAGGTTATGGTTTTTTTCACTTGGGGTCACACATCACTGTAAATATTGAATTATGTATATGTGTCCAACTTTAGAAATGTATATATTTTTTCTGATATGAAACAAATGAACTTTTGAATAAAATTAATACCTACCTCGGCTGAGGTTAGGTTTTACAAAAAAGATATAGACCTTGGTGAGGGTTTAATATGAGAGTGGATGTGAAAATGATATGATATGCTTTCCAAAAAAGAATAACATTATTTAATTCTTGTTACTGTGATTAAATCAGAGTGACGTATTTAGTCACAAACTGTATATTATGATTACAAGTGAGTTCCTTGTGGATATTGTTTTGTACTCAGTACCTACCCGGTTCACAAGGACATAAGGGTTGCTCTTGTTGCTTTGAATCTTGCTGGAGTGTAGTCAGTCACCCAGGTTACACATGGTGCTGGTCTGAAAAAGCAGTTTGGACATGTGCTTTTTTAAGAATCTAAAAAGTGGATTCAAAATGTGTCAGTCTGTAAAAGTGTTTATCACTTGTCAAAAAAAAGAGTAGTAAGTGTGCTTTCAAATTGGCAAAGAAATTTCGTTTTGTGACTAATATGAAAACATGACTCTGTGTGCAAAGAGGAATTACAGGCAGAGATTTATTGCGTATTGCTCTGGTGATTTCACAGTTGCATTAGATGGAAAGGGTGAGCCATTTTTTTTGTGTAGAAGCAGACTCTTAGCACACACCCAGCTGCTTATCCTCTGGTATCATGCACAGTATTCACAACCGAGTGGGGTTTGAGGTTTCAGTCAGTAATGCAAATACATTTAGCATCACTAAGGCTGGTTGCCCTTGCTGGAGTGTAGTCAGTCACCCAGGTTACACATGGTGCTGGTCTGAAAAAGCAGTTTGGACATGTGCTTTTTTAAGAATCTAAAAAGTGGATTCAAAATGTGTCAGTCTGTAAAAGTGTTTATCACTTGCCAAAAAAAAGAGTAGTAAGTGTGCTTTCAAATTGGCAAAGAAATTTCGTTTTGTGACTAATATGAAAACATGACTCTGTGTGCAAAGAGGAATTACAGGCAGAGATTTATTGCGTATTGCTCTGGTGATTTCACAGTTACATTAGATGGAAAGGGGGAGCCATTTTTTTGTGCAGAAGCAGACTCTTAGCACACACCCAGCTGCTTATCCTGTGGAATCATGCACAGTATTCACAACCGAGTGGGGTTTGAGGTTTCAGTCAGTAATGCAAATACATTCAGCATCACTAAGGCTGGTTGCCCTTGCTGGAGTGTAGTGAGTCACCCAGGTTACATATGGTGCTGGTCTGAAAAAGCAGTTTGGACATGTGCTTTTTTAAGAATCTAAAAAGTGGATTCAAAATGTGTCAGTCTGTAAAAGTGTTTATCACTTGCCAAAAAAAAGAGTAGTAAGTGTGCTTTCAAATTGGCAAAGAAATTTCGTTTTGTGACTAATATCAAAACATGACTCTGTGTGCAAAGAGGAATTACAGGCAGAGATTTATTGCGTATTGCTCTGGTGATTTCACAGTTGCATTAGATGGAAAGGGGGAGCCATTGTTTTTGTGTAGAAGCAGACTCTTAGCACACACCCAGCTGCTTATCCTCTGGAATCATGCACAGTATTCACAACCGAGTGGGGTTTGAGGTTTCAGTCAGTAATGCAAATACATACAGCATCAGTAAGGCTGGTTGCCCTTGCTGGAGTGTAGGCAGTCACCCAGGTTACACATGGTGCTGGTCTGAAAAAGCAGTTTGGACATGTGCTGTTTTCAGAATCTGAAAAGTGGATTCAAGATGTGTCAGTCTGTAAAAGTACTTATCACTTGCCAAAAAAAAGAGTAGAAAGTATGCTTTGCAATTGGCAAAGAAATTTCGTTTTCTGTCTAATTTCAAAGCATGACTTTGTGTGCACACAGGAATTATTTTTAGATATTTAATTTGTGAAGGTGTTATTGTGATTTTCATTTATAGGAAAGGGGTTTATAGTATTTTAAGATTTCTAAAGAACATAAAAAATGTTGTAATATATTTAAATAAAATAAAGGAATTTTTTTTTAGTTTTTTTAGGTATTGCTGAAGAGAAGTGAACAAAATTTAAGATGCCTACAAAATCCAGACTAAAGAAAGACCACAAAAAAAAAAACTATATTTGAAGACAACTGGAGGACCTAAGTTAGTTGGAGATGCTCATGTTGGGAAAAAGAAAAAATCTTCTGGTAAGCAGACAAAAGATTTTTTAAAGAACATATTCAAAAAAAGGAAAAATGTACAAAATGTCTGTACTGGAAAGAATGTTTTCAATAGAAAAGGACAGGAAAAAATTGAGAATTTAGTTAATGCAAATATACCTTCTGTAAATATAAAGATTAACTTAAACAGAAAAACAGCGTTTAAAGAGATACGTAGAAAAATGTTTCAGAGAAGAGTTATGTCCAATTTGATAAAGGATGTGAAGAAATATAAGCAAAAGGCAAAATTTTACAAGAGAAAAAAAGAAATTGAAGCCATTGCAGCAAAGGCATTAGAATTAAAAAGGAAACTATTCATTTTAATTTTGAATAGGATGCGTACATTAGATAAAATGGTTAATGTACTGAAATCACAAAGCAAAAGGAAAAGAGTAGTGAACAGAACAAACTTTTGTAAAGTGTTTTTAGGAAAATGGATGCATAGTTCAAGTAGTGAACCTTTTTTTAATGAAGAGAGCTATTTTCAAAGTAATAGTTTGCTGCATGCAGTTGACACCAGAGGTCGTGCTTACGAAGTGAAAAATGGTTGCATAATGGAGAAGGAGATAATGGTTCCAAGAGATGAGGTACAAGTGATGGCGGATGAGGCTATGGGGAGACGTCCTAAAGCCCCAGTGTACACTTGGAATTGTAGTAGTATTTGCACTGTGCGTCAGGAATCTATTGATAAATTTCGTGAGTTTCTAAGAGAATATAGTAAAAAAAAGTGTAAAACAGAAGATTAAGGTGCTTCAAAGTCTAGATCCATGCAGAGTGAGAGAGAATACTGGTTTGCAGGGTCATTCTCTGGCTTGTCTATCTAGAAAAGTGTGTAATAGTGTTTTCCATCATTTTAGGATGCTGGCTGTTCATCATACTGAAATGAGAAAGTTTGTGAGACGGTTGTATTTTGCTAAAAGTCCAGCACTAAAGTTAGATGAATTGAATAGGGCTCTGTTCCGTGGGTCAGTATCAGATGTAGAGAAGGTTGTTGATGAAATTCAGTTTTGTTACTTTGGTCCTTAACAAAACAGTGCAGAAAAGGACACAGTAAATGAGGAAGAAGTGGAAGAGAATGTAGAACCATTTGTAAGTAAGACATTTAATGATCACATAACAAAATTTGAAAAAATCTCTAATGAAAGACCAAATATTACTTGTATTTGTTGCCGCAGAACTCATTATAGAAAACAAACCAGGTATGTTGATCTCTATAGAAAAAGTGAAAATGAAGATAATTATAAGTGGAAGGATTTTGCCACATATATATTTCTAGAAAATTGTTTTGAATTGGGTGAAGTTCAGCGTATTTGTAAATACTGTTACAACAAATTAGAAGAAAATAGAATGCCGACCAGAGCTGTACATAATAATTTAGAATTGGATGTTATTCCTGCCGAACTTTCTGAATTAAATACTTATGAGTCTATACTTATTCAATGTGTTCATCCGTTCCAGACCATAGTACGTATGGAGCCCAAAACTGGTAAATTACCTCCTTCAGATTTACTGAGAGGTTTAAAAGGTAGAGTGGTGTATTTGCCCTTGGATTTGAAAAAAAATATGGAAACTATTGATGCAGATACTTTGGAAACTGAACCATTAGTTATTCTGGTTAATGGTGTACCTACAAAGAATAAGAAGATTTGGCAGGAGCTGGTAGATGTACGGAAAGTACAAAGAGCAAATTTGTATTTGAAAAGGAATAACAAATGGTATGAATCAATTTATATAGATGAAGAAGAAGAAGAAGATTTACAAGAAGACACAGAAACACCAACTGGACAAATTGAAAAAGTGGACAAGTCAAAGGAAGAAGAAATTTATGAACATTTTAGCATACATCCTCTTCATTCAAAAGAAGTTATGGGAGACAATATTGATCTGTTTCAGATGAAGAAAGCAAAAGGAACTCCCGTGAGTGTATGGGAGGAGAGCTTGGAAGCTCGATGTTTTCCCCAGCTGTTTCCTAAAGGAAAAGGAGGACGATACGATGAACGTCCAGAACAGATTCCAGCTTCTGAGTATCGGACTACAAGACTATATGCTGAGGATCCCAGATTTCGACAAAGTATTCCTTATTTGTTCCATCTTTTATTTGAAAGCGACTTGTCTGCACTGTCTTATGCAGTAAATCACATTTTAAAAAGTGGAGTACATTTACAAAATGTGTCTGCTAAGGATTTTATGGAGAAAGTGCAGCACCGAGATGATCATTTGGAAACACAACTGATCAATCTGATGGCTTGTCAGCGTGGGACAAATGAATATTGGTACCGACGCCATGGTGAATTAAAATGCATGTTACGGAATTTAGGAACACCAACATGGTTCCTTACCCTAAGCTGTGCTGAGTGCGCTTGGGATGATTTACTGGATTTTCTACGAGAGGCAAATTCAAACATTAAAAACATCGAATACAAGACAGCAGGAGAACTGTGCTCATTGGATCCGGTTAATGTTTGCAGATATTTCAATTATAGATTTGAGGCTATGATGTCCTTCATCTGCAATAAAAAAAATCCACCTCTAGGAGAAGTAGTGGATTTCTTTTGGAGAAAAGAGTACCAGGCAAGAGGTGCTCCTCATATTCATATGCTGTTGTGGATCAAGGATGCCCCAAAGTTTGGAACAGATGCTGATGAAGCAGTGTTATCTTACATTGAAGAATATGCAACATGTGCTATACCAAAAAGCACAGAAGAGAAAAAGTTAAAGGAGCAAGTTTTACGTTTCCAAAGTCATCGGTGTGGAAAATACTGTTGACGGAAATACAAGAGCAAAGATAAATACTACACTAAATGTCGATTTGGATTTCCTAGACCTGTTCTTTCAAATGGAAGAGTAAACAGTTTTATGTCATCTGTGAGACATACTATCACAAGAAAATCACCTAAGAATACCTACAACCTTAAAAGAAAAGAAGAATCAAAAAATATAAATGACTACAACCCAGTCATTTTATCCATGTGGAATGCTAACATGGATATACAGTATGTAGCTGACAATTCCATTGCTGTTGCTCGATATGTAACGTCTTACATTACTAAATCAGAAAAAACTGAATTGAAAGAAATGTGGGAAGAGATTTCTCACAAGAAGACTGTCAGTAAGAAGCTGTACAGTTTCAGTTTAAAGATGTTATCGCATCGAGAAATTGGATCCTACGAATGTTCAGATAGGTTATCATCTGCAAGTCTCTACTCGAAATCAAGAAGAATAATTTGGGCAAGTTTAGGCCTTGCAGCAATGAGAAATCGGGTATTGAAATCTGTTGGAGAAATTGAATATTTGGCCGAGAATGACCCAGAAAGTACAGATATTTTGAAATCAAACATGTTGGACACATATTATCCCAAGAGAAGTCATCATCTGGAGAACATGTGTCTCTATGAAGTGCTGCAGAACTACATTTATTCACGGAAAGCCGCAGAAGACATCAACAATGGAAAATATAAAGTCATTGGTGAGGAAGGATGTTTGGTGAAGCAAACAAAAGGAAGTTTGATAAATCACAGGAAGCTGAGTTGCGACACTACTGACAAAAAGGAATTTTACTACTTGGCTCTTTTACAGCTGTTTAAACCATGGCGTACAGAGGATGAACTACTGGGAGAATTTCAAAGCTATGAAGATTCTTTTAATGCTTGCAAAGACAGCATACAATGCAGTACATTCTCAACTTATCTGCAAATGTTAAATGAAGAAATTGAACAGGAAACTACAATTGCAGCAGAAGTAGCTAGAGACAGTTCTCAGGACAGCCAAAGTTCAGGAACACTCAGTCAAGATCCCCTAGGACAACCAATCGTTGAAAATGAAGCATCAATAGCCATGAATGAAGTGGAAACGGCTATGAGTCAAGCTGCTATGAGTCAAGCTCAAGAAGAATTTATAGACTTACAAAATTTGGAAAGACAACTGAATGAAGAGCAGCAACAAATTTATGAAGAGATCAGAAGCAAAATTGATCACGGATTTCAACATGAAAAAAAAGAGTGCTCATGCACATCATTTCATCCAATCAGGATGTATGTAAGTGGACAAGCTGGAACTAGAAAAAGTTTCTTAATAAAAGTCATCAGAAGCTACCTACAGCAAAAAACGGATTCTACTTTGTCTTGTGTGGTTACTGCTCCAACTGGGTTAGCAGCCTATAACATAAAAGGAATCACCTTACATCGTTTGCTAATGTTACCAGTGGAGCATGAGAACAAAATACAATACAACAAGCTAACTGGAGAAGCATGCTTGGAAGTTTCAAGAGTATTGAAGAAGATGCAAGTTCCCATTATTGATGAGGTGAGCATGGTATCAAACTTAATGCTTGCCTTTGTGCATTTAAGAATGCAGCAAATTCTAAGGACAGACTATGACGTGTTATTTGGTGGAAAACATGTCATAGTTTTTGGGGATCGTCTACAGCTTACTCCAGTTAAAGGACAACCAGTGTTTAATACTGTGACACATGAAGACACAAAGAAGTCATTGGGAAGCATTGGTAATGCAAATATTTGGTCCTTCTTTGAGTACAAGGAACTTACTACTAATATGAGGCAAGCAATCGATGAAGAATATGGAAGTATTCTGAAAGATATCAGGATTGGACTACTCACTGAAGCAGGCACAAAAGCATTACAGAGTCGGTTGCTACATAATTTATTTCCAAAGGAAGACATAGTTGCAGAGAAGATATACAAGAACATTGCAGAAAAGAAAAGTGTCATCTGCTTAATGCCAACTCTACGTGAATGCTCAATATTCAATGAGGAGCTTTTGAAATTGGAAAAGGAAGATATCAGGAAATTGGAAGCAGTGGACAAAATTGAGGATGGAAGAATTACTGTCACAGTAACAGGCAAAATGAAAAATAAATTGGACTCACTAGAGAAGAACATCTCCAAAACAGCTGGATTAGAAAAAAATCTATATGTTTGCATGAACTGTAGGGTATTTTTAAGGAGAAATTTGGATGTTGAAAAAGGTTTAGTTAATGGAGCTATGGGAAGAGTTGTGGGTTTTATTAATTATCAGAAAAAAGATGGAATTGAATGTTTAAAAATAAAATTTGATCAGATAGAAGAAGTTAAAGACATTTGTCGTTGTTCAGTTCGTTTCATGCTTGTGAAAGACTTATATGTACGTAGGAAGCAGTTTCCGTTTTCTCTAGCATATGCTGTAACTATTCACAAGTCTCAAGGATTGACTGTAGATTGTGCATTTGTGAACATTGGTTCAACTGTGTTCAAAGAAGGTATGGCATATGTTGCTTTGTCACGAGTGAAAACATTATCAGGTTTATTCATGATAGACTTTGATGACTCAAAAGTTAGTGCTGATACAAATTGTGTAAAGGAGTATAATAGATTAAGAAGAAGCTATGCTCCTCATTTAGGTCAGTATCCTGTGTTGGAGAAACGTGTAGTTTCTCGTAAAAGGAGAAATGAGAATATCTGTAATGAAGATGTAGAGAGGAGGAAAAAAAAGAGGAGTGATGTAATTGCAAGCAAAAAGGAAAATGAAGAACAGGTTGTAGGGTGTCATTTTGAAAATAGCTCTGGTGTCAACTGCTACGCTAATGTAGTGCTGAATGTTGCATTTTATCCGGAAAGTGTGCAAGAGCAGATAATAGTAAATCAGGGAAAAAGATTCTGTTCTGAGTTGAGTCTCCTTTTTCAAAAGCTGAGTAATGATAAAACTCAAATAGAAAGTGCTACTGAAATTAGAAAACTTTTAGATGTATGTTCAGGACGAACACAGTTTTCTCAAAATGTACAGCAAGACGCACAGGAATTCTTGATGTATTTTCTTCAGGTACTGGAAGAAGAAGGGGTTCCCATTGAAAATGTATTTGGTCTCTCTTATAAATGGGAACATAGTTGTGAAAACTGTTACAATATATGTGGCTCTAATGTTGATTCTGAAAGGTTTATTTATTTAACATTGCCAGAAAGTAAAACAGTCACTTTTGCTAAATTAAAGATGCTAATCATAGCATGGAATGCAGTGAGTGTCAATCTGATATGTTTTCAACATTAATTTTAAAGGAATACGGACAATATGTAATTTTAATGATGCAACGCTGTAAAGCTGATTGTTCAAAATTAGATACTTTAATAAAGAAGTTTACAGGACAGCAATTATCAATTTCAGGAAAAACTTTTGTAACAGTTGCAATAATTTTCCATGAAGGACCTACTGTAACTTCTGGACATTACACAGTTTATCTTAAATGTGAAAAAGGCTGGACACTGTGTAATGATTCCCAATTGATTTTTAAGCAACGTTTGCCTTTTGATTTAGCAAATTCCTATCTAATCTTCCTGAAACCTAAATTTTAGAGAGATTTGGCAACATCTGTACAAAACAATTTTACCATTTTATTGGATTACCATTGGAATTTTCAAAAAAAATGATTTTACAAATTATCATTTGGCCTAATGGAAAGGTAACCAATTGTAATGTGGACTTTTTCAATTTTTAATGAAACTTTGGAAAACCAAAAATTTAGACAAAATCGGTAACATCTGCACAATTTAAATTTTGTAATGTTATTGGATTGCCATTGGAAATTTATTCAAAAAAGATTTTTAAAATTACTATTTGGCCATGCGGAAAGGTAAACAATTCTATTGTGGACTTATTTAATTATTAATTAATCTTTCGGAAACCAAAATGTTACAGACAATCGGTGAGATCTGTACAATTTAAACTTTAGATTTTTATTGGATTACCATTGGAAATTTAATCAAAAAAGAATTTTAAAATTACTATTTGGCCTAAAGGAAATGGAACCAGATGTATTGTGGAGTTATATGTCAGACGGTATTTTAAAGAAATAAGTATTGATATTAGATGATATTTTTTAAGAATATTATGCATTTCTATAAAGTTATGTTTATGCAAAAAGAGATTGTGGGCTTTTTTAAAACAATCTTTGAGATTGTTAATTTTTTTTTTGCCCGCTGTTAAATGATGAATGCAATTGCTTTCACAATTTATAGTGAAATGCAATATATTCTGAAAACAGCAAAAAAAGGCAAACATTTTTTTTGAAAAATATGTAAATATGTGTACTGTATTATAAAATGTTTTATTAAATATTAATACTTTTTTCTTTTTTTTCAGATTGAGAAAGAAAATTTTCGAAAACTAGAACCATTTTTAAAGCAATTAAAATTAAATTTAAATTAATAAATATTTTTTGAGTGGGTATGGTAAGTCAAAAATTTCATGGTCCCTTTTTTCCACTTCTCCACAATCACATTTTCAGTTTTTCATTGTAGTATCTCAAGGACCTTGTAATGTGATAATTGATTTTTAGTGTTTTTAAAAAAAAAAAAAAAAAAATTACGCGTATGGTAAAAAAAAAAATCAAAAAAAGTTTTAAAAACATATATAAAAAATAGTTGAAAGGTAAGGTTGGCTCTTACAAGAGCCGTTGTGTTCATGCAGGGACAGAGGAAAGAAAGAATGGGAATATTAGTCGGTACGACAAATGTGCTGATCTATTTTATTGTTCACTAGGGAAACACTGGTCTCCCTATGACAAATTAGATCATGACAAGTGGCGCACCGTATTTCAACCCTCACAAACCGATGGTTTGTTTCCAGAGGAGTAGAAAAAGGAGATGCTCCCACCACAGATGAAGGGCTCACCTGACCTGCCGCAGATGGACTCGGCCCTGCAGATGATGGACCAGGCTGAGCTGCTGTGGATGTGCTTGGTTGACTTACTGAAGGGTTACCTTCAGTATGTCGAGCATGTGTCCTTCTGTGTACATCTTTAAGGTGTCTCAACATGGTGTGATTCCCGAAGGAATACTTCTTGTTGGGATTCCCTCTTGAAAGTACACGGCCACACAGCTTACAAGTCACTAAGGGTGTATTTACCTTTTTCTTGTCCTCTGGAAAAGTAAAATACTCCCATATGTATGTATGTATGTATGTATGTATGTCTATATGAAAGAGGTCTTTTGTTTCCTCCTTCTCTGCCTCAAGGTAGTGCTGCTAGCCTCACTCTCAGAAGAGCTCTGCTGTTCTGCCATCGTATCACAAAGACAACCCAGCTCCTTCTCCTAAGGGATCACAAGCAGAAATGAGGGGAATGGGTGTGGTGTAGGAGAGTTCTAGAACTGAAAGTAGTTTCAACCAATCAAAAGTTGTGTTTCATGATCACATGACCCACCGTGCGCGTACGTTATGCTTACGGTGCGCTTACGGTGCGCTTACGGCAGAAGTACGCATGCGCGTAAAAAAGACACGCACTCGCACGCATGCGCATAACAGTCACTCCCCAACACTTCCGCGTAACGTGCGCGTGTAGCGTACACGCCTAAGCGCCCCACGCGCAGTACGCGCGGCTACGCAAATTGCGTAACTATACGCAAACAGAGTAGATAAATTACGGACATTGCGTAAACCGTACGCTTACCGTACGCTTACCGTACGCGCACTAAAAAAAAAAAAATAATAATATTTTCAAAGTTATACTAATATATCTTACCTGTTTGGTAAAAAAAAAAAAGAGAAAACTTGAAATATTGCAGATTTTTTAGAAAAAAAACATCGTGTTTTAAGAGAATAAAAAGTTAAAAAACAACTTGTTTTTTTTTTTAAAAAAACACATTTAATATAAGAATTTATAATAAAAAAATCATAAAAAATCAATAAAAAAAATATGGGAATCACATGTTATAGCTAAGAATTAGCATTTAAAAAACCATACAAATTCACTGAAAAAACCATGGGTTTCACACACGTTATAGTTAGAAATTAGCATTTAAAAAAACTTGCAAATTCACTGAAAAAACCATAGGTTTCACACATGTTATAGTTGGGAATTAGCATTTAAAAAACCTTGCAAATTCAGTGAAAAAACCATAGGTTTCACACACGTTATAGTTAGGAATTAGCATTTAAAAAACCTTGCAAATTCAGTGAAAAAACCATAGGTTTCACACACGTTATAGTTAGCTGGACATTTCACTCGTAAAAAACCAATGAAATTTCCCCGTTATAGTTAGTTAAGCTAACTATAACTCGCGCGCCCGCAATGCACTGCTGATGACGTCACATATTACATCACTCATGACATGGTCAGTGACATCACTCATGACATCACTGATGACATCTCAAATGACATCACTGATATGACATCACTGATGACATCATCCATGTGATAGAGTGGCAGACCTCCTCTCACCCTAATATAACCTTTGATACACACATTCAAAAATAGAGACTGAAATTTTCAAAAAAATGGACATACCAATACCAATTACAACAACCTCTTCAATAATTCTAAGATCCACATAAACATCCACTTATTCACCAACAGTCCTGTACAGTCACTCATTCGTGTACTCACACATCATATGTACTCATACACCTATACATCCTGTAACACAATGCCTCTCATCCATAGAGTTACTCACACACATAGTTACTCATGCTAATAAAGAATCAAACATCCATTTATTCGCATATACAGTTATACACACACCACCACACTTACTTCTACGGAAACTTACACATACTTAGTCTTTTAAACAATCACTTATAGAAACACATACTTATTCATACAGGAACTCTTTCAATCTCTCACTCTCACATACACTCACTTATATACACCAATAGTCACATATACTAGTTTAAAACATATGTAGTTACTCATAAAGACACTATTGAGACAGCCATTCACTCACTAACACACCCATACACACACTCTTCCACCCATACAGTCCTGCACATATGCTGTCTTCAACACATACAAACAGTGAGTCACTCATTCATGCACTTATGCACTACGTAATACCCCCCACTGAACCATACAGACACTTAGACACTCATACTGATACTCAAAAAACCAACTAATAACCTATATAGACACTCATGTTGCTGCTCACCAACCCATGCAGCCACTTATACGCAAAGTGAGAGACTGATACAGGTATTTACACATTTAAACATTACTCACTTAGCCATGTATTCAATAAGATACACTTAATCAGTCAGTAATACAATCAATTTTTCAAAAACAAATCATCCATTTAGACACTTATATACTCATTTATTCTTCCATCGACCTTGAGATATATAAAACATATTTAATTTTCAGAAAAACACACATTCACTGGATGATGTCATCAGTGATGTCATTTGAGATGTCATCAGTGATGTCATGAGTGATGTCACTGACCATGTCATGAGTGATGTAATATGTGACGTCATCAGCAGTGCATTGCGGGCGCGCGAGTTATAGTTAGCTTAACTAACTATAACGGGGAAATTTCATTGGTTTTTTACGAGTGAAATGTCCAGCTAACTATAACGTGTGTGAAACCTATGGTTTTTTCACTGAATTTGCAAGGTTTTTTAAATGCTAATTCCTAACTATAACGTGTGTGAAACCTATGGTTTTTTCACTGAATTTATATATATGTATATGTATATGTATATATGTATATATACATCTACATCTACATCTCTCTCTCTCTATATATATATACATCTACATCTACATCTCTCTCTCTCTATAAATATATATATATATATATATATACCTCTACTGGCGGTCGCCAGTAGATAGTTAAAGTTAGGACCGAGTTTCCATAGGAAATTTCAAAATTCTATTTTGAATAACTTTGGCGCCGATTGACGAATCCTCGCGAAATTTTCAAAACTAATGGGGCGCTCCGCTCTGCTCCTACCCTGAAAGTCTCGGGGTGATTCGTCAAGCGGGGGCCGAGAAAAAGGGGGGTCCCAAAACGCGTTTTCCTCATGGATTTTTCCATAGGGACTTTAGTCGCAGCTACAGCCCGAACGGCTGAACAGAATTACGTGAAATTTGGCAGAGAGGAAGCCATAAGGTCTATGAAGTGCCTTTTGCAGGTTTGGTGTAAATCTGCTCAGTATTTCCAGAGAAAATAGCATTTAAATCAATATATATATCTGTACGCGCGCAGCGTGCGCGCAACTTGCCGTGCTCGAGCGCAATTCTGATTGGTTGTTAGATCTTAGTAAACATTCAAATCGGTCGAAACCAGGAAGTGTCGGCCGCCATTTTGTCTCTCGCACTCTGAGGGGCTGAAAAACAGATGTGGAGAACGTGAAAAGGGGGCAGGGTGGACAGTTCCTGACCCCCTAGCCTTGGTCAGGGGGTCCCAGAAGGACCCCCAAGGGCAAACATTTTTTTTATATTTTTTTCGAAAAATCGCCGAGTGCGCGCACCACCCAAACGGAAAAAATTCCGCGATTTTTAAAAAAAAATGTATTTGGACCTTGGGGGCGAAGCGCTTCGTGCCCACCGCGCGCGCACGGTGCGCGCGCCGTGAAAGTTTTGTTTAAAAAAAATATATTAAAAAATACATAACTTAGCATTTAAAAAACCGTACAAATTCACTGAAAAAAACATAGGTTTCACACACGTTATAGTTAGGAATTAGCATTTAAAAAAACCTTGCAAATTCACTTAAAAAAACCATAGGTTTCACACATGTTATAGTTAGCTGGGCATTTCCCTCGTAAAAAACCAATGAAATTCCCCCGTTATAGTTAGTGCAGGCAACTATAACTCACGCGACCGCAATCCGCTGCTGATGACGTCAGATATTACATCACTGATGACATATGTGTCTTTCTGAAAAAAAAAAAAAATGTAATATATGTATAGCTAAAGATGAATGGAAGAAGACATGGGTAAATAAGTGTCTAAATACAGTGATGTAATATCTGACGTCATCAGCAGTGGATTGCGGTCGCGTGAGTTATAGTTGCCTGCACTAACTATAACGGGGGAATTTCATTGGTTTTTTACGAGGAAAATGCCCAGCTAACTATAACATGTGTGAAACCTATGGTTTTTTAAGTGAATTATATATATATATATATATATATATATATATGTGTGTGTTTTTGTTGCAGTTTCATACAGCGCAAACTCGACACAAAGGTACTGCAGTGCTTTACAAGAGCACCAGTTACATTACACAAGGACACGTATTTTTTACTTTTGTGCTTTTTTAGGTCTCGCCTAACCCAGCGCATGCGCTGGTCTGGTGAGACTTATTGAGAGGGCTCCAAAAGGTGCTACCAGGCCAGCCTAGAGCTACAGTGCATGTGCGCGGGCGCGCCCGCCGCGCTTTAGCACGATTACTTTCACTTTCGCGGCCGCTTTGATGTTTGATCGTGATCGCGATCACTTTCACTTTCTCGGCCGCTTGGCATAGCCAATAGGTCTCGCTTTTGGGACCTTATAAGTATTTAGTTATGCAACTATTGCATGGCTAAACACTTATAAGGTCCCAAAGTCGAGACCTATTGGCTATGCCAATGCTTGTTTATTGTGTATCTAATTTTGTAAATTAGATGTCTGTGCTTTTACTAGGAACAAGTATTCATTGCAGTAGGACTTACTGGCTCGGTCTGCACCTATGCCACGGCGCAGACCAGGGATGTGAGCCTAACCTGTAATATGAACCCAGGCGCTTACACACATCCCTCCCAGTGCTACAGTGTATAGATCAACAAACTGTCTCATAAAGTTCTTTCTATCCAGACAATTGAGAGCTCCTGGTAGCACTATGGAAAGAAATGCTCTATGAGAAATGACAATAGCAGAAAAATGTGTGCAAGCCACGATTGGCCGAGGCTGGTAAGGCAGGCTCAGCCATTCATCCTCCTGACATAACTAAAATGAGTCCTATTGACTTGGTCGATAGTAATACATTTACAGACCAATAGAAAGACAAATCTAAGGTTGCAAGTGCCGTATGAAAAACAATTTGTTTTACATCATTAGTCTAAACATGGAAGGGAAAGGGAGGAATCCTTGCCTTATGGATTCAAAACAGATTTAAGAATCACTACAACCACATTGAGACTGACCGTATGTTTTTTACTGGTAATGCAGTTGGTACTGCATCTAGTGGGCAGACAATTCACAGGGGGGCATATTGCTGGGGATTTGGTGCAGGGCAGCCAAAGTGAAAGGGCAGGAATGCACCAGATCTATGGCTTGCGCCACATTCCGGTTCTTTCCCCATGTGCGGGTGCTGTTTTGGCAGCCCAGCGCCAACGCAGGAACCCTTGCACTATGGTATAAGGGTGCCTGCATTGCATGCAGGATAGCTTTTGTACAGCAAGTGGCACCTTCTTGCACAAAAACAATCATGGGAGGCTTTTTCCTCTTTCAATGTGTGCAGCACACATAGAAAGAGGAAAAATAAAAAAACTAGGAGAACTGTACATTCCCGGGGAAGACGTAAGACTTTGGCGCATCCCCGAGTTTACATGGTTTTGTAAATCTGGGGATGCGTCAAAATCCAAGGGTGTTGCACGGAACACCCACCACAACGCCCATGGAACGCCTCCCTAGAGCAGAATAAGGCAATGCAGCGATTTGTTATGTTATGTTATATGGGAATTTATGTAAGCGCACGTTCACCTACAGGTCTCTTAGCGCTGATGAGTCTGAACAGAAAAGGAAAACAAATGGAGGATCAACTATTTGTAGGCCAGGGAGAACAGCCAGGTTTTAAGAGATTTCCTGAACCGCATGTAGTCAGCCTCCAGCCTAATAGAAGTAGGCAATGAATTCCAAAACTTCGGGCCCAGATAGGAAAACCGGGTCCTTCCAATGCGTTTCCGTCTAATTCTAGGCACCGTCAAAAGATTCAGATGCTTCGATCTACGATTACGCTGAGGCAGGTGCTTAATAATGCACGAGTGAATGAAACTTGGACCAGTTTCTTGAGTGGCTTTAAAGAGGATACAGCCAATTTTGAACATCACACGCTGCTCCACTGGAAGCCAGTGGAGATCTTTAAGTAGCGGGGTAATGTGACATCTTCTATCCTTAAGGTGGATGATTCTAGCTGCTTGATTCTGAATCCTCTGAAGACGACGGTATCTCCGATATAATGCAATGCCAAGGTAGAGGGCATTTCCATAATCTACTTTTGATAGAATAAGGGCAATCACAATTTGAATACTGGCCTCTTTGCTAAAGAAGCGTTTGATCTTACGCAGTTTACAAATTTGGACAAAGCAGGCAGAAGTAACTGCGCCAATTTGGGCAATCATAGAAAGGTCGGAATCAATGTGAAGACCCAAACTCTTAATTGCTGGTTTGGGAATTGGGGCCGCACCTAACTCAAAGGGGGCCAGTAGGAGAGTGTCCAGTAAGTAAGATTTTTGCTCGGGGTGATTATCTCAGTTTTTTTAGAATTGAGTTTTAGTTGGTTCTTATCCATCCAGGTTTTTACATACATCATGGAGCTCCTAACAAAATCTTTGCATTCGGTGGAATTCTCCAGAGTAAAAATCAGCTGCATATCGTCAGCATAGTTAAAGATCTTTACCCCCATCTGCTGAAGACTCGAGATTAGGGGACATATGTAAATGTTAAAAAGGATCGGCGAAAGGGAGGAGCCCTGTGGGACACCACAGCTCAGTTCAACCGTGTTGGATTTGTAGGGCGAGAGCCACACCGATTGTTTGCGGTCCTCTAAAAAGGACCCAAACCAGTTCAGTGCCAAGCCCCCAAGACCCGCTGTGGCAATACGGTCCAACAAACGTTTGTGGTTCACTGTGTCAAATGCCGCAGACAGGTCAAGAAGGATCAGAGCCTGAGTGTGATCAATATCAGCCTGTCCTTTAAGATCATCCAAGACGGAAAGGATCACAGATTCGGTGTAATGCGTAGGACGAAAGCCTGCCTGATGAGTGTCCAGAAACTTAGATGCGTCTAAAAAAGAACTGCGGCAGGATGCAACTTGAGTTTCCAGCAATTTTGCTGGAAACTGGAGCAATGATATAGGTCTATAATTTTCCAGCTTTTTAGGATCTAGACCCTGTTTCTTTTTTTTTTTTTTAAGAGGAATGACTACTGCTTCCTTAAAGGCTGACGGTACAATTCCCTGGGACAGGGAGAGATTAAGGAGCTGAAGGAAGGTATCAGGGAAGGCCCGATAGATTGCTTTCTTTATATTAATGGGGCATTCCTCCTTAGGGTAGACAGATTTGACCTTTGCTACCAATTCCAGAATACATTTCCTATCTAGCATGGGAAAGGTATCGCGAGAGGAAGGATTGGGAAGAACCACGCTGTTTTCAATATTATTATTGTTGCAAACAATGGAGTTTTGAATTTTTAAAAAAAAATTCACAAAAAGAGTTCAGATCATTACGTAGTTCCTGAGTGGCCTTAACGGGTGGAGCCACGCGGCTCGGATTGGAAAGTTCTTTCACAATCCTGAAAATGTCCTTAGAGCTATTATCAGAATTGAGTACTTTATTAGTGAAGAAAGCTCTTTTGGCCTCCACAATAGCTATTTTGTACTCGTGTAATTTTGCTATATATTTCGTTTTGGCCTCTATAGTGTACTGTTTCTGCCATATCTGTTCGGCTTGGCGTACATGAAGTTTTAAAGTTTCCAACTCCCTTGTGAACCATTTGGATGCTTCGTGTTGCCTAAGGCGAGAATTTTTAGTCTGAAGGGGGGCATGGATGTTAAATGCTGCCTTAACCTCACTCAATATCTATGAGGCCATTCAAAGCCACGCAATGTGGCTTTGCTTGGCCTCATAAATATGATTTGGGGTTTACGCCACCATTGCATCACAAAAAGTGACACAATGGCGGTGCATGGGACTCTTAAATATGTCACAAGGGCTACATCAGGCCAAGCATCACACAAAGGGTTCTGTCCAGTGAGTGATCATCCAGTGAGTGATTGGCTTGTCTTGCTAGGGATCTGTAGTTTAGTTGGCCTTACATGATTGCAGAAATGTTATTTAATGTAGTGACAGCATGGGACAGAAAGGCTGTACATACCAATGGTGGTTACATGGTTTTCATATCCATCGAGTGTAATGATGTTAGTGAGAACTGTTATAACCCCTCCCCCACCCATGACAATGAGCAAACATTTCAGAATTAGAGAAGGAGGGTAGAGTTCTAGCTGCCCTGGTAAGAAAGGGCAGAAGGAGGTATTGCCTTTTGCTTGTGTTGCGACACCGAGCCTTACAGAAAGACTCTTCCGTTAGATGTGTTGAATTCAATGTGCATGTGCACGCCTTAGGATTGCACAGAGCATTATCTTAGCATAGACTGTGTGAAAGAACATTTGTAGCTTTAAATTACATTTCTCGTTATACACCACCAGTCACGCTATCAATGCACAAGATATCCTGGTCACTGTGACCTGGAACGATCTTCCCCTTCACCTCCAGCGAAACCCAACACTGTGCCAATTCAGGAAAGAACTCAAGACCTGGCTCTTCGACTGACCCAAGCGGAGCTGCATACACCCCACCAGTGGCTTGAGACCCTAACGGGCGAGTAGTGCGCTTCACAAACCCTGATTCTAGTTTGTGTGTATCAATCTATCCATATACTCAGCCTTCCTTCCTCTTAGCAATGGCTAAGTCCTCATTATCCTCAGCCTAGATCTAGATAAGGTTATAGCTTGCTTTGAAAGTGCCCATAAACGATCACTATATCAGGGTTGAAGAAAAAGGTGTGATATCTATGGTTTATTGATGAAGATTCCTGATTGCAGCCTGCATCTCTGCCCTAACATGCAGGTTAGGAGCACTGAACAATGGTTTAACATACTATCATTGGTTGCTTCCACCTCTGTGTGAAAATGTTTTGCAATGACTTAGATTATCACATATGAGGGAAACTGACAGCCCTTGCTCTTTTGAGCCAGATGCTGGCGCGTAACATCTTTGAAGCTCAGTCTCACAAGGCTGGGAAGCTGAACACTCATGCTTTTTCAAATCTGATTAGAGCATGAAGAATTTCTCAAAGCATTTTATCTCTAGTGATGGATAATAGCTGTCAGAAGCTAGAGGTATTTTAATCTCGTTAATGGAGGCTGCTGATTCCAGACCCTTTAATCCACCATTTTGCATGTAGCCATTAGGGAGAACCACACTGAACTTGGGCAAGGGGGTAAATCGGGTCAGCATGTCAGCCATTGCCCTGCCTATATTCAAGTCCATGTATTCTGAAAGAAATCCCTTGGAACCAGGCATTTTTCTTCCCTTCAGAGGTACCGAAGAAATCTCTCATGTACAGGTTTATAGGCAAAAAATAAGCCTTCACATAAGTAAGGGAACTTTGAGAGGGACATGTGCGTGCTTCACCAGACTGATCCTTGAGGTCTGTCCCAGATGCAAAGAAACACCTCTATGCGTTGAACGGAAAGAGGCGAGTGTGAGTTTTGCATAACTGGGTTGGGGTAATTGAAGGCTAGTCTGATAAAAAAGGAGGAGATGTGATATAATGGCTATGGTGCAGACCTTGGAACTTGGAGACCAAGGTTCAAGTCAAGGCTTCAGTACCTGACTAAGGGCCTCATTAATGAGGTGTCGCATCGCTGCACGAAAGCAGCGATGCGTGCGTCCTGCTTGCGACACAAATGTTGCGTCATATTTACTGTATGACGCATCATGTCGCAAGGAATGACAGATATGTCAGTATTACTGACGTGTCTGTCGATGCAAAATTGGCGCATTGCTGGAGTTATGTCTGAAGCGTGATGCAGCTCCAGCAATGTTCCTTTCACACGGGGCAAGCCCCATGTGAAAGGGCCTGCGTCACCCTTACACCTGCCATGAGGCAGACGTAAGGTTTTGACGCATTGCAGTCCTAGAAGTAGCTCAGCGACATCTCATAGATTTCACCGCGCCTCTCCTACCACCTTTTCTTGCGGGGGAACTCCCACCCTGCATACATTATACCTGACGCAGGTATAATGTAGCGCAGGGGTTTACGAAGTGACGCATCTGCCTAGATGCGTCACTTCGTAAATATGGCGCAACATGGCACATTATTTACGCCGCCACTGCGTCACTAAAAGTGACGCAACAGCAGCGCGAAAGTGACATAAGCCTTCATAAATAAGGCCCTAAGAATCTTACAAGTTTGTACAAATCAATGAATCCTCCTGTGCCTAAAATTTGCAAACATGTCAAATGTAATTCAATTGTATGCATGTGAAGAAAAATGTAAATCCCGATTTCATGTATGCAATCTTGTGTCATCTATCACTCTCCAGTTAAATTTGCTCCAAGTAAATACCAAGCCACTTTTACAGGCTTTTTTAAATGTATCCGTGTTGTTGCTTGATGCCCGATTTCATCTGATCCTATTGTTATCCTAGCTACCGGGAAGCACACCACTGCCCCTGTGTTTGATAAGTTCTAAAAATAGTCAAGACATGCAACCACAAGTCTGATCAGTCGCCACAGTAGATAGTTAAATCCATTCTTCAAACCAAGTGGCCATTAAATTGGGTTTCGAATCAATTGTGTTTGTCTTGCCCACATTCGATATCTCACTTAACATGACCACCCTTGTGAAATGTTCATACTTTTGTATAGAATTCACATGAATGCAATGCTATTTGCAAATAAGCATGCATGTAGGATCACTCTTTTCTTCCCTTAGCTTTATCTATAGTTTCTCGTTTCTTCTTTCTTTTTGGAGTTCTCATTGATAGGCAGTGCTTTATGTTTTATTTTAGAATATTTATTTACAGTATTTACGTTTAGACAGAAACTCCATGATTAAAACAGAACATTTAAAGAACATTTCAGATCTCCTCTTTAACCCACCCATGTGCACTTCTTAGGCCTTGCTTTTCTTTATTTTGTACCAAATTATTGCAACAGCAGGGGTGCGTGGGAGAGAAATCAATTTGGAAAAGATGATTCATTTTCTTTTCCAACATTTTTTATGTAAATTGCTCAGCTATATTTCCATAATCATTTTATGAACAGTTCAATGTTTCGTATGGATTTGAAACCGACATGATTTTTTACTTGAATCACTTTAAGATCAATCTTTTCAAAAGAATTGGGGGCATATTTACAGCAGAGAGGTGTGCCGTGAAGTAAACATTACTAAGGCCACGCTTCTCCAGTCTGAAAACGCTGCGTTTCCCCCTGCACTGGAGCGGAGTTCAGATACCTAGCACCAACGCAGGCACCCTTGCACCATAATGCAAGAGTGTCTGTGTTGGGGGCAAGATTGTTTGTGCAGGAAGGTGTCCCTTCCTGCACATAAACAATCTTTAAATGCCGTTTTGTAACTTCTATGTGTGCTGCTTAATGTAGCACACACACAAGTTGCGAAACTGCATTTTTTAAAAATGATTGTTTATGTCCAGGAAGGGGGACCTTCCTGCACATAAAAAAATCCTAGGGAATTTCCTGTTTCTAGGTGTGCTGCACAAGGCAGCACACATGGAAACAGCAAAAACGAGGAGAAATAAAGCATTTCTCCTCATTTTGCCTGTTTAAGACTAGGTTTTCCCTGGCCTTTATTTTGGCGCTGCCTCCTATTTACCCCACCCTTGTAAATATGGGGCAGCGTCAAAATCAATGGGTGCTGCGGTGGAACGCCCACCGCAACACCCATTGCCCTCTCCTTTCACGCTAAATACAGCGTGCGAGGGGGCCTTATTTACAAGGCAGCGTAACTGGGCTAAAGAACGGTGATGGATCAAACCCAGATCTGTTGACTGGGTGTGAGTGTTTGATTGGTTCTGATGCTCCGTCCATCACCACCCCCTTTTGTACCGCTTTGTTCGCCATAAGCTGGCAGGGTATGCTCAGACGTGAGTCCCTTGCTCACTTTGCCACTGGATTCAAGCAAGCCTGGCTGAAGACGGCTGAAATGCCAGAAACCGGTCCTAGGAAGCTTGTTTACGGTCCAGGGAAGACATGGCTTGGCAGTTCGTGCTGGACTGTTCCCATGAGGCACAGGGTCAGACTGATTTGCATATGGCCATGTCTGAACTGGGGTGGCAGAGTGGGCTAAAGAACGGTGATGGATCAAACCCAGATCTGTTGACTGGGTGTGAGTGTTTGATTGGTTCTGATGCTCCGTCCATCACCACCCCCTTTTGTACCGCCTTGTAAATAAGGCAAGGCCCCTATCGCCATCACAACGTCACAGAAAGTTGATGTTGTGGTGGTGATAGGGGCTTGTAAATATGCCCCTTAGAGTTTTCAAATTTTGATCCCAAATTTGAATCTGACTTGCCCTATGTTTGTAAGTAATCTAGGACCGCTACCCATATTGTTGAATTAGAAGGGGCATCTGCAGCCTATTAGCTGGCACTGCCTAAGATTACATGAAAATATCATATCTGTGCCCACAGTCTCTCTAGGTCTTTCTATTTGCATCTAGACGATACTAGTTTAGCTGTAAACATGTATTTGAAGTTTTTTTTTAGATTACATACTGCCCTTCAAGTGAGGTTAGGTCATAGTTTGGGCATAGTGCATTTGCTGCCTGGACTTACAGTGCCTTTAGCAAGCTCTGTGTCATAGCGACCACCAACCAACAAACCAGGTGCCAATCCTTTTAAACAACAGTTAGGATGGGATAAAGGAGGTAAAGTTAGATGCCAATGAATATCACTGAATTCTTTACATCTTCTTGTGAGCTTATTGCAGTACAGTCATGTCTTATTCAGTTCTTAATCCAAGGGGCATGGATTGGTGGAGAAAGTAAGGGAGTGCGAAATGTTTCATTTTTTTCGAAATGTAATTTTCACGAAATTACAGTTGCACACAACACTTTATATTGGGATCCCGAGTAACTTTCCGCTACAAAGGTACACTTTGCCCAAATAACTCATGCAAGATAGTGGAAGGAGTCTGGTTTGAAAAGAAAATGACTAGTTTGAAAAGAAAATAACTAGTTTGAGTAGAAAATGCTTCTCGTTGACAAAAGTCTCCTAAGGGCAAAATCGCACAAAAATGTGCGCTAGGCAAAATGGCAAAAAAGTTGCAAGCGTCACATGATACAAAACTCTGGGATTGCCTTTCTTAGATAACTCCGGTGTATCATAAAGTTGTAATAACAAGTCGTGCATATTTCCCCTCCTTTGTTAGAGGAAAGCTGAGGGGTACAGAATATCTGAAATGCGAAATGCAGAAGCTCACTCACTCCATAATTGCAGTGGGTGATTATGATGGATTAACTTGCTTTGAGTCGTCCCTTGCCTGAAACAAACGGTTGATGTCACAGAATGAACTATCATTTTTCAGATGCTGATGATTTTCCATGTAACTCGGCAATGTGCCTCGTCTAAGATGTCAACCCACAAAAGCATCTTGAATTCGAGTTTGTCTGAGTTGTAATTTATAGGGGTAGCATTGCATTTACGGGGGATCTTTGCATGCACTCTTTTTTTTTTATGTGTGTGTTCTTTGCTGGAAGTTAGGCTCATCACAATGCTGTGCATTACAAATAATAAACACCCAAGCAAACGTATATATCTTTTTTATCAGAAATGTTGTTCATTTCATCATAACAGTACATTGCATCATTGGTGGACGAATTGTTAGCTAAAACATAGGTGGTGATGATGATTGTTTATAAATGGCACTGTACAACACACCTAGGGACCTGTTCACTAAGGTGTTATTCTAAGTAAACTTGTGCATATGGCCAGAAATATTAACATTTGCACATGACATGAATTCACAAAATGATTTGTGGCAAAAGCGTAACTGTATTTACTTCTGTGGATTTATTCACTTCGACTGAAGAAAAATCCATATTGGTAAATCCCACGCAAACACTCAAAGGGTAGGAAGTCGTCATGGCTTGCCTTGCACAAACAAGTATGTCTATGGGCATTACCACACTACCATCTGACCCTTTCGTACCATGGTAATTGTAGGAAAGTGCCCCTTTTGAAATGGTTACTCCCCACTTTTTGCCTGGTATTTGATGCGATTTTTGACTAAAAGTGTGCTGGGTTCCTCCTAACCAGGTCCCCAGCACCAGTGTTCTTTTCCTAAACTATACAATTGTTCCACAATTAGCAACCCTTTCGGATCCATAAAAGCCACTAGAAAATGGTACCCCTGGTACCTAGCACATTGGACCTAAAGAAGATTGCTAAGGGCTGCAGCACGCATTGTGCCACCCTCGGGGACCCCTCTCCATGCTCATGCAAACTGCTATTGCAGCCTGCGTGTCTTGGTGCAGAGAAAACCATGTGTGCCATGCCTACCTGCACTACATGTGGTATAGGTAAGGCACCACTACAGCAGACCTTACATCCATAAGGCAGGGTGCAGTATACCCATGTGAGGGCATATCTGTGGGAGTGTCCCGGTGATATCGAAGTTCACCCTTAGATATTACCAGTGTACAATGAAACCATAATGAATACATGGGCTGGACACTCATCATTATGAATTCCCCAGCTACGTGATGGCTTCACTATACCCCAAAGTGTTTGGTGCCAAACACCTCACCTTAACCCTTTGAGTGCGCCCGTCGGCCAACGGCCGTCGTGAACACTACCTCAGTAGTGCTGCGCACGTCGGTTGGCCGACGCAGCCCAGCCCACTCAATGGAACGCCCCGCACCGTGGCAGAAATTCCGCCGCGGTTCAGGCGCTTATAAACCTGCACTGATGTATGTGCTGATGTATATGCTGGATTTAATAATAAATGCACACACAGGGCACCTTAGAGGTGCCCCCTGAAGCCTACTGACTACTAGTGTGTGATTGACTGCTCTCAGACAGCCAGCCACCACAGACCTCCTGAGAAGAGAGCCTTCGCTCTTGGAGGTCGGGAACAAAGCCTGCTCTAGGTGGAGGGGTACAGACCTCCTCCAAGCAGGATGACTATGCAGTTGATTGTAGTAGTGTAGCAGGTCTCTGAGGTGGGTGCACGGATGCTTGAATTGGTGGGGACTGTTCTTGCGACCTCTGACAACCTGCGCAGGTGTTATGAAATGAGGTGTGGGTGTCCATGCCACTGCATCTATGGGTGGATTATGGTGTGCAAATCTGTGCCCCCCTACTTCTTTCAGGTCAGTGTGTAATTTGTCATGTGAAATGATGCTCCTTTGTAATTTGTCATGTGAAATGATGCTCCCTTTGTGTTCTCATTGAAGCTTTGAATAAGGTGTTGTATTATTAGATTTAGATGTCAGGATCCTTACTAGAGTATTCACAACAATTAGGAAACAGCCAAGCCAAGAGGTCCTAAGGGTAGTCCGATGCACACTCCTGTCTAGCCAAATATAATGCACATCTCACTCAGAGACTAGGAAAGCCCCTAACTAGCTCCCCTGGGATTCAGGTTTCAAACCTACAAGACAAGCAGATGAGAGATCGGGGGCAGCAAAATCTGGTCTTGCTAAAGTCAGCCAACATGGCTGTCCAGTCAAAATCACTCATTCCACAGGAGCTACCTGGTTTCATGCATGCCTTATTTGAACAAATTAACATAGGATGGAATTAGTACTGTGTCTAGTGGTGTACATCCATCTACTTCGGTGTCAATGAGCACACCATATTCATTTAGTGCTTGATCATAAGAATTATAATCGTTCTTTGCCAGCTCAACTAGCACATTTGTCTCTTGGGCTCCTCGGTCCTTGAACTTTATCAAGGCATTTGATTCATGCATAGGAGTCTAATGAGCATTGCATTTTCTTATCAGCATTCATCCAATTATAGCTTAAGTATGCTATTTGCTATTAAGTAAAATGTGAGGAACATTCAACCCATCCTTTGTGTGTCAGTTGTTTATAAACGTTTAGCAAATGAAGGTATGTATCAACAAGTGGCCACTATATGCTTCCATGCATAAATTATTTATCTCGATAAAACTCATATTCCGCACCTTACCTAGTAGTGCGATCAATGCCCCCTCATGCCCAACTACCGAGCAGTTCCTGCTCATGGTAGCCAGACTTGGTCCATTTGAGTAATGGTGATCAACATCTTGTGCTGTTATTTGAGTTTTCTTGAACAGCACCCTTGGCAGACCAACACACTGGGCATTCTATTAATACCAGCGTCCTGATATATGTTAGAAAATCTCAAAAATCTAAATGTAGCACCTTGGAATATTACTGAATTTATACAACAATTCTATATAATGTTTCACAAATTAAAGTATTTCGACATCTTAGCATTTGAACAATATTTACACAAATTTGCATTAAAAGATTGGTATGTGAAGAAAAGGTGAGGGTTAAGCAAGTAGCATAAGATATTCTTATTTCAGGCATAGCAGAGCTGGTGAGCTTTAAGGTGGCATCTGAATGACCTGGAAGGAGGCTTGGCCAATTGATGTTCTGAAATAGCATTTCAGAAAGAAGTTCCTGCTCCTGAAAAAGACTGGTGTTGGACTTATGCTACTCTAAATCTAGGTACTTCTAAGTAAAAAAAAAATTCCTTCTTCTAAGTTCTTTGTCTGCCCAAAATATTAAGCAGATTGGTCAGTAATAAAAAATTAATTCAGGTGCAGGGATTTAAACATTCAATGTTAAATATGTTTCTTGCTGCAAACAATAGATATTTTAGCTGGAACGGAGCACAGTAATGTGGCTGAACATTCTTCTGGCTGAAGAAAATAATTTGGATTTTGAGTATAAAATAGACTGTGGGTATAGGAAGAGGTTTAAGACCCTCTACCATGATTGATGTTGCCAAATTCCAAACGTGGAATTATGAATGCACAGGCAGTAGTTTTTAGAGTGGTAGTTGACAAGTGGCAGCTTTTTTGAGTTTGTGTATTTGTGGTACCAACGATAGAGAGTAAACAGTGAAACCTACAGATGGCATCGTAGGAGATGGGGGCGCATAGAAGTAAATATCAAGTTAAAAGAAGAAAGTGGAAGTTGAGCTTCCAAAATTTGTTCGCCTCTCCTGAATACAGTTTGTTGAGAATAGTGCGCAAGTATAAAATCAAATTTAAGCAGATTTGGGTGTTGTCTGCATATTGGTATGTGGAGGCTCCAAATGTTTTACTAATGAAATCAATATCTCTAGATACAAATTGAACAGTGTGGGCACTAAAATAAAAATGAGGCACCCTGCATGGCATTGCAGAACTGCTTAAGGAGTGAAATCCAACCGTAACAGCTGGGATCCATTGATATGAAAAGAGGAGAACCAACGCATGGCCTGATCTCAAAGGCCCATGCGGGGTTTCAAGATGAAGTTTAGCCTGCTATGATCGCCTATATTGATTGTCCACAAGAGGCGGAAAAGAATGAGAAGGCAGGGGTCCTCCAATCATATATATGATGTACATCATCTGCATTTTATCCAATTCTATAGCCAGCAAGTTGCTTTGTATTAAATAAGGCAATGAGTCACAATAATACCCACCTCTTGATAGCGTGGCAGCTTTGCCAAGCAAGATAAGTTAGAGAAAGGACTGACATTGGAAAGAAGACCGGGTCAAGATTAGGTTTTTTAATAATGGGGGAAATTTGGCCTGATTTCAGCAAATCAGAGAGGTTGCTTGGGAGACTAAAGCGTTGATCCCGGTGAACCAGAATCAAGCCAAAAGATGAAAATAGACACTAATTATGCTCACCTGTAAAGGTCCGAATGTGAGTTGATAGGTTTAAAATCTTTAACGATCAAGGTAAGCTACTTTGTGCTAATGGGGTGAAAGATCTCTAGCTGCTGTTGATTTTGAAAGAAGGCTTTTTCATCTGAGTTTGAGGTGGAAAGGGAATTTTCTCTGATGAACCACATTTTATCTGTGAAGGATAGCAATTCATTGCATGTGTCAGCTAGAGGGCAATGCAGGAATTTGATGAGAGGAGTGATGTTATAATAATGATAGTCGAACAAAGATATGCTGATTAGAGGTTGAGTCAATTTATTAATGGAAAATTTGGCTTTTTTGCAACATATGAAATGCCTATAGTTTCCACTTATGATTTTTAATTTTGTGGAACGCATTCGAATTTGGAGGAACAAGCATTTCTTCAGGTGATGTCTCTTCCCTTCTTTTCATAATGACAGCCTCAGGAAACAATGGCTTCATGTATTATTGTTTTAATTGAGGTGGAGATAATCAGTCCTAAATTGATGTAATGATATTATTGTACTACAGTAGCAGACGGTTAACCTCTATTGATTGCTTAAAATGAGTTAATCTTGGAAGGATTATGTTCTCGAGAGTAGAAGGGATTATGTTTTCATGGATAATTTCCAAGTTTTTTTAACATGTACTTTGCACAGAGGTGCAACACAAACAGATGATGGATAGAATTTTGAACATTGTCAAACATTCACCCCCAGTCACAGATCTGGGTTTAATCCATCGTGTTTTTGCTGACCACACCATTCCAGTTTGGACCCAACCATATGCAAATCGGCCTTGACCCTGTTCCCCATGTGAACAGTCCAGCTGAACTGCCAGGCAAGGTACTCCCTGGACTGGAAAACGGGCATCCTGGATCCGGTTTCAGAGCATCACTCCTCATCAGCCAGGCTTGCTTGCAACCGGTGGCGTAGCGAGCACGGGACCCATGTCTAGGCATACCCTTCCCACTTAGGGTGAAAATGCAACACAAAAAGATGAAAAGATGATGGACGAAATGTTGAACATTGTCAAACATTCACCCCCAGTCACAGATCAGGGTTTAATCCATAGTTATTTTGCTCGCCACCCCATTCCAGTTTGAACCCGGCCATATGCAAATCGGCCTTTACCCTGTTCCCCATGGGAACAGTCCAGCCTGACCTGCCAGGCCAGGGCCTCCCTGGATCGGAAAGAGAGTATCCTAGGGCTGGTTTCGGGGCATCACACCTCAGCAGCCATGCTAGCTTGAAACCGGTGGGGTAGCGAGCACAGCACCCACGCCTGGGCAGACCCTTCCCACTTAGGGCGAAAATGCAACACAAAAAGATGAAAAGATGATGGACGGAATGTTGAACATTCTCAAACATACATTCCCAGTGACAGATCTGGGTTTAATCCATTGTTTGTTTGCTCGCCACACCATTCCAGTTTGGACCCAGCCATATGCAAATCAGCCTTAACCCTGTTCCCCATGGGAGCAGTCTAGCCCAAACTGCTAAGCCAAGTCCTCCCTGGAACAGAAAACGAGCATCCTGAGACCGGTTTCGGGGCATCACCCCTCATCAGCCAGGATAGCTTGAAACCGGTTGTGTAGCGAGGATGAGACCCAAGTCTGGGCATACCCTTCCCACTTAGAAGGAAAATGCAACACAAAAAGATGATGGTCAGTGTAGGAGAGTAGGGTCTGCTATCCTATGGTCACCCCAAATTTTTGCTATTTGCTTCACTGGTTTTTGACATATTGAGGCTGTGGGCCTGCCAATCAGACCCCCAGCCTGCTGTTCTCTCTACTAAATTAAAACTATGCACCCTAGGTGCATAACCAATTGGAAGTGGATCACCCTGTCAGCCCCTGTACCAGTGTACACTAGGTACCCAGGGCATTGGTGTACCCAAGGCCTGCCAAGGGCTGAAGCATGTATTATGCCACCCCAGGCTTGGCCTAACAATTTGACACAACTGGCTGATCACTCAGCTGGGGTAAGTTGGTGTAATCACCTCTTACTTAGGTGTAGTATACCTATACCTAACCTTAAATGGGACACCTGGTAACCTATAAGTCACTCCTATGGCAGGCCTTAACAATCCTGAAGGCAGAGTGCTTGGTTCCATGTGAGATGGTGCTCTGGCATGAGCTGAGCCTGTCTGCAGTGGTCGGAACAACTTCCTTCTACTGTTTCCAGATATCGTCATACCATATACTCTTAAGTGCATTATGAACCTCGCGGTTAAATGCTATCTTTGGTTTGGCTTTATCAAAACATGTCGAGTAAGGTGTCATACGAATTGGAATACTAACCCCTCGCCAATTCTGGCGACGGGGTTAGCATTCCACCCTTCTAGAGGGACACGACATGTACAGTACCTGAAACCCGGGTAAAATCAGACATAGCCTCAGCTCCACAAAATGGATGCTGCCACCACAGACACAAGTCTGCCCTCCTGCTGCTGGGAGTCCTTCCAGCTTGGGAGGTGTGGACAAAGGGTTTCCTGCCAGGGGAGGTGCGTGCACCACCCCAGACAGGATTTTGTGTATTGGTCAGGTAGGGCTTGAAAGAAACCAGACATGCCTGTGGCTCACAAGGAGCCTCGGTGCATATGCCAGTTCAAACCGGTCCTGGGGCACACCAGTCCCGGGCCTGGGGCGAGCTGGACAAAGGATTTGGGGTGTAACCACCCCCCTTCCTGGTCCCACCCTTAGGGAGGGACCTAGCAGGTAGTCCGGCCCCTAGAATCCGCTTAAAGGTAGGAGCTGTGTCCTAAGACTTCAGACATCCTGGAATCAACTTAACACTAAGAAGAAGACGGGAACTTCGACGCTCTGCTGCACAGAGGACTGAAGCCAATCTCCCCTGTGGTCAGGGAGTGACCACCTTGCTAACGCAAGCACCATCCAGCGAATCAACGTCTGCTTTGCCGCCGCCTCCCGCCGGAGCCCGAGCCCAGAGACTGACAAGACCTGGACCTCCAGACCTCTCACCGCCCGATCCACAGTCCCTGAAAAGAAGAGACCCGTGGAGGCACCGAGACACGTGGAGCCAGCCATCTTGGATCGACTACGACAAGCTGACAAGTGCAACAACCGAGGCTCCCTCCAAGTTGTGCTTTGGGATCTGAGAAGCCCAACACCCGAGCAGCATCTGCACCAAAGGTGAGCCCTCCAGCATCTCCACGATCTGCGTGGGGCCCTTCTGCATTTTGCCACTCGACGCGCCTAACCGGTTGCTGGCCCGCTGGCTAGTAGCCATCTTGGCGACGAACTTCAAGAAATACACCGCTGGTCTGGTTGCTCCAGACTGGCCCTTGCTCCCCTCCAAAGGAGCAGTCCTTCTGACCTTGCTGGTCAGAACCATCAGCTTATTTCATCTCCTACAACAATTGCTTTTGCCAAGGCTTGTTTGCTTCAATCAAGTCGCCGACACCGCCGACAGCGAGAACCTGCGTGGGACAGCTCGTGAACCGACTCCTGGACGTCGTCGACCTCCAGGGACCACGTGGCTGCAGAGACAATCTACACCTCTCTTCCTGTTTGCACCCGACATTGCCTGGTACCCACCTGGTGCCACGCTGGTCACTGGCTAGTGACTGTGAACACTGTCCCCTCTGCTTACAGGTCTTCAACATCTCCGATCCACTCTTGGATCCACTGCATCTCTCCCGGACCGACCGCCTGCAGCATCTTTGTCTTCAGGCTCCACGGAACAGATAGAAGAAACCCGACGCACTTCGAGGCCTATGCACCCGCTTCCTGTGGGTGAGGTAAAGCTGGCACACCTGTGCCCAAGTGTAGTATTACATCTCTAGTGCCTGTGTTCCAAATCTTGAGTTCCTAGTCCATCCGGAAGATCCTCTTTGCAGTAACTTTGTACTTTTTACGCACCCATTGAAACCTATGGGAGCACGCGTGTGACTATTTGCTCTGCACACGCCACCCGTGGACCTCCTGGTCACTAACTGACGTTAGCTCCTTGTAGGCCCAGCGATTCTAGAGGCCCTAGGCCTTTTCCCTTTTCTGTTCGTGGTACTTATACCACTATTTTAGTATATGGTTCGAGTGGCCACCAGGGCCTATCCATATAAAGTGCAACTTCTGTGTATTCTGTGATAATCTTGTTTGACGATTTGTGCTCCTGTGCTCATAAAGAGACTAGGGGTTACTTTGAGAAATAAATACATATATATTTTGAATATATATCTGTGTGGTGTCCTTTCATTGGTATAAAAGGGGGTTGCATTTGGTAAAACAGCTGGCTTAACACGCTTCACGAGTTTAGCCTCAAAGACTGCTTAGCCTACGCTACCACTAGGGCAGCTAGTCCGAAAAGGTTGACTTACAACCACACCATAAGGGTTGCTTGGCATGGTACAAGGTGATCACTTTAACTAGTGAGCATCATATACCAGGCCAACTTCTCACAGTCAGAATGTTGAACATTGTCAAACATTCACCTCAGTCACAGATCTGGGTTTAATCCATCGATATTTTGCTCACCACACAATTCCAGTTTCGACCCAGCCGTATGCAAATCAGCCTTGAACCTGTTCCCTATGGGAACAGTCCAACCCAAACTGCCAGTCCCGTCCTCCATGGACCAGAAAACAAGCATCCCGGTACAGGTTTCGGGGCATCAGCCATGCTAGCTTGAAACCGGTGACGTACCAAGCACAGAATCCACGTCTGGGCATGCCCTTCCCACTTAGGGTGAAAATGCAACACAAAACGATGATGGACGGAATGTTGAACATTGTCAAACATTCACTCCCAGTTACAGATCTGTGTTTAATTCATTGTTATTTTGCTTGCCACGTCATTCCGGTTTGGAACCAGCCATAGCCACAGCACAGAGGTGACTGGATAGAAGTGGCTAACTTAATGGGAATATCAAAATGATTTGAACAGTATACCCGACAAGAAAAGTCATTAGGTTGCTGTAAGACTCTTAAGACCAACAATAATGAGGTCGAAAATAGTCTCTTTGGTGTGGCTGGGAAAGGCAACGACAGGCAGACTATAGCTGGTGGTGATCATGCAGGTGTAGGAGAGATGCGGGGAATTTGAAAGTTGAACATTTAGCATTTTGCCAATCTATATATCACCCAGTAAAATGTTCAAAGATAACACTTGCTTCATGGAGAAGAAGTCTGAAACCCTGCAAGAATCTCCGCTTTAAGAATCGGTGGATGGTAAATGATAAGCAGATTTGAAGAAGGTGGGTGCTTTTTGGCAATTAAAGGCATCCAAAACAAAGATTGGAAGGGGTAGAATCTCTGTGTATATGACCGAGTCCTTATGGATGATGGCGATTCCTCCCCCATATTTAGTTTGCCTATCGTAATCTCAAGCAGACTTGGTGTATCAGTGAGTCCATGATGGGCTGGAAGCCTGCATTGAACCACATTTCTGTAATACATAAGAGGTCCCCCTTGTGGGTCTGAATGAGAACAGCAATGACCGGATAGAGGGCGTTGGCTGCTCAGGAATATTGGCAGATGCAGGGATGATTAGTGATTGAGTGAGGAAGATGAGAATCCGTTCATTTTGAATGAGATAATTCCAATTAGGGCATCTGGGATGTGTGAATCTGGTATGTAGAGAGGGACAATAAACTGTAAGTGGTAGCTGTGCAGGTAAGAGGTAAATCTGCACTAAATGAGAATGGGGAACGAAAAGCTAGATTTTGAATAGTGTAGGCAGTGAGTAGGGATCATAAACTAGCTGGGCCAACCAGGACTGAGAGGCACAATAGTGGTGGTCATAAAAGAGGATTGGCAGTAATGAGTTTGGTATATATGATTACCAATTTTGGATGCACCTTGGCATAGGACGACAGCACCCTCGACAAAAAATACATCAAATCTGATAGATATATATATATATATATATATATATATATATATATATATATATATATATATATATTATATTCTGCTTGGAAATTCTCATCTTGTGTTAAATGGCACAGCAGCAATAACTGGCATGATATCATGGTACAATATTTAAAACTGATTTTTATTTCTCCTAGCATTGAATTTTCAATTGTCAGTTTCTTCATTGGGGCAAAGTGTATGAAATAAGAACTGCTGCTCCTTTGGCGCACACACATTCGCTTAGTGTGCCTCTGGAGTTTAAATTAAGTGCACAATTATCTCATTTACACGTCCATGCTCGGCTGCTATAGAGAAATGGTGCTCCTGGGTCCTGTAGCATGCTCTGAAGTATGGCAATATTTCACTAGCTCCACTTCAGAACGGCTAATAAAATCTGTGGCTTTTTAGCCAACAACTTTGCAAACTGTGATGTAACCTGCACTGCTTAATCTCAATCTTTCCAAGCTTTTATTGGCAGAGGAGGACCATGGGCTTCCCTGGGGAGTGTTGAGTTTGCTTGCTATGCTTGCACACTCAGTGCAAGCTTGGACTTTTATGAAACTGATTTGCTGGTGCACAGCTAAATTATTTCAGCTGGTTGGCCCGCCATGGAACACCTGTCTCTTTTTGAGTTAGTCTTTATTTATGCATTGAGTGTTTTACATTTTACTCGTCGCTTCTTGTATTCCCAACACCTCTTTGAACTTTGAGCTGAGGCCTGTTAGTTGTAGGGAGAGCCAAGGCTCCCATACAGAACATTGGCGCACTGCTGTTCGTTAATATTTGTGAACAGCTGGATTTGGTTGTTGTGGACAGAGCCGGGTTTAGCCCACACCCATGACCACCTCCTCGGATTCTCTCACTACCTCCAGGCAAAAGTGCCCCTCATCTCTCCAATCATAAGTTATTAATAAACACAGCGCCCCCCTCCACAGGTCAGCGCCCAGTGCGGACGCACCAGTCGCGCTGCTCTATAGCCGTCCCTGGTTGTGGAAGCTTGGTTAGATCAGGTAAACCTCTGTTTTTCCACTTCTATTCAGGAGGGGTCTTCTCACAGGCACACTGTGGTTTTATGAGTGAGAGAATTATAACTTTAGTAAAAATCAGTTAGACATCTAGATAAAAGGTTCAAATTTTATAAACTGCATAAGTGCCTGCTCTCAGCAGAGGCTCTTGTGGATATTCCCAAAGTCTGGCGGTCTACCGTTAGGGGGCTTGCTTATTCTGTGATAGCTGTCACTTTGCCATTTTCTTTACGATCGTAAAGTTCTCTTTTAAGGTCAGGATGGAGATAAAGAGAAGGCAATTTCCATCCATTTAGCTACTTATGTCTCAGAATCATTATTAAAAATCATGTCCATTAAATTACCTCTCACAGAGACTTTTGGCGAAAAATAAATATCTTGACATTAGTTAAAAAGATAAACAAATACAAAAAACGGAGCATCCATTATCTAAGTGGCTCGTACCTTTATGTTGATTGTAAAGGTGTTGGGTAAGTAGAGATGGCCCGATTTTGAATAAATTAGGTGCCTTCTCAGTGTTCCCAAGTCTCTGTCTCCCTCTCTCAATAACAACTCCATGCTTGTTATAAAAGTTAATGTAGAGGCATACATGAATAAGTCAGGAAGTTCAGTGGTCAATCTCCATATATGGCTTGAGTTTAGAACTTTACAGCTGCTGCACGGCAGGTTTTAGTACAACTTAAAACAATTCATCATCTAGTTCAGCTGTTTTGCATCTGTTGATAATTTACAGATCGTTGTCATATATTTTTTATAAACCTGGTATTACAAATTCTGTCGATACCCTTTACAGATGCCAAAATATTTGGCCAGAGGGCTAGCACACTTTGTTGTACAATCAAGAGAACCCATGTACCAAGAACCCGAACATTTCACCTTAAAGTAACCTTCTTAAAAGATTAAGCTAGCGAAGCTGGAAGTAATGGCTAAAGCTGTGTTTCACCTGACGGCAACGTGTAAAGTGAAAACAAAGGATCTCCCGGAACTCGGCGACCTTCCAGTTTTGTAAGACTGTAGTAGACAGACACAAACACACACACACCCACCCACCCACACACCACCCCTCCTTACACACACACACACACCTCCTTACACACACACCTCCTTACACATACACCTCCTCACACACACACACCTCCTCACACACACACACCTCCTCACACACACACACCTCCTCACACTTCACACAGACAACTCTCACACACACACCACTCCACATACCACACACACACACAGCTTTCTCTCTCTCTCTCTCTCTCTCTCTCTCTCTCTCTCTCTCTCTCTCTTTCTCTATATCACACACACCCTTCCCCCCCCTCCACATATCTCACACCCATACCTTACGCTCCCTTTTCTATCTGGAAAATAAAAATATATTATCACACAACTGATTTTGGCAGCATGTATCAAGAAGTTGGCTTGGGACACAAGATAGTGACAAAACAAAATATTGGATCTGTGCCTTTTTTGTATTTCTGTATAAGAGGCTGCCATAAATTTGCTCAATATATTATTAGACACAATTGAGTATTTTTCTGTGGCTTCTGTACCACTGTCTTGGAGGTTTATACTGAGATTCATGTGCTTGAAACCACTTCCTTCGCCGTTGGTTGAGTATCACACTCCCCTGAAACAAAGGAGGCCATCTTTGGATGAAACAATTTTGTTGTGTATTAGAGGAACCTACCTTGTCTGCTTATTATACTTGTTGCTCTAGGACAGGGGTCTCCAACCTTTTCTGTAGTGAGAGCTACTTGTGTTCAATGAAAATCCTCCTGAGCTACTTATATTTTTAGAGATGTAGTAGTAACCACATCAGACAAGATTACTGGCCACCATATGCAGGATTGCTAGCAGTGATGATCTTCGTGCTTTAGGCATGGTTGCCAGCAGCAATGTAAACAAGGTCTCCATCTTTGGTTAGGTTAAAGCCATTTGCTTTGCTAATGGTATTGTATAGCAAAGCAAATGGATTTAACTTAATAAAAGGCGAGACCTATTGCATTTTTACCTCTTGTTTAATTTGATGCCACCTATTATTGTCACCCAATGTTGGCTTCCTTACCTCATCACATAAAAGCTTCAGCTCTGACCCCATCAGAGGCACAACCTTTTGTGAAATAATGTGCATTTTTTCTATTTACTACTTCTATTTATTTTTAGCCCTTCTAGCAAACATACTGTACATACCAACAAAAGTAGAACACGAGGTCATAGTGAGTGAGGTGGATCATGGCAAGTGCGTGGTGCTGATATCGCTCTGGTGAGTACCAAGCACCTTAACTTTCTTTAATATCTTTATTTCGACTACAAAGAGTTATAAAAGAAAAAACACAAGAATAAAACATAAAATTACACATATACAATATACAATGAACATACATCCTCAGTACACATTATAGCCGGAAAATGAATGATTATCAAATTAACAAAACACAGAAGATGACCTAGGGACCAATCGTCCAACATTCACAGGAACGTATGTAACAGAGTGATCTCATTATTCCAAAGACTTTCTTCAGGTTTTCCACATTGCATCTAAAAATTTGCTAACAACAAAAACGGTTAGTGGTGATAAATCCGTTTTTAATATTCGATAAGCCTCCAGATGTTTCCTAAAGCCCCATTTTTTACAAAGGGGAACAATCCACTTTTTCCTAGAGGCTGTGTACAAAGGACAAAAAAGGATTACATGGAGATCATTTTCAGGCTGGTCAGTGCAAAGGGGACAATTGACAATGGATGGAGGGTGCCATCTGCTCGTAAGAGCTCGAATTGGAAGCGAGTTATATCTCCATTGGAGATATAGTTTTCTGAGGCTAGTGGGATAAATATCATTCAGCACTGTCTCAAACTTGTAATAATCTTTAATTAAAAGAAATTAGCTTGTCATGGAACCCAGTTTATCAGAGACTAGCCAAACCGACTGGTTACTTTCATAGTACATTCTAACCAGATCTTTACGGGATATAGTTTTTGATGCGTCTTCTGGAGAACTCCACAAAGAAGGGCAACCCAGTCTATCAAACTCTTCCTTTATATATTTTAACCAAGGAAGTTTTTGTATGGTTTGGTATTTTAATAAATCCAAAAATTCTAGTCTATAGGTATTGAGTTCTGGGGTTGCCCAAAGACGCCGCCAAAAGGTTAGGGGCTTTAGGCCTAGATCCTTGTTTATGGATCTTATTCCTAAGTCTAACCTAAGGGGAAGAAGGGGAGTACTACTAAGAAGGGATAAAAGTTGCCGAAGAAATTTATTTTCGATGGCCACAATTGCTTGTGGGCAATCATGACCCCATAGCTCGGCCCCATAAGTTACTGCCCCTCTGACCTGCATTTTATAGATCTCTAGTGGTGGACCAATAGGTTTTGTGTGGGAATTGTTCCAAAGTTTAATAATCCCCCCAGTGTTTTGCGTTCATTTTAGTTGGGATTTGGTCCGGTGTTGAGTCCAAAGAAAGTTTTCATTTATGGTCACTCCCAAGTACTCAAACATCTGTACTCTCTCCAAACTAACACCGCCAATGGTCGGATTAGGGCGGGATTTTTTAGGGGGATTCAGAATCATGAACTTTGTTTTGGCCGTATTAATTTCCAACCCCCTGTCTTGACAGAAGGAGAAGAAGCCACCCAAAACTCGCTGGATGCCCATTGGGGACTTAGCAAGTAACAAGGTATCGTCAGCGAACATGATCGCCGAAATCCCCACACCAGCGAGCTTTGGCACGTCTCTGTTGGAAACCGCACTTAAGTAGGGGATGACTCCATTTACATAAAGACAGAAGAGGGTTGGTGCCAGGACACACCCCTGGCGAACCCCCCTGTTAACAGGGAAGCTAGATGATAGATTACCCTCTCTCCCACACCTAACCTTAGCAAAATTATCAGTGTGGAGTCGTATTATAATGTCCAGTAGGGGGGTGGAGTTCCTAAATCGCGGAGAACAGCCCATAACTTGGTACGTGGCACTAGATCAAATGCTGATTCCAAAACAGCATGTTAAACCTAAAGATCTGGTCGGTAGTAGATACACTTTTCCTAAAACCAGCCTGATAATGGCTCAAAATCTCAAACTCTTTGATCCAATCCAAAAGGCGATCTAGGATCAGCCTAGTTTTTGGCCTACATCAATAAGGCTAATAGGCCGATAGTTGGCTGGGAGAAGAGGCGACCCCTTCTTAAAAATGGGGACCACCTCCGCACCCAGCCAAGTGTGAGGAATCTTCATGCCCGTAGCAATTCCATTAAAAATAGTTAAAAGATAGGGTGCCCAGACTCTTGGTTCATGTTTATACAGATCACCGGGCACCCTATCAAGACCAGGGGCCTTACCCGCAGGAAGTGCCGAAATGGCAGCCTGGACTTCCACAAGAGTAAAGCTGATCGAATCGAGCACAAGGGCATCACTTAGCAGCAAATCATCCAGGGGGGGGGCCATACTGAGTGAATGGCGCTTGTATAAAAGACTAAAAAGATCCTCCCAGACTTCTGGAGCAATATTCGGAATGATTGCAGAGTCCGTGACGGCCAAACCAGTAGTCACAATCTGCCAAAATCTACGAGAGTCCCGATCCGCCAAGGCTGTTGTTAGAGTAGCCCAGTTCTCGTTACCCCACTCGAGCTTAGCATGGTGAGTTAAATAACGGTAGACGCGTCGTTTATAATTAATAAGGTCTCTACTATCATTTGCCTTTAGTGCAATCATTAATTCTGTCTTAGCCAATCTACAGGCCCTATTATACCATGGATGCTTCCTGGGTTGCCATTTTTCGGGGGAGCTAAGGGATTCAAAATATTTGATAAACTTGTGAAAAGTGCATTGTTAAGTGCAGCAATTTTTCTATTAGTATCTGAGATAGATTCATAGTCAATGAGGTCAGCCATTTCTTCCAGAATTAGGCTAACACTCGCATAGACTCGGGATATATCCTCTGGTTTTCTAACTAGTTTGGCCCATTTCACCCTACGTCTATTGTTAGAAAGGGCAAGAGTATTTGTTCTATCCAAGTGCAACAAAGGTTCGGTCGGACCCAAGCCTAGTAATGCGAAATCCAAGATCAAAGGGTTGTGATCACTTTCACCCCTAGAGAGCACCACAAAATCCTGGACTCGCTTCCATTCCTTGCATTGAACAAAGATGTAATCAAGTCGAGCCTCTCTACCAGATGTATTAAAAGTAGTGTTGATTTGATTTATTATTATTGCTCAGTAAATTAAAACCATTGCAATCAGCTACATATTTTACATATAAAACAACCTTAAAATACAGTGTTTATAATAGGTTTGTTAAAATGTCATTTACTAAGACTTCTAGCGAAATTTCATAAGGTTAAGAAGGTACATTTTAAAAATTAAAAAAATTAAACATTTTTTGTCGCTGTCTGAGAAGCAGATAGAAATGAGACATTATGTGCCCAAATTGTCTGTATTAAGATGTTCACACCTGCAGATTCTTTGGGGCAATTTTAAGCAACCCCACCATTTCTTACGAGGCTTTACATAGCGGGGGTTTATTCCATGACATTTTCCAAGTGGGGCGATTGGGCTCAAATGATTTGTGGGTTTACTTCGTCCGGTCTCTCTCTTCTAGCTTCCTGCTTTTTTCCCGATTTTTCCATAAATTTGACGAGATGACTTATTAGTTGGATGTTTTTCCCGTCAAAGCATGCTTTGACCGCCTGCCGACATGTTCTTATTCCCAGTTTCTTTAGAGCTGGTTTTAAATGGAGTCTGCGCTCCTTTGCTAGTCCTTTGCAGATGCAAATTAGGTGAAGGATGTCTTCTTTTGCATCCCCACATAGCTGACAGCTTGTTGTCGTTTGGGTTCGTTTCCATGGGGGAAGATGGTGTTGGGACGGAAGGATCCCCATCCTTAGTCGTATAAACTTCTCCTTTGTAGTCCTTGTGTAACCAACTCCTAGGTAGCTTTGACAGGTGCTGCTCGTGTAATTTTGGATGACAATCCAGCCATGAGCCCTGTTAGCTAGTGTTGCTTTGTGTTCGGCTAGCGAGATTATCTTCACAGATTTGTTTACTAGTCGTTTGAATATGTCATGAGGACCAATGCTCTTCCAGATTTCTTGTAGTTTCAAGGAGTCTATTGAGTGCTTTAGATAATTTGCAGCTGCACTTTTATTTTTGATTTCTAGCTCCTTCCAGAGATGGTGATTCAGAGTCGAGACGTCGGCTCCCTGTATTTTATGCCAGATTTTGGCATAAACACCCATTCTTTCCATTCTTTGATTCCTTAAGCCAAATTCAAGCCTTATCTGGGCCTGCGAGGTGTAATTAGGTAAATTAAATATCATTCGCATTGCCCTTGCTGTAGTTTTATCCAGTGTCAATGCATCCCTCCCTCGGAGGCATTCGCTCCCGTAAGTGATGGCCGGTGTTAATTTTGCTTTAATCACTTGTAATAGTGGCGTGAAGCTTCGGCCAGCAGCTTTCTTTTTGAGATTCCTCAGTGCGACCGCTATAGTGGTGCCTCTCCTTTGTATTGCTTCTTTCTGTGGTTGGAATGACCCTTTCCTGTCAATGATTACTCCTAGGTATTTGTATTCCCCCACTGTTTCGAGAGTTGCACCACCTATTTGCCAACAGAACTTGGGTGAACACGTCTTTGCATTAATTCTCATGACTTTTGTTTTTGACAGATTAATGCTGAGACCATTCATAGCCGAATAATTAGATGTTGTATCGATTAGGCGTTGTAGCCCTATCGGCGTACGGCTAATGAGCACGATGTCGTCTGCATACATCAAGTTCGAGAGGTTGAGTCCTCCTAGATTTGGAGCATGTGCATTGCATTCGTCTAGCTTCTGTGAGAGATCTGACATGAAGATGTTAAAAAGGGTTGGAGCTAGCACACACCCTTGTTTAAGGCCTTTGGTCGTCGGTATTTTCCTTGACAGGTAGTCCCCTGCTCCCAGCTTAATTTGTATCCACGAATCCATATGTAAAAGCATCAGTTGAGCTAGTAGGGATGGTGGTATTTTCCTGTTGGCCAGCTTTTCCCATAGTAGCTTTCTGTTGATTTTGTCGAAAGCTGAAGTATAATCGATGAAGCAAACGAAAAGGGGCAGGTTGGCGAGTTTAACAGCATCTATCAGAAGTGATAAAGCCAGTATGTTTGTCGTTGTTCCCATATGTTTCCGAAATCCTGTCTGGGAAATGGGAATCACGGCGTTTTTGTTCACCCAGTCTGTAAGCTCCTCTAATAATAGACCAGCATAATATTTGGCCTCGTTGTCAATTAAGGCAATCAGTCTGTAATTTTTAGGATCGTTTTTGATGCCTTTCTTATGAATTGGAGCTATTATTGAGCCTTTCCATGAGTCAGGTATTATTTTGGTTTCTATAATCTGTTTATACAGTGGGGCTAGCGCCGCTGCCCAGTATTCCGGGTTTTGTTTGTACAGAATGGGCAGGATTCCATTGGGGCCCGGCGCTCCCTCTGTCTTACCTTTAGCTATCCTACTTATGATTTGTTTTCCTGTGAAGGTCAGTGTGGTTGTCTCCGCTGTTAAGGTGCAACTTAAGGTATTTCTGTCAGAATCTGGTGACCTCGTCTTGTTTTTTTATTGGAACCGTGTTAAAGTGGAGCAAAAGGTGATCATACCAAACTTCTTCAGTAAGATGAGAGTTGATACTGGGGCTGCTTGGGGTCTGCAGATTATTAACCATTTTCCAGAATCTTCCGCTGGTGTTATTTCCTTTGGCGTCGTGGAGTAACTTGGCCCATAGGTCATCCTCTGCTTCCCTTTTTAAGTTCCAAATCAGTTTCTTTTTGAGGTTTTTAAGTTTTTGCAGTTCCTTTTGGACAGCGTTATCTGGTCTTTCTCGATGTAATTGCCTCAGTTGTTTGTTAATGTTTCTTTTAAGGAGTTTTAGATTGGTGTTTTGTTTTATTAGCTTGTCTTGACCTACCAATGTTTGCGAGCACTTTTTGTGGCTTTGTTGGTTTTTAGCTTCCGTTGTTGTGTGGGGCTTTGATTTCTTTGTGTCTGCTGGTAAATAGCTCCCATCGGCTTATGTTGTCTATCTGAGTCGCAGTACTTGTTTCCCTCAATTTTCTCGCTTCCTTCTCAAAGCCTTCCGGGTTATGCATGTTGCATTTTATTCTTTTATGTGTGACAGAAAGTGAGGCTCCCAGGTTTACTGCTGGCAGAGTTACTGCTGCCCCTTGAGTGTTAAGGGTAATCTCTTGCGGTAAGTGGTCACTAACTGTCATTGATCCTATTCGGAAATCCGAGACTTTGCCGAAGCATTGTAGAGATGAGAATGTAAAGTCTATGGTTGAACTTGCCTTCTGATTATGAAAGGTTGCTGCCGGGGGGCTATCGTTAGTGAAGCGTCCATTTAAAGCTACCAGGTTAAGATGTTCTAAATTCTTTAGGCTGTCCGTTGACAGCTTGTTGTGTTTGCCCCATTTGCTTGCTTCCTGTTGTGGTATGCCCCATGCCTGGAACTGCTCTTCTAACAATGGATCCCTAGTCTGTGGCTCACCGAGGTACATGTTGAAGTCCCCAGTTACTATGAGGTTTGGTGTCGTTCCCTCTGTCAGTATTTTTGTTACTTCTCCTATAAGTAGTTTCATCCCAGCTTTTTTCTCGCGAGGATGTAGATATACATTTAACAGGATTAACTTTTGGTTTTTGTCTTTTCCCCCTAGATCCAGCTCTATTATTTTGATGCTGTTATTACCTGACTGTATAGAGTCTTTATTCTTTAATTCATTGATGCTCTTAATTGAAGTGTATATCGTTTGGCCTCCTTTTAAGTGGCCGTATTTGGCATTTCTTGTGGCTGGTAGATGGTATGCCTTAAAACCCTGTAATTAATGCGGTTTATCTGACCAAGTTTCTTGAAGAGCGATTAAGTCAAATTTTTGAAAGTAGAGTAAAAGCTGAGTGTCGTCGACTTTGTTCCCGACGCCATTTATATTCCAAACACATATTCTTAATTGATGTTTTATTGTGGTTTTTCGTTGCGTGTTTTGTCATGTCCTCGGGGCCCTTGAATTGATGGTCCTTGCTATCCAGTTCCAGTCCTTTTGGCCAAATGATCCTTGGGCTTGCCTTGGGCTAGATGGGTTAATATCGGTCTGTGAAAATGAGGAGCTTCAAGCCCCCTTCAGGACGCTTTCCGTTTTAGCTGTTTTTTGTTTATTTTGGAGGCTGCAATAATCCCTCTCTTTGTGTGCCTGACTTAATGGATCTGGATACCCTATTATTCCTTGTCTTTTTAGGCGTATCCCCCATGCTTGGAAGCGCGGTTCCGTCTCCATAATTCGGTCCGCGGTTTCCTGCGTGGTCCATGTTGTTATAGTGGCTTCTTGGTCAGACAGGTGGTTATAATGCGCAAACTGCACAGATTGTGCTGATGTCCCTCAGGTTACTGATGGTGGATAATAAGCGTAGAATATTGCCTCGGTTGAGGATGTCCCCTCTACCTCTTGACTTATAGTCCGGGATAAATAGAATTGTGCCACTTTCGGCTCCCTCCTGCCTATTGTCCCGTTGTTTAGGATCTTCTGTGGCTGGTTTGACCTGTGCCCCGTCGGGACTCTGTCCACATGGTGGCTCTTCTACCCACACGTCTCGATCCTCCATTTCTTCTATTGGCGTCGATCCCTGTGTCGGAGGGGTTCCCTTGCTACCGACTAATAATATTCCCAGACAATTCGTTTTTAAGGGATCCGTACAATCTGCCAATTTTATTCCTTTGTTATGTTTAATTTTCCGGTGAATTGTTTTTGTTTGGTAATTGCTGTTCGTACCCTCGCCTATGCAGTTAGAGTTCGAACTTTGTACTGTTTGTGCGATTTCCTTTGCCGGTGATGTTCTATTGGTTGCTGTTAGACTGTCTCTTTCTGCGTCTTCTGTAGTCGAAGATACTACTTTGAAGAATGCATTTATGTTGCTGATCTTATTTCTCCCTTTCCTTTTTTGTTTTTGTCCTCTTTTGTTTTGTTCCCTGAGTATTTCTGGGCTACCTTTCCCCATACTTTGACCGTGAGGACTTTGTTGAATGATGATTTCTGGAGCCTTTCCCTGTTGCCCCAGCTTGTAATTGGGTTGGGTGATCGGTTGCTCAAGGCCATCCCTTCTTTGTTTTCCTGCGGGTTTCTTTGGGACGTTCCCTGCGACAGCAGCGTAGGATTTGTTTTTAGTTATTTCCATGCTGTTTAGACTGCTGGGATCGTGTGCCCTATCAGCCAGGTTTAAGCTCCCTGACTGTTCGCTTTGCTGGCTTAGGAGTGGGATTGTTGGAGCGTTCGCAGTGCCTGGGTTGGCTTCTTTTTTAGGGTTGTCAGTAAACTTTTTTAGGTCCGACAAGATGCCCCCCAGTAATTGTGGGATCGTTGTAAGTTTGTCCACGATTGTGTAGCATACGCAACTCGGCTGCATTATCTTTGTTTCTGCTTGAACTTTCTTGATCATGCCGTTCATGTCTGCCAACTTGTTGTCGATGTTGGCTACATGAATGGCTAAGAAGTTTAGAAGGGATAGTTGCATAGTCTGAATGGTACTGCATTGCCTTTATTGATAACTGTAAGGTGTTTAACAAGGATGACCATAGAATCTCAGGGCCTTTCGGAAGCTCTTCTATGGTTTGTGGAGTTTCAGGTTCTTTATTGGTGTCTTCCTCCTGAGCGATAACTGGGAGGTATGATGCTACTAGTCCCGCCCACTCCTCTGTTGTTAGCAGGGGGGGATTTTCAGGTTTGGAACTATCCGATTGATCTTGCTCATGGTCTTTCGCTTCTGTCTTGTCTGTATCTTCTGTGTGTTCTCTTTTTGGCGATTTTCCTAATTCTCTCCCGTCCTCCTCTGAGTCGTGAAGTTGGTTTGATTGAGTCGCCTGAGCTGAAGCTTGTGCTAGGTCTAGGGCCTGGGCAGTTTTGATTATTGACTTCGGGTTGCTGGGATTGGAGCCTGATGTTGCTCTTAGTTGGTTTAGAGCGTTAAAGTCCTTTGTTGGTGGCTGTGTTGTAATTAGTGATTCAAAGTAACTAGGTAAGGCTAATTTTCCGTTATTGGTGTTTTCTTGATTGTTTTGCTCGGCTCCTGTTGTTGTGGTTGGTGACTTTGGTATTGGCCTGATTAGTATCTTTGCCTCAATCGGATAAGTACTTTTATTTGTGGTGCTGTTAATGACTGTGCAGTTTTCCATGCTGCCATCGGTGCCAGTGTCCGTCATTTTTGCTTTGGCTTGAATTGGGCTTTCCTGGTGAGTGTGTGTTCTCAGTTCCCCGTTGGCCTCGCCCTCCCCCCTGCTTCCTTGAATTAGCCCTGCTCCCGCGCTTATGCTTTTCTCGTGTATCATGACGTCTTGTGTTGTGTTTTTTAAGTTTCTACTTTCTCCGTTTTTCTCTGTTCTTTCACTGTTTTCGCTGTTTTCCCCTGCCGGTGCGATGTTTGGACCGCTCCCCTCAGGTTCCATGGGGGCAGGTAGACCCTTGAGGCTGCCAATTGAGGTGCTTAGGAGCGAGCCCGGGTCTTTCAGAAATGAAAAGATTGTGTAGATTTTTGGTTGATAGCCCTTTTTTGCTGGTCTCGTCTGGATTTCCGAGTCGACCTCTTCAGTAATCAAATTTTCTAATGAAGATGGAGATAGCTCCTGCGTCAGCAGCAGGTTATTTGTTCCATTTGGGGATTTAGGTTTGCTGTTGCCGCGCCTTTTTGCTGGGACGTTGTTTATCGCTTTCCTGACTTTCCCTGACCTCATGGCGATCTTGAGGGGGTTTGTTGAAGCTCTGAGTCTAGCGATTGAGTTGCGATTGTCTGCTTACTTGTTGGTCTGCTAAAGCGGCCGATAGCACGGTTTGCTTGGTGTGTATAAACACTTATTACTGCTTGTTTACTTTGTTTGATTTTTGGTTAATAAAATGATTTTAAAAAAAATAAAAAAAATGTTAATGCTACTGTTCGACTGAATTGTATGGATTAACTGGTTTAGCTGCTTTAACTGGTTTGAGTTATTTGTCTGATTGTTCATTTGTTGTTTCTTGTTTGGTTGGTTAGTTGCTTGGGGTATGTCTGTTTGTATCGAAACTGTGGGCTCGCTTAGTTGCCTTATCTAATGATGTTTTTAGCTGGTTTAACTGATTTCCTTTCCGGATTTTCTTCCCGGTGCTGGAATGCTCAGCTTCTTTCTATGATGTTTACTCCTTTAGGCGCCTTGTTTGAGTCCTTCTGTTGCGCCGCTGGGTACGAGTAGGTGGGACGAGATTCACTATGATTATGACTGTAACTGTAACTATGATTATAACTATGACAGTATGACTGTGGTGAGTTTTCCTAGCCCTTTTCTTGTCCTTTTCTTGTCCTGGTCCTTATTTTTGTCCTTCCTATATGTTGGTCGCAGTGCTGGAGTCGATACTGATGGTGCTGGTGTCCGTTTGCTAGGATTTGGGTTTTATTTTAAATTGCAAATGAGTTTTAGCTGGCAGTCTTTTATAGGTCTTTAGGGACGATCAGTTGAAAGTGGAGGCTAGGACTAGGACTAGGGCTGGGGAGGGGGAGGGGAGGGCTTGTGGAGCCTGCGGGGTGCTTTTGGCTGTGTTGCCGGCGACACTTGTTTCTGGGCGGACCCCCTCTGTGTAGGCACGCAGTAGACTGTCTGCAATCGGGCTTACCCCTAATCGACCGGACTCACTCACTCCTCCCACTTCTCCCAAGGTCACAGGCACGCACTTACTGTTCCGCCATTGTAGTTATGGCTGCCATTTCTTGAATCCGTTGCTCCTCTATTTATCTGCTTGTCTGCAGTCTCCAATTTACGATCTACTGTCTCACGATGTCTGATGGTCCCGCTGTGTCTCACCTCTCAGAACCTCTACCGGGACTCGGCTAAAACTCCTTGGCTCCAGTCCTCGCCTCGCCTCGCCCCACCGCCACTGCCCTGGTAGCTCTACCAGGACTCGGCTAAAACTCCTTGGCTCCAGTCCTCGCCTCGCCCCACCGCCACTGCCCTGGTAGCTCCTGCTCCTGCCACTGCAGAGGGGGATTAGGATTGGGGTGGTGGATGGAAGGCAGGGGTCAGGAGGAGAGGATGGATTGGACCGCCACCGCCACCGTGCCCTAAGCCACAGGGAGGTCACGAGAGACACTAGGGAGAGGGCCCGCATGCACCGCTACTAGCACCAGCACTGCCGCAAAGAACCGCAATCCTGCAGTCAGCTCGGTATCCCACGACCACGCCAACCGCTAATGAGGGCGGAGGTCGGGACAAGACCGAGCGGGCGGACGCGGGGCGGTGCAAGCGTGAGCAAGAGCCAGAGCGGGATCCGCGGCTGAGAAAAAAACGGCTGAAAAAGCGTCTTTCCACCTCGTCGTGATGCCGATAATGGGCTGCCGGTTCCGTGTGGGGGCCTGCGGCTGCCGAGACCGTGCCCTCACTCGGCTGGTTGCTGAGCGCTAAACGCTGGGCGTGAATGCACTGAATCACGCCTCTCGTCATCGTCAATCACAGCTGATCAATGAGCTAGTTTTACTGAGTGAAAGTAGGCTTCGGAGGGTTATCAGATTTTGATCGCCCGTTACATGCTCTGATAGAATGAACGAGCGCTAAGGAGGTGATTTGAAGAGCCAATGGGGTCCAAGATCTTACCGTAGGACCAGCCACGTGTGGAATTTCCCAAAAGTCATCCTCCTCCTGATTTATAGGATCTAATAAACCCTCAAGGGGTTCAAAGTGAGAATTAAAATCTCCACCCACCACTAAGAGGGTACCCTCAGGTAATTCCGACAATACCGTAGATAGCACTTCAACGGCCCTTGATTCAGCCGATAAACTGATCGGTCTAGAGTAAATATTAATCAGGGCCAGTTGTGTCTTAGCCCGCCATTTCAATATTATGCCCTGGACATCATCAGACCCTGTATCCAGGGCAGTAGCAGTACAGCCCAAATGAGTTGCAACCCAGATTGAAAGACCACCGGAGGGTCGGCCCTTGCCTCTCCATGTAGCCGGAAGAAAAAAGGAAGCAATCCCCACTCGATGGTAGTCGACCCTGGCCCATGTCTCCTGAAAATAACATATATCATGCAGGTCTATGAAAGAGCCCCATACTGGACAATTAAGCTTATTATGAAGTCCCGCAATGTTCCAGGAGAGAATTTTTAATGAAGAACGGGCACAGGGTGAGACTAGAGGGTCACCAGATAGGACATCGTAATCTGGAGTGAAAATCGGGTCAGAATAAATGGTGTCATGAGTCGAAACTGTCGAAATCTGAGCTTGACCAAGGGACTCGCGCTTATCTCCGTTGGAGGGGATTTCAACTCGCAGTCAATCAACCTCCTCTAGAGGACTAAACCTATTATAACAAGGAAAGTCATACACTACAGGCTGGTTATACCAGGAGTTAGTATACTTTCCGCTGCGAGAGGTTGAACCCACCCTAATCCAATCATCCACATTCCCAGTATGTACATGGTTGTTAGATGGAGGATAGAAAGAGGAAAGTGCGAGGGGTTGAATAGATGACTCTCCCTGTTTCCCCTTCCAAGCAAGAATATATGACACAATCTTGGGGTTTCTAAAATTCACTACAACGCAATCACCCTTATATTGCTTTGTGGTGTTACCCAACCAGTTAATCCTCCTAACCATCAGAATACCAGCAGTTGCAAATGATGGAAGTGGCCTATGGGTATTTAACCAACTAGTGACTTTATTTTTTAGGGAGTCATAAGTTTCTGAGTCAGGATTAGTGCACTTAGGGACTCCAGCCAAGACTATTACATAGGGAGCAGCCTCAGGGGGTAAGTTCACTACATCTTTCCAGCGTAACTTCCCCAAGTCATTTGTGTCGGTTTCCCCATTAGCGCTAAGGGTATTCAGTTCGGCAACATTATTCGTGGACCTTAATGGGTCAGGTGGGTGATTCTGTGGTAATTGAAGCATATCAGCAGTGGAGTGAGGTGAATTCAAAGATCGTGGAGGGTCATCTATGACAGTTACTTCCCTTGCTCCTGTAAGTTTAGGAGGGCCACCTGAATTAACAGTAGACAAAAGGAGGGGATCTGGGGGTTGCAGTTGTTGTGCATTATCAGTTTGAGACTAGACCTACCATTGTTCATTAAACAATTAGTGATAATCCCTGTAGCCTTTTCTATTTCTTTTAGTGTATCATTGATAGAATCAAATCTAGCCAATAAAGGATTGAAGAGGACCTTCAGCGCATTTACTAAAGTGCTAATTGAAGAATCTATCTCTCGACCAGATCCCTCAGCGGTGGTAGGGGAGGAAGGGTAATAAGGTGTTTGTTCACAGAATAGGGTGGGTGTTAGAATAGGGGTTTCAATAGGACCAGTCGGTGCCTTAGGTGGAACCTCAGACGGTAATTCACAAATAATATCTATTCTGGCCTTTTTCCCACCCTTCATCTTTCTTGCACGTTTCCTTTTGGATACAGCCCCCTCCCGTGGACCATAAGCTGCTCTTGAAGTTGTTTCCCCCCCCCCCCCGGTTCACAGCAGCATCTAATGAAAGTACAGTAGAGCTCTCGGGAATAAGTTGGAGGGAATCGCGCCGAGAAGCTGTACTAGTTCTTAAGTCCTGAAGAACTGAATCGATCGTTTGATCGATACTATTTATTAGAGCAGTATGAGAGTTATTCAAGATCTCCGGAGATCTGGCAGATGCGAGTAAACCAAGGGAAGATCTTCTGGTGTTTTCGATACCTTCTCAGAGACGCTGTTCTAATATATACAGCTCATTATTAACCACCGAATTGGCCCTGATAAGAAAGTTATCCAATGTACCTGGGAGCATCGGGGTTAATGGCAATGTTTTCTTCCGTGCAGCCATTGATTAGCCTCTGTCAGCGCTAAGAGCCAAAGAAGGGGGCCCGGTCCGGTCTTGTCCGTGCTTAAACGGGCCCGCCCTTGGCCCGGGCTTCACCCCGGACTGCGCCCCACACGCGTCCCGCTCACGCGTAGATGGATCGTAGCTAATATGGGAGGAAGAGGAGGAGCCGGGAAGAGGAACCCGGTGCGGTGGCAAAAAAGTCAAGCAAGGCACACTGGTCCTCGCAGTCCCGGAAACGATGGGAGCCCCAGGAGTTGTTCGGCGCCTTGGAATCTTGTCAGCCAGCAGCTCCGTGGAAGGTAGGAGTTTAAACGAAAGTTAAAAATGAAATGATTTCCTCGCCTGCGAGCGGCTCCCGCAAAGCGGGGGCCGCGAGGCTTAAAGTAGTGATGAGAGGAGGAGCCGGGAAGAGGAACCAGGTGCGGTGGCAAAAAAGTCAAGCAAGGGACACTGGTCCTTGCAGTCCCGGAAACGATGGGAGCCCCAGGAGTTGTTCGGCGCCTTGGAATCCTGTCAGCCAGCAGCTCCGTGGAAGGTAGGAGTTTAAACGAAAGTTAAAAATGAAATGATTTCCTCGCCTGCGAAGGTAATCAAGGATTCTACTTAGGAGATTCTCAAACTGATTTGCAGGATGACACAGGAAGGATTAGATAATGGGTATGTGATCGTCTGAAAAGAGCGAGATAGCCAGGTAGATGTGGTTTAAACAGTACGTTTTATTCCTGTATTATAGTTCAAGCAAATTATCGGGAGACCGTCCGGTTAATTCTTCTTAGCCATCTTTGGTTTGCCTTTTATTCAGGGTCTTCCTCCCGTCCTCTTCTCGATGGCACCGGAGGTGTTCTTGACCTGAGATAGCCATGCTCCCGGGAACGTGGCGGGGTGTAACGCGGGGTTGCTGGCCTCCTGGCTGCTTCGTATTCTTCCTAACTGCTTCTCTTGTCTCAGGTGTCAGCAGCGGACTTCTCTCCTCCTCTAGCTTCGTCTCAATGGGACTTCTTCAGCTCTCGCGTCCTCCAATCCTCCACTCCTTCTGGGTTCTTCTCTTCCGCCTTCCAACGCTGAAGAATCACTGGTTTCTATCCCCGCGGCTCGCGCTCACTCAGGCGCCCTCGCGAGCCAGCAGCAGCCGGTGTTGTATAATATCTGGTATCCCCTTGGAATCATGTATCCACCTTAACATAAAACGAAAAAAGAAATGTAAAACAGAATTCACAAAGTCGAGGAATTAAGCACAGTAGTAATATTAAATATTTGTATTCAGGCTTGCGCAGTGTTCTATTGTAAAATTATATAGTGCTTCCTGCCTTGAACGAGGCTGCAAAGCCCTCCATCTCTTACTGGGTTACTGGAATTTAAGGTTGAAATGATTTTGGTTGCAGTTAGGTCTATATCAGGGATGTTTATGATCATACTGTGGTGTAAGGGCAGAACCCGCTCTTAAAGATGGAGTGACAAAACATAAGCTGGTGGCTTTATGGTGGGTCATCATCTGGGCTGGGCTGGGCTTGGCTGGAAGCCAAAATGAACCCTGAAAAATATGTTCAAACCAGCCCCACACTGTAGGAAGTCATGACTAGAAAGACACCATGGAGACATGATTAGGTGGTAATGCCACAATGGTCTCTCCAACCCTGGACATCCTCACAGTCAAAGAGTTCAATCTCGAGGGTGCCCCTGAACCTTGGTGACGAAGGGGAAATTTAGTGTAAACTTCAGTGCTGGCATGTCCATAAAACGAGGTACGTCATCACACAAGGGAACTGCAAAGATGTTGCCACAAGGAGCTGCAAATACACTGTTGTTTTCGAGAGGGGGAGGGCAGAAGTCAAAATGCATTTTGCCTGCGGTGCTGATAATCAAGGGACCATTCCTGGAAGCAGAGCTCACAAGCTTCCCAAGACCATGTGTGGGCAGTTCATCCAGTCGATGTTTTTCTTGGCACTGTGGGCTTGTAGATCTGATTTTATACAGATTTTTATATGATAATAAACAACTGTACAAATCCAAAATGCTAAGCAAAGATCTAGAATGGATGTGCTACTCACACATGGGCCTGGGGAACTTGAGAGCCCATTGTAAGCCACTGAGATTTCTGCCAGTGGGTGTGAGACTATCCAAAAGCCAGCACTCCACACTCAGTTAGGTCATTCCAAACATATATACAAAGGTATCTGTCCAAATGCAGAGTTAGTGAGAAGTGAAGGAGTTTTGGGGACTTTTTCCCATTCAATGGTGTTCACTTAACAGTCTTTTATGTCTGAGACCATCACTGCGGTTCCACCTTTTCCATCATACCTCCTGAAATAGATTTCCATTTCTTGGCTGCACCTGCATCCGCTTTTCCTCCATTTTGCTTGTCACATAAAGAGGTGCAATAAAATAAACAGTATGCCTTTCTTAAAACATAAAGGGGGAGATTTACTAAGATTTTACGCCGTTTTTGTGTCACAAAAGTGATGCAAATCGGCGCAAAATCTTTTTTTCCAGATTTACTTTCCACTGCTAAACTTGTTTAGTGCTGGAAATAAGGGAAAGTAATGTGCCTTAGTGCCAAGGGGGGTAACATAGGTGGAGCATGGGCGTTCTCATGCAACCACCCAAGGTTTCTCATGCTAAACCCAATTTACTAAACAAAGTAAACAGGGCCTTATTTATGAATGCCTTGCAACACTTTTGCACTGTTATTGCAACACTTTTTGTGATTCAGCGTTGGCGTAAACAATGCACCACGTTTCCCCATATTTACAACAGATGCGTCCCCTTGTAAAGCCCTCACCACATTATACCTGCATCAGGTGTAATGTATGCAGGGTGGGCGTTCCCATGTAAAAAATGGTCGTAGAAGTGTCGCAGTGAAAGCTACACCACCACTGCGTCTAAACTTTACGGCTGCCTCACGGCAGGCGTAAGGGTGACGCAGTGCCATAGATACAGGCATACCCCACGCATTGCTGGAGTTTCATCATGCTGGGGACACAACTCCAGCAATGCGTGACTTTTGCGCTGACAGATAAGTCAGGATTCCTGACATATCTGTCATTCCTTGTGATATGGACCGTCTTACATTAAATACGGCGCATCCCTCGTATCACAAGGAGTGCGCAGTGAAAACTGTTGCATCACTGTTTTATCACAGCGATGCAACATTTTCATAAATGAGGCCCCCAGGGTTTAGCGTGATAAAACTGCGCCCTTTTAAAGCAGGCGTAAGGAAGGAAAAATGCTTTCATTTCTCCTTCCTTTTCCTACTTTGCACTTGTGCTGCGCTGTACAGCACACGTAGAAAGTGGGAAAAGCCTTCAAGTTAGTCTAAGCAAAGTATTTTGTACTGGAATGCTTCCCTTCCAATACAAAACCTATGCTAGACTCACGCAGACACCTATGCACCATGGTGCAAAGGTATCTGCGTGGTGCACGGCAGCTGATTTCAGTGCCGGCACAAGGGGAGGAATGTGTCTTATTTGAGTAAATTGGGCTCTCACCTCCTCTCTCCTCTTCACGCATCGCAGTGCAGCATTTGCGGCTGCTGCAGTGCACTACATGAAAAAGTTGTCAATCTTCCCCAAAACGTTCTTTGCACTGCTCATTTGACATCCACAACCCCTGACAAAGGATCTCACAGAGAGAAAGAGAAAAAAGTCAATTCAGCCCTTAACCATCGATTTAAAATGTTAGAAAAGTGTTGGCAAATAGTATTGCAGTGTCCTGCCAATGCTGCTGAATTAAGTTTTTTAGCTTAGACAAGGGTTTAGGATTTTCAGATTATCTGCCAACAAGCAGCTCTTTGTTTTCGGTAGAATTTAAGGTTATTGCTTAGCTCGATAAAGAGAGAAAGGTGATATGGGATAGTCTCCAACACTGTAAATCCTGGATTATTTAGAAGAAAGACTTTTGGCAAATAAGAGAGAGCTTTTCCTATCCATAATGTAGCAAGGGAGATTTTTGGATTCGTTGCATATCTAAGGTTTATTGAGCCGTATAGGGGTTACTGTGTAGGGCAGTCGCTGAGAAAATGTAGTAGGTCTGGTGGGAAGTCACTTTTCAATGTTACTGACTCTACCTAGCCCTACTGGCATCCCAGATGTACCAGGGTCGGATTGGCCAATCAGGCAGTGCCCGAAATTATGGTCTTCCAGGTCAGTGTGTTTGCTGTTTGTGGGCCTGTTTTATGATTTTTTTGGGTTGGGTTTTACCGTTGATTTCCCTGACATAAAAACAAATACGGGCTGCGGCAAGTTCAAATCAATGCAGTCCTGCATACCCTTCAAAACACTTATACAGGTGTCTTCACAAGCTCAAACCTGCCCCAATTTGCAAACATGGGCAACTTTTGTAGCTTTCGAATTCACCAATGTTTGGCACTTTTATTTTGGTGCCGGGGCCCATCTTCTCTCCTAGTCAGACCCTGTCTGTTGGGAAACCTTTCTATTTCCCATAAGAGCTAAATCGCCTGTGTTTGGATCTGTCCATTTATTTCATGTTCCTGCAGCCAGCTGTTTTACAGCCCTACCGTAAATATCCTCAAAGGGGGTGCGCCAGATTTGAACAAAGTCCATGTTGTTGGGAAGAAGTAAGCTTCTACGCGCAAAATACCTTCTTCATCTGTAGGGGAGGGGAAATCTTGCACCGAAGAGGTACTTAAGATGAACGAGGCCTGCTCAGTGCTGGTTTAGTCGTGGGAGAGGCAGAAACCACCTTTATTTTGCTACTGGAGCAGCGCCATGGGTTGGCGGAAAAGCTGAACCACCGCCATGGCACGCCGTCAATATGCGAAACATGGCACCACTGTTAAAATAAGCATCCTTTTCTCACACTCTGTGGAACTACTTAAATTCTCTGAACACGAAGCCTTCAACAGTCTCTGTGAAAGCTCTTTTGTTTGGCGTGGCCTATTCAGAGCTCTGGTAACACACACACCCATTGTACGCTTGTCTGATAGAGTGTGAATAATATGTTTGTGTACACGGAGCACACAAACAGTGCACACCATTGCGCCTCCCACGTAAATGGCTCTTTTGATTGACAATCGGGGTCGACTGACCTTGCCCCTTGACACCCGCCCCACCACCCGAAATGGCTGAATTCAATTCATTGTATGCTTGGGACGCCAAATAGCGCTTCTTCTTGAACACCTGGGCAGGATCATACCATGCCAGGTGCAGGGGGGTTGGTAGCTGCTGAGCAAGGGAAAGCGAAACGTGCCCTCCTGTTTAGAGAGCTGCCTGAATAGAGTTTAGTTCAGCTCCGTGTTTATCACACTGGGTAATTTTCTATCTCCTCAAACTATAAAAGATGGGACACCTAAAAGCAGGCCCTCTGTCTCCATTTTACCCCTATTCAAGAAACCCAGTAGAATTTTTACTAATATTTCACATAACACCAAACAAAGTGTGTCTCTTTGTTGTGTGAAAGGGAGAGGGCAGATATGCCCAATATTTTACAAAGATATGGAGCATTTCTGTTCTCTCCTTGCACTGGCGCACTGTGTGCCTCCTATCCCCAATGCAGGCGCCCTTGTACCATAGTGCAGGGTGTTTGTGTTACGGGCAGGATTCCTTTTGTCCAGGAAAGAATAACTTCCTTCACAAAAATAAATGCTTTGAGGCATGTTCCTCTTTCCATGTCTGCTGTAGAACGCAGCACACATGGAAAAAGGAAGTAACCAGATATTTCTCCTTGTTACGCCTCTGTCGGGTAGGCGCACCATTTTGACGCAAATCCAGGTCTACAAGTCTGTGTAAATCTGGGATTGCATCAAAACACAGAGATGGATGCATGGGAATGCCCATGCTCCCATCCATGTAACTCACACACAACGCAAAGCAGTGCTATGTGCTGCCTTGCTTTATTTTGTATTCACGAAACCATGCAAAGTAAGCGTGCATGGCTTAGTGAAGCAAAGTGGTATTTGTAAAGCGCAAACAATTACCCGAGCCATCTGGAAGGTCAAGGCGAGCTATTGCCCGGAGTCACATGTGGAGAAGTGTGGCTCAATGGTTAGAGCGGCAGACCCTGATGCAGAGGTCTGGCCCGGGACCAGGGTTCAATTCCCCGCCTCGGCGGGTCTTGGGCTCAAAATTCCACGGACCTGACAATTCTCGCCTCGGTGCCATTCCAATCATGGAGTCCCACTCTGAAACTCTGGGCAATAGCTTGCTTAATCTCCACAACGGCCCCCACAATGCTAAGGATACCTGGCCTCCACCTTGTGGGTGCCCAGGAGTGGGCACCTCACAGGGAAAGCCAGGATGGGTTCCACAGCGGTATTCGAACAAGCGCCTTGAGACCCTTGTGGGTGAGTAGTGCGCTATACAAGTATCAATTTACAATTTACATGGTGCTGGGCTAACTTGTCGCCGGCTTATGGGATCAAACCGTGCACCGCCGTGTTCCGGAGTCAGCCACCCTGGCTGCTGCGCCACACCTCTTCCCTAGTAAATACCAGCTAAGGACATGGGTTGCCTTGCGATAACTTGCATCATGCAAGGACAGTGAAGGTCTTTAGTAAATCTACGCCTATATGGATTCAAATGTTTGATGGCAGGATATCCATGAAACGACCAAACACATTTGCAGACCCTGGTAAACAAATACAAAGTTATTTCCCATGAAAAAGAAAGATTCACTGCAGCTTCATAATGGTGGTCGGGCCTTGATTGCTCTAGCCATGAATACACAGATAGCAACTGGCTGAAGCATTCCCACCAGAAACCCAGCCATGGGAAGGTAGTCCTCTCTCTCCTCCCTGTGCACCCGGGAGCCAAGATTAGGACAACATGGAGAAACGGTGTCACTAGGCTAGAAATGAGAAAATGCAAGAAGGGAAGGTGAAACTGCATGCGCCATGTGCTCTTCTGTTAAGCTCCAATGATCTGGACCTTTAGCCAGAGCCAAATCCAGCAGGGCCCATCCCTTCTCCAACTCCACAAGGAGTTGAAAACCAATCTCCTCAAGCAACACCTCCCACGGTACAATTGTCCATATGTCAGACCATTCTTAGGCCCTGATTACAAGTGGATCAGTTAATTCTGACCCATGCGTAAACCCCTATTCCCCTGTTTCAGCATGGGTCAGAATTACGAGTTTTAAGGTATTAAAAGCATCTGTTAATAATCAGTTGCATTAAATAACCTTACTTTCGTTAAATTTCAGCAGGTTGAACCTGCCAAAATTTAATGGGGAAATGCATACGGTATTTACCAAATCATGCCGATTTTGGTGCATTAAACCCCAACATCCACATATTATTCCCCACAAAATCATAATAGGTGATGTTTATTGCACCTGATAAATAATGTGACGGGGTATTGTTATTTTTCGGTGCTTTATATAACACTTAAACTCATCATCAGACACCTAGAAGAATTTCAGTCCCGCCATGTACATCGCCCAGATGCAGTTCTGCCACTCTTCTCTCCGACTGACTCCTCGTTAGCCTCGGACTATTAAATCAGCTATGGCTATGAAGTCAGAGAACTAAAGTCTCACTCATTGAGAACCCTTATTCACAACAGGCCAGTGCTTAATTTGAATCCGTGGTACCCAGTGCTCAGCAACAGAGCTTAATTGTCAACACCAGCACTCATGACAGTATGCCTAATGCTAACGTTAACGTTAACTAGACTTATATAGCGCAACAGCTGCCTCAGCAAAGAGGCGTCCCGGCGCTGAAAGTAGCGTAACATAGAAGCTAAGAACTTGGCATGCCGGCGCTAAAAGCAGTGAACATCGAGGTTAGAAACTAGGCCACGGGTTAAAGGTAAGTCTTAATGGCTTTTCGGAAGGCCAGCAGGCTATCCAGACTGCGAATCTGAAAGGGCAGGGAGTTCCACAATTTGGCTACCAAACAACGGAAGGACCGTCCCCCAGCACAGAGACAGTTCACTCGAGGGACAACAACCAAGTATTGCCCCAAAGAGCACAGCTGGCGCATAGGGACATAAGGTACCAGCAAGTTGGCCAAAAGCCCAGGAGACGCAAGCTTCAGAATTTTAAAGGACAAGCAGAGAGCCTTGAATTCGATCTGCTTGGCCATAGGCATCCCGTGTAACTGCCGGATGGCACCGGCTGTTGAGCAGCTTCGCGGGAGCCCCAGCAGGGCTCTGGCTGCTGCATTTTGAACTCACTGTAGGCGTACTACCTCTCTCTTTTTAGCCCCGAAGAGGAGCGAACTGGCATAATCCAGTCTAGATAAACTAGCCGCTTGGACGATCATCTGACGGGTAGGTGGATCAAAGAACCCCAGCAGGGGCCTAAGTCCCCGGAGGAGGCCGAAACAGGTGCCGGCCACATGGTGGTACTGTTTGTCTAATTTAGAGGTCGGCAGAAAAAAAGTTGTTTAATATTTCAATACAGATTAAAAATGACTATTACCTGCCTCCCAGGCCGTTTATATACTTTTGTGGGTCTGCAATAATCTAAAATGTCACACTTATAAGTGTATGATGGTTAGTAGTTGTGTTGGCACGGTCATTGGCTGCACTGGTAGGTGCAATGGGTGGTGCAAGGTTCAGTGACCTCCAGATTAGGGCCCTGGCACTTATTTATTTACAAATGAAGCAAGCAACAGGCTAAATCAAACGCCCAGTGTGAAAAACCAAAACTTGAACTCGAAATCCAAATCTTTTCTAAGCTCTGCTGTGTGCAGAGCAGCATCTGCGAACTACTTTAGAGAAGTCGGGGTGCGGCTCACCTGCTTTAGGAAGCACCGGGCCTACTTTAGTAAAATGTCGCTGTCGTTTGATTTATTTTACGTTTATTGATATTGTGTTTTGTTATTTCACCGTTGTCGACTTCCAAAGTGATATCTTTATTTGATTAAAATATAATCATAAAAGCAGGACATACATACCACACATATACAAAATAGGTATTTCACCGTTGTCACTTCTCATGTTGTCACTGATATCAAAGTTTGGGTAACGTCACTTCTTGCAATGTCAAAAAATATACTAATTCGTTCTCACTCCTACAAATTCTCAAAATCTGAGAGCTCTCCAAAGAGATGACATTCGGAGAAGTAACATAGCGTGTGAGAGGCATGGAGGTCATTGCACCAAAAATCACACATTGTCTGTGTTTAATCATCCATCTATCCCCGGGCAATATACCAAATGCCGTGCATGCAGTGCCCCGTCTCCATATGACGAACGTGGACACCCCCGTGAGTATAACAGATGCTGAACATGGTATGCTCCAACAGATGGGACAGATGTGCACATAACAGCCCGTCCGTTGCATCTGCACACCGGGCGCTGTGTGTTGTCTAAAGTGCTCTGCTGTTTTCACTTCCGGTGCTTGGACCCGGGCCTGCTGCACCTGGCCAAGAGCTTACCAGCAGGAGTTCAAATATGCAATCACAAAAAGATTTGCAATCTGTACAGTGATTGGAAACAGGCAGCACTGGACTTTGAATTGCGCGTCCAAACATAAAAGCGAAATAAGGTTTTGCCATCCCAGGAAATGTTCCTACTGGTAATCTAAGGCTGCGCGTGTACTCTCTGGGGGGCTGGGACAGCTTGCCAATTTATGGGAAAGGCTGGAAGTAGTTAGCAAATTTGAATATGCTTTTGAAATGCAAAGTTTAGAATTGAAAAGAACATCTGTCGAAAGAGTCCTGTGGGAAAAACACAACGTTCCCTTGCATATACTGCGATGTGGTAAGTAGGACCTTTACATAATTTACTCGTGTCAGTCGAAGGCACAGAAGGGTGCACTGTGCAATCATCCCTCCACCTACTGCCGGGAGAAGGGAATATGAAGAGCTTTCAACCCCCCAAGAAGGGCGGCAGGTATACCCCTGCCTTACAGTGCAGGCAAGGGATTTTATTTTTACATCTTAACAGGGTGGCTTTGTTTTTACCGCCTCTTTGCTAACCTAAGATTTGATAATTGACTATAGTAACGTCACATACAATGGACTTTGTAGTATCCAACTCATTTAGCCCAAGAAAACACAGTCACAATATAGTAATCAGTATATTCACCACCCGTATGTATAAGAGACTTCAATTCAGCACTAGAGATGTGCTAATCCATTGTGCTTTGCATGCGGGGGTTCGTATCCCATCCTCGTCGCCAAATTAATGTAGTAAGGAGGTCCACGCAGAAGATTGTAGTTTAAGTTGATTTATTGACGATAGTTACATGAAGGATAAATCCAGTACAGCAGGCAGTAAAGTTCTGTAAAGCGGCCCCACCAAGAGCAGCCTGCATGCTGCTCAGCCCATTCTCAACTGTCACTTCCAGCTCCCAGGCACCCAACATTCCAATCGCATCATCACTCCAACATTCCATGCAGCGCGCACACAGACACACTGGCTGAGCAGGAGATGAAAAGGGCATAACAAGAACATGAGTAGGATACTACAGACTTCCCAAAAACGTACAGGCAAACTGCAGTGAGTACCGATTCAGGCTGCTGAACTGTGGGGGTCCATTAGTGTTTGATGGAGTAAAACCTCGCTGTGCCAGAAAATTCACAGTCCCCCCCCCCCCCCACCTCATTTAGAATTGGGGCTGCATCTGCTTTCTGACCGCAGAGCCACTAGTGCTCCACCCGTTGTATGACAAAGGCAGGCATGACTAAACCATGCATGCCTCTACAACTCTGCCCGAACAACTAATACATCTGAACAACACCTTTAACACGCTTGCCTTTACCTCGCAATTGCAAGGTAAAGGCATGACTGGTAAAGGGTTATGTGTGGTAAAGATCACATCCTAGCCACCCACCCTCAGCCCTAAAAAATGCCCCACTCCTTCTGAGCTCTAAAAACTACCCGACCCCCCAGAGTCCTAAAAACGACCCCACCCCCCCCCTGAACCCTAAAAACTACCCGTACCCGCAACCCTAAAAACTATCCCCAGCCCCCTGAGCCCAGAAAACGACCCCAACCCTTAAAAGCTACCCCAACCACCCACAGCCCTAAAAACTACCCCAACCCACCAAAATTCGGCCCCAGCCCCAATCTCCCAATCCTTCCTGTTAGTGTGTCCCCCCCCCCCCCAATCCCAGCATCTAGACAGCCACTGCCTAAACCACTCACGTTGGTGGTTAAGGCATATGGGTGCTTAAGGCAAGTTTGGTTCTGCTTATGGAGAAACAGCACCTGTGGCTCATCTTGCATTGTAAAGGCCGTTACCTCCTCTGCCGCTTTAAACATTTTCTAGCTGCCGGTCCGCTACAGGGTCACGTGTTTTTGCATGTCGAATGAACCGCTCTTTTTAAAGAAAGGCCTTCCGTCGTCATTTTTCGTGCCCAGAACCACCATGTTAGGCATGGTGGACCCATACATGAAAAATAATCATTGAACCCTGCCCGTCACATGTTGCTGATCAGGCCACCATGCAGTGGCGTAACAAAAGTTTAAGGGGCTCCCCAACAGTGTACATGGAGGGGCCCCGCTCCGGATTTAATCCAGAGCGCTCAGGCCTGAGCACCTTGCTAAGGGGGCCACCTGCAGCTCGGGGGCCCCCCGCACCATGGGGGATGTGGGGGCCTGTGTTACGCCCCTGCCACAATGTTGTGACGTCCCACCTGGCAATGATTTTTAACAGAACATGCTTCTTTCTCGATAACCTTTGGCATAAAAGGTCCACCAGAGAGCTGTGTGCTCTAAATATGGCGAGTCGCCTGCCACTGGACAGGTAAAAATAGGGTCCCCCGTCGCTTCGGTGCTAGGGTGAACTAAATCACCCTCTTTCCCAATCCCATGAATCTATACCAAGTCAACCCAACATTGAAATCACTTTCCTGTTTCCTAATGGAGTCAATAATTACATTCAAAATAGTATGCACAATATACAGGACTTAGCAGGGAGAAATCCAAGGGTATTTACTAAAACTGGCCCTTTATTACACCCAAGCCACCCCATCATCGACCAATCACCCCAAACCTGATTCAAAGGTTTTGAAAGGTTAAATACAGAGGCAGGTCCTGGGTGTATGAGATCCAATATCTGGAAAAAAGTTGCATTTACCATCAGAAATTAACACCTTTAATATCCGCCAACTCAAGAAACTCGGATTCTCTTTGAAATGGTGCACCTTGAGAAGGAATTTCCCTCCAAAAAACGGGTTATTGAAATCTGGAGACAAGCAATAGTCTGGCTAACTCTATCTTTGGCAGCACACATCACCTCAACTCTTGCCAAACTGTCACTCCAGCTCCCCACCGTGTTCTCTCACAAACTAAAATCTATTTCTTCATGAGGTGAAATATACGCACTTCATACAGATTCCAATACAAACCACTGTCAACTCTCAGATTACTCCTGGGCATGGGCCGGGTGGCAGAAAATTGTAGGCTAACAATCATTCTCAATGCAAAACCTCTGTCTCTTGTAATGTAAAAATGTTGTTACCAAGCTTCACTAACACACAACAAATGGTTAGCAATGCCGCAGTCCATGCTCCACTGATAAATGAAAACAGATAGAGGGCAGGTAGCTGTGGTAACATTACAATGTTCCTTCTCATAAACAAAACAGGAAACACTTTGTGTAAAATTCTAACAGAAACAAAAAGGTAATAGTGTATTTAGCTACAGGACACGCTTCTTCACACATAGAACAGGCACAACGTGTGCAGAAACAGTGGAAGTTACTCTCAGAAACATAAGCAGGCAACAGTGTAATAATCTGCAGTGCACACTTCTTCACACACAGAACCGGTACATGTGCAGCAGCAGCGCAAGCTTCCCTTATACCCATGTATGCAGTGTGCAGTTCTTCACATTTGGAAAAGGTATAATGTACCTAGTAGTGCATGCATCCCTGACATACTAACATGTGAGCTTGTATCTGCTGCAGGATACACCTCTTCATTCATAGAACCAGTACAAGATGTGCAGCAGTGCAAGCTTCCCTTATACCCATGTTATGGTGAAAGCAACTGCAGTGTGCAGTTCTTCACATTTGGAAGAGGTATAATGTACCGAGTTGTGCACGCTTCCCTGACATACTAACATGTGAGCTTGTATCTGCTGCAGGATACACCTCTTCATACATAGAACAGGCACAACATATGCATCAGCGTGTGGCTCCTCTGTTACACATATATATATATATAGAATACTTACCAAAAGGGGTGTTCAGCCAGCTCTCTGCAGCCATTGGTCTATTGTCATTCACTATTTTGCCTCATACCCCCACTACAGCCCAAAGCATGAGGCAATGGGTCAGGCCACTTCTGCAAGCAAGGACAGCTCAATTATACCCAGATTTCTCTTTTAAGGCCTTATCTTGAGCCAAACAGGTTCTCATTCAATGGGTTCTAACCTGCCCATCAGACAGATGAATACAGGACCACATTTGGCAGCTGGATCGAGATGAAAGGTCAAGGTGAATGTAGCCCAAAACAATTCAAACAAATATGGTACACCGGAAAACCCATTTCCCTGAAGAAAAGCCTGCCACATACCTGAAGCTCTTGGATACAAGTATAACTTAAGAGGTGGAAACTATTAGGGAGGCTAGAGTCCTGGTGCACTCTGAAACACCAGGTACCCATCTCATATTACAATTACATACGAATATTAGTGTGAGGTTCCAGAAAAAATAATTCTAATTGGCACACATAGTTTATTTAGATCATCGTAAATATTGATCATCATAAATATTACCGACTGGTGGTAACCATTAGGTAGTTAAAGTTAAGACCTAGTTGCAATAGGAAAAGCGTTTTTTGACTTGCTTATAACTTTGGCGCTATTTGACGAATCTTCATGAAATTTTCCAAACTAAATAGCATAATATGTCTAGTTCAGCATGGAAAGTTTTGGAGTGATCCGTTACATAGGGGGCCAAGAAAAAGAGGGGGGAGGGGAATATGTTTTTCCCAAAAGGACTTTGAACACTGCAACAGCCCGAACTACTGGACGGAATTCCACCAAATTTGGCAGAGGGAGCTCTTGTTCCAGAAAGAGCCATTGTGTGATTTGGTGTAAATCCGTTCAGTAGTTGCGTAGTTATTAAAGGAAAACCAAAATTGCATATCTAAGGACCCGCACTCTCTGTGGATCACCCCAAGGTGGATCTGATGAGTCATGCGCCATCAGCAATGACGTGATTGGTTGACCATGCCCTGCTTGGAGGTGCCAGCTGCCATTTTGAGTATTAGGAAACGGTCCAAGGGACTCACAGGGCCATATATACAAAGACTGGTGAAAACTATCGCTAACGCTAGTTAGCAGCAGTTTTTCTTACCGTAAAACTATTGCCTTGTTAGCGACGTATAAACAAGAAGTTGCTACATGTCGATAGCGGCAGTTTTGACCGCTGATCCCTGAAGCTAACATTAGCATGATGGCGATAGGAATTCCAGCGTTAACAGGCGAAAACCAATGAAAGGCCCATTAGCGGCAAAAAACCGCACGTTAGTCAGCCCAACGTGAGTTTTTTTGCCTCTATTGGAAAAAATAGCCTATCAGTCGATATCAAATAGAAAATAGGCAAAAAAAACAATGAAGTGCAGAATGGAGCAGCCAGGGCCAAGTGCAGCACACATAAACATCCCCCTCAAGCCACCCAACATCCAGGATGAGAGCCTGGATACCTCGCTGGACCTGCGCTTGGAGCCTGGATGCTTTGCTGCACCTGCGTCTGGAGCCTGTAGTGGGATGTGGAGGAGCTGTGGAGTTGATGAGCCGTAGCGGTAGACTATGAGGCACAGCGATCGCCCGTATCTGGTGGTGAAGTCTGGCATGTCGCATGGAGACCCGTTGCTGACCTGTGTGAGAAGACCTCCTTGAGCCCCTTGGAGCTGTGAATGCTAGAGGAGCTACTGCGCACCAACATATGGAGGTATGCATTGCATACTACGATCCACCACTACACCAGGGTGCACGGAGGGGATCACCAACGGTGGGCGGCACCTCTCTGCATCACAGGTGCCGCTGGCCGGATGCTGTGGAGGTTGAGGCCCCTGAACTGCGCTGAACTTGTGTGGCAGGAGCACTGCAACTTCACGCCTAAGGGGGCCCTGTAGCATCAACTGCTTTGGGGGTTCACCAGCGGACTTGTCGGCGACTGCTGTACCCAGGCTTGTGAAATCCCACCTGGCTGAGGCGACTGCTGGCTGATTCACAGTTTTGGAGAGAGTGCAGTGCATTGCTCCACGGTGTCAATGTCCAGGTAAGGAGAAGGTGGGACATGTAGCAGAGGAGGCCCGGGGGTCGAGTCGCACAGGCCTAGCACCTGTAGATGACACACCCCCAGTGGCGGCTCATCCTCTACGGTGGAAGAGCATCGCCCCACTGCTTTCAAGCAGTGTAAGAAGAGGAAAAATCATCACATGATGATAACTTCAGGATGTAGTCGTGCTATGTTTCCTTTGCGGGCAGGAGGGTGGGTAGGGCTGCTCCACTCACAAAGCAGGGCAGGGGAGGAGAGGCATGCCAACTCAAGTGCACAATGACTGTTTAGTCGGCACACTCAGGCCACCCAAATCAGTCATGCGCACTGTCCTGTTCGCAATGCAAGCTTCATTACAGCCTGCAGGAAGTACATGTCCACCCCTCCAGCCCCTGGCTGAACGCCTTGTCCCGGCACCAATGACCAATCCCAACGCTGCATTTCAGCGCTGTGATTGGCTTAGGGGAAGGAGACTGGCTTCCTACTTCCTGTTCCTGGAAGCACACTCGGGAGAGCAGGAGCAACGAAAACACAGGCCCAGGCCTCGAGGTAAGATTTCTCTAATTCAAATATTTACAACACCCTCTCACACACACCCCCCGCATCCTCGCCCCATCCAGTGTCCTTTCCGGCGTTTCCCACCTCCCAGCTGTCCAGTCCCCCCCCCCCCGCAGCACTTCTCAATGGCGGCCTCAGTGCGGCCATGCGCAGCGGGCGTACCACTGGTGTGCCAAAAGTATATATGCAGTTACGACACATACCATTACATCGAATTCCATTAAAATGCATACTAATTCTAGGCATATTGCAACAGTAGGAAAGGTGTTGGATAGCGAAGATGTAAATATTACTTTTCCCATCGCAGTGAGTGCAACCCTAAAACGAACCCTTGCATCACAAAGCAAACCCTGAACCTTAAAATTAATCTTAGGGCCCCAAAACAAACCCTAAAAATCATATTTGACCCAAATGGAAACCCCAGTTATAATTTTTGACCCAAATGCTCACCCGCATTTTCATGATTGACCCCCCAAAACACACCCCAAATTTCAAATTTTACCCCATGAGAAACCCCAAATTTCATCTCCGACACCCAAGACCCATACCTACCCTCAAACTTAAAAATACCCCATTACTGGCCTCACAATGCGCTGTAATGGAATGCGATGTAAAGGCACATGCGTTGTTGGAGGTACGTTGTAAAGGCATTACAATGTAATGCCTGCATTGTATCGGACATCTCCCGTGCCAAAGGCAAGCCTGTCTGTGCCAGTCTGCCCCTGGACTGCGCTCAGCACCAAGGACCCGTCCTCACGGACACTCCACCACTACGGCACCAGCACCCTCCTAACCATCAACCCTGGATGCCACATCGCCTGCAAGGACCAACATCTGCTCCGGACCTGGCATCGCCATCACTGATGGCTACTAAATCACCCGCAAGGACCACTCCAACAGTCTAGGAGGAGGCATTGCCATCACCTACAGAAGCACACTCCAACTGACCACGCACCCTAATGACCCAACGGTGACCATGGAGCACCTCACCTTCCAGATCCAGACCAACCCGAACCCCATCCTCTGTGGCACCCTCATCCGCAGGCCCCCCAGGTCATGGACACCCATTCTCCGATACTATCGTAGACCTCATTGCACACCAGACTCTACCATCCACCGACGACATCCTACTCGGCGAACTCAAGTTCCACCTGGACAACCCAAGTGACCAGAACACCAGCCCCTCCTGGGGAAGCTCCCCAACATCAGTCTCAAGCAGCTAGTTACTGCATCAAGCCCCATAGCAGGACACACGGTCGAGCACGTCGCCTCTGACAGTGGCAACGTCAACTACAGCCACACCACCGGACTCTCCTGGACCAACCATAATTGTATACATCACGTCTTCACCATGCCCACCGTACACAATCCCCATCATCGCCTCCCCTCCCAGCTGGATTAAGGCCACCGAAGAACGTCTAGTCATCTCCCTCAGTACCACCACTCCACCTACGCTTACAGATGATGACACTACAGCGCACAACCGTCACCGATGGATCTCCAACAGCACCGACATCCTGGCACCCCTCAAGAATGGACCGGGCAAAACTAGCACCACATTGCGTAGTATTTGCAGAGTGACGTATGTAGGCATATGCGTGACCTTGTGAAGCCCGTGCCACATCATACCTGCATCAGGTATGATGTACCCAGGGTGTGCGTTCCCACGCGACAAGGCCTCATAGGAATGGCATAGTGAAATCACTCAGATTTCACTGCGACAATTGTAGGACGGCACTGCATCAGCAACTTACGCCTGCCTGATGGCAGGCGTAAGGATGACGCAGTGCCACAGGCATAGGCTGGCCCCATGCACTGCTGGAGTTGCATCATACTTGTGACACGACTGCAGCAATGCATGACTTTAGCGCAGACAGATATGTCAGGATTCCAGGCGTATCTGTCGTATCTGTAGTTTTGTCGCAGGGCAGCTCCAACATTGCTTGCAGCACTGTCCAGCACCAAAACATTCTGTAAAGCGGCTCCAAGTGTTATGTCCATTTTTAAGACCAGCTATTTTCTGGTCTTAAAAAACTGCCTCTAACTAGCTGCAATTAGAGGCAGTTTCTTTGGTCTTCCAAAGTTCAGGAATCCCCTAGTAAATATCGCAAAGTGGGGTTAGCACCGTTTTTGCACAGGAACGCCTCCCTTGCATGTCATTATCGCTAACAGAAGTGGTGAACTTTAGAATGGACGTTTTCACCGGACAACTGCCGCTAACAGAGGTTAGCGACAGCTTGTACATATGGCGATAAAAATATTGTCGCAAAACTGTCGGAAAAGTGCCGCTAAGGTGGCGTTAGCCCCTTGTACATATGCCCCAAAATCTTTCTAGAAAAAGATTATAGGGTTCAGGGTAGAGGTACCCTCACCCCATGGGTGTGTTAGAGGAGTGTGAGAGGGACCTATGTTGGGTACAAAATTGAGTTATATCGGAATTTCTTTTCCACTTCAAGAATCCGCAGATCCCTTGCGAGGCTCAGGCCGGACCCCCATGTAAATCCGTGACAGATCCGCAAATCTTGATACAATTTTAAAACAAACATTTGTCACCCATACAGATACTCTCACACCCATTTACAAACCTGCACAGGCAGTCACATACCCACTCACAGAGCCATGCATGCACTCTCAGACTCATTGTTAGGCCCACATAGGCACTCACACATCTACTCAAAGACTTACACAGGCATTAATACACCAACTCACAGACCCATGCAGTCACTCACACACTCTCTCACCTACCCACTTAGGCACTCGCAAACCCAGTCACAGACCTACACTGGCACTCACACACCCACTCACAGACCCATACAGACACTCACAGAACTACTCACACAGCTATTCAGATCCACACAGGCACTCACAAAGCCACTCACAAACTCACACAGACACTTACCCACTCACAAACAACACAGGAACTGGCTTACCCACTCACAGACCTACACAGACACTCATACACCTACTTACAGACCCACCCAGACACTTACACACCCACTCACAGACCCAAACAGGTGCTCACACATCCACTCACAGACCCACAAAGACATTATACAGCCACTCACAGACCAGCACAGACACTCATACACCCATTCAAGTCTCACTCAGGCATTCACACACCCAGCAACAGACTCAAACAGGAACTCACACATCCACTCAGGCCCACACAGACACCCACTCACAGACCCACACAGAAACACAAACACCCAATCAAAGACTCACTCAGGCACTCAAGCACCCACTCATAGACACACACAGCCACTCAGACACCCACTGAAACCACCACAGGAATGTACACACCCACTCACAGACCCACTCATAGACTCACACAGACACTCTTGGACCCACTCATCTACTCACACACCCACTCAGACCACTCCAGGAACTCACAGACCTACTCACAGGCCCGCTCACACACCCACTCACAGACTCACACAGGCACTGACACACCTACTCAGACACCCACAGAGACACTTACACACCACTCACAAACCTACAAATGCACTGACAGACTCACTGAGACACTTACATACCCACTCACAGACCACATGGACACTCAAACACACTCACAGACCCACACATATTCTCACAGATCCACACAGACACTCGTACACCTATTCACAAACTCACTCAGGCATTGACACCCTGTGATGGACACACACAGGAACTCACACACCCACTCAAAGACCAACTCAGCCCCTCACACACCCACTCACAGACCCACATAGGCACTCCCATAGCACTCACAAACAACACAGGAACTGACACACCCACTCACATCCACTCACAGACCCACACTGCACTGACAGAACCACTCACAGAACTACTCAGATACCTACATACCCACTCACAAACCCACACAGAAACTCACACACCCAATCAAAGACTCACTCAGGCACTCACACACCTACTCACAGACACACAGAGGCATTTACAGACCCACTCACAGACCTTATAGGCCCATGCAGGCAGTCACAGACCTACTCACATACCCATGTAGGCTCACAAACCTATGCAGGCACTCATCAAGACACTCCTATACCCATTCGGGTATGCACATACCTGCTCACAGAACAATAGTTCTGTTCATGCTGCTTAGTCTCCATTGGATGCTTGGATTTGGCTAAATGCTCATTCCATTATACTTCTATACCCTCGTGTTATGGTGTCTCTATACCCAGTTATTGTTGGCTTTGTAATAAATTAACTAACCTAATCTATCTGTCTGTGGATTATTATGCCGTAAGAAGAATTGTGAATTAATGTTTTTCTTCCTCTACACTTTCATGCTGAGAATAAGGACCATCGGATCTGTGTATTCAGAACAGGTGAGAACTCATGGGCCCAGCCCTTTCAATATAGATGGAAGTAGTCCATAGGCAATAAGTATTGAGTATTGACCTACATCCAGCATCTGCTCTAAATGAAGAAATTTGTGGCTGAAATAATTTAGTAGTCTGCCAAGTGAGCACTCGGTCTGGGCTCTTCACTCTGGATTGGTTTACCCTGTCCGCTGCACAGATTTTGCTTGCATAGGGATATCACGACTGTTATAACCGTATTCTCCAAATCACTGGAAGAGGAGTCATAGCTAGAAGGAACTCTAACGTAAACATCACTTCCAGATTCTGCTCCATGGCCTTCTTGCTCAGATACTGTCTTAGTATCAGATCCTGCCTCAGAAATTTCCCTCATTTTTGTAGTTGAAGCCTCAGAAGCAGTCATCCAATGAGACGCCATCTCTGTTTAGTATCTGACACTTTCTGGCTTAGGTATAGGATAGAGTGTAGTAAAGTGTGATCACGTCAACAGACTCAAAGGGAAAAAGCACTTATCTGAGTCAACACTTCAAAGAACTTCTACCAAAAAGACCAATATTGCAAAGAACATCTCAAAAACATCTAAGAGAAAAGTACAAAAAAAATAGTACAAGTTACAATACACCCAATAAGGCAAAAATACATCATGCCAAATTTGAACCCTAATGCCAAGAAAAGCTTCTTTGTGAGACATGTTCCTTGTGAAAGAGCAAAATGTGGGGGACCCAAAATTAAGCTAGCCGTGTACACCATGTGCCCTCTGCTTCCACCCACCACAGCATGGGGCAATGTATCAGCCCATGTCAGCCACTGTTCAGTTTTTGTCCCGTTCCCATTTTTACTTCCACCCAACACAGCATATATGGTTGGGGAAATAGATAAGCACACTATAGCCATTGGTCAGTTTATGGGCCATTCACATGACAATTCTACTCAGCATGCCATACATCATAGGGAAATGGTCGAAACAGCTTCAGCCATTGCTTAGTTATTCAGCCATTGACCTTTTGATTCTGCCTACCACAACATATGGTAATGTGCCAGTCAGTCAGTCACACAGCTTTATTCGATATTTTGTAAACAGACCATAAAAGCACAAAGGTACATAAAAAAAATCCAAGGCAATAAATATACATATATACATTAGTTAAAATGAGTATTAAACAGATTTGCTGTGATCCAAATAAGATCTTTAAAATCATTTATATAAGAAAAGGAAGAACGATTCATGATTAAAATTACACAATTCTACTAAAATGTGAGCCCGCCTTTTTCCTCTTCCTTAAACAGGCCCATAGGAATGAAGCGACGCAGAAACATACAAATGGGTCCAGTAAAGCTTTTAGAAAATACATGGCGACCCGACATTGCCTACATTTATGGTGCCTCAGAATTGGAAGTATAAATATTTTCCTTTCCTCTGAATAATTTTTGCAAAATAATATGATATGCAGATCTGACTGCACGGCATGGTTATTACAAGGGCAGGGGGTGAGATCTGGTAATCTGTTTATTTTGTGGGTATCCCAGGAGTAACGGGATCATATTCAGTCTGAAGTGCAATAAAATAAATCTGTGCTGCACATTATTTATATGAGCTAAATAATGAAAACATTCTCTTGATATTGGTGGGACCAGGTCGTATGCAATGGTAGAATGATGGGTCAGTTTTTTTTCCCTCCGGGCGTGTTCTACTCTTTGAGAGTATAAATCCGTTAACCATTTCTTCTTGACCTCTTTACAGGATTCAGGGTCCTGAAAAAGTTTTACCAACCCTAAAGCTTTCAGTACAGTTTCTACATAATTTACCCACCCAATCCTTTTGTAGTGATCTAGATTACAGCAATCTCTTATGATAGTTTGTGTCAAGTCCACTGTAGTTCTCTGCCATATTGATAGCCACAAGAGGACCGGGGCCAACCTTATGGTGTCACTCAAGTAAGGAAGCCCCAGTTCAAGACGTAAAATATGATTTGGGGCTGATTGAGGTAAAGACACACGGTTTTAAAAAAAGGAGTCTTCCATTTGCTGTAACGAAGCAGCGTTGACCATCCCCCAAATACCTGCTCCATATGTTACGGCTGACTTTATTTTAGCTAAGTAAATGTTTTCAGTTGCATCCAATGGGCTTCCACCCAACTTTTTTGTGATTCTCTTAACATCATTGATGCTCCTTTGCATACCCTGGCCTCTTGTTTTCACTAATTTGGACCACGAGTGATCCTTATCAAAGAGCACTCCTAGATATGAGAAGGAGTCAACCACCTTGATTTCCTTGCCAGCCATTTGAAAGTAGGAATGTTTCTCACCTCTAGTCTCTCCGACCACAATTATAAATGATTTGTTTTCATTGACTCTTCGGTCAAGGGAAGCCATGAAGATGGAATAAGCTTTACTTAATTTTTGTAAGGCCAACTCCGTTCTTGCCATCAGTACTGCGTCATCAGTATATGCCAGGATCGAGAGGGGGGTTTGATTGAATTTGGGCACGTCCAGTGAGAGAGCAGACAGGGAGGACTCGACTACGTTTGTGTAGATTGAAAAAAGAAACGGGGCGAGCACACACCCCTGTCTTACTCCCTTTTCGATTTTAAAATGATGAGTGCCCTCCTCCTTCCTACCATACCTTACGCAGGCAGTGGCATTGGCGTATAGCTGGCGGATGAACCCAATGATCGGCGGGTCTATGCCCATACCCTCCATCATGGACCATAGCCTGGAGTGTGACACGTAATCAAAGGCTGATGTTAAGTCCATGAAGGCCATGTATAGCTTCCCGTTCCTAGCCTTCGAGTACTTCCCTATGGTTAGGGAGAGGTTTAGGCACTGGTCAACTGTCCCCATACCTCTACGGAACCCATATTGTGCCTTCATGATTTTATTATGCGATTCCGCCCAATCCTCCAATCTGGCCAGTAAAACCTGCCCCATTAGTTTGGCGGTGGTATCAAGAAGAGATATAGGGCGGTAATTCTTCGGAGAGCCCCTATCCCCTTTTTTATAGATCGGGACAATTATGTTCTGGTTCCATGATGGAGGTGGACCAACTATCAAAATGCTTTTAAAGATGTTTGCAAGTAAGGGGGCCCACATATCCTGATCGTATTGGAAGAGGTCAATTGGTACACTGTCCAGCCCCGGAGCCTTACCGGGGGTACAGGATTCTAACGCCTTTCGGACCTCAGATACAGTGAAGATTAGTCCTTCCTGAGGTGAATTTTCTAGGGAGCATACTAATGTAGGTGAAGGAGTTGATAGCACATCTAATACGGAGTCACTAATGTCTTTAAAATAAGGGCATTTACAACTTCCCAAAAGTCTTTACTGCTGCCAGAGCTGGCTGCATGCTCAAGGTCTTCCCACGCCTGTACCCTCAGATCATTCGCTCTCCCCCTCCTGGCTAATTTATACTCATTGCGTAGTGAGTGGATCTTGAGGAAATCTCTGGGGAGAGTTTTTAAGGCATTTACAAGGGCTGTTTTCGATTTGGTACAGGCTGAGTCAAACCTCCCCTTTTCAGCTGTAGAGTTTGATGACTTCAGCCGTGTGATTGCTATTTTTATTTTTGCCAAAAGTGCGATAAATCTAGTGATCAGGTCTGCAGGCACTACCTTTTCTCCCAAGCATGCTATGATGTCTTTCTCTACCTGCGATAGTATTTCGGGGACCAAATTTGATTTATTACCACTGTCCATTTCAATTGATAGCCAATTTTCCTAGACAGGTTCACATCCTCAACAACCTGGTTATGTTCTTTAGGTATGGGTAAGACATTTAAATAAGTCAGTAGCATTGCAAGATCACTATAGGTTGAAAACCGGATGCTCTTAAGGGCCACTTTCCGAAGTAGATGACTGGACACTAAAACAAAATCAATAGTGGACTCCTGAGTGCCCCTTCTAAAGGTTCTCCCTTGCCCTCTCTCATTCGTCACACTTGGCATAGACAGATTCCACTGAAATAACAAACTATTTAGAGTCTCTCCATACCCATTATGTGAAAAATGCGAGAGGAGATTACCATGAGCATCTTCTGCACCACAAACCCTGGTCCCGTTAAGCTTACAATGGTGAATGTTAAAGTCCCCCAACCATATAAGATTCACATTGCCCACTTTTTTCCCTTTATACAATTTCTCAATCTCCACCACTAAAGCATCCACCACAGCCCTCGAGTTCCTCCCAAACTCATTATTATAAAAGTTAACGAGAGTGGCCAGCTCTAAGATCTGCAAATCGGTATGTGGGGGCCCAACTTGTCTGACTTGGAGTGGAGTAGTATTTGGAATTAAAATAAGTAACCCCCCCCCTTTGCCCTTCCAGAGGCTGAGGGAACAGCTGGAGAGTGGAAGGTGCGAAACCCAATAAAAAAGGGAGGGTCTATTGCCCAGGTTTCCTGGAATAATACTATCTCCATGGCTTGCCACTCATTTGGCCAGTGAGGGTTAGCAATTTTGGAGGCTAAGCCTTCCACATTCCATGATACCATGTTCGCCCTGGTACCCTCAGTTTTGTTCGCAGCGTGTGGTAGGATCTGCCCATGTCCCTGTGTACCTTGCGCTAAAGTTACAGCTGCAGGGATCTCCTCAGAGGTTACTATGATGGGTGAAGGTATCAGTGGGCTACACTCTACTAGGGCCGCGGTGGATGGCCTGATGGATAGTTGAGGTGGTGACAGGATTAGTCAGTCACAATCCTCCAGATTCGACAAGGCAGCAAATCTATTGTGTAATCTAATCCCAGGATTTGTAATGGGACCCCCATTCTGGACGATGAATGGATTTGTGTTTCTGTCCATAAGAACCCTCCTTATGGAAACATCCTGGCCAGTATAAAATAATTTCAACGCTAAATGTATTATCTGAGTGTCCTTAAAGCGGACCTGCGAAGGTTAGCCAAAAGGGAAGCACTTGCATACGCATTATTAAAATTAATTACCACGCAATCACCGCCAAAAATATTTCTTTGTCCCCCCACCCAACCTACTCTCCTGGCCAGAATTAATTTGTGGGCCAACAGCGTCCTCCCCCGGTCGGTTACATTAACATTATACAATAACCAATGCAGGCATTTGTCCATTAATTGTCTGGTAGATTCACTCTGGCTTTCACGGAGGAGGGGGCATTAGCCAGAACCAAAACCAATGGGGCAGCGGCAGGTGGAAGATGGAGAGTTTGTTGCGGGAGATGCTCTTGCGCTCCATTACTGTTATCTTGGCGTCTTGCCTTATGTGCTACTCCTGTTTGTCCCTTCTGGGGTGATGGTGGCTGGGAGGTAGTCTCCTTCATTCAAACCTGAGAGACATTGGGTTGCCTGTGTCAGATTGGGATTAGAGGGAGTATTGAAAGGCTGCGTTGCATGACTAATGGGGCCACCAGGTGGTAGAGGTGATGGTGATGGCTGCGTAGTTTTTGCCGCTATGAGTGGCCCCCGTATTTCTTTCGATGGTACTTGGATTGTAGATGTTATCGGGTGGGGAACATGCACAGCAGGCGTCTGGCAAGTAGGGTCCGATTCTGTGATTCTAACTCCGCCAAACGTAATTCTATTTATGACAGTTTAACAAGAATGGGAGCCATTATTTCATTCAGCTTTACTGTGATCTCCAACCCGATCTCTAATCCGACGGGAACCGGTTGCAGTACCTGAGGTGATGGTGTTTACTAACTCCGGTGGTGCGATCACATTAGAATTCGTGGAGTGCACCCTTGTTTGGGCAGTTTTAGGTTTAGGTTCTCAAATGTTTTTAGGTTTTTTGGGTATTGCGCCTTTAGTAGCCCCCCCGCTCTGGTTCGTTTGGCAGGTGGTAGCGGTGAAGAAGAATCCAATAGGGAGAAATTCTGACACCCCTTCCTGAAACGCACTCTGTAATCTGGTTTAGGGGAGAGAGGCCGCTTTTTTCTGGTGGAAGTGCTGTTGGGGTTACAGGTGCTGGCATCAAAGTGAGTGGTAGGATGAGTGTCTCAGGAGCTGGGGCTGGGGACAGGCCCAATCTTAGTGAGGTAGGGTCCAGAGAAAGGCGTCTTTCAGTCAGCTCTGTCTTGTGCGAAAGAAAGCTTGCTGCTCTAACTAAACAAGAGTCCAGCATTGCTCCGACCTGCCCTATAGACAAGGGAATGGGCCCAGCCCAGCCTCCTCTGGGCTCTGACGGGCGTGGATGGGCCCGCCCTTGGCCTGGGCTTTGCCCGGGTGCGACCTGGGCACACCTGCGCGCGTCCCGCGCTGCAGGAGAGCTCCAGGGGTTATGTAGGGTGCGTAGAGTCAGCTGTGCTGGTAAAGGAGCCTGGGACGTGTAGTCTGGTCCCGCTCCCACTCCCAACAGAGTACCGGCGGCAACGTCCTCACGAGCTGTGCCAGTCAACTTCAGCCATTGATCAGTTATTGTGCCGTTTATGTTACTACTACCCAGCATGTTAACTAAAGGTATGTAGTTCCTCTCATAGTGACGCTCGGGAGCAAAGGTAAGCCAAGCTTATCTTGGTTAGTAGATTACAAACTCTGTGGGGTTCGGTGTAGGAAAGAGAGTGTGGGAATTCCTTCTTTCGGAACTAGGGTCCTCACACACCCAGCAAGCTAGGTGTTATGCTTCATCATATGGACCTGCTCCTCATTGGGTCCCTAACACCAGCATCACCCAAGGATCACCACTACCTAGTACTTGGCAAGAAAGGACTACTGGAATTGTCCTCCTCACCAGGTATCCCATTCGCGGGCTCGCAATGATGCCATGGAATTTGGACACTCAAACGTGAAACACTGCAGCAGAGGGCAATGTGCACGCTTTCCTCTCATAATATTGCCCAGGCATAAAAAGATTTTATTACCACATTGAGACATTTACTAAATAGTAAACATTTTTTCACAGCAGCATTCATTTAAGTATCAGCTGGTTTTGTGACCTCTGCAAAAGTTTCTACAGTAGGTCAGGGCATAGGATTTTTTTGCCAGTGAAGTTTTACAATGTTCCTGATATTGCTCTTCTCGATCATTATGAAGTAGGGGCATACCTTCAGGGGGCTGTCTGGAGCTTCACACCCCCAAAATAAATGTATTCTTGGCTTGGTATTTGGGACTGGGGTCCCCTATGTCTGTGTCGGTTTTTCTCATCATGCACCAAGAATAACAGAATAATAATGAACCTTGGTGTAAAACAAGTGGGAGGGAGGCGCAGAGAGAGAAAGAGAGAGATATTGATTTACATCTTGTGGCTGAATTTAAAAATGTGAAACCAGATAATCTGGAATCAATACTGCTTCCCCAGTTGTCCAAGTTGTGTGTTCCTAGGCAAGTGTTTTATTTCACAGAGCCTTCTCTTTTTTATTATCACATATTGGAGCACTTTGAAATACTTGAGTTCAGGATGTGTGCTGTACAAGCATCTCTTATGTTTGATTTATTTGACTATAAAGTTGTTCCATCTATAATAAGAATCTAGGCTACGTTTAGGTTTACATGACTACCGACTTGCCTCTAAGATCACTAATAACGTTGTCTTCGGTGGCAAGCCCTAAATTTCATGTTTAAAAACTATCACTTTTTATAAATGTCTGTCTACGCAGTGATATAATCTGATGTACTAAGGTGAAATGCTTCCTCATGTTAAAGAAATACACTTTTTTAATTTTGAAGAGATGCTCTAAATTTTAACATTGTTTGTTGCACAATATGCATGTTTTCATGGCTTGGCTCGTGCATGGATTCTTAAAGCCAAGCCAGACACTTGGCTTGGCTCTGGCTTGGCCCTCATCCATTAAGGATCCGTCTGTAACTTCATAAAATTATTTGTAAAAGGAGGCGACTAGAAACCTGAAGCGCTGCCTACATGCACAGATTTGACCATCAAGGCTTCTCGTAGCAGAGAAGAAGAGTGCCTGCAGTGAAAATACATTTTAAATATAGGATCCCAGGCCACAGACTCTAGGCCATTGTGTTGTATGTAACTGTAGGCACGAGTTCCCAGGGAAAACTACCAGGCCCAGGTGAAGGGCTAGGGCATAGTTTCTGGGGAGGTGTTTGGAGTTTGCCAACCTCCAAATGCATTCTGGGCTTGGGTTTGCTATGTCAGTTTGACTTGTTTATATTTTGGAGCGGAAACTTAAATACATATAGTGACTGGTTTACCAAAACAAAAGTAAACCTGCACCCATAGAAGCACTTTGTAAATGGGTGCAAATTTACTACTTTTTGGAATTCTCCAACGTTGGCAGAGATAGGCTTCGAAAGTTTCACCAGTCAGAGGTTTCCATGCATACTACTGGCAATCAAACACCTAAAATGTGATGTGATACATGCTTGCAAATAGTCCAACCCGCGGCACTCGCTTGGGGTAACATTCCAAACCATTGTTTTTGCCACTGTGCCACTTTAGACAGAGTCCTACATAATGAAATTAAGTACTAACTCTGTTCTTCATGAAAAACTGCCTGTCCCTAACCTTGTTGATCCACTCCTCCACCCTACAGCCTACCCCTTTTTTAGCTGGGAAATTCGAGATTCACCCCCCCCCCACCGAATCTCACTTGACTACATTACAGCCTGTATGAAGTATCCTGTGATACCTTTGCCGTCACGGAAGCAGGGACTTTATATGCATAGGGAGATAATTTCCTTAGCATTGTGACATAATTTTCACTTTAGTGAAATATGGCTAAGCTGGAAACATTATGCAGAATATTTCTCGGGAAGCTTGCCTTTTGTGAAGCTTTCTAACCACAATGGTAAATGCATGTAGAATTTTGCTCGAGAAGTTACATTTTCTTGGCTTTGTAGTATGCAAAATAGCATTGTTCAGAATAATAAGTGAGGGACACTTTACAAGAGGGACAGAAACTGAGGTTAAAAACCAGGACCAGACATACTAATGTCAGCTAATATCTCCACCAGTTGATGTCAAGTATCTGTTTCCAGGCCCAGAACTGGGGAAAATATGAGGGGATCTGAATTCACCCCGCCAAATTCCACAGGTTTTCACCAATTCCTAACCTGCTTCTATGCACATTTCCCTCCTGCTTTCAGCTTTATGGACTTGTTACGTTTTATCGCAACATTCCTGTACCCAGTAAAATTATAATCAGGAGTGGGGTGGTAACATAGTTACAAAGTTTTACATATAATATCCCAAAAGGCTCAAAACAATTACAAATCTTTGCAATTCAGCCCATTTCTAATCTGATACAACATTTGAGTGAGTTAGCTTATTCTGCAACACTTTGCCAGAAGTTTCAGTTGTATTTTCAAACTCAAATGCCATATGTGGGACAAAACATCTGGTCTTTTTTTTATTGTAACATTATCAGTAACAAATATTTTGCCTATCCTGGAGGCCAAGGACGAGAAACTGTTGTAACACATAGTTGTTTCAAAGTATACCAACACTGGCAATTAAGTATAATAATTGTTTAATTACAGTCCATGGTGGGTGGGGTTTCAAACCATTTTCACCTGGGCATCACAGGATGTATATCTGAGCAGACAGAACCTAACATACGCAGTAGGGCTTAATGAGTAAACAGAATCACGAGACAGGGATCGAAATTTCATTCTTGCCTAACAAGAGAGCTCTTTCATGGGTAAACATCTAATTCAAGAGTAATCCTGGTCTGGAAATAAGCCTATGCAGAGCCTATGAGCACTGTGAAGCGTGTTGTGAGGGAAGTCTGACCAAGCTGTAAAGCAGGAACTGGAACTGCGCCAGATGTCAGCTTTTCTTAAATAATAGTTTCTAATCATACACGTATTGCCCTGATTTTCTCATTCTTCCCAACTTCTCACTTTCAAGACCATCAAGGTCGGCCCTACATCCTTTGTAACCTACACAAAAATGCCCAATATGGCCAATCACTACTCCCCCATGCCCAGTACATGCACACACTCAGACACTCAACACACATAATCAAAACCATTCCTACATTCACCGATTGTTAACCACTGGAATCTGTTATATAATAATAATAATGAAGCAAAGAACTCATTAAAACTAAAAAACATTTTTTTAAAGAAATGGCAAGTTACCTAGGTTAGCACATGTAAAGCAAGTATTTTTCACTGTCGGCGAGCCTTCGTTATTCCATTAACCGCTGAGCAGCTTCCGGGCATCAAAGACTTTGGGTTCTGGGGGGGTGGGGCTATGGTTACAAAGCTGAAACTTAAAGAGAGGAATGTCACCCACTGGTAATCACTGAGGTCGCATCACAGTCCATTGTTATTTTGTTCACCATGCCACCTCAGTTTGGATGCAGTCATATGCAAATCAGTGTTGACCCTGCTTCAATAGTATCAGTCCACCCCAAACTGCCAGGCTAGGTTCTCCCTGAACCAGAACATAAGCAACCCTTATAAAGAGTGGCAGTATTGATGTATATTTGTTTATGCTTGAATGTTCCCTTACTTCTTTAATGAGATTAAATATAGTAAAGAACATTAAGTGAAGTTAGGCTGCAAAAGAAGTGCTGAAATTATCTTCAGTTTGCACATCATGACAATCAAATGTATTTTATTTCCAGATCCTGTTTAAGTTTGGAAAAAAAACCCTGAACGTCAAAAATGAATATTGCCAGGTAGTCCTGAAGAAGATGTCATAACGTGTGGTTGTAGGCCACTGAAACATGCGTCAACATTCTTCATATCCCATTGGCTATGGCTACCAATGTTTATGAAGTATAAGTTTAGAATATTGGTTAGGATCAATATGAGCCGAAGGTTGATTTTAGCATATGAATAAAACCACCAATCTGAGTGAGAATAGGTATTTTTCAGTGATCTGCTTTGTAGAATTTTTTTCAGATAGTTTCCTAATCATGTGATTTATTTAATCCATTATGAAGTTTTATAATATAAATTGATTAATTGGAGGTAAAATAGAAAGTTGATTTTCTATAAAGTGCATCAAGGTATAATGTTAAATTAAATTTTTTCCAGAAGGGTAAAGCACAGGGGTGACTGGCATGGCTCACCGGTGGGAGGGAGGTGGTGCTGGGGGGTTCAGCCGCGGGTCAAACAAATATATATATATTAAAAAAATAAATCAAACTTACCTTGCCAGCGCTGCCGGGTCCTGCGCCTTCTCTCCTGCTCACCTGTGTCCGATTCCAAGTTGAAACAAGAAGCAGGCAGCCAGTCTCCCACCCCTAAACCAATCACAATGCTCCAATGGAGCATTGTAATTGGTCTGAGAACACTGACACAGCGCACTCAGGAGTGGGCAAACCACTCCTCCCCTCCCCTCCCCTCCCCTGCCCTGCCCCGTAAGCAGAGCAGCCCCGCCCGCTGGCAAAAAAACATTAATTGATAATAAATAAAAGTTATTGCCATTTAATGTTTTTTGATTCTCGCACTGCGAGAACGCAGTGGGGCGATACTCCTCCACCATAGCGGAGAAGCGGCTACTGGTAAAGCAAGTATTTATAGTGCATACTGTATCTGCTGCTACCAAATCATCTGTATGCTGAGCTGCATGAGTGTATGCTAGTTGATTTTCATTGCCTGATCCTCTCAGTTAAGTGGCATCCATGCCTAGGGCAGTTGTAGACCAAAGTAACCAGCGCAAGCATTGATAAACAAACTTGGGCCACCGAGTTGGGCCATCAGACTTCGACGCAGAGCAAGTGCGGTAAAGACAGAAAATGGAGAAGGACAAAGGAAGTGAAAATAGGAAAATAATAAAATGTGAATGAAAAAGAACCAGCAAGAGCGAGATAAAAAGCAGGAAATGTAGGCACCGATTTACAAGCCCCTATCCCTATCATAGCGTCACTTTTTTGATATTGTGGTGGTTAAGCCCCTTAACGTGGCCTAACGCTGCCTTGTAAATAAGGTCCCCTTTCACACTATACTTAGCCTGAAAGGGGTGTTGCGGAGGGTGTTCTGCTGCAACACTCATTGGTTTTGACACTGCCCCCTATTTACAAGGGTGGTGTAAATAAGAGGCAGCGCCAAACTTAAGACCACGAAAAACCTTGTCTGAACATGGCGTAAAGAGAATAAATGCTTTATTTCTTCTCGTTTTTGTTGTTTCTAGGTGTGCAGCACACAAACAAACAGCAAAACATCATGAATGATTGTTTATATCCAGGAAGGTGTCCCTTTCTGCACATAAACAATCATTCAAAAAATGACGATTTGCAACTTCTGTGTGTGCTGCACAATGCAGCGCACATAGGAGTTACAAATCACCATGAATGATTGTTTATGGGCTGGAAGTTGTCCCTTTCTTCACATAAACAATTGTTCCCTCAACACAGCCACTCTTGCATTATGGTGCAAGGGTGCCTGCGTTGGCACTAGGCAGCTGAGTTCAGCAGCAGCACTAAGGAAAATGCAGGGATGCACTGTATTGTTATAAATACAGTGCATCCCTGCATTATCATAATGGTGGAGCACAACATTTGCCATTTTGGCTTAACTCTGCACTCCCCCATTCTTTTGTGCATATGCCCCTTGGTCTTAACAGGGAGCAGTGAGGAGAAATGCATTATTTCTCCATGTTTTTGTTGTATTTATGTGAGCAGCATTGCGCACCACACATAAAAACAGCAAAAGCCATGCATGATTGTTTATGTGCAGGGAGGTGTCCCTTCCTGCAGCAGCACACATCGAAGTTACAAATCAGCTTTTATATTTGTTTATGTGCAAGAAGGGACACCTTCTTGTACATAAACAATCATTCCCCACAACACAGGCACACTTACACTATGGTGCAAGGGGGCCTGCGTTGGTGCTAGGCAGATAAAATAAATACGGTCAGTAGCGGTCCTTGGAGGGAGTTCGGTGGGGCAGGGTGGGGAAATGTAAACACCGGAATGTGGATGAACAGAGGTAAGTACACATTTAAATAAATAAAACAAATTCCTTTGCGCGCGCTGCATCGCAAAATGCGATGCAGCACGCGCAATGACATTCGTTTTATTTATTTAAATGTGTACTTACCTCCGTTCATCCATATTCCGGTGTTTACATTTCCCCACCCTGCCCCTCCCCCGCCCCGCCTCTCTGCCCCACCGAACTCCCTCCACAGACCTCTACTGAATACAGTGCAGTCCTGCATTTCAGAAGTGGCGGAGCGTTGCGTTAAGTCAAAAAGAATAATGCGCGCTCCATCACCTCTTTGTGCATATGCCCCATAGTGCGGTGGAAGAAAGAGACAAAGCATTGGAATCAAAGCTGGGCATCCTTCATATTTGGCAACCTTGGCTTACATGAACAAAGGCGATGAGCTCGCAAGAAAACTATGGGTCCTTGCACATATATTTTTACACATTATGAACTACACACATTCAAAATAATCACAAGAACAGCAAATGTGGATGAAAGTCTACTTTTAAAAAAAAAATATTTTGGCAAGGGTTTATTTAGAAATCATAACCTGAAATCCAAAAACATCTTTGATTGGGCACATGTAGGACCGCTCTCAGAGAGATCGGCTGGGTGTGGGATCAACTGGGACACAGTGCGAGTCACTGTCACCCAAGAACAAAACATCAGATCAATTTGGATGGATTTTAGTCTCTAAAATAGGGTTTCTTTCATGCTGTCTGCTCAAGATCCTGGGACGCTTGACTTGGATGTCCCATAATTGACAAAGAAAGGAACACCTGATAAGTTTTATTATATTCTCGCCAAAGTCCCATCTTCTTCCCTTCCAGTTAATAGCCCCAACAGAACAGCAGGGATAGCAGACCTCAGAAAACTCACAAATGAAGGATGTACACTGACTTCCAGTCAAGCTGATAGAACAGTTTCACGTGCTGTCACTCACGATGTCTTCAGAGGGGGAGGCCATCCTACACCTATCATAGATACATGCTCCTACTCAAGAAAAGACCTGCTTCTAGCTCACTGATGTTTCCCCAGGTCATGCGGGTCTTGTATTCTCTGTTGTTTTTTGTCTGACACCATCTTATCCCACTTCTTATAAATTAATAGTGATGGCCGGGAAAACGGCGCACACTCAATACTGGTACAATTAAAAACTCGTTATTTCAATGAACATATATTCCAATCAGTGCTCAGGAGGAGGAAGAGCCACCAAATCTTCCACAATTGGAACAGAAAACGTCTCCTCAATAGTTCATAAATTCTCCGAGCACTCTAAGTCAAGAGTTAGTGTATTTATATGTTGTAATGTCCAATGTCTTTTATTCAGGCATCCAGGCTTTCTTTTCACATTGCCTTTGTCAATAATGTTCTTCGTCACAAATATCACTCCTTGTCATCAGTACAGCTCCTTGCCAACATGTGAACGTGAACTCCACGGAGAAACTGCACGGCGGGGAGCACTCTACCCACCGATTTCTCGAAACACTGACAACCTTATGACATCCATTACGTTCAGATGCGAGTTATTTGATACTCTGATGATCCATAAGAATTAACAATTCCTCAAAGTAAGAAGGATAATAGAATTTACTGAAAGCCCTGATGAAGTCTTGATTTACATAAACAGACGAAACACGTGTTGACAAGAAGCTGTATTGATGACAAGGAGTGATATTTGTGACAAAGAACATTAGTAACAAAGGCAATGTGAAAATAAAGCCTGCATGTCTGAATAAAAGACATTGGACATTACAACATATAAATACACTAACTATTGACTTATTGAGTGCCTGGAGAATTTATTGAATTATCCCACTTCTTACTTGGATACTTATGTTATGCACTCTCATGCTTGGCATGCCTTGAATCACTAGATTCTAAAGGATGAAAGGATGCAACTCTGGTCCATGGAGTATCAGGATTTTGGAATGTTGAGGGAAATCCTCTGATGGGGATGAGGTGGCACAGAGCCAATGAAGGCTGGCATGTGATTTCAACTCCAACAGTTCAGTGTTTGTTTTTTCTGTTCCTCCTTGTTTAATTTAGAACATTCTACTTTCAATGGGTCACATTTTTAATAGCTTCATAGACCTTCGACACATTATACCAGTCGGTAAACACCCTCTCCCTCATGATAGGTCATTGCCTGTTGGTTAGACTTTAAGTCATGTACAGGGCCCGCCTTTGGTAATGAGTTGTAATGTAACAGGCATGAAGCTGATGGCTTTATTGATCAAACTCCACAGCAGGTACACTGCTAATTGTGGCTTCAGAGGCGCTTGACTGCACACTCTCCAACCTTGACCTCTCCCAGCAGTTCCAGGTCCTGTGTGCATGGTTCATGCCTTAGGCATCTTAAACTTTGGAACTTACGACCTGTCGGATATCACTACAGGTGCAAACTATAGGACACAGTGCTGTGTGCTTTTTAGATTACATCTAGAGCAGCACTACACAAAACAAACTATTAAGGGAAAGAATGCATAGGTCTGTCCAGAATCTATCCCTATGTTAACAAATTAAATCCAGTTTTCTCCTTGCTCTCGCTGTACTGTTGCTACCTCCTGTCTATCGCAGGGATGTGTAAATTTGGTCACCACCTGTGCATTTTTTAATGCTGCTGCAACATTTTACATAGTTATTCCTGTTTCTTCATGTATATAAAATTGAATGTTCTTCACCTCCAGTCTTCTCTCGTTCTCTTAGTACCCATTCCTTGATCGATACTTGCATCTTGTACTGTTTTATAACTCTTCCTAGTTGACATATCTCTTTTGTGACCCCCGTTCTTCTTGGTACTTTATCTATATCTTCAGATTTGGTTGCTTAAGGTGTGCAGTTGCATTGAGGACAATTCTGATAGCTAGTATTTCTGCCTCTTTAATTCTTCTTGCCTAGACAGGGCTTGATAGAGACCCACATTTATACAACTTTCTTAAATACCCACTGTGAATTTCACTTATTGTTGTTGTTAGGACTTACCCACCTCTGCTCCCTAATCCATTGCTTTCCCCCTCCCTTACCTTGTCCCGCAGAATGCTCCTGAGAGATGACAGTTACAATGTTGGAGTGAGGCAGTCGAGGTGGGATTAATGGCCCTGTGAGGAGCGCTCCGGAGGCATATGTCTACAATAATGTTGTCTTTTTCAGCTTGCCTGCATAGGTTCATCATTTGACTATGTAAATTCATCACTGGCAACAAGGATCATCTGCTTCTGTGTAGGGGACAGCTGAGTGCTTTCACTCTGTTCCTGCTCTTTTGCCTCAGGATGAGGGTATCTGCAGTCAAGTGAGCCTCTTTCCTTCACTCACAGTCGACTGAGTTTAGAGTGAGCATACAGGCACTTAACTGAGCACTGAAATTTTCCCATCCAGTGTGTACACTTCCCAAAGTGGTGTATTATGGTGTGCCTCCTATTATAAGACTCTTTGGAATTCAGTTGCCCCAAAACCCTCACTTTGACACCTCTCCTGTCTGGTCAGTGAAAGTAGTATACAGGCCATTGAGGTAGTTCTCCTCCTCTTCGATTTGAGAGCTGCTTCACGCCTTCGTATTGTCATGTGAGTCCTGAGGTCGCTTTGCAGCTGAGGAAGAGTGCAGGAAGACTGCATGGGCCGTGCAGAGGCTCGGTGATGTTAAAGGCCTTGCGACATGATCTGGGCCAACGTACAGCGACTAGGGTCTTCCGAGAGCCAGTGGTGGTGTTCCAGGTCGCAATATGTCTTCGGACGATTTGGCCATCCTTGCCTGCACATAACTTCAAATGGGTGTTGAGGAATCCTGGATGCCCCTTCACATGAGCACAGTCTCACAATTGCAAAAGAGTGGCATGCAAAAATATATCCCATCCGGGAACTATGCTTCAAAGCTGCATACGTTCTGGTCAAATGAAGTAAGATGAACTCCTTGTTTTCCTCAGTGAATCAACCCTAATTGCAGGACTATATTTTTATCCAATCATGACACCTGCACATGTTCTGGTCAAATGATGTAAGGTGAACTCCTCCTTGTCTCTTCGGTGAATCCACCATAAATAGAGGACTATATCATTGTCCTCTCATGTATTTGACCCAAATACTTCATCTTATTCTTCCCTTTTACCAGACAGTGCCTCCTACTGGGATAATTTTTTCTGGGACTATCAGGCTCTGATAGTGTTTCGTCATACTAACTGTATTTCAAATTCTAGTTGCGTTTCACCTGCTTACTATTTCATTCATCATGGCTGGTGCATGAATGATTCAGCCCCCACCCTTCTTAAATGATATAGGGGAGCTCATCCTTTCTTGAAAAGAATGGGTAAAACTTTCTGAATCATACATGATTGCAAAAGGAGGATAAAAAATATCCCCTGTGCCTAAACAGTATATTTTATTGTATATCCTAGGTTTTCATGGTAGAAAGATTTTAGAAAACTTACCTAAACCCTCATTGGATGAAAGAAAGGAGTGGAAGCAGATTTAGATGTACAGCAAGTGAACTTAAATAAATGAGTGGAACACTTTAGAGGAAAAGTTAATGTCTTCAGTAGAATGCAAGGTAGAAACGAAAAGTTGATGAGTTACATGGCTGTGTTGAGCAAATTATCTATGACGTTACTTTGGACCACTTTTTGATTAATCAATTTCAGAATTGGTCGGATATACTAATAACAAAAAAATTCAGGAAAAATGATTATAATCTAGCAGATGCATTTAATATTGCCAAAGGCTTTAGACATCCTGACGTTTGTATAAAGGAAATTAAAGTGTCAAATGATAATATAAGTGAAATTACAGATGTAAAAGAAATGATAGAGGAGGTGTACACCGTTTGACACACAGATACCAAACAGTAAATGGCAGCTGGAGAAATAGAAATGTTTCAGATGCAGAAATAACAATCATTTAGGTAATAGCTCTAATTACCCAGTCTGGACGCGCCATGCAGAATATGTAACAAAAAGGGACACTTGGCTAAAGCTTGTAAGGCACCAAAAAATAAACAAGTACATGTAGTTGTAATAGGAGAAGAAAAAAGAGGAAAATTGGTGTCCCAAGTCAGCTCTGGTGAGAATGGAAACTGTGGTTTACCTAACAGGTAACATTGGTCTGGATGGTGTAGTATTCACAGTATTTGCAGGTTAATGATTCCCCTTCACTTTATTCAGCTTTAATATGTTTAAGCAGAAATTTGATGATTAAGGGTACATTCTGGAACATCCTGATATCAACCCTGTTGGCTGCAACAATTATCCCATACCATGAGACGGCATGGCCAAGATACACATTTCAGTTCATTTCACTAAATGTTATTCAGCAAAACCATAAAAGTAAAAAAACAACCCAAAACATAGTTCATTAAATTATTAGGAATACAAGATCTTCACGCACATAAATAATTGGTTTAAACTGAAATATTCTTCATTAAAAAAGTATCTTCATTGCTGATGATAGTTACTAGAAAGAGTGACCTATAACATTAATTAAAACTACACAATGGGTCTCTGATATAAAAGATCTTTATCAGTGAACCATTTATCATTTATAAGACAATATAAAGTGTTATATACTTTCGAACTCTATTCTGTTGTGGTACAGGGGAGGCCTATTAATTTAATTTAAAACTACACAATGGGTCTCTGAAATAAAAGGTCTTTATGAGAGTAATATTTAATATGTATGCGACGATATAGTGTCATAGGCTTTAGAACTTGATTCTATTGTGGTACAGGAGGATCATATACACAATATAGATTTGAAAGGGCCAGCTTAAAGTGCACATTGTTCAGATGAATATTTCTTCATAGCATTTCCTACTTATCAAGGCTGTCCTGATGTAATTTAAAACTGCATAGCAAATCTCCAACGTAGATGGTCTTTGCAAAAATTCCAGCCCCGTTTGTGCTGTCTAATATTTGATTTACACAGTACAGGAACAAAACGTATAAAGTGACTTGTTCTTTGTTAAATGCGCATCCACCAATGGTAAGAGCTATGTGGCCAAGCACAGGTCAATTTGTTTGGCTGGAGGCACCAAAAGGATCTGGGTATCAAATTAGACCCAGATAATGAGGAATCAGACCTCTTAGTGGGTAGGTCATTTGCAGAAATAAATGTGTGAAAAGACTACTCAGAAGTATTTACAGAAGAATTAGGATTACTGTAGAACCTCCAACATGCAATTAAACTGAAATCAAATGCAGTGAGAGCAGTATATAAAGCACACCCAATTTCTACTTGATGAAAGAGCCATTAAAAAAGGAACTGGACACAATTGAAGCACAATGTGTCATTGAACGAATTGAAAGCTCTGAGTGGTTAGTCACTATTGTAATTGCCCCAAAGGAAGAAGGGAAAGGTATTCACCTTTGTGTCAATTTAAGAGATCCAAATGACAACATCGGGGTTGATAGATACAGCTTACCGAGAAACAAAGAAATGCTCAGTTTGATTGAGGGAGCAAATTGTTTCAGTGTCATCAATCTGTTTTAAGCCTACCAACAGGTCACCCTGCATCCTGAATCTATGTCTCTTACCTCAATCATTGCTACTTTTGGCACATACAGGTTCTGCAGGATGCCATTCGGTCTGGCATTGACAACAGCTATGTTGCAAAGGATGATGCAATATATAATGAGTGATCTGCAAAATATCTTGTATTTCCAGGACAATATCCTAATGTATGGTTTGTGTAAGACTGTTGATGGTCATTTACTGGAAAGGTTCGATCTACCCTCAGTAGGATGGTTGATCTACAATTAAAATTGAGAAATATATAATTGGTCTTGGTTCAGTAGACGACCTGGGAAACAGCAATTCTGGAGGTGGAATAAAACTTAAGTACAATATAGAACATGCTGTGAAGAAAGCTCCACCGCCCTTCAACAAGGATGAACTCAAGTCATTTCTGGGCCAAGTTGAGTGCATATCCAAATACATAAAAGAACTTTGCCAATCAAGTGTATCCCCTTAAATCAGGTTACCCCGGGGGGAGGGGGGGGGACTCCAGGCTCTGGCCAACAGAAGCATTAGTCTCTGTAATGGGCCATCACTAACATATTTTACCATTTATAGCCTAACTGGGAGTATGTGTCAAAAGGGAAGGGACTCCAAATAGTCTTCAAAACCCCTAGCCACACACTGTTGATACTTTTAATTTATACAATTTAATAGAATCATTGTGAAAAATTCTGAGTAGAAAGAGAGGCACTGGCTTGATTTAGGGCCATAATTAATTAAAATGTTTCCCTTTATGACCCTAAGAATGAACAACAAACCACTGATATCAGTATTTTCATCCAAGGAAAAAGATCGTACACATCCTGCATGGAAAAATGGGTTTTGAGTTTAGAAGGCTACAATTGTTAAAGCGAATATGTCCCAGGAATCCACAATCAGGTTATAGACTGCCTTTCTCATATGGCATTGACTGCAGCACCCAAGAAGAGAGACTTTCGGAAGAATACATTTTACCAGTAACTTTTTCTGATATTGTAGAGAAAGAATCGGGATAGTGTATGATGAATTTTGAAACCATGTCCGAAGTTAAAGAAAAGATTCAAAGTAGCTGGCCAATCCCATGAAGTGAATTACCTGAGGATATTACAGCCTACTGGGAAGTAAGTAACAAACTGAGCTTAGTGGGAAATCAGGCCCTGATAGCAGAAAGAATGGTATCTCCCAAGGGAATTTGGGAACATATTGCTTACTTAGCCCACCAGGGCCTCTTGGGGTTAAGACTTACCAAGAGTAAAGCTCGATTGACATATTGGTCTGCCCATATGAATACAGTCCTTGAACAAAAGGTGGGAGGTTGTTATGATAACGGGTTGAGACATAAAACTAAGTCTACACAGAAAACCCAATTGTCTCCAAAGTACAACACGACCCTGGGACAAACTGGAACTTGGCATCATAGGCCCACTTAATCTTTTCAGTATCTATTATAAATATACATGCTGAACACTCTCATTGGATTATAGCAAGAATGGTATGTAGAATCCCACGAAAACGCTTATAGAGTTGCTTAACCCCTTGCATGCTCATGACGGAACCACTCCGTCATGAGCCACTGGCGCGCTGTGCTCATGACGGAGTGGTTCCACGCGGCGCTGTTTCCCCGCCTGTGCGGGCGATCAGCGCAAGTGGGTGGAGTCATGATGGAACCACGCCGTCATGAGCACAGCTCACCCGTGACTCATGACGGCGTGGTTCCGCCATGAGCATAGCGGCGCCGCGCTCACCCCAAACCCCCCAAGCGCTGCAGCGAAGGGGTTAAGGAGGCCTTTTCAGTTGAAGGCACCCCAGTGATTTGTTAACTGACAATGGAGTACATTTTGCCTCTGAGGAAATCCTGTAGGAACTGTCTATATGTCACCTCGCCAAGGCTCTATATATTGTCCCAGGGACAATGACCTGGTTGACAGAACCAATAGGATTACAAAAAAACTGTCCAACTTGTTTGTGCACCTGTGATTCCCTTTGATAAGTCACTTCAAAATATGGTATGGCCATAGCACACCACGCCCAACTCAGTAACAAGGGTCTCCTCTTTGGTATTGCCAAAGAGTAGGTAAACGGGTTCTAAGTCAACTCCCAATAAGTTAAATGGAGGAGCCCTGCATGGGTCCACAGAGACACAGTGAGTAAAAGGGTATTACAGCACTAAATGAGTTACAGGAAAATATATCAAACAAGTTAAACATAATGTGTTCTTCCTGGAGTATGGGGACTCTTGGCACACTGATAGATTAAGCAAGCGTTCCACCATGCCTGCAGAAACTAAGCACTATTCCTCACAAGCAGGAGCTCACTGTAGAGTATCTAACCAGGGTTCCAAAACCATGAGGAACCAACATCAACTTGGTTGGCACAGGCCTATGTAATTAAATGCTCTAATATTATCTTGGACTCCATTCTTATATAATTGTATTGTAATAACCTTTTACTCACTGTGTCTCTGTGGACCCAAGCAGGGCTCCTCCATTTAAGCTATTGGGAGTTAGCTTAGAATCCGGTTGTCTACCCTTGAGCAATACCAAATAGGTGGCTCCTTTCACTGAGTTGGGTGTGGTGTGGTAAAAGGGCATTACAACACCAAATGAGTTACAAGACATCAAACAAGTTAAACATAATGTGGTCACCCTTGAGGATGGGGGCACTTGGCACATCGGTAGATGAGCCAAGTGTTACAGCATACCTGCAGAAACTAGGCACTACTCCTCACAAGCAGGATCTCATTGTAGAGTATCTAACCTGTGTGCAAAAACCACGAGGAACCAAAGTCAACTTGGTGGCACAAGCCTAGGAAATGAAATTACCTAATCTTGTCTTGGACCCAATTCTTATATAACTCTTTTGGTGTTGTAATACCCTTTTATTCATTGTGTCTCTGTGGACTCATGCAGGGCTCCTGCATGTAACTTAATGGGAGTTAACTTAGAACCCGGTTGTCTACCATTGAGCGATAACAAAGAGGAGACTCCTGTTACAGACTTGGTCCGCACCCAACTCAGTATCGCTCTAGGGTAGACGACTGCGTTCTAAATTAACTCCCAATAGGTTAAATGGATGAGACTTGTGTGGGTGCAAAGAGACACAGTGACTAAAAGGGTATTCCAACACCAAATGAGTTACAAGAAAAGATATGAAACAAGTCAAACATAATGCGGCTTTCCAGTAAGATGGGGGCCCTTGATACATGGGCAGATTAGCCAAGCGTTCCAACATGCCAGCAGGAACTAAGCACTACTTCTCAAAGGCAGGTTCTCATTGTAGAGCATCGAACCAGGGTGACGAAACCATGAGGAACAATTGTCAACTTAGTTGGCACAAGGCTATGAAATGAAATGACCTAATCTTGTTTTGGACTACATTTTCATATAACTCATTTAGTGTTTTTCTACCCTTTTGCTAGCTGTATCTCTTTGGACCAATGCAACGTTTCTCCATTTATCCAATTGGGAGTTAACTTCGAACCCAGTTGTCTACCCTCGAGTGATACCAAAGAGAAGACTCTTGTTACTGAGTTGGGTCTGGGCATACCCATCCCACTCGGGGTAACAAATGCAAAAAGAACAATTGATGGACAGAATGCAGAACAATGTCATACATTCACCCCAGTACAGAGATCTGGGCCTAAATCCAATGTTTTTTGCTCACCATACCATTCCAGTTTGGTGAGCAAAAAACGATGGATTTAGGCCCAGATCTCTTTTTCCATTTGTCACCCCGAGTGGGACGGGTATGCCCAGACGTGGGTCCCGTGCTCTCCATGCCACTGGAGTCAAGCTATCCTGGGTGATGAGGGCTGAAAGCCCGAAACCGGTCCTAGGATGCTTGTTTTCAGTCCAGGGAGGACCTGGCCTGGCAGTTTGGGCTGGACTGTTCCCATTGGGCACAGGGTCAAGACTGATTTGCATATTGCTGGGTCCAAACTGGAATGGCATGGTGAACAAAAATGATGGATTTAAGCCCAGATCTCTGTACTGGGGTGAATGTATGACATTGTTCTGCATTCTGTCCATCAAGTGTTCTTTTTACCTTGCTATCTGAGCATAATGTGCATAGTCCAAAACAAAGCTTAATTTTTCCATTTCCTTTTTCAGGTTAGATTTGAGACACAGCTAAGAGGATAAGCGGCAAGGCTTCCTTCACAAACGCCATCTGGGTCATAGCTGAATGAAGCTACTTGTTACATTCATTAATCCACTTAGGCCCTGATTACAAGCTCAGGGCTAAGTACTGTTCTCTTTGCTAACAAGTTTGTACAGGCATTGAAATTACGAAGTTTGTGATAATCAGCACACCCTCGTTGTTTCAGAACACCTGAAGAAGTTTACCTGAAGAAAAGTCCAGAGAAAAAGGCAAAACAAGCAGCATTCGGTGTTCTAAATACCCATTCTGTTTGTTAGGAATGGGAGGTATTTACCACACTCTGTAAATATCTCACTTCATTGGAATAGTACTTACGAGCCCCAAAATGCAATTTACACCAGTGTCTCAGACACTTTTAGCGATTCCTAATGGGGTCGCAAATTGCCTGCCTTATTAATATTCATGAGGCAGGTACTATTTGCGACCCCATTAGGAATGGCTAGCACTCCCACGGATAGTGGCCTGCTGGGGTCAGCAGACCACCATGTATGTTACTGCTTTTTAATAAAGCAGTTTTTTTCTCAAATGCAGCCCTTTTTCCTTAAAGAAATTTAATAAAGAAAATTGAAAGTGTTCAGTTTCATTTTTTAAGGGCAGGCAGTGGTCCCTGGGACCACTGCCTGCTCCTAAAAATATTTTTGCACCCATTAACAAGGGGAGAAGGTCCCATGGTGACCCTTTCCCATTTGCGTGTGGCTTACCACCTACTTGAATTAGGTGGTAAACTGCAAGTTTTTTGCGACCGCAAATGCGGTTCCAAAACAATAGTACACACCATTGAGACTCCCTATTAGGAAGGGACGCCCTTGGCACGCCCCTTCCTAATAGTGAGTCGCAAACCCTATTTTGCGAGTCAGTAGTTGGTTACCTACTTGCAAAATAGGGTCTGTACAAAGGCCTGACCTATTTTGGGGTCGCAAGCAGGCCGATTTCCTGCTTGCGACTGCAAAAAACAGTCATGCATCTGGCCCATTGTGTGCGGTAAATACCTCATCCTGTTCTGCACAACTTATAAACAGCGCCTTAGTGTTTCCATTTAGCTCCGTATAAATAGCAGAGCACATTGATGTTACAAATGCGAGTGGCAAATTGTAATATGTCTGAATAACTTGGACATAACCTTTGACTAAAATGCTAGTCATACCAAGTTCCAAATGAACACTATCAATGGAAGTCCCTGTTAGTAAACCATTGACAATGTCTTGCAGGACGTATTAAAGTTGCACCACCACTATCCTACATCTAGTATATCATGGTGACACTACATTGGAGGCACTGCAGCTAGGTTACTGCAACTGATAATGCCACGATATTGAATTGCTTATATCTACCTTCCCCTTCTCCCATTCCCTACCTCATGTATCAGGGTGGTGGGATCATGGATGGCTTCCCCGCTGGGAAGACCCTTTCAGTGAAGCTGATGCCATGTCCACATACTTTTCCCTTGTACGGGTCGACCAAATGCACTGTGGCAATCCCTGACAAGAAAAGTGTTCAAATGCACCCCACCCACTGGGAGTAAATACCCAGCACGACGGGGATATTTATTAATTATTTCAAAGACAACACCCTCCTCGGGTCCATAGCATGGCAGTCCTGCCTTTATTTTTTATTCATCGTCAAGGTGGTAAGTATGATTGTAAGGGGGTGCTTTGACTAAAAAAATTACCAGCTGGTGAGGAAATTTTAAATGTGTAGAGCGGGGTGCTGTTGGGCTAGTAAACAAAAGGCACACAATTAATGGACGGAATGCAGAACAAATCAAAACATTCACCCCCAGTCAAGAGATCTGGGTTGAATCCATCATTCTTTTGCTCACCATGCCACCCCAGTTTAGACCCGGCTATATGCAAATCAGTCTTGACCCTGTGCCTCATGGGAACAGTCCAGCCCGAACTGCCAAGCCAGGTCCTCCCTGGACCGGAAACATGCATCCTAGGAACGGTTTCGGGGTTTCACCCCTCTTCAGCCAGGATAGCTTGATTCCAGTGGCACAGTGAGCCCAGGACTCGCGTCTGAGCATACCTGGCGCACTTAGGGCGAGAAAGCAAAAGACACACAATTGATGGACGGAATGCAGAACAAATCAAAACATTCAACCCCAGTCAAGAGATCTGGGTTGACTCCATCATTCTTTTGCTCCCCATGCCACCCCAGTTTAGACCTGGCTATATGCAAATCAGTCTTGACCCTGTGCCTCATGGGAACAGTCCAGCCCGAACTGCCTAGTAAAGGCCTTAGCCTTATATTAGCCAACCTACTAAGGGCTAAATGAGCCCCCTGATATATACACATTTTAAAAATTATTTTATAATCTTCCAATCCATGTAACATTGAAATGAGAACTGTATTCCATTCAAAAATGCAGGAAAGAATGTGTTCTCTACTTATCTTGTCCCACAAGGCAAGACTTCATTAGCTCTCCCTCAGACTTAAGACGTTTTACTTGCTCTGCAGGCTGCATTGGTCAGGTGGGGTTTCCTTATCCAGGACCTTGCTAATTGATATGTTTTTTTTCAATAGTTGGGGGCCCTCAAGGTCACGGACCAGATTTGAAGATAGTTTAGGTCAGACCTACTAAGCATGTAAATGGTCGCAAACGCCCCAAATCAGCAATTGCCACTGTTAAAATTCTTTTTTCCATGTACTAATTTCATTTTAGGAGTCAGAAGAGATTTTCTGACTCCTAAAATGGGATTCCAAATGGACACCGATTTGGGATTTGGAAGGGTAGTTTTGTGGCGTTGCTTTCAAATACCGAATCATGTTTGTTGAAGAATAGACAGTGGTACAAGGGACGACCTTGCCACTCGCCACAATATAAGATGACTGAATGATTCCATTGCCATTACCCTGGACGACCTGCAGCAACATTACTGACAGGCATAAAAAAGGCCTTTGACCCTGTTGGATGGGCACTCTTCTACACTGGCGTAACTTTGGGCCCAAAGTCATCGCTTATGTCAAATTCCTTTACACTGACTAGACAGCACATGTCCGGGTAGTGGTGGAAATGCCTGCGCCATTCACTATAGTGAGAGGGACGCTGCCCGCTGTCCCCACTGCTTTTTGCCATCGCCATGGAGCCATTAGTACAATCAATCAGAATTGATTCACACACAGATGGCGGGGTTCGAGTGGACAATAAGGTTCTCAGGCACAATAGCCCTGTACACCGACAATGCATTGCTTTTCTTTACGGATCCTGACCAAATGGGTCCAATGTAGTTACACATCCTTCGTATCTTTGGGGAAACATCTGGTCTCTCTATTAACCTGGAGAAATCCTATATATACTTCATAACCTCATGCCCAACGATGGGCCTCAAGCATACCAATAGTTTCACATGGCTTTAAATACCTGGGAATCTATGTGACTCCAAACTCTGAGATGGCATGGTCTAGGAATATACAGCCGCTTCTGGACAGACTGAAGTCTGATGTCATGGCATGATCCTCACTGCCTCAGTCACTTATGGGCCACTCGGTCATTTTTAAAATGGCCTCACTCCACATGTTTTGTACCATCCACAAAACTATCCATATCCACTCCGAAGACCCTCTTTTGCACCGTAAGGTCTGTACTCTGCAGCTTTCTATGGAATCCCATCCCACCCAACTTGCACGTAGAAAATCATTCAAATCCACTTATGAGGGAGGCATTGCAGCTGCCGGTATTGAGTCCTACTATAGTGCCTCTAAACTTTTGGTTATCAATGAATGGTGGTACGATATTCAAAATGACCCAGCCAATGCTTATGAGAAATAGGTACTTCAGAGCACCACAATTCAACATTTACTATACATCGGGAAAATGCCACAATCGCTACCCCAGCAACCCAGACTGTGAGCCAAACCTGGAAACCGATTTCAAGGCCAATAGGTTGGGAGGGGGGGGGGGCAGGCTCGCGGGACAGACATCATTATGGACAGACTCTACTTTACACCACGTGGCAACACTCAGAGGTTTCCATACGTGGGACTCAATAGGGAATTCCACACAGGGGTATACTAGATGGAGAGCACAACTCTCAAAACATATCAGACCCTTCAGACTGTATATACCCTGCATGGTAGCCAAATTCTACTGATATTTAGTAATATGATATGCCCTAACGCCCCACATTACGGGGCTGACGGACTTCCTGGACGATGATCCCTTTGAAGCAAAGTTATTTGTAAGCAAACTGGGGGACCACAAAGTAACTTAGGTCACATGCCAGACACCTTTGAGACACTGTGATCTGCCTGGGAACAGGATCTGGGCACTCTCGCAGACAATGAATAGGATTTAAAGGGCCGGACTGGCCATAGTGGGCACCGGGCATTCCCCTGGTGGGCCGCCAGGGTTGGGGCCGGTTTTAGACCCCTGGGGGACGATTTTGTTACAGGGCTGTTTTTGCAGCTTAGCTGCAATATCGGCCGCTGTAACGAAGTCGGACAAAATTGGCCGTGGCATACTGCTCAGTGCTCGGCCACATCCCCAACACCCCGGGGGCCGGCCGAGCACTTTGCTAGGGCCGGTTTTGGTTCCCAGTCCGGCACTGAATAGGAAGAAGCTAGGGCATCCCGGAGGTCTTCTGCAATAACCACACATTTTCGCCTCCTCTAATCAAACACTCTTTATAGATTGTACCTCACCAGACACAGGCGAGGGCAGATGGGAGTTATTACAAAAAACTAACAGAAGGTGTCAAGTCCATTGAGAGAAGGAATAGCGAACCACTAACCACTGTGAAAAAGTGCATGAAAACCCTCAGGTAGTGGGGACAACACCAGGCTGGAGTTTAAGAGTTCATCAGCCCACCCTTACTGGCGGAGCATCATCATCTGAAACTCCTGGGAACAGCAGTCTGAGCCCAAACTCACGGGCCAGATAGGCTCTGCTGGATGCTCAGCCTGATGATTCCCGAAGAAAGACACTCCTGCCAGGGTTTGTATTCAAAACCTGGGGACTCAGGTGGTGTGCAGTGCTCAGGTGTGATAGTGAATTTAAAAATGAATACCAGGGCAAAAAATGTGTTTATTGGAAACTACCCCAGTTTCATGTCTAAAAAACCTATAGTCTTTGAAAAAATAGACTATTTCCTGATTCAATTATAAAATGGTCGACATGTTTCAGCCGAGATGGTCACCTGACCCGGCTTTCTTCAGGACCAAACCTTAAGAAAGATGCTACTGCAGGAATAGAATTTTCTGTGAAATGTGAAAAGTGAAAAACACATACAGTAAAAGTATGAACGTCAGATATGATAGTGGCAATAGCCACCCTACCAGACAAGCAATCTCGTGCTTGGACGTAAGAATTATCTCTTCTTTCCCAACATTCTGTGGGAGAAACGCCTCACCTCACCCGGCTGACTGCTCGGAGATGGAGGCACCGCTCTGTCCGTCGGTACCTCAGACTAGCCAACGAGCTGTCTGGGAGTTATTGCCTCCCCTCTTTGCCTCCGCTGCAACACACAGGAGGATAATTTCTTACACAGCACATGAGGATGTGCAAAGCTGCGCCCTTCTTGGGAGTAACTGCTTCTCTGCCTAAGCCGAGTGAAAGAGCATCCACTCCCTCAAGACCCTAAACTGGTTCACCTCCATATCTCTATTGACAGTGTTATCAATAGCTACAAAACAGCGTAATTCTGGCAGCGCCTCAAAGTGGCCAAAAGGGATATTGCAAAACACTGCTCCCGCCCCATTCTTTACACAATGGAAGAGTTTTTTATTGGTGCATGCACAGAGAGCATCCAGTGTATGAGAACTGGGATGCCCCGAAAATATTCAAAAGTGTTGAGGGCGTGGGCGGAGTACAGGTGCATCCTTATCACAATGCAAAACCCAGGGTGAGGCCTTTGACACTAAAATCTGATAATATAGGGGCTTGGAGCAATGAACTTTGCCTAAGATACTCCAAATCAGTATGGGCTGGTACATGGGTGGGGTGAGGACTCCTGAAAGGGAATCTGGAGATACTGAGCCTCTGTTATGTGGGTGAAATGTTATATCCTGCTGATGTATTCTCAAACCCGAATAAAATGTGATATTAAAAAAAATATGAAGTGAATCAATTTGGATTGCTAAGCTTCCTCTTTAGTCCAGGTTCGTGGACTGCAGTTATCAGTGTTGCTTGGGAATGTAAGATCTCATTTTTATGGGCAAGTTGAAGATATGGGTAGTAATGAAGGATTCCGGCTCATGCAAGAGAATTCACTGTTGTCAAAAGTATGGGAAGATGCCAATATTTTGCAGAGGGTCAAGGAAGTTGTGATACAGTTTGCATCTGAGCAAGTGGGAGAAGAGGGGGGAGTGGTTTATTAGGACTAAGAAGAAGCACCTTATCATCCAACCAGTTTTCCAGAGTTATTATACAATGATGTGGAAGTGAGATGTCCACAATCGGTTTTTTTGGGCATGCCAGTCTGGCAAGGATCAGATTTAGGGGTTTATTCTACAAATTGAAGAGCCCAGATATGAGGGGCCCCACAGTACTTCTGTGTCTTCTCAGATCTGTAGTCTTCTGTTTTCACCAGTTGACATTGGTTGGAGAGAAAGGACAAGAAACACCCATGGCTAAGATTCTTGAAGCTCATGCAATGCTATATTGTGTAGAACAGCCTTGTGTGGTGAAATTTATCAAAGGCTGGTGATACATCTAAAAGAATTAGTAGACAAGAATCGTTCCCACCCCATCGATTGTGTGATGAACAACAACCAACAACTTTAGAGTTGCAGTGCCTAGGCTATGGCCTGGATGGAAGAAATGTTTGAAGGTGGGTAGTTGGTTGGCAACACATTGTTCAATTAATTTTCTTAACTAAAGAAGTTCAGACACATTTGTTTAGTATAAGTGGAAGTCTGGATTGGGGGATTTTTTTATAACAGGCTTTATTTAGCCAATCTTCAAGGAGTCTGTAAAAAGCCGACTTGACCAGATAAAGCCAAGTTAGCTTTTATGATGTTCAGTGAAGTTAGTCGCTGTAGAAGTAAGCTGCTTTAACTTTTTGATGATCCGATGAAGGATCCCATCCTTAATTGGAGTAAACCTCTACAAATGGGGAGGTTTGGGTGCAGGAGCAATAAAGGTGAAGGTGCCACTTGGAATCTGTTCCTGATGGCCATGATTTTGTCACAGAAACCGTGCATGAACTCACATTCAGCTTTCAGTGCAGACAGTAGCAATTATTTGTGAAGAAAGAAGTTACTTTTGATATACCAGAAGAATTAGTGTTTTTTTTTTAGGACCACATTTATTTACTCTTGGAGGATTTTAGATTTGGCCTCTTAACGGATTACTTATTGTACTTCCAGAGCAGTTTTAATGCAATTGGTGTTGAGGGCACTTAGAATTATGCCATTTGCTTTCAAGCTTTCAAAGAGCTTTCTTTTCAAATACAGTAGATTAGAATACCCCAGATATGGTAAACTCTGTTGGAGTTTTATGCATATGAGAGATTCCAACTCCCCTATACTAGATAGAATAATCAAGTTGTTGTGATTCAAAGTGTGATTGATGCCCTTGTAGTGATCATATAGATCAGGGTTCTCCAAAGTCGGTCCTGGAGGGCTGGATTCATACCAGAGTTTTAGCATATCCCCATTTAGATAAATGTAGTTATCTTTAAACTCTATCATGGATCCAGCCCTCCTGGACCCACTCTGGAGAACACTGATATAGACCCAGATTGTGAATGAAACAATTATGGAGATAGATTTTTAGTGAGCAATTCCACCTATAATTGGTCACTGACTTGATGGTTCGGTGCAGAGTTGCAATGAAAACATTAGAAGGGATAGGGAAGTGGTCTGACTAATCTGTTGATACAAGGGAAGCACTTAATATCCTTTAGATTAGCATATGCTGAGGTCTGTGACTAATCTCCTTCTAAAGATCCTAGAGGGGGCGTGGCCAAGATGGCGGGGTGAGCGGACGCTTCCTCCCGTAGCTCCTCCGGCCCGGCCAAGCTTGAGCCCTTTTCTTATGCTTTTCTCCCCCCGCTGAGGCTCAGCGTGTGAGAGGAGTGCGGCGGAGCACCTGGCGCGCACGTTGTTGTCGCTTTGGTTCGGATCGCCTCGAGGGAAGTCCCCCAAAAGTCCGATCGAGTTCGAGGAGCGACGGAGGGCCTGGGAGGCGGAGCGCATCGGAGTGCTGTCCAGGCGCCTCGGCGGGGCCTGGTGCTGAAAGCTGCGATCTGGAGGAAGTCTGACCCGTCGCTCGACGGAGGGTGAAGGAGCTCTGCGGGCTGGGACCCGGCGGTGCGGAAGACTTAGGACGGGTGCTTTGGCACTCAGACTTGTGTCGGCGACACTTCGCACTGTGTGGGCCCCTGTCCCTTGGCCGAAGTACGGCGGACTCTCTGTTGGGGTCGGCCCGTCTGGGCCCTTGCGTGTGACAGACTGAAACCGGCGGTGGAACCTATCTGATTGCTGTGCGTTTAGGGGGCCCCGGTGGTGTCGCCGGGCCTGGTCGTTCTGCCCTGCCCCGACCTGCCGCCATTTTGTCCCCGAGGGATCAGTGGTGTTGGCCTTCACCGGAGCCCTTGCTGGTGGATGTATGTGACCGTCGCTGCTGCCGGGCTGACTCTCTGAGGGACGTGCTGATGAGGAGCCCCCCACTGTAGCTTCCATTGCTGTCTCGGATGGGCACCCGCGGCTGGCGGTGACCGGACTGGACCGCCATCTTGTCGCCTGTGACGCAGCGATTCTGCTTGCGGGGGGACCCCCACGTCGAGCGCTTGCCAGCGGCTGGGCATCCCTGGGGCGGCTGGACCTGTGCCCACCCGACGACCGCAGTGTTTGCGATGACTGGAAGAGGCGGCTCGAAGAAGGGGGACCGCACCCTGCCGGACATGCTTGGCAGGGCCCAGCAACTGCGGGACAGAACACAGCCCTCGCCGGGGTCCTCCCGGGCCTCGGCGGATGTGACTGGGGGGAGCCACCGGTCACGAGGTCCTTTATGGAAGAACTGTTTAGCTCCCTCAAAGAGGACTTCCAGACACTGAAGCAGGATGTGGCCAGCGGGGTCCGGGAAGTGCGCAGGGAAGTGGAGGGCCTTGGCGAGCGCGTTGAAACGGTGGAGACGGAGGCCCAACGCCGGGATGAGGAGATAGTCCATCTTCAACAGGACGTTCTCCGCCTCCGGGAGCAGTGTGTTGAGCTCCAGGCCCACTCTGAGGACCTTGAGAACAGGTCACGGAGGAACAACATTCGAGTGCGTGGTGTGCCGTCCGCAGACGAGGGGTCCGATCTGGGGGGCTACCTGCGGGACCTGTTCCGAGAGATCCTGGGAGAAGCTGCGGACTTCCCTATTCGCATTGATAGGGCACATAGGGTTGGCCGGCAGCGCCAGTCATCGGCACCTCCACCGGATATTTTGGCTTTCCTGCCCGACTTCCCGCTGAAGGAACGCATCATGACTGAGGCCCGCAGGAAACAGCCCCTGACTTTCCGGGAGCGGCCGGTGGCGCTTTATCAGGACCTCTCCGCCATCACGCTGCAGAAACGCAGGTCCTTCAGGATTGCCACTGACTTTTTGCGCGAACACGAGACGCCGTACTCTTGGGGACATCCCTTCCGCCTGATATTCCGGTGGAATGGGGTGCTACATCAGCTACGCTCCTTGCAGGACATTTGTGGGGTCCTGGGGCTTACGGCGGCGGAGGAGGAAGGGGCTACACCGTCGTGGAGGCCCTCGGAGAGACGGAGCCGGCGGAGGTCGACGAGGCGACGATCGGCGGCCAGCGCAGGGCGTCCTGATTCCCCTACCATCAGGGCGGACATGGCCGACGCTTTGAGGGCGGCGGCCAGGGACTCGGCCGGCTCCACCGGCGTGGCCTTGACGGCCTAACACTCACTCCGGGGGGAGATGCCTCTAGCTTCTTTAAATGCTGGGTATGGGGCGGGGGGGTCGGGGGGGAGCGGATGGAGGTGAGTGGCTGGACGTCCACTTCGTTTTTTTCTACGGACTTGCCCGTTTTGGGGCTTGACTGGGACAATGGTGTTTGAGTTTGCGTTTGGCTAGTTGCCAGGGTTGTGTTTTGGGTGGGTGTAGGGGTTGTTCTGGGGTTGGGGAGGTTCCGTCCGATGTCGTCCATGCCCATGCTTGGTCTGTTTTGGCTTGTCCCGCGCAACTGCCCCGCGCGCCCCACCCGCTGATCCCCTGCCCATTGCACGGCGTTCCTGATCCCCGAGAGGAATGTCGGCCCTAAAGGTAGTGACCCTTAATGTTCAGGGTCTGAATAACCCTGTGAAGCGCAGAGCGATCTTATCTTTGCTGGAGGGGACGCAGGCGGACATTTGCCTCTTGCAGGAGACCCACTTATTGTCCCGGGATTGCCATAGGCTGCGCTCTGCTAAGTTCCCTACCCAGTTCTTCTCCTCGGCAGCGAACAAGACGGCGGGGGTAGCCATTCTTCTAGCGAGCTCCTTTAGGGGGGAGGTTTTGTATAAGTGTGCTGAACAGAAGGGGAGGCTTCTTGCGTATCGCATGCGCTTAGGAGGCATAGCGTTTACAGTCAGTTCCGTTTATAGCCCAAATGACCACCAAGAGCGTTTCCTGGACTCCGTGTTGGTGGATGTCACTGTTTCTCCCGACCGCCACGTCATTTTGGGGGGAGACCTTAATATTGTCTTCGATTCTGTGATGGACAGATCGGCGCAGCGCTCCCCGCAGACGGGGGAACTGTCCCAGGCTGTGAAGGCCCGGATTGCGGAAATGGACTTACACGACCTTTGGCGCTCCATGCACCCCACTGATAGGGACTACTCTTACTTTTCACACGCACACCGCACCTACTCACGGCTGGACTATCTTCTGGTGAGTGGACCGATGCGCGCCGCCGCCACGGCGGCGGACATTGGGGTCCTGACCCTGTCTGACCATTCACCAGTCGCCGGCGTTTTCAAGTGGCCGGCGGCCTCCCCCTCTAGGGGGGTGTGGCGCCTTCGGGATACCCTTTTACACAAAAAGTCTGTAGTGAAGCGCATTGGGGAGGTCATACAGGATTACCTAACTCACAATAGCAACACCGATACTTCACAAGCGACACAGTGGGCGGCATTGAAGGCAGTCCTCCGGGGGGAATTTATTTCCATCTCCTCAGCCGAAAATAGGGAGCGGCAACGGAAAAGGGACGAGCTGACCGTTCAGGTCCGGGAGCTTGAGCAGGTCCACCGCCGCACGGGGGCGCCAAGGGTGTGGAGGCAGTTGAAGGCTGCGAGGAAGCTCCTGTCGGCACTGGATCTTGATAGGGCGGAGTATGCCGCCTTGCGCTTGAAACATGCCTTCTACACTGGGGGGGACAAATGTGGCAAGCTCCTAGCACACCGGCTCCGGGTCACGCAGCAGCGTAGCGTCGTGAGGGAACTGGTGGGTACGGACGGGGTGGTCGTCTCCGGGGACGCAGAGGTAGCGGAATCTTTCCGCGGCTTCTACGAGGCGCTGTATGCTGAGGAGCCCTCCTCGCCGCGGGATGCCGAAGACTATTTGGAGTCAGTGACCCTTCCGGTGCTGGATCCTGCTCAGGCGGACCACCTGGAGCGGGATATCCATGTTGAGGAAGTGATTTCCGCTATCGCGCGGCTGAAGCATGGTAAGGCCCCGGGCCCGGACGGGTACACGTCTCTGTTTTACAAGACTTTTTGCACGGCTGTGGCCCCTGTCCTTACTCGGCTATTTAATTCCTTCTCCGAACTGGGAGCCATCCCACCGGATCTCCTGAGGGCGACGGTCTCGGTAATCCCGAAACCTGGGAAGGACCGGGCCTTCTGCGGTTCGTATCGACCCATCTCGCTTTTAAATGTCGACCTCAAGTTGTATACGGGGATTCTAGCGTCCAGGCTGGGTCCACACCTCCCCGGATTGGTGGAGGTGGACCAGGCTGGCTTTGTACCCGGCAGACAGACGGTTGACAATACCAAGCGGGTGACGCATGTTCTGGAGAAGGCCTCGCGGATCCCGGGGGAGCGGATGTTGCTGTCCGTTGATGCGGAGAAGGCCTTCGACAGAGTTCACTGGCCGTATCTCGAGCTGGTTCTCAAGAAATTGGGAATCGGTGATAAGTTCCGCACCATGGTATTCAACTGTTATAAGCATCCTTCAGCGTCGGTGCGGGTCAACGGGTGTAGCTCCGGTGGATTTGCTATCGAACGCGGCACGAGGCAGGGCTGCCCCCTCTCGCCGCTTTTGTTTGCCCTCTACATGGAGCCGTTTGCTCAGAGGATTCGCAACAACCCGGATGCTATTGGGGTCCAGATGGGCCAGTATGTCCACACGGTTAGTCTCTATGCGGACGATGTCCTGTTGACCTTGGACGACCCTAGGAGGTCGCTGCCTGCTTGCCTCCAGGAACTGGACGCCTTTGCAAGTGTGGCCGGCTTCAAAATGAATATGAGCAAGTCGGTGGCGTTAGACGTGTCCCTGGCTGCGGACACCAGGAGGGACCTTCAGCGACTCTTCCCCATGCAGTGGTCCTCGTCCACGGTGCCATACCTGGGGATTCTGCTGGCGCCCACATTACCGGAGATGGTTACGGCCAATTATACCTCCCTCAGCAGGAAGATCAAGGAGGAGCTTGGCCGCTGGAGCAAGGGCCTACTGTCCTGGCTGGGGCGAATCGCGGCGGTTAAGATGACGGTGTTGCCCCAGATACTGTATCTTTTCCGGGCCCTACCTCTCCAGCCCCCGGTGGGCTGGATACGACAAATGCAGGCTGACAGCTCCCGCTTTGTCTGGCAGGGCCGCAAGCCACGGATGAAGAGGGTCCTCTCCACGCTTGCTCCGGAGGCGGGGGGTCTCGGTATTCCGGACCTCCGTAAGTACTTTCAGGCGGCACAGCTGCGATATCTGGTGGAGTGGAGCAGGTGGGAGTCCGACAAACACTGGCTCTTTCAAGACCAGGCAGTGGCGGGCCGCACCTTACAAGAGGTTCCATTCTTGCGCCGCGCGCATCGCCCCCCTAACCTTTACGCCTCCTTTGTTACGCGGGTCCCCCTGAGGGTGTGGGATGCAGTCTGTGAGGCTCGGGGCCTCACCACCTTCCCTTCGCCGTTCACACCCATAGCGGGCAACCCGGACTTCTCCCCAGGGATGGAGCCGGGAGTTTTTTCCCATTGGGTGCAGGCGGGCTGCAGGGTGCTCTTCCAGATCTATGGACCGGAGGGCGTGATTCCTTTTCAGCAACTTCGCCAGGAATTCGGCCTGACGGAGCTGGACAGATTGCGCTACATGCAGGTTCGGCATTGGGCCCTCCAGCCCCATGTGCGTGACACCGCTGCTCGTCAAATTACACCGTATGAGAGGTGGCTGGCTACCCGGACCTCCGACGCTAAGCTAATTACCGATCTGTACAAGTACCTACAACCCCCGCCGTTTCACTATTATAACCCGGGGAGGGAGCGCTGGCACAGAGAATTGGGTAGGACACTCAGCCACAAGGAATGGGACAAAATTGTGTATCGGGCGCGGCACTCTGCATATCATACGGGCCTTACGGAGACCTATACTAAGGTGTCCACTTATTGGTACTACACCCCGGAGAGACTGTATGAAATGCATAAACACACTGACAAGGGTTGCTGGCGGGGCTGCGGGCAGGAGGGTACCCTCTCACACATTCTTTGGGATTGCCCCGTGCTGACCGCTTACTGGAAGGAAGTTTTGGACGAGGTGGATAAGCACTTTGGGATAGAGCTGCCGCGCTTCCCGGCGTATGTCCTGCTGGGCCTCCCCAATGACCTAATGTACCCACTGAAGTCCCGCAGGGGTAGGCAGATCGCGATTGCGCTGGGGTCTGCGGTCCAGAACATCCTTATCCACTGGCGCACCACCACTGTCCCCTCCATCACGGGTTGGTTGCATAGGCTCTGGCATGTGCTGGGAATGGAGAAGTTGTCGCTTACGGTGGCGGGGGAGATAGACCAATTTGAAGAGCTGTGGCAACCCTTTCTAGCGCTGCTGTCCACCGAATTCCGGGAGCTCACCTGTCCGAGGTATCTTAGGCTTCTTAGGCTGACGCCGCCGGTGATCCCGGCGGACTAGATCACATGTGAGACGGGGTCCTCTGGGGGGGGGGGGGGGGGTGGTGCGGGGCTTTTTGGGGCAGATAAATCTGGCGCGGGACCATAGGACGGGGGGGTTGGGGTATTGTTTTTTTTTTTTTCCCTCCTTTCTTTACTGGGGGGATGGGGGATGGGGGGGGGTGGATTGTGCTTCGTTGAGTTGCTACTGGCTTTCATTGCTCAGATTTGGGGTGTTGGATATGCACGCAGGGATCCCACAGATTGCATTTCTTGCCTTTCATTTACTGTGCTTTTCCTCTGGACCACCGAGCTATCCTTCGCCAACCCTCTTGAGTTGCACCTTTTTCTTTTATTGTATTATATGTACCCTAACCTCCTATCCCCCTACCCCATGGTTTGTTTTGTTTCAATAAAAACGTTTTAAACATAAAGATCCTAGAAGCCCCCTTCTGTCTCCTGCCTACTACCGCCCAACTCCCACTCCCAGCTTCCCTCCTCCCACCCGTGTCCCACCCCCATTCCTTGCCAGTCACGGTTTTACTACTTCTTTTTGTTAGATGATAGATTTGGGTGGCAGCATTTTAAAAAGTGGGTATTTCATAAACTCCCAAAGCCAGAGTATATTTTCATCATTCTACGTTTTTCAGAGCTGGCATCTGTCCCAATGGCATAAGGATGAATTGAAGTCATGCCTGATATTTTGCCCAACAGAACTAAACATGCTAGATTCCCTTTACCATTCGAAATATTTGCCTACAAGCCCCATCATGGTTAACGCCTTTGAGTGAAACCCATTTATTGGCAGAAAGGCATGGTCATGATATGGGGCCAGTTTACAACCATGCAATTGATATTGTGTATGATGTATCATAATTAATTGCGCCATCCCGAGGCTGCTTTAGTGCACTTGCATTAGAGGACTAGCACTGGCATCTCATGTAGTGTACCTAGATGCTGCTGCTAAAGAACTGTCTTCCATCTTTTCCTTACAACTTTGCCTCTATTTCTTGTGTTTACTGGAGGGTTTCTCTGTATAGAGGTGAGGTCATGAAGTCTTGTCTCTCAGGCCTATATTACTGTATTTCTTCCTCGGGGGTAACAAGGAGAAATTAAGTGGTCAGAAATTAAAGTACACAGCCTAAGCCTTCATATAGAAAGTGGGTCCATGTCCATTGTCAGGCAATCAGACTGTTCTAGCTTTTGACAAAAAATCTAAATTCGGCTTCCATTCTTGGAATTGTAATCACTTCATAAATCTGTTTGCCAAAAAGCAGATTAAAGGTGTGTGGTTGTGGCCCTTTACAAGATCATAGAACCCATTAGGGACTGCTTTGTCACTTACATCTACGGGGCGACAACAATCCCCTGACATCGAGAAGGTTGACAGTGATTGTGCTCTTGACCTCCCATGGACTTTGGATTCCTCCACCCAGCATCACACACTTCGTAAGCAGGGCTAAGAGAGACTAGGCCCACCCGGATTCAGATTCACAGAGAAAGGAATGCAATAGTCTTCAGAAGAGGTCAGTGGATGGGCGGGAGTTCAAGGAAAGGCTTTGGTTTCAGGAAAAACTGAAGAACTACTGGGCCTCACCAAAGATGGCACATAGACAGAGAAGTAGTACTGGCTGCTTCCTCTGGATTGTCGTTTAGAGCCAGGTTGTCTCTAGATCTCACATAATTGATCCAGAACAGAAGAGTACTACCACACCCCACAGTTATTGGGCTGCTGACTCACTGTAGTTCTGATTCGAGGAAGGAGTTTGCGGGTTGCTCAAACACAGCATATTAAAAACAGGTCCTTTTAGTTCAGAGGTGTTGCTCTTTTTCTTTGTGGTAGTTCAATCTGAAGGATAGACCATGCGGAAGGCACAATTCTCCATCCACTCGTGTTCCCTCAGTCCTGGGAAGTCAAAGATCATGGATTGCCTATTGTGTTTGCTGGCCGCACTTACACACTGAACATTTTCTGTAAGAATTATTGCGATGTGGTAAAAACAAACTTGTGCTTTTCCACCTTCCCATTAATTATGGCCCAGGGGAGAACCCACTACTCCATACTTCGTCCAAAAGTGATCTCTCATCGACCTCTGTAAGGTTCTTCCTGAAGACTGGTGCATACTCTGTCTCAGTTACTTTTCAAGTTCTTCCCAAGTCTCCAAGTCTCTGACTCCACAGCACCCCTTGGTTTTGACTGGAAAGGCCTCTCTTGCTTTCAACTATTGCCTGACTTCTGGACTCCTCACCACCCGCTGATGCCCAGGATGTCTACCTACCATGCCTCATTCCTTTGAAGGGGTGGCCGGATCAGCCATCTGAAAACACCTTTGGAACCCTGCCATATCCTAATTACACCTTTCTTGCTATAATAGGAACCGGGCTGAACTTCTTGTCCTCCAATTCTAGCCCTTGCAATTGGCTCAGATACTCGTGGTAGCCACCAAACTGTACAAACAACAATTTACTGCATCTCTCAGGGACACTAGGCTTTTTTTACTAAAACCCAAGTTGAAATCACCAATGTGCCCTCTGATAGGGGAAGGAGTCTTTCCTGAGTTAGAAAAACCAAATATCTAGAGACATGTGCTGAGCTTGCATGCAGGTGACTGCCACTTTGTTCTAACCCTTCCCACAGCACAGACATAGACAATAAATCCTGTTTGATAAACATGTTTTCACCATTTGGTTCGCAGTGACTGGCTGGTTATATTGGTAGCTGTAGAATTGTCACATCCCAAATGCAAAAAGAACAATTGATCAACAGAATGCAGAACAATGTTATACATTCACCCCAGTACAGAGATCTGGGCCTAAATCCATAGTTTTTTTACTCACCATGCCATTCCAGTTTGAGCCCAGCCATATGAAAATCAGTCTTAACCCTGTGCCCAATGGGAACAGTCGAGCCCGAACTGCCAGGCCAGGTTCTACCTGGACTGGAAACAAGCATCCTAGGACCGGTTTCGGGGTTTCACCGCTCATCAGCCAGGATAACTTGACTCCAGTGGCATGGAGAGCACGGGACCCACGTCTCCATTTCAGCAGGGCTGTGACTCTGACCATCTCTCTTGATCAGCATTAACTTTAGTAGTTGGGATAGTATTCTTATGCATCCAGCACCATACTGCAGTATCCTGCACAAACTCTGCTTGACGCACTATTATTTCTTCTCCTTTCAGTGTGACTCTGGCAGTGCTTAATTTCAGTTCGTGAACACCGGTGCTCTGCATCTGCACTTAATGCATAACACCGGCACTTATGACAGTCCACCACGTGGTGTCACTGTTTGGATAATTTTGTGGTGGCATAACACTTGCGTGTTTAATACTTTAAATTACATTAAACAAGCATTGGCAACACCAACATATTGTGCATCTGCGAAATCTATTGACTTTGCCAATGTCTTTTGGCCATGTTGTACAGCAGCATGGCTGTGCAGCATGCTTTCAACAAAAGGTCAAATCGGTTTTCGACCTATTTGTGCAGCAGGACAAAGGTCTGGGCCAACTGCTGAGTGTAGCTGACAAAACACAATCAGCTGTACCTGTTAATCTACAAGGTGCCCACGATTCAGACACCCCCACCTTGTCCTATTTTTATACACTGAAAATTGAACAAACCACCTGACTTATTGCCTCTACCAAATCCGGCTCACTATTAGACCCCTGTCCCCCCAAAATCTTGCATATCTCACCAGAAACTATAGCCATTCCTCTAACTGAGAATTTCAACTTAATGCACTTTCCAACGGATTGGAAGAAGGCTTCCATACTTCCGCTGTTAAACAAAAACAATTTGGATGTCAAGGAGCCACTCAATTACAGACCAATCTCTAGACTTCCATTCCCCGGTAAAGTCATAGAAAAGGCAGTAAATATCGAACTCTCAGCCTTCATCAAGGACAATGACATACTAGATCCCTCTCAATTTGGCTTTTGTGCCCAGCACAGTACTGAGCTAGCTCTCATTACAGCAACAGAGTAGCTCAGACTGATCTTGGGCACAGGGGGGAATGCAGCGCTGATCCTACTGGACCTGTCAGCAGCCTTTGATACTGTCAATCACGGACTGCTGCAGGACCGGCTGCGTACCATTGGGATCACGGGCAAGGCGTTGTCCCTGCTAAGCTCCTTTCTGTCTGAACGGTCCCAGGAGGTGGCGTTGGGAAACACGGTATCACCTCCCTTTGCACTGCCATGTGGGGTTTCCCAGGGCTCCTCCCTTAGCCCACCAATTTTTAATCTTTACGTCACCCCGCTGGCTAGTCTAGTGAGAAGCTTTGGATTCACCCTTGCGTCATATGAGGATGAGACACAGATCATCGTCTCGGTGAGCAGCTCGGCTAGCCAGACAGCCACTAGGTTCAGGGACTGTATGTGCCATTTTGCTAGGTGGATGTCAGACAACTGTCTGAAATTGAACTCATCCAAGACCGATGTCTTGTTGTTTGGGAATAATCCTTTCTTTTGGACCAACAGCTGGTGGCCTGACCAATTGGGTCTGCAGCCCAAGCCGATACTTAAAGCCAAGAATCTTGGCGTCCTTTTTGACACAAAGCTTACCTTTGAGAATCAAATCAATGCCACCACCTCGGCATGCTTCTTCACTCTGAAGATTTTGAGAAAAGTCCCACCGGTAATACAGATGGACTTAAGGAAGACGGTGGTTTCAGTATTGATTTCATCAAGACTTGATTATTGTAATGCCCTCCTCTCCAGTACTCCATACCGTAGCATTAACAAACTTCAAATGGCCCAGAATGCAGTGGATAGATTACTATTGGGCATCCCCAAGTTCGTCTCAGTTTCCCCAGCTCTGACTGGGCTCCACTGGCTTCCGTGTCTAAGAAGATACAATTCAAATCTCTATGTATTGCTTTTAAATGCCTTAATAACATGGGGCCATCTCAATAGATGAAACTTCTTAAACCCTACTCACCGACCACAGCCTTTAGATCGGCCTCATTGAGAAACCTAACTGTACCCAGAATCAGTAAGGTAAGATGGGATGGCAAGAGCTTTACAGCCACAATGGCAAGCCTGTGGAATTCCTTGCCCATCACACTGAAAAAAGAAAATAGTCTCTTCAAATTCAGGAAAGGTCTCAAAAACCTGGCTGTTCTCTGTTTAATCTGCTTACCCACTCTGTACTGAATGCATTGCAGGTAGTGCCTAGACACCCCAGGGTGTTAGTCACGCTTTATAAATCTCTCATCATCATAAAAGTTAATTTTGGAAGAAAGCGTATCATAGCACTTTTTTTGTTATGGTTTTTTATTGTTCTGGGAGGTGGGAGTGGGCCTCAGGGACAGCAATGGGCAACAAGGACAATGGGAAAGTGTGACGGAACGGCAATGGAACCGTTAAAAAATTGTAATTTCACTTCCACCACTGGCCACGTCATAACGTTTTTTAGGTCGAGCCAGGGCAGCCCATACACTGCTCTACGAGGCATGCTGTATTGCAGTATGGATTTGAAGCCCCACCTATTCTCCACCCATATTTTTCATTGGCTTGTGTCATTGTCCTTCATAAATTCTGGCTTCTGATTCATTAATAGGCTTGTTAGTCGCTCCTTAGTACCGCCTTGTCTTCATTTGTAACCTCCTGTGAGGACTGGCCCTTTTACTTCTGTTGTTACACAGTATATTTATCTTAGTCTATATGCACTATTTTCTTTAATGAGTTTCTAGTACTGTAGGCAAGATGTGCTCTCCTGCAACAATCAGCACACCATGCACACTTTCACTTTCAAAGTAGCCCAGGACAATTGTGGCCTCTTCTTTGCAATGAAATAGGTCTCGCATTTACGAGAGTTGAGCTATTGGCATTATAAATGACAATAGTTTAAACTCTCGCAAATTTGAGACCTATTGTATTGCAAATATTATTTTGTGAAAACGCCTCATACGGCGCTTTTACTTTAATGTCGGCCACGTCCCTTTCTTTATATGAGCCGCGTCTAAAGAAAGGTGCACGCCCGCTATTAAAACCACGGCATGAGGCACTTTTACAAAAAAAAAGCATTTGTTTGTCAATTTGACAAACCAATGATTTTTTGTTTTGTCCAAACTCGATTACGTCAATAGCCTCTACCATAGATCACCTTTAACGACCATGAAAAGACTACAACAGATTCAGAACTCGGCTACTAGAGTACTCCTACATATGAAACCGTGAGACCACATCTACCCTGCCTTGAAATCCCTGCATTGGTTACCAGTTGCCAGAAGATCCACATTCAAGCTGCTTTGTATTACCCACAAAGCGATACATGGAAAGGGACCGCTCTTCATCAGGAATAAAATTACCAAAAACATTCAACAAAGGAACCTCCACTCTAGAGTGGCACCTCGCCTCAAAATACCAATAAAAACCAAACTACAAGAAAAAAACAATGGGTGGCACATCATTCTCTGTTCAAGAAGCCAAACTATGAAACTCTCTACCCCCAACATAAGATCCACGGATAACCACCTTATCTTCAGAAAACTACTCAAGAATTGGCTCTTCCCCTCATAATCACCATACGCAAACAGATAGACATATACAGCAAATCTCTCTGTATATAAGCATTTAGTTGTACTATAGATATTTACCTATATATGTGTATTGCTTTGTATAAATGTGTAGAATACTTATGTTTAAAAATATATATATATCATATATAGATATTCATTAGTCCTGCCTAACAAATGTATATACTACTGATAGTTGCATTATTCGATGTTCTTAACATGTATATAAGTGAGTGCATAAATCAGTAAATATTTTTATCATAACTATTTATCCACAATTGCTTCACTATTGATCTAAATAAAAATATATATATACATAAATAAAACTACTTTAAAGTACAACAACACCTGAAAGCCAGAGTTTATTAAATGTATCTTTAACCTACATATACTACATTCCTTTATGCATTTATGTACCTTCCAAATACTTATGGGTCTATATATTTATTACTTTTGATTCTACATATTTATTACTTTCACTTATTTATTACTTTTATTCTAATTCAGCATATCCAATACCCTACCATTTTTTGCAACCTATACTGCTTTCAATATATCCTGTAGCTCAACTCTGACTCCTCTCAAACCTCTTTCTACTACTCTTTCCAATGCACTAGCCTATTTCTCACCCTATACCTCTATTAATATATCCATTGCCTCCACTCTCATTCATCCCAAACCCCATACCACTTCTATGATCCCCAAAAATAACCCTTGCAAGAGTCTTCCCTACTCGACCCCTCCTTGCATCATCTCATACCTCTTTTTGCTATCCCGATCACTCAAAACAACCCTTTTTTAAAGCGTCCCTCTGACTCCTCCCCTCCACCTCCCTTTTACCCATCCCAAGCCTGTTCCTACTGCTATGAGCGCCAAAACAAAAAAATATATAAATCCTTCCCTTCTATCCCTCCACTATCCATTTCAATCCACATAAAAAACTAACATGTCCTCTACCACTCAAATTAATTTCATATTTCGCTATACCAATTCACCACTAATCCTTTATGGGTTCCAGAGTCGGGTGCTACTCGCCAAAAAAGCACTTCAACACCTCATCAGGGGTAGCAAGCGCTTTATAAATGCAAACCTTTTTACCTCTTCTACCCTTCACTATCCTTCTCAATCCAAGCAACTGACTAACATATCCACCACTCAAATCACTATCATATTTTACTATACTAATTCACAGCTAACACTGTATGGGTTCCAGAGTTGCGGGCTACTCGCCGAAAAAAATACTTCAACCCCCTCATCAGGAGTAGCAAGCGCTATATAAATGCAAACCTTTTTCCCTCTTATATCCCTCCACTATCCTTCCCAATCCAAATAACGGACTCGTATATCCATGACTCAAATTACTTTCATATTTTCACTATACTAATTCACCACTAATCCTTTATGGGTTCCGGAGTAGCGTGCTACTCGCCGAAAAATTGCTTTGACGCCTCGTCTGGGGTAGTAAGCACTATATAAATGCAATTACAACACTATTACAACTCAATATACATTAAAAATTACTATTACCTGCTGCCCAACCCATTCTTATAGATTTGGAGGCCTGAAATATTCTGAATTGTCACGCTTGTAGGAGTGGAATGGTTAGTAGTTATGTTGTTACTATCATTGGCAACACGGAAGGATCAATGTGTGGTGCAAGCTGCAATGGCCTCCTGCTGAGAGCCCTGGCACTTATTTTTAGGTCTCACCTAGGCAGGGCATGATTGGGCCTGATTATGACTTTTGGCAGTGACCTCCACCGCCATGCCCCTGCACCGCCAAGAGTCGCTGTCGCCAGCCCACAAGATTACAAGTTTTATGTAGTCTGGCGGGTGGGCAGCATGTCGGTTCCCCCTGCTATGTCCTTTCAAAGGTGGTGGTGCTTTTAAAAAAGGCACCGTAATGGGAACGCCTCACAAGGTTCCTTCATGGAATAGACTGTAACAACCAAACTGTACAGGAACTGGTGTGGATGCACACAGGAGGGCACATGTTGTGGCCCCTGTATGCATACACTGGGCACAGAGGGACAAGAGGGTCCTGGAGTGCCCCCTTTGTTTCCACTCCACCAGGAGAGCAAACTCGTAACATACTTGGCAGGACCACAGCGGTCCCGCCAAGCATATTGCGGCCTCCAACTGCCACGCCACCGCCAGGGAACCGAAGTTCCCTGGCAGAGGCGGCTGTCCCAGGTCAGTCCAACTGCCCAAGTGATAATGGGGTGGACGGACCGTCTGCGCGGCGGTGGCTGGACTGCCACCACCGCGCCAGCACGGTTCTGGCAGTCCTCGGACCGCCAGACTCATAATTTGGCCCTTTCTGTTTTTTAAGTGTGGTTGTGAGGGTGGCAATTACTTATTTTTTTTCAAGGTCACAGTTAGCCATATTGCTTTCTATGCTATGCCGTCCGTGCAACACCCAGTCATTCATTGTGTGGTTTCTTGGCGCTAGGAGAGTGGTATGAGATTATGCCCCAAACACATACCTTGGTAAACTAACTTAATTGAGCTGTGGAGAATATGAGGGAGTTATATGTTCTTTGCTTCCACATCCAAATGCACATGTTTAATGTCTGCGCTAAATACAAAACATAAAAATAAATGGATCCTATTACATAGATCAGTCGTGAAATTCTGCATACAGAATTGTAGCAAATTGCCTTATTGCACTTGCACTGTTGCTGTGGCCCTAGTCCGTCTTCTGTTTCCATCGATAGTGCGTGCCTCAGTGCACGCCACAGGTTCTCACCTACAATTCCCTGTTGTTTATAGTTCACCTGCCTCAGACGCTGCTGTTTTTCTTTGCTACTTCTGCTTGCTCATCTTATCTTGAAATTCTCTAATTGCTGTCACACACACACGTGTGAATGTTGGAGTTGTCAGTTAAGTCATTTTATCTATCCCTCTCAGAGACAGTCAAGCCCGAAAATTCATAGGGCGTATCGAGACAGGAGTCTACAAGCCGAGCTATGAAAAGATTGGGTATGTATATGGTACAACAAACGTCGAATGAAAGTATGATAAAGTCTCTCTCAAATTAAAAAGGCGTTATTTCTTGAAGGCTTGTGTTGTACTTTAGTGCATTAGATAATACCAGTGCATTGATATCTTTAATTAGTGACTTTTGAGGGAGCCCCAATAAAAGGGGTTAAGAGTTTTGATTACCTAGCGGCAAGATTGGAAGACAATTTGTCATGGGGGTCTCAACTTGGAAAGAGTAAAAATGTACTCCAGCCGAGCCTTGGCTATAGGGAAAAAACACAAGACTGCTTTAGGTGGCTCGGTGGCTCCTGTACTTGGTGTATACAGAGCCACAGCAGTGTCAGCAACCACTTACGGGGCGCAGTTATGGGGCTATGCTGGGACAACTACTTTAATACACATAGAAAATAAATTCATCAGGACTTTACTTAGTTTACCCACGAGTAACCCCCTTATGCCTTGGAGATTTAATTTAGCCTTAAATAGCATCCACTCGATAGTTGCTTTAAGACCATTATTGTACTGGATGCGGTTGTGGTCGACTCCTGAGTTGACCACTGATGGGAACTCCTTAAAAGAGCTAATTTCCTGCGATAAACAAGTTAGTATCCCCTGGTTTAAAAATGCAATGACTGTTTGAAGGGGTCAAAATGAGTGCCCTATGGAACTCCCCAGTAAAGATAGTTAAAGGGGATATAGATAAATTGAAAAGAGTACACTGGGAAAGGACCATGGAACAGGTTTGGAGAGACCAGACAGCAGGTACTTTAACGAACCAATTTCTGATCCAAAAATGCCTTCCAGAGTTCGAATCATACATGACAGGATTGTTCCGCTACAAAAGAAATGTCTATTCATTCAATCCAGATTTGGTACTCTTCCGTTAAGGTCATTTACATCTACGTGGGATAAAAAAGGCTGTTCCCCTACCAATGTTCCCTCATTGCCCACAGCTTAACGAAACGGATTAACATTTTATTTTTTTATCCCTAGTTCCATATTACCACATAAGATTTGGATTATTGCTGCATCCAGGCTGAATGGTGTGGGTCATTAGTGGGAGACCTTAAGAATTTTCAAAAGGGACACTAGGGAGCGGATTGTGTTTGCTGTTTCTCGCTTCTTACAGTAGGCTTGGAAAATGAGTACTAAAGCATTAACTGTAAATGATCTTTCAATTAGCCAAGCTGAGACTCCAACTTAACCCTGGGTGGCTTTAGGATATAAGAAGTTTAATGTGAATTTAACTTATGATTACTGCCCCTCTCTGAGGCAAAGACATGGGTGCGAGCCCGTTATCCCCAATGCTCCGAATGTGGTCGTAAACTTTGTCCAATGCTTACCTATCTGTGTACTGTACTCTGTTTTCAATAATATGCATTGTGTGACTAAATTGATTATAGATTGTGTATTGATGTTATTAACGATGATTTTATACAAGTTAACCATTTTATTGTGCAAATGTCTGCTTTAACCTGTTAACCTTTTATGGCTTGCGACAAAATTAAGTAATTATTATTATAGTTAATGCTCCCTGTTTTCCATTTTTATTTATTTTTACAAATAAATACAGACAGAACCCCACTTATTTTCCTGTCTGTGTTTATTTGTAAATGTGGATAAAAAAGGAAATTGGGTTGTTTTTTGAGTGATTCTATATGCTGCCAGTCATGGCTGCCAAGCGTGTAGCTGTGCAGATGGACCGGCAAGGGTGTTAAAAAACATAAAGGAATGGTAGTAAAGGTGCTTAAACAGCAGTAGATCTGCACAAGGTTGATAATGATATGCATATGTTTTCACATAAGTGCATTGATTTATCGTCTCTGGGTTTTCAGATTATTGAAATCTCTCAGGCATTTAAGCATGAGTGAACATTTATTAGTTAGATACTAGTGTCAGCTCCATTTTTTCACAAAACCCAAAACAAATATGAATAAATACAGAGAAAATTAGCAAAAAATAAATATGGATCAATACAGATAGAAACACATTCCCTACCCCTTGGTAGCTTAAAAACACTTATAAGGTCCCAAAAGCGAGGCCTATTGGCTATGTCAATGCTTGTTTTACAAGTTAAGCACTGGAGTAGGATATTCACTAGAGCTCAAGCAGGTTTGTAGCAAAGAACAACGGGAGTCCTATCAAAATAGAAAAAAACAAGCTTTAGTGAATGGCAAAGACGTACAGTTCACGGCACAAGGTCACAGACCAACAGACTTGTCAGAATGGCTCAACTTCACAAGCGAATTGCATTTTCTAAAAGCAACATGGCCCCAAATCCATGCAGAGAATCAGCTCTGCGGTAACCTTAATCCAGTGAACGTTTAAGACTCTTGTTGAAACGGAAGAAAACAAATCCTGTTTTCAATTTTCCTTCAATTTCCCCTTTTCACGGCTGTGTCAGTCTCTATAGAGTTTTAAAAAAGTAATATTTTTGTTTAAAGTGTGTTTTTTTAATTCAAAGTGATAAGACAAAGCCTCATCCATGGTGTCACAAATCCCTTACACCAATTATCATTTTCACTGTTTATATGAGACAGCCTTAATAATGAATTATCTCTTGGTACAGACGTAAAAGCTATTCTTACCCAAAGGTCAACATCCAACCTAACTGTAATGATTTCATCGTCCTTTCAAGGAGGAAAGGCTGAGTCTGCCCTTTTGGGGTCCAACCCTATGGAGCCTCTTGGTGTTCTGAAAGAAATAAAAGTGCAGAATAGTGCGGTTTGTTATTGACATGGCATCATCTTTCCGTTTACATCGCAAAGATTTTTTGACAGTAAGTGCGTCTATCATGAACTTCAATTCCGTGTAGCCAGGGGTAGAAATTGCTAGCCCTAGCTCACCTTTTTATATCCAGAGATTGCCCTTGCTACCCCAGGTCTCATGGGTCGTGGAGGCAGAAGTAAGAACAAGATGTATGTTGAGCTCTAAGTCCCATGTTTACCTTTCTTTAGTTTAAATTCAGTGCTCTGCGAGAACCTTGAACAGAGGTTGGGCAAAGGGTGGCACAAGATTTAAAAACCCTCATATTATTGTGGGGGAGGGAGGGGTCAAAGCGTGAATGATATTCCTTCCAGTAACCCTTGCACTTTGGAAAGACAACATCTATGGCCTCCTTGTGGAAATGGCATTTGGTGATTCTTGTGATCAGTCCAGAATTTTCAAATCAGCGAGGCCCGGGCTCTCTCCTAGTGCTCTGCACACCACTTCTCCCCATCTAGGTCTGTGCTATATAAGTACCACCATCACATACATGTATACAGAGCCCCAAATCCTAATTTCGAGCCTCGGGTTTTCACTGGGCCGGTTATAAACAGGATTACCTGACTGACCTTTGTGAACATGAGTCTCATCCTCCCTGCACTTGCTGTGGACGGAGGAGCCACAAAATTACGCCTATTTTAGTGAGACTGAAATTACCAACAATCAATGTGGTGTATTCACCTAAGAAGATGGTGTGGTGGAGAGGGCATGGTTATTGACGATGTCAGAGTGTACAATTAGGAGAAATACAAGAAGGAACATTGTGCGTTTTTGCTCAGCACCACCTTTCCACTCCCTGGCTCTCTTCCAAAAGAAATGAACAGAAGCACACAAATAAAATAGCTGAAATGTTCCTGGCTTCTTCCTTTCCCCTTTCCATCTGAGAAAAGACAGTTGTACTTTGTGAGTCAGTAATAATACTCTGTGCCTCCCAGTACCTCAAGTATTTATACCCTTGCAACATATACTTTGATCCCTGTCTGACATTCCTCCACCATGCCTGCTTCTGCTCACCCGCTGGCAGCTGATAAAATTCCTCTACCACCTTTCATACCCACTTGCTTGTGAATCTATTGGTCATTCACTTGCTCTCATATTCACCTGGACCAGGCTGAGGACATTGCCTGTTCCTTATACTTGGACCCCAAGTTCAGTGCATTCTCCTCTCCTTGCAACAATATTTTTCATTGTTACCCAACCTGCCAAAATCTAAACCGCCTCCTTTCACCATGCTCCATTTGCCATGGAACCTTCTTGGCCTGCTAACCCCTTTTGTGATCGTTGTAAACAAGTATGGCTCTCCTCTACTAATGCTTTCTCTTTTTCCTTAGTTGCCATTCTTGGAAAACCCATCATCGTTCCAATAGCACAATGTATCTTGTTTCCTTTGTTGGATCCAGTCCCTTTTCTTACGGTTGCAATGTGGGCAAAATCAATTTATACTCATCGATTTAGGGAAGGAACTATAGCAATGAATACCACCTTATTTCCTTTTGATTTCAGATCGAGCCCTGCACTACCACCCTACACCTGTGATACTTCATCATGCCCATCAAAGTGTCAGCCTACTTAGCTTGTTGCCTTGCAGTCTTCCATTTGTTGTACATGGCAGTACTTCGATTGTAGATATTTATGGCAGTCATTGAAAGGTCAACCTATGATATGCCTGTTTCCTTTCTTTCAATGATTCTATTTATCCATCCAACCTCCCCCCATGCCTACTACCTTCGTAGCCTTTTTTCCTCCCCCTGTCACTGAAAGGTTCCACACAGGAAACATCTCTGTTGACATGACTGAGGAGACTACTCAGCAGATTGTGTGGCTTAACATATCCAGAGAAGCTGCCTCTCGTACATCCCTATAATTCTCATGACAATTTTTGGGAGGCTTTTATGTACATGTGAAGATGACATTTCTTTTAGTTTAGAATGTTGATAAAGATATGAACGTAAAGAATACACTGGTTTACCTCATTCCTCCAAAACAGAACCCAAAGAGTGAAGGTAAATCAATCCTTGTCCAAGCCCACTGCGGCCACCCTTGGGGCACCACAGGGATCTACTCTTTCTCCTGCTCTCTTCAACTTATTCATAGAACCTCCAGCAGATTCATTGGCACTCTCTCAGATTCATTATCACATGTATGCAGAGGACACCCAATTGTATCTGAAAATCTACCCCACAGAAGACATCACGACACTCAAAACTATTCCACAAAATACCCAGAATTGGCTTACTTGTAACCATCTCAAGCTCAATGCTGCCAAAACTGAATTCCTCCTAATTTCCCTGCCTAACCACAATCTCAAGATCGACCCACGGATGAAGCATTTAGTGGCTCTCAACTGCTCTTCTCACATTATAGACTCTGCAAGATCTTTGGGAATTACCCTAGACAAATACCTGATACTCAAGATGGCCGCAGGGAAGGGGCTGCCGGGCTGAGCTCCTGGTCCGGGGTCACTAAAGTGTAAATCCCGACCACATCTACCCCCTCCAGCCCACCCTGAGGAGTGGTACAACAGATTTACTCACCGGACTGTCCTCGTAAGAAGAAACGCGGATCCATGACGCGGATCAAGCGGCGAGAGGGACCCTGGCTGCAATGTGGTCAGTGCACCCCGATGAGGCTAAACCTAGAGGTCCTCGGAGCTCCACCGCCAACGAGGCGACCAAGGGAGACCTCCGCTCCGGACAGGAGAGGTGCGGCAATTCAGAAACGACGAGACTCACGGATTACACAGTCGAGGCTCTGACTTGCACTACCTCAACGACGACGCCTGACTGGGAAATGGCCGCCAGTAATGGAGTCGTCAATGGGTCCAGCCTTCAATAGGACCGGGGAAAGAACCTGGAAACCTGGATCCTCCCGGTCGAGTTGAAATAGGTCATTTGCGACCCTCGAGGGAGACCAGGAAGTCCCAAGACGGGAAAGGAGCTCCGCGTCCCAACACGGCAGGAGTCCCAGATGCCTGACTTACCAATGGCTGCCATTAAGAAAATCGAGACAGAAAGTGACCTGCTATAAGGCCATAGGAAGACCCCGGACTGCCTCGAGTCCCCTAAAACTGCAACACGGGTCATTTGCAACCCATAACAATTCACAGGCTGTCCGGTGGCGGGAGCAGAGCCCGGGACACAACAACATGCCAGGAGCCCCCGATGCCTGACTAAACAATGGTCGCTATTATCAAAAGTGAGACAGAAAGTGGCCTGCTATAAGGCCATAAGAAGACCCCAGACTGCCTCGAGTCCCTTAAAACCACAAAGCGGGTCATCTGCGACCCTCGTTGATACACAGGCTATCCTGAGGCGGGAGCGGAGCACCGGGACACATCAACAAGCCAGGAGCCCCTGATGCCTGACTAAACTATGGCCTCCATTATCAAAATTGAGACAGAAATTGGCCTGCTATAAGGATCCGCCTTTACAAAGCGAAGTGGGTCATCTATGACCCTTGAAGGAAACTAGGCTGTCCCGAGACGGGAGCAGAGCCCTGGGTCACATCACGCCAGGAGCTCCAGATACCTGACCCAGTAATGGCCGCCAATGCCAGAACCAACACAGAGAGTGACCAGCAATAAGGCCAGAAGAAGACCCCTGACAACCTCAGAGACCATTGCAACACGGACTCAAAGGTCAGTGTTGGCAGCCCCTAGGTGCCTGGCCCATAATTGTCTACTAGGGTCCTTATAAAGACCGATCACAAGAGAGACCCGACCCAATGCCACTCCAATGCGGCCTTGGACCCACAGGGTAGTGTAGGCAGCCCCCTGACGCTTGTCCACACATCACCCTCCTGGGACCTAATTCCACGATCCACCGCCACACCAAGTCACAGGTGTCCCTGCCCCGTAGAGAATACCTTTAACGATTCAGGTCCCCTACTGAGATATCAGACCAACACCAACTACAAAACCCGGGCCTAGAGAAGCCCTTCTTCGCACGCCCATCACCACAGCTCCCTTCCTCCCGAGAGGCTACTCCTCAAACTTCCCTACCCACCCAACCTGATAGACAGCACTCTCTCCTCCGCATGGCACTCTCCCCTACCTCACACTGGAGGGAATTCGCCTCCTCCCCAACCTAGATCGGTGGCCACCGGCCACGCCAATGGCTGCCTCCCCTCGTACACCTAACTACCTGATACCCCACGGACCGAACTCATTCGCAAACACCTCCCCCCCCAGCTTCTCTAATAAAGCGAATAGACACTTCAAACACAGACTGATCAGACTGATCAGACAACACCCTGAAACACTATTCGTAGACACTTACCTCTGCTCCTCTAGAGGGCAGATAAAAATGGACTTCAGCTGAAAGACCTGACAATTGGGTCATCATCCTCAACACGCATCTCCTCATCTCCAAAACTACCATCACATCCCATAGCTGCAAATTGACGACCTCTCTCCCGAACCACCAGACCCTGAGCGGTAATATCTCCATAACCATTTACGAGAATGGCACTGTCCTGATACAGGCTAAGAGCAATAACCTCGAGGTCTTCGACTCCCTCTTCCTCTCGCTAAAAAAGGCACCCTTGCACACTATACGACACGGCCTGACCCCTCCCCTTCCCCCAGTGAGCCTTCCACAGCAAAGGAGGCAACAGACCCCTCCCGCGCCCTCTCCGAGATCCCCCTCCCCGCCCTCCCGAGGCACACACCGCAACTCTGCACCTCTGAAGAATGATCCCACTCCCTCTGGCATACGACCCTCCCACCCTTGCCTCCCCTCCCATCCCTACCAGCCATCCAGAAACGAGCATTACCCCCAAGCTCAGCCTCCTCACAGCCCCTCCCCGCCCCTAGGTCACACAAGGCGTGACTCTCGTCCCGAGCCAGTACTCCTCCTACCCCTGAGTCCTCCCAGAAACAATCTGGGCTGCCCCTCCTCCATTAACCAACATGACTGGGCCCCACCCCTCTCCCCCTCGGGCAATGCTGCCCCTGACACCCTTCCTCCCACCTTGGATAACATGACGCAATGCCTCAACCTCCTAGAATCTCAGCTTGAAATCTTGATACGAGGCCTGAATGAAACCCTATCCATCCTGGCCAAAATCTGAAAGCCCACTCAACACTCTACCGCTCCGCCAATTCTCTCCCAACCCAGGCGGGGTAAGGTACCACCCCTCAGTGGGCCTCTTGTCCCCCCCAGATCCCGACACTCGTCCAACAAATCTGGGACCGAGAGTCGCTCAGAAAGACCCAGAAGAGCAAAATCCACACTTTACTCTCAAGAAGCGGCACTACTAGCCTCAACCTATGACCCCCCTTGGAACTTCTCCTCCAAATCCACGATCCAAGTAATTACGGGAGTTGGAAGAGATCAACCCATTCCAAGAGTGCCCAGACCCCCAGTTCACCTAACCTCCCTACCTAGAGCCCAATCTATTAAGAACAGGAACGAAGAAGGACCCCCCATTAACTGCATGCTCATAAACTGCACATCTGCCTCTAAACATGCAACAGAACTAGCAGAAGCCATCCTCTCCCATGATATAGACATAGCTTTCATCACAGAGACCTGGCTAAGCAATATCTCTCACTCCAGCATGGATATGCTGGTGCCTCCCGGATTCACAATGATCAACAAAGTTAGACAAGTGCATAGGGGCGGGGGCATAGCAATCATTCACAAGAACAACATCTCCATCACGGAAACTACCTCCTGCTTGTATAGCTCCTTTGAGTTTTTCTCAGTCAACATCAAGACATGCGCTAACAGGCCTTTACTTTGTCATCTCCTGTGCCACCCCCCAGGCAACTCCAACGAATTTGGGGAACACCTCTCTGACCTGAATGCCCATTGCGCACTCGGCAACTCTAACAACATAATTCTTGGCGACCTCAATCTAAGATGGAATGAAACAAAAAATCAGCTCATTCAATCCCTAAACAGCCTCCTTCTAGAAAACAATCTGACCCAACATTGCTCAGAAGAAACGCACCATAGAGGAGCAATCCTAGACGCAATTATTACCGAAAGCAACGCAATCACCATCAACCACATCATTCCCGTAGACTGGTCCGACCAGCACATCATTCTTTTCCACATCAACCAAACGGTCCTAACTCAAACCCCAAGCAGGACCCCCCCAAATGGGTCAGGAACACAGCTCAGATCCCTCGCGCTGACCTAGAAGAAAGAATAAGCTCGATCCTCCCCAGCACTATTGATCACCTCTCAACTACCGAACTCACCTCTCTCTACAACTCCAATATGACACTCACCCTGGACCACCTTGCCCCCCTGAAACTAAAAAAATCCAGGACCATTCCTTCCAGATCATGGTTCACCACTGACATCAATGCAGAAAGAAGACATCTTAGAGCCTCAGAAAGAATCTGGAGGAACAACCCTTCTGCCCTCCATCTTGATCAAATCCAGGCAGCCCGCAGGAATTACAAAAAGCATATTAAGAACAAAAAGACAGCTTTCTTCTGTTCTGCGCTAGACACCGCAAAAAACTGACCCAAAGAGCTCTTCAATATCATTAGGAATCAAACATCTAAGCCTGTGACATCTTCAATATTGGAATCTAAAGAACAATGTGACAACTTCGCCATCTTTTTCAACGACAAAATCGCCAAGATCGATCTCTCTCTTGGCTCAAATCTCACTCCCTCTATCGAGATCAAGGCGTCTGAAACTCATGATAGCGCTTCCATGAACCCCCAAAAAGCTGGTCCTCTTTCATTCCCATTCAGGAAGCAGAGATAGTCAATCTAATCTCTAATGCTAAACCCTCATCCCACGCCCTGGATCAGCTACCCCCGCTCCTGACCATGGACCTGAAGCTCGTCCTAGCTCCACTATGGTGCAAGATCATTAACAGCTCACTGAGCTCTGGAATCGTACCAGACTGCCTCAAAGTAGGTCAAGTCACGCCACTGCTGAAAAAAACAGTGCTAGACAGTGAGGATTTGAATAACTTTAGACCTGTATCGAACTTACCTCTTCTGTCCAAAATCCTGGAAAGATGTGTAACTCCCTCAGCTGACCCAACACCTGGATAACATCAATCTCCTAGACCCCCATCAATCTGGCTTCAGAAAAGGCTGCAACACCGAATCCGCAATCCTCAATGTCATAGACGATCTACACAAGTCACTTGACTCGGACCAATGCTGCCTTCTCATCCTCCTAGACTTATCGGCCGCATTCGATACAGTCGATCACAATCTGCTCATCAAGGTTCTACAAGAAAGGGCTTGTCTTCAAGAGACGGTCCTACACTGGTTCTTTTCCTTTCTCCACAACCGCTCACAGAGAATAAAAATAAAAAACTTTGAGTCCGACCTCCAACCCGTCTATAGAGGTGTTCCACAAGGGTCAGTGCTCTCCCCTCAGCTTTTCAACATCTACATTGAACCCCTTACCATACTACTCAGGAAATCTAACATCCCTTTCCGCTTATATGCAGATGATACGCAGCTATATCTGGAAACCACCTCCATTGACGACATCCAGAGACTCAATGACACGCTCAAAGAGGTTCAACACTGGCTCACAATCAACCACCTGGAGCTCAATCAAAAGATAACCGAAGTACTCCTCATCTCCAACAAAGATGAAAAACCCCAAATTGAAGAATGGCTCAAAGCCGTTGACGCCCTCAATGGTACCCTTGCTGGAGCAGGGTTTTCTATTGAAAATTTATTGAAATTTAAACTCCAGTTTATGTTTATATGTCATAATTAAAATTACTGATAATTAATTATTAAATATTAATTTTGTTGAAGTTTCTGATTAATCAACTTTACTAATGAAAGAATTACACGTGGGAATGCATTTATGTTGCCTTATTAATACGTGAACTAAGTTGGTGAGCAGATTAATTAAATATGTGTGGCTAAAGTGCTATTTGTAATGTGTTTGCGCTTTAAAATAACGTGCTCTAATGCTTCCTTGTGTTGCAGATGGCTAGATAATGACATACACATAAGGGTATTAGTGGGAATTAACACTGTATAATCATTACGATGTGGTAACGCTGTTTTGTGTTTCTTTTAATTAAGATGGTCCGTTTTGGCCTAATCAAAGATGGCCGATATTTACAGCCTGCATTTGAGTAGATGAAATACGAAGAGAGGCCTCGCTGAATATGGTTGGAAACCACCTGACCTCGGCCTCTGACTGTATTAAAAGTTTCCATGAGGACAGCAGCTCCGGGCTTGCTGCCAGTTGCCCTTGGAGAAGAATAAAGCCACAATGAACTCTGATAAACTTGCGGTGGCTTCACTATGATTCCGAGGAAGAGCATTCATGGATGTAACATTTTTTAGTTTGTGCTTCCTTCTTCCGTGTTTTTATTTTTGAGATTTTCGAGAGCGGAGGTTTTCTAAATTTTGCGAGTCAACATCCTTTCCTGCTAGCTCTGCTCAATGGCTCAACGGACGTTTAAAGTTTGTTTGTAACTTTCTATATGTAAGTTTTAGTATAAATACTGTTAGACTAGAGAGGGTCTAAGGCCACTTCTTCCCGAACCTATGCTCGAGAGGATCGACGCTGATTGAGAGGACGGCGACTCGGGAGACTTTACTGAGAGACCTGTCCTGACCCTTTTACAACATTTAGCTAGAATAGGTAACTATGACAATAATGATTTTGCTATTGATTGACTTTCATTTGAACTAATTTAGATAAAATAACCTTTTGTTTGAATCACAGTGTCGGGTGGTTATTTCTTTGTCATTTATTGAATTTCCAAATGTGTACTCAATGTTTAAAATCATGACTCAAGACAGATCTATTAGGTCGCATTGACCTCGGTTTAGATGCAGATTGTTTAGGATTTCTCTAGTATATTCAGTGTGGATAGATTAATAGAATGAATGTTAGTGTGATGGGCCCTAGCGTATGATGAGTGTATGTGCGTATGACTGTGGAATTACTCTGTCCGTGGAAGTAGGGAGAATTTATATGCTCCGATCTGCAGCAGTTTCCTGGTAGCAGTATGATGGTTAGATTATTGTCTTGATCTGATAGATTGCTTGTACATAGGCTTTTGGATTCATTGATTTATTGATTGATGTTGATATATGTACTAATACTATATGTTGAAGTCGTCGTATTGAGTTATATGTAGTGTGTACGGCTTCTGGAACGTGGGGAGCTGGTGACGGTTCCGTAGTAGGGCAGAGGGAAGTGAGTGCTGCTCTCTGGAAAGACGGGATTGTTGGCCCTGTACGTATGCGGGGAAAAGCGTGTGACAATTGAAGTTGCGCGTCGCATTGTCTGGGTTCGGAATCAGTGACATTGTCGTGTGTTACTATTAGAGACATATTTTCAGTATAAAAGGAGTGCGTATGGTAGCGAAGGTTATCTGTGAAACTCTGGTCTTAAGTCCCAGGGATCCGTAAGGTTTGCCGTTAAAGCTTACTGCTGGAGAAGTAATAGGTATTCTCAGAGCTTGTTTGAAGGACTGGGCAGAGGTAAGCGCTGCTTGGTTAACGTGTGTTATAATTCTGTAGTGGGACAGACTGTTTGCTGTTCTCGGGAAAGGCAGGATTCTGTGTGGATGTACTACATTTTCTGGTGTGAAAGTGCGTGAATGTATGAGCATTTAGTTGATTGTGAGACTCTTTGGAGCATTCCTGGAGGAAGCAGTTAATGGATGCATGTTAGAAGGGCAGAGTAGAGGGATGTGCTACTGTGTCAACGAAAGTAATAATTCCGTAGTGGAGCAGAGGTAAGCGCTGTTCTAGAGAGAAGCGGGATTCTTGTGAGAAAGACCTTTCTTTACTATTCTGTGGTTAGCGAAGCAGACAATGGAGATGTTTATATGTTGTAACTAATGATTTTGTAGAATCTGAAACCGAGTCTATTGAGAAGGCTTTGTAAAGGAGGGGTAGACGAGTGACAGGAGACAAGAGTAGAAGCGACTGCAGTGACTACTGACGTCAGAGACAGACCGCGCTGTGATTGGACAGTGGATTAGAACAGTGCTCGCGCTGTGATTGGTGCGTTGGTGTGAGCCGCGCAGGGATTGGAAGGAGTACAGGGTGACGTAAACGCTCCAGGATTGGTGCGTTGGTGTGAGTCGCGCTGTTATTGGACAAAAGATCGTACAGTTGCGGAAGGGACTAGAGAATAGTGGTAAACGCTAAAATGTATTACCAAACGGAGGAAAAGAATAAGAAATCCTTGTTCGGTAAAATTAAAAGGTGGTTCGATAAGGATAAAGACATAATAACTAGAGAAGGTGAATTGCTACCTCCGACAAGAACTCCTGCATCCTTCATGGTTGCGAAATATGGGTATCATACCTGTATATGGTTAGACAACTGGGCTAAGTACACTAAGGAAGATGGTGTTTTAGCATTCCCGGAACATGGTTCATTTAATCTGGCCGTGTTGAGAAATTTACGGGAAAAGATGATGTGTCTGGAGCCTAGACCAAGGCCGACACAGTTTGAGGCGTTGGTGGAATGGGAAGATGAGGTGCATGAGCGAGAAAAGCAGAGGAGTGGAGGCAATTATAGGTATATTTTTGGGAGGAAATATGATCGTGAAACTCATCATGATCGAATGAGGAGATGGTGAGATGCTAGTATGTCAGAGGGACTATATCCTATGAGAACTGTTGAAGAGAAGGAAGGGAGGAAGGGTACGGAAAAGGTGCCTGATGCAGAAGTGAGAAGGTATGGGGCTAATGATTGAGGATGAGGTCTTGGATGACATGATTTACAAGAGACCACCTCCATATAGACAGGAACCAGAAGAGAGAACGCCGGTTGCTACTCCCATAAGAGATACTTTGCGAATTGTTAAAACGGAAATTGTGACACCTGATCTGAAAAGTGGTAGCTCTTTCACGGAAAGGGAGAGAGAAAGAGAGCAAGAGAGAGAGAATCAAATTGGGGATGAGAAAACAAGAGAATTAGCCAGAATGACATCTGAGTTGACAGAGAAAATTCGAGAGCTAACGAAAAATCTAGAAGCTGTTGCAGTGCCTGTAACCATAGGTCCGGTTATGCCTATTTTTGATAAACAAAGAATGGGTGAAAATGGTTTGACAGTTCCCTATGTAGGAAATGGTTTGGTTGGTTCTTGTTCTTTGGAGGAATCAGGAATGAGGACGGGAGAAAATAATTTGAGACAGTTGAGACATGACACATGTAGTGGAGGATCAGATGTACAGCCTAATTCAGGATTGAATACTGGTTGTTTAGGAGGATCAATTTTGGAACCATAGAGGATGGCAGAACAAGTGGGTGCAGTGAAAAGGTCTACAGAAATAACAGCTGAGGATTTGAATGATTGGTTGAAAGTTCTTCAAAAGAAGGATAAAGATTCACAGGCAATTGATGTAGCCAGGTTGCGCATAGAATTGGAGGAGCTTATTGCAGGAACAATTCCTACAGAAATGTTGCAAAATCATCATGATGGAGAGTTGTTATTTATGTGTAAGAGTATCACCTGGAGGGCTAAAAGTACACATGACAGGTTAAAAGGAATAGCGAGTGAACTAGGAGTTGACATGGATAAGGTGAAAGCTTTGCAGAAGCCTTACAGGGTGGATTTCTCTGACAAAGACATTGAGAATTTAAATGATGTTGGCAGAACAGGGCAGATTAAGGAAATTATTGCCTTATTGCGAAAATGGGGTGATGTGGAAAAATGGAAGGATAGGTGGTACAAGAAAAGGGAAGATTCAGTGGACAGGACTTACTCAGCTTTTCCTATGAGAGAAAAAGAAAAAACAGTGGATGCTTATCCTATGAGAGAGATTCCTGGAGGAGGATATGTACATGTCCCATGGACTAGACAGGATATTTTGTCATTTACGAATGATTTCCCTCGACTGAGAGAAAAGCCCGTCGAGTGGTATAGGCAGGTAGACAGGTTTGTGAAATTGTCAAAAGTACTGTGGATTGACCTGAATAGTCTGTTTGATATAATTGTTCCAGCAAACTTGTGGGCAGAGTGTAAAATAGTTGTAGATTGGCCTGCTAAGGAATACCCAAGAGATCAGAAAACGGGAGCTCCAGACCCGGAGGTCATGAAGAAGTACGAGCAGGTTATTGTGTTCCTGAAAAATAAGGTACCCCCTAAAGAGACCGACTGGGTTAAGATAGATCGAACACATCAGGAAGCAAAAGAATCAGTTCATGCTTTTTCTGAAAGGCTGATACTGGCTTTTAAACAGTTTAGTGGAGATGAACATCTGGGTGATAAGGATTTGAGTCATTTTGTATACAGGTTTGTATATGGCTTGAGACCTGAAATCAGTGAGAATTCGTGAGCACACAGTTGATTGGCAGAGTAAGAAGATTGATGAAATCTTGAGACATGCAAAGTACTTTAGTGATGAGATTGAGGCAAAACAGAGAAAGCTGAAAGAAAAAGCAATGTGGGCACAGGTGAAAGTTGCAGAGAGACAAGAAGCACAGCTGGTGGAACAAGCAAATAATCCAGGAAATAGGCCCAGATATGGCACAGGAAAAGGAAAGGGGAATCTAGAAGAGGCCAAGAAGAAGTTCCCATGTCACAACTGTGGACAATTGGGGCATTGGAGATCCGAGTGTACGAATCCACCATTAGTGAGTAATGAGAATAAATCATTGAATCAACAGGTGCAGAACGAGGGGTGTAATCATCAGCAACAACAGCAGAAGGTTGTCAGACAGCAGAGTCAAGAGCCAAAACCGCCCTTGCCGCAGAATAGAGGGTCCCAGAAGTATAACCAGGACTCCGGATTCTACAATGATGAGCAGGTAAACAAACAGACGTTCAAACCCGGTACAACAGTACTGGTTAAAGAATGAGGGGAGTGAGTCTGAAGGGGACTATTGACGGTGCCGAAGAGAGGAGGAAGAGTGCATACTTGGTGCAACTCTAGAAATAGACCAGGCAGGACCATTTGTAGATGGGAAAATAAATGGGGAAAGTGTTACTTTTTTGGTAGACACAGGAGCGACAAGATCAACTGTCAGGTCAGCAGATATAAGAAATCTTCCTCTCTCGGACGAAGCAATCCAAGTGGTTGGTGTAGCTAATTCACAGATTAAAACTCGTCTTACCGAACCAGTAAGGGTAAGAATAGGGAAATTTTCAGACATGCACAGATTTGTAGTCTGTGACACCAGTCCAGTGAACTTGTTAGGTAGGGACTTATTGTGTAAGATGAATTGCACAATTTTCTGTACTCCGGATGGAATAGCTTTTGAGACACCAGATGAGGATGTTCTGTACAGGATGACTTTAGATAATAGAGAAAGTGAGATTGTTGGAACATATGCTGTGTTTAATCCAGATGATTTGCCTCAGGAGTTGAGACACACAGGAAAAGCAGCGGTTTGGGACTTTACTGGAGAAGATGTGGGATTGATGAATAATGTAGATCCAGTGAAGATTTCAGTGAAAGAAGGAATAGTTTATCCTAATATCCCACAGTACAGATTGACACCAGAGATAATTGAGGGAATAACCCCTATAATTGACAAGATGATTCAACAGGGTGTTTTGAGAGAGTTACTGAGTAGCCCATGTAATTCACCGATAATGGGGCTAAAGAAACCCAATGGAAAGTTCAGGATTGTACAAGATTTGAGAAAAGTTAACAAAATTGTGGTAGCATGTTGTCCCGTTGTGCCAAATCCGTCAGTGATTTTGTATCAGATTCCTCATGATGCTGAATGGTACACGGTAATTGATTTGTGTCATGCTTTCTTTTCAATTCCATTGCATCATGACAGCCAGCCGATTTTTGCATTTCGGTTTGGACAGCGTATGTTGGCATGGTGCCGTATCCCACAGGGGTATACAGAGAGTCCTTCAATATTCAATCAGTTGCTGAAAAAGTCTTTGGAGAGTTTGGTCATGCCTGAAAGCTACTTGTGGCATCGAAGACACGTGAAGCTTGTGAAGTAGATACCATAGCTTTATTGAATCATCTGGCAGATGGAGGATTAAAGGTATCTCCGGCTAAATTGCAATTTTGCAAGAAAGAGGTGCATTATCTTGGACACAATATTGAAAAAGGTCTGAGAAAAGTGACTGATGACAGGATCAAAATTATCAGAGGAATGAGAGCCCCAATGACCCAGAGAGAAGTGAGGATGTTTCTGGGGATGGTGGGTTATTGTCGTCAGTGGATAAGTAATTTCTCCCTGATAGCAAAGCCACTGATTAAATTGACTAAAAGTGAGGTGAGAGACCCATTGGAACTGAATGCAGAACAAATGGCAGCATTTGAAGAATTGAAGAGCAGAATGTGTGAAGCTCCTGCTTTGGGAATGCCAGACTATGAAAAGGAGTTTGAATTGTACTGTAGTGAGAGAAATGGATGTGCAATTTCAGTGTTAATCCAGAAACATGGACGGCTGAGAAGGCCAATTGCGTACTTCTCATCAACACTTGACCCAGTAGCTGTGGGTTTGCCAGGTTGCCTGAAAGCAGTAGCTGCTACATGCAGAAGCTTGGAACAGAGTGAGGGTATAATAATGGGATATCCTGTAAGGGTGTTCGTACCTCATGATGTGGCATTCCTTTTGACAAAAAGTAGAACTCAATATATGTCACACACTCGGCTGACTAAATATGAAAAAATCATTCTGGGAGCATCAAATGTGACCTTTGAGAGATGTGTAAATGTGAATCCAGCAACTCTGTTGCCAGATGCTGAAAATGTGAATGTGGGAGATGATGTTGATCATGATTGTTTGGATGTGCTTGATTACTGCACAAAACCCAGACCAGACATAAGAGATCTGCCACTACCTGAGAGTGATCATGTGTTGTTTGTGGATGGATCATGTCTGAGAACTGATGATGGTGTGCTAAGTGCAGCATATGCGGTGTGCAAGGTTTCAGAAGTTATGGAAGCTTCGCCTTTGAAAGGAGTTAGATCTGCTCAAGTAGCTGAATTGGTGGCATTGACGAAAGCTTGCAAGATTGGGAAGAATTTGAGAGTGACTGTGATGACTGATAGTCAGTATGGATTTGGAGTGGTTCATGATTTTGGCCAACTTTGGCTACAGAGAGGTTTCTTGACGTCGAGTGGAACTCTCATAAAGAATGCTGAAGTGATTGGGAAGTTGCTTGAGGCGATACAGCTGCCTAAAGAACTAGCAGTTGTAAAATGTGCTGCTCATGGACAAGGAGATGATTTTGTTACTCTTGGTAATCGTTTTGCAAATGACATAGCACAGTATTGTGCAAAGAACAATCATTCGATTAACCAGGGAAGAGAAAGGGAAATGTCTTTTTGTTCTGTGATGTTTACTAATGTCCTGGAAACATGGGATGAAGTGAAACAGTTGCAGGATGAAGCAGGTGATGAGGAAATGAGAGATTGGATCAAGGCAGGTTGTGCCCCAAGAGAGACAGATCATGTTTGGATCTATAGAGATGGAAGACCAGTCATGCCTAACTCGATGCTATCAACCATGGCAAGAATGTATCATGGCCAGGGACATCTGGGGAGGGACGCTATGATTAGGTCCTTTAAACAAACCTGGTACAATGCAAAGTTCAGGCTGATTGCAGAGAGCATCTGTCAAAGATGTTTGATTTGTCAGCAGTTCAATACTGGAAAGAAAACAGTGGTGAGCCTAGGAACAATAGGCAGAGAGGGAGGTCCTTTTACCAGAATGCAGATAGATTTCATTGAAATGCCCCAAGTGAATAGATTGAGGTATGTTCTAGTGGTAGTCTGTTTGTTCTCAAGATGGGTGGAGGCCTATCCGACTAGGAGAAATGATGGAATAACAGTGGCAAAGTTACTGTTAAGAGAGTTGATTCCTAGGTACGGGTTCCCAGTGACAATTGAGTCAGACAGAGGTGGACACTTTTACAATGAGCTCATGGGTTTAATTTGTGAAGCATTGAGCATACAGCAGAAGCTACATTGTGCATACAGACCAGAGGCTTCTGGTGTCGTTGAACAGATGAACGGCACAATCAAAAACCGAATTGGTAAGATGTGTTTAGCCACTGGAACGAAATGGCCTGATGTCTTGCCTCTAGTGCTGATGACTATTAGGTCTACTCCAGATAGAACCACAGGGTTGAGTCCACATGAAATATTGATGGGACGAGCGATGAGACATGCTTTCGTGCCAGTCAACAAGTTGATGACAATAACTGATGACATGATTTTGGATTACTGTAAAGGCCTGGCTGACGCAGTTCATTCTGTGTTTCACCAGGTTGGAGAAGACGCCACTACACTTGAAAAGAAGCAAGCCCATTATCTGAGTCCAGGGGACTGGGTGAGGATAAAAGTGCACAGGAGAAGAAATTGCTTGGTTCCAAGGTGGGGAAGGCCAAGACAAGTTATTCTGACTACGACAACTGCAGTAAAGTGTGCTGGTGTGAAAAACTGGGTTCATGCAAGTCATACTCTGAGAGTTCCGAATCCAAAGGATGGGACTGGTAAAGAGTATTTTGAAGAGTCAGATTCCAGTGATGATGCAGAGACTGAACCAGTGAGAAGAAAAAAGAATCCTGAAAGGGGGGAAGGAGAAAGAGAGTCAGGTGATTCTTTTTTCTTCCCGAGAGAGACTTCAAGAGAAATATTGAGAGCTTCAGAGGAGAGATCGGATTCTGTAGGAGTGCCTGAAGTTCCAACAAGCAGTGGAGAAGAAAGAGGAGAAAAGAGCAATTCCACAGAGACTACACCTGAGTCAGATGAAGAGATTGAAAATCCACTTGAGATTACTCCTGAAGAAGCAGGGTCAGAAGAAGATAGAGAGGGACAGATTGCGGAAGACCCCCGAGGAGGTGTAGGGAACATTCCTGATAAGCTAGGTGAAGGGACAAGTAGACAGCAAGAAGATTGCGTGACGGAGACCCGAGGAGGGACAGAAATAGGGAAATCTCAATCGGTGGAGAAAAAGTCTGTGGAGCAAAAGAAAATTGTTCATGAACCAGAGGCAAATGAAACAGAATCGGATGAAAGTGAGAATGAGAAATCAGAGGGTCGAGTTCTGAGAAAGAGAACTTGGATCGGAGAAAGAAATAATAAAGAAGTGAGACCAAAGAGGAGTGTAAGAGGAGATCTTTGGCCTAACAAGATAAAGAGACTGAGGTACAGACTGACACGAGCGAATTCATCGAAAGCTGAACAGGTGAACGAGGTGTCCAGTCAGAATCAATCAAAGGGTGATAAACAAAAGGTCTCAAAAGAACCAGAGGAGATCAAGAGAATAAGAAAGCCTAACCAGAAGTATAGGTCACCGGAATGGACGTACGTGGCACTGTCTGAAGAAGAAGAGGCAGAAAGTCAAGGAAATCCAGAGGGGACCTTACAAGAAGTGGTTGAGGAGGAGAAAACTATTGGAATCCTGAAAGTTATCTTGACTGACATTGGAGAAGAGTCAGATGCTCAGGATATTGAAGATCTGATACAATTTGATGTTGCTGAAGAAGAAGTGAAAATTGATGAAAATCCAAATTGAGTGAACTGAAGGAGTCACTTGGAGAAGAGTGAAAAGAAGAAAATCTAAAATTAGCTGTTTGAAATAATCTAGAGTTCTAGAAATTCAGTAGTGGAGTAGTAGAGGCTAAGTCAAAAGACACTGCCAGAGTAATAACATGGCTAACACAGAAAATAATCAAAGTAGATGTACCTTCTTGAAAAGATGGTGTAGAATGTGCTGCTGCTGTACAGGATTATTTATGCTATTATGGAGTGTACTTTCTTTACTAGTTACTTTTAGAGTTACAATAGACACTTTTGGAATACATACTGAGAATGTGACTAACATAGTGAGGAGTTCACAGAAAGTAGTTCCAACTAGAATTAGTAACATTTACATACATAAGGATAGGTCAATTAATGATGTTTCTAGTAATGTTTTTTCAAAGTTGTTGTACGAATACGTAAAGACAATGGAAGTAAGGGATTGCTACGTCTGTATGCATTTGCCTGCATCCGTTTCAGAAGGAGTTACTTATCACCATCTTCCAGCTACGTATGGGATTTCATGTAGTGTATTGAGTAGTGTTTTTTATTTGTTAGGGAAAATAGATTATGAGATGTCTAACAAAGATAACATTTTTGGGCAATTGCCTATGAATAGAAAGCTGAATCCAGCTAAAGAAGCTAACATTTTTGGTGAGATTTTTATTGAGACAGAAGAATTAACATTAGATTACATTTTTAGAAACAATTTAACTTGCAGTTTGAAAGAAGAAGAAAAGGCTTTCCTAGACATGGTAGAGAGAAGGAGAGTGAGCATGCATGAAAAGGCAGGGAAATATAAAATGAGTGAGACAATATGGGATATTGAGATGGGAAAGGAGTTGAAGAATGGGGCCAGTCCAACTTTGGCTTTAGATGCACCACAGAAGGGTAAACTATACATTACCAGAAGAAAATCCCAATATGATAATTATTTTGTTGGGACTAGTGTGTGTCATGATACATACTTTGTTGCAACAGGATGGGGATTCAAGGGAGGTGAAGATCCAGTTTTCCCGGGAGTGTATTATATTTGTGGGAATAAGGCTTATTACAGGTTGCCTGACCATTGGTATGGCACGTATTATGTTGGCCTGGTCTTTCCAAAGATTTTCCATATAGATAAAATAGAAGATGCAGAACAGATTAATTTACTAACACGCTTTAAAAGAGAAACTTGGTCAGAAATTGTAGGTGATATTTTTGGAGCTTTAATTCCAGCAGTGGGAATTTCTTTAAATGCATATGGAATTCGGAAACTGTCAACAGTGGTGGATCGCTTATCGACAAGCACCGCGGGAGGGTTTCTTTTGGTAGATACGGAGATGGTTGCCTTACGCGCCATGTCTATGCAAAATCGACTTGCCCTTGATATTCTATTGGCCAAAGAGGGTGGAGTCTGTGGAATGCTGAAAGTTCAACATTGTTGTACTTACATTCCTGACGAAAGCAGAGATCTAAAGGTCTATATCAAAAATATTACTGATTTGCATGAAGAATTAGTACCACTGGAAGCTGAAAGTATCTGGACTAAATTGGCTAATAAGATAGTAGCTGTTAAGAACTTTATTGCTAAGATAGGTAGTACCATAATTGGTAAGATATTATTTCCTTTGACATGTATAATTGTTGCTTTATTGATACTAAGATTAGGGTGTTTGTGTTGTAAAAACAGGGGAGGGAAAAAGAAAATAATAAGACAGAATACTGAAAAGAAACAAAAGAGGTCAAAGAGAGACCCACAAGAAATTGAATTAGAGAAATTTAGGGAGAGTGTGTACTTAGAATCGAGAGAAGAGGATGAAAGAGAGACTGGTGTGTAACATGTTCATGTTGTTCAAAAAGACATTTGAATTTCTCCTAAGAAATGGGACAAATTTTTTTTTTGTGTTGGTTTTTTGTGGTGATAATATATCACCAAAGGGGGGATTGCTGGAGAAGGGTTTTTTATTGAAATTTAAACTCCAGTTTATGTTTATATGTCATAATTAAAATTACTGATAATTATTAAATATTAATTTTGTTGAAGTTTCTGATTAATCAACTTTACTAATGAAAGAATTACACTTGGGAATGCATTTATGTTGCCTTATTAATACGTGAATTAAGTTGGTGAGCAGATTAATTAAATATGTGTGGCTAAAGTGCTATTTGTAATGTGTTTGCGCTTTAAAATAACGTGCTCTAATGCTTCCTTGTGTTGCAGATGGCTAGATAATTACATACACATAAGGGTATTAGTGGCAATTAACACTGTATAATCATTACGATGTGGTAACGCTGTTTTGTGTTTCTTTTAATTAAGATGGTCCGTTTTGGCCTAATCAAAGATGGCCGATATTTACAGCCTGCATTTGAGTAGATGAAATACGAAGAGAGGCCTCTCTGAATATGGTTGGAAACCACCTGACCTCGGCCTCTGACTGTATTAAAAGTTTCCGTGAGGACAGCAGCTCCGGGCTTGCTGCCAGTTGCCCTTGGAGAAGAATAAAGCCACAATGAACTCTGATAAACTTGCGGTGGCTTCACTATCATTCCGAGGAAGAGCATTCATGGATGTAACATTTTTTAGTTTGTGCTTCCTTCTTCCGTGTTTTTATTTTTGAGATTTTCGAGAGCGGAGGTTTTCTAAATGTTGCGAGTCAACATCCTTTCTTGCTAGCTCTGCTCAATGTCTCAACGGACGTTTAAAGTTTGTTTGTAACTTTCTATATGTAAGTTTTAGTATAAATACTGTTAGACTAGAGAGGGTCTAAGGCCACTTCTTCCCGAACCTATGCTCGAGAGGATCGACGCTGATTGAGAGGACGGCGACTCGGGAGACTTTACTGAGAGACCTGTCCGGACCCTTTTACAACATTTAGCTAGAATAGGTAACTATGACAATAATGATTTTGCTATTGATTGACTTTCATTTGAACTAATTTAGATAAAATAACCTTTTGTTTGAATCACAGTGTCGGGTGGTTATTTCTTTGTCATTTATTGAATTTCCAAATGTGTACTCAATGTTTAAAATCATGACTCAAGACAGATCTATTAGGTCGCATTGACCTCGGTTTAGATGCAGATTGTTTAGGATTTCTCTCGTATATTCAGTGTGGATAGAGTAATAGAATGAATGTTAGTGTGATGGGCCCTAGCGTATGATGAGTGTATGTGCGTATGACTGTGGAATTACTCTGTCCGTGGAAGTAGGGAGAATTTATATGCTCCGATCTGCAGCACCCTCACCCTGGCGAATTCGGTAAAATCTCTAGGTATCAACCTAGACCCAAAACTGGACATGAAAAAACACATTACAAGATCCGCCAAAAGTGCTTTTCTCAACCTGAAACTACTGTACAAAATAAAACCCTTCCTCCCGCCCAAAGATCTTCAGCAAGCCACCCAAGCACTGGTGCTCTCCAGAATTGACTATGGGATTGCAGCCCTGACTGGGACAGCAAAATCACACCTCGCCCCCCTGAAAACAACCTTCAATGCTGCAGCCAGAATGGTCACCGGAACTAAGAAATTCGACCACATCTCTCCTGCACTCAGGGAACTTAAATGGCTCCCAATTGAACTGCGAGCCAGCTTTAGAACAGCCTGCCTCACGCACAAAGCCCTGCACACAGGCACACCGTAATACTTGGCCGCCAAACACAAAAGGGCCGGCCAGTCCAGGAACCTTAGGAGCGCCCACAATCTGCCACTCATCCCACTGAAAACTCGTAAGCAAAAAATCGCAGCCAAATCATTCGCAGGAAACGCCACAAAAATCTGGAACTCCACCCCCCCACATCAGAACGATCCCCTTGTTTCCAAAATTCAAGAACCTGCTCAAAGTCCTCTTCCTCGACCGCTCTCGAGCGAACCGATAAGAGCCAAGGAAGCCGGCTCTCCATCTTACCGTAATTTTGTGACTGTTAACACTGACTCGGATCTAGTAAACTTCTTGGTCACCCGTCCTGTTTGAACAAAGAAACCTTTTGGATGCTCGTCTTGTTTGATCGGCTCCCTTCACGCCCTTTTGCTCGTTCGCTCCTTTGTCCGATCTATACCCGGCTCGAACCCTCATGTTCTTCCATACTATCTGTACTGTATACTTGCACATAATTGTACATGCTGTGAAGCCCTCTGATACCCTTCGGGTCCAGCTAGCACTATATAAAACTCCTAAAATAAAAAATTTAAAATAAATGCAGGATCACATAAGTATTGCCATCAAAGGAGCAAGTTATCAGATGAGCATTTTAAGGAAACTAAAACTCTTCCACCCCCGGATGACCTTAAATCTTCAGCCCAAGCTCTCATTTTGTCTATGCTGGATTATGGAAGTGCTACACTTTGTGGCTTGCCTAGATACAAGTTGGCCCCTCTAAGGGCCTCTCTGAACTCTGTGGCCAGACTCGTCACCGGAAAAAAAGGAACAGGCACATCTCCCTGGATCTGAAAGGTCTGAACTGGCTCACTGATGAGGCAAGAATATCACAAAATAATTGCGTGCATCACTCATAAATCCTTACATTTCAATACTCCTAAGTATTTGGCACAAAAGCTAGAATTATCAGGGGACGCACTCATCGCCTGTTGTGACCACTTGCTGGGGGACTTCAACATCCAGGATCCTTTGCTCTCCCAAGTGAGAGGAGAGACGCTGCATCCTCGTGCTTTATAAGCGCCCACGACCCCTGCAGTGCGGGACGTGCTCATCGCCTGCTGTGACCACTTGCTGAGGTCTTCAACATCCAGGATCCTTTGCTCTCCCAGGAAGGAGGAGCGATGCTGCATCTTCGCGCTTTATAAGCGCCCACAACCCCCACAATGCGGCACGTTCGCGGGCAAAGCCCGGGCCAAGGGCGGTCACGTCCTTGCTCATCATTGGCAGGAAGAGGCAGGGCAGGGCCACCCCTCTTTCATTTTGTTCCTGGATTGTGTCGCAGACTGCCATCAGTCCATTGAGGTAGTGTGTGATCTATTTATGATATATGTGGAGCCCCTGTATAGCGCAAGACGTTAAAAAACCTTACCTGGAATGTCCTGTTTGGGCGTACACTCTACCAACCTACTAACATAATTAGGAACGTGGTTTTAACAATTGATTGTGCTCTGGGTATTAGATATGTTTTTTTGGCTACTGCTATTGATTGGATATTAACACCCTACATAGGATAAAACATGGGTAAATGAAAATCAATGGAGGGAACAGGGGGAGGGAATGGTGCTAATGGTGGGGTAGGCAAGGGGAAAAAGGCAAGGAAATCACATAATCACGCAGGTAGCAACTACGTGTTGGATAGAATTGACACCCTCATTAGTGAATGTGAAGACATCTTAGAAGCGGAACCTCTAGTGCCAGTCCCCTCCCAAATCTACTAGCCCTCTCCGTCCATCTACCATCCCAGCAATGTTCCACAAGCCCTCCTGAAAGGGGGTCCCAACACTTAGCAAAGATACATTATCGGAGTCAATGGCAGCACAGGTGAGGGATTCTCATTCTTTAAACCCCTCCTATTGCATTGCTGAGTGTCAACCCGGCCCTTCTATCTCTTGCACAAATAGGTTTTCACCACTGGCGGACATGCCTGATACCCATAGGGTTGACTCATCCCAGCCATCTCGTACGCCTTCCACAGAGCCTAACGAAGAGCGTATTTCACCATCACAGGACACATTCCATCTTGTCAATACACTCAGGTCTGAGATCGGCACCATGAGACACATGATTGAAGAATTCATTGCCCTGGTTAAATCTTTACTCCCAAAGGTTCTATCCTGTCAGCAGCATGCAAACCCCTTGTCTGAATGCTGCCCACAATCGCACTTGGCACGCATGCCGATCACTAAGGAAAGGGGTACATCAGACTGTGGGTCTTCTACATCCCTCTTATGAACCCCCAAGCATACTCCATTAACTTTTAAGACCATTCACCGGGACATCCCCAAAACTAACACATCAAAAGATTATAACTTAGCTGCTGCCCAGGCCCCCACAAATCATGCCACATCTTTTAGCCTATCATTGGCAACGTGCTCCCCTGAGAAAGCCCAACAACAGCCGAACCATCTAGCTACCCCGTCTCATCCGTTAAATGTTTTTACGGTTAATGTCCCCAAGCTTGGCCCAAAGAGCCGCCCTGAAAACGAAGACTCTCTAACCAACAAAGCCATCCACTGGATCCGCCATGTCAGGAGCTGCCGCTCAGTAATACAAGACAACATCACCAGAGCCCGGAGATGTACGTCCCCCGCCCAACCCCTGGACTGTATTGAGCTTACCATGACCAGGGCCGGAATGACTGAAAATCCCCTTGCACTAGAGTATCGTACCTGCTCCCCGGATACTTCATCTATACAGTTCAGATGGTTTCCAACAGTCACTGAGGGCAGGCCACCTGCGATCCAAGCATCCGCCACTCCAATGGGAGGGACCTCCCTGGAAGCTATAAACTGACTACACTGAAATCTCCTTCTGTACCAGGAACAATACCCTATCCCTCAAAACACCAAACATGGCCCGCATAACATTCTAGCCCCATGCACTGATCTTGAGCCACTGGCAGACAGCCTGGGGGCAAAGGGTCCAAGTAGCCCCCTTGTCAATACTCAGAGGGCCCAGGAGGTGGAACCTCTTGCACCCACACACCCGCTGGTACTGCCCCATGCTTCGCCTCAGCCTCACACCACCAGCTGAAGATAATATCTTGGAATGTGGCAGGGTTAAATAGCAAATTGTCAATCCCACATTGGAGCGAACTGATAGAGGCCTTTGATATCTGCATATTCCAAGAAACCTAGAGTTTGGTTTCATTATACAAATCAGGTTATACTTGTTTTTGTTCGCCAGCTATCACCATGGGGGGGGGCACCCTTCAGGGGGTCTGATAGTCTGGGTGAACATCGCCTTGGGCCGCCAAACTATCTTGCAACAAAGTTCAAGTCCTGATATCTTGAGGTTCACTATCAAGGGACCCGGGGGGAGGGGGGCCCTGTTGATTTGTTTAATGTCTATATTAGGGAGACCAGGGGGGCAGACCATAGCCTATTGTCACGACTCTGGAAGAAACCCTAGCTAGCTGCTCACCCAATTGCAGAGTCGTGGTTGCAGGAGACTTCAACTGCACTTTCGTACAGAGGATGTGCTGGGGGTGGAGGATGACAACAGAAAATGGGCAGTTCCCTCCCCCCCACCCCTTAACTTACCACCCGTCAAAAGATGGACTCCGTTAGCAATTCTGCTCAATGCACTTACCATGGAGTTCGGTTTGAGGGCAACCAACGGCAGAACTCCATCAGACACTCAGGAGGCAAATACCTATAACAGAGTTAGCTGCCCGTCACGCATTGATTACATCCTATTAGATGTAAGGCTCTGGGGAAATATGATAGACATGTTTGTGGGCACTACCACCGATAGTGACCACATCCCCCTTTGTGCTAACATGAAGACCCCGTGGGCTGTCCCTAGCTATCTCTAGAGCACTCAAATGCTCACTTCTACTAAAGAGGTTGTTCCTTCAAACTGCAAAAGATTCTTAAAATGGTGCAAGGTCTCTTACAAGAATCAAAAAATGCTGGTATCCGGCACGTTTTGACCACAAATACATTGGAGCTTCAGACCGCAGCCATAGATTTAGGGGGGCTGGTAGATATCCCTTTTATTCATTCACGCACAATGGAACAACTGAGCTCATACTTCCAAGCACCCAGCAAGAGTAGCAAATCAGGTGACCCTCCTAAAAGTTCGCACTCATGGTACATGAAAGATTGTAGGTAAAAAAGGCAGGCCCTAGCTTTAGCGATTAGAAATAGGAATTGCCCTGCAATTAAGATAGCTAGAAAGAACTATAGAGCAGCTTTGCATCAAGCAAAGATGAAGTGAGGCGAAGCGCACTGGCAGGATTGAAGGCCGCAAGCCTGGCTAAGGTTACCAATTTATTTTGGACCCTAGTCAGCCGGGGCAATAAGGATTCAGCCCTACTTCCTAATTATATCGAGAGCCAAGACTGGCATGATCACTTTGGGAAGCTCTACTCTGGAGATTATACCTCTGGAGGGGGTTTGCAACCCCGTAGATTCCTTCTGTGCTGGCAATGTTAGCGAGCCCTTTTCTTTGGCTGAAATAGAAGCCGCGCTAAGGAAGATAGTTCCTGCCAAAGCCCCTGGACCAGACCGTCTGCCTGCAGATTTATTCCTCGCAGACATTACAAATTGGGCACGTTATATTCGGCTACTCATCAATGCCATTGCCAGTGGCTGCCCAGTACCAGAATCCTGGAAGGGTGCAGAGGTGGTCCCGATCTATAAAAGGGTGCCAGAGAGGACCCCTCAAATTACAGACCAATTAGTCTGATTGATGCAATACAGAAGATATTTGGCAGAGTCCTGATACAGAGGATCCAATCCTGAGCAGAGTATGAAGATGTCCTCTTTCAATACCAGGCAGGCTTTAGGGCCAGCATTTGAACGGTCGACCAAGTATTTAGGCTGCTCCTTATATATTGGAAAGTCGTTGTGATTGCAAGGGCAGCCTTAATATGGCATTTATTGATTTAAAGACTGCATTTGACCTGGAACCCAGGAATAAGTTGTGGCAGGTGCTGGGAGACATGGGTATCCCTCCCCTAATCCTCAATTTACTGGTCCGGCTTCATGAGGGCAACTACGCACAGGAGAGATGGGGGACACAAGGCCAGCTGACGGAACAGATCCCCGTCATTAGGGGAGTCCGCCAGAGCTGTGTTATGGCTCCCACCCTGTTCTCCTTATACGTGAATGGGGTAGTCAGCATTTTACAAGAAGAGCCAGCTGATGCTCCAGCCCTTGTGGGTGACAAGGTACCGACTCTTCTTTTTGCTGATGATTCCCTGCTGGTGTCTAAGACCCAGGCAGGGTTACAAAAATTACTGGACAGATTCCAATCTTTCTGTGACTCTTGGGGGTTGGTCATCAATTCCTCAAAAACTAAGTTCATGACATTCAACCCCTATAAACCATTTAGAAACAACCTTATGCTGGATGGGACCCATTTGGAGAGAGTCTGTACATTTGACTATCTTGGTATTCGACTTTCAGACAAAATGCCATTGAGGCCCCACTTAGCTAAGATGCTTATCATCCATAAACGTGTGGTTGGGGTACTAGGTAAAGAACATAGCTCTTCCCAAAGCAGGCCGGTTGCCCCGGTCCGCACGGTTTATGATGCTAAAGCAGTCAGCTCAGCCCTTTAGAGAGCCGAACTATGGGGGTTTGATAATGTAGAAGATATCTGTTTGATCTGAGCATAAGTTTTTGAGGTACCTGGTGATGCTTCCCCGTAACGTCCCATTAACACCTCTAATGTGCGATCTGGGCAGGCGGTCGTTTAGAGACATTGCTAAGCTGCGCCCATTGCTTTTTTGGGCCCGCATAAGGCGGACCCTTGAACTTTATAAAAACGCCACAGCACTAACTGAGGTGATGAGCTTAGATGCTGACCATAGAGTCAGCTGGATAACAAATGTCAGGAAAACACCGACAGCCCTGGGCCTAAAAAAATCCTGGGACAGCCATAATCCCCCTAGCAAAGCGGACCTAAAACAAGTCTACTGGGACTGGATAGACAGCCAGGCACTTAGCCAGCCAAATGTGGGAAGAATAACAGAAGAATTCTATCATCATAAGCAGAGCAGAAGCCTTGCGCCATATAAGAGCATAATACAGGTACCAGGAGACAGAGGGCTGTTTATTCAGTTTAGGCTTGGTACGCTTCCCGTTCATGCTCTAACCGCAAAATGACGCTTTCCCAAATAGACAACAGAAGACTGTCCCTGCTGCAGAGCCCCTTTGGAGTGCGTTGCCCATGTTTTGTTTGCTTGCCCAGTGTATAAAGCAGCAAGGTCTAAATGGCTAAAACCAATATGCAGACAACTGGGCACGCTTAACCATTGGGTTGCTCTGCGCATTCTGAAGTCTGATGTAAAAGCCCTCTCTGTTCGTGGGATGGCTAAGTTCCTTAGTCATGCTTGGGTGGTTAGGCAAAAAGCCTTGCGTGGGGCGGTCAAATATTATATTTCAGGTGCTAAAGAGAAATCGTAACCCACAAGTGGCAGTGGAGAGCCCCCCACTATCCACGAGAAGGGGTAAGAGAGGTGAGGGTGAGGATACCTCCTACCAATTTGAACTCCACTCACAATAGTGTATCCGAACCCCAATGTGGCTCCTAAAGCCTTCTCAACTCCTTATGGTGGCATATACTGCAAAAAAGGGGAAAGGAAAAACTTCCTTTTGTTATTTAACCCTGAAAAACCCTACTGGTGTCATGCATCATCATCGGGTTAACCCTGACTCCTAAAGGTCAGGGTGGGCTCAACCTTAGTTCAGGGAGCTCTTAGGAGATGTAGGCCAGGGGGACTTAAAGATACAAATCCTACTACACCCCCCAGGTATCCCTTTATTAATGGGGATGTAGTGGATGTTAAAAAGATGATAAAAATGGGACTTTTGCGAGGCTATGCCCTTAAGACCCTAAACAACTGCCAACATGTTTCAGCCCAAAGGTTTGTGGCCAAAAATGGTCCTGGGCTTTCATCAGGGCACAATGCAATTCCCTCCCTGGTGTAGACCAAAAACAATTTTTTCTGACCTATATATTGGTTTTGAAGGTGCAGAAAGCTGCAACCTTTGTGACAATAGTGACAGTAAAAATAATCACAGTGGGGAGAATACTTATCTCCCTTCTTCCATTAACGAAAAATTCCGCCTGTGAGGAGAAAAGGACAAAAAAAATATTGTATTACAATAGCAATCCTAAAGTGCAACTGTACACATCATGCATGAATGCACATTTCCTTTTCATGCATGGTCTATGTTTAAGTGACCATAGAATGGAGAGCCTTAATGAATCAATCATTCCAAGCCTGCCATTTGGCAGTGTGTGTATTAACATAATGTACATTTTGTGCTTTAAAGTGAAATTCGCCTATTCCAGGTGCACCACACGCGCTTAAAAAACAAACAAACAGTGTCACAATTCATATGCATCAAAATAGTGGTATCACATATGCAAAAGTTGTTATTCGTGATATCGGTATTCCTTTTCCGGTCATATGTGCCTCATTCCTTGTCAATACACACTCACTCGACAGTATTTGTTTGTATATCATTCGTGCCTCTTTTTTTGCAATCACACTTTCAATCATCCTTACCCAATTAGAGGGGAATGCAAGTATCAACGGGGTCATGATGGGCTAGCCTGGTAGTCAAACGCTATTCAGAGGAAATAAGAATAGAAGTAGAATACTCCTGCGTTAGGGCTCAAATAGTAACTAAACTCCAGAGTACCTCCATCGTTGTTTCAAGCATGTCCGACTTACTGCTCCAAAGGTCCTGCCCAGCGGTTAACCTATTCGGTATCTGTGCTCCCCGGCTCTCGCGTCGTATTGACTGACGAGCACATCTTTATGCGGGTGATTCGCTCCGCTTTGCCGCCGGCCTGGGGGTGGAGCGTGGGGGCAGGGTTCTTCTGGTACCCGTCACCTCCGGTGCACTACCGGAAGTCAGAGAGATGGAACCCTCATTGACTCATGGGAACTGTAGTTCTCCTATGGACCGCTGTAGTTTTCACACGTCAATGTTACTCAGGCTTTCTATATTTAAGGATTTTGCGGAAGCTAATGGCAGTACACCCTGTTTGGATTGATATAAAGAAACCAAGGTTTAAAATGGAAGTTGGGGCAATCATATGTATGTCATAAAAATTGTTTGAAAAAACGAGTAACTCTACTCCTCCTTTGGAGATGAATCGCTAATCATACCCATCCTAGGCCATTGGTCGACGGTGATGTGATGGGCCATATGGAGATATTTGCCATATACATTTAGATTCAATGATTGCAGATAGTGATGGAACTTTCAGGGACAAAACTCTGCATCTGTATAATGTTCGGCAGTGGTAATGTCTATAACTTACACTGGGGCATACAAATATTTCTTCTCTATACATAATGATGCAACAATTGCAGATGATGAACAGTACTTTACATCTGTGTAATGTTTGCAATTTGCACCGAGGCATACACACAGGATGTATGGGGAAATGCTTCTGTGTTTGCCCCATGTCAAATGTTCCAATGGAGACCTCATTTGTAGGTGTTTCTATGGGGCGATCAGTCGAAAAATATGTAATTTCAAATTTGGTTTTTATCTTAAGATAAATTGTCTAAGACTTAGAAGAGTGCATGTATGTAAACAGATTTAGTTGTTTGTCACCGTTTTTAATTTCTATTCAGTGTATTCCATGGGATAGTCATTTAGTCCTTGGTTGTCCGTGCCCATTCCATTTACCTAACGTTGTTCTCACTCAAGGAGTCTTTTAGTGATGTTCGGACCTTCCTTTACTTTCTCAATCACCGTCCATCCATTCAAGGTCTTTGTCATTGTGTTTATTTTCCAAGTAATGTGCCATCAAACTTGTGGCGGTGATTGCTCTCCTGATTGTGCTTCTATGTTCCCCTATTTGGAGCTTCACTTTCCGTGATGTCATTCCGACATATTTTAACCCGCATGGGCAGATGATCAAGTAAACAACATTAGTTGTGTTGCAATTGGTGTGGTTTCGTTGTTCCCACTCTGATCGCATGCCCAAGTCAATGCTTCTAGTGTGTCTGGTGAAGGGGCATACTGCACAATTTCCGCAGGGGAAGTGGCCCTGAACCGGTGGTTGGTTCCATATGGTCATCTGAGTGTCCTGTGCTGGTTCCCAGCTGTCTGTGTGGACCAGCATGTTTCTTATACTTTTGTGTCTCCTGAATGAGAACATGGGTTTCTGAAACGTTAATTTGTTGGACGTAAGAATTTCGCCAGTTGTTCTTTGTTTTTTTTAATGTTATTGGAGGATGAATTGTGTGTAGTAACACAAATAAGTGCTGTATTTTCTTCCCTTGTGTTTGTTTGCAGCAGTACTTCTCGTGGAGTGTTACGTGATATTTTTTTAGCTTGTTCAATCACCCTTCTAGGGTATCCCTTCTCTTCCAGTTTGGTTGTGAGTATTTTGGCCTCTTCATTATAATTCTGGTCTGGGTTAAAATATGTCGGAATGACATCACGGAAAGTGAAGCTCCGAATAGGGGAACACAGAAGCACAATCAGGAGAGCAATCACCGCCACAAGATTGACGGCACATTACTTGGAAAATAAACACGACAAAGACCTTGAGTGGACATTGGGTAAATAGATTGGGCACTGACAACCAAGGACTAAATGGCTCTATCCCATGGAATACACTGAATAGAAATTAAATACTGTGACAAACAACTAAATCTGTATACGTACATGCGTTCTTCTGTCTTAGGAAATTTATCTTATGATAAAAACCAAATTTGAAATTACATATTTTAGACTGATCGTCCCATAGAAACTCCTACAAATGAGGTCTCCATTGGAACATTTGTCATAGGGCCAACACAGAGGCATTTTCTCCTACATCCTGTTTGTATGCCTCGGTGCAGATTGCAAATATTACACAGATGTAAAGTACTGTTCATCACCTACAATTGTTGCATCATTATGTATAGAGAAGAAATATTTGTATGCCCCGGTGTAAATTATAGACATTACCACTGCCAAACATAATACAGATGCATAGTATTGTCCCTCAAAGTTCCATCACCATCTGTAATCATTGCATCTAAATGAATATGGCAAATATCCCCATATGGCCCATCACATCACCGTCAACCAATGGCCTAGAATGGGTATGATTAGCGATTCATCTCCAAATGAGGGGTAGAGCTATTTGTTTTTTTAAACAATGTTTATGACATATATATGATTGCCTCAACTTCCATTTTTAACCTTGGTTTCTTTACATCAATCCAAACAGGTTGTACTGACATTAGCTTCCGCAAAATAGAATATAGAAACCCTGAGTAACATTGACGCGTGGAAACTATGGCGGTCCATAGGAGAACTACAATTCCCATGAGTCAATTAGGGTTCCATCTCCCTGACTTTGGGTAGCGCACCGGAGGTCACGCATACCAGAAGCGCCCTGCCCCCACGCTCCACCCCCAGGCCGGTGGCAATGCCGAGTGAATCATCTGCATAAAGATGTGCTCGTCAGTAAATATGAAGCGAGAGCCGGGGAGCACAGATACCGAATAGGTTAACCGCTGGGCAGGACTTTCGGAGTAGTTATTCGGACATGTTTGAAATGACAATAGAGTATTCTACTTCTATTTTTATTTGAATTGTGACACAGGTTGTTTGTTTTTTAAGCGCGTGTGGTGCAACTGAAATAGGCAAATTTCACTTTAAAGCACAAAATGTATGTTATTGTTAATATGCACACTGCCAAATGGGCAGGCTTGGAATGATAGATTCATTAAGGTTCTGCATTCTGTGGTCACATAAACATAGACCATGCATGAAAAGGACATGTGCATCCATGCATGATGGGTATAGTTGCACTTTAGGATTGCTATTGTAATGCAATATGTTTTTTGTCCTTTTCTCTTTTTTCCTTACAGGCGGACTTTTTCATTAATGGAAGAAGGGAGATAAGTATTCTCCCCACTGTGATTGTTTTTACTGTCACTATTGTCCCAAGGTTGCAGCTTTCTGCACCTTCAAAACTAATATATAGGTCAGAAAATATTGTTTTTTGGTCTACACCAGGGAGGGAATTGAATTGTGCCCTGATGAAAGTCCAGGACCATTTTTGTCCACAAACCTTTGGGCTGAAACATGTTGGCAGTTTTTTAGGGTCTTAGGGCCATAACCTCGCAAAAGTCCCATTTTTATTATCTTTTTAACATCCGCTACATCCCCATTAATAAAGGGATACCTGGGGAGTGTAGTAGGATTTTTATCTTTAAGTCCCCCTGGCCTACATCTCCTTAGAGCTCCCTGAAATACGGTTGAGCCAACCCTGACCTTTAGGAGTCAGGGTGAACTCGGTGATGAAGCATGACACCAATAGGGTGTGTGAGGGTTAAATAACAAAAGGAAGATTTTCCTTTCCGCTTTTTTTGCGGTATATGCCACCATAAGGAGTTGAGAAGACTTTAGGAGCCACATTGGGGCTAAAGAGAAATCGCCTCAGCCAAAGATGACTGCCTATACATTGTAAAAACCCCACTTTATGCACCAGCACTTTATACAACCTTATCTGCCCCCCGAAGCAGGGCTCAAATAAGTCTTTCTCCCGGGTGTACACGACCGGCTCCACGCTCTGCTTTTCTCGTGAGATCCCGATTGGGTTGGACTGATGATTGTATTTTTTTTAACTTTTCTTATTGAAATTATTTATGATCTTCTCAATGAATTTTAACATTTTTATTGTATAGCTTTTTGATAACTGTTTTATCTTCTGGGATGTAATAATATAATTATATGCTCCAGTCAAACCCCCTCTTTGGACTATTCAAGGCAAACTTGTTATTTGCATCCTTTTTTACTTCTTTTTAAAATGTTGCTTGATGCTTTTATGATACCAGTTATCAAAATAAAGCAAAATGATGATGATGAAGAATAATCAGTGCCATCTCTCTGCTGCTGAAACCTCAGATTTTCTACAGAAGAAAACGTTCAACAGAGCCTTTGTGGGTATGGCCCAAAAGTTTGGAACTCTCTGCCTCCAGAAATCCACCTGATTTCGTCTACCGCCTCCTTAAAAAAAGAAGTCGAAACACTACAGATGAACACATTTTTGCCTTAAGATCACTCCTTTTGTCCCTTGATCTTCTCCGTGATTATCTTAATTTGTTGATCATGATTATTATATTGCTGACTTACTATGGAGGTATGGTTTATCATCTGGTTAATCTTCTTTGTTTGCACCCCTCTTGTATATGTGACTGTTTGATCTTGTCTCTTACTTCTCAATCTTGTAAAGCGCTCCGATACCCTCATGAGTCATGGTTGCACTATATAAAACTTTGTAAATAAAATATCAATAAATAAAAAAACTGCATCTCCTTCCCTGACGCGCATCTGCTATAATCACAGCCCTAGAACCGCTCTGCATTTGAGCATCTGGCTCGTCACTGACTTGATCATAGGTGCAGTCTGTACCTATGATTTTAGTGGGGGCTTGAGCCCTGGATTGGGAGAACTGTAGCAACGTCTGTGGAGTCGGTCCACAATCGAGGACCGCCATTTTCTCCTGCATCCTAAGGAGGACTCAAGCCCCCTACTAAAGTCAAGGTAAAGACTGCACCTATGACCACGTCAGCGATGAGCTACTGTGCTCACTGACAAAGAGGGTAAGTAAATGTACTTACCCTCTCCGATACGAAGGTACTCTGAAAATAAAAAGACCACCTCTCACACCACGGGCCTGAAGAAGGCAACCTGACTCGTAAGAGCAACTCTTAGGCCAAAACATGTCGACCCCTCATCAATTGCTGTGGACCAGTCACTAATCCACTCCGATGCCACCATTTCTTTTAATCATATCCCTATCCTGACTAATTAAAAAGTCTCTAAAAAGGATTAGGAGAAATTCTTAATCACTAGCCACTTTCCACAACTGCGAACCACCCAGACAGCCTCCCTCCTGGCAGAGGTTGGTTAATCAATTGGAAAACTGAACCCTCAAATGATTACGACCCGATCATGACACTATCCTCCTTACCACACGAGCAGATAAGAAAATTTATACTGCGCACTGTAAAAGCTTGGTTGAGGGTCTCCGATACAACATATTTGAGACTCTGGCTCATTGATACTAGTGAGTAATTCCGCTATGTTTGTGAATCTATTAATATTGGAAGCTGAATTAATCTCTGCTTCTCTCTCCCTTACACTGATCTGGACATGTGATCACAGACTCTTTCTTGGTCAACCAGTGAGGATAGTATATAACATTAGGAGCTATGATAATATGATGAGCATAGAGTACCAATTAACCATTTTGTTTTTAATAAACATGTTGTATTCTTTTATGTATTTTTTTTTGCACCTGTTGAGAATATTGCATAGAGTCATTTAATCAGAGTTGCATCTCCACTTGAATAGACTTTGCAAATAAGTTTATACTCTATATATCCCATGATGCTCTCAGGTAGCAAGATACTTGGCTGAAGGATCCTGTCTCACCTGACGTTTTTCCTACTGTTTAGGGTTAGTAGTATTATTTTATTACCTCCATCTTGAATCAACACGCATGGTGTGTTTGATGTACGGCAAATGCTTCTGATATGAATAATATTCTCTCTTCTCAGGTCTAGAGGCTGTCTGATCATTTCAGGGAAAACCTGTAACTGAAAAGAAATAGCCCACAGCCTTTTCTTTGACCATTGTATCTCATATTACAATACAAAAAGTGGACCGAATATTATGATACTTGAAACATACCTCGTTGGCAATAAAATCATGAAGGTTGCTCTCAGTTAGTATACTAAAATCTGGGCGTTATTTTTCTATAAAGGTCAATAAAAAAGTCAGCACATGTCTGTATTTGCTATCTCGGAAACTAAAACAACAGAAAACATAAATTAGCTTAAAAGCACCTATACTGAGAGTGGAAAATTGCTTGCAAGGCTCATGCCTCACAAAAGAAGTGGAATGTTCTGAATCAGCCTTTGAAGTAACCAAACGGCTACACGTACGAATTCCAATTACAAAATTATTTTAAAAATATAAAATAAAATATGAACAGAAAACAGTCTAGAGTTATATTGTCTGAACTAATTCCGATTTTGTACCAAAGCCCCAAAAAATCACATTTTTCGTACTGAATATATATTCACGGGAATGTGCACCACTCCTTCTTTAGTTACCAGAGTTTCAAAAACAATTTTGCAGCCTCCTTTTTACAAGACATCTGATTTATTGACCAGTAATGCATTTTCCACAGTTTAGTCCACCAAATATTTCAAAGCACATATCTTAACTGAGAATTATTGCTCTCTGCTCTTGGTGCTAACAGCAGGAAAGTATCTTGCATGCACAAAGTGTGTCAAAATGTTATGTGTCACTATGGCACATTTCTGGGATCTGAAAGACATATGGCAGGAAAAATGTGTGCCGGACTCATTAATTTTAGTTTTGTCTGTATCAATGATCGCTGATATTTTAAATGTATTTATAAATCCAACTGCCTTTGGCTCAGACTTCATACTCAGGTCACTTAGCAATAAACTGGAATACAGTAATGATGGTAGTTGTGTTAACATATGATTACCATTACAACCACCGGTGCAAAATGAAAGGAGCACATTAAAAATACATCTTCTGTTAATGCAGAGTATTTAGGAGTGTGGCGGGGAGAGGGGGGGGGCTCAGGATCCACCCACATACTAGTTTCCCTAAGAAGAGGATTTGATTGAGCAGACGTTGTGGGCATCCACTAAAAAGTGTGTGTAGTGCACTTATGTGCTTTGGCACAGCTTATACTCAATACAGTGGGATTGAGTTGGTTATGGTGGCAAATGTCATGGCTATATGCCTGATCTGTTTATAATAAAATGTTAGGAAAAAGGCAGCAGGCTTTGAGTATTCATTGTGAAAAGCATATGATAAAGTCAATAGGCAACGGTTTTGGTGTTGGTTACCCACTGTGACAAATTGTGGGTGTAGAAGATTTGCATTGTGAGAATACTTGTTAAATCCTCTTAGGAGAGATGGCATTTTGCTTTGTCAGTTCTAACTCTGTATACATTTGTATTTTATGACCGCGTCTCTGATGGTTGCTTTGTGGAAAACTCACACTCAATACAGGAGGCCTGACCTGGTTATGGTGAAAAAGCCAATGATCACATCTGAGAACACTCTCGACCACTTCTTCCAATTCAGCTGTGGTTAATAGACCTTTGTAGTAGACTGAGAGGAAGAGAGGCTGACAAAAATGTAAATATCAAGGTACAATGTTCATTAGGATCACACAATAAAAGTCTGAGTCAGTAACTTATAGTTAAAAGGTTTATTACAAACTCAAAGTCGAACTAATATAAATCAATCTCAAAACCTTGGTATAAAAGTATAGAATAACCAAAGGGAGACCATTACAATATTAGTCCTCAACAGTAAAGAACATGTAAGGATCTCAGTAGCCGCGATACAGAAAATAAGGAAACAAATGTAATATCTCGACAAATGCTTTCGATCCTTCTCCCCATACGTGGGAAAAATCTGCAGCATTTATTAAATACTACACTAACGTAAGGATAGGGGAAACCCTATTGAAGCAAGGTAGCAAGAAAGGTGTCAGCACCAGAACCTCTGTAGAATCATCTATACCATGAAGCCACACCATCAGAAATGTCAAGAGAGGTCAGTCCAAGTCTAAAGGGGATCTGACTAAACCCAAGGTGGGTCCACTAAACAAAATGCACAAAGAACATTCAAGAAAACATGACCTCATACACATATTATGTGTTCCAGTTCCCAGAAAATAATTTGGCACCTTGAACACTACTCCCATATTCTAGTCTCTGCTTCCAAACTGTCCTTGGTTCCTTCCTTTGTCTAATAGTACCAACTGGTAACACTCCCTTTGTTCTTCCTTAAAATCATTTGACCTTGCCAGCTCTTCTTCACCTCTCTATCTCTCAGAATACAATTTGCTTTTCACTAACTATTGAATGCCTTTGGTCTGCACCTGCAAAGGAGAAAGAAATGCAGAAAAACTATTTTCATGTTACTAATAACTGTCTTGACTGTAAGCTTAAGGCCCACAATCACGCTAACTTAACATTTCTCTTTAAAACATATTAGTTCTACAATCTACGTATAATCCAATAAATGAACTCTTTACTCATGAATCAAGTTATAGCATGCAATACTCTTATATGTGGCACAATAACTAATACATGTAATTTTAAGCAAAAACGACAACTATTCACAATTTACAAAGAAAGCATTAAACACACATGTGATTCATTCTCACTAATCCCTGGTGAATGCACTGCATTAATTGCATTTTAGCACACCACTTTACATTCTAAGCCTATAGATGATTAATATTAGCAATCCAGATGTTTCTGAAAAGGAAAATGTTAATATGCAGATACGTATATATCAAAACACACAACAGATGCACTTCTATACCTTCAGGGCACCATACGTCTTTACTATTATTACATGACGCAAGTACACAAGGCCATGTGTAAATACATATATATGTGGCCTAGCCAAACCTAGAAAGCCAACAATTTGCTACTTCAATCCCCCCTCTGATGATGATCAAGCCATCACAAATTGCAATAAGAGCATTGTCAGATTAGACCTAGTGGTCTTGAGCATCTTTAGTCTAGACTCCTCTAGACGCTTCATATCATCACAATATCTGCTCTGACCTTCTTCTAACTGTATATCTGCTCTCTTTCTCTTCGCTCCCTGTCTCACTTTTGCACGCTGATGTCCCTTAAAGATCAAATAAAGTAATATCGCACAAAGGGCAATTATCAAAAGGAGTTTAAAAATGGCACCAAAATCCTCTTCCCAAATTTCCAAACAATCTGCCTATCGAAGCAAACCCATTTCCAATAGCTTCCCAAGCACCTGTCACTTCCAACTCTTTCAAATCCTTTGTCAACCTGGATATATGCTTAATATATTTCTCCAGGTCCTTACTTTCGTTCAAAATATAAGCACAGCATTGGTTTCAACTTCCAGCAGACTCTGCCCTCTTTTGTGAGCAAAAGCTCTAACACAAGTTCGGTTCTGCTAAACCATAGACCTTATCGCAATGATCTCCGTATTTACAAGTAACACGGAATTTGCTGTACTAGTGTGGAGATCTGAAATTATTTCCGTTAGCATAAGCTGAAGCCATTTTGGTTGTGGCATCCATTTTGTTAGCTATGCAATTCTTCTGTCTTCACTGTTGCTTGCCCTTCTATTCTGCTTGTGTCATCAGCTTTAGTTAACTCCTTCTGTACTGAGCCAAAGCAACGTACATGTAACTGTCAACTGTTTTCTACTGTAGTAAACAGTTCTGTTCCCCCTCCCACTTTGCTAAGTGATTACACATCTGCCCATGTCTAGCTGTAACTATTTCTGTGTAGGCCTGTATCTTCTATTTATATCTACATGCTTACTCTGCAAAAAAGTATGTATATAAGCACCATGGTTTGTGTATTCAATGTACTACCTCAGGCAGCACTTGAGAGTGCTGTGTGGACGTAGTCCCACTCATGAGTGATTAATAAACTTGTCATTTGAATTCCAGCTTCAGTGCCAATCTCTATTTTGTTGGTGTACGGACCCGTGGACAGAGAAAGGTGACCCCTGCACCGGTGTGCTCATTAAAAGGCACATTTCCACAGTTGGCGCCTGACACGTGGGGTCTCATCGAGGATGCGGCCGTCCGAAGGAGTGGTCTTGCCGAATAGTGGAATATTGCTGAGGAGACGTCCTGCATGAGGAGATCCTTGTCTTTGCAGCCAAAGTGATTTTTTCGATTTGAGCCTCCAGGTGATGGCCGGTCCCGACTGAGGTATCCTTTGGCGTCCTATTTGCAGTGACCATTAGGTCGACTCAGAGATTGGAAGTTGGAGACTCTTGTTTGGTAAGGTCGTTGAAGCGGTACTCTTGATTTGCTTGGCCAAGATTCTTGTTTTGTATCTTTGCTTTATTTTTTGAAAAAGATAAAGGCAGGTAAAGTGGAGATTTTTCTCTACTTTTGAATATTTTGGAGCAGTAATATTTTACAGAAATTTGGTAGCATGCCTGTTCCCAGCACACTCCGTAGGTTGTGTTGCTGTCTTGGTGGTACCAAAACGGATTTAGAAAGCATTCAGCCGGTTCCCCCAGAGGGCACAACTAATAGACATATGTATGTTGAATACGGTATTTCTTCCATATTGTATAGTACACTGTGGAACAAATATACGAAAAAGGATCCTGATCTACGATGGCCAGTGAATGGGTCATTTGACTTTAAAAAGATTCAATATGTAGAGCAGTGTTTGTTTAAAAGAAAAAGTTGACAAGATATGCTTGATTGTGTACGAATGTGGGGGAAAAAAGTACAAGAGAGAGTGAGGAAAGAAGAAGCTATAGCAGAAAAAGAACAGCGAAAAACGATATATCAAAAAGCATTGGAATTAAGAAATGAAGGCAATAAAAGAAAAAGAGGAAAGGGAGTGTCGTTTACAGGTAACTGGCTAGTACCCTGTTAGGCGCCCCATTTATCCCATAATTAATAAACCTCAGGAAGATTCCATCTTGTTAGATCGACCTCCGCCCCTGTATAAGTTTCCCTCTGTCCCTGAGAACGATCTTTCTGAAGAAGAACATCTTTCCTCAGACGATAAAGACTTAGATAAGCAAGATGGGCGGCAGACTCGCTCTACTTTGACGGTTGACGAAAAAGCCACTATCAGATCCACTGCTCACAAAGAAGCTCATGGGACTACTTCTGCCCCAGACCTTGTAGCGCTGGTTCAGCAGTGGAAGGATTTAGAGCAGTTATATTTTGCAGAGAAGTTCACCTGGTAAGTAATACTTGGTTTTAGAAACGTTTCTAACAACTTAGAGCCCAATGATATTAATTCTGATTATAAACAATTCAATGATGGAACTTTCCTTTTGTCAAATATACCTGATCTAATTAGACAAGTAGTTAAATTAAGACATGATGCACTACGTTTAAAAGCGGAGCAAAAATCAGCTGGTAAAGTTAAAACTGCACAAACCCCTGTGCAAAAAGAAGAAATTTCGAGAACAGATAATGATCCTAGTGATACTGTAGTTACTGTGAAACCGATGCATGAAGCTGCGCCTCTGTATGTTCCTCCGAAGGGTGCGGGAACAAGTGCTAATAAAGATTCAGATGATGCAAAGGGTTATTTTGTCTATAATTGGGTCTACACTCCTTGGAGTAGAGCAGACGTTATGGATCTTAAAGCTGCTTTGCCCGATCTGTGGAAAAATCAGTCCGCTTTCTATGAGGAAGTGGAAGGAGCCATTAGCTCCTGCACTATGACCTTGCCAGATATCGATATGTTTTTTGGACTTATTTTGCCCCCTGATGTGTGGAGAACAATTCGGAAAATAGATGATAATGTGGCATATGTTGATACTTGGGTGTATTTAGAAGAAATAGATGCGGCTAGGGAGCCTGTGCAGAAACCACAACAGGAGATATTAGATCTTCCTAAAGCTATTGTGACTAAGTTGAAAACTCTCATAACCCCTAAGAAAATAGATTGGACAATGTTAGCATCATGTAAACAGAAAGCGGATGAGCCAGTTTCTGATTTCTTTACACGATTTGAAGAGACATTCCATGACTTTAGTGGGCAGTCCTTGACAGATGACACCGGTAAGCATCCGTTCGTCGACAAATTTGTCGCTAACATGTTGCCAGAAATAGCTAATCGCCTAAAGGCCAGCGAGAGTTCATGGACTACGTCTCCCCCAGTCTCCCTTTTGACTATGGCCCAGTATTATGAGCAGAATATCACACAAAAAAGAGACTAGGGAAAAAGAGCCTTCTCTGACTCCCCTATCGTAAATGAAAACTCACTAAACAGAGAAGTGCTAAAATCAATAAGACCACTAGTTCTAAAGATAGAGACTTAGAAGTGTGGGACTATGAACTGCCCTCAACACTCTAACAATTAGAAGAGGGTGATATACAACAAGAAAGACAACAAATGTCTTAATACTGCCCTCACACACTTTGCATTGTCATGCTTCATCATAGGGCCGCATCTGACGTCCAGGTGCAGACCAACACACTGGACGGAGCGCAGTTTTTTTGTATATAAGATTATTAGTGGTGAGGGTACAGAAAATGTGAAAGATTAAACAGACATTCACAAAACATATAAAGAAAATAGAACAATAGAGGGAGAAGAATGTCCTCCTCAAACGGGACCAAAAAAGTGCAGACATGTACAGATAAAACTACCTAAGAGGAATACCATTGTTCTCCTTTATTCCTGAGGCCCCTTGGTAGGATTAAAAACTCAAAAGTTGGGATATTCAGGGGCGGTAAAGACCCCTATATCCCTGCTGCAGATACCAACATGTTTCTGCCAATTCTTCACGCCCAAGAGGGTCGTTCTGGCTTTCGTCAGGGTGTTGGTCCCTCGTTGTCTGGTCTTACACCTATTTGGAGAATGTTACCTTATTTCATCAGGCCGAACAGTGCCTGGATATCATCTACTCTGGATTAATTTCCGAGAGGGAACAATTTTCTGTAAATAAAAGTGGAACATTCAGTCATTGTTCTACACATACGTTCCCAATATCTCTTTACAATTTCTTGTTCTTACCACCTCTAATTCACTATACCGGTAAACATGCTATATTTTAAAGGTAAAAAATAACCAGAAATAGAGTTTATCATGGTGTTACCTACATCACGTGTATACACAATAAACGCACCACACCTCAGTGGAATAAAAGGTATGACTCTCCAAGACCAATTGTTTGTCAAAAAAGTGCCGCAAAAATATATATATAGTGCCATATCAGTGCTCCCATTCCTCCAATCCAATTATTGATAGAGCCTCTCACCCTAGAAACGAATAACCCCAAACTTACAAGGGTTTACTAGTACTTCTCTAAACCCGGAACCTTTGTGGGACCGTGGTCTTGTCGTCACACTCTGAAAATAACACATAGACAATAAAAACCCCTTAAATTTGTGTAAATTCAGTTATGTCAGAAAAACAATTGTTTATGTCTCGCAAAGCCCACATATTATCTCATCCAATAGTCTTTCCTTCCTCCAAGTCTCAGTATCAGCTATTTTAACGAGATACAAACAAGAGTGGAAAGGATTGTATATAAACCTCAGATACAAAAGCTCAAATATTTCAAGCGCTTCTGACACCATCTAGCAACACATTTGTAGTCCACATACTTCTCCAAAGAACCACCGAGTCTCTCGTTCCTCACGCCGGTCCTCCGCCGATAGTCAGGATGTACTAAACTCTGTATTTAACAGAAACCGGATGTCAATCGACCGTCCCTACAGAGCACTGCCCCTCCTTCCTGTGCTTGTGCATCATCGCGTCACAATCAATTACCTCTGCGCCAACAACATAAACAATGGCAATATATCTGCCTTTGTTCAAAACGTGGCGGACATCTTACTGGGATATATCGCACAGTAAAGTCATGTCACCCTAGAATATTAGTGTAGGTTCAAAAGATATAGTAGTCAAACTTCTACACTATTTCTCCGTATTGACATTGTCCTCGCTCATTATTTCTCTTTGTTGTAACCCTAGGGAAAAACAGTCTTGTTGGCAATTGCGTAACGCAACGGCAATATTATCAATATTACTAGATTTAGCTAGCGTCCAAATGCAAAGTGTAACTATATAGTAGTCTTGCTAGAAGGTATATTAAAAAATGTCATGCAAGCGTATCACACATGCATTTTAAGTTTGGAACAACAGGTAACTTCTAAGTTCGATTATATTCTACGCTCGATCCCTCTGAATGAAAAATAGACAGACAAAGAAACATTGCTATGTTTTGTTAGGGATAAAGCAGTCTTCTACGTGGGATGGCTGAATATATCTATTCGTATCTAGATCAGTCTTACTTTATTACAGTCTTGCTGGAGGTATTCTAGGAAGCATCCTAAGCAGCATTGCACACAGAAACATTTAAAGTTTGAATCAATAGGACTTTCTCATTATTAATTGTATTCTGTGTTCAGCCTCTCTCAATAGCATATAGAGTTTTTAATCTGCTACACAACACGGCAGAATTTTACCTAGGCTGGCTACATATCTCCAATCATGCAAAACGTCATCCTCTTCACAATCATTCGGAGTTTAATCCATAGAGTTGGAACCAGGGTATACCATCATTTAAACTCTGAGTACTACTTTTCAACCTATCCTCCCAACGTTGTTCACAGACCAGAAGGAAGCTTGCAACATCCACAGTATTCGATGGAATAAAAGGTTTATCTAATACTGTCCACCTAAGATCTCGCTCGCTATGTCTTTTTTCATAAAAATGGGCCGTCAGCTTGGTATTTGTTTTCCCGCACCTTATTGTGCTCGTGTTTTAAAATTCGGGTTTTTACCCGCCGGGTAGTCATCTCGACATAGAACATCATACACGGACATTTTATCAAATAGATAACATTCTCCATGTTGTGTGTTTTCTCTGTTCCCAGGGGCGATTGGTCCCAATATCCACATTCCTTCCATTTAATGAAAAGGGACATGCCCTACAGTATCCACACGCATAATGTCCCATTACTGGGATTAGAAAATGTTAATGATTCTGTTCATTAGGATCATTGATCATCATCCTAGGGCGTGTGTTAACAACCATGTCTTTAATACTTGCATTAAATGGGAGGAATGTGGATATTGGGATATTTGCGGGACACACCTGTGCCCCGTACTCAGAAGGACGTCCGTGCATTGATTGGCCTTACTTCCTTCTGTAGGCAGTGGATCCCTAACTTTTCATACAATTTTAAACCCTTGTTGGCCCTTTTGACTAAAGACACTCCGATGCCTCTCCCATGGACTACTGAATGCCAGAATGCCTTCCAACAGTTACGTCAAGCTCTTTGTTCTGCACCATTATTAGGAACTCCAGACTACACTAAGACTTTCACACTCTATGTACACGAGAGAGAAGGTTGTGCGCTCTCGGTTTTAACACAGACACACGGTGATAAACAACGTCCTTGTGCATATTTTTCGCCTGTCCTTGATCCAGTTGCCCGCGCGCTGCCTGGTTGTTTTCGAGAGGTAGCGGCAGCAGCTGTGGCCATAGGTCAGAGTGAGGGAATAGTCTTGTCACATAGCTTGTTTATGTTAGAACCTCATTCAGTCGATGCCTTGCTAAATCAAACAAAGACATAGCATCTGACTAGTGCTCGCTTGACAGGATATGAATTGACACTTTTGGCCCCTCATATCACATTGAAAAGATTTTTGACTCTGAATCCTGCTACGTTATTGCCACTTCCAGCTACCCAGTCTGAGTCACAAGTGCTACATGACTGTATATTGTTGTATTCTCATGTGGGGGTTTTACTGCATCTGGATTACTGTATCTGGTGCTTTAAATACCGCATTCTATTATAGGTTCTGGTGTTGCTATGCACCTTGACATAGCTGTGTTCCCTGCCTGTCAGTTGTCTGTTGGCTGGACAGGGACACCAATGTTTCTCTGACGCTCCTAATAAAGATATTTATTTCAACATAACTAGTATTCCAGTGATTTAACTACAACAGATGGCAACGATCAGCTAACAGAATTGGAGTGCAGAGAGAAGATCATCTTCCATTGGTGGAATCTAAGTGTGTAAAGAAAACGGAGAAAGAAAGAAATGAAGAAATGACCTGGAAAAAAAGTTAGCGAAGTAACCTGGATCATTTTAAGAAAATACCGGAAAAGAAAAGTAAGGAATCGACCTTAGAGTGACTGAACTGTTTGATGAATTATAATACTATCTAGATGGATAGTACAACTTTAATCTTTGGTTGAAGTGGAATACGCAGACATTTAAGAAAATAAGGGAACAGGGGAGGACGAGTGTGGATGTACGCGTGTATCGGCAAAGGTGTAAATCTGGCGGAATTAAAAATATTTCCACTGCAGTATACAGACTGTTGTTAGCACTTGGAAAAATTTACATTTGAAATGTTTAACAGCTACTTTTCGAAAGATACGACCGCACGAGTTCCCTCGCTACATTCTCTGAGACCCATTGTTTATTCAGGATTGACGTGATGTCTGCAAGGTTGTCTTGTATTGGAATCCCTGACGCAGATTCACGCAGTTACACGTCGAAGTCAATGATGCGGTGATGTTTTCGACGTGCTGACGCCTTGCCGGCCATTTTGGATGTCTAAAGAGGTTTTAGTTCGGAGGAGCAATCAGATGAGCAATGGGAAGAAAGTAAAGAAGTAAAAAAAAAAAACGTTTTAAGTAAACGGCGAGGTACATTTATCGAACAGATAACTTCACAAATAGAAGTAAGGAAAAATGTATATCCATCGAACTGACAACTCCACGAGTAATAATACTTGGATCGACTGGAAGTAGTAATTTGACTTTAATTTGTGCATATTGTTGATAAAAGTTTTCAGTCAATATTTGTCATTCATTTGTAATAATAAATTTGTATAGTACAAGTGTTTATCAATCTTCGGTGATAAGCACACCTATATACATGCAGTGTGTGGCGATTATTACAAAATAATTTATAGTGCTTATATCTTTTAACCCCTTCGCTGCTAGGCCTTTTCCCCCTGTGCGAAGCCTTTTTTTTGGCTATTTGGGGTAGTGCCCACTTAGGCCCCTGTAACCTTTTGACCACATAAGGTATCCACGCCAAATTTGCGTCCTTTTCTTCCAACATCATGGGGATTCTAAAGGTACTCGGGGTTTGTGGATTCCCCTGGAGGGGTCCCAGAAATTAGCCAAAATACAGCTAAATTTTGTTTTTTGGGGGTAAAATGGGAAAAATGGGCTGCAAATGAAAGCGTCTGGTTTTTCCCTGCAAATGGTATCAAAAAAGAGTTTGTGGGGCTGAAATCACCATTTTCCCAGCTTTTTGGGAATGATAGACTTTTGTCAGAAAACCAACATTTTTTACACAGTTTTGCCATTTTTCTGGGACTTAGCCTATTTCTGCTATTTTTTTGTGCTTTCACCTCTTTCCAGTTAATGGTAGAAATGGGTATGAAAGCAATAATGGATCCTGGTAAGCTATGCATTTTAGAAAAGTAGACACAATTCAGAATTCAGCAAGGGGTCATTTGTGTAGGTCCTTCAAGGTTTCTTTATAGAAACTAACAGTTAAATATAGGGAAAAATAATTGAAAAAAACAGCCTTTTGTGGCAACGTTTTCACCTCTAACTTCTTCTAATTATGACAGCTCTTTGAAAGCAATATATTGTTACATCCGCTGGACCTTTCTGGTTGTTGGGATATATAGGACTTGTAGGTTCACCGACGAACCCAGAGTCAAAAACTGAGCAGCAATTTGCAATAGCTTTTTATTCTGTACCGGGTATATAGCAATTATTGTGGGAACATGTATACATGGAAAAATCGGTATGAAAGACACCTATGTATTTCTGAAATGGAAACAAATTATAGAGTTTAGAAACAGTAGATATTTGCACATTTTCGTAATTGGGAATACTCATACTAGCTTGAGAATTATCGGTCATTTTTCAAAATGACTTCTTTTTTAAACAATGTCTTTTATTTGGAAGGCAGAAATGCATCGAAAGTCAATAGGTAAGAACAGTTGCTTTACAAATCTGAATTACCCTAAGTCTCCCGATAACAATGGTACCTCACTTGTGTGGGTAGGCATAGTGCCCACAACAGGAAATGGCTCAAAACCTAACGTGAGAACACCACATTTTCACAATGAAAAATTACCCTTTTTTTGCAAAGTGCCTAGCTGTAATTTTTTAACCCTAGCTCTGCCGGCACCTAGGAAAACCTAGCAAACCTATACACTTTTGAAAACTAGACACCCAGGGAAATCCAGAATGGGGTGACTTGACTGCCTCCCACCAGGATCTGTTACCCAGAATCCCTTGCAAACCTAAAAAATTGTCAAACAAAACACATTTCCCCCACATTTCTGTGGTGGAAAGCTCTGGAATCTGCGTGGATCCACAAATTTCCACCTACCCCGCGTCCCCCAAAGGCTTCTGAGAAAAATGGTACCTGACTTGTGTGGGCTGGCCTAGTGTTCGCGACAGGAAACGGCACAAAAGGCAACCTGGACACACCTCAATTTCGCAGTGAAAAATGACCCTTTTTTGGCAAAGTGCCTAGCTGTAGTTTTTGAACCATAGCTCTGCCGGCACCTAGGGAAACGTAGCAAACCTATACATTTATGAAAACTAGACACCCAGGGAATCCAGGATGGGGTGAATTGACTGCCTCCCACCAGGTTCTGTTACCCAGAATCCCTTGCAAACCTAAATAATTGTCAAAAAAATCACATTTTTCCCCATTTCTGTGGTGGAAAGTTCTGAAATCCGCGTGGATCCACAAATTTCCACACACCCCGCGTTCCCCAAAGTCTTCCAAGAAAAATGGTACCTCACTTGTGTGGGTGGGCCTAGTGCCAGCGACAGGAAACGACACAAAACGCAACGTGGACAATGCTGGGTGGTAGGAAATTTGTGTCAGCCCGGTGATGCCACAACTTTCCCACACAAAAATGTGTGAAAGTGATTTTTTCAACTAAAATTGAGGTTTCCAGGGGATTCTGGGTAAGGAAACATTGCGGGAGCCACGCAAGCCATACCTCCCTGGAATCCCCCGGGTGTCTAGTTTTCAGAAATGCATGAGTTTGGTAGGTTTCCCTACATGGCCGCCGAGCACGGGGCCAAAAACCAAGGCGACCGCCCTTGCAAAACCAGGTTGTTTGGTGATAGGCAATTTTGATGTCGCCTCAATACGTTTTGGGCCCTTGCCTGTTGCGGGTACTTGGGCCTCACACACGAGTGAGGCACCATTTTTATCGGGAGACCAGGGGGAACGCTGGGTGGTAGGAAATTTGTGTCAGCCCGGTGATGCCTCAACTTTCCCACACAGAATTGTGTGTAAAAAGTTATTTTTTTCAGCTAAAATTGAGGTTTGCAGGGAATTCTGGGTAAGGAAATGTTGGGGGATCCACGCAAGCCATACCTCCCTGGAATCCCCTGGGTGTATAGTTTTCAGAAATGTGCGGGTTTGGTAGGTTTCCCAAGGTGCCTGCAGAGCTAGGGTTAAAAAACTACAGCTAGGCACTTTGCCAGCGTAATCGTTGGCATCTAGTGGGCTTTTTGCCCCCCGTGGGGGCAGATTGGGGGCTACTGCCCCCATCTACCCCCCCGGGGGGGCAGAAAGGCTGTAATTGTTGTGGGTGGGGGCATTGGCATGCCCGTTTTCGGGCAGCCCCCACCCTAATTAAAATTTGCCCCAAAAAATCCCTCATGTCTAGTGGGCTTTTAGCCCCCCGGCGGGGCAGATTGGGGGCTAATGAGACATCTGCCCCCCAGGGGGGGCTGAAAGTCTACAAGACGCCAGGGATTTTTTTGAGCAAATTTTAATTAAGGTGGGGGTTGCCAAAAACGGGCTTACAATGCCCCCACCCTAATAAAAATTTGCCCAAAAAAATCCCTGGTGTCTAGTGGGCTTTTTGCCCCCCCCCCCCCCCCCCGGGGTGCAGATTGAGGGCTGCTGCCCCATCTGCCCCCCAGGGGGGGCTAAAAGTCCACAAGACGCCAGGGAGTTTTTGGGGCAAATTTTAATTAGGGTGAGGGCTGCCCAAAACGGGCATGCCAATACCCCCACCCTAATTAAAATTTGCCCAAAAAATCCCTGGCGTCTACTAGGCTTTTTGCCCCCTGGGGGACAGATGGGGGCTCTACCCCCCAGGGAGGGCAGAAAGGCTGTAACTTTTGTGGGGAGGGTTGAGGACATTGGCATGCCCATTTTGGGCAGTCCTCACATTAATTCAGATTTGCTCCAAAATATCCCTGGCGTCTAGTGTGCTTTTTGCCCCCCCAGCAGGGCAGATTGGGGGCTAATGCCCCCATCTGCCCCCCAGGGGGGGCTAAAAGTCCACAAGACGCCAGGGAGTTTTTGGGGCAAATTTTAATTAGGGTGGGGGCTGCCCAAAACGGGCATGCCAATACCCCCACCCTAATTAAAATTTGCCCAAAAAATCCCTGGCGTCTACTAGGCTTTTTGCCCCCTGGGGGACAGATGGGGGCTCTACCCCCCAGGGAGGGCAGAAAGGCTGTAACTTTTGTGGGGAGGGTTGAGGACATTGGCATGCCCATTTTGGGCAGTCCTCACATTAATTCAGATTTGCTCCAAAATATCCCTGGCGTCTAGTAGGCTTTCCCCCCCCCCCAGGGGGGAAATTGGGGACTACTGCCCCCATCTGCCTCCCAGGGTGGGCAGAAAGGCTGTAATGGTGGCTGGGGGCATTGGCGTGCCTGTTTTGGGCAACCCACACCCTAAAAAAAATGGTGCAAAAAAAAATCCTTGGCGTTTAGTGGGCTTTCTGCGGACTCCTGCCCTCATCTGCTCCCCGGGGGGGCAGAAAGGTTGTAATGGTGACGGGGTGGGGGCATTGGCGTGCCCATTTCGGGCAGCCCCCACCCTAAAAAAAAACACACCCAAAAAATCCCTGGTGTTTAGTGGGCTTTCTTCCCCCCGGGGGGACAGATTGGGGGCTAATGGCCCACCTGCCCCCCAGGGGGGCAGAAAGACTGAATTTAGCCCATTTTCTGTATGGGGGAGCGAAGGCCCTTGCCCAAGGTGCCACTCCCCCCTCCCTGGTGTCTAGTGGTGTCTAGTGGGTGGATCCCTGCTTGGGGATCGCCCTCCTGGGGTGATCCCCAAGCATTCTCTCCTTTCCATTGATACCTCTCCCGTCTCTCTACGTGCCCGGGGGCTGAGATATTTCCCTGAGCACATAGAAAGTGAAACTGAAATGAGCCTAAAGGCTCATTTCAGTTTCGGTTTCTGTGCAATGAAGACAGCGCGACGTGCGTGCTGATCTTCATGGCACAGAAACCAGGGAGGGGGCCTCGGGAGCTGGGTAAGCTCTTCCCCAGCTCCCAAGGTCACAGGGATTAAATAGAATTCCCTCTGCTATCTGCAGCAGAGGGATTTCGTGCCCCTGGCCTCATGACAGAATGGTTCCGACATGAGCACAGGGGCACCGATGCTCATGATGGAACCATTCCGTCATGAGCATCGAAGGGGTTAACATATATATTTATTCCTAAAAAATATTTCTATAGTTAAGAACAATATATTGCGGCATATAGTGTGATATTTCTGGTAATTGCTAAAGTAATATGGATGTTGCTGTAATTCCACCACCTTTATTTCTTCAACAAGCTAGAGAGCTTCCTATCGAGAGGGATGAATGGATAGAAATATTTGAGAATTATATTGAAGCAGGCAGGTCGCTCCCCACGGCCAGGTCTGACTGTCCTTTGCACTGCTGCTACATCACTGCACTGTCGTTGTGGTAACCTTGTGACCACTACTGTGATTACTGTTGACTGTTCTTGTGTCTATGCACTGCCTAAATTGCTTGTTTCGCTCCCCTGCCTAATCTAATTGTTTTTTTTCCCCCTGCCTTTTTCCTTCTGTGCCCTGTTCTGACTGGTTTTTCCCCCCGCCGCACTCCACCCGTTTCCTTTTCCCGCCGCTGCGTCCCTGTGGCCCCGTTCCCCCCGCATTCCCATTCGCTGCCCCTCTCCCGCTTCCCAGCTGCTCCTGCCTCCCGCATCCCCTCTTATGGAGGCCGTGCAGCAGTGAAAGGAGCGACATTTGACCCTGCTCGCAGGCAGGTCGCTCCCCACGCTGCCGCACGGCCAGGTCTGACTGTCCTTTGCACTGATGCTACATCACTGCACTGTCGTTGTGGTAACCTTGTGACCACTACTGTGATTACTGTTGGCTTGTTCTTCTTGTGTCTACGCACTGCCTAAATTGCTTGTTTCTCTCCCCTGCCTAATCTAATTGTTTTTTCCCCCTGCCTTTTTCCTTCTGTGCCCTGTTCTGACTGGTTTGTCCCCCGCCGTACTCCACCCGTTTCCTTTTTCCGCCGCTGCATCCCTGCGGCCCCGCCACCCTCCGCATTCCCATTCACCGCCCCTCTCCCGCCTCCCAGGTGCTCCTTCCTCCCACATCCCCTCTAATGGAGGCCGCGCAGCGGACGTGCTGCTGGCGCGCCTAAGGCAAGCCCGTCTGCGCCCATCCGCGCCTGGACCGTGCCCAGTGCCAGGAACCCTGGCCCCCGCGAACGTCACGACGCCCGCCTCTGCTACGACTCCAGCACCCTCCACGCACTCAAAGCCGGATGATCACGCACCTGCTGCCTGGCCGTCCCGAAGCACACCCAAGGACCCTTCTCCTGCCGGAACTGTAGCTTCACCAGTATCAGGCCTGCCAACCCACCCACCGAAGAACCCAACTTCCTCAGATGCAGAACACCCGCTCCGCCCGCAAACACGCCGTCGAACTCTGGGACCTACTCGACACCAACACCCCAGATGTCGCCTTCCTGATGGAGACCTGGCTGAACCCCTCCTTGGCACCCGACATCGCCATAGCCATCCCGGAAGGCTACAAGATCACCGGCAAGGACCGCACCAACGGAGTAGGAGGAGGAGGAATTGCCATCGTCCACAGAAACTCTCAAAATCTCAACAGACACCAACGACACCCTCAGCACCGCCGAACACCTGCACTTCCAGATCCACACCGACCCCAACACCACCCTCAGAGGTACTCTCATCTACAGACCCCCGACCGCAGTTCAGCGACTCCATCGCCGACTTCATCAGCACCCACGCCCTCGCCTCCATGAACTACATCCTCCTCGGGGACCTGAACTTTCACCTCGAGAAGAAGAACGACTCCAACTCTTCCACCCTGATCGACAACCTCGGACTCAGGCAACTCGTCACAACACCCACGCACTCCGCCGGCCACACGCTTGACCCCATCTTCTCAGCAATCTCCTACGTCTTCTTCATCCACACCACCGAACTCCACTGGACCGACCACCGCTGCATCCACTTCACCTTCCGGAAACCCACCACACACCACCGCACCCAGCAGATGCCTCGTCGCTGCTGGAGCAAAGTCACCGAGGACCAGCTAACCACCGCCCTCGCCCAGAGCTCACCCGCAGCCCAACCGACCCCCGACGCCGCAGCCCGTAGCCTCAGACAGTGTATCGACGACTGCGCCAACACCCTCGCCCCGCTCAAGAAGCCCTCCAACACCCACACCAGGAAGAAAGCCAGCTGGTTCACCAAAGACGTCCAGGCCTCCAAGCGAACCTGCCGAAAACTAAAAAAAAACTGGATCCATGAACGAACACCGGAAAGCTACACAGCCCACAAGAACGCCACCCACAAACACCACCACCTCATCAGATCTGCCAAAAGGACCTCCTTCAAAGACCGCCTAGACAACTACGCACGCAACAGCAAAGAGCTCTTCAACATCCTGAAGGAACTCTCCAACCCCAGCTCCAACACCAACGATATCCCACCGTCACAAGACCTGTGCAACTCGCTGGCCAACTTCTTCCATCGCAAGATCGCAGACATCCACGACAGCTTCGATGCCGTCACCACCCCGGCAACTGATGAGACCCCCGCTCCCACGACCACCCCGCTCCCACGACCACCACCTGCACCAACTGCCTACTCGCCTGGACCAACATCAACGACGACGATACCGTCAAGATCATGAACACCATCCACTCCAGATCCCCGGAAGACACCTGCCCACACCACATCTTCAACAAAGCTAGCAGCACCATCGCACCCCACCTCCGGAAAACCATCAACATCTCCTATGAGACAGCGACCGTCCCGGAGAGCTGGAAGCATGCAGAGATCAACGCCCTACTCAAGAAACCCAAGGCGGACCCCAAGGACCTCAAGAACTTCCGACCCATTTCCCTGCTCCCATTCCCGGCGAAGGTCATCGTAAAGGCTGTCAACAAGCATCTGACCAACTTCCTCGAGGAGAACAGCATCCTGGACCCGTCCCAGTCCGGGTTCCGCAGCAACCACAGCACCGAAACTGCCCTCATCGCCACCACTGACGACATCAGGACCCTGCTTGACAACGGAGAAACCGCGGCCCTCATCCTCCTGGACCGGTCAGCCGCCTTCGACACAGTCTGCCATCGCAAACTACGAACACGCCTCCACGACGCCGGAATCCAGGAGAAGGCCCTGAACTGGACCACCTCCTTCCTTTCCGGCAGAACACAGAGCGTCCACCTCCCCGCCCCCCCCTTCTGCTCCGAAGCCACCGAGATCATCTGCGGCGTATCCCAAGGCTCATCCCGCAGCCCAACGTTGTTCAACGTCTACATGGCACCGCTCGCCCACGTCGCACGACGGAACAACCTCAACATCATCTCCTACGCCGACGATACCCAGCTGATCCTATCCCTCACCAAAGACCCCCACACCACCAAAACCAACCTCAACGAAGGAATGAAGGCCGTCGCCGACTGGATGAGAAACAGCCGACTGAAGCTGAACTCGGACAAGACGGAGGTCCTTATCCTCGGATTCACCCCCTCCGCCTGGGATGACTCCTGGTGCCCGACTGCACTAGGAGCACACCCTACACCCACCGACCACGTACGCAACCTAGGGGTCATCCTAGACTCCAGCCTTTCCATGATGAAGTAGGTCAACGCCGTCTCCTCCTCCTGCGTCAACACCCTCCGCATGCTTCGCAGGATCTTCAAGTGGAGACCCACCGAAACTAGAAGGACGGTCACCCAGGCCCTCGTCAGCAGTAGACTGGACTACGGAAACGCGCTCTATGCAGGAGCCCCGCTCAAACTCCTGAAACGGCTCCAACGCATCCAGAACGCCTACGTAACGCCTGATCCTCGACATACCTCGCCGCAGCCACATCACACCCCACTTGAGAGATCTGCACTGGCTCCCCATCAACAAGAGGATAACCTTCAAGCTCCTCACCCACGCACACAAGGCTCTCCACAACACCGGACCAGCATACCTCAACAGCCGACTCAGCCTCTACACCTCCACCCGCCAGCTCCGCTCCACAGACTGCGCCCTAGCCACCGTCCCCCGCATCCGAAGAGTAACCGCATGCAGCAGATCATTCTCCCACCTCGCCGCCAAGACATGGACCACCCTCCCCATCCACCTGCGGCAGACCGAAGACCTCCTAACCTTCAGGAGACTCCTCAAGACCTGGCTCTTCGAACAATAGCAGCTCCCGTCCCCCCTAGCGCCTTGAGACCCTCACGGGTATGTGGTGCACTTTATAAATGCCATGATTGATTGATTGAATGATAGATTGTGAGGATTTTAGTGCTGCATGGAAAAAAGCATTACTTCTCAGTACGTTGGGTAAGGAAGGGCAACATGCATTTAAATATTTACCAGTGTATACAGATGGTGAGGGAAGAGCTATTGCTAATGTGTACTTAGAAGCAAAAGCGAGATTGAGGAAACAATTTGCTAAGGAGGGAGGTGAATATCGTTATGTGTTGGCACAAATTCTATACACAGTCACAAAGAAATGATGAAACAGTTGATCAATTTGTAACACGTTTACTTGAATTGTCCATTAATTGTCAATTTAGTGCGATGAGAGATGAAATGATCAGGGATCAGCTCATAGTTCAATGTCGCAACAGGAAAATGCAGGAAAGATTATGGGCTGCAAAGAACCCGACATTGAGTAATGCAATAGATATGGCCAAAGTAGTGGAGCAATCAGATGCATGTATGAAGGTAATGGAGAAAAAAAGTTAATTCAACAGGGGTCACTAGTATTGAACAAGAGGAGGTTAATGCAGTTAGTGCAAACAAAAATGGAATGCCAGTGGAAAGAAAGGTATACCTAGCAAACGGTTTAATAACAATGTAATGAAGAATACAGATTATAATAAATCAGATGAGAAGATGTGGACAAGATGTGGTAGTACCTATCACACAGCAGATTATAGGAAATGCTATGCTATTGATAAAGTATGCAAAAAATGTGGGAAAAGGGGTCATTTCTTTAAGATGTGTAGAACATACAATAAGCCAAAGGTGGCTGTAGTACAAAATGTAGAGAATGAAATATGTACGAATGATATAGAAGGTACGGACAAAATACTATGTGTCAATGTGGAGTATGTGGCATCCACTCCGGGAAGAAAATGTAGGCCTAAAGCAAATTTTGGGATAAAAGGAAAAGAAATTGAGTTGATGGTTGATTCAAACTCATTTTATACCATCATTCCTCAAGAATTGTTTAATTACAATTGGCCAAATGTTGAGTTACTTCTGAAAGATAACAATCCTGGAGGGTTTCAGGGTGAGAAAATTGATATAGTGGGATATATGTTAACTGAGATTTCGTTCATAAACAGGTGTGTGAAGGGGGAAGGTCTATGTAGCAGAAAAGCACCACCGACTTTAGGTTGGGCACACCAATATGACCTACATATTATCATTAATCCTAAAGCTGAACACCAGGTGATTGTTGTTGATGAAATTACCACTGATACCATTGTTGATAGTGTTGAAGATCTATTTTCTGAGAAGGTTGGTGAACTCAAAGGTTATGTACACAAAATTGTACTCAAACCAGATGCTGTGCCCATGCAGCATAAGGTAAGGAAAGTTCCCATTATTGCTAGGCAAGAGGTAAAATGCATGCTTGAGGAGATTGTAAAACAAGGAATAATAGAGCAAATTGAGACTTCTAGATGGATTTCTCCAGTAGTGATTACATGCAAACCTGACGGCAGTTACAGGTTCTGTGTGGACTTACGCACTCTTAACCAAAACATTGTGGTAGATAATTTTCTGTTACCAAATATAAATGAACTTATTTTGTCTTTAAAAAGGAGGAAGATATTTTTCGAAATTAGACCTTCGCAGTGCGTACCACCAAATTAAATTTCATAAAGAGTCTAAACCATTAACAGCGTTCATTACCACTGAAGGGATATTCCAGTTTAATATGATGCCATTTGGTTTGGCGTCCGCTGCTGGAGTTTTCCAAAGGATGATGGGCTCAGTCCTTAACGGTACAAAAAATGTTGTGCATTTTCAGGATGATGTCCTAGTATTTGGGGACACAAAAGAACATTTACAATTTGGCTCTGAAGGAAGTTTTAAACAAAATGAATGATGCTGTTCTAACTCTAAAAAAAGAAAAGTGCACATTTTGTGTAGAGGTGGTAGAATATCTTGGGTACACACTGTCTGCTGGAGGAATTAAACCCAAACGTGATCTTCTTGAGGCAATAAGGAATGTTCCTGCACCAACTTAGGTCGTTTCTTGGACTTCTAGAGTATTATGCAAAATTTTTATGTAACTTTGCAGAAAAAAAACAGAACAAATTAAGAAATTATTAAGGAAGGGTTACAAGTTTGTGTGGGCTGATGAACAACAAAGTACCTTTGAAAAGATTAAAAAAGAGATATGCGAAGCAAAAGTGTTGACCCCGTTCGATACAAAAGTAAAGTCCATCCTTACGGTAGATGCAAGTGCGGTTGATCTTGGAGCTGTTTTAGCACAGGTACATGCAACAGGCATAAAAACAGTAGCTTTTGCTTCAAGATCTCTCACTAGTTCGTAAAGGAACTATTCGATGATTGAAAGAGAAGCTTTGGCAGCAGCATGGGCTACAGAATATTTTTGAATGTATTTGTCGGGTTTTCAGTTTACCCTACGTACTGATCATAAGCCCTTAATCAAACTTTTCTCTCCTGGTGGTGCAGTAAAGGGATCAGCAAGACTTGCCAGGTTGGCTGCTCATTTGCAGGAATTTTTTTATAGGATTGAATATATTGCTGGCTGAAAAAATTGTCAGGCTGATGGACTGTCAAGATTACCCTTACCTTGGTATGAAGTTGACAAGAAACAAGTGGAGTCTTATGAGAGTGAGGGTGCGGTTGCTATGATTGAGGAACTAATGGAAGTGTGCAGTGGAGCAATTGGAAAAGATAAGTGGATTGATTGTATGTCCAAAGATATTGCTTTACAAAAGGTCAAAGATTTAATCATTAAAGGAGGTAGGCGTGAAAGTACTTTTTCCTTAGCAGTGAGACCTTTTGGAAAAGTTTTTGAGGATTTATCTATATCTGATAACAATGGAAATGTTTTAATGAAAGAGGACAAATGTATTCCTCCACAGGGATTGAGATTTGATTTGTTTAAATTGGCTCATGAAGGTCATGTGGGTCAATCGCTTACAAAGAAAAGATTAAGAGAACATTTTGGTGGCCTGGTATGGACCAACAAGTATCTGAATGGGTAGAAAGGCATGGTGAGTGTGTGGAAAGTGAAAAGAGATTGAAGGTTGGTAGTCAGCTAGAGATGGGTAAAATAGAGGATCCAGGTTTACCATGGCACACGGTGTGTTTGGATTTTATAGGTCCTTTTGCTTTTTTAAGTCCAGATATGAAATTTGGTGTAGTTAAAGTTGATGTGATGTCAAAATGGTTAATTGTAAAATTTGTGCGAGAAATTACTACAAAGAGTACCATTCATGTGCTTGGTGAAATTTTTGGAGAAGAGGGTTATCCTGTTAAGTTGATTTCGGATAATGGTACACAACTTATTTCAGCTGAAATGACTTCTTATTTGAAGTCTTGTGGGGTTATACTTGCTAGAACATCCCTCTATAACCTACAGGGGAATGGAATTGTGGAAAGGGCCAACCGCATGGTTAAGGGTGTCATCCAGATGGCTGTTGCAAATAGAGGTGATGTTAGAAAGTTTGTAAGAGATCTAGTCTGGGCTTATCGCACAACTGAAAATTCTGTTTCTGGAAGAGTTCCCTTTTGTAGTTATGAGGGGACGTTGTGCAAGTACTAAATTAATTCCAGCATGGATGAAAGACCTTATGGGTTTAGCAAAATTAAATCATGGGAAAGAAGATCACGAATGTGTTTCAACACATGATGGAACTATAAAACCTAATGATTTTGTAAAAGTTAAACCTGGTCGTGTGAGCAGTGGTTTTACCAAATTTCGTGGTCCATACAAAGTTAGAAGTGTGGATAAAGGGTATGTTACTTTATACAATGGTGACAATTGGAATTTGAGAAGAGTTGTGTTATATAAAAAAACAAGGACCATGAGAAGAGTGATAAATCTATGAATTTTAGTGACCATGAGAAGAGTGGTGAATCTAAGAATATTAGCAATTTTAATCCACACTTGTTCATGAGTGAAGAAGAGATTATAAAAGATGAAGTGATTATAAGAGAATTTTATCACTCAAGGGACAATGGTGATGGTACAGGAGATGTTATTAATAGATGTGTTCCACAAAGGACCAGATGTCCTCCTAGGTATCTTCAAGACTATGTATGTGGAGACTTTTAATTGTCAGTATTTGTTTTCACAAAGATTTACATCTTGTTAATACTATATAGTAATGTATTTATTTATTTATCTATGTATTTATCATATTGTTATTCAAAGGAGAGAGGATATGTTGTATTCTCATGTGGGGGTTTTACTGCATCTGGATTACTGTATCTGGTGCTTTAAATACCACATTCTATTATAGGTTCGGGTGTTGCTATGCACCTTGACATAGCTGTGTTCCCTGCCTGTCAGTTATCTGTGGGCTGGACAGGGAACACCAATGTTTCTTTGAAGCTCCCAATAAAGATACTTATTTCAACATAACTAGTATTCCAGTGATTTAACTACAACAGATGGCAACGATCAGCTAACAGAATTGGAGCGCAGAGAGAAGATCATCTTCCAGTGGTGGAATCTAAGTGTGTAAAGAAAACAGAGAAAGAAAGAAATTAAGAAATGACCTGGAAAAAAAGTTAGCGAAGTAACCTGGATGATTTTAAGAAATTACCGAAAAGAAAAGTAAGGAATCGACCTTAGAGTGACTGAACTGTTTGATGAATTATAATACTATCTAGATGGATAGTACAACTTTAATCTTTGGTTGAAGTGGAATACGCAGACATTTAAGAAAATAAGGGAACAGGGGAGGAAGAGTGTGAACTAGTATTCCAGTGATTTAACTACAACATATATCCCTTACTGAAGAACACACAAAGGGTCGTGTTGACCTTCAAGATACACCTCTTTCTAGTGTTGATGGGGAATTGTGGGTTGATGGGTCCTGCTTGAATTTGCCTGATGGCACGACATCTGCTGCTTATGCAATTACAACACTTCAGACAGTAGTTGAGACAGCTCGTATCCCACAGAAGTCCGTTCAAGCAGCCGAGTTGATAGCACTGACAAGAGCATGCGAGCTTAGTACAGATTTGCATGTCAACATTTACACTGATAGCCACATGGCGTGGCACATAATTTCGGACAGCTTTGGAAAGAAAGAGGTTTTCTTACTTCACATGAGACACAAATAGTACATGGGGAATTAGTACATATTCTCCTTACTGCCTTGACCTATCCTAAGAAAGTAGCAATTGTTAAATGTAGCGCACACAAGAAAGTGACCGATAAAATAGGAGCAGGCAACGCCTTTGCGGATTACACAGCTCGGGAGACCGCAATGCAGCGAAGTACCACATCTATGTATGTAGTTAAATCACAGGTTGAACGTTGGCATGATGCCAGGCAAGAGGTGCTGGACATGCAAAAATCTGCTTCTGTTGGTGAATTAGACCAATGGTCCAAGGAGAGAGCATTGGATGATGAGGGATGTTGGAGGAATAAAGAAATGACAAAATGGAAGTTACCCACAGCCTATTTACACCCTATGATTCACATGGCACATGGGCCGGCACATGTTGGAGCATCCTCAACAGCAAAGCATCTTATGGAACTTTGGGATCATCCAGATATTGTCGGTACGGCTAAGAAAATAGTCCAGTCTTGTCTGATCTGTCTCCAGTATAATCCTGGAAAGGGAACACGAACTCCAACAGGAGAGTTTCCAATACCTCCTGCACCTTTTGAGGTCCTGCAAATGGATTACATCCGGCTTGAGGGCTGTAACAACCTGAAGTATGTCTTGGTAGTGATTTGTGCCTTTAGTAAATGGGTGGACGCATAGGCTACGAAAGATAATACAGCTCTTACTACAGCAAAGGTGCTCCTAAAGGAGTTTTTTTTTCCCCGATTTGGCATTTGCCGAGTTTCGTGGAGTGACAACTGACCCCATTTTATTGGGCAAGTTGTTGAGTATCTCATGAAAGGGTTGGGAACTAAGCAGAAGTTTCATGCTGCTTTTTACCCACAATCAGCAGGACTAGTGGAACGTTACAACTCTACTCTGAAATTGAAATTAGCTAAAATACAGGCTTCCACATCTTTGAAATGGCCTGATGCACTGCCTTTAGCATTGCTATCCATTAGATCGATACCACATACATGATCTGGCCTCACACTGTATGAGGTGGTTTTCAGAAGGCCAATGAATATTTGGGGGATTCCTAAGCCACGCCCTATACATGTGTACCCTATGTATTGATGAATGACTATTTGTCTCAGTTGACTTAAAGTTTGTCTTCTATTTATCAACAGGTTCGGGAGACTCTTCCAGACAGGTCGCAAGGTGAGGTCCACTGCTTGCGCCCTGGGGACTACGTCATAATCAAATCCTTCCAGAGGACCAGCTCCCTAGCACCGGGGTGGCGAGGCCCCGAACAGGTGCTGCTGGCTACCAGGACTGCAGTTCAAGTGACAAACCAGAAGAACTGGGTCCATGCGACACTCTGTCAATGTGTTGTAAGACCTAGTGAGCCCAGCTGTGTTGGCAGGTCACCGCGATATCCTGGCCACAGAGAAAGGACAAGCTGTGTCACCTGGAGGATCTGAGGAAGTCTTCCCGGACCACACAATCCGTGGTACATCCCGATATCAGCTGCGACCTAGGAAGAAAGACACTTTGTTGCTGAAAAAGACTGTTTGAGCCACTGTTCTGGGTGGGGAAAGACTAACTTCAAAGGGGGATAGCCTTTTAGTGACTATTCGTCTCAATGTGAATGAAGAAATCAAAGCCTGCCCCAGGACCTTAGGGCACCATCTGTTTTGTTGTTTGTCGATGAAATGAATATGCCTAAGGAGAAGAAACCGACTGTTGCAAGAGTTTGTAGCAAAAGAACAATGATTTTTACTGGACTTACCTTGACTGTTGTTACTGTTGCTATAATAACATGGATTGTAGAGGAAGTCGCTCCTGTTCGAAATCTACTGACTGCTACTACTCCTGTCCCTATTGAACACTATTACTTTACTCTTCCTTCTCATGTGCAGAAGCACAGAATGTCCTACCTCAATAACACTTTCATTCAGATGTTGCACCATACGCACCATGCCACGAACGTTACCAACTGCTGGGTATGTGGAATGATGCCAGCTTATCTGAAAAAGGGAGGAACACCTTTTATTCCTTTGCCGTTGTCACATAATGGCTCCTGAAGAGCCTGGTTTGCATTGTTATGGGCTTCTGAAGTTGCTTATATCACTTATGCTGATGTAGGAGGACTAAACGCTCAGTTGAATAAAGTTTGTTACCCTGATGAGGAAGGAGATCCACAAGCTAAAGGAACTGTATGGGAAACACTCAAACAACCAAGGGAAAGGGGCCTCCTGTTATTGCTGTTACTAGAGCTCGACTGGATCTCTGTGTGAGCAGTATAGGCAATATTCCTGTGGGAAAAGGTGACTGTACTTTAGTGTTGAATATTACTGGAATAATCAACAGCAGTTTTTTGTCCTCACACAACACTTATTTCATTTACGGAAGTAAAGGTTATTATCATTTACCTATTGGTTGGTCAGGTAGCTGCTATGTGTCCTTTTTGCTTCCACCTATGTTTTTGGCACCTGCACCCTACCATAAAGACTATAAACTGTATAATGACATTTCCAAAAATAGATTCAAGAGGACAATAAATGAGGTGGATCAAACTGATACTGCACTACAGCAGTATATTGACTTTAATTTGGGACTGTTCTTCTTTCTTGGTGCAGCCTTAAATAGTAGACGATCAGATGCTTGACACATGTTGTAGAGGCTGTAACCAATCAGACAGCAATGGCGCTTGGAAATATCACAGAAGAACTACAAAATGCGAGAATTGTGATGTTCCAAAATAGGATGGTCCTTGATGTCATCTTGGCTGACCGTGGTGGAGCATGTCGCATCATTGGGAGTAGCTGCTGTATTTACATCCCTGAACACGCCCCTTCTGTTTTTGATGCAATTTCTAAGATGCACAAAATAGCCACTGAAATCCACCAGGACTCAGGGACATGGACTTTGACTGGATGGCTATGGAATGTGTTTACTGTATGGGGATGGAAAATTTTATCAGCTCTGTGTATATTTTTTGCGATTCTTTTCACTTGTTGCCTATGTATTCAGTGCGGCCCAATGCTTTGTTCCCTTTGTGTTTCTACTTGTACCTCGTGTATACCGACTAAACAGAATGTTAAGAATGTAAATGCCCGACTAGCAAGCGATCAAGAAATTAATGAAATGATGCAGATCGACGTTCTTGATATTTTTCGTATTCCTTCCAAAGCATAAGAAAATTTCTTCAGCTTATGCTAAAAGGGTCGTCTGTGGAAATCTGAAATATTTCCGTTAGCATAAGCTGTAGCCATTTTGGTTGTGGCATCCATTTTGTTAACTATGTAATTCTTCCGTCTTCACTGTTGCTTGCCCTTCTATTCTGCTTTTGTCATCAGCTTTAGTTAACTTCTTCTGTACTGAGCCAAAGCAATGTACGTGCTGAGAAAAGGCCTGTAGCTGCTGAAATGCACCTGGTCCAAGATGTAACTGTCAACTGCTTTCTACTATAGTAAACAGTTCTGTTCCCCCTCCCACTTTGCTGACTTAGTGATTACCCATCTGCCCATGTCTGACTGTTACTATTGCTGTGTAGGCCTGTACCTTCTATTTGTATCTACATGCTTACTCTGCAAAAACGTATGTATATAAGCACCATGGTCTGTGTATTCAATATACTACCTCAGGCAGCACTTTAGAGTGCTGTGTGGACGTAGTCCCACTCATGAGTGATTAATAAACTTGTTATTTGAATTCCAGCTTCAGTGCCAATCTCTATTTTGGTGGTCTACGGACCCGTGGACAGAGAAGGGTGACCCCTGCACCAGTGTGCTCACTAAAAGGCACATTTCCACACTAGTAGCCAATTTGTCCACTATTGTAGACCGCTTTCTAATTTGTGGGTCATTCAGAATCACTCCTATAGACTTGTTTAAGGCACCAAAAATATCTCTTAATACTTCTGCTGCACTAACACCTCGCTTGGTTCTTGATTTCTCTTCCCATACAGGATAATTAAAATGTTCCACATGATACATCTTTGGGAAAACTATACCAAGATAAAAGATACCATGCCATCCATGTGGCAATTTGAAATATGCATTTGTTCACAAATAAAATATACTCTAGGAATTACAGGATCCTGCCCCTCCAGGAACCAAAAATGGTTCCCTCCTGCTTCAAAAGTATGTTCACATTCACTCTCCCCTAGAAACAACGGATCCATATAACTTTGAACAGCATGTCTACACAGTTTTCCCTTGTGTTTCCAAACTAAAACGAAGGCAGGTAAATTTACTTTTTCCCGTTGTTCAATTTTTTCACTACTCCACTCGTGATTTTTGCGATCCTTATCAATTTCAGTTTGAGAGTTTAGGTCTCTTTATTGATCGTCCACCAAATCAAAAAAATTATTTTCCACCTCTGACATCAAACAAGTCAAATTATGTCTGTGTGCATATGCCATATCTGCTAACTTAAGAGATAAGAAATATTTGCCTGCGATCTCTGCACCTTTATAAAAAGGATTCTTATTTAAATGTTTGATAAGCGGGACTTGTGGAAGAACTACATCATAATTCAAAAAATAATATTGAAAACTGCCTTCTCCATAAAATGTTCTTAATAGGATACTACAAAAAATACCATATGTCAGAGGGAGATGAAGCAGAAGCGGGTAACGGAGTACAAACATAGTAACATCTGGCATCCATTGTGTCTATATACATTAATAAAGCAATCTAAAATAATTGTTTGCGATATATCCCCTCTTGATACTTCTGTGTAATTTCTTAACCCCCCACAACTTCAGAAGAATGAGGCGTGGTAGGGGCAAGAGTAGACTTAGATTCTACTGAGCTACCTGTAGCTGAATATAACCATATAAGCACTATAACTAATGCGACAACTAAAGCCATTAGTGTGAATGTTATGGTGTACCTACACCTACTAGCATTAGTATTGGCTTCCATTGCTTCGTTGGAATCCAAACCTTGGGTGGAACTTAGAGGCTACAGAGACTTCTCTGTCAGTTTCCACCTGTGCAAACAGCAAAAACAAGTTCAAATGATTATGCAACTAAGCTATGTACAAAGTTTCATAAATGTCTTTTTCCCCTACAAAATCTATGAAATTTCTTTGATAATAAATGGTTCTAACGCATTCACTATTAGTCCCAATATGAAATGTTTCAGTTCATCAACTAACACAGGAAACTTGTTTGCATCCAAAAAGAGAAATTCAGCCACATCTCAGAGAAGATGTCTCAAGGCACTCAGTCTTGTCAACAAAGGAAGTTCAAAGGTTAGATCAAACTGGAGAGCCAGTTCCCGAAGTTTCAATCAAACGTTCACAATGATCCCAAAATTACCAGAACTTGTTCTCCCTGTCATTTGCAAGAAAGCATGTCCATTCAGGGGATGAGAACCTTCCACAGGGCACTCTCACTCGCTTTGACCTCCTGGATGTTGTCCCTTCTCTTCCTTCACTCAGGTCTGAATCCTCTATATCCTATGGGATATCTGGGAGATCACTTTCTGCCTGCAGGACCAGTCTGCCTCTCTCCTGCCTTCTTCGGCAACGTTCTTCTGCTGCCCCTCACTGGTCTCTAGCACTAGGTCCGTCATCAGGGTCCGAGTATATCTCAATTACGACCACTGGATTAGCCTCTCCTTCACCAGTTTCGTCATTCAACTCTCCAGAACCCTCCTCAGGCCTATCAAGTGCTATTTCAGATTCCGGCATCCAATTGACTTGCTCTACCAGAAGCATCAGGTCGTTAACTACAATGCAGTCTCTGTTCAACCTGCAAGGCAGCACACAGCCTCTTCTGCACTTCGTTATTCAAGTGCGTGCCTCGGTCTGATTCCAAATAAGTTAGGAAGCCGAACCTTGGTATCAACTCCCTTACAATAACTTTGCTGCTGTAAGACTCTCATTTCTCCTTGTGGGATATGCCTCAACCCATCATGAAAAAATTAACACAACAACCACTACATATCTCAGACCATTGCACACGGGTATCTCAATAAAGTCCATCTACATCCTGTTGATGGGACCTCCTGACCTTACTATGTGGCTCAATGTCACTGGGACTCTTTTCCCTATGTTGTTCCTTGGCACACAACACATCTGTGACCTAACGATTCCACCATCAACCTGAACTTTGGATTAAGTCATATTTGGCTAAACAATCTGACCATGGCATACCTCCCTACATGAGTCAGACCATCAGCGGCGGCTCCTCCGCTGTGGTGGAGGAGAATCGCCCCCATTGCCAGCACTTTAAACAAGCATTGGCATAGCCAATAGGTCTCGCCTTTGGGACCTTATAAGTGTTTAGCCATGCAACAGTTGCAGAACTAAATACTTATAAGGTCCCACACCTATTGGATATGCAAAGCGGCCGCGAAAGTGAAAGTGATCACGATTAAATATCAAAGCGGCCGTGAAATTGAAAGTAATCGCGGCAAAGCGCGCCCGCGCACATGCACTGTAGCTCTAGGCTGGCCTGGTAGCACTTTTTGGAGCCCTCTCAATAAGTCTCGCCAGACCAGCGCATGCGCTGGGTCAGGCGAGACCTAAAAATGTGAAAAATAAAACGGGTTTAAAACCTGTTTTATTATCATTTTATTTAGCTTGTGCAGAGGCTTGGGGGCGGGGACAGGCTGGTGACAGGCTGGAGGGGGAGTGTTTGCGCTGTCTTTAATGCACATGTGGGTTTGGACGGCCATCCTAGGCCGGCCAAACCCATCCGCACAGTGAAGCTCTCTCCAATCCAGCTATTTTGCTGGGTTGGAGAGAGCAGGCACAGACTGCTATCTGTCCTGGAGCGCAAATCATCGGCGCTCAGGCCAATCCTGAAGCTGCTTTCGCATGAGAACAGCTTCAGGATTGGCCACATCACAGGCTGGAAGCCTGTGCCTGCTTGCAGTGAAGAGGAGCACAAGAGCGCGGTGCAATGCTGGAGGGCAGAAGGGCAGCAAGTAAGCTTTGTTTAATTTGTTTGTCTCCGTCATTCACCGTCCACATCTCCCCTGCCCCACCTATTTCCCCTCAATACAAGCCGCTCTTGTGGACCATGATAATGTCTAGCCATTGGTGGCAGCAAACTATTTGGCAACACAGGTCTGCCATCTCCTGAAACCCTTATTTCATGCTCATCTCTTTTCACACAACCTGCGTTTACCCAGCTCTGCTGTTCTGCTTCAGACACCTCTTCCTGAAACCTCTAAACTTCCTCCCAAGTATCACCTACTCCTGTAAGCAAAAGAGTGTAATTGGTCTTGTCTGTTCCTTCGTGTACATACTCTCCATTGTGTGTACAAGCATTGTAAGCACAATACCTTGCAACCTTGTCAGCATATCTGTTGCTGACCGTCACATAGTCATCTCCCTTGCAATGTGCGGAACATTTTATGACTGCAACTTGCGCAGGCAATTGCAACCCCTCCAACAATTTTCTCACCTGCTCTCATTATGTATATGGGATCCCGATGATGTCATAAAACCGCTCTGGGAATATAACTGTTTGAAGTCGTACACCACATCAAAGCCGTAATGATTATCCGTATATATAGTCACCTGTAATCATTCTGAAATGTGGCATGCTCAGGTAAGAGCAATCAATTTAGCCACTTGTGTGGAGCCTACTCTTTGAAGCCAAGCAGCTTTCACTACTCCTGAAACAGTACAAACTGCATAAGCAACTCTCAACCTTTCTTTGTGATCTCATAAACATGAGCCATTCACAAACCATACATAATCACGTTCGGGTAGTGGCTCATCTTGTATATCTGGTCTCAGCTTCATGCATAGTTCAGTAATATCGAGACAGTCATGCTGCACATCACCATCATCATTATCATTCTCAGGAAGGGGTAACAGTGTGGCAGGATTCAAAACAGAGCGTCTCTTTAGGAACAAATTCACAGCCGCCAGTATGATTTGCTCATACTGGGTCAGACGGATGTTTGTGAGATGCTATATCCTCGTTCTAGTTAAAAAGAAATTGAAAGAATGAGGAACATACACAGTCATGGGATAATCCATTACTATACTTTAACACCTTTTGATGCTGGCACCTGTCACCGCCACCGCTTTAAGGCAGCCAGGCAGCATGACAGCCACTGCATTTAAAGTGGCTGAGAAGTAAGCAACAGGTCTACAGGCTCCTCCATGATTTTGTGTTGGCACTGAAAGAGTGCAGCCCTCTCTTTCACTGCAGAAAAGCAAAAACACTTTGTTATAATCAGGCATTCCAAGTCCCGGGGTGCAGCACAGACTTTCTCTCAGCTCTTGGAAAGCAACCAAACAGTCATTGTCCCAAGGCACCGGATCTGACACATCCTTGTGTGTCAGCCGTTGTAAAGGCTTGGTTACTAGGGAAAAGCTAGCTCTACACTGACGACCATAGCCCGCCATTCCCAAAAACATCCTGACTCATTTCTGTGTTGTTGGTGGATTCAGTTGCATGATCGCCGAGATTCTCTTTTGTGACACCCTTCTTGCACCTTTATCAATATGATGACCGAGTTATATGACTTCTCTCAAATAGTACTGCAACTTATTTGGAGATACCTTATGTCCATTCTCAGCCAAGTGATTGAGCAATGCAATAGTGCCATTTTTGCACACTATGCACACATACACCGTGTATTTGAGGTAACCAGCAGGTCATCAATATACTGAACCAGGACTGAATTACAAGGCCTAACTAGGGTATTGAAATTCTTCTTTAGGATCTGGTTGAAAATGGAAGGGCTCTCCGTATCCCCTTGTAAGACTCGGCACGATCTCAAAACATGGTTCCTGAGCCTAAATGCAAAGAGGAACTGACTTTCCTCATGCAAGGGGATGGTAAAGAACACCTGACACAAATCAATGATGGTAAACCACTCAGCCTCACATGGAATTTGGAGCAATATTACAGCAGAATTTGGTACCATTGGACAACAAGGAATCAAGATATTATTGATCTTGCGGAGGTCCTGCACTATGCTGTACTTACAGCCAGGCTTCTGCAGGCCCATAATTGGCGAGTTACATGGACTCCCCATGATTTTTCATTATACCTTGTTGAATCATTTTCTCGATCACCAGAGTTATTCCTGCAATCGTTTCAGGGGTCAAATTATACGGCAGTGTTCTGGGATATTCCAGGACTTGAATCACAAACCATGAATTGATGATTATCCTCAAAACTCCCTGTCTTTACAGGGTCATCCTCAGTAATGGAATTCTTTATTTGCTGATTAGCAACTACAATAACTTGGATAGTTCTTCTTGAGAGGGGTAGGTTTGGGACTTCCACTGATCTCACAGAAGAACGGGTAGCACCAGTATCAACCAGAAAAGAAACCTCATAGCCATTTACTTCAGCATCTATATTTGAGCCACTCTGGTCTGCTTCCAAGAGTGTGCCAAGCACGCAATCTTCTTCCCCCCCTAAGGCACCGCCAGGAGGACTGATTGATGCCAAGATTTTCACTTGTCTCAAACATATGAAATTGTTGGTAAGGATTATTATTCTGGAATGCATTCTGATTCAAGTTTGGGACCTAGTTTGAAGAAAATCTGGGTACACTTGCAGCTTGCTGTGGCATCAGTGGTTGAGGAACCTGCATCACCGGGACTTGCAGCACATTAAAATTCTGAGATCTAAGTCTGTGTACATTATGTTGCTGCATGGAATTACTGTTCTGAGGTGGTACAAACCCAGGATTTGGACCCTGATTTGGGGGATTAAGACAGCATTCTCACTTCCAAAGACCTAATCTATTGTGGTAGTGGCATGGATTAAACTTTTTCGATGTCGCTACATCAATTCTAGTACTCGGATCTAAAGGGTCACCCCAACCTCTACCTTGTGATTGAAATCCACCCCCATCCTGCATCACCGGAGCTCCCTGTCGATACCCCCCTGCATTGGAGGGGCATTTCCTACAAACTGTAGATTTTGAATTCTTCTCTGAGCAGCCTTCATTTGTACCACAGATGGACCTGGCCCTTTTTGCAGGGTTATCCCTAAACATTTTGCCTTCTTCCTCCTATTTTTTCTGACCTGTTTTTGTTGGCTTTAGGACTCTAGGCACTTTACCACTGCTATCCAGTACTAAAGTGGATATGCTCTCTGTCTAACAAAGTCCTGTGCACACATACAAGTTCAAAAGCATAGATGCAACATATTATACAACACTGGAAATTCTTTATTCTGTAAGAGAAACGCAACCAGCCGACACGTGTTTCGTCGGGGAAATAAATCCCACGACTCTTCAGGGCTGAAAAAAGTTGCTTGAGCGAAATGTATTCCCAAAACCGGTGATAATTCCAACCCGGCTGGGTACAAAGTAGCAAAGACAGGATAATGGGTCAGCAAAATAAGTCTAGACTTACACACGTTTCCAGATGCCGCCAGGACGTGCCTTTTCTTCTTATCCGTAATATCCATGGAGAACACACACCCGTGTTCGTCCCATTTGCCATCACGGTTGTGAATTTACTTGTGTAAACGTATTTCGGTTCGAATCCTTCTACTCATGATTTTAGCACTTTCGATGAATCTACTCCCCGTCTTACTTGCGGCATAATTATTTAGGACTCTTGATCTAGACTTATTTTGCTGACCCATTATCCTGTCTTTGCTACTTTGTACCCAGCCGGGTTGGAATTATCACCGGTTTTGGGAATACATCTCGCTCAAGCAACTTTTTTCAGCCCTGAGGAGTCGTGGGATTCATTTCCCCGACGAAACACGTGTCGGCTGGTTGCGTTTCTCTTACAGAATGAAGAATTTCCAGTGTTGTATAATATGTTGCATCTATGCTTTTGAACTTGTATGTGTGCACAGGACTTTGTTGTACAGTTTTGTTGTAGGGTTTTTCCTACACACTTTGAGGGGTTAATAGGGTCTCCCCTTCCTGTTTAGCACCATACTCATATGTCCACTAAGACTTACTACACGCATACTTGCAGGGCGCCACTACTTCCTACCTACTAAAACCCTCAACTCAGTTTTAATGCTCTCTGTCTAAATTGTATTGGCGATTGGCTTATCCAAGATTGGCATTTTTATTTACAAGTCCCTAGTAAAGTGCACCAGGTGTTCCCAGGGCCTGTACATAAAATGCTAGTACTGGGCATGCTACTCATTTTGTCAATTGCATGAGCAGCCCTGCAAACAGGTCTCAGACCTGCCACTGCAGTGTCTGTGAGTGCAGTTTTAAACTGCCATTTGGACCTGGATAGTGCAACCACTTTCAAGGACCAAACCTTCCCTTTTACTACATGTAAGGCACCCCTAATGTAGGCCCAAGGTAGGCCCATTGGCAGGGTGCAGTGTATTTGAAAGGTAGGACATGTACTGGTGTGTTTTACATGTACTGATAGTGAAATATTACTAATTTCGTTTTTCTCTATTGCAAGGGCTATCTATACCATAGGTTATCATTGGAGCTACCTTGTAACCTCTTACAAGTGTAACTTCCAATTGGGAAGAGATAGAGATTTGGAGTTTGGGGGTCCCTGAACAATTAAAAAATACATATTTTAGTGAAGTTGGATTTTAAATTACACTTTTAGAAAGTGGACATTTTCTTGCTTTAACATTCTGTGCCTCTGCCTGTGGAATCCACGTCTGGTTTAGACTGACAGTTGGGCTGTTTGTGCATTCACTCTAGACAGTCACACAAAGGGAGCTGAGGTGTACCCTGCATATTCTGATGGCCCATCACCAGGCTGATGAGACTTCCTGAGCTAGAGTGGTAGGAGGAGTTGTCACTGACACCTGAAAAGGACTGTGCCTGTCCTCGCACAAAACTGTCTCCACCCCCCTGTAGTGTGTCTATAGCCAGATCAGGGAAAGTCGAGGCCTTCTGCACTACAAATACTTTCCTTTGAAGTTTGCCTACTTCAAAGGCAGAAACTGGTATACATACTGGAGCTGTGACACCATAACTTCAGAACACTTCTGAACTAAAAAGAGATTCTGCTGAGAAGAAGAGCTGGAGAAGCTTTAGGAAGGGAACTGCCACTCTGCTTGTCGCTGTGTTGTGATTGCCTACTGCTTGCTGCTTCTGCCTTAGGCAGTGAAAGGACTGGACTTTTACTTTCTGTATCCTGATTGACAAAGTTCTCCAAGGGTTTGTGTGTGCTTCCCTCCTGTTAAGTTTCAGGGCCATTAAAGACTACAGCTGCAGCCTCTGAACTCCTCTGCTGGGAGTTCAGACCTATCAAGTGGTGCCATTTCCAGGTGCGGGCCCTCAGAGGTGGTTTGCTGCACAGGACTCAAGAAAATCCACACATTGTTCTCCAGAGCTTGTTTTTCCTGACGCAGCACCGATGTGCATTTGGAAAACCAACGCATCGCCACGGTGTGACTGAAGAATCGATGCAGCACCTGCCGTGGGGCTAAAATATCGCTGCAGCCCGAGTCCCGCAGCACTGTCACCGAAATCCATGGAACCCGGACCGACTCTGATGCAGGCCCTGCTGTGCGGCTGAAGAAATCAACGCATCACCTGCTTCTTGGCTGGAAAATGTGGGCTCGTTAATTAAAAATGCGCAAAAAGCATTTGAGAAAACATGATCTCATACACATCAGAATATGTTTTCCGGTTCCCAGAAAAGAATTTGGCACCTTGAACCCTACTCCCATATTCTATTCCAAACCTTCCTTGGTTCCTCCCTTCATCTGATAGTACCAACCAGGAACACTCCCTTTGTTCTTCATTAAAATCATGTGACCTTGCCAGCTCTTCTTCTCCTCCCTATCTCTTAAATACAATGTACTTTTCACTGACTAACTAATGCATTTGGTCTGCACTATGATGATCCTTACTAGACTCTTAGTAGGGATTTTATATTATTTGGCAAACTTAGCTTTGTACATACTTCAAATATTATTACTAGGTACCTGATGGTTGCCTTGTGGAAAAGTTTATGCCTAACACAGTTGGTCTGACTTGGATTTTTTGACTAACCAATGATACAGGTTATAGGCCAGATTGTTTATTATAAAACGTTATGATAAAGGCACTAGGTCTAACATATTAATTGTGAAAAACATAAGTAAAAGTCGATAGTCATTTATGGGTTGATTGTTATCACTCTATATTAAAGCCTTTAGATAGGTATTTTGTTGCACTGAATCTCACAGATTACCGTTGTAGGTAGGAGTTTTGGTGTCAGTTACTTCCGTTCCCCACCGGGACAAACTGTGGGTGTAGAAGATTGGCACAGTGAAATTCATTGTTAAGCACTCTTTAGAGAGAGTAGTGTGCTTTGCCAACTGTCATTTGTTATAAATGTGTGGTTTTATGACTTTATGCCTGACGGTTGCTGTCTGGAAAGTTTATGCTGGATACAGGACGCCAGAGTTGGTAATGGTGGCAAACCAATGATAACATCCTTACACCTGATTGGGGCGCAGGGAAGCGTTATGCCAGATGCAATAGTTCTAGGTCTGTTTAATATGAAAATGTATGCGAGAGAGTAGGCCTGGCTTATTTATTGTGAAAAACGTGTTAAAACCAATAGGCCTCTAACTGAGAATTGTTAGCCCACTATGTTGTAGGCCGAGAAGGCAATAAGCTTTTAAGGATTGATTGTTATTACACTGTGCTAAAGCCTTTAAGCAGATATTTTGTACAGATGTGCGAAATTTGTGTAATTTATTTCCGTGTTATTACACTTAATTTTGTAAAAATGATGCAAAATTCAAACCCTTATTTAGCACTATAATTTAGCACTGAATGTCAACCTGAAGAACCATTTTACACAAAAAAGCACGAACAACACAACTGTCGAGAACAACAGCAACTTGCGTTCTGATTGTTGGCAGTACTCCGATGCTACAATTGTGCCACAGAAAGTGGCGTAATTATGTGACTTTTAATTTCTCAAATTTTGCATAACAAGAGTAATGTGAAATTCACAAAATCATATGAATTACACACAAGTAATTTAAATTAGCCCTGGCCTAGTATTTTGCTAAATGGTTTTGGTGACCCACCCAAACAAACCATGGGATGTAAAATGTGCACTATGGTAATACTTATATGGCTCTATTAGAATGGATTTTATATTGTTTCGACAATTGTCATTTTGTAATATTTGGAATTTTATTACAGTGTACTAGGTGGATACCTTGTGAGAAAGCTTATAGCCAACACAGTAGATTTGAGTTGGTTATGGTGATACCATTTTTAAAGATTATATGTCTGACTGTTTATAATGAAAAGTTATGCGAAATGTAATAGGCCTGACATATTGATTGTGAAAAGCATAAGTTAAAGTCAGTAGACATTTAATGGTGAATTGTATATTACTCTGTATTAAAGTCAACAGACATGTATTTTTTTATATGAAATCATACAAATTATCTTTGTAGGGAAGGATGCTGGTGATGCCCTCTGACAATGCCTGGGGGAGGTTTAAGATTTTCACTGTAATTCTTGTAGAATCTCTTCAGAACATCTGACAAGCTGAGCTTTTATTTTCATCTTGATATTAAAAAAATCATTAAATAATACATACATCCATATATATATATATACACGCCAGTAGGATATCGCTATATATATATATATATATATATATCTCCAACTGGCGGTCGCCAGTAGGTGGTTATAGTTAGGACCTAGTTTCCATAGTATAAGTGTTTTTTTTGTTTTCTCAATATCTTTGGCGCCAGTTGACGAATCTTCACGAGATTTTCAAAACTAGTGGCCCGCTCCGGTCAGCTCCTGTCTTCAAAGTTTCGGGGTGATTTAACCAGCAGGGGCTGAGAAAAAAGGGGGGTCCCAAAACGTGTTTTCCCCATGTAATTTTCCATAGGAAACTTTAGACACAGCTACAGCCCGAACTGCTGAACGGAATTCCACCAAATTTGGCAAAAAGGTCGCCCTTGGTTCAGAAAGAACCCTTTTTGTTAAATGGTGTAAATTCGTTCAGTAGTTCCTGAGAAATTTGTAAAAGAAAAGGTTTTGATATATAGGGACGAGGTGGTCAGGACATCTCCCGAGCACAAGCTTCACTGTGATTGGCTGCCAACACTCCAAACCAGGAAGTGTTGGCAGCCATCTTGTGACTCGGTAGAACTGAGTCACAAGAAAACAGTTGGAAGACAAGAAAAGGGGGCAGGGTAGGGTAGAAATACCCTGAACCCCTAGGCCTGCTCAGGAGGTCCCACAAGGAGGCTTAGGGCCAAAAAAAGTGTTCTTTTTAAAAATTTCGGCAGAATTCGCTCTGGGGTCGCGAAACCCGCCGAAATTTTAACCGCCACCCCCGGGTGTCTTCTTTTTTAAAATAAATATTAAACCTGTGTGGGTGATCTCGAGCCCTCCCACACGCCCCGGGGACCGCCACCTCCCCGGGGCACTAATCATGTAAATTCAGGGGTCTGTTACGGACCCCCGGGACCACCACCTCCCCGGGGCTTCAATCACATTGGGAGGGGGGCTGCGCGGCCCCCATCCTGGAGCCCTCGATGGCCCTGGGGACCGCCGCCCCCCAGGGCCGGCTACTGCAGTGTCCCGGGGTGCTGTTTGCTATGGCAGGGTGGGAGCCGTGCGGCTCCCTCCCTGTCACAGCAAACTTGCTTAGTATTTTGGAAGTGAGAGAAAGGAAACCTGCACTTTCTACCAAAATGCATGTCAACAGCTCCTCGTGTGGAAAACCAATGACGGCTCCCGCAGGAGGCAGGGAGCCGGCGGGACAATGGGGGCATTGGGGCTCCCTCCACGGTCTCTAACCATGAGGCCAAGTCCCGGGGGCCCAAGATGGCCGGGGAAGGTGGTGGTAGTCACCCCTCCTTCATTTAAAAAAAAAAATATATATATATATATATATATATATATGTATATTTGGCCATGCCCCGGGGGATGGGGTCCCCGGGGCGAATGTAAATTAATGAAAGTGGACAGTTTAAAAAAAAAAAAAAAATTGGGAGTTGGGACCCTAGCGTGGTGTTCAGAGCGGCCCCCTGGTGTGAACGTGGGGGGTGCATGGCTCCCAGTGTGGCCCCCTGGTGTGAATGCGAGGGGTGCGCGGCCTCTGGTGTGAATGTGATGGGTGCGCGGCCTCTGGTGTGAATGCGAGGGGTGCGCGGCGCTCAGCGCTGCCCCCTGGTGTGAACCCAATGGGTGCGCGAGGCGCTCAACACAGTCCCCTAGTGTGAACGCGATGGGTGCGCGCCTCTAGGTCGAATTGCAGCAAGAAATAGATGAACTACAACATGTGGGAAAAAAGAAAGTCTTGTGGCAAGAGAACAAAATAATTTATTAAAATACGTCCAAAGACTAGAAAGAGTTTGCAGAATGTAGATAGTAGAAAGAATATCTCAACAACAAAGAAGAATGAGAAGAAAAAAGGAGAAATCAATGGGAAATCAAGTTTTCAAAAAACAATGTATGGGAAAAGGAGAAAGAATCAATATGATGAAATAAGGAAAATAATGTTTTACAATAGAGTTGTCTTTAATTTGTTAAAAGATGTGAAGAAATATAAAAAATCAGCATTTTACAAAAAGAAGAAACAGATTGAAACTATTGTTGAGAAGGCTTTTGAATTAAAAGGGAAATTATTCATTTTAGTTTTCAATAGAATTCGATCATTGGATAAGCCAATACATTTTTATGAAGGACAAAAGTAAAAAGAAGAGACTAATTACCAGAAAAAACTTCTGTGATTTTTTTTGGGGTGAACGGAAGCACGGTTCAAGTTCAGAGCCTTTTTTTATTGAAGAATTATTTTCAAACCAATACATTATTGCATGCAGTTGATACCAGTGGTCGTGCTTATAAAGTAAAATACGGTTGTCCCATTGAAAAAGAAAAGATGGTTCCTAGAAATGTAGAAGAAGTGATAGCTGATGAAGTTCTAGGGATACATACTAAAGCCCCAGTCTACACTTGGGATTGTAGTAGTATTTGCAGTATGCAACGGGAGTCTATTGATATGTTACGGAATTTCTTACAAGCGTATAGTAAAAAAAGGGCTAAACAAAAGATTAAGATGCTGCAAGGACTAGATCCTTGCAAAGTTAGAAAGAATACTGGTTTGCAAGGTCATTCCTTGGATTGTCTTTCTAGAAAGTGTGTCAAAGTGTTTTTCATCATTTCAGAATGTTAGCAGTACATCATTCTCAAATGCAGAAGTTAGTCAGAAGATTGTATTGCGCAAAAATCTGTGGACAAAATTGATTGGACCACTTCCATTTCTGTCTTTGGCATATGTTAGAGTATACAAAGGCAGTTTGGGGGAGAAGCAACATCAATTCTGCAAAGGTGTCCTTCATTAGCATTTCCAGACCTACCACAGTCAATGTGCCTAGGTCATTGCCACCACAGTGCACAATCATGAGGTGAGGGGGTTGGAGATGCAAAAAGGTTTTAACCAAAGGCATCAATTGGTGCCACTTTAATCCTCTCTGTCCAATCCATTTAATGTCTACATTTTGCAAAGCTAGGTCTTTGTCAATACCTCTGCGTTCAGCATACCTTTTGCACCAGAATACATAGCTGTGACCCACAATCCATACTGAGAGCATCTTGAAGGAATCTCTGTAGGTAATCAAAAGATGTCTGTAGCTGAGGTAGTCAGTTGGTAGAATGAGAGATATCAAAAATGGCGGAGAAGAATTTTAAGAAAGTTTTTAAGAAAGTAGAGATTTGATTGGCTGTTTAAGAAGATTATACATTCAAAAATAGGAGGCATTTTACTTTGTTTAAAAAGCATGTTTCTTATTGGTTAGTAAAAAATGTTTGAAAGGTACATCAGAAAGGATAAGGGCATGTTTTGCAAAAGCAACCACACTTGCTGTTCTTATTTGCAACATTCTGTGGTGAACTGTCACTCTCCGTGCACTCCTCTAATCATCCAGCCAGTACCATGTCCTTATCTAATTACTACGCTAAAAACCAAACACTTATAAATTCACCATCTTCTTTCCTTGCAGTAGTCTAATCATCCAGTCACTACCTATGTACTCATGCAATGACCCAGGTACTAGTACATGCAGTATTATAATCCTCTATCCACTGCTGATGCAATCCTCTAAACACGTAAACACTACTCATTCACTCCTACAATTATCCAGTTAGTACCTGTGTACTGCGATAAATGGATTGTGATTTCAAAACTAAGCGTTTAAATGGTTTTTATGTAGAACATGTTTGTTTAGTAATAGAAAAGTATATTTTATAGATTTATTTTAATAATGTTATATATATTTTGTAATTTACAGATATTCTTCATCATCATTAAAAAAACTTACGATGACTAAAAAAACAGAAAAGAGGAAACAACAAAAGAAGGACTATTATTCGAAGTGTTTTTCATCATTTCAGAATGTTAGCAGTACGTCATTCTCAAATGCAGAAGTTAGTCAGAAGATTGTATTGCGCAAAAAGTGCAGCAATAATTTGAAGTGACTTACACAGTGCTCTTTTGCATGGGTCAGTATTAGATGTAAAAAAAGTTTGTGATGAAATAGAGTTTTGTTACTTTGGTCCTGAACAAGAGTGTAGTCCAAGTGAGACTGATAGAAGTAGGTGCTGAGGAAGACGTGGAACATAGTAGTACTGAGAAGTTTGAAGAAGAAATTACGAATTTTAAGGTAATTTATTGTGAAAGACCAAATTATGTTAGCATTTGTTGTCGACAAACTCACTATAAAAATCAGACTAGAAATGTTGATCTGTATTTAAAAAGTGAAAAAGAAAACAATGATAAGTGGAAGGAATTTGCAACTTATTTGTTGGTAGAAGATTGCTTTCATTTGGGTAGTGATCAACATATTTGTAAATATTGTTATAACAAATTAGAGGACAACAAAATGCCAACTAGAGCTGTACATAATAACCTAGAGTTGGTAGCTATTCCTCCAACCCTGGTAGATTTAAACACGTATGAGTCTATTCTGATTCAATCTGTGCACCCGTTTCAGGCTATTGTTCGTATGCAGCCTAAAACAGGTAAGTTGCTTCCCACAGATTTACAGAGAGGATCAAAAGGAAGAGTTGTATATTTACCTTTAGATTTAAAGAAAAATATTGAAACTATTGGTGTAGAGAAAGAGGAAACTGAACCGGTAGTTATTCTAGTTAATGGTGTTCCTACGAAGAGACAGAAAATATGGCAAGAATTAGTGGATGTCAGCAAAGTGCACAAGGCAACATTATATCTCATAAAAAACAATGATTACTACAAAAATGTGTAAGTGGAAGGAGGAGAAATAGTTTTAGGAGTTGATAGCGAAATGTCAAGTGGCCAAATTGAAAAAGTGGACATGTCCAAAAGTGAAGGAATTTATGAACATTATAATGTACATCCTTTACATTCCAAGGAAATGATAGGAAATACTTTTGAATTATTCCAAATGAAGAAAGCAAAGGGGAATCCCATGAGTGTTTGGGAAAAAAGTTTGGAAGCTCGTTGTTTTCTACAGCTTTTCCCCACAGGAAAAGGTGGATGATATGATGAACAACCAGTGCAGATTCCCGCATGAGAATATCGGACAACCAGTTAGTACTCTTAAGGTCCAAGATTTCGACAATGTATCCCATATATATTTCATCTTTTGTTTGAAAGTGACTTGTCTGGACTTTCATATGCAGTCAACGACATATTAAAAACAGGAGTTCATCTTCAGAATGTTTCTGCAAAGGTACTCATGGACAAAGTACATGAGAGAGATAACCATTTAGAATCTCAATTGATTCATTTGATGGCGTGTCAGCGTGGTACTAATGAGTATTGGTATCATCGTCATGGAGAACTTAAATGCATGTTAAGGAACTTAGGAACTCCTACGTGGTTTGTTACACTAAGTTGTGCTGAATACGCATGGGACGATTTACTTGAATTTCTTCGAGAAGCAAATTCAAATATTAAAAACATTGAATTCAAGACACCTGGAGAACTGTGTTCCTTGGATCCTGTAAATGTATGCAGATATTTTAATCGTAGGTTTCAAGCTATGATGTCTTTTATCTGCAATAAAAACAATACTCCTGTTGGAGAAGTTATTGATTTCTTTTGGAGAAAGGAGTATCAAGCTAGAGGTGCTCCTCATATACATATGCTTTTATGGATCAAGGATGCATCCAAATTTGGAACTGATTCGGATGAGACGGTTTTATCTTTTATTGAAGACTATGTTATATGTGCTCTACCAAAATAAAGAGAAGAAAACACCTTAAGGCAACAAGTCTTACTGTTTCAAACTCATCGGTGTGGCACATACTGTCGACGCAAATACAAGTCGAAGGAAAAGTTTTATACCAAATGTTGTTTTGGTTTTCCAGGTCCAGTTATATCCAAAGGAAGAGTAAACAGTTTCATGTCAGCAGTGAGACATACCATCACTAGAAAATCTCCCAAAAATACTTACAATTTAAAAAGAAATGAACAATCAAAGTATATTAATGATTATAATCCAGTTATTTTGTCTGTGGAATGCCAATATGGATATCCAGTATGTTGCGGATAATTCCATTGCTGTTGCTCGGTATGTAACATCATACATAACAAAATCAGAAAACACGGAGTTGAAAGAAATGTGGGAAGAAATTTCCCACGAGAAGAGTCTTAGTAAGAAATTTAAGAGCTTTAGTTTGAAGATGCTGTCACATCGAAAGATTGGAACCTACGAATGCTCGGACCGGTTGTCCTCTGCAAGTTTATATTCAAAGTCAAGAATAATAATTTGAGTTAGTCTAGGTCTTGCTGCAACACGAAATCGAGTACTTAAATCTATACAAGAAATAGAATATTTAGCATTAAATGAACCAGAAAGCACAGATATTGTTAAAACAAACATGTTGGATACGTACTATCCAAATAGAAGTCCTCATCTTGAAAACATATGTCTGTATGAAGTGCTGCAATATTACAGTTTTAAGAGAAATATTACAGAGAACAAAAATTGAGAAAAATATGCAGTGATTGGTTCAGAAGGATGTTTGGTGAAACATAATAAAGGAAATCTGATTAATCATAGGAAACTGAGTTGTGATACTCCTGATAAAAGAGAATTTTACTATTTAGCACTTTTGCAACTCTTCAAGCCTTGGCATACGGAACTGGAATTACTTGGAGATTTTCAGTGCTACGAAGATTCTTTTAATGCATGTAAAGATAGCGTTGAATGCACCATTTTTGCAAATTATCTCAAAATGTTGAATGAAGAAATTGATCAAGAAGCTACTATTGCAGCTGAGATTGCTGGAGACAGTTCTCAAGACAGTCAAAGTTCTGCTCCACTGAGTCAAGATCCACTAGGACAATCAATTCTTGAAAATGAAGCAGCAATCGCCATGAGTGAAGTGGAAACAGCAATGCATCAAGCTCAAGAAGATATTATGGACGTAGGAAACTTGGAAGAACAACTAAATATTGAACAGAAAGAAATGTATCAGCAAGTGAGAGAACAGATCAACCATGATTTTATTCATGAAAATAAAGAATGCACATGCACATCATTTGAACCTTTCCGAATGTATGTCAGTGGTCAAGCCGGTACAAGAAAAGGTTTTTTAATTAAAGTTTTGACCAGTTATCTACAGAAAACCACTGAATCACATTTATTGTGTGTTGTAACTGCTCCAGCTGGGTTGGCAGCACACAACATTAAAGGAATTACATTACATGGCTTACTAATGCTACCTGTAGAGCATGAAACAAATTGGAATATCACAAGCTATCTGGAGAAGCTTGTTATGAAGTTTCAAGAGTGCTAAAGAAAATTAAACTTCTGATTATTGAAGAGGTGAGCATGGTCTCAAACTTAATGCTTGCCTTTGTGCATTTAAGAATGCAGCACATTTTAAAAGCAGAATACTATGTCTTATTTGGAGGAAAACGTGATATTTTTGGCGATCTACTGCAACTTACTCCTGTAAAAGGGCAACCAGTATTTAAAACAGTTGTGCATGAAGACACCAGAAAGTCTTTGGGAAGTATTGGAAATGTCAACATTTGGTCATATTTTGAATACAAAGAACTTATACAAAATATGCGACAGGCAAGTGATGAAGACTATGGAAGTATTCTTCAAGATATAAGAATTGGTGTATTGACAGAGCATGGTAAAGAAGCTTTGCTGTATTGACAGAGCATGGTAAAGAAGCTTTGCAAAGTTGTCTACTTACAAACTTGTTTCCAAATGAAGATGTTGCTCCGGAAATAATATACAAAAACATCGGAGAAAATAAATCTATAATCTGCCTAATGCCAACACTACGAGAGTGTTCTACATTCAATGAAGAACTTTTAAAGCTGGAAAAACAACAAATAATAAAAATGGAAGCCATTGATAAAATAGAGCACAAAGGTATTTTGACAGAAAAAATGTAAACAAAATTGGATTCATTGGAAAAATCTATATCTAAAACTGCTGGTTTAGAAAATAATTTATATGTATGTGAAAACTGTTGGGTAATTTTACTGTGTAATTTGGATGTAGAAACAGGTTTAGTAAATGGAGCAATCGGAAAAGTTATTCATTTTGTTAATTATCAAAATAGAGATGGAATTGAATTTGTAAAGATTAAATTTGATCAGATTGAAGAAGTAAAACAGATTGGACGTTGTTCTGTTCGTTTTTTGCTTGTTAAAGATTTGTATGTTCGTAGAAAAGTTTCCTCTTTCTTTAGCATATGCGGTGACCATTCATAAATCTCAAGGTTTAAGTGGAGACAGCGCTTTGCTAAACATTGCAAATACCGTGTTTAAAGAGGGAATGGCATATGTTGCATTGTCCCGAGTCAGAACTTTATCTAGATTGTATTTGATTTTGATGAGAGAAAGATTAGTGCAGATGCAAATTGTGTAAGAGTATAATCGGTTAAGAACACTGTATGCTCCCAATTTAGGTGAATATCCTATATATGAAAAGCATGTAGTAGGTCAAAAATGAAGATATGAGAATCTCTGTAGTGAAGGTGGAAAGAAGAAAAAAAATCAAGACAATGTTGAGATTCCAAACAAAAAGAAAAGGGACAGTGTTGAAGAGATTGTTGGATATCAGTTAGAAAATAGTTCAGGTATCAACTGCTATGCTAATGTAGTGGTGAACGTCGTATTTTTTCTAGAAAATATCTAACGGCAAATTATGGAGAATCGAGAAAAAAGGTTTTGTTCCTTGTTGCAGTCTATTTTTGAAAAATTGAGAACTGATAAAACTAAAATCCAAAGTGTTTCTGGTATTCGGAATCTTCTTCATGTATGTTCTGGTTCTTCGCAATTTACACAGAATGTGAAACAAGATGCTCAGGAACTTCTTATGTATATGTTTGCAGTGTTGGAAGATGAAGGAATACAGATTGAACATCTCTTTGGACTTTGTTATACATGCAAACATGAATGTGAAAATTGTACATTTACTTCTACCACTAAGATAGACATTGAAAGATTCATATATTTGACAATACCAGATTGTAAAACAGTGTCTTTTAACAAATTAGTTAAATCAGCTAATCAAAATATGGAGTGTAGCCAGTGCAAACTAGAAATGTTATCAACATTATTTATACAAAGATTTGGACAATATATAATTTTAATGATACAACGTTGTAGAGCAGATGGAAGAAAATTGGAAACTTTAATTCAACATTTTGTAGCAAGTCAACTATCAATATCAGGAAGAACTTTCGTAGCAGTAGCAATTATTTTCCACGATGGACCATCTACGACATCTGGACACTACACTGTCTATTTAAAGTGCAATAAAGGATGGACATATTGTAATGATGCCCATTTGGTTTTCAAATATCGTTTGCCTAACAAATTACCAAATTCATACCTAATATTCTTAATGCCAAAGTTCTGAGAACATAATTCAGCCTATTGGGAATATGTCAATATGAATTAATGAGATTATTTTGGATAATTTCACTATAAAGGATTTCAGGAATATCATTCGGCCTAGTGGGAAGATATTGATATGAATTAAGAAGTTTATTTTGGAAATTCTCACTGCAAATGTTTTAAAGAACATCATTTAGACCAAAGGGAAATTATGAAGAATTACTGATTCAATTATCGTTTCTGTTCTTTGATATTGTATTTAGAAAATTCTCTTAGAAATAATCATTTTATATATTTGATATTTGTATTATATGCAATGTTATTGAGGATGTTTATTTTAGGAAATGTGAAGAGATAGTTGACTTTGTTGTAAATACTTTGGACACAGATTTGTTATTTTTTAACAATCTTATTGATTGCATTTTTTTTGGCCGCTGTTATATGATGAGTAACATTGAAATCACCATCTATGATGAAATTCAATATATTCTGAGAACAGCAAAAAAGGCAAACTGAATAGGTTATATAATGGTAAAAGTATGTTGTGTTCTTGAAATTATAATATTGTATGTTATAACTGTATTTTTTCTTCTCTTTTACAGACCATAATTCTAAAGTTTGAAAGGATTTAAATTTTAAAAAACATCTGTAAAAATTATTTTGAATACTATGATATCTACTATTGTACAGGTAAGATTAAGTAACCCAAACACTATCCATGCACTACTACATTCACCTCTGCACTATCCATACAGTCCTCTAACCACCTAGACACTGATCATTAACATCTTAAATTCCCCAGGCATTATCCATGCAGTCCAGCAATCACCCTGACACTCCTAATGCACTCCTTAAGTCACCCAGCCAGTACCATGTACTAATTCAATCCCTCTGCCAATATCCAAGCACTTATAAATTCACTCAGGCGCTCTCCTTGCAGTACTCTAATCATCCAGTCACTACCCATGTAGTCATGCAATGACCCAGTTACAAACACATTCACTGCTGCAATCCTTTGAGTGCTACCTATACAGTTTAGTAATCTTCCTGTTACTACATATGCACTCCTCCAATCATCCAGCCAGTAACATGTCCTTATCTAATCACTGCGCCAAAACCCAAGCACTTATAAATTCACCATACTGTCAACTTCCAGCACTCTAAGTATCCAGTCACTATCCATGTACTTGTACAATGACTCAGGCATTAACACATGCAGTGCTACAATCAAATGTGAACTATCCATGCAGTCCCCTAACCTCCTCCACATTACTGATTCACTCCTCCAATTACCCAGGTAGTACCCATGCAGTACAGCAATCACACTGTTACTCTCTGTGCACTCCTGCAATCATCCAGCCAGTACCATGTCCTTATAAAATCCCTGCACCAATACCCAAGCACTTATAAATTCACCATGCACTCACATTGCAGGACTCTAATCATCCAGTCAGTACCCATGTACTCATGCAATTACCCAGGCGCTTATTCTTGCACTTCTACATTCTTCTGCTACCTATATAGTTACTAATCTCCCTGTTACTCTAAATGCACTCCTCCAGTTACTCAGCCAGTCCCATGTCCTTATCCAATCACTCTGCCAAAACCCAAGCACTTATAAAATCACCATGCACTCTCCTTGCAGTAGTGTAATCATCCAGTCAGTACCCATGTACTCCTATAATAACACAGGCGCTAACATATGTAGACCTACAATTACCTGTGCATTACTCATGCAGTCCAGCCATCTCCCTGTCACTACCCATGCACTCTTTGAATCAATCATGCTCTACACATGTACTCTAGCAATCACCCAGATGTTAGCATGCATTATTTCTCTTTTTTAACCACATAAGGTAGTTCTGCAGAGAACTGTTTTGTGTTTTTTAAACAATTTTGAGATTTTTGGGGTGTTTTTTGAAAAACAAAAAAACAAACAGACAAAACTTTAAACTTTTGGAATTAAAATGTCATTCCAACTGATTTTTTTATTTAGCAGCGATGATTTCTTGATGCTGAACATACAGCTTCAATTGATTGCTCCCCACAGCATAAAATGGCATTGCATTTGATACAATACTATTTGAGCGTTGCAAACTCTGTACGGATATCTGGACCGCGAGATACAGAGGTTGAGCCTCCACAAGTGCTGGGAACAGCTCCCTGGTCAGTTTGTGGTGTGGCCTCTTTAGCTCGTCGCAGTTGTTCTCTTGCAAGTTGTCTTGGATGTTTAGTCTGTAGATGCTTATACATACTGGAAGTGCCACATGAGTACTTCTTCTCGCTGCCTCTTGATAGAACTCTGGAACAGAGCGTGCAGCTCACCTTCCTTGCATTTACTTTTCTTTCTCCCTCCGGAATTTTAAAGAATTTCCAAACAGTAGACTCTGGTCTTTTTTTTGGAGGTGGTCCCAAATCTTCATCATCAGATGGAAGGTCTATTGGTGGATTAGAAGAAGTCATTGCCGAAGTTTTTCAAGTAAACACCAAAAAAACTCTCACTATTGCTCCTAAAAACACAGCAGGTGTCTCTCCTCTGATGCAGCTGAGAGAATGACTAAAAAAGGTGGGGTCCTCCAAGTTCTATAATGGAAAACCTTGTCAACCAATGAAATAGTTTCTTTCAAAGTCACATGGGAGTCGCGCACCCAGTGCGCAACCAGCGCGCACCCAACGCGACGTCGCGAAAATATATTTAACAATAATATAAGTTTATTACAAGTACAAAATATTATTTTTATAAATAGTTTAGATAATCTCTTGTTCTGATATATACATTAAAGTTATCTACGTATAGTTTTATAACATAACATTTTTTACAGGAGTCACGCACCTGGCGCGACCCATCATGTATATGATGTCATGCGGGTCCTGGCACCGCGCACACGTCGCATACATAACGTGCACATGATGTGAACCCATACGTATATGACGTTATGCAGGGCCATGCACCACGCACCCGTAGCATACTAATTGCGCACATGACGCGATCCCATACGTAAATGACGTTACATGGGGCAATGCACTGTGCACCCATCGCAAACCAAACGCAGCTCCTTCCTGACTTTTCCAATATGGCGGCTTGAATTTGCGCACCCACCGTGATAGGTACACGATGGGTACGAGACTCCTGTATTTATTTATTTTTTAAACATACATATATTTTAAAAGAAATAGGACGTTACATAATTAAATTAAAATGAAAAAAAAGAAAAGAATTATAGAATATTAGTTACAAAATATCTTTTTTTTTTTTTAAAGTTGTAATTGTCAGAAAAATATAAAAGGTTGTATAAATCTTAAATTTACAAATTAGCATTTAAAAAAACCCTACAAATTCACTGATAAAACCAAAGGTTTCAGGCCCGTTATAGTTAGAAATTAGCATTAAAAAAACATTAGAAATTCACTGAAAAAAGCTGTTTGTTTCAGGGACAGTATAGTTAGTTGGACATTTCACTCCTACAAAACCATACAAATTTCACTGTTCTAGTTAGTTCTGCTAACTATAACTCGCGCCCCCGCAATGCACTGCTGATGACGTCTCATATTACATCATTCATTACATGGTCAGTGACATCACTGATGACATCTCCAATGACATCACTGATGATATCACTGATGACATCATCCATGTGATAATCTGATGCACCTCCTCACACCCTAATATAACCTTTGATACACCCAATCCAAAATACAGAATACCTTTTTTGAAACCATCGACACACCAATACCAGTTACTACATACGTACTCACTGATTCCTAGGTCTACACACACATCCACTCATTCACCCATACAATCACTAATACATGCACTCAATACAACACTATCATATGCACTCACACACCTATACAGACACTCACACATCACCACTCATCCACAGTTACTCACACACTTAGTCAGTCATGCAAAGAATCAATCACACTCCCATTTACTCACCTATACAGTTATACACGCACCACATCACTTATTCAAACAGCAACAAACGCATACTTACTCTCTTATAGAATCACTGATGCAAGTACACAATCATCCATACAGCCACTCTCACAATAACTGACTCTCATGTATAGTCCTTTATATATTCCAAGTCTCACATACACTGCCTTTCACATATGTAGTTACTTGGACATGTACCACTGAGACATCCATTCACTCACCAACACACCCATACACACACTCACCCACACAGCTGTTTTCACATGCACTCTTGAACCCATACACCCAGTGAATCAACCTCTTAAACATCTATGCACAGAGTCGCACACCTCCCACCCACCAACACACACACACTCCGGCACCCATAGAAATACTCAGGCAACCAATTGATAACCCATATAGGCATTCATGTAGCTACTGACCAACCCATGCAGCAGCTTATACAACAGCAGACAGACTGATACAGACATACACACAGTTTAGTCACTAACCCATGCATTCAGTAAGACACATGTAATAACTCACTTAAACAGTCAGTCACGCACCTACTAAATCCTTCATCCAGACACTTATACACCCACTCATTCTTTAATACACCATGGCATATATATAATACATATTTAAACTTTATAGAAACATACATTCACTGGATGATGCCATCAGTGATGTCATCAGTGATTTCATCAGTGATGTCACTGACCATGTCATGAATCATGTAATATGTGACATCATCAGCAGTGTATTGCGGGGCGCGAGTTATAGTTCGCTGAACTAACTATAACGGCAACATTTTTATGGTTATGTAGGAGTGAAATGTCCGGGGTGCTGCTCGTAGGCTTAGACAGTGCTCTCATCCTGCTGGGTTCCCATTCTGATTTTGATCTGCAACCAGAGAGGACTCCCTAAAGACGCTACGCTGCACTCTGGGGAAAGACTGTTGATTCCCTGACCCTCGGGACTGCGAGGACCACTGTGCTCAGCGCTGATTTCATTTGCCACACCTGGCTCCGCTTCCCGACCATGCCTCCTCCACCACCATAACGCCTCGCGGCCCCCGCTCCGTGGGAGCCGCTCGTAGGCTTCGACAGTGCTCTCATCCTGCTGGGTTCCCATTCTGATTTTGATCTGCAACCAGAGAGGACTCCCTAAAGACGCTACGCTGCACTCTGGGGAAAGACTGTTGATTCCCTGACCCTCGGGACTGAGAGGACCACGGTGCTCAGCGCCGATTTCATTTGCCACACCTGGCTCCTCTTCCCGACCACGCCTCCTCCACCACCATAACGCCTCGCGGCCCCTGCTCCGCGGGAGCCGCTCATAGGCTTCGACAGTGCTCTCATCCTGCTGGGTTCCCATTCTGATTTTGATCTGCAACCAGAGAGGACTCCCTAAAGACGCTACGCTGCACTCTGGGGAAAGACTGTTGATTCCCTGACCCTCGGGACTGCGAGGACCACGGTGCTCAGCGCCGATTTCATTTGCCACACCTGGCTCCTCTTCCCGACCATGCCTCCTCCACCACCATAACGCCTCGCGGCCCCCGCTCCGCGAGTCCGGCTCGTAGGCTTCGACAGTGCTCTCATCCTGCTGGGTTCCCATTCTGATTTTGATCTGCAACCAGAGAGGACTCCCTAAAGACGCTACGCTGCACTCTGGGGAAAGACTGTTGATTCCCTGACCCTCGGGACTGCGAGGACCACGGTGCTCAGTGCCGATTTCATTTGCCACACCTGGCTCCTCTTCCCGACCACGCCTCCTCCACCACCATAACGCCTCGCGGCCCCCGCTCGTAGGCTTCGACAGTGCTCTCATCCTGCTGGGTTCCCATTCTGATTTTGATCTGCAACCAGAGAGGACTCCCTAAAGACGCTACGCTGCACTCTGGGGAAAGACTGTTGATTCCCTGACCCTCGGGACTGCGAGGACCACGGTGCTCAGCGCCGATTTCATTTGCCACACCTGGCTCCTCTTCCCGACCACGCCTCCTCCACCACCATAACGCCTCGCGGCCCCCGCTCCGCGAGTGCCGCTCGTAGGCTTCGACAGTGCTCTCATCCTGCTGGGTTCCCATTCTGATTTTGATCTGCAACCAGAGAGGACTCCCTAAAGACGCTACGCTGCACTCTGGGGAAAGACTGTTGATTCCCTGACCCTCGGGACTGCGAGGACCACGGTGCTCAGTGCCGATTTCATTTGCCACACCTGGCTCCTCTTCCCGACCACGCCTCCTCCACCACCATAACGCCTCGCGGCCCCCGCTCCGCGGGAGCCGCTCGTAGGCTTCGACAGTGCTCTCATCCTGCTGGGTTCCCATTCTGATTTTGATCTGCAACCAGAGAGGACTCCCTAAAGACGCTACGCTGCACTCTGGGGAAAGACTGTTGATTCCCTGACCCTCGGGACTGCGAGGACCACGGTGCTCAGCGCCGATTTCATTTGCCACACCTGGCTCCTCTTCCCGACCACGCCTCCTCCACCACCATAACGCCTCGCGGCCCCCGCTCCGCAGGTGCCGCTCGTAGGCTTCGACAGTGCTCTCATCCTGCTGGGTTCCCATTCTGATTTTGATCTGCAACCAGAGAGGACTCCCTAAAGACGCTACGCTGCACTCTGGGGAAAGACTGTTGATTCCCTGACCCTCGGGACTGCGAGGACCACGGTGCTCAGCGCCGATTTCATTTGCCACACCTGGCTCCTCTTCCCGACCACGCCTCCTCCACCACCATAACGCCTCGCGGCCGCCGCTCCGCGGGAGCCGCTCGTAGGCTTCGACAGTGCTCTCATCCTGCTGGGTTCCCATTCGGATTTTGATCTGCAACCAGAGAGGACTCCCTAAAGACGCTACGCTGCACTCTGGGGAAAGACTGTTGATTCCCTGACCCTCGGGACTGCGAGGACCACGGTGCTCAGCGCCGATTTCATTTGCCACACCTGGCTCCTCTTCCCGACCACGCATTCCTCAGCTTTTTTCCCATCTCTTAATAAGGCCCCTCCCCATCGCGCTAGCGGTACGCGCGCGGGACGCAGCCCGGGGCGAAGACCGGGCACAGAGCGGGCCGTTTGTGGCCATTCGTGGACAGTCGTGGACGGGACGGGCCATCCTCCTAAGTTGGACTGTTAGTTAACAAAGAGTCACGCCCTCTTGAGTATTGTGAGTTCTTGTTCATTATTATCCAGCTGATATCCGTTTGTTTTTAGTTTATTGATATCATAGTGTGTTCATTCTTAAGTGCTTTCTGGTATCTGTACTTTTTTAGTACCCCCAGGACCTCTTATACATTCTCTGGCAACGCCCTCCTCAGTTTTCCCCTCACTTACTCACGAGGATGTCTTCGTTAAGGTCTGGTAGAAAGATTGTGCAGGGTAGTACTGGGGGTCATATAACAGGGACACTTGATAATTTCATCACAAGAGCAGCCCGGGTCCTCGAACAAGAAATTGTTCTAACAGAAAAAAGACTGTCCTTGGAAATCTCAGCGAAAAGATCGTCCCTAGGTAATATCATGGCAGCTATTTCCCCCGATTGTAGGCAGCCCCTACCCGCTTCTGATTTGCTACCTAGTAATGTGCAAGGGTCACCGGACATTTTAGTACAGAGATCGTTGGAATGTACTCCTGATATCATAAACATTCCCGAACCTAGTGGTTCTCAAGCAATTTTTAGTGATACGTTTTCACAGCCTACCACTATACACCCTCACACAGATATCCTGACCCTGGGTAGTAAGCCCAAGACCATCCCGGGGAAAAGTAAACGTGTGGGTGTGCCCGTTAAGGGCAGACGTGCTAAAGTATCTAAAGTGTCTAAACCACTAAATCCCGTCAATCTATGCCATGCCTCCGACCCCCAGTCGCATTGTAGCACCCATCCTGCTACTGGCAGCCTTTTGTCTTCCCACTCTCCCTCAACCATGTCATCCGTCAACACCCCGCCCACCGGCTTTTCTGAGCATGTGGAGCAATTACTTAAATCTTACTTCTTACCCTTATACGAGAGAGTCAATCGTCTCTCTACCTCCATTGCGAAATTAGAAAGTATGGTGCTTACTAACACGTCCCTACTGGAGAAGATTACACCAATTTCATCTGGTACAGAGACTTTACCAACTCCAGAGATAGCTCCCATAATGGGGATTGTTCCTAATGGTATTACTCCCTTGGTTAGTGCACCCTCCCACTTCCTTGCTATTAAAGACCCCGCTGTGGAAGTATCTAATTCACCCGCTTGTACTGACACGTCCAATGTCCCAGCAAGAGACGCTGATATTAATCAGACTAATACTACAACTAGACAGCCTATCATTGAGAGTGAAGGTCCCTTTTTTAGAACTTCCATGTATCGATCTCCCCCTTGAATCGTTGCCCTACACTGTAATTATGGTAGGTGTTCCAAGGCTCCCCAAGGTAAAGTCTGAGTCCCATAGTGAGCTAAAGAACAAAGTAACCCATTGGCTAAATGGAAACAGGCCTCTGCCGCCTAGAGTTTGTGCAGAGATCTTAACAGTTCGTAGGGTGAGCTGGCTGGGCAATGGGGTCAAGAAAGTGGAGGGAGATTGTGTGATCATTAATTTTCGAAACCCTAGGGTGGTGAGTTATATATGCTCCCATCCCAACACCTCGAGAGTCACCGGCATATCTACCCTGGATTTATCATACTTCTACCCCCATGGCCCAAGTATTGTCCCCGGCGATATGTTTACTGGTTGGGAAAGGGTCAATAGGGGCTTTCCCCGTCATCCCGGATTTGATTTTCATCTCCCATTATCCAATTCCTTTGCCACCATGAACTCTATGCATGGAGTAATTTTAGAGGTGTGATAGGTGTGGGGATATCCTTTGAACCATTGTTGTGATCTGTTTTTTATAATAATCAAATCTTTTCTGACTTTGCACTTCACAAAAAATGACATAACTATCTGTGTATAGTTTGCACTTTCTTAAAAAAGATGAATTTTATTGTATGAGATAACAATGTATAGAAGAAACAAAATAAGTAAAAAATAAATAATTGCAAAAAATGTACAAAACATGAATAAAATAGATATAAAATTGCATACATAGTTGTGGTATTTATCATCATGTGTACCAAATAAGTGAAACAATTTAGGTCTAGAGGGATACCGCTTAGTATAGTTGACCCTGACATCTTGATCATCAATGTATACAATAGGGGACTACCTGGTGGGTGTGGTACAAATACCTTTTTACAACTGGATGGGTTTCTGGATACCGTCAATATAAGCACTAATGTGGTTATATTGGGCGACTTAAATTGCTGCTTTGAGCCTTTGCATATTGCTTGGGACTCACTCACATTGGAAGTGGATACAATATTGAACATACCTCCCCTGGATCTTCCCCCCCATTAAGAGGTGGACTGAATCTGCTATCCAGTGGATGAGCTTATGCATGGAGCGTGGTTTCAGGGCTGCCAACGGACGGACCCCGTCGGATAAACATGGTAAAGAGACCTTTTCTGATGGTCGTCGCCGTTGCAGTAGAATTGACTATGCCCTAATTAAAGTGGAGTTTTGGTCCACTTTAAGTGATATGGTGGTCTTAGACCGCCCCGAGAGCGACCACAACCCTTTGGTCCTAAGCCTCCAGTTTTGTTCGGCCCATAGAAACCAATCCACAGAGACAGCGACCGCGGACGCCTTTCTAACCAATAACCTACGGAGAGTGCATTGGGACAAGGTTGCTATCGATAGTGTAGTTCTCTCTGAGATCAGTTCTATGGTCTCTCTTGCGTTGGATGACTTGCAGTCGTTTCAGAGTCCTGAAGTTATTGTTGGTGAGTCTACTCACATTCACGACAACCTTTTCCTAGGCCTAAAGTCTCTTTTCTCCAAACCTTGTAAGGTCAAGAAATCCTCCATTCCAAAGGAAAAATCTTGGTATAATAAATCCTGTCGCCAATCCTATAGCAAACTGCAACTTGCTATTAAAACTAAAAATCAGGCTACTATAAGATTAGCCAGGTCAGTCTATAGCAAGGCTAAAGCTCTTGCCAAACAAGATTGGGATAATGACCACTGGAATGATCTTTTGGCTGCCAGCAAACAAAAGAATTTAACTTCGTTTTGGCATATAGTGAAGTGGGGTAACTCCCCGAGTACGCAGGTTCCTTCCAATCATGTACCTCCTGACTTATGGGTGACGCACTTCGAGTCCCAGTTTTCGGATGTTAATTTGGTCGTAGCGACCGCTTCCTCCCCCATTAGGGACTTGTCCACATCCCCAAATTTCAAATGTAATTGCAAAGAGGTTGAGCTGGCTCTAACCAAGGTGCCTAGTGGCAAGGCACCGGGTATAGACTGTGTTCCCGCGGATCTTTTTAAATCTGATCTTGGCAATTGGGTGCCCTATATCGCACTCATGGCAACCGCCATAGCCAAGGGAGCCGCCATACCGGAATCTTGGAAGGGTGCCGAGATTCTGCCTATTTTTAAGAAAGGCGATCGCTCCTGCCCGGGAAACTACCGCCCGATCAGTTTAATTGACTCCGTTCAAAAAATTACTGCAAGAATGATCCTAGCAAGAATCCAGTCCTGGATTGAGCAGGAGGGCATCATCTCGCCCCTACAGGCTGGGTTTAGACCCCGTACTAGTACCATCGACCAGGCGTTCAAGTTTCAACTGATCGTCTGGAAAACGGTATATCTTTGTGGTGGTACTCTCTATGCTGCCTTTGTTGATCTCAGGTCAGCATTTGATCTTGTTAATAGGACCAAACTTTGGAGGGCCTTAGCGGAGCTGGGGATGCCTTCTGATCTCTTGAACCTTGTCATTAGGTTGCACGAAAATAACTTTGCACAAGTTCGATGGGGGAACCAAGGGCAGGTCACTGATAGATTTATGGTTAGTAGGGGTGTCAGGCAAGGGTGCGTCCTCGCACCAACTCTATTCCTGTTATTCATAAATAGAGTGGTGCAGTATTTTTCCCTAACATCTACGGACGCCCCTATGTTGGGTGGTACCAAAATCCCCCTCCTCATGTTTGCCGATGACACCCTGCTCCTTTCCCAGACTCTCTCTGGGTTACAAGTGGCTCTGAATGTATTCTCCAACTTCTGCTCTGACTTTGACCTGCTAGTTAACGTTTCTAAAACCAAATACATGGTTTTTAATAAAGGAAGATGTGTGAAAGGTCGTGTGTTCATGAGCAACGACACACTTGAACGCACCAACATTATGACCTACCTGGGGGTAGTCTTCGAAAACAAGCTGAACTGGGGGCCGCAAATAGATGCTCTATCACTTAAATTTGCACAGCTCTCAGGGTGCTTGGTAAAAGAACAAAAGCAATCCCAGTCGAAGATGATAGGCCCCCCCATTAAAATTTATAATGCAAGAATTAATTCAGCGATCCTATATGGCGCTGAACTTTGGGGTTTTGCCGATCTATCTCCCCTGGTTAAGGCGCAACACAAATTCCTCAGGAAGCTTACTGGTCTCCCTAGTTCTACTCCAGTGAAACCGCTCCTACTGGACCTTGGTTGTCATTCTTTTGACAACACTGCTAGGTTTAGACCACTGGCCTTCTGGAGGAGATTATGGACGGTCCCGGAATTAGGCCCCTATGCAAAGGCATTCCTGGATGTCCGTTCTATTTTGGGAGCAGGTAACATCAACTGGTTCAGGCAAGTCAGCCAACTTTTGGAATCTATGGGACTGGGCACCCTTTGGACCGATCCGGCTACTAACCTTTTCCCTCCCAAAAAACATTTTAAAAGCCTCTACTGGTCAATGGTGCACCATAAACATCTATCCTCAGTCTCAGTTGAGTCCCTGTCTGGCAGGTTTTTTGAGTTTAAAAAAGTACCCTTTTTAGAAGCTTACTGGGACACAATTACCAGTACCAGCGACAGGAAACTTTACCACCAATTTAGGGTTGGCACCCTACCAACCAACTCATTTACAAAAAAATGGAAGGGAGTGTCCAGCGATTCCTGCAGCTGGTGTACTGATTGTGTTGACTCAGTGGGCCACATATTTTTCGCTTGCCCGGCTTATGCTGCCCCCCGGGCCAAATGGCTTAAACCTTTATGCCGCACATTGGGAACTAGACTGGGGTTTGTAGCACTAAGAATTCTGAGATCTGATACAGGTGAATGTGTCGTAATTGCTGTGGCCAAATTTCTGGGCTGGGTTTGGGTTATTAGAAACAGGAGGCTTTAGTTTTTAGTGTATTGTTAATTCTTGATTTTAACTGTGTCAACTGAACTTGTTCTTATCATTTATTCTGATTGTAATCCTTTTTAATCTGTCTTTTTTGATGAAATATTCGATAATAAAGACAAATGAACTGAAATGTCCAACTAACTATAACGTCCCTGAAACCTATGGTTTTTTTCAGTGAATTTCTAAGGTTTTTTAAATGCTAATTTCAAACTCTAACGTCCCTGAAACCTGTTTTTTTTAGTGAATATATATATAAATATATGTCATTATTAGATACATAGCTGGCCTTTGGGTCAGCCTTTTTCTGTCTGAGCATCATTTGTACTCTGCTTCCATCCAGGACAGTGCTCGCATGAGGTAATGGTTTAGTCAACACTAGTCATTGGCTTTCTTGACCTGTGAATGATGACAGTTTTTGATCACATCTGCACATCCACCTGAAACATTAATGCTTCAATGTCAGGTCTGGTAAGCCAAATGCAAAAACAACAATTGATGGACAGAATGCAGAACAATGTCATACATTCACCCCAGTACAGAGATCTGGGCCAAATCCATCGTTTTTTTGCTCACCATGCCATTCCAGTTTGAACCCAGCCATATGCAAATCAGTCTTGACCCTGTGCCCCATGGGAACAGTCCAGCCCGAACTGCCAAGCCAGGTCCTCCCTGGACTGGAAACAAGCATCCTAGGACCGGTTTCGGGCTTTCAGCCCTCGTCAGCCAGGATAGCTTGATTCCAGTGGCATGGAGAGCAAGGGACTCACGTCTGAGCATACCCTTCCCACTCGGGGTGACAAATGCAAAAACAACAATTGATGGACAGAATGCAGAACAATGTCATACATTCACCCCAGTACAGAGATCTGGGCCAAAATCCATTGTTTTTTTGCTCACCATGCCATTCCAGTTTGAACCCAGCCATATACAAATCAGTCTTGACCCTGTGCCCCATGGGAACAGTCCAGCCCGAACTGCCAAGCCAGGTCCTCCCTGGACTGGAAACAAGCATCCTAGGACCGGTTTCGGGCTTTCAGCCCTCGTCAGCCAGGATAGCTTGATTCCAGTGGCATGGAGAGCAAGGGGCTCACGTCTGAGCATACCCTTCCCACTCGGGGAGACAAATGCATAAACAACAATTGATGGACAGAATGCAGAACAATGTCATAGATTCACCCCAGTACAGAGATCTGGGCCAAAATCCATCGTTTTTTTGCTCACCATGCCATTCCAGTTTGAACCCAGCCATATGCAAATCAGTCTTGACCCTGTGCCCCATGGGAACAGTCCAGCCCGAACTGCCAAGCCAGGTCCTCCCTGGACTGGAAACAAGCATCCTAGGACCGGTTTCGGGCTTTCAGCCCTCGTCAGCCAGGATAGCTTGATTCCAGTGGCATGGAGAGCAAGGGACTCACGTCTGAGCATACCCTTCCCACTCGGGGATAAAGGTCTGGTAAGCCATTCAGTTTTAAATTTTCTTCTTTTATAGTGCCCATTTCCTTTCTTTGCGTCTCCCCTTTTTACTTTTATTTCCTTTAAGGAGATACTACAGCTCTGTTGGCAGTGTGAAAAGGTTGCTTACTGGCAACTCATTTCCTCTCCAATATGCCACATCCTATGTGGCCATTTCTTTTACGACAGGCTGACTTTATGAAATGCTGTTGTTCATAGTGTATCATTGCTTTATAATACCAAGATGTCCAACATATTGTTTCTGAATGTAGAGGCCATACTGGCACTTTAAAACAATTATAGACTATGTTCAATACCTCTGCAAGGTGAGCACCTTCTACTATATTTACCTTTGTTTTGCAAGCATATGTCCGCCATGTATACACAGAAGCATGTTTTAAATTTATTTTGCATAAGTTGTTATATGTGTGTATTTAATGCAATTGAATCAGAGGGTGAATCCAAGAATGAGTCAGTGGATGGATGCATTCATTAGTGGAAAGATGAGTGACAGAGTACATATATGATGTCTTATTGGATGCCCAAATGTATTCATGACGCAAAAGGAACTTTTCTTCATGAGCCAGGCCTATTGGCATTGCCAGTGCTTGTTGCTACTTTTCCCCCGCATTGGTGAATCCAATAGGGCAAGTTTTAATGCGTTTAATAGATTTTGTGCATGCAATAAATATAAAAAACATTGTGTATACCTCTGTTTACATATTTTTACACATTAAAGCCGGACCCCTGGCATTCTCAATACTTGTTGACCTCAAGGTAGTACAACAATGGGCACAAACTGTATTTGTGCCTACTTTTCACTGCAGCTAGTTAGCAGCACTGACTTGTGATTTTGTGCTTGTTTGTAGTTGATGGAAGAAGTAACAGGAAAATGCCAAAAATACAGAAAATACATGATTATATAATAAAAGCAAACTGTTTCTACGGAACATTTTCCTTTTTAGGTATCGCTAGCGTAGGCTGCGCACATGCGCAGTCTTGCTGGCTAGATTTAACGTTTTGCGGATTTTTCAGTAAAGGGCTTTAAGCCCCGCCCCTCTTTCCCATTGGCCGGCGTCACCGTTTATGCTAAACGGCAGCCAGCCATTGGGAAAGAGCTGTTGGTGATGTTTCGCTCGGCTTTTTCTGCCGTCCCACTTGGACGGCCTCGCCTGCTTTCCTTCTGAAGTAAAAGGTTTATTATCTTTATGGGGCCAAACACATGGCCCCATAAAGATAAGAAACCTTTTAGCAGACGAGGCCGTCCAAGTGGGACGGTAGAAAAAGGCAAACGAAAACGTCATGGTGAGAGCTTTTTGTCTGGGTTTCGCAGCCCCCACAGAACAAGGGCCGGGGTTTCGTGAACCCCGAGATATTTGCTTTGGACGTGGAGTGTATAGTTCGGGAATACGCAGCCGGTGCGAGCCCCTAAGTACTCCTGAAAGGACTCACTGGCTGAGAAGACCATTCTAATTACTGGCAAGCACGGCTTACTTAGAAGATGAAAAGAGGCGTGTAGTCTCATAGCAGGCCCCTATACTCCTCAATGGAGGAACTTTAATGACGGGGTGAGAGCCGGTGAATGCCTAAAACAAACTATAGAGCCGCTAAAATAAAGCAACCAGAGGTTTACAATATATTAAATTACCATGATTAGGAATTTAGCTGTAGCTCGGGTCCGCTGCAGAGTCTGGGAGGACCGAAAGTGCTGCTATTCACGTCTGGGGCGCGAGGTCACGAGGTCTGGGAAGTTCACAGGCCCTGCTTCCATTCTCATGCTACCACATCGTGCGCAGACTGGGGCTTACTGGCCTGGAAAATAGAAATGATTTTACAATAATCCCCGGCCCAGTGTTTGCCAGGAGACCGGCTCTATAGCTAATTGCAGCACTCCCAGCCACAGCTCAATGAGGGCTGTTAGACGGGGGCTTGCTTCTGCTGAACAAAGCGCCCTGAGGCAAAGTGGCCTTGTTTGGGTGTGGTGTAAGGACCTGAGAGCAGGCAGGGTTCAGTCATTCCTAACCTTACTAAGTGTAAAAGGAGTGGAATTAAAATCAGCGTGGATTTTTAAAAGGACCTCCTCATACATGGTTGAAATTAACCAAATTATCATTCAATTTATAAATCATTTTCTCAAAATTTGCCACTTCGAACATATCTTCAAGCCAAGAATAGTTAGATTAACGTTGGAACTCCAAAATCTTAAAATGTTAATTTTTGCTGAAGTAAGGGTGGTAGAGAGCCACTTAAAGACAGGAGCGGGAATGGGTGGCAATTCTGTAATATCATTTAACAGTAGAAAAGGAACTGAAAGAGAGACATTAAAAAAAGAATGCGCTTCCAAATGATTTTCAATCTCAAGATAAAATGTATGAAAATGTGTACATTCCCACAATATATGAACACTATCACAATCTGAAGACCCACATTGCCAACAAAGAGAGTCAGGACTTAGTTTTACCAGAGTGTAACTTAGACGGGGACCAGTGCCAATGATGTAGTATTTTGAAATAATTGAATTTAAGGCGAGAGTCCCTTAGTCCTTTGTTACAACTGCCTAGGATATTATCCCACTCCTCATCTTTAAAACCTATATTAAAACGTGACCTAGACCTTAAATTATGGGAAGTTTCAATAGAAAATGAAGAATCAAACAGAATGGCATATAAACCAGAGACTAAACCCTTAAAATGCTTCCAAGTATGAATATGACGTGAAATTGGAGAGTGAAATATTAGGTCAGGGCTTTTTGTCATACTAAGGGTAAGGGCTGAAGTAAGTTGAATGTGTACGCTAGGGATTTGGGTCCTGAATGTATATATATTTCTTTATTTCTTGTGAATACGCAGTTTCTGTTTTTGTTGTATTATTAATCTTATCATAGTTTGACCCAGTGTTTTTGGTACTACATTTTTGTTTGTTTGCTTTTTAATACTTCATATTTTATTTATGAACAAAATATTTTTTTGTCTTTAGACTATTTTGTGAAATGTATTCATTGCTTACGTAGTTTTGAAAAACAATTTTGATACATCAGAAAAAGGAGATGAATTTCGTTGATTTATGAAATCAATACTTTCTATGTTGGTTATATGTGCACTGGTAACTGCAGGCATGAACGCACATAGGCACGTAACTACGGTTGGGCTGAGTGGGCAGTGCCCCTCGCCCCAGGGTCCCTCGGCCACGCTGGCTGGGCTGGAGCTGCTGGCCTGACCTTTAGCCACAACAACAAGGTATTTAAGTGCTGACGGTTGAAACCTTAACAGTCCTGTGTGTGTCTTTATTGCTTTGACAATCGAAATACAAATCCATGTTATCATTATATAACATGATTGTTTCTTTCCATAATAAAGTTGTGACTCGCTATGCAAAGTGAGCAGGTGAAATGGGCCAAGCTGCAATTATCTCACCCCGCACCCACCAACGTATAACAGCCGGTGTACCCAGCAACTCGTTCACTCTAACCAAAGAGCTAGAATAATTACCCATCAAATGGCAGTTCAAAGATAGACAAGTTTTGGCAGAAGAAGTTTGCCTTCCATAAGTCTATAAAGTTAACCTCGTATATTAAAGTATAACATACATTTTAATAGCATCTTGTCTCATATTTTATTGGTGCTGGGAAGACAGCAATATTGTGCAACACTAATTAAATATAAAATGCACAAAGGATAGATTTCTTTTTAACATCAAGAGTAAAAGAATGCTCTGTTCCCATTGGGTGCAGGATCTAGACTGATTTGCATATGGCTGGGTCACAACTGGAAAGGCATGGTGAGCAAAACAACGATGGATTTAGGCCCACATCTCTGTACTGGGGTGAATGTATGACATTGTTCTGCATTCTGTCCATCAATTGTTCTTTTTGCATTTGTCACCCGAGTGAGACGGGTATGCCCAGACGTGGGTCCCGTGCTCTCCATGACACTGGAGTCGAAGCTATCCTGGCTGATGAGGGCTGAAAGCCCGAAACCAGTCCTAGGATGCTTGTTTCCAGTCCAGGGAGTTCCTGGCCAGGCAGTCCGGACTGGACTGTTCCCATTGGGAGCAGGGTCAAGACTGATTTGTATATGGCTGGGTCCAAACTGGAATGGCATGGTGAGCAAAAAAACGATAGATTTAGGCCCAGATCTCTGTACTGGGGTGAATGTATGACATTGTTCTGCATTCTGTCCATCAATTGTTCTTTTTCTATTCTGTTCAATGCACATTATGGGCAACTGCATAGCAGTAGTAATAGGTACCATTATTGTGCCAATCTGTAGACATCTAAACACAACCTGCATAAATGTTGAATTCCATTACGGGTGTTCCAAACATTCATCTTTCTGGGATTGATAACAGTAACATGATTTAGTTAAGGGAGTCATAAGTCATTTGCAGTGATGCAAAATTGGAGCAGGACCAAGGCTGATTTGCATATCACTTGTTCCTATCTGAGTTCACATGGTGGGCCAAAAACAATGGATGAGAATGCTGCTTTAAGTAATTACCAATAGCTGAGATTAACTCAAGCATTCCATCTATCACTGTTTTGCTTTCTTCAGTGTGACACTCAAGGAGCATTGGGTGTACCCAGACCTGGGTCCTATGTCCAATGTGCTATAGTACTAAAGTTGTACCCTGCTGCTGAGGACCAAATAGACTGAAACTGGTTTTGGGTTATTTATGTTCCCATTCCTACGGTTCCTGACCTGGTAGTTTAGCCTAGGCTATTCCTATCTCAGCAGGACCAAGGCTGATATGCATATTTCTTGTTTCTATCTGAGATGGCACAGTGGGCAAAACACAAAATCAATGGACTGGAACATGGACCAAGTAATTACAAGTGACTGATAAAATTCAACCATTCTGCCCATCACTTTTTTTGCATTCTGCAAATTCTGCTGCTTTAATAAGCAACCTTATATATTTGTGAAATGAAAAAAAGGTTCCATGAATGTCACTGGAGTTTGAATCCCGGCCTTCTGACTTTGTGCAATATGTGTTTGATGTAAATACCACTTGCACCTCGCCAAAGAAATCCCCTTTACCAGAATTGTTTGTAGTAGGTCTTGCAATGTAGTGTGGTGAAGGACAGCAGAGAAGGGAAAATGTGAGATTGATGAAGAGAGCAAAAATATTTTCCAGTGGAGAACAAGGTTGGAGAAAGGTCAGAAGAGAGACGAGTAGAAAGGACTGTAGTGGAAGGTGGAAAGCAAGTAAGATTAAAGTATGCGGACAGCGAAAGGATGAGCATGGCTAAGTAGAGAAGGAGGAGGAAAATCTCTGTGGCAAATCTGAAGGAGGAAGTATGAGTAGGCCACTTGCTAAGGGGAGATGGACAAGGGAAGAAGAAGTGTTAAGTGTATTTAGGATAAGGAACACAGGAGGGACTCAGAGGGATGCAGAAGAGCTTGCTGCTCTGGGACAAGAGGATGATGCACTTTGTGGCACAGAATTTGGGGCTGTTTCATGGAGGATGATAGAAAGTAGGGCAGCAGAGATTGCAAATTGATTTTCAAAGTCTTCTGAATCCCTATTGATCTCTACGCTGTCACTGTGCGCATGCAAACATGGAGTACTCAAGAGACATCTAGAGAAGGAGGCACTGATGGAGAAATAGAGAGACTGAAAGAAGCATATAAATAGAGAGACAGAGAAAGTTTCAAAGAACAAGGGACATTTTAAGCTGATACGAGAGATATTCAGAGAGACACAAAGAGGAAGAGAGAGAAACATATTAGTGTTTCAAAATAAAGAAATTGATAACTTATACTTCTAAAACGAAGTCACTTCAGTTGTTGTCTCTGTCTTAATATGATACATTGCTTATTTGTAAAGCTTTTTGAGTTGTGATAAGATCATCTAAATCCACAAAGTGAGAAAGAGAAAACAGGGACAAGGCAGAGACAATAGGAAATTATACTTGTGGGTGAATCAGGTGTTGCCCAAGACATTAGTATTTCACTGGATAGGCAACACTGTGTTATAGGTAATCAACCATAGGCATCTTACAACATGTGCGGATGAAGAAAAGGAGATGCAGTTGGTGGCAGGAGGGATGATGGAGGGAAGTAGGTTTTTGAGGTGACAGAAGAATCAGATAGTGACAGTGTTTTGTAAATTATGGTGTACCATTAGTGATGCTAAGGTAGGTCAAAAAGTGTTCAATTAAGGCAGGATACTGCTCAGCCTTCTGCAATAACTAAAGGCTGACTTTTCATGTGCCTTCTCCTAATTGTAACCTTTCACTGTGTGCCCACTGCAGAAGATGGATTAAGGTTTGGAGGAATAACATAGGTCATGGGAGGGCAGAGAGAGCATCAAGGTTAGGTATTGGGGGCATATCAGCAAGGGCCAGCGATAGTTATCGCTCAGCGCTCTTAGCGTGAGGATAATTATCGCCGGCCAACTCTGAATTTTAACACGGAGATAGCGTGCTATCAGCAACGCTTATCTCCAAAGCGATAAAATTCAGAGCACAAGCTGCCAATTGTGAGATTATCGCTGGAAATACAGCGATAATCCCACAAGGTCTGGCGATAGCTTGCTGATAGGGATAGACATACTTAGCCATGATATCCACCTTACATAGGATATCATGGCTAAGTCAGAAAAATACCAGAAGTAAAAAAGCAGCGTTAACCGTGGTTAGCTCTGCTTTTTTAATCGCTAACCGGGTTTACTCTGGAACGCCCCCTTTGCATCTCATTAGAGATGCAAGGGGAAGCGTAGAGTAAAAGGGTGCTAACATGCGAATTTAGCACCCTGTTGCTGATAGGGCGCTAGTTTTATCTCTGCTTTTTTGGCTATTAAAGCCAAAAAAGCAGAGATAAAACCCTTGTTGATATGCCCCTAGGTCTTTTTACAATAGTTTAAGGGGTGTGAGCGAACAGGTTAGGTTCAGTGGAGGAGCAGTGATCAGTAGTCATGTTTATCAAAAATTGTGTTTTTCACATGTTCTGAATTTCCACACATCTCTGCTGTCTACCTGGCCAGTCATTCGGCTTGAAACCGGGAGTTCTGGCAAAACTACGCCAGCTGCCGAGTGGCGGGGGTTTTTCTCACGCACGACTCACCATTGTGAAGTTGGCAAGCGGAGCGAGAACTTGCATCCCCTAGAGTGATTTTAGAGCTCAAGATTGGCACCCAGCAAGATTTCTCAAAGCGGTAGTTCGCAGCAGATCTCGACCGTTCGTGGTGAGAAAGATGCCGCTCAAGTAGAATATCTACTCAAGCGGCAGCAAAGAAGCAGTGTCCTATAGCACGCCATGTGGAGCAGTTCGCACTGATTTTGCAGTGCGGAAGAATCTCCCAGCACTAAAAATCAGCTTGACATGCCGAATTTTGCACCTGGAAGTCTGCGGAATCTCACGGAGTTTTTATGTACCTCTGCGTAATTCCATGGATTGCAACTCAGAAAATTCTGCCCACCCCTAGTTTAAATTGCACCATTTGCTACAAATTTGGAAGAATCTCCTTTGTAAAAGTATGTCTAAATATCTTGTATTTTTAAGTCCCAATTAGTTAAGACCAATTCAACTGTCCAGTGCATTTTGGAATGCACTATTTGCCATTTATTGCTCTTGAAACTGCACATCCTACTTGGTCTACTGGCCAAATGTGCATTGAAATGTAGCTTTCACCATTCTTTCTGCTAAAATTAATTGATAAGAGAACCCTCATACCCCACTAAAGGATATTAAATTCAGACCAATGTTTTTGACCACGTATACTTTAAAATGCACCAATGTCTGTGAATTGTCCGGAAAAATTTGCCCCATTTTATTCAGCAAACAATAGTGAAGAGAGGCTCCACAAGACAATTTGACCCAGGTTCTGAATATGGCCCGCTGCCCCATTGTTGAAAGCGTTAGCCCGCCCCGTAGTCTGAGTCTAGTTGTTCCCATGAACGCACTAACTACGGCGACAAACGTATATGTTTGTGGCTGCGTATGATTGCCTGTGTATGGTTGCTTGTGTTTTGTGTCTGTGCGCCCGCCTAAGATGTACATTGTAATTGTTGAGTTGAGCAACGTAGCATGATGTTCCTTTGAATGAAATACGTTCATGGGCTAATTTTTTATGTATTTATTACCTACCCATTCTCTGAATCTGTAAGAAAGTGGGTTTCTGTTGCAGTAACCCCCCCTTTTTTGCATAATAGCTGATGCACTTTTCCTTGTTGTGCCCTGGGCTCCTGCCAATCAGGTGCCCAGGGCCTGTGTTCCTTCCCTAAAAACTGCCTAACGGACAAAATCCAAATTGGCAAACCCTGGCCACATGTCAGCCCCTGGTAAATGGTACCCTAGGTACCCAGGGCCTTGTGACCAGGGAAGGCATCTAAGGGCTGCAGCACTCATTGTGCCACCCTTAGAGGCCCTGTACCCTAACACACACACACTGCTCTTGCAGGCTGAGTGTCTGGATAAAAGACAAAACAGAGAGTCGACATGGCACACACCCCTGTGTGCCATGCCCACAACCTACACTGCCCTGGCATACATCAGCCACCCCTCTAGCTGGGTGCCCTATGCCAGTGGTGTGGGCACAGAGGCAGGAGCCCTGTGCCCCCACAGTACCCAGGTCCATTCCTGAGTCCTGTAAGTGGAGTGCTGCCATCTAAGAGTATATGGTGCTGGGAGCTAGTCAAACACGAACTCCACAGCACCATAATGGCAGCACTGAAGACTGAGAAGTTTGGTATCAAATTGCTCAGCACATTAGATCCACACTGATGCCAGTGTGGGATTTAATGTACCAAGCACCACAGAGGGCATCTTAGAGAGGCCCCCTGAAACTTAAACCTACAATCCACATCTGTTCTGAGGCTGCCTAGGCTGCCACACAGCAGACATGTTGCTGGATCCCTGGGTAGGAGAGCCCCTGCTCTCCTGGGTCTGCAACAATGCACATCCTGGGCGAGGTGCTAAATCTCCTCTCCCAGGATGGGCAGGGGGAAGCTTCAAAGGCATGCCGCCTCTGTGAGCTTCCCCAGGCCACTGCAACCCCCCACTCTGGCGGGAAGCATGGCCGGAAACCCCAAATAAGGACAGGGGATGTGCCAGCCTGCTAACCCCACCCCTCAGGTGGGGGAGGCGAGGTGAAGCACATCTCCGGGCTCTCGCCATCTTGAAGATGGGAAGCCCTGCCCAATCAGGACTAGGCTTCTGCCCCCCTCCCACAGGAGAGAGGCAGGATAGGGGGTGTACCCACCCCAGGACAGGGACCCCATAGCCCCTGCCCTTCACCTACCTGTAACGCCCCTAAATCTAGTATTTAGGGGCACCCTGAACCTTCCTTCCCCAGATTCCAAAATACAGAGAAGAGCAAGAAGAAAGAAGACCTGCCCTGCAGCTGCTAAGAAGAGGAAGACACCAACTGCTTTGGCCCCAGCCCTACCGGCCTGTCGACCCTCGAACATGCTCCTGCTCCAACCCTGCATCTCTTGTGGCCAGCAACCTCACAAAACCCGGAGGACCTGGCTGCCTTTTGGCTCTAAGCCCCTGGGACTCCCATGAGTAGAGGCTCTTCTCAAAACCTACTTCTAATCCCTGGCAGCAGCCCGGAACCGCGAACCCAGCACACTCTGCACCAGCCAAGCCTGGCCAGTGCCAGAGTGAACAAAGACCACGAAGACGACCCCACGGCGACTGTGACCCCGAGTCCGGCACCTAAGAACCTCCCTTGACACTCCTGAAGAAGCCTGCAGCCTCAGAACAAGGTGCCCCCCCTACCGCGATCAACAGAGGGTAAGAGTTTCCGACACCAAAAGGCACCCCTGCATGCGGCCCCGTGTGCCCAATCCTAGGGTACCTACCTATCCTCCAACTACCCAACTTACCTCTCGAAGTGGTGGTGGCACCTGAAGAATCCTCATCCCCGAGCTTGCAGTCTTTTTCTAAACCGGAGATTTCCCGCTGAAACCAATTGAGCGCCCGAAGGCTCAAAAGCACCCTGCACCCAGCCGCCCGAGTAGCCCTGGCAGTGCAACCTCTACACCTACCTACTTCCCCACTTGCCCTGAGTAAGTGACCAGGAGCCCAGCTCCCACAGCCGTGTGGCTTGCTAGTCAGCAGCCACCAACCAAGGTCCCCCTATCCCTCATAGGATAACATTAGGCCTAAACTCTCTCTGCACCCGGACGCCCTAGAGTCACTGTGGGTGAACCAACTGTACCTACCTGACCCTGGGGGACCCCTGAGTCTATGCCCAGAACCTCAACTCTGCCAGTCGAGTACTTACCTTTCAACCGATAACTCTATTTTCTTCATAGGGTAACATTGACTGGCTTTTTCCTAACATTTCTTCTAAGTGTGGACTTTTCAAAAATCCAAGCCGAGTAACGAAACCAAGCCGAGACCAAAAATCAGCCGAGTAACGAAAATGAAAATACTAACCTGCTCTTAAGTGAGCTCCCAGTGCTGGATCTTGGTGCCCAGCACTGACTCTGAAAAATACTTACAACTGTACTTACCAGTAACCCAATTTTCTCCCATAGGAAATCATTGACTGTTTTTCTGTGAAATTTCTTCTGTGTCAATTTCTGCAATCTTTAAATATTCTTTATAAATCGTATAATATCTGAAAACGTAATTACTTACCTGTTTTGGATAAAGGTCCCAGTACTGAGTCTAGGTACCCAGTACTGGATTACAAAAGTAACGAGAACATACTATACCTGTAACTTGAATTTTCTGCCATAGGGAATCATTGACTGTTTTCTATGAAATATTTTCTAAGTGTCAACTTTTAAAATAGCAAAATATTGTCTAAAAATCATCACAGTAATTAAGTTGACTTTTATCACTTGATTCCAAGTACTGACCCAGGACTAAATCTAGGATCCAGTCCTGGAATTCCAAAAGTAATCCTAAAAGTAATCTGTGGCAAATAACATGAAACTCCCATTGAACTCAATGCATTATTGTGTTTAAAATAGTGTTGCCTATTGCAACCACTTGTAACTGTTTACAAAAGTCAATTGCATATTGCAAAAGTATTTATATAAAGCATCTCATTCTGAGAAAGTATATTTTAATTCCAATTGTGGGTTCTAAAATAAAACAAGCATATATTTTTTATATATAAACCATTGGCCTAGAGTTCAGTTATTGAGTGTATGAGACCATTTGCTGACTGAGTGTGTACAACAAATGCTTTACATTGTCCTCTGATACTGCCTTACTGCTCGACCAAGCTACCACTTTAGAGAGTAAGGTTATATCTAACTTTAGCCTCTGCCAAGCCTCTGGGGACTGTGGACTCTGTACACCCTGTACCTATTTGGGAACAGTATATACAGAGCCACTTTCTCACAGAATCTGCATGCTGCATGCATTTATTTTTGCCATACACAATGAGACACTTGTCAAGTGTAGTCAGGTGGTCTGGCAGGTGGCACATAGAAAGAAGAACAACTGGATGAATAGATGGATAGATGAACAGACAGAAATGGGGAGATGAATGGATGAATTTATCTATGGAGAGGTCTGTGTACAGATGAGCAGATGGGCCTTCAGACTGAGAGGCAGATGGATGTTCCGGTAGATAGAGAAAATTAGAAACAAATGGGAGAATACCACGACAGACAGAACAGAGAGAGACTTTTGGCTTTATTTAAAGTTTATGGATGCAGGGTATCTGCCAAAAAGTGACGTATGTCCTGTATACCCTATTTAGGGACCAATCCACAAAGGTATCACAAGTATATAAAAGAGAAATCCTGTAGCCTTTGGGAATTCACCCCACGATATCTAAATCAAGAATACGATGGGAGTATTTAGGTCATATTCATGTATATCTAGTATAAATAGAAAGGACTATACCTTCTTTGCACTTTCAAATAGAGAGTTCACGTTTCTGGGTCTATTCACAAAGACAGGTAAAAGTACGTAAATGAGTCCTCCTGCAGTACTTCTTCTCATACTATACATGCTTTTTTGAATTGACCCCTTGGAGTGCAAAAGGCCTCTTTGCCACATAGGGTGGACAGGACATCTAGCCATTTTTGTCGTTAGTCCAGCAACTGCCAAACTCTAACTGAGGCCCTTGGGGCTCTGTGTTAAAGTGATGATGTTTTTAGGTCTCGCTGAGTCAGCGCGCATGCGCTGCTCGGATAGACTTTAGTAGGTGAGTTTTTAAAGTGCTGCTGCCTGGCGACAAGCCTGCGTTCACACGAGCGTGCACACGCGAGCCGCCAGCCTTCAGCGCCAAACTGCTGCGCACGCACCACTCGCGTGCTTCCCCCGTGATCACTTTAGCTTTGGCCCCGCGGCTAATGTTTATAGTAAACATCTGGTCAGAGTGCTTAAGAGCACTTTACAACAGAAACAGTTTACGTTACACCTTTTTTGATGGGCACTTTTTAAAGTGTGTTTGCGTTTCGTGTCCTCGGCGAAGTGCTGATCTTATCTCGGTTAGTGGTGTGGAATCTCCTGTTTACATCCTGGAGGACGCCCCAATCCGTGACTGTCTTCCCCCTTGCGTGCAGTCCAGTTTTCCTGACTGTGCATTGTTGTGCATTCACCCACTACAACCGTTTACTTTGTATGTTTAATGATTCTATTTTTATTTTTAGCCAAGCACTCCATAATAGTGCGCGGCACTGTACGATCGTCCTACCTGCCGCCGCCCGTTTCCCACTGCCCCCACTCCTGCGGTTTTGCTCCACTGTCATTCCCCCCAACACCCCCGCCATCTGTTCTCACCCTCACCCACCCCTCCACCCTCCTCTGCTCTGCATTGTTTTTTCTCCTCGCCCCCTTCTGCTCGCCGATGTTCCTCATTCCTCCTCCCGCTTGCTGTTCTCACACCCCGCCTCTTTTTTAAAGACTTATTGTATCACTTTCAAATACCAAAACAAACATATCAGTATATTGACAATTTTCGAATTTTGATATACAGTTTGACCTAAGTCAACCTGCAATTCAAGAATAAAATATTCGGAAGGCTGATACACTGATTATACTGAATAGATGGGTTGCATTTGGCACTCTAAACTGCTAGAAAACTCGAGAGACCAACAGCAAGTGGCACATGGTACCACCAACAGCAAATATGTCACAACAATTTTCAGAAGCACACCAAAGAAGAAATCCCATTCAACATAGCAAAAACACAGTTTCTCCACAAATGTTGGGACAAACATACTTAATAACTTTGTACTTGGGGCAAACCACTGAGGAAAACAATATAGTGATAACATGGGTAGATTGCTTGACTTAGACTCAGCAACTGATAATTACTCTGACCTGAACTGTGTGAAGTCCTCCCCGAATGGGAGCACACGCAATCCCAGACTGGTTTCAGACTATTGGACCTCATAAATAGGGTGCAGATTGATTCGTTCAGCACCGTGAGCAAGGGCCTCATGCCTAGGCATACCAGTCACACAGAGCAAAAAATTAACCGGTGGGATTCTTCAATTCATCTAAGCCCCTGGTAATTACTCTGGGCTGCCATCTAGTCCATCAGGTTTTTGCCCACCATGCCACCTCAGATGCAGCCATATAAAAATCAGCCTTGGCTCTGCTGCAATAGTAACAGTCCAGTCCAACTGCCAGTGGCTGAGATTAATTGAAACATTCCTTCCATCACCTTGTTTATTGCAGTTGACGGCCTAAGTACAGCATGTTTGCTCAAACGTGTGCCCTTGCTCACTGTGCCACAGGACTCAAACAAACTGCACCTCACAGACAATGCTAGAGTAGGTCAAATAATGTCCGGGGTTGCATGTGCTTGCATCTGGAGGGGACCTTGTATGGCATTTCGGGCTGGGCTGTTCATATAGCCGGCAGGAACATTGACTTGCAAATGGCAGGTCCCCTTCTAGAGTGGCACAGTGCGTGAAAACCGGTGGCATGTAATGCCTCGATTGCCAGTGGCAGATCAATTTAAGCATTCCATCAAAAAAACATCACGTCTGTTGCAGTTAAAAAAAAATAATACTCCAGATTCTGGCTTAGTCATAACAAAGCGATCACATGTGAAGTAGCCGTTGGACATGATTGGTTAATTTAGTAATGCAATCAAAGCCTTGGGTTTGTTCGTGGCGAAATACTCTCGCAGAAGTCTATCTTATGGTGGAAACTGTTTATAAGCCTCTAGTGTGTTAATAGTGCTTGCGGCCTACAAATTCTTCAGTCAATGCAATGATTTCCTTTACCGTAATATTGTTGAAATAAATCAGTCCAAGTTATCAAGAAATCCACATATTTTAGCACTTGATTTTACCAGTTGAAAAATCCTGTGAGTACACATTTATTCTGTCATGTTTCAGGTGCATCTTCTATTTGTGTATATCCATGCAAATAACTTTTTCTCTTGTCAAATGCCAACTACAGGATCCATCAATGTAATCTTTCTACTGGCCAAAGCTCCGAACATGCCCAAGAGAGATTTTATTTTGGCTTGCAGAGATTAGTCACATCTTTGTCACTTGCAGTGGGCCAACCAGGCTAATCTTTGCCACCGAAAAAGTCAAAACTTCTCCTGCCGTTGCCAAAGATGGTTTCCCTAACTTTGCCAGTGAACTTTGTTTAAATCCTTTTATAAGGTGATCAGTACAAAAACAGCAGTATGATATCCCAGTATAGTAAACCTCAAACCAAAAATTCCAGATCAAAGCATCTAGCAGACTGTAAACTTTAGCACACCTTTTCCATATAAATTCTAATCACGGTTTCAATCCACAGCACAGACACAGCCTACCTGGAGTAGATGAAAAGGAAGAACGGTTGAGGAGAAAGATTGAAAAAATGGACTTTGATCAATTCACTATCAAATCATCGTCGCCTCCTTCAAAAGAATCAGTCCCATCCAATCACCTCTAGAAGGGAGGAGAACTTCAGTTCTATCCCCTACAATCAACATCTGGAGTATAGTTTTAGTGGCCAGAATAGGTCTCAGCACCATGTTCTGTTAGTGCTGCAGTGTTTATTCTAGAGCCAATGCGGTGCAGTTTTGCTTCAGGATTGGGAAACACATACGTCTTTGCTTTATCATAGACTCAGAGCCTCTCTGGGAGCCACAGAGAGGCCGCCAGTCCAAGAGTGCTCTTTGTTAATTGTTTTCAAGTCATGTCTTGCTGTGTCTCCTTTTGGCCTTACAAAGTTCCTAAAAAATATTTTCCTTGGTGTCACTCACCACTATCTTGTAATTTCTAGACGCCGCTCTGGTAACGTGGTCTGTGCCTTGCTTTAGCTCACTATACCAGTACTCTCCCCATGGCCTGCCAAATATTTGGTGGCTAAATGGGAAGCTTTTAGGATTAGCAATGATGCCATTGCAATGTATCTCGCATTTGCGAGAGTTTGAGCTATTGGCATTGTAAATAACAATGCCTTTTATTTATATGTTGTTTTTTAAAACCTATAAATAAAAGGCATTGTCATTTACAATGCCAATAGCTCAAACTCTCGTAAATGCGAGACCTATTACATTGCAAATGCTTGTTTTGAATTCTTATGTACAAATCAGGCACAAGAACATGCTCGATACTTCCGAGAAATGTAATATGCACAAAGTTGTTTTTGCATCCAGTTGTTACACTGACCACAGAATAAGGAAATATGGGGGAGATTTACTAAGATTTTACGCTGTGTTTGAGTCACAAAAGTGACACAAGTCGGCGCAAAATCTTTTTTAAACCAATATAGTTTCCAGTGCTAAACTTGTGCAGCGCAGGAAATAACGTGAAAGTAACGTGACTCATGTGCTGCTTTGCATTACTGAGCACCTAGGGGGCGTACCATGCAACCACCCAAGGATTCTGACTCAACCCTGTTTACTAAATAAAGTAGGCAGGCTTAAACATCAGAAAACTGTGCCCTTTTGAAGTAGGAGCATGGAAGGAGAAATGCTTTGATTTCTCCTTCCTTTTCTGACTTTGTACAAGAGCTGCACTTTACAGCACACTTACAAAGAGGGAAAAGGTTTTAAGTTAGTTTAAGCATGTACAAAACCTATGCTAGACTCACAGAGACACCCTTGCACTAAGGCGCAAAGGTGTCTCTGGGGCGCAAAGTAGCTGATTTCAGCGGCGGAGTTAGGGAAAGGGGAGGAGAGTGCCATTTTCTGTAAATATGGCGTTCTCCTTTTAACACAGCGCAGAACAGCATTCACGGCTGCTGGACTGCGCTGCGTGATTAACTGGTAAATCTGGCCCTTTGTGTCTAATGGAAGATTGTCAGATTGCACTTCTTAATGTTGTTGTGCGCCTCAAGGCATCTTATTCTTAAGAAACATTGGAAGGTGGATGTTTTGAGGGCGAGACAATCTAGTTCTAAATAAAGTCTTGAGTACTGTGACTGTAGGTTGCCTCCACTCCAGGCGCTGCTTGTCTCGGCTTGTTCCTTTGACATCCGCCAGCAGCCAAATTAAAGACTTTAAAACTGTCTGTTATGGTTTCCTCCCTTTATTATGTGACAGGATTTAACCCACATGTAAGGCCTCTTTTTTGTACAGACATCTGAATCATTTTTACCACTGAAAAAGTAGTCAAAAGTCATACATTACAAGCATGGCTTGGGAAGAATGAGGGGCCAAACGTAAAAAGGTATTTTGACAGTAAACCATGTGTTTCGCAAAATCATGTCGGTCTCTGGTTACTGTCCACAGTCTCAGGTCGAGTAGACAATGGTCCTAGACACTGGCACCTCCACTGATTGCCAGATCGGAAACCTTTTTTTTCTCAAAGTAACACTGGTTCCTTTAAGGGACACAGGCCGCTTAAAAAATATAAGGGTTCCCATTTGAGAGTGCAAAGACTGAGATGGTGGTCTGATTTCCTTTCAAGGCTACCATCCCTGAGTTTTTTCTCCAAATAGAGACCTGCATAATTAATATTCACTAGGCAGGTCATTCTGTGACCACCTGCAACTGAAGATTTTGTGATGTGACCTATTACCACATAGGTCACACCACAAAATTAAAGACTAGTTGTATGAAATCAACGTGCAATTTTTTTTTTGTGACCAGAGTGTTAGTACATAAGAACTTAGGTTTGTAATTTGCAATGAAATCCTCACGTACGGACACATTTATTTTATATTTTGCTTCAGTGTCAGCAATTAGGGATCAGCTTAAGTTTTATTTATACATTTAAGACTTTTGTATTGTGCACTTTCGAGTACAAACAATGGAAGGTAACAGAGATCAGTAGAGGATATATGTGTGTATTTATGTATGTATTTATATATTGGTAATTAGTTAGGGCAAACCGAGCTGAAGAGCACAGAAGTGATGAACACAAAACGTGAACCCAGTCATACTCTTCCTGTTTGTTTATAAAAGATAGAATAATGTGGAAGCCTTACTAAGTAGTGACTTAGTACTCTCTAAAGCGACGGGTCTTTAATTCCTTTCTGAATTCTAGGAGTGTAAAAACTATTCTGATTTTGAGGGGATTGTTATTCAACAGCCTGGGTACCAAAATGGAGCAGACTTCCCTTCTTGCCATTCCCTTCTTCCATTCCTTCATCTCTCAAGAAGGAGGTTGTACCCGCTGCATCGCAGAAACTATCAAAGGAATTTTGTGAAGCCGTGGATTTAAACCATTTCTTGAGAAGAAAATTACTTTGTTTTGTCCACAAGACCCTTAGCTATACACTGGAATTCTCCTGGTGGGTGGTTGCACTTGTGCTGGCCATCCTCTCAGTTTTTGCACCGGATTTGCAGATGCGCAATAAAGAAGGTAAATAAATTATATATTCAAACTGTACATTTTCAGTGTATTAAATTTGCATTTTCAAAGCTTTGCAAGGACATTTACCATTAGGTTTTAGTTGGTAGTCACAGTGATTGCAAAATTAGTCAAGCTTAAGTATTGCCCAATTCCTAATCATCAGTAATGAAAAAACAAAAACCTCTTTTTTACATCAGTCGAAGGGTGTAAATGAGACCTAAGAATGGCATAAAAAAAGTTTGATTCTTTTTATTGATGACAAGTTTACACAGAGCAAACTTTTTACAAACATTAGCGACCAAGAGTGCACCAATTATGTTGACTTTTCCCATAGATCACAAAGCCTGTTAATATCAGGGAAGCAATACATTCTGCAAGTTTTTCTCTTGTTCTACTCTGGATCTTGCCCATTTCTCTGCTGCGGGGGTTCGCATATACCTCCCCTGTAATTATTCCACTTTTCCAAAATCTCTGACCATTTGTTGTGACACCCTCTAGATTCATACACTGTCTTCTCTGTCAACATGCAGCAATCCATATCTCCCTCCCACGCTGTTAGGGACGGCAGCTCTTGTGCCCTCCACAATCTTGCAACATTCCATTTTGCAATTATCATACCAAGAGTCACCCATATTCTCTCTTTGGTGTTTAGGTCAGTAGGGACCCATATATGTAGGAGGCACAACTTTATACTGTAATTAATCTCACATTCCATCACTTCTGCCATACACTTTGTAACCTCAGACCAGTACATATGTATATATGTACATTCCCAGAGTATATGTACGAAGGTTCCCTCCTGCCCACATCTTCTCATGCATCCTGGTTCCACTCTATAGCACATCTTTACCATTGCAGGGCCTGCAAGATAGATTCTGTGGAGCACTTTCAGTTGTATCAATCTCAGCCTAGATGAGATAGCTACCTCCTTGGGGGAAGCCAGTGTTTCGAACCATTCCTCGTCCTCTAGCTCCGCCACAAAATGTTCCCACTTAGATCAAAGCCGGAGGAGGGGGTCAGACAGATTATTAATTATTTTCCTATAAGTCAAAGTAATGGATTTCTCTGGCATGTACTCGTCTAGGATTCTGTCTTGTAGCGGGGAGGATTCTGGTGGAGTCTCTCCCCTAACTATTGCCGTCTGTAGTGCGTGTTTAATCTGTATGTATCGGAAGTATTCTGTGTTGGCAAGTTCGTACTCCATTTGCAATTGGGTAAAGGTGACTATCTCTCCCGCCTTCCACAGATCTCCGACCTTAAAGATGCAGATCAAATTCCATCGGTCGTAGCCCATGGTTTTTCTGAGATTGCCAAAGACATCTGCATCCCAGAGAGGGGTAGCCTGTGTTATTTTACCCTCCCAAGCCATGCTTTTCATAACCACCCGCCATATTTGTACCGCAGCATTGTGGGGCCCGTAAGGTTCAATTTAGTGAGATTGGTGGATAACACCCTTGTAAAATCAACCCCTGGGAACAGCCACCTGTATATTTGATATCCGGGATGTCCCGGGGGCCCATAAATGCACTGATTAATTGCTGTAAGCTGTGCAGCCCAATAGTATCTTTTGATATCAGGTAGTGCAATTCCCCATCATACCACCCACGTGTGAGTTTCTGAATGGATATCCTGGGTGGCTTCTCCCCCCACAGGAGCTCTCTCTGGGCGCCTGCTATGGACTTAAAATAATCTGGCCCAACTGGGAAAGGCGAGTTTTGTAATATGTATAAAAAACGTGGTAAGGCCATCATTTTGAATAAATGCCGCATGCCCCAGCAGGGACAGCGGGAGAGATTTCCAATGTCTGACATCAGATCTTGGTCTTTGTAACAGGGGCAAGATATTTTGTTCATAAAAATGGGTTGGATCCTTAGAAACATAGATCCCCAGATACTTAAATCCTACTTTGGCCCACTAATATTGATACCCAGTAGCAGTGCAGGTGTTTTGCCACACAGAACATAGATGACCGATTTGGACCAATTTATACTATAGCCAGAGCACTTCCCAAATGCTATAAAAATATGCATTGCTCTATTCAGGGAGGTACAGGGCGACGCCAAATATAACAGTATGTCGTCAGCATATAACGAAATACGATCCTCCCACTCCTCAGCCCATTTTAGTCCCCTAATAATAAGGTCTTTTCTTATCCACATTGCTAACGGGTCCAACATCAGGCCAAAGAGCACTGGGAAAAGGGGGCAGCCCTTTCTGGTTCCTCACCCGAGCGCAAACACTGGGGACATTCGGTTGTTGACCACTACTTGGGCCAGTGGGTTTTTATACAGTAGCTGAACCCAGCTCAAAAAACCAGGACCAAATCCCAATTTAATTAATACTGAAAACATGTAGGGCCATTCAATCGTGTCGAACGCCATGGCAGCATCAAGGGATACCATCACCGTGTCTTCACGTATTGTGTTTACTCGATCTATCACTCCGAGGAGTCACCGTAAGTTAAGAGAAGTATTTCTGGCTGGCATAAAGCCAGACTGGTCGAGGTGCACCAATTTGGTTATGACTTGTAATAAGCGGGTAGCTAGTATTTTCGCTAGGATTTTGGCTTCTGCGTAAAGCAATAATATCGGTCTATATGAGGAGCATTTGTTCTTGGGTTTTCCGTTTTCATGAATAACCACTATGGTTGCTAACCTCTGATCCACTGGGAGTATTCCCACCTCCCGGCTCTCCTGAAATATTGCTGCCAGATAAGGCACAAGCCTGCTAGGGGCGTGTTTGTACAGTTCAATAGGCAAGCCATTAGGGCCCATAGCCTTGCCCGCCATCAAATCTTGTGTAGCTTTTTCAACCTCTGTAATTGCTAAATCCTGTTCTAGTTCGTCACGATCTTCATCAGAGAGCATGGGTAGGGAGATGTCTTGCAAGAACGCATCCGCATTCTCTTCGGTATAAGTCATTTGGGATCTATAGATCCAGTCATAGTATTCGCCAAATGCGTTCGCAATTTCTTGCGGCTCAGTGTATATAATGTTAAGTTCATCCATAAGTTCTACCACCGCTCTATTTGCTTGCTCTCTGCGGTCCAACTAGGCTAATAATTTCCCGGCATTGTGTCCTACCTTGTAGATTCTACTGAGTGTTGCCCTGTATTTTGCTTTGGCAGCATCCGTGGCTCGGGCCACGTATTCTTTTGTCTTTAATTTCAGGGTATGTCTAACCTCATCTGTGTTAGTTTCTCGCAATTTACTCAAGAATGGAATAAATTGATATAGAACATACACACCAGGGCCTGTCTTATATTAAAGGGAGGATCCTCAGGTCTAGCGGCACTGGACAGCTGGTGGTCCTGAGGTTCAAAAGCACGAACTGGGAAGGCAGAAGCTTTGTTAGCACCACTGCGAAGGAATGGATTAATCTACCACCCCACATCAGATCCATCCATAGCTTACTCAACTTCAGTAAAGCTTTAAAAACCTGGCTTTTCCCTCAGTAAGCTCCTCTTAGGGCTTTGTGTTCTCCTCATCCACAGTGCTAGCGCCTTGACACCTTCAGGTAATTGTGTGCGCTTTACAAATTCCAATAACATAACTTTTCCAGTTTGCTTCATAGAGCACCTTCAAACAGGTGTGCCGAGCGCAAACAGGGAAAGTGCACCCACTGAGGGCATGTTTGCCTCTTTGCTCAGAACTGTAATATGACAGGTTATTCTCAAATTTGGGTGGGTCCACGTGCAAATGAGGGAATGCCCTGTACACATAGCGCTAGTGCTACATGTGTGCCAGCACAATCAGTATTACAGAAGAGTCCGCACAAGCGCCTGCAGCCCCTTCTGTAATACCAAAGTGCCCCGGAGGTGCACAAATTGGGTGCACATGCCCATTGCGCCCCAGGAGCACTTTCTGTAATATGGTCCTAGATGTTTATTTACAAGGGAGCAGATCCCACCTTCAACCATTTCCCTGAGTGACCGTGGAAAACTGACTCTTTTAGGAGAAGTTCAAGAATTGTTCCCCCAAACAAATGTTTGGCAAAAACGTGGCCAAATGTTACAATTTACAGCACAAATTTCTAGGCAGTTCTTGAAGGGCTTTTTGATGAAATACAAAAAGTAAAGGAATTCCGAATGAGGCAAGACAACCACAGGGATGGTAGGGATGTTAGGAATGTATTCCCCAAATTAAAAAAAAAATCTCAAATAGGCACATTACAAAAAGGTTTTCAATTAAATTAAATAAGAAGACATGTTTTAGGGGCAATTTTAAAGGGGCTTTAAAGAATCATACCAATTGTTTTATGGTGTCCTAGGATAGTCTCATCGTCACCAAATTCCAGATGGGCATTTTTGTCATGTAGTCACCTGTACTACTGCCTCGCAGGGACATCGTTCGACCAACATGCCCACATTTCACATGTCAAGCATTGCAAGCACATGTTGGTGATAGCCAGTAAATACCTGGGATGACCACCTGATTCCTCAGGCAACCTCCCGTTCCCAAGATGTGCAACAGAAGTCGATGAGTCACCACACGCTTATGCTGGCCACTATTATGTATGACCAGCATGATGTCGAAATTTCCCACAGGGTACAAGTGAGCTTAACTAATGGTAGAGTGGCAATAACACTGACATTATACCTAAAGCACTCTCTGACAATGTGATTAAAAATCCAAGCATTCCACCATATACCAAGGAAGGAACTGTTGTAATGCCTAGATTGCCTGCAATATGCCACATGAGACATCTTTTGCCTGACTTGCATAAGGTCTAGAATGCTCACCCCAACCCCTGTCAATGTCCTTGTCAAAAGAACTTCAATTTCCCTTTTATCCCTTCCTCTCCTTCATTTGATCACCTCCATTTCACAGTCTCTCACACTCTCATTTTTCAGCTTCCTCCCACTTGAATCACTACCTAACTCACTGCCACCTTTATACATGTTTCCCCATTTAACACCCCCATACTACTGGCCAACTACTCAACATCCTTTTCATGACTTGCATTGCTATCCTATATTAGACTTACTCCTTTTCCTTTTCAAATTTTTCTGTTTTCATTCTCAATCTTCTCCTTCCTCTCACCCCCTCCCCTTTCAGCTAATCTCTCCACTCCCATTATCATGTCCTAATCTCTCGTTTTCACCGTCTTTGGGTATAATGTGATCCCCTTTTCTGTTCCACCTTACTTTGCTTTGATTACAACCACCTTCTTTTTCATCTTTCTCTCTCTGTTTTTTGTCCTTATTTAATGTTTCTCTTTGTTTCTTTTTCCCCTTTCTTACCATCTTTTTCTTTCTTTGTTTCTTGATTTTTGTTTCTGTTTTTCTTCCTCTTCCTATCCTCTTTCCTTCCATCTTTATTCCCATTAGCTTCTTTCTTCCTTCATTTTCCAGTCTTTTATCCTTGTGTCTTTAATATTTTCCATCTCATTCATTCTTTCCATTCTTCTTTCATTTTTTTCTGAATTGCTTCTTACAATCTTCCCTTCTTTATGCATTGTAGTCTTGTTTTCTTCCTTGATGTTGTATTTACATTTTCTGTGCTTGTTAACTTTATTCTATGTATTCTGCCATCTGTACTACTGCATCATATGAAGTGCATTCCAGTTCCATGTAGAACACTGCTAGGCACTCAGGGCAGTTGCACTGTTCCTGTTTTGCTGACCAGCTGTACCTTAGTTGCTGTGCTACTTAATTAATAAATAACCTTATATTTCAACTGGAATTGGGAATCTTTGCAACAATGGCGACGATCTATGGAGAAGAACACCCTTACCAACTATTGTGAAGCAGCACAGGTGTGGTGTGTTCTGTAACCCATCTAAAGAAAGCGGATTTCTTTACTCTCTTCAATATTCAAGCTGAACTATTTACATGCTGTGCCATCCGTCGAAAATCCGGAGTTTGAGGACCTTCACTACATGCTTTTGGTGAATTGTGTCTACTTTGCCTGTGTTTGAGTGAGAAACACTTGCGGCGTGTGAACATTTCAAAGATAAATACCTAGTGCCGAGGAAATCTGACGCGCGACACTGCCGGTGAAATCTGATACGGGATTCCAGATCATCAAGTAGGAAGATCGGATGCTGACTTCCTGAGCGGAACTCGTCATTTGTCTCCACAACAATAGGTGCGTCACCCACGCAGCATAGTGAGGCAACACGCTACGTGGCGGCAGTTTTTGATATTTTCAAGTTTCCATGGTGACGGCTCGTACAAAGGAAGCTCTCCGTGCCGGTGAAAACTAATCCGTGCCGGTGTAAGCAGATTCATCGAGTACACCTCTAATATTCAAGTAAGTGTGCAATTGCGCGTAATTTACACGCGCAGAGTGAAATTAAAATCTGAGAAATATTATTTTTCAATACCATCAACTTTAACAGCATTTGCTATACCAATAACATTCAGAGGCAGTTCTTCATTGACAAAGTCAACTTTAACAGCATTTGCTATAACCAATAACATTCAGAAGCACTTCTTCATTGGCAGTCACCCTGCTTATAGTTTAAGTGCCATTATCACAAAACTATATATCTTCTCTGTAAATTTTCCAATATATATATTTTTTAAATATATATATATATATTTTCTTGACAGTTATTTTATTTATTTTTCAATTTATTTTCATGTAAATTCAGTACCCTCACTGCCACTTTGTTTATTCAAACAAAAAACATGCAATTTGATCCGCCTGATATGTTTCTTCAGAACAAAGGTGATCTTCCGATACCTTGGACACGATGGAAAGAAGAATTTCTCAACTATATGAAGGCTATTGATCGTGAGCATATGGGAGTAGAAAGAAAAAAAAGTATATTCCTACTTTGTTTGGGGTCGGAAGGTCAGATGGTGTTCAGAGCTTTACCCCAAGTTCCTCCTTCTGAAGGGGAAGGAGAAGGGACTAATGTATATAAAGAAGCATTACAACGAATGGAACAAAGATTTAAACCTGTCACAAATATAGCTCTAAACAGATACACATTTTATACCAGGGTACAAAATGAAAGTGAATCATTTGATGACTTCTTAACTGCCTTAAGAGCTTTAAGTTTACACTGTAATTTTGGTGCAATGTGTGACGAAATGATCAGTGATCAGATTATAGTGCATGTTAAAAATAAGAAAACTCAAGAACGTTTTTGGGAAATTGGTGACCCAAAATTAGCGGAAGATATATCTACTGCAAAGGCGCTAGAGCAGTCTGAAAAATGGATGCTGACTATTAAGAACACTTCTAATAATAAAACAGAAGCCAGTGATGAAATATGTGTAGTCAAATGCCTGGAAACACAACAAAGTGAGCATTCTCTCCCAGGGTTAAATTCATCTCGTAGTACTAACTATGCAGCCACAAAACATTTCACAGAAATGATAGAACAGGTATGTGTTACAGCTGTGGCAACAGATTGCACATGGCTTCTTATGGGGGTTGCCCAGCAATTAACAAAGAGTGTAGGAAATGTGGGCGAATAGGGAATTTTTCCTCAATTTGTAGAGATTTAAGAAGAAACGGTGTTTCTGCACATGGTAAAGTATCTTCCATTTCTGAAGGTAATGACACCGTGCACAAATGTGGTTCTTGTGGATGCACAGAACAAAACAAACGATTTGTTTTCTCACTGTATGAAGGAATCTCTAGCATGAGTTATCCTGACTCCAGTCAGTGTAAGAGATCTCCTATGTGTATAGTTGAGGTTGCTGGTGTGTTATTGGACCTCATGGCTGATTCGGGATCTCCATGGACCATTATTTCAAAAGAGTATTTTGTTGAAAGACTTAGCAATGTGTTAAACCTCACCAATATGTTACCATCTGACATCTTTGCACAAAGTTATGATGGATCCAGAAAAGACATAGTTGGTTATTTTGATGTGAATCTTTGTTTTAAGACTAGACGTACTTCTGTTAAATTGTACATTGCCGTCAAAGGCATTAATGTCTTAGGATGGAGGAATCAATGGAAGTTGGGAATTATCCTCAATCCTCGTTCAAAAGAACCCGTATTGCTAGATGAGTAGGTACATATGAACAACATTTCTGCTATTTCTCTTGAGGAAAAAGAAAATATGATAAAAAAAAACTTCAATGATGTGTTTTGAGATACTCTAGGGAAACTAAAAGATTTTTCCCATAAAATCAAACTTAAAAGCCATGTCACGCCTGTGAAATAAAAATTGAGGAGTGTGCCTATAAATGTCAGAGAAGAACTATAAAATATGCTGGATGACTTGGTGTCTGAAAGTATCATTGAGCCCATCGATTCAGTTGAGTGGGTTTCTCCCATTGTTTTGGTAAGAAAACCTGACAAAAAATTGAGGTTATGTGTTGACCTTAGGGCATTGAATGCTGGGATTGTAATAGACTGTTATTCCCTCCCGAATACAAATGAAGTTGTCTCCATGTTGGAGGGTGCCAAAGTATTTTCCACCTTAGATCTCGGGTCAGCGTACCATCAGATTTCCCTTACTGAAGAATCCAAGCCACTTACAGCTTTTATCACACCGCAGGGTTTGTACCAATTCACTAGAATGCCGTTTGGTTAGGCCTCTGCAGCATCTGTGTTTCAAAAGGTTATGTTTAACATTTTTAGGGATGCTGATAAATTTGTTAAGTGTTTCCAGGACGACATATTGATATTTTCAAAGAATGAAGAGGAACATTTCAAACATCTGACAGAAGTTTGAGAAAGAGTGGTTTAACCCTAAAGGCCAATAAGTGCAAGATGTTTAAAGCTTCTGTGGAATATTTAGGCCACACTTTATCTAGTAATGGGGTGGTACCCAAGAAGTCAAATGTAGAAGGCATTGTTAATGCACCTTCTCCCACGAACAAAGAACAGTTACTATCGTTCACTGGAAAGTGTGAATATTATAGCAAGTTTGTAAACAATTTTGGGTCCAAAATGGAACCCGTAGGAAATTATTGAGACATAAGGCTGTTTTTGAATGGGAGGTAGAGCAGCAACAATCTTGTGAGTCTATCAAGTCTGAGATTCTTAAAGCTCCCACACTCAAACCATTTTGCATGAATAAAGAGTGTGTCATTACAGTTGATGCAAGCTTATATGGCATTGGAGGAGTTTTGTCTCAGAGATGTGGGAAGGATGAATGGAATGTCTGTTTTGCCTCCCGCACTCTCAATGAGACTGAACGTAGGTATGCGGTGATAGAAAAAGAACTGTTAGCTTGTGTTTGGGCAATTGAGCATTACTGCAATTACATATGGGGGAGCAAATTTGGTCTAAGAACTAACCACAAACCATTGGTTAACATACTATCCCCTGGTGGTGGATGGAATTCCACGGCTCGCATTGCTAGACTTACCTCCAGGTTGCAGGAGTATTGCTTCAAACCAGAGTTTGTCCCTGGGAAAAACAAAATGTATGGCAAATTTTATGTCAAGGCTTCCCTGTCAAGTCAGCTGTAATGATGAGGGTGATGATTCAGAGATTATCACCACGATTCAAGATGTAGTTGCTGGTACGTTTGAAGGTATTTCTGAAGGATGCTGGAGGCTTTGCGAGAAAGAAGATCTCACTTGGCAAACCATTAAAGAGGACATCTTGAAAGGTTGGCCAGATAAGAAAGATTTGGCAGAAGAATTCATGCCCATGTACAGAGTCTCTGATGTTTTGGAATTAGAAGGTGAACTCATGTTCAAAAGTGGGAAATGTGTGCCACCGTTTGGTATCCAGAAATTGATTTTTTAGAATTGGCGCACAAATCTCATCCTGGCATGTCGGCAATGAAACGCTTGGTCAGAAATTACTTTTGGTGGCCAGGATTAGACCGCATAATTGATCGCACGGTCAGAGAGTGTGAAGTGTGTATGGGTAGTCAAAAAATGATGAAACTTAACATTCCCCCATTAAAGAGTCCCAAATGGCCAAGTGAACCTTGGAAAAAAATAGCTTTTGACATTTCTGGTCCTTTCATGTGCTTACCACATGACTCACGTTATCCTTTTGTTTTGGTGGACTATCACTCCAAATGGCCAGAAGTGAAGTTTTCATCAAATGCCTCTACCAACTTGGTCATTGAATTCTTTAAAGAAGTTTTTTCCAGAGAAGGAAGTCCTGCCGTACTTGTAACTGACAATGGGGTACAACTTACTTCCAATGAAATGGAGAATTTTCTAAAACTTCATAACATCAACCATCACACTGTCTCTGTTTATGAACCACATGAGAATGGACTTGTGGAACGGTTTAATAGAGTTTTAAAGGGTTATGTTTTGGATGGTGTAAAAATGGGTGGAAGTTGGAAGGATTTTGTGAGAGAGAAATTATGGCTATACCGCATTACACCTCACACTACAACAGAGGTCAGCCCTTTCCGACTTTTAAAAGGCAGAGATCCTGCGTCTAAAATATGTCCTTGGTGGTTTAAAGAAAAGTGCAAGAACAAGTCCTTTTCTGATCTTATGGTAAGTGGAGTTAAAAAAAAGGGTTGAATCTAAACAAATTAAGACAAAAATGTGGTATGATTGTAAGTGGAAAACGAAATCCCACAATTTTAATAGGGGAGATTGGGTCAGAGTTAAGAAGCCTGGTTTCACCACGAAATGTTCGGATAGTTTTGGTAAGCCCATGAAAATTGTAAAGGTTTTTGACAACAGTGTTATAACCCAAGATGGTAGGTTATGGAATGTCAAACGTGTTGCCAAGTGTTCAAACATACCTAGTCTGGCAGACAATGCTTCTTCAGAACATTTTAAATTGCATGAAGATACAGTGGCTTCAAGAGTTAAAATTTCTGATCGTGTTAGATTCCCCCCCGAGAGATTTTATGATGATTAGTAGATAAGTTTTCTTTTATATTATTTCCTTTTTTTTTTTGTTTGATCAAAAGGAGATCTGTTGTATTTACATTTTCTGTGCTTGTTAACTTTATTCTATGTATTCTGCCATCTGTACTACTGCATCATATGAAGTGCATTCTAGTTCCATGTAGAACCCTGGAACACTGCTAGGCACTCAGGGCAGTTGGACTGTTCCTGTTTTGCTGACCAGCTGTTCCTTGGTTGCTGTGCTGCTTAATTAATAAATAACCTTATATTTCAACTGGAATTTTAATTCTTTGCAACACTTGTTTCATGCAATTCTTATTTCATCCTCCTTTACTAGTATTCTTTTCTATTATATATGTGTAGGAAAGTGGAATATTATATAGTATGTCTGGGCAGCTTTACCATGTAATATTATCACAATACCATCTGATTACCATTAATAAATCCTTAGCTCAGTCCTGGTATGGTGGCAACGAGCAGTCGAACTTTACTAGAGGAACATATGTTAAGCATTTCAGAGTACCATCATGGACTATAAGTAATTGACACAACTTGAGACCCAAGACCATGGGTATTTCTATAGCTGATACTATGCAGCATTTGCAAAAAAGGAAAACATATGTAACAACATGCATGTGCACACGTCATGACACTATGGTGGCCTGCCGTGTTGACACATCACATGCATACAGCACAAGGCATGAATATGCATAAAGTGGAACCCATTTTTTTTTATTTACCATTCTAAGATAGCGTACCTCAATTGGAGCTATAAATAAAAAAAAATGTATATGTGTGCAAAAGTGTCTTTCAGAAACGGTCCCAAATGGCCGATACCGGGCCCCTCCAAAAATTGCTCATAAAAAGAAAATGCTTAAGACCGCAGGTAGCAAGCGATTGAGGAGCAGATCGTCAGTAGCCTGTGGGAGAAGAAATGGCAAATGGCTGGAGGAGCAATAGGGGAGCCTAAGCTACGGAGGCACCCTAAGGAATAAAAAGGGGAAAAACAGGATGTGGAAAGCAATGGGCAAGGTGTGGGGAGGAAGGAGCAACAGGGAGCACACTGGATTGGGGAGGCATTGTAGGGGAGAGGAGCACACAAAAGAAAGAGGAAAAAAACACATGCACTCTCTGATAGTGCTGTATCAAAAAGAAGTAGTTCCGTGAATATGAGCAGTAGAGGATACAAGTCATCCTATCAAAAGAAGGGTTAAGAGGCTGCACTCTAGGTCACCAGTCTGAAGGGAGCCCGGCTGCTCAGGACTGGAGCCTCGTGATAGAGCCGAAATTCCTCTTCACCCATGTCCCATCACGGCAACCGCTCTCCGTTCGGTGCTAATTTTCGGGGCGCGCGATGAGGGGTCATGACAATCTGTAGGGGAGCAACCACCATCACCGGAGCCGCTATTTACCAATACGGCTGTATTACCAAACAATAGCGGCCACCCATCAGACAAACGCTGAGCACCTACCCACCACCACGGTGTATTATTTGTTGCAGACCTGTGCGACACCTACAGTGAATATACTACAACCCACCACGGCTCCTCGCCCTCCCCTCCCGCCCGGCACTGGGTCTCGAGGTGCGCGGCGAGGACCTTCAGAGCGGTGGGGATCATAGGAGGGTGAACACCGACACCGGAGTGCTGCGCAAACAGAAAAGGTCCCAACAACACCAAAGCCATAGCAGCAATCTGAAACGTGAGACGTGACAGCCAACGCTGAGCTCCCTTCTGGAGATGAAAACTCCCACGTAGAAACATCTAAGGAACTGTGGCCTACGTCGCAGCCACACGCTAGCGGGATGGTACCCGATCATCCCAGGCCACAAACTACACAGCAGCAGCGGCCCGGCTGCATTCTTCAACTTGTCACACCCTGAACACCCAAGAACGGAAGACCATCCCCGAACCCCCCCATTCACGGCACTGGGACTCCAGGCGCGAGTCCAGGGGCCCGTATAGCAATTAAAAGCATCTCTTCTGTCACTATGAGACGCCAACGCGTCACGGGATCAACACCGGCACCGAATCGAAGGCAGAACTCTCCAGAACCCATGAATACCCTCTCAGAGGGGGAGCCATCCCATGCAGAGTCCATGTCCGACAAACTGGACAAAGTCCTTGCAGCAATTGAACATTCCAGGGTGACCATGACAAACAAATTTGGAGAATTGGCCACTGATCTCAAAATCCTACGAGATGACCATCGGAAATTAGCAGACAAAGTCAAGCAAGGCGAGAAAACACTTCAAGCGATGGAGCCAAAAGTACAGGCGCACCAAGATGCCCTAAAATAACGTCAACAAAAAATACAGTCCCTAGAAAGCAAAACAGACTATTTGGAAGGCTGCTCTCGAAGGAGTAATATTCGCATTTTAAACCTGCCGGAGGGATCAGAAGGCTCCAATCCAGTCAAACATATGGAAACATGGATCAAGACATTCACCCGAACAGCGGATTTAACTCCATACTTCTCCATAGAAAGGGCACACCGAGTACCGGCCCGTAAACCACCACCGGGCTTACCACCTCGACCATTTCTCATGAAATTGCTCCACTATCAGGACAGAGACACTATTCTCAGAGCGGCCAGACAGAAGGGGCCGCTTCAAGTGGAAGATAAAACATGTCATGCTGTTCCCAGACTACTCGTGTGCCGTCCAGCAACAGGGAGCCACCTTTCTAGCAGTCAAGCGGACTCTACGACCAAAGAATGTACAATATGCTCTCCTTTTCCCGGCCCACTTGAAAATCCTTCATAATGGAACTGCACATTTTTTCACTAACCCAACAGAGGCAAGCGATTGGGTAGACCAGCAGCTATCCGGACCAGAAGCCCGCAGTAATACACAAAGCCATTGGCCCGCGGGTCACCACAGGCGTCCGCATAAGAAAATCACCCTCACTCAGCTAAGTGCACGCTCAGATTCCCTTCCTCAGCGCTCCCCCAATCTGGAGCAAATCATAGCAGAACGGAGGAGAGCACTGCAAGTGGCGGCGGCAGGGAGATTGATATAGAGCAACTCGGATGTAGAAAAAGCCCCCCACCTATTTACCTCAGACGAAGAAGTGAGTGATGCCCACTCATCTCGCGATGGCTCAGTCACACCACCAGTAGTCACTCCACAAACAGCAGACACGCTGATATAGACTACAAGAGTCAGGAAAGCCACCATAACAGTATGTTGCTCAAGCTGCCGTCCGTCCCTGAAACAAGAACGTGATCGTGAGAACACGGGGTGTTAAGACCAGAACCCAGAAGCGACCCAACATGGTATGCTGCACTGCGTTGCAATGTACGATTTACAGTACAGGAGACTAATTCTTTGGCAACATGAACTTAACCTCATCCAGCGGGCAGCCAGGACACCGAAGATGGCCGCAACCGAGCAACCCCCCCCCCACAAAGAACGATTTAAAGACAGTACATGGAGTACAGTTTGTACATACCGTCTTCGGCGACATGTCCCCTAAGTTGGGAATCTTCCCTGATATCCAAGTTTAACTTTTCCTTATTTCAGGTTTCCCCAACACCCTCAGCAGAGCAAACTCGTGGGATCAAATGTCACAAATGGGCTGTGGACAAACGGTGGTGGAGGGAATTGGGGGGTGGTGGAGGGGCAACACACAGTCACGGATGGCCCGAATTCATGGAATGTAATGACCAATAAAGTCCCCAACACAGATATAAATATCATTACATTAAACGTCAGAGGCATGCACACGGCTAACAAGCGCTATGCCGTTTACGCATATATAAAAAGGCAACAGGCACAGATAGCGCTCTTACAGGAGACACATTGATCAGCACTTGAAGTGGGCCGGTTACACAGAAAATGGTGGGGCATCGTTTGTGCCTCTGAATACTCGGCATTCGCCAGGGGTACTCTAATCTGGATTCGGCCAGGGATCCCTTTCAAAGAACAGTCACGAGTCATAGATAAAGAAGGCTGATATGCCCTGTTAGAGGGAATATTGGAGGGCCAGTCCATCCTACTGGGAAGTATATACGCTCCTAACGTAGACCAAAATCAATATTGGAAGCGCCTCACGGGAGTGCTCACTCAGCACGCCTCAGTCCCATTGCTCCTTGGTGGTGACTATAATTGTGCTTTGAACATCCACCTTGATATGTCCCATCCCCCACCAACATACTCCTCAGCACACAAGCAGACCGTCCAATACCAAGCATGGGTGCAGCACTGGAACCTACTGGATCCGTGGCGGGAGCGAAACCCAAGTATTAAACTCTACTCCTTTCACTCTGTCCCGCACAACTTACATGTCCGCCTCAATAGATTCCTCTTCTCCACAACCATGCTCCCATGTGTGCAACACTCCGATTATTTGGGCAGGGTACTCTCAGATCACGATGCCCATATACTCTCAGGTTGAGACCTCCACACCCCCCGTACCCACATGGAAACTACCTTGTGACTGTCTTACAGGTCTTTCGGCAGGAACATGGAGATTATATTCAGGAACACTGCACTCAATTCAGGCACAGCCGCATCTAGACTAATAGATTGGGACGCATTTAAAGTCGCGGCCAGGGGGCACTGCATACGACAAATAGTGGGAGTACGAAAGACACTCGAAAGAACGCTTCAAACTTCGGAGGTGGCGCTAGCGACACTAAAGAAACAAGCTGACACTGCCAGAGCCACCCCCGACCAAATAGCGGCGGCCAAAACAGCCTATGCAGAAGCACTGCAAGACCTACGCAGATACAATTTCCGAGCCTATGCCGCCAGAACACATAAAGAGGGTAATAGGGCGGGGACACTGTTAGCGTGGCTAGCCAAACAAGAGGTAGAAGCAAAACCGATCATGGAACTTCTAGACCGCACAGGAACCCCCAGACCTTCACAAATAGAGATCCCACACATCTTCCGTGATTATTACTCAGGCATTTACCAGGCCCCGGTGCAGGCAGATCATTGGGTAATCACGCAATTCCTCAGCCCACTGCAAATTCTCCACATACCACGAGCCGACAGAAAAGACTTGGAGACAAAGATTAAAGCCCCAGAGGTCACCCACGCCATTAGACAGCTAGCGCGAAACAAGGCCCCCGGAAAGGATGGCTTCCCGCTCGAATACTACAGTACATTCACTACGCACCTCGTTCCCAGGGCGGTAGCCATGTTTGAAGATGCGCTAGCCAGAAAGGAACTCCCAGGTTCACTCCGAGAATCCATCCTAGTGACATTTCTCAAGCCCCATAGGGATCCCACCCTCCCAGCTTCGTACAGACCAATAACGCTACTGAATGCAGATTGTAAAATATTGGGGAAGATTTTAGCGGACCGGTACACCCAGATTCTGGCGCCACTGGTTCACCCTGATCAAAATGGGTTTGTTCCGAGGTGTAACACATCACAGAACATACGTAGACTGTTCCATGTTCAAGACAACACAATTTCCCGAACACAGCATGCCTGATTTTAGACCTCCAAAAATCATTCGATACTCTGCTATGGCCGTACCTGTTCGCGGTTCTCCACAAGTTTCAGGTGGGACCCATTCTGATGAAATACACGAAACAACTCTACAAGAGCCTATGTCTCGAGTGAGGATAGGTAAATACATCTCCGCTCCCTTCCCGATAGAAAGAGTGACTAGGCAAGGATGCCCACTATCCCCCCTCTTATTTGCCCTAGCAGTAGAGCCCCTCGCAATAAGACTGCGACAAGAGGGAAATGTATGGGGTATACCGATAGCGGACACAATGCACTGCGTGTTACTGTATGCAGACGATCTCCTGATCTATGTCAGAGATATCACGAGTGACCTCTCCCATATCTGGTCTGCACTGAGTGACTCAAGGTCAACTGGAACAAGTCCACGATATTCCCATTGAGTCCACATTTGGCCCCACATGACATATCGGTGGGTGCCCAGACATTCACCTGGAGCACCGCCACACCTAGATTCCTGGGGTACAACTGTTCCATTCCCCCACAGATTTGTACGAAGGGAATCACTGCAAGGTATTAGCAGGATTGCATACGTCAGTAAACTTCTGGAAGACATTACCTCTCGCCCCCATCGGACGAATAGCACTCGCAAAGATGATAATGGTCCCGAGGCTCTTGTACCACTTCACTAACCTTCCAGTGATACCACCGCTTTCCTTTTTCAAAGAATTGGACACGCTCCTAACTACCCTGATCTGGGGAGGGGGTAGAAGTAGGGTGGCCTTAACCATGCTTTACCTGCCCACGACCCAAGGAGGACTTGGTTCTCCGTCATTCGAAGCATACATTTTGGCGTCACAGCTCCAGTGGTTGTTGTACTGGACTGCAGAACACTATATAGGGGAAACAATCACAGAACAGGGGCAGAGGCCCCTCCCGGCCATACGAAGACTGCTGCTACCAGGTACCAAAACCCTCCGCACTTACCCCCTGCAGATGACCATCGCACGCACGTGTATGCTGAAGATACATCACATGTCCAAAGGGAAACCTCCGTACTCTCCTTTGCTTCCGCTGGTAGGCTTCCCCGTAATGACAGTTATTATACCACCCGAGCTCTCCAGGTATGGACTGATTACTCTATCACAGAGATGGAGTCCCTGTTTGAAGACGGACAACTAATGACGTATGCCCAGCTGATGGACTTATATGACCTTCCCCCAGGGCAGTTCCTACTGCATCGACATCTAATAGACAGCAGTCACCCATTTTGGGATCCACAAGTGGGAGAACCCCCGACACACCCGGTAATACACACCATATTGCATATGGGGTAGGTAGGCACTTAGTAACCTGGTTATACAAAGCAGTCCGAGAGCTCATTCTCCGTCCACTGGATGCATTACGACAAACATGGGAGGATGAAGTGGGCCGGGTATTAAAGAATTAAGAAAGCCTTAGTGTACCCCAAGAAAGTATCCAGAAAGGCACGCTTCAGGAACATTCAATTCAATATACTCCATAGAGCATACCGTACCCCACAACGTCTCCACCGCTTCTATCCTAACACTCACTTCGCCTGCCCCCGATGTCAAACCCCTGAAGCGGACTTTAAACACATGTTTTGGGATTGCCCAATTGTCCACCAATACTGGGACCGGGTACACTGCACACTCCGTGAGACCACAAATAACCTGACCCTGACCTCATGGGAAGCTAGTGCCCTCAGTATGTTCCGCAAGCAGAAAACCGAGAAGGTACAGTGCTGATTCGCTTCATTAGCTATTCTCCTAGCTAAGAGAGGGATAGCCATGCACTGGCGTGCCCTGGGAGGGCCCCCCAAGGCTGCCTGGATAGGGGCAATGAAGAAATGCGGTGCGGCAGAGGAGGAAGTGCTGAAGAGGTGAGAGGAATGCGGAAACACCCAATCTCCCTCGAATGGGCACAACTGATTCAACGATTTACCCATGAAACAACACAATCATCCTCTTCAACAGCCTCCCAATCACAGACTCCAGCATTAACCCCCAGAGATGGGCAGAAGATAACACACAATTAGACACTGACACCTAAGATGGTCACTACAACATAACTACCCCCAACCCCCATAGGGTACATAGAACCCACTCTCCGCGATCCACCCCATGTTGTCCAACAGAGTTCCATAGATCATAACAATAATCAACCAGTTCCCCCTAGTGACTCCGCACTACGATCACCCAGTTCACCCCCCTTAGTTGACAGTTTCTTCCCCACATCGGAGGTTCCGATTCCGATGCAACGTTAAAGGGAACACACTAATCCAATGCCAAACGAGAGGGCACCACAAGGAAATTTGGAAACTCCACACGAAGACCTCTGACTCACATGGTTGTACTTAACCAAGAGCTCGTACAGTCCCTATCACTACAGCAGAGGGTGGGCACGGGATACCCCTAATGCTGACTATTATGACTTGTGTACAATGCGCACATGTGTAACGGGTCTTTGTCTTCCTTTGGTGTTTTATTCTTCCAGTATTCTCTCGATGGATAATAGACGCAGATTAATGTAATTTCATGATGAAATGATTTCGTCTCATTGGCATACTCGATGTAATGAAATATAAAATCCTAATAAAAACATTTGAGAAAAAAAAAAAGAGGTTGCACTCTAGGGAGGGACAAACACGAGAATAGAAATGCAAGACAGCCCATAAGAAGCAAGCGAATATTAGTGACAATAAAGGCAACTTATGGTAAGCAATAGGCGGGAGAGTGCTGTATCAAAAAGAAGTAGTCCCTTGAATATGAGCAGTAGAGGATACAAGTCATCCAATCAAAGGAAGGATAATGAGGCTGCACTCTAGGGGAGGGACAAACACAAGAACAGAAATGCAAGACAGCCCATAAGAAGAAAGCAAATATCAGTGACAATAATGCCAACCAATGGTAAGCAATAGGCAGGTTCTAAGCCCACTGAACGTTTTCACTATGGTACAAAAGAGGTTTTTCGTATTCAGACACCTGAAAGCTGTATGTAGGCGAGACCTAAAAAGCCAGAAAATAAATCCTTAAATTGCTAAGTATCAGTTATCCCTCCTCAGCAAATTAAACTTCTACCTACCTGGGTAAAACTTCTGAACCACTGTACAACTGCTGCATGTTTCCCACAGTAATAAAGGCAACACCAGGCTAATCTGCATCATTGAATGTCACCTGGTTTTATTGAAGGATATCTTTTGTGTCACTGCCTGACTCATCGAAGGCCTAAAATTGTACAATCACTTCACTTCAACAGTGACAGATATCTTACTCCCTTTAAAAATCAATATTATTTGTAAGAACTAATGTGTTAGCTATAAGGCAGTAACTACCAATACACCACTTCACCTGCGCAATGAAATGACCACCTAAGGTGGGCAACACAAAAAGAAGCCCTTGACATTCTCAGTCTTCAAATCAAGAGATGCCGAAAGAAAGGCAAACCATACCAAGCTATCAATAGCTGATATCTTAGGTACCGCAAAAATCACATCCACGATCAGATTTTTCTTGCATCCTGCACATAGAAGGAGCTGCAAACACATCACTACACAAAACAACTTATCTGCCTTCAAAAAGGTGGACAAAGAACCCCACAAATTCTACAAATCATGAATCAACCCCCTTGCCTACTATGTGAAGGGTTGTGTTTCCTTCCAGCTGAGATCACAATCTAGAAATAAAACCAACACAAAACCAAACCGTTCCACATTAAATCGTGCAGGAAGTGTGTAGAGCAGTGGTCTGGTAGGATGAGGCAAGTTGTAATATGTTTGTCACTGTTATCCTTATCTGTAATTATTTTTAATTTTGTTAGCTGTAAAACAAGCTTTGAATTGTGCTAACAAAGTACCTGTCATAGGAACCTCAAAGAATGCAATTCTTCATAAATCCTAGCTAAGATAGTCATGTATCAAGAAGCAATTTCTTCACCGGGCCATTCCACCAGACATTTCACTATTGTCACCAGCCATTTTGTATGATGAAGGACATTCAGCAGGTGGATTCTATTGACATAGCTATAGCTAATGTGGGTGGAGTCTATAGTCTGTCCTTCCATTAGAAAAAGACTACCCACTCAAGTAAATTCAATGGTAAGGAAAACTTAACATCTTACATGAAAGTATGTACTGATAGTGTAGAGATCTGAGGTTCAGACTGAGGCTACTGGAATAGAGCTGAACCTTATGGAAAACCAGTATATATACATTTAAACCTATTCCAGGTAATTTGGTGGTGCTACTCCATTCAAGGTGACAGAAAAAAGACTTACAATTGGGCACTAAACCCAACAAAGTCTTTCAGTACCCTTTACGGGTTGAAGAAGGTACCCTTTTAGAACTATGACACTTGATCCCACCACCAACTCATCAGACAATCATTGGCATAGCCAATAGGTCTCGCTTTTGGGACCTTATAAGTATTTAGTTATGCAGCACAATATCCTTGGTGCAATAACATTAACTGTTGCATGATTAAACACTTATAAGGTCCTAAAGGCACGGACCGATTATGCACTGCAGAATGAAATAGATGTTCTAACATATGCCGTTTAATATGTAAAGATGAAGTATATTTGAATGGTTTTAATTAACTGCGAATAAATTAGCAGTGAGCGAATGCTACATTCACGGAGCACTGCACGCACACTACAATCATTGATAATTCCTGTGTACCCCTTGCACTGGGTCTTGGGGGTACACTTTAGTTACTGGGCAGCGCGTATACTCTGCTCATAAAGCAGTAGGCGTCCACTGCAGTCACTGGACAATGTACGTATTCGTCTATTACTGCACTCATTGGCAGTGATTGTATTTTCCGATTACTGGGCAGCCCATTAATCGAGGGACAATGAGGGCTGTGTGCGCTTCCCTCGCTGTGCATTATGTGTGCACTGGTAGCTGCAGCGCGTGAACTCTATAATCGCTCGGTGCGCGTGTTCTGGTGCCGGTCCCCGGACAGACTGTATGTATGGCAGAATTCAATGCTCAAGCCATAATGTGGCAGAGATGTCTGGGTTGGGAGCGTGTTCAAGCAGCTAGGAAGGATTCTAACAAATAGTGACACAAATCCCAAATACCTCCCGTAAGTGAGCTTCTCCCTCTGGGCACGAAGAGCCCACGTCACTTCTTTGTTCCACTTGGGTACAAACCTGCCAGACAGCAAATCCCTTATTACAGGTGGAAACGCAAAGTCCTTTTCTGGTTAGGAAGCAGATAATAAATCCTTGGGGCAGCGATTTCAGCCAAGACCCATAAAAAGCATCACTGACAATAGAGCATGCGGTGGGTCTGATATGAGAATATAGCCCGCAAACGAACCAAATTGAATTTGAGCACAAGCAGAATGTAATGTGGCAGATACCGTATAGAATAGAAAGGGTGTAAATCACAAGTGAAGGGCACTGGCAGATATTGACCATACGATTTAAAGCGATGTCGAGTAGTGCACAGAATGTAAACAGGCTACCATGGCGCATAGTACACAGACACTCAGGAGTTCAGCGGTATGCAGAGTGTAACGTGTCAGCGGTGTCTGATATGTGGTGCAAAGGCGCGAGAAAGGCAGATAGTTTACAGAATCTAAAGGTGTACCAGACCTTTTCCATTTAATTCAGAATTCGTCAAACAGGCCTTTGCGCACAGAGGGGATGAATAAAAACATGACCAAACATTTTTAGATAAAGAAAACAAAATGTATTTTGCAGGAAGAACACAATTTTGGTGCATACTGTAAGACGGCAAAAGTGAAAGCAGGGGTGCGCGCGCGCCGGCAAACGCGCGAGCGGTGCGCGCACAGCACCGCCAAAAGTGAAAGCAATCACGCTCCAGATAGCGCCTCAGGCACTGAAAGCTGGCAGCCGTGCACGTTCACGCTCGCGGAACGCAAGCTTTAGGCCACCAAAAGCCGGTGGGTAGCACTCTGAAAACGCACTTACAAAATGTCTCGCCTGAGGCAGCGCATGCGCTGGCTCAGGCGAGACCTAAAAAACGAGGAAAAAAGCAATTAAAGACAGACTCTCCACTCATGCACACAACAGCAAAGAACTCTTCAACATCATCAAGGAGTTCACCCAACCCACCAGTGAGTCCACCGACATCCCTCCTTCACAAGACCTCTGCGACAAACTCAGGACCTTTTTCCACCACAAAATCAAGAGCATCTACGACAACTTTGACAAAGACAACCAACACACTGAACCCTCACCAACCACCCCCGACATCCTGAAGCCAGCGATCGACAACTGGACAGCCCTCACCACCGAAGACACACTGAAGACGGTGAAGTCAATCCACTCCGGGGCCCCAACGGACCCCTGCCCCCACCACATTTTCAACAGAGCCGCTGACACCACCGCACCCATGCTCTGCCACACCATCAACCACTCCCTGGCAACCGCCTCTTTCCCTGATGACTGGAAACACACCGAGATCAACCCCCTCCTGAAGAAACCCTCGGCGGACCCCACCGACCTCAAACTACAGACCCATCTCCCTGCTCCCATTCCCAGCAAAAGTCATCGAGAAAGTCATCAACAGCCAACTCGCCACATTCATCGAAGAGCACAACATCCTCAACTACTCCCAATCCGGCTTCAGAAAAAACACAGGGAAACCTCCCTCCTTGCCGCAACAGACGACATCTGCACCCTACTGGACAAAGGAGAAACAGCAGCCCATATCCTCCTCGACCTCTCAGCGTTGTTCGACACAGTCTCTCACTGCACCCTAATACGCAGACTCCATGACGCAGGGATCCAAGACATAGCCCTCGACTGGATCCGCTCCTTTCTCTCTGGCAGAACGCAGCGCGTTATACTCCCCCCCCCCCTTCCTCTCGGACCCTTCGCCAACCACCTGCGGAGTCCCTCAGGGGTCCATCCTCAGTCCTACGCTCTTCAACGTCTACATGGCTCTGCTCGCCCCCGTCAGAGCCTACAGACTCAACATTGTGTCACACGCAGACGACACCTAACTCACCCTCTTCCCTATCCAACAATCCCAACACCGCCAGACATAACTTTCGAGAAGGTATGGAAGCCGTCGCCAAATGGATGAAATTCAGCTGCCTACAACTAAACACCAACAAAACGGAAGTACTCATCATGGGCCCAAACCCCGACACCTTAAGCAACACCTGGTGGTCCCCCGCCCTCGGAAGTCCGCCCACCCCCACGGACGATGCACGCAACCTGGGAATCATCCTGGACTCAGAGCTCAAAAAAGACCGCCAGATCAACTACGTCTCGTCCTCCTGCTTCCACACCCTCCGCCTCCTACGTAAGACCTTCAAATGGATCTCCCTTGAACACAGTAAGACCATCACTCACGCTCTGGTCACCAGCAGACTCGTCTACGGCAACGCACTCTATGCCGGAATAAACAAAATCCTCACCTGCAAGCTACAGAACATCCAAAACGCCGCCGCAAGACTGGTCCTCAACCTGCCAAGACACTGCCACATATCCTAGCACCTGCGCACACTCCACTGGCTCCCCATCGAAGTTAGAGTCACCTTCAAGATGCTCACCCAAGCTCACAAAGCCCTCCACGACACCGGATCAGCATACCTGAACAGCCGACTCAAATTCCACGCACCCCAAAGGACCCTAAAATCAGCCCAGCTCTCCAACGCCGTGGTCCCCTGCACCAGAAAGACCAGATCGGGAGGTCGCTCCTTCTCCTTCCTCGCGGCCAAAGCCTGGAATGACCTTCCACTCCACCTCACAGACAACATCGCTCCCTATCTTCGCCAGAAACCTCAAAACCTGGCTCTTTGACAGACCCCCTCCTTGATGGACAGGAACCTGCAAACACCCCCCCCCCCCTGCGCCTTGAGACCCTTACGGGTGAGTAGTCGCTCTAAACAAACACCTGATTGATTGATTGATCAAAGTTGATAATATTGAACTACAATAATATTGAATCCATGACATTGCCTGCCACTACAATGTCATGGTAAGTAAATAACATTATTCTTACGTGAAAACACAGTGATTTCTTTCAGTTATCTGACCTTTTGAAAATTAAAAACACTGCGAAAAACTCTTGCACCTTTTTTGATGACAAAATCTCATATATTGGAAGTCTGAATTTCATATATTAGGTGAGACAGATCAAATTTGATATAAAAAGAATTTGTGTGCAATTTGTAAAAGATATGTTGGGATTCATTCGTTTTGAGGCCCAGAAAAAGTGATGTGTGAAATTGAGACTGTCATGAAACTCGTGTTGGCCAATGTTCTACCTTCGTTGTTTATAAAATAAATATCTTTAACAGGTCATCAACCCTAAATAAGACAAACATTGAAAATGCAATAGGTCTCGCCTTCGTTTAAGTTAAAGAAATTCTGTTTGTAAATAGTTTGCTTTTTAGCTTTTATTACCGTTTTTCAAACTTCCATGTACATAAAATGCATATGTTTGCATATATGTATGCATGCATATATTTGTATTTATGAGAGGTAGAGGTAGAAGTAGAGAGGTAGAGTGTAGAGTAGTAGAGAGAGAGGTCGAGAGGTAGAGAGTAGAGAGTAGTAGTATAGAGTGAGTATTTGAGAGTGAGTAGTAAAGGGTGAGTATTAGGTAGTAGAGTGAGTAGTAGAGATTGAGTATTAGAGAGTAGTAGAAAGTGAGTCTTAGAGTAATAGAGAGTGAATAGTAGGAAGTGAATAGAGAATATTAGAGTTAGTAGAGAGAAGAGTAGCAGAGAGTGAGTAGTAGAGTGAGTAGCATATAGTGATAGTGATTGAGTAGTAGAGTGATTAGTAGTTAGTAGTAGAGTGAGTAATAGAGAATGAGTAGTAGAAAGTAGAGAGTGAGTAGTAGTAGTGTGAGTAGTAGAGAATAAGTAGTAGAAAGTAGAGAGTGAGTAGATAGTAGAGAGTGAGTAGTTGAGAGTGATTAGAGAGTAGTAGAGAGAAGTAGAGTGAGTAGTAGAGAGTAAAGAGTAGAGAATAGAGAGTAGTAGAGAGTGAGTATTTGAAAGTGAGTAATAGTTATTAGTGAGTAGTAGAGAGTGAGTAGTAGAGAGTGAATAGTAGAGTGTGACTAGTAGAGAGCAGTAGAGAGTGAGTAGTATAGAATATTAGAGAATGAGTAGTAGAGAATGAGTTTTAGAGAGTAGAGTGTGTAGTAGAGAGCGAGTAGTAGAGTGTAAGTAGTAGAGTTAGTAGAGAGTAGTAGAGAGCGAGTAGCATAGTAGAGAGTGAGTAGAGGGTAGAGAGTAGTTGAGAGTGAGCAGTAGAGGTGAGTAGTAGAGAGTGAGTAGTAGAGAGTAGAGAATAGAGAGTTCTTTGGTAGGGCTGACTTTAGAGCAGTCTGTGGCCGCTGTGCTGCACTAAGCCGTCGCTCAAGCAAGATGCGGTGCCACTGCACCTGCTGCACCCCTGACTGCACTCTGGTGGGGCTGACTTTAGGGCAGTCTGTAGCCGCTGTGCTGCTGCTAGGCCATCGCTCAAGCAAGACACGTTGCCACTGCACCTGCTGCACGTCTGACTGCACTCTGGTAGGGCTGACTTTAGAGCAGTCTGTGGCCGCTGTGCTGCACTAAGCCGTCGCTCAAGCAAGACGCAGTGCCACTGCACCTGCTGCACCCCTGACTGCACTCTGGTGGGGCTGACTTTAGAGCAGTCTGTGGCCGCTGTGCTGCACTAAGCCGTCGCTCAAGCAAGACGCGGTGTCACTGCACCTGCTGCACGTCTGACTGCACTCTGGTAGGGCTGACTTTAGAGCAGTCTGTGGCCGCTGTGCTGCACTAAGCCGTCGCTCTAGCAAGATGTGGTGCCACTGCACCTGCTGCACCCCTGACTGCACTCTGGTAGGGCTGACTTTAGAGCAGTCTGTGGCTGCTGTGCTGCACTAAGCCGTCGCTCAAGCAAGACGCGGTGTCACTGCACCTGCTGCACCCCTGACTGCACTCTGGTAGGGCTGACTGTAGAGCAGTCTGTGGCCGCTGTGCTGCACTAAGCCTTCGCTCAAGCAAGACGCGGTGCCACTGCACCTGCTGCACCCCTGACTGAACTCTGGTGGGGCTGACTTTAGAGCAGTCTGTGGCCGCTGTGCTGCTGCTAGGCCATCGCTCAAGCAAGGACCACTGAGCAGCTCAGAGGCCGGAAGCATAAAGTAAAGGCAGGTCGCATATGTAGGGACATATCAAGAGCTCCAGACTGCACTCGAATCAAGATTTAACTTTAGCTGCGTACTGAAAGCGGCATTTTAAAAGAAGAAGGAACGGCAATTAATTACCGCAAGCTGCGTACTGAAAGCGGCATTTTAAAATAAGAAAAGTAAAGGCAGGTCGCACATGTAGGGACATATCAAGAGCTTCAGACTGCACTCTAAGCAAGCATTAAATGTATGACTAAAGCAACCTCAGAGAACATAGAGGGTTAACCAGCAGAACTATCTCAATGGAACATGGGACGTAAATCATCGAGTCGGACCCTCTGCAGGTGTCCCGGGAGCTGAGATTCCAACCCACCATCGCCGACATTCAAGAAAATCATGGCCCGCTCTAACACTCATCTGGATCCCTCAAGCAAGACGTGGTGCCACTGCACCTGCTGCACGTCTGACTGCACTCTGGTAGGTCTCACTTTAGAGCAGCCTGTGGCCGCTGTGCTGCACTAAGCTGTCGCTCAAGCAAGAAGCAGTGCCACTGCACCTACTGCACCCCTGACTGCACTCTGGTGGGGCTGACTTTAGAGCAGTGTGTGGCCGCTGTGCTGCTGCTAGGCCATCGCTCAAGCAAGACACGGTGCCACTGCACCTGCTGCATGTCTGACTGCACTCTGGTAGGGCTGACTTTTGAGCAGTCTGTGGCCGCTGTGCTGCACTAAGCTGTTGCTCAAGCAAGACTCAGTGCCACTGCACCTGCTGCACCCCTGACTGCACTCTGGTGGGGCTGACTTTAGAGCAGTCTGTGGCCGCTGTGCTGCTGCTAGGCCATCGCTCAAGCAAGACATGGTGCCACTGCACCTGCTGCACATTTGACTGCACTCTGGTAGGGCTGACTTTAGAGCAGTCTGTGGCCGCTGTGCTGCACTAAGCCGTCGCTCAAGCAAGACGCGGTGCCGCTGCACCCCTGACTGCACTCTGGTAGGGCTGACTTTAGAGCAGTCTGTGGCCGCTGTGCTGCAATAAGCCATCGCTCAAGCAAGACGTGGTGCCACTGCACCTGCTGCACCCCTGACTGCATTCTGGTAGGGCTGACTTTAGAGCAGTCTGTGGCCGCTGTGCTGTTGCTAGGCCATCGCTCAAGGAAGGACCGCTGAGCAGCTCAGTGGCCGGAAGCAGAAAAGGCAGGTCGCATATGTAGGGACATATCAAGAGCTCCAGACTGCACTCGATTCAAGCTTTAACTTTACCTGCGTACTGAAAGCGTCATTTTAAAATAAGAACGAACAGCAATTAATAACGGCAAGCTGCGTAAAATAAGAAGGAACGGCAATTAATAACGGCAAGCTACGTACTGAAAGCGGCATTTTAAAATAAGAAGGAACGGCAATTAATAACGGCAAGCTGCGTACTGAAAGCGGCATTTTAAAATAAGATTGAACGGCAATTAATAACGGCAAGCTGTGTACCGAAAGCGGCATTTTAAAATAAGAAGGAACAGCAATTAATAACGGCACGCTGCGTACTGACAGCAGCATTTTAAAATAAGAACAGCGTAGTGACACCTTCAAAGCTTCCGTTGCTAGGACACCAAAATTCCACACACGCAAAATGGCGTTGGGCTGCCCACAGTCCCTACGGACATGCGCATGCTGTTGTTTGCTATGGACACATGGCAAGAGCAGCCATGTTTGTCCATGCAGACGCGTGCATACAAGCCCTCCGCTGAATTGATTCCAAAAGGTGCTCATCATGCGAGAGCAGCGCATGCACTGCTTTCGCCAGGCGAGACCTAAAAAAACTGCCTCATCTGATTATATAATAACTATCTCCTGCTTCCTCTTCTCTCCCGGGAAGAAAGGGACAAGCTTGAAGGAGACATAACGCTCAAAGAAGTATCGAAGGCCATTGGCCGCCAAAAATCCGGGAAGACCCCGGGTCCAAATGGACTTCCGGGAGAGTTTTTTAAATTAAATAGTAGTCTGCAGGCTCCACCTTTACTCAATATGTTTAAGATGTCAAGAGAGCAGGGGATTCTCTCAAAGGACCTCCGCACTGCAACAGTGGTGGTAATTCATAAACCATGGAAACCCCCGGACGACTGTGGGTCCTATCGACCCCATATCGTTGCTTAATATAGAAACGAAGATCCTGGCCACTATCCTCGCGATGCGCCTCGTGACGGTTATCACCCCCCTGATACACAGAGACCAATCAGGATTTATGCCAAAGCGAGCCACGCGCTTTAACCTGCGACGATTGGCTAATTGGATGGACACTATTCGGAACCGAGATAGCCCCCTCCTGCTCCTTTCACTGGATGCCGAAAAGGAGTTCGACACTATCCACTAGCCCTTTATGGTATGTGCATTCGAGGAATTTGGCTTTGTCCCAGTCTTTCAGGACTGGTTGGCGCTTCTGTATAAAGAGCCTGAAGCTAAAGTCCGAGTCAACAGCGTCACCTTGAAGACCTGGCCGATTCAAAGCGGTACTAGACAGGGCTACCCTCTAGCTCCCTTACTGTTTGCCCTTATATTGGAGCCCTTGGCCTGTGTTGTTAGAGCGTACCCTGGTCTGGGTGGTTTCATTGACGAGTTCCACCTTTTGGACAGGGAGGGGGAGCCCCAGTTGTACCCGAGTTGCTTGCGATTGTCCACAGAGGGGTTTACCTACCTTGGGCTTTATATCACCACAGAGGTAAAATCTAGCTTAAATCATAACATCCAATGGGTCCTGTGGTATTGTAAAATACCACAGACTGTGTTCACGAACTTGAACAGTGAGCTACGCTTGCTCCTATAGGATGGGGCCCACCCACGCATAGCACTACAAATGCTGCAGAGGAACCCGTATAATGGCGGCTTGGCGCTACCGGACATTAGGGCATACTATAGAGCGGCCCATCTCATTGTTGTGACCGGTTGGAACCACACTCCGAGCGACCATCCCATATATAAGTTGGAAAGACTGCAATTTAGAGAACGTACACAATTACATTATATATATGGAGGTAAGGGGGCAGCCGGCTCTTACATGCTACTCAAAGGGTGTTGAAGGCGTGGAAAAATGCGGAGAAACAAATGAAATGGGACAGGAAACCTACCAGGGAGACCCCTCTGTGGGAGGGTACCCGACTTGCAGAGATTGGAAAATTGAGAGGCTTCAAGCAGTGGGATTTAATAGGGAGCTCTAAAATAGGAGATATAATAGAAAGAGGTGCATTGGCACCATTCAGCTCGCTTCAGGCCACATATCTGCTCCATGACACCCAGTCCTATGCCTTTCTCCGCCTAAGACATGCCGGGAGGGCTGACGGGCTGAATGCGGAGAAGCTGCCAGAATATGCCCCGCTAGTAAGCAGACTCTTACAAGAGGAGATTCCTGCCAAGGCCATCTCAGTCACATATAAAACACTAATCAATAACAACCCTGACAATCTGGGTCCACTTTGGGCTAAATGGGAACTTACCACTGGCCCAATGGAAGACATTGACTGGGAGGCCGCTCTCATGCACCCACGGGAGGTAGCAATTAAACTGAGATTACGTCTTATCCAAAATAAAATCCTACATCGGACCTATTTTGATAGAGCTAGGCTACATAATATGGGACGAGCAGAAGCCCCGGAGTGCCTCAGATGCCACACAGAGTGCGGTACATTTATACATACCCTCTGGGAGTGCAGTCTGATCCAAACATACTGGTATAAGATTGTGAGGGAGCTTAATAATATATTAGAAGTCCAAATTGAAATGGATGCTAAGTTCCTCCTATTGGGAATCCCTTCTGATGTGGATCTGCCACGACATAAGCTCATGTTGGCTAATTTGGGGCTGGTGGTGGCCAAGAGGGACATTGCTAGATACTGGGGTGCCCACCAACTCCCTACAATGAAAGAGTGGAGAACATGTTGTGGAAATGTGCCTTTTAAGGGGCACACCAGTGCAGGGGTCACCCTTCTCTGTCCACTGTGGAAATATGGATTTTTATGATCAGTTATGTCCCCTATCTTGGACCCCAACGGTTTCATGTATAGATCATAAGTACATGTATGTTTCCTCCAGTTCCAGTTATGAAGACGCAAACACTTGTGCGTCCACCGTCAACATGTCCTCTTTCAGATCCGCCATGAATGGGCCGGATATTCTATTTCTAAGTATGAAAGGCCACTGGCTTTATATGGTTCACTTCCCACATTTCTTACAGTCCAGGCGAGTAGGCCCTGATTCTGGCATCAAGCCTTTTCTGCCTTCTGCCTCTGAAAGCTCCAGTCTGAGCTCGCATCTGTATCCATGAACTTTGTCCTACTCCCTGCGCGGCTAACGGTGCCTGACTCCAGCCTGTTGCTTGCCAAAAACTGTATTTCACCTTCAAGATTATCTGCTCTGCTCCGCTCTTTACCCAATGCATTCCTGTCTAGTAGTTTAAGTAAACATTCTTTCAGCTACCGAGCAAAGGGCCCGGCTTCTCTGTCTTTATGCAAGTAATTCATAGCCCTGTTACTATGGAAGATTTCTGTCCTCGCATCTAGTGTAGACACTTAGACGCTTGTACACGCACTAACAGTCAGTATAGTCAGTATAGAATAAGATTCTATCCTAAGAGACCTTTCTTTTTGGATAACACAGTTCTTTAAACATAGGATGTTAGATATGATTTGGGATTAGGTTGACATAACCCCAGACTTCTGTCTCCACATGTAGAGCTAAATGTCAAGTCCCTTTCACCCCCTAGTTGCACGTCAATCACACGTCATGCTGCTGCGCGCGCATCTCTGCCAAGTATTTCTGCTGACATTGCGAAATTCTTCCGTGGAACCACCCATTTCTGACATCATATCCAATGACGTTCTTTAAGTTACGCCCAGTTACACCTATTTTAGTTACCCATGTATGTTCTTATCTTTATTATCAACTGTTACGCCTCCTGCATCTGTTTCACTGTAATGCCTATTGTATAAAAATGATTACTTGTCAATAAAGTTGGTCCTTCACTTCCTGAACCTTCGTGGTGATGGAATATGGAGTCCTCAATTCGAATTGATTTTGGAATAAAGCCCGTTCCGAACCTCTAATACCACGGATTCTGCCTCTTATTTTACTGAGCTATTATTATAGATTTTCCGCATCAAATTAAGTCCCGGTAATTAAATTATTTACCACATGAATGGCGCCCGAATAGGGACACTTTCTCATCTCACGCGCCGGAGGTGCGTTGCAGGCCCGGTCTCCTGTCACAGCTGGACGGACAACAACGCGTACCCACAGGATTTCCTGTATCTCCCTCCTGCCGAGCGGGGGTAACTGAGGCTGCGATCAACACCCAGACGAGGCGGTGAGAAGTGCGAAGTATCCCGACCAGAGCCTAGCTGAGAGAGCAAGATCCGAGGTATACAGAGGCCCACCAGGTTCCGAAGTTCCGAAGTCCCGAAGTTCCGAGTCGAGTCCAGTCCGGTCCGAGTCCAGTTCAGTTCAGTTCCGAGGCCTTCCGTTCCGAGCTACCCGGTGAGTACCATTGTCGGGGAGGCGTTCTGACGTGCACATAGGTTGTGCCGGTCAAGACGGGTTTGGGTACACAAATCCGGTCTGCACTGTTTCAGCAGTGTATCTGTACTGTTTAGCAGTATATCAAGTATGTCTAGTATATAATCCAGAATTACCTAGTTAGTGCCGAGTATCATGTTTAGTGACTAGTTCCTCAAATGACCATCATTGCTGTTCATTAAATGTTAAATGTTAAAATGTTTTTAAATACGTTCTGCATATTGTGGTGTGAATGACTGTTCATTATTGTGTTTCGTTGTATTAAAACGTGTTCAAAATTAGGTATCAGATCAGATCAGTTCTCAAAATGCCGCTCTTTTCGAAATTAAGACAGATCAAAACTAGAAAAGGGTTACTCGAAGAAGCTGTTCCCATTCCTCCTAGGGACACTCCAGGGTACTTTATGTATCATAAACATGGCCTAGACGCCATATTATTTCTTGATTTATGGGTAGACTACACCAAGGAATTACCAGAAAGTCAGAGGTGGCCCGCAGCTGGGACCTGGGATGCAGATTGCATCGTGAAAGTAGAGGAAGAATTATGGAAAAAGAAAGCTAGACAATCACAGAAAGATGCCATTGAATTATGGCGTAAAGAATCGTATAGACGTACAGAAAAAGCACGTAGACAGGAAGAGAAGAGTAAGGAGAATTCAAATAAAGTTCGAGAAAATATATTAATTGAAGAAGGTACTCGAGTAAAATCAGAACAAGTAGACAGACAACGAAATGCCCTTATGAGTGGTATGTATCCTCTTTTGGCCGAAGGGTTACCTAAGGCTACTCCGGAGATACCAAAAGACTTGCCACCCCCATTGTTCCCGATAAAAGTACATCCCAAAGGACATCCCAGAACCGCAGAAGATGTTTTTCTTTCCTCTTATTTAGACGACGCAGCTCCCGAGTATGCTAATGCTGCGCCACATAGACCGCCTGCAGAGGGGGTTCAACGCCAAGACCCTCTTCCGTCTGTACCTCCGCAACAGCAAACTCCGACACAAGTTCAGGCAAGCACATCTGCTTTGACATCTGTATCCACACCTATGGTTGCCATATCACGTTCAACGAATCCTTTCACATCCAGCACCCCAGGTGGTGCTACAGGAGGTACAACAAACAATTTTTCCACGCCACCCAGAGTAAATAAACTTTCCTTTCAAGAATTAGCCCACCAACGTACGCCCAAACTAGTAACTCCCGACGCGCTTAAGGAACTTCTAATAGATTGTAGATATGACCCGGTGCCCGGAAAAGGGGACGAAATGATGCTAGCATCATTACGTATCCGACGAGCTGCTATATATTTAGGGAAGCTACCAGGAATGACTACACACTTAGAAAATATATATCACTTTGTCCAGTCAGGGCGAGATCCTGAGAGTATTAACAGAGCCATGGAGTACCAAAAAGTGGAAATACAGGGGGAACTGTTACGTTTCCTCATAAATTGTGTGATCAGAAATCAAGACCAACCAGGGGTAAATCCGAAAGAAATGCAAATTCTTACCACATGGAGTCAGAATATATCAGAGGGGAGACATGATAAACGATCATGTATAGTAGCTATGTGCCGAAAGATCCGCAAAGAAATAGAACGAATACACGAAGAAAGATTAGCAGTAGACGAGCCTGAACAAATCGAGGAGGAGGAAGAATTAGAACTGCCCACAGGACAGTTAGAAACTATGGCCTATGTGGGTAGAGGGAAATATTGTAATAATACTAGATGCTTTACTGATCCGATACGTCCGATACGTCCAGATAATAACAGAAACTTCCAAAACCCAATAATAAATATAAGGTCCCCCGAACATTCGTTCCAAGCCGCTGACAAATTGCTCCGAGAACGAAGGGGTTATCATATACTTGATTCTATGGACGAACAAGAATTAGCCAGGTCAGCCGTTCATTGGGTTGATAGTCCCGGAAAATATAGTGATGATACATTAGCACACACGTTTTTGAACCTCGCCCCAGATGAACAGCGTTTAGCTGGTATCTATATGATTCAACAACTCCTTATATTATATAAAAGCCAACACTCCGACCCTGGTCCCTTACCTGATATATTGACTAAATTACTCACGAATAAATGGAGAGGTTCAGGTACTGAGCTAATTAGAGAAATACTAGAATCCAGAAAGCAGTACATTCTTTTTGTATGCCCCGAACATGTCTCACTACCCATCAAGGAAAGAACGACGTATTATATGGATAGACAGAATCCCTTACGCGAAGTGCACCCGATAAAAGGTGATGACAATCAGTTTAAACGTGTGTTTGTATACACACCCATATCTAAAATAGAACTATTAGAAATGAAGAAAGTGGTACCCAGTCATGACAAAGACCCAGCGGGTTTCCACCGTGAAATTAAAGACATGTTGCTCATGGGAGAGTATACCTATCCAGACATTATGACGATATTGAAGGTGTTAATGCCTGCGGGCATTTACGAAAAACTCAAGGAAAAGGACTGGGAGGTGGGAGACCAGAAGATAGATTGGACAGCATTAGAAAACGAAGAAAGGGGCGTGGCCAAGATGGCGGGGTGAGCGGACGCTTCCTCCCGTAGCTCCTCCGGCCCGGCCAAGCTAAAGCCTTTTTGTTATGCTTTTCTCCCCCCGCTGAGGCTCAGCGCGGGAGAGGAGCGTGGCGGAACATCAGGGGCACACATCGGTGCTGTTTTGGTCCGGATCGCCCCGGGGGAACCCCCCCAAAGGTTCGTCTGAGATCAGGGGACGACGGCGGTGAGCCCGAGGGGCGGAGCGTATTGGAGAGCTGTCCGGGCGCCTCGGTTGGGCCTGGTGCTGAAAGCTGCGGTCTGGAGGGGATCTGGCCCGCCGCTCGACGGTGACTGAAGGAGCCTGGCGGGAAGGGGCCCGACGGTGTGGAGGGCTTGGGACGGGTGCCCCGGCACTCGGACTGGTGACGGCGACACCTGGCACTGCGGAGGCCCTGACCCCTAGCCGAGGTACGGCGGACTCCTTGTTGGGGCCGGATCATCTGGCCCCCTGCGCGTGACTAACGGGGGCCGGTGGTGGAACTTATTTCACGGCGGGGCACCTCGGAGGCCCCGGGGGTGTCGCCGGGCCTAGTCGGTGTGGCTTGCTCCGCCCGGCCGCCATTTTGTCCCCGAAGGAGCAGTGGTGGCGACCTCCGCTGAGCCCTGGATGCTGGCTGCACACGACCTCCCGATATTGCTGTCTTGACTACCGGAGGGATGAGCTGTTGGGACCCCCTCGCTGCGGCCCCCTTGGTTGTCTCACGCTAGCTCTTGCGGCTGACGGTGACCGGGCTCGGCCGCCATTTTGTCACCTGTGACGCAGCGACCTCACTTGTGGGGGATCCCCCGGCCCGAGTGCTTGCCGGCGGCTGAGCATCTCTGGGGCGCCTGGATCGGGGCCCGACTGCGGAGCTGACGATGGCTGGGAAAGGAGGCCCGAAGAAAGGGGACCGTACTCTGCCGGACATGCTTGGCAGGGCCCAGCACTTGCGGGACAGGACACAGCCCTCGCCGGGGCCCTCCCGGGCTCCGGCGGATGTGACTGGAGGGGAGCCACCCGTCACGAGGGCCTTCATGGAGGAACTGTTTAGCTCCCTCAGGGAGGACTTCCAGACACTGAAGCGGGAGGTGGCCAGCGAGGTCCGAGAAGTGCGCAGAGAGGTGGAGGGCCTAGGTGAGCGTGTGGAGGCGGTGGAGACGGAGGGCCAACAGCGAGCGGAGGAGATAGTCCACCTCCAGCAGGACGTTCTTCGCCTCCGGGAACAGTGTGTGGAGCTCCAGGCCCACTCTGAGGACCTCGAGAACAGATCTCGGAGGAACAACATCCGAGTGCGTGGCGTGCCGACTGCGGATGAGGGGTCCGATCTGGGGGGCTATCTGCGGGCCCTGTTCCGAGAAATCCTGGGGGAGGCCGCGGACTTTCCCATCAGCATCGACAGGGCGCATAGGGTTGGCCGCCAGCGCCAGCCATCGGCACCCCCACCGGACATTCTGGCCTTCCTGCCCGACTTTCCACTAAAGGAGCGTATCATGGCTGAAGCCCGCAGGAAACAGCCCCTGACCTTTCGGGATCGGCCGGTGGCGCTGTACCAGGACCTCTCTGCCATCACTCTACAGAAACGCAGGTCCTTTAGGATTGCCACTGACTTTTTGCGCGAGCATGAGACGCCGTACTCTTGGGGTCACCCCTTCCGCTTGATTTTTCGGTGGAACGGGGTATTGCATCAGCTACGCTCCTTGCAAGACATTTGTGGTGTCCTGGGGCTCACGGCAGCGGAGGAAGAGGGAGCTACGCCGTCGTGGAGGTCCTCGGAGGGACGGAATCGGCGGAGGTCATCGAGGCGGCGCTCAGCGACCAGTGCAGGGCGCCCGGACTCCCCTACCATTAGGGCGGACATGGCAGACGCCCTGAGGGCGGCGGCCGGGGACTCGATCGGCTCCTCTAGCGTGGCCTTGACGGCCTAACATACACTCCGGGGGGAGATGTCTTTAGCTTCTTAACATGCTTGGCACGGGGCGGGGGGGTTGGGGGGGAGCGGGCGGAGGTGAGTGGCTGGACGTCCACTTTGCTATTTTCTACGGACTTGCCCGTTTTGGGGCTTGACTGAGACTATGGGGTGTTTGAGTTTGGGGATGGCTAGTTGCCAAGGTTGTGTTTTGGGTGGGGGAGGGGGTTGTTTTGGGGTTGGGAAGGTCCCGTCCGATGTTGTCTTTGCCCGCTTTGTCTTGGCTTGTCCCGCGCTGCGGCCCCGCGCGCCCCACCCGCTGATTCCCTACCCATTGCATGGCGCTCCCGATCCCTGCGAGGAATGCCGGGCCTAAAGGTAGTGACCCTTAATGTTCAGGGTCTGAATAACCCGGTGAAGCGCAGGGCGATCCTGTCGTTGCTGGAGGGGACGCAGGCGGACATTTGCCTTTTGCAGGAGACACACTTATTGCCCCGAGACTGCCACAGGATGCGCTCTGCTAAGTTCCCCACCCAGTTCTTTTCCTCGGCAGCGAACAAGACGGCAGGGGTAGCCATTCTCCTAGCGAGCTCCTTTCGGGGGGAGGTGTTGCATAAGTGTGCTGAACAGAAGGGGAGGCTCCTTGCGTATCGCATGAGCCTGGGAGGCATAGCATTTACGGTTGGCTCCGTTTATAGCCCAAACGAGCACCAGGAGCGCTTCCTAGACTCCGCGCTGGTGGATGTCACTGCTTCCCCGGACCGACACGTTATCTTGGGCGGAGACCTTAACATTGTCTTTGACTCTGGGATGGACAGATCGGCGCAGCGCTTCCCGCAGACGGGGGAACTGTCCCAGGCTGGGAAGGCCCGAATTGCGGACATGGACCTGCATGATCTCTGGCGCTCCCTGCACCCCACGGATAGGGACTACTCTTTCTTCTCGCACGCACACCGCACTTACTCACGGCTGGACTACCTCCTGGTGAGTGGACCGATGCGTGCCGCTGCCACGGCGGCGGACATCGGGGTCCTGACCCTGTCTGACCACTCTCCAGTTATCGGCGTTTTCCAGTGGCCGGCGGCCTCCCCCTCTCGGGGGGTGTGGCGCCTCCGGGACACACTTCTACACAAAAAATCGGTGGTGCAACGCATCGGGGAGGTCATACAGGACTATCTCACTCACAATAGCAACACTGACACCTCGCAGGCGACACAGTGGGCGGCATTGAAGGCCGTCCTACGGGGGGAATTCATCTCTATCTCTGCAGCCGAGAATAAGGAGCGACAACTGAAGAGGGATGAGTTGACGGCTCAAGTTCGGGAGCTTGAGCAGGTCCACCGCCGTACGGGAGCGCCGAGGGTCTGGAGGCAGTTGAAGGCAGCGAGGAAGCTCCTCTCGGCTCTGGATCTTGATAGGGCGGAGTACGCCGCCTTACGTTTGAAACATGCCTACTACACTGGGGGGGACAGATGTGGCAAGCTCCTAGCACACCGGCTCCGGGTCGCGCAACAGCGCAGCGTCGTGAAAGAATTGGTGGGCGCGGACGGGGGGGTTGTCTCCGGGGACGCGGAAGTAGCGGAGTCTTTCCGCGGCTTCTACGAGGCGCTGTATGCTGAGGAGCCCTCCCCGCCACGGGAGACCGATAGCTATTTGGAGTCGGTGACCCTCCCGGTACTGGACCCGGCTCAGGCTGACCACCTGGAGCGGGACATCCATGTGGAGGAAGTGATTTCAGCTATTGCGCGGCTGAAACATGGCAAGGCCCCGGGCCCGGACGGGTTCACGTCGCTATTCTACAAGACTTTTTGCACGGCCGTGGCCCCTGTCCTTACGCGGCTGTTTAACTCTTTCTCCGCACCGGGAGCCATCCCTCCGGATCTCCTGAGGGCGACGGTCGCGGTAATCCCGAAGCCTGGGAAGGACCGGGCCCTTTGCGGCTCATACCGGCCCATCTCTCTCCTAAATGTCGACCTCAAGTTGTACACGGGGATTCTCGCAGCCAGGCTGGGTCCACACCTCCCCGACCTGGTGGAGGCGGACCAGGCTGGTTTTGTGCCCGGTAGACAGACGGTTGACAACACCAAGAGGGTGACACATGTTCTGGAGAAGGCCTCAAGGATCTCGGGGGAGCGGATGTTGCTGTCCGTTGATGCAGAGAAGGCCTTCGACAGAGTTCACTGGCCGTATCTTGAGCGGGTCCTTAAGAAACTGGGAATCGGCGATAAGTTCCGCACCATGGTATTTAATTGCTATAAGCATCCTTCAGCGTCGGTGCGGGTAAACGGGTGTAGCTCTGGTAGCTTTGCCATCGAGCGCGGCACGCGGCAGGGCTGCCCTCTCTCGCCGCTCCTGTTTGCCCTCTACATGGAGCCGTTTGCTCAGAGGATTCGTGACAATCCGGATGCTGTCGGGGTCCGGATGGGCCAGTACGTCCACACCGTCAGTCTCTATGCGGACGATGTCCTGCTGACTTTGGACGACCCTAGGAGGTCGCTGCCTACTTGCCTCCGAGAGTTGGACGCCTTCGCGGGGGTGGCCGGCTTCAAAATGAATATGAGCAAGTCGATGGCACTGGACGTGTCCCTGGCTGCGGAAACCAGGAGGGATCTTCAACGGCTCTTCCCCATGCAGTGGTCCTCGTCCACGGTGCCGTATCTGGGGATTCTGCTGGCGCCTACACTGTCGGAGATGGTTACGGCCAATTATGCCTCCCTCAGCAGGAAGATCAAGGACGAGCTTGGCCGCTGGAACAAGGGCCTGCTGTCCTGGCTGGGGCGAATCGCGGCGGTCAAAATGACGGTGCTGCCCCAGATACTATATCTTTTCCGGGCCCTTCCACTCCAACCCCCGGTGGGCTGGATACGACAAATGCAGGCTGACATCTCCCGCTTTGTCTGGCAGGGCCGCAGGCCACGCATGAAGAGGGTCCTCTCCACGCTTGCTCCGGAAGCGGGGGGTCTCGGCATTCCGGACCTCCGTAAGTACTTTCAGGCGGCACAGCTCCGCTATCTGGTGGAGTGGAGCAGGTGGGAGTCCGACAAACATTGGCTCTTCCAAGACCAGGCAGTGGCGGGCCGCACCTTACAAGAGGTTCCATTCCTGCGCCGCGCGCACCGCCCCGCTAATCTTTACGCTTCCTTTGTTACGCGGGTCCCCCTGCGTGTGTGGGACGCGGTCTGTGAGGCCCGGGGCCTTACCACCTTCCCTTCGCCGCTCACGCCCATTGCGGGCAACCCGGACTTCTCCCCTGGGATGGAGCCGGGGGTTTTCTCCCACTGGGTGCAGGCGGGCTGCAGGGCACTCTTCCAGATCTATGGCCCGGAAGGAGTGGTTCCTTTTCAGCAACTCCGCCAGGAGTTCGGCCTGACGGAGCTGGACAGATTGCGCTACATGCAAGTTCGGCATTGGGCCCTCCAGCCTCAGGTGCGTGCCGCCGCTGCCCGTCCAATTACACCGTATGAGCGGTGGTTGGCTACTCGGACCTCCGACGCTAAACTGATCACTGATCTGTACAAACACCTACAACCCCCGCCGTTTCACTACTACAATCCGGGGAGGGAGCGTTGGCACAGGGAATTGGGTAGGACACTCAGCCACAAGGAATGGGACAAAATTGCGTATCGGGCGCGGCACTCTGCATACCACACGGGCCTTACGGAAACCTTCACTAAAGTGTCCACATACTGGTACTACACCCCGGAGAGACTGTATGAAATGCATAGACACACTGACAAGGGGTGCTGGCGGAGCTGCGGGCAGGAAGGTACCCTTACACACATCCTATGGGATTGCCCAGTGCTGACCGCCTACTGGAAGGAAGTTCTGGACGAGGTGGATGAGCACTTTGGCATAGAGCTGCCGCGCCTCCCGGCGTATGTCCTGCTGGGCCTCCCCAATGACCTAATGTACCCACTGAAGTCCCGCAGGGGTAGGCAGATTGCGATAGCGCTGGGGTCTGCGGTTCAGAACATTCTGATCCACTGGCGCACATCCACCGCCCCCTCCATCACCGGTTGGTTGCACAGACTCTGGCATGTGCTGGGGATGGAGAAGCTGTCGCTTACGGTTGCGGGGGAGATAGACCAATTTGAGGAGCTATGGCAACCCTTTCTAGCGCTGCTGTCCACTGAATTCCGGGAGCTCACCTGCCCGAGGTATCTTAGGCTTCTCAGGCTGCGGCCGCCGGTGACCCCGGCGGACTAGCTTACATGTGAGATGGGGACCCCCGGCGGGGGGGGGGGGGGCTGTGCGGGGCTTCCTGGTTAGGGCTACTTTGCTGCGGGACCATAGGACGGGGGGAGGGGGGAGTGTTGTTGTTTTTGTACTGGGAGGATGGGGGATGGGAGGGGGGGGACTGTGTTCTGTTGAGGGGTTGATTGGGGGGGGTTTTATTGCTCTGCTTTTGGGTGTCGGATACGCGCGTGGGATTCCACAGCTTGTAATTCTAGCGTTCATTTACTGTGTTCTTCCCTCTGAGCCAACGCTTCACCTATTGCCAACCCTCTGGAGATGCATCCCTTCTTCTTTGACTGTATTCCACGTATCCTGCCTCCTGTCCCCCTCCCCCATGGTTTGTTTTGTCTCAATAAAAACGTTTTAAACATAGAAAACGAAGAAAAAGCTCGAGGTCCAGGTTCAGGGCTTGGGGAAAAGACCAAAATACTACCAGGTTTACTAGTACAGGTATTGCCACGTTTATTAACTACGAAAAAGGAAGACTGGGGTGCAATTTCAGCCTGTAAACAAAAGCAAGATGAAGACACTAGTGATTTCTATGCCCGATTCGAAAAATGTTTTGGTATAAATAGTGGAATAAAAGCAAGTAGCGAATCTTATCCACATCTGTTTGTGACAAAATTAGTTGAAAATGCCCTGCCCCAAGTTAAGAATAGAGTATTGAAATTCGAGAGTACCTGGCAAGGTAACTCTCCGTCACAAATGTTACAAATGCTACAGTACCATCACAATAGAATTAGAGAGGAACAAGAACATGAACAAAGACGCATGAAAGACACGAAAATGAAAATGCTAGTTTCCCAGACAGTTCCAGCTGACGGTCATAAAAAGGGTATGACACAGTCCAGTGTTTCAACAGGTCCTGTAAAAGGGACATGCAACTATTGTAAACAGCCAGGCCATTATGTACACGATTGTCCAGTTTTAAAACATAATATCGCCATAGGTAATACTAAAGAAAGACCACGGCCACTTAGACAGGATCAGAACCAACAAGGAGCTCCGCAGCATGCATAGGCCATGCCAGCTCCGCAACAGTCTATGCCAGCTCCACCACCGCAGCCTATTGCTGCTACACCAACAACGACACGACAGATGTACCAGACTGCACAGTATGATTATCCGATTATCAACGATATTCATGAAACAGCCTAGAGAGGGAAGTTGGCTTACCCCTTATCGAGGTCCCTGTAGATCAAGAAGGACCTTATGTACACAGTGAACTATTAGGCCAAGATAGAAAATTTTTACTTGATACAGGGGCAAGCCGAACAACAATAAAACGTAGTGAAGTTCCAGGGGCACCCCTCTCAGGCTCACAGAATATTTCCCTTGGGTTTTCAGGAAAACCTATCATTAACGAAGTATCACAGCCTCTTCCCCTTACGATTGGTCCTTTGACACGAACTACAGATTTATTGCTTACTAAATCATGTCCAGAAAACCTGTTAGGTATCAAAACATTGAAAGCTCTAGGAGCTATAATATGTTGTTCTCCGGAAGGAGTAAGATTGTTTTTACGTGATTTCAAAGGGCACTATGTGTCCCGAGACATGGATCCCCGACTGCAGACTTTACCCACACATTTATGGGCACAAGGCCCTACAGATGTTGGTTGCATGAACATTACACCATATCGAGTCACACTAAAGGCAGGAGTGGTACTACCACGAATGCGACAATACAAGTTACCCCCAGATGCTGTAGTGGCTTTACTGCAAATCATTGACGAGCTTATTGGCCAAGGAGTGGTTGTGGAAACCGACTCCAATGTATGTAATTCCCCGATAATTCCGATTCTTAAACGAACTAATCCAAAAGCCCCGTCAGTATATCGATTGGTTATTGATCTGCGCGAATTAAATAAATGTATTGTACCACAATACCCCGTAGTTCCAGACATTTCTTCATTACTGACAGCCATTGATTCCGAAGCAACATTCTTTACTGTAATTGATCTCAAGAATGCCTTTTTCAGCGTCCCAATAGATCCGGAAAGCCAATACTTGTTCGGATTTAGTTTAAATGGACGAAGCTTTAAATTCACACGCGCACCTCAAGGATTCACAGAAAGCCCCAGCATCTATAGCCAAGCATTGAAACGAGAACTTGACAGTATCCACATGCCAGTCAACACTGCCCTGCTTCAATATGTCGATGATCTGCTGATCACCGCCCGAAGCGAACCTGAATGTGAAAAAGCCTCACTGACGGTTTTACATTTTTTGGCCGAAAAGGGGCACAAGGTGTCCCCTTCTAAGCTGCATTCTGTGTCCAGCGAGTTGTTTACCTTGGTCACTCGCTGTCCAAGGAGGGAAGGCAGCTTACACCCGACCGCATACAGTTAATTGATAACATGTCAGTACCCAAGACACAAAAGGAGGTGCGGGCTTTTATAGGCCTCACTTCATATTGTAGGCAGTGGATCCCTCAGTATGCATTTCTAGCAAAACCACTCATTCAGTTGACAACACAGGAGGCAGCCACATCGACTGTCCTCCCTTGGACACAGGAACATACACAAGCTTTTGAAAGCCTAAAGAAAGCTTTATGTCAAGCACCCGTTTTAGCAACACCATGTTACTATAAACATTTTACACTCTTTGTTACAGAACGCGAAGGTACTGCTTTGTCAGTACTCACTCAGGAACAAGCAGGATCACACAAACCATGTGCTTATTTTTCTAGTACATTAGATCCCGTAGCTCAGGCTCTGCCTGCGTGCCTGAAGTCAGTGGCAGCGACAGCTTTAGCAATTAGACAAAGCGATGCCATAGTGTTAGGACACCAATTGACAGTACAAGTACCACATGCAGTAGAGGTTCTCTTGAACCGCACACAGACACAACACTTGACTATAGCACGACTCACTGGTTACGAATTAACATTGTTTCAGCCACATATAGAAATCAGACGTTGTAGTACATTGAATCCTGCCACATTGTTACCAGTAAACGGAACAGACCCACTTGCACATGATTGTATTGAAGTTATCACTATCACGACGAAACCTAGACAAGACTTGACAGACGTCCCATTGACAGATTCAGACCTGACGTTGTATGTAGATGGTTCATGTATGAGAACAAGTACAGGAGAGCTAGTGGCCGCGTATGCAGTCACAACAGACACTGAAGTCATTGAAACAAATCGTATTAATACCTTGTCAGCTCAAGCAGCAGAGCTCATCGCTCTGACACAAGCCTGTATTCAAGCCACAAATAAGAAAGTCAACATATACACAGATTCACGTTATGCATTCGGAGTCGTCCATGACTTCGGCGTGCTGTGGCGAGAGAGAGGTTATTTAACTTCTCACGGTGCCCACATTCAGCACGGACCCCTCATTCATGCTCTATTAGATGCAATACATCTACCCGCTGCAATATCAATTATGAAATGTAAAGCTCATACGAAAGTTACTGATATCATTTCCCAAGGCAATGATCTAGCTGACAAAACAGCTAAACAGACTGCTCAAACTCACACATCTGACATGACAAAGACAATAGTTCCGACACCAACACATTGCATGATGGTTAAGGATCCCGCTCTTGACGTAATTGACATACAGACACATGCTACACCAGAAGAAATAAAGAAATGGACTGAATTAGGAGGGATCCAAACTGATCAGGGATGGATGACGAAGGAAAAATCTATATGGTTTCTTCCCGACTCAATGGTCCAAGTTATCATAAATACAATACATAGTCCTGCCCACTTAGGAGAAAAAGCTATGCTAGACAGCATTCAACACATTTGGTTCAACAAACATTTACGAGCAGCAGCTAAACAAAAAGTCCGTACCTGTATGATCTGTTGTCAGTTTAACCCAGGTAAAAGCATTCCCGTAGAACAGGGTGGATTTCAGCCTCCTGATCACCCTTTTGAAGTCCTCCAGATGGATTATATCCAGATGGAACGATGTCGAGGATTCAAATACGTTCTTGTAGTTGTTTGTGCTCTTTCCCGTTGGACAGAGGCATACCCGGTTTCAGATTACACTGCCCCGACTACTGCCAAACAGTTGGTTCGAGAATTCTTCCCACGGTACGGTTTACCACGTGCTGTCTACTCAGATAACGGCCAGCCGTTCTCATCCGAACTATTGAAATACGTTTCACTTTTGTTAGGTTATCAATGGAGATTTCACTGTGTCCGACACCCCGAGGCAGCAGGTCTCGTGGAACGACATAATCAAACTCTGAAAATTAGATTGTCCAAAATATGTAGAGAGAAAGGTGTCGACTGGGTAGTAGCCCTACCAGTTGCACTCTTTTACATGAGAATGGTAGCGCACTCTCGAACAGGGCTATCCCCTTATGAGGTGATCTTCGGTAGACCACCAAATATGTGGGGGACGCCTATACCTCGTAGAATAACTGACGTTGACTGTAATATGCTGACAGATTACCTGGCTTCCTTGATGTCTGCACTACAATCTTGTCGTTCACAGGTAGCTGCAGCCTTTCCCGACAACACCGAGGTGAAACCCCATGACGTGGTTCCTGGTGACCTGGTGTTAGTGCGGAATTTTGATCGGAAGTCTCAGCTGGATCCTAGGTGGAAACTGCCTCAACTCGTACTGCTAACCACGAGGACAGCCGTGAAGATCGAAGGTCGAAAAGGCTGGATACATTCAAGTCATATCAAGAAATTTCATGGACTACCATCCGATATAGAGACTAAACCCTGTATTTCCTCAAAGACAGACTCAAAGCTTCCTTTGGTTGAACCAACAAACTCAGAACAATATAGACTAAAACTACGGTCCAGTAAGTCAGACAATTTGATTGTTTAAGTCCTCTCCAAGGTGAATCAGTTGAATTTGTCTCTGACATGTATCCTCTGGACCGGAATAGAGAAGGAGATAATCAAACCCAGTTGAAAAAACATGCGTACTGTAAATCACTGCGTAGTCATTGTACAGTGACGTTATTAATTTTGTTTTTCTTATGTCTTTTAATAATAGCTGCAAGTATATTGTTGCACATATATTATCCTATTTCTAAACATGTTTATAATGTTACTGCTGAACATTCTTTTAGTGAATTTCCCCCGCATGAGTTGTCATATAGATTTGCGCTGCGCAATAACACTTTTATTAGTATGTTACATCATTCCCATCAGGCTAGCAATGCTACAAATTGTTGGATATGTGGCCGACTCCCTCCCTATCAGAACTATAATGGAATTTTGCCTCTCTTTCCATATCCGTTCACACACAATGGCTCCTGTGGAGCATGGTTTAGTTTAATTAATTCCCTAGATTCGAATTCCGCAGTTTATCAAGACAACTGGGTTTGGGGAAACCTGAACTTAGTCTTGCTTAAAGCCTGTTACCCTAACAAGGAGGGACTTCCCAAAAGAACAGGAACTGATCTAGAAAATGAAGTATATGGATTAGGTAATTTCACGCTTAATCTCATGATCCTGAATGTCGAATCCGAAGCTGCACCAATTTTGCCCGCTATGTCAGTATTTCCAGTTAAAGGTGAACTGTGTATAAGAAAGAATGGCTCCATACACATGGGCCATAGTAAATGCATCACTGTAATAGAATTCAGTGATCAAGGCAAGTCTACATTTAGAGCTTCTCGCCATTCCTACTTTGTATGTGGTCAGACTGCATATATACGTCTGCCTCTAGATTGGGATGGTACCTGTTACATCGGATTTCTTTTGCCACCTGTTTTCCTAGCTCCTCCTGATTATCATAGAAATACTCATTTAGTACACAATAGAGAACAGAGAGATCTCCCAATAGTCGATTATACTGAAACAGCATGGGAGAAATACACAGATTTTAATAAAGGTTTCTTTCCTTATATAGGTACAGTCACTAATAGTAAGCTGATACGTAGATTAACCAGAACCCTTGAAGCAGTAGTAAACGAAACTATTTCCGCCTTAGGCAATTTAACAGAAGAACAATCTGCTATGCGGATTGTTGTGCTTCAAAATCGTCTTGTCCTTGACGTCATTCTGGCCGATAGGGGCGGAGCTTGTAGGGTCATCGGATCAAATTGTTGCATTTTCATACCAGAAAATTCGCCATCTGTATATAAAGCCATAACACGCCTTCATAAGATTGTAAGCCAGATACACCAGAATCCAGGCACCTGGACTTGGTCCGGTTGGTTTTGGAGTGTATTATCTACCTTTGGATGGAGGGTCCTATCCTTCCTAGGTATTGGCTTTCTCATACTATTCAGTTGCTGCTTATGCCTACAATGTGGACCAGCGATTTGTGGTCTATGTGCCACCTCGTGTATCCCACATCCAAGTTTTCACTCAAGATTCCGGAAGAAGAAAGAAGAACAAATGATGTTATATGAACAAATCAACGGATTGATGAAGATTGATATCTCTTAAGGGCAAGTAGGGGACAAGGAGGGAATGTGGAAATATGGATTTTTATGATCAGTTATGTCCCCTATCTTGGACCCCAACGGTTTCATGTATAGATCATAAGTACATGTATGTTTCCTCCAGTTCCAGTTATGAAGACGCAAACACTTGTGCGTCCACCGTCAACATGTCCTCTTTCAGATCCGCCATGAATGGGCCGGATATTCTATTTCTAAGTATGAAAGGCCACCGGCTTTATATGGTTCACTTCCCACATTTCTTACAGTCCAGGCGAGTAGGCCCTGATTCTGGCATCAAGCCTTTTCTGCCTTCTGCCTCTGAAAGCTCCAGTCTGAGCTCGCATCTGTATCCATGAACTTTGTCCTACTCCCTGCGCGGCTAACGGTGCCTGACTCCAGCCTGTTGCTTGCCAAAAACTGTATTTCACCTTCAAGATTATCTGCTCTGCTCCGCTCTTTACCCAATGCATTCCTGTCTAGTAGTTTAAGTAAACATTCTTTCAGCTACCGAGCAAAGGGCCCGGCTTCTCTGTCTTTATGCAAGTAATTCATAGCCCTGTTACTATGGAAGATTTCTGTCCTCGCATCTAGTGTAGACACTTAGACGCTTGTACACGCACTAACAGTCAGTATAGTCAGTATAGAATAAGATTCTATCCTAAGAGACCTTTCTTTTTGGATAACACAGTTCTTTAAACATAGGATGTTAGATATGATTTGGGATTAGGTTGACATAACCCCAGACTTCTGTCTCCACATGTAGAGCTAAATGTCAAGTCCCTTTCACCCCCTAGTGGCACGTCAATCACACGTCATGCTGCTGCGCGCGCATCTCTGCCAAGTATTTCTGCTGACATTGCGAAATTCTTCCGTGGAACCACCCATTTCTGACATCATATCCAATGACGTTCTTTAAGTTACGCCCAGTTACACCTATTTTAGTTACCCATGTATGTTCTTATCTTTATTATCAACTGTTACGCCTCCTGCATCTGTTTCACTGTAATGCCTATTGTATAAAAATGATTACTTGTCAATAAAGTTGGTCCTTCACTTCCTGAACCTTCGTGGTGATGGAATATGGAGTCCTCAATTCGAATTGATTTTGGAATAAAGCCCGTTCCGAACCTCTAATACCACGGATTCTGCCTCTTATTTTACTGAGCTATTATTATAGATTTTCCGCATCAAATTAAGTCCCGGTAATTAAATTATTTACCACACCACGGGTCCTGAAACCAACAAAATAGAGATTGGCACTGAAGCTGGAATTCAAATAACAACTTTATCATTCACTCATGAGTGGGACTACGTCAGTACAACACCCTCAAGTGCTGCAGGAGGTAGTACATTGAAGTCACAGAACACAGCCCTTATATCTAACTTTTTCTGCAATGTAAGCATTTAGATCCAAATAGAAGGTACAGGCCTACACAGGAATAACTACCGACAAACATGGGCAGTTGGATATCACTGAGTCAGCAAAGTGGGAGGGGGAACAGAGCTGCTTACAGCAGCCAAACAACAGTTGACAGTTATGTCTTTTAGTCTGGTGCATTCTAGCAGCTACAGGCCTTTTCTCAGCACATATACATTGCTTGAGCTTAGAATAGAAGGAGATAACTAAAGCTGATGACTCAAGCAGAATAGAAAAGCAAGCAACAGTGAAGACGGAAGAATCACAAGGCTAACAAAATGGACGCTGCAAACAAGATGGCTTCAGCTCATGCTAACAGCAATTATTTTCGATTTCCACAGATGACCCTTTTAGCATTGGCTGAAGACATCTCTACGACTTAGAAGGGGCACGGAAGATATCCTATACACGTATTCTCATGAGTTCATTAATCTCCTGGTCCATTGCTAGGCGGGCATGTACATTCTTGACATTTTGTTTAGTTGGTATACATGAGGTAGAGGTAGAGATACAAAGGGAACAGAGCATTGGGCCGCATTGAATACACAGGCAACAAGTGAAAAGAATCGCAAAAAATATACATAGGGCTGACAATATTTTCCAGCCCATACAGTAAACCTAGTCCATAGCCATCCAGACAAAGACCATGTCCCTGAATCCTGATGGATTTCAGTGGCTATTTTGTGCATTTTGCTCATGATAAGGAAGAGAAAAATACTGGTGTTCAATGGGGACAGGAGTAGTAGCAGTCAGTAGTTTTCAAGCAGGAGCTACTCCCTCTACAACCCATGTTATTGTAGCCATGATGACAACAATCAAAGTGAGTCCAATGATGAACATACTCTTTCGATCATAAACTCTGGCAGCAGTTTGTCTCTTTTCCTTAGACATGTTCATCTCGTGTCAGACGACAAAACAGATGGTGCCCTAAGGTCCTGGGCAGACGTTGGTTTCTTCACTGAGATTGAGACGAGTAGTCACTAAAAGGTTACCCCCCTTTCTAACTCAGACTTTCACTACCCAGTACAGTGACTCAAATAGTCTTTTTCAGCAACGAAGTGCCTTTCTTCCAGGGTCGCAGCTGATATTGAGATGCACCAGGAATCGTGTGGTCCGGCAAGACTTCCTCAGGTCCTTCAGGTGATACAGCTTGTCCTTTCTCGGTGACCAGAAGATCGCGAGGATCTGCCAACACAGCTGGGCTCACTAGATCTTGCAACACTTTTCGACAGTGTGCCGCGTGGACCCAGTTCTTCCGGTTGGTCACTTGAACCACAGTCCTGGTAGCCAAGAACACCTGCTCAGGGCCACGCCAACGAGGCTCCAAGGAGCTGGTCCGCTGAAAGGACTTCGTCAGAACAAAGTCACCAGGCCGTAGATCATGGCCCTCACCCTGCGACCTGTCTGGAAGAGTCTCCCGAACCTGTTGATAAATAGAAGACAAACTGTCAGTCAACTGAGACAAATAGTCATTCATCAATACATTGGATACATCATGTATAGGGCGTGGCTTAGGAATCCCTCAAATATTCATTGGCCTTCCAAAAACCACCTCATACCGTGTGAGGCCAGATCGTGTATGTGGTACTGATCTAATGGATAGCAATGCTAAGGGCAGTGCATCAGGCCATTTCAAAGATGAGGAAGCCTGTATTTTGACCAATTTTAATTTAAGGGTAGAATTGTAATGACCCACTAGCCCTGCTGATTGTGGGTGAAAAGCAGCATGAAACTTCTGATTAACTCCTAACCCTTTCATGAGGGAATCAACAACTTGCCCAATGAAATGGGGTCCGTTGTCACTCCACAAAACTCGACAAATTCCAAATCTGGGGAAAAACTCCTTTAGGAGCACCTTCGCTGTAGTAAGAGCTGTATTATCTTTCGAGGCCTATGCCTCTACCCATTTACTAAAGGCACAAACCACTACCAAGACATACTTTAGGTTCTTACAACGCTCAAAGTTTATGTAATCCATTTGCAGGAATTCAAAAGGTGCAGTAGGTATTGCAAATCCTCCAGCTGGAGTTCGTGTTCCTTTTCCAGGATTATACTGGAGACAGATCAGACAAAACTGGACTATCTTTTTAGCTGTGTCGGCAATATCTGGATGATCCCAAACTTGCATAAGTTGCTTTGCCATTGAGGATGCTCCAACATGTGCCGGCCCATGTGCCATGTGAATCATAGGATGTAAATAGGCTGTGGGTAACTTCCATTTTGTCACTTCTTTATTACTCCAACAGCCCTCATCATCCAGTGTTTCCTCCTTAGACCATTGGTCTAATTCATCAGCAGAAGCAGAGTGTTGCATGTCCAGCACCTCTTGTCTGGCATCATGACAACTTTCAGGATGTGACTTAACTACATACATAGATGTGGTACTTCGCTGCATTGCAGTCTCACGAGCTGTGTAATCTGCAAAGGCAGTGTAATCCACCAACCATATATTACCTTCCAAGAGAATTTTTCTAAAAAAATATAACTGTTTGGCGTCTTCCCAAGTCCGAACTGTAACTGTGAGGACCGTCGCAGTAGTAGTCCGACGCGCTTCCTCTCTGGCAATGTCCCGTAATTTATCTTTCTCTTCCTTAGTCAAAGTGGAGCGAGTTTGCAGCCCACCTTGCTTATCTTTATCTTTTTCTTCTGAAGAAAAATGCTCCTCATCAGAAACCTCATTCTCAGGGGCACTATGGAATTTATACGCGGGTGGAGGTCTATCTAACAAGATGGAATCATCCTGAGGTTTATTAAGTATGGGATAAATAGGGCGCCTAATAGGGTACTGACCAGTTACCTCTAAACAGCGCTTCCTATCTTCTTTTTCTTTTATTGCATTCATCTCTATATTTTTTAATTCTAACGCTTTTTGGTATATCATTTTACGCCGTTCTTTTTCTGCTGTCGCTGCTTCTGTCCTCACGCTCTCTTGAACTTCTTTCTCCCACATTCGTACACAATCAAACATATCTTGTCGACTCTTATGCTTAAACAAACACTGCTCTACATACTGAATCTTTTTAAAATCAAATGACCCATTCACAGGCCATCGTAAATCAGGATCCTTTTTTGTATATTTGTTTCACAGTGTACTATACATTATGGAAGAAATACCGTATTTAACATACATATGCTTATTAGGTGTCCCCTCTGGGGGAGCCGGCTGACTTCTTTCTAAATCCTTTTTGGTACCACCAAGACAGCAACACAACCTACAAAGTGTGCTAGGACCAGGCATGCTACCAAATTTTTGGGGGTAAAATATTACTTATCCCAGATATGTCAAAGTAGAGAAAAGTCTCCACATTACCAGCCTTTATCTTTTGCAAGAGATAAACAAAAAACAAACAAAACCAGAATCTTGGCTAAGCAAATCCAAAATCAAGAGTGCCGCGTCAGCGACCTTACCAAACAATAGTCTCCAACCTCCAACTGCCAATCTCTTGGTCGACCCAATGGTCACTGCAAAACTTGCACCAAAGGAAGTCTCAGTCGGGACCGGCCACCCCCTGGAGCATCAAATCGAGAAAACTGGAAAAGTCGCTTCGGTCTGCAAAGACAAGGGTCTCCTGATGCAGGACCTCTCCTCCGCAACATTCCATTCTTCCGTCAAGACCACTCCTTCGGACGGCCGCGTCTCCGATGAGCCCCACGAATCGGGTGCCAAACTGTGGAAATGTGCCTTTTAAGGGGCACACCGGTGCAGGGGTTACCCTTCCCTGTCCACGGGTCCTTAAACCAACACAATAGAGATCGGCACTGAAGCTGGAATTCAAATAACAAGTTTATTCATCACTCAAGAGTGGGTCTACGTCAGTACAACACCCTCAAGTGCTGCAGGAGGTAGTACATTGAAGTCACAGAACACAGCCCTTATATACAACTTTTTCTGCACTTTAAGCATGTAGATACAAATAGAAGGTACAGGCCTACACAGGAATAACTACCGACAAACATGGGCAGATGGATATCACTTAGTCAGCAAAGTGGGAGGGGGAACAGAACTGCTTACAGCAGCCAAACAACAGTTGACAGTTATGTCTTTTAGTCAGGTGCATTCTAGCAGCTACAGGCCTTTTCTCAGCACATATACATTGCTTGAGCTTAGAATAGAAGGAGTTAACTAAAGCTGATGACTCAAGCAGATTAGAAAAGCAAGCAACAGTGAAGACGGAAGAATCACAAGGCTAACAAAATGGATGCTGCAAACAAGATGTCTTCAGCTCATGCTAACAGCAATTATTTTCGATTTCCACAATGTCTTGTTTTGTACATGGTCGTGGAACAGGTGACGTAAGGCAAGGGGTTGCCCCTGAAAGTTTTGTAAGGTATGGGCTCCCTGGATAGAATATTATGGTCTGGACATAGGAAAAGAGGGGGAGGAAGGGAATTTGACATTGGGAAGATCGAGGGGAGAGCCTGGATAATTGCTAAGCCTGACTTACTGTCGGTAATGTGGATAATTCTGTTGTGCCCCTCGGCTCTTGTACATATGTGGTGTTTGAGCTCAAATACATGCTCTCCTTCGAAGGAAAAGTGGTTATATTATTTGCCCTAAAATGTAAGCTATGGCCTGACTTCCAAATTGTATCGCGTATTCATGACTTGTTTGATTGTGAGTTTGAATTCCAAAATATAAATAAAAATATATATTTTTTTAAAATTATCTCCTTATGTAGAAGAAAGACTACGAAGAGTAAATTCAATACCTCAAACACAGTCCTTTTGTTTAACATTATACTTAAGTTCACATCTACTTAACTAGACTTACTTTATGATATATTGGTTATTTTATAATCTTGTAATATAATTACCTCAATGTAGTGCTTATTACCCCTGACGAGGTGTTGAAGCACTTTATAACGAGTAGCAGGCTACCTCGGAACCCAAAGTTAGTGGTTAATTTAGTTGTGTTTTTAGATTAGTGAGTTTAGCCTTGTGTTTCCAGAAGAAATCCCTATATGCATTGTTGTGGGATCAAGTGGAGTCAGATGCCTTTGCTTGCGGGGGTGGGGAATGTTAGTTTGTGTGAATGCTTATTGGGGAGAATAGGTTGGGTAGGTTATATTAATGTAGAGAATGGGATATTATTGTTAAGTGATATAACTTATGCAGTAAAGTGGGGGTACACCATAGTCTTGGTTGTAGCCTCTGTTGCTTCTGTGAAAACAATTCTACTAAGATTTGGTAACACAATCTTTGCAGGCCAAAGGGTGGAAAGATGCATGGAGAAACCTTCCTTACTGTCACTTTCTCCATTTAGAGAAAATGCGTTCTTTCTGGGAATTGGCCGACTTGGAAACATCAGTTCACGGGTGGTTATCGATATACAATGTTGGAAGGGTCTTATGGGAATCGTCTGTCACTTGAAATGGATGATGGACGGGAAACATACCTCGGCCTGCCCCTCCCCATGGTCAAGCAACAACCAGCCCCTGCCCGTTTGTAGTTTGCATCTGACCCATTGTAGCAAGTATCTCAAACGACCATTTACCAAATTGTGCATATTTAAATTATGGTATGTTCATGTTTGTCCAATCCTGTATTTGATCTTCTGAGACAATTTTAAATTGTGTAACTTTAAATTAGTGTTATATCTCGAGTAAAAAACAAAAAATAAAGAGAATTTATAAGCATACCTTTAGCCACAAATAAATGTAATGTAATAATTCTGCAAATGGGGCTCTGATCCTGGAAGATGATTGCCCCAAAACGCTAAGTGTAGCAGAAGTGACATCATGGACCCTTCAAACGCTTTTGACATTACAGGATTGACCTCTTGTCCCACCCTTAGCCCCTCACGGGCTATTATTTGCACCTGGTGGACAAGGGCAAGAGAACTACGAGCAAACTACAGAAGGGAAAAAAAGAGGTTTGCTAGAGCCACGTTTATTTTCTGTTACTCCCTCTCCCCCCCCCCTCCCACCACCCCTCCCCGCCCCATTAAATAAAAAAAAAAGGGAAATCAAGGGCAATGCCAGGAGTGCAGAATGACACGTTAGGTTTGGTTTATCAGCCCCTTCCTTCTTTGTCTACCCTCCTTGACATCTGTGGGCCTCTGGTGGCATGATGGAACCCATTACACCAACTGCGGCCCCCTCATTTCAACGGAGGTATGTCTTTGCCCGGATGCCTCGAATATTCGCACACAGCATCTTTAGTGCTAAGCACACCCCAGCAAAACTCTAGTTAAAAAAGAAAATAAAAAAATAACCAGAGAACGCAACCTGACCACAAAGTATTTTTTCCTTTAAAGTGGCCCTTGTGTGACTGTTAATTGGATGCACATTTTAGCAAGATTTATAGTGCATTTTTTTCTCGAAGGATCACAACCTTATGGGCTCACCGCAATCGCGTCCAGTTAACCAAACTGCCGTTTTCTTTGCTACATCAGGTCTCGGATTCATAACTATAGTCTGAAGGGTCGCCATTAAGTACCTTTCTCCTACTAATATAGATTGATTTAGAACACATTTAATGGGGCCGTGAATCACTCAACATGCCCAAATCCCATACTCTTTCTGCCAGAACGGATTCTCACTCGGGCGCTGGCCTTGTTCTCATTACGAGCGCGAGGGCCGCAGCGCGAGCTCTCTTTCCCCTTGGGGAGACTTGCCTCTCCAAGCAACCGAGGAATATGGGTTTTATGTTTTAGATTTCGGCTCCCGCTTCTGCAAAGAATGACACATACGGTTATTTGAAGGAATGTTTTTTTACTGACTCAAAATCGTTGGGACCTGCAGCCACTGCTTAACTTGTGCCGGTGGAAACAGGTGATGGGCTCCGGGACTCAATTTTTGGGCGACTGACGCTTATGTTTTTTTTTATCAGTGACTTTCACCTGGGGCAAGAGAGAGAAAGGAAGAGAAGAGAGTGAGAAAGAGAAAGATAGGAAAAAAGTGAAAAAGAGAAAAATAGGAAAACAGTGATAACGAGAGAAAGCTGTGCTAGAATGAAGATTTATTAGTGAGCGAAAGAGACAGGACGTGGAAGGTGGTGGAAGAAGGCGGAACCAGGTGAAATCAAAACTAAGTAGCTATTCGGTTAGCCAGCTGTGGTGGTGACAAGCTCGTTGGAAAAACTATGGGCCCCTCAACTTAGGTTTTTCCCAAAATACTTCTTCTTCTTAACTTTATTTCGGTCGAAGACCATAAAAGTGCAGATAAAATACATACAAAGCACAGAAAATTAAAAACAGCATAAAAAGACAAATTTAAAAGGAAATTAAATTCAAAAGTTTTCAAAGGTAGAAGATAGAAAAAAAACCTTATCAATCACATATTTACAAGAAAAATTGTCTTCTGCGCCACATACCAAATAAAAAACGGGATACGGCAAAAACAATGGGGGGATGGGTATCATAAGTCAAAACCCGACAGGCCTGTGCGAAATCCAAGGTTCCTGCATATCGGGATTAACCAACATTTCCTAATTCTGGCGTAAGCAGGACAAAAAAACAAAACATGAGGAACATCTTCACTTTTGTAATTAAGTGTAGGGCAGGCTTCCCGTTCTGATTTAGAGCATTTTGAGGTGAAAAGCCTGATGGGTAGGCTACCATGCCTTAGTTGAAGATACAACTTCCTCGCTAGAGGCGGTTGTATTGCGTCTAAAAATTCCTCAAATCGGGGTTCCATTTTTACTGAGAGGAACTCAGCAGACAGCCTACCCAGATTTGCCAATCTCTGCAGATTTAACAAATTCTGTCTCCTCATCTGAGTTTGAAGTTCTGATTTCGTCAACCCCGGACAGGACAACTCAGGAGTCTCCCAAATCTGTGGAAAACCTAGCCTCATACTAGAAGCCTTGATATGGAGCAACCATGGGATATTTTGGGTTTTTAGTTGGGGTCAGATCTCCAAAAACTCAGCTCTATAGGGGACCAGTTCAGGAACAGACCACAACCTCTTCCAATATAGCATAGGTCTTGCGGCTACAAGCTCATCTATCGGCTCCAGCCCCAGATCGAAACGTAGGGGGAAGAGTGGTGTGCTTGATGGTAATCCTACCAGATTCCTCATAAAAATCTGCTCCACCCTCAAAAGGTTGGAAGTATTTTTATGGCCCCAAAATTCAGCACCATAGACTGAGGCCATTCTAGCTTGGAGTCGGTAGATTTCAAGAGCCGGGGCTACCGGTTTAAGATCGGATATCCTGTGGACTTTGCTGATACCTCCACTCATTTGCGTTAATTTGAGGGCAGATTTGGAGATTTGGGGGCCCCATTCAAAATTCTTTGTTATGGTTATGCCAAGATAGACAAATATTTTGACCCGCTCCAAAGGGATCCCGTTAAGGACAGGGTTCGGTCGAGTCCGCCTCGAGGGATTAAAGATCATAAACTTGGTTTTATCCAGGTTTATCTCCAATCCCCGCAAGGCGCAGAACGCCACGAAGCCATCCAGGGTACGCTGGAGGCCCGTTGATGTTTTGGATAACAACAAGGTGTCATCCGCAAACATCAGAGCGGGCACTCTCCCAGTCACTAGTCTGGGAGAATCATTGTCTGTAATACCAGACAAATGATCAACCAGACCATTTATATATAGACTAAATAGCGTTGGGGCCAGGATACAACCCTGGCGTACTCCCCTCAGGACAGGAAAGGGTTTAGATAGGTCCCCATGCCTCCCGCACCTAACCCGAGCTTAATTATTAGTATGTAATCTAATTAGTGCTGTCAGAAGGTAGGGCAGGAGACCCAAATCTGCCAGGACCTCCCATAGCTTAGCCCTGGGAACAAGATCGAATGCCGCCCGCAAGTCAACAAACACAAGGTAGAGACTGCCACCCTCCACACTTGCAGTTTTCCAAAATAAGACCTGCAGACGGAATATTTGGTCCAGGGTAGAATTGCCTGACCTAAATCCTGCCTGGAGTGTTGTTAAAACTTCATTTTCCTCCATCCAACCCAGGATCCGATCCAGAATAATCCTGCCCATTAGCTTTTGTGTTGTATCTATAAGGCTAATGGGCCTGAAGTTGGATGGGGTTAACGGGCAACCCTTTTTATAAATGGGAACTACCTCAACACCTAACCATGACCCCGGCAGATCAGTTCCAAATAAAATCTCATTGAATAAAACAGCCAGATACCGTGCCCATATTTTTGGCTGCGTGCGAAATAGATCTCCTGGGAGTTTGTCCAAGCCTGGGGCCTTGTTAGGAGGTAGCCTTCCCATTGCTGACTCAACCTCCTTCAAAGTAATAACTTCAAGGCATTCAGGGCAACTCCCATCCCCAATATCAATTCGGGTCTTCTTCCGCCGTTCACCCAAGGCCCCCTCCAATCGATGCTCATGGAGGGAGCCCTGGGAGGTCGACGGGTAAAGCACCCCATCTAACCCATATGGCAAGACAGCCAACCGCTTCAATCCCAGTTCCTTTGGGGGGTTACTACTTGGATCAATTATGGTATCCGGTTCGACCTAGCATATAGAGCACTGAAGTGTGCCTCCCACACTGATGATGCTATGTTTGGGGCACATGCCCTATCACCCCCGTTCGTGGCTGTTGCAACGGTAGCCCAAAATGATTTGGTATCCCTGCGCTTAAGCGCGGATCCCATCTCTTCCCATGTCTTATCCTCCCAATCCTTCTTACCCCTAATAATTGCCTTTTTATAGAGAAGTCGAGATTTCTTTATACATACTCTATCTTGGGCTTTAATGGCAACCAGTAAATCTTTTTTTGCCTTTCTACATGGGGCGTCATACCAGGGATGTGACCTGGCCCGTGGTGGTTTGACCGCAACCACAGAGCAGAACACATCCACTAGCTTCTCTGCCAATTGCTCATGGATTTTCACTGCTCTGCCCTTGTGGGCATCATCCCCCATTTTGAGAATCGAAGGTATGGCTATGTTATAAATTTTCGCCAATATAGTGGGGGACTCCTGTAAGTGCGGCCATTTAACCCTACGTCTATTGTTGGTTATTATATAGGGAGGAATAACACTGGTTGCATCGGGTGATAGGTTTGTCAACCCAAAGCTTCCAGATTTTAGTGTTAGTACAAGGGCATTATGATCACTATCATGTCTCGGGACAACCCTAAACTCCAGCAACATATCCCAATATTTTGTTTCCATCATTATATAATCAATGATGGAAGTTTGATGTAGTCTGTTGAACGTGGCTGTCCCAGGTCTATCGGGCTCCACCCGTCCATTACACGCCCGCATAGAAGTTGAGAGGGTAAATGATTGTAGTTGCAGGACCAGTGGAGTCCAAGCCTTGACAGGGGTAATCTGTGGTTCGGGGACGTGCCACAATTGGTCTTCATCATCCTGTTCGCCCCACTCAGAGCTCACCAAGGGCTCAAACTGGCAGTTGAAGTCTCCTCCAATCACGAACACCGTTGTTGGGTCAAGTGACTGAATACAATTTTTGAGTACATCAATTGCAACAGACTCCCACCCACACTTGACGGGTCTTGAATAAATATTCAATATAGCCAACTGTGGCATATTTTCTGGGGTCAGGAGTACACACTGGACGTCTGGGGAATTAGTGTGCATTTGTACAGCCCTGACACCCAAGTGCTTAGCCACCCATATCGTGAGCCCGCGCGATGGCCTCCCCCTGGCCCCAATTGTAGCAAGGGTATGAAAAGTAGCATACCCAGGCATAACGCTCTCCTCCAGTGCCCAAGTTTCTTGCATCAGACAGATATCGTGGAGAGCCATGAAGGAGCCTCACTCGGGCAATACTCGGGCAATGGCAATTTATTTTTTAATCCAGCCACATTCCAAGACAGGATTTTTATGTAGCCCTCGGTTCTTGCTAAGTTACTTTGTACTCTTTCCATACCAATATAGGTCCCAGCATCCAAGGTCGGGTTTCTAGGCTCAAGTTTCCATGCGTTTATCTTATTAGGAGATAGTAGATCGTTAGGGGCACTAATCTCTACAGATTGTTTTAATGCCCCCCGTTGCATCCTGTCTTCAGTAGTTTGATGATGGTTTGTGCTTAAATTCATTAAAGGGGAAAAAGAAGGCTTTCCCTTTGTCTCACCAGTTTGTTTGTCTATGCCACTAGCCATGGGGGATGTGGGGTAATGTCCCTCAGGGCATCAATCGACCAGCTCAAGGGGGCTAAACCTATTTTTTTGGGGGAATAGAGAAAGCAAGGGAGAGTATAAACTTATATCCTCCCCGGCTGCTATCCCCTGGTGGATACTATAGGGAGAATTATCATAAGCCCCCCGTTGTCGGCAGTTCAAGTCCCAACCTATTCTCCTCTGGACATTTGGGTAAAAATATGAGAGGGGCAGAGGAAAGATTTGGGTGTTCGACCAGACAGGCAGCCCATTACATATAAATTCCACAGCACTTTTGTGTCTAAAATTTATGATCACACAGTTTCCTGTGAGAGTTTTAGGTCCAGGCCCAATCCAATCGACTCTTCTAACTGTCAGAATTTCTCCAGAGTGACTGGGTGGTGAAGGTCTATTAGTCCTTAGCCAGTGTTTACATTTATTTTTAAGGTCACTGTGATCCTCACTTTTCCCGTGGGCCAAGGGGGGACCCCAGTGAGAATCACAAAATATGGCAAGGACTCCGGGGGTAGATTAATAATGGGCAATTTGCTGAAGTGACCCCTTGCTGAGCTATTTCTATTTCCTAGGACTTGTCGATCCCGGTTTCGTGTCCCAGTGCTAAGTCCACCCCTCGGCACTGTGCTGGAGCCACCCATTCCTTTCCCGTCGTTAGGCAATAACAAGGCCGGACCCGGAGTTCGATTTCCTACTATCTGGGTGACTGCTGGAGCTGTGCTGTCAAAATTGCTGCTAGGCGGATCCCGGGCGCCACCAATTGGTTCTAGGGTATCCTGAGTTAGCCCAGCAGCAAGATACCCTTCTACACCATTAACAACTTGTGTGATAGGGTTGGTAATCCTCGGGTTCAATCCATTAGTTTCTTTTAATGTTTGACTCACAATTTTCGGCTTCTCTTGGTCTATGTTGTTGAGCGTAGAGACCAATCTATCTACTTTACATAACAGTGGTTTGATGAGGGAGCCGATAATCTGTTCAATATGGGACTGGAAATCTAATAATAGATGAGTGACCCAGATTGGGGTTCCTAGAGAGGCTGTAGATGGACCATCGGCAGCCTGTACCGGTACAATCAAGGATGTATTTTTTTTTGTTTGTTTCTTTAGGATTTTACTTTTCTTACTTTTTGGGCGAGAATTGACTACCTTTTCCACCAAAACTTGCGGGGCACATTTGGACGGTGTTGGGCTGGTAACAATAGTAATAACGGGCTGGGCACAGGGTAATTCAGAAAAAGATGATGTACGGAGAAGGCTGCAGTCAAGGGGATTAGCTGCGGCTATAGAAAAATCCCCCTCTTGCTGTGGTGGAGGGCCAACTGGAGTGATCGATAATCGCCTCTCCGTATTTTCTATTGTTGTCGCAACCACCCCTATCGTTTTTTGAAGCATTTTATCAATTGCTGTTAGACTCGGGAGGGGTTGAGTTGCGGCAGCATGTTGCCTAGTCATTGGGTAAGATTTATTACTATTTTTTCCCATTGCGGCCGTTAATACAAATAGGCTTTTATGATCAAGCAAATGTCAGTCAACATATGTCCCCTCAGTACCTACAAAATTGGACGAGTTTTTTCACACAAAATATGAAATGTAGGGATTAAGGCAATTATACTGTTAGATATTATAAACTACAAGGACACCCTTCTTCCCTAAACACCCCACAGTACCTTTTGTAACTATATCTATAATCCAATGAGAGGGTGCAGATCTTTGAGGGGTGGCCCGGCCCGGCCTCTTCTGGCCCCTGACGACCACAGACGGCCCGCCCTTTGCCCGGGCTTCGCCCGCGCGCGTCCCATGCTGCGTTGCACCTGTGGCGATTTTAAACTCCCCCGGCGCTGCCTGGTGGCATCAGAGGCAAGCGCCAGGGGTGTGCTGCTGGGTAGTGTAGTTTTCCTGGCTGCCGGCCATTCCCCTCACGGCGATCCGCAAGTGCCTGGCGATAAGCTGTTTCTGCCCTTGCTGGCCGTTCCCCTCACGGCGGTGATTGGGTAGGTAAATGGCAAGAGTTGCGATACGTTCTGCTGATTTTGCAAAAAAGCAAATCATGCAAGTCTATTAGCAAATCCCCCTTACATAATACATTTGGTATGCTCCTCCTGTCTCACCCGCCCAAGACAAGAATGTTTCGGGCACACCAATTCCAGATAGTGCAGTGACAATACACAACTCTGCATGCTATATGGCATCATTTTTGCTTCCACCTAACACCGTGTGCGAAGATGTACAAGAAGGCAGGCCTATGTGCAAACAACAGAATGTGTTCACAGCATTAGAAGTGGAGTGAGTGTAATCAACTGTGGTCCCAAACACAAGTACGAGATTATGGAGTAAAGCACAACGGAACTGCCAAAACAATCAACAATCACTGGCAAAGCCAATAGGTTTTGCCTCGAAGATCTATTGGCTCTGACAATGAAGTTTATCCATGCAGTACAGCAACGCTGCTTCTGTGCAGCATGGCTAACAATAAAAAAAGAGAAAGTTATATAACGCAATTGCTGTGTTGTGTTGTGTTGTGTTGTAGGCGTGCGGCGACGCGCATGCTCCTACATACAAAATAAGGCTAACTTTTTTTTGTGGTATTTATCAATCCGAAATTGGTTGGTAAATAAAAAGTAGCACTAAAGGCACTTTATGCACAAAAGTGCTTTTTTAAAAAGAAAAACATGTGGAAGCAGATTGTGGTGGGAAGCGGGCGGGGAGAAGGCAACAATGAGAGAGGGCAGGCTGGGGGAAAAGGAAGAGTAGAACACAGGAGCGAAAACCAGGTGGAGCACTGGGGGTGGACAGAGAAGAACACAAGAAAAACAGCTGGAAAACTCATGCACTATGATGGAGTGTTTTATGAAAAAGAAAAACATAGTTCCTGAAAAATGAGTACTTGTGGGAGAATAGAAGGAGCTAATCAGAGAAGTGATAAGCTTCATGAGAGGTTCAGGTAGGTTAAAACACATAAAACCAGCAAACAGCAGCAAATGAGAATTTCAAAACACAAAGCCAATGATATGCCATGTGGGCAATGCATTCTTAGGTAAGTTTTCGGCATATTCCCAAGATGTGTTTGCAACCAGACAGCTGTGCTGCCTTATAGGTTTTATCCTAAAGAAGGGGAAAAGCTAACATCTGCACCATCCGAATAAAATGTGTAATATACATTCAAATGTGGATATCAAGAACCCCCTGTAGAACAATATAATTCCTGGGACAGGGCAAAAATACAATAGAAAGTATAGTTCCCAGGCAACATATAATCACACAAATACAAATATAGTACAAGAAATGAGTTCAAAAGGTGACTTATAAAAACAATGATTTTTAATCAAGGAAGCAAATACATTGACATTCTGTTAAAAAGGCATCAGATTTATGACATTAATAAATCCATATTACAAAGAAGTATATTGTAATTTAAAAACAATGAGTGGCAAAGATAAATTCTTCGACGCGCGTTTCGGCACTGTGAGTACCTTCATCCAGAGTTGCCACCAATAAATTTGTCCATAAAAATATGTGAGGTTTTAATCTTGTTGGATGTAGAGGATCCCAGGATGTGGGAGAAAAATCTCACTTTTTGGTTAGGAACGTAGATGCTGATAAAGGAACCGAAGGAAAGAACTTCTCATTCGGATTTTCTTTGTTTAATTAAAATCTTCTAAAAGGAGGTGAACGCAGATATATCAATATGTAAACACAGCAACGCTATTGTAGCAGTCTTCGTATCGATTTTAAAATTAACAAGTCTTTAGAATTCTCAAGCCTCTGATGTATGTGAATCGGGGGTCCGTGCTGGCGTGGATATCGCTCAGTCGAACATCACCTAGCCAACGCATTTTGTTCAGTTATTACATGTACTTCGTCAGGGCTCTTGAAATATTGAAAGGTTTGGGTAGTCAATATTGATCCCAGGCCTTTTCCAGTGAAGGGTGTATTACCTGTATAGCTGCCGTATGCAGAAATTGTCAGGCACACAGTTGACCAATATTTATTTGACAAGGCCTCATGTAAGGGCCACAGGTTTAGCAGCCCAAAACTTGTGCCTTGTTGAGTTAAGATCTGTTCAAAACGTGTGTGCCCCAGCTTGCGTCTGATTTAAGTCTCTGTCCTTATCCATGCATTTCCCATGATACGGGATACCCGTACAGGTCAACTGTGTGCCTGACGATTTCTGCATACGGCAACAATACAGGTGCTACACCCTTCACTGGAAGAGGCCTGGGATCCAAATTGGATACCCAAACCTTTCACTATTACAAGAGCCCTGACGAAGTTCATGTAATAACTGAACGAAACGCAATGGCTGGATGATGTTCGTTGATGCAATGAACTTGAATAGATTTAATAAAAGAGATGCCTAAAAGGAACACGCAGCCATACTCATTTCCTGTTTGACTCTGGATAAGAAAGTTTATGGTGCACCATTCCAAATATCCGTCATTTCTGTTCTGCGTTTGCAGTTGCACCTAACAACGGCAGGTGCAGAAGTTGTTGTCCACATCCATTGGATATATAAAAAAGAAACAGTGCAGCGAAGTACGGCTCTGAAAGTCCGCTGTTGTTGTGCTTGTTTATTAAATGTCAGGAATGTTCATGCTCTGCGAACGAATACAAAACATGAGATTCAGAAGTTAATCCACCAATCTTCCTGTCCCAAGAAGAAAAGTATCGTAACTACCTCAAGAAAGAAGTCCTGCTCTGGGGAAAAGGGGTCAGGTCAGGAAAGGGAGAGAAAGAACAAGACACGTCTTCTGTCTCCTAGTATAACACATAGCAGATTAATATTAGAGTAGGAATGTAGGTAGGACAATTGAACTGTGAGGTTATATACAAAGAACAAAATGATTCACCACGTCCTTCTGTTGACTGACCAATAACGAACCCCGTAAGCACCTAGAACTGTCTTGGGACAAAGGAACTGGTAATCAGGACACCATCAGACCAAACGCCACAGAGGGCGTTTTCCAAGGTAGAAAGGTAGTAGCACAAAGGGTATCAAAAGTTATCCCAAACCGAGGGAAGGAACAAAACAAAGGTGTGGATTGCAAGCCAGTGTCGAGCAGAGGGCCTGATTACGATAGCGGTCAGACTGACCGTCCCATCCGACCGCTGTCTTCTCGGACCCATTCCGACCGCCGCGGTCGGGAAGTTTCCTCCCTCCGTATTACGAAACAACCGCTACTACCACCGCAGTTGCATCTACTGTGGAGCACATTTCCCCAAATATGTCACTGCAAATGCATACAAAATCACAGAAAACATGTGAATTGTGCGCACATGCATGACATATGTGGGGGTATGCCTAGTGCACCATGTACCCCATTGCTGGAGTGTGGCATAATGTGCACAGTCCAGTTAATGGGGATACACCGCATAAGGACTTACCTGGATTCTGGCGCCCACAGAATCCTAGTCGTCAAGGTGCGACTACTCAGATGTAGGGGGGACCTGGAGGAAGGGATCCACAGCAGAGACTGCTGTAGAAAAGCTGGTTTGGGTGAGTGTGCACCCCAAATCCATCATTTCCGACGGCTCAAGGTAGTAGGTAGGAGCACCACGGTCAGGTCATCGGAAACCTACATCGTAACCTGGATGACAGCCGGAGATTCCTGTACTGCCCTATAGATGCTGTCTTTCTCTGACTGCCATCCGAGCGGTCCGAGAAAAGGTTGTCAGAGTCAGCATCTTTCAGCGGTCGTCAAAATACAGGATGCATGCATCGTAATCCAGAAGTCGGACTGACCAATTGCGACGAGACTGCTGAGGTCCAACTGCCTCCGACAGGACTGTGGAAGTCTGTCTGACCGGCATCGTAATCAGGTCCTTAGTGAGAGCCTGACCCAAGCAGTACAAAAGAAGTTGTGAGGCGCCATCTTGCAAGTTCTGACTCCATTTACAGAAACCTTCTTACCAATGTGCTTACGCGGATGGCCTTCACCTCTTACTCCCTCAAATATGTCTGCAGTGCTTTCAGAGGGTGTTGCGCAGATGTCTTTTCCCTAGCTTGCCCTTGATGATATCCTGACAATAAACAGGCCTAAGAGGTATCTGTATACTAGCACATTATACACTGCACACAAAAGAGGCTTTACAAAATTCTCATGACTTACATGCTTTACCACAACCTAAGAACAGGAGAACACCCACAAATCAACTGTACAACAGCACAGTAAATATCACCAAAACCTCGTTTGTAGCAGGGCGTGTAACCATCAACAGTGAGGGCAGAGTACAAACTATGAAAAGAATCACAAAAGATGGCCTAGAAATGACATGTTGAGAATGCCTCTTTATTGGTTATGTCACAGACAGGTAGGGAAACTATAATAGGGCTTCTACAGCCTACATCCCAAAGAATCCCAGAAAGGATCATTATTCAGTTACGTAAAAGAAGATACACTGGACACTGTAATGAGGAAGCTCCCCATTCACAAACACCTTTCTCTTTCTCTCTCTCTGTTTTATTGGGCTCTTGAATGCAGAAATAAACTATTTTAAGTTAACTGGGGTGGGTGCTCACAAAATACACCTGATAACAATGGCATAATGGACATACACATGTAGTTAGGAGTTAACATATGGCATGCTCAACTGTTGCTGTGCATGATGCCTTCATCACCAATGTTAATGAAACTACAAGACATCCAAATAGACAATGTAAATAAGCCTGCAAAGTAATGATACATCAGTGTGTCAGATAGCAAAAACAAAAGCACCTCCATCTCAACAAAACAACAGACCAATCAAGATATCCCTAGGAAAAGAAAGGTTAACTAGCACAAGCATTCAGTGCAAGTTCTGGAACACCGAATGATGGCACACACTGACATGACACTCTGCTAGGCCTGGGCAAGGAATTAAACAACATGGCATTCCATAATGATTCCCATAGAAGAAACTACCATTTAAAAAAAATCAGCAACTAAGGAGTCAATGATCACATATGACAGAAGGGGGCTTTAGAAGCTGCTCAGAAATAATAACACTATATGGTTTGTGTGGTCAGCTGGAGTAATATCATCCTGGTCTCGTGGGGATTATGCTGTAGGATTGTCCACACCTCTGGTATCACTTCTGCCCCAATTAAAGGGAAGGATGCAGAATGTCTGTTGAACCTCTCACCACCATGGCTGTTCAACTACTGTTGCTAATGCCTGAATATTTCCTCTGAGTGACAGCAGAGAGCTTCTGAGGCAGAGTTATGGTACTTTTGATCACCAAAATTATTATGACTTGTCTGCCCTAACGATCTGGAGGATAGTGCCACTCCCAGCATATGTCTTCTGGTGAATTTCTTCCAATGTCAACTGGACTTCAAAAGTGACAAGACCACAGTATTGCTTATCACGCCTACCTGCAAATCCAACTTTCCTCATCTTCAATACATGCAGCCCAGTAGGATGGAAATCCTTCTCGGAAGTAGTTTCTAAAAGCTAGGAAGTGTCCCATAGAGGGCAATTGTCCCCCTCCCCAGCTTTCAACTCTTCATTAAAAAGTGGATAGATTAAGAGTGTCTGCAGGGTAATTTCAGGAGTATGGCATCAAAGGGAACTAAAGAACGCAATTGCAATCATGTGATTGCACAGCTTAACCGGAGTTCATATCCAAGGCTACACATGAGGTAGTACATAACCTTGATGTCATTTTTGCATCAAATGGTCTTATCACAGTCAAAGATGCACAGTCTGTTACTTGGAACTATTACTATCCATTTAATTCTATAAAAACCTACAAATGATGCCACTCCCAGAAACAACACATAATGACATACTCTTTTAATGGACCATGGAAGAGTTTCAACATCAACATATTCCAGACAGAATTCCTAACAACACAACAATTAACACATTCAGGTCTGTCACAGGCTTATTGAAGTTCCTGGCAAATGTTTCCTCTTAAAGTCACTAAAAAGAGGCAACAATGGCTGAAAATGGGCTGGGTCAAGTCAATTATAAGCCTACAAATAAAATCTAATTTCTAGAATGGTAGTAGAGGAAAGAAGATGGCCATAAAAACAAAAAACATGATACAAAGATAATAATAAAGAGTCTATTAGGCTACCATAAAAAAGCCAGGACACCTGGCTCAAAACATTGCACATGCCACCAACCCAAATAAAGAACTATTCAAAATCATCAGTGAATTAAGAAACTCCAAATGCACCCTAGTTCTTGCCAGTCCCTTCCAAGAAATTAGCAACTCTCTTGCTGAACAACTGACTAAAAAACAATGATCTTGAGGTTGTTTTCATAACCATGATTGACAGGCGGCCACAATGCTCTGTAAACTGGGCTGAATTATGATATTGTGATGAAAACAAACATGCAAAACTGTGCTTGCATAAGCATTGCACTAATAATAATAACAATCATCAGCAGTGGGGAATCACCTGCTAATCCTTGATCCCAGCACATATTCATAAACATTCTCAAAGCTACCTCTGCAGCCATGAAGGATGGAATAATAGTCACGGAATCACTATCATTCGCAGACTTCCTAAGCAAATTTAAAACTTCTTAAAGGGATCTTCCTTATTAGGAAGTGATGCTCTCATACACCCATGTGGGTGTCATGCTTCATCATCAGGCTTTTTGCTCTTCGTGGGGTGGGCGCTGCAGTGCACCATGTTGCCCCGCAAGAGGGTTCTTTGTCAGAGATCTTTATAGTAAAACAGCCGGGATGATGCATGTGGGTGTGTGGAGCTGACAAGTGAGTGTGGCTTAGAGCGTCAAGATGGCGGTCGCACTTTAAGAGTACTTTGGACCCTTCCGTCATCCGCTCTCATCTTATTGCCACCAGGGACTTCTCTCATTCCACAGACCTGCAACTCCCCATGGACTGGTTCGATGTGCAGTGCTGGCTTGGATGACCCCGGGCCCCCGTAAAAACAATGTTATACTGAGGGTGACCTTCCACATCATGGTGAGGCCCAAGCGGCCGTACCGCCAGTGAATTTAGGACTGTGGACCATGGGACAGACTGGGGTGCTGTGCACCGAAGCTGGTTGCTCATGCCTCGCCAGGGGCTTGGAGCGGAGCTTTGCTGCCACTGGGGGCCCTATTAGCCCTCCTTCGCTGTGGCCTCTTGACTCACTGGGCCCTGCTTGATAGCATCTGGCCATCAAGGTCCCGGCTTGGTGCATGTGGCCCGCTGGCCCTACAGGGGATACATGGGCCTTGCACTGAATCTGCCAGCCTTGTCTGGGCCCTGTCTTGTGGCCACCCATCCCTGGTGCCTGTCCTGGTGTCCCTGTTTCTCCAGCGGTTTGCACGCCTCATCACTGTGTCTTCCCCCTGCCACCTCGAACGTAAGGCTGAACCACCATCACCTTATTGGCTTTCTTTAGGGTGCTTTCCCCTTCATGTTTGCTTTTCCTCATCTTCAACATTGGCCATGGGGACAGGGCTATTGGGGGGCCTCCAGTCCCTTAGGGGCCTATATGATTGCTCACTGACCCCCCTTCTAATAGTGGCACTGCACTTTCACCTGGTCCTCCTTTTGTTGTGCCCAGGATGGCAATTTGACTTTGGAGACAGCAGTGAGTTTCCTGCGGCCCTCGACTCCCGCCATTAGATCCAGGCAATAGAGGCATATTCAGCCCTTCCTCTCCAGCCACGCCACAGTGTGGTTCTGCTTCTCTTGTGTGTATGGTCCCCCATCGGTGAGATAGAAGGGCAGAGTTTTTCCTCCCTACCCCAGACCTCTCACCCCTGGCCTGACCGTGCACTGTTCGACTGTGAGGCCTGCAGGACAGGATGGGTGCAAGAGGGACTCTTTGCGTGGGACTTGATTCATCGGCACACTCACTGATCCATCCTGTATGGACTGCACCCCTCTGCTGCACCTCCACTTTATCTTGTCCAGGCGCATGGCTATTTTTCCTCTTCTGTGGACGGGTGCCTCGCTCTCCCTGATGCCATTCGGCCCAGCCTGTATTGTGTCAGGCAGAATGTGTCACTCTGACACTCCCCACCTTCAAACAAGAAACTTTCCCTGGATATGACATTCCTGCATGCTCTTTCCTGGAACGTTAACCGGCTTCTGGATCAGGAGAAGTGTACGGCAGTCCTGGGTTTTGCCGCTCAACACCTTTCTGAGGTTCTTATGCTCCAGGAAACTCACCTGCAGGGTTCCCACTGTCTCTTACTCGCGTGTAGATGCTATGACAGATTTTTTCACTCTAGCTTTACTCGAGGATTCAGGGGAGGTAGCAATCTTGCTCTGTCTCTCCTTCCCATTTCTGTTGCTCACAACGTGAGAGATCTATAAGGATATTCCATCACAGTTAAAGGAGCGGTTGAAGGTCAAACAATTAACCTGGTATGCATTTAAGCACCCCTAGTGACTATAAATGTCTTCATTCATGACCTGTCCAAGAGGCTTCTTGACCTCCCTAGGGGCTGACGTTCATAGGTGATGACTTCAACACAGTCCCCGTTCCAGATATTGATGCTACAGGTCCCCCCTCTGTGTCCAGCTGCATTGGAACCCATCATCACTCCAACTGGGTGACCACTCTTGGGCACTGTGATGTGTGGAGGGTATGGAACCCTTGGTTTTGTCGGCTTACACGTACATCTACAGCGCACCATGCCCATCACGCATAGATCTCATTTTCATGCCGGCCCAAGATTGCTGCACCATCTCACGTGCCCAGATCCTCTCTCGGGGCAGATCAGATCATGCTCCTCTTTTAATGCCCCCGCGGCTCCCTCCCCTAGAGATGGCCCATGTTCTTTATGGCACCTCAATGCATTGTACCTTCAGGACAAGCTCTATGTTCTGGTTCTCAGGGACAAACTACAGTCCTACTTTCAAAGCAATGAAGGCTCAGTTGTCTCTGCTGGTACCCTATGGGCTGAAAGCAAAACAACCATAATGGGGTTATCCAAAGAACACATCCGAGTACAAGAACAAGATCACTCCCTTGCTATCACCCAACTTGAGCTCCGTGCCCTCCACCTGGAGGGTCGCCTTGCGTCGGACACCCATGGCGAGGTTCCCGCAATTGAGCCTCTTGCTTGAGGAGATCCATCTCCAATATTTAGAGGTTGCCAAGCACCTTTGGCGAGCTTTGATTGGCCAGGAGCTATGGGTGGGGGAACAAGAATGAGAAGCTGCTCTATCGGCTTGCCTCTTGTCCACAGGGTAATAGACTTGTACCCAAAATTATGGATGAATTAGGCAACACTCACCATACACTCCCAGAGATTGCACAAACATTTGACCATTACAGTGAAAGTTTATATTTAGCGCCCCCTCAGACAAACCCCTATTCCGTCGTCCAGTTTCTCGAAGACATGCCTCTCCCTCACCTGCCCCATGCTGAGGCTCAGATACTGGACAAGCCCTTCACTGGCAAGGAGGTTGTGGCAGCAATCTCTGAATTGACATCTGGGAAACTCCCCATCCCTCACGGATTCCCCACAGGGCATTCCAGGATTTTCTGATTCCTTATCTCCTAGCCCTTTATAATAATGTAGCGCACTGGGGTACTTTCCCTCAGAACTGGACGCTGCTACTGTTGTGGTGATGCTGAAAACTCAGCCTCCCTCAACCCCTTGTGCCCACTATTGCCCCATAACCCTCATCAACGGTAAGATAAAGATTTGTATCACACTTCTGGCCACCAGTTTTAGGCAAGTCCTCTATCTCCTTCCATGCTGTCAATCCCTCCATATCAGTGCTGGTGCCCCTGGCCTCAACCCGTGATTGCTTAAATTGGCAAAATAATATTTCTCTTAGTTTTAAATACCTGTGTGTGTGGGTGGCGCTCCACCCTGAGCTTACCTGGAAGCTAAAGAGGACCTTGCCCAATGGCAATTTGTCCCGCTAAATGTGATTGGCCCCATTGCATTGTATAAAATGATGATCCTGCCAAGGTTTCTTTACATCTTGCAGAATCTCCCGATACGTATGCCGCAGACCTGGTTCCACGCTCTTGATAGGTGTGGGTCCCTTGTTCACTTTGCCACTGAATTCAAGCTAGTCTGGCTGATGAAGGGTGTTACCCAGACACCGGTCCCAGGATGCTTGTTTCCAGTTCAGGGAAGACCTGCCTTGGCAGTTCGGGCTGGACTGTTCCCATGAGGCACAGGGTCAAGACTGATTTGCATATAGCTGGGTCTGAACTGAGGTTGGCGAAGTGAGCTAAAGAATGATGATGGATTCAACCCAGATCTGTGACTGGGGGTGAGTGTCTGAAAAGTTTCAGCGCTCCGTCCATCATCTCCTTGTGTATACTATTTACACTGTGCCTACCTTTCCCCGGCTATTTTGCACCGAGCAGAGCTCCTTCCTGAACCTCCTTGCCCCCTTTGCGGGACGGTCCTGCTGATTTTTTCCACATGGTGTGCTCGTGCACCGAAGATTCAGGAATTCTGGACCATGGTGGCAGGTGACCTGGCTGAAGTCCTGGGTTGGTAAGTTGCACTTTCACCTTTGGTGATATTATTAGGGGTATTGAAAGAATTCGGAGGTTCAAGGGTGGATCGCACAATCTTAGGTGCCATCCTCATGATGGCCAAGTGAGACATTAAGACCTGCGTGAAGAACCCTAGCCCCCCACTTTCTTGCAATGACGACTGGGGTGGATTGGTTTGCGCAGCAGGAGCACCCTTTCTATGAGGCCAGGGATGTCCCTTGAAACACGGTCGTGTGTGGGGGAAATGGCTAGGACATATTGCCTATGGTCCTACTTGTTGCTATGTGTGTTTCCATGCTGCCTTTGTTTCCCTTTGATTGTATTTTTCCTCTGGACTATACTGTGGTTGACAGCAACATCATTTCCTACTGTAACAATTATGTGCCTTGCTATATCCTTTGGGAAAACGAACAATAAAATCTGTTTTATACAGGATATATACCTTTCCCAGTGTTTATCCCTGAATACTCACCCACATATGAAGCTAGTTGCCAGCAATGTAATACACAGTGTGCAGATGATTTGCTTATGGATTGGCGCTGCTCTACCGTGGCTTCATTCTGGACCCGTATTATTGCAGCTCTGGGTGAGATGACAGATCACATATTTCAGATCACTTCCAATGTGATACTACTTGGCTTTTTCAAGAATATCCCTATGGGATTTTGAAAACGGCTAGCTACTGTGATATTACTCGCTAAACGGTGAGTTGCCATGGCGTAGAGAAGTCGCACAGCACTCTGTTTTCAGGACTAGCTAAAGGATATCACACTTTGTGAAGAATGGGCTGTGAATTGCGGGGAAACCCTCCCCAAAGCAGCGGGACCCAAAGACTTCTGGGAACCCCTGCGAATTTACCTACGTTCTCGCAACACTGTGTAATGTACCCTCATTTGACTCTTGGCTTGTGGTTGGTCGGTAGGTTGGACTTGCTGCTGCATCGTCATTGATGGATCTGTCGACAAGCCTGCTAGGCCCCAACCTTAGTAGGCGATACTTACCTTTTCTTGTGGGTGTTAGTGTTGCTTTGGGTTGGGTTCTATGATGCCCTTGCTGGGATATTTTGTGGCTAATGAATGTGTCTCATTTTCATGTATTGGAGTGATGTATATGTTACAGTCAAAGTGTGAAATCCCGCATTCTATAGAATGCCTAGGTGATGTATAGAATGCCTGAAAATCGAACGTCAAAGTATGAAATGATTGATATTTTATACATTGCCTAGGCATTGTATACTTTGCTGGATTGTCTGCCGGCAAAGTATATAATACGCCTAATCCCGCCATTTTATTCCTGCCCGGCAATGTGTGAAATCCGGCATTCTATAGAATGGCTAGGTAATGTATAGAATGCCTGAAAATCGAACGTCAAAGTATGAAATGATTGATATTTTATACATTGCCTAGGCATTGTATACTTTGCTGGATTGTCTGCCGGCAAAGTATATAATAGACCTAATCCCAGAGACAGCACAAGTTATCAGCAAGCGAGGGGCAGAGACAGCATAAGTTATCAGCAAGCGAGGGGCAAAGACAGCACAAGTTGCCAGCAAGCGAGGGGCAGAAACAGCACAAGTTGCCAGCAAGCGAGGGGCAGAGACAGCACAAGTAACCAGGCAAAGAGCAGGTGGCAGCCGTGCGGTGGTGTGGGGAGCGACCTGACTGCAAGCAGGGTCAGAGGTCGTGTATAGCATCCGGCTGAGGTTCCACAGACGCTCTGCCGTCATCCTTTCCCGTGGTTCTTGTATCACCATGTCGGAAGGGAGTGTAGTGCCAAGACAGGAATCATGCCATGCTGACATGCAACGACGGTTCTGCGATGAATTATCTCAAGTAAGAGCCAATGCTGCTAAAAACGGTGTTTTCCTAACCGAAACCAGTTACCAAAAGTTAGTGGACAATGTGAAAAAGGCTAAGACGACCATTAAGAAGGAACCACGGGACTGTTGGCTGGTAAAACACTATGATGTAATGATGGTCGAGAACACGACTAAGTTGATCTATCCTGTTAAAGAAGGAACGAGTGCTATTCAGTTTTACGTCGCGGACTTCGAGTTATTTGACGTACTCCATAAGACCCAATTGGCTATTGGTCATGGAGGACGGGCCAGGATGTTGAAAGAACTTTCACCCAAGTATAAGAACATTACCCGTCATGATATTGAGCTGTACATTCACCTTTGTGAGCCTTGCCAGAAGAAGCAAAAAGGTGTTAAAAAAGGTGTTGTGGTCAAGCCAATGGTTTTTTCTGAATTCAACTCCCGTTGTCAGGTCGATCTCACCGATTTTCAGTCCCATCCTGACAGAGAGTACAAGTTTATAATGGTGTACCAAGATCATCTCACTAAGTTTGTAGTTCTCAGGGCTCTGAAATCAAAGAGAGCGGAAGAAGTAGCCTACAAGCTCGTCGACATATTTACGTTGCTTGGTGCTCCAACGATTCTACAGTCCGATAACGGCAGGGAATTTGCAAACAATGTGGTAAGCAGCCTAAAGGAGTATTGGCCCACCTTGAAGATCGTCCATGGTAAGCCGCGCCACTCACAAAGTCAGGGGAGCGTCAAAAGAGCTAATCAGGACATTGAAAATATGCTGTGTGCTTGGATGCAAGATGAAAAAACTAGCTGCTGGAGTGAGGGATTGCGGTTCGTCCAATTTATGAAGAACAGAGCTTTTCATTCTGGGATTAAGAGGTCACCATACGAAGCTCTGTTTGACTGCAAAGCTAGAGTAGGTCTCTCGACGTCGTCCCTGCCTGACGACGTTTTACAAGACGTAGAGACTGAGGAAGAGCTCGAAAAAATAATAGAGAGCGTACAAACAACACAACAGCAGGAAGAAAGACGAGATGAATCAATGCAAGATGCGCAGCTCCCTGCAGAAGACATAGCTGAGAATGCAATCCATGATGGAGGAAACCAAAACAGTGATGAAGCCATGGTTATCGAAGAGCCTTCCATTTCCGTGGTTACCGAAAATCCTTCTTCTTCCGCTATCTGTTGCGTCTGCTTAAAAGAAACCAGCGGTGCTCATACATGTCGAAAGTGTGGCCGAAACGTTCATGCCATCTGTGGACATTCTCCTAAAGACGATGACGGCGACGAAGTAGAAGGTTATGGGGTTAGCATTTTTTTAAATGTTTGCTTCAATATTGAGAAAGCTATCCAAAGTAAAATGGAATCGAAATCGAACCTTGAGATTCAGGCCAAAAAAATAAAAAGGGATTCTGACAAAAAAATTCCTCCTGTGCCTTTGGGTTCCACTGTGCGAGTTCCGATTCCCGACGTCGACAAAGGGCGGGGTGACTCACGCAATCTTTTGGCAGTTGTTATGAACGTGACGGAAGATGGCTTTTACCGACTTGGAACTGCACAGGGAATCTTGAAGCAACTATACGCCAGATCACAATTCACCGTATGTCCAAAGAACTTAATGAGAATTGAAGACGTTCCTGACCACGAAATACCTCTCCGATCTGCAGCTACTTCTCAGTCCACAGGAAGCGGCCAAGGATTCGTCAGGTGTATGTGCAAGATAAAATGCCAAAATATGAGGTGCCTTTGTGTGAAAAAGAAAATTAAGTGCAATTCAAAATGTCACTCTAGCCTTCCCTGCTGCAACAAGTAGGTCATGCCAGTTCTGCTTTGTGTTTCACCGGTAACAATATTCTGTTCGCATTCTTCTTTAAGTCGTGAAATGTATGTACAAGATCAAAGTGCCAAAATAGAAGGTGTTTTTGTGCTGCAACAAGTAGGTCATGCCAGTTCTGCTTTGTGTTTTACCGGTAACAATATTCTGTTCGCATTCTGTAGGCCATGCCAGTTCTGCTTTGTGTTTCACCGGTAACAATATTCTGTTTGCATTCTTCTTTAAGTCGTGAAATGTATGTACAAGATCAAAGTGCCAAAATAGAAGGTGTTTTTGTGCTGCAACAAGTAGGTCATGCCAGTTCTGCTTTGTGTTTTACCGGTAACAATATTCTGTTCGCATTCTTCTTTAAGTCATGAAATGTATGTACAAGGTCAAAGTGCCAAAATATAAGGTGTTTTTGTGTGAAGAATAAAAGTGAATACAATTCCACGTGTTACTCCGGCCTTCCTTAGTGTAACAAGTACTTCAATCTCAGTTCTGCTTTCATTGTTTTCCAGTAAGAATATCCTGTGCTTTATTTCGTAGTTTTGTTCTTTCAGCTTCAAATGCGTATTAATTAATAAAGGCTTCTCATCTTGTGCCCTTTTAACACTTTGCGTAAATGGTACTGGTCATTCTGTATAATGCCTAGGAATTGTATAGAATGCCTAGGAAAAGTATGTAACATTTTCACCAAATACTTATATTTCCTAGTTTGCCTCTAAACTATCAGGCATTCTATACATTACCTAGGCATTCTATACAATACCGGGATTTCACACTTTGCCGAATGCCTAGGAATCTCATCTTGTGGCCTTTTAACACTTTGCGTAAATGGTACTGGTCATTCTGTATAATGCCTAGGAATTGTATAGAATGCCTGGGAAAAGTATGTAACATTTTCACAAAAAACTTATATTTCATAGTTTGCCGAAAACCATCAGGCATTCTATACATTACCTAGGCATTCTATACAATACCGGGATTTCACACTTTGACTGTAACATATACACATAATCTATTCATGTACCTACTGTTCTCTTTCTGTAAATTTTAAAACTAAAATAAATAAAAGAAAAGAAATAAAGAAATAAAAGAGGAAGCACAAAAATATCGATGACAAAAATATCAGGGAAAAATATCTAAAATTCAACAATATCACAAACAAAAATAAAGGAAAAGAAATATTGCATACACATTAAAACTAACAAAACATAACAACAATCAGGCAAACCGAAATATTGAACACCAGCAAATCAAAATAATTCGAAATTAAACAAGTTAGATTAAATTCATACAAATTAAATTAATCTAAATTAATTAAATAACTAAAGCACTAATGACCATTTAACATAAATAGTGCAAAAAAATAAAACTAGTGTGCAACCAACCAATCAAAGTAAACTTAAAAAACGTTAACAAATAGAATTACTTTTTCAATTAGCAAACAGTATAAAAAGACCATGAAAATGAACAACAAAATACTTCCTAAAAAGGAAATACAGTAGGACATTGTTACTCTGCCAGATTGGAAAGCTACAAAAGAAGACTGCAACTCTCAACGAAACACTACATACTACAAGCAAAGTAAGTTTGACAATCAATGAAAGCTAACAAAATTTAAATTAAAAAATAACAAAAAGTTCTTAAACATGATAAACAATTAAAACTATGCTAAGTATTACATTTTCTGAATGACAAGTAAGTATAGTAACCAAAGAACAAAACTAATATTAAAGTAAAAATAATTATTTTACACATTTAAACAATAAAATAAAACAAACAAACCGCCAGCTAAATTTTAGATTACAAAATAAACCAACACAACTAAGAGATACTGTGGCAGGGCTATTACTAACAATGACATAATTGAAAGTGTTAGAGAACATAACCTCCCTAATATTACTGAAATAGACCGCCGAAATTTTTTACAAGGACATTACGAGCTATCAAGAGCGAACAGGAATGATACCTGAAATATATTATACTAAACATTCCTGTACAAGCAACAGGTCCACTCCCTGTTATACCAACCTACTTTTCAGAACATATGATACAACCAGTGAAATGCCAGTAGGACTTTAAAAATATGAAGATTTAAGCATACACCAACACATAGGAATCACACAGAAATCAAAACCTTTTTACTATATGACATCCAAAAAAGCAATAAAAATTACCATTAATGCTTCTGACAACAATTTACTAACCGTAACGCAATGTAACACATAGATGAAGGTACAAAAATGGGTTATGTATAAATATATATTAAAATACTGATACAAATATCTAGCCAATTTTTTCAGTACCAAAAATATATAACTACATATAATAATGTATGTACCTTGCAACTAAATTATATGTGTAATTGCAATTATTCTTAAGTAAAATAACAGTTATTTTCTTGAAAATAAAAAATATTTTTAAAAACGTATTGTAATTATTAAAATAATACTGCACAATAAAAATGATGAGTTAAAAGAGATGATTAATGAGTGTATATATAACACTTCAACTAATCATAGTGAAAAAAGTATTAGACTTTGGCGGGGTCCAATTTACTTTTACCACTCCAACCCTAACCACATTGGGGTAAGTGTAGGACTTTGAAGGGATCAGATTTACTATTCCCACCCCAAACTTTTAACTTACATTAGGACAAGTGTAGAACTTTGATGGGTTCAAACTTACTATTCCATTCCCTAACTTAAGCACAATGGGGAAAGTGTTAGACCTTGGGGGGAGAGGGAGCTCCGATTTACTATTCCTACAACAAATGTAACCGCAATGGGGAAACTGTTGGACTTTAGGCGGAGTTTAGATTTTCTATTTACGCTCCAAACGTAACCACATCAGGGAACATGATGGACTTTGGGAAGTTCAGATTTCCTATCCCCACTTTGAGGTGTAGTGAAATGTAATATTCCCACCCCATACCAATAGAGGAGCAGAAAAAATTTTATACTTTGACATTAATTAATTAATACCACAAGTTTATAGCACTACACACAAAAATTACATTTTAACTATCTCAAAAATAACACAAAATAAAAAAGTATACTGAGATAACAACCAAAAAAATCAAAGAACATGCATTTAAAACTCCAATGTAGAAATATGCAAAAGCACTTTAATTTTAAACCTATAAATGTTTGAAAATTAATTAAAGTCAATTATTTAAATGAATATCAAAAGCAGATTAAATTGTCAAAGAACAAGAACTGGTGATCAAATAATAAACCAAAAAATTAGGTATTTGAAATGTTAAATTTTTTTCTTCAATATTACATCTAAAATTTAAATAAAATGTTAAAATGGCATACACCATGTTTAATTTTACGTATTTAAATAGCAAACAAATAAGAAATAATATTATTTAAGTTCATACAACAATTATTATAAAAATATTTTAGAAAGTAATTTAACACAAAAACAATTTGAAACATATAAAACTTTAAAAATGTAAAATGTTTCATTACTCCAGACCCTATTTTCCTTTAACCCCCAACATCCTGCTCCTAAAATTTTTAAATACAAAATACAAACAATTTAAAAACAAATACAGTGTATTGAAAATTACAAAACATACACTTATAAAAACAATATTGCTTACAATAATATGACACAACAATATTTTTAACTATGATAAAGAAAATCTTTTTTAAATAATAATATATCAGGCAATAATTTGAGCTGCAATATTTATGGCTTAACAATATGCAAGACATGATATTTGTGTCTCACAACATTTTGTCATGATACTTTGGTTGGAACACCGATTTTACAGGTACCATCAACCTCTAAATGTAACACCACCAATATATGAATGATAAGTACATCCATGCACTTACTATCTCTTACATTCTCTGCAACAAACGTGCTTATGTAATGTTGAACCCCTACATAATATGTCAATCATGCCTCCATCCTAACTCATTGTGCCCAGTATTTCTCGATAATGGCCTATCTGCAACCAAAATGCTTTCAATTATACACCAGGAGGGCTCCCAAGAAGTCAATAAAAATCAAAGCACTACTGTGGCCTGATCAGGACCAGAAAGTGCTACATAAACTATACATAAGCAGTACCTACTTACTCAAAAATAAACAAAGCAGTGCAGACCTCACAAGGGGTATGGAAACACTATATAGATACCAATACTATCCAGTCTCTTGCCAATCATAGTCAGTTTCATAAACATACTGCCACCTCAAAACACACAGCCAAACATACCTGTCATGTATCACAAGCAACAACTAAAGATAACATAGCTGATGTGGTGAATACAATCAATACCTTTACATAAACATTGCTCCAGCAGCTTTGGTTGATAATAAAAAGTCAGAAATGTGTGCAGGAATCATTAAAGAATTCTACTGTGTTTGAATAAAGCCTGCCTCCTCTGTAAAAATAGATTTTTTTATTTCTTGTTTACATAGAACCCCATCCTAAAGAAAACAACACATTTAGATGATGCAACTACCGAATCAATAATTCAGTTGAAGTGCACTACACCGTGGAAGAATCCGTTTTCAACATAACAGCAGCTGTTCCTGGCACAGGAGAGCCACTGTCACTGGAGCTAAAATAGAGGAAAAATGTAAAGGATGCATAGATGGCACTGGAGAATTGGCAGGTGTTGCATGTGTCTACAAGTGGATTTGAAGTAGGTACCTAGAAATTGTATACTGATGTCTGCAGCAGAGGTGTTAGACCTCTTGACTGTCTTGTTGTCAGAAGCTGACTCTTTATATCATATATCAAAATGAGGTATAAGAGTCCACTATCACCTGCACATGTCCCCTCAGAAGACACATGGAGTGTAACGTTTGAGCAGCTGTTACCACCTTAGTGCAGCAGCACATGTGTGTCACAAAAGGCTTTCTGGATTTGTTGGCCTTGTGTCATTAGCAAGAAGTGACTAGGCTGATCATCTGTGGCAGTGACAGAGAAAAAACACCCAGAAAGTTTTACATCATAAAAATGGTGAAGCAAAATGTGCCGAGGCCTCGCTGAGCGAAATTTTAAAAAGTATGTCCCTTCAGTGGCTAGGTAGATGAAGTTATTATTTGTAGATAATTTCTCTTCCAGAATCAACATGGGTAATATTTTGCCTTTTGTGCATCCACTCGAGGAATTACAGCTTGCTTTAGGCTTTTGAGGGTGACCCACTATATGCCACAGCAGCGCAGTTAAGGATCTTCACTGCTAGGCACACTACCACCCATTATATTTAGAGATTTACTCTTTGCTGTTGTAGACCTCTATGGCTTCAGAGAGTCACAGCTATTTCTCTGAAGGGATTCAAAGTTTGCTGAGCAGTTGCCATGTTACATGCCTCCACTCAGCAAAGTTTTTTTTTTTTACGAAAACAAAACTCACAAAGTCAAAGTTTGTTTTTGAAAAACAAAAATAATGCTGACAACTGGGAAGAGAAAGAGATGGGAGTAATTTTGCTTTTTTTCTCTTCTGAACCATCAGGCTCTTCCTGAGGGTCTCAAAAACAACAAGCATTTGCAATGCAATAGGTCTCGCATTATTAAAAGTTTGAGTTTTTGGCGCGGCAAATAATAATGCAACACTAATAGTTCGAATTTTTAGTAATGGAGACCTATAGAGTGTAGTGTGGTACAGTGATGTGGTGTAGTATGGAATAGAGTAAATTAATATAGAGTGTAGTGGAGTGGAGTAGTTTAGCATGGAGTGGTGTTTAGTTGAGTAAAGTGGAGTAAAGTTTATAGAGTGGAGTGGAGTGAAGTAGTGTAGTGTTTGGTGGTGCAGAGTTTAGCAAAGTGGCGTGTATTGCAGTAGAGTGGCAGAGCGTTGTATAGATTGTTGTTGAGTAGAGTGTTATAGGGTAGGGTGTTGGAGCATTGAGTGGCATAGAGTATGCAAAAATAGCCGCATGTATTAAAGTACAAGGGACCTGATATAGACAGGCAGGGAGGGAGTGTGGGAGTAGAAGGTGTAATATAATAAGGCGCTTTGAAAAATCGGCGTGTGTAACAGTAAAAAAAGTAGTAAACGGCATGTGTGTAGGCAAATAATAATGCAAAAGCGCAACATATAATAAAAGCAAACGAGGCCTGATGGAGACAGAAAACATGTATTGCGCAAGACAAAAAGTAAATAACAGCGGTATGTGTGGTAATGCGGTTATAATTATACGGGCAATTATAAAAAATAGTGGCAAAGGGAATGTGTATGAGTATATAAGATATATATATATAAGATAGCAAAACGCTATCCTATAATAAAAAACAAACAATACGCTTTTGCAAGAGGAAAACAAATATTAAAGGACACCTATATGGGCATCTAATAATGCAAATGCGAGGGTGTATAAAAAAAAAACAGCTGAAGCCTGATGGACACAGGGAGGTAGGAGCGTGCGAAGCAAAAAGTAAATAGCAACGGCATGGAATGAAAGTAGAAGGGCAAGTGTACAGCTATATAATAGTGCACAAGGGTTGGCAGGCAGCCAGCGAGTGTGATACGGACCAAATTAGCATGCTTACAGTAGAAGAAGTATCACAGAATAAGTGTATTGCTGAACAATAACACATAAGGAGCGGCAGGGAGCCAGCGAGCGAGCAAGCAGGACTTATCACAGGATGCGTGCACATCTCCTGTTCTCTGAGTGGCAAATAATGATGCAAAAGCATAACATATAATAAAAGCAAACAAGGCCTGATGGAGACAGAAAACATGTATTGCGCAAGACAAAAAGTAAATAACAGCGGCGTGCGATGAAAGCAAAAGGGACGTATAGAGACAGGGAAGGAGGAAACGAGAGAGTAGCAGTTTGGTGATAGTAAGGCGTTATCGTGTGGAAATGGGACGGTGTATAATTAAAAAAACTACATAGGGGCCTGATGGTATGAGGGAAAGAAGGAGCGCGCAATGTAGTTAAAGCAGAACGGGCCTTAAAAAGAGGGAGGAAGGGAGCAAGCAAGAGGAGTTGTGCTATGGTACAGCTATTGTGTGGTAATGCGGTTATAACTATATGGCAAAAAGTAAATAGCAACGGCATGGAATGATAGTAGAAGGGCAAGTGTACAGCTATCTAATAGTGCACAGGGGTGGCAGGCAGCCAGCGAGTGTAAGTACGGACCAAATTAGCATGCATACAGTAAAAAAAGCAAGCGAGCGAGCAGGACGTATCACAACACGCGTACACATCTCCTGTCGTCTTAGTTATGGTAACGCCACTGTACACATGCGAGCAAGCAAGAAGGAGGCGTGTTAATGTGCCACGAGCCGTACGCGTGCACATCTCCTCCTCTGAGTTATGCTAACACCGCTGTACGCGTGTGAGCAAGCTAGAAGGAGACGTGTTAACATGCTGCGAGCCGTACGCGTGCACATCTCCTGTCCTCCGAGTTCTGCTGACGACGCCATACGCGTGCACGAGTGCTGTCCTTTCTACATGTGCACATATCTTGTTTCTCCTTCCGCAACGATGTCGACAACAATAGTTCTCGCCATGGTGAGCAGCGCATGCGCTGCGTCGCTAGGCGAGATCTAAAAAAGGATATAAGAACATCTGCTTTAAATAGGGCAGATCGTCTGACACTGATGGCTCCAAGATTGTTGGGGTTTGGGTGTAAGGTTTCCACTGGCAGAGTCAGCGGGGGCATCATCAGTGGGTACATGAGGATCTGCCTAATTCTTAATAGAGCAGGCAGACCGTCAGTTTGGTGGACAGGGTGCTCCACCATCTTTGCCACGCAAACTCTAAATTAGTGGTTGTGATAACGGCATACACTGCCAAGTAATTGTTTCTTTTATGACTTTAGGGAGTGAAATCAATAGGAACAGGGACATTCAAAACAATTTGTCACCTCAAAAGCCACCCCAAGGAAGATCCTCTAAAATACTTCTGCAGCAAATTAAAAGCCTACATGCATGAGGCTACACCAAAGAAACTTTACCGCACATTCCCAGAAACACAGCACCACCCAAAAAATGACCGCTGGTTTGCAGTTTCAGGATCATGTTTGTGAAGCACCCTTCAATATTAACATTGATCTGGAAGAAACCACCTGCCCTAGAGAAGGAAGCTGAAAAAACACCTGTTCTAAATGGAGTTATAGTTTTTCCTCAGTCAAGAAACACCTGCCATTGATTTATATACAGTATGGCACAATACAAAGTGCTTCATGTTTTCATTCATTGATTTATTAAACAGGCACTATAGATGTTCTCAATCACCATACTGTTCTGAAGACACTAATTGGTCTGTCATTTTCGTGGTTTATGGCCTATTTCTCACTCTAATACAATGCCATGAATATACTATGAATAACTGTCTGTATCTCAGATATCAGATTGGTTTAGTATAGAGCTGTATTTAAATAAATACATGTAACTGGACACATTGGAACTGTGTGGCAGAGTACCAAGAGCCTACTGTCCAGGCCATACCTTTGCATCAATATGCACATCTGCAAACATTTTGCATTTTGAAAATATGAATAGGCTCATAAAAGAACAAGCACTGGCAATGCCAATAGGTCTCGCTCATAAATGAAAGCACCTTTTGTGTCAATGATGGTTTTAGGTACTCAATAAGTAATCGTGCATGCACTCTGTGCCTCACCTTTGCACTCATGGATCCAGTCATCCATCAAGAGAGCCAATGACTAATGAGGACTGACCCACTACCCCACACAGTGTGCTGCCATGGGTGGAAGCAGAGTGTAAATGACATTCAGAAAGACCAATGGCAGTACAGAACTGACACAAAGGCCCCTATATATCTATCTGGTTATATATTTATATATATGGATGTATGCATTTATTTAATGATTATTTTATTACAAGACCCTGGCAGATAACAAAGAGATCCTGGCAAGAGTTATTACAGTGCAAATCTTCACCCCAGGGTTTGACAGAGGGGTATCCTAAACCTAAATTCTCCCCTACAATGGTAATCTATGACATTTCTTGTTGCAAAGTACCTTTCTGTAGGCATTAATACAGAGAAATAAAGCTCTACCCTTAAACCCTATTGACTTTAACATATGCTTTTCGCAATCAAAATATCAGGCCTACTACATTTATCATAACTTTTCACAATAAATAGATCAGACTTTTGGCTTCAGAAATATTTTTTCCTAGTGAAGTAATCAAGCCTCTGCTATTATCATTAGCTTGTCACCATAACCAACTGAGGCCTCCTGTACTGAGTTTAAGCTTTCCCGCAACTCGACCATCAAGCATACAGCCATAGAAATTACACAGTACACAAAATAGCAGTTGGCAAGTAATTGTTTCTTTTATGACTTTAGGGAGTGAAATCAATAGGAACAGGGACATTCAAAACAATTTGTCACCTCAAAAGCCACCCAAGGAAGATCCTCTAAAATACTTCTGCAGCAAATTAAAAGCCTACATGCATGAGGCTACACCAAAGAAACTTTACCGCACATTCCCAGAAACACAGCACCACCCAAAAAATGACCGCTGGTTTGCAGTTTCAGGATCATGTTTGTGAAGCACCCTTCAAAATTAACATTGATCTGGAAGAAACCACCTGCCCTAGAGAAGGACGCTGAAAAAAGACCTGTTCTAAATGGAGTTATAGTTTTTCCTCAGTCAAGAAACGCCTGGCATTGATTTATATACAGTATGGCACAATACAAAGTGCTTCATGTTTTCATTCATTGATTTTTTAAACAGGCACTATAGATGTTCTCAATCACCATACTGTTCTGAAGACACTAATTGGTCTGTCATTTTCGTGGTTTATGGCCTATTTCTCACTCTAATACAATGCCATGACTATACTATGAACAACTGTCTGTATCTCAGATATCAGATTGGTTTAGTAGAGAGCTGTATTTAAATAAATACATGTAACTGGACACATTGGAACTGTGTGGCAGAGTACCAAGAGCCTACTGTCCAGGCCATACCTTTGCATCAATATGCACATCTGTAAACATTTTGCATTTTGAAAATATGAATAGGCTCATAAAAGAACAAGCACTGGCAATGCCAATAGGTCTGCCTCATAAATGAAAGCACCTTTTGTGTCAATTATGGTTTTAGGTACTCAATAAGTAATCGTGCATGCACTCTGTGCCTCACCTTTGCACTCATGGATCCAGTCATCCATCAAGAGAGCCAGTGAGTAATGAGGACTGACCCACTACCCCACACAGTGTGCTGCCATGGGCGGAAGCAGAGTGTAAATGACATTCAGAAAGACCAATGGCAGTACAGAACTGACACAAAGGCCCCGAAATATATCAATCTGGTTATATATTTATATATATGGATGTATGCATTTATTTAATGATTATTTTATTACAAGACCCTGGCAGATAACAAAGAGATCCTGGCAAGAGTTATTACAGTGCAAATCTTCACCCCAGGGTTTGTCAGAGGGGTATCCTAAGCCTAAATTCTCCCCTACAATGGTAATCTGTGACATTTCTTGTAGCAAAGTACCTTTCTGTAGGCATTAATATAGAGAAATAAAACTCTACCCTTAAAACACTATTGACTTTAACATATGCTTTTTGCAATCAAAATATCAGGCCTACTACATTTATCATAACTTTTCACAATAAATAGATCAGACTTTTGGCTTCAGAAATATTTTTTCCTAGTGAAGTAATCAAGCCTCTGCTATTATCATTAGCTTGTCACCATAACCAACTGAGGCCTCCTGTACTGAGTTTAAGCTTTCCCGCAAGTCAACCATCAAGCATACAGCCATAGAAATTAAACAGTACACAAAATAGCAGTTGGCAAAACAAAATACAATCTCTCCTAAGAGGGCCCAACCAGGACTCTGACAGTGCAAATCTTCTATACCCATTGTTCATCAGAGGGGGTAAAAAGCAAGGAAACCCTTCCCTTCTAGATAAGTAATCTGACAGAACTTTTTTTCAGCGAATTTATAAGGCCTCTAGCCTTTACCAATGAGTGACTCTCTATACAATGCAGGCTTATTCAAGTGTGCATAAGCTGAGAACCATTTAGCATGCAGTTAATACAAATATGTACACAATTACAGTTGGTGAAACAATAAACAGCATCTCTCAAAAGGGGCTGACAAGAATCATCACAGCGAAGTTCTACTCACAGGGTTTGTCAGAGTGTGTGTGTGTCCAACAACAAAATACTTTCCTACTATGGTAATCTGTGAGATTACATGTTACCACATATCTTTCTACGCCCTGTAACATAATATGATAACAATTCACTGTCAGAGGCCTATTGGATTAACCAAATGCTTTTCACAATAAACAAGCAGTGCCTAATGCCTTTATAATATCTTTTCATCAATAATCAGGCCACGCTTGTGGCATCTGGTATAACATTTAACTGCACACCAATCAAGTCTATAGCTATTATCATTATCCTATCACCATAACCAACTCAGACCTACTGCACTGAGCGTAAGCTCTCCTTCAAGAAAGCCATAAGGCACACAGTCATAAAATTACAAATGTATATAAAATGAATGTTGGCAAAGCAAAATACTAGCTCTCCTAAAAGGTTGTTGCAAGTATTCTCCCTGTGTAAATCTTCTATGACCGTGGTTTGTCAGCAAGGGTAACCAAAACCAAAAACCTTGCATACTAAGGTAATCTTTGAGATTCCATGTAGCAAAGAAAACCATCTACAGCCTCTAGTTCAGGGTAAGAAACATTCACTCTTAAAGGCCTATTGACTTCAACATACGCTTTTCACAATCAGTATGAGTTGTCTACTGACTTAACTTAACATTTCATAATAAACTTTCAGATCCATAGCTTTTACCATTGGCTTGTAATCAAAACCAACTCAGACCCACTGTACCGGGCGTAAGCTTTTCACAAGACAGCCATCCGACATACAGTCATGAAAGTACAAAGATATAAAATTACAGTTGGAAAAATAAAATTCAGTCTCTCCTAAAACAGCCTAACAAGGTTGATTGTAGTACATATCTTCTATCCCATGGTTTGTTTGGGTACAACCCCAACACCAATATGCTTGACCAGTAAGGTAAGCTGTGAAATTACTTGTGACTAAATACCTGCCTACCGGCTTTAGCGCAGTGTAATAACAATCAATCTTTAAAAGCCTATTGTCTTTAACTCATGCTTTTAACTATAGGTATGTCCGGCCTACTGACTTTGTCATAATATTTTATAATACATTATTCAGATCCATGAAATCTTACATGACTTTTCCCATTAAACTGATTACGTTTTTGCCCTTTTGCATTGGTCTTACACCTTACCCAAGACCAGCCTATTCAAGTGCACATAAACTGCCAACCATCATGTTTACAGTTATAAAATTAAAAACATGTAGAAAAATACAGGTTGTAAAACAATATACAGCCTCTCTCAACAGGGCCTAACACGAATCACCACAGTGAAAACGCTGATCTGTCAGAGTGGGTGGCCACAACTAAAACCCTTGACTACTATGGTAATCTATGAGACTCCATGTAACAAAATACCTGTTGATAGCCTGTAACATGTGATAACCAATGTTAAATGCTTACTATCTTTAACAGATACTTTTCATAATTAATAAGCTAGATCAACTGCCTTTGTCATTACGTTTCATATAAGCAGCCCAGACCAACGTCATGAGACATAGAATGTCTCAGTGCTTCATTCGGGCCTATAGCTTGTCACCATAACCAACTCAGGCCTACAGGAGCATAAGCTTTTCCACAAAGCGCAAATCATTATTATTAGGATTAGAAAAGTCTACAAAACTATAGTTGGCTAAGCAAAATACCATCTCTTCTAAGTGGGTCTAAAAGGATTACCACTAAGCAAACCATCTATATCCATGTTTTTTGTCACATGAGGTAAAGAACACCAAAGCCACTGCTTACCACAGTCATCTGTGAGATTCTATATAACAAAATACTTATCTGTAGACTTTAATACAGAGAAATAAGAATCCACACTATGCCTATTGAATTCAATACAAGCTTTTCCCAATAAATACATCAGGCACAGTGCCTTTATCATAACATTTCATAATAAAGAGATCTGGCCTACAGCCGTGATCATTGGCTTGCCACCAAAACCAGCACAGTCTTGTTATATGGAGTATAAACTTCGGCACAAGCCAAAAGTGCAATACAAGAAGTATTTTTAGTGGAAGCACACAAATTTTGCCCAATCAAATCCTGTGCTAAAGAGAATGAGTGGGTGAAGTCTAGGCCCCTCTCCCAATAGTACTCCGAAAGCTCATTTTTGTTAATCACATATGGTCAGGAGAATATTGCACTATCACGCCAGACCAAAAGATCAATATATATTAGTGTAGCGCTGGGTATGCCATACTGCTCTCAAACACAAAACTGGATTCTGAAGTCTAAAGTTAATGATGGAAGGGAATGGTGCTGGGCCTGCAATGGATTTCTCATCTCTGCACTCCCCCCATATGTGCTGCTGCCAGAGAAAAAGAAAAAACATAAGTTATCTAGTTACATAAGATACTTTACCAGTGTTACAATGTCATGTGTGCCCCTGAAAGTTCAACCTCAGACTTTGGCAGCTGGGTAAATAAACAAAATAATCACAGCAGCCTAGATGGGAAGCACTTTTTTTCTGTGGAAGTACACAACTTCTGCCCAATCAAAACGTGCTCTTCAGCCTACCAGCATGTGGGAGGAGCCACAGCCCCTATCTGTAATACACCTAAAGCTCTTTTTTGGGTTAATCACATTACGTCTGGCTGTCAATCCAGACCTAAAAAGTAATTCATTAGTGTGCGCTGCCTCATAAGAAAAAGCTCTACGCTTGAGGGCACGGCCGGGCGACATTGGAGGCATCAGCTCATTTTTCATTATTCCTTTGAGGATATAGAGTACAGAGGATTGATTACAGAAAGGTCATTTCCCTGAATAAGACTTTCCCATACAATAAACTCCGAGACTATGACACAAGATGGCCTCCGGGCTAAGCGGGAAAAGTGACTACTATGGAGGGCTAACATCTTACTCCGCCAGACCCATTCGATTTTGTTGCAAAATGGCGGACCTGTCGCGAAATGAATCCTCCCAAATTTCCCTATGGGCCATTTTTTTCCTCCTAACTCGGCGGAATGTCACCATAGATCACTTGAGAGTAAGCCGGGATCAACACATTGTTAACTGTTTGATCTCTGGAGTCAAAATTAATGATAGGTGTTGTGGGCACAGGAAAAAATGAATGTTAAAAGCCTATTTAAGCTAACGAAAGACATCCCCGAGAACATCGGGGTTGAATTGAAGGTGATTTCCTGCAGTGCAGCTGTTATTAGTTTGTAAATCTGCGGGTGGCAGTCACCAGTAATCGTAAACAGATTGGACGGAAAAGAAACACTAGCTTTAAATAGACAACGTGACCTAAGTTCTGGTCCGGAGAGCGTGCATGACATGAGCTGAGATACTTAAGAGCCGTTTTCGAATCGGCGGGAGTGGGTGCCCACCTTAAACGTGCTGGTCATTAGCAGAGGGCTGTACCCTCCTTAACCGTTAGCAACTGCCTAGTGCCTCGCCGAAACCATTAGCAGCGGATCTTTGGCCTTCGCTCGAAGTTTATTGCGTTCAAAACATAAATATGTGATGTCATTAAAAATAACATGCCTCTTCAGTAAATAGACGACAGATGCTGTCGATAAACTGTCGTTTTTGTGCCTACTAGCACAGGACAGGCCATGTCCTGCTGGAAGAGGAGTTGTTCTGGATTTGCACGAAGGGGCTAGGGTGCCATTTCGGTCACTACGCACCTCCCCTTTAAGGAGAAAGGGTAAAAGGGCCTGTTCCTTCCCTCGAAAAGACTTGCCACTCTCTCTTACAAGGGCGCACTTTGAATGCGCTCTGCGGGCTCAGTCAATGGAAACGGAAGTTCCACTGTGAGCGAGGATGAGATGCTCACTAGGGTGAAAAAAAATAAAATCTTTCTGATTTACTGAGGAAAACAAGATAGTGGCATGCACGCTCTCCTGCCCCAACATTTCCCCTCTGGACTGGGCAGCAATTTGGTTCAAGCAAAGTTGCTATCAGCACTTATCGATCTGAAGAAAAAAAACATCCCTGGCTCTGTGGGCCATTTGGGCAGGAAGCTTTAAGGGCTCCAGACACAGTCTACAGAGATAGGAAGTCCGCAAACCAAGAAAAGGTGGCAGAGTGTGGCCGCAGACCACCTGAGGATTTGTACCATTGAAAGCTTTCCCCAGCAGTGAGGTATATAATGATGTCACCAGGGTCCCAGTGCAAGCCAAGATCATGCCCCCATGGGAAGCCTTAGTCCAGTTGGCTTGTAGAGGACCCTCTCAACTGTGGGCCTCTGTGCCACTCCACATGCATATTAACCACATCTACGACCCCTGTTCCTACTGCTTGTATTAGTGTGTGAGTCATTGGATGCAGAAAGGTGTACTGCTTTTCTGGCTCCCACTTGTTCGTGAACCTCTGGGCCTGCACTGAACAGTTACACATGTTCACTTTCGTTTTTTTCTTTGATCACCAGAACATTATACTATGCGCAGAAGCTTCCTGAACGTATTGCATAACAATGTATAACTGGAAGCTGTTACACAAAAGCGCCAATCCAAACCCAACATACGTTTCAGAAAGAGAATGGATCAGTCCTGCTCCGACCACTTGCGCTCCTCATTTTTACTCTCATCACCCAATCAGCACACCCCACTTGCCCACTGCCTACCCTTGAGTGCCTATGATAAGCCCCAGGCTCACCATTCATTACCCTGTTGTGAATCTTGTCCTCAATGGACTCAGTGACTCGCCTTGCAGGGCCTGGATGAAGTTCTGCAGGTACTACCCTCTGCATGACGGATCTCTTCACCATGCTTATTGGGTGCTTGGTTAAGACCAGGGATGCAGGTCACCCACCCTGCCCTGCTCCAGCTGAGCCATGGAGCCCGTCCAGCCTGAAGCCGAGCATGGAGGAGGGTGAACAGGGCATGGCTCGAGTCTGTCTGGGGCTGAAGACCAGATCTAGCTCGGCTTTTTGACCCATGGGACTTGGCATCCGACAGAGAGCGAGCCAAGCATGCCAGTCACTGACTCCTTCCCTACTTAAACTAGTTTTTGAAAGACAAAAACTACTTTTCGCATTCCTGCTTCAACTTTTACATATAATACGTCACTCAATGCAGTGAAATAACCTAATGTCCTAAACAGAAACAGAAACGTTTATTCAAAGGGTCCTTTTCATATTTTAAATGACGTTTATTACATAATCAGCAAAGCTACATTTATTTTTCTAATAGATTACTTCATACTCCTTGTTGGACTTGGCCCTTTTTGCAGGGTCATCCCTGAAATATTTGCCTTCCGCCTGTATTTTTTCTGACCTATTGTTGGCTGTTCAATGACTCTGGGCTCTTTACCACTGCTGATCAGTGCTAAAGTGCATATGCTCTCCCTACTGTAAAATGTATATGTTGGTTGGATTCCATGATTGGCTTATTTGGTTTACTGTCAGACCCCAGTAAAGTGCACCAGGAGTGCCCAGGGCTTGTAAATACAAATGCTGCTGGTGGGCTTGCAGCACTGGTTGTGCCACCCACAGAAGCGGCCTAGTAAAATGTGTCTAAGGTCTGCCATTGCAGAACCTGCGTGCAGTCTGGTACTGTCATGCTGACTGGGCAAGTGCACCCACTTCCCAGTCCCTAAACCTTCCCTTAACTTCATATTAGTCACCCCTATGGTATGCCTAAGGGCAGGGTGCATTGTAAGCATAAGGTAGGACAAGCCCTGATGTGTGTGGCATGTCCTAATAGTGAATTACAGCCATTTTCGTTTTTCACTATTGCAAGGCTACCTGTTCCCATAGGCCAGAATGGGATGTTAGAATTGTTACATCCTATGATCCTAACAAACCCAGGGAACATGGTAGAAATTCGAGTTTTGTATGCCTGAACTCAGAATAATAAAATACATCTTTTAGTAAAGTTTATTTTAATATTCTGTGTTTGCAAATACCACTTTTAGAAAGTTGGTATTTGCTTGCCTAACCATTTCAGCCCGCCTCTGCTATGATGTGGATCTGCCTGTCTGGTTTGTGTGAGTGACGGGGCTGGGGAAACCCAGAGGGGCAGGGCTAGGTAGCCTGGTGGTGAATAGAGAGATTGACATCCAGATGATTGGGAGGAGTGCACCTGGACTCTGAATAGGGCTGTGCTCTGCCACCACAATACTGGCTCCACCTCCTGTGGAGCGGCTGATGTCTCTGCCCTGTACTCTGAATGGAAAGTCAGAGTCATGTCAACAAAGTGCTCAGGAATTGGTTTGAACTGGGCAAAGGCCCCTCTACCCCAGAGGAACAAAGGAATTAGGGGTATAAGTATTGGGACCCTGCTCCCAAGAAATTAGATCCTGCTTGACAAGAAGAACCTCTGCCTGAGGAGGAGGAACCGGGAAAGCTGTAAGGAGGAGTACTGTCCCTGACCTGGGGGATTGGCCTGCAGTGGTTGCCTTGCTGCTGAAGGAGAGGAGAAAGACTACAAAGACTTTATTTCAACTTGTGCTTCAAAAGATCTCCAAGGGCTTGGAATAGAGCTTGCCTCCTGCTGAAGTCTCAGGAACAACAGACTTCACCCCCCAGCTCCCCAAAGTTCTTTGGAAGGGACTGCTGCTGTTGTTGGGCCTTCTGAGGGACTGCGTGTCGCAAGGAGCTGGAAGCGCGACTCAAGAAGGAGAAGCGTGCCGCCGTCGGAGCTGCTGTCGTCGCATCTCGTAAAGTGTGTCGCCGCTGCAGCATCGCATCGAGCGGAAGCGTCTCGCATCATCCAAGACGTGTCTCGCAACGCCGAAGAAGCGTGTTGCCATCGCAGCCATCGTAGCTGATGCATCGCACCGCATCAAGAGAAGAGTCTTGCATTGAGGAAGAAGCGTGTCACCATCGCAGCCATCGTAGCTGTCGCATTGCACCGCATCAAGAAAAGCACCTCACATCCACGTAGAAGCGTGCCGCCGTCGGAGCTGCTGTCGTCGCATCGCGTAAAGGGGTGTCGCCGCTGCAAGATCGCATCGAGCGGAAGCGTCTCGCAAACGTCGGAGAAGAGTGCCGCTGCCAAGGCCGTTGTCGTCGCATCGCGTAAAGGGTTACGCCGCTGCAGCTGACGCATCGAGTCGAGTCTTCTCGCAACATCGGAGAAGCGTAACGCATCTGGAAGATCTCCACGTCTTTATTTGTTTGCACCAAAAACTTAATCGCATCAGCATCGTTGCAACACTTTCGTTGCCCTGCGTGTCGCATCTAAGGTACATTGACTTAAAGTGTCGCATTTAAGAACTTAAGAGAACTAAGCAAAACTTCTACCATCTAAAGTAACAGTATTGTGTATTTTTGTCGTTTAATGGTCTTGTGGTAACTCTATATAAAGAATCCTTATTTTTAATATAAAACCTGTGTGGTGTCCATTTGTAGTGTTGTCACTTGGTTACTGTATGTGTTCACAAATGCTTGACCTATAACGCTCTGAGATAAGCCTATTCTGCTCGCGCCAAGCTACCTAGAGGGTGAGCAGGGGTTATTTTAGGAGTGCAACCCCTTACCCTGACTGGAGGAAAGGTTCCCTGCTTGTCACAAGTACCTACCTGTGCCAACCAGAGAACCCGGATTCTAACACTCCTATATAAATTAATTTGCAAGTTGGGCACCTCTGTTTCAAACTTATGTTGATCTTGTATGAATGAAGAAGAGGCATAACTTCATTTGCTATTTTATATATGTGAATTCCTTCTGGAAATTAGTATGGTTAACATGTACTAACATATTCCATTTTAATACCCTATTGTCTTTTCACAATATAGTTTTAGGATCATTATCTCCTGCATATTGTGTCTCTCCATATAGCATTAAGTTGTTAGACATTTTTACTGCTATTAACTTTTATCAAATAACGTCGTGTTCGAAGGACTTTTTAAATTGTCTTTTCAAGCTTGGTGAAATCAGATATGCAATATCCATAGACTTGAAAACCTTTCTGATTTGAACATCAAATGTAAAATTAAACATGATTTATTATGGATACTACTAGCTACTTTTGTCACTAATAGTAAGGAATCTAATTAGATGTTCTAAATAGTGACATCCTTAATTTTCTTTTTCTGACTTTCTTTCTTTCTGCGGGCAGAGCAAGCAGGGGCACCATCATCAGAAATCTAGACAAATTAGAGGGGGCTGGGCTGGCCAATAGCTTGACTGGGTACACCGCCATGTTCGTGGCAGAGTGCCTGGTCCAAAAAACTAATAATGAGGCCCATAGTGTTTGGCAATACTGGAATCTATTACTTCAACCCAAATACTTGCAATGATTTATTCCTTCTACAATTGTAGACTACTTCAATAGAGCTTCCACTGCATCATCGGTCAAGATAAAGTTGCCATACCTGTTTCAAAATGGGATTGCACAAACATAATATAAACAGTACCAAAGACGAATCACCATCAGAATAACAGAAAACGGTACAGTAAGATATAGGTCAGGAGAAAAACCCAGGTGAACCAAGAGACAGACAGCAAAGTCCTTCTGCTGACTTCTTTCATGCAACAGACTTACAAATCCACAGTACAGAGGCATCTCCTACCTTCACAACACATCCTTGAAACACATTCTTCTTCACCGTCTCTAACTTCTAGCCAATGTAACTGAACAATACACAACAAACGCTAAGTCCCTCTCATTCATTACGCTGGCAACTCTGAAACCTATTGTTGCTTTCAAGATGAAAAACCAAAAATTCCCCTACCATTTCAGAAGGCTGGATGTCAGAAAATTGATAACAAAAATACTGTCTCACATAAATATTGTACCCTAAATATCCTTTGCAAAAATATCATCCCATTGGGTGTACTATTATTAACTCCAATGGGGTAGCAGATTTGTACATGATATTTTGGACTCAATCAATCAATTAGGGGCTTATAAAGCGTGGCTCCCCAGCCGTGAGGTTCTCAAAGCACTGGGGGGTAAGGGGGCTGCTGATCCCTCTGAGGGTTGAATCATTTTGAAAAGCCAGGTTTTGAGGTCCTTCTTGAATTGGGTCAGCGAAGTGGATTGCCTGAGGTGGAGAGGCAGGATGTTTCAGGTCTTGGCAGCGAGGTAGGAGAAGGATCTTCCTCCTGCTCTGCTCTTGTGGATCCTGGGACGGAAGCAAGGGCGAGCTGGGCAGAACGGAGTAGTCTGGAGGGCACGTGGAATACAAGGTGTGGTTCAGATATGCTGGTCCTTTGTCATGGAGAGCTTTTAGGCATGTGTGAGGATCTTGTAGGTGATTCTTTTGATGACTGGGAGCCAGTGAAGTTGTCCGAGGTGTTACTTGATGTGGCTGCGACAGGGGATGTCGAGGACCAGTCTGCATTACCTTAGTCGAGTCTGCTGTTGATAAGTGCATGAGTGACTATCTTTCTGGATTCTGTGGAGATCCATCTGAGTGTCTTTAGAAGCAGGCGGAGTGTGTGGAAGCAGGCTGAGGAGACTGCGTTGATTTGGCGGTTCATTGTGAACGAAGAGTCCAGTATTATGCAGAGGTTGCGTGTGTGGTCTGTCAGGGTGGGAGGGAATTCCAGGGCAGCTGGTCACCAAAAGTTGTCCCAGGCTAAAGGCGTGGGTCCCAGGATGAGTACTTCGGTCTTGTGCAAGTTGAGCTTGAGGCAGCTGTCATTCAACCAGGTAGCGACGGTCTTCATTCCGCTGTGGAAGTTGGTTCTGGCGGTTGCGGGTTCATTGCTGAGGGAGAGGATCAGCTAGGTGTCATCGGTGTAGGAGAAGATGTTGAATCAGTGGCTTCTGACGATGGCTGCGAAGGGGGCCATGTAGAAGTTGAAGAGGGCGGGGCTTAGGGAGGAGCCCTGGGGCACTCCACAGCTGATCTCTGTGGGTTCTGAGAGGAACGGGGTAGTCTGACTAGTTGGGTTGGCTGGTGAGGAAGGAGGGGATCCAGTCCAGTGCCTTGTTGCGGATTCCGGCATCTTTGAATCTCGTGATTAGGGTGCGTGGGAGATGGTGTCGAAGGCGGCCCAGAGGTCCAGTAGGATTAGGGCTGCGGTCTTGCCCCAGTCGAGGAGGGAGCGGATGTCGTCTGTGGTGGCGAGGAGTGCAGTCTCTGTGCTGTGATTGCTACGGAAGCCAGATTGGGAGGTGTCCAGGACGTGGTTTAATTCTAAGAACCCAGAGAGTTGGGCATTGATGGCCTTCTCGATGACCTTGGCTGGGAAAGGGAGGAGGGAGATGGGTCTAAAGTTCTTGAGGTCAGTGGGGTCTGAGGGTGGCTTCTTCAGCAGGGGGTTGGTCTCGGCCTGTTTCCCGGCATCGGTGAAGGTGGAGGTTTAGATGGAGCAGTTGATGGCGCTGAAGTGCTGGGGGGGCGATGGAGATGGCTGCTCTGTGGAAGATGTTGTACGGGCAGGGATCCGTCAGGTCTCTTGAGTGGATGCTCTTCATAGTCTTGAGTGTGTCCTCTGTTATGAGTGGGGTCCAGCGGAGCACGGACTAGATATTCTAGGACCACAGTTTACAGAAATAAAAACAAAAAAAACCCTATTATCTTAACTTGTCACAGAGGCATGGTAGCAGGGCAAATTAGATCACAGTGTGCTTAAAAGGAATCAATTCACTGTGACCGTAATGCACATTTTCAATTCATTTCAGTTCTATACGTTCTGTACGTGTTTGACAGGGTTATGCATAATTCAATAGCTTTATAGCCCTTAATTTCAGAAAAGCCATACAGTGTAAAAACTAGATGCTAGTTAGCTTCCATAAATGTCTAAGTTATTTTTCTCTTGTAAGGTACTATGTGAAAGTCATGTGTAAAGCCTTCTCTGGCCGAACTACTTTTGCACTATTTCATTCAAAAGGGTTCAGCACCGTTCAAGGATAGTCAATGAATATTCAAAGAAATGTCCAAGACGTCAGTCAATTTTTCTTGAAAAGATTCTTTTTCTTTATTGTACGATCACATGGAAACGAAGAGTCATAATCACATTAGACATGAAGGATCTTAGCCGACGCGTTTCGTCTCTTGCAAAGAGACTTCTTCAGGGCTAATAGAAAAACATATATAACATACAGTTATCACCGTGAAAAATAAGTCAACGTATACACAAATACAGCTGTCAAAATATACATGCCTAAAATACCAGAACTAATGAAACAATTTCAATATAGAAACAACAGAACAAAGAATGTGTCTGCGTTGTTTTAAAATAATCAGGCCTTCGAAATAACGAACCAAAGTTTGAAATACATATTACTCGAATGCAAGTAATTAATTAAACGTGTCCATGGGAGATATATTACAAGATGTTAACACATTGAGCACAGAACATTTGTAGTTCATCATGTAAATATTGAATTGTTAAGTGCGGTATTTATAGCCTGTACCCTCATTCTGTGTGTATTACTTTTGCACTATGGTCATTTAAATATGTGTTCTAAATTTCCAGTTTGTTTCAAGAGCAAATGGTATTCATATTCCGTTTTGTGTGTGTTATTTGTGCATTTTTTTTCCACATTTTGACCTGCAGTGCAAGTACAGTGAATATTTACGTCTTTTTTGCACTGTTGCCTGCAACTAAATAAGGCCCCAAAAAATCCTTGTAATTTGTTTTAAATCTTCAAAAGCCAATGCTGATATTATGCTGAGATTTGCTGTTTAGTGCTGTCCTTTCACTTGTGACCTAAATCCCCTGGCTGTGTGCCCATCTGACTGGGAAGCTGGAGGGAACTCATTGTGGAACCCCTTTGTCCTCATAACAATTCAAAATGGAAGATAACTTTGTGCTACATTGCCCAACTATGATGACTGTGAACCCTGCACCATACCATTGTTTCCTTCAGTAGTCAGTGGCAGCTCCTACACTAGGGCAGGGGAACGCCACCCTACTGCATTTTTTGCAGTGGATAAAGGAAAAATAAAATGATAATAACACTAAGTCATTTTATTTTCCCTTTGTCATGCAGCTTTAAGGGCAGGGTCGAGCTTTGCTGTCGTCACAGCAGCAAGCAGAGGAATGGTGGGCCGGCCAAACAGTCCTGCGTGTGGGAAGTTGGCCTGGTATATGCTGTCCACTAATTAAAGTGGGCACCTTGTACCAGTCCAAACAACCCTTATTGATGATTAGGTTAAAGACAACCTTTATTGAAAGCTAACCTAGTGGTAGCTATGGAGAGCATCCTTCAGGCTAAGTCTCGAAGGAATGTAAAGCAGCTTGGTTTACCAGATTATAACCTCTTGAATGACCAAATTAAAGGAGAACCACACAAGGTATATATAAAATATATGTATTTATTTCTAAACACTCTCTACTAACCTCTTTATGAGATTAGAGAACAAGATACACAATATTAAAGCACTACAACAACAGTAAATAGCACAATATACAATGGGCCCCAGGGGGAGACCAAAGCATATATTAAGAACGTGGTATAAGAACCACGGCTTGACTAGACACAGTGCCTAGAGCACGTAGAATCACTGGGACCCCAAGGAACCACCTAAGGTAGTGACACAGGGGACCCACGGGGGACGCGTGCAGTGTGAGAACACAGCCACGAGCTCCGTACAATCCTATGGGAAAGTCGCGGTTGGAATTTTAAAGATTAAGGACACTTAGGAGAGGACTTGGAGCAAACCCTTGGAGACTTAGAAGGTTCTAAGGCCAGCACGTATGTGAGCACTGGAGTACTCGTGTTACCTAACCCAGGGAAGCCGGGTGCATAGGTGTCAAATGGTATCGGGAATCTTCGTAATTTTCAATGGAGAGTTGCTGCAAAGTGCTGCTGCCCTGAAGAGGAAAAGTGTCCGGTGTGATCCAAGCCTGGATCGGAGATGTGAAGAACCTGAAAGCAAAGGGGACAGAGTCTGGGTCACTTCATGGTGACCAGGGGCACGGTAGACTAATGCCCACCAATGTCGGGTGTTTCAGGTGTGAAGAGGTGAAGCTTGACTCCACTGCCATGGGGACCAGGAGATGTTGATGATGACCACAGTCTGCAGGCGAGCTGTCCCACAAACGATGTCGAGTGCTGGGGGGTCAGAGTCCGGATTGGAGACCAACAAGCCTTGGCAACGGCAACCCACGCTGTGAGAGTAAAACAGCTTTGGTGTGGACCAACAAGGTCCTGTGGATTCCCAAAGCGATGGAGAGTCAGGGCACGTCTGGAGCAACCAGGTAAGCCCATTGAAAGTTAAAGTACCCTTCTCAGGGAGCCACAAGTCGACAGACAAGGGATCGTGAAGAGACCTCAAGAGGAATCACTAAATACCAGCCCAAGGGAAACTCGAGGAGTGTAGGCCAGTAATCTTTGGTGGAATCACTGCTTGGGGTGTGGACTACAAGTAGCCCAAAGCACAGCCTCAGGGATCGCTAAAAAGCATGTGCTGCTGCAAATGTGCATGGTGTCCAGGGTTGCACGGTCCCCACGAGGGCTTTGGATCTCAGAATTGGTGAGAGCATGTGGAAGCTCGGAAACCCACCTCCTGTGCTGCGAAGTCTTCGGAGTCTTTCAGGAGCTGCGTAGTTGCAAACCAGACAGATGCGTCTTTGGTGCCTGCCTTGCAGGGGAGTAACTCCTTTACTCCAAGGGAGATTCTTCGGTCATCCAACATCGTGTAGATAGTTGAAGTTCTGGGATTCTGTAGCAGAGTTTCGTACAGATAAATCTAAAGTCCTGTAGCCAAGGGTTCCTACTTTATACCAAAGGAAGGGGTGGGACAAACTCTGGGGACCAACCTATGGGAGGGTCAGGACAGAGGGGTGGCTACACCCATGTCCTTTGTCCAGTTTCACGCCAGAGCAGGGGCTGGTAGCCCCTGCAACCGGTTTGAGCTGGACTGAGCACAGGGACACCAAATGTGCCTCCAATGCAGACATCAAAGCACTCTTGGAGTGCACCCACCCAGCCCAAATACACTCAAGCCTGTCTGGGAGGTGGTCACACCTCCCTGTGACAGGAAACCTATTGTCCAGCCTCCCCTGTCAGAGTTTCGTCCAGCAGCAGGAGGGCAGACTCGTGTCTGTGGCTGGCAGCATCCATTTTGTGATGCCAGGGTCTGTGAAGCTGGTACTGGGTGTACCGGTGCTATCATGTTTCTCCCTCTAGTAGAATGGAATCATACCTCCCACATCAGTTACTGGTGTGGAGGTATGATTCCAAGGTGTTTAACACCAAACACGACATGTTTCCATGCAGTCATTCCAAAGTTAGCATTTACCCAGAGGTTTTAATGCACTTAAGAGTATATGGTTTGGCTGCATCACAAACAACCCCGTAAAAGAATTTCCGAAGGCTGCAGAGGGGCTCTGCTCATGCATGGGCACCCTCTCACATAAAACCCAGCACCCTGCTTTCAGGATTGATAAGGCCTGCCATAGGGGTGACTGAGGTTTATATGTGCAGTGATATGGATAGATATAGTGAACCTATTTCTAAGTAAGGGGTGCATACACTACCTTACACAGGCTGCTATAGCAGACCTGTTGTGTCATTTTGAATGGTCTCCCAGTTGTGGCATAATACATGCTGCAGCCCCTGAGAGGCCTCTGGGATACCTATGCCCTGGGTATATAGGATACCATATACTAGGGACTTATAAGGGTACCCCAGAATCCAATCTGTGGTGTACCTAAAGTACATGCAATCCATTTTAGGGAGAAAGCAGATAGACTGGGGTCCTGATTAGCAGGATCCTAGTCCAACTAAGTTGAAAACCAGCAAGACACCAGGCAAAAAGTGCAGGAAATCATGCAGTCAGATTCCACCTTCCTACACTGCACTCTTTGCATGTTCCCCACCAAGCTGCATAACGCAGCCTGGTGAGGAACATGCGCAAGCTTCCATTCCCCGTCTGCGCGCTGATCTGCGGCGCTCAGACCAATCACAACACTACATTGCAGCGTTGTGATTGGCTTCGGGGAGGGAGCCTGAGCTTCCTTCTTCAGAGGCCGACGTGAGGCTGTGGTCCGGCAGCAAGGTAAGTCTATTTTTATTTATTTTTCAATCTCCCCCCGCCCCACCTGTGCTACTTGGTGGGAGCCACCACTGTCTGTAGTGTCCTAATGAAGGATTTACAGTGTTCTGAGGGTGTGGGTCATACTCCTCCTTTTGTAGTTTGTCTGAAGTGCCCCAGCCAAAAACACATTTGACTTCACCCTTCCTGCATCATCAAGCTCCCAGAAGATGTGTTTCAGTCTGAATACACATCTGTTCCCAACAGGAACTACAGTTGTCTATGGCCCTGTCATGCACTAATCATGCAGTGCCCATGCACCCTTTGTGTGAAGGAGCCCCCATTGAATAGTTCTCTCTCAATATGAACTCTTCTGTCAAGGTCAGGGTTTCAGACATTCTTGATAACCAAGGTAAACTATACATCAGTACATTTTGGAAGATGCTGTTATCCAAGGGTAGTCTGCTGTCTCCGGTTTGGGTGAGGGACTGTGCCAGTGGGCCTCCGTCAACAGTCCTGCAAAGGAGAGCTGTTAAAACTGTTTGGAGAAAGGAGTGCCCAGACAGTTGAGAGAAAAGGTTGCTGGGCTGCAACATACAGAGGTCTTCCTAAGAAGAATCCATCAGATCTGCACCTTAAGGACATTTGGGTAGTTATGCAGGATAGAAAGTATCACTACTGCCTGGGGCCCAGAAGAAGGGTTGTTTGTAGTTGCCTAAAGCATCTTTTGGCACGCCTTTGTACCTGATCTCATGCTTGTGCCCACAGTTGCCTCCATGTGACCTTGAGGATTATCATAGTTTCATCTCCTGCCTGAGAGACTGTCCAATAGGTATGTTGGCGAGGCTTTACTGAGCTCAGCACCACAAAACATTTGAACATCTGCTGCATTATTACAGAGATATAATTAGTTGAATCAGTGGCTTTTAAGGCTATGTTTGCTGCATGCCCAGTTCCCAGAGTTGTGAAACATCACAACCATGGGAAAAACTTGACCACTATCAGCTAACTTCAAAGATACAGTGCCTGAGAGTAAAGGTTCCCCCGGCACTTGAAAATCACAACGACGATCACCGGTTTCAAATATATTATATTTTTTAGTGTTACCACATGAAAGTGTGGGCATTCCAATTCAGGGGCATCTTTAGTTCCCCAAAGTTGTGAACTCCTATAGACCATTTAATCTTTGGTACTGGATGTAGGATGTTGTCCCTTCAGGCCCCACTAGTGTGCAGTGATCAGTGACTTCCCTTCACAGTGGGATTTAAAGCCCATTTTTGAGTGATGGGCTTGGTTATGGCCCGATACACTCATGTGAGGAATAGGAGTCTGTTAACTATTAAAAACCTTGGAAGTGGTGGATGGTCACACTGCTCCATGAAACACACTGATACATCCCTTCTTGAAATGTAGTGTGTGGCAGCCGAGCTGCATCTGAGAAGAGCTAAGTGCACATGGATATTTGGTTCCGAGGTCCATGGATCAGAGTTCAGGTTCACATGTCCAGAACACCAATGAAGAAAACTTGTTGTAAACTCTGCATTGACAGAACCATAGCGATTAGCGCCTGATCACTATATAGACATTGGACTTGAGATCTTTGGCTCGGAGTGGGCGCAAGGAATCTGATTTCCTGTGGTCATCTTTGTTGCATGTATAGTATTTAGCACTCTGTGTAATAATGTTATTCATTTTAAAAAGTAAAACTGTGATTACGTGTATATCTTTATTGAGTTAAATTATTGTGTGTTTTGAGTTGTAAGTTAACAACCCATTCTACCTCCTTGACCTACACTTCGATTACTCTGCTTCTAGTCAAGTGCTAATGGTGAGTAATATAGGGAAATCCTGAATGCTCTTTAAATTTGTAGAAGATTCCTTTTATTTAATTTTTAATTTCCAAACGTAGGGTCCATGGACTCTCACATAATACTCTGGGAAGCACATACAAATTTCCTTAGAGACTGTGTGCAAAACCCCACTGCACAAAGTAAGAAAAGCAAGGCAAAGAAAATAGTAACCCTGGAGAAAGAACTCAAGGTGCCAGAAGAGCTTTATTTAGAGACTGGATCAACAGATACACTGAGGCAGCTGGAGACTAAGAGAGGCGTATAGGAACTCTACAAATGATGCGGCTAAGTTATATTATTTAGCACAACAGAGAAGATTATACAAAATAAAGCACAAGATGGTTGCCTGCTGGCCTTGCTGGGAACGAGAATGGAGGACTCCATGAGGGTGGGCAACATACAATTAGAAAATGGCAAGAAAGTTGACAAGATAGGACCATGGCACAGGCAAACATGCAATACTATCAAGCATTATATGCAGCTGTGGGGGCTACATCAGGGAATTTTTGAAGGCGTTACAGTTGCCAACCTTAAGTAACAAACTCAATTTGGAAGGGGAATTTGTAGCTCTGAAACAAATGCTGAACGGCAAGACACTGAGACCTCCTGGTGGAACTGTATCATAAACTCGTTTCTATTCTGAATATGCTTCAGAAGGCGGGGATTGAGAGCTCACTTCCCCCATTACCAGTGTCACGTGGCTGTAGGAGTTTTACATAAGTCAGGTATGCCCAACAACTTGTGTGAGTCTTACAAGCCTATCCCACTCCTTAATTTCAAAATAAAACTCCTGGCTAAAATCATGGCAATTAGATTTGCCAAAGTAATCGGCTACCTAATACATAAATATCAGACAGGGTTTTTGCCAGGGAAGGCAACTAGGCTGAACCTCAAGATGTTGCACAACTGGCTAGATGAAACAAGGTACTCACAGGAGCCATTGGCCATAATGTCAGTAGATGATGAAAAGTCATTTGACTCCATTGATTGGTTCTATTTAAATCAATCTCTAAAAAGTTTCAATTGGCCCCAACTTCTGTAGTTGGGTGCCGTTATTATACAAGGCCCGACAGCTGCTGTAAATGTAAATGGAATACCATCAGAGCTTTTCACACTGGGATCGGGCATCAGACAGGGATGCTCACTCTACCCCTCCCCATCTCACTCTGTATAGAACCCTATGCACACTGGGTCAGACTCTGGGCGGACATAACGGGACTGCAGAGATAATGGGGGAACGAGATAAAAAGTACGCTATATGCGGATGATATCCTTCTGTACCTCACAGACCCTGAGATGTGTATTCCTCAGCCCAGTCTATATCCTGGTCCTTTGAGAGATATTCAGGATACAGGATTGGGAGAAATTGATTCGTTAGTTGAAGGGGAGTGACCCCTATTCAAGCAACAGCCACAATCCCCATCAGGGTGAGCCACACAATAAAATTAATTAATCTTTGCTTTGCCTAGCGTGGCATAAAAGTTGTGAGGCTTAACTTAAAGGCAATGTGCAAAGTATTTTTGAAGCACACAAACAGTAAAAAAATAAAATGACAACACTACAGGAAAAAGGCCACAGCAATTTAGAAAAATAGAGTACATTTTAATAATTATTTGACACTAAAATGACAAAAATTCAGTCAGTAGAACTAGAGTTGGGAATGTTTAACGTTTCTAGTAAAAACTAGCGACTAAAATATCAAAGCGCCAACTGCGGACATCTATTTGCATGAGACTGGGTCAAAGTTGAAAAATATGGCCAACTGCAATTGAACTTGGGTCGAATCGAAGGAGTGGTTTGGGCCTGGTTGGAGCTTTCCTTCAGACTTTGAAGCAATTTTGAAGAAAAGCTCTGAGAAGGTAACGTCCAGGGGGGCAAGGCTGCAGGCGGTGTCTGAGGAGGAAGCGTTGTCATCGGGGAGCTGCTGACCGAAGTCGCAGTGAATAGTTCTACGTTTGGACTAAGTCACTTATTTGGAAGTTGAAAATCGTCACCGGGACAAGGCAGGAGGCGGTAGCTGACGAGAGTTCCATGAAGTCAGATACCCCTGCTGGACAGCATCTGCTACTGCGGAGAAGAAAGTAGTGGGAGCTTCCACAAAGTCAGGCCGAACGACAATGTACCTTGAGTGGTTAGACGAGCAGGTTGGTCCCAGTATTCTCTTGGTTTCCATAGCAGTTTTTAGCAAACAATTTTCAAAGACCCAAGTTTGGGATTTTGGCTATCTGGTCACCTTTAGCACTACCACTAAGGATTCAGGACTGGAGGGGCACCACTTCAGGGGTAAGCACTCACTCAGGTTGGGGCCAGGTGCGGGCCCAAGATGGTGAGAGCCTGTTATGTCCCTCTGAACAGGAGGCCAGCAATCTAGTCCTTGGAGTCACTATGGTAGTTCTTGGTTCAGGTGAAGAAGTAGGGCTCGGGCAGCAGGGAAGGCCTCAGAAGGTTCAAGTCAGGCTCCAGGCAGCAAATCAGCCCTTCCAGGTTCAGCAAAGCAGTCTTGTGGCGTACTTGTGAAGTACACAGCAGGCCACAGCAGCAGGCAGTTCTCTGAGAGTCCTTCCACAGGTCCAGAAAGTGAACTAAAGAGAGGGTCCTATTTTTATATCTGGTGCCATATTCTCATAGAATAAGTTTCCAGAGGTTTCTCTTTGAAGTGCTTGGAGTTTCATGACTCCCCTGCCCTGGTTCAGGACTGGCTGAAGGAACAATACAGTGATGAAAAGCCCTTTGTGTGAAGGCAGAGAACGGTTTATTCAGTTGCAACTGGGGTTGTGCCCAGCTCCTCCACACTCTGCCAGCAGATGGCACATTCAGACAAAACAAATCCCTTTATTGTGTGACTGACTCGGAGGAATTCACAAGGTCCAACTGCCAACTACACCCACTCATGTGACCTAGGACATGCTGCAGGCACCAATGGCAAAGGACAAGATGCCAACTTTCTAAAAGTAGATTCATTGACGATATCCTCATTATTTGGCAGGGCAGTGCAGTTTCCATGACTGAGAACTTGTCACTCTTAAACACTCGACATCCTCGAATTAAGTTTACATTTCTTATGGATCAGCAGCGATTGTCATACCTAGATGTTAACATTAACATTGAAGGTACAACCATCAAGACTTCATTATACAAAAATCCACTGATCGCAATAATTCACTTCTGTTTTCAAGTTCCCACCCTCCGTCTTTAAAGAAACACCTTCCATACTCGCAATTTCTGTGAGTTAAATGGATTGAATCAGATGCCTCCAGCAATTATGCGAGAATACAAGATCAATTTTGCCCAACGAGGTTACCTGAGCGAGATTTTGGAGGAAGCCGTGCGACGTATGCATGATCTGAATTGGGATGAATTGTTACGTAAAAGAGTCAAAGAATTACCTCAAAGGTAAGTTTTTGTGTCTACGTTTTTTACTTCATCTTCAGCTATCTGAAGTATGAGTCCTAAACGTTGGAAACTACTTCAATTGGAACCAGATTTTCAGGGCATTTTCTCTCAACCACCGATTTTTGCTTACAAAAGGTCAAAAAATTTGAAAGAGCTGCTATCTAGACCTATCACAACTGAGACTATTGAACACAAGGGCATGCGGTCATGCCACAATTGCTCTCATTGCAACAACGTACTAATTGGTGCAAGTATCACCCATCCTTGGAAAGGAAAACTTATAAAGTTACAATTTTCAGCTTACTGTAATACCCATCATGTTACATATGCGATCGGCTGCCCGTGCAGCTTATATTACATAGGCAAGACAGAAAGATCCTTACGCACTAGAATTACTAAACACAAGAGTCGAATATGCACAAAATCTTTAAGTTCGCCTCTGGCAACTCACTGGCTTGCATACCACCACACCATTGCTCAACTTTGATACACCATTCTTGAGGTGATAACTTTGCAGGCGTATAAAGACATGTCAAAGCTATTAGCCCAACCTGAAACATATTGGATACGTTTCCTCGACACCATGACTCCCAGAGGTTTAAATGCCAGAATTGAATATTTGTGTTTTCTGTAAGGCACTTCTTTGTTTGTTGTGGGCAGTATTTTCAGAGATTACCAATATTTAGGGTATTGTTTCCTGTATGTTACACTTTCTTATTTTTACACATTAGTCTCTATGTTATCACTTAGTATCTTTCATGTAGAGGAACCATAATAATGCTGATTATGTACAACACGTGCAGATGAATGGCAATAATGTTGATTATGTACAACATATGGAGATAGAGTATCTCATCTTAGAGTTATAGAGTAGGTAATTGATGCTGGATTTGTAACATTTTTTGCTAGTAAGCTTGTAAATTATTTTGCTTGAAATCATTTAGGGCCTCATGTAGGTAGCCAAATACCGGTCGGTAACGGCCGATTTTCGGTAAATATGCCGTTACCGACCGGTATTCAGACAAGTGAGATGTAGGAGTCCAAAAACCACTTTTCGGTAAATATGAGGCGGTAAATACCGATTCATATTTACCGAATTCCAAAATACCGAATCAGATTTACCGAATACACAATTAACGAATCGGTAAATATGAAGTGGTAAATATGAAGTGGTAAAAATTAAAATGACATGTAGGAGCACTCGGTAATTAAGAAATCCAAGAAAATCGGTAAATAAGAGTCGGTAATTAACACGGATTGAAAGCAGGTGGTAACCATCAACAGTGCAGATAAGCAATCCCAAAATGCAACAGCGTGGACAACCTGGCCGCTATGTACGTCATTGCAAGGCGCCTACGTCTACAGGCAGCAGGACTGAGGGTTTGGCGACGGGAGGAACGCATCCACAGACAGCGCATCACACTATTCCAGCTGACTGATGCAGAGATACATGAGAGGTACAGGCTACACCCCGAAACCATCATGGACTTAATCAGGGACCTGCACCCACTCCTGGACCAGCCAATGAGAAGGGCGCACGCCATACCCCCACATGTGCAGGTGCTCTGCAGCCCACATCTGTTGGCATCCGGCAGTTATCAGGTGGTGACAGCTGCAGTGGGTGGTGTATCCCAGAGTTGCCTGTCCCGTTCCTTCAGGAATTTCCTGGATGCCATGATGCAGAGAATGCACCACTACATCAGCTTCCACAACACACAGGCTGCACTGCAGAAAACAAAACAGACATTTCTCACATGGCACAGTTCCCCCATGTCATTGGCTGCATTGATGGTACACACATCCCACTCTGTCCACCAGCTGACACAGAGCACATCTACAGGATCAGGAAGTCCACCCACTCCATCAATGTGCATACCGAATTGAATGAATTTGTGAATGGTCCTGTGGGTGGCAGAACCAAAAGGTGGGCGTATGCTATTTACAACGTAGTCTGCAAGTTGTGGCACAGTGAGGCGGCTTCCAGATTGAGAGCTATTGACCAAGCAAACATGGAGAAGGCTTTAGCCGTTATAGATAATAGCTTTAGCACTCTCTCTTCTAGGATTCCTACATGAGACAATAGGCACATGCAAGTACACGGCGCATGCAATGTACAAGCCCCGAATTATGCGTGCGTCCTACGAGGTATCCCAGTGCCTGTGATTACACCTTCTTTCACTCTGCTTGCAAACGGTATTTATTTAATTTGGAATAATGAAGCTTGCTGCGGGATGTGAGTGGGAATCCCGTACATAACTGTCTCGCATTAAGTTGTCTGCTGCAATACTGTTCTTTTCCCACCCCCGCATGTGCGGCTGGATGTTTCCATCTGGCCTTCGATTCCAACCTTGAAAGCAGAGTTCAACAAGTTGAGCAGAATAGAGCGCTATTGTCCCACAAAGAGGTGCCTTTGACTTCCTCTCGTGAAACATTTGTCCTTCACGTTGCTAATACGCGCACTGAGGTACAGGCGCCTCTGAATACTGACCTTCCCCTGCATTTCGGCTCTTTGATCCAAACTATTTTCAATGCCTCGTCCACGACCGGCCTGGCTCATTTTTTTAAACATGTGGCCTCGGGTCTCGTGACCTCTTTCCAAACTATTTTTTGGTGTAATTCCGGCATTTGTTCATTCACTTTTCTCGAAAATCTTTGGAGGTGTCCCGCTGCTCCTGGCGCTAGTGGCAGGTGTGCTGCTTTTCCTTTTCATACTCCGGAATGGCTGCTCCTTCTGTGCCACACGAGCACCTGTCCCGTCTGCATCTTCTTCGTGATAGGATGCTTGACTTCTATGGTACTTTGCCATTGGCGACTTTGAGCCTGGCTTATGGATTATCCTTCAGGTATTCCTACTTCACCTGCGTACAACCTGTATTTCACTGCCTGGATTGTCCCTTTGAATGGCCTCTGGATTTGTGCTTGACCAACATGGTGTCTCCGGTGCCGGATTTCGATCGACTGATGAGGCCCTTAGTGTCTCACGAGTTGTCCTGTTCTGGTGTCCGGATCATGGCGTGTGGTGCGGCGCATGGTATCCTGGGTAATTGGGACATCTCAGCGGCAGCCTACGACTTCTTGTCTATGAGCTATTTGGAGGAACATTCCGGGTGCCCTCTGATTGTGCTAGAGGCTCCGTTGGTTGGAGAACACGTATGTTCCTTTTCTTTACTTAATTGGATGGCTGAGACTTTCAGTGGCCCTGCAAACGATTTTGTGTTGGAAGCCGTGGCCACATATGCTGCCTATACATTCATGGATTAACTGGATTGTCGTCCATTGCGCCTGTGCTACTGGACAGCACCCTGGCGCAACATTTCTTTCTTTTATTTCTCTTTTTTCTCTTCCTGATGGTCGGCTTGAGTTTTTTACTATACTTGCATTGTGTGTTTTGGAATTTTATGCTGCAATTAATTGGACTTTAGGACTTTGGCGCTGCATTGGTTACGCCTTGTTCTGCTCTGACGAAACTGAACTCTGCGTTCTCTCTTTTCTTGCCTATTGAATATTGCTTCGCTCAAGGGGGCGTGTAGTGAGTGCTCCCTGAATACGTACATACATTGTTCAGTTAGCATAACCACGTTGAATGTTATGTAGCCATCTTTTTGTCTTTGCACACGACACTGCGTTTACATGTTCTTTCTTGAATAAACTGCTGACTCGAGACTTCCTTCAGACGAGTGCAATCTGTTGTTACCATCCCAAGCTCTGCGCAGCGACCTTGGTCTGTACATGCTGTGACACACAGTCTGGAATTTTACACAATGCATGTTTTCCACTCTAGGTTGTTCGACCCACTATTTAGCCATGACACACGCGCAGCTGCAAATACCTGAAAGTTGGTGCTTTTCATATCACAGACATCATGTTTATTATTCAGACCGAAGACGAGCCTTCCTGCGAGAAGGCTCCTGATGCTCCTGTGATGTGATTTCACTAAGCTGATTTTTGAGGTATGGGGTCCCCTATTCAGGCCTAAGAGACCTTCTATTATAGCATACTTATGATATTAGCTACTTAGTTAAGGGAAGGTGGTAGTATCCTCGGTATTTTCCGAATCGCTACATACCACCTCGGTATTTTCCGATTCGGTAAATACCACCTCGGTATTTACCGATTCGGTATATACCACCTCGGTATTTACCGATTCGGTGAATTCCGATTCGTGATTACCGAATGTTACCGAATCGGTAACTGTTACCGAATTTTTACCTACATATAACTTACCGATTCTAATTTACCGATTCGGTACGGCTCGGTATTTAAGAACCGGTAAAATTTATTTACCTACATGAGGCCCTTAGTGTCTTTCATGTAGAGTTATCATAATAATGTTGATTATGTACAACATGTGTAGATGAACGGCAATGATGTTGATCATGTATAACACATGGGGATAGAGTATCACATCTGAGAGTTATAGAGGAGGTAATTGAAGCTGGATATTTAACACTTTTTGCTAGTAGGTTTATACATTATTCAGCTTGTGAGCCTACACATAAATTGGGGGATTTGCAACTGTTTATATGCAACTGTCCTTCATGTCAACGAATGGTATCATATCTACTTTATCACTGTTGAACGTGGACTTTGTGCTCCAAACAAGGATAGTATAAATGTCCAGTTCGTACATATGACTTCTTTGTAATCTGCATATTTTTTTATTTATCTTAATTTTCTTCACCACGTAATGTAATTGGCATAAGCATTCTGACATTGGATTTCTTTATACAGACGTTAGTCTTCGTGGTCATTAGCCTGATTTTGAGCAGAACTATTCACCACAAGGTACGCGCTACTTTATAAACACAGCACTTTCTAGGATATCGTTTTTAGGTTTGGCCCATTGTTCACGCGGGTTTCTTTCACTATAATTGCACTTTTGAATTTAGAGTATTTCCTGGAGTTGATCACTTTGTTTCTTTTTTCTCACACCCATCTCTTCATTCTGTGAGTTTGTCCCAACAGTCAGCATGCAGTTTGGCATGTAAAGCTTGCCATGCGATTTTGATGCACATTTTCTCTTTTTCTATATGACCTTTGGACTTTTCAGACTGCCTTTAAGGTTTTCAGTCATTTAAGCATGTCATCTTTTGGTTGTTTGAGCTGCATTGATACACGTTTATTTTAATTCATGTAACTCTGTACTGTGTTAAATGTATTGATATACACATTGTTGTTTACAGATTCCCCTGACGAAGGGCAATTGTCCTAAGCCCGAAATGTATTGGGAGAAACATTTCTTTTTTTTTGCAAGAAAGTCGATAGCTCTGCTTGTTGAGTAAACATGAATTTAATGAGCTGAAGGTGGAGACTGGTTACCTTTGAAGATGGAATCTCATTGAACATGGACATTCATATTATGTTTTCCAGAGTTTAAGTTCTAATATCACAGTTTCAAGTATTGTTTACATTGTGTTCACACTCTTTGAGTGTTTTTTGTAGTGCACACGCAGGCCAAGAGTTGGTCGTTGGCTTTTTTATGAACTTTCTAAAAGTGGCATTAATACAATTGTAACTTAAAATCCAACTTTACCATTAAAGAGGATGTTTGATAACAATTTCATAGATGCCAAACATGAAATGCATATCAGTTCCCAATCAAAAGATAGCATTTATTAAATGTAATATGACAACCCAATATTATCCTATGGGGCAGGTAGGCCGCACAGTGGCGAAAAAAAAATTTAGGAGCTTTTCACTGCCAGGACATATCGAACTTAAAAGGACATAACCAAAATGTAATTAAAATGCACCCTGCCCTTTGGGCCCCCTAGGACCTACTGTCAGGATTCCTGCCACAGATCACCCCTCTTGACTATCACAATATTTTGGCATGACCCATATCATTCCTCCCAACACTTATGAAAGAAAAACCGTCTTGCACCCCGACCTTTGACCATATTACATGCTGTTGGTAATAGCTAGCTGCAGCAGGGGCGTAACACAGGCCCCTGCATCCCCTGCAGTGCAGGGGGGCCCCCAAGCTCCCAGGGGACCCCAACGCACTGCACTTTGGCCGGGGAGCTCCTGATAGATTCTGGAGGGGGCCCCTCCACGTACCTTGCAGGGGGGCTCCCTCAATTATTGTTACGCCACTGAGCTGCAGCTGGTGTTCCCCGTTTTGTTTGAAAAGACTTAATAGCTTTTACAAATGTTTCACCATGCATATGTAAGGTCAGGTTGCAGATGCCACGGAAACATCCAGAAAATTCACCAGAATAAACATCAATCAACTGGCATAGATGACCTCAACGTGAACCTTCCGGAAGACAGCCCTCATCAAATTAATCCTCTGCACCTGTTCCTGGCTATAAGCAATTAGAACGCGACCTTTGTGAACATTTTAAAGCACCTTCTAGAAGGCAGCTTCATCAAGTTAATTATCTGCACCTGTTCCTTGTTACAAACAATTAGAATGTGACTTTAATGAACGTTCTAAAGCAGTTTTAGTTAGAGACCGTCCACACTTCTCCCCTTCGCTTAGCCTCTTTGCCTGCCACTTACCTGTTTCCTGGCTTCCAGGACTCTGTCTTGCCAGCTCCCATTATCTCCTGCTTCAACCTCACCGCAAAGAATGTGCCGCATTAGTCTCGCACCTGGGTGAAAAAAAGAACAAGAAGAAAATGAGATGCATTAACAGACTTGATTTTACTACGCGCTGAGCTCAGTAGCAACATCGTGCTGCAAACAAAGGTAAGCAGTGCTTTTGTTCAACTTGTACATACTGTTGGCAGGGCTCTGCCAGAGAGGACTTGAGTGAAGCTAACTCCGTCCAAATGTGCTTGTGGATTTGATGCTGAAACCATACTTAGGAAAAACAAAACAGGAGTAAACCCGTTAACCCAGTTGAGACCGGGCAGATATGATAACAGAAGAACAATGTCTCAACTGGTCAATCATGTAAAAAGGACCATTAAAAAATTTAAATTCATCATAACAATTAATTTCAATTTTTTAATGGTCCTTTTTACATGATTGACCATTTGAGACATTGTTCTTCTGTTATCGAAACCATACTTAGGACAGTTTCGAAAATTTTGATAAAGGAGCCTCTACGGACAACCTAAATGAAAACAAAACAAAATGTTGGCTGAGATTTGAAAAGCTTTTGTGGGGTGATACCTTAAGAGATAGAGTTAATACTAGTCTAAAGCCTTATTATTTCTTGTTATAGGTACCATATCTGCTAGTACCATTCATCAGACTGGTGTGAATACCTGCTGTAGTGTTGCTGTTGAGTAGACGAGCCACAGCATCTTTGACTCTACACGCTATTTCAATCCCAAACCCTTTTCCCCTGGGATTTTGCCACCAGAGCACCTGTAAACCAAAGGCAAGTCTCGGGAGGATTCGGGAATTAGCGTTGCTGCCCTATTGGAATCATCTGGGATCCAGGTAAGTGGCTTATGACACCCACCTTAGTGGTGACATAGGCAATAAAAGAGGAGTTTGAGGCTTGGCAAGGGGGTTGTATTGCCAAGTCAAACTGGCAGTTTAAAACTGCATTCAGGAGGGCGTGGCCGAGACGCCGTGCAAGATGACGCGCGTCGGAATATTTGCAGCGTTTCCTGTGGAGTTCGCCGCCTGTAACTGCACGCATCATGCACCGGAAACTTGACTGCCCCTGGTGAGCTTTCTCCCGATATTCAAAGGGCCGCGTTTGACGATTTTTCAGCGTTTTTTGTATCTCCTCACAACGGCTGCCATTTTGTCTACTCGCAAGTTCCTAAACTACCTCAATGTCGGGAATTTGCTTACAGGGATGCCTCTTACATGCTGGCTCCTCTATTGTTTCAATGGACATCCGGCTGTTTTTTGTTCTTATTATTAATTACCATTTAATTCATTGAGGAGGAATGGTTCAATTGTTCTGCTTCAGGCTAATGCATCTATAAGGCTCTATTTGCTTCCTTATTGGCTGCCATCACAGTTCCTAGCCCTCCTGAAGCCTTCTATGTGAGCGCATTTTTTATGCTGGAATGTTGGCAGATATCGCACCTCTGCCTGTGCCCTCTCATCATTAATATTTCACGGCTCTCTGTGTCACTGTTGTGGTGCATTCACTTTCTCATTGTGCTGGTCGTTTTTCTTGCTGAGAAGGATGCTTTGACTTACCTGCTTTCCGTGGATGACTGTTCTTGAGAGGAGTATTTCTGGCGCCACTGTCTTCAATTATCATAAAGTTTCTTTGTTCATTCTCCTCACGAAAGGTCTTCTCTCTATGGGCAAATTGCGCCATCCAAAGTTTGTTTTTATACCTTCAAAGACTGCTCCATCATCTCTCTCCTCTGCTCCGGGCTCTCCTTCTAATACAAACCAAATGGCGGGTGCCACTCCTAATCGTTCTTCCTCCACGCAGCCCACTTCAAGTAAGCCTTCCCCACCTGCTGCGTCATCTAAACGCCTGAAACATGACCCACCTTCCCCAGACAAAACGCCATCTCCCATCTCTATGGAAATACTTTTAGAGGAAATTCGTGATTTGCGCCCGTTTGTGGAGGAGACCAATAACAAAATGCAGTTTCTTGAAGAGAAATGGTCATCAATGGATGGCAGAGTGTCGTCTGTGGAACAGCAGGTTTCAGACCTACAAGTCAATTCTCAACGTATCGCCTCTCTGGAAAAATCGGTCCTTGCTCTTCAGCAACACACCGAGGACTTGGAAAATAGGAACAGGAGGAATAATTTACGCATTTATGGTTTACCGGAGTCTTTGGAAGGTGACGACCCTGTGACGTTCTTCTCCTCCTTTCTTCCGAAGCTTCTGGACATGCCATCTACCACTTCTCTCAGCATCCAAAGGGCACACCGGCTTGGTCCCCCTTCAGCTGCCTCAACTAAGCCCCGTGGTGTCATCATTCTTTCCCTGAGGTTCACGGATCTTCTTTCAGTTCTCTCCGCAGCCAGATCTAAGCGGCAGATCTCTTGGTTGGGTCAGAAAGTGTTTCTATCTCAAGATGTTTCCAACGCTACTGCTTCTAGAAGGAAAGAATTCCTAAACCTCCGTGCTCCTTTGCGTACTATTGGTGCTAGATATGGTTTATTTCATCCCTACATTTTCAAAGTCACTCACCAGAACCAAACATGGACTTTCCTGGATCCAGCAGAATTGAAGAACTTTATTCTTATTCACACCAACAGTGGCATGGATACTTCCTCTTCTTCTTGTGGCTGACTGCTTAATTTTCTTTTTCCTTACAGGTCTTCTGTTTGAGATTATTCACCAGTTATTTTTCTCATCTGTTATATGTTTGCTATTTTGCGCTTCTCGTCTCTTGTTGTTCCTCTAAACAGATTTTCTGTGGTTCCTTTCACTGTATGCCTCTTCTTTTACGTTTGTCTTTTCCTCATCAGTTAGCCTTTACCGGACCTTGCATCTCTTTAAGTTGCTTGTTCGTTAACATGTTTTATATAGCCTTTACATTTCCCTGTTGTTAATTGTTTTTTTTCTATATTGCTTTCTACAGATCGGTCGAGTTACTTATCTCCTACTCATGTGATTCCCCTTTTACGTCTTCGTCTTGGTGCGGTTGGGCTCCCAACTCTTGGGAGGCTCGTCTTGTTGAGTGTCACCATTGCCCCATCATCCTCATCCTTCTTTATATCCCTCTCAGGTATGTTATTCTCAGTCATCCTTTTTGGATATGTACTGTCTCTTCTTGTATTTCTTTCCTCTACTCCTTTCCCCCTTTTCCTTTTCGTTCCTCTTCACTTATTGGTCCATTTGATCTTTTCTTGGTCTATCCTTCTCTCCTATTTTTCTACTCATTCTTTTTTTCTCTCACATTCCGGCTTTTTGGTGCATGTTAGTATTTTTGTGCTTCTTGTTTCTATTGATTTTCTATTTTGTGTAAATTCAAAGTTGTTTCTTGGAATGTAAAAGGTTTTATTTATCCCATTAAAAGGCAGAGTCCTTTCCCATTTAGCTTCCTATAACCCTGACATAGTTCTTTTACAGGAAACCCACCTTACTGATGTTGAATCTCTTAAATTAAAGAGGAGTTGGGTTGGTACTGTCTTATTTTCACCTGCCAATAACAAAAAGAATGGAGTTGCCATTTTATGTCATAAGAAACTAAAATGTAACATTTTATCACAAGAAAAGGACACTGATGGTCGATGGATACTAACTAAATTGCTAATTAATTCTATTCCATTGACTGTCTTCAATGTTTATGGCCCTACACAACCAGATTGTTCCTTCTGGCCTTTAATTACAAAATAATTTATCCAGCATAAGGATGAATCTTTTATTCTAGGAGGAGACTGTAACCAGATTGTTGACCCATTCCTTGATCGTAAATCTACAGTCCGCTTCATACCTCACAAACCTCACAAACAGTTTCTTGACACTATTCTGCAATCACGCTTTATTGACTCTTGGCGACTCACGCATCCTGATACTTTGGACTACTCTTTTTTCTCTCCTCCTCACTCATCTTTTTCTCGTCTCGACTATATTTTTCTTTCTCAACCTCTATCTCAAAACTTATTGTCTTCTTCTATTGAGCCCATCGTTATTTCGGACCATGCCCCGATTGTAACGGACCTTGACTTGCTTCCGCCGCATCCCAAACCCTCCCGTTGGCGCTTCAATAGCGCACTTCTCACTGATACCAACTTCTCTTCTTCTTTTCGCTCCTTCACTAGGGAATTCTTTTTATTTAACTCCAACCCTAGCACACCTCCTCACATCCTCTGGGATTCCTTTAAAGCAACGGCAAGAGGGTTTATTATCGATTTCGTCTCTAGGAAAAAGAAGCAATATCTTCAAAAACGGAAAACCTCTCTTGCACTCATAAAATCTTTGGAACACAAATTTTATACCTCTTCAGATAAATTTATCCCACCAGATCTTTTACATGCAAAATTAGAGTTTAATAAAGTTACCACTGATAATGCTTCTTCAATTCTTCTTCGTAGCAGTGCTCGTTATTATGGAGGCCGTAATAAATCAGGGAAACTCTTAGCCAATTACCTTAAATCCCGTAAGGAACGTACTCTTATAGAGTCTATTTAAACAACTGGAAACACTTGACCAATTTCAATTGTTTTATCAACAACTTTACACTCCAGAATCTCCCTCTCTCATTCAGGAATATTTTGAGACACTTCCTAAACCTTCTAACTCTCATCTCAATTTTCAGGATCGTGAAATTAACCTCTCATTACACAAACTCTCCATCGCTTTGACATCCCTTACGAAAGGTAAAACACCTGGCTCTGATGGTTTCCCTGTTGAATTCTATTTGCATTTTTCTGATCTTTTGTTGCCCAATCTTCTGATTCTTTTTCAGTCTTTTTACTCATCTGGTAAGGCACTTTTCAGGATGCCACCATTTGTCTTATCCCGAAAGAAGGTTGTGATCCCCAATTATGTAAAAACTACCGTCCGATCTCTTTAGTCAATGTGGACTATAAATTGTTTGCTAACATACTTGCGTTGCGTTTAGATCCCTTTATGCCCCATCTCATTGGCAAGGAGCAATGTGGCTTTGTTAAAGGTAGGCTAAGATCTGATAATTTGCGTCTTTTTCTTAATGTTTTAAATAAAGCCTCATCTCTTTCAACTCCTTTAGCCGCTATTTCTGTTGATGCGGAAAAGGCCTTTGACAGAGTTGATTGGTCTTTCTTGTTTGCTTCATTACGTTGGCATGGTTTTGGCCCCAATTTCATTTCGCTCATCTCGCTGCTATATTCTTCGCCCAAGGCCTCGATGCTTGTCAACGATCAGCTCTCTTCGCCCTTTAAGCTTCGGCGTGGTGTTCGTCAGGGCTGTCCTTTATCCCCTCTTCTTTTTGTCCTGGCTCTTGAACCATTTTTAGCCTCCATTCGTAGCGATACTTCTATTTCTGGTTTTCCTTATGGTAACAATCAACTGAAGCTTTCTGCATACGCAGATGAGATTCTCTTGTTTATTTCCGATCCAGAGGTATCTGTTCCCCCCTTATTATCTGCATTCGACTCATTCTCCCTGGATTCAGGATATAAGATTAATTCTGATAAAACTGAAATCCTCCCTCTCACCAAAACCTGTCTTCCTCACTTTTTCTCTTCTACTGGCTTTGCTTGGAATAGTTCAAAGATTAAATATCTAGGTATTTGGTTCTCTAATTCTATTCCTTCTTCAATTAAATTAAACATGTTGGCAGTTTTATCCAGAATTGAACAACTTTTCAATACCTGGAACCCTCTTTTTCTTTCTTGGTGGGATCGACTGGACTCAATTAAGATGATGGTAGCTCCTATTCTAATTTATATTTTTTCCATGTTACCCGTCCACGTTCCTGCACTCTATTTTAAATGTATCGATTCACTCCTTTCAAAATTTCTCTGGAAAAATAAGAAATCTAGAATTTCTCTGGTAAATCTTCATAAGTCCAAACCTAATGGTGGAGTTAACTTTCCAGATTTCCGTCTCTATCATAAGTCTTTTTCTTTACGTCAGGCCTCGAGATGGCGTTCATCAAATCCTTCCCCTTTTACTCCTCTTTAGCTCCTCGTTGAACAAACATTATTATTGCCCTTTTCCTTTGGTGAAGTGGTACGTTTCTCTGCCAGGTCTCCCTATTCCTCATTTCCCTTATTCAAACATACGTCATCTCTTTTAAGACCCTTGGTTCACCCTTCTACCGTTACACGTGACTCCTTTCTAAACACCCCTATTTGGTATAATTCAATGATTCTCTTAAATAATAGACCCATATTTTGGAACTCTTGGAGACAAAAACGTGTTATATGGGTTAACCAACTCTTTGATGGATCGTTACCTTGCTCCTTTCCCCATTTTCAAATCTTGTTTCACTGGCCCCGCTCTTTTTTGCAGAAGTTTACTACTCTCATGGCAATAATTCTTGATCGTTATTATTCTCTTCCCTTTTCATTATCATCAGTGCCTCCATCTCCTCTTCTTAAAATTCTCACTGCCCTTCCTAAGGCTTCGCTTATCTATACATTTTTCGTCTCTCCTGACCCAGAACGCACCAAAACCAAAGTGGAGCTTTCCTGGGAAACAGATTTTGGGTGCACTTGGTCTGTCGCTCTCTGGGATAAGCTTTGGTCCAGATCCTTAAAAATTTCGCATTCTGCTTCTCTTACTCAATCTTTATTTTATCTATATCATAGATCATAGACTTTATCTCTCTCCTCTTTCCTTATCTCGTTTTACACCCTCTTCTGATTCTAAATGCTGGACTTGTGGTAATTTGAATGCTGATCTTCTTCATTTGTTCTTTTTCTGTCCTGTTGTCTCTGCTTTCTGGAGAAAAGTGTGGTCGTACCTCTCTTGCATTTTTGCATTTTCTGCTTCTTTCTCAATAACTGTCCTCTTTCTGGGTAGTCTTTCTGATTCTTTAGATATACCTGCACACTCACATGGTCTTTTTGACCTCATGCTTGCTCTCGCATTTCAGCACATATCATCTAACTGGAAGACTCTCACAAATATCTCCATACAAGGCTGGTGGAATACTGTATGTCATTTTCACAGACTTGATGTTGCCTTTGCTTCCTCTTGCAAACCAACGCGCAATGTTGATTTTTTCTGGCTACCCCTTACTATTTGATTTAATTTGATTTGATTTGATTTATCAATTTATAGAGCGCGCGAATGCCCGAAGGCGTCTTGGCGCTAAGATATACCCTTGTCTCTTGAAGATGTTGTTAGAGCTATGCGGAGAACAGCCAGGTTTTAACTTCCTTTCTAAAAGATTTCAAAGATGGACTGATTTTTATGGCAAGAGGCAGCTGATTCCAGGTTCTTGCTGTATGTACAAGGAAGCTTCTTCCGCCCCAATTGGCTCTTCTGAATCTCGGGATCCCGATAAGTCTCTTTTGGCCGGATCTGAGAAGTCTATTTGGCTCATAAAGTTTTAGATGTGACTTCAGGAATTGTGATCCAGTTCCGTTAATAGCCTTATATGCCAGGCACAGTGATTTAAATTGTACCCTTTTTGTAATAGGTAGCCAGTGCAGAGTTTTTAGTTTGTGGCTAATTGGCTCAAACTTAGGTATGTCTAATACAAGCCTGGCTGCTGCGTTCTGCAGGCGTTGAAGTTTGGCTAGGATTTTCATCCTGGCTCCAGCATAAAGGCCGTTCCCGTGGTCCAGTCTTGACAAAGCTAAAGCTGTCACCACTGTTTTACGCGAATCTTGTGGTAGATAAGGTAATATTTTTTTAATCATTTTTAGGATATACCAGAGTGTTGATGCCAGTTTGCTGGCTTGGGCGTCAAATGAGAGATTGGTGTCTAGAATGATTCCCAGGTTCCTCACTTTTTCAGATGGGTCTGGGCATCTTCCCATGTTTTTAGGCCACCAGGAGGGGGACCATATATTTGTGTTGCCTCCTAATATCATGACCTCACTCTTGTCCCCGTTAAGTTTTAGGCAGTTTCTTTTCATCCATTGGCTGACTTTAACCATGCAATGTTGAAATGTTTCTGCTGTGTCCTCCACATCCTTACTGATTGACACCACGATTTGAGTATCATCAGCATAGGATATTGGAGTGAATCCACAGTTCCTTATGATTTCAGCAAGAGGGGCCACATATAGATTAAAAAGAGTGGGGCTCATCGAGGAGCCCTGTGGGACCCCGCACGGTAGGTTGAATGCATTGGATTTAGCTCCTCCTGATTCTACCGAGAAAGTTCTATTCTCTAGGTAGGAAGCAATGAGGGTACATGCTGAGTCATGTATTTCTGCTGTTTTTAGTCGGGTTAGGAGGATCTCGTGGCTGACCGTATCGAAGGCCGCCGATAGGTCAAGTAGTACCAAGGCGGCCTTCGCTCCATTGTCCAACACTTGCCTGATTTCCTCCACTGCTGTGAGTAGCGCAGTCTCTGTTCCGTGTCCCTCGTGAAAACCGAACTGAGAATGGTCCAGCCAGTCACCATCCATCAGATATCGGGATAGCTGTTTGTTTAACAGTTTCTCGATGATTTTTGCGGCAAAAGGGATCCTGGCTATTGGTCTATAATTGTTTGGGATTTCACCGTCTAGGTTTGGTTTTTTCAGTTGCGGCTTGATCGATATCATTTTCCAATCATCTGGAAAGATGTTGGTTTCGATAATTTGGGAGAATAGTTTTTCTAACACCAGGCTCAGCTGTTCTGAGCAGGTTTGCATTATTTTAGGTGGACAAGGGTCCATTGGGCTACCTGATTTAGTGGTGAGCACCTCTTTCTGGATCTGATCTGCAGTTGGAGGGGTGAAATGGAACAATATAGGTTTTGATTGTTCCGCCAGATTTATTGGGTGTAGGGTATCCTGGTCTGCTATCTCAGTGTTGTGATTTTTAAAGGAGTCATAGACTGAAGATACTTTACTAACGAAGAATTCACCTAGTGTGTTACAGAAGTCTGATGACATTTCTTCAGAGTTTTTATTTTCAAATTTTGATAGTTTTTTAACAGTATCAAAGAGAACTTTACTAGAGTTTTTTGACTCATTAATTTTCTGAATTAAATATATACTTTTTTCTGTTATTATTAGTTTTTTATAACTGGCTAGAGCAGCTTTATATTCTTGTCTGAGCTGGGTGTCATAATTGGCTCTCCATTTTTTCTCAGCTCTTCTGCACTTCTGTTTTTGTGCCTTCAGTGCTTCCGAGAACCACGGCTGTGAGGGGGTTTTTCTTTTAAAGGTAGCTTTTTTTTGTGGGACTGTAAGTTTCACTGCAGTATCTAGCCATTCATTAAATTGTTTACAGGCTATATTGCAGTTTCCATCAAATAAAGGATAAGATGTTCGGAGTATATCCACAAATTCCTGATGGTTAACCTTGGACCAATCCAGGTATGTTGTTTTCTTAAGGGTTTCCACGGGTCTCCCCGTATCTTCTTTAATTTTTAGTATGAACAGGACTAGCTTGTGGTCCGACCATGGGACCGTGAGAGTATCAATTTGATTTAAGCTCTGACATGAGGTGAATATACCGTCCAGTGTGTGGCCAGCGTTATGGGTATCTAGGTGTACCTTTTGTTCTAGATCGAAATCTGACATTGCGTACATAAATGATGCTATCTTAGGGTCGATGGTTTTCTCTAGATGCAAATTAAAATCTCCCAAAATTGTATAATCAGGGCCTGTCAGGCTTGATTCTAAAAATGGACTTAACGACTCAATTAGGGGCGTTTTTGCGCTAGGTGGTTTGTAGATTAATATTTCATTAAACGTGTAGTTATCTGTGATCTTGATTTGGAAGGTCAAGGTTTCACAGTCCGAGTTACTGCCTACCTAGATCGCCTGACTTTGAAGAAATCTACATATATCAACTCAGAAAATTTTAAACCCCCTTGAAGGAAATCAACTCTCTCCTTCTTGTTATTTTTTATTGATTTTCCTGTTATACCAGTTTTTATGCTGATCATTTTGTTTATTGTTCACATACATCATCTGATCATATGCCGTAATTTACTTTTAGTGTTTATATTTGGTCATAATGTTTTTCCTCCTTCCTCTTTCCCTTTCTCTTTTCCTCTTTCTCTTCCTCCCCTTATCTTTAAAATCCTCATAAAATGCTTTTTGTCTCCTTAACACTGATATTAGCATTGTTAATGATTTATACAATGTTTGAATATATTTCTTGTTTATGCTGATGTCTTTACTTGTTAACCAAATTTTCAATAAAGCTTTTGAACATAAAACTGCATTCAGGCTGCAATGGCAGGCCTGGGACATGATTTAAGGTGCTACATAAGTGGGTGGCAACATGAGTGCTACAGGCCTACTGGCAGGTACACTACTCCATAAGGAACTTAAAAGTAAATTAAATATGTCAATTAAATGTAAGCCAATTTTAACATGTTTAGGGGAGCGAGCACAAGAACTTTAGCACTGGTAAGCAGTGGTAAAGTGCACAGAGATCTATGGCCAACACAAATAAATTCCAGCAAAAATAGAGGGAAAAAGGCAACATGTTTGGGGGAAGACCACACGAAGGTTGAGAGGTCTAACAAGAATTAACTGGAAAAATAAGTGCTGTGTGCGTTGGGCGCATGGGAACTAGGGGGATACATACAGTAATGTTAGGGCATTGAGAGAAGGCTTCAGTTATCTTGGGATTGAAGTGATGCAAAATGTGACTCAATTTCTTGACAGGAACCTAGAAGTGGTCCCTTGAGAATTCCATTCGATGTGGGGAGTTGGAAGAGGGTCCCATTGTCACTGGTAGGGAGGGCACTATTAGCCCACTACTGAAATTGCCTCCTTCCTCATACAGGACTCCAACTTCGATAGAATTGATACGTTCTACTGTGGGGTAGAAGGACACCTCAAATAGCTCTATAGGACTTATGAAGAACAGTGTATAACGGAGGCATAGTTCTCCCAGATATCAGGGTGTCTTTTGGGGCTACCCCATTACAGTCCGTAAATGAATGAGGATTTGCCTTGTGGCAGACCAGGCAATCAAACTTGAGAGAATTAAAACTGAGAAACATACAAACATTCATTACATATATTATAAGACCACTAGGCAACAAGTGTTGGAGCCCTCCTGGGTGGTCAGGAACTCTTTGAATACCACAAGGTATCTGTTGTGGCAGGGGAAGAAGACCAAACTGACTCCACTATTGAGGGGATACATGTTGAAAGAGGTGAACAAGCTGACTGGTTTCGAACAGGGGCACGCAATAGGCATCACTACGAGGGAGAGGTGATGGATTCTGGGGGAATAAAACCCTGTGAAGACTTACAGGGGTAATATGACCTAAATCCATACTTGAGTTATAAATACTTGCAATAACAGAGAAAATAAAGGTTCAACTGGAAAGATGTATCGGACTGCGGTCCATTTGAAGGTAGACTGCTGGGAGAAATGCTTAACAGCAAGTGAATTAGTTTATTTGATATTTCTTGCTTGAGGGACCATGCTACATGGAAATGCAAAAGAATTACATGAACTAACTGCATCCGTGTGAATGCATTTTGTTTTAAGTTTAAATATGAAACAATCAGTACATTTTAAGAAGATTTACTTTCAAGAGAAAGCACATTGATATGAGATTGTCACCATCTCAGTTAAAAAAGGTGAATTAAACCTGTTGCTCCAGACATATGTAAGAGAGTCATCTTGGTTAACATGACTTGTGTGACATGACTTCATAGCACATCTGTGGTTTATCAACATCTTTGTTGGTACAAACGTTATAGAAAATAACTATGCCTGTATTATAGTATAGTGTTTTAATGGCATTAATCGTTATCCACCTTTGGGGATACTTCTAAAAAGATATGCACACAATAAAAAGCACTTCCTGTATATCAATAGCACCTCAATATAATGGTGATTTCTAAGATGTGATGACCACTTGATAAAGACAATATGCTTGCTGTATATATTGATATGATGACCCCATGATGACCTAATCTATAATGACAACTCCTTATATTTTTATGCTGCATCTTATGTAGGAGGGGGTATTCTGATAATGGGATTTATGACCCACTAGGAGTGAAATCTGATATAAGTGTGTTACCAAAGGTATTTTTATCACCTACTGTATACATTTGTATAATAATGTGTAGTATTTAGTAGTTTGTGTATAATACATGCACTTTCCTTTTTTAAAGAAAAGAACTGACTGGACAATAAATTATTAAGTATTTTGGTTGCATGCCAATGGATGGAGATTACTAGCCTACACCGTCTCCCTTGAGTAGGCCTTGGACTACTCTGCTTCATAACCTGAGAGAGTCAAGTGCCACAGTGGAGTGCTTGGTTCCCAGTAAAAAGACAACTGTTGACCTGTTACTTGCCAAGGACTCACATCCTAGCACAACTAATAACCTGATTTCTTACAGTTACCAACCACGCCACCATCCTTAATGCATCCCCGTAAATGCCCAGTGGTTTACTGTAGCTGACCTTTGTTCTGCTCTGTCTCCCATCCCCGTACATGAGGTTAGTCAGTATCTCTTTTAGTTACCATACTGAGGGTCTCAGCTTTTAGGACCCTACTCCCGCAATCTTTTCCCAAGCCCCGAAGGAGGATTGTACACATTGTTTATACGCTAAGGTTCTTCCTTAATTTAATATGTGGATCATTTACTTTTGGTATCCGTTACTCTAGATCACTGTAAGGAGGATTCAGTCTATCTCCTCACCAAATTGTCTAATAAGGGATACAAGGCATCAAAGGAAAAACTGAGTTCTGCTTTCCACGAGTGCAATACCTTCATCATGCAATTCCTGCTGGTCTCTTCTGAAGATGTTGAAGCCATCCATAAGTTGCCCTGCCCTGTTACTGTCTCACAGGTACATACCTTCTTAGAAATGGCTTTGCACTCTAGACAGTGGATTGTAGGCTATGCCGAAATGGCAAAGCCTTTGCAAGAGTATGTTTAAAAAGATATCCCTGAACCCTTGCAGTGGACAAGAGAATCCGAAAACACTTTTGTAAAAATTAAACAAGCTCAAACTTGAGTTCAATCAGTAGTACCTGAGTTATGAATTTTTAAAGTTTCAGGTAAAAACTAGCACCTAAAAGATTAAAGAGCCAACTGCAGACATCTAGTTGCGCAAGACTGTGTGAAAGTCAAAACAAATGGCTGACGATGGGGCACAAGTCGAATACAAAAAGTAGATTGGGCCCGGTCAGCGCTTACCTTCGGACTTAGAAGAAATTTGAAGAAAAAGTCTCTGAGAAGGTAGAAGTTCAGCAGGGAAAGGCTGCAGGCAATGTCAGAATAGGAAGTTCATTGTTAGTGAACCGCTGGATGAAGTTGAGGTTAAGATTTCTTCATTTGGACTTCGTCTCTTTTTTGGAAGTTGAAAATCTCCAGCGGAATGAAGCTGGAGGCTGTAGCCGGCATGAGGTCCATGAGGCTAAATACTTCTTTGGCAAAGGGCTGCTGAACAAGATTTGCTGCTGCGGAGAAGAACGTAGCAGGAGTTTCCGTGAAGTCAGGCTAACTGGCGATGCACCTTGTGTAGACAAGAATGTCGGTCCCAATCCCCTCTTGGTTCTCAGAGCAGATTTTAACCAAAAATGTTATAAATTCCAAGTTTTGGATTTTGGCTATCAGGGCACCTTTACCACCACCACAAAGGGTCCAGGACTGGAGGGGCACCACTTGGGGAGTATAGGACTCACTCAGGCTGGGTCCAGGTGTGGGTACAAGATAATTGGAGCCTTTTCTGTCCCTGAGGCTCTGATCAGGAGGCCACACAACTATTCCTTGGAGTAACTCTGGTAGTTCTGGGTTCAAGAAGTGGAACAGGGCTCACACAGTAGGGCAGGCATCTGAAGGTTCAAGGCAGGGTCTAGGCAGAAAATCTATCCTTCCAAGTGCAGCAAAGAAGTCTTGTGGGTTACACAATACGCCACAGCGGTTCTGAGGGTCCTATTTTTATACCTGGTGCCTTCTTTGAAGTAGTTGAAATTTCTAAAGCATTCTCTTTGAAGTGCTTGGAGTTTCCTTCTTCCCCTGCTCTTGCTCCTGGCTGTCTGCATGAGCAATGCAGGGGTGACAAGTCCTTTGTGTGAAGGCAGAGCACAGCCTACTTTATAAATGTGGCATTTTCAAAATTGTAACTTAAAATCGGACTTTACTATTAAAGAGGATTTTTAATTACAATCTCTCTGGCACAAGGGTTACCTATTCCCAATCAAAAGTTATCACTTATTAAATGTAATATGACAACCCAATGTTATCCTATGGTAGAGGTAGGACTCGGAGCAGTGACAAACACATTTAGGAGTTTTTCCCCATCAGGACATGGAAAACTTAAATGTACATGCACACTCTTTTAACTACAATGCACCCTGCCCTGTGTGCTTCCTATGGCCTACCTTAGGGGTGGCGTATGTACAATGAAAGGGGAGTTTAAGGCTTGGCATGCAGGTTATATTGCCAAATCAAATTGGCAGTTTAAAACTGCATTCAGGCTGCAATGGCAGGCCTCGGACATGTTGAAAGGGGCTACTGGGTGCCACAATAGGTGCTGCAGTCTCACCAGTAGCATTTAATTTACAGGCCCTGGTTTTATGGTATGCCACTTTACTAGAGACTTATAAGTAAATGAAATATGCCCAGCAGGTGTAAGCCAATTTTACCATGTTTTAGAAAGTGAGCATACCATAATGTATACTTGTAAGTCACTAATGGGTAGTTTGCCCTGAATAACAGATGTTTATTGTTGCCCAACTCAATGGTACTCATTGTATTGACCTCAGAAGGGTGAAAGGCTTAGTGGACCCACTGGGGTTCGAGCCTGTGACCATGAGGTCAAACACAGTCGCCCTATAGTGGATGCATTACTCCACTAAGCCACTAGACCCGGCTGGAGCACAAGCACTTCAGCACTGGTTACCAGTGATAAAGTGCACAGAGTCATAAAGCTAACAAAAACGAATTCAGCTAAATATTAGGGTAAGGCAAAATGTCTGGGGGAAGACCACCTTAAAGCTGACAGGTCTAACACCAGGTGTGTATTTGATATATTTAAGGCAATGGAATACGTCTTTTATCACTACTGTATAATATCACTCAAATCTGTAAAAATATATCTATGTATGAATCATTGATACAGTCTAAATGCCTAACAGGCGTCAATGGCATTTCGACCCATAATTACTAACGGGTCACTATCAGGACAAGGAAAAATGAGGAGCACAGCATTATTCCTAAAAAGAAAGCAAATGGGACAGAATGTCAGCAACAGATATTTCTGTTCCTGAAATAATGCCAGGCCATGTCTGGCAAGGGGAGGGTGGAAATTATACTCACTAATGTGCCAGTGGAAAGCACAGCCTGCAAAATAAATTTGAAAAAAGGGGTGTGAGTGAAACAAAGTGTCCTAAACAAAAAAATCACCTAAAACAAGAGACTGAATTACATGTGTATGGGAGTTGTTTGCACAAGTCTGAAAAGATATAAGCGAACCGGGAAGTATCAACAATATCCGAAATGTATACAAAATTATATTTGGAAAGAATAAAACCAAAAGAAAAATGGTAATTTATCTTGTAGCCATCAAGGAATAAGTTAGAACGGCTATTGGCCCCAAATATTTGCAAGGAGGAATTGACATGTATGGATTGCCGGAAGATCAGGCTGAGTACATAAAGTATTGCGGAGAATAAAAAGTAGAAATTAAATCAATTGAAGTGGAAAACCATAAGTGGAACCTGACGGCATCCACTGGGATGCAGTAGTTTGTGAGCAAGCACTGCTATAATTGTTGGCAAAGCAGTTCAAGAAAATGATCAGGTACGCGGAGGCAAGCCGTTCCCGTTAGTTACCTATTTGCCAAAGTAACAAGACAAACCGACAATGTAATTTGTGAGCATGTACTAGTACAATTGTTGTGGACTCTTTCAAGCAAATGATTGAGTTTGTGATACCATATTTCCTCTGCAACTGTGCCTTGCCAAAAGTTGACAGATAAGTAGAACACCAACAAAAGTTTAAAACAAATGGTGCACAAGTAAAGGACACTAAACATGTTAATACTGAGAAATAATGGAATAAATACTAGATACCCATCAAAAAAGGAAAAGAACCATTCTTTTCTGTCAATAGTTAAATATCCAGGAAGTTTTTAACACTCATCTTGACATCAGAACAATTATGTCTGATATCAATGATTGCATTTTAATGCTTCTACATTGCATCTTGACATCAGGACAATTATGTATAGGAACAATAATTTGCTATTGCCCTTCATTTCTCAAAATGTCTACTGGTTACTGATGTAGAAGATAGACCCTAATCAACAAGACACAGTTGAGTTGCATTCTTCCAGTGTGTTTCAGCCATTAGAGATGCTTATCCATTTTAGCAATCAACTCTATTGAGCTGTACTGTATGTGTCCTCCTCTCAGGGGTATGGACACTTCCATGTTTCCTTCCCTGGTGTTGGCACAGTCTTGATCTTGCTTTCTGTTGTGTCTGTCCGATGTAGATAAGATCACATGGGCACTGTACACAATAAATGATATTACTTGAGGTGCAATTTGCATGTTGCATAAGTGTGTATGCTACATTACCATGTCTGAAGTCTTTACAATTGATAGTAATCTGACACATTATGCAATTACTGCACCTGAAATGGCCAACTATTGTGTTCAAGCCCCAAAGTCATGTTATCCCTGTATTTTTAGTTTTAAAAATATTTGCATGTACCAGATGATCATTTAAGCTATTTCCTTTCTTGAAACAAGACATTGGTGGCATTGTAGTAAGACTGATGGATTGAATCAGAGGGCAATGTTTACAGATGATCTAAGATACTGAATTACTTTAAGGGCAGAATATAGTAACACACATGACAATATTGGTTTATTTTTTTATTCTTTGGAGTGAGAAGCTCTTCCTGTGGGCAATATCATGTTGTCTTTAAGGACCCTTTACTAGTTTTTTGGGATAACATTGTGTAACCATTTTCCCTTGTAATATTTCTGCCTCTTTGAAAGTAGTATTCTCTCCATTTACAATTCCTATCAATGAACAGGAACTGACCATCTGAAAGGCCATCTTTCAAAGCTTTGGGGTGGAAACTAGAATATTGAAGTAAAATGCTATGATCCATAGGCTTACGGAGTAATCCAATTACTAACACTCCTTCTGTGGTTTGATAGTCAGATCCAATAAATCCACTTATTTTCTACTGTAATTAGATGTCATATTTAAATCAGGGGATATAGTGTTTACCCAAGAAAAAAAGCAGCATAGAGTTTCCTCATATGGTTTCCAAATAAAGAATATGTCATCAAAAATCTCTTCCAAAGCTGAATGTGCTGATGGAAAGGATTATTGATAGCACTATAGATGAAATTAGTTTCAAAGTCATCAACATATAGAACTGCAAAGTTCGGAGCAAAAGAAGCGCCATTGAATTTTTTTTTGTTTGCTTCAAAGTAGACTTTGCCATCAAACGTAAAGTAATTTTTTGTTAGTGCCTGGATGAGCAAAAAAAATGATGAAATCTGTGGGTACTTCTACTGGTGCTGGTCTGTTGTTAAGAACTCCCTTTCCCGCTGGTTGAAGAACGTTATTGCACTGGGATTTGATGTCCATAAACATCATGAATTCTTATGTGATATCAAATGGTGTGTTTTGGATCCTGCTGATTAAATTTCCACTGTCCTTGATGTAACTTTTTGTCATTGGGTGGAAGGTCTTGATGTATTTGCAGAGGGGCTCAGGGGCGCACATGCAGCCTGACACAATGGGCCTCCCTGTGGTGGTTGTCCAAGCTTTTGAAGTGAGGGCTGTGGTTCAAGGTGCCTTGGTATTGAGATATTTGAATTTATGGTTACTTAGGAATCCATCTTCTTTTGCTTTAGTAGTGATATGTTTTACTACATCTTGCATTTTCAGTAAGGGATTCTAATTCAGTAAATAGTAGTGATCCATATTATTTAATGTCTATAACTTTCTGTCTTGTAATGGTCTAAATTCTGAATGACTGTGTTCCCGCCTTTATCAGCTGATTTAATGAGGATGGAGATGTCTTTTTTTAGGTAACCAAAGTTTGATGTTCATCATTAGTTATAATGAAGTGAATGTACTCATGGGTAGCCCGCAGTTGTGCAATTTCTTTCAAAACCATGGCCCTGATTTAGAGTACGTCGGAAAGGATACTCCATTACAAAGGCCAAATTGAAGGCCACGCACAACAGACACTACTCCTTCTACACCACTGACATAGTCCACTTACGGCCCAACGGGTTGCTTATGTTCTGGTTCAGGAAGGACCTGGCTTTGCAGTTCGGGCTGAACTGTTCCCATGGGAGCAGGGTCAATACTGATTTGCATATAGCTGGGTCCAAACTGAAGTGGCATGGCGTGCAAAGTAACAGTAGATTGGGATGCAGTCCGAGTTTAAATCAAGCATTCCATCCATCACTTTTTGTATACTTTAATACTTTACATTCATCAGGCCTGCTCCTGCAGCTCAGTACAAGTTCAGTCAGGTAGTATTTTCCCAGAACAGTACCTGACAAGGGCCTAGCTTTCAATGATGCCTGTATTTTAAAAAAGAAAAAAAGGGACCTATTGTCGACATTTTTATGAGAAAATGTAACTATAAAGCCTAATTTCAACTAAACTTCCTCCCACCATTGCCTAACATTTTACGTTATCATGGAGCCAAGGCACCCACAGTAAATGCACCAGCCAGGCACTAGCAGTAGCAAAAAGAAAAACTGATGGACAGAATGCTGAACAATGTCAAACATTCACCCCAGTTCAGAGATTTGGGCCTAAATCCATCGTTTTTTTGCTCAACATTCTAGTTTAAACCCTCACATATGCAAATCAGTCTTGACCTTGCTCCCCATGGGAACAGTCCAGCCCAAACTGCCAGGCCAGGTCCTCCCTGGACCGGAAACTAGCATCCTGGAACCCGTGTTGGGGTATCAGCCCTCATCAGCCAAGCTACTTTGACTCCAGTGGCATGGAGAGCATGGGGCCCACGTCTGGGCATTCCCATCCCACTCGGGGTGTCTTTTGCTTTCTCGCACTAGCAGTAGGCAGCTTCTAGTCTCTATCCACAAGGCACAGCTGTCCTTCACATGTGTGCCATTCTGTTATGTGAAACACACTTTCCAAAGAAACAGTACATGTGTTTGTGATTTCATTCTTAAATTGCATGTTTGGGAGCAGTGCACTGCAAATCAATAAAACCACCCCATGGATTTTCTCTGAAAGATTTTATATAGACAATAAATGAACTTCTCAGCAGGGCTTCTATACCTAAACAATGGCACTGGCAGTACTTTGCTGCAAGGTTGCTTTACAGCAATTGTACTTCTCGGCAGGTCATCCATACTTGTAAATTTTCAAGTAGCAGTACTTTGTAGCAGGTCCGCTACACCAGAACAGAGCTTCTTGGTAAGAACTCTGGGCCTCATTTGTGAAAAATGTTGCATCGCTAGCTTGAAAACAGTGATGAAACACTTTTCAGTGCGCCCTCCTTGTTACATTATGGATATGCCCTATTTACTGTACGGCACTCCATGTCGCAAGGATTTACAGATACGTCAGTATTCCTGGCGTATCTATAGGTGCAAAAGTGGCACATTGCTGGGTGGTGTGTCTGAAAACAGACGTAACTCCAGCAATGTGTCCTTTCACATTGAGCAAGCCCCATGTGAAAGGGCCTGCGTCACTCTTACGCCTGCTGTGAAGCAGGCATAAGGATTTGATGCAGTGGCATCCTAGATGTGGTGCAGTGATATCTCATAGATGTCACTTCGCCACTACTACGAGCCTTTTTTGTGGGGCAACGCCCACCCTGCATACATTATACCTGACACAGTGACACATATGCCTATATGTGTCACTTTGTAAATAGGGCGCAGGTTGGGGCATATTTTGGGCCGCACAAAAAGTGGCGCAACAGCGGCGTAAAGGGCTCATAAATAAGGCCCTCTGTACTTTAACAATTTCAGCAGTGTTACTTCACAGTGGGGCTGCTATGCAATAACACCACTTCTCATGCTATAACTCAATTTCTTCTCATGCCGCTATCCTTTCATTAGACTGGTAGTAGCAGTTTTCAGCAAGGTTGGTAGACTTTTATTGTTGCAATACCTATACGTTTAGCACTTGCCTTTTTTCGCAGATTTGCTCTACCTTCACTGCAAAGGCAACTGCATTTCGCTGCTTGTTTCCTGTGTTCTTATGATAATAGTGGCACTTCTCAGCTGATATGGTAGAATTTTGAATTGGAAGTAGTGGCACTTTTCAGCTCGGTGACTATAAAATAAACATCTTCCATTCCCAGTAGGGCTGGTGTACTGCTAATGAGGCAAAAGTGTTGCTTCTCGTCAATGCTGTGATTATTTTTGCTGTGACAGTGTCTGTATTCACCAGTAGGTTCTGCACTGTCATTGGTATAGTTTCACCCTGGTCTCACGGCCAGAGCTCCCGACTTTGGAGCTACGGGACCAGGTTCCTGTGATTCTGGGCAAATCACTTAATCTCCCCGTGCCTACCTCAAAATAACTGTATCCTTGTGTAAGGCAACTGGGGCACGGTGTAAAGCGCTCTCATGCCTTCGTGTAGAGTTAGCGCTATATAAGGCTGCAAAAAAAAATAACCGAGTTACCACCGCAACATTTTTTTAGCACGTTATTCGGTTCAAACGGCGTTGGAAAATCTCTACAGTCCTCGCGCAATATATGAAATCCAGAAAATGATAGTGCACAATTTTCCCTGCGCCCGCACACGCTTGCTGATCGGGCCCCAGGCGAGACACCAGTAGTGGCCGGGTGCCAGAAAGACTGATGGTGAGCCAGAAGAGAGCTCAGAAAAAGTCAAGATGTGGAGATAAGCTTTCAGAAGTCACCCGCACGCCGCTCTCTCCCCTCTGGCAGATAGCGTGCATCTGAGAGGGGCCACAAAGGCCTTTGAAGCACTATCTGCTCGTCCGGGAGATAGCAACTCGCATTGTGCAGCAGGTCTCAGCAATCTCAAACCCCAAACACAGATACGCGAGGATTAAGATAGGGGATGGTTTGTAGGGGGTGGGGGTGGGGCTGAGTTTACTTCTGAGCTAACTCCTCCGCCGCACCCTCCTACTATGATCGGCCCCCCTTTCCCAGCCGTCTAGACGCGCAGGTGTTCTGTGATAACAAGTTGCACTGCTCAGTAGCATCAGTAAACGCTCCTCTTCAAAGGCATGTCTTTGTGGCATAGACGTGTTTTTAACTGCTATGGTAAGCGCATCAGCGAGTGTATGTCATCACGGTCCGGCCCCCATTGGTTAATTAGAAAGCTAAACTAGCATTTGCAGTGCAATGGGTCTCGCAGTTGCGAGATTTTGAGCTATTGGCATTGCGAACGACAATGCCTTATATTTGTGTTTAAAAAAACCCGCAATAATAAAAGGCATTGTCATTTACAATACCAGTATGTCAAAGTTTCTAAAATGTGAGACCTATTGCATTGCCAATGCTTGTTTACAAGCGCCCCAAGCTGCGCTTTAACGTTAATAGAGGCCACGCCCCTTTTCTTTAGACGATCAGTGTCTAAAGAAAGGTCAGCGACCACTATTAAAGTGAAAGCGCGGTATGGGGTGTTTTTTACCAAAAAAGCATTTGTTTGTCAAGTTGACAAACAAATGCTTTTTTTTTGTAAAAACACCCTGTGAAAGCGCACATGGCGTGCTGAATGTTGCAGGAAAATATGTAGTCCGTGCAGTAGGAGAAACCTTTAAAGAAAACAGTGCTTACAGACTAAATAAGACGTACTGTGTAACAACCGAAGTAAAAGGGCCAGTCCTCGTGGGAGGTCACAATTGAAGACAAGGAGGTACTAAGGAGGGACTATCAAGCCTATTTACCAATCAGAAGCCAGCATTTACGAAGGTCAATGACACAAGCCAATGACACATATGGGCAGAGAGTGGAAGGGGCTTCAAGTCCATACTCCAATAGAACAAGGCTCACAGAGCATGCGCTGTCCAGGCTCGACCTAAAAACTGGTCCATGTTTGGAAATTAGGACAGTTTTGAATTTGTAAAGACACTGGGCCAGATTTACCAGTTTCTCCCACAGTGCAGAGCAGCAGCCACAAATGCAGTGCTGCATGAGAAGAGCGCCATATTTACAGACCGCCGAAACGTGCAGCTGTGCGCCAAAGACACACTTTTGAACTATAGAGCAAGGGTGTCTCTGTGAGTCTAGCATAGGTTTTGTACTGTAAGGATACCCTTCCAGTATAAAATACTATGCTTAGATTAACTATAAACATTTCCCCACTTTGAATATGTGCTGTACAGTGCAGCACACATGCAAAGTCGGAAAATAAAGGAGAAAAAAAGGATCTCTCCTTCATAGCGCCTATCTGAAATAAGTGCTTTTTCTGATGCTAAAACATGCCTACTTTTTTAAGTAAATAGGGTTTAGCGTCAGAAACCTTGGGTGGTTGCATGGAAATGCCCATGCTCCACCCATGGTACAACCCCTGTCGGTAAGTACTGCAAAGCACCGCTATGCGCTGCTTTTCATTACTTTCAAGTGATTTTCCAGCGTATAACAGGTTTAACGCTGGAAAGTAAATAGATAACAAAAGATTTTGCATCATTTTGCATCAATTTTGTGACACAAACACCGTGTTAAATCTTAGTAAATAGACCACCCTGTTTTTTTTTATGCAAGGTGTGGAAGACTGCATAGATTTGTGTTTGCTGTTGACAATGATTGTTTTAATATCAGAGAAATCAACAGTAAAAACCGACCCAGCAGACCAAAAAACAGGCCCACAAAAAGCCCCCAAAAAATGGCCAAAATACTGACCGTTAGACGAGCCCCTTGGGCACTGCCTGATTGCCTTCTATGCCAGTCAGACTCTACATGTCATATATAACCAGACACTCTTTACACATAACCAAAGATGGAGATATTGATATTAGGTGCCTACATCTCAGATCTTTCCCCAGTGCACTAATCGATTGGAGAAGATGTGGCCCAAGGGTGTAGAGCGGTCTACTTTGGAGCTGTGGAACCAGGCTCGAGTCTATGGGTGGGCTAATCACTAAGGAGCATATTTACAAGAAAATGGTGTGTGCTGCAGCAAATTGTGCAGCGCCATGTTGCGTCATTTAAAAAATGCAGGGAGGCACCGTATGTACAAGAATACTGCACACCTCTGTGTTTTACCTTGCGCTGGTGCTACAATTTGCTGCCTGGCGCCAACCCAGACACCCTTGCGCCACAGTGCAGGGGTGCCTGTGTTGCAGGGATGATTGTTTATGTGCAGGAAGATTTCCCTTCCTGCACATAAACAACCAATAATGGCGATTTGTTACTTCAATGTGTGCTGCAGAAGTAGCAAATCACCATTATCTAATGATTGTTTTTGTGCAGGAATGGACACCTTCCTGCACATAAACAATCATTAAACAATCATTAAAGGTGGTATGCTCTTTCTATGTGTGCTGCAGAATATAGAAAAAGCAAAAATGAGGAGAAATAAAAGTATTTCTCCTTGTTGCGCCAATCTAACGTCTGCTTTGTTATGCCGTTAGGTTTTGGCGATGCCTCAGATTTACAGATCCTTGTAAATCTGGGGCAGTGTACAAAGGCAATAGGTGTTGCAGTGAAATGCCCACAGCAACACCCATTGCACACCCCTTTCTCGCAGAGAACTGCGGGAAAGGGTACCATATTTACGCCACTTTGTAAATATGGAGCAGGGCATTACGCCACCGGAACATTGGCAAAATTGATGTTCCGGTGGCGGAAGCCCCTTGTAGCTATACAGTTAAATTTCCCTCTGCCTTATAAAATGAATACGTCCTTGTGTGATGTAACTGGTGATCTTGTAAACCGCTCCAATACCAAAAAGTGCTGGTCAAAGTGGTTGCGCACTGTGATGTTCACATTGTGTGTATCATTAATATTAACATGATTGGCATTGACTGTGTTCCTCGATAGATAGCAGAAAAGGTTCAGAATGAGAACCGTGAGGGACATCTGATTGCCATCTCTTCAATCATTTTCACAATGTTTCGGCAATGCTATTTCTCCTCTTAAAGGGACAGGGGTCACAATGTCACAAAAAGATCCACAATGAGAGAGAAACATTGTGACAGCATGCAGAGGGGCAGTGATGGACTGGCCTTTTGAGCAGTCTGGCGCTTCAGATGTGCCAGTTTAATAGGGCCAGTGTGGGGGTGTTTGTGTGCCTCTTGGGCTGCGAAGTGACCCCAAAATCAGCAGATATACTTGACTATTAACTTTTCCCATTTAGCTGTGCCAGATGGCAGACTACCTGTAATGCCAGTACAGCGCTGCAGGGGTGCATGAGGACGCTGCATGCGCCCACTGATGCCAGAAGCCTGGCACAAGAATATAAGCTAGTAACACACTCCAAAGTATGCCTGGTATTCCAAGACAAGACCAACAACTAACGTAAAGTCCAGAGGTTGTCCTGTGTGTTAACAGATGCATGTGTCATGGACCTGCTCAAAAAGAAATCCTTTTTCTTAGGATGAGAACCCTCACTCACCCGGAAGTGACATGCTTCATCATAGGGTTCCCTCCTCACACCTGGACTGAAAAAGTCTATGGTGTGGGATACAACTCCCCCAGTTCGGGAGGAGCAGAGTTGTTTTAATGTATGATGAAGTAGGGTTAGTGAGGGACAGAGTGCAAGTAAGTGAAATATGTGGTGATAATTAAAGCTACCTCCAGAGGGCCAAATAAACTTTATTCCTTGGGACCACTGGAGTAGAGTTAAAAAGAGGACAGGGGTAGTAAAACATATATACCCCCCTTAATGGTCAACATGTTTCTGCCCTTACAAGGTTCTCATCAGGGCTTCTAGGGCATTCATCAGGACCCAAAATCATAGTCACTCTGTCTACAGTGTATCATTGTGTGAGTTATTTGATATAGTGGGATTAGTACGTTGTTGGTTGGGTCAATCCCTATACCCACTATGTGAATATTACAAGAATATAAGCTGTCAGAAATTGAAAGCTTACCATTTGCTTACCATTTGCATATGGCTTTATTACCTGCCTGAGGGTACTCGGTAACCAAACAATGCTGTGCATTTGCAGGAGTGGTCGAAAAGTATTTGTGTATTTCATTGCAAGTCGCAAGGAATGTTGGAACTCGCAGTAACTAGCAATCTTTGCAATGCCTTTTGAAATGACAAATGTGAATTACAGTGCACGTTTGTACTTTGTGAATAGACACTCTATATCTGCAAAGGCAGCTGTTTTTTAGTGATGCATTTGCAAAGCTATTTCAGACATTTATGACCCCAAGACGTGTTGTATTGATGGAAAACGTGATGTTCTTCCGATAAAAATCTGCATCCACAATTGCTGAGCCAGCAGATGTATGTAATGTGGTATTGCCTCATTACAAGTGCCGTATTACTGCATTTGTAATGCAGTAATACTGCTGTACAATACATCACAAAACGACCCTCATTCTAAGTTCCTTTACTTGGGGAGAAAATACCACACCTGGCAAATACCATGGGGTACGGTATTTACTGAGTGCCCCGTTTCCTCTGCATTCCAACTTCTGCACCTCAGAATGGGTATTACACTGCAATAAGACATTTCTCCCGTTTTAAGCTGCACAAAGCAGAATATTTGGGTTTTTCCCACATGCATGCTATCTGGTTTTAGCTGGCAAAAAAGTGTGATATTTTCATACTACCTCTGTACAAACTGCAAATAATATCTGAATCAGGATTAGCCCAGCCCAAAATACAAGAGAGGAAGTGATGAATATGCTTTACTCTTCTTACTTCAGCTCTAAAGCAACTATTGAACACTTTTGACCATCTCTAAAGATAGACTAAAGTGCAGCGGGAAACAGAGTGAATAATGTGTTGACTTTACGTTTTCATATCTAAATATCCTCACTGTTAGACACTGATCTGAAGAACACAGAAGTCACTGCTTCATTTTTTAGGACTCGCCTAGACAGCACATGTGCTGTCTCTTTGAGACCTACTGTTACTTATCATTGGTTGGCTTCATTGTCACTCTCATTTGCTTGCTTTTTATTGGTTAGCTGTCATAGGCTTTCTCCCTCTTCGGGTCTCTGCCCCTCCCATGGAGCATGGATGAATTAATTGTATCCTTTCACTGCTAATTTTTTAAGGTGCTATTTTTAGGTTTCGCCTGCACAGCGCTTGCACTGTGCTTGAGGAATCTATTGTTTTTAATATAAAGTTCAATGGGACTTACATACTGTCTCCTCTCTTTCCTGGCTATTCATTGGTTCCTGTGTGTGCCACTTACCTTTCCTCCATTTCTATTGGCTGTAGCATATATTCCTGCATTTACCAATGCTTGTTCCTCATCTGCTTATCTTATCAGTTTCTCCCCCACCAAAATATAGTTAACATCCGCTTTGGTGGGACTATATTTTCATAAAGTTTTGCCTTTTAATATTGCAGCATGTTTATATAACTATTTATCACCAGGAGAGATTAAGCGATTTGCATAGAATCACATGATGTTACACAGTGTCGCTGAGACTCAAACCGGGATCCTCAGCTCGAGAGTCAGCAGCTCTGGCCACCGCGCCACATCCGCTCCACTCATGTGTTATCTGTCAGGGAGCACTTTCCTTCTCCCGGGCGATGATTGATGAAAACAGCTCTTTATTTAGTGCATAGGCGAAACCGAAGCATTACCAATGCTTGTTTTCTTTGTGTTTAAGCACTCAACCAGAGTGCATCTTTTTCAAGCACTTCTCCCTCCTCTGTGTTCCTTTCTCTCTCCCTAGTCCCTGTTTCTTGTCCCCACCAGCCTTCTCTCCGTCATCCATGCTGGTTGCCCCCAACCTTTCCTCCCTCATCTGTGTTGCTTGCCCCACCCATCCTCCCAGCGTTCATCCCTCATTCGTGTTGCTGCTTGCCCCAGCCATCCTCCCTCCTTCACCTGTGACCCTCCATTGTCTGTCTGTGCGTGTTGACACTTGCCCCACCCTCCCTCCCTCATTCATGTTGCTGCTTTCCCCTCCCTCCAGAGCTTTAAGTGGATCAGGCCCTGCCAGTGCTGAGCAACGGCATCTCTAAAAATCAGGTGCTGAAACAGATCCCTATTGGGCTCTCCATATTTGCCCACACCCTCAGGGTGGAAAAAATAAATATTAACTCTGCAGCAGTCCCACCCTTCACTGCTTTTGGTGTAACTTCATAGAGACTTGTTATAGTTCTTTCAAAGTCTCATCATTTCAGAATCTTTTTTTTGCAGTTACGGATAGCGAACTCGACCCAAAGGAATTAAAGCGCTTTAAAGTGAGCACCAGTTACATTATACAAGGACATATTCATTTTTTAATCACAGGATGTTGAGCTGATGCCGAGGCTCAACCAGAGGCTCGGAACTGCTTCCCCAACTCCAAAGTCGGCAACTCTAGCGTAAGCCACAACGTCGCCAAAAGAACTGAAGCATTTTCAATATTATATACAACAAAGCCATAGTTATTGCTTATTTATCTTATGCAACTAAGAAGCATTGACAAAGCCAATAGTCCTGGCTTGTTGTAGGTGTAATGTTACTTATAGTATTATATATCCGGATGTAATGACAGAAGAGGCAAAATACCAGTCGGGCAGCACACTAAGCTAAATACAGATTTTTAGTTTACGTCGTAAATTACATTGGCCACGCCCCTTTGAGAGACTCCCACCTATTTTTTCATCCCACTTAAAGCCCTGCCTCTCTATATTCCTCATCCATCCATGGTGCTGCTTGCCACCCCACCCACATAACAAAAAAAAGCCCTATGACATGGACAACGCTGGTTGCGCCATTCACTTTCTTCCCCCACACAGTGCTTAATTTGAGCCGGTGGTTTCCGGTACTGAGCACCGCCACTTAATCATCAACACCAGCGCTTTTCATGAGCACCAGTTAAGGACATATTAATTTATGGTAAGCAGGGGTGATTAATTGATTTGCCCAGAATCACAGTATGTTGAGCCAACGCCAAGAGTCCAACCTGGTTCACCAGCTATAAATTCGCCAGTTCTGGCCATTACTCCATGTCCTCTCCCCACTTTCATGGTTAGTGGTTGGTTCTGTCTTAGGCGGCGCCATCAGGAGAAATGGGCTGTCCAAGATGCCTCCCGACGAGAGCCCGGCACTTATTTTTTTACAAATGAACTACTGCCCCCACACCCTCTGTTGTGCATGGTGACTCCCTGCCACCCTTAGTGTTGCCTTTGACACCACTCACCCTCCTGCCAGCAATTTTTAAAAAGTGCTATGACAAGGCCAGCGCATGCAGCATTATATGATTTCATTTTTAACTTTGAACCATGCTGCAGCTGTACTTGACTAAACGTTGGCAAAGCCAATTGATCTTGTCTCATAGGCTTGACCTATTGGCTTTGCAATGCTTGTTTCACATTGTGAACTTCCACTGCAGGTGTTATATCGTAAAAGGGGCGCTCCAATGTACAGAAAAAAAATGTTTTCTTTACCTAGTCCCCTATCGAAAACAAGCATGGGCAAAAGGAATTCTAGAATTCTGCTTTGTTTGATGACGTCAGGTAAAGTTTTGCGATGTATTACGACATTATTCACTGGCGGCCCCCCTTTGTAATTAGAAAAAGGTACGGGAACCAGACATCAGGAAAAACGACGCCTCTCAGAGTAACATTGGCTCTCACCGCAATGGGTCAAAGGTCGCCAGTGGTGGGATTTTGAAATTAATGACTTCGGCCTCTCTGGCCTGTGTGTGTTTTTTCCCTCGTGCTCCTGTGTCGTGTTTTTGTAACGTGCCCAAATGTTGACGCTTTCCATATTTTTTCAACTGGGCGGTTGAAGCCTGGGGGAGCAGGGGGGCAAGTTGAGGAGCATTCCTCTGTGAGGGTTAAATGTGGTTGTCGCAGAGACATTAATCAAACTGCGGTCTGCGTGACGAGGGGAACCTTCTAGACTGTTGACGCTGACTCCCTTCACTGGCCGGGGCTAGAGGGGGTCTGTGCTGTGCAGTCTATCTCTGTATCTGTGTCAACCTGCCTGTGAGGGGCACCGGCCCACATTACAAGTTCAAAACCCTTCATTCCCTGGCACAGGGACTCCATTCCAGAGCCGTTTGCTAGCCTAGCAATAAAAGAAGGACTTCCAAGCAGATGGTACATTGATGTTACGTGGATAGGCATATAAATGCAGCCTACGTTCTTTAGATATTCATTTTTGACACGTTTACCTATTGATTTCGTAATAAGGTGCATTTACACAAAATGCGCCAAACTCCACAAATAACCCAATAACAAGGCAGGGTAAACACAGTTGAAGAATAATTATCTGGGAATTACAAAGTAGTGAATATATGACTCTGCAGGTGGGAGGGGAGGTGGGGGGGGGGGGGAGTGCAGAGGTAGGAAAGAGAATGGAAAAGCTACATTTAGGGTCGAGCCTGTGAGAGCACGTGCTGGCATATGCTTCTGGCTTGCCCTCCCGATGGAGCCCGCTGGATGCTTACCATTTGTTGGCTTGTGTGGAACTGTTCTTTACAACCTCGTAATTCGTTAAGGCAGGCGGAACATCATTTCCGTTCCTCTCTGTGGAGCAGGGGCCAGCACTCCAGTCCAAAACAATCTGCCACACTCCAATCTAAAACGAATCAGCCCCAATTCCATCTGCCCCACTCCAATCCAAATATGTGCCTCACTTCAATCAAATACAATCTGCCCCACTTGATCAAAAACAATCTGCCCCACTCCAATCTAAAACAATTGGCCCCAATTTCATCTGCCCCACTCCAATCCAAAACATTTTGCCCCCCTCCAATCAAAAACAATCTGCCCCACTCAATGAATCTGCCCCACTCCAATCCAAAACAATCTGCCCCACTCCAATCTGCCCCACAACAATCTGTCCCACAACAATCCAAATCAATCTACCTCACTCCAGTCCTAAACAATCTGCTCCACTCCAATCTAAAACAATCTGCCCCACTCCAATCCAAAACATTCTGCCCCACTCCAGTCTGCCCCACAATAATCTGTCCCACTCCACTCCAAATCAATCTACCCCACTCCAGACCTAAACAATCTGCTCCAGTCCAATCTAAAACAATATGCCCCACTCCAATCCAAAACAATCTGCCCCATTCAATCAAAAAAAATATGCCCCACTCCAATCCAAAACATTCTGCCCCAGTCTGCACCACTCCAATCCATCCCACTCCAATCCAAATCAATCTACCCCACTCCAATCCAAAACAATCTGCACCACTCAATCCAAAACAATCTGCCCCACTCCAATCCAAAAGAATCTGTACCACTCCAATCCACCCCACTCCAATCCAAAATAATCTGACCCAATCCAATCTGCCCACTCCAATCTGTCCTACTCCAGACGGCCTCACTCCAATCCAGCCCACTTCACCCCAATCCACCCACTCATCTCAATTCACCCCAATCCAATCCAAAACCATCTCCCTCACTCCAATCTGCCCCACAACAATCTGGCCCACTCCAGTCCAAAACAATATGCCAAACTCCAATCTGTCCCACAACAATCTGCCCCACGCAATCCAAAACAATCTGCCCCACTCCAATACAAAACAATCGGCCCACTCTAATCCAAAACAATCTGCCCCAGTCCAATCCAAAACATTGTGCCTCAATCCAATCAGCCCTACTCCAGTCCAAAACAATCTGTCCCACTCCAATCATCTCCAATCCAAAACATTCTGCCCCACTTCAATCTGCCCCATTCCAATCCAAAACAATCCACCCCACTCAATCCAATCCACCTCACCTCACCGCGATCCAATCCACCTCATCCCAATCCACTCCACCCCACTCCAATCCAGCCCACTCCAATCCAGACAAATCAATCCAATCCACCCCACGCCAATTGTTCCACCCACTCCATTTCACCACACTCCACTCCTATCCATACCACTCCACTCCACTCCACCTCACTCCAGTCTAATCCACCCACTCTACCCCATCCCACCCCAGTCCAATGCATCCACTCCATCCCATTTCAATCCACCACACTTCAATCTAACCTACCCCATCCAGTCTCCCCACTCCACTGCAGTCTAATCCAACCCACTCTTCTCCAATCCACCCACTCTACCCCAATCTAATCCAGCCCATCCCAGTTCAGTCCACCCCACTCAATCTAATGCATCGAGCCTACCACAATCAAACCCCCCCTGTTCCAGTCCAATCCAACCCACTCCAATCCGGTACACCCCCTCCAGTCCATTCCAATCCACCCCCTAAACTCCTCTATTTACCCCACTCCAAACCACCCTCTTCTAATCCAATCCACCCCACCCAAACCAATATAATACACCCCATTCCAACCCACTACATTCAAATCTTACTCACCCCTTTTCAATCCACCCCACCCACTCTAATCAAATCCACCCCATCCAACCCGCCCACTCCAATCCACACCACTCAATCCAACCCACTGTACCCCAATTCAGTCCACCCCAATCTACCTCAATCCACTCCACCCTATTCCACCCCACTCCACTCTACGGCACTCCACTCCATGCCACTCCACTCTGTGACACTGCACTCTATGACACTGCACTCTACGACACTCTCTGCTACTGAACCACTGAATTCTACTCCCCTCTACTCAACTCTACTCCCCCTACACCACTCTGACACTCTCCTCCAACAAATCCAGTCTACAATACTCTACCCCCCTCCCCCCACTCCACGCCACTAACTTTTAGCCATACTGAATAGCAGCCATACTGGTGTACAACACGACATAAACACATTGACAAAGCCAATAGCTCATATATAGGTGAGGCATATTGGCTTTGCCAATGCTTGTTAGGTTTATAATCTAATTTGCACGGGGGATACATTCCAGAGGAGAGGGTCAAGCAGATTGAAGTAGCAGAACACATAAGCAAGGGTGAGAAGGAAAGGGAAGAAGAGGCGAGGAGGGAGAACATAGAAGGCGAGAGAAGACATATGAGGCGGAGGAAAGATACATTTATTTATTTTGCAGTTTTATATAGCGCTCCTGCACTGACAGCATTATTGGATTGCATTATTGGGACTACATTAGAACCAAACAGGGATGCATTACTTAAAAACAGAGGGCTAGGTTAAGAATGTATAGTGGTTAAGAAGAAAACACCAGAAGAATGTTCTTATTTCAAATATAACTAGAGAAGATTGACTTTTACATGTCTGAATGACAGAAGTGAAGGTCTGTTCTTTGGATCAGAGGAAACACGTTCCAGAAGGAGGTTGCTTCCATCAGCAAGATTGATTTTGTCCTTGAGCGGTTCAATATTTGTACATCTCCAAGTTGAGGGAGTTCTTGCTTCTGAAACCTACTGGTCCACCTGAGATGGTGAGTAAATTCTACAGATGGGAAACAATAATATATATTTAATATTTATTTTGGAGGTTTGTGATGTGGTGTGTCTATACATTCATTTACTTAAGAGTGCAGACTGAGGGAAAATGCTACGTAAAGTGAAGAAAAAAATGTAGGTAGGAGTCCATGCTTCAACAGGTCGAACACCCTTGACAGACATTTTGCACTTCCAGCTCACAGTCAGTGGCATAACAAAGGCCTCCGCAGTCCCTGCAGTGCGGGGGGCCTGAGCTCCAGGGGACCCACTCAGCACAGTACCCTAGCCTGAGAGCTCCTAAGTGAGTCCCACGGGAGGCCCTTCCATGTACTTTGTAGTGGCCCCCCTCGAGTTTTGTTACGCCACTGCCAGAATATTTTTCAATGGTCCAGGCTGGAATCAGTTCTACAATATGTATAGTCATCCTGGAATAAAGAGGGGTATTTTACAGGATAAGGCAGGATATAGAATGATCTACTTGACTGCTAAGTTCACTTGTGAAGTAAACAACTGTTCCGAATCAAAACAGTATCCCCAGGTACAGAGCTTCTGGGGCATTGCCAGAAGGGTTCCTAGATCTGTGGAGCAGTCGAAGGGTAGTGATGAGGACGAGGTTAAGAACGAAGCAAGAATGTAGATAGATCTGAAGAAGAGGCACAGATCTTTTTTTTTTGTGGAAACAATTTTATTAATATTTCGTTTATCGTTACAATGTCTTGTAGTACAATAATCATTTACGGTGTACAAACAAAGATGTGATATTTTACATAGAGTATTTTTGCTGTGTATATACATCAACAAAACGTCCATCTGTGGTAATGGGAATAAGAAATCAAGTATAACATTTCCAATATTATCATGTGTCAAGGTGTGGTCATTCACTAATATCTGACCCAGACATATCTTGTGGGGTGGGTTCGAGGCACAGGTCTTCTAAACAAACTAAGAGACCAGAAGCCAATGGAGTCGCTGTAAAGGTGAAAAAGAGTGGGCGAATAAGGGGAAGTTGAAAAAGAAGAGAAGTGTAGAATGTTGGAGAATTTAGAGAGGTAGACAAGGAGGATAAAAAAGGGAGGTACATTCGCTGAGGGATGGGAGGTTGAAAGCTTGTGAAAAAGGTGGGAGACTAAATGGAGATAAAATGGAGGATAAGGCATTGATTAGGGAGTTGGATTCTACACAAACGAGTACAATAGAAATTCGAGCACCGAAAATAGAGAGGAGTCAGAACATCTCAAGATTTCAGGCACAGGAAGAAACACAAAATGTAGGAGGAGTTGAGAAAGGACAGTCGGTGGAAAACGGTTACTCGAAAGAAAAGAATGCCAGTTTTGGAGAGTGTGGGAATCCAGTGCGTGGAACTGTAGGAGGAAGTAAGGGTTTAAATGAATTAAAGTAGAGACAAATGGAACAGCAGATGCTTAGGAGGTAGTCGGAGTGGTGGCAGAGTTGTTAGAGTTGAGGGAAGAATAAATTGGGGATGACCATGGATGTCAATTCATCCCCAATGCCAGGGGTAGTGGAAGTGACTTCACATGCCCCTTGACCTTCACTTTCACTCACACATACATATGCTTATACATACACACGCATTCACACATACACACACGCTCATGCATACATGCACACACTACCTACACATGCACACACATTCACACATACACGCGCCCTCTCTTACATAAACACACTCAAAACTGCAAGCATGCACACAACATACATACATGAAAAGCATTTTTTTTACCTACATCAGCTGCCAGGGAAAGTCATATTCCAGCTATTTGTACTCCATTTTTTATTAAACTGCCCCTAAATGGCGTCCATGAGGGCGATGAGCCAAACTGTAGAAATATCAGAGGAGAGTGAAGGAAGTCAAGGAAGACAAGGTCACAGAAGCCTACATCAGAGGAATATTGTGGATGTGAGGAGGTGGGCTTGGAAGACGGAACATAATTTAAAGAAGGAGAAGGTCATATCCAAGAAGGAAGAAGGAAAACTGGAAGATGCTGAGTGAAAAAAAGGTGCAGAGTGGTGCCCAGGAAGAAAAAAAGTGACACCAAAGTAACGCACGAGAGTAAAATAGGAGAAGAACATAGATGGAAGTTTGACATCTCCAGGAATGAAGAGCGAAGAAGTAGAAGTGATTTTTACCATTTTTCGAACTCTAATGGTCCATAATGTGCACACTGCATGTATTACTCCTAGTAGGGTTAGGTTAGTTCTGCACTTGCCACATTGTAAGATTTTTTAAAATGTGTTCTAAGTAATAACGTATGCGCTGCCTACTTGCAATCAGTTTGTAAATACTGGATTCATTATTTCACTTCGACTCAATGTACACAAGTTCCATTTGGATATAAAGCAGTTGCCCAGAGAGGGGTAGCAAGAAATATTTCTGTACGTTTTTGTGAATGCCATAAATGATCTATAAAAATTAGGCGGCATCGCATCACCCACTGGTTTATTACCTTGTATCTGAGCATATTTACAAGTTTTAGGAAGCCACAAGGTTTCCCAAGAGTCCTCCTCTAAAATTGAGATAATTGATTTTGGGATATTCAAGGAATGGCTTTTATCAATTCCTACTTATGAGCATGCAAAGCGCTTTCCATGTGCATAGCAATGTGTTTTGTTAACAAATGCACATGTAAAAATGCCTTTGCGTGTGTGGAACGGAATTGCACTTTGTGTTCACTTTCTCTGCACCCCACTAACTTTGGGGTTCTGTGCCCAAAAATGGTCAGAAAATGAGGTATTTTCAAAGAGTTCAAAGCCTCAACCCAGTTGTCAGACTTCCTGATGTTTTTGCCCTCACTGCCTGTAACTGAATTTTTATACTTTACGCTGAGTCACTTTGCATTTAGACGCTATGATGTAGCACCCACTGTTTGATAGATTTAATATATTTCACGCTGCTGTGTTAATCTGATTTGCACGATTATGCATCTCTCTGCTTCTCCTCTGGTACTAGGCCGCAAGAACCTCTTGCTTGTCATCAGCATGTTTAATCATATGTAAAAGTGCTTGGAGGGCTTATTTATGAGCCCCTTGCGACACTTTTGCTCCGCCGTTGATTCACTTTTCTTAATGCAGCGGCAGCGTAAACAATGCGCCATGTTGCAGCATCTAGGCGCATCTAGGCAGATGTGTCACTTTGTAAAGCCCTGCGCCACATTATACCTGCGTCAGGTATAATGTATACAGGGTGGGCGTGCCGATGCAAGAAAGCCTCGTATAAGTGGTGCAGTGAAATCTATCCGATTTCACAGCGCCACTTCTAGGACGCCACTGCGTCAAACTCTTACGCCTGCGTAAGGGTGACGCAGTGCTATAATCACAGCCTTCCCCCCTGCATTGCTGGAGTTGCGTCACGCTTCCGACACAACTCCAGCAATGCATCAGTTTTGCGCGGACAGATACATTAGTAATACTGACGTATCTGTAACTCCTTGCATCATGATGCGCCGTACTGTAAATACGGCACATCTATGGTGTCGCAAGGAGGGCGCACTGAAAAGTGTTGCGTCGCTGTTTTGCGGCAGCGATGCAACACCTCATAAATAAGGCCCTTGGTGTCGCTCTCTTGGACGATTACTGCCGACACCTTTGATGTAATGCGCGACTGAATGGAATTGTCGCCTTCTCACTGTCATGCATTGTTCATTGATTGCGGCCTCATTATGAGGACCCCAGAATAAACCCTGTTATTTTCCTAATTCCGGAAGCAGACAAATAATGGAGAATAATATAGGGGAATCAGTGTTCCTGTACCAGGTCCCTCATTTTTCCACAGTGATTCATGTGGCGAGCAGAAACATCCGTGTGAAACACCACCCCACGTTAGATGACCCATCAGACGTCCTGGTGCACTCGTAATGGAGTTTGGGGGAGGCTAGCTAGCAAAAGTTAAAAAAAGCTTTATTAATGCTTGTTTCTGTGCATTACTGTGATGCCCTTGAACCCTACTCCACGTTTTAGAAAATTATGTAACCTACAATAAAAAATAATGACAGCCAAAAAAACACAGTGCTATGTTCAGTGAATAAAAGTAGCGGCGCTAGAAGTGAAGAGTCGTGGTGTTGTGAGGATACAAGTTGTATTGCTGCCGGTCTCTTTTTTTAATGGTTTTACAGCACAGTTTCTATAAAGTGAATTTTTCCCGTTTTAGTTCCGAGCCAGAGTGAATTTGCCTCGTTTATGTCTCAGATAAAGTGGTCGCCGGTGTTATCTGGTTAAATAGTCCTTTGTAATGGCCGTAGCTGGCAGCCTGTTTTGTGTACGCAGGGCAGCAGCCACAACAGAAGACTTAATTAAACTCTGCTTTAAGTTATGTTAAACGGGCACGGCCTGATTAGATCGCGAGGATAATGAATAGAGCCTGTTTGGCCTAAATAACTGTTGTACACCAGGCCCTGGCCCCAGTCCAAGCAGGAATAAAATAATTACTCCTCATAATCAGATACGAAGTCAGCTGGTTTTAATCCCTCCAGTTCTACTGACCGCTTTCATTATTTCCGAAGGTATGTTTGAAATAAACGTAAAAGGCTGCATTCGGAGAGCTCTCTTGGAGTTCAGACAGAGCCGCTGAGATCCTCATTGCCTCTCTCGCGACAGATTTCTCGAAAGTTCTCTAGTTTCACGGTTCCATTCGTCAGTCTCTCAACCAGGGCAGGGTTTATTTTAATTAGAATTTCGCTATCTGTAGTCCTAAAATTCATACAGGCACATGCATCAAGAAAAGCTTTTGCGAGTCCTTAATTGCGAATATTAAGGCATCGCAATTAAGGACTCGCAAAAGCCTATGCATGTAGGAATCGCTATTAAAATAGCGATTCCTTAACATTCATTAATTGCGACTCACAAATTGCGAGTCGCAATTAATGAATGGCTTCCCATTCATTCCTATGTGCCTCCATAGGAATGCATTGGAGATTGCGGGAGCAATTTCTAGGGTGCAAGGGTGTCAAAATGACACCCTATTGCACCCATGTATTTGAACTCTGCACACGTTGCATACACACATGCTTTAAGGGCATGTGTGTGCGCAACATGAAACTTAGAAGAATGCAAATAAGTGCATTTTTCTAAGTTTTAGCAAATTACCATGAAGTCCAGCTTCATGGTAATTTGCTCCCGCTAATAGCGAAATCGCTATTTTTTAAACTTTAATGCATTGCATGTAAGGAATCTCAATTAGGGATTCCTTAAATGCAATCGCTATTTAAGGAATCGCTATTTTGAGATTCCTTAAATTGCGATTTTTGCATTTGGGATGATGCATCCCAAATGCAAAAATACCGGTCGCAAAGGGGCAGATTCTGAGAATCTGCCCGTTTGCGACCGGTTTTGTGGTTGATGCATGTGCCTGTTAGTTTAGTGCAGTGGTTCTTAACCCGTGGTTATCCACAAGGCCAACTAAGGGGGTCTGCAACTGTGTTACAAAATTAAATAACATTAAAATGAATACATTCAAATTAATAACGTTTATATAGGTAAAGAAGCAAAATTGAAAATGTGATATTTTTTTAAAAATTTGAATGTGAATTGAACAAAATATTTCAATATTTTACCATTCATTTTGTGTATACTTGTTTTTGTATCTTTGTGTATTGTTTTGCAGTTCCAATGATAGAAATTACTGAAGCCGGGGGGCCCAAGATTCCAATGATGACTCAGTGGGGGCCCCTGGATTCCAACAATGATTCAGTGGGGGTTCACAGAAGTAACAGGGTAGAAATTGTAGGGATTGCGGTGCTAGCAAGATACTTCAAAAATAGGCTGAGGGTTGCTGTTCAAATTATGCACCATGGCCCAACCACTCCTTTAGCTGTCTGCTCAATTTTCCAGGACTTTGTCTCTTTGCTGGGAACCAGTTGTTCAGGCATTTACCACTTGCACTAGCCCTTCATCTCATGCTTTCATCATTTTCTGAACATTCTTCATTATTGTCTGGACACCTATGCATTTAGTACAAAGACACATGCACGTGGAACGCACACTGCGCAATGGAGTTGCTGACTATTACAGAGGCTCTTCCACTCGGGAGAGCTGACGATACGGCTGGCAGCCGGGAGGCCATACACAGGACCAGGGCATTTCGCCCCGGGTCCTGGTTAAGACATGGGCAGTGACTGAGCCAGGGGTTCCACGATGGATGGCATTCCCTCAATTGAAGAAGTGTGGTAGAGGACAAGGGAAAACTAGTTAAGGGGGTCACAGACCGCGGGTCACCCCTGAGGTTATTCCTATGGGCAGTGTTAGTGGAGGTGAGGGTCCAGGTAGCTCTCCTGCAGTGGCAATGCCGGCGGCGAACAGTGGCGAACAGTAGCATTGTACAGAATGGTAATGGCTGCATGGCAATTGGGGTCACACCAGCAGGCAGGACAGCTGTTTTGGTAGCAAACCTAGCCAGTGTTTTGCCTTAGCTTGCAAGAGTAGGGGTGTGGTCTGCATCATTAATGAGGGGGTGCATTATCAGGTGTACCAGAAAGCGACTAGGTTGAAAGGGCCAGGAGGTTAGTGGCCTTCTTTTACTGCATAGCAGGACAGGGCACACAAGGACAGACTGGAGTGAGAGGTGCTTCAGCTGTGCAGGGGTCAGTAGTGCCTACTACCTCACAAGCGCGTAGTGAAGCGCAAGCATCACCAGCAGAGGCCCGGGCACTACCCCTCCCCAAGATGCTATGCCAGCAGGTATGTTGCTACTATTGCCAAGCATGGGTTTGAGGAATGTACGTTCGGAGCCCGGTCAGATGGGCAGGCACATGCCTACAGATTTTAAGGAGAAGATTTGGAAAAGAACTTACGTAGATATCTGTAAGTTAATTGTAGATGTGTTTGACAGGGAGGAGAGCAAACGGTGCAAAGAGTGCTCGCATGCTAAGGAGTGTGGACATTTGCCTTACAAGAAAAGGGTAGAAGAGGCGATGATGAATTGGGTCAAAGATTTCTCAATTTTCCAGTCAATCATGGCAGAGCGATTCCCAACCCTCGGTGGACAATAGACGTGCTACCAGAATAGGATAGCTTGTGCGAAAGATGAGTTTGGAGGCACTGCCTTGAGGGATTATGACAAAGAATTCAGGCGTATTAAGACTACTAGATCCAGGTTATGGTGGTATCAGATCGATGTGAACACATGGTTGCACCACATGAAACCACAGAAGGCTGAGGCTGCCCCAACCCAGCACTTTCGGGTGGGCTCAGAGGCAACCGGTAATTCAAAGGACGGGACAAAAAAGGGGTCATACTGGGAACCAACATATACTGGTGGCCAAAAAACAGCAGCAAATGCTGAGTCCTTTTTCCTGGGGATCCTCACCCTAAAAGTTACACAGGCCTGATTGACAGTTGATCCATTTTAGACCAAAGACAATCAGCACTTAAACAGACAGCACTATGATGGCTGATGAGCTGGAGCTAGACAAAGAAGCTCCCAGGGCCGAGATCATTAGCATTTAAATATCCCGCTGATGCCCTGCCACCCACCAACCTCTGTAACCAGCAGCGCTACTAGAAAAGAGCCTAAATCGATCTCCCACAAACGATTCTTAGTTCTCCTGAGACGTAGCAGGAGTTCCCTCGATGATCAACTTGTCTCTCCAGTGACTATGAAGCCCGGCCTGTGATGACGGCGTCGGCACGGGAGCACCCCACTCCACATCAGTCAGGATTTCCGGGTAATGTTTTTGTCCAACGCTGGACTACTCTGCCTCACCTCCACAGTAGTCTCTGCTGCTTGCAGGCCACACCTTCTACCATCCACCTCTCTGCATAATCATATATGGAGTGACCTTTTATCTCTCTCCATGGAAGTAGAAAAAGGGGACAACCTCTGCACAAAGAAGATAGCAACCATCTTGGATTGATCTAGAATTGGCACTTCCCTCATTATTTAGTCCAACGTTCACCTCAAAAAGACCCAAATGCGCAAATAATCCTCTCCTCACATCGATTCATATAGAGCCTGAACTCTCAGTCTTTAACTATGCACCCGCCAAACCCCACCCGGAACCCTAAACTTGTATGTTACGGACCCAACTCATGGTCCATAAAGTACCCAGAAAATCTGACCAGTAATGCTAAAAAGAACCTAAAGCACAGTACCTTAAAACAACACCCAGAAACACTTATAGTAGACAACTACCACACCGCAACTAATGGCAAGATGAAAACTAACTTCATCTTTTACACAAATCACCCGACTAAGTGGAAAAACACCTTCCTTCTTCACTTTCAAGTCACCAAATCAGTAAATATTCACCCCTACCTTTAAAGGGGAACTCTCAATTTCCATCTTCAGAACATGAAACATTCTCATACAGGCCACTGACCCGCACCTCACCATTTTTGATCAACACTTCCCAACATTACTCTCCTCTCTAACTCATCAGTACCATCAAACCCAATCCCCCCCACCCCGACAGAAAACCCGGAAGCGACCCAATCTCCCTCCCCGGACGACCCACGTTACAACTTAAAGACATCCACCATTACTAATTATAATCTCACTACTCCTATAATCACACTCCGTCGTCAAACACCCTCTACAATGGCTTCAACCGATACCACCAGGCCCAGCAAATGCACAGTTAATAAACACAGCAAGGCTGACCCTCAACTAGGCAGATCGGACTCAAATGACATTTCTTCCGTTACTGAACCCACTACAGACACCCCCACCTCGACTTCAGTAGACCCGACTCTACCCTTGCAAACTATCCTCAACTCCACTACTGTCCCTACTCCTCCTGCCCAAACCATCTCCATACCCAACATCAGCGATAATCCCTCGGACAATGACCTCCCTCAAACCATTGCACACTCTCCCCCTCTCGGCCCTACGCCACATGCCCAAACCGCCCCTACCTCGAATCAGCCTGCCAATCCCCTGGACAAGGACTTCCTCATTACCATTGCGCACACCCCTCCCTTGGACCAAAGACCCACAACACTCCTCCTAACCTGTTGACCAGAAGCAACAACGACACGACTCCTCACGTCCAATCTATCCCCACTCCTAATCCTAATGATGCCACTCAATCCCACAACCTAGTACCCTCTCCTTCCATAGACTCAAGTCATAAACTGCTCCCGACAAAGGCAATAGACCCTTTCAGCACACTTACCCAGCTACTGACCCGAATGGAGCAGAAAATAGACTCCCTAGCGGCAGATATCCTACACCTACAGCAAGACCTTCCCAACAGGATTAAGCCACCTTGCTCACACACTCCGGGTAACTACACACATTCCCCCCATACAGCCTCCTCCAAGCCTCCACTTGGCACCCCATGGCCCACCAATCCGATGAGGAATCAGGCATATTGACCTAGCCGAGCTCTCTGCCCCATTTCAGAACGAGAAGCAGATGATCTCAACGACTCTTACCTCCAAATTAGCCAGAACTCGGCCCCGTTTGCAATCCCAGTTTTAGTGAGCACTAATAGAATTCGTAGACCTAACCTCTTGCCCAGACCCCCTGCTCAATACACTTCTATACATACAGTACACACCAACACAGAGGCGCCCTGTCCTCTATCGTGCATGCTTCTCAACTGTAGATCAGCAGTACAACACGCCACAGATATTGCTGAAGTTATACTCGCGGAAGAAATAGACATCGCGTTCCTCATAGAATTCTGGCTCAATGACCATTCTACCCCATCCTAGACCTTCTCACCCCTCCAGGCTACAACATGACATGACAGACCAATCAAAACTCGAGGTGGCCTAGCTATCATTCATAAAGAAGAAATACAATTTACCAGATTAAACTCCACAGAATACCTGACTCTGGAGTACCTAGGTGTTGAACTTACAGTCAAAGGGACCACGCCCATCAAATTTCACACCATCTACCATCCTCCTGGGGAACATACCCTCTTCGCTGAAGAACTAACCAACCTAATAATTTGTTTCTCCCTAACAGACACGGAAGACATGTTCCTGGGTGACTTCAATATCCACTGGAACAACCCAATAGACACTTCAACCCAGAAACTCGTTAACCTGCCTGAAATTACCAACCTCAAACAACTCTGCACTGAACCAACACACATCAAAGGAGTAACTCTGGATACGATCATCACCAAAAACAAACTGGTCTCTTTGAGATCGATTTCTCCCATTGACTGTTCTGATCACCACCTCATACTGTTTAATATTGACAAACATGTCAGAAACCAACCTACACAACCTGACAAACCTAAGCACTGGACCACGAACATCAAAGGAGTCCCCATAACTGAACTGGAAGCCAAGATTCATGCCCATCTACTACCCCAGCCCTCCAATATGACGGCTGATGATCTCACAGCCCACTTTAATTCCACAACGACAGAGGTGTTAGATCGAGTAGCACCACTCAAACTCTAACATTTGAGATCTATCAAATCTAAATCTTGTTTCAACGTGTATCTTAACAATGAAAGAAGACAACTCAGACAATCAGAAAGGATTTGGAGACTAAACCCTTCGACTCTTAACCTAGCGCAACTTAGATCAACCCGGTTGGCATACAAAAAACACATTTTTAGAGAAAAGGCCACTTTCTTCCGCAGCCAACTAGACCAGGCGAAGAATTGACCTAGAGAACTCTTCAACATTATCAAACGTCAAACAAACGGCATTACCCCACAAGAAATAAAAGCCACCAAAGATCGATGCGAAGAAATCGCCAGCTTCTTCACAGATAAAGTCACAAAAATTTAGCAATCCTTCATCCAAACCTCAAATCCTCTCTCCCTCACAACTTGCCCCCCTTTAGCCACCGTTGACCAAACAAATCGAAATCATACCACAGAAAACCAGGCCCGCTTCCTACTGAAAAATGACGCTAATTGGTCGAACTTCGAACTCATGTTGGAAATTGAAGTCTTTAATATAATTGCAAGCTTAAAGGCTACTTCACACACTATGGACTCCCTCCCATCCACAATAGTAAAAAAACAACCACATCATTACCCCTTTCTGGACAATAATCATCAACTCCTCTCCCACATCAGGTTGTGTCCCAGTCTCTCTTCAGCTAGGACAAATCACACCCATACTCAAGAAACCAGGGGCCGACCCCAACCAGGCTCACCAACCTCAGACCTATCTCCAACCTTCCGTTCCTAGATAAAACATTGGAGATGTGCGTTCTCCAACAACTTAACAAACATATTGATGACTTCAACCTCCTCGACACCTTTCAGTCGGGTTTCAGGAAAGGTTGTAATACTGAAACAGCGATGCTCAACATTGCAGATGATATCCGCAGAGCATTAAATGAAGGTGAAACCTGTCTCCTCTTCCTTACTGACTTATCAGCAGCATTTGACACAATAAACCATTGAGCTTTACTTGAGACTCTGAAGAGGCGCTCTGGCATTAATAGCACAGTACTAGAATGGTTCACTTCCTTCCCTCAGCTCCGTTCACAACAGATTAAAATCAACTCCTGCCTCTCTGTACCAACACAAGTCAAACTTGGAGTTCCGCAAGGATAATTTTAAAGTTTTCCAAGTTTCTTCTCAAACCTAAGGCACTGACGAGGGAGATCATGCCTTCCCAAATGTTATCCAATCAGATTTCTTCTGTTTTTTTAAGAAAAAGTGTGAACTGTTCAACGAGACTTTACAACTCATATACCCTCGATAAATGATATGATCATAATTAAGGCTCCCTGTTTTCTGTTTTAACAGATTTTTACAGATAAATACAGACAGAAAACAATGTGTTTTCTGTCTGCATTTATTTTTAAAAGTGGATAAATACAGAAAACTGTGCTTTTTAAAGTGACTCTCCGAGCTGTCTATCATGAATTATAGGCCAGCAGCTGAGCAGATGGACATCTTGGGAAATTAAAAAACAGGATGAAATTTGTTTAAATAAGGGCATTTGTCAACATACATTTATGGTATAATGCTAGTCTTTACCAGTGGCTGTATTGTTATGTAAAATTTGACAGCTTAAATAGCTAAAACAAGACAGACATCAAAGTATGAGTGCACGTCTATCAGTTTAATAAATATGGAAATGTACAGTTTTTCAACTTCATTTATACGCAAACACAGAATAAACATGGATAAATACAGATAAAATGACTAAAAAATAAATATGGATGAATACAGACGGAAATTTTATAAAAATAAATACCATAAAACCGGGAGCCCTAATCATAATTTACCTGCGAAAGTAGGGTCTGAAACTTTCTAGAAATTACGCTAGCCCAGTCCTGTGAATCTGCAACATCAAATGACCCTGTCCCCCCTGGGTTCTCCATAAGGTCGTCGACATTGTCAACCCTGTGATCAATGAGATCTTGAACAACTCACTAGCTACATCCGAGGTGCCGGCGTAGCAGAAGCTGGCAGTGTCCAGTTTACGCCCAATCTCATTACTCCCTGCAATGAGCAAAATCATGGAAAAATTGGTTAATGACTAATTATTCGCATTTCTAGACAACACAAATTTACTCCATCCATGGCAGTCAGGTTTTCGCCCAAAACACTCCACTAAATCTGTTCTGTTAGAAGTAGCTGTTACTCTAAAACTGATGTTGGATACAGGAAACAATGCAGTGTTGATTTTGTTAGACCTATGCGCTGCATTTGATACCATCTCCCATGACATCCTGCTCCACAGGATCAAAGAGTGCGGGATTTCTGGATCTGCATTCTCCTGGATAAAATTGTTTCTTGCAGAGCATATTCAAATGGTTATTCTAGGGCCTTTCTCATCTGCAGAAATAGCAGTAACCTCAGGGTGTCTCAAGGCTCATCGTTGAGCCCGGTTTTGCTTAACATCTATATGTCCTCCCTGATCTCTCTGATTACCTCCTTTGGAAAATATACCATTTCTTATGTGGATGATACACAGCTGATCCTATTGTTGGACAATGCATCATTTGGGTACAAGCTGAACTTTAAAAATTGTCTCACTGCAGTCATCCAGTGGATGCAAGCTACCCATCTGAAATGTAATACTGAAAAAACGGAGATCATGCCGTTCGGCAAGTCCAATCTTTTTGCCCCCTCCAAATGGTGGCCAGAGTCAGCTCCCCTGCCATTCCTGCCACGATGAAGGTAACTCTTTCCTGTCTTTCCGTCCAGAGACCCTTACAGTGGCTGGCACATGTTTCAACTTAAAAAAATCACTGTGGACATTTGTTGATCTCCCTCCACTGGCAGCCTGAAAGCCAATAGCCCGTGTACTTATAACTTTCAGACTGGACTACTGTAACAGTCTGTATACTGATCCTCTAAACAGACTGTCCAGAAACTCCAAGTGTTTCATCATGCAGCCGCCAGATTGGTCTTAAACGTCCCAGAAGATCATCTGCCGCAGTGGCTCTGGATGTTTTACACTTGCTGACAGTACATAAGAGAGTGCTTTTTAGAGCCTATAAAGCTACTGGTCCGAGATATTTATCGGTCAGGTTCACTCATTACACTCCAAATAGAACTTTGAGATCTTCACACGCAAACTTGCTAAAACCAGTCCCCTTCAGATTAAGAACTAGAGGGGATAAATCCTTTGCAGTACTAGGCTCCAAAGTCAGGAACCATCTTCCCAGTTCCTTAAGATCTATTAACAACCTTCAGAAAACAGTTAAAGACATGGATCTTTACAGCCCCCAATATATTATGTTATCCTCTCATCCTCTGAAGACGTTGCTTCCTAGGTTCTGATCCTGTATGTGTTGCGCAGTGTTGCTTCAGCATAGTGTCAAGATGCTCCTTTGGGAGGAGTAGTACACTCTACAAGTACCCAATACAATACATACTGCAAAAACCAGCAGTCACTAAGGGCTAATCATAGCATTGCCAGAAATAAGATTTTGAAAGAGAAAAATTTAGGGAGGGTTGCAGGTCCTTTAGATTACATCCCTTTGGAGAATTTTGTGTGTTTCCCCTTAGGGGTAGTCCAGAAAAAAGACCCAGTGGAGTACCGTTTGATATACAACTTGCCTGCACTTAAGGGTCAATCGGTCAATGAGGCTATCGATGGGACACTGTGCTCAGTGAAATATTCCTCGCTAGATCAAGCAATTGTAATGCTCCAGGAGCTGGGACCTTGCTGACAAAGGCGGATATGGAATCTGCCTTTAGGCTGCTGCCAGTGCACCCTGAGGATTTTCATTTATTGAGTTCCGAATTCTACTTTGAAAAAAATATGCTCATGGGCTGTTCAGTCTCCTATGCTTACTTCCCAAGGTTTTGTAACTTCTTGGAATGGTCATTTAAGGAGATATCAGGGCACCGGTGGGCACTACATTATTTAGATGACATCTTGTTTCTCAGCTTGTCTGGAGTGGAGGAGTGTGGGAGGGCTTTAGAATTTTTTCATGAATTGATGGGTATATTCGGGGTACCTCTGCCACAAGCAAAGACCTGTGGGCCACAATTGAATTCCTGGGAATAGAACTGGATTCAAAGGCAGGTGTTTTTAGGCTCCTCCAAGAGAATGTCAGGGCTTTCACAAAAGCATTGGAGGAATGTCTTGAAGCCAAGAAGGTGATACTACATCAGTTACAGGTGGTAGTGGGACAGTTGAATTTTGTGCTCTGCATCATACCCAGGGGCAGCCCATTTTCCAGGTCAATCGCACAGGCCATGTCTGGTCTGAAGTTGAGGCACCATCATACCAGGTTTTCAAGTGAGGTATGCCAGTATCTGAGAATATGGGAAGCATTTTTTGAAGGATCTTAATGGGACAGTGGTATAGACAATCTCCGCCAAGACCAATAAGGAGTTAGGTCGGTTTACAGATTCTGCAGGCGCACATCTTTGGCGCCATTTTGTGGTCATCTTGGTATCCACAGCAATACCCAAAAGACTGGGTGGAATCTGATTTGGTGGTGAACATTTGCTTCATAGAACTCCTTCCCATTTTGGTAGCCCTGACAATATGGCCAGAGCCGTTCTGCAATCAATCCATGGTATTCTGGTCAGACAACATGAATATGGTGGAATGTACTGCGAAAACAAGAGGTCTGCTATTTCTGCAAGGGAGAGGAAGGTAAGGTCCTAACAAAGGGGAGTGCTCCTATAAGGAGCAAGGGCCTTCACACCCCCCGAAGGATGCAATGTCCAATGGGCCCCGCAGGGGGTCTCTTTGCCTGAGATTTTTTAACTATGATCTTGGCCGATGATGAAGCGGGTGTGTGTGGTATGTGAGGTGTATATACAAATGTGAGTAGAGTGTGGGCAGGATGTGAATTAAAAATGACTATGGGAACCAGCTGAACCAACTTTAATTAGCGGGTTCCATGTCATGATTAAAAAACTACAATGCTTGCAAGAGGAGGATCTAGTAATCTCATCAAGCTTTTAAGTAAGGATGTCGGTCAACATGTTTCATGCCCTCTAGTGTCATTAAGATCATGGCATTTTTTCAGGACCTAAAAACCCTACTAACCACTCACTGAGGGGCAGTTCATATTGTTGTATGAAAATAAATAACCATACCGTCATGGAATGTATTAATCAGCGAGCGGCCAAGTGTAAGATGATCTTGAGATTATTGAAAGGAATCATACTGCTATGTTTGAGACTAAATATTGATTTAAATCAAAACATGTCCCTGGTGTATCGAACAATGCAGCAGATGCTTTGTCTCATTTCAAGATGCAGGCTTTCAGGTATCACCACCCAGAAGCAGCGGAGTTCCCTTCGCCATTTCCGGATCAACTATGGCGGCTTGGTGCCCCAATTGCGGCCAGTTCAGCACACAGGACGAGGTGTGCCTGTGAGGGGAATATTGCACCTATCAACCTAGTCAGTGATCGCATTCCTGCAGTCCTCGAGAGGAGGGGGGCTACTTGTATCCTATGTAAAGCTACATAATGTACATGGATGGGACAAAAGCTTTCCTGGTGCAAAGAGAACTGAAGGGCTGGCAGCAATTGGAGGGGTGTAGGCAAGACTCTAGGTGCCCCATAGACACATTGAAACATTCAACTGTCATGGCCAGTCTTAAGAGGGTGTGCAGATCACCAGATGAGGGTCACCTCTTTAGGGCAGCTTTCTCCCTGGCATTCTATGGGGCATTGAGGGTGGGCGAGCTGGTAGTGAAGAACAAAAAGGAGATAAGTGGTGGTCTGCAGCTAATGAATATTCAATGGTTAAATGGCTTCCTGGCCTGGTGGTCACCATTACCCATTTTTAGACCAACCAAATGGGTAGGGGGGACCACTGGGGAATCTGGAAGCCTTTATGGACCACCAGGTACAAGGGGCAGTAGGCCCTCTTTTGGTACATGATGATGGGACGCCACTCAGAAGGATTCAATTTCCCAAGGTGCTCAGCAGGGCTCTGGTGTTAGCAGATTTGGATACTGAAAGCTATAGTTCCTATAAGCATGGAATTGGCAGGACAGGCAGTTCCAAGAAAGGCAGGTGGAAGTCTGATTGCTGCAAGCACTACATGAGATTGAACATGTTGTAAATGTCCTGTTTGTATTACTTTCCCATTCCTTACCATATTCTCATTTCAACACAAGTGGAAGACATGTTAAGGTGACACAGCCGCTGGATGCTTCAGTGCCTTCAGCCTACGCTGGAGCAATGGACGTTACATATGTGCTGGTGTTGGCCCACTCCCACGTGAGGCACACAAAGATCTTTTATTCTGCAGGTGACTACGCGTCACGAGTAAAGAATGTTGGATATCAGCTGCCCTTCTCCAGACAAGTGGGGCTATGCTTTGCCCACTGGAGAACTGCATTGGACAGAATATTGACCCAGATGCTTCAGCTTCTAGGGATTATAAATGTACCTCTAGGAGGTAATGATTTTATGGAGCTAGGTCGGAAGGACATATTTGAACTAATTGTCTCTGAAATGTGTTAGCTTTTAAACAAGTTCCCGCTGGCCATATTTGTGTGGTCCAACATTGCCCCGAGGTTAAGTTGGAGAGGTGGTAAGTTGGTCCGTGCTCTCAACAAGTCAGTGAAACGGTTGAACCGGAATGTGGTTAAGTTGTTAAGGATAGCTTGTTTGCCAGCCATACCTCATGGGTGCATCAAGAGTGAGAGATTTTTCTTACAGGATGGAGTGCACTTGTTGAAAGAGGGCAATGCAATGTTTCTTGAAAATGTGCCGACCTGGCTGGTCCAACATGCAAAGTGCGTGGGGGGGGCAGATATTAGGTGAACTATGCTGTCCTGTGGTGGTTGAGGTCATGATTGGTGAGGACACTTCGGGTCCTGTTACGGTGTCTTTTTATACCAAATTAACATCAGCATTACTAGACCCTTCAAGTGGTGCTCGCAGCAAGTTGAAAGTAAGTTGTAGGGGTAGTTGGTTTGAGGCTGACACGTGGTCCCTTACCTATCAAACACCCAAACAGGTGCAGTTGGCACAAGCTAGCACTGGCCTTTGGGGGACAAGGAACATGGGTGTAAGGTGTACCCACAGTAGGTATTCTAAGGACAGCTGGGCCCCTTTGCTCAAGAGCCCCCGAGGCAGGAGAGATCCAAGTACGGGAGAGGGAAGGTTCCCATAAGAAGGGGTACACCCTTTGGATAGGGGAGTTGCAAAAAGGAAGAGTCACAGAGCACGTTATGATCTCGCTTGGAACGTTTATGTTTTTTGTTGGTTGCAAAGCAACGGACTAATTATGGTTCGGTGATTCCCTTGTACTGGAGTCTTACTTGTAAACAAGATGTAAATAATGTGGCTACTGTGCAAATATTTTTAAGACAAAATATTTTGTGTGTGTAAACAATAAATACAGCCTGTTGTCTTATGACCCCTAACCCAAAGAGATGGTCTCATGGCATTGTCATTGAAATTGATGTTTGTGTGGAATAGTAAGTATCCATTTGGACATCGCCAACTCCCTGGCCTTATTGTTCTAGTGTAACACTGGAAACAGAGGGTGTGTCATGGGAGACTGGATCTGGACATAGAAAGCTACACATCAGTAGGGGGGCTGTATGAGGTATACCATATTGTTTCACTGTAACACTGAATACATGTGCCTCTGACAATATTATGTCTTGGCTTAAGAGATGTCACTGGTGCAGATGGTGGCTGTACAGGGGAAAAAAAGCATATGAAGGCAGAGATTCAGTCTGTGAGTCGGTACTCTGGGAGATGAAAATGCATCGGGCATTTAAAACGGTACATAGGGTGTACAGCCTGCCAAGAGAACCTCATTCAGTGAGAGACTGGACGTACAAATCTGTCTGAGAGGAGAACATTGTGCCTGTACTTGAGACCCACACCAGAGTTAACACCTATCGCAGAAAGAGAGAGACAGGAGGTACTGAGGGAGAAAAATAGGGAGGGGGCAGGAAGTATGCTGGCCCATAGGACAGGGTCCCTGCGCTGATTCTCTGAGTAGCTGAGTTTTGTTGTGTGTAGTATTATGTTTTAAAGTGTATTAAGGTGCTTCATTTTTATAAATATAAGCACTTGCCTGGACAGCCAGATTATTAAACTGTTGGATGTTTGTTGAGTGGTGAGCTTGTTGTATCCTTCACCCCCCCCCCCTCAACCCCACAAACATCCCTGAGACGCCTATGACAGCTCACAATCACTAACACTAAGAGCCATGAGCTGACAGGGTTGCACTTGGTCCAATGTGCAAGCCATTAGCAGGCTAGACCCCAGGACATTAGAGGCAAAGGACCCCAACCCCCAGGCTGAGACCCAGGAGCCCCTGCTTGACCCGTGGCACCCCACATCAAGTCTTACAGGCTGGCTGCTTAAGATAGTAGTATCTCTCCGAGGCCCCGGGCCCTATGAACTGAGGGAGAGTAATCAGAGTATGGAGCCAACGCTGATAGGAAATGTTGCATATCTATGTTGGACTGTGGGTTGGTGTGCTGTGCGGGAGAGGGGGAGGGTTTGGGGGTCTGATGTTCTGCAGACCAGGGGGGGTTGAACAGGGACGCCAATTCTCATTGTTCTTCTATCCATATTGGTACCATGTATGGGGACGAGTTCCCCGGTGTCCTAAAAATGCCAATAAAGTTTGTTGTCAAAAAAAGATAGTAGTATCTGAATATGTAGGCATGTACCTGGAATATGAACGTATTCCTGACCCATTCCGGCTGCATACCTGGTGGATAGGAATTGCACCCAATCAAATATAAGATTTGTAATCTTATAGGTGCTATGTTTGTTATTTCATAAAGCTACAGTTTTTCATGTTTATTCTCACTTAATAAATGTCAGATTGTGGAATATCATAGCTGGAAAGTTTGGTGTAATCAAGGAATCAAAGAATATTCAATATCATTTATGTGTGTCATGTTGACATTAGTGGATGTGCACACCATCTCACTCTGATTTGACCAAGAATTCTGCATACAGTCCCCAACCAATATGCTTACAGAACTAGGAACACAAGGGCACACGTAGAGACTCCAAACGTGTAACTCCCAACAATAACATAACACAATAAAATAGTTTCTTTATCTTTGTTTCCTTCTTAGGTTCTTTTTTATTTTCTCTCAGAGGCTCATAGTGGATTTGGGTGACCCTGTGAAGTATCGCCTTGTGCTAGGAGGTTAGTGGCCATGGGCTGTTGCTAGCGAAACGCAGAGGGGAGATGCGATGGGCTAAGGGTCCATTTCCTACCCTCAAGGACTAGCATGCAGATCTGGTATACTGCTGCTCTCAATCAGATGTATATAGTGAACTACTTCAACTACAGAGTAGCCCCAAGAACTATTGGGGCCCTTACCAAGCCTACCTGGTGGGGAAGGAGACGGGGAGCCAGAGGGAGATGACGAGGAGTGACACTGACTCGAGTCAAATGTTATAGCAGAAGCGTTGGGGGATGTTTGTCATCTCACTTATCCACACCAACCGCCATTTACTAGTTGGAAACGTAACTCTAGTGATGGGCCCATAAGTCATTATCACTCAGTTAGCATTATCAAAGGCCCTTAGATCAATCTTTGGTAGAGCTAAAAGGGACTAAATAATGGAAGATGGAATCCTATTTCCCCATGAAGAAATACGCTAAACATTAGTCATTATAAACATGTCCAAATAACTTTTAAAACTCAGTAATAAACACAAACACTATTCTTTTCTATTAGTTTTCCTTGTTATTACCTAATAATGAATAGTAAAACAGTTACAAATTAGAATGCCATTACTTGAGTTCTCAAAAATACAGCTCAGATTCACAATAATCATAACAGCACATTTAGGAAGATATCAGATCATCAGATATAGAGGAGGGAGAGGGAGAGGAAACATTATTGAAACACAGTTAACTTACGCAACGGAAATACTAATGCACAGCATGCAAGTAGTATGAAAAGCGAAACCCACGGCCGTTAGGGAATAGCAAAAGCAGCACCACCAGCCGATGATGTGCAAAGTCTCTTAGTAATGCAGCACACATAGAAGGAGGAAAAATGAGGAGAAATAATGATTTTCCTGGGATGGCGTAAGTTTTTCGGACTGTCTCAGACTTACGATTTCTCTTAAATCTGAGACAATAAGCCATGGCCATTGCTGGGAACGCCCCCAGCAACACTCCGTTTCACACAGTTTTCTGCGTGAAAGGAGCATATATTTATAAGGCCATGAAAAGTCACAGAACATGGCTTTACATGGCCTTATAAATATGCCAGTGGCACATTTCGCCACCGGAGCGTCAAAAAAGTGACGGCGGCGCAATAATGTCGGTAGGGCCTCATAAATAAGGCCCTGAACTTATAGGCCTCTCACGTCATGCCAGACACACTCCTCCATCCAAAGCACTGCCGCAAAATAATATACTACCCACTGAAAAAAACAGCGCTTCGGCACCTCACCAGTGATATGAAGCACTTTACAAATGCAACTATACAATGCGCCTGGACACCCCATCGGGTGCTTAGCCGCGCTTTATAAATCCTGATTGATTGGCAATGTACTGCAATGAAAAGAATCCATAGATACACAAGTTTGGCGTGAGCATAGAGCGGTTTGTAAAAGAGATACATGAATTACATCAGATCATGTGGCTGATCAAACCCACCAGCAGCTCAGCCTTCCATTAGAGAACAAAGGGAAACATCACAGAGCTGCTTGCTTTAATATGCATGTCCTGACTAATGCTCTCTGGGGGAAGCTGCAGCTGTTCTGTTCCCCTAACAAGTTCATCCCGATCACGGCGATGCACGTGTTTTCCTTCCGGCCACTAACCCAGCGAGCTCCCATTTAAAGGGCTCTTCCAGAGCACAATGTGCATTGAAGATAAACATATGAAGGCAGGCATATGTGGTGCAATTAGGGTAACTGGTTGTATTTCAGGAATTCCTTTCAGCCTTACTTACTACCTGTCTAATTGATTAGCTGGCAAAAGTAATGTATTACAGACTACTTTGGACCACTTTGTTCTATGTTTTTTTTTTTGCAGTTTTATATAGCGCAAAGAGACGAGCCTGGAAGGTATTGGAGCGCCTTACATAAGCAACAGTTGCATCACACAAGGACACATTCATTTTTTATAGGCACGGGGAGATGAAGCGATTTGTCCAGAATCACAGGATGTTGAGCCGACACAGATACTCGAACCTGATTCCTCAGTCCCAAAGGTGGCGGGCGGGGGGTGGAGGGGGGTGTAGGGGGGTGTGTGCCAGTGCTTGTGTGTGTGTGTGTTTGATAAACATTGGTTCATTTTGATGGCTGTTACCTCAAGTTAAATATTTATTTGGTCTTACACTCAATATAACTTTTCTTAGAAATTCATTTAAAATGTAAAGGGAAAATAACTTTTGTTTTTTCTTTCAATAATGTCAACGCACGGTGTTTGTACTCCATGCTACCACAGACTGACTATACACTGAGGGCCTGATTCACAAAGGTACACTTAGATCTGAAGTCTAAATTTAGATCTGAAGTCTAAGTTTAGGCATGAAGTCTAATTTTGGACCTGGAGTCTAGAGTCAAGGAGATTACTAAAACAGAAAGGTGATTTGACATAAAAAATTCTTCAAGTGTTTCCTAAAACTAACTTCAGAATGAGCCAGTCGGAACTTAGGGTCTGATTAGGATGGCTGTTGGACCGCATACTGACAGGCCGTTGGAGGCGTTCCGACTGCTGACAGTCCTTCAGGCCGACTGCCAGATTACAATCCAGGCGGTCGGACCCTAAACAGTCAGGGAAAGACCGTCGCCTCCGACAGGATCAGTGATCTCCTCTCGCAGCGGTCGGAATTGCAATCCTGAATGGCGGTGCAGTCGAGATTACGAAATCCCTGTCTGACAGCCTTTTTATGTCGGAAAGATTTCAATGAAAAGTCTGTAGGAAACTGATTTTTGGGGGTCCATCTGCCCTGGTGGACCACGGTAGAGTTGCTCAGGGGGCACATGTAGTGCCCCCACGCACCTACATGCACTGTGTGCCTTGCACCATATGGTGCATGGCACAGAGTACATGGATGTGCAGGAACTGCTCCTTTACACAACGGCCTGTGCTGTGGCCCTTTCTCTGGGGTGCAACACAAGCAGCTGTGTAAAGGAGCTCTTTACAACTGCCAACCCAGAGGTCGCATCGTAATGCGGCGGTCGGACCGCTGACTGTTTGTCGGGTGGTCTCCTGACTGCTGCTGCAGGTCCGACCGCCCGCTATCATAATCAGTCCCTTGGTTTTAGGGAATACTTGAAGACCTTTTTTTTTTGTCAAATCACCTTGCTTTTTTAGTCAATCTCCTTGATGGGCACTGAGTCATGTGGCAGACATGTTGTTTGTAGCGCTGGGAGGACCATTGGGTAGCTATGCGCTATACAAAGCTCCAGAATAGAATGGAATAGAAGTCTAACTTTAGACCTGATGTGTAACTTTAGACCTGAAGTTTAAGTTTAGACTTCAGGTCTAAGTTTAGACTTCAGGTCTAAAGTTAGACTCCAGTTCTAAAGCTAGACTTCAGGTTCAAACTTAGACTTCAAGACTAAACTTAGACTTCAAGACTAAACTTAGACTTCAAGACTAAACTTAGACTTCAGGTCTAACATTACCTTGGTGAATTAGGTCCTGAGTGCCTAATTTCTAAAAGAATAAGTGCCGGGACCCAAAGTTTTTCTCAGAAGTCAGCAGCTGGTGCTACTGAATTTCCATGTAACAAATACCAGGCTTCGTAGTCTTCATTTACCTCATGCCTCTTTCATCCACCACCCCATTATCTCACTCTCAAAGGTTCCTGCTTTCTCCGTCTGTCACTCTTTTCTGTCTTTCTCTTCATGCTCCTTACCTCTCAGATGTTTTTCTCTCTTGTGCTCTGGGTCAAAGTCTGATGAGTGAAAATAAGAGCTGGTCCCAAAAATCTGTGCCGGTGGGCCCAACCTGCAGCCTGGTGCTCAAATTAAAATCTGGATACAATACAATATAGAAGGAGCTCATGATTCCACTCCCACATGCCTTCACCAACTGTGCATTACATCACAGCCATCCTCATCCAATGGCAGCTCTTTTAAGTAACACAACAAACAAAAGATCATACCATATATAATAATCTTGAGTATAAGTTTGCCATCCACCTTAAAATTCGAGAAACTGTTTCAAATTCCTGTTATCTTGAGTCCTACGCTAGCATTTATGCTGTCGTAACACTTTTCTCCAGTTCTGAAATTTCTTTGGCGAACCTACCATTAGCCTACAACTCAACACCGACAAAATAGAAGTACTCTTCATGGCCCACACCCCGAAGCCTGGAATGACACTTGGTGGCCCCCCACCATCGTAAGCCCACCCACCCTCACGGACCACGCACGCAATCTTGGAATTATCCTAGACTCCGAGCTCAAAATGGACCGCCAGATCAACTCCATCGCAGCCTCATGCTTCCACACCCTCCGCCTCCTACGTAAGACCTTCAAATGGATCCCCCTCGAGCACAGAAGGACTGTCACTCACGCCCTAGTCACCAGCACACTCGACTACGGCAACGCACTCTATGCCGGAATAAACAAAAACCTCACCCACAAGCTACAAAACATCTAGAACACCACCGCGAGACTAGTCCTCAACCTGCCAAGACACTGCCACATCTCCCAGCACCTGTGTACACTCTACTGGCTCCCCATAGAGGCTAGAGTCACCTTCAAGATCCTCACTCACGCACACAAGGCCCTCCACAACACCGGACCAGCGTACCTGAACAGCCGACTCAAATTCCACGCACCCCAAAGGACCCTACGATCAGCCCAGCTCTCCTACGCCGTGATCACCTGCGCCAGAAAGACCAGATCAGGAGGCCGCTCCTTCTCCTTCCTCGCCGCTAAAGCCTGGAACGCCCTACCACACCACCTCAGACAGACAACATCACTCTCCATCTTCACGAGAAACCTCAAAACTTGGCTCTTCGACAGACCCCCTCCTTGATGGACTGGAACCTGCACATCCACTCCTCCCCAGTGCCTTGAGACCCTTACGAGTGAGTAGTCGCGCTTAACAAACACATGATTGATTGATTGATTATAGCTAAATTATTTTATTTTTCATTTTTACAGGGATGGGAGAATACCCTCACCCCCACTTTGGTTCTTCAACACCTTGCTTTTCTTCACATAATTGCAGTGCACATGAGTCCATTATCACTTTAGGCTACACATTTTAAATATAATACATCCCTGCATTTGAAATATGTGCCTTACTTTGTTCCATAATACATGGCTTATATGTCCACTATGTGAAAGTTCATACAAAGGCGTTCTTGTTCCATGAACGAGCGAGGGGCATGTCTTATGCTGCTGCTAGCTTAAAGAGGGCCCTACTTAAACAATGGAGGATCGAATTTGTGGTGAAATTACAAGAATATGAGATTGTGTAAAATTGATGCTTACTTGCAACAAGTGTAGATCACTTCTCAACAAATATACTAACGGGTCCAGATGTGAAATCGTTTCTGGACGTGGGCAATAGGTTCAAATCCCCTCAGATATTCTTTTTTTTTTTTGTTGAAAATATGTTTATTAACATTTTCTCATTTACAATACGAAAACATTCTCCAAGAACAAGACAAATTGACAAATGCAATTCGACATCCGTATCATTTTCGAATAGCAGTAGCGGATATTCAAATGACTGTAGTATATCACAGTGCATTCCCGGGAGGCCCTTCCATTCCCTCCACCTGCATACCCACCCCAGAAGATTATTATGAATCAGAGAGTGACAGTCGTAGTGTACCAACCATGGTTTCCATATTTTCCAAAACTTTTTGGGGAATCCCCATGCTTTATAAGTCGTCTTTTCTCCCAACATATACATATCCATATTCTTTTTCCATTCAACCAGGGATGGACTCACCCCCGTCCCCCATGCCTTAGCCAAATCACGTTTCGCAACCACCAATCCCAGTTGGAGTAAAATTAACTGCGGTTTGGGGAGGTCAATTTCGGTAGATATTCCTAGCAGGACAAACTGGGGATTAAGCCGAATCGTGTCTCCAAGAATATTCCCCAACTCCTCTAACAGAGTAGCCCAGTACAGCTGGATCTTTGAACAGTCCCATACTGTATGGAAGAATACACCCTCCGACGCTCTACAACGCAAACAATCAGGAGTGTCCGCCCTCCCCATATGATGCAGACGTGCTCTGTCATAGTATACTCTATGCAGGAATTTGAATTGAATCAGACTAAGCCGTGATTTAATGGCCACCTCTCGAGGATGCATCAATGCCATTTTCCAATCTAAATCCTTCATTTCTCCCAACTCCAACTCCCATTTTGCCCGCAGCTCCTGCAGTGTGTCTGGCTTATTATTAATTATCGTTCTGTATGTCCATGAGACCGCCTTTTCCTCCAACTCCCCCATCAAAAGTCGTCCTTCTAAAGGTGCGTATTCAGGGATGTCGGCGGTGTCAAGATGCTGCACCCGCCATGCATGGGCCAGTTGTAGGCATTTGTAGTGTTGGGTTGTACTCATATCATATTCTGCCTGAAGGTGTGTGAAGGTAACCAACTCTTTTCTGTGTAATATGTCCTTAAGTTGTGAAATGCCTAGCAGGTCCCATTTTCGGAAACCACTCAACTTCGTAAATTCCCTAAGCCTCTTCCCCAAGCGGGGTTTCTCTGGTGACCCGGCCATCCCATTTCATTTGTCGTTCAGCCTGTTTCCATGCTGTGACAACAATCCTTGTCACGGTCAGAAGCTGTGCAGTGCCCTTCCCCGGTATATGTAATGCGTATATGGGCGCTTGCTGAATTGTGTGTGTTCAAGTACGTATGTGGGATGATCTCTATCCATGTACTGCCATTCATTTATCACCACTAAATGGGCCGCCCAATAATATGCCTGAAGATCTGGCAGGGAGATACCCCCATTTTATTGGTTGTGCAGTAGCGTCGACAGCGCAACCCTCGGTGGTCTCCCATCCCAGAGAAATGTCCGTAACGTGTCATCAATTTTCGTAAACACTTCAGCTGGTATTATCTGATAAGTGTTTTGCAATACATAGAGGAATTTAGGGAGCACTATCATTTTACATAATGCTGCCCTGCCTAGCAGCGTCAGCGGTAAGGTCCTCCATCTCTCCACGTCTTTGCAAAATTCCCTAAGCACCCTATAGAGGTTATGGTCCAGTGCCATAGGCTTATTTGTTGTAACATAAATACCCAGGTATTTTATGCCCTCCCGCGCCAGCTTTAGCTGGCTAGGGACAGCTGCATAACCACCATTCTTATCTACTGGATATAAGTACGATTTTCCCCAATTCATTTTATACCCCGCATGTGTGCCATATATTTCACAACTATCCATGATTGCAGGGAGTGTGAGTTCGGGGTTCGTGGCATACAGCAATATGTCATCCGCATACAGGGATATGCGTTCATCAGTCCCATCATTCTCTCCTCGTCGAAATCCCATGATGTCCGGGTGTCTTCTGATCACACAAGCGAGTGGTTCCAGCACCAAAGCGAAAAGTAGTGGGGATAGTGGACATCCCTGTCGAGTGCCCCTACCTATACAGAAATCCCGTGACAACACCCCATTGACTCTGACCTTAGCCATGGGTTTTTCATAAAGTACTGCAATCCAGCGCCTAAACACCGGACCAAATCCGAACTCCTCTAGCGCAAGCATAAGAAAGGCCCAGTGTACAGTATTGAATGCTTTTTTAGCATCCAATGACAGGATGAGATGTGGCTCTTCTCTTGTGTTCACCACCTCCAACCAATTATGTAACCTCCTCAAGTTGACCCTCGCCGACCTTTTAGGCATAAAGCCAGACTGGTCTCTGTGAATGAGCCCGGCTATCACCACCGTGAGCCTGTTTGCTAGTATTCTGGCTAATATCTTGGTCTCAATGTTTGTGAGGGAGATAGGGCGATAAGAGCTGCACACCTGCGAGTGTCTGTCCGTTTTAGGGATTACCGCGATCGTGGCTGTCCTCAAGTCTCTGAGGAGGCCTCCTATCTCGTACGCCTCCAAGTATAGTTGGAGGAGGTGCGGTCCGAATAGTGTTGCATGTTGCTTAAAGAATTCTGGGGGTAGCCTATTAGGCCCTGGGGCTTTCCCGGTCTTCAACTGGCCAATGGCTGCCGTTATTTCCTCTACCGTAATCTTATTGTCTAATGTTTCTGCATCGCTATCTGTTAATTTGGGGAACCGTAGTGCCCAGAGATATTCTTGGGTCTGTGACGGCTCTGCTAGCTCGCGTTGCCTGTAGAAGGCCTCGTAGTAGTCTGCAAAAGTGTTGGCTATTGCAACCTGGGTCAGAGGAGTTAGTCCATCTTCCGTCTGGATCTGCGAAACCCACCTGCTTTCAAGCTCTTTTTTGCTAAGCCATGCTAGCAGCCTACCTGTCTTGTCTCCCACATCGTACAGACGCTGGTGCATGGCCTGTATCGCGTGTTGCACGTCTTTTTTGGCCAGTGTGAAATATTCCTGCCTAAGGAGTTGCAGGCTGCGGAGCAGTGATGGATCATTGCCCTTACTTGCCTGTGCTTCAAGCTGCAGTAGTCGAGATTCCAACCCGGAGATCTCCTCCTCCTCCTTCCGCCTTTTATGGGCTATAATGTTTTGTGCCCTATCACGTAGTACGGGTTTGTATACCTCCCACAATGTTATGGCCGAATCCACCGATGCCACATTCTCTTTAAAATACAGCTCAGTGTCTACCCTGAGTTCCCTAGCAACCTGAGTGTCTTTGAGTTCCCAGGGGTTCAGTTTCCATTCCCCGTTCAGCCGTTTTACGTGGGCACCCACCGTGAGCCATAAAGGGGAGTGGTCCGAGAGACCCCTTGTCAAGTATTCTACCTTATGTATCTCTTGTAGTTCTCCCACCGTGGCAAATATGTAATCTATCCTTGAAAAAGCTTTGTGGGCTCCTGAGTAGAAAGAATAGACTTTACTCTGAGGATGTTACATACGCCGTACGTCCGTAAGTGTTACGGTATCTACAAACCGTGTGAGTGGCGTGTCCTTGGGGTCTCCCTTTGGGACAGTCATGCGGTCACTTGTAGGGTCCATCACGTCATTAAAGTCGCCCCTTTAACATGTGTGTCAGAGCCCGCCTCCAGTGAAATCACTGCAATTTTCTCCATCGTTTGCCTTTGGAGCTTGGAGGTACGTATACACTAATAAAAGTGATGTGCCGTCTGTTCCACACTCCTTTGACCGCTACGTACGTGCCGTAGGGGTCAGCCTAGGTGCGTTCTAGTCTGAAGGGTGGGTTTTGTCTGATGAGTATTGCCACCCCCCTCGCCCCAGTAGAGAATCCAGCATGGGCCAGTGTTTTGTATGCCCCTCGACCTAGAAACCCTCATCGGGTGCCTTTCAAGTGAGTCTCCTGTAGGAGAATAACATCTGGTTTCAATCTTTTAAAGTATGCTGGCCCTAGCCCTCTCTTAACCTTATTCCCCATTCCGTTCACATTCCAGGAGAGGATGGAATACATTCCCGGATTAGGTATAGCCATCTTGGTGGTGTAAAACGTTCAGCCCCTCAGCGAACCCTCCTCCCCCTCCGCACTGCCATTGTCTCTGCAAGTTTGTAATGTCTAACGCATTGCTACTTTGCCACATAACTGTAACAAAACCCCAACCCCAGGCACCTCCACCCACCCACCCTCCCATACCCCCCCAATATCCATCCGACTTTCCCCAGGGTCAACGGGACCAACTGTGTCGTGATCAGATAGGCGAGGTCTATCGCCCACCCCCCCAAAAGCCTTATAACCTAAACCGTGTCCTGTCCCTCCAGCCCCCCCTCTTATGGAATCGCTGGCCCCAACCGGGCTAAATGAGGGTGGGCCCTTAGTCTGTAAACTGTAGAACCCGACCAATAAGACAGGTGTCCCAACTATAAGTAACGTATTTTATTATTTTTTTAAATCTTTATTCAAGGTTTTTTTTTTTTTTTTTTTCCCCCATATTACATTCCGTAGTCCTCCCCCCCCCCCCACCTGGACCAAATGCGCTACATCACATAAAGAAGCTTGTCCGAAACATAAATTCTGTATATTGTTCCGAATAAAAAAATAAAAAAAAAACAATAAGATAACGACAAACGTTTGAGGTCACAAAACGAAATGATAATTAAGTGTGGATGTGTATCCATGAAAGCAAAGGTGTCTCTTTTTCTTTTATTATACCCTTTATTTTTGTAAATGGCCACCTCAAGAATACATGTTGCCAGTAATCTAGTTCTCCATTGTCCAAAAGCGGGTGGGTTCGGATCGAGCCAGGATGTAGCGATACACATCCGTAAAACTGCCATAGCAACAAAGATTAGGCCTTGCATATGCTTTAGTCTCTTCTGGTTTGCAACACCCAATATAATCTCTTCCGTTGTTATGTTCATCCTGATTTGAAATATCTCGGAGAGAAAACCAGAAATTTCTGTTATCAAGTTTGTAAGCAAATTGCATGAAGCGAACATGTGAATAATATCAGCCTCATACAACATACATCGCGGGCATGTAGTTCCCTTTCCAGGTCCCCACTTTGCAATTTTATGAGGAGTATAGTATAGGGAAAAAAATGTCTTATAAAATTGGGCTTGTAATTTAATGGACATCAAATATGTTTGCGATAATTCAAACGCAGAAGGGCGAATTTCTGGTCGAACTGCTAATTTTGTTTGCCAGCTTGTGTATTGTTTCTCCATATCATCCGGGAGTAGCGAATTCAAAGCGTCATATAGTTCCCCGATCTTAGGGGTAGGTTTTTTACATAGGTTATCTATAATTTGACTCGTTCGAAATTTTAATCGCCCCCCCCCCCCCCTCTTGGATAAAAAATCTCTGATTTGAAGGAACTTTTTTTGAGTTTCAGAAAGTTTTTATTGAAATAAAAAATTCTCAAATATTACATAATAAGATATAAAGTAAGAAAAAGGTAACCAAAAATAAGCAAATATCAAGTTCAGTAATGACAATAACATAGGCTGTAATATGAAACATCAAAGATTAAGAGTAAGTATAAGCAAAAACTGGCAATTGATATGAAATAAGGCAATAAAAAGGGATATGAAATACACAATATAATCAATAGCAAAGTTGAGAAAAAAAAGAACGAAAAAGAAATACCTTGTTTAGAAAGAACAGGAAATCATGGAGGTTTAGAAACTTCTTGCTGTATCGGGGATAAAGACAGAGAAGTACAAGCACTCAAGTCAAAAAATACTGTAACTGGGCTCCACAATTCTCTTCGTTTAACAGCTAAGGTTAAGGGATAAACAAAAGTTGTGTCTAATCTATGATTGTAGCAAACAGCATATCACCAAGCCTTATAAGATAATTTGGTGAAATCCTTCCAGTTTTTGGTGATTTGCTGAAACGCCACAGCTAATAGTAAGTCAATTATCCCAACGCTACAAGTGCAATGCTCCCAGATGGAAGACAGGCTCCCTAAAAAAATATGAGATAGAGAAAAGGAGTGAGTGGAGGAAAAAATCTTATTCATTTGAGACCAAACCTGCTTCCAAAAATTAAGAACAAGGTGACAATCAAAAAGCATATGAAAAAGATCTGCACCTGCTAAAGAGCAGGACCAACACTTGTCAGAGGTATCTGGGAAGTGATTGCTGAGAGTGAGTGGTGAAAACAATAAACGATTATAAATAAAAAATAGTGTTTGAGTAGTGTTGGCCGCCCTGGAGGATCTACGAATTTTCAACCACAATTTGTCCCATAACGCAATAGGCCATGAGGTTTCAAAATCTTTTTCCCAATGTTCCTCTGTAGTGGTTTTAATGCGGGGGTAGGACAAAGTGTGAAGAAAAGCGTATATCTTTGAAGCTTTAGAATGTGTAAGAAGTAAAGAATTTAGCGACGACATATCAGATGGCGTGGGAATTGATGAGGGAGGTGCAGCAAGATGGGCCCCTTGCTGTAATGCGTGTGTCAACAATGAATATTTGGTTCGAAAAGCGAGAGGAAGGCTGAAAGAAGTGGCAGCTAAATCAAAAGGAATGATCTGAGCATGATGAAACAGTTGCCTCACCCAAATAAGACCACGTGTTCTCCAAGATTTCCAGAAAATTGGCTTATTGTTGATTAAAATGGACTTATTATGCCAAATGGGTTGATCAAAAAAGGTTGAATCAGGTAAACAAGGAAAGATTTTGGAAGTATGTTTAAGAATGGGAGTTGAAATAGACTGAGGTCTACGAGAGAACATAAGATATTCTTTGAAAGAAAAGGGAAAAATGAAAGACTGTTCTAAGGTCAACCAGAGAGGAGATGTTAATGAGATGTCTTCAATCCAATGAGAAACTTGATGTAACAGGAAGGATTTATGATACAAGGAAAAGTTTGGAAAATTCACCCCACCCTCCCTCTTAGAGCGCATTAGCTTAGACAAAGACATGCGAGATTTTTTATGCCCCCACAAAAAGGAAGAGAGAATAGAGTTAATCTTCTTGAAATATTTCAAGGGAATAGCAAGTGGTATATTGGATATTGTTAACAAAACAATGGGAGAGAGCATCATTTTGATTGTGTCTAATCGTCCCCACCATGACAAGTAGAGAGGATGCCATTTGTTAGTGAGAGTAGTTAATTTTTGTACACAATCTTCCATAGACTTAGTGATTGTACCCGAAAGAGAGGAATGAAAATGAAGACCCAGATATTTAATAGAGTTAGGGCTCCAAGTAAAACCTGAAGCAGAGAAGTCATCCTTGAAAGTCACTTTAGTGAGTGGTAAGATTTCGCATTTATCTTTATTTAGTTTGTAGCCCGATACCTGAGCAAAAGAATAAACTTCGTCTAAGAATGCTGGAAGGGAGGTGTCTGGTTGGGATATAAATAGTAAGACATCGTCAGCGTAAGCTGCCATTTTAATGTTGGAATTATGAAAATTAAAACCATGTATATTATCATTCTGACGGATTCGCAAAAGGAAGGGTACTAAAGCAAGATTAAACAAAAAGGGTGAAAGTGGGCAACCCTGTCTAACCCCTCTCCCTAGTGAAAAATAAGAAGATAAGCCTCCATTTGCCGAAATAGCAGCTCTAGGACGAGAATAAAGAAAGGAAATCAGGGAAGAAATTTTTGGTCCAAAACCAAACCACTTCAGAGTTTTAAACAAATAAGGCCATTCAACTCGATCAAAAGCTTTTTCCGCATCCAAAGCTATGGCTGCAAGGGAATGAGGGAGATGTGAAGTCTTAGAGAGAATATCAAAAAATAATCTGGTGTTATCCGATAACAGTCTGCCTTTAACAAATCCGGATTGTTCTTTCCCTAAAAGCTCGGGTTAGGAAAGACTCTAAACGCAATGCCAATGCTTTGGAAAAAAATTTGTAATCAATGTTCACTAGAGAAATAGGGCGGTAATTTTTATAATGCTGTGGATATTTACCCGGTTTCGGGATAATACAAATAAGGGCATCAGAGAAGGAGACAGAAGCAGAACCAGTTTGAAGAAAGTTAGAGAGAAGCAAATGCAATTTGGGGATTAGCAGATTTGAAAAATAGGAAAAGAATTCAACAGTGAAGCCATCCGGCCCCGGAGCTTTACCATGCTTGAGAGTGTGAAGAGCCTGAAGGAGATCCCTGTGAGTAAGATCAGATTCTAAGGAAGAAAGGTCCGGAGGAGTATCAAAAGGACAAGCTATGGTAGACAAAAATTGGGAGATGGACTGTTCAGACGAAGATGCTTCGGAGGAATACAATGTTTCATAAAACTGTAAGAATTCTTGTAAGATGTCTTCACTTTTGTGTTTCAGCAACCCATCCCGACCATAAACAGATTCGATGTTGACTTTGTTTTGTCTGACCTTTAAGTAATTAGCCAACATTTTACCAGCCTTGTTCTGTCCACCGTAGAACTTGGCGCTGAACTTTAAGAGAAAATTAGAGGCATTGAATGTGGAATCTTTATTAAATTGAAGTTTGACAGAAATGAGGTCATTTAAGCAATCTTTTGATTTAGAAGTATAATATAAGTGCTCTAAATGTTTAATTTTGGAAAGTAGAATATTAGTGTCTTGTTGGGCTTTCTTCCGCTTACGAGAAACATAATTAATGATGAAATCCCTGGCTGACGCTTTGAAAGCATCCCAGACTACAGGAAATGGAACTTCACCTGTATGATTAAGCAAAAAATATTCGTGAAAAAAGGATGTGAAAGAAGAAACAAATTGTACATCAAGAAGGAGAGCGTTATTAAAACGCCATTTTTTAAAGGAAAAAGGCTTCTGCAATACATCCAAAGTAATGGAAACTGGGGCATGATCCGAAATTAAAATGGAGCCAATGTCAGAAGAAATAAGGGACTGAGTAAGGTGGTGTGAGAGAAAGAAATAATCTACTCGAGATTGAGTTTGGTGAGGGGGTGAGAAGAAAGAGTATTCTCGTAAAGTGGGATTACAGATTCTCCAGGCATCAGTAAGTTTGAATTGTGCAATGAGGTGAGTAAAAGATTTTTGTGACTTATGTGGGATGTAAGCGCTAGCTGAGTGCCTATCCAAAAAGGGATCAAAAACATTGTTGCAATCACCTACTAGAATGAATTTATCAACATAATGTTGAGTGATTAGCGGAGCTAAATAGGTCCAAAAAGAGGCATCCCCACAAGTGGGAGCGTACACATTTAAAATGGAAATAGGAACATTATCAAGATTAAAATTAACTAACACCCATCTACCTGAAATATCAGCAAAATGCGTTACTGACTGGACTGGAAGAGATTTTTTAAATAAAATCAAAACGCCATTACGTTTACTGTCACCTGGGGAGAAATACACTTCACCTACCCAACCCCTTTTCAATTTGACAGATTCAAATGCCAATAAATGTGATTCCTGTAAACAAGCTATATCTGCATTGAGTTTGGTCAAGTGGAATAATACTCTCTGTCTTTTAATTGACGATTGTAAACCTCTAACATTCCAAGAAAATATTTTCAAAGGCATTGAACAATGTTAGAAAAGCATATCAATATATCAGTAGAGGAAGAAGCATAAAAATAAACAAAAAAAAAAAGATATTAAAAGCATATATATATGTTAATAAGAGACAACAAAGATAGAGGAGAATAGTGTCATAAAGAACAACAAAGTGAAAACCAGTTACATGATGAGGAGAAAAAGGGTAAGTAAAAGCAAGGAGATGTAGTGCAAACATAAGCAAGAGCGAAGAAAAATGAAAAGACTGTATCGAGAAGAAAGAGAGAGCTAAAGAGCATAAAGAAGAAAGAAAAATAAATGAAAGAACAATAAAACAAAAGAGGAAGAATAATAAACGTACATATTGTCGAGAACAAACAAAAGGAGAGGAGACTGGAGGCCACATAGAGCAATGACGAATCATAAGCTCCCAAGGGAAGACAGGGAAGGAAGACAACCACAACGAACTCCAAGGGCATGAAGGTGAATGGTGATGTGAAAGAAGAAATGTGTACGAAGGGGAAGAAAGGATGAATGTTAAATATGAAGAACATATACAATCAACAAAAAACAAGCAATTGGGAAAACTGTATAAGCATAACAATCATGAGAGACTAACCAGGAACAAAGCGTACAGGCATTAATACGAAACAAGTAAGTAATAACCAAATATTAAGAACTGGACGAAGCAGCAGTATCCATACTGGTAGCGTTATGAGAATATAGAAAGCTCTTCAATTTCAGCGGATCGTCATAAGTAGTAGTCTTCTTATTGAAAGTCACCTTGAAAAGGCAGGGATGAAAAAGTCCATATCTCGCTCCCATAGATCGGAGCTGTGGTCTAAGTGAAAGGAAGTCTTTACGTCGATCTGCAGTGGATTTTGCATAATCCTGTGAGAAGAAAAGCCGATTTCCAGACCAGGTGAGTCGAGGAAGTGCCCTGGCAGCAGACAAAACGGTGAGTAAATGGGTATATTCCAAAAAATAGAGTATAACACCTCGCGGCTTTTTAGCATGAGTGGTAGAAAATCCAGTAGGAGGAGGACCTAAACTGTGGGCTCTTTGTATGTTAAGATTGGTGGTATCCGGCAGCTGGAGAATCTTCGGTAAAAAGGATTTGAAAAAGGCTAAGGCATCAGACCCCTCTGAATTTTCCGCCAGGCCATAAATGCAGAGATTATTTCTCCTACTTCTGTTTTCCAAGTTCTCAATTTGTTTGTGGAGTGTAGACACTTGAAAATACAATGGATCAACCTTGGCAACAGAGGAAGCAAGAGTGTCTACATGATGATCTAAAAGGGTTACACGACCATCAATATTCGACCACTTGTCAGAAAGCAGCTGAAGAGTAGATTTGGTTTCCTCAAGAGTAGTTTTAGTTTCTTCAATAAAAGGGCGTAAAGCCCTAATTTCTTCCAAAAGGATATCCATTGTTGCTGATGAAGTGTGCTTGGGCGGAGAAGGAGGGTCTTTTTTTAGCCTTTTGGTGGAACCTTTAGTGACGCCACTAGTTTGTGGAGCTGAGACAGAGGAAGGACTTTTAGCAGAGGGATCAGAGGAGTCATCCATCTCTAGACACCTGTATCTAGACCCCGTTTGAAGAAGAAATTTACGAGGAGTTGGAGAAGGCTTGCGTAGCTCCTTGTACACTCTACCCATAGAGGAAATAACAAAAGCAAAAGTAGTAGCAACAGAATGGAGAAATATAGACAGCAATAAAAAGTGACAGTGGCATCCAAAAGCGTGAAGAAGTCAGCACTGTGTCAATACAATTGAAAGAGCCAGGAGTAAATAACTTGTGAGTGGAGCATTAATTAGCGCAGAGCGCAATTAGAAACCCTTTTACACTGCGAAGCTGCGAAGAATAGGGCTCAGTCAGAAGCATCAACAAAATGGCGGGGAGGAGCCAAGATGGCGACCGGGACGGCAGCGTAGGCTCCCGGCTCTGTGAACCTCCGCATCCCGCACAGATATCCTGCATGAGATCCTTAGCCTGCGCTATATGCCCGTGTTGGTGAATGAGAGCGGCAACCGATCGTGTGACTCCGAAGTTTCTGGCGGCGGTATCGCCGGAGAAATGTCCAGTTGAAGTTTGCGGCCTGTGCAACCCTGGAACCGGGACCTCGAGTGGACAACATGGCCGGGCGGCAGTTCAACAACAGCGGCCTTTGATGACTGGGTGGAGTCGGCCTAACCGGAGCGGTGCGAATATCGGCCTACATTTCGCCGTGGTCATTCCTACCACTACGCGTAGCGGAACGAGTGCATGCCCGAGGTGGCTAATCCAAGATTCCCCGGTGATTGTCTCAGCCTTCGCCGGTGAGCCGCCCGGCCGCCGCCCGTAACTCGCCCCCTGTTTTTTGCGGACTGCTCCCGGATTTTCGCGGGCGCAGGTCCGTGGAGGGGATGACTGTTGCCCGTGACCACACGCCAGATGTATTTTTTGCCTGCCCCCGAAACCCTGATTCCAGTGACATGGAACCTGAGGCGCTTGTCCCTGAGTCCTGGTCCCAATCTGGGTTGGACCTACCCGGCGGCCATCTTGACAGGACGAAGTCTACTATCCTGTACACTGGGTCGCAGCACGATTGGAAGTGTGCGACTATGAGGAGCGTCGCGGAGCGAGCGCCGAGAGCTGTGCTGGGGTATGGTGATCTTCTCGAGGCTCTCGGTGCCCTCCATTCCACCTTGGTTCACGGCGCCTGGGTATTGGGGAGTAAGCTTGATGGGGTGACATCAGCGTTGGAACAGTTGCTGCCTGCCTGTCCCCAGGTACACGGGGACTTCCTACACCGCACACAGGAGGACAGTGTCGTGGCCGCCCCTGTGGATAGTGACCAGCTGGAAACTCCGGACAGTATCTTAACGTGTGATCGGCTGGCTGTGGGTCTGGTCTGTTCCGGAGGTATTGGACCTGAGTGGGGGGTGGTGGCCTTGTCCCGTGCGTGGCCTCCGGCAACCCAGGCAACATTCAAGCAACGGTCGCCTGCTCTGGCTGATTTCGCTTTCTTGGACCTTGTGTGCGGTGCAGATCCTGGGGCAGCACTGGGAAAGACGACTCTCCATACTGCTGACTGTGTTGGTGATCAGAGACTTCCACCCTACCTGTGTGTGTCGCTTCCTGTTCTCTTTTGGACGCTCCTCTTCTTTGTAGCATTGGACATGGCACTGGGTCGATGGGTATGCATGGGTAGATTCGCAAAGAGTGGCCAAGGATAAGGCTGATCCTTCAGAGGTGGTCATCTAATAGGCGGGCGGGTTCAGGGGTTGCGTGCTCTCACGGCATAACTGTTAGTGTAATAGGCGCATAATGCTCCCCATTCTTCTTTGACTTGGTCGATTCTGTGTTGCTTAATGTTTGCTTTAGGGGAAAACAAATTGTGCGGGAGGGAGAAGCCGGGGGCATGTTTTGAAGGCCCTCCTCCAGTTTATTAATATTCTCTCTACCCCCCCGTCTGGTGGGGTTTCTTTTCCTACTCCTCTTTCTCTGTTTCTTCTATATTTCGGGTCTGGTTCCGGGGCGACAGGCACGCTGCTGGGGGGGGGGGGCCGTACTCATCTGCAGAGGTGCAGGGTGGGGGGTTGGGGGAGGGGATCCTTTAGTCTTTAACCCTTTTTTTTTTTTTTTCTCCATGGCCTCCTTTTTCTTCTCTTATTTCTTCTTTGTCTTTCTTTTCTGGGATCAGCATGGTAGAACTCCTTCGTCGTTGATCGCTGCGTTTTCATGTGTGCCACAATTTCCGTGGTGTTTTCTGGGTTTTAGGGCAGGGGACTGCAGGTGCAAATGGCCGTGATATTCCTCCACATCCTGAACTTCTTGTTTCAGCGCCATTGACTAGATAAATTGCTGTTTATTGTGGACGTTTATTGTTCTGCCTGCCATTTCTTGCTGCCGGGAAACTGTTTGGCACCTGATCCTTCCATTCTCCCTTATTATAAAATGAAAACCTTTTGTATCATGGTCTCCTACTTGGGCTGTTTAGTGGCCGAGAGTATACCAGCATGGAAATTCTGCTCCCCGAGGTGCTGCCTGTTATAAATATTGATTTCTGTTACTCTGACTGCTTAGCGGCCGGCCCCGGGGGTTGTAGGCCCATACTTGTTATTGGTTGAAATGTCAATAAAGGTTTTTCAAAAAAAAAAAAAAATGGCGGCCACAATGTCATGTATTAACTCCACATACAATTATGAAATAAATAAAAACATGCCACATTGGAGTGAGATATAGAACGCGTTCCATATCTGGTGTAGAAAAGAGTGTCCTCAAAATAATGCTCAAACATACTGCAACACCATTATGAAGAAGAAGGGAGAGCCAGAAGTGACAGGAAATCCAAGTTGCACAAAAAACGCTCTAAAAAGAGCCAAAACTCCGCCCAAAAGTGAGGAGGGCACATCGAGGCAAGCAGCAGGCTATCGGAATCAAAAATAGTCAAGTGAATCCGCCATTACCTCAATTAAGTGGGAAACGCTATGCGTATAGCTCCGTCCAGGCTGAGACACGAAGCTCCGTCAGCGCTGAAACAAAATGGCGGTCGCTGTGAAAGGTATCGGCGCTTCGAACATTCGCCGACGAAAAGGAATAGCCACAGGTAAATATGAGCCTTTAAAGTCACCCCAGCAGTGCTACATCCGTTCCGAAGTCAGAATCCATGACTTCTAGGTGTTGAAGAAACGCCAGGAGTCTCGTCGCGGTCTTCCCTCACCGCGCTGCCCGGGAGAGCTACAGAAAAGCCGCCATTGTCCGCGGGCGCTAGCCACGCCCCCCGATTTGAAGGAACTTAAAAAAATCTTTGTTGCTGATTCCATAATTGAGATGTAACTCCGAAAATATTTTGAGACCATTCGGAGTATAAAAACAACCTAGCTGCTTCAGCCGGGCAATGACCCACTGTTCCATACAACTATCGTGAAAGATCTCAGGAAGATCGTTATTATTGTTTAAGGGGGTATAGGATGAATATCGTCCCAGCCCAATTAGCTTTCGTACATTACACCAGACTTTATATGCACTAGATATAGTCTTATACTTAGTTTTCTTGAAATAACAATCGTTGATGTGTCGCCAAAAGCATCCTTCACAGCCGTCCACTAGAATAATTTCTTGAGGTGTCGGTATAATATGATCATAGGAATCCTGGGAAATCAAATTTACACTATACCTTAGGACAGTGGCCCAATAGTATAATTTACAATTGGGTAATGCTAATCCCCCTCTTTCCTTAGGTAAGGTGATCCATCTGAGGGCCCGATGAGGATTATTATATCCCCAAATGAATCTCGAAAAAATTGCATCTATTGCTTTTAATAATTCTGTGGGGAACTCCAGACAGATAGCTCAAAAGAAATATAAAAATCTTGGCAGAAACAGCATCTTAATTACGTTGCATCTGCCCCCTATTATCAGGTGCAAATTATTCAATCGAGCCAGTTCTTTTTTGGTGCGGGCAATTAAGGGGGTTATATTAATACTGACTACATTTTCTATTTTGGCACTTATGTTAACCCCTAGATATACAGCATTATCGGTAACTCTTATGTCCCTCATCTTGATTTTATCATTCAGAACAATCTGAGTTTTCCCAGGGTTTAATTTATACCCTGAGACAGTTCCAAATTGTTGTGCCTCATCTTCTATAGCAGTTATAGCACTTTGAGAATCGGGGGTGACAATTGCTATATCGTCTGCATATACTAAAATATTAGTTTTATGATTATGTATTTGAATAGGTAATATTGACGTATGGTTCTCTAGCCGGCAAATGAATGAATCGATATAGATTGAAAAAAGGAGAGAAGAACATGGGCATCCCTGTCTAGTTCCCTGGGTAATAGTAAATCTTTCAGAGAAAAGCCCATTAATCAAAACCCGGGCCCCCGGATTGATGTACAGTCCTTGTATAGTTTTTATAAATTTCTCGGTGATCCCAGAGTAAGACAGGGCGGCCCAAAGAAATCTCCAGGAGACCCTGTCGAATGCTTTTTCCGCGTCAAGCAGAATAAGCGCCATAGGGTCTCCTGTTGTCTCTGTATAATCAAATAGGGAGATGACTCTCTGCACATGATCGATTGTTGATCTACCGGGAATGAACCCATGTTGACGTTCGGACACGATTTTGTGTATAATCGGTGCCAATCGAGAGGCCAAAAGTTTAGAATAGATTTTGGAATCCCCATTTATCATGGTTATAGGGCGGTAAGATCCCATTTCTGTGGCTATTTTGTTTTTTTGGGGAAAAACCACAATCTTAGCATCCGGCCAAGAGGCCGGTGGTGTCCCGCCCTGAAAGATATGTGCGAATAGATCGATTATGATAACCCTAAGTTGTTCTACAAACTTAGTATAGAACTCCGTCGGGATCCCATCAACGCCTGCTGCTTTTCCGTTTGACAATGAGTTTAGAGAGAGAAGAACTGTAAGTTACAATGACTTACTCCGTCCAAACCTGAAACAGAAAGAAAAAGGGGAAGAAAAAAAAAAAATAAAACAGAGGAGAGAGGTAGGGGTGAAAAGGGCGGGAGGGTGGAAAACAGGGGAGGGAGTAAGGAACAATGGGGCGTAGAAAGTCAGATGTCACAGGGGATAGGGCACGTGGGGTAGCGCGCGATATCCTTCTGTGGTCCGTTCCACCCGAAGCTCTTTGGCCAGTTTAGTGCTCATTAACTTCATCATCCACAGGTTGATTCCGAGTGTCTTTCCCATTCCCTGCATCAGTCTCTCCTGTACCTTCCAATAGGTTAATGTTTTGCAGCAACGGATGGTCTTCCTCCGATTCAGACGTAATATCTTGATCAGTGCAGTCCACCGAGTGTCTCACGATCGTTTCCGTCAGTTTCCCGGTGTCTTTAGAGCTATCCAGGCTCTGCACAGTCCCTGGGGGCAGCGCATGTGGAGTGGTCGCCATCAGCCTCCTGTTCCTGTATGGTGTCGATCTAAGTGTTGCGCTTGGGACTGTCTCAGTATTTCTCCTGGCACGCCCCTGAAATCTAGGTCTGTCAGTGCGAAGCGGCTGGGCTTTTCCAGAACGCGGCAGCATGTCTCTTGTGACTCCCGGCATGGGGTGCTCCTCCAGCCAGCGCCAGGCCTCTTCTGGAGTGTCGAAGAAGAGAGACCTGGCTTGATAGATCACCTTGAGTTTGGCAGGGAAGAGGAGCATGTACGTGATTTGCATTTGCCGCAGTTTGTCCTTCACCGAGTCAAATGTTTTGCGTTGCTTCTGTACCTCCCGTGAGTAGTCCGGGAATTATTCTCGTGTTGTCCAGTCGGACTTCTCCTTTTTGCTGAAATGCAGAATTAGGTCCCGGTCTTGGTAGTTAAGGAACCGTGCAATCAATGGTCGCGGGGGTGCTCCCGTAGGGGGTCGGGTCCCAGGTATTCTGTGCGCTCTCTCTATTATGAAACATGGTGAGAAATGGACTTCCGGGAAGGTATCCAACAGCCACATACGCAGGTAGGCACCAGCATCTGTCCCTTCAATGGCCTCCGGAAAACCAAGAAAGCGGAGGTTGTTTCGCCGGGCTCTCTTTTCTGCATCATCGACTCTCCAGAGGACATCCTTCATGGCAGCTGTGAGGGCCGTGACCTCGCCTCGCAGTGTATGGGTGGTGTCTTCGACTTCCGAGATACGGTGCTCCGCTTGAGTAACTTTCCCTGAGACCTTCCTCAGATCTTGACGTAGCAGGTTGACATCTAGTTTAATCTCATCAATCTTCCCTTCAAGCACCTCTCTGGAGGACTGGATAGCCTGCAGTATAACCGTATTATCCGGGGGACCTGCCGGTCCCACCATGGAGAGGTCCGGCGCCCGCAGCGGTTTAGCGAACTTGTCCATCTTCCCTTGTTTCTGCGTCTTGGAGTCCGTGTCCCGAGCCATCTGCGGCTGTCACTCTGAGGGGCAGTCAGGACTTAACAGCTGGTGGGCCTCAGGATGTCCACCTCAGCACTCTGGTCGCTTCCCACGACACCCTCAACGAACGTCACCCCCAAGCAGGTCGCAGTACACTTCTGCGCTCTCGGTTCTGAGGCGTATTACTCTCCCGTCATTGCCAGCTATATGGCATACTGCCAACTCACTGCACACAATGCTGTTCCCGCGATGTGACCCTAGCGCTGCGCCATGACCAGTGAGCAGCCCCAGGGGCGCACACAGGCGTTTTATGCTTTGCCCGTGAACCAGTCGGGTGCACCCCTTCATCTCCTACACCACCGGGCAGCTCACAGTGTTTCCTCCAATGAATGTCTCCTACACGCTTCTACCCATGTGCCTGCTTCAATGGCACTTCAGTACAGCCTGCTCCCACACCCCAGTGCCGGAGTCTCCTGCAGTGGTGTCAGTTCTGGCATCAGACCCCAGCCTTCTCAGTCACATTCCCACCTGTTGGCTCTTCCAGAACTCCTTGCATGTATCTCGCCTCTCTCAGGGGTTCGTGGGGTCCCGTGAGTCACTCTGCGTCTTGTGGGTTCCAAATCTGCCCGCCTCCACACTATGCAGCCAGAGGGCGTCACGCCGCTAATGCCGGCCGGGCCCCCTTCACTCTAGACCACGCATGCTACTCGCTGCTAGTCTCTGTCCTCACCGTCCAATCTTCCTCACCGCTGACGCGCTGGGCCGATCCGCTCCGGCTCCACCTTCCGCTCTGCTGCAGAGCGCTGCGCACGTCACTTGGCCCTTCGTCTCGCCGCACCTCCAAGGCAGCAAGCGGCATTTAAGTCCTGTGCTGGTTCTGGAGCGTGGGCGTTAAGCTCATCTGCAGCGCCTGGGTGTTCCCAGGTTAAACCACTCCGTTACTGCAGCCAGTCCCCAGCGCGTACCTGTAGACGTCGTCGTCGAGACTGCAACCGGGCACAGCAGCCGCCACGGATCTCACGCCCCCGCTGCTGGTATGCCGCTGTGCCGCTCTCCGTAGGGGCAGGTTTTCGTCGCTTCTCAGGATCTCCAGGTACACTGTCTTCCCCCTTCCCGGAGCTCAGACCGCCGCCATCTTGTTTGCGGCTGAGGCTGCACCATTGTCCATTCCAGGCGGCTACAAGTCGACTCCCTCCCGTTTGGTCCTGTCAGTGTGTATACAGTGTCTTTAGGTACTCAGACCATGTGTTTTGATGTGCAGGATGTATCCGTTAAGCCCAGGATTACGCAGGATCATTTCTTGGCCCTCGGAGCTCCGGACAGACACGTCTAGTCCGGCATGCTGCTGGCCACGCCCCCCCTCAGATATTCTTAGTGAAATATGGAGCCAGAATTCGACAGAAAAATTCAGTATTAGGTGGACATGTTGACAACCAAACAGAGTGAAAAATCTTGAAATACATAAGCTCTCGCCATATCAAATTCTTGTGGACTGCTTTTGTTATATTTGAGTATGATTGCTCTATCTTGGACTACGGCTTATTAAATTGACGTTTAGCTGAGTCCACAAAGACTCATCCCATGACTTGAGTAATGTCAAGCTCCACCCTTCCTATTCCACTGACCTCTCCACTCTCTGTACCAGACTGGACATTGATGACTCCACTAGCGCTCTTAAGTCATCTCAAGATAACACATAGAGTTGTATGGAACCCATAAATATATAGTCATTAATGACATCTTCAATCTCATTGGTCTGTGTAAACCATCTACCCAATAAAGTGTGCTCCACTGTGGCTGTTGCAATACATTGCAGAGGACGGTGTGCATACTGCTTATCAAAGTCAGGATATCAAGGGTACTCAATGTCAAAGACACAACATTAACAAACAAGCATTTGGAATGAGATAGGTCTCGCATTTATGCGAGTTTGACTTATTGGCATTGTAAATGATAATAAAGACTCGCTGTTTCAGTTTTTACTGATTTTTACTGATAAATACAATAAACTATTTATTTTCCTGTCTGTGTTTATTTTTAAATGTGGATAAAAACGGAAATTGGGTTGTTTTTGAGTGATTCTAAATGTTGTCAATCATGCCTGCCAGGCGAATAGCTGTGCAGATTGACAGGCAAGGGGGCTAAAAAAATATAGGGATTTTAGTAAAGAGCCTTAAACAGCAGTAGATTTGCACAACCTTGATACTAAAATGTACATATTTTCTTACAAGTACCTATTTTACCATCTGAGTGTGTATATATCATTGAAACCTGTCAGGCGTTCAGGCATGAGTGCACATTAAGTGGTTAAATAAATGCAGAAATATACACATTTCAGCTTCATTTTTATGCAAAACCTAAAATAGATATGGAAACACAGGTAAAATTTGCAAAAAAAAATATGGATAAATACAGACGGAAATGCCAAAAGTATAAATACCATAAAACCAGGAGCCCCAATGATAATGCCTTTTATTTATGTTTTGGTTTTTAAAACATAAATAAAAGGCATTGCCATTTGCAATGCCAATAGATTAAACTCACATAAATGCGAGACCTATTGCAATGCAAATGCTTGTCTTTAAAGCCTGTTGATGTACCGCGCCCACCTGCCATGTGCTTTGAAAATCCCTGTTTCAACAAACGGGTCATCTGACCGAAGCCAAGTTTTCTAAACAATATTGCATTACCCATTCAAAATCTGTCCCTTCTTTCCCTTTTTAGACAACTCATTCAATTGTTGCAAATCTTAACATTCCAAGAAATGTAAAGTCACATATCCACTTTAATCTAACTTTATACTGATATGCAAAGGATTTTTTATACCGACATAAAACATTTTTTTGTATATTTTCTCTTTTCTCCCCATCATAAACAAGTCGCAAGTGCAAATTTACAAACTCTCACCAAGTATACGCGGTATCGGTCCCAACCACTCATCCTAACAATCTCCCTTATTTCAGTGCCCAATCGAGTCTGTCCATTTCTCACTTAACATCCCCACAATTTCTTATTTCAATCTGATATTATATAATATCACCAAAACAAGCAATCACCCGTTCAACCTCTTTCCTCGTAACTATGATAACGTCAGTTCCATCACTGAGAGCCCGCCAGTCACTTTCCCGTCCCCATCACTAACTCACCATCACTCCCACAGTCACGAACATTTGAAGCTAGGCCAAACTCACTTCATCTGCACAACAATCTCTCTCCCTACAATCCGCTTTCACCACACTCCCCCCACCCCCTCCAAAATTATCAAAACTCATCACTCACATCTGTCCACTTACCGAACCCCCGCTCCCTCTGTCAGCCCGCTCCCCCGGCCTAGAAAGGCTGCCCCCCACTGCTGCAGCTGGGGCTCTCCCATCAAACATGGCGGCGCCCTTCCCACCTGGAACACAATCTGTACTGAGGTGGTACTGGAAGAAAGGCGACCATATGGGTCCATTTATCTCATTCTGTGTGGCAACTGCTGGGCCAGCGTCTGGTGCCGCCATGCCTGCCTCTGATGGTGTCCACCACAGACTTCTGCCTTGCGTAAATAAAGAAGAGCATTATTAGTCAGCCTGATATCTGAAGGATGAAAGGCTGAGTCTGTACCGCAGGGATTTGAAATCTGACATGCTGGTTAGGATGAGATCTCTTCACCTGGAGCTCAGCTTGCTGAGCTATGTCACAAAAATCTCAGAGTGCACTTTTTCTGCGCGTGTCATGCACATTTATATCAATTACACGTGCAATGTATCACAGTTAGAGCGCGACAGGCAGCAGGTGAGCAATCAGATGTGCACTGGATGGACGGCGCCCCGTGGGACCCACCTCCCCCATGTTTAGTGTGACGTGGGCCACCATCTCCGTGTCCCAGAACAGACTCCCTCTGCCCTGAGCCTTATGCATGGGGCCTTTGCAATAAGCACAGTGTAGAACTCAAGCTCACGAGTGACAGCGGCAGGACATAGTTCAACATCTGCTAAGGTAGCTCAGTAGGCTACTGGTCTGCTGCGGTCGTCTGGTGACGTCGAAGTCCAGCACGGACAATGCAGCCTTTCACTCTTCCGAGGCTGATAGAATTAGTCTGGGGCCGGTTTTCTCCCCCACTTCCTTGTTACATGTAATCCCAGCGCTGCGTTTATTCGACGTCTGTCCGATCACTGACCTGACATGGAAATATACAATCAACTGAAGAAGAGAATCAAAACCGGTTTCAGAGATATCAATTAGGGCCTAAGAAATAGGTCCCCGTTGTAGAGCAAAACGCAACTGGAAAAACTTAAATCAAAAAATGTCAAACACCAGACACCCACTCAAGATGTGAATATAGGTATAAAGGTAAGAATATATGTACACCTTGTTACCAGTTTTTTTGGTATTTTTAATTCAGTAATTCATTTTGGTAGTTCATTTTAATTGATACAAAAAGACATTCTTGATCTAATAAATACATAACAATAAAACATACATTTACACAACAACAATATATGTATAATCATAAAAGGCAGAGTTCAAAGCCCCATAAGTAAACAATCAGATTCATACACCTACTCATTCAATCTAAATCACATTCACCAATACACATCTCAAGATACACAAATTATCCTTGGGTATATAGATGGATATGGTCGTTGGTGTATCTTCCAACGATGGCCAGATGGTACATAAAGAGAAAGGAGGTCGCCAAATCAAGCGCCAACGCGCGTTTCGGTATCGGACCCACAGAGGGATCCCACCTTCATCAGGGCAAGGACCAAGGATAATAGGGGACAAGAACACACCTAGAAATTTTAAAAAATAGTAAACACAAATAAACCATATATAACATCAACCAACAATAATACATAATATTAAATGTAATATTAAATGCAAATTTCTTCACAAAGGAGGTTGTGGACATTGATAGTTGATACAAAAACAATTTCCAGTTACTTGCAAATTTAAATCGATCACAGAATTATTTACACGGCCCAATGGGTCCGTAGGTAGCTCAAACAAACCTTAGCAAAAAAGAGTTAAAAACGTATAAAAAAGAATAGTGAAGAACCCAACACCAAGGTATATATCCAAAATATCCAAAACAGATCCTATAAGTTCGTTTAAAGAATTAGAAGGATAATAACAGAAAAAACAAGATAGCACCTGTATCGAGGATCCCAATTAGAAAGTGTAAGAATAGGAAAGGTAATAAGCCCGTAGTGATAGCAAAATGAGCCGTAGCTGGTACATACTGGGCACACAGGTACTAGATAAAACGTTGGTACTGATGAATCGCACCCAAGCTCAAAGCGTTGTCAAACAACGAACAGAAGCATCTCGTCTTTTCTACACAAAAGAACAGGTTTAAGTTGGTCATAGTAGGCTATGTGATAAAAGAAAAACCTTCAGATGGTACGAGGGGGTCACAAAGTCTTTAACAATGGATTACGTACACAAACATCAAGGTAGATGACCTACTTGGATGCATATGACGAGTAGAAAAGGGAGATCAAAGCTGTACAGCAAATAACGTCTGGCTAGCGGGCGTAGGAACGCAGAAGTAAATGCTTGACGATTAAACGGGCCAAGGTTGAAGCAACAATAATGGGAATCTGTGTACCGATCTATAATGAAAAGAACAAATGTATAAATGATTATGATAGCATATTAATATCCTCAATCTTTGTTATCGGAGAGGTGCTTAAGGCCAAAGTTTAAAAATTGGTCTAAGTCCGCCTTGGCAATGACAAGTGGGTATACCTCCTAAGGTTACTATAAGATGCGAGAAGACAATGTGTTGCTGGCAAGTACCCCACGGGGTCTCCAAGCCACACAACTACAAACTACTCCCCGTAGGAGCATGTAATAATCATGGGGGTATTAATAAATGCAGCTAAGCGCCCATCAAAGCCTACCTGTTAGCTAATCAGGGGTTAGAATGTTGCGTTCCTTTAATATTTCACGCACAGCATATATCGATGTCGGACAGATTCCTCGCTACACGGTCCCGCCATGTTAGAGGCGTGTGGCAGTTAAATCGTGGGCAGTCGTCTCGGCAGTATTACATAAACATCTCTCCTAAAAAAATAAGATACGAGGACAATATATTTACTACCAGTATGTGCCCCACGGAGTATCAAGGCAACTAAACTACAAGTTAATCTCCATAGCGGCAAACAAAAGTCACGAGGTAGTAGATAGGGCAACAAAAGGGCTTGTCTCAGCCTACCTGTTGGCTAAACGAGTATTTAGATATCGCTTTCCCTCGGTATTTCACGCACAGCAAAGAAGGATGTCGAATGAATTCCTCGCTAAACGATCAAATTGTCCCGCCATAATAAATATACGTAGCAGTTAAGTCGTGGGCCAATCAGAAACAAGGTGAAAGGTGGAAGAATTCCCATGGAAAGAGGACTAACACACTATCAATGGAACCATAGATTCAGCGCCATGTTGGGGCTGGTTGCTGTTGTATAAAATCAACAACAATGTGTCACATACAGGAGAGATGTTTATTTAATACTGCCGAGACGACTGCCCACGATTTAACTGCCACACGCCTCTAACATGGCGGGACTGTTTGACCGTGTAGCGAGGAATCTGTCCGACATCGATATATGCTGTGCGTGAAATATTAAAGGAACGCAACATTCTAACCCCTGATTAGCTAACAGGTAGGCTTTGATGGGCGCTTAGCTGCATTTATTAATACCCCCATGATTATTACATGCTCCTACGGGGAGTAGTTTGTAGTTGTGTGGCTTGGAGACCCCGTGGGGTACTTGCCAGCAACACATTGTCTTCTCGCATCTTATAGTAACCTTAGGAGGTATACAAACTTGTCATTGCCAAGGCGGACTTAGACCAATTTTTAAACTTTGGCCTTAAGCACCTCTCCGATAACAAAGATTGAGGATATTAATATGCTATCATAATCATTTATACATTTGTTCTTTTCATTATAGATCGGTACACAGATTCCCATTATTGTTGCTTCAACCTTGGCCCGTTTAATCGTCAAGCATTTACTTCTGCGTTCCTACGCCCGCTAGCCAGACGTTATTTGCTGTACAGCTTTGATCTCCCTTTTCTACTCGTCATATGCATCCAAGTAGGTCATCTACCTTGATGTTTGTGTACGTAATCCATTGTTAAAGACTTTGTGACCCCCTCGTACCATCTGAAGGTTTTTCTTTTATCACATAGCCTTCTATGACCAACTTAAACCTTTTCTTTTGTGTAGAAAAGACGAGATGCTTCTGTTCGTTGTTTGACAACGCTTTGAGCTTGGGTGCGATTCATCAGTACCAACGTTTTATCTAGTACCTGTGTGCCCAGTATGTACCAGCTACGGCTCATTTTGCTATCACTACGGGCTTATTACCTTTCCTATTCTTACACTTTCTAATTGGGATCCTCGATACAGGTGCTATCTTGTTTTTTCTGTTATTATCCTTCTAATTCTTTAAACGAACTTATAGGATCTGTTTTGGATATTTTGGATATATACCTTGGTGTTGGGTTCTTCACTATTCTTTTTTATACGTTTTTAACTCTTTTTTGCTAAGGTTTGTTTGAGCTACCTACGGACCCATTGGGCCGTGTAAATAATTCTGTGATCGATTTAAATTTGCAAGTAACTGGAAATTGTTTTTGTATCAACTATCAATGTCCACAACCTCCTTTGTGAAGAAATTTGCATTTAATATTACATTTAATATTATGTATTATTGTTGGTTGATGTTATATATGGTTTATTTGTGTTTACTATTTTTTTAAATTTCTAGGTGTGTTCTTGTCCCCTATTATCCTTGGTCCTTGCCCTGATGAAGGTGGGATCCCTCTGTGGGTCCGATACCGAAACGCGCGTTGGCGCTTGATTTGGCGACCTCCTTTCTCTTTATGTACCATCTGGCCATCGTTGGAAGATACACCAACGACCATATCCATCTATATACCCAAGGATAATTTGTGTATCTTGAGATGTGTATTGGTGAATGTGATTTAGATTGAATGAGTAGGTGTATGAATCTGATTGTTTACTTATGGGGCCTTGAACTCTGCCTTTTATGATTATACATATATTGTTGTTGTGTAAATGTATGTTTTATTGTTATGTATTTATTAGTTCAAGAATGTCTTTTTGTATCAATTAAAATGAACTACCAAAATGAATTACTGAATTAAAAATACCAAAAAAACTGGTAACAAGGTGTACATATATTCTTACCTTTATACCTATATTCACATCTTGAGTGGGTGTCTGGTGTTTGACATTTTTTGATTTATGTTTTTCCAGTTGCGTTTTGCTCTACAACGGGGACCTATTTCTTAGGCCCTAATTGATATCTCTGAAACCGGTTTTGATTCTCTTCTTCAGTTGATTGTCTCTAACACCGCATAAACCGGTTTCTTATTGTGTATTTGGGGTCCCCCTTCGTAAATGGTCTGACATGGAAATATAATAAGAAAAATAACCAGGCAACCCCGCGAGTTCAGTGAAAGGAGAGGTTTAAACTGCAGGAGTGAAAGAGCAGTGTTACCTGAGAAGAGCAGCCATAAAACCTACAGGAAAGGGAAAAGCTGCCACGCATAATGAAGACAATCATTTGCAATGCAATAGGACTCGCATTTATGAGAGGCCTATTGCATTGGAAACGGAAGTGCAGGCGGGCGAGAAGGCACGAACGGGAGTGGGGGGGGCATGGGGGGTTCGAGAAGTCACAAACTGCGGGAGGTGGGGCACGGGAAGAAAATAGTTTTCAAAGTAAAGTGGCCAGTAGCCTTGGAAGGATACAAATGACGACATGGCCATCATGAGGAGGGACTAACGAGCCTAAAACCAATCGGAAGGCAGCATTTAGGACCTAATCCAATGAAAAAGATGGGCGGAAAGTGGGCGGAGCCTCCACGAAGCTTCCACGCTATACTGAATACTGCATGCCTCGCAAAGCGAGCAACGCATGTGCTGCAACGCTAGGCTCGACCTAAAAATTATCAATAAATAAGTAAGTCTAAATTTTCTATACTTAACTCCACCTAAATGTACCTGGGCAGTACATATATTCTCAAGGTACGCAGATGTGGATTAGGAATAGTAAATCTATACTTCCCTAAATGCACATCCTTTTTGTTATTTTCTCCTTCAATATTCTGTCTTGGATATTTTTGTACCACAATATTCTTCATTTCGATATTCAGTAGTACAATCCAGAGGGCCCTTCTGCTCACCACTTTTTCCTAATGTCTGTGTGCATCTGACGGCTGATGCCAGAGCTATTACGTACACTTCTGGCATTGCATACTGCTCCTCAGCATTAACTGCCCTTCTGTGCACTACCTGTGCCACACCTCTAGTGCCAAGCAGTCACGGTTTAGCGTCTGCTCTGCTACTCTGGGTACGCTTCAGTCAATCCATATGTGGGCTTTTTTTTCCAATTTAGCAATGTTATATAAAATATTACCTTTTAAATGTGATGTACTTATTTAAACACCAAATTACAGTGCCCTGATCAATGGAAGCCAATTTACACAAGTAACCGGATTACACATTATCTCTTTTACCAGCTATTTACTCTCACAGGTGAATAACTTGGCTGAAGTGGATCCATTATTAAAAATCAACTAGTATCACCACTAATACACTGTCCACATTTGTGTAGCACACCTTGCACCAAGGAGGCCTCTAAGAATTGCATGTCATGTGATCTGGAAGCAGTTAAACGAGGAAAACTCTTAAATACCGTCTACAGACTAACAAAGAAGTGAAAGTGTGGCAGGCCAAACAAAAGGAATTCCATAGCTAGCGGAACTTTCTAGGATGCTGGCAGGTGAGTAGGAAGAGAGAAATCTAAAGAGATAAAAAAAGGACCTATTTTGAGCCAGAACATGTAGGCTAGGGAAGCCCTTAAGACCAAACTCTGTCCATGAAGAGGATCCAATATACGGTCGGGATATGCAATATTTTCATCTATTTTATATAGTCATGAGCTAAATAGATTCATCAAGGGGAGAGTTTGGATTAATATTTCAAAGAAGAGAATCATCAATAAAAGAGTACATTACTGATTTCCAGAATATTTGGGCAGACAGTCCTTCAAATGCTGTTCATCCTGAAATTAATGGGAAATATTTTGCATTAATTGAAAGGCATGGTATAGTGCTTCTGTTCATTATACTCTAGCAGTGATTATCAGTATTTCATGACATTGAGCATTCTCAGTGTAGTAATAATTAATATTGTTTGGCAAATGTCGGAGTATTATTTGATATTATGGAACAATTCATGGTTATTGTGCTACAGTTTAATACACATTTGTTGTCACTTGATTAGAGAATTTATGGCATTTCCATCAAAACACAAGTTCTGTTGCTTTTGTTAAGTAGTCCAAAGTGTGAAAACATTGAGTTGCAATAGTTGAATTAATTCAACATGCCTATCCTCAGAGATGTCTTTGCAGACTATCACTTAAGTCATTATAACCAAATGGTGATGGGAGGAGTGCTTGCAATTTGTCTAACCACTGGCAATCACTCGCAGAGCATTCCAACTCATCGTTCTTTTGCCTACCATACCACCCCAGATTAGCTCCAGCCCTATGCAAATCAATCTTCAGTGTAAGATCCATCTTTGCCTTCTTCAACATCCCTGGGATCAGGGGAAATGGAGGAAAGGGGTAAGCAACGATTTTGGCCCAACTGATTGAAATGCGTTGCTCATGGTCTCCAGATACCAAAAAATGCTTCCGAAGTACTGGAATTTCTTGTTCCTCTGTGTGGCTGAAAGATTGATCTTTGGTTGGCTCCAATGTTGGAATATATGATCGACTTGGTTCTGATGTAGTTCCCACTCATGGCAGTCTGATAGTTATCGACTAAGTGCATATGCTTGATCCTTTTGACGACCTGACAGGTGTTCCACGGCGCATTCAAGCTTGCTAGAAATGGCCCAGGCCTAAAGTAGCTGTGCCTCTTCTGACAGAGGTCAGGTCGTGATCTTTCTTGTTTGGCTATGTAGAGCATAGATGTTGTTTTGTCCATTATGATCAGAACTGCCAGGTTTGCTAGTCTGTCGAGGAACGTTTAGAAGCCTAGATATATTGCATGGAGATCCAACACATTGATGTATAGCATTCTTTCTGCAACAGACAAGAAGCCTCTAGTTGATAATTCTTGCAGATGAGCTCTCTAGTCAGCCATGGATGAGTCTGTTGTCAGTACAATTCTGTCTGTAACAAGTTGGAAACAAAGAGCTGCTGTAGGATTTGTTGGGAATTTCCACTATAGAAGTGCTTGTTTCAGTCGTCTCTTGACTTGGACTGTGTTGTCCCATGAGTCTTCGATTTGCTTCCATTGCGTTTCCAGTTGTTATTCGACGAGTCTCATCCGCAGTCATCAAAAGGCGACCAGGCCTATACACGATGACAGCAGGCCTAACAAGAATTTATATTGTTTGGCTGTAACTGAATGTTTCGCAGATAGACACTTTGCCCTGGCTTGGACCTCTATTGCACTCTTCGTAGGTGTAAACGCCTATCCTGACTGAGTGTCGATTTTCATGTGAGGTTCTAGAAATTATTTTTCTTTATTGACATAAGGCCCAGACACTGAATGAGATTGATGCCAGTGGTCATAGAAACCCTTGCTTCTTCCTTTGATGGAGCTTTGGCAAGTCAGTCATCCAAGTATGGGTATAAATGGTGAGCCCGTCGCTTAAGGAAAGCTGTGATTTGTGAAAGGCACTTGGTGAAAATCCGAAGCACTGATTGTAGTCCAAAAGTGTGGACCTTGAAATTATAATGTTTTCCTGCTTTCGATAAGGGGTGGTATTTTCTGTGCTTTCGGTGGATTGAAATATGGAAGTATGTAACTTTTAGATCCACGGATGCCAGGTCATCGCCTTCCTGCATCATCAGGGAAACTTAATGAAGTGCAATCATCTGAAATTTTCTTCAGGCACTTGTTTCAACTGTCTGAGGTCTAGAATTGGTCTCCACTGTCCTGTCTTCTTTACTATTGAAAATAGTCTGGAATAAAATCTCTGAATAATTTGGGGACATTTTCTATGGCTTCCTTGATGAGGAGAAGGAGAATTTCCATTAGCACCTCCCTCAGATGGAGGTGATATTCCTTCTTGGGTGGGCAGACAGGTGGTATTTGAATGCATTCCAATGTCTGAACTGTGCAAACAATTTTTCCAAAGTCAGCTGTTATGGACTCCCTCATAGGGTCATAAAGGGAAATTCTCACTCCCCATTTCTTTTGAATTCAAAATAGTCATGGGGCAAAGACACTGAGTCAAGCTTTTTTTGGTTCTCTCTGGAACTTGATTGAGAAAAGCTCCTCCTTGGTTTTTATTATGACTGAAGGCATATCGCCGGTCATAATCAAATTGGGGCCGATTCACAGAACTAATGTGAGATAAAATCCTAAACGTACTACTTTTGGTATTCACAGAAGGCATTTAGTAGTAGTAAAGATAGGACTCCTAACTTTACTACTACTAAATGCCTTTTGTGAATACCGAAAGTCGTAAAGTTAGGATTTTGTCTCAGTTTAGTAGTGGTAAAGTTAGGAGTACTAACTTTACTACTACTAAAAACCTTTTGTGAATACCGAAAGTCGCAAAGTTAGGATTTTGTCTAAGTTAAGTAGTAGTAAAGTTATGAGTCCTAACTTTACTACTACTAAATGCCTTCTGTGAATACCAAAAGTAGTAAGTTTAGGATTTTATCTCAGATTAGTTCTGTGAATCAGCCCCATTGTCTTTGGGATTAGTATGGTGGACCTTCACCTACATACTGGTTGAATCCTCCCCTATAATTATGGGATATTCATGAGCCACTAAAACTGGATGAACCAGATCTACGGTACTGTAAAATAACTGTTTTCTTTACTGTATCTGTTTTGAGAGCTTCTAGGGCCTCATACACGTTTTTCAAACAAGGTGAGGCCATTGAAAGGCATGTCTTGAATTTTTTATTGAAACTCTGGATGGAAGGCTGTGGCTCGTAACTAGCCGGGTCTTCTCAAAACAGCCGCTCTTGCAAACCGGCAAAGTATGGATTTGAAGAATCCATTCCTGCATCAATTATGGGTGCTGAAGTCATTTCCCCTCCTTGTGGATAGCTTTACCAGTCTCCCTTTTATACTCCAGGATGAAATCAAGCAGTGAATGAGATAAAGCAATGGTTCAAAGTTATAACACAACTGGAGATCATAACGTCCTAAAATCACCAGAGCGTTGGCTGCCTTGGTTGAGATTACTACCGTTGAACAAATTATTTGACCCAGATTGTTTATACACCTACTATTCCTAACAGAAGGGCCACAGGATGGTGTAATGGGGTTTTTAGATCTCCTCTGAGCAGTCTATATTATCACTGAGTTTGGCTTTGGATGGCCAGCTAAACAAGCTGAGGCTGAATCTGGGGCTTTTTACTAGCCCCTCAGGACAAGCAAAAACAATGACTGGTATGGATTTTATAGACGTTCGTGGCTTAAAAATCATAAATAAAATATTTCTGTTCCACTGATGTCATTGGCAGGTTAAATTTCTCGGCTGACATTTCAATGAAAACAGAATATATCATCCGATGAATCAGGCTAATTGTCAGTTTATTACCTTCCTTTGGAGTGATGATGTAATCTCCATCATTAATACCTCCATTATCTCCTTGTGGAAGTTCCCCCTTCCTCCTCGTCTTCAGAAGAATATATAGAATTAGCCACATTCTTGTCATCCTCCATGCCCTCAGCAATAGGTGGCACTAGAGATTTATAGATTGGTGCAGGAAATAGTTCCCTTGGAAGCGGGGGAGTTGATGGCAGACACGGTTGCAGAGGAGGTGTAAATGGCAAGTGGGCAGGTGGAGGAGGTGGAGTTATAGGATCAGTAGGAATTACTGGTTGAGGAAGCTGACTGTGGTAGCAGTCTGTAGAAGTGTCCATTATCTTTTGCAAAGTAGATAAAAAGGCTACAGGTACATAAACTACCTCTGGCTTCAGGGCACAGCCCACTTCCAATTGTGTTGAAGTGAATATGGTCTGTGATGTGGGGTTACTGTCATTTTCTTTCTGTTCTGAAATGCAGAAATGTTGCCACCATTAATGGTAAAAGAACTGGTTCAACAAATAATGTTGTTAATGGTATTTTCGTCGAGGGTTTTGACGTTGATGGTGTTGTTGTCAATGGTATCGTCGCGAACAGTATTGTTGATGTCGATGGTGTCTTCATCGACAGTGTTGTTGTCGATGTCCCGTTGACACCAAAGGTTTCGCTGTCGGCGTCCTCATCAACGTCAGTTATTGAGTGTCTCAACTCATGGGTGACCTAAAATGGCACTTTTATTTATATTCAAATGCCTGTTTTGGAAGTGGTGTCTTGTTGGTGCTCCACAATGACGCTGAGGACTATTAAGTGACTGACGAGGTGTGAAATCATGAGACATAGGGTACTCACGATTCGATGGTTTGATGAGGTGTGCTGAGTGATTGTTGAACAGTGCTGGATGTTAGTGAGGTGTTGTGTTAATTATTAAGGTATGATGCGCTGTGAGGTTTTGACCAGTTGATTTGCAGGGGTGTTCTCTGATTGGTGAATTGTGGATTGATGTGTCAAGATGCACCAACTTTTCAATTCAGATCCAAAGGGAGCAATGTGTGCTTCCACAATTGCCTGAACTTCTGCCAACCATACACTAACAACATGTAGTTTAGCAGTGGATGGGGAAAGTGGAATTGGACAAGAGCGAGTAACAGAGACTCTGCATATTTTCACACTGCCCGCTGCAAAGCTGGCTTGATTTGCACTGCAGGAGCATTAATATCAAAAAAAGAGACAACTTTTGATATTTATATGACATTGGCATCAAACTTCTGAAATTGCTAAGATGCACCTGCTGACAATGTCTGTATTTCTAACTCGCTGTTGTAGAATAAAACTCAATATTTTCCTGGTGCTGAAATACAATTTAAATTGATTTAATATACGTGAACAACACTATTATACATTCGTTGCTAAAGAGGACTACCTACAAAATGAGTTGATAACATTCATTACTTCTGATTACATTCAACATAACTGGTTTATAAGTGTAACATGAAAAAGTATTAATTAATATCATACATTTTGCAGTGGTGGCTGGCATGCACAGAGGGTGGGAGGTCTGGGGGCAGAATAAAAATAATAATAAAATAAACTTACCTTCCTTTTTTGGATGCGCAACGTCCTCCTCACTCTGGTGTCTTCTGTAAGCACGGAAGCAGGAAACTGCACTGCCCAATACTGGCGCTGCTTTCACAGCATGAAAGCAGCACCAGGATTGGATGGAGCGGCGCGGCCCCTCCCAGCACTCCCAAGAGCACTGGAGGCCTGCACTTTCTATAACTTAGCTGTTTAAAGCAGCTAGGTTAGATAACTTTAAAATAAACATGCCAGGCTGGCCTGCCCAAGACGACTGGCCAAAAAGACTGGCCCATTTTGATGCGCATAGCTCTTTGCTGGTGCCACTTGGCAGCACTGGCCCTGCCCGGTCCTGAATCTTGCTGAAAAATAAAATGGTAATAAATAAACTTTATTACCGTTTTATTTTTCGAGACTGGGTCTTCTGGGGCAACGCTCCTTTGCACAAGTGGAGGAGCCGCCCCTGACAGTTTGCCTAAACAGCGAACATGCCTATGCTCTCTCAAAGCAATACCTTAATACCATAACTGTTCTAATAGGAGTAAAAAGTCAGTTCAATATAATTCCTAATGTATATTGTAGAAATAATACAAGTGCAAACAAGAACATATATAAGGTCTTAATCCTATGGATGATCCCTGAGATAATCTTCATGTGCATGGTCTATGTTCTTTCACACGACTGCTGTCTTAGTATACTTCTTTGACTCCCAATATGTCTTTTGTTGACTTCTTCAGATAACAGTTACAAGGATTCCAAACTTCAGGATAACAGATCCTGGTTGCTACAACTATATATCATGATTGCCTAGCAAGGACGCTATGGACCCCAAGGACCTTATACACTGAGGGCCTCATTTACAAGGCCCATAGCGGCACTTTTGCATTGCTGGAGTGTTACTTTTTTGACGCTCCGCTGGTGTAATGTGCTGCAGCAAAATTACAAGGCCACGCAAAGACACTTTGTGTGACTTTTCATTGCCTTGTCAATATGTGCCCCTTTCATGCAGAACACTGCGTGACAGGGGCATTCCATGGAATCTGAAGCATTCTCAGATTTACAAGGTATCATAAACCTGGGAATGTGTCAGATTTTAGGGAGGTGCAACGAGGAGAAATATAATTACTTCTACTTGTTTTTTTCGCTTTCTATGTGTGCTGCCTCACACATAGGAAAGAAAAACTCCTCTTGTGATTGTTTTTGTGCAAGAAGGTGTCCCTTCCTGCACAAAAACAATCAGCCCTACAATGCAGACACCCTTGCACCATGGTGCAAGGGTGACTGTGTTGGCACATGGCAGCTCATTGTGCGCCAACGCATGGGGAAAAGGACAGAAATGCGCCATATCTCATAGTTGCAGCGCATCCCTGACCTTTTTTTTTTACGCAGGGCATCGCAGATAGATTCTTTGTGGTACTGCCCTGTGCCAAAACCTCGTAAAGGAAGCCCTAAACATTTCAAGATTGCTGCCACCATTTGCAAGTCTCGCAAGAGTCTTGTGACTGCTTTGGACATGTAGTAATTCTCACCTCCAAATATGTGTTTAGGGCGTGCGTCCGTCAGAGAGGTGAAGCCTCCCTCAGGTGGTGCGCACATTCTATGCACCCCACCATCCTCTTCTGCTCCTGAAGATGCTCATATTCAAGAACTCTAGAGTAGCAGCTCTCCATGCTGATCATTGTGCATAAGTAAACAGGTCTGTGCATCCTAACACAATGGATGTTTTGGTGAGGGGTTTATAGCAAATGAAGATGCAGGGCAGCCAGTAGTATAGGTGAAACAAGATCAGGTTTATTCACAAGGTAGGAGTCTCAGGATACAGGTAAAGGTGGTAAAAGGAAACCCCACCAGGAGCATCATCCTTGCTGCTCCGCCCACGCACTCCAACTGATTTTCACTCAACCAGGCACACATCAGCATTCTAATTGCTTCACTGTCACTCTGGTTGAGCAGCAGAGGACAAAACACTAAGCGGAGAATGCATGGCATAGATGAAGATACCACAGAGATGTCTCTTTTAGGTCATTTGGATGTTTTGAGTTATATGAGGTATGTGGATTGTCGTGGTGAGTGTTACATAGTCTGGTGGAGTTATAATAATAATAATCCACATTTGTAAAGCGCGAGCAATCACCCGTAAGGGTCTCTAGGCGCTGGGGGCTGTTGAAAAGATTAAGCAAGCTATTGCCCAGAGTCACATGGTGCTGGGCTACTCTGCCGCCGGCTCCGGGATCGAACCGTGATCCCCAGATTCCGGAGTCAGTCGCCCTGGCTGCCACACCTCTTCCCTGTATGTTATGTACTGTCCATGATTATCTTCACAGAGAGGGTGTGATGAGGCTGTGATGTGGTTTAGAGTGGTTATTCAATATTGAAGATGGGTCCTCAGTGACTGTATTGTAAGGTATTCTGCGTTCATAAAGGACCGTAGTCATTAATAAACCATGTGTGGAGTCCAATTGCAGCCAATAAAGTGTGGTAGAGGACAGTGGCATGCATGAGGTGGCAGGGGAAGCAGTCAGTTTCAATTTTTGTTAAGCTAAGAACAGAAAATATGAAGAGATCCAAAGTCAGAGCAGTAAAAAACTGAAACAGTGCTGGAGGTAAAAATGGCAGGCTGGCCTGAGCTGACCCCCCACTGCCTTCAGGGAACTGAAATTCGTGCTTCTGGGGGGTTAAGGGTGATTGCAGTGTGTAGACGTGCAAAGCCATGGTTGATTTAGGCGGGAGCATCTTCACTAATGAAGGGAAATAAAAGGTTTCTTCTGCCCACATTCCCTCTGGATATTCTCTCCATACCACATGGATGTATTTCGCTTTAATAGAAGGGAAAATGTGGATGTTTCTGCCAGCGGTTTTAGTTCAAGGAAACATCTGCAGCACTGAAATGACTCCAGGTAATTACGAGAGACAAATGCTTCTCTTACTTTGTGACTTACTTCGCTGGCAGCTCAAATGAACGATAAAGAGTTCTTGGATGAAGTGCAAGGACATTGCTTTAGTGCTTCCAGGAAGTTTATTTCTAGATAGCTCACATAGTAGTTTTTACGGGAGAACTATTAGGCCCACATTTAACAAAATGAGATATCACTGGTTGTCTGATTTCATGATCCATATGTGGATATATTGGAATATTGCAGGGCCTTAGACGTTTCTACACAAACCTTAGCGCCAAGACGCCTTGGCATTCGTGCGCACTACAAATCCTTTACTTACTTACATACTTTGATGCCCTTGAAGTTCATATACAGCAGAGGTAGGAGCCACTTCAGAATTCAAAATCATGATTTATGGCCCCTAGTGTCTGGCCTGTAGTTCATCAGCCAAAAGGACAATGCATTGTTGGGAAAAGATTCTAGTTGCTCATATTGATCTCAATGTCATCGGCTTACTAAAACACAATAGATACAGGAGTTCGGAGGACAGGCTCACAGACCTAGAATCTAGAGCGTGATTGTCTGTGACAAAGATGGTCTGTTAGTGTGACTTTTGCTTTATCTGCATCCTTTCAGCCCCCTACAATGCTGCATATTCCTTAGAACTTTGCCACTGATCTTGGTCATCCTCAATCAGACAAAAACCAAGCAAGATGCCTGTGACTTTGGGACCCATCTCAAGTCCACTTACTACCAAGGAGGAGAGCTATAAAGGCATAGAAATGTATGGGGCCAGATTTATCAAAGGATTGCATTGCCCTTGCATCACACACGGTGACACAATCCATAAATCCAATTTACCAATCTAGGGTGGCTCTGCGTGGCTTGATAACTCTGGAGTAATGAAAGGCAGTTTAAGTCACTTCCTTGCATTACTCTGTGCTTTGAACGCATTAAATGGGTGAAGAGTGGGTGTTCCCACGCATCCACCCAAGCTTTTTGGTACATTCCTAGATTTATCAAGAGTGGTAGACCTGGGAATGCATCAAAATTTTACTCCTTCCTGATAGAGGTGCAACGAGGAGAAATATTTTTATTTTTATTCGTCGTTCCAGTTTTCTACATGTGCTGCAATCTGGTGCACACTTACAAATTGGAAAAAGTCTAGAGGCTAACTATGATGCCTGGTGTGTTTATCCTGCCTCAACTGGCATTTAAATCCACTTCCTTTGTCTAAAACCTTTCTATAGTCATTCATCCAGGGGTATCATTCCTGTTATGATCTGTAAAGCTGCAGTTTGCAACCCAGAGAAAGTTTGTGTAACTGTAAATGGACTTGTCAGTGAGTGACTTTGTTAGCAAATGAACGAGATAATGAGATACTAAGTGAGCGAGAGAGTGTCTCGGGGTGATATCAATGGAGAATGAAAGATGGAATCAGGCACATGATTAGAGTGAATCTGTGGAGCAGCTCAGTGAAGGATGGAGAGCAGGCCATATCAGAGACGGGTTCAAAGGATGCTGCTATGTACCATTTTGTATCTTCTTGCAAAGCTTGTGAATGATTATAGAGGATTCGTAACTGGCTAGTTCCTGCTCATCCCACTGGTTCCACAGCTGCTGGTTTAGGACCTTCTTGCAATAGACAGTAGTTGTGCTAATACTCTGTTGTAGGCCCTCAAGTAGACTGGTAGGACCCATACTGTAACACATCTGTATGTTATCCCAGTGAACCTGCTGCTCCTACACCTGCAAATCTATCCGCATGTACATCTCATCCTTCATCAGTAGCAACTTCGGGGAACTTTTGCTACACCACAGACCTTGTGTGAATTTATGTAGGTTGCAGGCCCTTTGTGTCACTGGGAAGCAATTCTGCTTTGCAGCAATCAGTGCACATTGGGTACTCAGGAGTGTGGCTTCCACTGGTGCAGCAGGTGCACTGGCACCAAGACGCCGATGCTTGCGGGAACCACTGAGCCCTGATTATTGCTGTATTTAACAGTTCAAACATCAGACAGGCGCCCATTTCTTTCCTTGCACTGGGACCTATGACACACTGGATAGGCCCCTGCGTATGTGCAAGGGGGAGCTTTAAACTCCATCAGTGAAGCAAAATGACCAATGTACACAGCTGCTTTGTGTACGACACTAAGGCTCTCATTACCTCTGCCGGTTTGGGCACCTTTTAAAATCCGATACTGTAGGAAACAGAATTTAAGATAATCACCGATTACAAGCTGTCCCCCTTAAAATGAGGCATAACATGCGGAATCAGCACTAAACAGACCAAATTGCCCATGTTTTGCCTTTTTTTACAGGCCTTTTCCCCCTGATGGAATTTATCTGAGGAAAAATCAGAGGGTTTGATCATTATCGCACAACTCGTAATTCTGATCTTTGGCTTTTAGCCCTGCACTTGTAGTCAAGGGCCTAAGTGAAGCATGCAGCTGCTGATATCTCGCTGTCACACAAATGCTTCAACAATAACCAGGTGTGTCAATGAAACTCAAATCCTTCACATTGACAAGAATTTTGACATCATTTTGCATTTTTTTTTGCCTATTTCTGCATGAGCTTGCACACTTTTGCTCGAACATCAGTAACTCTTAGGTTAGCAGTGATCAGACATCTAGTGGATAAATTCTCCGGATAGACCGGTAACAGTAAATATGATACTTATTTGATAAAACTGGACTATATTATTGTGTGCATTGTGGTGATTACACATCATGTTTGTGAAAGTATCAATTACCTAAGGTAGGAAATAGTAGATCAAGGCATTTGTTTTGGCATTGATTCACACATTAAAACTTTGCCAAATTACTTAGACATGGTTAATACTTGGAATGCAAGAAATGAGGCATCCTCCTTCCATTCTTTTTCTTTAGTGGATCGAACAATTATATCATCCCCTAGTTCAGGGGTTTCAGCACATATTTGAAGATTTAGAGCCGAGAGGAAAAAGGCCATATTAATTCACTATTGAAGATCTGAAAGTCAAATAATCTTCAAAGATTTGCCACAAGTCTAGGTGAGATGTTTTTTTACCCAGAAATATTCAGAGGGTTGGAACAAGAGCAGGCTAAGGTCCTGGATTTTACTAAGGTTCTTCATAATTCTTTTATTCCCTCAATCCTCTAGAGGAGTCTAAATCTTAGGATTCACTGCAATGATATAGCAACAGTGGTAAACAATGTGTTTTTTCCCAGTCGCTATGTTGTCAAATAATCCCAGGACTGCTCCAACAGAGCTTGTTGATAGTGTCAGTGCCAGTGGTTAAGCTTATTGCAAGCATGTGTATTGATTTAACACCCTAAAGGCCAAGGGTAGGCCAAGACATGGGTCATGTGCTCTCTGTGTCACAGGAACCAAGCTTCACCAGACTGAATAGCCCCAATCAGGGCAAAAACAGCTTTGGGTTGCTTGTGTTCCACTTCCGCTAAAGATCGATGGGGTAGAATGCTACCCGAGCGACTACCAGTGGTTAGACTGATTGCAAGCATTCCTCCCATCACCTTTTGAGTGTCTGATTACTCTTAGGTAGCCTGCCAATACGGTATTGGCTCTCTGCTCCCAAAAAAAGAGCAGAGAGCATACCTTCAGGCAGGAAAGGGAAAGGAAGGTACAGATGGCGTGGAGACCAAGTGTTAAATTCATATTTGCGCAGTGGAAGTGTGTACTACAAAATGTGCGGTGGGGGATGGCCGGGTTTTTCTAAATGTGGTGGTACACAGAAACACAGGTAATTTTGTGGTTTTTTTTACTTGTGGGGAATGAAATGCTCAGGGTAGTGAGGGAGAGTGGCATGGTGCCAGATAATCTTTTTTTCTGGGGTGCAAGCGATGAGCAGGGTGTGGTGGGGGTGGTTGAGAGGAAACCAAGAGCAACATGGGGCAGAGCGCTGAGTCAGGTAAAACCATGTTGTGTCTGACTCCCCATAATTCCTCTATCCCTACACAGCTGTTAAATGCAGAGGCAGGCCCCTCGGGTGTGCTACATATAACCTAAAATTGTAGATCGGTAACCGAGAATAATATGGATGCTTTTCACTTCTGAGTTCTAAGTGACTTTGTCGACACTTCAAGATTCAATCTCATTGTCTATTTGATTTCACACAACACCTCTCAGTGACAAATATCCCTGTTATTCACTGTTACCTGGTTGTATTTCTATGTGTTTCATATGAGCCCCCCAACCACATTCTTGACACAACAGTTTATTCTCATCCATAACACTACTTTGAGGTTCTTGTGTAGTGACCTTTCATGATTCCCACCTCCATCTTTCTTTCTCTCTCTCCTTGCCCCAGTCTTCGTGTGAAACATTAAAACATGCTTATGCTGGCAAAACTATGCCATGTCAACAACAATGCAGTGGCGGCTCCTCCGCTAAGGCGGAGGAGTGTCGCCCCTCTGCCTCGAGTCAGCAAAAGAAAGGGAAAAATAAAATATTAATAACGTAATGTTATTATCTTTTTATTTTGTCCTCCTGCTGCAGAAGCTTGCGTGAGGGGGCGGGGCTGCAGGGGAGGAGTGATAGAACGCTCCTAAGTGCGCAATGACTGTTTGGCCGGCTCAATAGTCATGCACACTTTCCCTGTTCTCCATGCAGGCTGCATTACAGGCTGCATGGAGAACATGATCACCCCTCCAGCCCCTGGCTGAATGCAGTGTCACGGCAATCACAACATTGCATTGCAGCATTGTGATGGGCTGTGGGCGGCGTGGATGTTTCCTACTTCCTGTTTCTCCCAAGAAGCCAGGAAGAGGACGCAGGAGTGGCGGCGGCGGTTGGCCAGCCGGGCGGTGGAAAAGTGTTTTTTTTTTAAACCGACCCCCCCAGCCCCATCCCCCCAAGCTCCACTGCTGCTTCCAAGTAGCAGCCGCGACTGCAACAATGGCTGCTTGTGCCCTGGGAACGTGCTCACCAAAAGCTACTGCCTCTCCTTACTCTCCTTTCCTTGTTCAACTTTCACTATTTCCTCTTCCTTCTCTTAGAAATAGTGGTGTACACACATTGAAGCAACTTCTTTGACCACAATATCTAGTTTCTTAAGATCTTCTAAACAAACATCTCACCTGTCTCCTACACAATGCAACAATTCAACTATGAACTGTTAAATAACTGGGATGTCTGTGACATCAGTGTTGCAACAATTTATGGTCTCCAGCAGGTGTTTCCTCCCTGAGTTGAGCAGCAATAACATGTTGTATCTCTGATGGCCTTTTTGAAGTTAGAACTCTTCTTTCTTTGTTCTCATATTCAATATGTAGATGTGTTGTTCAGGTGGTATTTAACATCAACTCTGTGCCAATTTCTTTCAAACATCTGTGACTGTGGTTTGTGAATGCCTTCCCCACTTACAGAACTCACTCGGCTTGGAGATCAGTTGTGATGTCTCATTTAAAGTGGATGGCTGTCTTCTTTACTCTTGCTGTGGCGTTGGTTGGACCTGAAACACAATCTGTCTGTGACATCCACGGTGACGCACATTCAGATCTTCCAAGGCTCATGATACTTGTATTGAGTGAATCTTTATTGAATGAGCATAAGACGGCTATAGGGCAAGTACCACATTGCGATGAGATGATTATCTTGATTGTATTAATGCGGGCTCCTACAAATCTCTATGACTATTTGAGCCATCACTTCAGGAAATGTCAAAGTTCTTGCTTTTTCTCACTATTTAATTTAATCTTTAATCTTGTAAAATAGAAATTAAAAGATACATGCAAAATTAAAACATTGTGAGTATGCTGTGAACAAGGTATTTGCATAGCTTGTGGTAGACTCCATAGTCACAGACTCTCCTCACTGTGATATTTATGATACATTTTCAGAGAGACGGACATTAATAAATTGGACTTGCCACATAGGAATCTGCTATGTAGTGTTTTTACCACCCTAAAGCGCTAGCAGATAGGATACCGCTAGTCATTATTTAATGTCGATACCTCTTATTTGTAACTTGAAACTTTCCGTGCAGTGCTAATAGGATCACTTTTAATAAGGTCGACTAAATTTGTTTAATGGCATTTGTAAAAAGAAAAAAAGACCATACCCTGACAAGCTGAAGAATGCAGACTCAATAATGCGATCCCAGTTTTTTAAGGTCCAGGGATCCCAGTCCCGGATGGTATTGCCCAATATCGTCATAGAAGTCAGTAGGTTGTAGGAGGGTTCACTCGAGGCACTGGACCTCTCCAGCCTCTAAATTGCTACTGTGGGGAAAGTTGTGAGTGTCATCCCCTCCTTATTGTTATTGAATAGATAAGCACAAGGAGATCTCGATTCTTTTTCAGAAAGTTCTTTTTTATTATTGATCTTTTTTACATTTGTTTTTCTTCATGTTTTGTGCCATTTTGTACAGGTATAGTATCCTTGTATTCAAGGTATTCCTAACAGCACATTGCTAAAGCTGCACCAAACTTGTGTTTCGCCCATAGGGGTCAATAAGACCTGGGCTTTCTCAAGGCTTTTCAAAAGTGATATTACAGCACAGTTTGGTTCATACAATCATCATTAAAATGAAGTGCGTTCTTCTCTTTTATATTTATAATGTCAGAATTTCTGAGTCCTGGGTCAATTCCTCGTTGTCGCGTCCTGATACCAATAATCCCTCGTAATGTGTCAAAGCATCGGATCTCAGAATGGAAGTGTGCCCCTGTTAACAGCTTTGGCAAAGTTGAGTTCTGAAATGCTGCATCTTTCTTTGCCCTTTGTAGAGCAGTTCCTCTCACAGCATGTACTGTAGACAGAACTACAACAACAGGTTGGAAGTGAAACTTGGTCTATTAACTATGGTTTGAGGTATTTGACAATCGTAGTAGCAACAGTTTATCTGACTACTATAGAACCATGAGGTGGTACAAGAAGGAGGAGTGGATGGAAGTCTCTTATGAAACAAGCATTGGTAATGCATCGGTTTTGCCTATGTAATAAATAAAAACCTGTTTTTATCAATCATCAAACCGGAGAAGGAAAAAGATCCCTGACAGATAACATGGGAGTGAAGAGGATATGACGCAGCAGCCAGAGCTCCTGGTTCGAGTCTCGGTGACGACGCAACATCCTGTGATTTAATGCAAATCACTTAGTCTCTTTGGGTGGTGAATTGTTATATAAGGGATGCACTGTGGCGGATACTGAGCAACGACAGTTTAACAGACCGATTCATGAATTGGATTCGGGCATTATACACCCCCCCACAGGCTAAACTAATATATGCTAACTCGTACTCTACTACATTCTCAAAACAACGGGGCCAAAGGCAGGGCTGCCCCCGTCCCCTTTTCTCTTTGCTCTCTATATTGAGCTGTTTATTCAAACTTTAAATCAGAATACTAATATTACTCCATTTAGTAATGGTATGTATCAACTCATGGCCATCACGTACGCGGATGATATCGCGGTTTTTACATCAGACCCAGCATCTACAGTCAGTATTATTCAGGAAGAAGCTAAAGCCTTTGGGCGTTTCTCGGGGTATAAACTCAAGATAAGTAAAACTCAAGTATTACACAACTTTGAATCTACTACATCTATCATGGGTGTTTGCACTGTTGTAACCTATCTAGGCGTTAGGATTCCTACAAATGTGGATACATTTTGGAAACTTAACTATGAAACATCACTTCAGACAGTAATCAAGCAGTTTAAGAATTGGAATAAACTCCCAATAACTATCATCGGTCGGATTAATATAACTAAAATGACAATCTTACCTAAATTCTTATATCTGTTTCGGGCTATTCCTATACGGGTTCCTAATTACTTCTTTCACAAATTAGAGGGCCCAATCAGCAGTTTTATTTGGGGACATCAGCAAGCACGCCTCTCGATAAACTCTCTTAAGTTCTCTTATAAGTTTGGCGGTCTGCAACTTCCTGATTTTAAACTTTATTTCTGGGCGGCATTTACAGGGCGCATACAAAGTTTACTAACTGATAAACTGCCATACCATGGGCCCGTCTAAGCATTAGGTACAGATTGCCATATGTTTTTGTATAGGGTCAATGATCCTAATTATTATAAAAAGAGTCTGTTTTAAGACTATAAGGGATATCGTTCATATATGGAATGGAATTCTTGATCCCTTTTCACATACCTTTGAGGACCTTACCAGCCATGAGCTTTTTAAGTTATGGAATAATCCATCTCTCCCGAGTATATTTCATGACTCAGTTGCTTGTAATTGGGCTAGACATGGCATTGAAAGACTGGGACAGCTATATGACCACTCTGGTTTTTCTACTTACACATCGCTGCAACAATCTTTTGATCTTCCATACCAGTGATTTTTTAAATACTTACAATTTAGAGATTATTTTCTCAAACAACAATCAACGCAACCTCCACACTCTCAGGTAGTTCTCATATGTTTTTTAAATCTCGCTTTTAAAGCCAGAATGAGCTGGATGTATACACATCTACGTTGCGCTGGATGCTCATCTTAGTGAATTAGCAAATAAATGGAGTCGGACACTTAATATGGTTACATATTTATCTGAAATTACGTTGGCCTTACATAAATAACTCTGCACACTCTATTAATCTGACGCTGCAACAATTCAGTACTATTTGCATGTTATACTATACTCCGGATAAAATAATTAATTGGCAGCAATCATCAAAGGCATCTGTAGTGGGGGTATGGATATAACATGCTGTCCTAAGTGTGGCAAAAGGGCAGCCGATATTCTTCACATGTTTTATCTATGTCCTCCGCTATCGGATTTCTGGAAAAAGGTTATAGAGTATGTCGGCCAACGCTTAAGTCTTGATTCAACCTTTACTGTTAAAGAGATTATGCTGGGGTTTAAGTTGTGTGATGACCCTTATATGGGGTGCTTTATGTCCATTTTATTAATAACTGCCCGTCTCTGTATCACAAGAGAGTGGATTAACCCTAACTCTCCTTCACTATTCGATTGGCTGGCTCTCATGAAGGACATCTACGAAAGAGAACGTGCGCTTGTTAAAACTCGATCTACTCGTTCAATGCTAAAATTCAGTCGTATTTGGAAATATTTTGAGCATTAGTATGGTATGTCACCAGACTGATGGTGGATGTTCCTAGGATGTCGCTGTATTAACATTTATATTGTTTATCTGAAAGCTGACTATGATTCGCTCTTCTTAAAGTCTTGTATTGTTTCCTGCTCATGTGTTGCTCACTCTGCGCTCTTTATTATTGTTAATGTTTTGATTATCTTGGGTAATCTTTTTTTTCCTCAACATTGTCTGTACACCTCGTTAAAAAATAAAATAATAATTTTAAAAAATGGTAAATTGTTATATAAATATGCTGCAATAGCAAAAGGCTAAACCTTATAAAAAATATAGTTTTACCAATGTGGATATTAACAGTATTTAGGCAACGGGAAACTGATAAGAGAAGCAGACTTGGAACAAGCATTGGTAAATGCAGGAAAATATGCTACAGCCAATAGAAATCGAGGAAAGGTAAGTGGCACGCACAGGAACCAATAAAAAGCCAGGAAAGAGAGGAGGCGGGATGTAAGTCCCTCTTAAGTCTCTATTAAAACAATAGATTTCTCAAGCACAGCACAAGTTCTGTACAGGTGAAACCTAAAAAAGTGCACTCTGCGCTATAACGGTGCAGTTTTACTGTCTAAGCCATAAAACGTGCTCAACATTTTAGCAATGAACTGAAGTGCCCTCTCAAGAAATTAAGCCTATGTTTTGAGTAAACAAAATAATATGAGAGATTTGAAAAAAGAAAATCCATATTTATACTTTTCCAATTAAAGTGGTATGCATTTTTTCAAGTTTTGAATTCATTAGTGCCAGATGGTGTTGTTTAATGTGAGAAATTATGGCAGTGTACGACCCAGCTTTGCCTTTTCATTTCGAAGCAATTTCTTTGCAAATGACAGCCAGTGCTTTTTCTGTCCTGCCTTGGGAATGCAGGAGCTATTTTAGTGCGCATGGCAGACATTTAAATGTGAGAAGCAGAAGGAATGTCTTTTGAATGATGTCACATGAGTTCTCAGAGCCTAACTAGACATAAGTAAAGAACGCCTCGCACTTTATCACTAGTTTCTGATTGCTGGTGGATAGGTTGGGGTTTAGTGAACAGTATTTTTTGTTCTTTTCACTGGATGGCTTATTTTAAAACTGGAGGGGAAATTAATTTCTGACTTTACACAGGTTGGTGTGAATATTGCAAATTGCACTATGATACACCTCTCACAGCACTTGTAATATAAGGAAATATTAAATGTCACTAAAAAAGGGCGAATCTCTGAAAAAGATGAGATTTAAGGCACCGTGAATTCTATTAAATATATTTCCTTCTTTTGAACCACAAATGTTCACATTTTCCTGTGGTGTCCAACCACCATGGGGTGCGTAATGTAGGGTTTGTGGGAACTGACGTTTGCAAATTAGCAGTAATATTTCCTGCTTCACTGCAACTGAAAATCTGTTCCACTGAGAAGATAGCTGCTTTTGATTAACATTTCCCTTAGGCCCCTTTTGTGGGCTTCCTGGAAGCCATTTACTGTGTTTTACTCACTCTTCTCCTGTGCAGTTCTACTAATTAGGAAATCAGCAGAGGCCGGGGATCCAGTGTGAGGCCAGCATCTGGATCAGAGTGCCTGTGAGTGCCTGGTGGATGTTCTGAATCATCCAAGCATTCACAGAAAATAAAAGGAATGGGCTCGTGAAATGAATCACAGTGCCGTGGGAAGATCTACTGGGCTTCTAATGCTTCCATCGCACAGACACCAGGGGGCTTATTTACAAGCTCATTGCACCATTGGTCCGTCACTTTTTATGATGCTCCGGCAGTGCAGAGTGCAGACCCATATCTATGGGGCTATGCAAATCCACTTTGGACTCACAGATATTGTGTAAGTCAATGCAGCGCAAATCACTGCGTTGCCTTAGACTGCATAAGGGAGGTATTCCATGGGTGTTGCGGTGGGTGCTCCCACCACAACACCCATGGGTTTTGACGCATTCCCATATTTACAAGGATCTGTAAACCTGGCAATGAGTCAAACCGTACGCCACCCCAGGGGAGGCCTTACGAGGAGAAGTAACTTTATTTCTCCTCGTTTATTCCTCTTTCCATGTGTGATGCATTCTGCAAGACATAGAAAGAGGAAAAAGACTCCTTGGATTGTTTTTGTGCAGGAAGGCCTTCCTGCACAAAACAAATCCTGCCAACATCGCAGACACCCTGCACCATGGTGCAAGGTTGCCTGCGTTGGCGCTAGGCAGCCAAAATGGCGCCAGCACAGTGGTAAAGGACAGGAATGTGCCGTATAGCATAAATACGGCAGATTTCTTCCCTTTCCCTTTTGATGCAGGGCAGAGCAGCAAACTGACTTGCTGTGTTGCCCTGCATCAAAAACTCATATATGCACTAGGGGCGCCATTCGAAGTGCCACGTTAAAATTAGGTGTAAAAAAAGTCGGAAAAATCCCTTTTTGCACTGTTTTCTATTGTCACAGAATGTGAATTAGTTGCATAAAAGGTCTATGCCACTACTGTTTTTTTACACACAATATCACACAATCCTGCACGGATATTTGCACAATTCCTTCCAGGTAATTGTGTGAGTGAAAAAACCTACGACTAAGACAATTTGCTTGCAAGCTGTGACTAAAACCCTGAGCAAACAAAACTTGTGCTGGATTTTATAATCACCAGGTCAGTCGGAATGAAGCTGAAGAGTAGAAAGGAGAAAAGGTCTTCCATAAGAGGTGGACAAATGTGGCAAAACTAGCATTCATTTCGCCTCAGAATGTAGTGTATTTGATGTTACGAACTTTGGCTTTCTATTTCTAGCAGGATTCAGCAAATATTTTGAATTTGCAAACTCTCTCCCATATTGATCACAATGAGGGCTTAGGCTATAGGGGCAAGCGGCCACGGTACCAGTACGTTCCAGAACACCCAGGGTCCAGGGGGATCATGAACACAACTGTAAGTGTCAGAGGCTCTGAAGTCCAAGGGATCTGGTGGGATCAGCTCAGGATGGGGATCCCACTGGCAGAATGATTGCTGAAAAACAAGGGAGCATGTGCTCAGTCCCTTCTATACAGGGCCAATCTGAGGATTGAGGAAACCAAAGCACATACATCTCTGCCCACAATCTAGGTGTGACTCATTCCTTGGTACAGCCTCCTTCCATGGCAGGCTCTCAAGAAGCTGATGTCATAGGTGAATGTCTGCTGCAGCCAAGATGCATCCATCCACCATGATAGATCCCATTATGGAGTCAGCCCCAACCCACAGACTAGGGGTACAGTGTAACAACAGGCGTAATAGGAAGGCTAAGAAGGGACAGCTTACATAAATGTACTAATAGACGCCCGATGTTAAGGTCACAAATACGACACCAAACTTAAGAGAGCCCCTTGGAGAATTGATTGTGGTACCCATCAGCAAAAATCCTGGGGAGGGTAACAGAGTCTAAAAGGGGCAAGTTATCAGGGAGAAAGCAATGGATCAATAAGCCAAAGGGAGTGATGGATGGAGGTCCAAGTTCATAGCAAAGGTCTACAATAGGCAGAATAAAGGACTATTTTGTCTCCCGCTGTTTTTTTGGCAGTAGCAATTTGGATCTTAACAAATCGCTGGGACTTGGGGAAACTGGCCATGTAGGATGCCAATGGCAAAGAACAGTAAAGTCTTAAAGCCACACAGCAAAAGTATGTATGAGCCAAAGACAAGCATTTGAAAATAATTCAGACTTCTTCTCCAAGCCAGTGTAACAAACCTTGAGCAGACAATATTTATTCATATCCCAAAATCCCCTGATCAACCTCAAACCTGAATTAGGTAAAGTGAAGGTGGTGTGTGTTGTTGTTTTTTGGAAGACTAATACAATAGTCATAGTTAATTGCAGAATTAGCTATAGCTCCCTTTATTGAGGCTTACATTCCAAAGAAACAGCTCACAATACTTTATTAATGTTGCTAACTGAAAAGGGCATTTATGTTAATATTGTTGATCCATGGGACAGTGACAATTTTTTATTTGCAGGCACTCCTAGGATTATGACTTCATAATGAAGGACAATATACAAATCTCTGAAATAGAGGCAGGAGAGAATGAGGAAATACTTTAGTTATCACAGGTTCTACATCGAAGATTATAACCTCAATTTATCCAACATGGAGCCAATTCTGACTAATAGAGTCTTCTTTTTTTTTTGCGGGCAACCAGTAACGCAAAGGGCTTTATTTTGAGTTTGGCAGTCCAATGGACACCAGTTGCCAAACCCCCCTATTACAAGCTGGATGGTCGGACCACCATGGGACCGCTGCTGCGGTCAGGAATCCGTGATCCCTGGCGGTCTTGCAGCGGTCTAAGGTCCCTAATATGGTGGCGGTGCTGCTGCGACGGTGAGCCCGCCATGAAGAGTGTGGTGGTGAGGAAACAAAGGGGGCCCTACAAGGCCCCCTCTTGCCTCTGCGCCAGGGAATGCATGCAGGGTAGCACATGGTGTGCCCCCCTGTATGCCTGCACCCACAGTTACTGCAGGGCATGGACTTGAGTGTCCCATGGTGTTCCCGTTGCACTGCACTGCTGCGGGCCAGCTGCCACAGGACCGCCCTACCTGGATTTCATTTGGAATCTGGCAGGTGGTCTCGTTATGGCTTTGGCGGTGTGGCAGCGGGGCACTGGGGTTGCGGCCCACTGCCAAACCGTCAAAGTCATAAAAAGTCCCAAAGAGAGATAGGGTATCATCATCATTCAATTTAGCTTTAGAAAATGATACCAACATATTCGGGGAATAAACCAGTTTAACAGATGCCAGTATTGCTTTTTTTTTAGCAAAGATTTCAGAAAATGAGTTGCAGACATTTTGCTAGGTAGAGTCTTAACTCTGCTGACACGGGGGAGAGGAAAGAGCTGCCTGAACCGTTTCTGGGAAAATATAGTTTTATTTGGATATCTTGCTTTAGCAATGCAATTTAGATGCAATAGTGGTCAAGGTAGGCCTTGCATACCTCTTTGCCATCAATGTGATATTCTTGGCCACATTTAGCCACTTTTTGTCAGCTCTATTGTTGCATTTGTTTAAGAAAAGAAATTGCCAAGGAGCTGTGTGGGGCTGAATGATTGATATTCATTTGCAAGGAAGATCTTAAATAGCAGTAGCACACATTGTGCCGCATACGTGTGCCATGAATCTAACAGCGTAATTTGTAATGTTTTCCTTTGAATTCTCTCCATGTAGTTAATCTCTCTTACTTTGAAGTAGCAGCCACTTATTTTATGATCTAGTAGGTATTATAGCAGCCCTTAATTGGTATCTCACTGTGTAGACTCCATTTGTAAATGAGCATTGTATTCGTTAGGGCCTAGAACATCTTTTTGTGTGTGACACTAATTCAAACAGTTTGTTCACGCGGTGTCTGCTGGGAGATCTTTGGGATTCAAATACTTATTGTCAGCATTGATAAATCCCAGGCGGTCGGTTGCCGTGTTTTATAGAATTGCAGTAGAGCTGGAACGCCCATGCCGCAGGGGCGTAACACAGGTCCCCGCACCCCCCGCGGTGCGGGGGGCCCCAAGCTCCAGGGGGCCTCGTCAGCAGAGCACTCTGGCTGCAGAGTTCCTGATTGAGCCCAGAGGGGGCCCCTCCACGTGCCTTGCAGGGAGGCCTCCTCGAGTTTTGTTACGCCAGTGCCATGCGGCTGGGGGTTGGCTGAAGGTAAACAAGAGATATAAGCATGGGTCCTGTGGTCACGGAAAGATCTCCATCAGTGGCTGCCACATGGGAAGCTCTCAGATGACAATGTCTCATTCCTACCAGACAACAGTAGGATGACTCAAAAGGCCAGCTGGTGCAGAGAGTTACTGCTAGAACCCACAGCAGGAGAAAAGAGGAGCAGTATATGGTATTGTGCACAATGTATGTACGTTTTCAATGACCAAATAACATTTCTGGCTAGAGCACAGTTGACTCAAACACAGTTATTGCTGACATGAGGGACACTGGCAGAAGCAGGTATCAAATATAATAAATATTGTACAGGCAAATCCTATGAAGCCACAATCCATTGCATTCCATTGGGTATGATAATGGCTCCTTTTATTTAAATCATTTTTATATTGGGTGTTTATGAAGCACGGCCAAGACTTTGCAAAAAACGAACTAAAAGTTAACATGGAAATTGATGAGGGATAGGGAAATGAAGCAGACATCTTTTACATTGAGACAATGGATGTAGAGGGTGAGATGATAAAGTTCACAAGGTTTCTTCTTTGGCAAAGATATAGGTTTCTCTTTAGTATTTTCCCAAATAGTAGAAGAGGGTCTGAATCTCTACTTTCATGTTATTTCTTTCCTTTAGTTCAAGATTCCAGTCTGGATTAGGCTTGGCTACAGGGTTTGCAGTTTCTACCAGCTTCTTAATTAGGTAGCGTTGCTTTTTTGGCATGGGTGAGGTAAAGGCGGGTGTGACGTGGTTCTTACTTACACTTTTACTTATGAGATGGATGGTTGCATGTGGGCCTCTCTTGAACGGAGCCCAAAATGACTCAGCGGCTGGTCTATAGGACAGTGCAGCTCTTGTGGTGAGACAGGACCAGGGCTTGCTGGTTGTGTTTGCGGTGAATAGCTTTTGGATTACAAAGTACAGATAGTTGACATTAGAGTGTTTCAGTGTTATTTGTAGTGAGAATTCTGAATTTGAATGTGAGGTGAATGGCAGAAGGTTTTAGTGCTTAGGGTCAGGACAGGTGATAAAGCTTCTAGTTCATTTTAGCAAACCCAGTGGCGTAGCAATTTCGGTCCACCCTGGACAGCACGAGTTTTGGGGGTAGCGGCCTCCACCGCCATCTAGGGGATGGAATCGCCACCAGCATCCGAGCCACCCACTCTTGAATATGGCTGGTCACGGGTGGCAATCAGAAAATTCTCGCCAGCATCCCCCCGCTCTTCAATGCTGCTGCTGCCGTGGGGTGGCAAACGCAGGGACCGCCACCGGCGGCCAGAGAGCTAGCTACACCACTGAGCGAACATTATTTTTGGGGGATCAGCTTTAGGAAGGAAAATAATACCCAGTTTTGGCTAACAGTAAAGCATGCTGTGAAGTGATGGTTACTGTCACTGTCAGTTGAACGGTAGAGATAACTATTGCCAATCAATCAATCAATTTTATTGAAAGTTATTTAAAATCTCAATAAACACATCGAGTAAGCACATCTCTTTAAAAACGTCTAAAAATGTAAAATTAAGGCCAGATACATTACATTAACATTCTGCCATATTGTTAGTCTAAACATATTTTCAAGTAATCATACTGAACAGACACAGTTTACATTATGCACCATAGAGCCTTTCCTTTCCAATGTTTGAATTGCGAACTCTAGAGATTTCAACAATCGGCAAACCAGTTGCACATACCTCTCCTCAAAATAGTTAGCCGTTGCCTGGTCAATGGTCCTGACACCCATCCCGTTTAAGCATGAGCGTAGCAGCAGTATTCACTAATTTAATAAATGACCTAAAAGACAGTTAAGACAAAGTTGTTGAAGGTCTTTGCAAATTGAGGTTGATTGTAGATGTGAAGCTTTCTGTTTTGGCGCTTTAAAAACACAGCATGGTATGTCCACCACACCGAGTGAATGTAAGATACTTCTTTATTGAGAGCAAGCAGGAGACGCCAGTCTCTCCTATAATAGCTTCCACCAACTGTCCCCAACTCCACAACATTCCAGAATCTGTGGTATCCCGTTACCTAGGTACAGGTAATCAGGATACTACAAGGTGTAGCCTTACAATGTTGCCAAACGCTCAATATAATGATATGTGGCAGACTGTTCAATTCTGCTACCTCTCATCCGCCAAGTGTATTTTACATGTGTGTTCCTATAGATAAGTATTCTTGCTTTGCTTACATTCACCAGTAAATCATTGCTATTCCTATAAACATGTAAAGTGTTAAGTGAGTGCTGAAGACCTATGGGATTAGTGTCTAAAATGAGAGTGTGATTTGCTTACTTGGCTAGTGGCAAAAAGGGACTGTCCAGCTTCAAAAGAAAATTTCTTAATACGCCTAGATGCTTTGACCTATTTACCACGCATAGGTTAAGTAATAATGGGGCCAAAACGCAGCCTTGCTCAAGTACAAGATTTGTTCAAATGTTTGTGGCTTTTTGTGCCTTTTCCTAGCTTGAGCATATGTCGCGATGAAGTTGCTGTATAGCTTTTAGTAAGGTGTGTCATATATTCCACTTGGAAAGTTTTATCCATGAAAGCAAGCATAAATTGGCATCCCAATGTCAGCAGCTTTATGAGCAAGTATATTTAAGATGATCACATTAGCCAATGTCTCACAAACTTTTCTAAAGCCTGCTTGACATATGGGAAGAAGGCTGGCTTATATAACACTCATCCTGCTAATTCATCTAGCAACATTCTAGCAAATTGTTTTGCCTCTGTATCTAATATGGCGACAATCCTATTATTCTTCTATTATTCTGCAGGTTACCTCTCGCTCATTTTTGTGGATCAGTTGGAAAACGGAACCTCTCCAAGAATCTGGTATCATTGTTAGGTCAAGCCATGATATAAACAATGCAGTGAGAGGACGAAACTAAACGCTGTGGGCAGCTTTAAAGATATTAACTGGTATCCGATTTGGTGCCAAGTCCCACCTTCCCCATTAAGACAGACCCCTCTTTCGTCATAAGTATTTTTAACCTTTTAAGTGCAGATGTCGACCAAAGAAATATTATTGTGAAGTAAGTGGAGACTCACACCATTTACTTTCTTCAAAGGGTGTTTATTCCTTCAAGGCTTTACCCATGAGATCGAGCGTCACCCTGGTCTGAAGGTCGAACCGCAACTGCCTTTGCTATTTGAACCTTCTTTCCAGTGTACCCTCGATGAGCAAGTACACAGTTAAACCACAACAAACAATGAATATTTCACTTCTAATACATTCCCCATACCACATCACCTCCCCCCCCTCTGGCTGTGAACCACCCCCAAACCTCGCATGCTTGCATCCACCGTTATAATTGAGGTGCAGTTCTCCCGAAAAGCATGGAGTGCTTGAGCAGATACAATTAACTCTTTATCCTTTGCAAACAGTTTCTCCAGTTCCTCTGACCATGCAAATTTTTGACCTTTCTTAACGAGAGCGCGTAAAGACTCCACCATCTGCGCATAATTTACTACAAATCTGGCATAATACTCTGCCAATCCCAAAAATAAGCAAAGAGTATATCGATCCCTGGGTGCTTTTGCATCCTTTATTGCTCTGATTACCGAGAACTTAGGTTTAGTGCCTGCTTCTGTCACTGTGTGCCCAACTACTCCAATTCCCTCATGGCAAATTTGCACTTGTCGATTCTCACTGTCATGCCCCTCTCACACAGAATAGACAGCACTTTCTTCAATGACTTATTATGCTCTTCCAAGCCTTGCGCAAAAATCAAAATGTCATCTAAGAATGCTTGAACCCCCTTCGTGTCTCTAAACAGGGTATCCATCAGCCTCTGAAACACGCTGGCTGCCAAAACCAGCCAAAACAAAAGCCTCAGGAACTTGTATGCCCCAAAAGGGGTTACAAAAGTTGTTAGTTCTTGAGATTCCGTTGATAACAGCACCTGATGGTAAGCTGACCTAAGGTCGATCAAAGAGAACCACTTGGCTCCACACAGGTTCGCTAAAAGTTCCTGGATCCTAGGCAGGGGATGGCAGTCCACCACAATATTTTTGTTGAGGCCCCTAAGGTCAACACACAGCCTAATCTCCCTTGAATTCTTCCTGTCTACGACTATAGGTGCCACCTTCCTTACAGTCATCGGTACTGGCCACACCTTGTGTGCTACAGGCTGAGCACCCAGCAACAGTTTATGGTGATGCTCCACTCCTTTCACCAGTCCCACCTGTTCGCAGAATACTGTTTTAAATTCAGTTAACAGCTCCTTGACAATATCTCCTGCCTCATTCACATGTATACATCCCTCACTCTTATCGGTACGTCATCTCCAGGCACCAAATACAGGCCCATTCATGCTAGGTCCTTCCACTCCACTATATTCTTGCCTTTGACTGCTACGTACACCTTGGTCAAAGTTTCCCTGCCAATAACTTGTATTTTGGACAAGAAAATCCCCACCATCTCAATATCTTTTCCCCAAAAAGACTTGGGGCTAACATCTTTTTTAGGCAATACAAGTATTTTCCACAGTTTTCATAAAACGTGGAATCCCTAAGGATCGTTATGAGCGACCCTGAGTCCGCCATGACCTGTAATTGAATCCCATCAATAGTAGCCATACATAATGGACCTTTCCCTTCAATGGGCTCCACTTCATAATCCAATGTTAACACCACATTGTTAAGGGTCTCTGGACACACGTCAACCTCCACATCCACGCTGTTCACATTCATAATCTTCTTATAAACCCTGCACACCTTTTGAAATTGACAGACTTTCTTGCAATTTAAACAGCGGTTGCCTACGGCTGGGTACCCCACAGCATTGCTTAAATGAAATTTTGAACCACATCTGTAGTCTGTAGTCTTTTAAGATTTATCCTTTGTGCCCACTGTGTATAACCCCTCCTCATTAACCTCGTCCATAGAAGAAACCATATTAACCTTTGTAACCGCTTACATTTGCATTGCCTTAGCCGACATTTCTGATCTCTCTATGCTCAAAGCTAAGTCCATAACTTCAGCAAGAGATGGATTCTTACAACTCAGCAACCTCTCTTTGATCGTGTTCGAGGCACAATTAAACACAAACTGGTCCCTAATGTAGTCATCCAACAAAGGGCCAAATCCACAAGATGTCGCTAACACCCTTAATGCCGATCTGTACTCCTCCACTTTCTCATCCTCCATTTGCTTGCGTTTGTAAAAGTTATGCCATTCCAGCATTATATTAGGAGAATCAGAAAACTGCTTCTTAAGTCTAGCTATCGCCTCCAAATATATCTTCCACTACCTATCCCCAGAGTGCCCCTGAGGAAGAGGTATTGGAGGCAAACTGTCAAAAATGCGTTGCGCTGCTTGGCCTAGGCTTCAGAACAATAAGGCAAATTTAAGTGCTGGAGCATATTCTGTATCGTCAATGGCCACCAAATGATTCTTGAACAATCTGAACCATTCAGGCCACAACATAGCTGGTTTCCCGGGTTTACCAAGGAATGGGGGAGGTTGTGTGATCTGATGTGGCGTTGCCATTGCTTAAATCTAATATATCCAGCAAGGATGCAAAATAACAGAAAAATAACAATAACTTATTTTTCTTTCTTAGACAATAATCCTGAATAGCAACTTGTGAACACAGATTAAGAGTGATGGTTACGTGTTACGTCCTTGCCTAATACCCCAAATGTCAAAGAATGTATGTATTTTTTTAAATACCTCCACCGACTTCCAGACAGCCCCACACGAATGCTTTATTGCTCTCCTACCCTCTCCATAAAATGCACTGATCTCCTTCCTGCCGGCAGCTCAAGTGCAGAGAGTGGGTAAGCCTCCAGTTTCTCTCCCAGGGGGCAGAAAGCCCACCGGATGGAAGGAATATTTTTTTCAGAAAATAACTGGGTGGATCTTGCCCATCCAGATATCAGGCTGCACCCTCACCACAAAAACATCAGCAGTCTTTCTGCTCTTCTGCGAACTAAACATTCCCATTCCAATGGCAAGTGACAGGATATTTGATTCTTCTGGGTCATGTTTTTACATAAAGGCAAGGAGTGTCTAAACCCCAGTATCGTCCCACTTGCAATCCTGAATGGCTGAACATTCTGTGCTTGGGTAGGACTCTACCTGGGAATCCTACCAGACCCAGACATTTCTGAAAACTAGATATTGAGGGGAATCCAGGGTAGTATGCCTTGCTTGGATCCCTTTATATTTGCTTACCCACAATGCTATGCATACCTCAAACTCTGCCTGGAATAATGCATTTTCCTTGCAATTCTGTGATGTAAGATTCTAGAATACGCAGGGATCCACAAAACTCTTACTTCCCAGAGTTCCCTCACTTGTTTAGATAAAAATACTATCCTTGTTGTATGGGTGGGCCTACCATCTATGACATGAAAAGCCCTGAAACAGAGGGTGGAGACATCAGCATTTCTGATTTAAAACAACTGACCTGATTTGGCAATGGGGGTAGCAGCGCTAATTGGGCCTGGGTTCAGCTGCCACCTAGAGAAACTTATCAAACCCAGACATTTCTGAAAACTAGATAGCCAGGAGAGTCCAAGGTAATGTGCCCTGTGTGGACCCTATGATGTTTTGTTACCCACAATGCCCTGAAATGCTCAAACTATTCTTAAAATCACACATTTTCCCTTGCATTTCTGTAACGTAACTTGGGGAATCAGGTGGGATCCAGAAAATTCCTACCACCCAGTGTTCCCACACTTGCCCTGATAAAAACAGTACCCCACTTGTGTGGCTGGTGCTAATGTCAGCGAAAGAAACTGATCGGACCAATGTTAATGGAAGTCTCCACTGCAGGGAACTTTAATCAAAACTTATGCCTCCTAATTATGTTTTCGTGACACTTCTTGGGGACAATGCAGATAAAAAGGGACTGTGGGAAAGTGGTTTGAGAGTATGTCTGTATGTATGTATGTGTATATGTTATTTCTATGTTATGTATGTTTTTTCTATTGCACAGACCTAGCCAAAAGGCAGCAGAATGCTGCACCTCGTCAAAGGTAAGCTTAAAGGCAGCAAATTATAGGAGAAGAAGCGGAGTTGTGGATGGCACTGTATTGTGATGTTGAGCTCTTTAAAGAGGGGATTCTTCAACTCTTTCCTAAACTGGAACAGCAATGGGGTGGCCCTGATAGATAAGATGATGTTGTTCCAGATCCCAGGTGCATGAACGGAAAAGGCTTGTTGTCTTGTATTTTTTTTAAAGACTTTTTAGATTGTTGTCTGGTGATTAACTGGCTGCTGGTGTGCCAAGAACCACCAGAGACAATGATCTTGTCTGCAAGAAAAGCTAGGATGCTGGTTCTGATGGCTTTGTAAAGGATGCAGTTGGCTTTAAAGCTAATGAAGGCAGGTAAGGGAAGCTAAAGAAGTTAGGAGGGAATGTGATCATATTTCTTTACGCCCTGGACAAGATGTGTAGGATGGTCCTAAAGGGAGCCTCTGTGGAGCCTGAGAGGCAATTGACTAGGGCATTTTCACCATTCAGATGTAAAAGTACAATGGCTTGAACAGCCGTTCTGAAGTCCATTCTGGAAGAAATGGTTTGACTTTCTTTAGAAGGGAGAGCTGGTGCCAGGACGTCTTTGCTTGTTTGGCAATGTGTTCCTTGAGGGAAAATTTGTTGTTCATGGTGAATCCATATGGGTTGGCATCCAGTGAGAGTTTGGAATTCAAACCCATCAAGGTTCTTGTCAATGAGCCAGGTTTGTACTGTAGTTTGTTGTTCTTGGCAAATAATTGGGATTCTGTCTTGGTTGGGTTAAACTTCAGGTTGGATTTAGACATCTAGGTCTAGATGATGTGCAAGCAGTGTTTGAGGCATTGGATTTCTGAAGCAGAGTATACTGTCAAGTATAATTTTGTATCATTTGCATGTTTGTGAATCTTGATGCTGTCACCTGTGAGTAGAACACCAAACACTCCACATGTGATATGGATCTTTTATGGCCCGGAGGTGGCTGCACTGACAATTGAAATCAAGCCCTGATGTCTCCTCCTTATCTGATCCTGAGTCAAGGTTGAAGTTGCCCATAAGAGAATGCTGGGAATAAATCCACTGCAACACAGGGGAAGAAATAAAGTGTAGAGTCAACCCAAAGACTTTGGAGAAAGGCTGCGACAAATGGAATAAGGGATCCCAGAGACTATGGCATCTTAGAGAAAACAATTACGAATCAGTGTATTATTATTATTATTGTGTTGTTTACTCTGGGAATACTAAAGAAGAAATAAAGTACAACTGTTGACTGCTGCAACACACTCTGTCGAGTTTCCACAGTAAAGAAGAGTAGTTATAAAATCTACTGTTGTCTCATTGAATAAGTTTCCTTTCAATACAGTATGTTGCTATGCACCAGCCACGGAGCCCAGCATTTCCAATGTCAGGGCTAGTGAGAAAACAAGAGAAGTGCCCACAACCTTCAATCCCAAGCGTGTTGCACCCTCTCTAGGGCTTTGAAAAGGGGCCCCTGGAATAGGCCCTTCACAACTTCCAGAAATGAAGGCACTTCAAACACCTTCCCCCATGTGCTATGGCTCCCACCAAGGCCCCCAGTAGTTCACCTCTCTCTACAGCTGTGTGAAAATAAATCTATCCACTGCATCTTTGTCACTTCCCTTGGCTGTGGCTCTAGAGCCGCCAAGTTTCCCAGTTAGCTTATTCAATCTATACGCATGCTCCTTAATCCTGGCCACCAGTACAACATGTTGCAGTGCAAGAAGAGAAAAAAAAGTGTCTTCACCATTGCCATCATTGTCCTCAACTTTGTTTAGGTGAAGGAATGAAGGAAGAGGACAGGCAACACACCAATAATGAAATCGATCCTTCAGTCAAACATTGAGGTGCTAAGTTGGCAGGGTATGCCCAGAAGTGGATCCCTTGCTCACTTTGTCACTGGATTTAAGCTAGCCTGGCTGATGAGGGCTTTTAGCCCGAAACCGGTCCCAGGATGCTTGTTTCCGGTTCAGGGAAGACCTGGCTTGGCAGTTCGGGCTGGACTGTTTCCATGAGGCACAGGGTCAAGACTGATTTGCATATTGCTGGGTCTGAACTGAGGTGTCAAAGTGAGCTAAAGAACGATGATGGATTCAACCCAGATCTGTGACTGGGGGTGAGAGTCTGAAAAGTTTCAGCACTCCGTCCATCATCTCCATGTGTTTGCTCAATTGTGCATACTCAATGACAAAGATATATCTTAAATGCCTGCACGTATACCGTGAAGATGGTCAACTCCTACAGCACCTTTTTGATCTCTGGACATTTGATATCATCTTTACTTCTTGCACATGCTGAAATCCATTTTACTGGAATATGGCGTCAATGGTTCCCACACTCATTCTCACCTCTCCTACACCAACCCATCGCCAGGACTACGAGATGTGTGAGGATCCATCATCCAGCATGTGCTCATTACATTCATCCACTCCCTATGTGCACTTTGCCATTGGGAAAGACTTCTTTGTTTGTGACCTGGGATCCTGCCCACCAACCAGAACTACAGTTACCAGAGATACAAACTATACAACAGGAAGCAGCCGGGGATGCTATCTATGGGATGGGGTCATGCTGCAATGTTGCAATGGGCACTCACAAGTGGTGAAAAGTGAGACTTGGGACACCGGGGGGCATATTTACTAGAAAATGGCAGAGCACGGTTTTTACTACAAAATTGTAAATGCTGAGCTCTGTCAGTTTCAAAACACAGGGATGCACCATATTTACAAGAATGCGGCATACCCCTGCGTTTCCACTGGTGCTGGCCCTAAAGAGCCTAGTGCCAGCGCAGGCACCCTAGCACAATGTTGCAAGGGTGCCTGCGCCGCAAGGGTGATTATTTATGTGCAGGGAAGGGACACCTTCCTGCACATAAACAATCTTTAGGCGATTTGCTGTTTCTATGTGTGCTGCAGAATGCAGCACACATGGAAAGAGCAAAAAACAAGGAGAAATGAAACATTTCTCCTTGTATCGCCTGCTTAACACCAGGTGTTTCCTGGCAATATTTGTTCCACTGCCCCATACCTTGTAAATATGGGGCAGCGTCAAAAAGCAATGGGTGCTCTGGCGGAATGCCCACTGCAACAACCACTGCACACCCCTTTTATGCTAAGTGCTGCGTGAATATGGGCATTATTTACAAGGCGGCGTTAGGCCACGTTAAGTGACTTAACGCCATCTAGTAAATAAAGCAAAGGAGTAATGCCACAAGAACGTCGGAAAAAGTGACGTTTTGGTGGCGTTAACTCCTTGTAAATATGCCCCCGGTGTGCACACTCTTCTTGAGCGCAGCTGGCGCAGGACGATCTTCAGTTAAAGTGATTTCCTCAGGTGGCGACAAGTAAATAGTTGAACTAAAGTTAGCACCTCCAAGCTTGTGTCAGTGTAAATGAGTCCGCGCAGGTGGTATCGTGGGAGGTGACCTATGGAGGTGTTGATTTCATATACTTGCACTCAAGCAAGAGTGCCTCCAGATGTCAAGCACGACCTCAGGTTAAAAATTAATTTGGTGTGAGTGTTTTTTGCAAAACACCCTAGATTTGAGAGGCTTCTGCTGCAAAACACATTTTCTTTGTAAAAAAAAACTCCAATGAGGATTGAAACTGGCTTATGATGTATCATATACAAGTAACAGAATAACACTGGACAACTATTTAACCCCTTGGCTGCGGCAGGAATTCCGCCGCAGCGCTGGGGGGGGTTTGGGGGCAGTGCGGTGGCGCTGTGCTCATGACGGAGCCACTCCGTCATGAGTCCCGGTTGAGCTGTGCTCATGACGGAGTAGTTCCGTCACGGCACCGCCCACTTACGTTACACGCCCGCACAGGCGGGGAAAAGGCGCTGCGTGGGCGGAGCGGCCGCCAACCGCCGCAGCATGACGGAACCACTCCATCATGAGCACAGCGCGACCGTGGCTCATGACGGAGTGGTTCCGTCATGAGCAGGGAAGGGGTTAAACTAGGGTAGAGACTATGCTATAACTGCCTACCTGATACATTCTGATATTTATTTCTTGTGGAGATTTGCTTGTGCCCACTTTAATTTGAAAACAAATGATGCACAGCTGGTCAATTACAATTAAGGATTCCAGTTGTCTGTTTTTACTGATTTTTACATATAAATACAGACAGAGAACCATTTATTTTCCTGTGTGTTTTATATATCAAAGTATGGAAAAAATACAGAACATGGGTTTTCTTACGGACCATTCTCACTACTTTCAATCATAGTGCTAGATCAATAGCTGTGCATACTGACAGTTGGGGGACTTTAAAAAAAAATAAAGAAAGAGGATTGCCTAAGAAAACTTAAAAATTGCAGAAATACAGCTGTTTCAGCTGTTCCACACGATAAATGTTTTCAGATAACTGCATAATACTGTGAATGACTTAAACCCATTGGACATTCAAACATGAATAAACATTTGGCGGTTAAATAAAGGTGTAAATATACCCATTGTAGCTTCACTTTTACACTAAACACAAAAGAAATATTGATAAATACAGATACAATTAGCAAAAATAATATGGATAAATACAAAGAAAGCTTAAAAAAGTAAATACTATAAAACAGAGAGCCCTAATTACAATCTATTTACACACAACCCTTTACCGCCCCCTCGGTGGATAATATTAATTCACTGCAATAATCAGGACTTGGGGGGTGTCTACCCTAGGGAGGACTGAGGCCCCAATTCCAAGGAAAACCCTCTGCCTAATGATAAGAAGCCTGGTGTACCCGGACCCAGACTTCCCGGGAGCTGGTTCACCAGACCTGCTTTTACCAGTTAGAATGTCTGGCCAGGATAAATGCTTTAGGTTTGGGGTATAACGAAATTTGAGGGGGCCCCCTGCTAAGTACATGGCGGGGCCCCCCTCCAGACCTACTCAGGAGCACTCAAGCCAGGGTATTGTGCTGGAGCACACTGCGGGGGCCTTTGCTACCCTACTGACTGCAATTGCAGCCTTTCCAAGTCCCTGCCCAACCACCCTCAGCAGCACTGGGGGAGGATACATGCCCCTCCTGCTGGACCACATCCTCCCCTTCCCACTGTCAACCTTCTCCTCCCTGCAAAAAACAACAGTTGATGGACAGAATGCAGAACAATGTCATACATTCACCCCAGTACAGAGATCTGGGCCTAAATCCATTGTTTATTTGCTCACCATGCCATTCCAGTTTGAACCCAGCCATGTGGAAATCAGTCTTGACCCTGTGCCTCATGGGAACAGTCCAGCCCGAGCTTCTCCTCCCTATCAGACTTCCCTCTCTCGGAGTAGGTGGCAAACAAGGAGCATTTATCGCACGTAGACGGGAACACTGTGCAGGATTTCAAGTGACGAAACTGGATCCTCATGGTTATCACCCATTCTTTGAGATTATTTTGGACTATGTAGTGAGTAGTACACCAAACGAAGTATTGTAGTTGATGTAAAGCTTTATTGACAACAAGTGCTGCGCAGCAGCCGGCTAAGAATACATCAAGCAGCAACTGAACTCAACATTTCAAACACAGACTTCTATACTCTAAAGTGGAATGCTCGTGACCAGAACATCAATGGCACGAGCATTCCAATGAGCAACACATGGAGAATAGACCACTACAGACTACTAGGAGCAAGGTGTAGAGATACCATCCTGGATGATTAATTCCAGCCACATGGCATCTGTGCACCTAAATCCATAACCTAGTTTCAAGTTACGTGTTATTTGTAGTTGTACCAGGCATCGTGATGACTGCTGTATCTGTTGCTGTATCTGTTGGTGGTTTTGTTTGGGCATATTTGAAGATGTTTGGTCTGGTTTCCTTAACTGCATGAAGAACTAACGAATGCATCAAAGAATATTTTCATTAAGAATATTGTATTAGCAAAATAACCCTGCTACTTTTGTTTTTGTTTTTGCAGATTTATATAGCGCGAACTCGACTCGAAGGTATTGGAGCGCTTTACATGAGCACCAGTTACGTTACACAAGGACACATTCACTTGTTTGGTAGGCACGTGGAGATTAAGTGATTTGCCCAGAATCACAGGATGTGGAGTCGACCCCTAGGCTTGAACCTTGGTTTCTCAGCTCCAAAGTCGGCAGTCTAGCTGTAAGACCACATCCTCTCCCCTACTTCAGTGCTCATTGATGCTTTCAAAGGTGTTTGAGGCCAAAAGGCAGGTCCAGAATCTCATTCATGTCAAGGGATAGCCCTTCCGCTCACTTTAGATTAGAATGATGCTAGGGCAAAACAAACAAGCATTGGCATAGCCAATAGGTCTCGCCTTTGGGACCTTATAAGTGTTTAGCTATGCAACAGTTGCATAACTAAATACTTATAAGGTCCCAAAAGCGAGACCTATTGGCTATGCAAAGCGGCTGTGCGGCCGCGAAAGTGAAAGTCATCGCGGTAAAGCGCGGCGCGTGCGCCCGCGCACATGCACTGTAGCTCTAGGCTTGCCTGGTAGCACTTTTTGGAGCCCTCTCAATAAGCCTCGCCAGACCAGCGCATGCGCTGGGTCAGGCGAGACATAAAAACTGGATACCAGATACATGCAGTTGGGCAATCAAAGCAAGGAAACATAACTGTACACCATGCAGTAAACATTTTCATTCCAACGGGCAATTAGTGCATGGTCAGTCCCTGCAGGCATCCTGCGCATCTGCTCCTTTAAGCCCTGTGAATGGTAGGTAGTGCTTTAAACTTCATACTTGCGTCAACTGTGAGCCAGTGAAGAGCTGTTAAGGCTCGTTTGTTGTGGTCGCACTGCACAGGTTCAGACACGCTCTGTCTGACTGCTTTAGCATTCTTTGGAATCCGATAATGTGTTTCGTTGGAAGCCTGGTGTAAATAATGGTGCAGTAGTTTAAGTGAGCCATCCCAAGGGCTCTTGTCCGCTCCACACAATGGTCAGTGCGGAAATGTGAAAGGATTCGCAAAGTAGGGAGAGCTGCGGAACGATCCACTTGTCCACAAGCATCGTCCTGTGGAGTGAATGAGAGCTCAGAGTTCTAAATTACTCCCAGGTACCTAGATTTCTATGCAATGGGCAGCAAAGCTCTTTAGTTAGCAGGCCACTTGAATGGCAAGGAGATGGATTCTTGCCCTGTCAAGGACAAATGTTCTGCCTCAGTACATGAACTACCATACTTAAGTGTTGTTGTGTCAAAGGGACAAGAGTCTACACCCTAGAAATGCCGAATATGAAAAGGTGATGGATAGACCTAATAAATTAATCTCAACCACTGGTAATTACTTTGATCACACTCAGGTCTATCATTTTTTGCACACTTTGCCCCCCCAGACAATAATCACTCTCATGAAAATCAGCCCTGGTTTTGGTCAAATAAGAACAGTCAAGCCCAAACTACCAGGTCAGGTCCCATTTAAACTTGAAGTAAAGAAGCTTACTTTTGTTCCCATCTGGATGGGCTTTCTTACAGGAGGGTGACCAAAACAGATATCTTTAGGGCTGGTCTCTGTCTAGAGTGACACAGTGGGAGGAAAAATGGACGCAAACACGATCGCCAGTGGCTGATATTAATTCAAACATTCTTCCATCACTTTGTTGCTTATTGCTCTCTAGAAAGAACACTTAGATGTATTACAGAAGAAGAGTATAACGAGCGTCCACCGATGAACTCTCCACCACACCCTCAGGATTGTGGCAAAAGGCATAGCCGCTGGTTAACAGTGTTTTGGTTTGTCGCTGAGAAGCACTACATTGCCATGACAAGTAGACCTAAGTGCGTGGGTACTTCACGCGCCCTGTCGAGGCCTGGTTTATGCATTCCAGGCGTGCCCCTGCCAGTCCTAATCTCCAGTCGTGGTGACGAGCACGCCACTTTCTATTTCCAATTTTTGTTTGTATTGGCGCACTTGAAATACTTTTTGTAATTACAGTGTGCGCGCGCGGTCCGCCTGCTGCTCCGCTCATGTTTGGGCTCCGCTTTCTTCAGCTAGCAATTTTGATAATGACAGTTGTTCGTACAATTTAGCATTGAGGTTGCAGAGGTATGGAGGGGCCCGTTCTGCTGCGCCTCGAGCGTCAGCATCCATTTTGGAAGTATTTTCATGCGCACCAGGTCTAAGGCCGTCGACTACAGGGCATTCGTGTGCTCTCGCCACGACCCTTGTCTGTTACAGCTCTTTTTACCAAGTATGACGTCGAAAACGTGCTGAGCGGAAGTCCAATCTGCTGCATGTGTAACACTAATATACACATATGTAACACTAAGCTGACATCGCTATCACTGTTACTAAATAAAAGTAATAATTAGGAATAATTCTCCTATGGCACTCACACCAAGAGAATTACAAATTCAAAAATGTGCGGGCACAACATTGCTGATCCATTCAGATCCAAAGCTGTGGGTGTGAAATTACAAAGTTCTAAATCTAGCAACTTCATGTTGTTGTTATTTATTTAATTTTTAAGGTATTAAAACACTTTATGTGAGGACAAGAATATGCCACCTATTTTTTAGGTTTTGCTTGCAGCGCACATGCACCGCCAGCAAAAAATGTATTTAAAAAAAGCTTTAAAACGGGCAAAGAGCCCCCCATTATTTATTTATACTTACCATTGATTGGCTTCCACTTCACTCTCATTTCCTTGCTTCTTAATGGTCACGCCACCTGCTTCCTGCCGGCTCCTCACCTCCTCCTGCATACTTCATGGAGTTTCTGTCCCTGCCATGGTGCATGGGCCTAGCATAGCTTCCTGTTTGCGGCAAGTGTCCTTCCACTGGCCACGCGCTGGTCCAGGTACTTTTTTTCTACTTATTGCCTCGTACATTTTTCTGGTAGCTTTTAAGAGTGCCTTGCACTGTACTGTCTCCCTACCCCTGTATGCTCCTCCCGCTGTCTGATGTAGCTTCTCCCTCTGGCACCGCCTCCGCAGCACACTTATTTCTAAAAAAACATTGAAAAAACAATACATTTTGCATAGGCATAAGCTATTAACTTTGCCAATGCTTGTTTTCTTTAGGTGTGGGAGATTAAGCGAATAACCCTGAATTACAGGATGATGAACCGATGCCTGGATTCCATCCTGGTTTCCCAGTTCCAAGGTCGGCAGCTCTAGCCTCACGGCTACGTCTACTCTGTTTTTTCAAAAGTAAGGCCATTCAAAGTTCAGCAAGCTTTAATGCTACTTAATTTGGACATCTGATTTCGAGTTATAAAGTTTAAAGACAAGAATTTAGAAGTGTGGCCGACTGGAGCCTGAAAAAGCGGCTCTGCTATGAAACTCTGGGTTGCAGCCATGGATCTCAATCTGCATTGGTGGCCATGAATCATGGAGAGCCCCCCGGAGCAGCAGGACAGTGGCAAAGGAGCTCACCCATCAGTGACTACTGAATTGACGGTATGATGGCCCTCTTGGGGAGCGTATTGATGATGCTTCGTCCCTCCCCCTCTTTGGTGTTAGATAATTTCTTTCTGTTTCTGGCAGTGGCGGCTCCACCTGCTTTCTCCTCCGCCAAGAACATGGGTAAAGTCTGAGTAGCACCCAGCCCCCCCTGTTACTGGGAAAGCTCAAGTCTCACATTGTCCTACCAGTGCAGGGTGACATGTAATTTGGTAATTTGGTAAGGTGGAAGGAATAGCTGGAGGACTGAAGACCCTATTCTGAGGTTAAAGCTCATATTACCACCATCTCCCTCCAAAGCAACCTAGGGGACTTGAAACTTGGCCCTTAGCCAGCAGTTGTAGTGGAGGCAAACCTCAGCTGCCTACTGGCTTTCTGTACATAGACCTGAGAAGTTGTGGTGAGATAGCTTCTGCACCGCCACACAACCAAACTATCTAGTGTTCGATCATGGTGTAGAAATAATTCAAAGAAGAATTTTTCAAGCTCCCTTGCAGAAGGGCTGGCATAAGGAAGGGCTCAGCCATGATGGACCTTTTACACCAGGAGAGAAGAAACTAATTGATTCCATGAACACCCTGCACTTTGCCCTTGATGCCAACGGTGGAGTAATTGAACATGCTGTGAAATTATAGGGACTAAATCACAGACTTTCCATGAAGGTATTAAGGGGGTTGCACTAGATGTGGCACAGATTGGGGCCAAATATTTAAATTTAGACCACTGGAAAGAAATAATTGAGAAGACCTTTAGGACGGCGCTAGATTCCAAAGGTGCATAATTGTAAACATCATTGTAACCAATGACATGATGTAGACTTTGAAAAATTTAGAACTGAGAATTTTGAGAGTTGCAACTGGGTTTTTAACAGAAAACGTTAAGGCTAAGATTGTGGAGGGTTTGGGGTTTCTTTAATTCTATTTACTTCATCAATCTGATCGCCATTAGAGACCCGAAATGGGGCCTGATTCACAAAGTTAAACTTACACCTTTGTGTAAGTAAAAATGTTTTTTTGGTATTCACAAACTACAAGTTTATAGTAAGTTTACGAGTGTGGCGAATCCACAGTTGTGGCGGAGAACCCAACATATTAAAAAAGATTGAACAGGTCTCCGCAGTTGTAACTCTACTATTGACTCATGGTTTGTGAAAGCCCAAAAATAGTAAATATACACAAAAGTGTAAGTTTACTTTTGTGAATCAGACCAATGGTATTTGGGAATACAGTTGGAGTTGGCCAACAACTTTCCATCTGGAGTGAGGTATGTGGCGGAGACTGCAGTTGCCCATGACTCATTGACTGTTGTTAGGTGATTTGGTTGTTGATTCTGTTCTTCTTGAACGCATATCCTCCAGGACTCTATCTCCAGAGGAGGGAAGGGTGGAATGTGTTGACAGAGCAGACTACAACTAGTGCTTAGCCGAGGGTTTCGGGTGCCTGCATCATTCTCCCTATCCCTCTCCTCTGCAGTAGGTCAGCCTACTGATCTCTGCTAATGAAAGGTTCCCATGGTTTCTTTTGAGTGCCCCTCATATTTTTTGTGATGTGTGTTATAGATTCAGGGGGAGTCATGTTATATTGTGGTCTATTAAGGATATGATAACCAGGTCTGCAACAATAGGCGATCTGCAATGAGTATGGGGAAAGTAACACTGAATACATATTGATATACAATGCATAAGGACAAGGGTCGGTTACCATACAACCCAACTTAGCTCCTCTACAGAGGGGCAATTAATGTTCACAGAATAATCCGAGCACTCAATAGGTGCAAAGAATTCACAAACGTCCAAACAATATAGATAAATATACATCCACTTTAATCCACTTACGGGTCAATGGGTAGATTATCCCAACAGACCTTCACATCAGAACTGTTGATTTCCATACAAACAATGAAAAGTTTCCAACATTAATGGAGTTTTGCATCCGTCATAGAAAAATCAGCCAACGCGTGTTTCGTCAATGGGTAAGTAATAACTCGACTTCATCAGGGCTGAAAATGTAATAGATAAAAACAATCAAACCCAAGTAAGGAAGAATTTAAGAAAAACAGCCTTCACCCACCAACGGTGTCGAATACTCAAAAAGTGAATGATGAATCTTAAGGAGTATAAATATGTGTACTTCCAAAAGGCATCAAGATTGGATAGAAGATATCATTCTACACCAAGTGCACTATATAAGAGTGGAAAACAACGTTGGAGTGCAGACCAGAAACGGTAGTAACTGAAGGATCAGAGAAATTAGAAAAGCCAGGTTTTAAGAAGTTTTTTGAAGCGGGCAGAGTCAAGACAAGCGCATATGTGCAGAGGTGGTTTATTCCAAAGGTTTAGGCCGAGATCGAAGAAAGATCGGCCAACGTATTTGACTGTGCAAATGTGGCGGGAACAAAGCACGAGCTGATCTCTTGATTTCAGATTTCTTGTATGGAGATAGTGACAAAGTTTTTTGTGGAGATACGCAGGGCCCTTTCCCGATAGGGATTTGTCTACGAAGCACAGGAGTTTAAAAGTAGCACGTATCCTGATTGGAAGCCGATGAAAAGATCTGAGAGTAAGCTCTGAGGGAGTGCAGGGGAGGAGTTTGCAGACCAGGCATGCAGTGTCCTGGACTAGCTGGAGTTTTGTTAATAGTGATTCATTAGCTCTGACCAGTGAGGCGTTTCCGTAAATCTAGACGGTTGGCCTCCAGAGCCTGCTTAAGGCTTCTTCTTGTGTGAAGAGGTAACCACTGATATGCTTTCCTAAGCATTCACATGATTCCAAACCAGGTGCCGCACGTGGAGCTAACCTGCTCTTTCATGCTGAGGTTATCATCAGTTAAGATGCCTACACCAGTAGGCTTGGGCTTTGCCAAACAGCAGGATACTCAGTTTTAGTGCTGTTAAGCTGCAGGCAGTTCTGCGACATCCATGAAGCGATTTTTCTCATGCATTCTCCGAATTTATGTTTTTTGAATTCAGAGTTTGGACCCATTGCATGTCGTCTGCGTATGAGATGACCTCCAGAGTGCAAGATCTTACAACTTAGCCAAAGGGGCAATATATATATTAAAGAGAGTAGGGCTCAAAGAGGAGCCCTGCGTACCCCCTTGTCTCGTGGCAAAACATGAGATTTGAATGGTCCTAAGTTTATTGTCTGGGTAAGATCGTTAAGGACGTTCTGTAACCACCCCTGAGCCTTACCACTGACACTAGTCTCTGAAAGATTTTGGACCATAATGAAATGTGAGATGGTGTTCAATGCTGCAGATTGAGTAACACCAGCAAGGCTGGAAAAAAATTGTCAATTGAAAGTCTGTCGTCCAGCTCTGCCATGAATGCAGTTTCTGTACTGTGTGAGGCTCTGAAGCCTCATTGGGAAGGGTCTAGGATGGAATTTGTTTCCAAATAGTTGGAGAGTCATACATTTACAAAACTTTCTAAGTTTTTGCTAGGGTAGGGGATAAGTGATATGGGTCTGTAATTTGAGGGTTTCAGCTGAATTTCTTTTTCAGAATCAACATCACTTGCGCTGTTTTCCAGGCCTGGGGTACGGTTGCAGTGCTTAGAGAAAGGCTGAACAGTGCTGTGATATCTGGGAGCAGAGTTTTGGCAGGCAACTGTATTGGGGGGGGGGATTTGATTTTGTTCATAATTTTGTGAGCTAGTTCTAAGGTGATGGGTTTGAAGTGCTCCAGAACCATGGAAAGGTTTGAGGTGGGGGCAGTGGCAGATAGGGAGTCACTAGGTACAGGGTGGTGAGAGAGGTTCTTATAGATAGTTGCTATTTTTTCCATGACATGGTCTGCCAGACGTCGTCGCACAGTTCCTGGGAGGATGGTATGGAAGATGAGCAGGCAGTGGGTCTCATGAATTCATTTAGGACTTTGACTAGTTCTTTGGATGAGTTGGCTGCACTATCCGTTCTATTAATAAGGTGTGCCTTCCAAGACACACAGAGCGTTTTATGATAGTTGCTTAAGTCAGATTTATAACTGGTTTTGTCAGAGAGGGATTTGGAGGTGGACTACCTTCTCTCCAATTTCCAGCAGGCTGTTTTCTCCCGTTTTAGTTCTTCCAAGAACCAGGGGAAATGAGACTTAGTGGAATTGCATTGGTTAAATTTGAGGGGATCAATTATATCCAACTTCGGAAAAATGACTCTTGGAAATTTATGAGAGCGCTATTTGTATCTGGAGACTCAGTGACATATTGGGCAGGAAAAATGGAAGAGAAGGAAGAATCAGAGACTTTCTCCTAATGCCTTAAATTCTTTTGGGATTCGTACTTCCTGCTAGACAGTTTCCCTTTGATGGAGAACTGAAAGCTATCAAGGAATGGTCCACCTGTAGGTTTGAGACATTCATGAATATAAGGTTCAAGGTATGCCCGGTGATATGGGTGGGGCCAGATGTTTCCTGGGTGAGCCCCAGCATTTCCAGATCGGAGAGTAGTTGTTGTGTATCAGGATCAGAGCCCACTTCTGTGTGGAATGTAAAATCTCCCACTAGTAGGAATGTTATGGAAGCAAGCACTTGGGGGTCAAGGCGTTCTGTTAGCTTATGGCTGAAGTCTTTTTTTTGGCCCGAGTGAGGGTGCGATAAACTAGGGTACCACCCAAAAATTCTCCAGGAAGAGCCTCCAATTAAAAAATACTGTACTCTATCCAGTGTTTGCGAAGGGTGTTGATTAAAGTGACTTTAACGGAGTCGCAGGAAGAAATAGCAAATCCGCCCCCTTTTTTAGTCTCCCTGTCTAGTTTTGTTATGTTGTAGTTTGTAGGAATGGCTATTGCAATGCAAGGTGTAGCCGATGAATGGAGCCAAGTTTTGGTGAAGAACCATATGTCTGGCTGGTGAGGAGCTATGATGATGTCCCATATTTCAGTAGCGTTTTTAGGGAGGGAGAGGTAGGTATTGCTTATATTTGTTCACAGGTGTTCACCAGGGGGTGTGGAAGGAGTTCCCTTTAGGTCATACTTAGCGGTAGTGCCCTCAAAACAGCCAGTGTCCATCTGTGAGAGACCTGGAGTATATGTAAAATTGTAGAGATTGCATTTGGGAGGGGTATCATGCTCAAATGAAAAGGGTGTGTGACATAGTAACTGGCCTTGGCATTAATCTCTTTAAATTCATTATTGGAATAGTGGATTCTGGTTGATTCTCTTACTTCTGTGGTGAAAGATGCGGGGTATCTGGTGGCGGTCAGGGGCGGACAGGCTTGTCTTTGGAATGCCAGCAGTGCATACGCTGCGCATATCTGCTGCGCGTCCTCAGCAGGCTTCAGTTTAAATAGGGTTTATTAGGTCGAGCCTGGGCAGCGCATGCGCTGCTCTGCCAGACATGCTTCATTTAGGTATGGACTTGAAGCTCCGTCCATTTCCCGCTCGTCTTTTCAATTGGCTCCTGTCACTGTCCTTTCTAAATGGTTGCTTTTGATTCATGAATAGGCTTAGTAGTTCCTCCTTTGTACCGCCTTGTCTGCATTTGTAACCTCCCATGAGGCCTGGAATGTTTACTTGTGTTGTTACACGGTCTGCTTTATCTAGTCTGTGAGCACTATTTCCTTTAATGATTTTCCCCCATTCCACTCACAATGTGCTTTCCTACAACGCAGCACGCTGCCCGCTTTTATATTTTTATTACCAGCGCAGCCCGCTTTAACTATAGCTGCCACGCTTCTTTATTTATTTTATTTGTCCGCGCTGTCCTCTTTAACCTTTGTTTTTTTTGGAGTGAAAGCATCCCATACCGTGCTTTCCCTTCAATGGTGGCTGCAACCCTTTCTTTAGACGCTGCTTGCCGTATTCAGGTTACAGTGAGCCCCGTCTAAAGAAAATGGCGTAGCAGCCATTAAAGTGAAAGCACTGCATGGGGTGCTTTTACAAAAATAAATGTTTGGGAACTTCACAAACAAATATATTTTTTTTTGTAAAAGTGCCCCATGCCAAGCTTTCACTTTCTTTAGGACGCTTCTCGCAATTACCTGAATACGGCGAGCAGCATCAAAACAGGGGATGTGGCTACTATTAAAGTGGTCTCGCATTTACGAGAGTTTGACCTATTGGCATTAGAAATGACAATGCCTTTTATATATGTGTTGGTTTTCAAAACATATAAATAAAAGGAATTGCCATTTACAATGCCAATAGCCAGGGCCAGACTGCCCGGCCGGCCCCCTGAGGGTGCGGTCTAGCTGTTTACCAGGGCCAGTTTCGTCTGATTTTGTTACAGGGACCCGATATTGCCAGCTTCCGGTAACAATAACGGCCCTGCAGGGGCCCAAAACCGGCCCCCACCCTCGTGGCCTACCCGGGAAAAGCCTGGTGCCCGCTACGGCCAGTCTGGCCCTGCCAATAGCTTAAACTCTCGCAAATGCAAGACCTATTGCATTGTAAATGCTTGTTGAGGAGAGAAATCAGAGACTAGACTACTGACCGCACGAAAATGGCAGTCACAGTAGTCTCAATAAATATCAGGTGTGGTATTCCCTCCACACAAGTGGCCAAGGTCAGGGCAGACCGGAGAATTGTAAAGTGCAATGTGCAGCAAAAAGAAGGCGGTCAAGGGATTAACAGTGCATTTACCTCTAAGAAGGTATTTTATATTCGTATTTCTCAGCATTTACAAACAGTGGCAACCTATAATTCAGTTCAGAAAACTGCAGAATTAGGATAAAAACAGATTTAAAAATGCAAAATGTGGGTGATACATGGAAGTGCTGCAAGTCCTTGCCAGGCTTTGGTTCAAATAGGGCTTATTGAGGAGAGAAATTAGAAACTAGACTGCTGCCCACAACAAAATGGCGAACGCAGTAGTCTCAGTAGTAGTCTCTATAGGAGGCTTGGTGCATGTGAGAACCCACTAAACTCGGTCAGTTATGATTAGTGGGTCATGTGGGGGTGGAAACATAATATTTGTCATAATAGAAGCATCAAAACAGCAATGGGATATGAAAAGGCAATTATTGTCATTGAGGATGGTTTGGGGACCAGAAGCGTAAAGAGGAAGGTAAGGTGCAATCATTGTTGTGGCCACTACAGTGCCACCACCGCCCAGGGGTTTGAGGGGTCCACGCCACCCCAATTGTGGTTGGCTTTTACTGCCCACCCAGAAGGCAGGGGACCAGACGTTTTTTGGTTTGCATCAGGGGCGTGCCGTGTCACAGCTGACATATGGCTGAATATGTCAAAGACACAAAAAGGATACCTAAAACTTATGATGGCTATGGAAAACCATATTGAAAAATACACAACACTTTCATACGATTTCTTTAGAATGTCTTAATTATTTGAGTACTAGAAAAAAATCTAATTGTTACAAAAGTATCAATAGTAAAAAAAACACCATAAACTCTTTAGATGCCATTTCATTCATAATTTGCTCATTATAGCTGTAAACCAATTTTTTTCTCTTTTCACATTTCTTTTACATACTTAAATGCAATACTCATTACTCTGGCCATCATATGCATTACATTTCTCCCCAATTTGAGTAACTTTAAAATTCAGTCCTAAACCTTTCTCCCTCGAGTACGCTTTTTATCTATTTTAATTCCGTCTCAGTAACCTTCTTCAGGACCTCGGTGGTTCAGGGCTCGGATATTCTGACCATAAACATGCCAAATCATTCACTGTTTGTACACTGGCATTCTGGGAGAGGCAAAGGGAAAAATCCTCTAATCTGGGTGACTGTAGACATTCAGAATTATGGGATACACATAGGGGTATATTCACAAGAACGTGTGATAACTACCGCAAGAGTAGCGTACCGCAACTTTCAATATCGCGGCCCATTGCGGGAAAATAACCCAGTGACAACGTGGGATTCACAACAAGGCAGTAGCATGTGATAGTCTGCAGAGAACACGCAAACTGTCCGTGTAAAAATCAACACCACACCGCATAAATACAATACATGAATGCAAAAAAACATGCGATGAGGCCAACCGCGGTACAAAAGTAGTGAAAACCAGCCACAGGCCTGCAAATCCCACGCATCTGGCGGAACAATGCACTATAAAAACCACAGAACAAATACACCAAAAACAATCCAAAGTGCGTTGCAACATGGATGCACATTGACACAGCGCAGGAGCCAACTCGAACCTCACAACCCCCACAGACCACCAGCAAGGAACAAGGGGGTCGGGGAAGGCCGAAGAGGGAGAGGAAGACGGGGTGCAGACCGCAGGAAAACAAGACCAGCGTCACGGAGGCGACAGAACACTACCAGGCAACTGACCCACTAGCAGACCAACTGGAATGCAGTCGGAGTGCCGAGGAGGCCAATAGGCGCCGGCATGACACGACTACCTAAACCAGGCACAAACCCGCTGTCAACAGGAAGGCAGCAACGGCGACAGGAGGTGGCAGTCCCGTGCCACCGGAGGAGCTGAAGGAAACCCAGGCCACAGTCATCAGTGTGGAGACGCTGCAAGGAGTAGGGAGTATGGACAGAGCTCTAGAGGACCTGACACATCATAAACAGGGACTGGGTGGACGGGGGGAGTGGGCACAATGGCATACATGCACAACGAGGTGTAGTACACTGCACACCCACAATCACCCAGGTCCATGGGCCCGATCCCCTTGGCACACTGCAGCACACACACATAGCACAAACAGCACACCCAAATTGACGACAACGAGGAACAACGCGCATAGCACTGCAGGACAGAGGACACAACTGGCTCCGCACATGCACAGAAACATGCCCACTACATCTGACTTACCCGGAAACTGTGAAATGGTAATGTACCCGTACGACATCACATCCATCATGTAGCCCAAATGTACACTGTCCCACAGAAGAATCCAGCACCCCCCAAACAGTCACAATGCACATTGCCATACAGTCTGCATGCAAACCTGCACAATGCGCCAACATACATGTCAACGCAAAGTCAATATGCATCTCCCCTTCACATCGCAGAGGGGCACACAACACCTTCAGCAGAGCACAGAATACAACACATCAGTGATGCCGGAGAGGACCACCACACCGTCGACACCGATGCCCTACAACAGCACATGGATATCCCACGCAACCCCCCACCAGGACCCGGACAGCCAAGCTACTCAGAGAACACCCAGCCTGCAAGAGACCACACAGCAGGAAGCACCCGCAACACTTCACCCACCCACACATCGCACCCCAATGCCATGTTCCTGCATGCCAAAAGGAGGTGGCCCAACAGATGTGGGTGGGGGCCAAACCCATGGAATGCGAACCAGGACACATACATAGGTGTCCATCACCCTTCAGGGGCCACCAACACCACACTAAGGAGACCCACACTGCCATAGAGACACATGCAGTTACACATTCACAGTACAGAACCACGGGCAGGGGCGCTCAAATTGTAGTCCCACACCCATGTTGGCTCTGCGTACGACGGCCCTGGACACTCCCCTTACGAATTGAGTGGGGGACGGCAAAGCTACATGTCCAAGCTCCACCCCGCTGCCTGCGGTGACACGTCTGCATCCGATGTACACAGCGCAATGTAATGGCATAGGGCCCAGGGCCCTCATGCATACAACAAGACCACAGGGACACACGCAGATATCATGTTGAACTGGCTATGGGCATGTGCGCCCGGCCCCTTTATTGGCAGGGCCACATGTACAGTGATGCCTGTGCTGGATGTGTGTGGGGTGAGTGTAAGCCAGCACGCACGGAATGTCTGGTGCTGGCACCCACTTGAACATTAGACACCAGTGTAACGTAAACAGAAAACACATGCATAAAAGAGTCAACTGCTGAGCAACATGGAGGGAGCCGGAGAAAGTCCAGAGGACAGCCAACGTGCAAACAGAAGTATCCGTGAGTTGCAGTGCACTGGGGATGGGACACCAGAGATGAGCGCGCCCATGTGAAGAAAAAGTCTTGGATTGTGTCCCTCCGACAGATACCTGATGCAGATGCAGTGGGGTGTGTCATACCTGCATCATCTTCCCCATCAACGTCTCAGGGCCCCCACACTATTTGAGGTGACATAGCCGCGCAACCACTCCACAGCTCAAAACTCAACCAGTAACGGACAATGGTTTACAGTGCACTAAGTCACTGGCACCTGGAGTGCTGAGCAGGGTATCAGGCCGATGATGGCATCCGCGACAGGTCTGAGCAACTCCGCAAGTCTGTCAGGACTACCTTTTCGACTCTGGCAGTTGGCTGTTGGAGGTGGTAGCATGTGCCTCCTGTGGTGATGCCACGTCCGGGCCGGTCATGACTCGATTTGGTGTGTGAGCCCTGGTGGGAAGCTGTTGGGCCCGGAGGCTGCGTACAGCGCAGGGCAACAGAGAAATGGCATTGATGACCCCAAGGCCAATGCTTCAGGGGCCATCCAATATCTCAGAAGAAGGGGTCCCGGAACGGACCAGCACAGAGTTAGTGGCCCCGGATTGCACTGCGGCAGGCACAGGCACCTAGCCACAGGACGGTGACTTGCGGTGCAGTCAGATGGGCCATGCGACCGGAGCGGGTCACCATCAATGTCCGGGGTGTATGTTGCAGAGGGTATTGGGGGACAGTGGAAGGTGTCCTCCAGGGCATGACTCCGAAAAGGTTTGATTTTATCCAGAAGCAGCAAATGGAGGAGTGATGCGACAGCCTCGTTGCCACCACCAATTAGGCATCAGCTACATGAGGATGAAAACTGCCCCATAGTCCATAGGCTCAGACGCAACCAAAGCTCGACCAGAGAGTGTCCATAATTGTTGGTTAACAGACTTAGTGGCACCGTGGCTGAGAGGGGATGCTGTCTGCGATGATGCCGGTACGCTGATACGAACTCAGCCATTGCAAAATGAAGACTCTGTGACCTACTGGACCGCAGTGTAGGCCGGAGGCAGCAGTCAGCAGTGGCCCACAGCCATGTGTCGTTGTCTGGCGCAGCACAGAGTTAGAGACACATGGGCAGTTGTTGGTAGTGTTCGAACACCTGTAACGATGATCTTGTTCCCTCCGGACTGCAACGCGTCATCCTCTTACGCCTCTCTGTGCGTGCGATGACATGTATTCTGCCTTTTGAATGAAGGATGTTCAGTTCCAAATGTGTGACCTACTGGACCGCAGTGTAGGCCGGAGGCAGCAGTCAGCAGTGGCCCACAGCCATGTGTCGTTGTCTGGCGCAGCACAGAGTTAGAGACACATGGGCAGTTGTTGGTAGTGTTCGAACACCTGTAACGATGATCTTGTTCCCTCCGGACTGCAACGCGTCATCCTCTTACGCCTCTCTGTGCGTGCGATGACATGTATTCTGCCTTTTGAATGAAGGATGTTCAGTTCCAAATGTGTGACCTACCTGACCGTGGTGGAGGCCTGAGGCAGCGGTCAGCACGGCCAATTCACTGAGTGTCACCAGCATAGGTTGGATGGCCCCACCGGCCTGCGTAGTTCAGGTTCAGTGACACCACGTGTCGCCGGCTGGCGTTGAACAGGGTTAGTGGCACCACGTGTCGCCGGCTGGCATTGAACATGGTTAGTGGCACCACGTGTCACAAGAAGCCCATATGGAACTATGCCTCACTGATCGAAGGGAGTCTGGTGCTGTTGCTGGTGGCCTGGGTTTGGGGTCACTGCCATTCATGACTCAGGACACAGTTTCACACATGTGACCTACTGGGCCGAGGAGTAGGCCTGAGGCGGCAGTAGAGTACGTCAACGAAAAAGGAGTAAAGCGGGCCCGTGTCGTGGAGGCCGTGATGGTCTGAGGAGGCTGCCAAGGTCGCGGGACTCGGGCGGGCCTGGAACTTGAGCCGGAACATGGTGGGCCCTCCTTGACACATGCCGGTGTCGGCAGGTGATCAGTGAGGCCTGGCTGTGCAGGGGCGGGCCTGATGGGTTCATGTTCCAGCAGGCGCACAGCTTCGCAGGCAACTCCACTCTAGAGGATGGCATCGGTCTCTTAGCGGGGTGAGAGGTGCAACCCTGGCAGAGACGTTGGGCTTTCCGGAAGAAGACCACGCCCAGGGCTACGTGCTACTTATTAACACCCGTACGCTGGCGTGGTGTACGCCAGGCCATCCCACTCCAGTAACGCTTAGGGGGGGCGTAACAGGCAAGATTTCCGTGAGGTCCCCCACTGGCTGTGGTGACATGGTTGCGTCCACTGTCCACTACACTCCATACACCAGAAGTGTACGTCGCCATGGATATGGGTGTGTCCTGCATACTGCGGTCTGTCCAGCACATCTCCGCCACTCTTGGCATTGTGTACTTTCCCAATCAAGGCACTACTGCATCCTTCACACATGCCTGTTTGCCATCTCTCCCCGCATTAGGCTGTTGTGTGGCTAAGGTGCCATGCCGTTGACGGCTCATGTTCACGACTTGGCCAGGTAACCATTGTGAGTTGTTCTGTCGTGTCTGGTGGCTGGGCATGTTGTTGTGAATGTTGGTTGTGATTTTGTGACGTGTGCATTGCCAGAGTTGTGATTTGCATGGTTGTGGAGTTGAGGTGAGTGGGGTGTTCATTTGGAACTTGCCAAGGGACTGTGCATTTCCCTTTGTGCCATCCTGGGACACTGTTTGCTGATAGACTGTCAGAGGATGGAAGAATCATGCACACTGGCTGTGTATTTGAAGGCGACATTGTTGGAGGTTCCACGGTGTTCTGCTGTTGCCTGCACATTGGGGTGGGACGTGTGCTTTCTGTTGCGGTGATTGTGTACTGTGTCACCAGGGGGCACAGGTGGGACATGTGTGCTGTGCATTGCCCCCAACACGTGTGTGCATCCTGCTATGGCGTATGATCCTTGCTTCGTCTTCAGCGTGACCTGCGCATTGTGTTGGGCGTATGGGACTGGGGTAGCAGGGTGATGGTGATGTCCAGGGCAGGTGTGAGGGGCTTGGATGTGGCTGGCAGTGAGACTCCTCCAACTTTGGTGGGTGAAGGTTGAGGGGTGCCAGGGGCCAACAGATGCAGCCAAGCCCGCAGCTTAGTGTGGGGTGGGATGTTAGTTGTCCGCTGTGTTGGTGCCATGGGCCTCTTGGGCGATGATGGTCGGGATGCGTGGGGCAGTTGTCCCTTTCAGCCTGTGGTGGACGGTGACATTGTCAGAGGTTGGGTCTGGGCGGCTGGTACGCTTCCTGGGGTTCCGCTGTCTTTATCTGCGCTGCCTCACTGGTTGTTCCGGGGGGGGGGGGGGGGGGTGTTCCAGGTGTGGGGTGGGGTGGGGTCCTGGGGTGGTGTCGGTGGGTGTTGTGGCCCTCTTGGGTGTCCGGGCCGCATGATGGGTGGCTCCTTGACATCTGTTGCCCTACCGATGTGGCCCTGGGCTGGTCTCCCTTTTGTGGTGCTGGCTGCAGTCTGACTTAACACCAGGTCAGAGCAGGTGTAGATTTCCTGGTGCTAATGCACCTTATCGCCTGTTTTGTGTTTTTATCGCCGATCTGTCTGGTCGTTGAGAATGTTGAGGTGTGGTGTGGTCGCGGCTCTGCATCTCATTAGCGATCGTTGCGGGGGTCCTCTGTGGCGATGTTTTTTGCGGCTGCTATCGCGGGTAAACTGGTGCTGTGGGCTGTTAGCACCAGCTTGTAAATGGGGAGGTAAATTTATTGCCACTTTGGCTGCGATAAAGTGCAGATGACTCGGCGATAAATCCTTGTGAATATGCCCCATAGTGCGGCCCTCAGTCTCCTGTGACATTCAACAGGGAGTGTGTGTCAGGCACAGAAATCACACAAACGTCTGTGTCAACTGAGCACCTGTTTGTGCATCGTCTCTCTTCTTACATGGAGTGTCACTCACACCCTATTGATCAGTTGCTGAAGGGGATTGCTAGTGATACATACATTTCCATGCAGCTGTCATGGAGGTGCTTGCTCTGGGAAGAAATGAACCAATCAAAGTGCAGGGATTTCTCTCCATCATGCCAGCAAACTCAGAGAGCAGTGCCCGGCCAATATGGCAGCAATATTAATGAAGGTACAAATATTAGTAAGGTACAGAGGACAACACGTACCTAGGTAACTGAGTGTGTATACTTACAAATATGAGGATAGACTACACACACAGCCAGGGTGTAATAGGTATAGGTGGTATAGGTAATATAGTTAATATGTAAAAGGTAGATCTGCAGATGCAGCTACATTAGGAAGATATTGTTGAACTCCATTCCAACAACACGTACCTTTGCAGGTAGAACTAACTCTCTAAGAACCGAAATAAGAACAGCTGACTCCTTAGTAATGTTTTGGAGGGATTTTTTTTTTTTTAACAAAATTTAATCCGACTATTCAATCGCCATCAATGTGTCTTCAATTGAATAACCCATCTCATAATCTCCTTTCATCTCTCATCCCTACTCATTTTATGTTATATCAATATTGCCTACAATGTATTGGAATGGTATCAATAATTCTATTTAATATTGAAGTTTATAAACTTTCTGTTGTACATGCAGCACAGTAATTCTCTCGGGCAGAGCACACTCCATAAAAGCGCATACATAATTGAATAAATACAAGTTCATTCTAATGTTTTTGCCCCTATATGAATCCCTCTCTCACAGACACCCACTTCATGTGCACAGGCTATATAACACATATATGCTATTTGTTAGAAATTGGATTATTATTTGGGTTAGGTGACTACCCACCTCAAGCAATAATCACCCCTTGGTAGCTATGACACAGAGAGACAGGCTTAACTTAGAGAAATGTGTAAAGTATTTATGCAGTGCCAAAACATAAAGTACAAATGTAAAAAAAAATAATATCTCAAACCAAATTAGTAAAATAGAGTAACATTTTATTTAAAAAATGAAACAAAAATCCAATAAGGGGAACCCGAGATATGAATATTTAAAGTTTTACGTATAAATAGGTTTAAAAAGCACAAACCCCCAATGATATTCAAGGGTCACTGTAGACCAGGACCTAGACACAATTTGAGGCTGACCGCGATGGCGCACGGTTCAGATGCACCAACCAGGTCCGTCCTGGTTAAAGATTTTATCTTCTCACTTAGTCCTTTAAGTCCCAATCCACCACAGGAGTACATTTCTAAACCCATCAGGGCCTCATGGGAGGCACATGGAGACTTAAGGGTGTCAGGCAGAGTCCAAAAGCAGGGTCCAGTCCAGGTCCAGTTGCCACTGGTCAGGAAAAACTCACTTGTTGCTTGTTGTATCCCTGTAGCTTGAACAATAGGTTAGCCTTATGACCATTGGAGTCCATTTCTTTGTCCTAGGTACAAGCGAGAGCAGGTCCAGTCATTCAGGGCTCCTCTCAGGTCACAAACAACAGGTCCAGTACTCTTCTTATCTTCTGTTGATCTAGAAAGTGTTCTCGAGTGGGTGGCTGGAGGTGCCACATTTCTGCTGTCACTAGGCAGTGTGTAGGAACAGGGCTGGACTGGCCGTAGTGGGCACCCGGTGTTTCCCCAGTGGGTTGGAAGGTTCAGGGCCGGTTTCCAAGCAATGGGGGCCGGTTTTATTACTGTTGGTCGGTTTTGCAGCAGTACCGGCAGCAGTGCTAAATTGGAAGCAGTGCTGCTATTCGCTAACACCGCCCCCCCCTCCTCCGGGGCCGGGCCAGCAGGATTGCCAGGGCTGGTTTGTGTTCACAGTCCGACCCTGTGTGGGAATCACTCCTGGAATAACTCCTGGATATGCCCTAACCAATGGAGTAAAAATGTTCCCAGGGTCATCCCAACCCACTTTGGGCATTTTCAAGATGGTGAAAACCTTCGGCCACACTAAATTTGGGCTCTGAGATCTAGGGGTGTTTGTAGGGCATGTGCTATGGTAATCCCAGTGTCCTCCCACATATAACACTAAAATCCAGTTTGATGCAGCCACTGTACCCACAATAAACCCAGAGAAAGAAGTCTGGTAGGACAAAAGAAGAGTTACTCAGCAAACAGACAGTGGATCCACAAGAAGTGTCTACACGTCCTGTTCTCTCCCCTTTCAAGTGTACTTAAAAGCTTATGTGTAAAACTAGAGACAGAGGTGTGAAAGGACAAAATCAGAGTTCTTCAGTCACTAGACAGCGGATCCACAAGAGCTGTCTTGGCATTTTGTTCATTCCCCAAGTGTGATATGTGAGCCCAGCAGACCTATCAGGCAGGATTTGATACTGTAGTATCAAAACAAAAATGCCAACACCCCCTCACTTTGCATATTCTGTGGAGTTCGGAGGAGTCACCTCTGTCCATTCATGTCAGATTATTGTTTGCTCCTGGAAGGCATTTTATACCTATTCACACCTATTCAAGGATGGGAGAAAGAATGTAAATTACCGCCCAGGTGCTTCAGCCATCATAAGGGTAGCTTTCTAAAAATTACTTTTCCTTAATATGTATTACAAATCCAACTTTGTCATCGGAAATGATTTTTACTAACTATTAAAGATAGTTGTATTTTTCTAGCTAGTCCCAATCCAGAGATTCAGTATTAGAATTGTAATCTGTACTCTGGTTTCTACATAGGACAGCTAGGCCTGCCACAGTGAAAAACAGCTTTTGGTGCCAGTTACTTTAAGGACATGTTAACATTACATTTGTATATATCCTATTTTATTACCATGCACCCTGCCTTGTGGCCTACAGGGCCTACATAGGGGTGACTTATTACTTATTAACATTTAAAAGGGGGCTTTGATCTGTCTAAGATGTCTATTTTGACAGGTCGAACTGCAGCTCCTATAGGCAGGCAACAGTGGTAGGCCTGAAGCCATGTTTGCACTGCCACTGTAGTGGATGGCATAATAGGTGCTGTAGTTCAATAGTGGTAGGTAACTTCGAGGTCCTGGGTACATCTTGTACCATATACTAGGGACTCATAAGCAAGTTATATGTATCAATTAGCAGTATGCCAATTAAACTATATATAAAGGGAGAGCACAGGCACGTTACTACTGGTTAGCAGGGGTAAAGTACACCGAGTTCTAAAAATATAGGGTCCAGCAACAGGCATAAAATTCGTATTGACCATGCAGAAAAGGCAGATTTCCTACAACTGGTATTTCCAACCTTCAAGAATGTGCAGCGACCACCACCAACACTTTTGTAAACATCCAAGTGGAAAGCTGGAAATGCTTGTGGCCCACCTGGAACCTCAGGTAACGCCTGTAGGGCTGTAGAACAGGGGTGTGGAAACAGGAGTTGGGCAAATCCAAACTCACCATGGCAGATAGTACTTGGGCCTGGGTGTAGTCTGAACATCTCCATTTAAAAAAAAAAAAGTTCACAGGGCAAAGATCTAAAATAGGATGAAGCCCTGCATCTATTTTTTGGCACCAAGAAATAATGGAAGTAGCATGCAGTCCCTATTTCCAATGTCGGGACTCTCTTTATCACCCCCTTGTCTATAAAAGCCTGAACTTACCTCTGTAAAATGGACAAGTGGTAGCCCAAAAGTCACTGTGATGTGTGTGGTATGCGTGATGGGGTCGATGGATAAGGAATAGCGTATTCATCCTGAACAATTTGTAGCATGTATCTGTCTGAAGTGCTGCTCTGCCACTCATGGAGGTAAAACCTTATCCTGCCCCAACTGGATAGCCAGTTGCTGCTGATGGTAATCTAAATGGGGTTTGAAGCAGCAGAAGCGGCAGTGGGGGCATGGGACTGGATTGAACATTGCCCCTGAGGGCCTGGACGTTGTCAGCCAGGATACCCAATGGACAGGGGCTTCGGCTGCTCGGGAGGAGGGCCTTGGGTTTGTCTTTGCAGGAAGCCTGTTCTGAAGCCAAAAAAAGGAAAAAACTGCTGGGATACTGCCGCACTGACACTGAAAGGCAAAGAGAGCTCTCTTTAAAGTGTTCCAGGGTGAGTCCACTTGGCTCCCCACAAGACAGGTACTGTTGAATGACTTGTCCATAAGTTACACATGGGCATCACTGGAAATGCCTGTGCATCTTATCCATGTGTGGCGTTGAAGCTCCATGCTGGTCCTGACTGCTCTACCCAGATAGTTGGTAGTGTCCAGCCCATAACTGAGGACGTATTTCACAGCATTGTGTCCGTCTTCAATAATTTGCACCAGAATAACACAAAATTATTTAGGGATTGTGGACAAGATCTCATAATGCGTCTGTATAGCACCCGAGGAGGCAACTGGCATTTACAGAGCAGAGAGTGAGGCTGGCAGTGGAAGCCATTTGCTTCCCAAATGCTTCCATGTGCTTGGCTTCCCTTTCATGAGGCCAGTGGGGAATTAATTTGGATTTAGGCTGCTTGTGGAGACTTGAACTTCAAGGCTCTCGGGTGTAGGATGATGAAGAAGGAAAGGCAGGTCCTGAAGAGCAGGTCTGGGTTGGCTGCAGACCTGTCGCCTGGCAAACTGTTTGGTCAATGTTCCCATTAGGGTATTGGTAAGTACTTTGTTGAAGAGGAGGAGTGGCTCCAGCGAAGGCTGTGCAGATTGCAGGACTTCTGTTTTGACATCAATCGGTGGGAGTTGGTGGTCCTGACCCTCCACTGCTCTTCTGTTGACCACAGCAAATGATGCCGATTCCACCGTGGAGGGGCTAGGTGGCATTCCAGTTTCTGGAGAGTGTCCAGACCACTGGCATTCTGAAGGTTGAGATATACTTTTTCCTTCTCACAATATTGAGATGAGACATCTCTATCATCCACTTCATCATGGTGCTCTGAATATGAAGCCAAAGGCATTTGTCTAGGCAAAGGTAGCGTGGCATCTGAATCTAAATGAGGTTGAATCGGTTGTGCGTGAGATTGAGTTGGATGCGACTTCGGCTGAGGTTGTGGCAGATTTACTTTCGAGTCCAAAAGTACAATCAGTTCTTCCTCCAGCCTCAGTGGCGTCAGTGCAGATGTTTACACACTGGAAATGAGTGAGGATTTCAGCTCTGGGTTCAAAATCAGGGTAGGCATCGGCCCCAGAGTCACTGCGGGCCAAGTAGCAGGGGCAAGAGGCATAGAGGACTTTGGGGAAGGTACAGCTAGCGGTAATCTGACTGGCCTCCTTGGATCCTTGGGGCAATTAGACCCCTCGAGGGAACCAGAAGGTTGCCAAATAGGAGCAAAATGGCCTCCTTGAACACTTCGGCCTGTGGCAGTGACACTGATGGAACAAAGATTTGGGCTGAATTGGGATGAACTGACGGATCAGTTCCCCAGTGGGGGACCAAAATCGGGAAGCACTCTAAAGTCCCAGTGACTTTTCCTGACAAGAGTGGTGGAATGAAGGGAAGTCACATTTCGACTTCTTGGATTTTGACTTACCTGAGGACTTTGAAAAGGGAACAGTCTTCTCTCGAGAATGGCCTCCAGAGCGAGAATGCATCCACATCCCCAACTTGTAGGCTTTTTGATGATGGTAGATAGAGATTGGCCTCATGGTCCTGTATAGCCTTTGGGTTCATCCAAGGGCATTCCCCACATGACTTGGAATCTTATGACAGATCCAGACACCGGAGACAAACTTAGTGAGGATCTGCCACAGACATACGTTTGTGAGAGTCCCTTCAGGGTTTTAGTCCTGTATTTTTGGGAGCAGACATATCCCTTGCACACTGTGAATATTTTTGGAAATGTTCCCCTCAGTGACTGAGAAAATGACGGAGCTAGCTTTGGATCTGTGACCGAAGGTGCAGAAAGAAAGGAGCTGATGCCAGTGCTCAAGAGTGATTGCTATATGTCGCGTCAGTGTCATTTCCAGGGCTAGACGGAGTCATCGCCACCTACTGGTGAGCAAGGGTATTGCTCAGAAAATTCTCCGGATCCAGTTTGGCACCTGAAGGGTATTCACAAGGCGAGGAATCTGACGTTAGAACTACCCATCTGAAAGCATGATGTCATCAAGGGTCATTGCTGAGAGCCAGCCAGTACTTATGGTATGGTTTAGCTTGAAGCATGCCTTACACAGCGATGATTGAATTATTTGAGGGATTCCTTTAAATGACCTATGCCATATCCTGATAATACCTTGAGATAGAGTTGAGTGTCATTCGCAGACTGGAAGTTTTGAACTTAATTGTCAGCCACTATAACACCAAAGAACTCCATGTCAGGGCTCAACATCACTAGCAAGACGATAGAGCTTTGGTGAAGGCCACAGGTCAGGGAGATGGGATCAAACTAGAAGGGACTCATCTGAAGGAGTGGCAGACCTATTCTTCAATTTGGCGTGAGAAAAATTGCAGGGCGATGCCTTCAAAGGCCAGTTTAGATGCAAAGGAGTTGAACAGAGCTCACGATCAAAGGTGTTGAAAGCTTCACAGAGATAAACCAGGAAGAAGAAATATAAGTTGAACTTGACAGAAATCTGTAGTGCAACAACACTAGCTGGAAACATATTGTCTCTGTACTATATTGCAGCCTCAGGGCAGACTGGTAGTGCAGACGTCCTCTTTTTGAGTGAGGCTTTAAAGGTGTTGAGTAATGACATCTGAGCTCCACAAGCTGTCTATTAACCATAGGATGAGGTCCCTTTTCAATAAGGATGCAGGAGGTACCAATGGTAATTAATTTGAGTGTTGCAGGAGATATTGCTGTGGTGCCTTTGATGACAGGTACCTTTGTGTTGTCTTTATGCTGTTGGGTTGTATTGGTCTTACCTACAGAAAAGTTGTTAATTTACACTCTTCTTTGGAATGTTCAAGTAGTGGATTCTGCACTGGGATAATTAAGTTGCAGATGATTTAGAAGAGCACCAAAACAGATGGAATGACCAATGGCATATTTTCACCAAATCCCTTAAGGGAAGGGGAAACAACAACATATACCCTTTGACCAACAATATTACATGGGAAGCGACACCATAAGATCTTACCTGAGATGTTTTATATGTTTTCTTACAATCATTATTCCAGAACTCAGAGCACCAGCATGTTAACATGCACTGCCAAAAAAGCGATTAAAGCTACCTGATAATGAAACACATAATTACTTTTAAAATAAAAGTCAGGTAGAATAAATCATAGCAGCACCATAGAAATTCACTAAGGGTGATCGCAATAAAATAGCAGTAGCAAGTAAAGGCGGCACAGTATGCTTTTGTTGGTTGCGTATCAGCTTGGTTCTTATATAAAAATCAATTCATTAGAATCCCTTTGTATGTTATAACCAGCCACATAGTTATGAATGCCACTCACTTCTGATTCCAACTTAAAAGGCCTTAAAATGGTGAACATCCCAGTTCCTCCCATCAGAACTACAATTTCAAATATCCACTATTCAAACCTATTCACTATGCGACAGAGGCGCTTTAAGATCTATCTGGCTTAACTTCAAAAAGTGGTGAAGAGTTTTTCTCTAAAGAGAAGTTAGATCTGCTGCTCTCTGGGTTAATGGTCAAGTCAAGATACCACATATTTTTTTAGCAAACCCAACGCTATGTGTGCACAAGCCACATAAGTAGGTATGGGCTGCCACAGGAGTCAAAAACACTGAGCAGTCCGCTCATCAGTGAAAAAGAGAACCGAAAATAGGAGTGCTTTCGGTCTAGGGCTCACAAAGCACCATTCATCGAGTTTAGCAAATATGCTTCACGTAAACAACTGCATTGACAATACACATTTAAATCATTACCAAAATGCAAACACGTTTCACTGCAAAGCTCCAGAGGCAGCATTATTCGCCTACCAAATTTAGAGGTCCGTATCATATGCACTCTTCTCCTAAGGGCAAGTCCTGTCGAATAAGCAAACAAACCAGACATGTGGGTTTTTGGGAACATGTATTTTTTTAAAACAATGCTCTTTCCAGTTTTTGATTTCAAGGTTAAAACATAGATATGGTCTTCCTGAGTAACCCAAAACAGAAGAGATGAAGGAATTTGGTGAGGCCTCTGGGTTGAGGCTAAATTTAAAGAAATCCCAAATCCTGAACTTCCAGGTCCCCTAACCGCAAGGGAAAAAATGACAAAAGCAACTCGCTATAGCTTGATATAAGCACCTGATTACATACAACAGGGTAGAAATTGTCTCCTCACTAGTAGCCACGCCACTGATAAAATATACAAATCTACTCCAACATGCAGTGCTTACTTTCATTGGCGGCTGATGCTTATCGAGGGTGGAGGGGCAGGGGGTAAAAAAAACAAATCCACTTGCCTGCAGGCCGGACGCCACTTCCCGGTTCTCTTCGGTCGTCGACACGCAGGAAGCACACAGGCTTCCCTAGCCAATCACGACGCTACTGTCACCATGACAACAGCGTCATGATTGGTCTGAGCACCGTGGTTCGGCGCTGAGACGGGGACTATGAGCCTGTGCATGTTCTCCACCCAGGCTGTGCAATACAACCAGTGGAGAACATGCAAAGTGCGCATGACTGGCCGGCCTAAGACGGCCGGCCAAACCTTCATACGCACTCAGAGTGTGCTCACCACTCCTCCCCCCTCGCCCTGACCTGGCCTGCCCAGCCCCGCCACGCCACGCACCTAAGGTGGAACGAAAAAATCAAATGATAAAAACATTTCGTTATCATTTTATATTTCCTTTTTAAACTGCTCGCAGAGCAGTGGGGCGACACTTCTGCCATAGCTGAGGAACCGTTGCTGCTTAATTTGTAAATAAATAAGTGCCAGTGCTCACGTTAGGAGCGCACTGCAAATTGCACCACCCATTGCCCCTACCAGAGCTGTCAATGACAGTACCAACATAACTTTCAACCATCTCACTCCTACAAGTGTGACAACTTAGACTAGTGACAATTCAGACCATTTCAGGCCCGAAGCTATAAGAATGGCTTGTGCTACAGGAATAAGTCATTTTCAAAGTATATTGAATTAATTAACTGTTGGTTTGCTCATCTATTAATTTTACAGGAAGCGCCAATATGTGTCATAAATACCGATGTTGCCAATTAATTGCTGGTGCCGAGCACCAGAAACCACCAGCTCAAATTAGCACTGTCAAAATGAAAAACAGAAGTTTCACACCTGGCAAGCACATATTTCATTGTGGCTAGGCTGAATTGTGGCAATTAAACTGACAACACCGCAGGAGATCCTCTTCGTTTTCCAATCTCTCCTGGTACAGCCGCCACCCAAAACACTAAAATAAAAATAAAAGTGCCATAAAGAACTTTATAGGGGCAGGGAAACCTGTAAATCAAAAACATAATTGATTACTATCAAGCAGCACTGTTAAGATTTATAGTGGAAGGGAATAGGGACGAGTCAAAAAAGAGCAGGTGCTTGGTCTTGCTGGAGGGTTGTGTGGTTCCCTAAAAAATAGGATCAGTGGATTGTACTCATTGCCTGTGACAAAAGTCACAATGGTAGTGTGGGATAAAATGGCTGAAAGAATGAGAACTCGTGTCATTCCACTTACTGCTTACACCAATCATTCCTGCGCTCATGGGAGACACATTCCATAAATGGGGAAATAGAGATTTAACAAGATAGGCAGTCTATTCAACATAGAGGGAGCACAACCTGTCGGAAACCAGAAGGCTCATGTACTTAAAATAAGGCACAGTGTTAGCTACAAGTTAGTTAAACCTCACACAAGTAGACATTGCACACCCTTCGATAAACGGCTAAACACAAAAGAAGGTGACCGAAAATATTCATAGAAACTCCTGTCAGCAGTGGCGGGTGGTGACATTTGAAAGTGGTGTGTGTAAAAGTTTGGTATGACTTTTATGTAGTGAGCAACACAGGCAAGCTTAAATGGACAACTGCGGGGTCCAGGCTGGATCCTCCTTCAGAGAAAAAAATTGAAAAAAAGATTGACAAATGGTGCATTTTAAAGCAAATTAATTTAGTGATAATGCAAGGCTTATAAAGCATTGGGAACGTAAAGTCTTGAAATATTAAAAACATTAAAAATTGCCCTATATCCTACTGCATTAATATGTTCAACAGTTACTGTAATGTGCAAATTGTACAATGCGACAACTTCAGCCTTTTAAAGTGTGAGCTTGCCCAGTGTCTTGCACTACATGCGGCATCAACTTTGGAAGCAAATGCTCTAAACAGGCTTCGGGAAGGACCCACAGCTGCTGACTGCAGTCAGTCATATAGAAATATGTGAAGACATGTCTATAAGTGGGATGAAAAATGTGGGGGCTCTCTAAAAGGGAACACGTCAAATAAATGTCTTTGATTCCCATCGTGTGCTACCCAACCGGTATTTTGGTTTCTCTCTGAGATGTAATTACATCCAGACATATAACACAACTGACCTAAACCTAAAGCCTGTCTGTATGATTGGCTTTGTCAATGATTGTTAGCTGTTTAAGATAAATGAGGAACAACAAGGATTTGTTATAAATAATTAACCTCGAAAATGATTCAATTCTGAAATTTCAATAGTATTGAGGCCTGTGGAAGGAGTTTTGGCCTTCAGTTATGTGTGCTTTATGTTAGATATGTATGCCCTTTTTTTCTGCACATCTCGTCCATCGCACATCTTCAACCAACCTTTCTTTCCTCTTCAGCACCCTCCCTTCACTCTTCCCTGAATCCATTTCCTCGCATCTCCCTCACTTTCCCGCTTCCAAACATACAGATACACTGCACTCAATCATATTTAAGCAATTTATTTCCTTTTGCTTTGGACCTGTAAATATTTTGCCATCTGTGCACCCCCTTCACACACATTTCCACAAAATTTGTATTGCAACTGAAATACATGACCATTGTTCTGTGTGCTCTGCAGAGAGGCCAACCCACTGACAGGCTCTTTGCTTTGGCTTCAGCCTCCGTGACAGAGCTCTCAATCAAAGCCCCTCAAAAACACCTGGCATGGCTCAAAGTATGCACGGAAATAAAATGCAGAAACACAGCATGCAACTAAAACATGAAATAAGAGAGGAAGAACATTTTGAACACTCATTGTTCGTAAATCATTCCATGTTTTTGGCATTAATGTTGTTAAGGCCATGAAGATAGGGCCAGTTTTAATGTTGTACAGCAGATAACTGTCTACTGTAAGCACATCTGTCTCGCTTTGCACTTGACTTGGATATTTGGATGAACTTCACAAGGAAGCATGAACCTTAGCTTGCTCATCTTTTGGATCAATTTCACGGGGAACAAATACAGCAGCTCCACTTCTAACGGGGCCAGCGATGTGCAGCCGGAGCCTGGGGTGTCACAGTGGGGGAGGTTAGCGTGGCGAGGGGTCTCAGCATATACATAACTGAAGGGAGAGGTTCTCCAGAATTATCTTCTTCAGCATTACAGAGGACCTGAAACCCTGCTAAGGTGTGGACTGGGATCTAGCTGGACATTGTCAAATGCTGTCGTGTAGTGGGTTCCACACACATAGAGCCAGAGAGTGCTGTAATTGCTGAGAGAACTTTAAGAGTTGGGCAAGGCTGAAGGCCAAGGAATTTGTGAGGAGCATCATCCCAGCAACATACTTGGCACCACCATGTACAGCAGAGTCCTGGTCCTCCTATATACCTGTTCACTGCATGGTTGATGCTCCGCGCTCAGCTTGAGGCTCACGAGCAGCAGCAAAGAGGTAAGTTTTACAATATAAAAAAAATGCTAAACTTTATCTGTGGTTTGACAGTTCTGTAGTATTATGTTTCATGTTGAATTGGTTAGCTTACTTCCATGTTGTCAATAGTATATGTTGTTGACTAAAACGTTTAGGTGAACGACTGTTATCAAGGGAAAAATGTGTAACTTTTATTACACATTTTATGTTTTTAAAACATTTCTAAATCAGAGTGTAAATGAAGTTGCTACACAGAATTTTTGAGGGGGCAAATAAAACGTTTTAGGTAAAAGTGTACCACACCATTATCATATGCCTGTATACATCACAATGAGTGACTTATTAATATTAACTGCACATAATTAATATAATCTAGGTAAAATGTATTGTGTCTGACACACTTAGGTGCCGATTCCGATCCGGTAAAAAAAAATACCGTACGACTCGCATCCGTATTTTTTTACGTACGAGTCGCAAAAGTACCGTACAAACTGCCAAGTACGATTCGCATGGGAAAAACTCCATACGAATCACATCCGGAAAACTCCCCCACACGTCCTCGGGTCGGAAATTGTGTCCGACACATCCCCGGACGATTTATCGTACGAATCGGAAAAATGAAGTCCGACCGCGCAATTACGATCACTCCCGTCCTTTCGATTTCACAACTGTATGCAAAAAACACCGTGCGGACCGAACACCCATAGCAAGCATGGAGACACGTGCCCGCATACGCGCCGAACACCCCACCACAGACCCCGCATGTACGCGCAAAATGCCCCCCGGCCGCGGATGTACGCGCCGAACCCCGACCCGTGCATGAATGGAGCGTACCCCCACCACACCAGTGTATGTACGGACTGTCCCCTCACCCCACCTGTGTATGTACGGACTGTACCCCCACCCATGTATGAATGGAGTGTACCCCCACCCCACCCGTATATGTACGGACCATACCCCCACCAGTGTATGTACGGACCGTACCCCCACCCCACCCGTGTATGTACGGACCGTACCCCCACCCGTGTATGAATGGAGCGTACCCCCACCCCACCCGTGTATGTACGGACCGTACCCCCACCCGTGCATGAATGGAGCATACCCCCACCCCACCAGTGTATGTACGGACTGTACCCCCACCCGTGCATGAATGGAGCATACCCCCACCCCACCAGTGTATGTACGGACTGTACCCCCACCCCACCCGTGTATGTACTGACCGTACACCCACCCGTGCATGAATGGAGCGTACCCCCACCCCACCCGTGTATGTACGGACCGTACCCCCACCCGTGTATGAATGGAGCGTACCCCCACCCCACCGTGTATGTACGGACCAAACCCCCACCTGCGTACGTATGGAGCGTACCCCCACCCCAACAGTGCATGTACGGGCCGTACCCCCACCCCACCAGTGTATGTACGGACCGTACCCCCACCCATGTATGAATGGAGCGTACCCCCACCACACCAGTGTATGTACGGACCGTACCCCCACCCCACCCATGTATGTACGGACCGTACCCCCACCCATGTATGAATGGAGCATACCCCCAACCCACCCATGTATGTACGGACCGTACCCCCACCCGCGTACGTATGGAGCGTACCCCCACCCCAACAGTGTATGTACGGGCCATACCCCTACCCCACCAGTGTATGTACGGACCGTATCCCCACCCGTGTATGAATGGAGCGCACCACCACCCCACCCGTGTATGTACGGACCGTACCCCCACCCGTGCATGAATGGAGCATACCCCCACCCTACCAGTGTATGTACGGACCGTACCCCGGACGATTTATCGTACGAATCGGAAAAATCAAGTCCGACCGCGCAAGTACGATCACTCCCGTCCTTTCGATTTCACAACTGTATGCAAAAAACACCGTGCGGACCGAACACCCATAGCAAGCATGGAGACACGTGCCCGCATACGCACCGAACACCCCACCACAGACCCCGCATGAACGCGCAAAATGCCCCCCGGCCGCGGATGTATGCGCCAAACCCCCACCCGTGCATGAATGGAGCGTACCCCCACCACACCAGTGTATGTACGGACCGTCCCCCCACCCCACATGTGTATGTACGGGCCGTACCCCCACCCGTGTATGAATGGAGTGTACCCCCACCCCACCCGTGTATGTACGGACCATACCCCCACCCGTGTATGTACGTACCGTACCCCCACCCGTGTATGAATGGAGCGTACCCCCATCCCACCCGTGTATGTACGGACCGTACCCCCACCCGTGCATGAATGGAGCATACCCCCACCCCACCAGTGTATGTACGGACCGTACCCCCACCCGTGCATGAATGGAGCATACCCCCACCCCACCAGTGTATGTTCGGACTGTACCCCCACCCCACCCGTGTATGTACTGACCGTACACCCACCCGTGCATGAATGGAGTGTACCCCCACCCCACCCGTGTATGTACGGACCGTACCTCCACCCGTGTATGAATGGAGCATACCCCCACCACACCAGTGTATGTACGGACCGTACCCCCACCCCACCCGTGTATGTACGGACCGTACACCCACCCGTGTATGAATGGAGCATACCCCCACCACACCAGTGTATGTACGGACCGTACCCCCACCCCACCCATGTATGTACGGACCGTACCCCCACCCATGTATAAATGGAGCATACCCCCACCCCACCCATGTATGTACGGACCGTACCCCCACCCGCGTACGTATGGAGCGTACCCCCACCCCAACAGTGTATGTACAGGCCGTACCCCCACCCCACCAGTATATGTACAGACCGTACCCCCACCCGTGTATGAATGGAGCGCACCCCCACCCCACCCGTGTATGTACGGACTGTACCCCCACCCGTGCATGAATGGAGCATACCCCCACCCTACCAGTGTATGTACGGACCGTACCCCCACCTGTGCATGAATGGAGCGTACCCCCACCCCACCAGTGCATGTACGGACCGTACCCCCACCCCACCAGTGCATGTACGGACCGTACCCCCACCCCACCCATGTATGTACGGACCGTACACCCACCCGTGCATGAATGGAGCGTACCCCCACCCCACCCTTGTATGTACGGACCGTACCCCCACCCGTGTATGAATGGAGCGTACCCCCACCCAACCCGTGTATGTACGGACCGTACCCCCACCCGCGTACGTATGGAGCGTACCCCCACCCCAACAGTGTATGTACGGGCCGTACCCCCACCCCACCAGTGTATGTACGGACCGTACCCCCACCCGTGTATGAATGGAGCTTACCCCCACCCCATCAGTGTATGTACGGGCCATACCCCCACCCCAACAGTGTATGTACGGACCATACCCCCACCCGTGCATGAATGGAGCATACCCCCACCCCACCAGTGTATGTACGGACCATACCCCCACCCCACCCATGTATGTACGGACCGTACCCCCTCCCGTGCATGAATGGAGCGTACCCCCACCACACCAGTGTATGTACGGACCGTACCCCCACCCGTGTATGTACGGACCCTACCCCAGGCCCACACACCAGCACCCTCACCCAACATCGGGCATGTACGAGTCGTACTAATCCATAGCAAAGGACAGCACTGTACAACAACATGGCCCATGTACGCACCGTACAGAGGCTAAAAACACTCCTACTGAACCAGAACTAACCAAAAAAACACAAGGACAGTCAATCCGAGGTACACAACACCACAAAACATATCCAACAAGGCCAAATACATTCTATACACTGACCTGCAACTGACAAACAGAGAAACAGAGGCCAAAACCACTACCACTCCTTATAACACACCCACCCAAAGTTCAAACACAGCCACACCCACAAATGGACCAATAAAAAGGCCCAACACACACAAACCATGATCCTTTGCAACAGATCCACTGCTGCCAGACCCCAGAGACAACGCACTGCACCATACTTGAAACATCAATACACCTTACACTTGCACTCCTTCACACAACCACCATCACAAACACACCCTCATCACATTCACACACACACACCTGCACACCCACAACCATCCACACCCACACCCATCCACACCCCCACCCCCACAACCATCCACACCCACACCCCACACCATGCCCACCAACAAGAATCCAAAGTTCACAAAGGACGAGCTGGAGTCCCTTGTCGACGAAATAATCAGAGTCGAGCCACAGCTCTTCGGAACATTGATCAGACGGACCAGCATATCTGAAAAAACTGCCATGTGGGAGAGGATAGTCAATTCCGTGAATGCTGTTGGGTCCACCAGAAGGACCAGGCATGAGTGCCAAGCCAGGTGGTACGATCTGCGGAGGACGGTCCGCCGCAAAATGATGGACGAGCACAACCAGGCCAACATCACTGGAGGAGGGCCGGCCCGCAGACCGGTACACTACCATCCCTGGGAGGAGAAGGTGATGGCCACGCTGCCGCCGTTGATAGTAGACGGACTAGGGGGAGTCCGAGAGCCTGGTGAGTACACAAACAACTCACTCACATGGGGGGAACGCCATATACAACCCAAATACCAATCATGCACGCAACCCCCCCAAAGCCAGCACCGGACACAACCACACTCCAAAAACACACACATGCCACTAGCGCCTCCATGCCCCATGCCCCAAGCAAGGCCATGCCAAGTCACAGGCCACACAAAACACCAACACAAGACAGGATGTCCCCGATGCCGGGAGGGTGGGCCTCAAAACTAACATTGAGCAACTCTGAAGCACACAACAATGCCCTCAGCCCATATGGCTAAGGCCACGGCCATACAAACAGTGTGTCCCCACACAGTACAGTTTTGCCTACTAATGGTGGCCGCGTGGGAGGACGACATGGGTATGAAGGCACAATTTGCACATAACAGCAGCCAATCAAGACGCAGCACACTGAAAGAGTGTCAGCACACACCGCCACAGCAGCAGCGCAGACTCAGACACTACGCCCAATGGGTGCCCGCAGAGAAGAAACAAACCCACATGAACAAGCCAATGGCCTTTGCAAGACCTGCAAACTGTGTGTGCCCAGGAAGCTGGGCTGAGGTGACAGAGGGTGACACACAGAGGGAGGGAGAGGGGCAGAGAGAGGGACAGAGACAGAGGTGGACACAGGGAGACAGACAGAGGGAGAGAGGAGGCTGACAGAGGGAGGGAGAAAGGGAGACAGAGGGAGACGGACAGAGGGAGGAGGCTGACAGAGGGAGGGAGAAAGGGAGACGGACAGAGGGAGGAGGCTGACAGAGGGAGGGAGAAAGGGAGACGGACAGAGGGAGGAGACTGACAGAGGGAGGGAGAAGGAGACGGACAGAGGGAGGAAGCTGACAGAGGGAGGGAGAAAGGGAGACGGACAGAGGGAGGAGGCTGACAGAGGGAGGGAGAAAGGGAGACAGAGGGAGACCAAATCACCCTTGGGTGGTGTGGCCATGTCCGCTCGTCAGCAGGTGGACTGTGTGCATGTGGACAAGGTTTGGCAGTGCCTTAACCCCCCCTTCAACCTTTGATAAACACTAGGCCATGTGTCAATCTGTGCACGAGTACATCCGTGCTGCAGGCACAAACAGAACCTTACACCCAGTATACCTACCCACTGTGTTCGTCAGAACCCTGTCACAAATTGTAAAGTTACCTACCTGCATTCACAAATAGCATGGAAAAAACACCATTTGGCCACATACAGTGCAACACGTAAGGCGGCTCTGCATGGCTTGCTACGCCCGCTCACTACACTGATGACTGCGTTCCCAAAATATGCATCAACTAAGATTGTGTCACACATAGGTAAAGTGTCGACAGCTGTGGCCAAGGGACATACCCATGCACAAGTGCACTGTGCGAGGAATGCTAGCCAAATCCAACCACCCAGAGGAACTGTGCCAAATCAAAAAAGAATGAAACATGGATGTCGCATGTGACACAATTAACACTGTCTCTCTCACACACAGGTCAACGTCATTGATCTCCCCCCAACACTGGGGGGGAAGACTCACAGGACCAGGCTCCGCGTGAAGAGGACCCCACTGGCAGCGACGACTCTCACCACTCCGTGGATGACCCAGACCAACCTGGCCCCTCTGGTGTCCATCCACCTGCAGCACCTGCGTCAGGTACAACTGTGCCAACCACCCCCCCCCCATTCCTGCCACATCCCAGGAGACACCCAGGAGCCCTGCCCGCACACAACAACGCAGCCAGTCTGTCCAGGAGGGACAAAGTTCTCCGGGCACCCAGGAGGAGGCAGGCGACACCGCAAATGCCATCCCTCAGGGGTCCCGGAGACCCGATGTGCCCACAACGGCAGGCCAGGCGCAAGTGGGCAGGGGTGGTGGGAGTGGAGGACGGCGGAGACCCGAACCTGCCCAGTTGGCTCAGGACCCGGCTATAGCACACGTCAGAACTATCCTGGACGCATACCGGCGTGACTCCAGAGGCATCGCCCAGGTAGTGGAGACCCTCAATGAGATGAAGGCCCTGCAGGTTGAGCATCATGCCAGGATGGAGGCAAGACATGCAGAGCACTTGGCGGTGCAGAGGGACCTGAGCCAATCCCTCCATCAGATCGCCCAAAGCCTGGCAAACCCTCCCTGTGCCACCAGGCGTAGAGCAGCACCACACACAGGGAGGGAGGAGGAGGAGGATTCATCTGACGGAGCGTCCCTTGCACCGTCAAGCCAGGCGTCTGAGGGTCACCGAAGGAAGGTGGGTCATCCACGCAAAATACCGTGAGAGTCAGCGGAACATCACCATCTCCCAGGTCACCTGGCCTGGCACCTGGCCCTATGGCCCAACAGCAGCACAGCAGCAAAGGACATTCTCTGCCACATGGCCTTGCTGGTCACTGTCTGACCAATGTTGACAAAGACTGTGGCACAGACTCTGATGACTGTCAATGGCAAGGACACCAACTCCCCCTGTGAACTTTGGATTCTACACTCCCGCCAAGCACCTCTTGTCACCCCCCCAAACACGTACCCCAGCACTAATAAAATTCATCACAATCACAAGATGATGCCGTCATTTTGCATTATTCCACTACATGTGTGTGTTGTAAAGTCAAACCATGCCCGATTTCTGAATTAACTCCGAACCACCATACCCTGGGGTCTGAGTCGGGCACAGGACACACATGGGTCACAACGTACCATCCAAGACAGACATGGAGCACCATACTCACCCGTGATGGGCCCAACCAGCTGAGGGGGTGCCCGCACAACTGTGCCCACAGACCTATTTAGAAGAGCAACAGTCATGCGCAGAGGTCAGGGATCATGTGGAGTGTCCTGGGGTGGGAGTCCCAGGTATGTGTAGACACGTGGCAGAACCATGTCCTGCATGCTTGAGTCAGGTGGATGTGGAGAATGGTGGGCCAGCCAAGGTTGGATGCATGGAGATGGCACAATTGAGTGTTGGATCACAGTGGCACAAGGTTGTGTTGTGGGTGTGGGCTGCATCCTGAGGGTGTGCGTGGATTGAGAAGGTCATCCTGCAGCTGGCAGTGATCCACTCCCCCCATCTCTGTTGGACGTTGATGTGGCCTGGTCGCCGGATGTAGTAGCAGAGCTGTGCAGATGCACCCTGGATGTGGACAAGTATCATGGGATTTCTAACGTACATGTCCGTAGAGTGCAGGGTAGGAGTACACACGGATGCCATAGTTGACCTGGGGGATGGTCTCCCTCTTGCCTTGAGGTGGATGGAACTGGGGATCTTGTGCATAATGCAGAGTGTCCTGCCGCATGAGGCACAGATGCTGCTGATCAGCATAGCACATGTCAGCAAGCAATCCATGATGAACACCAGCTCGTTTGCGTGCACATTGGGTGCCCTTGCAGCAGGGCCTGCAGCAGCATGCGCCATGTCAAGGAAACAATGCCACAAGTAGCACACAAAGACAAGGATCTCAGGAAGGAACCATGCAAAAGGTGTATGTCAAGGAAGGAATGTCTGGTTCAACATAGCACACACACACACACAATGGATTCACAAGTGGCCCAGTGGCCGTCGTGGAGACTGACATGCCACAAAACCTACACAGCCATGGACATCATGCACAATACAGAATCTAATCCCTGACAAACAGCTTGCATCTTGCTACTCTACACATAGACTCATATGCACCATCTCTGAGAACAATGCCAGACATGCCGCATGCACAGTGGCAACAGACCACCATTGACAGAGATGAGGCACCTTGGAGGCAGAGGGACACCTTTATTACTCATGTGTGTCGGAATGCTAATGCAACTCTGTCAACACATACACAGGTCATGTGGATGAACACGTGGGACCAACACTGGCACCCCCCTTACCACCACAGATGCTGGAAATCCATGGCACTGGCACACAAGTGACGGGTTACAGTTAAACACCCCCTGCTGCTCACGGAGAGCCTGCAATACACCATTGAGCCCCTAATGGGGAATTCACACACCATGTCAACCCGGTGCAACCCGTATGTTTCCGAGGCCAGTGTTACACACATTGATGGCTCCATCACAATCCCATTACAGATGACTGTCACCAAGTCTGACCATCAATTCAGGTTAATTCTGCTCCAGGTCATGTGCCCCATGGTGATTCTACATGTATGCTAAGTAACCAAACATGAACAGGAGCAGTGCACACACATTCAAAACAAATACCACTCCCAAAAAGCCGTGCTGCATCCCTTACCCGAAGGAGATTTTCAAACTTGTCCGTGCATGTAACGCTGATTCAGCACATGTTGCTGTGTTCATGAGGAATAGCAGGAGCACAACGATGCCACCAGCAGACAGCATGCGCAAGTACCTGTGGATGGGAGACACACCAGAAGTCAGGCAAAAGAAGTACATCCGTGTGCATGTGCATGTACACGACACGTATTAGGTTGTCAACATGCTAGGTGACAATGATGACTCTGGAATAACATTCTTCTATTGCACCATCACTCGAGTGACACATCCAAAGACACCTCAGACTCACTTGGAAGACATGCAGATGGACACACACATTGCAACACATGCTACACACAGCCCAATGCGTGCACACTCAGACACTGGAACTCACCACTAAGCAAAGAAGTCGCGTATTAGCCGACTCCGCATGTCCTCTGCCGCATCCTCCTCCTCCACATCACTTGCCTCGTGCCCAAGCCCTTCATCCTCCACGGGTGGATGGTCCTGCTCATCTGGATCCAGGATGAGTGGCACAGCTTTCTCCACTGCCATGTTGTGCAGCATGCAGCACACGAGGAATATCTTGCAGACCTTCACCGGTGCATATGGGAGTGCGCCACCGGTCTTGTGGAGGCAACGGAATCGGCTCTTCAGGAGGCCAAACGTCCTCTCTATCACTCGCCTGGTCTGCCCATGGGCGTTGTTGTAGCGGTGATCGGCAGCCGTGCGGGGGTTGCGGAGAGGCGTGATCAGCCATGGCATGTTGGGATAGCCAGCGTCCCCTACATGGAAACATCATGGACAAGAGTGGGTCAGGAGAAGCAGTAAGACAGGAAGATGACGTTAAATACAGGACTGCCAGAGTATACCCACCAACAATACATGCTCGTTCGTTGCGCAGCTGCAGCATCATTTCAGGCACCCTGCTACGCCTCATGATGTACGCATCGTGTGCTGATCCTGGAAAACGAGCACAGACATGTGAAATCACCATGTTGGCAAGACACACTGCAAGGGCATTAATGGAGTGGTAATGCTTGCGGTTACGGAAGGCTACCTCCTGTGTCTGTGGTGGTACCAAAGCCACATGTGTTCCATCTATGGACCCAATGACATGGGGCATCCCTCCCAGGGCATAGAACTCACGCTTGACAGCTGTCAACTGCTCAGGAGTTGGGAATTTTATGAACTCATCAAGGTGCTCCAACATGGCCTCTACAAAATCATGCAGAACACGGCTTAACATGGTTTGGGACATCCCACCGACATGGGCAATGGTATGTTGAAAGGTACCCGTGGCCAAGAAATGTAGGGCTGCCATCACCTTCACCTTGGGTGTCAGTGCACCAGGATACCTGTGTAGCGGTTGGAGGTGTGCTGCCAGCCGTGTCGTCAAGTCCTCAATCAAACGTTGGGGGAAGCGGTAGCGGCATATACAGTCATTTTCCCGCATGTCAGCCAAGTCCGGAATTGCTCGAGGGAGAGGCGGAGCCCTGCAGTGAATTAGAAGGGACAACGAAGAGTGAGTACATTACACCACCAATGTCAATGTACTGAGCACATGGTCAACAGGCAATACACATATGCTACATACAGAGTCAGGTCTGTGCAATATGCCCTGGACACGTATGCCAGCCATGTGACACTCCTACCAAGAGACAGCTCCAAACGTTTATTCTCAACCTCATAATGCCATGAAACTAGCTGTGGGCAAGTGTAAGTGAGCAGGCAGACGCATTGCAGGGGTTACAGACAACCAAATATGTGCAGAGGAAGGATGTTTATTGTACAGACAGGTTGCGGAACACTAGAGGCACAGGTCACATGTGATAGAAAAAGGACAGACCACACACCTTGCCATGAAGGATTACATTTCAAGAATGATCCCACATACATTGAGAGGATGCAAATATGTCCTTGTTTTGAAACTCCGTGTCGATGCATACACACACACCTTACGTCGGATTCCACATGTGGCCTGGTATGCGTAACACTGTGCCATGGCCATCTACACACAGACACATGTTGGTTGCAGCAACTGCAGATGCATTTGACCAAACACCTACAACAGGCTAATGGGAACACACGACACATACATGACATAGTCACATCGTGCAATGCGGGGAGTCACATGTCAGGTGTGAAAACCCCTGTAGCTGGCATCAGCGGACAGTTGCGTGTGTACGGGGCGTATCACTATGGGTATGCATACGAGAGCAAAGCCATAGTGAAACGGCCCGTACACGCGTGTGTACGGGGCGTATCACTATGGGTACGCATACGCGAGCAAAGCCATAGAGAAACGGCCCATACACGCGCATGTACGGGGCGTATCACTATGGGTACGCATACGTGAGCAAAGCCATAGTGAAACGGCCCGTACACGCGCGTCCCCTGGTCTGTGTGTAGTCACACTTGCAAAAGGTTATCTAGGCTGCCAGTTTATCGATGTGCCCAATGCTTGCAGCTTCATGTGTGGGGGTGGTGTGTAACAGGTTTTGGGACCTTGCCTGTGCCCTGTCCAGTTCAGTACTTGTGGTGTCCATGTCAGTTGTCACTGATGCGGAGTCCAGACATAGGAGTGTGTCTCTCACGTGTATTGCTATACAGCATGCATGTCCTATTTTGTGGCCTGTGACATGATGTGCATGAGTGTGAGATATGCAGAGTGCAGGGATGGTGGCTTGTGTTGCAGTCATTACCATTCAGGACCATGGAGTAGTGTGGCCACTACTGTCCCCTGGGGCATCTTTTCCTAGGTATCATGTGTGTAATCCAAAAATGTCGACAATCTCTGTGTCTACAGCATAGGTTATGCTCTGTGCCATTGTACCCTGGCACCATTTGTATTTACGTAAACTCTGCTACATGTGTCCACTGTACAGGCTGACCAAATGTCCCTTGTTCATACTCACGGGGGCCAGTGCCTGTGTGTCTTGGTACAATTATCTGATGATGGCCATTTGTAGCTGATGTATTTGTACCGGCGCACCAGGGGTATTTTGTGTCCAATTATGCTTTCTTGCAGGCCATGTGTTTTTATTCCAGACTAAGAGATGTAAGTGCTTCCTGTGTCTCACAGAATTGTCTCATGTAGGGGGGTGGTTGGTGCGGGCAAGGCCTACATGTCTAGACCTGAAGTCTCCTTGCTAGGTCTGGCCAGTGTGTGATGTTTGTCTGGACATACACTCAAGGTGCAGTGACCCATTAATGTTGGGCATGTTTTTAAGTATTGCCTTTGCAGCATGTGCCTACAGTTAATAGACATGGTTCCTGCTCATCCCTTTTTACGCCAATGCTGTGTGCTGCAGATGCTGTGCTGGATTGTCCCCAGTGCCTGGCTCCTCTGTCCAAATCCATATCATGTTATTTGCTTTTGTGTCATGCTCTCCATAGTTGGTCAGTGGCATGGAGGGTCAACCAACTGTGTGTTGCAGGGCCTACATATGTACCTTGTATTGTAGATGTTACTCATGTTGCTTTTCAGGCTATGCACTGTGACCTATGTGGATTTGACTCATGTGACATATGTATACAGGTGTCTGATTATTTCCTGTCTCTTCACCTTGCCCACAGCATCGTCGGGGGACTCCGTGGGAGACACTGGCACGGACCGTGAGGAGGGAGCGGGCTCCAGTGCCAGCAGTGCAGAGTTGTCTGGCACATCAAGTGGCACGGAGGCCGACGGGAGTGCAGCGGAGGACCTGTACAGTCAATCCACCACTGACTATGACGCAGACGGGTCCGAGGCTGAGCACTCCGAGGGGGCGGTGGCTGGTCCCACAGCTGACACCAGCACTCACACTACCCGCCCCCTCCATTCCGATCACCGGCCTCCCACTTGCTCGTGTCCCTTCCCGCCGTGCTCGGTCACCACGTGTCTCCTTCTTGCCAGGCACCGCACCCCCTGCCCCTGTCTCCACTGCTGCCACCAATGCAAAGTCTGTGGACATCCTGCGGCAGTTGCGGGTTCGTCAGACTGCGACGCTTAATGTCCTCCATGGCCACAGCCAAGTGCTGAACAAGATGGAGGCATACTTGGAGGGCATTTCAGCCGCGCAGTCTGACCAACGCAACTTGCTTAGGTCCATCGACTCGACCCTGACTGCAGCAGTGGGTCTCCTGCAGCGCTACGTCCCACCCCTACCCCTGCCCCATCCACACTTCCCATTCCCATGCCTGTCCCACGTACACCCAGACGTCAGCATGCACGCACCCCACCAGACACAGGCACCACACCAGCAGGGCAGGGCAAGCGCACACCTCCTGGCACGCACACACAGGGTGAGGTAGGCACACCCACTGGGTCGGGGGGCAAACGTAAGTCACGCAGCCAGAGTGGGAGTTCGCTTTCCGCAAAATCCACTCCCTCCAAATCCACTCCCCTCAGCTCTCCTGGCCACGAATCCAGCAAAGATTCCTTCATGGCCGCTCTGTCCCTGAGCCCAACAGTGACACCACCCCGCAAGCGGGCAAAGGAGTCCCCGGTCAGGGGAGTTGAGTGCCCCCCCCCTGTCAACACCCTCCCCCATTGGCGCTGCGACCCATTCCTCCGCCCCCCCCCCTCCTTGGGGCCTGTGGTTCCTTCGGGTGCAGGGGATATGCTGGGGGACCTTGCTAACGTGTGCAGCGCCATCCTCACCACCTCCTTTGGCGCTGCCCCACCCCCTGTGGTGGAGTCCTCCATCCCTGCACCCACAACGCCTGCCCTTGCCCCTCCTGTCCCTGCGGTGCCTGGTCCTTCCCCCCCACATGATGCCCCCCCCCCCCGTGGAAGACAGGGTGGTCTGAACTGTGCAGGCAAGCTAGGGGACACGCGTCCCACTGTGTCCCCCATCAAGCTGTGACTTATAGACTGCCCTATGGGCTTTGTAAATATTGAACTTTATCCACACACAAATTTTTTTATAATGCTGAATAAAGCCTTTTTTTTCCTTAGAACACTACTGCTTTTGTGGTATTGCTGTTGGTGGGGCTGCTACATGATTTTGGGTGGTGATCATGTGTTGGGTGTGTGGGAAATGTAGTAGTGTGCTGGTCATAGGGGGGACCCTGGTATCTGTGTGCCATCACAAGGTGTTCGCTAAGTTTCTTTGTTCATGTAAGCAGTTACTGCATGGTGAAATTGTCCCAAGGTGTGTTCCTTCCTCTGTGTACCCTGACATCTTCCCTGCAGGGTGTTTCCAATATGTTGTGCTGAGCTGTGTCTACATTGGCTGGGTGTGTGACGGACCCCTTCAACTTTGGCCATGCGTGCAGAGCGATGTCTCCACCTGCATCCTTCGTGGCATCCTTGGTGATCACTGTACTTGTTTATGTAGTCTGTTGACATGACTTCATGTGGACATGTTCCCTTTTCGGCAGTAAGCATGTGTGTACTCCCAGCCTCGCACACGTGTTACATGTACTGCAGGGTCTTTGTGCACCTGACTGACAATTGTGGCCATTGGATCTGAGGGTACTTCACCATTTTTCTTTCCATGGGCACTGCTGGGGGCCTCTGCACCCACCCCTCCTGTGTCTGGGCACTGCTGGGGGGACTCTGCACACACCCCTCCTGTGTCTGGGCACTGCTGGGAGGACTCTGCACCCCCCCTCCTGTGTCTTGGTACTGCTGGGAGGAGTCTGCACCCACCCCTCCTGTGTCTGGGCACTGCTGGGAGTGATAGGCACCCACCCCTTCTGTGTCTGGGCACTGCTGGGAGTACTCTGCACACACCCCTCCTGTGTCTGGGCACTGCTGGGAGTGATAGGCACACACCCCTCCTGTGTCTGGGCACTGCTGGGAGGACTCTGCACACTCCCCTCCTGTGTCTGGGCACTGCTGGGAGGACTCTGCACACTCCCCTCCTATGTCTGGGCACTGCTGGGAGGACTCTGCACACACCCCTCCTGTGTCTGGGCACTGCTGGGAGTGATAGGCACACACCCCTCCTGAGTCTGGGCACTGCTGGGAGTGATAGACACACACCCCTCCTGTGTCTGGGCACTGCTGGGAGGACTCTGCACCCACCCCTCCTGTGTCTGGGAACTGCTGGGAGGACTCTGCACCCACCCCTCCTGTGTCTGGGTACTGCTGGGATGACTCTGCACCCACCCCTCCTGTGTCTGGGCACTGCTGGGAGGACTCTGCACCCACCCATCCTGTGTATGGGCACTGCTGGGAGTGATAGGCACCCACCCCTCCTGTGTCTGGGCACTGCTGGGAGGACTCTGCACACACCCCTCCTGTGTCTGGGCACTGCTGGGAGGACTCTGCACCCACCCCTCCTGCGTCTGGGCACTGCTGGGAGGACTCTGCACACACCCCTCCTGTGTATGGGCACTGCTGGGAGTGATAGGCACCCACCCCTCCTGTGTCTGGGCACTGCTGGGGGGACTCTGCACACACCCCTCCTGTGTCTGGGCACTGCTGGGAGGACTCTACACCCACCCCTCCTGTGTCTGGGCACTGCTGTGAGTGATAGGCACACACCCCTCCTGTGTCTGGGCACTGCTGGGAGGACTCTGCACTCACCCCTCCTGTGTCTGGGTACTGCTGGGAGGACTCTGCACCCACCCCTCCTGTGGCTGGGCACTGCTGGGAGGACTCTGCACCCACCCCTCCTGTGTCTGGGTACTGCTGGGAGGACTCTGCACCCACCCCACCTGTGTCTGGGCACTGCTGGGAGTGAAAGGCACACACCCCTCCTATGTCTGGGCACTGCTGGGAGGACTCTGCACACACCCCTCCTGTGTCTGGGCACTGCTGGGAGTGATAGGCACACACCTCTCCTGTGTCTGGGCACTGCTGGGAGGACTCTGCACACTCCCCTCCTGTGTCTGGGCACTGCTGAGAGGACTCTGCACACTCCCCTCCTATGTCTGGGCACTGCTGGGAGGACTCTGCACACACCCCTCCTGTGTCTGGGCACTGCTGGGAGTGATAGGCACACACCCCTCCTGTGTCTGGGCACTGCTGGGAGTGATAGGCACACACCCCTCCTGTGTCTGGGCACTGCTGGGAGGACTCTGCACCCACCCCTCCTGTGTCTGGGTACTGCTGGGAGGACTCTGCACCCACCCCTCCTGTGTCTGGGCACTGCTGTGAGTGATAGGCACACACCCCTCCTATGTCTGGGCACTGCTGGGAGGACTCTGCACACACCCCTCCTGTGTCTGGGCACTGCTGGGAGTGATAGGCACACACCCCTCCTGTGTCTGGGCACTGCTGGGAGGACTCTGCACACTCCCCTCCTGTGTCTGGGCACTGCTGGGAGGACTCTGCACACTCCCCTCCTATGTCTGGGCACTGCTGGGAGGACTCTGCACACACCCCTCCTGTGTCTGGGCACTGCTGGGAGTGATAGGCACACACCCCTCCTGTGTCTGGGCACTGCTGGGAGGACTCTGCACACTCCCCTCCTGTGTCTGGGCACTGCTGGGAGGACTCTGCACACTCCCCTCCTATGTCTGGGCACTGCTATGAGGACTCTGCACACACCCCTCCTGTGTCTGGGCACTGCTGGGAGTGATAGGCACACACCCCTCCTGTGTCTGGGCACTGCTGGGAGTGATAGGCACACACCCCTCCTGTGTCTGGGCACTGCTGGGAGGACTCTGTACCCACCCCTCCTGTGTCTGGGTACTGCTGGGAGCACTCTGCACCCACCCCTCCTGTGTCTGGGCACTGCTGGGAGGACTCTGCGCCCACCCCTCCTGTGTCTGGGTACTGCTGGGAGGACTCTGCACCCACCCCTCCTGTGTCTGGGCACTGCTGGGAGTAATAGGCACACACCTCTCCTATGTCTGGGCACTGCTGGGAGGACTCTGCACACACCACTCCTGTGTCTGGGCACTGCTGGGAGTGATAGGCACACACCCCTCCTGTGTCTGGGCACTGCTGGGAGGACTCTGCACACTCCCCTCCTGTGTCTGGGCACTGCTGGGAGGACTCTGCACACTCCCCTCCTATATCTGGGCACTGCTGGGAGGACTCTGCACACACCCCTCCTGTGTCTGGGCACTGCTGGGAGTGATAGGCACACACCCCTCCTGTGTCTGGGCACTGCTGGGAGGACTCTGCACCCACCCCTCCTGTGTCTGGGTACTGCTGGGAGGACTCTGCACCCACCCCTCCTGTGTCTGGGCACTGCTGGGAGGACTCTGCACCCACCCCTCCTGTGTCTGGGTACTGCTGGGAGGACTCTGCACCCACCCCTCCTGTGTCTGGGCACTGCTGGGAGGACTCTGCACCCACCCCTCCTGTGTCTGGGCACTGCTGGGAGTGATAGGCACACACCCCTCCTGTGTCTGGGCACTGCTGGGAGGACTCTGCACACTCCCCTCCTGTGTCTGGGCACTGCTGGGAGGACTCTGCACACTCCCCTCCTGTGTCTGGGCACTGCTGGGAGGACTCTGCATACTCCCCTCCTATGTCTGGGCACTGCTGGGAGGACTCTGCACACACCCCTCCTGTGTCTGGGCACTGCTGGGAGTGATAGGCACACACCCCTCCTGTGTCTGGGCACTGCTGGGAGTGATAGGCACACACCCCTCCTGTGTCTGGGCACTGCTGGGAGGACTCTGCACACTCCCCTCCTGTGTCTGGGCACTGCTGGGAGGACTCTGCACACTCCCCTCCTGTGTCTGGGCACTGCTGGGAGGACTCGGCACACTCCCCTCCTGTGTCTGGGCACTGCTGGGAGGACTCTGCACACTCCCCTCCTATGTCTGGGCACTGCTGGGAGGACTCTGCACACACCCGTCCTGTGTCTGGGTACTGCTGGGAGTGATAGGCACACACCCCTCCTATGTCTGGGCACTGCTGGGAGGACTCTGCACACACCCCTCCTGTGTCTGGGCACTGCTGGGAGTGATAGGCACCCAGGCCTCCTGTGTCTGGCCATGTACGCTCCATACATACACGGGTGGGGGTACGGTCCGTACATACACTGTTGGGGTGGGGGTACTCTCCATACATACACTGTTGGGGTGGGGGTACGCTCCATACATACACTGTTGGGGTGGGGGTACGCTCCATACGTACGCGGGTGTGGGTACGGTCCGTACATACACTGTTGGGGTGGGGGTACGCTCCATACATACACTGTTGGGGTGGGGGTATGCTCCACATACACTGTTGGGGTGGGGGTACGCTCCATACGTACGCGGGTGTGGGTACGGTCCGTACATACACGGGTGGGGGGTACCCTCCGAACATACACGAGTCTGGGTACGCTCCATGCATACACGGTTGGGGGTACGGTCCGTACATACACGGGTGGGGGTACGCTCCATTCATACACGGGTGGGGGTACGGTCCGTACATACACGGGTGGGGTGGGGGTACGGTCCGTACATACACTGGTGGGGTGGGGGTACGCTCCATTCATGCACGGGTGGGGGTACGGTCCATACATACACGGGTGGGGGTACGCTCCGAACATACGCGGGTCTGGGTACGCTCCATGCATACACGGGTGGGGGTACGGTCCGTACATACACTGTTGGGGTGGGGGTACACCCCATTCATACACGGGTGGGGGTACGGCCCGTACATACACGGGTGGGGTGGGGGTACGGTCCGTACATACACTGGTGGGGGTACGGTCCGTACATACACGGGTGGGGTGGGGGTACGCTCCATTCATACACGGGTGGGGGTACGGCCCGTACCCAGGCCTTTGGAACGTGGGTACGGGCCGTACTGCCATTATTGGGGTGACGTAGGGGTGGGCGTGGTACGACTCGTACCCACGCTTTTAAGGCGTGGGTACGGTACGTACCGGACTTGTTGTGTTGCCGGTTCGCGTGTACATCCACTTCCGTTGCTGGACACGCCCCCACCCCCTTGAAGTGACCAGGCCCTGAAGGTCAGGTATGTCCAGGGCATGTATGATTTGTGACTTGGGTGGGGGTTTTGTGTCCTGCCCCTGCCCCCCCCTTTGCCCCTGGGTGTTTTTCTGACCTTCTGCGGCGTCTGCGTCGGTGCCTGTAGAGCAGGTGGACTGCTATGAGGGCTGGGATGACACGTAGGTTCGGGTCCATGGCTGTCCGTCGCGTACAGGTGCTCCTTGTGCGGGTCGTCCTGATTTCCCGGCAGTTTTTGGCAGGCGGAGAATTTTATCCGTGCGGGGTGACGTCGGTGAAGATCGTACTTCCTAGTTCGTGAAACGCAGCCTGAAGGCGTCCCGACGTCACGTCGGCGCTTTCCCGGATCACATTTGTATGTATATTTTCGTCGGTCGGTGTTTTGTACGATTCGTATGGAAATGGTGTTTCCGTGCGAATCGTACTTGCATGTTTGTAATGTATTTTTCCCGGGTACGAGTCGGACGGAGAAAACGCTCCGACCGACGGTTCGTACCCGGTTTTTCCCGGATCGGACTTGGCACCTCAGTGTGCATCATGCATTTTCATCTTTTGGTCGCACTAATAAAATGGACATTATTATTTTCGTGTAATATACGTACAATTAGAAGTCTCAGCCATCACATGCCACGCAGTGCCAATCAACCCTTTGCCTTCGAATCATGTATGGTCCTTTTTGCTTTCATAATGTAATGTTAGGTTAGTAATGTCTTAGTGCATTTAGGCATCCTATATGCAAAAGTGGTTATTTTTATTCTATGTCCTACATAAATAATAATATTTATTGTAAAATGATATATGCTTCATTGACACATTTGCTAACAATACTCGCCTTCTGTTAAAAATGGTATATGGAATTCACAAACTTGTATGACATAAGGGAGTAGATTATGTGACATTTTCATTCATTGTCACTGTTAATTATGTTTTTATTTACATGAAATAGTGGACATATGCACTCATAAGGGTTTTTTTTCTCGTCTTTTCATTGTGCCAGCCAAGGACAAACCATGGAACAGCAGGACCAGGGGCAAATATGGCAGAATGCTTCAGTCATTAAGGAGGTGGGACCATCCGCGCGCAGTAAGTGTGCACCAGCCCAGAGAGTCACTCACTCACATTCTAAGAGACTCTGGGAGGAAGCTGTGGATGCCACAGCGGGGTGCTCAATCTGATGACATGAGCAGGGAGCTACAATGTAGTGCAGAGATAGAGGGGCTCAGGTTTGGTTATATGATCCTATGTCGAGATTTCTGAGAAAAGGCTGACCATATATGAGTTCAGAGTGCATGGTAGCGATGATATGTTCATCCAGAGGGTAAGATGAATACGGTATCTGAGTCCACCTTCAGAAAAAACTATTGATATCAGTGTCTTCAAAAACACCCCTTCACCCGCTTCCACTCTTCCTGCAACTTCTTTTTCTGGCCCCCCCCATGGTGAGTACTTCCTTCCCTATTGCATTGACAGTTTTTTAAGTCCCGCCACATGACCAACTTTTCCACCCCTCTAGGGTGTATAGAGGTAGACCATGTGGTTCCGTGTAGTGATGAACTACAAAGATAACAAGGTCTGTCTACTGCTCACTGAAGTTTCACTTCCTATTGAGTCGTATAGGTGGCATCAAAGAGGCTCTAGCAGGTATCTGACAGTAAGCAAAATAACTCAGTCCCAAGGGAAAAGGGTGTCACCTGTATTTAAGTGTTTGATGATTAATGTTTGTTAGGTGTGTGAATTTGGTAAGATGAATGCTGTTTCCCTATATTTTTCATTTGGAGTCTTCCAAAGCAGAGACAAAGCTCCCTCCCTCACTGTGGAGTTCTCCACCTACAGGTGTAATGAAGAAGTTACTAACCTTCTTTCTGGTAGATACTCTATCTAACCTCAGATTCCTTACCTTTTAAATTCCCCAGTGGTCAGACTGGATACGGAAAGTTTTAAAGCAGTACTTCTGAGCGCTGGTAGGAGGAGTAATGCGGCTCTGTGCCGATATCGTTCCGCTACATAAGTGATATATGGAAATTCATATAGGCACCACTCGTGTGAGCTGATGTCAGTTGCTTTCTAGGCTGTGCATGCCCTAGGATACAGAGTTCAACAGCAAATTGGGTTTGACCGGTGGGCAGATCTCTATACTTAGGACACTTTTAGCTGGAAAAGAGCCCATTTCACAGAAGGGGGAGATGGAAGAGTCAATGTGCAATCTGCTGTTGAATAGGGCATCTGCCAGAAAGAACTTTAGTGAAGGTAAGTTTGTTCTGATAGGTACTTCAAACCACAGCTTCTTTACCTATTGAATAGATACAAAATCTATTTCTCCCTGGTGGTTGGTCTGTGAACCGGCTCAAACCAAAAAGTCCTTGTTAGAAATGGGATTTCTGGTTGGCTGAGGCTTGCGCCAAAGCCAGGCAGAAACCACCACTCTAGTCAGGGCAAGGAAGTTACACGGCAAAGATAACCCCTGCTCACCCCCTTGGTAGCTTGGCACGAGCAGACAGGCTTATCCCTGAGGCGATGTGTAAAGCGTTTGCGCGCGCACCCAGCAACAACACCCAAGGCCCACCACAAAGGAAACTCCACACGAGGTATTCTATAAAAATAGCCTTTGTATTATACACAACACATTAGATAAAAACACACACTCTACAATGTGCCAACAGGCACGGGCAGAATTTACAAGGGATTATATATACAGGGGACAGGGCCACATGGACCACTGTCAGGAATTAGCACTCTTAGAACATAACACAAATTACCAAGTGTACATGTAGAACATAACCAGTATCTACTGGCGCAATAATGACCTCAGTGTCATGACACTAGCATCAGGTATAAATCCTATCCTGTATCTATCACAGGGGCATAAATCACATTATGCAATTCTCATTGGTCTAACTCATTAGACCTAACCACCTAGCTATAACTATACTAGGGGCGCACATCGCACAGGGAAGTACATTCTCCCTACCATCAACCTAAGCAGGTAAAACAACCTTCTAGGCAGAAATAACCACATTTAGAGGTATCAGACACAGGGTGCGCAAAACATGCTATACACAATACATTTCCTAGCACCCAAAAGCACATTAGCATGAATCGCAATAACACCTCAATCACATTAGAGTCCAGGACGCACCAGAACCTAAACGTAGCAGCTGCCCACTACTTGCTGGGCAGCCGGGGACAAAGCAGGGCCTAAACGCTGCAGCTGGCACTAAGTGCTGCGCAGCTGTGGTAGGCAAATAAGGCATGGGCTCTCACTAGCCCTTGGAACAATATCCACAACGTTGGAGCCACCTAGGCTCGTCACACACCATGTCCCCAAGTTGGAGCCTCTCTGGGCTCTAGAATAATCATGCCCGCCTCTCTGGGCTTTAAAAACAATTATGGCCCCATCGTTGCAGCTGCCCACTGAGTAGCGGGGCAGCTGTGAGTATCGCGGCCAAAAGGGAACTTGAAATTACTCTGCCCCCATGTTCGAGCCTCACTGGGCTCTAAAAACAATTATACCCCTGTTGGAGCGCACCAGTGCTCTAAAGCACACCTGCCCAGCGTTGGAGCCTCGGGGCTCAGAGAAAACAATGCCCCCGACGTTGGAGCCATGCTAGGCTCTAAACAAGTATGTCCCCCACGTTGGAGCCTCGCAGGCTCGGGAACCACCTGTGCCCCGCATTGGAGCGCCCTGGCGCTTTGCACAACATGCCCCCGTGTTGGAGCGGCCCGCAACGGCGGGTCCGCTCATGCCCAAGAATGGACACTGGCACCGAGGGTGACGGAGGAGCCCCGTTCACCGGGCTCCTCCTGGTAGCAAAACACTCTGTCCCCATCCCGCGTGCAGCCAGTATGAGGCGACCGGGGGCAGCCCCACTCACCGGCTTCTTCTGAGGCCCCGACCGGATCTCCCCCGCCCCCTTGAGCCCTCACTCACCGGCTCTGGGGGCGGTTTCCTTTCCTCCGGTCTCGGCTTCCTTCGCTTCGCCCGGGCCCCCTCCTGGGACCCGGGGCTTCAGGAACATGCGCGGGGCTCTCTCCACTCATGGGAGCCCTGCCATGCTTCACCGTTTTCCGGGCCGTCCTTTCTTCGGCGGGCGGGGCTTCCGGACTCCAGGGAGGCCCCGCCCATGTCCCAGGCAATCTCTGCCTGACTTCCTGCCTAAGCGGCCGCGGCGGTGATTGCACGATGTCGGCACATACGGGGTGGGCACCCGCAAATTTAAAGACATAAGTGGGGTGGGCACCCGCACCAAAGGCACAATATAAGCGGGGTGGGCTCCCGCTAGGCATAATCAGAATGCGGGGTGGGCACCCGCTCTCGGCAGCATCACGGGGGGAATCCCTACGATGGGGATTCCCTCCAAACAGACGGCAGCGCCTCGCTTCGGAGCTCCAGCGCTCCTATGGGGCAAAATAAAGCGATGTAGCGCTCCCAGGGCGCTAGCAGGCTGCACCAAGCCTGAGCAGAGACAAAGGACCAGCAAAAAGGTCCAAAAGGTCCTGAAGGCGTCCAGGGGGGCAAAGCAGGGCCCAGGGGCCAGCACACAGGGCCCTCCAGCAGGGAGGTAGCCCCCATGGCGGTCCCTCCTGGGCCCCACCAGCAGCAAGCCCCCCCTGTCAGGATCCAAAGCAGAACAAGAACATTTTGTAAGGGGACACAGCCCCTTTTTATACACCAAATCCCTTTGTTCTGGGTTCAGGGTGAGGGGGAAAACCAGTCGCAGCTGGTTGGGGAGCACCCTTAATGTGCTCAGCCCCTCACTCTATTCACTGGCAGGGCTAGGGTCGTCAGTCGCACCACAGGGGGCGGAGCCAGCAGTGTGTGGGGAAAACCCTGCCCTATTCAGGTCCAAGGTGCACTCCTCCCCAGCCATCAGCATTCTAATCTCACACTCACCACTGGGGCAGACCCAACCAGACTCCTGGAGCCAGGCTCACCAGCCAGCTCCAGCCAATCACACGCCAGACGCACTGCACACAGAAGTGCCCACTTCTAGAAGTGGCACTTCCACACTAGGTACATGCACGCCGCACACATCATCGCGCAGCATTCACTCCCACGAGTCCGCACATACCAAACTCGGGCCTGCACACCCCACGCATCAGGAACTACTAGGGACACATACATTCCCCATGCATTCCTATGGGAGGGCAGGCCTATCTCACCACATGCACTCAGAGTGTGCACGCACTTTACCCTGGGACACAGGGAAAGTGCACAGGAACCAAACAAATCACCACACCAAGTCACCAATAAAAAGCAAAAAGTTCAGGGGTGAACCTGCCAGAAGGGCCAAGTCCAACACAACCCCCTTCCAGCCAAAACGCAGGGCAGACCAATCACTACCGTGATGGACTTCCCTGCTTGGGGCGATAGAACACGGACGCAGGCCCGCACTGCAGGGACACTCTCCGGTTCTACGCCATTCTCAATCAACATGGTTCCATCTGCAAAAAAAAACAACCGCAAAGAACTCAGGCCCAACTAGGCTACCCCACTGGTACTACCTAGTTGTCCACGGCCAGGACCAGGCCCTAGGCCACCCAGATACCACTGGTCCTTGCCAAACCCAGAGTGGGGGGTAGTAACCCCTGGCATACAAGCCATTCTCCACTCTCCCTCTCAGTGTGGTTCCCAACTACCACTGATCCTTCAACCTAGGGTCCGCACCCTCAGGCTGACCAGAGGTCACGGGCAAGAATGCCCCACCCTACCTCTACTTCTGGGGTTCCGCACCCTCCCAGGGAAGCACCCACCAGAACACAACTCTCCCACCAGTTCAGGACCTCTCTCCACCAACTGGTCTACCACCTGGGATCCAAGGGGTCAGAGGCGAGGACTCCCTCCCTCTGCACCCCCTTCCACTGTAGAGCAGGGTCTCTTCACTTAAGATGAGCCCCACCTGCCCTCAGGACTACAGCCGCCCTTACGTCCAGATCCGGAAACACCGACTACTGGCTCCCCAACCGAGGGACGTACCCTTTGGTCAGATGCCTGGCGAACCAGGACTTAACGAGGGTGACACATAACTAATGGGTCGTGTGACAGTCTGCCTGGCGCTGATCTCACTACCTCCTGTCCATCTGACAGTGCGTGCAGACCCCCCAGGACAGAAGTGGCGACACCACGGTCACTCAGTGGCGACACAGCCCTCCCGGCTGCTCCCTGACCTACTGGTTCCCACTGGGGAATCCCTCCCCCTCTCACCCCTCCCTCTGGACTTCCGCACCCTCCCAACTGGAGCGGTACCGCCAGACACCAGGACTACTGGAGGTCTGATTACAGACGCTCCACGTCCTCTAGACACTGGGAGATCCTCCTCAAGTGACCTATTGGTACAGCCTAGGCCCCCGACCTGATGTTCCCTAAAGAAACCATCCAGGCCCTGACACTGGGTTTCGGGCACCTGGAGACACGCAGTCCCACCCACTCCTTCTCCGCAGAGACAGGCCGTGAGCCCCTACACCGAGACCTAGCTGGGCTACTCTGAACCTCTTCCACCACGCTGGGCTGGAAGACACCTCAGCCACTACTTTTAGAATCACTCCCCAATGCAAGCTCCCTATCCCAGAGAACTCACACCCAATCAACCAGCAAGCTCCTTATTTCAGAGAACTCACACCAAAGAATTCAGCAAGCTCCTTATTTCAGAGAACTCACACCATTCATCCACACACACACCCCCCAGACTAGTAAGACAGTTTCTACCGCCCCTGATTTTCTCAACCTGACCACCACGTGACACAGGTACTATTACTCTGGGAACTGGGAATGGGACATTCACATTCATCCAGCGCATTACACATTCATCCCCAAACCCCTCCCAAGACTGGTAAGACAGTTTCTACCGCCCCTGATTTCTCAACCTGACCACCACGTGACACAGGTACCACTACCCCTGGAACTGGGAATGGGAATACATGCACTGGACACACATCTGCTGCCACCACTGGATCCCACCCTCTGGTGAATCCAGAAAACACAATGCACTAAGGGGGATGATCTACCCTCCCGAGCTAGGGACACCTAACTCACAGTGCACAAGAACACATTTCCAAAGAAATGACATTTAAAAACAATAATCCCTATACCATGTGATTTATCTAAATGCAGAGTTTTGTAGTGCGGCCAGTTGCTGCTGCGGTACAGCGCAAACGCAAGTCCAAATCCCACCGCTGATCACCAATGTTAGAAATGGGATTTCTGGTTGGTTGAGGCTTGCGCCAAAGCCAGGCAGAAACCACCACTCTAGTCAGGGCAAGGAAGTTACACGCCAAAGATAACCCCTGCTCACCCCCTTGGTAGCTTGGCACGAGCAGACAGGCTTATCCCTGAGGCGATGTGTAAAGCGTTTGCGCGCGCACCCAGCAACAACACCCAAGGCCCACCACAAAGGAAACTCCACACGAGGTATTCTATAAAAATAGCCTTTGTATTATACACAACACATTAGATAAAAACACACACTCTACAATGTGCCAACAGGCACGGGCAGAATTTACAAGGGATTATATATACAGGGAACAGGGCCACATGGACCACTGTCAGGAATTAGCACTCTTAGAACATAACACAAATTACCAAGTGTACATGTAGAACATAACCAGTATCTACTGGCGCAATAATGACCTCAGTGTCATCACACTAGCATCAGGTATAAAACCTATCCTGTATCTATCACAGGGGCATAAATCACATTATGCAATTCTCATTGGTCTAACTCATTAGACCTAACCACCTAGCTATAACTATACTAGGGGCGCACATCGCACAGGGAAGTACATTCTCCCTACCATCAACCTAAGCAGGTAAAACAACCTTCTAGGCAGAAATAACCACATTTAGAGGTATCAGACACAGGGTGCGCAAAACATGCTATACACAATACATTTCCTAGCACCCAAAAGCACATTAGCATGAATCGCAATAACACCTCAATCACATTAGAGTCCAGGACGCACCGGAACCTAAACGTAGCAGCTGCCCACTACTTGCTGGGCAGCCGGGGACAAAGCAGGGCCTAAACGCTGCAGCTGGCACTAAGTGCTGCGCAGCTGTGGTAGGCAAATAAGGCATGGGCTCTCACTAGCCCTTGGAACAATATCCACAACGTTGGAGCCACCTAGGCTCGTCACACACCATGTCCCCAAGTTGGAGCCTCTCTGGGCTCTAGAATAATCATGCCCGCCTCTCTGGGCTTTAAAAACAATTATGGCCCCATCGTTGCAGCTGCCCACTGAGTAGCGGGGCAGCTGTGAGTATCGCGGCCAAAAGGGAACTTGAAATTACTCTGCCCCCATGTTCGAGCCTCACTGGGCTCTAAAAACAATTATACCCCCGTTGGAGCGCACCAGTGCTCTAAAGCACACCTGCCCAGCGTTGGAGCCTCGGGGCTCAGAGAAAACAATGCCCCCGACGTTGGAGCCATGCTAGGCTCTAAACAAGTATGTCCCCCACGTTGGAGCCTCGCAGGCTCGGGAACCACCTGTGCCCCGCATTGGAGCGCCCTGGCGCTTTGCACAACATGCCCCCGTGTTGGAGCGGCCCGCAACGGCGGGTCCGCTCATGCCCAAGAATGGACACTGGCACCGAGGGTGACGGAGGAGCCCCGTTCACCGGGCTCCTCCTGGTAGCAAAACACTCTGCCCCCATCCCGCGTGCAGCCAGTATGAGGCGACCGGGGGCAGCCCCACTCACCGGCTTCTTCTGAGGCCCCGACCGGATCTCCCCCGCCCCCTTGAGCCCTCACTCACCGGCTCTGGGGGCGGTTTCCTTTCCTCCGGTCTCGGCTTCCTTCGCTTCGCCCGGGCCCCCTCCTGGGACCCGGGGCTTCAGGAACATGCGCGGGGCTCTCTCCACTCATGGGAGCCCTGCCATGCTTCACCGTTTTCCGGGCCGTCCTTTCTTCGGCGGGCGGGGCTTCCGGACTCCAGGGAGGCCCCGCCCATGTCCCAGGCAATCTCTGCCTGACTTCCTGCCTAAGCGGCCGCGGCGGTGATTGCACGATGTCGGCACATACGGGGTGGGCACCCGCAAATTTAAAGACATAAGCGGGGTGGGCACCCGCACCAAAGGCACAATATAAGCGGGGTGGGCTCCTGCTAGGCATAATCAGAATGCGGGGTGGGCACCCGCTCTCGGCAGCATCACGGGGGGAATCCCTACGATGGGGATTCCCTCCAAACAGACGGCAGCGCCTCGCTTCGGAGCTCCAGCGCTCCTATGGGGCAAAATAAAGCGATGTAGCGCTCCCAGGGCGCTAGCAGGCTGCACCAAGCCTGAGCAGAGACAAAGGACCAGCAAAAAGGTCCAAAAGGTCCTGAAGGCGTCCAGGGGGGCAAAGCAGGGCCCAGGGGCCAGCACACAGGGCCCTCCAGCAGGGAGGTAGCCCCCATGGCGGTCCCTCCTGGGCCCCACCAGCAGCAAGCCCCCCCTGTCAGGATCCAAAGCAGAACAAGAACATTTTGTAAGGGGACACAGCCCCTTTTTATACACCAAATCCCTTTGTTCTGGGTTCAGGGTGAGGGGGAAAACCAGTCGCAGCTGGTTGGGGAGCACCCTTAATGTGCTCAGCCCCTCACTCTATTCACTGGCAGGGCTAGGGTCGTCAGTCGCACCACAGGGGGCGGAGCCAGCAGTGTGTGGGGAAAACCCTGCCCTATTCAGGTCCAAGGTGCACTCCTCCCCAGCCATCAGCATGCTAATCTCACACTCACCACTGGGGCAGACCCAACCAGACTCCTGGAGCCAGGCTCACCAGCCAGCTCCAGCCAATCACACGCCAGAAGCACTGCACACAGAAGTGCCCACTTCTAGAAGTGGCACTTCCACACTAGGTACATGCACGCCGCACACATCATCGCGCAGCATTCACTCCCACGAGTCCGCACATAGCAAACTCGGGCCTGCACACCCCACGCATCAGGAACTACTAGGGACACATACATTCCCCATGCATTCCTATGGGAGGGCAGGCCTATCTCACCACATGCACTCAGAGTGTGCACGCACTTTACCCTGGGACACAGGGAAAGTGCGCAGGAACCAAACAAATCACCACACCAAGTCACCAATAAAAAGCAAAAAGTTCAGGGGTGAACCTGCCAGAAGGGCCAAGTCCAACAGTCCTGCAGGGCTGAATGGGCAAAATGCCCGTCACTGTGAACATTGCAGTGATAGAAGCCTTGGATCTGATGGAATGAGCCTGCAAACCTTCTGGACTTTGCTTCTTGGCCAATGCATAGCAGGTCTGCATTGAGCCAATAATTGTCCAGCAACCACCACTGCTGTCTTTTTCACTCTCCTCCAAAATCTGGGCATGATGAGGGAGATCCACCTGATGCTGTGCCTACTGGGACTTAGGATCCCACTGCAGAGCCCGAATATGCACCTGATGTGTTTGACTGACAGGTTAAGAAACAAAATCTTACCACCACTGAAACTGGCCAATTCTGCTCAGCTGTACAAACTGTAACTCGCCTCAGTGTAATCATGATGACTTCACACCAGATGTCAAAGATGAAATCACAAATGACATAATCAAAACCATCACTTACAACATGACATCACTGCACCATTGCCATCATGATAGAAAATGAGAGCATAAATGAAAACAGAAATAAATAAAAAGTACCTGGAGCTTCAACAGCTCCAAATTGATGAGGCTGGAAAGATTTGGAAGCCATCTCAAAGGTGACTATATGAGCACGGGAATAAGGCCCGCAAACTGTTTCATTAGTTACATTGATTGAGCCAACACGTGGACATGAACCGACCACTGACCTCCATAGAGGACGAAATGGCGATGCCTTCTCTACCTCGAACGCAATAGCTAATGCCTTTGTGGCATGCCACAAGGAGTTATATCGCAACCCTTTTCTTAGGAGTCCAACCCGACACCTCAGCGAAGGTCAGCAGCAGGCGCTAGAAGCATCGCTCACTGGCGAGATTGCCAACACCATTGCCTATTTCCTGGAGGTAGAACCCTGGGCCCTAATGGGCTCTTGGTGGAATTCTTCTGATGCCAGGCAGATATCCCAACTCAACCCCTACTGGATCTCTATATGGAGGCCAGGGAAAAGAGCTGGCTCCCTTCTGAGCTGGAAAAGTGTCATACACAGTAGTCATCCCTAAACCAGATCTCCCCCCCAGGGAGATGCAGATTGTACTGACCTATATCATTGATAAACTCTGAAGCCAAGATACTAGCTAAGATCCTTGTGACGCGTCTAGGTACGGTCATCACAGACCTTGTTCATAAAGACCAGAGTGATTTTATGCACCATAGGACAACGCAGCACATTATTTGATGACTACACAATGCCCTGGCACTGGGTGATCACCTGAAATGGTCGGGTGGGAGGTGTTATTTCTGCACTACTGGTGCTGCAGTGGGGGATGCAACAGGGATGTCCTCGATCACTACTGCTGTTCGCCCTTACGATAGAGCACTTGGCCTATATTATATGGTCCGATCCCAAGACTGGGATTTTGCTGGTCGGAGACCTGCAAATAGGGGGTCTCCCTATACGCAGATGACCTAATATACACCTCGGCTACCTGCATATTACCGGGCCCAAGATAATGCAGCTCCTTGATAATTTCAGGATTCACTCAGGGCTTCGGATAAACTGTGCCAAAACCAAACTGCTCCCAGTGGGACTAAAGGGCTAGACGTAACACTAGGCATGGGACACAGGGCACACACGGGCGATGGCGGGAATTTGCTACCAGTGAGAGAATGTGCAGATGACCGAGCTGCAGTCTGGGGCAGTTACTCTCACCCCCCCTGCTCATGGGGTCAAAGGCTAACCTACAACAATGGTTATCATTACAGCTATCTGTCATGGGGAGAGTGGCTTCCCTGAAGATGGTCACTGTCCGAGACTAATATACATTAAGCAAATGATCCATATTCTATACCAAAGTCAACACTGGCGAAATTTACCACGGCTCTTGTGGAGATCATCCGCGTGGGGGAAGGTGGGGTCACAGTGGATGACCTTTGTTAAATGCTATAAGTCCACATTCAACCAGTTTTGGCGATTATAGACTTGTTGGCCATTTTGTGACTTTCATCTTCTGGTTCTTAATGACTAGATATATGAGCCGGCAGATGACCTGACTTACAAACTGGAAAGATGGGTTATTGGTGATCACCCTTTGCTCCACTATGTCTAGTGGGGCAAACTGCTGCCAGGGCCCCACTGTTGATCTGGGTAGTGTTGAAAATGTGGATGACAATTCTGCAGGATCATAGGTGGGATGGCAGACTCACACGTGAAACCCCTCTTTGGTGGGGGTCCCACATGCCAGACGTCTCACAGCTAAAGTGATATCAGGGATGTGACGTGCTGGGAATCAACAGTCTGGGACATGTACTAAATGGTGTGGATCTAAATTCCTTTAATCAGCTGCAGGAGTACTTTGAATTGGAAAAATCCCAATTTTACATTTCCACCGTGCACTCATCCCATATCTGCAGAAGCACGATTACTTCCCGGAACATTATGCATTAGAGGCAAAACTAAAGATGAAGTCCCACCCGGCTAAGGACTGTCGCCCCCTTATTTATAGATCCTTAGTGATTAACACCTTGAACTCCTTCCACATACTAAAGGAGAAATGAGAGGAAGATCTAGGGGAGTTTGAGGGAGGTGCAATTATGAGCCCCAGAGAATCGGCATTCACAGTGAGGTTTCGCCTTATTCAATTTAAGTAACAGCATCATATATATTTGATCCCACAGCACATTTGGCTCATGCACAGATCAGGTACACTGGCTTTCCTCCTGTGCAGGGAGGGGGTGGGTGACTTCCTCCATACTGTCTGGAGTTACCCGGTTCTCCGCCCATACTGGAAGTGGAACTTGATAAAGGTGGGACTGGGGGCTAGCCTTGTCCATACAATTACCCTTACACCTAAAATGGCACTTCTTCATATCCTAGATGGTGAGGGATTCCATCACGCTAAATGAACACTGATCTGGTTGGGCGTGTTAGTAAGGAAACAAGACATTGTGTTCCACTGGAGACGGACGATGGCTTTGGCCATAGGGTCCTGGAGGGTAGGGATGGACTTGTGTTGCAGAAGAGAAAAACAATATATAAAGCCCGGGGATGACCCTGAAAACTTGCTAGAGTTTAAGGTGGTGGTGGGACTGGCAGAGATATTGAGAGTGTATGGGGTAGAAGACAATGAGTATGTATCCAGTGAAACATGTCATTGGGGGAAACAGAAGCAACCAGGGGTGAACAAACGTTTGATCATTATTCTTGGCTCAAACATTACGTTACGTTAGACAACTGCAGGCCTGGTCTTAAAGGGATATGCTGTATGCGAACTCATCGAGGCTTCCAAGCTTGGAATAACATTGTGCTGCACAAGAACTCTCTGAATTCTTTCTGGCCTGACCTAAAGTGTCAGCAATACTCAAATGGTTCTTGTGCGACCAGCAATTAGAAAAAAAAGAAGAAATATTTTTTATTAATTGCACATGAGATGGTCTTAGAGATGTTGTTAAGGGCATTAGGGTGTTTTAGATTGAGTGGTGCACTTGGTAGTCACTAAGCCTGGGCAAAGCACTACCCTACGCTCATGTAGTTTGCGAAGTTTGCGCTACTTCGCACTACACGAATTGCACAGTGCAAACACGCGTAGCGGTAATTTTTTGCTTGCTCGCAGTCCTCAACGTCAAGTTGGTGACCGTGAGCGAGCAAAATGACATCCCGGCGAGACTTTTTCCTCGTTCGCGCTCAGCAACATCAAGTTGCCGATCACGAGCTTGGAAAATAAACCTCCCGGCGAGATTCTCAACGCGGGGAGGTCAGGTTTCTCATTGCGAGTGGTCGCGTATGCTCGCGACCGCTCGCGATGAGAAACTACCAGTCCACGTTGAGAAAGCTGCTGCTCGAGTAGAAATCTACTCGAGCGTCAGAAAACGACCGCTTGCACTGAGAAAGATGCTGTTTGAGATGCTTGCACAGTGCGGACAAGCATCCGGCACTGTGCAAGCATCGCAAACAGCATTTTGCACAGTGCACTCCGCAGTTCGCGTAGCTCGCGTAGTGCGAAGTGCACTTCGCGTAACTACGCGTAGCGCTACTTCGCAAACTACGCCCAGGGTTACGGTGAAATGCAGTCTTATGGTATCTTTGTCAGAATGGCAAAGTATTGAAAAATGTCAGGACGGAGAAAGAAAATGGATGAGTAGAAGTTAAAGCTGCTCAGCTCTCAAGAATGGAGAGGATGCAATTCAAACATTGATTCAAGAAGGCAGGATTACAGATCACTGTGCAAAACGTACCTTTAAGCAAAGACTTCGAAATCAAGGGCAACATGTAAGAGGTTAGTGGCCGTGATCTTGGAATGAAGACCGAAACTTATTCAGTTCAAAGTATTTCATGGATGGCACCCAAGAAATGCTTTAAATCCACGAGAATTGTTGGAGATATGAGGAAGATAACTATGTCATTGTGCATATACTTTGATTTAGGAACCACATTGGGCAATAACAGTATAAAATACTCGAAATGAAAGACGGTCACACCAAGAACAGCAATAGTGGTAAATGCTACGTGACACCTTGGGTATATGACTACAAGGCAAGTATGAGAAATGCATGAACTTTAGCCAATTAAGGAGTGCTGAGACAGTGGAAATTAAATAATGACCCAACATGTGGAAGATGTTAGAGGACGTGGTGGTCCATACTGTATCAAATCAAAACATGGATCTTTTTTTGGGATGCTCTGATGGGATGCCGGTCAGACAGCTGCAAAGCAGGGTAAAAAGGAGAGTTGGATTAAAAGGAACCAATGTCCACTACAAGAGGCCATTAAGATGGTCTATAGATACCGGAAAAGACAATCCGTAAATGTGCTGAGGGCAAAACATAAGGGGGATCAGCTGTGCAGAGCCTCCATTCAAGACCTGTGGGATATCGGCTCTTAACTGCGTGACTGTGTGAATGAAGACAATATCATTTGACTCACAGTGGAACCGTGTGAGTTGGAAGTTCTGTTGTGCAACAATAGCAAGAATATTAACTAGGAGCAACTTTATTATGATAAGTAATTTGGAGATATTAGGTGATGGAATAAGGACGTTCTTCTGAGGTGACATTGCGTTTCTGAATGGAGACATTGTGAGAAGAAGACACATTACACTATAAAAACCCTTGAGAAGATGAGTAAATGGGATACATTTACAGTTTCAGATGATAAATTGGAACGTGCATTAAAGGCCTTTTGTACAATGGAAGAAAAACAGTGGGGAGACACATAGTGTTACTTTCTAGCATCATGACAGACTAATTTTTAGCAAGCAAGAGAAAACATTACTGTTATTTGGTCTGCCGGTGCCTAATAACGCACATTGGTTAAAGAGAGGGGCAGCTAGGGATATGGGCAGATAGGGGAATGATCTAGGGCAAAATTTGGGCAACATAACGGAGATGGAAAGATGGCAGTCTGAAAGATGTAGTGAATAAGTAATACTGCCAATTGGGTGCTAAGGGAGGTATAGTCAAAGGAGGCGGAGTTGGACACCTAGCCTGCGATTCCTCTCCCTCCAGTATTTTCAGTTGTTCTGTCCCCCGGGGGCGGAGGGGACCCTAGAAGGCACATTGAGCAGTTTGCCTCTAATCTCTCAACCAAGGGGGTAGAAATCCTGCTAAATGCCAGGGATATATTAACAACAGAAACAAAAAACAAATGGAGGGCAGCCCGCTATAGGCCATATACCCACCCAAAATGGGGCAATACTCTTTCTGCCACACCGGGAAGCAAATATGGTGCTTGTTAACACAGAGGGGCAAAAAGCCCATTAGACACCAAGATAACCATAATAAAGCACAAGATGGAGGCAGCCCTCCATGGTATAGGAATGTGCCTCCAACCTAAAGGTGGCAATACAGTCTTTGTACCCCAAGGATACAGATTGGCAGTTTCTCTAATCTGTACCCTGGGAGGCAGTAGGCCCAAGAGACACCAAAGAAGTTCTAAAAAAACAGAGCATTGAGTGAGGTCCAACATGGCATAGGGCCATGTGCTGTCCCCAAAAGTGGATATTGCAGTCTCTGTTCTTCCTGCAAGCCAGATTTAGGAGTTTGCCCCAAATCTGCTCCCAAACAGGGGAGAATATCCACTAGATTCCTGGGATTTAGTTACCAAAAAAAGGTGGGGAAGGTGCAGCCTGGCATAGGGTATGGCCCCCACTTCAAAGGAGCCAATACCATTTTCCTACCCCCCACAGGGGAGGCAAATTGAGGTGGATTGTCCCAAATCTGCACCCCAAGGGGGAAATACCTACTGAACACTAGAGAAATTATAAAAAACTAAGGTATGGGAGCAGACGTCTCTGGTATAGGGTCATAGCCCCACCCCAAAAAGTGCACACCAGTCTTTCTGCCCCCCCCCAACATATGAGGGGAGGGTAAATAACCCCACTAGATGGATTTTACATTTGGCCAAAACAGCGTGTGGGAGTATCACTCACTGTCATTTAGCCATATCCCCACCTCAAACAGGGCAGCCCAGTCTTTTTGCCCCCAGGTGGACAGATGGGGCATTTAGCCCCAATCTGCCACCGTTTATGGACTGACAGCCCTCTACACACCAAGGATATTCCTAATAAACAATTCAATGGTATTGCCCATCATGGCATAGGGTATGACCCCCAACCCAAAAGGGGGCAATACAGTCTTTCTGCCCCAAAGTGGGCAGATTGGGGTGGTTTGCCCCTAATCTGCACCCAGGGGTGGTAGAAAGCCTACTAGACATCAGGAATTCATTTCCAAAACAGCTTAAGGTAAGATAGGAAGCCCACTGGTCACCATGAAAACAAGCAAAGGGATGGGGCGGTCCTCCCTGGAATAGGAACACACCCCACCCCAAAAGGAAAAGGGTAAACAAGTCTTTCTTCCCCCCCAACTCATGGGATTGCAGACCAGGGCATAGTCCCTGGTTTGATCCATGCTTGTGGGGTTTGGTAAGTTTCCAAGGGCTGCGGCCGAGTCATTGCCAAATCAGGTAATTTGTTCGACAGGAAATGTTGATGTCTCCACATGGCATTTCAGGGCCTAATGTGTTGCTGGTACTGTCCTGTCTACAAAAATAGGATACCCTTTATACCACTATAAGTGTGGAAATGCTGGAAGGCAGGAATTTTGAGGATACCCACAGATTCCTGAACTTTTCTTCACAGAAATGTGAGCAAAAGGTGTGTTTCTCTCCAACGTTTGATGTGTGCAAGGTCTTCTGTGTAAGAAAACATTGTAAGACCCATGTAAGGCATACCACCCTGGAATCCCCTGTGTGTCTAATTTTCAGAAATGTCTGGGATTGGTAGGTTGCCCTGGTTGGTGGCTGAGCTAGGACCCACATTCGGGAGCTACACACCAGTGGCATAACAAAACTGGAGGGGGCCTCCCTGCAAAGTATATGTAGGGGCCCCCCACACTCTGTACCCAGTCAGGAACTTGTCAGTCAGGAAACTTAGGCCCCCCGCATCGCGGTGGCTAATGTTACGCCACTGCTACACACATTGTAAAAACACGCTGATTCTGCTGGGTTATTTATCCGGGTCGCATTATTCTTTTTTTTTTTACATAGTTTTATATAGCGCAAACTTGACCTGAATCGGGTATCAGAGCGCTTTACATAGCACCAGTTGCATTACATGAGGACACATTCATTTTTTTTGTTAGGCACGGGGAGAATAAATGATTTGCCCAGAATCACAGGATGTTCAGCGTCATTGCCAAGACTCGAACCCAGTTCCCCAGATTCGAGGTCAACCGCCCTAGCCGTTAGGCCAATTCCTCTCCCTCTGTTTAGACTTGACCTGAAATGTAAACTTTGTGTCACAGATGCTAGTCCCGGCCACACTAGTGGGGTACCATGGGTATTGAGAGATGTGTGGGAACACAGAATAGTGGAGCACTTGGTAACACTAATTGGATTTCTCTGCTTTTGTGGCGTCCAAATGTACACCAGTGCGCAAAAAGAAGACATTTTGAAAAATGCCTTCTGAATCACACAATACACAATAGTATAGGTAACCATAAATTCAGAGATGCACAAAAACCCACTGTTCTGAAACTCAGTTTTCTGAAAGGTATGTTGGTCTGCAGGATCCATCAGATAGCTCCACTTTGTGAAGAAAGGCTGACTTCAATGGTAGTCTGAGTATTTAGTTCAGGAAGGTACAGGTGGGGTGGTCTTGAAAAGCCAGTCCAGAAGGGCTGTGAACTGAGTGAGCTGGCAGGCACTGAAGGACCAGTACATCTGGAGGGGACAATAAGAAAATGTAGGTCTTGAATGCCACGGTAAGACCATGAGGTCTGGGAAGGAAATGAGGCCAGTAGATACAGTGAAATAAAGTGTGTCTGCAAGGACTAATAGTTCCTTGAATGAAATGAAGACTAGTAAGTCCAGGCAGTTAAAAGTAGAATGACATGTCTAGAAGGAGGAGAACCAGTTGATTTATGAGGGAAACTAGCTCCAGCATGTTCCAGGAAGATCAACATTTGAACTACTTAATCGAGGAAGATGAGAACCAGTGGAAATGATGAGCAGTAGTTACATGGCCTCTGAAGTAGAACCAGTAGGTCCAGGAAGATGATGACTACTAGGTCAAAGAAATGCACAGAAATGAAAGATCGATAGAAGTGGTAGATCCTAGAGAATGAAAGATGGGATAGGGCTGTCCTAAGGAGGAATGGGCGACCAGGATTTTTGTTAGCCTAGAAAACGGAGGACTGGAAGATATAAAGGGGAGATAGAGTGAAAGGTCCAAGTGGGTGATGAGGATAGGGGATAACTATCAAAACAATGCAAAGTACCTTCTCAGTACTGCTGCAATAAATTTAATGGGAGAGTACCAGCACTTCTCAGTACTGTAGCCAACAGGTTTTTTAAATATTGGGTGCCTGCACTTCGGGTGTGTCTGTCTATTTTGCGTGTTTTCAGAGGAGAGGATGTAGCCTAACGGCTAGGGTGGTCGATCTCTTATCTGGGGAACCGGGTTCGAGTCTGGGCAATGACGCTCAACATCCTGTGATTCTGGACAAATCACTTAATCTCCCCGTGTCTACGTGTCCTTGTGTAACGCAACTGGTGCTCATGTTAAGCGCACTGATACCTTCGGGTCAAGTTTGCGCTATTATAAAACTACAAAAAAAAGAGGGAGAGGAAGAGAGCGAGAGTGTGTATATATGCTATGTTTTTTATATTTGTGTATTGGGCAGTCTGCCATTATGACTCTCCAAACTGGTCTTAGGTTTCATGGTAGACAGGAGTTTGATTAGGCTCCTCTGTTATGCAAAGCAATTGTAGTCCATATCTCTAGTGTAAAACTGACCACATATTAAATTTGCACCTCTTTTCACTATGAAGAGTTGAGTTTAAATTTCTCTCACTCCTGTGCTTGCGTAGGCCAGCCCTGCCAGGCCCTACCTGGTGGTAATTAACAGGTCAAATCCACATATTTAGGAATTAATAAAGTGCCAAAATCCCGTTTATTGCATAAAAGTCTGTCATTTTACACTTAGGTGTAAATGCATTTTTCTTCATCAGACTTTGACCCAGCGCAAAAGAAAAATGTATAAAAGGAAGAAATATGGTAAATCAGGGATGAAACATAACGTGTAAGAGTGAGGGGGAAAAAAAGCAACAGCAACTGTTGTGTGGTGGAAGAGGCATAAACTGGAATCACGATGAGGCTGCTTTGGTACTCAATGGTCCTTGAATGCGGCAGAGTGTTCCTAGTAAACATTTAAGGTCCCTGCAGTTATTTATTTTTAACAAAATAAGCATCGTAAATAACCCTGTATTTGTTCTTGTATGTTTCTCCTGTTATTTATGTGTACTTGTGCATCTGTATGTATTGTCTTTTTTTATCTTTTATGCAAGTCTCAGGGGCACTGTGAGTGTGCACTGAAGTCTGTGCCTGTCTGCATAAGCGTTTGTCTGTGCCTGTCCCTGCCAGCATGTCTGTATGTGACTCTGTGTGGATGTTCTCGGGTAACTCTGTATTGCATGTCTGTGTGTGACTCTGTGTGTAGTTGTTCTTGGGTATCTCTGTGTTGCATGTCTCTGTGTTACTGTGTGTGGTTGTTCTCGGGTATCTCTGTGTTGCATGTCTATGTGTGGCTGTGTGTGGTTGTTCTTGGGTATCTTTGTGTTCCATGTCTGTGTGTGACTGTGTGTGGTTGTTCTCGGGTATCTCTGTGTTGCATGTCTGTGTGTGACTGTGTGTGGTTGTTCTCGGGTATCTCTGAGTTGCATGTCTGTTTGTGACTGTGTGTGGATGTTCTCGGGTATCTCTTTGTTGCATGTCTGTGTGTGACTGTGTGTGGTTGTTCTCGGGTATCTCTGTTTTGTATGTCTGTGTGTGACTGTGTGTGGTTGTTCTCGGGTATCTCTGTGTTGCATGTGTGTGTGTGACTGCGTGTGGTTGTTCTCGGGTGTCTGTGTTGCATGTCTGTGTGTGACTGTGTGTGGTTGCTCTCGGGTAACTCTGTGTTGCATATCTGTGTGTGACCATGTGTGGTTGTTCTCGGGTATCCCTGTGTTGCATGTCTGTGTGTGACTGTGTGTGGATGTTCTCTGTATCTCTCTGTTGCATGTCTGTGTGTGACTGTGTGGTTGTCCTGGGGTACCTCTGTGTTGCATGTCTGTGATTGACTCTGTGGGTTTGTTCTCGGGTATCTCTGTGTTGCATGCCTGTGTGTGACTGTGTGTGGTTGTTCTCGGGTATCTCTGTGCTGCATGTCTGTGTGTGACTGTGTGTAGTTGTTCTCGGGTATCTGTGTGTTGCATGTCTGTGTGTGACTGTGTGTGGTTGTTCTCGGGTATCTCTGTGTTGCATGCCTGTGTGTGACTCTGTGTGTGGTTGTTCTCAGGTATCTCTGTGTTGCATGTCTGTGTGTGACTGTGTGTGGTTGTTCTTGGGCATCTCTGTGTTGCATGCCTGTGTGTGTCTTTGTGTGTGGTTGTTCTCGGGTGTCTCTGCGCTGCCACATAATAGGCTGCAAGAGTTCTTAATTCACCAGCAGCTCCTACCATAATCTGCTCTGCTTGTGCTGACACATGGGAGGGTGAGTGATGATTTAATGTGCGCACCATTTCTGCTTCCCTCTCGAGGCCCTAAAACAATACAATTAGCCCTGCTTAGCGCATTATCTGCCAGTGTGGTATCTAAGGCATGAGGAGTCTTTCAACATTGAATAAAGCCTGGCGCAGCGCGCGCTCTAATTCTTTAACTTGACAATGGTGAACTCTGTTTGCAATCGAGCGGATGAAAACCCTAAGCACTGCTCTGTGCTGAGCCTCTGTGTAAATAAACTCCCCTCGCTTCATTGAAATACTAGCTGCAGTCTGGTAAATGGTTTAGATTTATACTCGGATATAGTCATTCTATGGAAAGGGATGTAGATTACGTAATCGAATTTAAAAGGGATGTTATGTCGCTGGTGCTTAATTTGTGCAAAACAATAAGTGGCGGGGCAACTTTTATATTTATTTTTTAAATCCACTTCCGCTGCTCCTGAAAGCAAGGATTCACAAATACAAATGTTGCTTACTTTTGTTTAAACTTCTTGTTTTTTTTTTGTTCCACCCACTTCCACTACCCCTCTCTTTGTCTCACTCTTGAAAGTTATTTTTCATCTGTTTTGTCTGCCTTTGTCTTTCTTCCTCCTCCTTTCTCCCTTATATGGCTTTCTCTCTCTTGCTCGGGATCAAATCCTGGTATTTCTAAAGTGCTAACGTAGCTGGCTTGCAGTGGAGAACAGTACAGGTGGCAGGCCCCAGTACCTGTGCAGGAGGGGGGGAGGAGGGAGGCGGGGGGAGGGGACAGAGGGAGGCGGAAGTGCTGATGCAGTAGATGAGAAGTCGGTATATCTGAGGTGGGGTGCCTTGAAGAGGTGGGTTTTTTGTTTCCTCTTGAATTGTGGGAGTGTTGATACTGTTTTGATGTCAGAGGGGATGTTGTTGTAGGTCCTGGGGTGTAGCCTAAGACAGGTTTTTTTTCTCCTTCCTGCAGTGTTTAACCAATAATCTGGTAATATTGAAGTTCCTCTTCTGTGCTTACCTCGAGATATTGTTAGTTTTTTAGCTTGGTATAGCTGATCCTGAAGATGACCTGGGTTGTATGAGATGCCAGTGTATGTCCTTTATTATGAGGCTTATGTGGTCAGTCGCATAGCCCTACTTAAAATGGTGGTCCTACCACGAATACTCAATTTTTTCACTAACCTGCCATTATATATCCCATACCCCTTTGTTTATTCTTTCAAGGGCACCATGAAGGAATTCATTTAGAGCGGGTCCTGTTGCAGGGTGGCACGCTCTAAAATGTACTTACCCACTGACCTAGGCGGGCTTGCTGTGCCAAACATGTAACAGTATTTCCTCACAGCTCTAATGGGTGGCCAAACGCGCATCGGGGCTGCAACTTCAACACACTGCTGCACTATTGCTGGCCTGGTCCCTTTCATCAATCCTCTGACTTTTTCACCCCCTGCACGTGCGTAAAGCCAACAGAATCATTGTTACTGGAGGTTGCTTATAAATCTTTTTGTTGTAGTCTATACCTCACATGATCCATCGTCCCATATGCATCTGCGCCGACCCTGCTGGGCATGCCTTGGGGAGGTGGTACCACCTCGCACGTGAAACTCGCCACTTGCCTAGAGGCAGGCCTACACAATGTAGGGGACTTTTACCGAGATGGCTCCTTGGCACCCTATGACACATTAATAGAAGACGATAGACTACCACCAGCCATTTCCTTTTACACATCTCATTGATAACAGCTTTGGGAACTGCATGGGGAGACATGTCAAGGGAACCCCCAACACACCTCGTTGTTCAATACCTGCATGTCATGGGGACAGAGAGGCACCTCACAAAATGGCTTGCAGACTCCCTACTTCACCACACAGTGCTACCTCTCACGTCTCCAAGGCATCACTGGGAAACTGACCTGAACCGCCCATGTACAGATAGAGAGTGGGCTACCATATTGGAAAGCCTGGTTCGCATCTCCAGGAATGCTCGTTTCCGCCTCAACCAATATTACATAACTCAGAGAGCCTATCTAACCCAAAAAAAAAAAAATAGCTATTTCACCCGTACTGACACCCATTGTCCCTTATGTCATCTACTGGATGCCGATCTTCTTCAGGTGCTGTGGGCATGCCCATTCCTCGCCACCTATTGGCAACATATAACGACCCAATTATCGGCATGCATCAGACGAACGGTAACACACACATGGAGATGTGCAGCCTAGGCCTATTCCGCAGGAGTAAGGAGCAGAGGGTCACTTCTCGCTTTATTGATTTAGGGCTTCTGATGGCCAAGCATTTAATTACTAGGCGGTGGAAGTCGCGTGAAACTCCACCGTATGTTAGCCTGGAAGTGATTGCTTTTGGTATGGGCTCAAGCTGAAAGCAACGCGCTGCATAAGGAAGACACCCTGGGACTGCGCAAGATCCCAATTGCTGCCAGCTGGGACACCATACTACATGATATCCACAATAAACAGCATCCAGACTCTGACCACTCAACCACCACAGCCAGGTAGAAACACCAGACATAGCACCTCAAACTAATGCTTAGCAAACATATGCCATGGACGTTGGAGTCATGCTGGCCTCTCACGCAGTCCATGTCACATTGGGTTAACTAAAGAGTAATGTGCAAGCTGCTACATCCTTACTGAGAGCTGGGATGGTGTGGGATGGGCCTGGAAGACCAGAGGTGGGCAGAGTTAGTCCCCCATTTTTTTTTGTCCTCACCTTCACCCATTCTGATGATTAGTATTGCTGATAATCTCACTGGCAGTCTTCCCCCACATCTACCATGCATGCTTTAGGCCCCACCTCGGGAACTATACGAACATCAATTAATGGCTCCTGCACCTTGTGAATCCTATACTTCTGGGCATCACAAGTGCTCCTACGCATGTTCATTGCTGTACTTGCCACCTACATACTTTGCATCACTTTGCTAACTAACAGATATTCTTTCACATGCAATAATGATGCATCTTTTGTGAATATTAATACTGAAATGTCAACCCAGTACTAGGTTTCTGTACTTTTTCGAAAAACAATAAACAGATTCAAACAAAAACAATGAGGCATATGTGGTCAGATTTCTTCAGCTCCTTGATGAGTCATGCTTCTGGGTCAAGGATGCATTTCAGGGTCAGCAAGGTTGGACTCTGGGACGGCATTAAGGAGGGTGTTGCTTCCATCCAGGTGGGAGAGGACTAAGGGTTGAAGTGTCATTTTGAAGTCTTCCCCTTGGAGAATATTGTTCATTTTTTCAGGCGGGAGAGTAAGAAACAGGCTGTGTTGGTCATCTTGGCAAAGTGTTTTTTATATGAGAAGTCATGGTCCATGGCTAATCTGAGGCATTTAGCCTGCTATGCCACTTGGGGTGTGAAGCCTGTTAGGTTTAAATTAGAGAGCCATGGCAATTAGAGAATATTTGGTGTTGTTGGCAAACAGGAGGAATTTGGTCTGCATGGATTTTAGTAACAGGTAGTTTGCCGACATCCAGTTTTTGCTGCCTACGCAGCAGGCTTTAAGTATGTGCATGCCATTGGTTAAGGAGATTTTAGATAGAGTTGGGTGTCGGCCACAAACTGGTGGATATTGATGTTGCTGTCTGCAGGGATGGGTTCTAAGGATTCCATATAAAGTTTGAAAATGATGGGTGACCAGATGCATCCCTAGGGGGCTCCACAGGTGATGGGGAGAGTCTGAAATCTAGTAGTTCCTATCTGAATGAGTTCCTGGCAGGTGAGGTAGGGTGTGAACCATTGTACATTGTTTGATTGAGCAGTCAGGCATTCTGGCAATGCCAAATGGGTCAGCTTGAAATGTGTGGGCTGGTTTTCTTGGACATGGGGCTATGATGGGACTTGCCAGATTGCTCAGCCGGCCTTTCTAACATTGCCATTGTAGGATTGTGCCAGTAAAGCCAATCAGAGTCTCTGGGTTGTAGATCAATGCTGGATTGTCAGTAGTGTCCAAACCTACTCGGAGGTCAAGCAGGGCCGGACCAGGAGGCAAGGGTCGTTTTTGTCATTCAAGAAGAGAGCGTCATAGACTACTTGAAGAGTAAATTAACTTTGTTTAAATACTGTTGTATGGTCTGATCCCCAATTGATAGTCTTGAAATAGCATATTTGTTCTGATACGGTCTAGTATCTTGGTGGTGACTGCCTTCTATATGATGTTTCCAACAAATGGGAGGTGGGTTATAAGAAAGAAGTTGGCAATGTCGGTTGGATCTAGTGTTTGAGGCTGTCCAGGAAGGTGGCCTGGGTTAGTGAGACATTCATAATGTGGATAAGGGGTGAGGGCATCTTCTTGCAGAGGTATGATGATGAAGTAGATAAATAGGTCATCTTTGTAGGAGGTGGCTTTGAGTGAGTTTAGAATGTTGGAAAGGTTTGTGTGGGAGATAGTATTAAAGGATGACTAGTTAGTTGTTTAGTTATGGTTTTCAAGTAAGGTTCAAGGGTTCTCTTCCTGGACGTAATTGCCTTAAATCCTGTATTTGGGGGAGGCTATTCTCGAGGTATTGAACCTTTTGTACCTCAATTTGTAAGCAGTTAGGGGTATGTGAGTACCTCCTCCTCCATTTCACAATGTTCTTTCAGTAACAAATATATTTTGCACGTCCAGGGGATGATTTCAAATATATTCAATAATTTTTTAATGTATTTTTATAGATCCGGTATTCATTGCAAAGTGAGGTACAGTAAAAGATCTTCAACAGCCAACACGTGTTTCGCCCTATATTGTCAGTCAGACCAGGGCTTTCTCAAGGCTTATATAGAAATAACATCAAGTTATTCAAATGCTGCTCGTGGTAAATCAATCTTGTGGCACAAAAATCGGTCGGCATTTACAATTTTACTGGGGTCTAGGAGGCATCGTCCTTTCCAGTTCGGTCCACAAGTGGTGTTTAGTGGCTGGGTATAGGTGATGATGAGTTGGCATGTTAGATCTGAATTTGTTAATTTCTCCATGAAGAAGAGTTTGATAATGCTGAGTCTTTTGGCTGATGTCCATGCATGTGATGGTGGTGTTGACACAGTTTGACTGCCTCAAAAATGACTTTGCTTCTGTTGAGTGTGCCATTGATGCGGTTGTGTAGTAGGAGGCTTCAGCTATGGTGATGATCGAATGACTGTTGTAGTGGAGTGCTTTCAAAGGGTAAAATCCTACTGGCATTTTGATTTTCTCCATTTCATTTGTTGTCTTCATATGGTGCCCTTTTTTGGTAATTCGCTTTAGAATGGTGTTGCAGATGTTGAGGAGGGTGTTAACATGTGTTGAGGGCTGGTACTGCCTGGATAGGTTGATTAGGTCTTCTGGGAGTTATTCTAGATCAGTGGTTCCCAAATCTTTTAGAACCACAACCCACTTTTTGAAACGAAAACCTTTTGTGCCTATCTACCTTTAATGGACATGGGCACGGTGTTTTAATGTAACTAAAGCATTGTGTGGTAGCACATTGCCATTTACAGACAGCACTTTTTCCATTGAAATATCCAATAACTTTACACAGACATACGGTTTTACTGGTACAATTGCATAGCACACAAATGATAATGTGTGGAAATTGAGTTTCTGTGAATATTTATCATTTGTGTATCACCAACTAAAGTGTTTTGATTTGTCCTATTTGAATCTCTATTTCAAGCACACTTCATAATTACAAAAAATGTCCTTCATTTTTGCTTCTCTAAGTACAATTTATTACAGGTATTTACATTTTGTTGTGTGTTGCAAAAAACGACATCCTACAGCCTTTCCTTTCACGCTCCCTGTTTTTCCTGCAAGACTGTCACACAGTTCACTTTTTAAAAACTCCTTTCAACACCAATTCCTTGTTAAAAGAATGAGCAGCAATTTGACAGAAAACATTTGACCTCTGCCTTTGAAGCCCTGACAAATGTGATGAATTATTAAAGGAACCTTTATTTATTGCTCGGACTTTCCTGACCCACCAATAAACAACTTGTGACCCACCTGTGGGTCGAGACCGACAGTTTGGGAAACGCTGTTCTAAATATATGTCTTTGATAGAGAAGAAGTCAACTTTCTTCTTTCTCTGCTGTCCTTCATGTGGAGGAGTAACGTGTGATGGTGAAGTGGCAAAATGACCAGTCCTATCCAGGTGTGTAGTGGGTGGCAGTAAGTGATGGGGATGAAAAGACGATGCGATTGTCACAACAGAGACATTGCAGTACCAACCTGTATAGACCCAGCAGCACCAATGCTTGTTTATCTAATCATCTCTAAGCACACAAAGAGGTTGCCTCTTAAATAACATTGAGCCAAGAAACTAGATTATTATTGTAGTGGGTGACAACCCACCTGAAGGAATAACCACACGCCTTGTCAGGGTAAACTCTCAAAGTCACAAAATTAACCGGAGCTCAACATCCTGGTAGCCATGACAGAGAGTAGCCCACTTGGAGCGCTACAAAAAGAGTAGGGGATGAGGAGTTGGGAAGTGGCGCACCAGCCACAATGAAGAGCTATTATTTCCAACCATGTTATTTTCACCCAGTCTAACTGGTACGTTTTCCTGATCTTGCCTTCATATGTTATAATTACTAATGCAGAAAATGGTAAGCAAAAGTTTAGTGCTAATTTCAGCAATCATACAACATAATTCAACATTTTAATTACAATGTAAGTCTACCGGATTTATTGTTTCACGATTCTTACTAATAAAGCTATAATTTCTAAGACAAGACTCTGTAACTGCCCACATCTCTCGTCATCACTGTGTGAAATGTGAAGAGTTATGTGCTTATATACATATTCCTCTGCTCTTTCACAGAATTGCCATTTAACAGCTAGTGGCGGCTGCCACAAACAAAAGTGGTGAGGCAGGGGAGGGAGTGCGTGGGGTGAGCACAGGAGGAAGAGTGCGGGGGATTAATAATAATTCTTAAAACAATTTACTTACCTGAAGCTACCTGCTGCTTCCCGCGAAACGCCTCGGTATCCTTCTTCCTTGTCCCAGCAGGCACTGGGACAGCATCACAGACTCCCTCTGCAATCCCCATACTGCTCTCATCCTATGAGAGCAGCTCGGAGAGTGGCCTGAGTGGGTTGGTTTGAGACTCCGCTCAGAACAGGGAGTCTGTGCTGTTTCTCCAACCCTGCTGTTCAATGCAGCCTGGTTGTAGAAACCTAAGTGCGCATGAGTGTTTGGCTGGCCTAAGGCGGCCAGACAAACACACATGCGCTCTTAGAAGTGCACAAACCAGTCCTCCTCCCCCCTCCCATGGTCCCGGCCCTGCACCTCCCTACACACACTCACTCAGTCAGCAGGTGAAAAATAAAACGATGACAGAACATGGTTTCATTTTCACCTGCTGGTTCTGAGCCAGTGGGGCTACGCTCCGCCACCATTGCGGAGGAGCCACCCCTGTTAAAAGTGTACCTCCTGCTTCTCCTTTCCGCAAGAAATAGATTTGTGTGATTTTCGAACATTAAACAACTCAGTAATCAAGTTCAGATAATCTTTTAAATAAACATTCACGTCTTGGCGTCTTAGGGTACTCACAACCTTAGCTCAAGGAAGCTTAGTCCAAAAGTGCAATCAAACGGAGATCGGCTTCATGCAGACGGGCGTGCACTCAAGAAGTGCTGAGCAGAGAAGCGCTGGTAATTGTCAAGGGATGCATAGACAGGTGTTGTCCAGATGCGAAGAGGAGTGACCGATCGCATTTCTTCTCTTCAGGGTCTAGATTGCCTAGCAAAGATGTGGTTATGGTAGATGGCTGCTTATAGCCTTGGCGTCAAGATGGCAACCTAGAATTCAAGTTCTCATGATCTGTGACATGCTACTGTACTCAAGGACAACAACTAGCATGTAAACTGTCTTGCAATTAACATCAAATGGGAAGCCACTGGTGCCTTTCCATAACACAGTGCACTATATACCTACACAATATAATACTGCAATTCTTAAGCTACTAACTTTGACCACATATTGAAATTCATTTTCAGTGACAACGATGCTATGCCACCTTCTACCACTAGATATGTACTCTCTAAGCCACTTGAACAAGGTGGTCTTAGCTACTGTCTGGTTTGACTGTTTTGTACACATAGATGACGGATGTCCATTGTCATGTTTTTGGAGTGATTTGGATTGCTAATGACAGACCTGCAAGGCAATTGCTTATGTATCACTTTTATAAGAAAAATGTGAAAACAAGACAAATAAACAAACCCCCAACCCTCAACCCCCCCAAATTCCCACCCTCTCCGAATCAGTCTCTATCCTCCACACCAAAATCCCCGGGGGTCAACAGTCCTAATCAAAGGTATGTCAAACTACCACAGTGGCCCCTACCGGTTCCAAAGGAATAAGTTGAAGAATTTGCAAATATTTGGGGCACGTGACTTCCCTCATCTCCTTTGACAAAAGTTGCAAGAAAGGACTCCAAAGCTTAGCGTGTTCCGATCCCTTCCCATCAACTCTGAGTGATAGGCGCTCCATCGTAAGAAGGTGCCATAGTCTCCGTAGCCAGTCCCACGGGTCTGGCGCAGCCGGAGAGCCCAACTGCACCAAAAGAACCTGCCGCGCCGCAAGCAACGCAAGTTGTCTGCCTCACAACATGCGCAAGGGAAAGGACTTGGGGTGAGGGAGATCCAACAGCGTGTGCGCAGACTCCCGCGGCAGCGTGATCTGAAACGCCTCATTAAGATCATCCAGGATCGCCACCCAATACCGCACCAGTTTCGGGCAACGCCACAGCAAATGAACGAGGGTGCCAGGGTGACCACACCCCCGCCAACAAAGGCCAGATTTAGTAGGGTCCCAAGACTGAATGCGCGCCGGAGTATAGTACCAGTATGCCGCCACCTTATAAGCAGATTCCGCTCCCACCGCGTCAGACGCTGTGTGATGGGCGCGGTAGAAACCATGCTCCCACTCCTTGCGCGTTAGAGGGCGCCCCAACTCAGTCTCCCACCTAACCTGCGCCTTCGATCGCTGCTGCTTAGGATGCGCCATTATCATTGCGTACAGTTCCGATATGAGTTTCCGGTCATCCTTCTTACAAACCAACCAGCGCTCAAAAATGGTAAAAGGACGGGACATCAAGGCGAAGTTAGAGGGTAGGGTCACCCAATGTGCTAGTTGCGAGTAATGGAAGGTGTCAGCTATCGGCAGGTCAAAATAGTCTTTGCGCAGTTGGGCGAAGGGGATCACACCGTCCGAATCAAAGAGGGAGCCCACCCTCTTACATCCCTCCTCTCGCAATCGCTGAAAAACAGGAGACGCACATCCCGGCGGAAAGTCAGGGTTGTCCACGATAGGGGTCATAGGGGATGGGAACGTGGTCCACCCCCTAGGGCCAACCAACTGATCCCACGCTTTGAGAGTCGGGGAAGTCACCGGTGACGAGTAGAGGCCCCATGCCCTATGCTGCCGTGGAAGCCAGAGCTCACGCCGTCTGGTCCTTAAAATTCCAGTGCTTGCTGGACAATGGTCGATTCCACTCCGTGATATACCGTAGGCAAGAGGCTTGGTAATACACACTTCGGCGAGGTATCAAGAGATAAGGCGAGTCTCGGCCTCTTATTATGCCACAAAAACTTATTAAGAAGCTCCTGCAACCTCCGGAGAGTACCCGGCGGCGGTCGCGCCGGGAGCATCTGAAACAGATAAAGGACACGCGGCAGCACAGTCATTTTTATCGCCGCGAGTCTCCCATACCAGGCCAGATTAAGGCGAGACCAATCGGATAGCGACCTAGCAGTTTGCTCCACCAACAGCATCTAATTGAGGAGGACAGTTTTAGCAATGGAAGGGGTCAACCGAATACCCAGGTATGAAATGTCAGAATGCACCCATTGGAAGGCAAAGTCACGCTGCAAGTCACTAACCTCATCCTCCGGGATAGAAAGATTAAGCACCTGCGATTTTGAAAAATTTACTTTAAACCCTGCTACTAATCCAAAATCCTGAAGCTCCCTCGCCAAAGACCGCAGGGTGGTGCGCAGGTGAGTAAGGGAGAGAATAACATCGTCTGCATAGAGACTAATTTTATGTATGTCGCCGCCAAACTTAATGCCCTCAACATCCGGGTTCGAGCGTATACGCTGGGCAAAGGGCTCCATATAGAGCGCGAATAATAGCGGAAACAGGGGGCACCCCTGCCACGTCCCCCTGGAGATGGGAAAGAGGGAAGACCGACACCCATTCACTCTCACCGATGCCCTAGGGGCTGCGTAGAGACATTGCACCCAGCAGATAAAGTTCTCACCGAAACCAAAAGTGCGCAAAACAGCAAACCGATAATCTCAGTCTACTCGATCAAAGGCCTTCTCGGCGTCGATGGAAAGTAGACAAGCCTGAGCCCGAGACCGGTGAACCAGGTCAATGAGATGGAGAATACGATTGGTGTTGTCCCCGCCCTGGCACGTAGGAATAAAGCCTGATTGATCGGGGTCTATGATGCCATCCATCAGAGGGCTGAGGTGCGCCACCAGAATAATCGCAAATAACTTTGCGTCTATATTTAAGAGGGAAATTGGCCGATACGAGCCACAATCCCTCGGATCCTTCCCAGGCTTAAGTATGACTGTAATCGCGGCTTCCGACATAGAGTTACCTCCCCAGTATCCAGAAAAGAGTTGAAAAGACGAGTTAAAAGCGGAGCCAGCTCAACGCAAAAGGTTTTAAAAAACAAAGCGGAAAAACCATCCGGCCCAGGCGATTTGGCGATCTTGAGACTGACTATCGCAGATATGACTTCTCAATGCGGATGGCGGACTCCAACGCGTCAGCCGAGGATGCAAACAACGGCGATATGCCTCCCTCCCCTCTGACCCGGTCTCCTCCCTAGTATACAAGCACTGATAAGTGTCGGAAAGAATCCCCAATAAGGGCGTCGGGGTATGCTCTACCGCCTGGGAGTCCCTAATGGACTGTATCGCTGTACGCTGTGCGCTCACATGCAGCCTATGGGCTAACAGACGCCCCCCTTTATCCCCACTGAGGTCAAATTTATGGCGCAAGCGCAAAAGTGCATGTTCGGCCCTATCGAGGTCTAAATGCCTCAGCATGCGCCGTTTCATTTCAAGCTCCCTCCACACCATAAGCGCACATGTTTGTTTGTGGATAGACTCCAAGGCCCGCACCTTCTCCTCCAGCTCTGCACACTTAGCCTTACGCAGACGCGTGAACGCAGCTGTTAGCGCAATGAACTCTCCCCGTACTACCAGCTTGAGGGCCTCCTAACTGCCGCTAAAGACGTAACCTCTTGGTCATTAGCTGCCAGGTAAGCAATGGTCGTGTCCCGTATACGAGTAACTACTGATTCCGAGTGTAGCAAAGGATCACGCAGATGCCAACCGGGAGTTGGGGGTCGCGCATCAGGAGAGCTGAGTTGTACCGATATGAGGGCATGGTCGGATAGTGAGCGGGGAGTGATAACCGCATCTGATAAGCAGGACAAAAGGGGAGTGGAAGGGAAGAAGTGTTCAAGGCGGGCATAAGTTTTATGCGCTGCAGAGTACTAAGTATAGTCTCGTTCAGTAGGATTCTGTACGCGCCAGACATCATGTAAACCGCCATCACTCATCCACTGCCTTCCCCCCTGCGATAGGGCGCCTGTACGATGGGACCGCTGCTCAGACCTATCCATACATGTATCCTATCACCACATTCAGGCCTCCACCCACTAAGATCAGGGCGTCTGGCGAAGCCAGAACCTCAGAAAAGGCCGTTCTCAGGAAGGGTTCCTGATGCTCATTCGGGGCATACAACTACCCTATAATGAAGTACGTGTCCCCCCATTGCACACGAAGCGCAAGGAGTCTCCCCTTGATCTCAGCAACCTGGGAGAGAACTTTACACTGAGCGCGCGCGCTAAAAAGGATTGCGACCCCATGCTTTTTAGCCGTGCCTGAAGACCACACCTGTAGAGGGAAGCGCTTGTCTCTCATCCGCTTAGTGTCCTTAAAGAGGAGATGAGTCTCCTGCAGCAGACACACGTCGCCCTCTACTCCCTCCAAGAGGGACAGGATAGCGGAGCGCTTAACAGGACTATTTAAGCCACTAAGATTCAGACTCACCACCTTTAGACTCCTACCCATAGAGGTCAGGGGGGGGGAAGCCAAGGCCTAAGCGCAGAACACCAGAGCGATGAGGTGGGCCGAAGGGCAGCAACTCTAGGACATACATCTCCCAAATCCAATAGAGAACTGATGCGGAGCCCCAACACATTCCCCAAAAACAACCTCGTCCCCCCCATCCCCACCCCTCTCCCCCAAGCCCAAATAACACAACAAACATGGAAAAGACAATGCAAAACACAGGACACCAGAGCCCTGGGAAAGGACAACAGTCTGTCACGTAGACAATGTGGGGAACATGGCACCATGAAAAATGACACCTCGTCACTGAAGGCGATATACATCCAACCCCCAAAGGGTAGTTGATAATAAGAACACTCAACCAAGGTCCTCTCCCTTCCGGCGCCGTGAAAGAGCCCACCTGATGCCTGCCATACATGGCTCATGGAACGCTGTTGTTTTCCGTCACCTGTGCCACTGACGTGACAGCCGCCTCTCTCTCCATAAGACTAGTGGACACGTCAGGTCGCGAGGACTGAGGGGATCGCCCAACACGCTGCCAGCCATCTGAGCGTCTGCTCCGCCGTGAGGGCGCGCCAGCTACCCCAGCCGGGAAAGAGGGCCGGTCCAACCCCAGGACTTCATAAGCGGTAGCCAGAGAACAAAGCTGGAGGAGTTTGCCCTGATATTTAAAGATAAGCCGGAATGGGTGACCCCACGAATATGGGATGTTATTCTCACGAAGATGATTAGTGATGGGCTTAAACTCCCTACGTTTCACCAGGGTGGAAGCAGCTAAGTCCTGATAGAGGGTCGGTTGGTGGCCCCGAAACTGCACCGGGTTGAGTTCACGGGCTTTCCGAAGGATTTGCTCCTTGAGTTGGAAGTCATGCACGCACACCAGTATGTCCGGTGGGGGAGCCTTCGCACCCCCCGGTAAGCCAACACGGTGCACACGGTCCATCTCAATTTGCTGCTCTGCCCCCTCCCCCAAAATCTGCCGGAAGAGTTGGAGAACATAGTCTCGGAGATCGTCCCCTTCTCCTTTCCATGGCACAGCCCGGATTCTGAAGTTATTCCGTAGAGAACGGTTTTCGAGGTCCTCGACGTGGGCTTGCAAATCAAGGTTTTGCTCCGTGAGACGGATGACATCCTGTTGGAGCTGATGCAGATCATCCTCACGCCCCAAATCGTGCTCTTCCACAGTAGCAACGCACTCCCCAAGGGCGTCCACGTCGCGCCGCACTTCACGAAGGTCAGAGGAGAGCTAAGAGCGGAGTTCCAGAATATCCTCCTTAATGGCGGAGAATAAGTCAAGCATAAACTCCTTAGTGGCCAGCTGGTCACTATCCTCAGGCGGCGGCGAGTGTGGAGCCGATTGGGAAGAGGACGGACCCGTGGACTTTTGCATAGCGTCTTTCATTGTCTTGTCCCTAATATTTTTGGCGGATGACATGTCAGCAAAACGAGCCCCACACAAAGTTACCAGACCAGCAGGGCCCACGAATCCGAAGGGACGGGGACAGCGCTACGGCACCCCCGAAGCGTGCCCTCAGCACACAGTAGGGCCACCAGCGCCACGCCGGCCGTCGACACACGGCCCGAGCACCTCCTTCACAAGGCCAGCTGTCCCCCACAGCTGCGGAGTAGAGCACAACGCCCCCACAGCAGGAGCGGTATGCCCCGCACCGCAGGCCCCAGAAGACCTCACCACCGGCCCTCCACAGCACGGCTCAGGCAAGGAGGCGCCGCCCGCCGACTTGCGGGCCGAAAGCTGGCCCCCGGAGCCAAAGTCGCCAGCCTCCCAGGCCCACAGCTAGCAGTAAGGCCTGGTAATGTCTAGGCAGAGGTGGGGGGGGGGGAGCACACATCCACAGCGCGCACCCCAGCAGTGTCACCCGAAGTCAATGGGGAGCGCAGATAAATTTACACAGTGGCAGGCCACAGGGCCCTGCAGCAAGGCCTCACGCGCGCCCCACAAGCACACATCCCACCGTCTGCCGAGGTGCAGACCGAGCAATACCCTCTGGCAGCGAGCACTCCCCTCTACAACAGCACTCACTGCCAGTCCGCCAGCCGTTGGGGCCAGAAAGGGCACGGGTCCCCGCCGAGAGGCCGCAGGGCCGGGAGCCACCGGGCCGGGTCCTCCAGCAATGCAAATAGCGGCCAGAGAGCAGGCTGCACCACTCTCCCCGCGCTGACTCCAGGGCATCCAAGTGCAATCCCCAGTCAGCGCCGTCACCGTCTCCAGACCGCCTCAGGGCACCTCCGCTACCTCCATCGCTTCTCCACGTCGCCCAACGCGGCCGTTAGCTCAGGTCAGTAGGGTCCCCGGGTCGCAGCAAGGCCGGGACTGGATGGCCCCGCCAAACTCATGGAGCGTCACCGTTCCCCAGGACAGCGGACCGTTTGAAGGCACCGGGTTCTGCAAAGGACGCAAATCCCCACTAAATTGCCGTAGGGCCGGAAGATGCACGGCTGGGTCCATCAGGAATGCAAATGGCGGCCATGTAGCAGGCCGCACTACCTTCTCCACATCTACTCCAGCCCATCCAAGGGGCGAGCCCCAGTCAGCACCGCCTCTGCCTCCAGACCACCTCCGGTACACCCACCAACACTCCACGTCGCCGATCGCGGCCGTCAATCCAAATCAGCAGGGCCGGACGGTTCCACAAAGCTCACCGATTGTTGCCACTCCCCAGAAAGGGGACCGCTGGCGGCATCAGGTAAGTGGCACTCACAGTAGGGCACCACGGTAGGCTCGGATGGGCATCAGGGGGCCTGATAGTGAAAGCGATGATCGGGCGGTGCCGGAGAGACAGAGAAACGCGTCTCACTCTGCCGCCATCTTAGCCACGCCCCGTGGCATTCTATTTTTAGGTGCTGAGTAGAGAGTTGTGGGCTTCCTTCATGGTTTTAGTGGAGGAGTCGCTTAACAGATTGATGTCCATGAGAAAGGTGGATAAAGAGTGTTGGATGGATGGAAGAGGTCTAATATTTCTCATGGGAACTCCTTGTCGGTTCTGTGTGGAGATAAAAAAAAAGGAGTGTGCTTTGCAGGCTGAGAGAGGACAGTGGCGGGCAAGGAGCTCAAAAGGCATGCTGAAGATGATGCAGGGCCATATTGACCTGTCTATGGCTGTGGGTCCTCCTCCAGTTTTGCATGTGCGATCTATGATCGGATGCTGTATCCAGAGTGGGGGAGGTCAAGCATATGTGTGGATGAGTACCTGAACCAGGTTCCTGTGATAAAACAAGATGCTCTAAATTTTGATGATCTAGGAGGCGTAATTTATTGCTAAGTGTGTTGATAAGCATGAGTTGAAGATGATGTTATGTGGGAGGTGTGTGTGTGTGTGTTCTAGTGAGTGATATGTGTATACGGTTGCTTCTGTTAGATGAGTTAATATAGTGAGTATGTTTGTAGAGTCTAGTGTGAGAGTGGGAATGGTTTGAATTGTGGTGTTTCAGAGACACATGGTGCTGAGTTGCTTACCTTAGCAGCAGAGTTCTGACCTCAGGTCATTCATGTCTAAACAAGTGATGCCCTTCTCTTGGCTGCCCCTAGCTTGGGATTTCTGGACGATGTAGACCATGGGCGGTATGCCCTTGAAGACTATGAAGAGTGAGAAAATGCAGTGATGTCACTTCCACCCGAGAGGGAAACTGGTAAATCTGGAGATGTCTTCTTGATGGAATGAATGCTGAGGAAAGAAGCGTTGTTGCCTGGATTCTCCTTTTTAAGATAGTTCCCACGCAAAACCAGTAATATCACTTCTCGTACATATATATGCTGTGAAAAGCAGTGATGTCACTTCCTGTTGAAATTGATGCTGGAAAATCTGGTGATATCTTCTTGTTGAGATAGATATTAGGAAATGAATGACTATGGAGGGCGTGGCTTGGACGGCAATGGGTGTAGACGCCTAAATCCAGCGCTCCGCCAAACCTGGGAGCGAGCAACAAAAACAACACGCAAGAGTCGATCGTTTGAGGTAAAGGAACACACCGAAAGGCGTCGGAAACACTAAAGAAGAATGTGACCCGGGCACATGAACCCAACCCCAACAGCGAAGTGAAGAAAGCACAGCGAAGAGGAGCTCCCAGTGAGGAGAGGAAGAAACCAAGATGCTGCCCACAAAGTGAGACCTTCCACCGCTGTCGTAACTGTTGCTGATTGTGCCCAACAATGAACACCGGAGGACCAGCAGCTAGCTTACCTAAGGTTAGTGTTGGGAGCCTCCCTGCGGAGTACACCGAGGCAACGGAAGCCATAGTAGGAGACTCTCTTAGGGGTGCACACTCGGTCAGTTTCATAACGAAACTGAAACCATAGAAGGGGCCGCCATCTTGGGTCCGACTGATAAACAACACAGACTAAAAAAGAACTAGCTGGAGTGAGACTTGGAAAAAAAAAACACAAGGAGGATTGCCTCAGAGGTGGTGCATTTGAACAGTTCTGGAAACGCGCTCAATCGCGAGTGCGGTTGAGAACAACAAAAACCCACGAGAACGCAAGCTACCGAAGATAGCCGAAAGTGGTAAAAACGAAAGTAAAATTGCCAGTGCGAGCTGCCATTACAGATTGGGAAGCAGCACAGCAGTAGATAAAGCAGCGAATACAGCGAGTACAGTATAAGGGAAGCGCCCTCAGTGCCACACAGCAATAAAGGATGGCAACACCAAAGAAATTCTTTTTATTTTAATAATGGCAATACTGAATTAGCGACTTTAAAAAAAAAATAAGGAGAACTTGTGAAAGGGGGAAAAAAAAAAGCCAGCCCAATATAGAGAGACCTGGGGAAGCGTCAACCCAGCCTTACCTGACATACAGCCACAGCAAGCGGTACACACCCGGCAAGACACGCAAACTTCGGAAGGAGTGAAATACCTCAAAAGCTCCAATCGCTAGCACACGCACATGGTACAGAGGCGCAAATGAAAACAAAAGAAACGAACAGCAGAGGAATCAACAAATCAGGGGTGGGCAAATTACACGGTCTCAGGATATCCCAACATACAAGCGAAACCAGAAGGAGATGATTACGTACAACATGAGTAAGATGAGCATAACTCAGTGGGGTGTATAACGTGGAATTAAACAAGCAATTAGGCTAGACAAAAGGAAACAAGAGGACAAGAGGGTAGCAACAAAAGCACCACCAACCTCATCAACAAGGCACACAGTTCTTCAGAATAAGATATAAGCTGACAGTTGATATGGCCACTACCGTGCCCAACACAGAACAGTGAAGAATAATAAGCAATAACCAAGCAGCAAGAGAGACGATCACCATACGCAGACTAGGCGGCATAACCACAGTACAGTAGGAGATCTTGCGTTAATAGGGGCAAAGTCCAGACTACAAGGGCGGACGCCAGCAACAGCTCAACTCCACCAACACAGCAACTTCAACCACGGACTGGAGACAACAAGAGACACCAAAATCTCAACAAGGTGGGGGCACAAGAAAGCTAACCATAGAGCGGAAAGTGAGAGGAAGGCTCAGCCTGCAGCAAGAGAAGAGAGGGCTATCAGTCATGGCTGGCACTGACGGGAAAATTATGCAGCAGTCAAAAAAGAACAAGAATGACACTCTTGACTTCCCTATCAAACATAGACCGGATATCAACAGCACGCTGGACATGATCCTGAAAAAATTGGCGGACGTCCACGACCTAGCAAAATCGACTAAACAAACTACTGATGCTATCCAGCTGGAACTCGCCGCAGTCAGAGCTGGTATCCACGCGGCGAACAATAGACTAACGGAAGTAGAGCAGAGGATGAGCGACATAGAAGATGGTGAACAAAAGGCAAACAAGGCTCTGTCAGAACTATCCAAAACTACTGCAATACTTCAAAGACAAACAGCAGAATTAGACGATCGTAACAAGAGGGGGAACATTAGAATACTAGGAGTCGCTGAAGGAGAAGAGGAGAAAAGCGGGCCGTGCATCGCCTTTATACAAGACATGATCCCCAAAATCACTAACATTAAGTTTGACCTCCCCCTTGAGCTAGACAAGGCCTACAGAGTACCAGCCTATAAAACCTCAAATAAGGCGATCCCAAGCCCCATAATATGCAAACCTCTCCGATTACAACATACGGAAGCCATCTTCGCAGTGGCCAGGAAAAACCAGAATATGTAGTGGAACGGCCAAAAAATAATCCTCACCCAAGACTACTCCAAACCTACAGTGGACATAAGGAAAGGATTTCTGGCCCAGTGAGACAACTTAAGGAAGGAAAACATAATTTTCTCATTCATAGGCCCTACAAAGTTTAGAATCACCGACAAAGGCAGAACACACGTCTTTGAAGACCCAAAAGAACTGACCAGATACCTACAAGGTCCCACACAGCAAGAAATGGAAACCTCTAAAGCAAGCACAAGCAAGAGGCGAGCCTCGCCAGATCTAAGAGTGGAATGAAGGAATGTACAAAGTCTCAAAACTGTCTATGCAGGCAGTCTCAGAACCTTGGATCTACCTCTACTCTAATACACACAATCTACCTCAGACAGGACCTTAACCTCACATTATCTACCTCGAATGGCTAACCCAGCCTCAGGAAAGAAACCTGAAACCTGGAACTTAAAAATCGCCCCAACGCAAACAGTGAAGAGTTCAGGGTATCGACAGTAATAGAGCGCGCTACGCAAGCAAAACAGGCGATGAGACAAAGAAGATATATACGAGAACACTATAATCACTGATATCCTTTTTAAGACCATTTCTACAGGAATGTATAAGTGTGAATGTAGTAACCATGAGTGTACACCCGTTCTGATTAATAAGGGCGATAGTGTGCTAGACAAGACACGTAGAAACAGTTAGGTTGGGGAAAGTAACTATATAGATGCTATGGTGTACAGAACCATAGTATACCAGGGGAAGCGGAGCGGGATCTTTGCTGTCGCACGTCCAGAATTCTGTATGTAGGAACCGGGGGGTGGGGGGTTGTGGGGGGGTTTATTGTCTTTTGTGTTATGTTAGTAATGTATGTCAGGTACACAGGCTTTGTTTCTATCCACTGCACTCTATCCTTTCTAAATCTTTCTCTGTACACTTCTGCATGCAAGGGAGGGAACGCCATTAGGTCTTGGGGGGGAGCAATGATGAGGGCCGAACAGGGGGTGACCCAGGTAACGCACACCCACTGTCCCAAAGGGGGGAGGAGCAATACCGAACAGAAAGTAAAAATGACTTTGGATAAACAACCAGCATCCAGCATAATAAAATGGCAATAGACAATCCGAAATCCCTAACATCAAACCTAAAGATAGTCTCCCTAAATGTCAAAGGTCTCAACCACCCAGTTAAAAGAAACAAAATACTAGATTACCTAGCTAAAACAAAAGCAGATGTCTTCCTCCTACAGGAGACCAGACTATCCCTTGATGATGCAGAACGGATTAGGGCGAGATGGGTTGGACAGAAGGCCTGTTCTCCAGCCATAGGAAAGAAACGGGGTGTGATCACTTTGATAAATAAGAACTCCAAAATAAGTATAGAGGAACAACAATGCGATGAGGAAGGGAGAACACTGTTGACGCATCTGAAAAGGGGGGGGAAGAAAACATACATGTAGTCAACATCTACGGCCCCAACTCTGATGATTCCGATTTTTGGGAGGGCATCTCTAAAAGGCTGGAGACACTCCCACAAAATGACCTAACAGTGGTGGCAGGCGACTTCAATATGGCGTTAGATTACACTCTGGACAGACAATCACAGTGCCACTCACTACCCCCAAGTGCACACACCGTACAAAAAAAAATATGTACCAGGTTTAATCTTAAAGACCCATGGCGGCTACAACACCCGGACACAAGAGATTACACTTTTTATTCCAACCCACACAACTCATACAGCAGAATAGATTACATACTAATCACAGGAACACACACCCACTTAATAGAACACAAAGACATTGCGACAAGAACTGTCTCAGACCACTCCTGCATTAGCCTACTGCTGTGCGTGCGCCATAATGAGGATCCCCCATGTAGATGGAGATTCAATAGTGATGTCTTGTCAGACCAGATCAACAGAGTCAAAATAGAGGAGGCCATTAAAGAATACATTAGGTTTAATGACACTGCAGACACGGATCCTAAAACCATGTGGGACGCATTAAAAGCCACAATTAGGGGGACAATTATGGACATTAAAGCCAAGATTAACAGAAATGCAAAAGCACAGTTGGGACAACTGGAAAAGGATATCCAAAGATTAGAGGCAATCCATATCTCGGACTCAAAGAACGCATCTGCACTCACAGAACTCACAAAGAAAAAATACGAATTCAACAGAATATTGAGCGAAAGAGCCAGAATGTGGATAAACAAATTTAAAGCAGTAAACCTTTACGAGGCCAACAAAGCGGGAAACCTCCTGGTCTCTTACCTAAAACATAAACAAAGACAACATACCATCTCATCAATCACAGACTCACAAAATATCACACACACAAGATATAAGGAAATCCTACGAACATTTAGTGAATTTTATCAAGTTCTCTATAAAAATGATCAAACGCTGGACGAAAGTGGTTGCACCGAGTACCTAGACAGACTAAACCTCCCGAAGATAACACCAGAAGAAGCACACACTTTAGGACGGGAGATCAGCTCAACTGAAATTGATATGGCAGTAAAGTCTCTTAAAGATAACAGGGCACCCGGGCCAGATGGCGACACAGCCACCTTTTATAAGGCTTTCTTAACTCACTTACTACCTACTATGAAAAAAGTATTTAACTAGTGTGAGGGGGTGGGGATGGTCTCACATACCATGTCCAAAGCAAATATAATAGTTATCCCTAAAGAAGGCAAAAACAATCAGCTGCCACAAAACTACAGGCCTATCTCTCTGATTAACGTTGATTGCAAGATATACGCAAACATTCTGGCAACAAGGCTTAATAAGGTACTACCACAACGGATAAGTAACACACAAGTTGGATTCCTCAAGACACGCATGTCACATGATAACACCAGACTCCTGTGCCATATACTCGATAGTGCCGCCAAGTCCGACAAACCAGCGGTGACCATCACACTAGATGCAGAGAAAGCATTTGATAGGGTATCGTGGCACTTCCTAGAACAGTGCACGCAGACTTTAAACCTGGGGAACTCTTTCACGCGGAAAGTTATGGCACTATACGAAAAACCCAGTGCTCGTATCGTAGTCAATGGAGCTGTCTCAGAGCCCTTCACCCTGCAGCGAGGGACAAGGCAAGGTTGCCCCCTGTCTCCTTCGCTGTTCCTACTAGCTCTAGAACCACTGATTAGGGACATCGAGGCCAATGAAGAGATGAAAGGGGTCCCAATCAAACGAGCCGCATACGCGGATGACATTCTCGTTGTCACAGAAAGCCCTAAATCCTCTATCACGGCCCTCATGGAATCCATAGATAAGTACTCATCCCTCTCCGGCTAGAAGCTAAACAAAGACAAATCAGAATGTAAACCACTCAATATACACACCACTAGAGACATGTTGGGAGATTCGGGCCTTGCCTGGCAAACTGGTTTCGTTAAATAGCTGGGTATACACTTTGGGTATGACCTCAAAAACACACTGGAACAAAATGAAAAACTAATGCTGGACAAGACAAAGAAGCTGTTGGAGGGTTGGTCGCCCAAATTCATAACATGGTGGGTGGGGGAGGATAGAGACAGTAAAGATGATGGTCACCCCAATGGTCAACTACCTGGCAAATATGCTCCCTTTAATACTCACAATTTCCATCGCAAAATACATAATATGCTGAATAATTTCATCTGGCGAGACAAAAAAGTGAGGATAAGCCTTAAAAAACTAAGATTAGAAAAAAACTGGGGGGGGTTAAAGCTGGCGGGTTTTAAAACCTTCCAAACGGCCTTCTTGGCAACACAGGGGAGCTATTGGATCCTGCCTAACCAGGAATACACACCGGTCTGGCTGGGACTAGAGAGAGCCATGCTAAACACCTTGAACCCTTAGCCCTACTAACAGCCAATAAACATATGCTAGCAGCAAACCCAATACTCAAAAATACGAGGAACGCCCTACTGAAGGTAGACCAGAAGATGGAACACAGCATAAAAAACTCAAGATGGGAATCTCTGTAGGCAAACACAAAGATAAAATACAGAGGCAAACCGCTCTCTATGGACTCGTGGAAAAAAACTGGTATCTCCCACTCTATCCAACTCGAAGAGGGAGGGAATCCCACCACTTTCAGTATGCTAAAAAACAAACATAACTTATCAGACATAGAACTATATATTTTCCTTAAAATCAAAACAGCACTGATCAAAGCGAAGCTCTCTGATGCCAAGCCTTCAATCATCCAATATATGACCAACCTTAATAGAATAGGCCACCAGGTATCACACCTCTTTAGACTACTACGCCCCAGCTGAACCACAAGACACACTTGGCGAAAAAGAGATCCAGATGCTATGGACCTCCCCCACACAAAGTAAAATATCCCCGGTACTAGCTCAGACAAAGTTCTGGACACTAGACAAAATCTACTGGATCCCGGCACGCCTGGCGACTCTGGGACTGAATAACAATGACCAGTGCTGCAATTGCAACAAGGGAAAGGGGGACCTGGCCCATCTCATATATTACTGTCCCAAAGTCAAATCATTCTGGGAGAAGATCTTCACCTTTTTAAACAAAATGTTAGGTTGTACTCTAAAAACTGAGTTTGACACCCTGATAACTGCCTTTATTAAGACAGATGCAGACTCACAACAGGACAGAGACCTACTGGATCTCCTTCTAACAGCAGGAGTCAAAATGGTACTCAATAATTGGAAAGACACCTCCAAGGCAACATTTAAGGGATGGCTCAACTGGGTGACGTATCTCAGAGGAGCGGATATAGTGGCCCTACGTGATTCACCATGGAGACAGCCCTGCAGGCAAATGTGGGCATCCCTGGACAAGTACCTAGACCCATATGAACCGCCCTGAAAAGGCCTAGTATAACCACCCAGAAAGCAACCCTCATTAGACAATAGCGATTAGGCTAATGCTCCCTGCATGCGATATCTTTTCTCTATCTCTGTTCTGGTTCCTTTCCTTTTCCCTCCCTTTGCTTTCTCTGATCCATACAAGGACAGTGTATAGGGGGCAGCCAAAATATGTAAACTGTACTACAACTAACCCAGTCAACGTGGGCTGCCCATTAACACCAAGCGATGCTGAGTACATGTTATATGTTATATGTTAAATGTCATATGCTGTAAAAAATAATAAAAATCTATTGAAATTAAAAAAAAAAGGAAATGAATGACTATGAGAGTCCTCTTTTACCAAGCCTTCTTTATATTTTGAATCTTTGTCATTTCAGAGAAAATGTTTGAAGTGAAACGTTTTTACAGAAAAATGCCTTTATAGTGAGAATGCAAAAGAAATTCTTTAATTAACATTTGTATAGCCCATAACATTAGTTAAAAGAAATTCTTTTAGAAAGAACTTATTTCACACACCGTTTTCCATAATTTACCATCTTACCAACTTTGACCTTAACCCTGAGTAACCCTAACTTTATCTCTTATAGTAAACATTTCTGTTTTCATTGATTACCTCTTTAACTTCATTATATGGATGTTACTTTTTTTAATAGATTTCAAATAAATATTGTTAAGGTCTATAAGCAACCAGACAGTGGATATACAAGAAATGTCTTGGTATCCAGTTCTCTACCTTACAAGTGTGCCGAAAGTAATAAATGTGAACCCAGCATTAGTCCTGTCAAGCAGGATTTATTTGACACTCAAGCAGGATTTGACACTGTAGTGTCAAAAATGATGCCCGTCCTCAGGCATTATTAAGAACTGATGTCTCTGTAGTCTTTTGACAGGGAGATAGTGTTGCTCTAGACGTTGCTTAAAGCATGGTTTAGAGTGACCCAGCCACTCCGGATATCTTTGTGGTGTGCAAAGCCAGTGGAAAGTTCGTACTACATAGTGAATGGTGCCTTCCCAAAGCACCTAGAAGCCCCTTTGTGCCTCATTGCACTTCCTATGACTAAGGACCTATAACACACCTCTTCTCAACTTTACATATGATGCCCTTCCGCACTGAGAACTGTCCCATGGCCTGAGGTGACATTTATCCTCCAGCTGTATGATTCTTTCCTGTTGATCAGCCCCAGTTGCAAGATCACCCTACCTTGCTGGGTTATAAAGCTGCCTGTCACAGTACCCATTACTGCACTTGAAATGCATCAGCGTTTCATGGTCTCTAGCCAACACAAAACGTTAATGTTGCCCCTCGTATTCAGAGCGGACATTTCAATCACAGTTAGCCTAGCAATCTGCATGCAAGAGATGCCACTGTATTGTGTTTTTTATTCAAAGCTCATATTCCCATTCCTTCAGGAATAGTCAAAACTACTCAATGAAGAGGACAATATGCTTTGCATATTGATACTGTGTACCTGTTTGATATTTTCACTTGAAGAAAATATTACATGTTTTAATTAATCTGTTATGACTATCTATGAAGATGTATCAATGTAGGTGTGCCAAGACCAGACCAGAGGCTGGTTTCAAATGGGTGTTATCAGTGGGAGGTGACCGCAGGGGGGAACTGCTATAAGGTCAAAGCTGGGCTGCAGCCTGCTCCTCCCACAAGACCTCTGTCACCCGTGCTATGGCCATCCATCCAAACCCAAAGAAGACTGCAGGTCTTCTCTAACTTCATTCCCTTTCTGTACACTGGAACCTTCAATAGCAACACCTTTGCATTCCTGAAGTAAGAGCATGACATATTTGTTCCAGAGGATGACAATGCAATGTTTAAATGCCAGTGATGGGAGAAAGCCTTAGTAAACTGTTCCGCCATAGACTTAAGCCCACTAACCATTTACAGGCAAGGCACAAAAAAAAAACATACAGTGCAAAAGTAGACACATCAAGCCGGATATGCTGCCAGGGTGCCCTCTTCTTCACTTAACTAAAACTTCACCTGTTGTGGGTAACACCGCTCAGGCAAAAATGGAGCATTTGGGGACCAAGGGAAGTCCCTGCACTACAAAAGGATCCTCCGACTCGTATCCTCCACATACTAGGGTTTAGTTCACTACAAGCTACCTCAAGAATACTTTGGAGAACCCATCAATCTACATTACTGCCTGGCAGGCTATCGCCAAACTCCACCTTGTCTACCACTCCTGCCCTGGCAATTCAAAATAGATTCCTCTATGCGACAGTTAAGCACAGCACGTGCATTCCATTGTTAGTGTGCCAATCAGGTACATGTTCTGAAACCACGCCACCTTCATATTCTACATAAGTGTACTGAAGGGCCCAGTTGCAGGGCGCTCACTGACCCATTTAAACGGTAGACGTCAGTAGGCCACTGTTAGAAATTGGATTTTTGGTAGGCTAGGGCATGTGCCAAAGCCAGGCAAAAACCACCACTCTAGTCTGGATAAGGGAGTTGCACTCCTAAAATAACTCCTGTTCACCCCCTTGGTAGCTTGGCACGAGCAGTCCGGATTATCTTAGAGGCAGTGTGTAAAGCATTTGCACGTAACCAACAGTAATACAGTGTAAGCACTACAAAAGGACTGCACACCAGTTTAGAAAAATATCCAATATTTTTATATACTTAAGACAAGACCAAAAACGATAAAAATCCACAATACAGTACTTAAAAATCTTCGGTTATCAAAATATGCTTGAAAAACAGTTCTTTGAAGTCGATAGCTCTGTCCGGGGCTATCACGGCGTTGTGAGCAAACAAATCCAAACAGTTCTGGCTGACAGCGGTGTCGCAGGCCAGCTACGGTGTCAGGAAGACCCGCAAACAGTACCTTTTAGAAATGCAGGGTGTCGGCGACCTCTTGTTGAGCTTCCGAAAGCACGGCGTCCACAGCCGTCGGTTCTGGAGGTCGGTGCAGGAGTCGGTGGGGCCCTCGAAGTCAAACGCGTTGCAGATCGAACTTCTCTCTGTTGAAGTCAGGAGCGCTGGCGTCGGCAGGCATCAGGTGCTGCGGTGTGATGTGCAGCGGTGCGGTGTGCGGTACCCTCAGGTCACGGTGCGAGAAGCGGCTTAGTGGTGGCATTAGATGGCGTCATCGGTGAGACCAGGGTCGCGGTGCAAAGTGAATGCGGTGCTGGCAGGTCGCAGTGCAAGCAGCATCGTCGTTGTTGCTGAAGCGCTGTTGTTGGCTGACGAACTGGAGTCGAGGGCACCGGCAGGCTAAGGCTGTGGTGTGGGAGGAGGGCGGTGCGTGTAACTTTATGAGCGGTGCTCTCTAACCACAGTGCAAGCAGCGGCGTAGATTTCGGCGTGGAGCGGAGCTGTCGGGGATACCAAGGCAACATCGCGAGGCGGTTCAGAGTGCAGTGCCCACAGGATGCGGTGCGAGCAGCGGCTCGGTGGCGGTGTCAGCTGGCGTCGTCGGTGAGACCAGGGTCACAGTGCGGGGTTGCGGCTGTGCCTTCTGCAGTGCCTTCAGGACACAGAGTTGGCAGTGGCGTCCTAGACGTTATCGGGTTGCTTTTCTTCTGTTGCAGCACAAAACACACAGTCCCCAGTGCTGAGTCCAGAAGAGCTTGAAGTCTTTGCTGTTCCTGAGACTTCTTGAACAGGGGGCAAGCTCTACCTCAAGCCCTTGGATAAACTCACAAAGTAGATTGCAGAAAGTTCAGTCTACTCCTTTCACTGCCCAAGACAGAAGCAGCCACTGCAGGCCAACACAGCAAAGCACTCAGCAATGTGGTAGTCCCTCCTCACAGCTTCTCCAGCTCTTCCCCTTGGCAGTCTTCTTGGTCCAAAAGAGTTCTAAAGTTCAGGGGTCTGGGCCCCAGTATTTATATCTCAAAATTCTTTAATGTCTTAGGCAGAGAGTATCTGTGCCCAGCCAGAACCAGTTCTGCCTTCTCTGGTGTGACTTCCTGGCAGGAGGTGGAGACAGCATGGTCAGAGGCAGACCAGGCCCTTTGAGGCGCAAGGAAATCTCCTCCCCTTCCCCAATTGCAGCCCAGGTCTATTCAGCCCTTTCCTGACCCACCTAGACTATCTGGAGCCACTCCTGCTCCCCAGCCTTCTGTCATCCAAAACCTAGACAGGCAATCCACATTCCAGCAGAGGCACACAGGATTACTGAGCAAGAAAATACCAACTTTCTATAAGTGGTATTTTCAAACAAAGAATGTAAAAAACACTTTCACTAAAAGATGCATCTTTAGATTCTGAGTTCAGGCATACTAAACTTTATTTTCCTACCTAATTCCCCGAGCCAGTTATGTTTATAAGATGTTATAAACAAACTCCCCATTCTGTCCTATGGGGAACAGGTAGCCTTGCAATAGCGAAAAACGAAATTGGCAGTAATTTACTATCAGGACATGCCACACACACCAGAGCATGTTCTACCTTTCACATACACTGCACCAGGCCCACGGGGGTACCTTGGGCCTACCTTAGGTGTGGCTGACATGTAAGAAAAGGGAAGGTGAGGGACTGGCAAGTGTGTGCACTGGCCAAGTCGACATGACAATTACAAACTGCGCGCAGACTCCGCAATAGCGGGTCTGAGGTACCTTTTCCAGGCTACTCACGTGGGTGGCGCAATCAGTGCTTCAGGCGCACTAGTAGCATTTGATTTACAGGCCGTGGCACACTCAGTGCACTTAACTAGGGACTAACAAGTAAATCAGATATCCAGTAATGAAAATACCAATCCATAACACAATTTACTACAGGAACACTTGCACTGTACCACTGATCAGCAGTGAGTTAAGTGCGCAGAAACACTACGCCAGCACAAATCGGGAGGTCAGAAGGCAAAAACTCAGGAGAAACACGCCAAAAGATGCCAAGTCTAACTTCCAGTGCAATGCAGGCCACAGGCAAAAAGGCCATCCCAGCTACTAGGATCAATATACTGCCACCGGTCAGTCCTCCTCAGCCAATTGAGATGATGGAAGTCATAATCAGTATAGGTGGGAGCACAAGGTGTGCCCCTTATACCACATAGCTCACCTGTGAGCCTTATTCCATGTCACAACTGATGCTGTGCATACACACAATTCTTGTGTGCGCTGAGGCCTAAAAATCAAAAACACATCCAGACCTACTTATGGGGAACTTAAGACAGGGGTGCACCCTCTTCGAGGGCATTTTTTCCAACACAGACCAAGTGAAATAAGAGTTTGCATAGTCCAGTGGCAAGGCAGTAATGGCACAGATTTCACATCTCTCCCTTCTTTTTTTGAGGCAGGAGAAATTGTTTCTTAGTTTCTTCATACAAAATGAACAAACCTATATCAAGGCTAAGAATGAAAACCACCCTTCCTCACAAGAACAGAGTGAGTCAAATTTAACCCAAAAGTTGTGAACTTTGGCACATCTTTATCAATATTAGATGCGGCGCAATGCAGCAAGAAAACTTGCTGTGCTGCGTCAAATAGAGAGGGCAGGGATGTACCATATTTAGGAAAATTTGGCGCATTCCTCCTGGTCTCTCACTGCTCTGGCACACTGTGTGCTGCCTAGCACCAATACAGGCACCTTTGTGGCATTTTGCAAGGGTGCCTCCGTTGCAGGAAGGATTGTTTTTTTGCAGGAAGGCACAACTTCCTGCATAAAAACAATCCTTCAAGGCTTTTTCTCTATCCAAGTGTGCACACAATGCAGCGCACTGAAAAAGAGGAAACAACTAGGTTAAAGAAATAAAGATATTTCTCCTTGTGGCCTCCATCAAGGTGGTGTACAATTTTGACTTATTCCCAGGTTTACTTGTCTTGGTAAATCTGGGAATGTGCCAAAATACATGGGTGGATGTGGGAAACATCCACTCTCCACTCATGTAACGCCTTCATGTTGCAGAGTAAAGCAAATGCAGCAACTTCAACTGCCGTGCGTTACTCCAAATTTACCAAGACATGCAGGGCCATGCAAGGTGGCCTTGTGTGGCTTGGTAATTCTGACCTAAGGATGCATTGCCCTCGCAACAACCTGCGAGACGTAAGAGTAATGCAATTCTTTGATCAATCTGGGCCTATGTTTACAAGGTAATTGCCCCCTATCCATAGGCCAGTAAGAGGTCAGGTCTTCTTTTAGCCACTATCTACTCTTTTATCTGCATTTAGTATTATAAGCAACTCCTTAGAGTAGTGGCTGCAAGCATTGCAAAGTGGTGGGGAAGGGAGGGGGAATACAAACAGGAAGACATTGAAAATAAATAAATTGTACTTACCTGCCACTTCGGTGGCGGGCGGCCGCCTCGCTCCTCTCTCCAGATCCTCGACTCTGGCAATTGGTGCACACTAAGCGGTACAAAAGGGGGTGGTGATGGACGGAGCATCAGAACCAATCAAACCCGCACACCCAGTCAACAGATCTGGGTTTGATCCATCACCGTTCTTTAGCCCACTCTGCCACCCCAGTTCAGACATGGCCATATGCAAATCAGTCTGACCCTGTGCCTCATGGGAACAGTCCAGCCCGAACTGCCAAGCCATGCCTTCCCTGGACCGGAAACAAGCTTCCTAGGACCGGTTTCTGGCATTTCAGCTGTCTTCAGCCAGGCTTGCTTGAATCCAGTGGCAAAGTGAGCAAGGGACTCACATCTGAGCATACCCTGCCAACTTATGGCGAACAAAGCGGTACAAAAGGGGGTGGTGATGGACGGAGCATCAGAACCAATCAAACACTCACACCCAGTCAACAGAACTGGGTTTGATCCATCACCGTTCTTTAGCCCACTCTGCCACCCCAGTTCAGACATGGCCATACGCAAATCAGTCTGACCCTGTGCACACTAAGCAGGCTTCCAGAGGCCAATCCCAGCTCTTCTCTCATGCTGGGAGTCCCTGTCTGAGCCCTGTACAACACAGCCAGGTGGAAAAATGCAAAGTGCATATGAATGTTTGCCCGGCCCAATACGCCTGGCCAAACCATCATCCACACTTATGGTGCTCACCACTACTACTCCCTGCTCCGACGTCACATAGCCCAGCCCCGCGGGTGCCCTAACCTTGTCCATAATAAAAATAAAATTATAACGTAACGTTTTGAATGTTATGATTTTCTTTTACACTGCTCAGCGAGCAGTGGAGCGATGCTCCTCCGCCTTAGTGGAAGAGCCGCCACTGACTGTTGGTTAATGTCTTTCTATGGATTCACAATTTTGTCACATAAGGGAAGTGAGGTAAAGCATCTCTTCTGGCTTAAATCAAGATGCCTTGCAATGTTGGAGAATTGGGACCAATGAATGTGCAAAGACAAGTCCTGATAAACTAATTTTACGAATTAAAACCTGCAATTCAGAACCAAAGCTAACTCACACTGGGGTGGTTAATATTGGACAGATTACCAACCCTCCATACCCCGGCATACCAGAATCTGTACTTCAACCTCCAATACACCCAGCACAACATCCTCACCAACAAGACCCTCGCATACAACCAACAACACTAAAAGCCTTTCAGGTGACAATTTATCGCTCTCTGCCAGCATTTAACACAATCAGAACGCATTATACAGACTGTTCATCACGCTATTATGTAATAACCACAGCACCATCACCACTGATGCCTGGTTTCTCCCTATTTTATTTATCACAGCTAATGATATTATAAATAGAACACAATTTAGACGTCTGCCTAACTCCTTACAGTATGCAACTATTGTGAAAGCCTTTGCGCATACCTTATTTGATATACAGGGCTAATAAGTAAACCCAACCCTCAAAAATCACAAAATGATCTTTTTAAGCCCTTCGACCCCCCTCACGACATTCCGACACAAACACAATTGTAAACACTTTACAGGCACACATGACACCAAGCTAGCCAACATAATTTGAGGCAGTCAAGTTGCACATCATTGGCCTTCTAGACCGCACAATCTCGGTACACAGTGGGCCAATCCACAGCAACATTATAAAGCACCCCACAACAAGTAATAAACAAACCTCGACAAACCAGGCCTCTGTCGACGCAAAATCCCAGGTCCATAAAGCAAGGAAAAGCAGCGGCTCCTTTGCTAAGGCAGAGGAGTGTCCCCCCACTGCTCTGGGAGTAATTTAAAACTAAACTGATAATAACAAACCTAGTTTTCCCTTCCTGCTTATGTGTAGGCCGGGCGGTTGGGGCTGGACTTCCAGAGCAGTTGCTGGGGGAGGAGTGTTAAGCACACTCTAAAGTGCGCAGGACGCTTTGGCTGGCCCTCTCAGGATGGCCAAACCGTCCTGCGCACTTTGCATGTTCCCCACCAGACTGCATTACACAGCCTATTAGGGGAAACATGCACAGACTCCCTATCCCCATAGCGCTCCGACCAATCACAATGCTGCATTGCAGCATTGTGATTGGCCAGGGGATTCTGGGAGGCTGTGTGCTTCCTGTTGCAGCGCAGAGAAGATGTTGGAGGAGAAGCGACCGCCGGAGTCACCCAATTAAGTTTTTTTTTATTTTCGTTTTTATTCTCCTACGCCCTGCCACCGCCGTTCAGTAGCAGCCGCTACTGTAAAGGAAGGCACATTCCAGAAAGTCTACAACCAAAGATATGCACTTTACAAAACGGTTGAAAGACAAAATCAGAAATCTGAAAAAGGCGAGTTGAGAGAGAGTGGAATGAAACAAATAAGAAGAAAAGTTGACGTGAAGATTTATATCGTAAAGAGAATATTACAAAAGTGTAAAAAGACTAAGAAGAGCTAGGGAGACCAGAAAGTGGAAAACATTTTTATAAAAGCATACAGGTTCCGAATGTCTCCATGCATTTAAAACATAGGTGTCATTACTTTCCTAGTACATGGTACTCTTTATTGGCTTCACAAGGAGGCAATATTAAATTAGCTCTGCTAGAATTTGGACCCGCAACCTGTAGGTTATCTGAGCAGATACCACACCCACAGAGCTTTCTTGCCAGCATTTATAGTTTAGGGTGAAAGAAGTGGGCTAACTCTAAAAAATAAACAATGGTGAGTTGGAAAGCATAACAATCACTAAGTCATGGAGAGAAGGCACAGCAGTAAAACTTGGCATCATCTATGTAGCGAACGGAGCTGACAAGAGGAATCTTTGCAAATACATGCTTACAGACCTGAAGCACAGTGGGGCTCCAGAAGGTCAGAGCTAATAACTGAGAAGTTCAATCACTACTAGGGCTGAGTGGGCATACAGAAAAAGCGCCTGATAGCTGGTAATAGGGGAGAGGTGTAAGAAAACAGGGCTCTTTTCCACCTTTTGCCCCCATTTGGATTACTAGATGTTGGCTTTCGACTCTGACAGTGCATGGAAACCTGCTAACCAGGCTCAAGTGTCAGTGCTCTTTCCCTAAAACTGCTATGTGTGAATTGACAATCCCACTTGACAAAGGTTTTACCCCCTTATAAGTCCTAGTATATGGTACCAGGGGTACCCAGAGGATAGGTGGTAAAGGGATACCCGGGGCTGCAGCACAGTTTTGTGCCACCTTGAGTGACCCAAGTAAACTACTAGCAGCAGGCCTGCAATTGCAGAGCTCATGAGCACTGCAAACTGCTTGAACTCAAATGCGCCCTCACCATGTGTGATACAGTCAAATACACTGTCTTTAATAGACATCAGGCACCTCTAAGGGAGGCCTCCTTAGCCCAGAAGGCAGGGTGCAGTGTATTAAAGGTGAGGACATGTAACTCCAAGTCCATATGTCACTATAGTGGTGTTCCCCATTGCAAACTACTATAAGTGTCAGCGGTCCATAAGACAACATGGGCTGCCACCTGGGCATTTTCATGGTTGGCAGCTCCATTATGGTACCGCCGAAATATGTAATGTTTGGTATCAGACAACATGCCTTCTCACCCCGATGGGAATCTCGTGCCATGGGTGATGTGGCATGCACCTAGGTGGCTACCTTAGATGTTGCTAACCTGGTTGCCCCAGTTTCATTGTACTCTGGATGGCCATCCCTGCTGTACTGCTCCTGCTGCCGCCAAGGCAGGATTCTAACAGGAGTCAGGAACAAAGGCGTGGGCAGGAAGGATGTCACACCTCTCTCCTCCCAAGCAGGCTAGTGAAGTGGCACATCAAAGCAGTGAGCATCAAAGGCTGAACCACCTCCGATATGCATCAAGGTTGACTCCCAGTGGAGGAAGCAGCCCTCCCCCGGCCCCAGTCATATTTGCACCCGGGCAGGCAGGAAATTAGCTATGCATGGAGGTGTACACCACTAGAAGGCTAGCCACACCTCAAGGGTGAGCAGCCTGGTGTGTACACCACAATTGTATTTCTTCGCTCTTTAGGAATAACAGAATAGAGGGCTCTGAGTAGAAAAGGTGACCTACACCCCCAGATGCGGTAACCTAAGGAGCGATCTGGCTGGCCATTGGCTACTAGCTCCCACATCCATAACTCCCCTAAATCTAGGATTTAAGAGACCCCCTAACACCAGAACTTTAGATCTGAACAACTTGCATCAAGGAAGGACCAAAGCAAAAGAGCGATACTTTGTTCCTGAGGCAACAGACTTTGAACTGAGTGAACGACCCTCGTCCTCGGCTAAAACTCAGCACTCCAGAAGAGAGAGATCCCCAGTAGAAGCCAGACGCACCCTCAGACTCCGCTGGACTAGTGACACTAGTCCCCTGCAAACTGCAGGTAAAAACATTCACCGGATCCAAAGAATCGCTGGCGGTTGGGCCCTCCGTGGATCACCCACATCCAGGTGGTCCAGTGCATTGTGTGAGTTGCAGTCTTGTATGCCAAAATTCCAGGCCACTACCTCTCTTCTTGGGACCCAGTGAAGTCTCAGTACCTTTTTGCTGTGTTTACCGTGCCAAGGCTTGTTGGTCACCAATCCGGCAAACTAACTCAACGCTGCATCTACAGGGAACACCATACAACCTTTATCCAATGTCAGCAGCTGTGTAGCTGTTGTTCTTTTGCATTCTGTTTCTTGCAGCCCCATATAAGTGGTAAAAAAGCATCCCCGCGAATCCCGTTCAACATCAGGGGCAGCCAAGACAACTCTACACCGGACTCCACAGGCTAGGTAAAATTGATCTGACAGTCATGGCCTGGTCCAGGTGCCCACAAGACCTTTACCCTGTAAGGGTTCTAATTAACTCGACCTGCAAGTGAATGATTGTCACTAGTTGATTTTGCCATTGACCGCAATGTAATACTTTCTGTGTTTTATTTAGCTCCGATTTAATATTGCTTCAAAAATCTATAACTCTGTAAAGAGGGGCAAAGCACTCGATTTGGCTTGTCATAGACAATGCAGATGGGAGGGATTTTTCTTGCATGTCATCTGGGAATGTCCAGTGATTCAAGACTACTTGAAGTCTGTGATAACATGTATGATCCAAGTATGTGGGAGCACTTTCACACCTTCAGCAAAGTGGTGTCTTCTCGACATCTGGGATGACACAAACATAAATCGTATGGAACAAACCTGGGTGACCCTGAGCATGATAATCGCCAAACTAAATACAGCCCGTCAACGGGTGATAGAAACTGCGCCACACCTCAAAGAGTGGAAGAGAGACATGGACTGGTGCATGACTGCAGAAAGGGTGATGTATGAAAGTAGAGGTTGCCCTAAAAAGTGGGAAAGGATCTGGGGCAAATTTAATGTTTATAGAGGTAGTCCCCGTGCCGCCCCCGTGGGGCTGTCCTCCAGGTTTGCAAATATTAATACGACCTCTGACTTCCACCAGATTAGGAGTGCATTGTAGTACAAGCAGAGGACCAATTCACAGTGGGAGAGTACTGTTTGCGCTTGTTGATTCTAGACGTGCTTATTGTGGTATGCAGCTCTGTTTTGCTTTCTTAAGTGCCTCATAAAAATATGTTTTACAAAAATCTATAACTTCGGTTATATGTATGCTATTCCATTTGTTTTGGTGTCAAAATTAAGATAAAAATACACTCTATTCTTATAAATTGGTGTCGTTTATATCTCGAGTCGTGTCAATTACTTATCGTCCATGTTGGTACTCTGAAATGCTTAACACATGTTCCTCTATTAAAGCCAGGCTGCTCTTTGCCACTTTACCAGGACTGAGCCAATGATTTAGGAGTGTGAATCCAAGGACGATCTTTGGGGTATCGTGATAATATTACATGGTGAAGACTAACCCCCCGCACACTTAACACTGCACTGTCCTACAAGAGGGATTACAGAAGAGTGGGATGATGAAAAGGACTTTAGATCACCTACAGCATAAAAGAGATCACATCTTGATATTTCAATTCACCCTCATTACAAACATTTACAAGACTCCACCTGTGCATGACAGAGTACCAGGGCCGGACTGGGAACAGAAACCGGACCTGGCAAACTGCTCAACCGGCCCCGCCTGGGTTGTGGGGGGAGTGCAGCCGAGCAGTTTGTGAGGGCCGGTTTCGGCCGATTTTGTAACAGGAGGCCGATATTGCCGACCCCCGGTAACAAAAACGCCCCCCCCCATGGGCCCAAAACAGGCCCCCACCCTAGCGGCCTACCGGGGAAACGCCCGGTGCCCGCTATGGCTAGTCCGGCCCTGCAGAGTACCCGATACCCCCAGGCTTTTAGATGTAAAAAAACGGAATGGTGAGATCTAAACAAAAGTTGTGTTCCGCTCTAGGGACAAAGACATTAAAGCAAACCCTGGGGGGTGAGTCTAAAGTGACAGAAATCTGCCAAATAATAAAAGCTCACGTCTTAAAGTTGAAAAAGGTCAGCACGGCTGTCACTCCATCACTAAAAACTTCCCAGGAACAAAGATAAAAACACACAGCGTATTATGATATTGAGTGTTTGACTGTATCACAAGAAGAAGTTACACCAATCTGGTACTCGAATAATCAAACTCTAGATCCATGTTTTGGGAGGGGTGAGGGGAAAACTTTTTCTTGGCTGACGTGCTTCCATATTCGCTTCTTTCTAGCTTGTGCCTCATTCATTTTATTGGGATGACGAAAGCTCTGAGCTATGCTAGCAGTAAACAGAGCAAATTTACCCCCGCTCCTTTGACCAGCTGCTGACAGCTGCAATGTAACTCAGCCACGAGTCTTTGCTTTCAGCAAGAGAAATATTAGTATTTATAATTTCCTGTGTTGCTTCAGGCCACTCCTACAAGCAGTGCCTGTGCTACATTAAGGGCATGTTACGCAGCCGGATTACTGCGTCACCAGCAGGGGACGCCATATTGCATGCGTCATCACCAGGAGGTAGCAAATTGTATCTAAATAACTTACAAACAGCCATATCCCTAGAGGCAGGGGAACTAAATGTAATTTTATCAGGTGCTCGAAAATTCATGACACAGGACCTGGCGACTGATAGTCCCCGGTTCTATACGAGAGGTATACATTCTGTGCATTAATCTTAGTTAGTGCGCTTGGGAAGTGGTGGATGAGCAAAACAAATAAGTAATGCCCTCAGTCTAATTTAGAGCAAAGGATTTTGGTTTTGACTCTTGGGCTGATAAAACAAGGGCTGAACTAGTTTTTAATCATGTAGCATAGGTGGGCGAAGTCCCCAAGTTTGACCCTCTAGCGTAGTGAACAATCAGAGGCAAAGCCAAGGTAAAGACAATAGGGCTGCCTTGCATTTGGAGTCTTGCCTAAAATATTTTTTTTAAGTTTGCTGCAGTAAAAAATACAAAACAAAAAATAATGACTCCTTTCTGAATACAATGCATCTATGAGAAAAATGAGTTATTGTGTGATGATTCAGTCGACTTTTGAGATGTACGCATCACAATCCAGGCACGCTGTAGGAGGTGGAATAATACATCAAACCACCAATAGCACAAATTGAGAGATTGTTATTCCTATTGGTCAGAGCCAAAACCCACTCTGTGTATATGTTAAAAAAGACGTAAAAATAGTTCTTGTATACAACGGGGATGTCAAGCCAGACCTAACAATCGGGCTGTCCTTGCAGCCTGATGTCATGTTAACAAGGCCGTCTTCCTCTGTGCTGTTAAAACCTATTCATTCTCCAATCCCTGGGGTCTAGCAGAGTCCACCAATGTGACTTCCTGATCTTGGAAGTCCCTCTTTCAGAAGTTTGGCAAATGTATTATTTTAAACTGCATGGGTGTTTAAGTCGGTGTGTTATACACCTTCACATAGCCTTAGGGCCAATGGTGGAAATGCCAATGACTGGCTGGTGAAGCTCGTTAAAACAGGTGACTTACGAAACTCCAGCATTCTTTCCAAGTCTTTCAGAACTCTAGTCTGCCTATCCAGGGCCACGAGGCTGGAAGAGTCAAAACACTCATGGAGTTCATGACATCATTTGGATGGCTCACATAGTCACTAGAAGTGGGCTTCAAACTCTGCTGCTCACGTGCTGCGTTATAGAGGAGCGGAGATCATAGAAACTTGCGGTAAGGAGATCAGCGCTTATTATCACCATTCCTCCACTTTTTATAAAAGTACTGTATTATGTATGGAGGTATGTGGTAATAAGGTCGCGAGAACAGAGCCAAAAGGTAGTGCATTGCTGCACATAGTCAAAGACCAAGAGAAGCCATAGGTGATTGGAGAAGTAGTTGGGTTCTGAGAATGAACTGCTATTTTGTTGTGATGGCTGCGTGTCAGAATATTGTGTAATAAATATTGTGCTACCAAAATACTGCAGACAAAATAATGACTACCATTCTATAAGGTAAGTATACAAGTAGACCTTATTACCACATCCCTCCAAACATAATACAGTACTTTTACGCCTCGCTATAAGCATGGATTTCCAGGGAGTTTTCCGTCACCTACTGCAGTGACGAAGGAGGCCTCTGAGCCAAGCAAAGCAGCTCTTACTGGAAATCAAATTTCGGGGGCTCACACACGGATGAAACCTAACACCCCACTAAGCCTTCTGTACCAATCAGGAAGGTGAAAAGGAAGAAAAAAAGAGAAAGAACAAGAGAAGGAAAAGCGGTGGAGACTGAAAGAAAGAAAAAAGAGGGTGCGAAAAACCAACCGTCTAACAAGGGAAAATTGTAAAAGAGGGTGCTCAATTAATGTAAAAAAAAGAAAACAACGATTTGGGCGAGTTGCCAAATATCCAAAAAGAAAAAGCGTCCGCCGTTCCTAAAGTTGGAATCCCACCAGTGATCTTTAGATTAATTAAGCAAAGAGTTCTCCCGAAGGGCTAATACAAGCAATACTGTAAGGACATACATAAAAGGTCCAGTTCTGAAGGGGGGACCCAAACGGTCAGGGAGGTACTAAGGAGGGACTAATAAGCCTAGTAACTGATCAGAAGTCAGCATTTACAAAGGACAGTCACAGCAGCCAATTGAAAAGATGGGCAGAGAGTGAACGGAGCTTCAAATCCATACCTGAATACAGCATGACTCGCAGAGCAGCGCACACGCTGCCTAGGCTCGACCTAATTAAAAGTAACAGACCTCTTTTCTGAAGAGGAAAGTTAAGTAATGTAAGCCATAAAGCTAGGCAATAAACCTGACCAGTTATTGTTCATAGCTATGTAAGCTCTGAATTGAAAAGCATAATGAGCACACTGAATACGTTTGCCATCAAATGAATCAGACCAATGAATGCACAAGAGACTGTTTTGGTTGTTGGAAAATGCCAACTCGTACAATACGATACCGAAGGGGTTGATGGACGGAGCGCTTGAGCAAATCAAACACTCACCCCCAGTCAACTGATCTGGGTTTAATCCATCATCATTCTTTAGCTCACTCCACCACCCCAGTTCAGACATGGCCATATGCAAATCAGTCTGACCCTGTGCCTCATGGGAACAGTCCAGCCCGAACTGCCAAGCCATGTCTTCCCTGGACTGGAAACAAGCATCCTGGGACCGGTTTCAGGTTCATAACACTCATCAGCCAGGCTATCTTGAATCCAGTGGCAAAGTGAGCAAGGGACCCACGTCTGGGCATACCCTGCCAACGTAGGGAAAGTTGAAGAGGGGTGAAACCCCGAAACCGGTCCAAGGATGCTTGGTTCCAGTCCAGGGAGGACCTGGCTTGGCAGTTCGGGCTGGACTGTTCCCAAGAGGCACAGGGTCAAGACTGATTTGCATATGGCTGGGTTCAAACTGGAATGGCATGGCGAGCAAAAAAACGATGGATTTAGGCCCAGATCGTTGTACTGGGGTGAATGTATGACATTGTTCTGCATTCTGTCCATCAACTGTTGTTTTTGCATTTGTCACCCCGAGTGGGACGGGTATGCTCAGACGCGAGTCCCATGCTCTCCATGCCACTGGAATCAAGCTATCCTGGCTGAAGAGGGATGAAACCCCGAAACCGGTCCTAGGATGCTGCGTTCCAGTCCAGGGAGGACCTGGCTTGGCAGTTCAGGCTGGACTGTTCCCATGAGGCACAGGGTCACGACTGATTTGCAAATGGCTGGGTTCAAACTGGAATGGCATGGTGAGCAAAAAAATGATGGATTTAGGCCCAGATCTCTTTACTGGGGTGAATGTATGACATTGTTCTGCATTCTGTCCATCAACTGTTGTTTTTGCATTTGTCACCCCGAGTGGGATGGGTATGCTCAGACGTGAGTTCCGTGCTCTCCATGCCACTGGAATCAAGCTATCCTGGCTGAAGAGGGGTGAACCCCTGAAACCAGTCCTAGGATGCTTGGTTCCAGTGCAGGGAGAACCTGGCTTGGCAGTTCGGGCTGGACTGTTCCCATGAGACACAGGGTCAAGACTGATTTGCATATGGCTGGGTTCAAACTGGAATGGCATGGTGAGCAAAAAAACGATGGATTTAGGCCCAGATCTCTGTACTGGGGTGAATGTATGAAATTGTTCTGCATTCTGTCCATCAACTGTTGTTTTTGCAACTCTTACAATACAGCTTCTTGAGACACCAAGAAGGCCATTATCTAGTAGCGAAAGGAAGTGAGTTGTTTTCACATATGGGAAAGGGGGACATTGTTAGGCATGTAAGGGTTAAGAGTATATGGTTAAGAATTGGTGGTAACAGTTAAAAGAAAATGCATATACTTAAGGGTTTGAGGTGTAAGGTTAAGTGTTTATGGTACAGGTTGAATGGTTTGAAGTATAGGGCCTAAGGGAACTGGTGATATAGACACAAGATAGAAGGGTTAAGAGCATGGAGTAAGGGATTAGGAGAATAGGGTTAAGTGTTTGTGGAATCACGTTTAGGGCACAGGGTAAGGGTTTAAGGTTTTGTGGTACTGGGGTTAAAGGTTAGGTTAAAGGTTAGGCATATAAAGTTAAAGGTTTAGGGGTTAATAGTATGAGGTTATGTGTTTTGGCTAAGCGTATAGAGTTAAGAGTTTGAGGTACAGAGTTATGTATATAGGGTAAAGGGGTAATATATCGTTATGGGCTTGGGGATAAGGTTAAGAAGTGTGTGTTTAATGTATAGTGGTTAAGAATACAGGTTAACAATAAACGTTTTAGAGTGTAGGCATTAAGGCTATAAGGTTAAGAATAAGAAGTTAAGGGTATAGTGCATATTTATTTACTGATTACTAAGTTTATACAGGGCACCTGGTCCAAGTGCCATGAGGGTGCTTTAAATTGCAGAAGAGATTAGCAACATTAGGATTAGATCAAAATGGGGTAAGGGAAAATACAACATTTTGAGAGAACAGATCTCATCAAAGCCAACACCCAGAGTAAGAGTTTATATTTTTATGAATGTCTTTTTGTACGTGATAGCTAAATTTTATTTGTGTGTGGCTATGATGGGAAGCCAGTGGAGGTTTTGAAGTATGGGGGTAAAGTGGCTGTATCTACTCTACCTAGAGAGTTAACCAGTCTTGTAGCTGAGTTTATACCAGCTCTGGGTGGAGCAATTCATATTTGATCAACTGGCATTGCCGCAAGCTAATTCTTGAGATAGCATGAACCGCTGTTTTCAGAAGATCAGGAGGAGGGGAGGTGTTGGATTTTCTCCAAGATATGTAGGTGGAAATTGGCAGATAGGGTCTCATTGTTGATGGAGTGATTAGTGTGAGGTTCCAGTCCAAAATGAAAACAAGGTTTTTAGCAAATGGTGTTACTGTTTGTGAGAATCACTATAATTTCAAAGATTCCAAGAGACTACAATTGAATTTGCTCAAGGAATGAGGAGAGGAAGAGAAAGAATTCTGTTTTAGTTGAAGAAGTTCTACTGCATTCATGTTGGTAATTGGGAAAAACAGTGGTTTAGGATGGAAATTGGTTCAATTCTTTAGGTTTCTAAATAGAGTTGGGGGTCATCACCATATTCGTTGAGGGTTACACTTGAGGTTTTGAGGATTAAGTTTTGAGACTCCATATTTTGATTAAAGAAGGTTAGAGCTAGAATGGCGCCTTGAAAACCTCCGCCGAGCATGGTGGTGGTGTGGCTTTCATTCTTAATTACCAGGTATCTGTTAGTGATTAAGGATATGACCCAGGGTGCAGAAGCCCATACAGTCTTCAACAGCATGCAGTCAAATTTGATGACTGATTGTATCTAAGCCTGCTTATGGGTCTAGCATGACTAGCAGGTATGAGTCCCTTTGTCCCAAACATTGAGTATTTCATCCAATACTTTTAAAGTTGCAATTTCGGTGTTAGAACCTGGTATAAATACTGACTGATAGTTGGCCAGGAGGTGATCATTAGAGATTGCATTTGCTTAGTTAGCTTTCAGCTGTTTTTTTTTAAGGCTTTTCCTAGACACAGCAGATTTGATAAAGGGTGGTACTTTGATGCTTGGATGGCATCAAGCTTAGGTGTTTTGAATATGGGTGATGTGGATGTCTTCAGTGAAGTCGGGAAGATACCTTGGTCAAGGGATGTAATAAATATTACACAATGTGACATGAATTTTTTTGAAATTTGCCTGGATTATATTGGCAGGTATGGATGGCATCACAGAAATAATTTGTAGGTAGTATGTCTTTTATGAGTGTGTCGGCAGGCAAACGTATCCTAAAATCCAGCTCATTAAGCATACCAATGACTAGGACTGGGAGAGTTATAGTCCCTATATGGACTTTGGGGCTCCTCAATTGGATCCATCACTATTTCTAATAAATCAAGTTCCATAACAAATGCTAAAACTTTCTTCGAAGGATAGCAGACAGGCGATGTAATTTGGAAGTTTCATATAAAGAATTAATAAACAAGTACATTAAACGTACAGTAAATAATTTTAGCAGCAAAGCATCCAGATCATAAGTACAGAGAATTCAGTACAGTTCTAAGTGAAACGTGTCATAGATTTGCCTTCTAAACGTGGGGAAGAAGGGCCTCTGGGGTACAGAAATCCCATTGTTTTTTTTGTAGGACTTCAGACAAAGACATTCATGCATTCTACATGGTTCTCAGGATATGCACCAAAATGGAACAAGCATGGATATTTGACTACAGAATAATTTTGAAGATTCTTTCATGGTAGTACTACATTGGATTTCAGTCATTCTCACAGTTTGAGTGTCTCAATTGATATGTTGCATAGCAGTTACCTGGGACGGTTGAAAGGTCCATAGTTCAGTACAGTTAGAGAAAGCCTCTGGGAACACACACTGTTTATTAGTGTCAGTCTCGCAATGCTTTATTTAGAACACGAACATCAGCAATAGTCATCGCATAATATATTGTGATGTTGTAAACAGTCTAGATTAACGTCAGCTTAGCTTATTTGCGTTTAACTTGAGAAAGGCAAAAACAACTCCCATAGGTGCCACAAGTTCGTTATGGTGATGGGTGCTGTGTTCCAGGTAGGAGAATATTATGGATGTTGAGGAGTGGATGGAGCAGTCTGTTGAAGGTATTTAATGTGTGAGGAAGTTCTCACATTTTTCCTTGTGGAGGTAACATTGTTCTGTGCATAGAGTTGAAGTTGCTTTGATGTTCCAGAGGCATTGGGAGAGGGCTTTATTCGCTCTAGGGTGTAGTTAGATTTAGCCTAGGATATGGCAATTTGCATTATTTCCGTAATTTCCTAAATTTCAATAGTATTTGGGCCGTTTTACGTTCCTACATTCATTTTCCACTTTTATAAACCTGCATCTTGCTTTGGCTAACAATTGAGAGAACCTTTGTTGGCTGGGTCTAATAAAGAAAATTTTAAATTGCTTAGGAGCAGGGTCATTAACGTTATCTGGTATGACTTTCTCTAAATTGCGGGTAGCATTTATAATGCTTCTGCGGGTGTGAAAATGCTTAAGCTTAGATGCACTGTGGTCTAGGAGGGCAGAGTAGGTGAGAGGGTGAGTCTTCTGGTTTTCAAAGGCTTGATTGTGTGGAGATTTGAGTTAAACGTGGGCAGTGCAGAGATGGCCGGAGTCTTTAAGTATGGGATCCAGCATTTTGCCTTTAGTGTGGGTGGAGTGGGTGACTAACTGACCGAAGATGAGAAATTAGGCTAGATATTTTAGTGTTAGAAAATATTCGTTTTTGCATTGTCAAAATCTATGTTGAAATCCCCAAGGAATATGTTCTTAAGTGAGAGCATGTCGCTTTCATTTATGAAATTAGTTAGCTGTTCAATTAATTTGGAGTAGCTCTTAGGTAATTGGTAGTTTGTGTGTATGTACAAAGTAAGAACAAGTAAGAGATTAACGGCTAGATTCAGGTGTTGAAAGGTATCATATGTTTGTAGTTAAGACTTCGGAGTTTGGGGTTAAGGATTTTGGATATAGGGTTTAGAGGTTAAGTTGTTAGGCATTATAGGGGTATGGGGGTGGGATGACCCCATGATTGCATTTTTTAGTCTCACAGTCAAAAATGTGTTTTATTTAACAAGTGTTGATGACTGTAACAGTTATTTGTAGCCTTAATTTCAATGGAATACTCTACAATTCGAAGTGATACAATATGGAGTATTAAATAAACAAACCAATGTAATTTGTTACAAAACAATTAGAATTAACAAGGTACAGTCAAGCTTTCCAATGGTGTTTGCTGTTACTTAGTAGATTGACCTCTGACCCAAAGGTACCCGAGTTTAAGGAATAGCTTGCAAAAACGTCGGTTGTCACAGTTATTCAAAATAAGTTTTACAACATCGGATTCACAAGATAAGGCTTATATTTCAATGCCTCTTGCAAAATTATCATCTAATCCTGTATTTGAGGAGAGCCTTACAAAAACGTATTTGGTAAGTGTAGATGTGTGAAATGCAGGCCTCTACCAATGTGTAACCAAATTTACTGAGACAACTAGTGCTCTATCCTTATATAGGGGTGAAAGGGCAGTTGACAAGTCATTGAGTCCCTTTGATCTGCAGCCAGGTATTGGTCACAAAAAGGAGGATCAGGGGTCAGATGTACTAATATTAGGAATACCGATTTCTTAATTGTGATTTCCTCCAACTCGCAATTAGGAAATCGGTATTCCTAATTTACGAAACTCTTTTGAGTTTCATTAGCATTCCAGGTGGGTCCCAAATAGACCTACCTCATGCATATTAATGAGGTAGGCCGCAATTTGCAAACCATTAGGAATCACAGCCACCACAGGAATGGTGGCCTGCTGAGGTCAGGAGAGCACCATGTCTGTGATTGCTTTTTAATAAATCAATCTTTTTTTTCTTTTTTTTAAATGCAGTCCGTTTTCCTTGAAGGAAAATGGGATGCATTTAAAAAGTAAAAATGAAACTTTGCAGTTTCATTTTTAAGAGTAGGTAATGGATGGGAGGAGCCTAGCGCGCAACCAAGATGGCCGCGTAGGTGCGAGGCTCCCGAGGACCTCCGCGACCTCCTGAATTAATCCTGGCGATATCCTGTCCTTGTTGAGGGGACTGTGTTGGGGAACCGGAGCTGAGGCGTCACCCGTTTTTTGGGCTCGAATCGGACCCCGGACGCCGGTGGGAGCATCGATCGAAGGTTGCGGCCTTCTCCTCGCCGGCCCCCCGGATTGGAGTAGTGGGGCGATCCGGGGACAAAGTGAATAACAGCGGCGAACGGGGCTGGGCGACTGGCGTACCCCGCACTTTCACTTTCGCTTTTGCGCCCTCCTAGCTCTCAAGCGGGGTCGGACGGCGGAGCGGGGTGCGGTGGTGTGGCCTTGTCCAGAAGCCCGGCTGACCCGCCGGCGGTGGGTTGACCCGCGGTTCGGTGGTCGCCCCTGCCCCCCCCCCTGGCACCCGTGACTTGGTATAGCGGCCCGTTTGGGGCGCTTGGCACGACGGTGGAAGAGCCAGCATGTCCACCAAACAAGATGGCGACCGGGCGAAGGTGAAGACGACCCGCCGTGGCACGGCGCACCAGGCCAACAGTATGGACCGCTACACGCTCCAGAAGGGTTCTCCGGAGACATCGCGTGCATCCCCGGTGGGCCCGACGGAGGCATCCGCTCATCCAGTGGATCTGACCCTCCGGGACGTCATGGGCGCCATCGCAGAGATGAAGGCCTCGGTGGACCAGCGTTTCGACACCTTAGCGCAAAAAATAGACTCGGTCCTGGTGGATGTGAGCCTTGTGAGGGCAGACTTGTCCAAAACAAACGACCGAGTCGACTCCCTGGCCCACACCACAACGAGCCTCACGACAGACGTGGTGGCCCTCCAGAAGGAGGTGCGCCGGCTTGGCCAGGCGAGCGCCCTAATGGACCGGCGACTGGAGGACTCCGAGGGTCGGGCCCGGAGGAATAATGTCCGTATTGTGGGGGTGCCGGAGGGACGAGAGGCGGAGGCGGCGGATCTTTTCGTGGAAGAGTTGATCCTGACCCATCTCCAGCCCCGGGGGCTGAGTAAGCTTTTTGCGGTGGAGCGTGCTCACCGGGTCCCCGGGGGCAGACCTAAGACTGGTGCCCCGCCGCGGCCTCTCATTGCCCGGATTTTTAATTTTCGGGACAGAGATGCTATCCTCCAGACCTCCAGACAACAGGGACCGGTCAAGCTTGACAACATGGAGGTACATTTCTACCCAGACTTTACCCCGGCGGTCCAGAAGCAGCGGCAGAGCTTTCTTGGTGTTAAACGTCGCCTAAGGGACCTGAACCTCAAGTACTCAATGCTCTTTCCAGCTAAGCTGAGGGTAGAGGTGGATGGTCGCACGCACTTCTTCGACCGGCCCGAGGCGGCTGGGGACTGGCTGGACACTCTGCCTGGAGATCGGGGCCGGGGGGGGCGGGGGGGGCGCGGCTGGCGAGGAGGGCCCGCCGGATCAGAATTGAGGGGTGACTGCATAGGCCTTGCTCTGGACGTTGTTCCTTCACCATTTATTGATTGCGTATTTTCCCCTCCTATGGAGGTCGTGCGGGGTCTGTTGGGGGCTTCCCTCCTCCTCTGGGGGACTAGTTAGTATTTTAGCTATGGGGCGACAGGCACACTGCACTTTGGGGGGGCTGTCTGGGCTCATGCAGGGGTGCAGGGAGGGGGGAGTTTTGTTGGGACCGGGGGGTGGGGGGGTGTGTTGTTTGTTAGCACCGCAGGGCAAACCCGCTACTATGTTGTTGTTTTTAGGATGCTCGATGGGGGACGACCGATTGTTTCGCCGTATGATGGGGGGTAGGGATTTGGCTGTGTTGTCATGGAATGTTAACGGCCTGGGGGATAGGATTAAGCGTGGTGTGGTCCTGCAGTACTTAAAACGTATTTCACCAGATGTTGTCTTCCTGCAGGAGACGCACCTTATAGGTAACTCCTTTCATGCAATGAACCGGCGGGGATATCGTTTGGCGGCCCATTCTGGCTTCACCTCGGGCTCGCGGGGGGTGGGTATTATGATCAAGAACTCGCTCCCGTTGGAGATTGATGAGGTGCGCCATGATGAGAGGGGACGCTACACGGTTCTGGTGGGAAGAATGGAGGGTAGAGTGTTTATCTTTATATCAGTGTACGTCCCGCCTGGGTTACAAGCCACCACATTTGCGGACCTGGGGCGCCTCCTTCTGGACCTTCCGAGTGGCCTGCTGGTGGTTGGAGGGGATTTTAATGCGGTAGCCTCTGGGTCTATGGATCGCCATCCCCCCTAGGGACCTCCCCCGGGCACAGGCGTGGCTGCCCGGCCTTCTGGACACGCTGGGCCTGGTGGATTGCTGGCGATTAAAGCATCCTGTATTGCGACAGTACACCTTCCACTCGGGTGCCCATGGTAGCCTCTCGCGGCTTGATTACATCCTTGTCCCGGCGGCCCACGCAGGGAGGGTGGGGGAGGTGCGCCATCTGGCGCGGGGTATCTCAGACCACTCCCCATTGTTGTTGCATCTCGATGTCTTCCCGAGGGGGGATGGCAGGGTGGCCTCAATCAATGCATGGTATTTGCGCGACCCCACCATTCGTGCCGATTTGATCAAATCCCTACAGCGATATTTCGATGAGAATGTGGGGTCGGTCTCTTCGGCCATCTCCCTGTGGGAGGCTTTCAAGGTAGTCCTTAGAGGGGAGGCCCTCTCCTTTATCTCCCATGCCCGGCGGCGCGAGCGGGAGGAGGTGACCCGGGTAGAGGCCGAGATTGCAGAACTGGAGGGTGACCTGGGAAGCGGGGTAACAGACGACAAGTTGCATGTTCTACACCTAAAGCAGGCGGCCTATCGGGCCCTCGTCACGGAGGCGGCCAGGGGCCTCAGTAGAGAGCAGCAGGGGCGATTGTATGATGTGGGTGATAAGGCTGGCAAATTGATTGCGTGGTTGGATAAGAGGGAGAGAGCGAGCCGTGTGGTGCCTTTGATTGAGAGTGTTGATGGTGCGTGTGTCACTGAGCCGGAAGCCATTGTCTCCTGCTTCGTGGATTATTTCCGCGAAGTCTACTCCCCGGTTTCCCCCTGCTCGGAGGCAGATTCCCATGCCCTGCTTCGGGACATCGCACTGCCCTCCCTAACGGTGGAGGACAGGGATTCGCTGGACGCCCCTCCCACCTCGGACGAAATTGCCTTGGCTATTCGCTCGGTTGCATCCGGCAAGGCCATGGGCCCCAATGGTATTCCCATCGAGCTCTACAAGCTACGCCCGGATGTGTTGGCGCCCCACCTGCGCGCGATGTTCCTGGCGGCCCACTCGCGGGGTTCCCTCCCGCCGGACCAGCGTCTGGCCACAATTGTGGTGATCCACAAGGAGGGGAAGCCCCGTGAACGGGTCACATCCTATAGGCCGATTTCGCTTTTGAACGCGGAGCCCAAAATTCTCGCCAAGGTGTTGGCCAACAGGTTGGTTGGCGTGGTGGGCGATTTGGTCCACCAAGACCAATCTGGCTTTATACCGCACCGCAACACGGCGCTCAATCTGCGGCGCTTGCACGGGGTGCTCGCGCGTGTCCCATTTGTGCGGGAGCCGGCCATCTTGGCGTCCTTGGACGCCACCATGGCGTTTGATACGCTTGAATGGCCATACATCTGGGCGATGCTGGCAAAATTCGGGTTTGGCCCGGGTTTCATTAGCTGGGTCAAATTGCTATATTCGGGCCCATTGGCGCAGGTGGTAGTGAATGGGCGAGTCTCGGCCCCATTCGCGCTGGGGAGGGGTACGCGACAGGGTTGCCCCCTGTCGCCTCTCCTGTTTGCCCTGGCCCTGGAGCCCCTGGCGGAGTGGCTGCGGTGGCACCCTTCTATCCGTGGTCTCCGCTGGACCCCCGAGCATGAGGACCGTGTGTCCCTCTATGCTGACGATATCCTTCTGTACCTCGCCTCCCCGCGTAAATCACTGATCGTTCTGGTTGATGTTTTGCGCTCATTCGGTCGCAACTCAGGCCTGGTCATCAACTGGGCGAAATCCTGTGTATATGTGCTTTCCGGGGAGGCTCCGGCCCTACCACGGGACTGTCCGATCCAGATTGCCTCCCAAGGTTTTCGGTACCTGGGTATCTATATCACTCTTGACCCGGAGGCCCGCTATGAGCGGAATTTGCTACCCCCCCTCCGGCGTTTGAGGGAGGACGTGGTGCGCTGGCGGCGTTTGCCGCTCTCGCCGCTCGGCCGAGCGGCCTTGTTTAAAATGATGTCCCTGCCACGCTTCCTCTACGCCCTCCAGAATACTATGGACTTGGTCCCGGCACGCTATTTCCGTGAGGTGGAGGGCCTCCAGCGGCGCCTGTTCTGGGACGGGAGGCCGCGCATTGCTCTGGCTAAATTGACGCTCCCGTGGTACGATGGGGGGGTCGCCCTCCCTGACATTAAACGGTATTACTGGGCCTCCCAACTAGCTGCAATTAATCATGGCCTTTACGGGCCCGCCTTGAACCCGGCATTTGAGATGGATAAGATGCTCCTGCCCGGTGGCGATTACAATCGAGCGCTCTACGCTGGCGCGCCCGACTCCCGTTTGACGGGACCGACGCGTGTCATGGTGCGTGTCTGGCACGCGGCTAATGCAGCTTTGGGGTGGAAGGACCGTTTGACCCGGGCGTCACCGCTGTATGCGTCTGAGAGGTTGGGCTCCCTGTGGACGTCGAAGGGCTTCGAGAAGTGGGACACGATCGGAATCAGCACGGTGGGAGATCTCTGGACGAGGGGGGGATTCAAAACTTTTGAGACGCTGCAGGCGGAGTTCCAGCTGCAGGGCAGTGAGTACTTTCGGTACCTACAGGTCCGCCATGCGCTGGGCTCCGTCTTCCCGGATGTCGCATCCATTCCGGAGTCTTCCCCCCTGGAGGACAGAGTCCTAGATGGCCATGTCCCGGACAGCACGATCTCCCTCATATACAAAAAACTGATCAACGATAGATCGTGCCTGCTGACTAGTCTCCGCGAGGCTTGGGTTGCCGACGGGCTGGAGCTGGACGATGAGGATTGGAGTTCCGCGGTGGCCTCTCCGAAAGAGGTGGCCATCCCGGCTCGCCTTCGTTTCGTCCAGCTCAAGATCCTTCACCGGGTTTACGTGACGGGGCCAAGGCTTCTGCGTATGGGTTTTGCTGGTGACGGAATGTGTAAGCGTGGCTGTGGTGCGTTGGCGACTTTCATGCATATACTGTGGGAGTGCCCGAAGGTGGAGCGATTCTGGCGTGGTGTGCATGAGGTCCTGCGTGTGGTTACGCGTGTCGCGCTGCTGCCTGAAGCGAGGAGATGCTTGCTGAATGTATGGGAACCGAATGACTATTCGGTCCCGCAGACGCAGGGGGCGACTCTGGGATACATGATAGCCAAGCGCGACATTGCTCAATTGTGGGGATCCCAGAGGCCCCCTGCGGTGTCGGCCTGGAAAGAGCATATGGATTGGTGTATGTTTCGTGAAAAGGTGGTGTATGTGGCGAGAGGTAAGCCTGGGGCGTGGGTGAAACTCTGGGGCCCCTGGAACGCCTACCGCGGGGGTATTTGTGAGCCACCACTGCTACCGGCTGCCTCGCCTGCTCCGTCTCCCTAGACGGCCCCCCTCCCTCAGCCGCGGGCGCGCGGTCCCCCAGTCCCTGATCTATTCCCATTCCCCTCTCCAGAGTTCTGCTGCTGGTTTGGATCCCCCACTTATGGAGCACGTGCTGTTATTTTGGATCGCGGGTTGCCTTGCGGGTGTGGTTTTTTGGTGTTGTTTTGTTTCAAGAAAAGGGAACCGTACTGTGGGCTTGGAGCTGTGTGGCCTGCACCATTGATTACTCCTGTTTCACTGCTCTGCACTGCCTAGAGACTTTTACTGTATGTATGCGATATGTTTTTGTCATTCTAGCGGCCGGCCGGATGGTTGTAGGCCCGTACCTGTAACTTTTACGAACTGCAATAAACGGTTTCAAAAAAAAAAAAAAAAAAAGAGTAGGTAATGGTCCTTGATACCACTGTCTGCTCTTAAAAATATATATTTTTTAACATTCTTAAAGGGAACCCTTACCCTTTGCAAATGGGTAACCACCAGTTTTAAACTGGTGGTAAAATATTACTGTTTTGCAACCTGAATTTGGTTGCACAACATTAATACATAGTATTCTGATTCGGTATTTGGAAGGGACGTGGATGCTGGGAATCGGGCAGTTTGCGGCTGCTAAGAAGCTTTGTACATTTGTCCCCAGGTGATTTTTTACCCACTTCAACATCTTACACAAAAATACACGGGATGTCATTAAAGCTTTTCTGAAATAGATCAAGCTGATCTGTTTCATCAAAAAGCTGAAAAATGCAGGACAGCTTAAAAAAAAGATTGCTAAAACAAGGAAGGTGGCACAGAAGACCAGTGCACCAGGACTGTTAGCAAAAGCAATTTGGCAGTGGGGTGGAAGAAACATGGTCTTAGACATTTTACCAAGGCCAGGCGTGAATCAACACTGCAATGGTTTGGCTTATGAATTGAGAGACAGATTATTTTTAGATTTACATTGACACAGAGAAAGGTGCGTCAAGGACAGCAACGGTGCTATGGTCGCTTGCGCATAGGCTATCTATGACCTAGCCAGCGGAAGAGGGTCTAAACAGCCTTTATTCCCCCTGGAGATTTTAACGTGGTACCCGTTGTGGCTACAGGCCATTCGGTAACATTTGCAATGGGGAAACTAGAGTCTCCACTTTAATCTAACCATATTCCTTTATTTTGCAAAACCACTGTGTAAGTGCAGTGAATTAATACATTACACAGTTATTAGAAAAGCAGCTGCTTGTCATTAAGAGTGCTGCTTTATTTGCTACCTGGAGATGTGCATTTGGTATATGAATATAATACTTGTTTTATACTGTTCTGGATACTGCAGTTTTTCAGTTTCGTAGCACTGCAAATAACAGGATTTGCTCAAAACAAACTCACCAGGACTCATAGTAGCAACCCAGATGGATCACAGCCTAAGCTAGTGCTGCTGAGATGAATCCTCTGATATGCATCTTGTACACTCATATCAGCCGCAGATTTACCTACAATTTGCCTGGCGGTACCACAAATTGTATGAAAATACAAGCAAAAAAGCTGAATCGTTTTTCACTTACGATCTTCAGGTGGCGACTGGCTGCCCAATTTTTTAAAGTCTGGGAGGGTGGAAGCACCTGCAGGTGAGATTCCACAGGTGAACACCCCTGTTTGAGCACTTCCAGCATTATACAGGCGCGGGTGATTTCTGGTGCCCAGGCCAGTAATCCTGGCTTCCACACTTAACCATAGTGCATAAATGTGGCCAAATCACCTTATCTATGTGAACTTCAGCTACTAGATTGCTCAAAATTGAGCGTGACGAGGAGCATGCTTAATAGAGGTGTATACTTGCATATTCTTTTTTTTTTTTTTTGAAAAAGCTTTATTCGGTAAGAAATTCACAGACCATAAAAGCATGTACATTTTATATTGAACATTAGTGCTATACATTTCAATAAATAACTTGCATATAATATGTAATATAATGTATAATAAACAAAATACAATGACTAAAGCCAGATCTGGATCATGTGCTGATCTTTGGGTGCCCCATGGAGGGGATTGTGGTGCATGACTTTCATGGTGTATTCGCAATAAAAACCTGGTCCTGCCTGCTCTTAAAAACTGTATATAAACAAATTGCTTATTTACAAATAAAACGAAACCTGCTCAACCTGTACAGCTTAAATCAAAATCAGAGAAAAGGAAAAAAATATATCTCGAGAAAATGACCCCTTCCATATGCACCAAAAAGAAGTGTCAAAATGGGAAAAAAAACATAGGTTGGATAAATGGTTCAGTGTGACAAATGAAGCATTCAGATAAACAGTAAATGTCTGAAGATGTTTAAAAGAAATAACCCTTTCAGGCTACTAACAAAGTATTTCGCCTTCTGATGCATGCCGTCATAAACCTACTCTATTTTGTTTACCTCAGTGGCTTAAATGATACAACATAGGTAGGCCTGTTTACCAATTTCGGTTTTAAAAATGCATTTTTTGTATGACTAGAGAGGACCTCATCTCCAGTCTCTTCTTTCGTCCTTTTTCATGCTACCAAAGTGGCAGAGCAAATATCTGCAGTTTTAGATCTGGTGCAAGCCAAGCCCTTTGGTCTATTTTTTAAATATGTAATAACCACATATATTAGTGGGCTTTGGGCCAGCGTCATTCAGCCCATACTACTTTGGCTGAGGACCGAGCTATCAGCCATAGGCTTAAGACATCTTGGATTACACCACGTGAATATTTTAGCCTTGCCATCTTTCTATTGTTAGTTGTGTATCCTTTGTGAGTAAAGTGGCCCAGGTCTTTGACACTGCCCCTCCTTGTTCATTCTCTTGCTTAAATTGATGTGTTAGAAGCTGTGTTAGCCCTCCTATGAAATAGGGGGCAGATTTATCAATTGAGTGTGTAACTTTGCACCACGCAACGGTGCGCAAAAGCAACGCGACTCATAAATTATATTTATCAAGCCAAAGAAAGCCGTCTTGCATGGCCCGGAGTGACTTGATAAATCTAGAGTAACGCAACACAGCGCAAATCGCTGTTTTGCGTTACTCTGCCCCAGGGAGCCATTCCATGGGTAGTGCGTGGGTGTTCCCCAGGTCAAAAAACTGCTACACATCCCCAGGGGAGGCGAAATATCTTTATTTCTCCTGTTTCTCTGTCTGCTGCGCCTCAGGGGATGATTTTTTATGTGCAGGAAGGTTTATATTCCTACACAAAAACAATCTTCCTTACAACGCAGGCTGCCTTGCACAAGGTGCAAGGGTGCCTGCATTGCAGCTATGAACCACATGGTGTGCCAACGCTGGAAAAAGACAGAAATGCGCCATATTATGATAAATACAGTGCATTACTGCCCTTTCCCTGTCACACAGTGCATCAAGGTGATTTGCTGCATGACTTTTTGCTAAATGTGCCCCTAGTTCCTTTGTTTATAAATGATGAAGACATTTTTAACGAAGACCACGGGTCAAATATAGTAGAAAAGGGCTTTGCAGAAACCCCATGAAAAACACACTAAGAATCGTTCTTAGTTTGTTTAGTGTGGTGATGGATTCAGATGAGGAAATGTGACAAATATATCATTGCAACTACACAAAGCTAGAATATTACCACACATTGGCCAAATACATGAAGGAAACCACAAGAAGGAATGTCAGGCAAGAATGGGGGGTGGATGTTTGTCAGCCTTACTGGAAAATGTGCACGCAAAGGAATTTGTCACTTAGAAACAAAACATTATTTAGACCCCACAGAGAAGTCACCCTGGAACAAATCACAGACGCCCACAATGTAGTTAAAATCATTTATTTAGCTTTTCTCCAAACATGGCATCAATTAAAAGAACAAGAACCGTGCAGATGGACTGCTAACTGGCAATAAATACTTTAGTTTTTAAAAATGTAAACAAAATGCGTGTGTTTTTTAATGAAAGACAAGAACTAGTTTCTCGAGGGAAGGTTTTACAGGAAGTTCAAATGTGTTGTAATAAATAAGTGGTTTTGCGAAAGTATTTACATAAAATTGTACAAGCAATGACGTACAAACTCAATTATATGAAATCCTGGAGTCAAGTGGAAATAAAATAATACCCTGCACCTGTAGAATGGCCAGCCTTCATGCATCTGGCTCTGCCATTGACACTTTGGCATTCGACCAACTCTTCAATTATATCAGGCAGGCACCAGATGAAATATGTTTGCCATACTGACCTCTTACCTAGGGTAAAAAAACACTGTTGACAGATGATGGCGTCCCCCAGTAGTAATTGCAGTGGGTGAGTTTGCTTTCATTCCATCAGTGTTAAAACAAGACATTGCAGGCAGTTATTCCAATTCTTACATTATTAATGCGGATGCTAGTGGCTTCACGCACTGGTGAGTTGGTCAATAGGTTATGCCATTCCCACCTGACCCTATATTCACTATGCAACATACATTTAAGTATCTGAAGGCAATAAACAGAATAAAACAGGCATGGTAATGTTGTATCAGTGGACTGTTGCGCTGTGATTAAGCATTAAAGGTAGTTACTAATTGAATTCGCCAGATCTTATGGGTGCGTGCATAGGTCAGCGTGGCCGGTAACAACTGGGTTGGCAGCTAAATGTGGTTTATGAAAAAGAATTTTTAAAAAAAGTGTTGCTCATGAATTATGCTCTCACTTCCTTACCAACTGATGGTTCAGAGGGATTGGTGGAAAGGAGCATGAAAATGTGCCTTAGCAGCTAAAGAATGGTGTGGTCCCCTGGTATGCCTGTTGTGGGAACTGGGATATGTCATTGTGGCACTGTGTTTCTCTTGTTGAAAACACATCAGTTGGTGGTGTTCCACAACCATAAAATATGTCTTCTGCAGTAGTGGCTTCTGTGTTCCCATTCATGGTTGTCCTAGATTACCAACTGAGGGTGACTAGGATATTCACATATCTGGCACATAATCTGCTGCCAGTAGAATGCCCATGGCAACCGCCTAATGTAATGTATTTAATTTGATAGTTTAGGTGTCTTTGTTTCCCTTCTGTTATTAAGTACATGGTGGTAATGTGGTCTGTTCTCATCTAAACCACCTTGTTCTTCTGAACAAGGTCAAAGAAACTGAGTGCTAAACATACTGTCCAAATGGTTTTCTTTTCTGTCCAAGTACTTTAGCCGTGTGCTGTGAAATCCAACTAACTTGTTTGTCACCCGGTAAGAACTGTATCTGTTACAATGTTCATATATGGCTTGGAGTTCATGAATGTTGTGTTTTGCAAATTTGTAGAGTGCGCTATCACCCAGGAGACTATCCTTGCCCTGAGCAGGTGTGAGTGTAGCCAAGCCTAGGGCCTAGTGGGACTACTCAAAAATATATTTCGTCAGCTTCTTGCAGAATTCAAGAAGTGAGGAGGTAGTTCTTATGTGTAGTGGCAGGTCAATCCACACTTTAGGAGCAATGTCGGAGAAGGCTTGTCCTCCGGATCTGGTTTTCTTAATGCGTGGGATTTCTGCAATTAGGAGTCCGGCTGTGCGGAGGTGTTTGGAAGGTTTGTGAAAGCAATACCTTTCACGAATTGTTGAGGTATGCTGGGCCTGGGTTAGATATGTTTGTTGAATTGTGATTGTTTGTGTATGGGGAGCCGGTGGAGCTCCTTCAGGTGTGGTGTGATGTGAGGGCGTCATGGGGGATTGACAGTGATTCTGGCTGCCGAGATCTGAATTGTCTGCAGCCTTCTGGTGAGTTTTTGTTGATCCCTGGCATAGAGGGTGTTGCTGTAGCCCAGCTTGCTTGTGGTGAGGATTTGTGTAAAGGTTTTCGGAGTGCAGATTGGGAAACATTTGAAAATCTTCCTCAGTTGCCTCAGGGAATGGAAGCATGAGGTGGTGGTGGCGTGAGTTTGCTGTTGATCCAGAGGATCTTGCCATGGGTGGTGAAAGTGGGTGACATTCCTAACTCAGGTGGACACCAAGGGAAGTCCCATTGTGAAGTGCTCTTCCGAAGGTCACAATTTTGGTCTAGTCGGTGTTCAACATCAGACAGACTTCATCGAGTTGGTAATTTTACTCATGCAGGCATTGAACTTGATCTGGGTAATGGACATCTTGTCCGTGAGGGAGGGAATGAGCTGTATATCTGAGTAGGAGAGGACGTTTATGCCGCGACAGCGGATGAAGCTGGATGGAGGGATCATGTATGCATTGAAGAGGGTCAGGCTCAGGGAGGATCCTTGCAGAACTCAACAGATTAGGTTAAAGACATTGGAGGTGTACGATGCCAGGCTGACTGACTAGGTCTTTCCAGTCAGGAAGGAGCAGATCCTGGGAGTGTGTGTCCTTGGATTCCGATGTAATGTAGTTGTTGGCTAAAAATGGGGTGGAAGATGTGTGTCAAACACTGAGGAGTGGCCCAGGAGGATAAGACTCGCATCGTCTCTTCCATTCACAGTCACGTGGATGTCATCCATGGCGTTGATGTGGGCAGTTTCCATGCTGTCGTTGGGCCTGAAACCAGCCAATGTGGTGCTCAGGAGTTGGTAGTCATTAAGGTGTTCAGTGAGGCGTCTGTTGATTATTTTCTCGAAGACCTTAGCTGGGAATAGAAGCAGGGAGATTGATTTATAGCTGGAGGTCATTTAAGGGTCCGCAGAGTGTTTCTTTGGCAATTAGAGGACAGTTGCATGAGCAACCTACAACTCAACAAACTGCATTTGTTTTAACAATGCAATGACTTTCAAACCTTCAGTGTTGCATCATCTCAACTCATGTGAGCTTTTGACCATTTTCTATCCAATCACTTGTGAAGTAGTTCTTATGTGAAATGTGCCATTCATTACATTTAATTACAAAACAAATGCAAGAAGCCATTATCTCTAACAATTTACATCACAGTCAGACCATGACTTTCGGTACCTGGGAATTATTTAAATATTTTTTTAAATAAGATTTACTCCTCGAGTAGAGATGAGACTACAGAGTGCATATCTATGCCCTTACATTCCTGGTCTACGGACTAAGAATAACACACGTTAATTTGATGTAGACCATAACAATAAGCCTGTGCAACAATGCTGTAGTCTTGAATGTGCCTTTCAGTCATTTTTTTTTTAGCAACTTTCACCTCTTCAGGAAGCTGTTAATGGACATCTAAACATTGGTGACTTCTGTATCTTGAACCACCGCCACTGAAAAACACCCTTAAGCAATATTAGAGAAAATTGCGCAATACTAAAAATTAGCACTGATTTGATCAACTACAAATCTTATGTTTTCAATGTATCCGAATATGTGATGCCATGTTATATTAATATATAAAGTGCCATAAAGGAGATCCTCTTAAAGATAAACTGAAATGACAGGTAGTGCTTGTTGAAAATTACAACCAAGAGGGAAGGAGCTAAAATATAGAAAGAGAGCAAGGCAGAAAACAAGGGGAAAGAAAGAAGAGATGTATAGAGCGAAGCAGGTGTACCAACCGGAAAATAAACCAAATAAAGTGGAGAAGAGTAAATGTGAAACTACTAGTGTTTAAGAATCCATGTTTTCAGCCCTTTTAAGAATGTAAATTCCCTTCTGTATTATTATTGTAAGACATCAGGCAATGTTGTCAATTATACATTAGAGTTAAGACCAAACTCTTTAGTGTTTTTAGATCTAGTGTGGGTTGGGGTGCCCCTTGGATGTTCTGGAATAAAAAAAGTAAATTGCCCGCATTTTGTTGAGATTGAAAAGATGACCTGCATGGTCTGGGAGAGCATTTCCATTCCCTCGAGTGTTCCATAGCAAGTCTCTGATAGTTGAGTTTTGGCCTCAACACACACACACATTTGCATCTTTTGTGCCCATTACGATACACAATGCTACCTAGAGTGACTAAGTGATCTAGAGAGACACAGAGTCTACACCATCCATCACGGTGGGTGACTACGATCAGCTCACCAGGCTGTGCAAAGCCTACAGTGATGACTGCAACAGATTCTTGGGGCAGGACAAGCCGTTTTATTGGTCATCTGTTGCCTACCAGCCTCTACTGATTTTAAGTTGATCTGTCAGTACTCTGCAACTAGGTTCTTCATTCCCTTGATCTGGGACATGGATGACACGTGTATATAGTAATGTGCCCTAATTTGCACTGACTGCATTTTTGCACCATACCTTGCCACTGGGAGAAGCATAAGGTAATGCATGTTGGATCCTTCATACAGTGATGGCTGCATACCATATTTCTGCTCTCTAATTTTCTATGTACAATATTGTGTTGTGTGTGGAAGGTGAAGTACATAAAAGCCCTGATTTGTTGACGGCGATCATATGTTTCAATGATTTTTGTTATCCACCTTTTCAAACCTGCAATTTTTTCCAGGGTGTAATTGCTTTATAACACTTTTTTTGCAGTCTGAACATCATTAATTCGATCTTCTCTGCATTCATTGTTAACCTGTTTCTATTGCAAAAATCTGCAAATTTATTTAAGGCTCATAGGGGATTTGGACACCAAAAGTATTCCATCTATAAATAATAACGTGGCGATTTTGTATGACACCCAAGATAGGAGCCTCCTGAATACAATAAAAAAAAAAACATCTACCACACTATGCAATGCTCTAACCTGCACGGCTCAAAACTACTTACTGTGACAAACAGACTATCCTCACCAATCCTCAACAAGCCACGGCATTCCTCAAGGATTTGGAAACATCTACGGGCAATGTAAGGCTGAATCAAAGGAGGACCCTTCATTGGGCACGATCAACTTATACTAGAAAGACAGGCTTCTCAAATTGGAACGGCTTGCTGTATGGAATCGCCAACTACATGAATAATAAGTGAATATGAACAGACATCGACCAAAGCATACACAGTAGACTGGATTTATATGTAATTTAAATACTTGCTACTAAATGTGAATTCAGATGTTACATTGGATTATGTTCCTGAGAGGTTGATGTATGGTCAGGCATCGCTTTACCAAAGGGTAAGACTGATGGCCACAGGTTCCTCTGCATGCTCTTGGTGGCAACTAGTTGAGTTGATAGCTCACAGACTATGCCAACATGGAATAGTAGCGAGAGCCAGGCAGATCTGGTGCATTATTTGCTAAACATCTTTTAAGGGACACTAACCCCATCTTTACGAAGTATGATAGTGTATCTTGGTTCCTAGTTGTTGGAATGGGAAGTTTAGAGGGTGGTTGCTAGGGTTCGCTCATAAGTTAAGGAACCAGTATGGGTAGCTAGTGGGAAGGAAAGGGAATACACTGAGTAAGAGAGGCAATGGTGACAAGGATACTTTAAAACCAGATACTGGGGAAACGAGGCTCTCTGTATGTCAATTTGGGACGGCTCAAGACCCTTCCAGATTTGTTAGGCACCTGAATGATGGGGACAGGTCACGCTGATGGAAAGGAATATACCCTCATTACTTGGAATGTTCGTGGACTGAACAACCCCCATAAGTACCACCAGGTTTTAGCCCATCTCAATAGGCACAAAGAAGTTATTGCGCTGTTGCAGGAATCTCGGGTCTTATTTATGAGGCCTTGTGACAGTTTTGAGCTGCTGTTGCGTCACTTTTTGTGACGCATCAGCAGCGTAAAACACGACACCTGTTGCGTCCTATTTACAAAGTGACACATCTAAGCAGATGCGTCACTTTGTATACCCCTGAACTACATTATACCTGCGTCAGGGATAATGTATGCAGGGGGCGTTCCCACGCAAACAAGCCTCGAGAAGTGACGCAGTAAAATCTGAGATTTCACTGCGCCACTTCTATGACGCAAATGCGTCAAAACCTTACACCTGCCTCATGGCAGAAGTAAGGGTGACGCAGTGCTATATCCATAGCCCTCCCCCTGCATTGCTGAATTTGTATCACACTTCCGCCACAACTCCAGAAATGCGCCATTTTTGCACTGACAGATGCGTCAGTAAAACTGACTCATCTGTCATTCCTTGCGACATGATGCGTCATGCAGTAAATATGACGCATCCTTCATGTCGCAAGGGGGGGGCGCAATGAAAAGTGATGCATCACTGTTCTCACTCAGAAGATGCGTCCCTTTTCTTAAATGAGGCTCCTCTTCTTTTGAACAAGAGAAAACAGTACGTTAAAAAAATGTGCATTAAATAATTTTGCATTCCCATTTTGGACAAATGTTGGGGGGGGAGGTGGGGGTCACCACCCTAAGTTGTAGAGGAATCTCCTTCTAAGTGATACATAATGACGCAAACTTACACAGACACTACACTATTGTACAGTGATTGCTTGGAGATAAATATATCACACTAATAAACAACTATGTGTCGAACACAGATGATCCATCCTCCTACATAGATGTATAAAACCGTATCATTACATTATCCTCAAAAACTATAATTTGGGGAGGGAGTTTAAAATAGTGCTGGACCCACACAAAGATAGATAAAACATCAAATCTTGGCTGGGCTCAAATATAATACCCATCTTTAAAAAAGGCGATGGAGGTGGGAATCCCTCAGGGCTCCATTCTGAGCACCACATTATTCAATCTTTATATGTCTCCTCTAGCTGGCCTGGCGAAAACATACGGAGCTAAAATTATTTCAGACGCAGACGACACACAGCTCCTTTTCACCTGTGACAAAGGGTGGAGTTTAGAGGGAGTCAAGATCAAAATCTGCCTCTCAGAAGTGTTGCATGGCTAAGATCGAACCGGATCAAATGCAATCTGGAAAAGTCAGAAATTATCTTTTTTGGCACCCTACCATCAGACGACTGGAGACTGGTGGCCAGACGATATGTCTCCACCTCCCGCCGCACACCAAAAGGTAAAGAACCTAGGCGTCCTGATAGATGATCACTCGTATATGAAGGCCCAAGTCCAATCAGTGGTGGGAACGTGCTTTGGACTCCTCAGGATGCTGAGGAAGTTCCTTCCACTCTTGACTTTAGACTGCAGGAGATCTGTGGTCCAGGCATTGATTACTTCAAGATTGGACTATGTGAATATACTCTACCTCGGCCTCCCAGAATATCTTCTCAAGTGTCTGCAGGCGGCACAAAACGCCACCGCCAGAGCCATTCTCAGTCTTTAAGCTAGAACTCATATGTCCCCCCCATCTTAGAGCACTCCATTGGCTCCCAGTGAAAAACAGAATCAGATTTAAGGCCATGGTATTATTCTTTAAGGCCTTTCATGGAAAGGGTGCTAGGTACCTTTGTAGAAGGATTGCCCACTATCTTCTTTGTAGAAATCTGAGATCCTCCTCGATGAATCTGGCAGCGGTCCCTAGAATTTCTGGGGTCCGTTCATGTGGATCCTCGTTTGGGTTCCTCGGAGCTCAGGCCTGGAATACGTTTCCCGCTTCACTGAGAGCGGTGTCAGATTTAGCTACTTTTAGGAAGCTCCTTAAAACTCAGCTTTTTAATCAATAGTGAGTTTCCCATAGCTCATTGTTTTTCTTCTCTCTCTTTTCTCTTCTTCAATTGAAGATGGTGTAGTGGGTTTGCTTTGCCTTTGATGCGCCGAGACACTCTTGACTAGCTGTTCATTATTCATCTGACCCCCGCTGCGACTGCCTATTTTCTTAGCAGAAACTACTAACAAACGTATAGGTATAATTCTTCTCGAACGCCTGGAAGCATGGTCTAATAAAAAGGGTTACTTTCCTCAAATACAGTACGAGTTTAGACAGGGTTTGCGTACCTCGGAGCAATGCCTCAATCTCTACCTAGTTGTCTCTAAATACACCATGGCCTAGAGTGGTTAGATCCACCTTGGCTTTATGGACTTAACCTCCACATTTGACTGGGTTCTGTGCTTTTATGGTCCTACAAAGACCGAATTAAGATGATTTTTTTATTTTTGTTTTGACTGGGTGGACAGAGGGAAACTCTAGGACAAGTTGTTGAATATGGGCTTTGATTCTACTATGATCCATTTTCTCCCCAGCATACATAATGGAGTGACGGACCGTGTGACGTATGGGAACAATGTTGAACTTAGCAACCAAACTGATATAAAACGGGGCATAAGGCAAGAATGCATACTGACCCTTTACTTATTCTGCCTATATATTAATGATCCTGAGGAATTTCTCAATGCAGAAGAGGCTAATGTTCCAAAGGTTGGCCCCAGGAGGCTACCCGCTCTCCTGCACGCTGAGGATTGTGTTTTAATTCCAAGAACTGGAATAAGTTTACAAAAATTATTAAATTGGCTTAATTGTTTCATGAATGGCTTGGGCTCAATGACAAACGCAAATAAATCTCATGTTATGGTCATAGGGAAGTCATGTACTGCCCTAATGCTTCAATATATCAATGGTGAGAAACTCTTATATGTGCCCGCCTTCTCATACCCCGGTGCCACCTTTGATAATAAATGTACATGGGCTTACCTGATTAAGACCAGGAAACAACGACTTGAACAATCTATCAAGACAGCTTACGGGGGGAAAAAAAGATAGAAGAATGCCATAATCTTGTAGCTGCTCCTGCTCCTCTCTCGCCCTTCCACTCTCTCTCTCACCCTGCAGCAGCTCTACTGGTTGGGTCTCTGACGACCAGATGAAACTAGCTTCATGATGCCGCTGTTTGGCTGGATTCCCACGGCAGAGAACCTGCTCTTCAGGGCACACGTGGTCCGCACAACTTGCTTTGTTAAAAATGTCACCAACTAAGACAGCCGCGCCCCGTGGTGGCAGCTGCGAACTTCAAATACTTTCCTCCGCCTGTGGAAACCTACCTTCATTGGGGCTGGTGCAGATCAGCTGCATGCGTTTGAAATAGTTGGCTGCTCAGCCCGGAACCATTACGGATTTTCTCGAGTCCCAGCACCCAACTATTCCTGTGGTGGAGGCTCTTGCACAAGCAGTTGAAGGCAACAAGAGTGGTTCAACCACTTCCATGTCGGCACCTCCCAATACATACACTGTCACAATCTCTGGGGATGACCGCCGTGTAACAAAGGCACGAAAGGAAGGTGGTGCTGTACAAGGTAAATTTACAATGTGTCATTTTGAATCTGGTTATGCTATGCTAAGGGCTGTGTTGTAGATCTGACAACTGATGGAGTGGGCTGATTCTAATAAAAGCAGGTGGATTCACTAGGGCTTTGTTTACTTGGGTAGGTATACCAGAGCTGTATAAGGAAGGGTCTATGAGGGGTATTGGGATAAAATTGGTTGGTATGGTCACTGATTTCGGAAGTTTTTGTATCAACGGGATATGCTTCCAGTGTGTATTGTGTGGCAGGGGGTGTAGAAGGAAAATATGATACACAATGTCTCAGTTTAATTTGATGTGCTGGAATGTTGCTGGGTTGAATCGCACATTAAAACATAAGATTGGTTAGGGTGGAGATTTTAGCTTACAAACCCCAATTAGTGTGTTTAACTGAACCTATGTGGCTTTTAAAGATCGGGCCCTACTCTGGCAATTGGGTTATGAAATTGTTCTGTGTACTGCCCAACAGGTTTCAATTCGAGGAGTTGCTATATTAAGCCTGCGTCGTTTTAAACATACCACTCTTAAAACAGCATAAGGTACTAAGGGCAGGTGGTTAATCGCACAGATTCAGCTATAACAAAATACCTATACCATCTGTGCAGATGACCCAAGTATGTTGGACATGCTGATTCAACATACTTGATCTAGCACACTGGTCCGGTAAGCTGATTATCCTTGTGGATTTTAATTGTGCAGTCAATCATAAAATTGATATGATGAATCGAGCTGCAACCTTTCGTGAAAGTTAAGCAATTAGAAATGACTTTGCCAGAATTCTTTGGCTAGTAGATTTATGGAGGACGCTTAACATAGTTACGCCCGGATGTACTTTCTATTCGATTCCAAATAAACAATATCCCAGCTAGATCTGGTGTTTGTAAAATCGGGGATGATATTGCAATCTAAAATAAAAGTTTGCCCTAGGTCACATCTGATCATAACCCCATGCTTATCAACATTCAGCTATCCAATTACTGTAATCAATGGGCTAGATGGACACTTCCCAGGTCACTGTTACTGCATTCTGAACACAAAATGTAAATTATTAACTCATTGAGAGAGTTTATAAACATGAGTTTAGGCTCTGCTGCTGCTCTGGGCTTGCTTTGAGATTCCATCAAGGCCTAAATCTGAGGGCCGACTAGTCAGTATATTTTGGAACAAACTAAAACACTGAAAGACGTTGTTCGGCAGGCATATTTTGAATTACAGAATTTAGAGCAGCAGCATGCTCAAGCACTCTTGGTTGCACATATTGGTGAGCGAGTGATCTACCAAGAATAAGTGAAACATCATAGCAGTATGGATCATGTTTATAGACAGAAAAAGGCGGGCGTCTATAAGTCTCATAAAGGGACTGAATAGGAGTATGGAGAGCAAATTGGGAGAGTTCTGGCATATACGGTGGCAGAAAGCATTAATCGGAATATGATCAAGTGTATTAGGCACAGGATATGTCACTATGACCCGCAATGACCCGCAAACTATATTGGATGAAGTTTGGAGATTTCTATAAGGTATTATATGGTTCGACCATTGTCCCTCAGCAAAATGAGGTAGAGTATTACCTCCAGATGTCAGGAATCTCTTGTTTGAACCGGTCACCAATGCATAGCTTGGAGTTCGATATCACTCTGTTGGAAGTAAAGAAGGCCTATAGTATCTGTGTATAAATCCCTACCTTCAGGAAAAGCTGCTAGTGACAATGCTATACCTGTTGAATGTTATAGGACATTTGTATAATTATTAGCTCCTTGTATTTATTCTGATGGTCTCTAGTATTGACCAATGGCAATGCACCAGCATCTACACTAATATCGCCGTTTACTTAAAGAAAGAGAATTCCCGGAGGAGAGAGGGTCGTGCTGACCCAATTTCTTAATAATTGCAGACGTTAAATTATTTGCAAAGATTTTAGCTTCTTGTCTTGCTGCAGACATACAACAGCTAGTCTCTCTACAAAAGCACAGGTTTATTCCTGGCAGAGAGTATTATTCATATAAATACCATCATTGCACTTTGGTAATATGTTTATTAACCATGTTAAAAGCCTCCATCAAAAACCAATGGCCAGGGTAGTGCTTGACGGACACTGTTGTTCCCCATTTAGTATATTTAGGCGGACGTAGCAGGGATGTCCATTATCCCACTACTGTTTGCTTTGTACAAAGAACCTTTTCTAAGACAGCTGGGGATGAATTCTCTGATTCAATCAGTAACCTTACAGGGCTTGAAGTTAAAATGAGTGGATATGCTGACAGTGTGGCTGTATTTTCTTTGAATCCCATTCAAGCTATAGAACAAATAATAGCATCTGAGGCCAGGAAATTTGGGGCTACTTCGGGGTATAAGTTGAACTTAGCAAAAACACAAACTATACTCAACTTCACAACAGAGGTGGAGGGGATTGTTCCAGTGACCACTTTTTTAGGGGAACAGATTACAAGTAAGGTAGAATGGATTGTCCATCTAAAATATGAACACCTATTTGTTTCATGTATTGTTAAGATGCAGCACTAGAATTGCCATCTGATCAGTATTATAGGGCACTGCAACATAGTTAAAATTAATGAACTCCCTAAATTCATGTACCTGTACTGGGCAATCCCCCTCTGTCTTCCTAATGCCTTCATTAAATGTCAGGAGGGGGAAATTAGCAGTTTTATTTTGGGGTACAAGAGATCCAAGCATTCTATTCACCTTATGAAACTTCCATTCAAATGTACTGGTCTGTTGCTCCCTGATTTAAAACCTACTTCTGGGCTGCATTTGGAAGAAGTATTCGGAATTTACTGACAGATCATTGCCCCAACACTTATGTTTTAGGATATCAATTGGCTTTGTGGTCTGATTCGAAGTACTGGCAGACCCAAATTACTTCAAACGGGTACGTTTCAAGATAATTAAGGATGTACGTAAAATCTGGGTGCGATTTGTAAGCAGTTTCAAGTCCCTATGGTTCATTATTTTTACACCTCTTTGGTGTAAATCACATTTTCCCATCTATTTCGTGACGTCGTAGCTAGACCGTGGTATGTTCATGGAATTAAAACCATTTGGCAGCTGTTTGACCATCATGGATTACGTGCTTTTGCTACATTACAAATGCATTATGGTTTACCCCAACTGCTATTCTTTAAATGCTTACAAATTCGTGACTATTTTGTACTTAACTCTAATTATACCATAGCAGTTACAGAATCAGATATTAACGCTGCAGACTCAGCGATGCAGGGCTCTTGATTTAGGCAGAGCACCTGAGATTTAAGAATTCGGGACTGGACCAATGGCGATTACCGGCCAGTTAGTGACAAGTTGGCTTTGACCTTAATTTACATACATGAAAAGGAGACTTCAAGGTATTAACTGGATTGAGAGTTAGAACAATGACATGTTTTCTGGTGACCTGAGCGTCCGTTGTTGTAAATGTTTCTTCAGCTCGCAGCTTCTAGTTGTCCTTCCTAATACCCCTGTCCTGATGAGACCCAAATAAAGGGGTCGAAACGCGTAGACTACTGAAAAAGGAGGAAACCATTGATCATTCAAAGTGGCTTATATTCCGTACTGTACAGACAAAAGGAACTTGTGAGGTGGAGCTGTTTTTCTCTCATCTATACAGTAGGGTTACCTCACAGTGGACTGCGACAGAGTCTTGTGTACGGACACTGGTTTTGCAAAGAATTGGGGTCTAGGAAATGATTTTGATTGTGTGTATATGTTGTATATATGTCTAATGTATATGTAAATTGTTTGTTGAATATATGTAAGAAAATGAATAGTCTCAACCAGATATGAAATAAAATTAAATATGGTTGCGACATGGAATGACATATGAATGTGATTTGTTTTTGTTTAATATGAACTAAAATTTGTTGAGATTAGGACCCGATACGTTGGAATGATTAAAGGTACTCTGATGGAATAATGTTATAATATTCGTTCCTCCACCTCATTTTCGCTTTTGAATTAAATCCGATATTTCGACATATCTTTATAATACTGAGAGTAAATTGTCTATTAGTGAGTTAAACAGAATCATGAATAGATGTAGACAGGATGATTTAGCTAATCAATCATATAACTAGAGCTCTAAGTTAGTGCAGGTTATTCAAGCGGAAGGTATTTTGGACTCTCTATAATGAATACCTTGATTATATCAGTTAGAGTAAAGCAGTGGTTCCAAAACTGTGATCCGGGACCCCTGGGGGTCCGCAAAGCCTCCTTAGGGGATTCACGACTACTTTGAAAATTTAATAATATTAACAGATTAATAAAGTGTATATAAATAAAGAAGATAATTGTACAATTGAACATTTTGAAACATACTGTAAATGGGAAAAAATTTGAGACTGAACGTTAAAAATTAAATTAGTATCCTTAGATTGATTCGTGGGAGCAGTGCAGGTGCATTAAACCGATATAATATGAAGAATGAGTGGTGTCAATTGAATTTAGAAAAGCTACAGCCTATCAAAATTAAATTTGGATTTTTCTTTTTTATTTATATGTGTTTGCAAAGTAAATAAAATGTCTCATCATTTGTGTATTTGTTTGATGAATACTTTTTGCTGTATTTTTTGTGTATTGTTTTGCAGTTCAGATCATCCACAATGATTAGGCCGGTGTCCCCAGGATTCCAGTATTGACTTGTGGACGGGTCCCCAGATTCCAATAATGATTCAGTGGGGGGTCCCTGGTTCCAGTAATGATTAAGTGGTGGTCCCCAGAAGTCAAAAGTTAGGGAACCACTGGTGTAAAGCTTCAGCATTTTAAAGCTATTTGTACGTTATATTATACAACTGAGAAGATTAATAAGTGGGCTGGAAATAACCCTGGCACTAAGCGCAGCTGCCCAAAGTGTGGGCTATTAGCGGGGGATATTGTGTGTAGTTTTGTTAGCTGTCCGCATCTTAGAGAATACTGGTCAGATATCGATATGCTACTTTCCCAGCACCTAAGTTTTATGGTTTAGCTGTCTATTATGGAAATAATGTTGGCTTACAAAGTAGACATTGGTACTCAATCGTCTTCTATTATTTCTATTGCTGGACACCCCAACGAGGGGCGGCGGCAACAACTTAATCATATTTGTGCAGGTATATTTTAATGTAGATTCTTAATTGTATACTCTGTATTAATGTACTCCCTGTCCACAATCTGGAATGTCTCTTTTCGGTTTTGAATCACGCTGAAACTGTAACAATGTGGCAAGAGATAATGCAATCTCTTGCTCGGATGATCAATACAGATATTATCATCACACCTCCAATTGTACTGCCTGGGTGAATCAAATTAATTCCTAGTATCCATAACAAATTTACAACAGTATCATTACTTATGGCAAAGAGGGAGGTTTCAAGACACTGTGAAAAGGGGTTGCACTTACCCATAGGACATGGCTGGCTTTGTTCACCTACCACAAAGAACAGTTGGAACTGTATGTTGAACTATTTCCAAGAACTGAGAGACCTAACAAATGGGCTCCCCTACACAACTTCTTATTGTTAAATATGTCAGAATCATAAGTGATCAATTACGAAAAGCTACCGTCTGTAATATTCGTAGGACAGAAGTATGATGTTGCATCAGATGTACTATGATACCTGGTGACTTGGGATACTTAGGATAACTCCTTGAAATATAAACTTCATGTATTTTAACATGAGTGTTATGTTATGACCATGCCTAGAATACGGTATATATCCATTTCCTAAAAAGAGTTATATAACCGGTGCCTCAGGACATTATCAAAAGCAGATCAAAGGTTCATGAACACCACATATATTGAAACTCAATTCAATCTAACAACATTTTCAAGAATTAAATGCAGCCCAAAGGCGTGGTTGATAGTGCCCACCCTTTTCCTAAATGCAGCCTGATTTACAGACTAAGGGCCATATGTATCATTCCAAATTGCGATCGCAAACGCCGAAAATAACAGAATTTCGGCGTTTGCGCTCGCAATTGGGCTTAGTGGTATGTATGGATGAAAAACAGCCTCGCAAAATAAGGAATCGCAAAATTTGTGATTCTCTATTTTACGATTGCATTTAAGGAATCGCAAATTGCGATTCCTTAAATGCAATGTAAGAAGCATAGAAAAAGTGCAATTTGGCCTTAAGGACTTGCACATTACCACCAACTTCAAGTTGGTGGTAATTTGCGATTTCTTTGAAAAATGCACATTTTTGCATTTTTCAAAGTGGCATGTATTTGCGCCACATGTGCGCACATACATATTTCAAGGGTGCCAGGGTGTCCTTTTGACACCCTGGCACCCTTGAAATTGCATTCTCAATTTGCTATTCTCTAATTGAGAATGTCTTCCCATTCATTCCTATGGGCCTCCTAGCCCATAGGAATGAATGGGAAGGAATTCATCTATTTGCGATTCGCAATTAAGGAATATGTAGGATTCGCAAATTATTTTGCAAATCCTACATACATCTCGTTGTGCAATTCTCAAATAGTGATTCTCTAAAATTCGATATTTGAGAATCGCAAAACCAAACTTTCATACATATGCCCCTAAATCTAATTAGAATTCGTCCAAGCTTCAAGCCTGACAAATGATACGGAGGAATTTTTTTTTGTAAATAATCCAGCAAGCTAAGAGGTCGATAGTTACATTGGTCGTTCTTTTTAAATATTGGAACTATTTCGACACCAAGCCCAGATGGCAGTATTAGTGTCCCTCTTTTTATAGTATTAAAATAGGAAAGAAGTGTAAACAGCCCCACAAAATTAGGTCTGATTTATACGCATAGGCTGAATCTCGTTCAGGACCCAGAGCATTGCCTCTCTTATTTGTTTATGGCAGTCTACATTTTATTTAGTGTGAAAGGCTTGTTTCTTACTGCCCCCTCTCTACAACAGCTCCAAGGTCAGGCACACACTGTGTGGAGGTAGAGAGCAATCTAGATACATCCTTGCAAAATGTGCATGACCGCGGAGTTCTGAGTGGATAGCTTCAGATTTTGCTCAATAATGTTTTCTGCTTTGTGTGATAACATACCAGATGGTTTGTTGGTCCTTCGAGTTGGCAGCTATCTTAAGATCCTCTCATTTGCAAAGTTCCCATGACTTTTTTTCATTCTTTAGCAGATCCTTGCAGTTTGCTCTGCTGACTATATTTGCACATCTATCTTGGCTTTCTAAGGCCATGGGTTCCTTTGTCCATCACAGTTCTTGTCAAACCAGTAAAGTTTTTTTAGTCTGAAAGTTGGGCAGTGAATAATAGATTTGGAAAACTGTTCGGATAGGTTGTCGAAAATAGACTAAGTTTCAAACTTTGTTGCGGATCTAGAAATGGCAAAAATGAAGAGTCCAGAGTTTTGGTTATCATGCCATTTATTGAGCAGACAATGCTTCAGTTGCTTACTAGTAATTGCATTACTCCTAGTCACACTCCCTTGTTTTGATTCAGAAAGCATGAGGCCCTCCTGTCTCCACCAATCATTGCTTGTTCGTTAACCATCACTGCAGATCTTTTTCAGTGCCCTCCAAGATTTGGACCCTGATGCTGTGCCCACTGGAACTTTAAGTCCCACTGCAGTGCATGCATATGCCAGCGGGCATGAGGCACAAGCAGGGTGCTGGAGGCCATGAGGCCCAGCACCCCTCAGAGTAAGTCTTACCGAAATCCAGGATAGAGGCTGAAATATCGGTCACTGGCTTGAATATCCCGAACCAGCCATTTGGAAGGAAAAGCTCGAAACTGCACTGTGGCCAGAACCGCTCCAATGAGAGGGAGCATCTGGGAAGTGGTCATGTGTGACCTGAACACATTGATAGTGAACCCCAGCTACAGCAGGAGGTCTGCTCTAGTCTGTAGTTGGGAGATGACCGCCTGGGGCAAGCCTGCCTTTAACAGCCAGTTGTCGTAATATGGGAAGACTGGCACCTCTGATCTCCAAAGATGAGCTGCAACAACCACATCACCTTGATGAACACCCAAGGGGTATGTGTAAGACCAAAGGGGAGCATGGTGAACGAAAAGAGGGCAAGGACAGGATGTGAAAGTATGTGTCCTGCAAGTCCAACACTACCATCTAGTCTCCCAGATCCAGGGCAGACAGGACTTGAGCGAGCGTGAGCATTTAAATTTTCTAATTTTTCAGGAAGAAATAGAGAGGGTGCAGGTCTAGGATAGGACGAAGGCCTCTGTCCTTCTTGGGCACCAAAAAGTAGTGGGAATAGCAACTGTGAGGTCCCCCATCAGCCTGTTGTAAGTGGGTGACATGGGTGGAGTTGTAATCACGAAGGGGAGGGAGTAGCCCTTTCAAACAATCTGGAGAACCCAACTGTTGGATGTTATCGACCTCCAGTGGTGCAGATGATGGCCTAACCTGCCTCCCACTTGATGCCCATGATGGTCAGAGGGCAAACTAAAGAGACTTGCAGGCTGCGGCTACCTGGGGGTAGTGGACTGTCCCGACCTCTGGCTACCTTACCATGAAGTCTGTGGGTCCAGAGTCCGCGGCCATGTAATGGCTGGGAAGCTTGTGTGCCATGGTGGCTGAGGGGGAGGAGTGTAAAGATGCAGCTGGAAGCCCCTTCCATGGCCATGAACGGAGTGAAAGGCAGACTCGGGTTGGTGAGGGGCCATGGCTCTGCTGTCCTTGAAGTGCTCTACCGCTGAGTATGCCTTGTCTCCGAAGAGTTGGGAGCCATCAAAGGGCATGTCCATGAGCAAAGCCTGGACATACCCAGAAAAGCTAGTTTTTCTCAACCAGGGGTGATGCCTAAGGGCCGCAGAGGATGAAACCACTCCTAGTGAGTCAGTTGTATCCAGCCCACAATGTATGGTGGCCTTAGCTGCATCCCTCCCGTCAGCATTGGCTTGGGAGGGTATGGCTTGGGCCTCATCCCAGACCATAGGCAGCACCTGCGCAACCGAGTCCCAGAGCGAATAGGAGTATCAGGTCAAAGGTACATTGTATTCACCAACCTTAGTGCCAGGCTGGCGAAAAAAACTTCTTTCCAAAGGTATCCAGCCTCTTCGATTCCCGGTCCGGTGGGTTGGTAGAGGATGCACCAGGATTGACCACCAAGTCTCTGGGGTGGGGTGCTGGGCTAAGAATTTTGAGCCCCCTGGGGTGAAAAGATAATGACGGGCAATTGCTATTTTCACAGAAGCCCCTGTGCAGGGCTTGGACTAGGCCCACAGTAGGACATCTGTGAGGGCTTCATTAAACGGGAGCAGTGGTTTGGAAGGGGTGACTCTGGGCTGACGTACCTATGACAAGATGTTAGTCTTGACAGCCACGGAGGGCAGCTGAAGGTCCAGGACCTCAGCTCACCGCCCTCCTCACCACCACAGCCAATGAGTCTCCCTCCACTATAGCCACGGTAGAAAGAGAGACCAAATCATTATCTGGGGAGGACCTCAGAGCAATGGCATTCACCAAATACTCACAGCAGGTGTCCTTAGTGACATCTAGGGGCTGGTTTTCATCAGGGTCCAGTGGCCCCTTCCAGTAATCCCAAAGTCCTAGCCCATAGGAATAGGTCATGGGCTCGGGTCTGGATGGAATGCCTCCAGCCGGTGTCCGAGGACACCTATCCGGCTCCTTGGATTCAGGGGTGAGCATGGGAACGTCAGTGCTGGGGACATCGGCAATGGGTCCAGCACTAGGGAAAGTCGAGGTGGTTCAACTGGCACCGGTCCAGATCCATCCATGGGGTGAACCTGCCAGCAGAAGAACTGTAGGGGCCCTTTTGGAGCAGCTGGGGTGTGAAGGCACTCAATCGGGGTAAGGCTGCCCAGATAGGAGGTGCATGGCCTCATAAAATTCTCTGTTGGGTGGGGGGTCGCTTCAGCTCCTGGAAACTCGGGGAGATGTGGAGACAGCCCAGGTGCAGGCTCAACCGCGAAGTCAGGCCTCAAATGCCAACGCTCCCTCACCTAGTCGGATGACGACGATGGACGGGGCAAAGTAGAAGACCTGTTGGGCTTCTTGTTCTTTTTGCACTTGGGTACTTCCCTGAATGCCTGGACGACAGAGTGCGACGATGAGAGTTTGAAGTGGCTCTGCGACCGATCCCGGGACCTTCCTTTCGACCAGGATTGACATAGTCATGGCTTCGCATGTCGAGTGGCAAGGAGCTTGAGGCAGCACTCCCTCAAGGCCTTGGGGTGCATTGTGTGACAATTCTACGCAGCTCTTAGTGTAGTGGTCGTGCTTGAGGCACCAGACACAGACATGGTGTGGGTCAGTTACCTATTAATAACAGGTGATTCCCTTTTCAATTAAAACCTAGATTTACACTTGAAAAATCGGAGTGGAACCCAATGAAAGATCAAAATCTAATAAACATTCCAAAACTAATCATTATAATCAATTTAGGAAAAAAACATGCGAACAACGTATCTAAAATCAGACGAGAAAACAAAAAAGTCCTTAAGCCAAAAGGAAGTGAATGCATATAAATCTGTAATCGATTTGAAACATTTATTTAGAAATTGTTTATTATTCTTATTCCGTTTTACACATGATAAAAACAATTGAAGTATACATAAAATAGACTCCTGCACAGTTTGTACACAGATTTACACTTTCAAAATTTATACATCAAAAAGTTCAACAATCTTAAAAACACATTTTATACATTCATAAAATTCTCATATTTAAAAAAAAAAAAACAAAGTGAAAAGATCAATAAAAATTATAATACTTTGAACCTAACGTGCTCAACTGAGGCAGTCACCAACATTTGATGGTAACATGTGCCACAGGGGTTAAAACCAACGCCAGAAGACGTTTAAAAAATCTTTAACAAAAGGGTAAAAAAAAAACTAGTCAAAAAATATGTAACAACGAATGATGACTCGTCAAATTTATTACATGCCCTGAAGCAGGCAATAAAAGAATGCTTGGATGTGTTGTTCAAGTGGGGCACAATGTAGAAGAACCCCGTGGGAACTTAATCAACCTCAGTCTTGAGGTAAAGAAAGCATCTCTCAGAAAGTATTTCTTCTTTATTTAAACTAACCATTGGGGCATGCCCATCATCTTAATTCCAATAACAGAAGCAGAAGCCCGGTCAGCAGTTGATTTATAAATTTAAGAGGCTCTGAATCCGATCTGTCTGTTATTTGGCAAAAGTTGCACATCAGGCTCGACCAACACAAGATAACAAGAACGATAATAGAACAAAGAAATTATAAGGAAGGTAACTGGATTGTTCATTCCCTGCTTGGCAGTTCCTCTTGCTGCCACTATTAGATGCATAAGGGCAACTTTCAGCGGTCCTAGCACGGCCTTCTTGCCGCACGGAGCCCTCAGTACTATTTCAGACATGTCCAGGTATAACTCATCTGACAGAATCATAACCCTTCCACTAGTAGCAGCCAGTAGAGCATCCCTGATTGGGTGACCGTGCAAATCTATTTACACTCCCTCAAAACCTTAAATTAGAATATAGCTGGCCTTGTTCAGGAACGCAGTTTCACCAAGTGGAGTGACTTTGTAGCAGATTTTTTTATATGCTTTTTCAGGAAACATGGGCTTCTGATCCAGTTAATTTTCCATCCCACACTGCATTCTCGCAATAAAGAGTACCAGTTTTTGACCACTTTGACCTGTTCCACAACTGAAACATCGACTGAGCACGTGAAAATTAAACAACTCCCACTATCTTTTAAAACAGGAACAAAACAAAAAGCTCTTCAAGTTTTATAATAGAGAACAGGGCAGGGACTGTGGCTTTGCGCCATTTAGATGCCTGCTTTAAATCTTTACCATAAGCTCTTACTAGCAAAGGGATGGCATTGCTGGTTGTAGCAGGTAATTCAAACACCTGTGGACTGTCATCTGTCCCTTGGTTGATGGCACTATTTGGTACGCGAGTTAGCTCTCCGATCTTTTCGATCCGGGCTGCCATTCTGACTTTAGGATCTCCAGACTTGGGAACATCCTGGTCATACCTTCAGTCATGCCTTCCAGTTATCGTAAAGCGTCTAGAATCCTATCAGTTAGGCACCATCCTGTTAAGGTCCGCGGGGTGTCAGCAGGATCTGGTCTGGGAAAATAAGGTCCAATCCACATTCTACACCCTAGTTCTCCATTTTACTCGGCATGAGAACCAAAGGTTGTTGCTGTGGAGCGATCATCAATACAAGCAGTGATATATGTCCTTTAGATGGATCCAATATAACTCTCAACAACCAGAAGGCTTTAAGATATTGTGGAAAAATGCAACACCTTGACAACAATGAAATCAAGTTTAAAAAGTGATGGACGGAATGCTTGACTTAAACTCAGCCACTGGTAATTTCTTGGGGCCGCATCACAATCCATTGTTATTTTGCCCACTATGCCACCTCAGTGTGGACCAAACTATATGGACATCAGTCTTGACCCTGCTCCGATGTATACTTTTACAATGAAAGAAAGTTTTGGGGGGTTCCGCAGACAGATGTGAAAGAATGCAAGCACTGCAAAAATAAACCACCACAAAACATACTTTTTAGATGAGAGAAATTTGAATTAAACCCATTGTACACGTATGGCTGTATGTTCGATCTACTCTAGCGGTCTGGCACATGGTTTAGGAAAATTACCCAATAAAAGTGATCCTAAAGAAATTTGACCCATGCCTCTATACCACGAAAGGTCAACGCTGTTGCACACTTTCACACCCAATAAAACGGGAAAACGAGTGAAATATAACCGCTTCCTGCTCCCTGTTGTGGGACTTGGCATTCCATCGGGGGCATCTTGGAACCAAGATTTTCATCTCCAGTAGTACTCCTATGGGATTTTGCTTTGTGGGTTGACATCTTCGACTGACCGGATATCGTAGAAAAAATATTAAGCATATTTTACGACTTTATAAAACATTACAGCCCCTGCAGTCCCATGGGATTCGAGATATGATGTTTTTTTTAAATTGTGTGTTGTTGCAACTAGCGAGTGACAACTTCCACGCAGCCAACCACTCGCTCACACAGGGAGCATTTTATTGTTAATATGGCTAAAATAATATTCACCAGCGATAACAAAAAAAAATGAGTGATATATTACAGCACTGTTAGACAACAATTACAGAAGCACAGCAAATGAACCCCTGCGAAGCTGAATTCTGGACATTTTGGGGGCGCCCGCTTAAAAGGCATTCTGGTTACTATGCTGGACATTTTCTGCTGACATGCTTCTGAAGGGTGGAGGCCACGTCTAACTGCTCTTCAGTGCACGATAGGTGGATGGGGAGACTACATTTCTACAATGCCTTTCCTCTGATTACAAGTGAATATATGTCGTTACTACGCATTCCGTTGCAACGCATGCCTTTACCGCGCATGTGTTACAACGGAATGTTTTTTCTACGCATTGCTTTTACCTCGATTTTTCCTTTACCCCGCTTTTTCTTTTTTTTGGGGGGGGGGGGGGAAGACCGCCCCCAAGCCCCCTTTCTTCTTTTTTTTGCCTTTTTCTCACGTCTTCGTCGACACTAAAAAAGGACTAATGCAAAAACAACAATTGATGGACAGAATGCAGAACAATGTCATACATTCACCCCAGTACAGAGATCTGGGCCTAAATCCATCGTTTTTTTGCTCACCATGCCATTCCAGTTTGAACCCAGCCATATGCAAATCAGTCTTGACCCTGTGCCCCATGGGAACAGTCCAGCCCGAACTGCCAAGCCAGGTCCTCCCTGGACTGGAAACAAGCATCCTAGGACCGGTTTCGGGCTTTCAGCCCTCGTCAGCCAGGATAGCTTGATTCCAGTGGCATGGAGAGCAAGGGACTCACGTCTGAGCATACCCTTCCCACTCGGGGTGACAAATGCAAAAACAACAATTGATGGACAGAATGCAGAACAATGTCATACATTCACCCCAGTACAGAGATCTGGGCCTAAATCCATCGTTTTTTTGCTCACCATGCCATTCCAGTTTGAACCCAGCCATATGCAAATCAGTCTTGACCCTGTGCCCCAACTGGGGTGGCAGAGTGGGCTAAAGAACGGTGATGGATCAAACCCAGATCTGTTGACTGGGTGTGAGTGTTTGATTGGTTCTGATGCTCCGTCCATCACCACCCCCTTTTGTACCACTTTGTTCGCCATAAGTTGGCAGGGTATGCTCAGACGTGAGTCCCTTGCTCACTTTGCCACTGGATTCAAGCAAGCCTGGCTGAAGACGGCTGAAATGCCAGAAACCGGTCCTAGGAAGCTTGTTTCCGGTCCAGGGAAGGCATGGCTTGGCAGTTCGGGCTGGACTATTCCCATGAGGCACAGGGTCAGACTGATTTGCATATGGCCATGTCTGAACTGGGGTGGCAGAGTGGGCTAAAGAACGGTGATGGATCAAACCCAGATCTGTTGACTGGGTGTGAGTGTTTGATTGGTTCTGATGCTCCGTCCATCACCACCCCCTTTTGTACCACTTTGTTCGCCATAAGTTGGCAGGGTATGCTCAGACGTGAGTCCCTTGCTCACTTTGCCACTGGATTCAAGCAAGCCTGGCTGAAGACGGCTGAAATGCCAGAAACCGGTCCTAGGAAGCTTGTTTCCGGTCCAGGGAAGGCATGGCTTGGCAGTTCGGGCTGGACTGTTCCCATGAGGCACAGGGTCAGACTGATTTGCATATGGCCATGTCTGAACTGGGGTGGCAGAGTGGGCTAAAGAACGGTGATGGATCAAACCCAGATCTGTTGACTGGGTGTGAGTGTTTGATTGGTTCTGATGCTCCGTCCATCACCACCCCCTTTTGTACCACTTTGTTCGCCATAAGTTGGCAGGGTATGCTCAGACGTGAGTCCCTTGCTCACTTTGCCACTGGATTCAAGCAAGCCTGGCTGAAGACGGCTGAAATGCCAGAAACCGGTCCTAGGAAGCTTGTTTCCGGTCCAGGGAAGGCATGGCTTGGCAGTTCGGGCTGGACTGTTCCCATGAGGCACAGTGTCAGACTGATTTGCATATGGCCCTGTCTGAACTGGGGTGGCAGAGTGGGCTAAAGAACGGTGATGGATCAAACCCAGATCTGTTGACTGGGTGTGAGTGTTTGATTGGTTCTGATGCTCCGTCCATCACCACCCCCTTTTGTACCACTTTGTTCGCCATAAGTTGGCAGGGTATGCTTAGACGTGAGTCCCTTGCTCACTTTGCCACTGGATTCAAGCAAGCCTGGCTGAAGACAGCTGAAATGCCAGAAACCGGTCCTAGGAAGCTTGTTTCCGGTCCAGGGAAGGCATGGCTTGGCAGTTCGGGCTGGACTGTTCCCATGAGGCACAGGGTCAGACTGATTTGCATATGGCCATGTCTGAACTGGGGTGGCAGAGTGGGCTAAAGAACGGTGATGGATCAAACCCAGATCTGTTGACTGGGTGTGAGTGTTTGATTGGTTCTGATGCTCCGTCCATCACCACCCCCTTTTGTACCACTTTGTTCGCCATAAGTTGGCAGGGTATGCTCAGACGTGAGTCCCTTGCTCACTTTGCCACTGGATTCAAGCAAGCCTGGCTGAAGACGGCTGAAATGCCAGAAACCGGTCCTAGGAAGCTTGTTTCCGGTCCAGGGAAGGCATGGCTTGGCAGTTCGGGCTGGACTGTTCCCATGAGGCACAGGGTCAGACTGATTTGCATATGGCCATGCCTGAACTGGGGTGGCAGAGTGGGCTAAAGAACGGTGATGGATCAAACCCAGATCTGTTGACTGGGTGTGAGTGTTTGATTGGTTCTGATGCTCCGTCCATCACCACCCCCTTTTGTACCACTAAAAAAGGACTGACGCATTTTTTCGGATGAGGAAGAAGACGTTCCGTCATGACGTTGCTTGCGTGGTAAAGACGGTCGTTGAAGCAATACGCGTTGTGAAGACGTTTACGAGGTAAGTGTACAGTTGTAAACGTAACGCATAGAAAAGCCTTCGTGGTAAAGGCGGTTTCCCTTTACAAGCAGGCCGGCAAGCTTCAAAGTCGTTCTGCTTTGATCAACATGCTGCAGTCTCGACACTTCTTCACCGACGACGAATTTAAGGTATTTTTTAATGCTCTTCCTCCTCCATCTGGTTTGAATTTGAAAGGTGAAATAATATCACGTTTTGCAACGCGCCATCTTCGAGCTCCCGCTTCCCTCACAGTGGTTTAGTGTGAAATGTCGGCATTTTACCCATAGCTGCCAAGGTTTCAGATTTCTATGTGTGACATTTTCATAATTTCAGTGTAATTATGGGTGACATTTAAATGACTGAGTGACACTTTCTCCCGAGCAAAATTAAGCAAAGACGACGAGGCAAACATATAAACATCAGAAATTACACCCATTTCAGCAACAAGAAACTCTAAGAAGATCTTGAAACTGGTGCAAAGTAACTGATCTTTGCAGCATGCATTTTAACCCTCTGCACTACTTTATGGGAAGTCAAAACTGCTACTAGGCAAGTAACTCTCCAGCAGGAGCTTTTACACCCATAAGTGTAAGCACATTAGCCCCTCCCCCAGCTCAGCCGCAGGTGCGGCTGAACCGCAAGTGACAAAAGAATCTCTGTGGCAAAAGCAATTACCCACTGAGCTATCTACATAAAATACAGTTCGGTGATGTCAAGGTACACATTCTTGGTGCAGGCATGCTAACCCTCTACACTACTATATAGTGAGACTACTCAAAACTGCCACTCACAGCCGGCAGCCAGTGTGCTAAGTATATTAGAAAAATGAGTTAACTTTATTAAAAAATTAACTCAAAGCAGTCCGCCTGGGTCGGTGCGCCCCTACATGCAGGCCAGCTCTGCAGCCAGTGGCCCAGATGAGCTGCCTCAGTTATGAGTCAACACACTAGCTCATGCACTTGACAGCAGCCACAGCGGGTATTGATTTGGGGCAAGCGGTTGAGGCACACACATAGCCGTGTGGTAGAATGAGCCAGGGCGCATAGTCTAATTTCAAGTACATTGTGTCACGGCTCGTGAAAAACATTGTGACACTGACCAGACTACATAGGGCCACCTGCCTTAGAGTCCTAGCTGCAACGAACGTCTCCCTGGGTAAACATGCCGCCTTGGGCATTCAGGCTCAGCAGCAGCTGTGCTCTGGGCTCCAAGTGGAGTTGGATCTGATGTTCGTGCCAGGGATCTTGAATTTAAATTACCGCGCGGTGGTGCGAGCAGTGCCATTGCTGACGCCACAGCACTGCACTCCCATTAACTTACTTTAAAAACTGCAGCTACCTGTTTTAATCCGCCACAGAACTAGGCGTCCATGGTCCTGTGCCTATCACTGTGTCACTCACAACTTGAATCGGGTCAGCTGCTGTCCCGGTAGTAGCAATTAGGCACTGCCTCTACTGACATCACAGAGTCAGACGCACCACTGTAATTCCGACCTTCCTAAATTGATACATTGTAGCAAGTTTGCAGCTCAGCCAGCCACCAAGCCTGCAGGGAGCAGTGAGCTTGTCACGTCGCACTGCCACGCCAATTTAATCATTTCAGTCAGCATAGCAACTCTAAGGCTTGACAGCAGAGGCAGGCGCTATGCCTATTATGCTTGACTTTGCATTTCAGTGAGGGGCTGCAGATCACCACACTGAAAGGAGTTAGTCGAACGCCTGATGCGTGGTACTTGGCAGGGCTGTTTACCTAATGTGGTTTTCTTGAAGGCTCTTCCACTGTAGTCTTACAGAAAACGGTTTTTAGCAAGGCCACAAAACTGGTCACCTGACCAGTGAAATGACCCATGCCGAGACCAGCGAGCTGGCCAAGTCTTCCCTCGGTTTGTAATGCACTGAATTGTAGGGAAAATCGCAGTTTACCCAAGGGCCAGAACACCTTGTTCAGACCTGGGGGAGCAAATATCAAGGTAGGAATGTCAGTCAAGTTTAAGAAGCCTTGGAGATAAAAAAAAAAAAAAGGATAGTCAATTTTTAGGACCATATGAAGTTGCTGATGTTTTACAAAAATGCTGTGAGATAGAATGACGGAGAGGTTTGGAATCTTAAATGTATTGAAATTCTTAAAGGAGAAAAAAAACGTATAATTCAAAATACCTTCCAATGTGGTCAATGATTTTGAAAGTGACACGGGTTCTCAATGCGAGGACAGTGAGGGACAGAAGGATTTTGATTTCCAAACTGAGCAAAAAGACCTGCTGGAAAATTCCACTTGGGATGATGTATACTCTATGTTGGAGAATAGTGAAGAGGTGATTGCAGAAGGAAAGAAGATTAGAAAGAAACCGCTATGACGCCCGATTATGGTGCTTCGTCCTGTATTGTGTTGACCTTACCATTTGCAAAGTGTTTTGTTGGCATCTTCTGTTCAACACTTGTACTTCTCTTGTATTTTATAGTATGATTTTCCTATCTATTACTCTTTATTATTTGTGTATATTTTATTGAGGATGTGTTGTGTTGGGTGTCGTTGATGAATAAATCTTGACAAAAGTAATACTGTTGGGTGTGTATTACTTTACAATAAGGCAGCAAGAAATGTTTAGAAAGATCCCTGCACAGTTCCAGCAAGGGGACCCTACCCGGCTGGGGTAAAAGCAAAGGAGGTTACAGCAAGACAGTTAGTACCCATTGGGGGACAGTGAGCAGAAGGACAGGAAGAGGAATGTGAGCGGACAGGTTGCTTCCATAGGAGAGAGGAGAAAGGGGTGGGTGTGTCCCCATCATCACCATCTCTGCAGTACACTAAGACTACATGATTTAAAACAAGGGCACAATGCAACCCCTTCAGGCTGGTTTGGGGGCTAGAAAGAAAGGGCTATGAGATAGCATGCCCCTCATCCCCAAAACCAGAAATAAGGAGAGGAGGCTAAAACATCGCTTCCATTACAAATCAAGGGGAGAGAAGGCCTGCGAGTCCCTTCCTACCCACTGCCAAACGGGAAGCAAGGAGAGAGGGCTAGGGTGCCACACCCTACCACACACAAAAGAAGAGACAGGAGGCGTGACCTTGGACTCCCATATTACAAACAATGGAATTAAACTGTGGTATTCTGCCCCCCATCAGCAACAACAATGGGAGGAAATGGCAGCATGCCAGTCTACTCCCCGCCACTTCAAGCCATAACAGAAAAAGGCAATAGCACGGTCTCCTCGACCCATTATAGAAGACCGACAGAAAATATCAGCCATCCCATAGAGCAAGGGAGGAAATAAAGGGCTGTGGCACTACCACTAGAAAGGTGGAGCGGAGCTGTTTTCATGCTCAACACTGAATGCATGTGGTTTGGCACCGACTGCCGATCTGATTTTAACCAGCATCGGTGTCTCCTTTCCCATGTGTAGTTCTTTTTCCTTACTCTGATCAAGATCGCATGTCAGGAAATACTAGAGTGTGATTGGTCCCAACTCGTGCCTTTTGTTTTCTTTTTTGTTGGATGTTTGGGTGTCTTCCAGTCCGATATTTTCAACTTGGACCATGCTATGACCATGCAGCATTGTGGCATACACTTGTTCACCTTCAGCACATGCTCTTCTGGTGCCTTTTCTGATATGCCAATGATTTCCAACTTTTCAGACACCCATTCGTTGCGGCAAGTCCTTGTTCTCCTTGGGCACTTCTACCTCTTCAACAGGTCTTTGTCATCTGAAAGAGCTTGTTTTGCTTGAACTTTGCATTGTTTGTCAATTGTTACTTTTCCCTGACATTTAAGTTAAGAAAGGCCTCACACGCCCTGCAGCCATCAGACTTCTGATTCTTCGGGTGGCACTGGTGACAGATCTGACGGGTGTCGCCCTGTGTCAATTTGTGATGGCAATTAATACAAAGCCAAAACACAGTATTTTCCATCCCTTTCTACATTCACGGCCCCAGGGATAGCTCACAACCCCCAGATATGCACTCCGACTTAACTTGGTCGAGGCACAATAGCAATATCTCTCTCCTTTTATTTTTTTGGCACTCTTCTGGACTGCAGCTTGACTAGTTGTCCACAGTACATCTTCGTTCTGCACTCTAAATGTTGTTGCCCCCACAATCTTGAGCTCTCAACACCAATTCTAAAACCAACAGCAGAAATATGAATCTAAAGATGGGTGTTGAGGGCTTACGTTCAAAGTCATTGATGGCTCGCACTGCCCCATCTCTGGTCGATGCCCAGTAAGGGGATGGGGTGGGGTGGGGTGGGACTAAAAATGAAATAGGTATAGTTCCATACCCAACCACTAGATGGCAGAAAAATGCACAGCATACGAATCGAGAAAAGATTCACAGTGTAAACATTCAGATAGATCAACATATCTGGTATGCATTTGAACATTGAATGTAATCAGGTAGATAAAGAGGGAATGCATGGAAATACAGGAAAGGTTTCAAATAATAGAATGTGTATAGAGGTAGCAGGGAGAATCCTGGAAGGACTGACAGATCACGAAATTAAGTGAAGAAAAACCGATGAGTTTTATGGCAGGAATGCACCTGTTCCTATGAGGGAAAGCTAGGCTCTTGGAGTAGAAGATAATCCAGCAATTTTCCCTATAGGACTTTAAAAGAGATGGAAAGATAACCTAACCTACCGGATCACTCAGGAACAGGAAAAGGGGGGTATGCGAGAGAGAAAAACACCACATTATTGAAAGATACAAAGAGTCTGGTGTGGTTAGCATAGTAGTCCAAAATCTCATAGTCAGGGCTGAAGGCCCTGAAAGCACAAATGACAGAATTAATATACCCAAAATCTTACTTACCCAGTAAATATTTGTTCGAAGTGTGTAATGCTGTAGATTGACATGTCTTGCATACTTCTGCAATCTAGTGTCAGGCCTGGACATTTGCAACTTGTTTTTCTAAAAAGAAGCTCGAGTCACAAGACCTCTTGTCACTCCTCTTTAGTCCAGAATGACCAAGCACACTACTCCACCTCAGATTAATTTTCATTCACCTGGCAAGTACTGTAAGTGAAGTGGCGTGTCAAAGTTAGTGCGTGCTGCTTATAATAAAGTGAATAAAGGAAGAGGTATAGAAAACATCTGTGATAATCGTCGGGTTCTGGGGAGGTGTACATGCGCATGTGAATCTACAGCACTAAATGCAACAAACAGATGGTTACAGGGTATCATTTTCCATTTATAGAATGTGTGGCTCTAGGTACACATGCTCTGCATAGACTATAAATCAGGCTAGCTAGCAGATGTTTGAAAGTGTTCTTAATGCCGTTTGGCCAACCAAGGATTATTAATGAGAACAAATATCCACGCAATAGTGCTTGATAAAGGTGTGTGCTGTTGACCAAGTAGCAACCTTGTAAATATTCATTCCCTGTGTACATGTAGAGTGTGCTTTTGGAGGCAGGTGGTGAGTGTTTTTGCTTTTAGTATAGGCGGTGTGGGTACAAATAGCAATCCACTTCACAATGTCAGCTTTAGAGATGGCATACACCTTTTGATGTTTTGGCAAAGGCTATGAACAATTGATTGGACTTTCTAAATAGTTCCATCAATACAGAAGCACTCTCTTAACATCTAGGTTGTGAAGTGCCATTTCGGATACAGACTTTAGTTGTGGAGAAAAAAAGGGAGCTCAATAGTTCGGGTCATGCTGAACGATGAAACAACCTTAGGCAGAAATTTAGGGTTGGTATGAAGCTTCTTAAGGAACCAGAGTTAATGGTTCCTGTATTTGTAAGAAAGTGGAGGCACTAATTTGTGTGAGGGAGGCATTGCTACTTGGAAGCCCACCTTCCTAAACAGGATCTGTAAGTCACACAAGTGCAGAAGCTAGAAAGGAGGGTTCGTAAATAGTTTGAGGACTACATTATGGTTCAAGAGAAATGCAAGAGGTATCTTTGAAGGCGTTATCCTCTTTAGGCCTCCATGAAAGCTTTCTTTAATTATAGGGAGCCTGCAAAGAACGCAGTCTGTTTTGAAGGTCTGCCTTGTAAAGATAATGGGCAGAATACAAGTTCTGGCATGGGACAGAAAAATGATCTAAATGTTTAGAAATACAGTAGTATATGAACATTTTCCACTTAGATGCATAGAAGGTGCGAGTAGTAGGTTTTCTGGCCTCCCATAAGCTAGCCATGCATTCCTCTGGTAGGTTAAGGTAGCCTAACTCAAGGAACTCAGGTGCCAGATCACAAGATTGAGCAATTTGGTATCTGGGTGAGATAGTCTTGCCTGATTGGAAGCTCCTCGTGAGGACTGACATCTTGAAACGTGTGATACAATCACTATGCATGAAACCATAATTCCCAATAGTTTCATTACTGTGCGGGCAGTGATGGGACGGTGTGTCTAAAAAAGAAGCAGCAGCTGTTAGAATGCCTTCACCCTCTGTGGGTTGGGGTATTCTTTGCCTGTTATCACATTTAGAACGGAGACAAAGAAGGTCTGAATTTGTTCGTGTTGGAAGATGCAACTGCTTCACATTGATAATGAAACCTAGGCAGAAAAGTAGACAGTCAGTTGACTATATGCTAGGAACTGTTTTTTGCTGCTCTTTATCAGTCAATCAACTCAAATTGAAAACACATGAAATCCATTTTTGTGCAGATGGGCTGCTGTGACTGCCAGACACTTTGTAAATACCCTTTGAGGTGTAGTAACTCCAAAGGACACCTTGAACTGGTAGTGTGTACCACTTACAGCAAAGCGAAGGTATTGGTGGTGCGCTGCATAAATAGGGATGTGAAAGTATGTGTCTTTCAGATCCCGTGCGGACATGAGGTTGCTTTATCGTAGTATTTATATAGCATCTAGTAAGGTGACCAAGTGAAAGTATTCAAAGAAATTGAACCTGGCCAATGATTGGAAATTGAGAATTGGCCAAAGTGAACTATCCTTTTTGGATGAAAAAATAGAGAGTCCCGCCCTGCACCACATTGGTGTATGGGTACCGGTTCTATGGCGTCCTTAACTAAGAGCACCTTTACTTCTTCCTCCTGAAGATGAAGGTGGTCTGAACCTAGTACATGACCGCACCATGGGATGTTGGGCGGTGGCGTGTGAAATTCAAGTGTGTACCCTTCCTGCACAATGGAGAGGTCCCGATGGTCTGCAGTATGCTTTGCCACTGTGACAGGAAGCGCTTTAGTCTTCTCCAGACAGGTGTAGTGTGATTGTGGGAAGGGAAGGGTAGTAACTGCTTTGCATCAGAGGAGCCCTTTGGGTCACCAGGGCAGTTTTGCATCCTGAAAGGGCTGTGGGTACTGTTGCTAGGGAAGATCTGTGCCTTGGCTCCTTGATGGTTACCACCCCTAGGGTGCTGCTTGCAAGAAACAAGCTTTAGACTGAGAAACTGTAGTGCATCAGACTGGGCTGTGTTTGTATCCTTTTTGATTTTCTTGAACATCAGGTCAACCATCAAAAGGTACATTTGAAAGATGCTGCTGCACCTCAGGCCTTTACCCTGAGACCCTATGTCAAGGGTGCCTTCAAAAAAGGATGACAGTGTTGAGCTCTCTAGCTGATATATCTGCCACAGAGGGACATCAGCTATTTGTTTTGACCTCGGAAACCAGTTCTTGTCCTCTTTCGCGATGAGCCTCAGGTATGTGCTTTATGAGCTCCTCCATCTCCTACCAGTGGTATTGATCGTAGATGGAGAAGAAACCCACAGAGTTGGCAATCAGCCAATGTATGGCTGGCCAAAGTGCTACCTGCTTCCCTCAGCATCAATCTTTTTTGGACTATCATGGAGAGGAGTAGTCCCTGTGGCTTGGGCAGTGGGCACCACCAGGGAATCAGGGACAATGTGTGCACGCATACAAGTCAAGTCTTCTGGGCAAGCTTATATTTCTTTTTTATCTGGAGAGTGACCACCCAGGACACAACTGGGTGCCGCAAGAGGACTTGAACATCTCCTTTAGCATGGGAACACAGCTAATGGACCACTTGGTCTTGGACAATGATTCCACGAGGAAGGATATGGCTAGAGATTGGGTCATCTTGTGGGTCCACTAGATAGTCCTCCCAAGGATCATCTGCCTCCTGAGGCATCAAAGGACTCCTCATTGGGGTCCTGTGTGCAGTAAGGACTACCAGAGTCAGAGTCAGTATCCTGTGTGTCAGGTGGACGAGAGTGAGGAGGCAAGAAAGGTGGCAGTGTGGAGTGTAGTGGTGAAAAAAGTGTAGGGGCTAGTAGCCGCATGTCTTACCTTTTTGGGGCTTAATGGTGTAAGACAAGGCAACTAAGGTTCTTCCTCAAAGGTGAGGCCTCTCTTCTTAGGAATAAGAAAGAGCCCTGGAGACAAAGGTCTGGTCAGCATTTTGCCAGTGCCTGGTGACAGTTTCTTTTTCGCCATGACATCTGGCAGCTTTTTGAAGATTGCCCCTTCTGAGGGACTGTATATTTGTGGATTCTCTGCATCGGTTTTAACTCAGAATGAGGTTTGTTGGCAGCTTGGGGCCATACTGGTGGTGGCTTCGGTGAGAGACGTTTTTCGGTGCTTCGAAATCAAGCAGGCGAGAGAGCATGGTTGAGGTTCAGTGCCCTTGTGTGGGACTTGATATCCAACCAAGCTTTGGAGCCCAAGGCATTCTTGCTGGAGGAACAGGGCCAGAAGGTTTAGGGTGTTTTAAATCTTGCTCTGGGCTTGATGCCGGACTCCCATGGGAGAGGTGGTCTGCCTCAGCCGTTGGTTGTTTAGGGTCTCAATACGGACGTGGAGGCACCTATGATGCACAGTAGAACTCTTGTTTTTGGGCCAGAGACTGGAAAGTACTGCGGTGCTGGTTCAAGGAAGTCTACCTCCTTGTCAAAGGTGGAGGCCTTGGAGAGCAGGGCTTTCAGACCTTGCGTCTGGTCCTGAGAAATGCTTAAAGTAACAAACTTTTTCTCCTTGTGCCATGCATCTTTTCGGCCCTGAGAATGTCAGGCATTTCCAAAAACTCTCAGCACTGCCTCTTGTGATGCTTCCACCTCCTTTACCTCAGGCCCCGGAACTCCTTTTTGAAACATAAGGCAAGGCAGGCTTCTCAAGATGGCTCTGTGTGTGTTCCAGGGGGAGGTTGCATACCTTGTGTCAGTCTGGGGGGATATTGTGTTGCAATTAGGACAGAAAAAGAATGGAGGGTGTTCCGTAATGCAATCAAGGAAAGCCTCAGTGAACTTGAAAGAAGGCACCTCAAGGCTGCGATGCATCGAAGTATGTCCAGCTTCAACTTTCAATTCCAAAGCACAGTTAATGCCTTCTTGACATAGTATTGTTGTTTTCATCGTTGGTGTGGAAGATGGAGCTGCAGAACCCCAAATGGAACTAAGACAAAATAATAAACCTGTGTGTATATTGCATTTTGACTGCAGAACGTTCACACCCAATGGCAGAAGAAAACAATCTAAGGTGGGGCCCGTGTGCTACTGCATTCTGAACTAAGGGATGAGTCACAACAGGTGTTGTAACTCAAGCTTCTTCAAACAAAAACAAGTTGGAAACATTCTGGCTGACATTTTATACCATTAGAAGGATCAAATGATTTAGGCAGGGCATCAGGTTCAAGTTGTTGGCAGAATTATTCAAGCACAAAGCTATCACTTATCACACTTAAGGCCTATGCCGCATATAATGTGATTGATGGCGGTGAATGTGGAATTAGTGAAAGAGGAAATAGAATGCAGGGTCAGAGATAGAAATGATACCACGTGGGTAAGGTTTTCCGGACTGACATTAAACCACCAGATAAGAGATGAGGTTGGGCAAAGTTTTCTTTATTGTTAAGATGGCGGGCATTACACAGAGGAGTTTAAGATAGCTCTGCATTGGCACAGCAGAGCAGGCAGGGAGGCAGACGGGCTGATATGCCCAGTACAGTAACTAAAATGACCATACGCCTGTATAAGTCACAAGGAGCTAGACAGGCTAGGAAGTACGCTAGAAGGTCCAAAAAGGAGGAAAAGGACAGTAAGTATGGTAATTGGATGGGGACAAGATAGGGGTGCCTCATAGCAGGTTAGAGGGTTCAATCTGTTTAGGTGTGAGGGAGTGTCAATGCATGTTTCTGTGGCTCTATATCTTCTAAAGATCTTTTTTCCCTAGTCTCCAAATTAGCAATTCCCCAACATCTCACCTAATGTTTATGAAACATCTATCAGGTTCTCGCATATATTAATGATCTGGATTGTTCGTGAGCTCCTCCCAAGAACAAAGACTACAAATACTAAGAGGTCTTCAACAAATTACAATGATTAAAGTCTTCAAGCAGGAGTTTTAAAAAATTGGTACACCGTAAAAGCAAATAACGCAGTGTTTACTCTGTAAGAATATATCTACAGAATGCTTGCATAAGCAGTCAAACATTTTATGAGACCATTTCCATTGCTTCTGTAGGACTTTATCTGTAGATTTCATCACAGAATCACAGATTAATCAGACAATGGCCATTAGATATTCACATTGTCTACTTTTACTGTACATTTAAGAGGAAACCACTAGAAAGGTGCTGTACAGTAAAAGTAGACAATGTGAATATCTAATGGCCATTGTCTGAATGTTACAGTCTAATTGGTTTGAGTTTAAACTTTGATGCAAGATGGACTTTTCCATCATGGAAGTTTTTATATATTACAGACCGTAGAAAAGTCATTTACTTTAATCTACGGTGAAGGTGTAAAATAGTCCTGTGGAAGATTTCCTTCACCGTAGATTAAAGTAAATGACTTTTCTCCGGTCTGTAATATATAAAAACTTCCATGATGGAAAAGTCCATCTTGCATCAAAGTTTAAACTCAAAACAATTAGACTGTAACATTCACTGGTTCACAGTACCAGCTGTTGAAAGATGAGTGGTCTCACTGTCGTAGTATCACAGACCTTCCAAGAAATGCAGGCATTACTGTAAGAAAATGAGTACAGCTACCCCTGCATCCAACAGAACGTCACCACTTCATAGAGAAACCTTCTGTGCATGAATACATTTATCTCTCAAGGTTGACTGTGGACGGTGCTCATGGGAGGCCCCTTTCTTAGCCTGGCCAGTCTCATTCCAGTGGAAGTCTACTTTCCGTCCACTGTGTTTGTGATGGTATACCCTGGGCGCTGGTGCTCAAAAGCGTGACACGACTTAATCAAAGATTGTAAAAGAAGGTGTGTACTGCCATCACCCTGAAGGCTGGAATGCTACCATTATGTGGGAACTCGCTCTAAGGACAACTGCATTTTCATTCTTTCAGAAGATTGAAAGTCAAACCACACACCCTTACAAGCCTCTGAAAAACAGAAATATAATGGATATATTGGCCATATCCCCCCAAAATACCAAAACTCAGGCTCAGTACGTACCTCTCGCCTATAGTTGCACTTGCAGCATCCAAGCCATTAAAACCACAACCACTATCCCTCATTAGACACAAAGGCAATGCCCGATTAGTCGACCCTGAACTCCTGCTTCTGAGGCAGAGGTTAAAAAAAAACGCAGTAGTTTATGAAACATTCTGTCAAGTTTAGATGGTTTCCATTCTTTGCTTTCTGACAATAACAGAAAATAATTCAGCAGATTTAAACAATTGTGCAACACAGATAGCCAGAGAGGGGAAAGAAATGCGTTTCAAATTTTTGACTTGTTTGGGCTCCAAAAAACCTACGTAACTTCAATATTATTTTATATTCACTTAAATAAAACGGCATTAGTCCACCTAAGTAAGTGGTAAATATAATGTACGTGAATGATGCGATAATGTAACAGCTTTAAAAAAAGGCATCTACGATCCAGACATCTTCAATTTTTCTTTTCTTTTTATTTTAAAATAGCGTCTTAGGGAGTTTGAAAAATAGAACTTTATAAACCTGATGAAGGGCGCGGCGCATAAATCTTTCTTTAGCACAATCCATGTTAAAATGATCCTTCGCGTCTAAAAACATCGCGGTGCGATCATGTTTTCAGTTCTCTAATGGCAGCCACAGGAGCGGACCACCATATTCCGGTATTTCTTCAGGATTACATTGGAGCTGTCGTCAAAGTAGAGGACCGATATAGGGTTTAGTTGTGTTGGGGCACAGCAGGCTTTCGGGGCCGATTCGGGATTGATGAAATGAACCTGGAAAAATAAATGTAACCATGTTCAGTCATTTTCAGGCAAAACCATCTACAAAACACGCATGGTCTAGCAACAACGTACCAAAACCACGCTAGTAGACATCAGAAAACTCTGTTTAATCTAATTACAGATGCAATGGTGCTGGAGAAGAGAAGTAATGGCTGGATTCAATCAAACATTCAATAAACGTAAAAGCAATGTTAAGGTGATGATTCATGACATAATTCTTCTATTTGACATTTCTGGAAACTCATCGGATTTTATTGCCTCCTGGCCAATCTAGCATAAGCATTCTTTAACTCTACCCTATGCAGTTATCCACAATAAAACAAAACTCACCTGAGCACAAGAGCAGAGCTGTTTAAGCTTTATTAGCAAATCTCATTCCTTTTTAGGTCTGGGCTGATAACCCAGCTACCTGTGGAACCTTCTGCTCATAACATACTTAGAGTTGGGTTTCGATTAGAATTCTGCGACCATTGCTTTGTTAGTGTGAGATCCCTTAAATCATTGTTTTGGGTCAGCATTAATCACATCTTGAATCAACTTAGACATCATGTTATTGGCTGTTGATGAATCCTTCCTCCTCATAGGAAGTGATTGCATTGCACCTCTTGAGGAACTACTTTACGTGTGGAAAATCAGAGTCAAACGTGTTTTTTTCAACACATTCAATTATTTTTTAATTCATTCGAGGTTTAGAAAAAGCAGTCCTCTACTTGTATTGTTGGTCACTGCAAGACATTAAATCACTTTACAGGAAAATAAATTAATTGCTGGGGGCGCCAAATGGTCATTCCTCGAATGGCTACCATTTCAGGACCTTAAGCGTCCCTAGAAATCAAATTCAGTTGCCAGTTCGCTGATCAGGTTCAGCATGCTAAGCTCTGTTAGCAAAGCCGACAGGCCTGTCTTTGTAAGTGAAAATGCAATCAAGACCTACTGGCGTTTGTTTTCCTTATTTTTAACCATTTATGCTATGGAAGGAAAAAAGTTTTACCTTTTGAAATGCTTTTGCAGCTTGACCCTATTATAGACCCTCATGCTGTACATAACTCACCCTGCAAATGATTGGGGTCTGACTTGTGTCTTGCTTTGATTGAAAGAAAAAATTGTGAGGCTTGCCTGTAGGTGTGCCTCAATAACTCACACTGATGTGAACCCAAAACCTACAATTTCCTACATCTTCAGGCTTTTTTGGCCAGTGTTTTGGAAGCAAGTTTGGCATATGAAGAAAACAGCAGGCTTACAATCTAAAGTTATATGTTACTTGGTATCGTCATAGCCAAAGGTTGACTGGACAATGCGTTTCTTCATGGGAGAGGGTGTCCAGCCGTCGTAAACCAGATTAGTGGCATGCAGTCGCCTTTCTCCAACCTCTCTCACCCGAAGGGATAGTGTTTTTGTGGCCCACTGTCAGTCTTTTGTTGCCCCAGAGTCAGCGATTTACTAATCCGGTTTCTATGGCCGTGTCCTTGTTTCTCTGTATTCCTGGGCCTAGTTGTAATTTCCTTTTGCAGTGTCACAATTTCCCAGTTCCATTCTCTGTTTCCAGCCCAGTATCCCTATTTCCCTGTATCATGTGCCCATTTCAGTCACTGAGTTTTCCCAGCCCCAGTATCAGTTCCCTGTTCTGTACACTCTGCCTTCAGCTCCGTGTGGTAGAAGTCACAGTCCCCAATCACAACGTTCAAGGGTCCTCCGACAGTGTCCCTGGTCCCGCTGTCACTGTGCTGATGGTTACTGATAATTGCCCTTGGATCCCCATCACAGATCTGAAAGTCAGTCGACAGGGGTTCGGGTCTCCAGCAAGTCTGTGGCACCATGCGCCTATGCCTGCATAGGCCCAGCGGAACACAGCCCTGGTATCCATGCTTCCTTCTGCCATTTTTTTAACTTTTTTTATTTATTCAGAAAAGTAACACTAAACAATGCTGGTTACACTTAGCAAAGTCCAATATCATGACACATACATTATAGGTTGTTTACCCAGGTAAGACGTTGCAAAGAGTCGCCTTAAATTACATCTCAGATTATCAAAGTGTCCGGACCCCTGATCTTGGGCATGTATCTGCCCCTTTAATAGTTCTTGTGGGCTAGTCGCTTAAGTCTGGGTCTAATTCCTCAGCCGGGGGGTCACAAATATTGCAACGGAACAAATTCCACTTGACCCACACCCACTTTTTCGGACACCGTCTGTGCGCGAAGACTGCTTTTTCGGCCACCATTGATCTATCCATATCTTGGCACCAGTGTCGGTGCCGTCTGCCATTATTGATGCTTTCCTAAAGTCAGTATGCATTTCTCTGTCAAGTGTCTGCGTAACGTTGTCCCAGAGCCAGCGTTTCCACTGTCTCAGGATCTGTTTAGTCCCTATCCCAGAATCCCGTGCTTTCCCTGGACTTAGAATGGCCTACTCTGATTTAACTCTCTTCCCTCCGAAAGGCAACGACGATCTTAAAACACACATGAGATCAGTAATTCCATATGAAGATAACGCGACCGCACTTATTACGTTTCCTTTAGTTATTTTATTAAAATAGATGCATAGATTAAGTTAGTACCACCCTACAGTACAACAATTACACACACGAATCATTTAAATAAAGGTCTGTGATACAGCTACTCATTACCCTCATCTCTCATGGGTTGCCAGCTGTAATAACAAAGAAGCATTAACATTCATTTAAATATTTAGGAAACATTCTTACTTCTGGCAAAAGCCACATAAACATCTTTTAAAGCCTGCTTCCACAGAGCAACCGAGGTAATTGCATATGTGAGGATGTCATTCAGAAGAGTTACTTTAAGCACACAGAAGTAACCTACCAGTGTCTGAACAATTGCATGGTTTGTAGCATTCATGTAGGAATTCAGCGGGAAGGAACACTCTCCATCACAGTAGTACGCCGGATAACCTTCTGGGGCAATTATCCAGTCCTGCATGCGAAGCAAAATTAATAAAGCATTAACATGGTATGTGCTGCTTAGATAGAAATAACTAGACGGTTACCAGTAAGATACTGTAGCTTCATGGCACAAAGCCAATACCAACACCATGGTACTAAACAACATCAATCATAAAGCCAATGCATTCCACATCTGTAGACAAAACAGAACAGCAGACTGCACTTGCTTGTGTCAAGAGAAAAACATGGCATGCCAAACACAGTAAAGGGTAGAAAAAGAAAAAGGTTGTTACACAGAATCAGGGTCCAAATAAACAAGAGCAGCCCATAGAGTTAATAAAAGCTCGACCCAATTAATCTATAACTTAGGTTAATAAACTACATGTACTCCAATAAGAAATCTACATGAGCCTAGTTTATAGGTCCACTAAATTAAAAACACTGAATTGAGAACAGTGCGAAATACACAGCGCTTCTAACAACCAAATTGCAACACACTTGCACAGTATATAAACAATATTTAGTTAGGTGCTATCGTATAATAACTTGAGACCTCTGAGGTGAACAAGGTACTTCCCTATGGTAACACTCTTATCTGATGAATACCCTATATAACAGAATTCCATAAAATAGGATTATGCAGGAGACAATCCATATAGGCAAGGATTGTTTTGAAGTGACGAATTCTGTACTTAAAGGATCATAGTTTATAAAAAGTTGCTTTGACTTCCTCAAAGACTACCTTTTCTATATAGAATTTCAAAACCCTGCTTACTTCGAGAGTATAGAGAAATCTCTGAAGGACAAGAGGTATTTAAAAAAAATTCAGGTAGAGGGATAGTCTGATTGACATGAAACTCTGACACTATTTTAGGGAGGAATTTAGGACGTGTCCTCATCTCTACCCTATTACTATGAAATACTGTGTACAGTTTGTGGTAGCATAGGGCTTGTATTTCTCTAACTCTACGTGCAGAGGTTATAGAGACCAAGAAGGACGCCTTCCAAGAAAGATGTCGAAGGAAGGCTTTATTAAAGGGTTTGAAGGAAGGCCCCAAAAGTTGAGAAAGGACAATATTTAATTTCCAAGGAGAAGAAGACCTTCTGAGAGGAGGATTGATTTTCTTAACACCCTCCTGGAAATCCTGACTATAGGCATTTTGAGAAAGGATATTTCTGAAGGATAGTTTCAATAGGAGGTGATTGCCAGAAGATAAACTCTAATAGATGAAAATTGCGATTTTGTTTTAGCCAAATAAAGGCAGTATGGAAGAACCACCTGTTCTTGGCATTTGAGATGGCTGAAATTGCTCTGAGCACACCAGATGCAGAATCTCTTCCATGATAAAAAGAATACTAGGAAGTTCTAGAAGAAGGTCTTTTGGTTTCTCTTCAACATCCATGCATTCCTGAGGAACGTTCAAGTGACCATGTTGTATGAGTTTAAGAGCCAAGCTGATAAGTTCAGCAATTGCTGGTTGGGGTGTTGAATTTGGCCGTCGTAGAAGAAGAAGGTCTTGCTGCATGGCAGTCTCCTGTGTGGGTGCTCTGAAAGGTGAAAGGGATCCATGAACCACCACTGTCGGGGCCACTCTGGAAAAATGAGAATAACTCTGGCCTTTCAGTGAGACAGCTTGTAGATCACTGTTGTCATAAAGTAATTGGAGGAAAGGCGTAAATAAATTTGCCTGACTAGTCAATCAATAGGGAGATCCCCAGTGTGCCTGATTGGTAAAACCTCAAGACAAAGCCTTGGCATTTTTTGTTTTGTCCTCGGGGGAAAAGATCTATTTGCGGGAAACCCCAAAAGATCTTGTGCAGTGCAGAGTTTTTAGAAACCCATGCATGATTTTCTCGAATTGTTCTGCTAAGACTGTGCTTACGTGTTCTGGATTCCCTGTTGATTGACTGCTGTAATCCTGAGATCTCTAGATACTTACCATTACCAGATTATTTGTGTCTCTGGAGATAGAGGTCTGAATCCCGTTCCCTTCCTACTCGTTCATATAATGCATGGGTGTATTGCCCATCTGAACAAGGAGAGAATTTATTCTGAATGGCAGAAAGAAAGTCTTCCGGACTAAGTGTACTGCTCTCAACACTAGAATGTTAATGTGGTAAGACTGTTCCTTCTGAGACCACATGCCTTGAATTTGAAGATGGTCCATATGTGCATCCATGTCTATGGTTTGGGTCAGGATGTCTTGATGGAAGTTCATTCCTTTTAGAAGATTCTTTGTGCGGCACCTTCAGCTAAGATATTGTTTTGCATGAGTGGTTAGCATCACTCAGTCCTCCCATCTTCCTGAGAGTTGACCCCAATAATCTTCTAGGCACTGTGGCTGGACTCACATGTAGAGTTATGCATTTGGGACCTAAAAAATGCAAGATGTCATTGATTCTAGAAGAGTGACTTGTCTTGTCGCTGAATGTACTATTGACTTCAGACTGACATTTTTTGAAGGATAAATAATGGTCTCTTTTCCGAAGGAAACACTTGTGTGCACAATGTTTAGGACTGCACTCAGGTAATGTAGGGATTGAACTGGTAACGAGAGAGATTTCTTGTAATTTAAGTGCAGTCCCAGCTGATTGAGAGGGATGACATTCAATTGATAATGTTGACTTGCTTGTTGGTACCAAGATGCCTTGATGAGCCAACCATCTAGGTATGGATAGACAACAATTTCATTTTGCTAACGTGAGCTGCTACAACTGCCATACATTTGGTGCAAGTCTGAGGTGCAAATTTGAGACCAAAAGGAGAACTTTGCATTGGTAATGGTCTCTTTCTACAGTGAACATCAGGAAATTCCAATGTTTTTTGGCTATCAGGATGTGGAAATCCACATCCTGCAGATCTATAGAAAATAAACAGTCTCCTGATGGAGTTAAGAGTAGATTTGATGAAGCGCCAACATTATGAATTTTTCTTTGCAAATGCACTTGTTTGCTTTCTTGAGGTATAAAATGCGGTCTGTATTTGTTCTTTGGTTCTTTCTTTTTCACTATAAATTAAAGGAAATACATTTCAATTCCTTTCATGGGAATTGGGAATTTTTCCACTGCATGTTTTTGCAAGAGGATGGAGACTTCTTATTGCAGGGTTTTCTAATGAAAGGGGATGGTTTCTATGGTGGACTGGATGGTGGAGGAAAGTGAGACCGTATCCATGTTCAATATTCAGAACCCATTAGTCTGTGGTTATTTTGCTTTAATCTTGTAGATAAGATGTTATCCTACCCCTTACCAGAGTGGGTAATGGCAGGGGGTTGGGGCTCATTGTTTGCCACCGGTTGTTGGTTTAGTGGCTTGGACTGGTGGTTGCTGACCTCCTCCGCCCCTTGACTGACATCTGTTTTGCTGATGTTCTTGTGTCTGTTGAGATTGCTGTTTTTGCCCTTGAGACCAATGAGTGGTTCACCCTGTGATGGAAGTATTGGAGGTCATAGGGCCTATAGGAATATCTTCTATATCCCCACCATTACTTCACTTGAACAGCTTTCAGACTGTCGAGTTCAGTTTTCATACAAGACATCTCGTTGTCAGCTTAAGAACTGAATAGGGTGTTTCTGGAAAAGGCAGGTTCAAAATTCGATGTTGTGTTTCAGGTTTCAAGCCTGTGAGTCTGAGCCAAGATGAATGCAGAAGTGCTAAACCAGGACAATAGCCATGGGCTGCTACTGCACTGATGACCTGATATGACAAAACCATGCCTTTGTTAACAATTTCCTGGAAGTCCTGACATCTATTCCTGCAAAGTTCTTCAAAGAATTGCTGAATACAATCCCAAAGAGGCCTGTCATTATAACCAAGAAGAGTGGTTGTGCTAGCAGCCTTCACAGATCTAGCAGAGGTACCAAAGACTTTTCTGCCCACTGAATCCAATTTTTTACTTTCCTTGTCAAGAGGAACAGTAGATGTTAGCGCTGTGGTATGTAGCTTTCAGGCAGCAAAGGCAATGACGGAGTCTGGTGTAGGATCTGTGCAAGGGAAAGGTGGATCCCGATCCTGTGGTTCGTATTTTTTCCGGTCAGCAGGAATGTGCAGGCTTTACAGAAACCGGTGTCAAAAGTAGCTCTATAGCTGGTTCTAAAAGACCTGGAACCAAAGGGAGAAATGGTCTAGAAGCAGATATTCAGTTTGTTGGCACCCCCTAATAAGTACCTCCTGGAAAGTGTTTGTATCATTCAAAGGATATATTCTCACTGAAGGTAAATCTGTCAATGCAGGAGAGTACGGACTCCAAGATGATGTAGTATGATGAGACCGTAAGGAACTTGCTCTGGAGGTAGATCATCTTTGTCTTGAGTGTGAACTCCTGGGAGATCTTGAGTGAAGATGAAATGGGGAGATCTTCATCTTGACCTAGACCTATTGCTGCGAGTCTGGTGTGATGGAATCAAGATCTAGGGTGCCCTGGAGTAGATGCCACTGGTACACGTGACTGTGGTAGCCAAGGAATATTACCTCTGGAATTGCAGGTTGTGGAGAAGAAGGTGGAGGGAGGAGGAAGAGACTATGGCGGAGGAGGAGACCATTCCGTCGGAGACTGAGGAGGTGCTGGAGAATCCAGAAGTCGGTCTAGATGGAGAATAAGCTCCCGAATACTCTGAGTCCAATTCAGATGGAGGTCTGTTAGCTTTCATGTGTGAAAGCCACTCCAACATCTTAGTCCAAGAAGCCAAATGACATCGAACCACACCTGAACATCGTATGGTGACTCAGACGATGCACTCCTCCTCATCCTTGTATGGGTTATCGAAATTGCACCAGCTCCGGACTGCGAGCAAGTAGGTGTTGTACTTCTTATTCATCTCCTCGAAGTCAAACAGGAAAGTTTTTTGCCAGATTCTTTTGGATCTCCCTCTGTGGATTCCTCATAGTGCGAGATAGGGCCACCGGTAGGGTGAACACTCTTTCCTCACCTTTCAGATGTCTCCAACCAGGAAATCTAGCCTTCTCTAATACTCCAATTGGCCATGGAAGCAAATCTTCTCTCGCCTTCAAAGTGCGCCTAGAGAGTGTCTTGCGGTGGCAACACATTTTGGGGGCATGAGAGTTTGGCAAACAGAGAATACAGATCTTCTGGTGGTCTGTTTTTGCCATTAAGGGCATTTCCCAAAAACAGATGGCATATTGTGAAAAAATAGATATTATTCATGCCAGGAAAATATCAAAAAATATTCTATGCCCTAACGGACGTTGAGTGAATCACTTTAGGTGGGGAAAAAATTAAAAATGTTTGTAGAAAAAAACTTTAAAATGGCAGAGCTCTGCTCCAAGATTCCTTCATCGGGGGTTGGAAACTACTGCTGCAGGGCATGGTGGGACATTGGAGGTCAGGGGGCAGTGGAGTTTAAAGGCACAGTGGTCTATTCACATTGTTTCAATGCTACAGCCTATGCTGGTTATATTGCCTTAACTTTCCATAATATTCACCTTAAAATAATGTAAAAAGTCTTGCGAAGCATGGTTTAAAAAACACTTCTACTCATTTATATTGATTTTTAAAAAAAAATCATTTTTTTCACCCAGTTTTTTAAAGTAAATTTATTGGAGTTGGCACTATAACATGTCTGAAGGCTACAACTTTCTACATTTTGGTTCCATACTTCATGGCCTTTCTGGAGTAGGGTAAAGATACTGTGAAAATGTGACGTTGAAAGAACTGCTCCGGAGTCCCCACACTTGGGTGGGACTATTCAGTGCTTAGATTATCAACGGATATTCCCTGAAACAGAACAAATGGTAATTTTACAGACTTGGGCTGGTCTCTTGTATGCTGAAGTCTAACCCTGGCTTAATTTTCGCTATTCGTGGCATAATGTGGGCATCACAGGCAGTATGAAACCAATCCCTGTCACTAAGATGATAATCGTTGGTTTAGTATAGGCATTATTGATATAACTGTGACCAAAGCTGGCATAGTGGTGAAAACACATGGCAAATAATGATTATTTCTGCCATGTAATATTAGTGCATGGGCAAGTAAGGCAGAATTTGCACCTGTGCAAGAGAATACTTGATGAAAATGACAATCTTATTTCGGTATGTAACATAAAACAGAACCGCTGATATTTTGAGAAAAAAACGTTTGATGAAATGGTAAGATTTTGTTTGGAGTAAAAGAGTTCATTTGTTTGTTTGGCAGCAAAATGTCTCTATTTCTTCTAGCCACTGGCTTGACACTTTAGAACAAAAACACTTAAAGCGGATATCTGAGTGATATTTTATTTTCAGTTCCGGATAATTACTGCTGATGATTTATGTGGAGGCATTTCCTCATCAATACTGATACAACATTCATACAATTACATCCATTGTCTGAGGTTTGAGCTTGTAAGGTGGATGTAACCTAGCCACTGCCGACGCCTGTAAGGTCATTGTAAACTGAGTGGTGCAACTGATGTATGAACCCTTTTATCCTGCTTAGCGCCACTGTCCACAGCTCAAGAATCACTTCAGTGTACATTTTCCTACAGTGTTCCTCTCACATAAACTATGATTAATAACATATGAAGATTTAAAATACATTGTAGTAGCAATGCAGAAAAATTAAAGAAAGCGAGATGCTTTATACATTTTGAGAAATAGACCATTTGAAATTGCCTACCGATATTTATTTACAACCTAGAATACCTTTAGTAAGAAGTAAAGGCCATGCTCGTCAACAGGGAGTATGAAGAATCACTGATGACAGGGGTGAAAACGACTTAAAGCACTTTAGGTGTCAGAAAAACAAGGAAATAAAACCTCAAATATCACCCTCATGTTAGGGGTCTGCTTCACAGTGCATAAACAAAAAATATAGTGCTGGGTGGCACTGAAGATAAAGGGCATAGGTATAATCTTGAAACCGGATTTCTTATCCTTCAAATAACTGCAGTTATCAAGATATACCAGTTCTCTACTTATACTCCAAATGATTCCTCAAGCGCTGTAAACTAAATCACAGGATGAGGTTTAATATAAATTAAAGTACAAGCACATGAAACGCACCTTGAAAGCAATCTGTTCCGTCCAGGCAGAGTTCAAATTTATACTCAAAGTCATGTGCACCCTACATGGGGTCTAGTGATGAAGTGGTGACATTTTTCAGGGTGACTTCAGAAAGTGGTGCCCTCGTGCCTACTGGGAACCTAGACACCAAAATCTACTCCAGAAAGTCAATGGACAAACACATTAAGTCCACTCTATTGGAGTATATAGCCCATGACTCTGGTGTCAGACCTTCTTCAAGAGACTGGATGGTGGCCCAACATACAACACGGCTGGACTCTAACCACCCTCGATATATCGTGTACAGTCTGATCCTTCTCTTAGAAATTCCATACCATTTCTCCGGTTTAAATCAGGTTTGTAACATGGACTGAAGTAAGATTTTGTTATCCCATCTGTAAATATGAAATGGATGCTCCTTCTCAAAGAAAGATCACCTCTTAGGTCGCCATGTTGGGTATAAACATTAGTTGGTACCCCCAATATTTATGTTTAAGTGAGAAACAGGTCCTAAAACAGTCAGGAGAAGACATGTAGGTAGTACATGAAACATCTGGATTAAGGAAACCGGGGCATAAGTAAACATCTGTGTGTCTTTACTCTTTCCTATTTCATTTCCTGCTCCACAATTTCATTTGATGCTGCCCTGTCTCAGGAGGATTGTAAAAATTAAAGTCCCAGAAATTCATTTTAAACAACATGCATCACGATGTCAAGATGTACCTGCCATCCAAGATCTCTGAAACTGACATACAATTCGTGTTTTTTGCATGCTTGTCTCTGGTCACTGCTGCTGTTTTCTGAAATAAATGAAATAATAATCTTTAATGTAATAAATCTAAAGGACAAAGTATTTACCTTAGGTAACGCCTTATCTGCTAGAGACATGATCTAACCGAAGATTCCTTAACTTTGAATTTCCCAGGTGTTAGACTGGATCCAGAAGAGTTTTCTTTGAGCAAGACATCCGCGTGCCGGTAGGTAGCGCCAGTCGGCTTCGTGCGATGTCATTGGTGTCATCTGCGTCATAGTGACCACCGCGTCACCTATATAGGTACCACCTCGTGCGCTGACGTCAGTTACTTCTCACAACTTTCCGTGCCAGAAGTGCACCCACATTGGTGTGTTGTGGACAACTAGGGCCCTGAAAGGGGTCAGTCCTGAGCATAAAAACCTGTTCGCAGTGCACGGATGATGATTGGGTCAGCAAGGAACATGTTGCTAGATCATGTCTCTACCAGATAAGGCATGACCAAAGGTAAGTAACTGGTCTATCTGATAGAGACATCTATCTTCAGATTCCTTTCCTTTGAATACATAACCAAGCAATACCATCCCCTGAGGAGGAACTGTGGACAAGTTTTGACCAGGAAGTACTGCAGGACAGAGCGCCCAAAAAGACCGCCCCTGCAGACTGGACTGTCTAGTCAGTAGTGCTTGGTAAACATGTGTAGGGATGCCCACGTTGCTGCCCGACAAATGTCGAGGACTGGAACTCCAAGTTGAAACTCCGTGGTAGCAGCCTTAACTCTGGTGGAATGAACTGTTAAGCATTCAGGAGGCTGCTTCCTCAGCAGAGCACAGCAAATCTTGATGCAGAGGATGAAGCATTGTGAGAGAGTCCTCTTCTGCACTGCACAACCTTTGTTAGATCCCACATACCCCACAAAGAGTTGGTCGTCCACCCGGAATTCTTTAGTGGGGTCAAGGTAGAACGACAATGCTCTTTTTGGATCCAGACAGTAGAGTCGCTCCTCTTCCTTAGAGGAATGCGTATGAGTATAGAAAGTGGGCAAGGTGATAGATTTTCCCTCATGGAAGGGTGCTACCACTTTTGGTAGGAAAAAGGCCCTTTTGCGAAGCACCAACTTGTCAAGGAAGTTTTGTCAGGTAAGAAGGCTTAGATGGCAAACCCTGCAATTTGCTCACCCTCCTGTCGGATGTGATTGCCATTAAAAAGCCTGTCTTGACGGTAAGTAGCCGAAGGAGGCCGTTGTCCAGAGGTTCAAACGGAGTGCTTATTAGGAAGGTGAGAGACAAATTTAGGTCCCACTGAGGCATGATGAAAGAGGAAGGTGGGAACATTCGTACAAGGCCTTTGAGAAATCTATTTACAATGGGAGATTTAAACAGAGTCTGGTCTGGCAGTCGCAGAAAGTCAGACAGGGTTGAAAGGTACCCATTTAGAGTGTCCACAGCAAGGGTTAAAATAAAAAGTAAAATATCAGAATGGGAAGCAGAAAGAGGGTCAAAAGACCTTGCTGTACAGTATATTACAAACCTATTCCATTGTCAGGCATACGCTGACTTGGTAGATGGATGCCTGGCTGCCAAAAATATTACAGACTTCGGGAGGAAGGTCGAATGCTGTCAACTGCCACTGCTCAATTGCCAATTTAAGTAGGCATAAAGTTGACAGGATCAGGTGGAGAACCCTCCCCTGAAACTGCGAAAGAATATCCTCCCGAAGGGGCAGCCTGATTGGAGGATTGATGCTCAGTTGGAGAAGCTAAGAATACCAGACTCTCCATGCCCAGTCCGGGGCCACACAAATGACTTAGACGCAGTCAGTCCTGACCTTCTTGAGAACTCTGGGCAGGAGTGGTATAGGCAGAAAGACATACAGGAGGCCTGAGCACCACTCGAGATGAAAAGGGTCTCTGAGCGACAGGGGCCTTGGAAACGCCAGCGAGCAAAACTGCTGATATTTCTTATTCTCAGCAGAGGCGAACAGATCTCACCAAGACTCTTCCCACTGTTGAAAGAAACCTTTTGCCACCTCCGGAGGAAGACACCATTCATGATTCGCTAGGCATAGACGGCTGAGTTCATCTGCTCTGGGATTCAGTGAACCTGCCAGGTGCTGAACCAACAGGGATATGCCCTGGTGCTCGAACCAAGTCCAGAGCCTCTTGACAAAGGGTCCACGACCCGATCCTGCCCTGTTTGGTACAGTTGACCACAAGAAGCTGCTCCTAGAATGATGTGACCTTACTACAGTTGTAAAGTTGTTGTGAGTATGGACATCTCACAAAAAGTGACGGACTGGCCTCACACACCACCTGGTGTCATGCTTCATCATCGGCCAGTCCTCGCCCTCCAAAACCTTCGTTTGATGGAGGGCGGGCATACACCTGGAGACAGGGATGCACTTCTAAGCTAAAGAGTGGGGGCCCATGGGGTAGAACGTGAAGTTAAAAATCATTATAGTTACCAAGATATTTTTAATGTGATCAGTAACTATATGATACTAAAAACAGAGTGGCGGCAGGTGGGGTATTTAGGTGTCCCCTAGCCGTCTAGTACAAGGTCGACATGTTTCTGCCTTGTTGGCCCAAGCGGGTCCAGGGCATTCATCAGGACCTAGGGTTACAAAAAGAGGGCTCCGTTCTTACCAACTGGTAGCAAGAGAATACCACTGCGCGGGTGTGGCGTGGGCCACACTCCACTACCTAGATGGCTTCCAACTGTCAAGCCCTAGTTAGACAAACTACTTGCCACATGGGGGAAGGGAGGAGACACTTCTGTTCAGTTGTCTGAGGCAGAGTGTCCCGTATTCAGCCTAAGGTGTTGCTCCTCGTCCGCCCGAACATGATGCTTGACAGTTGGAAGCCATCTAGGTAGTGGAGTGTGGCCCACGCCACACCCGCGCAGTGGTATTCTCTTGCTACCAGTTGGTAAGAACGGAGCCCTCTTTTTGTAACCCTAGGTCCTGATGAATGCCCTGGACCCGCTCGGGCCAACAAGGCAGTAACATGTCGACCTTATACTAGACGGCTAGGGGACACCTAAATACCCCACCTGCCGCCACTCTGTTTTTAGTATCATATAGTTACTGATCACATTAAAAATATCTTGGTAACTATAATGATTTTTAACTTCACGTTCTACCCCATGGGCCCCCACTCTTTAGCTTAGAAGTGCATCCCTGTCTCCAGGTGTATGCCCGCCCTCCATCAAATGAAGGTTTTGGAGGGCGAGGACTGGCCGATGATGAAGCATGACACCAGGTGGTGTGTGAGGCCAGTCCGTCACTTTTTGTGAGATGTCCATACTCACAACAACTTTACAACTGTAGTAAGGTCACATCATTCTAGGAGCAGCTTCTTGTGGTCAATAGTATTAATGGAGGCCGCTAGCTCCTAGCACCCCGTGCCTCCCGTTCCCCCCTCCACACTCTGTGGAGTTCTTCTAGTGATTGCTGTTTGGTACAGTACCACATGGTGGTGGTCTTGTATGAACACTTGTATTAGCCTCCTTAGATGGATGGAAGAAAGGCTTCCAATGCCTAACAAATTGCTTGGAGCTCTAGCAGGTTGATGTGGAGTCTGGATTCCACCGGAGACCACAGTCCACTGATCTGCACCTATCCCAGGTGGCTGCCTCATCCCAGGAGTGGTACATCTGTCACTACTGTGAGATCTGGTTGGGGAAGAAAGCGGGATCTGTCTGTGAACCAATCCTATTCACAAGTGCTCCTGGGCTGGCTTTGTATCAGCAGGACAACTGTGAGGGCCTCATTAAAGGGTAGCAAGGGTTCCAAAGAGGAGACAATTGGCTGCTAGACCTTCATCAAGATCTTAATCATGACCACATGAATGGAGCTGAAGGTCCAGGACCTCAGAAGCCCTTCCCACCACCGTAGCAAATGTCATTCCTTCCTCTGTAGCCATGGTAGTGGGAGAAAGCATGCCAGAATGTAGAGAGGTGGCCAGTCCACTGGCCTCACCCACCTTCTCACACCAGTCCATTACTTGATGAGACTGGTCTTCTAAAGGGTCCAGTGACCCCTCCCAATCTTCAACTGCTAGCCCTTCGAAATAGGGCTCAGGAAACAACCTAGTACCAGGAGGTTCTGTCAGCGTTGGTATCGGCATTAGTCAACACAGTTCCAGTTCTGGGTGGCGGGATTCAGAATGTGGCAGGCACCGCCAGGGGGCCACCAGCGACACCGGGAGCATTGGCGTCATGGCTGGGGAAGGTCGCAATGGCATGACCGGCACTGGACCGGATCCATGGGGGCACATTGGCGCCGGGTCAGTAGCCCCCGGCGCGAAACCCGATGGAGCCCTATTCTGAGGCTGTGGATCCCGAAGGTGCACCGGTAGGGTCCAGAAGTGCAAATATGAGGCACATGGAGCCTTACAAGTCTTTAACGTGGCAGGGGTCTCGCCGGCTCCCAGAAAGGCGGGGATGTGTTGCGCCAACCCAGGCTCAGGTTCTAAAGTAGCAGGCCTAGAATGCTTAGGCTACTCAGTTGCGGCAGCCGACAAAAGGGGAGAAATCAAAGCACGCTTTGACTTCTTGTGTTTCTCATGCCTCTTACCTGACCTACCCAACGACTGAGCGGGAGGATGAGGACTTGGGACTCCCGGAGCTGTGCTTGACTTCCTCTTGACTGGGACTGTGAACAAAACCTCCTAGGAGTTGTGCGATGCGGTGCTGAGTGCCGGGTCACAAGTAGTTTAAGGGACTGCTCTCTCTAAGCTTTCGGAGCCATGGCCTGGCAGTCTTATCTCGACTTCAAGTTGTGGTCCTGCTCCAGACACCAGAGGCAAACCAGGTGCGAATCAGTCACTGACATGGCACGGTGACAGGCGCTGCACAGTCTGAATCAAGAAGTGTTCCTAGACAGGATGGAAAAAAGTCTACTCACCAAAAAAAGGGTGGACAAAATGTCGAAAAAATCAAAACATGACAGAGGGTAGCACTATTTCAGGATCAGCAATTGACTGGAGTGAAAAGAACGGACGTCAGTGCGCTGAGGTGGTGCCTACATAGGTGACTCGGAGGTCACTACTGCTCTGATAACGCAGACGATGTCATGCAGGCCCAAACCGATGGCACCTATCAGCACCAAAGAAAAATCTTCCAGATCCAGTCTGAAGCCTGGGAAATTTAAAGGTGGCTAGCTTTCTCGATCAGATAGGCAATACATGTATTATAGCAGTCCTGCAGCACATTTTGGCTTGGAAAACACACTGAAAGAACAACATGCAGGTTTATAAAAATAGCCATTACATTTCTCACTGTTGAATGCTTAAGAAAACATCTCTACAAAGCTCTACAAAGACCGGAAAGCAACAATAAAATTTCGATTGGATGAGCTTCTGATTCTTGCAACTGGAAACCTTGAGAGATCTTTAACAGCGGTCAGATGCAGATTTTTCTATAGTAACTTCCTTACACAAGACTCCCAACCAAGTACGCGGTTCTAAATATACACTTGAGTTTAGTGTTTGTATACATATAAGAGTATTTATACAGTGAGAGCATAGCTACAGAGAAGCAGTGCACTTAACAAGGGCAACTGAGTCCTGAGATTCAGATCTAAGAACATGATTCAGGATCGTTCACAATGAGGAAGAATATCCAAGAGGGATGATTCCTATTATGTAGAGTAGACTGTAACAAGCAGCATGTCTTGTGATGTTGCAATATGAAGTACTTCTGACCTTTATAGAGAAGATGATTTGATTCATGTTATTGTTTGTTTAGTACAGTACACAATTCACATAAGCACTTTTTTTTTCTTTTAGCAAAGTTGATGAGAGAATAGACTGATTAGTTTTAGGTAATCTTCGTAACTCCTAAACATCATCTGCCATGTCACAGTCCTCACTACAATTATGATGGGTATCCATCCTAGAGACAGAATTTCATTTTTAGGTATCAGCCACAAATGGCTTTAGCGGTGTCTAGGTAGAGATTTTGTTTAAAATATACTTTGTGCTGTATTTGGGTAAGTCCCCTGCACATAATTGGGTGACTTGTTTGTCAATCTCAGTGGTATGCCCATGATACAATGGCTTTTCTCCCTACTCTTGTGTCGGTCTACCCAGGATAATTTTGGGCTCAGTGTTCTGATTATATGAGTTGTATCCTCCTACTACTTACTTCAGGGAACTATTTTAGATATAGCAAGTCACATTCTCCAAAACAAAAAGTAATATTAAATTAAAAAAATTAAATAAATTAAAAAAAAGAACATTCACTAAAAAAAAAAAAAAACAAGGTTACAGCGACGTTATAGTTGGAGCAGATTTTACTCGTACAAAACCAGAGAAATTCAGCAGTTATAGTTAGTTGAGCTAACTGTACCCTGCGCCCCAGCAAAGCACTGCTTATGACCTCACATATTACATCACTCATGACATGGTAAGTGACCACAGACGACATCACTGATGACATCTCAAATGACATCACTGATGACATCATCCAGTGACTGAGTGTTTTTAAAAAGTTTATGAGTGTTCAATATAGAATTATGTACCAAGGGTAATTGGTGAATCAGTGGGTGTATGAGTGCCTGTATGGATGATTCAGTGGGTGCATGACTGACTGTATTAGTGAGTGGTTAACTGTTTGTCATCAGCAGCCGATATTAGCTCTATTATACATTTTTATATATGAGTTTGTAAAGAGATATTGCGTACCCTTACTGCCCCGAAGCTTAATAAATATATATCCGGGCATAGATGCTTTAACTCAGCATGCTGAACTGCCTATAAACAACCTTTAGAGGCGCGTAAACAGACCCTGAGCGATATCACTTTTCTTTTTTTTTTTTATTTCAAAGTATTTTATTATTAGGGAACCTTGCCTATAAAATGGCTTTAAAAAAAAGTCACTAAAATGAGATTAGGAATGGGCTGATCTTGAAGCAGCAAGTATCAAAAGGGACCCCAGGAGATTCTGGGATAAAATAAATCACTTATTTTGTTGATCATATCAACTCTAAAATTGTGAATAACATACCAGCTGAATCATGGATGGCTCATTTTGCCAATGTTTTTAACCCCTATTGCAAGGAGGGGCCATCTAGCTGAAGATGTTGTGAATATTAACTCCCAGGTTCTCTACAATTACAGTTTTGAAATTACCCAGGTCTTATGACTTCTTCCCCAGGAAAAGCCCCAGGGGCTGACGGGGTACCTGTGGACAGCTTTAAATTCAATGTTGATTAATCTCGCTCCAATTATCACTAGCAAATTAAGAGCTGTGATTCAAGGTGATCCTATCGAGACAGAGGGAAGTTAGTTATTGTTCCTATTTATAAGAAGGGAATAAAAACAACCCAAAGTACCATGTCAAATCTTCATGATTCAACTTCAAAAATATTGGGAAGAGTCCATTTAGCAAGATTAGAGGATCAGGCTGAAAGAAGTTCCCTCCGATGTCCAATATGTCTTCCACCACGGTATTTGGACTGTTGAACTTTCTTTAAACCTCTCATTAATAACAGGTCAGTACGTCAGGGCCAGGGGAGGTGCTGTTCATATGGCTTTTATGAACCTTACCTGTGACTTTCACAATGTTAATTGATCCAAATTGTTGGAAATTCTAGAAGTCATGGAGGGTTGAGGAACTTTGATTACTTTGCTTAAAAAATCTCTATATGGATACTTCAGTCAGAGTAAGATATGGTCAAATGGAGAATGTACAGCTTCAGTGAGTACTAGGCCCAGTGTACGGCACAGTTGCATTTTAGCTCCGTTTTTATTTTTGCCCTACATAAATGGACGGAGTCATTTCTTTTGTAACGCATAGCAGACGTTCCCCAGGTGGGTAAATGGCCCATCCCAATCTTGCTGTATGTAGACAAGACTGTTTTATTAGCAAGGACCACAAATGCACTCCAGGTCCTTCAAAGTGCTTTTGTTGATTTTGTGAGTAATTTAATGTTAAAAGTTAATTTTAGCAAATCATTCATAATGAAAAGTGGCCCAAGAAATATGAAATCTAAATCATTGTATATTCATAGTGAAGAGGCTGCCTAGGTTACGACTTAATTATTTTGATTATTATCAGGGGTGTAACACATGCCCCCGCGGTGAGGGGGGCCCCCTCAGCACAGCACTCTGGCAGCAGAGCTCCTGATTGAGCCTGGAGGGACCCCTCCATGTGCCTTGCAGGGAGGCCCCCTCGAGTTTCGTTACGCCAGTGGTTATTATGTTTGACACCTCACTGCACTGGGGCCATCTGATAACCACAGGATCTTAGCAATTTCTGAGAATGACAGCAGCTATTTTTCGCTTTGCTAGCAAGCTCAGCCACAGGACAATGAAGGAGATGCTACTGTCACATGTCTAGGTTAGGACCGGGAAGGAACACTGCCATTTTACAAGCACATGTTTATTAAGTTGCCTTCCTTTCTGCACTATGGCTTTTGACACACTTGTGCTTGTGTGACAGTGCAGGATTTGTTTCTCTGAAACCACACTGCTTACAATTCTACTTCGTAAGTACACTATCACGACACCTTGAACATTCAGTACAAGGTGTGAACACACATTGTGCAAATAATGTTGTTTGTTATTCTTCCATGAGGCGACAGGGCTATCACAAAGACAATAAAGAAAATCGGCCTGGTTGAAGCCTTGACATAGAAGCATGGATGATATTATAAATACAAACGTAACTCTGTGCTCAGATTAGAGGAGCACTCTGCTGTCATTTCGAGGTCATCACGTGTTGGAGTCTCAGCCCCGCTGATTCCGGTCTAACCTCTGCGAGGAGGGATGTTCCACTTGTGACCAAGACGGGGACCTGCATACCTTGCCTTCAGATCATCAAGTAGGGAATTTTTGGCAGAACACCTGTCCCTAGGCAACTAGGTTAGGGAGCGCATAGTAGGAGTACACTATACCCAGTACTTGTATGCTAGCATATATACACACTGCTTTGGCACAATGGTGAAATCGTTCATTCCTTTTACTGTCCTTACATATTTTTCTAATCACTTATCTGCTTCTCTCTATTGATTATTGTAGCACATATTTTATACACGAATCACAATGGTTCAATAAAAATTGAAACCGCCCCTTTGTGTATTTCTTGTGTATCTCCCTGAGAGAGTACGTGTGACTGAGCAAAAAGGTTCTAGATCTGTTACCACTATTCACTGAGGAGTCAGGGTTTTCATGTTCTAAGGCTGCCCAAACCATATGTTACCTTGTCAGGTTTAGGGGCACTTATAGTGGCACGGTGAGCTCACAGGTATGTAGACCAACATATCCGGAGGGTGTGCATGGACTCGGTCTGGCACCATCCCAAAATTTATGTTGTGCAACAAACAAACCTTTCCTACTAGAAAGTGGAAACCGTACGATGCTACAATTGTGTAAGAGTAAATGTTTACCAGTTTCAATGTATGGGGTAGGTGTGTGGGAGCATGTTAATATAGAAGCTAGCCAAAAAATAGAAAATGCCTTCATACAAGGTTCCCATCTGTTCCAAAGAGCACCACTACACACATTTGCCATACTGAGCTAGGAGAAAATTGTTTCAGACATTATTGGAGCATCCCCCTTATATTTATGGATCAGGATTTGGCTTTAACCAGAGGCATCTTTTTCGAGACAAGCTTTAAAAAGATTGCTTAGAACAAAGTAATTCCTCAAAAGATCCATATCGAGGACATCCAACTCTGACATTGTATATCAAGAATACAATGCCAGAGTTGGGCGTCCCACAATATTATTTTTAAATCTTGATATTATTAATAAGCATAGTAAACTCAGGATCAAAACTTTGTTTTTAAACTATTGTATTAAGGAAAGAATGAAACAAATATGGCTTGTCCTCTGAGGTCAAATATACCCCCTTATTACTACCCTAGAGCCATAGTTAACTTTTCCAAGTAATCCCTAATATTGTTTCTATCATACTTGTTTTCACCCAAGTACTTTTTACTTGTGGTAGCTTTTACTTTTTGTGGGGTAAGGGGGGTGGGGATTGTGCTGCAAATTTGCCAAAGTGCCCTTGTGACAATACATCTCAGCAAAGCAGAATTCCCTTTACGCTGTTCTGCACTTTATATAGTGCCCAGCGTAAAATGTTTATACTGCGGGCCTCTACTATTAGAGCTCACAAGCTGGCTATGTTATACTTATGGCGTCTTGATAAGCAGGAAATTAGCTCTGCAGTATTAAATTTTATCTGTGAAGCACAAACAGTGAGAAGAAGATATGAGCTTGTATTTTGACTGTTTACATTTTTATTCTCGTCTGTATTTAAACAATTATCTAGTTGATTTGCTCTGATGTTTTATTGTAACTTTTATGGTATTTTACCGAAGAAAGTTGACTGACTGATCTGGTTTGCACAGCAATTTCCTGTGACGTCTCTCTAATAGGTGAATTCGATTTGTGAACCACAACTGTCAAAGCCATTCCAGAACCAGGATCATTCTGATCTTGGAATGTTGTAGTGTGGTAAACACTATGGGAATCAGTGAGATGAGAGGGAAAGCATACCTCCACCCATAACGTCAAAGACTAGCTTCCCTGTTCTCACTGTCTTGAACTTCACCCCTCACATCGACTCTGCCAAATCCTCAGGTATAACCTAGAACAAAGACCTCTCCATGCAAAAAACACATCAGCACCATGAGCTCACCATCCGCTGCATATCCGTAGGAAGCTAAAATCTTTCCTTGCCGCGGCAGACCTTACAACTGCGGTTCATGCACTTATGCTATCAAAATTAGACTACGGCAGCACTACTTTGGTGAGCCTCCGGAAAACCTCACTTGCACCACCGAAGGCTACACTGAATGCAGCAGCTAGGCTCATCACTGGATAAAAAAAAGTGATCATACCACCCTCGACCTTCAATCACTGAAATGGCTACCCTTCGAGGCTAGGATCCACCTCAAAATCACCTGTATGAACACAAGCACTACACCACAATACCGCCTCCTACTTTACCCAGAAAATCATCCAATCAAGTGGAAACAGATCTTCCAGAATCGCGTACTCCTGATTTGTTAAGCAACAAAAATGTAAAAAATATAAGATAACCTACAACTGATCCATCTTCAGAATTGTCCAAAAAATGAGGAACTCTCTACCTACTGAGATCCGATGCCACCCATCCACACCCATCTTTAGGAAGGAAGTTAAAATGTTACTATCCAACAAGTTTCTCACACGGAGGACTAGCCTCCATCTCCCCTGTTCGATTCCTCCCGCCTATTTGCCCGCTGCCTCTTGTCATGCTGGAAAATGTTTTAGGCCAGGACCTATGCTATAGTATGTGCTCTTATCTCTATGTTCACCATTAATGAATGTACATATTTTTGGATACATTGTATTTTTTACTAGTGCTTCTATATATTTCTTCCTGTCCTCGCCCATGTTTTGTACAGTATCTGTAAAACGCTCAGTCACCCGAAAGGGTCTTGTTGGCTCTATACAACTCCAAATAAATATATAAATAAATAGAGAAATCTCCCTGACCAGTTGATCAAAAGGGCATGCCTCATGGATCCTGGCTGGAAACACTTGGAGGAAAAGATTGGCCATTTTTTTGTTGTGTGCATCGGCAAAAAGGTCTTCTTCCGAATAACCCCCTCATTGAATACTTCTTGCAGGGTTTCGCCGTTTAGAATCCAATTGTGATTTTCTTGTATTATATGACTTATTGCATCTACCTGTTCGTTGTGCACTCCTGTTATATGTATTGCCATAATGTAATTGTTGGTTCTTTGTTAGAAGCCATTTCCCTATGGTTGGAGCTTCCAGAGCAACTGTCTCGAACGCGTTCTCACTTGTTTGTTCAGACCTTTTGACCATGTCCCTAGAGTTTGAAGATGGTCCATATGAACGCCCCATCTTAGTAGAGAAGCATCTGTCACTGTAGTTTGAGTATTTATGTCTTTGTGAATAGGAACTCATTTCAGCATATTGGAAGCTTAGCACAACCAAGGGAATGATTGGGGCGCTTATTGGGTTAATGTTATCTTCCTGATTTCTGGCTCCACTGATCCTCTTGGCAATCCTGCAATGCTCTCATGTGGAGCCTGGTATTTGTCGTCAGAAAGATGCATGATGCCATCAATCTCAGCAGCGAAGAAACTTGATACCTGTTGCAAGGGTAGTTATTTTCAGCAGTTGACACTTCTGTTGTATAGATAAGAGCCTCTACTCTGAAGAAAACACTTTTGCGACAGTGGTGTCTAAATCACTCCTAAATAATGAATCTTTTGTCCTGGAATTAACATAGGTTTCAAACCTATATTTTCTGAACTTGTCACTGCTGTTTGAAAATTCTTCTTTGCTATGACTGGAGATGATGTCTTTATCAACCAGTCATCCGGATATGGTTATATGAATGTTTTAGGCGTTTGTGGGTGAGCCGCAACTACTGCCATACAAAGTGCAAGGAGCTGAATTGAGGCCGAACAGAAGAACTTTGAATTGGTAGTGTTGTCTCCCTATTTGAATCTTAGGAACTCCCGTTGTTTCTTTATTATCAGTATATGGAAATAGGCATCCTGCAAGTCTATTGCACACATCCAATGTCCTTGGCATAACTCAGGATATATTTGTTTTAAAGTTATCATCCTGAACCTTTCTTTCTTTCTTTATTTGCTTGTTAACCTTAGGTTGAGAATGGATCTGAACTCTCTATTTGGACCCATGCTTTGCACCAGAAAGTAACGGGAATAAACTACCCCCTTCATTTTTTATAAGAAGGCACTTTCTCCACAGCATTCATTTGCAACAAGGTTTTTTTATGTCTTTGCAAAGCAAGTTTTGATGTAAATGAAAATATTTTGTCGGTGGTATACAAGGAGAAGGAGATTTAAACTCGAGAGAGTATCCATTCTGCACAATATTCAAGGCCCACTAGCCTTTTGTTATGTTGTGCTACTTTTGGATAAGGTTTAAAATGCTTCCCCCCCCCCAACGGGGTGACGAAAACACCACTGTTTTAGTTGAGGCTTTCCTGTAGTGGCTGATGTTTGATGGCCTCATCTGCCTCTAGAGGACCGCCTGCATCAATAGGGCTGTCTTTGGTGTTGATGTTGATGAGGTGCCATTAAGGGATTTGAACGCTCTGTGGGAAGTATCTCCATTTGTAAAGTTTAGTGCCTTCTAAACTCCTTCTTCAAACTTACAGCCTTCAGAGTGTCCAATTCTGATTTCATTTGGCCAACTCATCATCAGCATGTGTGCCAAAGAGAACCTTACCCAAAAAAGGAAGTTTTAAAATCCTCCAGTGTGCTTCAGGTTTTAACCCTATTAATCCCACCCACGAACTACGCCTGAAACAAATCAGCATGTGCTGTCAACCCATTGCTGTTGATGTAGCAGTCATGTCAAAGCACAGGCTGGGGTATCCCTCTTGTGCTGGGTCCAAAGGAAATCTCTTATTCGTCAAACAAAAAAATCAGGTCGAGATCCTGCTTTCCCAGCAAGCCATGCCATGCTGACATCACTGTGAAAAAGAAAATTATAACTAGTCAACTAGTCGATCGGCTAGGATAACCGGAGGTGAGCGATGAAAAGAGAGACCAAACTAGAAGGATAACCTTAGAGGAAGAGATAAGCAGCACTAGCAATGCCAACAGATCTGGCTTTTAAATGAAAGTGTCTTCATAGACAATGATGGGTTTAAACATCCAATAAGTCTTCTTGCATTTATCCACCTGCACAACCACAATAAACTCAACAACATATGCAAGATAAATTAAAAGACAATGTAGAGAAAGAAAACATGCTTCTGGCTAAATTTGGGCAGCATATGTTTCCAACACCCATTACAATTTGGCACAGTTGTAGTGGGCCATCTGGCAATGGTACTGTACATTGTGTTTCTATGTTTTGAAGTTCCAACATGGCTGGCATGGTTAAGAACCGATGTGTTGCCCAGCTTACAATGGAAAATGGTGAATCTACGGACAATACCATACCATAATGGTGATCCAGCCGAGATGCTGTTGACTCACGAATGCGGCACACTACAGATTAAATGAACGCTAATCAAGCAGCATGTTAGCACTGTCCTACTAGCTGTACTATGCTCTAAAAATAATGACAGTAAAAGATGAGAAGGAATGAAAAGAAGAAAAAATTGAAAAATAAAGCCCACCCATCCTGGTACAAAAGTGCACTAATTTTCAGGTGGATGGGCACGTGATCAGAAAATGCTGTCACACATAGGGCAACCAAGCCAATGTCTTTAGTGATTGACTCATTTCCCCATGCTGAATGTTAAAATGGATGCATACAGAGTGCTTCAGGCATAGGCTCTATTGCCCTGTGAGTGACCGCATTTTTCTGACCTGATTTATTTCCTTTCTTTCATTTCCAGTGTGTGTGTGGGGGCATATACATATACACACTATGTATTTTTAGCTTTTTATTATGTAACCCTGATAGACAAGAAAGCCTCTCAGATCTTCTGCAGAGATTCTAGTAAGAATTATTACAGTGAAATCTTCTGCCCCGTAGGGTTTCTTATGGAGGCCAATTAACACCAAAAAACATGCCTGCAAAGGTAATCTGCAAGATTTTAACTAAATACATGTCTGCAGGCTTAGCACAGCAAATAACAATCCAAGGTTAAAGGATTATTGCCTTTCACATATGTGTTTCATAAGGAGTCTTATTTCCTAAATTGTAACTTTTATAATAACAGCTTTCTGCCTTAACATTTCCCAATGAACCAATCAGGCCTATAGCCTTTGTCACTGACTTGTCATTATAACAAACTCAGACCTACTGTATCGAGCAGGAGCTTTCCCACAAGGAAACCATTAGGTACACAGCAATAAAATTACAAAATTACAGTAGGTAAATACATTTAAAATCCCTCCGAAGAGGGTACAAGAAGGATTATCACATTGCAAATCCTCTATCCCCACAGTTTGTTCAAGTAAGTCAACACCACCAAAACCCTTCCCTACTATGATAATGAGATTCCATTTAACAAAATACCTACCTACAGGATATGACCACATAGTGATTAGCAGACCTCTGGTAAAAGCCTATTGGCTTTAACACATGCTTTCAACAATAAATGAGTTCGGGCTACTGGATTTCTCAACACTTTTCACTATAAACAGATAAAATCTATTAAATCTGACATAACTCTTTCCAATGAACAAATAAGACCTATAGCATTTAACACTGCCTTGGCACCAAAACCAACACAGGCTTACTGAAGAGCACATATGCTAGCAACCATCATGCTTGTAGTAATGAAATTACAAATATGTGCAAAACTTCAGATAGAAAAACAATATATAACCCCTCTCAAAAGGGACTAACAATGAAAATCTTCTACCACCAGAGTTTTTCACAGAAGATGACAAACGCCCAAACCCTTGCCTACTGCAGTAATGTAACAAAATACATGTATACAGTAGGTTATAACTTGATAACAATGCACCAATAAAGGCCTACTGGCTTTAACAAATGATTTTATAATGGCCACCGTCCCACGCATCTAATAGAGCAGAATGGGAGGAACGTGCTTCTACCTCACAGCCAAGGCCTGGAACAACCACCCACTCCATCTCCGGCACGTCCCCACACTGCTCCAGTTCAGGAAGGACCTCAATACCTGGCTCTTCAGGTGACCCCAGCGCTCAACAGAGCCGCCCCCCTTCTCCCAGAGCCTTGAGACCCTCGCAGGTAAGTAGCTGTGCTTCACCAACCCCTGATTGATTGATTGACTATAAGCCAAGCCTACTGCTTTTCTCATAACGTTATAGAGCAAAGGAATCAGATGCATGGCTTCGGCATAACTTTTTCCAGTGAACCAATCAGGCCTGCACCCTTTATCAATGGCTTAGCACCGTAACCAATTCAGGTCTATTATATTGAACATTAGCTTTGTAACAAGACAACCATAAGGCATATAATCACAAAATAAGACATGTAAACAGCATTACAGTTGGCAAAGTAAAACACTAGATCTCCTAAGAGGTCCTTACAAAGATTATCAAGGAGTAAATCTTCTATCCCACACAGATGTTCAGGGGCGGTAACCTAGACTAAAACCTTTGCTTACTAAGGTAAACTGTGAGTGTAACAAAATAATTCCCTGGAGATTTTAATAAGAGTAATAACAATCCACCCTTGAATCCCTATTGACTTTAAAATATATGTTTCACTATAAATAAGTCAGCCCAACTGACTTTATTGTAACTTTTCCAATAAAAAGATCTAGCGTACAGCCATGGTCGCTGACTTGCCACCATAACAAACAAAGCTCTACCATATTGAGCATAAGCTAATACACATGGTAACAAGAGAAGAACAAGCACCATAATTATTGCGTTATCTAGGAGAAGTTGCTTAATGGCATCTGCAATGGTATATGTGTCACCTTAAAGGGCAAGATTTATTCATCATAGCGGCATGTGTTGAAAGGTCAAACACAACAGTGTTGTGTAATAAAGAGCCTAGCTGAAGCAGCTGGATAAACAAGTAACTTACCTTCAGTAACGCCTTATCTAGTAAAGACTATATTTAGCCGCAGATTCCTTACCTTTGAATGTCCCCAGGTGTCAGACTAGATCTGAAGATTTTTTGTTAGCAGTACCCCTACACACCAGTAGGTGGTATCTATTGGCTCCGTGTGGGTTGTCGGTGCCGGAAGTGATGTCACAGTACCTTTGTAGGTGGCACACTGACATGTCTTACTTTTCATGACTTTCCACGCCAGAAGCGCAGAGCCATGAAGATCACTGGCCACGGTTGTGTAAAACTGGGGCCCAGAAAGGGTGCAGCCCTATCCCTAGAAATCAGTTCACAGAGCGGGGAGGATGGGTGGGTTGGTAAGGAATCTGCAGGTATTTATATTCTCTACCAGATAAGGCATTACTGAAGGTAAGTAACTTGTTGATTTGATAGAGACTTCAAACCACCGATGCCTCATATTTGAATAGATACCCATGCAATACCTTCCCGGAGGTGGGTCTGCGGACCAGTTTAAAAGAAGGAAGTCCTGCAGGAACAAACCGGCGAAGTGCCAATCTGTATGGACCTGGCTGTCCAGACAGTAGTTTTTGGTAAACGAGTGCAAAGAGGCTCACTTTGCTGCATGGCAGATGTCCAGGACCATAAATCTGTGTGCTAACGGAGTGGTTGCTTCTTGGCTAGTACGTAACAGATTTGATGCAGTGCATGACCCATCTAGAGATGGTCCGCTTCGCACCGCTCAACTGTTCTTTGTACCAACTTACCCCAGGAAGAGTTCGTAATCCACCCAGAACGCTCATGTGCGGTCAAGGTAGAATAACAATGCACTTTTTAGGTCCAGACAGTGGAGTTACTCCTCTTCTTTACAGGGATATGGAGGAACGAAAAAAGTAGGCAAGTTGATTTGATTGGCCTTTAAATGGGGTGACTACTTTCGGCAGAAAGGAGGCCCTTGTGGGAAGCAGCAGTTTGCGAGGATAGACAGTGAGGTAAGGCAGCTTAGATGATAAGGTTTGCAGCACACCCACTAAACGGCAAGATTCAATTGCCAAAAGGAAGGCTGTTTCAATGTTAGAAGCCTGAGGAAAAAATTGTGGAGGAGGCTCGAAAGGAGCACTCATAAAGAATGTTAAGATCAGATTAAGGTCCCACTGAGGCATGATAAATGGTGAAGGAATAAAAGATGACCAAGACCCTTTAAAAACCTATGTACAATAGGGGACTTTAACAATGAGGATTGGTGAAGCAGCAACAAGAAGGCAGAAATAGCAGACAGATAGCCTTTAAGAGTAACCAAAGCAGAGCCCTGCTGGGCCAGGGAAATAATGAAGAGCAAGACCTCAGAAAGAGGGGCAAAAAGAGGATCAATATGTTTTTCTGCACACCATGCCACAAGTGTTTTCCGATGGCAGGCGTATATCGTCTTGGTGGAGGGATGCCTGGCTGCCAGAATGACGTGACAGACGTCAGGAGGAAGGTTGAAAGGTGTCAACTGCCGCCGCTCAATCTCGACACAATAAGGCAGAGAGAATGCAGTGAGTGGACAGGTTTGGGTGGAGAACCCTCTCCCACAGCTGCGATAGAAGATCCTCCCGAAAGGGGAGTCTGATCAGTAGTTTGGGTTACCAGACTTTCCGGGTTCGGTCCAGAGCGACAAGGGTGAATTGGGCCAGGTAGTTCCTGATCTTCTTGAGGACTCTGGGCAGGAGTAGTACGGGCGGGAAGGCACACAAGAGGCCTGAGTTCCACTCTAGACAAAAAGCGCCTCAGAGCAAGAGCCGCCTAGGAAACTCCAGCACATAAAACTACTGACATTTTGCGTTCTCGGCGGAGGCGAACAGATCTAACCAAGGCTCTCCTCACTTCTGAAAGAGACCTTGCATAACCTCTGGGTGGAGACGCCATCCGTGATCCGATAGTCAAAGACGGCTGAGTTGGTCTACCCTGGAATTCAGAGAGACCGCCAGGTGTTCATAAACCAGGGAAATGGCCTGCGGCTTCAGTCATATCCGAAAACAAAAATTCCACGGCCCCAACCTGCCCTGATTGCTGCAGTACCACATGGCGGTGGTGTTGTCCATAAATGCCTGCATTCTCTTGATGGAGGGTAGAAATGCTTTCAATGCCAGTCAGATGGCTTACAGCTCTAGCATGTTGATATGGAGTCTAGATTCCAACGGAGACCAGACTACTCTGATCTCCACCTCTCCCAGATGGCTGCCCCATCCCAGGAGTGACGCATCTGTCACTACTATCACATAGGATTGGGGAAGGGAGAGGGATCTGCCTCTGACCCAATCACAGTTGGTTAACCACCACTGCAGATCTTTTGCTGTTCCCTCTGAGATCTGGACCATTCTCCTGATGTTGCACCCATTGGAACTTCAGGTCCCACTGCAGAGAATGCAAATGCCATCGGGCATGTGTCACCACCAGTATGCAGGAGGCCATGAGTCCGGGCAACCCCAGAGTCAGTCTCACTGAAACCCAGGATACAGGCTGAAACATCGGTATCATAGCCTGAACATCCTGAACTCACTGCTCAGGAGGATAAGCCAAAAACTGCACAGGGTCCAGAAGAGCTCATATTAAAGGGAGCATCTGAGAGGGAGTCAGGTTTGACTTTGGCATGTTGATAGTGAATCCCAGAGAGTGCAGGAGGTTTGCCATGGTCTAAAGGTCAGAGTCAACAGCCTGGGGCGAGCCCCTGATCTTTGCATGTGAGCTCCAATCACCTCCATCACCTTGGTGAACACCCTAGGGGCGCTGATAAAGCCATAATAACACAATGAACTGTAATTGCTTGTGACCTACCATAAACCGCCGATCGCACCGATGGGCAGGTAGGACAAGAATGTGAAAATAGGTGTCCTGGAAGTATAACGCCACCATCCAGTCTCCTGGGTCCAGGGCAGACAAGACCTGAACAAATGTAAGCATATGGAATTTCTCCTTCTTGAGGAAGAAATTGAGGGCCCAGAGATCTAGAATTTTGGGGACCAGAAAGTAGCAGAAATAGCAACCACCGCCTACTTCTGGCACCGGAAGCCTCTCTATGGCTCCCTTGGCAAACAGAGTCGCGACTTCCTCGCGGGAAGGGATCGATGATTCTCTGTTAGCCAGTCATAACTTGGTGGCATGGATGAAGGAGTAGTCTTGAAAGGGAGGGAGCAGCTCCTTCGAACAAACTGCAAAAAACACTTGTCTGATGTCATGGACTGCCAGTGGGGCAGGTGATGATGAATCCTGCTGCCAACAGGATGCTCATGGTGATAAAGGGCAGATTAGGAAGGTTTGGAGGCTGCAGCTGCGAGAGCGATGGTGGACAGACCAGCCCACTGGCTACCCGGCCCACAAGGTCTGTGGTTACTGCACCCTCAGCCATGCAGAGGCTGTGGAACATGCGTGGCTTGTTGGCTGTGAGGGAATTGACACAGCTGAAAGCCCCTTCCATAGCCACAAAAGGAGCAAAAGACAGACTGGGGTTGCAGAGAGGCCCAAGGACTTGGCCATAGCCTGAGAGTCCTTAAAGAGCTCATGTGTCAAATCTGCCTGGTCTCTGACAAGATGGGTGCCATCAAAGGGCATCTCCATAAGGGAAGCCTGGACACCCCCCAAAAAGACAGTGGTCCTCAACCAGGTTTGGCACCTCAGGGCCACAGTCAATGAAACCGCTCTACCCAGTGAGTCAATTGTGTCAAGTCCTCATTGTTTTGTGAGGTTTGCTGCATCTCATCCATCAGCGACGCCTGAGAAAGCACCGACCAGGCCACCTCCTGGACCTGTGGCAACACTTGCACAACCGTGTCCCACATAGTGTGGGAGTAACTGCCCAAATGGCATGTGGTGTTCACAGACCACGATGCTAGGCTGAAGAAAGAAAACATTTCCTTTCCCAAAGAGTCCAGCCTTTTGGGTTCCCTGTCTGGGGGAGCGGTAGGGAATGTGTGTTGGGATATTGAGGCTTGAACCACCATGCTCTCCAAGGTAGGGTGAGGATGTTTGGGTCCCCTGAGGCAGGCAGAGGTGGAAGGTGGCCATCCTAAGCGCTTAGTCCCTGTGTTGGGTTTGGATGTCATTAAGGGCGTCATTGAATGGGAGTAGGGTATAAGACAAGTAAACTCCCCCTTGTAACACCTCTCTCAAGATTTTGGTCTTGACTGCCACTGAAGGTAACAGAAGGTCAAGGACCTCAGCCGCCCTCTGCACCACCATTGCATATGAGGCGCCCTCCTCCGTCGCCATGGTAGGGTGAGAAAGTATACCAGTACATGAAGAAATATCCAGTCCACTGGCTTCACCCACTTCCTCATACCAGTCTATATTTGGGTCTTATTCATAGGGTTGTTATCAAGATAGGATTCAGCAATGCCTCCCATTCTTCCCGAGGCCTGTCCCAAGGGAATAGGGCTAAGAGTCCAATCTAGGAGGCAAGGCTTCTGCCAGCATCTGCGTCAGGGGCCGCTCATCCAGCTCCGTGTTTGAGTCTGGAATCACAATGGGGATGGTGCTAGGAACCCCAGCATCAGGGCCAGTGTCAGGGAAGGTCAATATGGTACAACAGGCGCCAGTCCAGATCCAGGAATGAATCCCTAGGGGCCCACTGGAACTGAGGCAGAGCCATCGGCACAGAACCAAAAGGGGCCCCCTCTAACTCCATGGGGCCCAAAGGCATGCTGCAGTTGTTGGACCACCCAAAGATGGCCTCATAGAATTCTTTCATGTCAGCGGGGGTCACTCTGGCTTCCGGAAAGTCAGGGAGGCTTCGTAGTCAGCCCAGGTGCAGGCTCCGAGAAACCAGGCCTTCAATGCCGACGTTCCCTCGTCGCATCGGCCGACGGATGAGGAGAAGTTGAAGACCCCTTCGACTTATTGCTCTTTTTCTTGTGCCTCAACTTGCACAAGTGTCCTCAGGACTTGGAGTGAGACTATCGCGACTTCGGGCTCCGCAACCGGTCCCGGGACCATTCTCTTAAGCAGGAGCTCAATTTGAGTGGAATGACATGCTGGGCCAGCATGAGCTTTAGGGATCACTCTCTCAAAGCTTTCGGATTCATGGCGCTGGCAATCAGAGCAAACTTTGGGTTGTAGTTGCGCTTCAAACACCATAGGCATACAAGATACAGGTCCATAATCGACATCGACCAATAACAGGCTTCGTAGAGCTTGAATCCCATCTTTCTAGATGACATACTGCTAAAATACCAGGAGGAAAACCTTAAAAACTCTTGACAAACTGTAGTAAAAAATAGTGACTGATGGGCATTTTTTTCCAGATCAGCCCAGGCGGGCGCATAAAAAAAAAGAAACTAGGTCAGCGTGCCTTGGTGGTGCCTATATTGAGCCTGGGCGGAATTCGCGCTGGGCGGAGTTCTGCACAGAAGTCCGCGAAGTGCAAAAAAACTCTGCTGCACTATGCGGAGCTCCGCAAGCGGCGGAGTGCGTTGGATAAATCCTGTTTGTGGTGATTTTCAGTGCCAGGTGCTTCTCTGCACTGTGCAATTATCACAAATGGCACTATGCACAGCACAAGCGTGTGCTGCTTCCTTTCTGCTGCTCGAGTAGATTTTTACTCAAGAGGCAGCTTTCTCAACCCGAGCGGTCGCGAGCATACGTGACCACTCGCAATGAGAAATCTGACCACCTCCATCGAGAAATCTCGCCGGGAGGTTGATTTTCCACGCTCGCCAACTTGATGTTGAGGATCGCGAACAAGGAAAAATCTCGCTGGGAGGTGGATTTTCCACACTCGCCAACTTGATGTTGACTAACGCGAGCAAGGGAAAAAAACTCAGCTACAACTATTACAAGCAGAATCAGGATTTACTGATCCAAAGCTTGTCCTCAGTCCCCTCTACATGAAGATGATGTGCAAAGGATTATGTCCCTGGAGCCAAGGCCTTGTACCGAATCCAGAGAGTCCAAAGATAAAGAGCTCGACTAAAGCCGTGGCCTTGCACTGACTCTCAACTGCACAGAGTAAGGTCTGTGCAGTAGGTTACATTAAAACAAGGACTATGCACAGCACTCAACAATAACACAAACTCAGATTGATATTGATATCATACATCTTGTCATTTGTAACATCATGAGCAGTGAATACATAGTATAACCACAGTTGTATTCCTACCCATTAGTGGCAAATTGCAATGCTTTTGGGAATAAAAACTGTAAATATAACCTGTGTCAGTGAGTATAATACACTCACACTTTGTGTGTATTGTACAATGGTGTTTGCAAGTTACTTGAGAACTCGTACTTCTCCAGGATCACGTCTCAAGTGAATTATCAGTAGTCAGTTACAGAATTACATTTCCAGTGAAGTATAGATGTCCCTCTACTAAAAAAAGGGAAAACATACAAAAGATCAGCTAATATGGTAAAATAAAATGGCTGATCAAATATTATGCAACTGATGCTAGGTAATATAGACTCTGTCAAAATTCCACCTTCAGCCGCATCGTCTATTTTGTTACCAAAAAGCAAGCTTTCCCTATCCAAAATGAAGAGTTCAAGTCACATAATAAACCTTAAAACCAACGTTTGAGCATTGTGTATATGTAACTAGCGTCCAAAGATACTTCACAATTTCACCACGGGATGTGTTACAGATATGCATCGTTATATTACATGTAAAAATTACCTAGGCTTCTCATTGACTGAAAGGAGTTAGCATGATAACGGTGAATAATGTCAGGCACATATTCCCATCTTTGTGAAAACCACTAATCTGACAGGCAGGACCAGGTCTCTCTGCCAAACTAATAGCCAAAATCGAAAAACAAACCTGAATCCTCTAAAATATGGGTTCAACGTCGCTGCATTTTATGGACATATTACATATACAAAACAAAAAAACCTGGCTGACTGGACACAAAATCAAACAAAAATTATTGGTGCATATTTAGGGCACTTAATTAAGGTGGCTGCAGTATTCTGCTAGAAAGCGCAAATAGTGTGTCCATTACGCTTACATCCAGCTATTCCAAAATGCAATACTCCGCATTGCACTTCATATCCACTGGTTCCCCCACCTAATGGGTATTTTTCACGCTTTGGAAACGGGGTGTGGTGCAGTGGGGACGGAAAAGGGTTTATGCTCGGATACCTCTTTCTGCTCACCACTTTCATGAGTCATGTTTTTTCAAAGCCTCTCCACAGTGGTTAGCATGAGTTACACTGCGCACTACAGACAACTCAAAGACGGCTTACACTTCTTTTCTGGAGCAAGAGAAGATAGACGCAGGATAAAGCTCACCAGCAGGACTTGTCTTACTCTGATGCCTAGTTTAACTAATTAACATACTATTCCTTTTTTCTTTACTTATACATTGCTTATTACATAATTATGCAAAGTATTATATTGGACAACCCACCGTTTGTGAACCCAAGCAGACGTTTTCCTAAACACTGCTCCGCCTTGCAAACCATGGATTCATATTCTGACTCACATTTGTGACAAAGATGTGATCAGCAATATAAGAAAAAGGTTATCTCAAAAGTAAAAAAAGTGAGACTTGGGAACCGATACTATGTTGAAGACATGTCTATGAGGGTATCTAGACACCTTTGTAGATTGTATTCTGTGCATATTACATATACACATGAACCGCCAGATCAACACCGTCACCTCATCATGCTTCTACACTCTTCACCTGCTTTGAAAGACCTTCAAATTGATCCCAACTGAGGCCAGAAAGAGGGTCGCCCACGCACTCGTCAGCAGCAGACTCGACTACAACAACACACTCTATGCAGGCGTCACCCAAAAACTCCTCAGGAAACTAGAGAACGTTCAGAACGCCGCAGCCAGACTGGTCCTCAACATCTTCTGCCGCAGCCACTTCTCCGAATTCCTGGGAGAACTCCACTGTCGCCCAGTTAACAAAAGAGTCACGTTCAAGCTCCTCACACATACCTACAAGGCCCTCCACAACTCCAGACCAGCATACCTGAACCACCGCCTCTCATTCCACGTACCCACCAGACACCTCTTCTCCACCAAACTAGCTCCTGCCACCGTCCCTCAGATCTGCAAGACCAGGAATGGAGGAAGGTCCTTTTCCTACCTAGCTGCCAAAGCTTGGAACACCCAGACTTACCACCTCAGGCTATCACCATTGCTGACCGAATTCAGGAAGGATCTCAAGACTTGGCTCTTCGACTGAACCTCAGCGACTTGAGACCCTCACAGGTGAGTAGTCGCGCTTAACAAATACTGATTGATTGACACAGATCAAATGCTGAATATGCATTATAAAAAAATACTAAGTTGTCCACATATTCTACAACACAAGGACACTTCTGACCAATAGTGATAATACGATGTCAAGTTCTGCATGTCGACTTTCAGCCACTTCAAGTGCTAATTGTTGTAAATAGTATAGAGAGGTAATTCCAAAAGACTCATTTGTTGGATAGATATACTCACGTTCTTACAAAAATGTCACAAATATAGCTAATTTATCAATCATCTGGTAGTGATCAATCCAATAGTTAGATTTTGTGGCATGCCTCTTCGCTTTGGTTCGCTTATGAACGGTAGGAATCCAACAACGTTAATACACCCTGTGAGCCACAAGCTAGTATATTACCTGGCCTGGGGCTTTAGCAGCTAAGATAATGGGATGAATGCCAGCAGCCTAAAAACCACAGACAACAAACCGATTGCGGCTCTGGAAGTAAAGAACCTCATAAACCATGCTTTTATTTCAGCAACCTCTATAAAGAATTTTATTTTTGATCTGGGGGTACTTCTTAGCGCAATCTTGGGATGGCCTCAACCATTTTGCAAAGTTCACAGCGATGAAGGCCATTAGTTGTATCAGTGCTGAAAGAGTGCTGGTGCCCGAAGCGCTACCCAGACACTTGCGGCCGGTGCTATTACACATAGGCGCACCTGATACCAAGGCAGCATAACCTTTAATTCACCACACACCACTTTAAATCACTACCAGACACTCCATGGCCATTTAGCTCACTCTAGCAGATAACTGATGTCTACCTTTGTAACGTGGTTCAATTTTTCTCAAACGGTCTTTCTGATTTGTGCGTTTTCCCTCTATTGCTCTTGGCAAGGAAAAATAAGTGTCCGTACCCGAAAATAAATTCTGCTGGCCCTCACTGACAAGCCCAAATTAAATTGATCACTGATCATACCCTCTCAAATCTGACAAGCAAATATCAGTTAACAATAATGTGATCCTAACCTATCACAAGAGAAACAAACGTTGCCCAGCTTGTGGAAGGTCACAGACATTTAGTTTTTATGGTTTGGTAAGTTGTTTTATTTTGGTGCCCTTATGAAACTTCGGAATTGCCCTACCATCCTTTTCTCTTAGCTGCAAATCACACGCAGGTACAGAATCACAGCACAGATTGAACCCCCTTATCAATAGGTCAGTCATGTAAGAGAACTAGATAAATACCAATGGTCTTTGAGTCAATAGCAAAATAACAAAGAGTAGGTCCCTTTAAACAACCTGTATTTGTTACTTAGCCCTTCTATGTTTAGGTCTCGTTTACCACACACTAAAGCAGTATGGTTGCCAAAGACCTATTGTGAAGTTAGCAAAAACTTACAAAGAACTTAAAGCACACCCATTGCTTGTCATTGGTTGGCTTGGTCAATCATGTGCTTGTGTCTTATTCAATGGCTTTCCTTCCCCTTCTTCTATTTGTCCCGCCCCTGGAGCATGGTCCCTTCACTATCCTTTTTAGGTCTCGCCTAGGCAGCGCACATGCGCTAGCGCACATGCACTGCCCTAGGAGACCCTTTGATAAACAATGGGTTTGAAGAATACCTCTATGACCATAAATTCAAAACATTATTCCAAAGTTAGGTAGAACCTCTTGCCTACTTTGCTTGTTCAACTAATGAACTAGATTTCTCATAACCACTCTTTATAACACAAGCAGTGCTCTCTAAAATCCATGTCACCCTCAAGCCCAAACTGTTTAATAAAAGCTTGCAAAAAAGAAAAAAAAGATCAGTTCATCGTCGGGTAGGCATGACAACCACAAACACCGGAAGTCAGGCAATGAAACACCAACAAGCCAAACACCCGAGAGGCAGGAATATGACGCGATGCTGAGAACGCGGACGTGGCCTGAATATGAATATAATTGGCCACCGATCGACATGTGTATCTAAGTAAGATAGTACTTCAACACATAGGTGTCCGGGGATGCGGGTGGGCGTATGCGGATCTACAGCTCTACATGCCAAGAACAGATGCATACTGGTAAGTAGCATTTTCCATTCGATGCATATGAGCTGTAGATAGCATACTTTTGCATAGATCGCCATCTGGTGTTGGGCTCGGATGTTTGCACTTTGTTAATGTAGAAGTCTTTGTAGTCACAAGATAGGCGACTCCTCCTTTTGTTAGCAGTGCACATGGGCATCGACTCCATCTTTAGATTATTTTTTTCCGCCATCCGGTTGATGAATGTGTTGTCTTCTTAAGTGAGCTGCTACCATCGCGAGGCATTTTGTAAAGACTCTGGGTGCTGTTGTTACTCCGAATAGAAGGACTTTGAACTGGTAATGTTGCCCGTCCAATACGAACTGTAGGCATTTCCTGTGAGCAGGGTGAATAAGATTGTTGAAGTAGGAGTCCGTGAGAACCAGAGTGGTAAGAAAATCGCCTTGTTGAAGCAGTGGGAGGACCTGTTGTAGCATGACCATGTGAAAATGGTTGGATTGTATGTACAGGTTTAACGGTCTGAGGTCCAATATTGGTCTAAGAGTGCTGTTCTTTTTTGGAATGAGGAAATAAAGGGAGTAAGTCCCTGTGCCTTGGTGATGTAGGGGAACCGGTTCTATTGCATGATTTTGCAAGAGAGAGAACCTCCTGCTTGAGAAGCATAAGATGTTCTGTGGACATTGGACGTTGTTTGAGAGGTATGTGGGGGGGGGGGGGAGAGTAGAAGTTAGTTCCAGGCAGTAACCATACTGGAGGAAAGTCACTGTTTTGTGGTGGGGGGAGTTGCGGATATTAGAACCACGCCCTCGTCCTCTGTTATTGCCTCTGTAAGTCCCTCTAAAATAACCTCTGTTAGGGGAAGTTTGGGTGGGGCTTTTATAAGTTGAAGAGGTTGTTTCTGTACCAATGGTCTTGGAGGCGCCCCTATAAGAGGAGCGACGAAAAGAAACTATAATAGTTGTTGCTTGTAGAGCCTCCATAGATTTGGCGGTTTGTGTCCTTTTTCATCTTTTCTAAAGATGTGTCCACAGTGGATCTAAACAAGTGTCCCTGATCTAAGGTTTGATTGAGGATGGTAGACTGCACATCTTGTTTAAAACCAGATATGCGTAGCCACGCATGTGTACGTAGTAACACACTTGTATTAATTGTGCGGGATACTGTATCTACTGCATCCCGGGCACATTTTATAGAGGTGTTTGTTATTAACTTTCCCGCTTGTATGAGATCATTTGCCTTGGTCTTGTATTAGTCTGGAAGATGCTGCATGAGCTTTTCAAGCTCATCATAGTGAGCCCTGTCATACCTCGCTAGTAAAGATTAGGAGTTGGCAATACGCCAAAAATGTGCTGCCTGAGACGCAACTCTTTCACCTGATGCATCCAGTAGTTTAGACACTTTGTCTGGCGGAGGGGCATCACCTGTGGTTTGGGAATTTGCCAGTTTACGGGCATTTGCCACTACTAATGAGTCCAGAGGGAGATGACCCTTAATGTAAGCTGGATCGCTTGGGGCTGGCTTGTATTTTTTCTCAATTCTCGGATTGAGCACACCAGCCCTGACAAGATCTTTAAAAACCATCTGGGGCATGATTAATCATCCCTTTGAGCATAGGGAGTGTATTTGTTGGTTTTTGAGGCTGCAAGAATGTCTCTAATAAACAAATCCTCCTCCAGAGGGTCTGAATACAGTTCAACCCCATGGTATTGTGCAGCTCTATTTATTAGTTGTGCAAACCCTACCTTGTCATCTGGAGGGGATGGTCTGGAGGTATATAAATCTGGCTCAGGTACATCTGGGACATTATAATCATCCCAAGAGTCATGTGGTGGGATACTGAGGGTGTCATCATCAGTATCTGTATTATCACATGGTGGGTCTAAGTCTTCATCCCCCACCCCCTAAATCCTCATCATCCTGTTGTGGTGCAGGTGAAAGACGAGGCACTGGAGAGTGTGCTGAAGAGAGTATAATGCTTGGAAGCTGTGGAGGTGGAGAGTAAGGCCTCATAGGTGAGGTGGATGAGTCTTTTTTCTTGGAGGGTATCTCAGGTGTTTGAGGTGTCCAATTTCCTCTTCTTAGGTGGTATAGAGGTGACCTGGCCGGTAACAGGGTCAATATGGAGTGTTTGTTGCTTCGGATCTGGTGGACCTGGGTGGAAAAGTTACTTGGATCCATTGTCTTTTTTCAGCGCCGAGGACTTGGGCTCCGAGTGGTGCTTTTGCCTGTCTTTAGCTTTAGGAGCGGTTTTGAGGTCCTTTTGCTTAGATGGAGTTTTCGACTCAGAAGATTTAGACTGTTTTTTCGGATCAGAAGGCTTGGATTGAATTTGCTTCGGTGCTGAAGAGTTCGGTGGCTTGGGTTTCGCTTTCGGTGCCGAAGATTCTGGTGTCGACCGTACCTTGGGTTTATGTTTCCATGCCGAAGATGCTTTGTCGAGATCTGTGTGGGAATTTAGCCCCACACTTGCATTTTTTGAATCGAGTTATTTCCATATGCTGGTTGATGGCGCCCAATGGCCCACGTCGACAACCGGACTCGAAAAGTTCTTTGGAACTGTATACGCGTTGAGAGAGATCGTGATCGAAACAATACTGTCGAGCTGTGAGAGCTTTTGCGCGTCGAAGGGGAATCAAAACGCCGTCGACCCGGAGCGCAGCAAATTACATCCGAACCAGATGGCGGAAAAAACAATCTAAAGATGGAGTCGATGCCCATGCGCACTACTAACCAAAGGAGGAGTCGCCTATCTCGTGACTACAAAGACCTCTACAATAACAAAGTGCAAACATCCAAGCCCAACACAGATGGCGATCTATGCAAAGTATGCGATCTACAGCTCATATGCCTCAAACATATGTCTATATATTCATATTGCAGGTTCGGGCACTTCAGCCCTTAACATATGGGGTCTTGTCCTTTAACACAGCTGCTAGTCTTCCAAGCTTTCTGAAACGTCTTGTGTACTACTTTTCAAGTTAGTGGGAGGAAAGGGCAAGGTGAACACAGGCATTGTGAAGCTTATAAGTATTTTTCATTTAATCGTTGAGGTTAAATATTACCCAGTACACCTTCAGGGCATCTTAGGCTCATTTCATGGCAATCACTGGAGGAGAGTATTTCCTATTGTGCAATGTTTCCAGTATGGTGTTACTTTAGCTAACTCTGTTTTGGTACCAGCCAGGAAAAGATCGAGAAGGCTTTCCGAACAGCATTGTTGATGATGGCAGCGCATACTGGTTGTTGGTCTTTATATGACATAAGTCTTCAGCCTCCTCAAGTAGTCTTATCTGATTGATGCCAAAAACATGAAAGTTTGAGAAGAAGTTTGAGAGGCAGTTTATGTATTTCAGTACGCTGGTAGCTTTGAGCAGCTCTGCAGGGAGGGCCCTTATAGTATTTCTTATTTTCAGAGTCCACTGAACTGATTACTGAACTGGGTTGTCCATTCTGAGACATCTTGTTTAAAAGTCATAGTCCTGGTCGAGACATTGATTATGTAACAAATCAACCATTTAGCCATTTTGTAGATCTGTTTTATTGCTCGTATCTTCATGTTTGTTCTATTTATACTGATTACATGTATTCATAATATCTGTACTTGAATCCTTCTAAATGTAGTGTTTATGTCTTCAGTGCGGTCATCCATCTGGGGAAGGGCTCTGGAACTCCTTTATAACTAATCCAGTGACTCTCACAGGACTGATTGGTGCCCAATGCACACTATCTCAGAGGAACAGACGTCGGTGCTTGGGTTGCAGTCTGCCCGCATTCCTAACTCAGAACTTTGGGATTGGTGAAGCCTGCACTCCTCGGAGAGGTAGAATTTCTGAATCTGGCTAAATGTGCTCTTAGATGTGCAAAAATGCACCATGGCATCCAACTCTGGCCAGTGTTCGAGTACTCCAAAAGGAAGCACACAAGAGCCTATCCATTAGGTCTCACAGGGAGACTTCTGTTGTAATTACACCCCACTTAGTTAAGGTGCTCCCTATTAATAGCAGGATTTATTAAACATTTAATTAATTTTTAAAACCACATTTCGGTTTTATCAGTTTGAATCACATTCTGAATCTGTCCTGAAAAAGGCTTTACAAACAGGGGCAAATTTTAGAGGTATGCTGTTAGCACCTCACAGGACATAAGTCCTTGAGGCTGGGGACATAGTATTTCTTACACTTGCATCCATTCATACCTTTTACCAAATATAACTTTCTACGCTGAGGTTTTTAACCCATACTTCTATATAAAAGGTGAACATACTGGTACTTAAAAAAGGCAGAACCTATGGAAGCTGTCATATGTGACATGCAGTAAATTGTGAGCTTTGTAGTCCATAAAAATCTACATTTTAGATGGTTATAAAATACTTTTGTCTGGTGATCTAAGGCAGATGTATTAATTTATGGGTGATCAGTTGGCTGATTTGAGAACAGGGGCTATGCTGTCCTGTCAATGACATTGCACCAAGTCCAGCGAGCCTTGGATTGTGTACACAAGCTACACATTCATTCGCATCAATTCATTTTATTTACCCTCAGCAACTTCCTTGTGCATGTCTTTGGAACGCAAGTGTGTGTAAGAGAGAATCATACCTGCTATGTTTGCAACTCGCAGTGCTTCCTGGTTCTTTGGTGCTTTGGATCGATTTTGGTTCCTTTGTTTGCCCCCCGCTGATCGAATAGTCCGCAGGTGAATCTCTGTCGCTTTGAAGAATGCTACCATGAATGGCTGCTTATTTTGAGGGCCATGTCTTCCAATCAAACCTGCCATTTTGGGATTGATGCTGTGTCCTTCATAAAAGAAAACATTTATGCACATGCATTAGAAAATGGTCACTATAGCACATATACGAGTCGATATATACTATTTTGTTTTTAGTAACACCAACCTATAATGTATTTACTTCTGAATATATATTGATTTAGTGCTCACGTCATATTAGCCACGTACCCACGTAATTGACAGGCTTAAAACAATGCTCCTAGCTCATACTCATAAAAAGTTAAGAAATATTGTCCACATTGAATAAAACCCTGTTACCAAAACTTTGCAATAGTTAAGTGGACACCTTTCATCTGTCACTTGCTGTTTTCAGTTATTAAAGAGAGTATTTTGACCATTTGGGATTAATATTTAAGTTGAAGAATTGAGAAAGGTTTTTTGTCAGCAAGAGAGAAAACAAAAAAACGGTATATTTATATGCAATTCAAATACGGTGTAAAGAACAATTACTATCAATTAATTATTCAAGCAATTCAAGTTTCTCTCAGTGTTCTCAAACAGCTGTTATTTCAAAAGGGCGTTTTTACTGGTCTTTTAAAGAATTCCAATCACATTCCACACCTTTTGTTTGGACGGTTTATTTGAGGTTTAATGAGAAACTCACATGATCAATACATTGAGCTTGATTACGTCAGGCAAACTTGCGTCCGCCACCGTTGCGGGGAAGGAACCATTCGTAAATCCCAATTTGAACGCGACCGCACAGTGCTGTCAAAAATATCCATTTTACAATGGGAGCTTGTGTGGAAGGCTGAAAACGCCCATAGCACAAGCTCCAATTGAAAAATTGATGTTTTCAAACATCCCTGCACCATGTGGCAGGCACCTCATGGTGCCTGCCACACAGTGCATGGATGTTTAGGGAGGCACCATAGGTGCCCACCCCCCCAGGCCACGATGAAGAGGGCCAGGGGGGAAGGAGGCCCTGGTCGCTTTCCAACAGCCTTTACATGTCGGAAAGGCCGACATGGAATGGCTGTCAGAAACAGACATCATAAACACGACGGGGGAGCCGCCGTCACAAAGGGATTATGAGGAGTTTCCGATGCACCGACAGGCTAGAAAGCATCAGTCGGTCCCTCTGACTGCTGCCTCTGACTGCACGCATTGTAATGCGTCAGTCAGACCGCAGCAGCAGATGGTGGTCGGTTGCGGTCCGACAGCCATCGTAATTGGGCCCATAATGTACAGTACTGTGATGCAGGGTTGCTTCTTGGATGGTTTCTGCTGAAGGTGTATAAATGTGTTTCCCACAAAACCTGTGTATTTCATATAGTCTTCCTTTGAGCACCTGCATTAAAATATCTAAATTGCTAGATAAGGCACAGAACGAGCCTCATCATCAGTCTGTTATCATGTATATATCACATAATTGGTCTTTATTTCCTTCATAATTTAGGCACAATGGCCATATTTAGTGCCCATATTTCCAGAGACCATGAACATAATGAAATCCTATGGGCCACTTAAAATTATATGCAACAGGGATCAGCGGTTCCTGTGGACTATGCGTGCAATAGTATAGTAATAGTAACGCTCAATGGCATATAGTCGTGGGAATGTAATATCAGCGAAAGAGTCAAAATCATGTACACCATGAATTTCAAGAGGTACTTTTACTAAGCCTTTACTCTTTACATCAATAAATCAAACAGACAGTGTGCTCAGTGTCCCAAGTGAACTTAGAACCTAAAAAGAAGGGGAAGTGACAGTTGGTGACATATAAAAGGGAGGTTTCAATTTGTACACACCGACCACAGGTAAGTATACTTGATGAGTTAACAGTCCTCTAGTACAATCAAAAAAAGGCTGAAAGAGTGGTTCGTTTGTAATAAGTCAGCCTTTTTTGTTTGTACTAAGGTTCTACGTTCAGTATAATAGGCCAATGGGACATTCCCTGGAACTAGAGAGGATACTGGGCTGGGGGAAATACAAATTAGATTGTGAAGAAAGTCAAGCAATGGGCTGACCCAAAGTCCATTGTAAGTATTGTATTGTACATAATAGGCCTTTCAACAACAACTTTAGCTATCGTTAGGTGAGACCTACAAAACTTTTAGATGACGAGCTCTGCAGTTACAAAGGCAGCACTGCGGGCCTAGAAGTCATAAGAAGAGATGGATCCTAGATGCGAATTGGAACATAGATAGATAGATAGATATATTCAAATGAGAAGTAAAGGACCCTAGGCGAAGACCATTTGCAGTTAGATTAGTGGCCACGTGGGCTGAGTATAGGGTGTTCCTGGAAATTAAGCCAAAAGCTGCATGTAGTGGATCTGGTGGACAAGGGACAAATGCCATATCTTGCACCCAGAATCTTTTAGCAAGGACAATGGCCAAGTAGATAGAAATCTGCATACTAAGAACACAAATGTTCGTTTACATGTGTTTAAGAAAATAGAACCTTTCCAAAATACCTTTAGTTGCAGAGATGTTATGACACAAAACGTTATAAAATACCAAAGTTCACCAGCTACGGTAAGCAACACAACACTAAACACCCAATGCACTTTTCATGACCTCAGATATGATAGAGCACTCTATGCCTTGCCAAACGCCATAACAACTTACTTCTAGCGGTATAGCTCAAAGTGCCACCCAGTCACCTTTAGATAGAGGCACTGAGCACCCACACTGGTTACCACTGAAGATGGCTCTGTCTTTAGAAACCTTTCACACTCAGTATGAGATCATGATCTGACCTTGGAGGGAAGGTTATGATGGCACTGTACTGTGTAAGTGTTTTAAAGATTTGTGTCGAATTTATTAACTGACTTCTATCAAAGGGAATTTCTGTGTTTTTAATAAATTTTATAGTGCTCTAAAAACGTAATGGTAACTGTCCTTTAACAAAGGTTCTCAATCAATACATACACACATTTATTCCAGCAATTTTCTCCCCTCCAACATGTACGCTACAACTTGAAAGCATGCAACATGCAGTATCCGTTAGGTCTGCGGGATGTAATGGCATGCGGAGTGTTGGTATGCGGGGTGAAAGTATTCGGTGTAAAGGATATTTACCATCAGGCATCAATAGTCATGCTCGGCAGTGGATAAACTAGGACACATAGGCTTCAGAAAGCTCTAAATGAGGCCAGGTCAAAATCTACTGCTCCTGGGAAGAAAGCAGAGATAAGATGCAGCGAGATCCGTAAGAAATGGCGGATGTGGTAAGTTGTATTACGTGTTTCCCCCAGTTGCCCAAAAAGCACAATGTTCTTCAGGAGAGCACGGATTAGTTTCTAAGAAAGTGCACCTCTTCACTAGGTGTGCAACAGCCTTGGGGGAGACCCTCCATATGAATGAACTGAGTCCTTCCACTAAAACAAAAGAGAACAAGCATTGGCATAGCCAATAGGTCTCGCCTTTGGGACCTTATAAGTGTTTAGCCATGCAACAGTTGCATAACTAAATACTTATAAGGCCCCAAAAGCGAGACCTATTGGCTATGCCAAGCGGCCCCGAAACTGATTGTGATCAAACATCAAAGCGGCCGTGAAAGTGAAAGTAATCATGGTCAAGCGCGGCGCACGCGCCCGCGCACATGCACTGTAGCTCTAGGCTGGCCTGGTAGCACTTTTTGGAGCCTGGGTCAGGCGAGACCTAAAAACGGGGGTAACCATAGGAAAATTGTGGAGATTCAGACCAGCAGGCTAAGTTGAAGCCTGAGAGCCAGGAGGACTCGGGGGATGAAATACAGGAGGTGAAAAATACACTGAAACAGCTTTTTTCCATCTTGCGTCCCTATAAATGTTATATTTTAGCCTCTTGTAAGGGGTCCGATCAAGTTCAGCGTTTATGAATTGATGCAGCTCAGGAGAGCTGGGAGGGCAGCGGGGTCAGCCTTGGCGCACAGCTGCAATAAACCTTTGGCTTAATGGAATCGTAAACTCCTAAACGAGTCTAATTAACTATACAAAACACGTTGACTTGGTTACTGCTGTGATGGTTTTTAGCTGTATATTACAAGTCTCTGTTCAGCAGCAATTGTGCTGTAAATCACAGACCTGCTCCATATAAGTGGTCAAAACAGTTACATCAACAGACAACCATACTGATCTAATTCTCCTCAACTTAATTTGCATCGTTCCATTGTCCTCCACTGAAATCTGTACTAAGGAGACCCAGTCCACTGTGCAAGAGACATGCTACTCTCATACTAAAAAATACATATTCACACGAAAAAGGACTAGTCTGACAACAATTTGAAAACAAAGCCAATACTAAGCACTTGTGTTAAAGAACATACAAATGTGGGATGCCCTCACGCTGGATCCATCGGAATCATGAGATCCATGAAAACCCTATAGACCGGTTAACTTTCACTGGGAGGTGTTGGCTTTCAGCAGACAAAATCTCCAAGTGAAATCCTCGGTCAAAATGAGGAACTACTAGGGAATTAGACCCCTGGTAATTTTAAATGTTATAGTGAACTCTTAGGACTCAACTCTGGAATTCCCTGCCCCTGGAGTTACCACTAGTATCGGTATAAGTCGGGGTATGGTGCAATTGTAATTGTCTTTATATAGCATTTCAAATCACTTTTCGGCAAGTGGCACGCTACTCCGGAACCCAAATATGATTTGTAGTGGATTAGTATAGGGAAATGTGATAATTTGAGCAGTGAACATGAAAGTCTGTTAGTTGAACTGAATAGTATAATGGAGGGATAGCAGAGAGAGAAGAGTCTAGAAAGTGCTATTTAGGAGATCGTAGTAGTAAAATGGGGCTTGGGAAGAGTAATAGGAGAGGTGGGCGAGGGACGAGTCTCTAGAAAGGGATTAGGGAAATCATAGTAGTAAAATTAGGTTTGGGATGAGCCAAAGGAGGGATACATGAGGGAAGAATTTAGAAAGGGTTGCTTGAGAGATCATAGTAGGAAAATGAGGTTTCCGGTAAACCAGGGAGGAATAGAGGGGAAAGAGTCTAGAAAGGTTTATTTTGCAGATCATAGTAGTAGAAGGAGGTTTGTGATTAGTCAGAGTGGAGGTAGAGGATATACTGAGAGAGGTATAGGGTGAGGCAGAAAAATGCATTAGAGAGAGTCAAAGGTGTATATTTTAATTTATGTTTTTCTTCTTCTACAGTAGGAGTAAATTAATAAATGTATAGATTCTGATATATTCTGAAACATCAGCACAGTTCATTTATTTTTTGGGTTGTGTGCTAGGGGGAAAAAAATCCTACACCTTCTACTCTTACATGGATACTCTGCAGGATTGTCACAAATTCTCTCACTTTGAAGTCAGTGAAAGAAAAGTAAACGCCAAGCTCCCTTGGAAGAGAGTGCTTTACATTTGGCCTCGGTCTTTGAATGCTTAGCAAATGTGATAAGATAAAATCAAGAAATTCAAGTCCTGTTTACAGAAAGCAAGTACCTGGAAGAAAACAGCAAACAAGGTTTAGGCAACTGGAGGGACAAACTTAAGCTGGACAGCCTAAAGCAAACAAACCAGCAAATAGAAAGCCAGAATGGAATATGTTACTTACCCTCCAAACAGCTGTTAGTGGCATGTAATGCTGTAGATACAGATGCTCTGGATATTCCTGCCGTCTAGTTTTGGGTCCGTAATTGTATAAGCTGCTTTTCTTCAAAGAAGTCTTTTGAGTCATGAGGTCGAGTGACTCCTCGGTCATATTGTGCATGGGCATCGACTCCATTGTTAGGTTGTTTTCCCGCATGCGGGTGAGAAATGAGTGTAAAGTATTTTGTAAGTAATGTTATGACTATGCTAAAAGTAAATGTGTAATGTAACTGCAACGGTCACAGGCATCCAGGGAGGAGGGAGGGTGCATGTGAATCTACAGCACTGCATGCCATGAACAAATGCTTAAAGGGTAAGTAACATATTCCATTCAATGGCATGTGTCGCTGTAGATATACATGATATGCATAGAAAATAGAGCAGTCCCTCCTTAGAAACAGTGGCTAGCCTGTGGGCGTTGCAGTGGTTTGGAAAAGAGTACGTAGCACAGCCTGTCCTACTTTGGCATTCTACAATATCCACACAATAGTGTTTGGTGAAAGTGTGAGACGTGGACCATGCAGCTGCCCTACAAATGTCAGCTATTGGGAGGTTTCCTAAAAATGCAATGGTTGCTCCCTTTCTGCGAGTAGATTGTGGTCTGGGAGGAACCGGTAAAGGTATTTTAGCTTAAGGTGGCAAGCCTGAATACATTTGACTATCCATCTGGCTATGCCTGATTCGGATATTGGTTTGCCTTTGGTGAAAAGGTGAAAAAGTTGTTTAGATTTTCTGAAAGCTTTTCTTCTATACATGTTGAACATGGGTGCTCTTTTGATATCTACTATATGAAGAGCTCTTTCCGCAAATGAATCCGGTTGAGGGACAACAAACTGGCAACTCAATAGACTGGTTGAGGTGAAATTGGGAGACTACTCCACGTAGGAACTTAGGGTTGGTGTGAAGAACCACTTTGTCTTTATGCATTTGAAAGAAAGGTTCTTGTAAAGTTAAAGCCTGGAGCTCATGAACAGGCTTGAGTGAGGTAATGGTAACTAAAAATGCCACTTTTCACGAAATAAATTGAAGGGGGCATGAGTGTACGGGCTCAAATGGGGGACCCATGAGTCTGGTGAGAACAATGTTATGGTTCCAAGCAGGGTGCTGGAGGTACCCGTGGTGGAATAACTCATTTTAGTCCTTCCATGAAAGCTTTGATGACTGAAATTTAAAAATTGAGAGATGCTGTCTATTTTGGAGGGAGGCAGTAATTGCAGCAAGATGTAACCGTAAAGCAGTGTATGCCAACTTTGCCTTTTGTAAAGGTATCAGGTAGCAGACAATGTCCTGCCTGCACGGTGGTTTTTAGAGGCTCAATGTGTTTGGATTGACAGTAGCAAAATAAATTGCTTTCATTTTGCTGCATAACAGGCTCGAGTAGTGGGTTTGTGTGCTTCCTTGAGAATATCCATACATTTTGGTGGTAAGTCAAGGTAACCAAACTCCAAGACCTCAGGATCCAAATTGCTAGGTTGAGAGTTTGAGTCTGGGTGCCTGATTTTTCCTTGATGTTGAATGATAAGGTCCAGCCTGTTTGGGAGCTTCTCCTGTGGCACTACAGAGAGGTCTAGGAGTGTTGTGAACCAAGGTGAACACGCCCATGTGGGAGCTACCAGGATCATTGTAAGAGAAGTTTGCCTGAGCTTCCAAGCCAGGAAAGGAAGAAGAGGGGGAGGAAGAAAAGCTTAGGCAAATATTCCCGACCAACTCATCCAGTGTTGCCCTTGGAAAGTGAGTGTGGGTAACCTGTGGGCAAAGTTTGGGTATTTTGAGTTTTCTGCAGTGGCGAAAAGGTCGAACTGAGGGACCTCCCACTTTTGGAAGTATTGCAAGAGGACTAGTGGGTGGAGTGGCCAATTGTGGAGTTTTTGCTGCATGCTACTGAACAGGTCTGCAAAGTCATTTTCTGCTCCCGAAAGGTATTTCACCAACAGGTGAATGTTGTGATGTACAGACCACTTCCATTTGGTCTGAGGCAGATGTGATAATTTTGAAGACCATGTCCCGTCCCTGTTTTTCTAGATAATACAGGGCTGTCAGAACAACCTTGTGAGACAGGTAAGGAAGGAAAGCTTTAAGTGTCAAGTAGATTGCCTGAAGCTCTAAGTAGTTGATGTGTAGAGATTGATGTTTGGCATCCCAAAGACCTTGTACAGTGAGGTCTAGTAGGAGAGCACCCCACCCAATCTGTGATGCATCTGTGGTGAGAGTGATGTGGGGAACAGGGTACAGAAATGGTCACCCTTTCAACAGGTTGCTGGTGCTCAATAATTGCAGAGAACGCAGAGTGTGGCGGTCTATCAACACTAGATTCTCCAATTGACCCTGTGACCTCTGGTGAGCTAGACATTGATTAAGGGGACGCATATATAACTGTGCATGGGGAACCACGGCAATGCAGGATGCCATAGTTCCTAGTAGATGTGTAATCGTCCTTACTGTGATTGTGTGGTTTCACTGTAACTGGGGCAAGGTTGCCTGAAATTTCAGAATTTGAGCGGGGTTGGGGTATACAAATCCTAATTGTGTGTTTAGGATTGCTCCCAAGTAAGGCTGAATTTGTAGGGGTTGGAGTCGAGACTTGGTGATGTTGGATCATAAAACCTAGGTTGTAAAGTAGATCTATTGTGATTTGAGTGTGTTGTTGGCACTGCTGATGTGTACTGGATTTGATAAGCCAATTGTGTAAATAAGGGAATATGTGAAAATTGTGGCTTTGCAGATCTGCAGCGACTACTGCTAAGCATTTTGTGAACTCCTGAGGTGCAGTAGTCATTCCGAATGGAATGAACTTTGAACTGATAGCGTTTTTCTGCTACCAAAAATCTCAAGTATTTACGGTGAGCAGGATGTATTAGTATGTGGGAGTAGGCTTCCTTTAGGTCCAACGTTGCCACAAAGTCGCCCTGTTGAAGAAAAGGAATGCCATCCTGTAAGGTGACCATATGGAAGTGTTCCGATAGGATGTAGTAGTTTAAAGTCCTAAGTTCAAAGATTTGTCTTAGACACCTGTCCGTTTTGGGTATTAGGAAGAGTGGAGAATATACTCCTGAGCCTTGACATTGATCTGGAATGGGTTCTATAGCTGCTTTGAGAAGAAGGGCTTGAATTTCCTGCTTTAGAAAAGTCTGATGTTTCGGAGATAACCTGTGAGTGCAAGGTGGAATGTTGGAAGGTGTGGTAATGACCTCCAGACAATAGCCATGTTGGATAAAGGCTAGTACCCATTTGTCTGTGGTAATTGTATTCCTGACTCTGAAAAAACTGTAGTCTGCCCCCGACAGGTGTTGTGTGGTCAGGGGCAAACAAAGGGTAGTCACTGTTTTGGAGTGGGAGTTACTTGGTGAGTGGAGGCACCCCTGCCCCTACCTGTGTTATTTCCTCTGAAGGCTATAGAAACCCTTGGTGTAAGAGGTCTGGGGCTGTTTCTATTCGGAGGTGGATGCCTCTGTGGAGGTGGACTTATATGTACCCCGGTAGCCTGGGTGATGAAAGGAGCCCCAGGGAGTGAGGTTTGTAATGCCTCCATTGCTTTGTCCATGTCAGTATCCTTAATTTTCTCTAAGGTAGAATCTACCTGTGGTTCAAAGAGGTGTTCTTTATCTTAGGGAAGGTTTAAAACTGCCTTTTGGACCTCCTGTTTGAACACAGAACGACTTAACTAGGCATGTCGCCTTAGAAGGACACTAGTATTAATTCCTCTAGCTGCAGTATCTGTAGCGTCAATGGTACAGTGAATGGAAGTGTTAGTGATAGTCTGTCCCTCGCTAACAATTTGTTGACCTCTTTTTCTAACTCCTCTGGGAGGTGCTGGAGGAGCTCCTCCATCTCATTCCAATGTGCTCTGTCATAGCAGGCAAATGAGGTTGAGAATTGGCGAAGAGCCAAAGTTTGCAGCCTGAGCTGCAACTCTCTTTCCTGCAGTATCTATGAGCTTACTTTCCTTTTCTGGGTTAGGGGTATCCCCACTGGCCTGGGAATTGGCTCTTTTAAGTGCAGTTGTGGTGATAATGGACTCTGGTGGTACTGAACTCCGAATAAATACAGAATCTGATGGGGCTGCCTTGTATTTTTTTATTTTATCCTAGGGCCCTGACAGGGTCCTCAAAGATCTCATTTGCATGTCTCATCATGCCATGTAACACTAGCAGATACTGTTGATCCCTGTGAATAGAAGTTTGTGTCAAAGAGGAAATCCTGCTCTAGGGGTTCCCCATGGAGCTGCTCTTGCAGTGACTTCCTGATAGGAGATTGCATCCTCAAGAGAGAAAGGACGAGCTGGGTACAGGTCGGGATCATTTGGGGTAGTGGAATCCGTGTCATATATATTCCAGATCAGGATCTCCTAATGGTTCCTCAATTGTGTCTTTTGCTCTCCTAATGGTTCCCCCAACCCACCAGTGTCAAGACTGTGGTGATCCCTGAGGGAACATGCCCTGTATATCCTGCTGTGGTGATAACGGCTGAGGAGAGTGAGGAGGGGATGAAGGTGTTGGAGAATGTGTTGGAGGAGGAGGTCGATTAGGAAGAGGTTGATGGGAAGGCTACTAGCCTTCCCATTTGTTTTAATCTTTTGAGGAAGGGGAGCATCTAGTGCCTCCTCAGATGTCAATTTCCTTTTTAGAAGTGATGGAGAGGAAGGTGAAGCAATAATGTGACGAGTGACGACTTGAATTTGGATTTTCTTCTGGCGAAGTCCATCTTTTCTAGGATGGGTTCAACAGAAGTGGAAGCTGTTGATGATGATGATGATTTTGAGGCTTTTGGCTCCGAAGGTTTCAGTAAAGAGGTTTTCGACCTTGAAGTGTGATGCTTTGTCAGCACTGAGGGAGAAGGGATCGGTACCGAAGGTCGAGTTGGTAACAATGCATTTTCTCAGAAGCACTGTACATATCTGGTGAAGCCAGGATCCGAACCAGACAGCAGAAGTGCGTGGGTAACACCAGCAAAACGGCAGCACCAGAAAACAACTTTATTTCACAAAGAGAGCCAGGAATGATACAAAATAGCAACATAAAACAGTAAATAGTGCCCTGCACCCAAATCATGCCTGTCAGCTTGCCGTCAATGAAAATATGCTCAAGAACCATACTAGCATAATTAATTTATAGAACAAGATTATAGAGACCAGCACAACAGTCTCAGGAATAAGAAGCCACAACCTTCCTACCACCAAAGTAAAATAAATGAATGAATGCATAAGATATTTGTTCAGAGCATATATACCTCAAAAAGAGCTGTCTGCACTTTTGAAAACACTCGACCATAAAGAAAGAGAAAGATAGAGACAGGTCATTTATTTAAGAGATATGATTATAACCACTTTCTAAAACTATTATGATTACATTGGACACAATGAGAAGCAGTCATGGCATTCCAAGCTATGACCACTAGGACCGGCAACAAGTGTCCACCTTGTCTGGCTATTATATACTTCGGTGCATGGACCGTAAATTGTGATTTTGAGCATAGTAGATGAGATGGGAAATATCATGAGACCACGATTGTCATGTATGACCCAGATACAGTGTGGCATAATGTTTAGTGACAAAGACTAATCGCCTTAAAATGACTTCTGAGAGACAAGCAGCCAAAGCAGATCCTGGAGGTGGGTAGAGAGAAGTGCGCTTCTTTATAATCCCAAAATAGTTGGGAGCAGCAGGCCTTTTGCACTATCCATACTTTACGTACTAGAAGTGTAGGAAGACCCACAAGTAATGAGTTGCAGAAGCATTCTGCTTACAATATAACAAAGCTAAAGACCCAACAATATGCCTTACCATAGAGTGTCCATTGCTAGGCCCATCCAGTTGGTGATGGGGTAGGTGAAGTTCATCTAGGTGATAGCTAATAATTTCAGTAAATTACCAGAAGTTGAAGAGGTTAAAAGTAAGAAAACTGGCCATTTAATAATATTAACGTTAGAAACTTTCAGGTGGGAACGTGTTTCAAAAGCCTCATCAGAGTCAAAGGACTACAAATTAACCCTGCAACCACCAGAGAAACCAAGAAGTGGAGAATGTGTTTATATCACAATATCATTCTAGATGGAATGGTAGAAGTTTGAGTAGAAAAGTGTCTCAGGTTCAGGAAACATGTCATGGTTGTCATGGGGATATAGAAATGAGTGACCAAGAAAAGGTTGCTTTAGGTCAATGAAACCAAGCAAAACAAGAGTATGGCGTTGGTATGGAGTTACAGATTTGAATGAAGGAATGTGTAAAGGAAGAAGCTAAAATGAGGAAAGACAAGCGAAAGGTGTTTGAAGAGATGGGTATTAATTTGAAAAATGGTTATATATAAGAATAAGGTGGTGGAACTGTGTGGGGAGAGGTAGAAGTGATGAATTAAGATTGCATTGAATATATAAATGGGCTGATGTCAGAAAATGTACAAGTCGAGCGGAAGAATGTATAGTGAGATGGAATTGAAATAAAGATCGTAGAGAAGAATGTTTGGTCCACTGAGAAAAGACTACCTTGGAAATAGAATGTTATAGGATTGTGGCACTTTGCAAGAAAGACTGAGACCTGACAAAAGGAATCTGAATATCAATGAATCTAAATCGACATACTGTTCTTCGTTTGCTTACTGATCAGGAATTTGGATGTGTAACTTGTTAGGCTTTGAAATTCCACTGTGTAAACCAACACCACAGCATCTTGTGTAGGGTCATTAGGTTCTCTCGGGGCAGTTGGCGCCGACTAGAACTGCACTAGGTCTGCTGGGCTTTTTATTCATACCTTGCTTTACTTACATTACTTTCAGTCTGGAGAGCATAGAGCTATTCAGTTTTACCAGTACAAACTGTTGCCCTTTCCTTTTTTCTACAAAGTTTACGTGTATGCGGACAATAGCACACTATTCATACTACGCTGCATTCGCATAACACACTGACAATGAATGGTAAAACTGATAAGGTTTTGCCCCGACTGCCCTGGTGGACCAGCTGCCGACGCCTTCTTGCACTTGTAGTTTCTGCAGTTTACAGTGAGAGGAGTTCCAGTATTTTTCGGTTCTTGTCATTTCATTCAGGTTAATCAGTGTTATCTTTGAAATGGAGATATTATAGCTAGGGCCCTCTATTTTTAAACTTTTAAATCTTTTTAAATAGACCAACAATTGAATACCAGTACTAATTATTGGTTTCAGCATATCTCATTTAGCATTATTACACTACAAATGCACCAATTTGGTTGATTACTATATCATACCTAACTGTGGCATGTTCTACATGTGTGTTTTTTCTAAATCAACATGTAACTCAAATATATTGACAAGCAAAAAGGATGCTCTGATTTTTCTAGAATTTTAAATATACAGTTTGCATTTAATGTTTTTTAACATACAGCTTTATATTCTAGGGCCCCCAAAGGCACTGTTTCGAGTTACGGCCCATCCTACTGCGGGCACAATTGCATAGTTGTCCCACTAGACAATACTAAGTGGCTGTTGAGGTTTCTCTAAAAAGAAAGAGATAAGTCTAATATCCTCCTTGTTCTCCAACTGATCACTTGACAATCGTGACTGTACAAAACGAGTATTCACCTTTAGTTCTATCCCTTGTAATTGTTCCATACTAGGCCCAAAGTGAGTACCACTCCCGCCAGAGCATTCCGTGTCCTTAAAGAGAGATGATGAGAGGTAGGAGGATGACCGGGGAAAAAAGATCAAGCCTGGTGTCCCAAGAATCTGGAATCAGATAGGGAGAATCTAGGGGAGAAAGACAGAAAAGAAGAAGAAAAAAAATAGATATTTAGAGAAAAGGATAGGACAGAAATATAAAAGTGTGAACCAGCAGATAAAAAAATAAATGCGAGGATCAAATGGGAAAATAAAAAAAAAATAGTGAAAGATTGATTTGCAGAATTTATGATTTAACAGTGAACATATTACCCTGCTCCCTTCTAAATAAAAATAAAAAAACCAAGAACTAATAAATTGAGAATGCAAGTCTTAAGCATCAACTAATTTCTCAGCTGAGCATCAATATACAGAAGTGTAACCATGATGATATTGAAAAGATCAACCACAAAAGTACATTCAGTTGAGACAGAAATTAATTACTGGGCCAATAACTGTGGGAAATTTTAAGAAGCCATAATTTCTTTGACATTGATAGCCTTATTGAAACTTACCATCAACACTCTCGACAGAAAGCTGTAGGCCGAGGTTGTACCGTGGGTTCATTACCCAGTGATTACTTGTTACTGTTATGTCGAACACAAGCCATCCCTCTTCGGCAGCCCAAATGACTCTACTGTCCAATGGGAACAAGTCTGAATCCCTGAAAAGAAAGTTTAAGATTTTTTTTACCACTTGAAGTATTATAATACATACATTACAGAAGTAAATTGGTAAAGATATTCATCAACAACACTATTGAAACTTCATTCAACGAATTGCAAAATACTCTAGGGTTAGCAACAAGAGGTTTTCTGTGAAAACTCTGCCTGCCTCCATGTTATCAAGGGGGATTCTACTGTTAGGTGGCACTGATTCTTCTTATACAGCCTTTATAACGTGTGGTGCTGGTTTTTGAAGGACCAAACCAAAGCTCAAATGTTTCCGGCATTAGCTTTGATACACGACAAGGGTGCAACCCACATTGGAATTTTAACTGCTTTATCATGACTTCTACAAAACTGAATCCTAGCTCATTTCAGAAGGTTCCACTTTAACAAACATGTTGGATTCTAGCCTAGATCTGTAAAAGAAGATTTTACTGAAGGTAACTACCTCTTTACAGGATCTTAAAATAAAGGCCCTGGGGATGGCAGAGAAGGTAAAGGTAGCAGAGGGATATTGAAGAATGGTAAAATATGATTTACTTGGCTGGTATACATTAAGCTTGCCGTGAGAAGGGGTTCTCAATATAAACATAAATGGCAAAAACTTCGTGCAAAGCATACTACAGTTATCGATAAAAAGTCAGTGCCTAATGCAAAAAATGCGAACTATGGGACACCTCACTAAACTAAAATGATGAGTTTGAAGAAGATGATCTTTATAAATGAGATCAGTGTAAGGTCTGGGCAGTAGGAACAGACAGTGAGAGAACGTATTCCAGTGTTCATGAGCTAGTAAAAAAAAAAACAAGCGGTATTGGATAGAAATGGCATGGAACAGCAAGTTAACTTATGAAGCAGAAAGAAAAACACAATCTAAAATTACATTAAATTGTAGAGCCGTAAAAAGTAAAAGTAGAGAAAAAAGTATAGTACACTATATGAGAGCATGCTGATAAAGCCTTTATTTCAGTTTTGCAAGAAATGAACCAAATAGAGTAAGACATCATCCAACATTGGGTCTTGTAAAGGAGTTAAAAATCCTGTTGTAAAAATTGGAAGAAGATATTAGAGATATGGGAATCAAGCGCATTGAAGTGACAATTATAGGCCAAAGTTAAAATAATAATGCATGGGGAAGCTTTGAAGGGTCGGAAGGAGGTGAGGTCAATGGGCATTAGGCTCGGCAGCCCAGACGTTAAGCAGGGCAAGAGAAGGGTTTAGAGAGGGTGGACACTACAGGATTGATCTTTGGGTGGAGGAGCAGGTGGAAGAAATCATTTAAACTTGCAGTGGGTTTCCACTTAACACAGGCAATCTGCAGAAGTCACATTTAATCAAGTACACTTTCAGCAATTAAATGTGGTTAAAACTAGCAATAGGATTCAAGCTGATAATAATTTAGTCAATATTGCAGTCATGGATATTCACGCATTAACATTTAAGAAAATATTTGTCAAAATAGCATTGACCCATAATTGGAACAGAACATGCTGCGCTGGATGTGCCGTTATTAAATTATGTTCTGGTTAGCAAGTGGAACTCAGCACAATACTCTGTTGTCTGCATTCCAACAAATGTACTTAAATACAAAAAGTCAACTGTAATCTCCTTATGTGTGTCTTATGAGCATAAATGCGATTCAAGGGATACTCCCGTTCATTAAAAGTGCAAACAACCTGCAATTAACAACTGTCATAAATAGTAGAGTAGGTCTTTCATAATGCATCAAATTCTTTCTTCGCAACAGCCTCAATTGGTCTAAGGTGTGGTGCCACTCTGCAGTAAAAATAGAAACACAAGAACAATATGCAGCATCTACCCCCAAATGAACCGGACCATGCAGTGATCACACAAACGAGTTACCTCCAGAATAGTGGGGTCATGAATTACAGTGACAACATGTGATCCCGCTGAAGGTGTTCTAAATGTCCCCTAGTGCATCGCTCGAATATTTACATCTTAGTGTGCCCTACAATGGCCACAGGATGGAACATGTGATAGCATTTCACAGGGGAAGATGGATTTGCTACTCCAATATCTTTTCTTCCTTACCATTAACAGTGGGCCATGCAAATGAGTCTAATATTACTCCCTCTCCAACAAACCGGCTACTGTAAATATATATATATTATTTTTTTTTAAGTTTATTATCCTGGTGTTGCCGTCCCTAAATATAATTCCAGCTCCCTGATCTATAATGTCCAGCCACCCTGTGGAATATTGACCTTCACATCCTTGTCTTGGTGCTATGTTCATTGTTCTTGCGGCAATGTTCCAGTAGTCAATCAAAAATATAACCAGCATTGACAATAGTGGTGGGGTGGACCCAAGTGCTTAAATTCTCAATATACAACCCAATCCTGGTTGAAGAATTCGTAGTGCACTCACGGGAGCAGTTAAGATGTATTTATTGCCAACACACCAAGAGCAATGGACAGATGCATTTCAGCACAATCGGGCCTTTTTCAATGTCAGTGCGACCGAGCTATTAGAAGCATTTAAGTAAACTCCCAATTCATTGGTTCATACGGATTATAAACATTAAAAACTGACGGGAGTAGACCTCAAAGTCAATTTCATGGCGGCCATCTTACACTTTAATGTCTGGAAATTAACATTGCGAAACATTTTACCATCATTCCTGGGTCAAATCATGCTATGCATTTAATTCATGGCATACCAACGATGATTATTCAAACTTGTGTGACTCTGAGCTTGCGTGTTACAAATTTAATTGCAATATTCCCCAATGACCCACGCCCTGACTAGACAAATACTGCAAAATACAACTGTATGCATTTCTTCCATATAGGCCTCTCACTCTCATCCCCCTGGTAGCCTTCTGCATAATTTAATGCTTATGCGACCCTGAATTATTATCTCCAACATTACATTTAAATATTTTCAATTGATCACGCCTTGAATGGGAAAACACTGCAAGATAGCACTGTACACATTCCTTATGCATGGGCCTATCAATGTCACCCACGTAGTGAAGCTCAATGCCAAGCAGTCAGGACAGGTCCCTATTCATTTCCCAGTGGGTAGACCACTTCAATGCCTCATATATTTTTTTTTTTAATGGAGTTTTATATAGCATGAACTCAAACCCAAGGTATCGGGTATCAGAGCGCTTTCCATGAGCACCAGTTTCGTTACAGACGGGCACATCTTTTTATTTTTTTGTTAGGCACTGGGAGATTATGTGATTTGCCCATAATCACAGGATGTTGAATGTAAAGACTCGAACCCGGCTCTCAGCTTCGAGGGTGACCGCTCTTGCCATTAAGTTACATCCTATCCCTTAATTCTCCCGCTGGGTTGCTCACAATTTGAATCTATGGCTTGGACTGCTATCCTATTTTCTCATAGTCTGTGGAACCTGTTCAAATGATGAACACTCCTAATAACAATTTTACAAAAAAAAAAACTACAACAAGAAGAAGGGGAAAACCAAATGGGTGATTGCCACACATGCGGGCCATCACCAACAGGGATCAGACCGATCCAGTAGCTCGTCATTTTAAGACTGAGAACTACAGCATCGAGACATTCTGAAACTCTTCCGTTTGGACCAGGTTCAGAAGGATGGGGGGGGGGGGGGTGACAGAAAGAAAAGATTAAGGATTCTTGAATCGAGATACATAGTGGAGTTACAAACCAAGACCCTGTGGGGACTTAAGAAGAGCTATGGGTACACAGAGGTTGACATATGAGACACCTGTGATAATATGGAGGTGGCAATCGGCCATTTGGAGTCCCCTTTTCTTCTTTTTTATAGCATTTCTTTGTTTTAGAATATCTCTTAGAAGTGTAAGATGGCTGCCATGAAATAGACTTTGGTGAGGTCTACTGTTGTCCGTCTTTAATGTTTATAATCAGTATGAACCAATGAATGGTGAGTTTATTTAAATGCTGCTAAAACCTCAGTCACACTGACCTTGTGAAAGGTGATTGTGCCAAAACGCATCCGTTCAGTGTGTTGGCAATAAATACATCTTAACAGCATTATATATATATATATATATATATATATATATATATATATATATATATATATATATATATATATATATATATATATATATATATATATATATATATAAAAAATCTACTGGCGGTCGCCAGTAAATAGTTATAGTTAGGACCGTGTTTCCATAGGAAATCCTAAAAGTCTTGGGGGGATTCGTCAAGCGGGGGCTGAGAAAAAAGGGGGGTCCCAAAACGCGTTTCCCCCATGCAATTTTCCATAGGGACCTTTAGTCCAAGGTACAGCCCGAACGGCTGAACAGAATTACTTGAAATTTGGCAGAGAGGAGGTCCTCAGGTCAGGGAAGTGCCTTTTGCAGGTCTGGTGTCAATCTGTTCAGTAGTTCCTGAGAAAATCAAAAGTAAAATCATATATATATGTGGGCGGAGCCTAACCACACATCTCATCCTGAGATCTGATTGGCTGTCAGCACTTCATCCAAGAAGTGTTGGCAGCCATCTTGGGACCAATATACATGATAGCACCTCATTAAAAAGCATTGCAGTTAATAGAAGGTTTTAAGACTTTAGTTACATTATAAATCATTTGTTGATGGTACCATACTCATTTTAGGAATTGTGGTATGTTCTAAGGTGATTTCACCATTTGAAAAAGCCTTCTGCTGGGATATCATGATTGAGAGAAAAATATTTTCTCATGCTTTTCCCACAGAGGTTTGGAAGGTGATCTATAAGCTAAACTGAGAGCTTATTTTCTGTAAATTCACATTATCTTTCTCAGTCATGTGAGAATGAAGTCTGACATTCCCAGTAAAACATGTACATCCAACAAGGGCAGAGACTGTCAGTTGATTCCTTTGTGTTCTACTGCAGCTTCCCAGAGTGTTCCAAAGAACAACTAGAGCGCTAACAGTCCTACTTATGATAAACATATGGCACACCTGAAGCCATCTTGCTTGGATTAAAGTGGTAACTCTTAAAACATTTAATTTAAACAGGAACAAAATGAGGGGGTTCATTTTTCCATAAAAAGTATGATTAGTGCTGCAGAAAGAAAAATTAGGGCACATTTTGAGTGACTTCTCAAATCCTCTTCTATTTCATTAAAAAATTCTGACATGCAGACTGAAACATGCACTTTCAATACCAGCAGCAGTTTTCCCTGGTGAGCAGTAGCTTTACTACAGTGATCTAATGAGCAAAAAGAGTGCTAACATTCTGAATTTATGGCAAATGTGTGATACATCCGAATGCCTTCTTGATGGAATCAAAGTCAAAAACTGAAAGTATTTCCTACTGAGGAGACTGCAGTAAATGAGGAAATTAGGAAACTTCATAACAAATAAATCTCCCAAGATGGCCACCGGAGACAAAAGAGCCCAAATGTAGCCCAAAATCACCCAGATGTAGCCCAAGTATAGCCCAATGACAGAATGTCGCAGAGTGTTCTTAAAAACAACTAGAGCGCTTACTGTCTTCATTATGACAAAAGTATGGCACACCTGAAGCCATCTTGATTGGAATAAACTGGTAACACTTAAAACATTTAATTTAAAAAGGAACACAATGAGGGGGTTCGTTTTGCCATAGAAATTATGATTAATGCTGAAGAAAGAGAATGAGGGCACATTTTGAGTGACTTCTCAAATCCTCTTCTTTTTCATTAGAAAATTCTGACATGCAGACTGAAACATGCCCTTTTAATACCAGGAGCAGACTTCCATGGAGAACAGTAGTTTTACTACAGTGATCTAATTAGCAACTAGAGTGCTAACATTCAGAATTTATGGCAAATTTGTGACATATCTGAATACCTTCATGATGGAATCAAAGTAAAAAACTGAAAGCATTTCCTACTGAGGAGACTGCAGTACATGAGGAAATTAGGAAACTTCATAACAAATAAATCTCCCAAGATGGCCACCGGAGACAAAAGAGCCCAAATGTAGCTCAAAATCACCCAGATGTAGCCCAAATATAGCCCAATGACAGAAGTGTGCAAAACACTTATTATTTTGTGTTTTTGCAGTGTTATATAGTGCAGACTTGTCAGGTATTGGAGTGCTTTACATGAGCATTGGTTACATCACACAAGAACAAATTCATTTTGGTTGTAGGCATGGGGAGACTAAGTGATTTGACCAGAATCACAGAATGTCGAGCTGAAGCAGAAACTCCAACCTGGTTCCCCAGTTGCAAAGTCTGCAGTTCTGGAAGTAACACCACATCCTCGCCCCTAAGTGCAACATTTAATCAAGTGGTCAACTGGATAAAAAAACATAAAGGTAACAAATAATTTAAAAGTGCTTTGTCGCTATTTGAAAACTCAGAAAATATGTCCTTATTTTAGTCTTTTAGAGCACTAACCATAATTTTGATGCCAATAAGACCCTCTCATATATGTAATTTCTAAAGGAAATGCTCTAGGTATTACAGTTTTGATTACATCAAGAGGACGTCAGGCGTTCCACGCTTTTGTAATAAATATAGAATGTTAGCAATCTACTTGTTCATTAGGATACTGTTGAGAGGCAGAGGCCAGGGGCACGGACTCTGAAAATTGAAGGGAGGTAGGAGGGTGCAAAGGCAACAATTTAACCACACTGAGCAGGCAGGAAGGGCCTTGGCAGCACAACAGACTATGGAGGGCAGTGGAAAGGGGGGCAGGGGCAACAAACCAACACTACAGGACTTGCAAGAGAGGCTGTGGCAATGTAATAGACCATTGTGGGCAGAAGGAAGAGGCAATGGTAGTACAACCATACATGCCAACAGACCCGATTCAGCCAGGAAACGTCCAATGTTTTTAAGCTCAAATGGGCTTTATTTGATCTGTCTCCTGTCTACAATCTCCTCTTTTTCAATGTAACTCAAAGGGGAAAATCAATACCCCAGTTTTTTTTCAAAATCTCCCTCTTACCAAGTTCAAGATGTTCGCAAGTATGGTACATTGGATCATGGAAGGAAATGGGGTAGGGACATGGACTTGGATAACAGAGGACAGGAGGGACATGGAGAGGTGCACCAAACTGACCCTGCAGGGCAGGCATCAGGGTTTGCAGCAACACAATACACCACACAGGGCATGCGGGACGGGAGTGCAGCACAACAATCCATAGAGGTGGAGAAGTGTGGCTCAATGATTAGAGCGGCAGACCCTGATGCAGATGTCTAGCCCGGGACCAGGGTTCAATTCCCCGCCTCGGCGGGTCTTGGGCTCAAAAATTCCACGGACCTGATAATTCTCGCCTCGGTGCCATTCCAATCATGGAGTCCCACTCTGCAACTCTGGGCAATAGCTTGCTTAATCTCCACAACGGCCCCCACAACGCTAAGGATGCCTGGCCTCCACCTCGGGGGTGCCCAGGAGTGGACGCCTCACAGGGAAAGCCAGGATGGGTTCCACAGCGGTATTCGTACAAACGCCTTGAGACCCTTGCGGGTGAGTAGTGCGCTATACAAGTATCAATTTACATTTACATTTTACAATTTACATAGAAAGCAAGAGGGAGGGGACAGGACCATGGACAACAGAGAACAGAGGGGCAAGAGGCAATGGTAGCTAGCTGACCATAATGGACAGACACGAGAGAAAGCTGCAGTATAACAGACCATAAAGGGCAGGAGGGACGGATCTGGGGCATTACAATGGAACAGACAAGCCAGGGAGGGAGGGAGTAGGGGTCTGCACATGTAAACAGAGGGCTGGGGGCAAGGGGGCAGGGCAGAAGCAGCAAGATAGCCATGGAGGTCAGGCAGGATGGGCACTAGAACCAAGACACACCATGAAGAGCAACACTGAGACTGTGATGGCATACACACAGACCATGGAGGGAAGGTGGGAGGGGGTCAGGGGCAGCTAACTGACCACACAGGGAAGGTGGGAGGGGCCATGGCAGCACAGAAGACCATGCATGGCAAGTGGGAGGGTTAGTGGCAGCACAATGGCTATGATGGGCAAGAAGGAGGGTGCAGGGGCATGCACAAAGGACGATGGAGGATAGAAGGGAGGGTCAGGACCTGTGCACAGACAAGAAAGTTCAGGGGAAGGGGCCTCACAACAGACCGCACGGGGCAGGCAGGAGGAGCAGTTGCAGCACAACAGACCAGGGAGGGCAGAAGAGTGTGGCAGTACAATGGAGCATGTAGGACAGGAGGAAGAGGATAGGGGCATGGCATGTGGACAGGCAGGGTGGAGGTGGCAGGGACAGGTTACAGTCATCTGACAATGCTAGGCAGGTGGGAGGGGAGTGGCACCTCAACAGAACACTCTAGGGGAGTGGCAAGCCAATGGAACATGATAGGCAAAAAGGATGGAGCAGGGGGAAGGAGAATAGGGGCAGCAAGCTAAGCACAGAGTTTAAGCAGGAGGTCAATGATGGGGCATAGAATTGGGCAATGGAGGGCAGGAGGAGTGGACTGGTACATCATACTAAATTGAGGGCAGTGGCAGCACATCAGACCATGCATGGCAGGAGGGAGGAGGCTAGTCCATGGATTCACACAACAGAGGATAGGGAGGAGGGGGATGGGGCAGCAAGCTAACTGTTCAGAGAAGGCGGGTATTAGGAACTTTTTTGTTTTTAAAACGTGTGTCTGTGCGAACTACTTAAAATATGAACAAGTATGCAGCATAATCTCACTTTTATTCAGGAAGAAGAGGACGTTTGTGACTGTGACTTCGGGCTCACTTGGAAGAAACACCCCCTGAACCTCCACCCCCTATCGCAAAATGTAATGCCCGTGAAAAGGGTAGGTGAACACAGTGTTATATAGAACATAGTAGCACGATTGAAAATGAAAACTAGATGTAGTGTATGGTATAAACTATGCACCATATATAATATATGTGATATAAGATGAACCGGGCGTGAAATATAATATGCAATACATTGTGCGCAATTACAGATTCATTGGAGAGCGCGAGATAGCACAGGCACTAGCGCGTGCTATGCGATATGCGCCTTGGAGTGTAATATGCACAGGGCAGTGTTGTGTAACCTAACTAGTCTCTAAAGTTGTAATATAAAATATGTGCTGGGGAGTGTAACGTTGCATATGCACTGTGACCAAGACATAGATCCCAGATTGTAATATGTATGGCATAGCACTGTGCGTTATAACATAGGCATCGAGGAAGGCAATTTAGAAGGGGCAATATAACCCGTGCGAAGACAAGTGTGGCATGACATATTCACGGGGTGGTGTTACAGTGCACATGGGCTAGAGAGTGTCATAGCATATGTACTAGCTAGTGGAATACAACACAGAGGTGTGTCGCACTCAGCAGGCAATGGTGGGTGTAACACAGCATTAGGCTCTGCCAGGAGCGCGCTGCGACTCTCAAGTAATATTCGTCCCCTTTCCAGAGAGTAAAATAAAAAGTATTACACATCCGGCAGTGGATGTGTGTTTTATTAATCGTGAGGGGGGTTTCTTGCATAGTTTGTCGAATTTTTGTCGAATCCCCTTTGAATGGCTTGGTGTGCATGTGTATTAAATGTGCCCGTCAATAGCTACCCATGTTTGTATAAATAAACGACAAGGGTGTCTACCGGGATTAGGCACGGTAGGGCATCAGACATGTCAGAGCTTCACTAGTGGTGTAAATACATTCCACGTGGATTCATTGTATGCATAGTCGCCTTTTAATGAATATCACGCAAATCGTCATGGTGATAGGTACGTACGGTTTGTCCAGCATGTCCTAGGTGTGTCTATAAATATATATTTTTTTTAAATAATAAAAAACAGTGGCCGGCCCTGGGGATTGGGGTCAAAAAAATATAATTCGGAGACAGGCCCTGGGGGATGGGGTCATCAGGGCCAATAAATTAGAATAAGAAGGGGAACCACACAGCCCCCCTTCTTAAAAAATTAAAATAAATAAAAGACTGGCATCGTGCCGGAGGCCACGCCCCCTCCTTGCAGCACTCTGCAAACGCGCCCCCTGGCGAATTGTAAGTTGGGGAATTAATTCCTCTTCAATACTGAGGGTCCCTGAGGGCCAACTACCCCAACAGGCATCTCCAGTATGCGCCAGGGAGCTGCGCTGCAGACAGGTGTTCTGAGGCCAAGCCCCTTTTTACACCTCTCTGCAACGCAGCTCTGTGGCGCTTACTGGAGGTACCTAAAGGTCTAGTTTGACCCTAGGGACCCTTAGGATTCAAGGGAACTTAATCTCTCAACTTAGAACAGCCACAGGGCGCGTTTACATAGTGGTGAAGGGAGGGGACGGGGCCTGAGGTGACGTGTGCAAACACGCACTATGGCACGTTTTAAATTGGGGATACAATTTCCCTTCAATACTGAGGGCCCCTGGGGGCTAACTAGCCCACCAAGTGCTTCCAGTAAGCGCCACTGAGCTGCATTGCAGAGAGGTGGTCCAGGCCGTGCCACTTTTTACACCTCTCTGCAACGCAGCTCTGTGGCACTTACTGGAGGTACCTAGTGGGCTAGTTGGACCCTAGGGACCCTCAGGATTCAAATGAACTTAATCTCCCAACTAAAAACGGACACAGGGCTTGTTTACACAGTGGTGAAGGGAGGGGACGGGGCCTGAGTTAACGTGTGCAAAAACACCCTGTGGCCTGTTTTAAGAGGTCGTTGTGTGTGTATATATATATATATATTCAATGAAAAAACCAAAGGTTTCACACATGTTATAGTTAGCTGGACATTTCACTCGTAAAAAACCAATGAAATTCCCCCGTTATAGTTAGTTCAGCTAACTATAACTCGCGCGCCCGCAATGCACTGCTGATGACGTCACATATTACATCACTCATAACATGGTCAGTGACATCACTCATGACATCACTGATGACATCTCAAATGACATCACAGATGACATCATCCTTGTGATAGAGTGGCAGACCTCCTCTCACCCCAATATAACCTTTGATACACACATTCAAAAATAGAGACTAACATTTTCAAAACAATGGACATACCAATACCAGTTACAACAACCTCTTCAGTAATTCTAAGATCCACATACACATCCACTCATTCACCAACAGTCCTATACAGTCACTCATACATGTACTCACTCATCATATGTACTCATACACCTATACATCCTGTTACACAATGCCACTAATCCATAGAGTTACTCACACACAGTCACTCATGCTAATAAAGAATCAAACATACATTTACTTGCATATACAGTTATACACACACCACCACACTTACTTCTACGGAAACTTACACATACTTAGTCTTTTAAACAATCACTTATAGAAACACATACTTATTCATACAGGAACTCTTTCAATCTCTCACTCTCACATATACTCACTTATATACACCAATAGTCACATATACTAGTTTAAAACATATGTAGTTACTCATAAAGACACTATTGAGACAGTCATTCACTCACTAACACACCCATACACCTACTCATCCACCCATACAGTCCTGCACACATGCTGTCTTCAACACAAACAAACAGTGAGTCACTCATTCATGCATCTATGCACTACGTAGTACCCCCCACCGAATGATACAGACACTCAGACACTCATACTGATACTCAAAAAAACAACTAATAACCTATATAGAGACTCATGAAGCTACTCACCAACCCATGCAGCCACTTATACACAAAGTGAGAGACTGATACAGATATTTACATATTTAAACATTACTCACTAAGCCATGTATTCACTAAGATACACTTAATCAGTCAGTTACACAATCAATTTTTCAAAAACAAATCATCCATTTAGACACTTATATACCCATTTATTCTTCCATCGACCTTGAGATATACATATATAAAACATATTTAATTTTCAGAAAAACACACATTCACTGGATGATGTCATCAGTGATGTCATCAGTGATGTCATTTGAGATGTCATCAGTGATGTCATCAGTGATGTCATGAGTGATGTCACTGACCATGTCATGAGTGATGTAATATGTGACGTCATCAGCAGTGCATTGCGGGCGCGCGAGTTATAGTTAGCTGAACTAACTATAACAGGGGAATTTCAATGGTTTTGTACAAGTGAAAAGTCCAGCTAACTATAACACCCCTGAAACCTATGGTTTTTACTGTGAATATATATATATACACACATATATAGGCGTAAATACATATATACATACACATATATACACACACATATATATATATATATATATATATATATATTACCTACTGGCGGTTGCCAGTAGGTAGTTATAGTTAGGACCACGTTTCCATAGGAAATCCGCAAGATTCTATTTTGAATAACTTTGGCGCCGGTCGACGAATCCTCGCGAATTTTTCAAAATAGGTGGGGCGCTACGCTCCGCTACTTCCCTGAAAGTCTCGGGGGGATTCGTCAAGCGGGGGCTGAGATAAAAGGGGGGTCCCAAAACGCGTTTTTCCCATGCATTTTTCCATAGGACCTTTAGACAGGGCTACAGCCCGAACGGCTGAACAGAATTACTAGAAATTTGGCAGAGAGGTAGTCCTCAGGTCAAGGAAGTGCCTTTTGTAGGTTTGATGTAAATCTGTTCAGTAGATTCTGAGAAAATAGCCTTTAAATCAATATATATATCTGAGCCAGCTTACGGTGCGCTTACGGTACGCTTACCGTACGCGTACGGTGGCGTGCGCGAGCGCGATTCTGATTGGCTCTTAGATCTTAGTAAACATTCGAATCGGTCGAAACCAGGAAGCGGCGGCCGCCATTTCGTGTGTTTCACTCAGAAAAAAAAGAGTGATAACAAGAAAAGGGGGCAAGGAGGAGAGTTACAGACCCCCTAACATTTGTAAGGGGGTCAAAGAAAGACATTAAAGTACAAAGAAAACATTTATTGATTTTAAAAAAAATCACGGGGTACGCGTACGGTAAAAAAATAAAATAAAAAAAGAAATGAAAATCAGATTTAAGTGTTTAGATATTAGGGGGCTCTAAAAAGAGCCGTTGTGTTTATGAAGTGATTTTTTTGTGGTACCTACAAGTAAGTACCGATGCAGAGTCTAAGGTTCAAGAGGAAGACTCTGTTCCCTTCATCATTGAAGTGTACACGAGCTCCTCTATAAATGTCTTGCATGTCATAACGCAAGTTGTTGTGGTAAATGGAACCCATACCATAGTCACGGAGGAAAGCAGAAACAGATTTGTTGACGTGCTTTCTTGCTTTGTCAATCTGCGGACAGAAATGATTGGACCAGTTCCATTTTTGCCTTTGGCATATGTTAGAAAACACAAAGGCAGTTTTAGGGAAAAGTGAAAACAGTTGTGCAAAGGTCTCCTTCATAAGCATTTCCAGACCTACCCCAGTCAAAGTGCCTAGGTCATTACCACCACAGTGCACTATTATGAGGTCAGGGTGTTGGATGTGCATGAAGGATTTCACCAATGGCATTAATTGGTGCCACTTTAACCCTCTCTGACCAATCCATTTAATGTCTACATTTGGCAAAGCAAGGTCTCTCACCATATCTGTTTTCTCTGCATACTTTTCACTCCAGAAGACATAGCTGTGCCCTACAATCCACACTGTGAACATCTTCAAAGGAGAACTGGATGCACTCAGGAGGTGTCTTTCAGTAGAATGGCAATATGAAAAGAAAGACAGTTTGGAAATGGAGGCATACATATTTTTTTCAAAAAAAAAAAAAGAACTGATTGGCTGTTTCATACCATTCTAGAATAAAAACTAGGCTGTATGTGTAAATTAATAGAAGCATGTTTTGTATTGGTACAGAAAAATGTGTTACCAAAGAACAGTACTATGGATTTGCTGTTAGGTTTGAAAAGTCAAGCACTCTTGCTCTGTGGAATTGAAACATTGTTTGGCGAACTTCTGACCTGACTCCACACAGCAGTGTTCCATAAGCTGTTGCTATGGTAGCAGGCAGAAGTCAAGTTGGGGGAAGGGTACTAGGCAGAAGTCAAGTTGGGGGAAGGGTACTTTTGGAAAAGGGTTGGTTTTCAACCAATAGAAATGTGTGATTACATTTGAAAAAAAGGGGCAAGCACTGAGATTTGAAACTAACATGTATATGTGTGGAAAAAGAGAGGGAAAGTGTGCCATTATCTGGTTCTGCTGAGAGGAGAGAGGTGTAGAGAACAGAGATCCTGGCTCTGATAATCTGCTGTTTGAGTGCCACATTTCTTTCACAACTAACTAATTTTAAAGGTGAGTTTAGAGTCTGAGAGGGGATGTATATGGTAAATTAAGAAATGAATAATAGAAATGCAATTCTTTCTGTTGAAGTTGTGTTTATTATTTTCTGTTTTGGGAGAAATTTAAATGTGAGGAACATGTAAAATAATATGGACTATGTTTTCACAATAAATTAAGGTGTACTGGTATAATAAAAGAATAGTTTAAGGGTTTGAGGTTGGACTCAGTAATGCAAATACATTCAGCATCACTAAGGCTGGTTGCCCTTGCTGGAGTGTAGGCAGACACCCAGGTTACAAATGATGCTGGTCTGAAAAAGCAGTTTGGACATGTGCTTTGTAAAAAATCTGAAAAGTGGATTCATAATGTGTCAGTCTGTAAAAGTGTTTATTACTTGCCAAAAAAAAAAAAGCAGTAAGTGTGCTTTCAAATTGGCAAAGAAATTTCGTTTTGTGACTAATGTGAAAACATGACTCTGTGTGCAAATAGGAATTACAGGCAGAGATTTATTGCGTATTGCTCTGGTGATTTCACAGTTGCATTAGATGGAAAGGGGGAGCCTTTTTTTGGTGCAGAAGCTGACTCTTAGCACACAGGTAGCTGCTTACCATGTGGAATCATGCACAGTATTCACAAGCGAGTGGGGTTTGAAGTTTCAGTCAGTAATGCAAATACATTCAGCATCACTAAGGCTGGTTGCCCTTGCTGGAGTGTAGGCAGACACCCAGGTTACAAATGATGCTGGTCTGAAAAAGCAGTTTGGACATGTGCTTTGTAAAAAATCTGAAAAGTGGATTCATAATGTGTCAGTCTGTAAAAGTGTTTATCACTTGCCAAAAAAAAGAGCAGTAAGTGTGCTTTCAAATTGGCAAAGAAATTTCGTTTTGTGACTAATGTGAAAACATGACTCTCTGTGCAAATAGGAATTACAGGCAGAGATTTATTGCGTATTGCTCTGGTGATTTCACAGTTGCATTAGATGGAAAGGGGAGCCTTTTTTTGGTGCAGAAGCAGACTCTTAGCACACAGGTAGCTGCTTACCATGTGGAATCATGCACAGTATTCACAAGCGAGTGGGGTTTGAGGTTTCAGTCAGTAATGCAAATACATTCAGCATCACTAAGGCTGGTTGGCCTTGCTGGAGTGTAGGCAGACACCCAGGTTACAAATGATGCTGGTCTGAAAAAGCAGTTTGGACATGTGCTTAGTAAAAAATCTGAAAAGTGGATTCATAATGTGTCAGTCTGTAAAAGTGTTTATCACTTGCCAAAAAAAAGAGCAGTAAGTGTGCTTTCAAATTGGCAAAGAAATTTCGTTTTGTGACTAATGTGAAAACAAATGTAGTAATATATTTAAATAAAATAAAGGAATTTTTTTTAGTTTTTTTCAGGTATTGCTGAAGAGCAGTGAACAAAATTTAAGATGCCTACAAAATCCAGAGTAAAAAAAGAGCAGAAAAAAACCTATATTTGAAGACAACTGGAGGACCTAAGTTAGTTGAAGATGCTCATGTTGGGAAGAAGAAAAAATCTTCTGGTAAGCAAACAAAAGATTTTCTAAGGAACATATTCAAAAAAAGGAAAAATGTACAAAATGTCTGTACTGGAAAGAATGATTTAAATCGAAAAGGACAGGAAAAAATTGAGAATTTAGTTAATGCAAATATACCTTCTGCAACTCAAAAGATAAACTTAAACAGAAAAACAGCGTTTAAAGAGATACGTAGAAAAATGTTTCAGAGGAGAGTTATGTCCAATTTGATAAAGGATGTGAAGAAATATAAGCAAAAGGCAAAGTTTTATAAGAGAAAAAAAGAAATTGAAGCCATTGCAGCAAAGGCATTAGAATTAAAAAGGAAACTATTCATTTTAATTTTGAATAGGATGCATACATTAGACAAAATGGTTAATGTACTGAAATCACATAGCAAAAGGAAAAGAGTAGTGAACAGAACAAACTTTTGTAAAGTGTTTTTAGGAAAATGGATGCATAGTTCAAGTAGTGAACCTTTTTTTAATGAAGAGAGCTATTTTCAAAGTAATAGTTTGCTGCATGCAGTTGACACCAGAGGTCGTGCTTATGAAGTGAAAAATGGTTGCATAATGGAGAAGGAGATAATGGTTCCAAGAGATGAGGTACAAGTGATGGCGGATGAGGCTATGGGGAGACGTCCTAAAGCCCCAGTGTACACTTGGAATTGTAGTAGTATTTGCACTGTGCGTCAGGAATCTATTGATAAATTTCGTGAGTTTCTAAGAGAATATAGCAAAAAAAGTGTGAAACAGAAGATTAAGGTGCTTCAAAGTCTAGATCCATGCACAGTGAGAGAGAATACTGGTTTGCAGGGTCATTCTCTGGCTTGTCTATCTAGAAAAGTGTGTAATAGTGTTTTCCATCATTTTAGGATGCTGGCTGTTCATCATACTGAAATGAGAAAGTTTGTGAGACGGTTGTATTTTGCTAAAAGTCCAGCAATAAAGTTAGATGAATTGAATAGGGCTCTGTTCCGTGGAACGGTATCAGATGTAGAGAAGGTTGTTGATGAAATTCAGTTTTGTTACTTTGGTCCTGAACAAAACAGTGCAGAGAAGGACACAGTAAATGAGGAAGAAGTGGAAGAAAATGTAGAACCCTCTGTAAGTAAGACATTTAATGATCACATAACAAAATTTGCAATAATCTCTAATGAAAGACAAAATATTACTTGTATTTGTTGCCGCAGAACTCATTATAGAAAACAAACCAGGTATGTTGATCTCTACAGAAATAGTGAAAATGAAGATAATTATAAGTGGAAGGATTTTGCCACCTATATATTTCTTAAAAATTGTTTTGAATTGGGTGAAGTTCAGCGTATTTGTAAATACTGTTACAACAAGTTAGAGGAAAATAGAATGCCGACCAGAGCTGTACATAATAATTTAGAATTGGATGCTATTCCTGCTGAACTTTCTGAATTAAATACATATGAGTCTATACTCATTCAATGTGTTCATCCGTTCCAGACCATAGTACGTATGGAGCCCAAAACTGGTAAATTACCTCCTTCAGATTTACTGAGAGGTTTAAAAGGTAGAGTGGTGTATTTGCCCTTGGATTTGAAAAAAAATATGGAAACTATTGATGCGGATACTTTGGAAACTGAACCATTAATTATTCTGGTTAATGGTGTACCTACAAAGAATAAGATTTGGCAGGAGCTGGTAGATGTACGGAAAGTACAAAGAGCAAATTTGTATTTGAAAAGGAATAACAAATGGTATGAATCAATTTATATAGAAGAAGAAGAAGAAGAAGAAGATTTACAAGAAGACACAGAAACACCAACTGGACAAATTGAAAAAGTGGACAAGTCAAAGGAAGAAGAAATTTATGAACATTTTAGCATACATCCTCTTCATTCAAAAGAAGTTATGGGAGACAATATTGATCTATTTCAGATGAAGAAAGCAAAAGGAACTCCCGTGATTGTATGGGAGGAGAGCTTGGAAGCTCGATGTTTTCCCCAGCTGTTTCCTAAAGGAAAAGGAGGACGATACGATGAACGTCCGGAACAGATTCCAGCTTCTGAGTATCGGACTACAAGACTATATGCTGAAGATCCCAGATTTCGACAAAGTATTCCTTATTTGTTCCATCTTTTATTTGAAAGCGACTTGTCTGCACTGTCTTATGCAGTAAATCACATTTTAAAAAGTGGAGTACATTTACAAAATGTGTCTGCTAAGGATTTTATGGAGAAAGTGCGGCACCGAGATGATCATTTGGAAACACAACTGATCAATCTGATGGCTTGTCAGCGTGGGACAAATGAATATTGGTACCGACGCCATGGTGAATTAAAATGCATGTTACGGAATTTAGGAACTCCAACATGGTTCCTTACCCTAAGCTGTGCCGAGTACGCTTGGGATGATTTACTGGATTTTCTACGAGAGGCAAATTCAAACATTAAAAACATTGAATACAAGACAGCAGGAGAACTGTGCTCATTGGATCCGGTTAATGTTTGCAGATATTTCAATCATAGATTTGAGGCTATGATGTCCTTCATCTGCAATAAAAAAAATCCACCTCTAGGAGAAGTAGTGGATTTCTTTTGGAGAAAAGAGTACCAGGCAAGAGGTGCTCCTCATATTCATATGCTGTTGTGGATCAAGGATGCCCCAAAGTTTGGAACAGATACTGATGAAGCAGTGTTATCTTACATTGAAGAATATGCAACATGTGCTATACCAAAAAGCACAGAAGAGAAAAAGTTAAAGGAGCAAGTTTTACGTTTCCAAAGTCATCGGTGTGGAAAATACTGTCGACGGAAATACAAGAGCAAAGATAAATACTACACTAAATGTCGATTTGGATTTCCTAGACCTGTTCTTTCAAATGGAAGAGTTAACAGTTTTATGTCATCTGTGAGACATACTATCACAAGAAAATCACCTAAGAATACCTACAACATTAAAAGAAAAGAAGAATCAAAAAATATAAATGACTACAACCCAGTGATTTTATCCATGTGGAACGCTAACATGGATATACAGTATGTAGCTGACAATTCCATTGCTGTTGCTCGATATGTAACGTCTTACATTACGAAATCAGAAAAAACAGAATTGAAGGAAATGTGGGAAGAGATTTCTCACGAGAAAACTGTCAGTAAGAAGCTGTACAGTTTCAGTTTGAAGATGTTATCGCATCGAGAAATTGGATCCTACGAATGTTCAGATAGGTTATCTTCTGCAAGTCTCTACTCGAAATCAAGAAGAATAATTTGGGCAAGTTTAGGCCTTGCAGCAATGAGAAATCGGGTACTGAAATCTGTTGGAGAAATTGAATATTTGGCCGAGAATGACCCAGAAAGTACAGATATTTTGAAATCAAACATGTTGGACACATATTACCCAAAGAGAAGTCATCATCTGGAGAACATGTGTCTCTATGAAGTGCTGCAGAACTACATTTATTCACGGAAAGCCGCAGAAGACATCAACAATGGAAAATATAAAGTCATTGGTGAGGAAGGATGTTTGGTGAAGCAAACAAAAGGAAGTTTGATAAATCACCGGAAGCTGAGTTGCGACACTACTGACAAAAAGGAATTTTACTACTTGGCTTTTACAGCTGTTTAAACCATGGCGTACAGAGGATGAACTACTGGGAGAATTTCAAAGCTATGAAGATTCTTTTAATGCTTGCAAAGACAGCATACAATGCAATACATTCACAACTTATCTGCAAATGTTAAATGAAGAAATTGAAACAGGAAACTACAATTGCAGCAGAAATAGCTAGAGACAGTTCTCAGGACAGCCAAAGTTCAGGAACACTCAGTCAAGATCCCCTAGGACAACCAATCGTTGAAAATGAAGCATCAATAGCCATGAATGAAGTTGAAACGGCTATGAATCAAGCTCAAGGAGAATTTGTAGACTTACAAAATTTGGAAAGACAACTGAATCAAGAGCAGCAACAAATTTATGAAGAGATCAGAAACAAAATTGATCACGGATTTCTACATGAAAAAAAAGAGTGCTCATGCACATCATTTCATCCAATCAGGATGTATGTAAGCGGACAAGCTGGAACTGGAAAAGGTTTCCTAATAAAAGTCATCAGAAGCTACCTACAGCAAAAAACGGATTCTACTTTGTCTTGTGTGGTTACTGCTCCAACTGGGTTAGCAGCATATAACATAAAAGGAATCACTTTACATCGTTTGCTAATGTTACCAGTGGAGCATGAGAACAAAATACAATACAACAAGCTAACTGGAGAAGCATGCTTGGAAGTTTCAAGAGTATTGAAGAAGATGCAAGTTCTCATTATTGATGAGGTGAGCATGGTATCAAACTTAATGCTTGCCTTTGTGCATTTAAGAATGCAGCAAATTCTGAAGTCAGACTATGACGTGTTATTTGGAGGAAAACACGTCATAGTTTTTGGAGATCTTTTGCAACTTACTCCAGTTAAAGGACAACCAGTGTTTAATACTGTGACACATGAAGACACGAAGAAGTCATTGGGAAGCATCGGTAATACAAATATTTGGTCCTTCTTTGAGTACAAGGAACTTACAACTAATATGAGGCAAGCAAACGATGAAGAATATGGAAGTATTCTGAAAGATATCAGGATTGGACTACTCACAGAAGCTGGCAAAAAAGCATTACAGACTCGGCTGCTACATAATTTATTTCCAAAGGAAGAAATAGTTGCAGAGAAGATATACAAGAACATTGCAGAAAACAAAAGTGTCATCTGCTTAATGCCAACTCTACGTGAATGCTCAATATTCAATGAGGAGCTTTTGAAATTGGAAAAGGAAGATATCAGGAAATTGGAAGCAGTGGACAAAATTGAGGATGGAAGAATTACTGTCACATTAACAGGCACACTGAAAAATAAATTGGATTCACTAGAGAAGAAGATTTCCAAAACAGCTGGATTAGAAAAAAATATATATGTTTGCATGAACTGTAGAGTATTTTTAAGGAGAAATTTGGATGTTGAAAAAGGTTTAGTTAATGGAGCTATGGGAAGAGTTGTGGGTTTTATTAATTATCAGAAAAAAGATGGAATTGAATGTTTAAAAATAAAATTTGATCAGATAGAAAAAGTTAAAGATATTTGTCGTTGTACAGTTCGTTTCATGCTTGTGAAAGACTTATATGTACGTAGGAAGCAGTTTCCGTTTTCTCTAGCATATGCTGTAACTATTCACAAGTCTCAAGGATTGACTGTAGATTGTGCATTTGTGAACATTGGTTCAACTGTGTTCAAAGAAGGTATGGCATATGTTGCTTTGTCACGAGTGAAAACATTATCAGGTTTATTCATGATAGACTTTGATGATTCAAAAGTTAGTGCTGATACAAACTGTGTAAAGGAGTATAATAGATTAAGAAGAAGCTATGCTCCTCATTTAGGTCAGTATCCTGTGTTGGAGAAACGTGTAGTTTCTCGTAAAAGGAGAAATGAGAATATCTGTAATGAAGATGTAGAGAGGAGGAAAAAAAAGAGGAGTGATGTAATTGCAAGCAAAAAGAATAAGGAAAATGAAGAACAGGTTGTAGGATGTTATTTTGAAAACAGCTCTGGTGTCAACTGCTACGCTAATGTAGTGCTGAATGTTGCATTTTATCTGGAAAGTTTGCAAGAGCAGATAATAGTAAATCAGGGAAAAAGATTCTGTACTGTGCTGAGTCCTTTTTGAAAAGCTGAGTAATGATAAAACTCAAATAGAAAGTGCTACTGAAATTAGAAAAGTTTTAGATGTATGTTCAGGACGAACACAGTTTTCTCAAAATGTACAGCAAGACGCACAGGAATTCTTGATTTATTTTCTTCAGGTACTGGAAGAAGAAGGGGTTAACATTGAAAATTTATTTGGTCTCTCTTATAAATGGGAACATAGTTGTGAAAACTGTTATAATATATGTGGCTCTAATGTTGATTCTGAAAGGTTTATTTATTTAACATTGCCAGAGAGTAAAACAGTCACTTTTGTTAAATTAGTTAAAGATGCTAATCATAGCATGCAATGCAGTGAGTGTAAATCTGACATGTTTTCAACATTAATTTTAAAGGAATACAGACAGTATGTAATTTTAATGATGCAACGATGTAGAGCTGATGGTTCAAAATTGGATACTTTAATAAAGAAGTTTACAGGACAGCAATTATCAATTTCAGGAAAAACTTTTGTAACAGTTGCAATAATTTTCCATGATGGACCTACTGTAACTTCTGGTCATTACACAGTTTATCTTAAATGTGAAAAAGGCTGGACACTGTGTAATGATTCCCAATTGATTTTTAAGCAACGTTTGCCTTTTGATTTAGCAAATTCCTATCTAATCTTCCTGAAACCTAAATTTTAGAGAGATTTGACAACATCTGGAGAAAACAATTTTACCATTTTATTGGATTACCATTTGGAATTTACAAATAAAAAGATTTAACAAATTATCATTTGGCCTAATGGAAAGGTAACCAATTGTAATGTGGAATTTTTCCATTTTTTAAGGAAACTTTGGAAAACCAAAAATTTAGAAAAAATCGGTAACATCTGCACAATTTAAATTTTGGAATGTTATTGGATTGCCATTGGAAATTTTTTCAAAAAGATTTTTAAAATTACTATTTGGCCATGCGGAAAAGTAAACAATTCTATTGTGGACTTATTTAATTATTAATTAATCTTTCGGAAACCAAAATGTTACAGAGAAACGGTGACATCTGTACAATTTAAACTTTTGTTTTTTATTGGATTACCATTGGAAATTAAACAAAAAAAGAATTTTAAAATTACTATTTGGCCTAAAGGAAATGGAACCAGATGTATTGTGGAGTTATTTGACATATATTATTGTGATTATACTTCTGAAACAAAAATATCAGACGGTATTTTAAAGAAATAAGTATAGATATTGGATGATATTTTTTTAGAAAATTATGCATTTCTTTAAAGTTATGTTTATGAAAAAAGAGATTCTGGGCTTTTTTAAAAACAATCTTTGAGATTGTTAATTTTTTTTTGCCTGCTGTTAAATGATGAATGCAATTGCTTTCACAATTTATAGTGAAATGCAATATTTTCTGAAAACAGCAAAAAAAAGGCAAAAATATTTTTTGAAAAATATGTAAATATGTGTACTGTATTATTAAATGTTTTATTAAATATTAATACTTTTTTCTTTTTTTTCAGATTGAGATAGAAAATTTTCGAAAACTATAACCATTTTAAAAGCAATTAAAAATAAATTAAATGAATAAATCTTTTTTTGAGTGGGTATGGTAAGTCAATAATGTCATGGTCCCTTTTTTCCACTTCTCTACAATCACATTTGCAGTTTTTAATTGTAGTCTCTCAAGGACCTTGTAATGTGATAATTGATTTTTAGTGTTTTTAAAAAAAAAAAAAAAAAAAAAAATTACGCGTACCGTACGCTAAAAAAAAAAATACAAAAAAGTTTTTAAAAAAATATATAAAAAATAGATGAAAGGTAAGGTTGGCTCTTAAAAGAGCCGTTGTGTTCATGCAGGGACAGAGGAAAGAAAGATTGGGAATATTAGACGGTACGACAAGTGTGCTGATCTATTTTACTGTTCACTAGGGAAACACTGGTCTCCCTATAAGTAATTAGATCGTGACAATGGGCGCACCGTACTTCAACCCTCGCAAACTGAGGGTTAATTTCCAGAGGACCAGAAAAAGGAGATGCTCCCCCCACAGATGAAGGGCTCACCTGACCTGCAGAAGAAGGACTCGGCTCTGCAGATGATGGTTCAGGCTGAGCTGCTGTGGATGTGCTTGGTTGATTTACTGAAGGGTTACCTTCAGTAAGTCGAGCATGTGTCCTTCTGTGTACATCTTTAAGGTGTCTCATCATGGTGTGATTCCCAAAGGAATACTTCCTGTCAGGATTACCTCTTGAAAGTACACGCTTACACAGCTTGCAAGTCACTAAGGGTGCATTTACCTTTTGCTGGCCTTCTGGAAAGGTAAAATAGTCCCATACGTAAGAGGTCTTTTGTTTCCTCGCTCTCTGCCTCAAGGTAGTGCTGCTAGCCTCACTCTCAGAAGAGCTCTGCTGTTCTGCCATCATATCACAAAGACAACCCAGCTCCTTCTCCTAAGGGATCACAAGCAGAAATGAGGGGAATGGGTGTGGTGTAGGAGAGTTCTAGAACTGAAAGTAGTTTCAACCAATCAAAAGTTGTGTTTCATGATCACATGACCTACCGTACGCTTACGGTACGCTTACGGCAAAAGTACGCATGCGCGTAAAAAAGACACGCGCTTGCGCGCATGCGCATAACAGTCACTCCCCGACACTTCCGCGTAACGTGCGCGTGTAGCGTACACGCGTACGCGTCCCACGCGGAGTACGCGCGGCTACGCAAATTGCGTAACTATACGCAAACAGCGTAGATAAATTACGGACATTGCGTAAACCGTACGCTTACCGTAAGCTTACGGTACGCGTACTAAAAAAAAAATAAAAAAAAAAGGAAAAAATGTATTGCTAATAAATTTTACCTGTTTATTTTATAAAATATATTAAAAAAAACATAATATAGAATTTTAAAAATTTAACCATAGTCTTTAAAAAAGGATAGAAAATTAAAATAAAAATATGTAAAAAAAAAATAGAAGAAAAAAAAAAAACTTAGCATTTAAAAAACCTTGCAAATTCACTGAAAAAACCATGGGTTTCACACACGTTATAGTTAGGAATTAGCATTTAAAAAACCTTAGAAATTCAATGAAAAAACCAAAGGTTTCACACATGTTATAGTTAGCTGGACATTTCACTCGTAAAAAACCAATGAAATTCCCCCGTTATAGTTAGTTCAGCTAACTATAACTCGCGCGCCCGCAATGCACTACTGATGACGTCACATATTACATCACTCATGACATGGTCAGTGACATCACTCATGAGATCACTGATGACATCTCAAATGACATCACTGATGACATTATCCTTGTGACAGAGTGGTAGACCTCCTCTCACCCCAATATAACCTTTGATACAAACATTCAAAAATAGACACTAAAATTTTCAAAACAATGGACATACCAATAACAGTTACAACAACCTATTCAGTAATTCTAAGATCCACATACACATCCACTCATCCACCAACAATCCTATACAGTCACTCATACATGTACTCACACATCATATGTACTCATACACCTAAACATCCTGTAACACAATCCCACTCATCCATAGAGTTACTCACACACATAGTCACTCATGCTAATAAAGAATCAAACATCCATTTACTTGCATATACAGTTATACACACACCAGCACACTTACTTTTACAGAAACGTACACATACTTAGTCTTTTTAACAATCACTTATAGAAACACATACTTCTTCATACAGGAACTCTTCCAATCTCTCACTCTCACATATACTCACTTATAAACAACAATAGTCACATATACTAGTTTAAAACATATGTAGTTGCTTATGAAGACACTATTGAGACAGTCATTCACTCACTAACACACCCATGCACACACTCATCCACCCATACAGTCCTGCACACATGCTGTCTTCAACACATACAAACAGTGAGTCACTCATTCATGCATCTATGCACTACGTAATACCCCCCACCGCACCATGAAGACACTCAGACACTCATACTGATACTCAAAAAACCAACTATTAACCTATATAGACACTCATGTAGCTACTCACCAACCCATGCAGCCACTTATATACAAAGTGAGAGACTGATACAGGTATTTACACATTTAAACATTACTCACTAAGCCATGTATTCAAAAAGATACACTTAATCAGTCAGTTATACAATCAATTTTTCAGAAACAAATCAATTTAGACACTTATATACTCATTTATTCTTCCATCGACCTTGAGATATACATATATAAAACATATTTAATTTTCAGAAAAACACACATTCACTGGATGATGTCATCAGTGATGTCATTTGAGATGTCATTTGAGATGTCATCAGTGATGTCATGAGTGATGTCACTGACCATGTCATGAGTGATGTAAAATGTGACGTCATCAGTAGTGCATTGCGGGCGCGCGAGTTATAGTTAGCTGAACTAACTATAACGGGGGAATTTCATTGGTTTTTTACGAGTGAAATGTCCAGCTAACTATAACATGTGTGAAACCTTTGGTTTTTTCATTGAATATATATATATATATACACACACACACATACATACACATGTAAACTACTGGTGGTTGCCAGTAGGTAGTTATAGTTAGAACCATGTTTCCACAGAAAAAGTGTTTTTGACTTGCCTATATCTTGGGCGCCAATTGATGAATCTTCACAAAATGTTCCAAAAGAAGTGTAATAGTGAGTCTTGTTGTGCATGGAAAGTTTCGGGGTGATCCTTGAAGCGGAGCCCAAGAAAAAGAGAGGGGGGCTCATAATAATTGCGTTTTCCCATGCTCATTCCCATAGGCGCTTTGAACACAACTACAACCTGAACCCCTAGACGGAATTACACCAAATTTTGCAGGGAGGTAGATTTTGGTTCACAGATCATGCTTCAGTTATCTGGTGTAAACCCATTCAGTAATTGTTGAGAAATTAAAGAAAATCTAAATTTGTTTATCCGTGCTTGCAGCTAATTCACAAATAATAACGAACTGTGCAGTGATCTGAAGAGCTCTGATTGGCTGCCAACATTTTAACAAGGAAGTGTTGGCTGAAGCAGTCCCAAGATGGCTGACAAGTCCCCCCCCAACTGTTTTTCAAAAGCCCCCCCCCCCCGAATGGGCTAAGTCCCGGGAGCAATAAAATAAATCAACAACAAAAAAAAAATCGAGGCAGATGCACAGACTCCGAGTCCCAGAGTCCACCACCTACATAGGGCTTTTTAGAATAAACAAATAAATAAATGAATAATGGAGGGTGTCCGTGCAGAGCCCAACCCCCCCCCCCCCCCCTTCCTGTACTACTTAAAAGCCCTGGGGCCCACCGCATTCCTGGGGCTATAAAAAAAAATTGGCAGAGAAGCCATGTCGACCCACCCACACCCTGGGGATCACCACTTCCCCAGGGCTGCCCATACAAACAGAAGAAGGGTGGCCGCATGGTCCCTTTTTTGGAACCTTATATGGCCTAGGGGACTGCCACTACCCAGGGCCAGCTCTTGCTATATCCTGGGGTGCCCACCCCAGAACATAGCTGTTTGATTTCCTTTGGCGGGACAAGAGCAAACACTCCAGTTCCAGCAGGCGGGAGCTGTCAAAATGCTCCCGCCCACTGGAAGTTGAGGTTTCATTTCTTTGCCAACCCGCAGGCATGAAGACAGGAAAAGAGATGAATGCTTGCTCTCACACGCAGGGAGCTCCATTTCCCACAGCTCCATTCTTGTGAGAGCAATGCCAGCTCCCAAAGTCTGATTTGGCATTCTTCCTAACACAGACAGGGCACTAAAATAGAGAAGCCATAATTCTGAAGAAAATACCTCAAAATTCTGTCAGAAAAAGCTTAAAAATTGTGAAGATGATAAAAGATGTCGAGTGAATCAAAGAATACAAATTTCACTAGTGAATTTGGAAGGAAAAAAACGAAAATGGCCTAGCTCAATGCTCCAGGATACTGTCACAGGAGCCGGAAAAAAGAACTGAGTCAACTGCCACCAGCTAGGCATGATGGGATACTGGTGGTCTCAGAGTCCTTAAAGGAGCAGACACAGTTTTAAAACTCACATAATGGCAGCCTATGGTGCTACACTGTCCTTCATCTTTTATATTCTACCGTAACAAAAGAAAGATTTAAGCGGTTTATAAAATGTTCACTTCAAAATTCTTCATACTCTGGTATTTTCACCCTTTGTAAATCCAATCTGAAGTATTTCTCCAATGTAGTCTGTTTTCTAGGCTGCACATTCTCTTCTTTCATAAGTGTTTCTGCAGTCCTTCCTGAAGAAAGACAAATGTCTACACTTAGGAACATTTTCTGTGAAAAAGTGCTCCGGGATCCCTGCACATGGGTGGAACAATTCAAACGCTTATGACTATCAATGAAGATCCCCTACAAGAGAAATGTTGTTACCCAGCACTTCAATAATAGATCAGAGGCAAACAATGTAAAAAGCACAGCTCTTACACAGAACCGTTTCCTCTGAAATTGTGACAGACCTTACAACTACCCCAAATGCAAAATGGGGAATCGGTGCTTACTAATTAACCCTGAACAGACAAGCAAAAGTAAACAAGCTAATGGCGTTGGAAAGGACAATTTCTTTTACCAATGTATTTTGGTTTGGAGTGAAGTGGATGTATGTGGTGAGGAATTATGTGGGTTGGACTAGAATTGTGGAATTGTGTGGTGTGGAGTGGGTTTGTGTAGTGTTGTTATGTGGCATGGTAGATACATAGGGGTGAGACATGCACAGAATAAAGAGACAGGAAGACAGAGAGGGATAGGCAGTTTGTGCACGAAGTGATGAATGAACTGCAGACAGAGGAGCAGAAAGTGTGTGAGGAAGAAGGGGAGAGCAGGTGACAGACACATAAAGAGGGAGCACCAGTGTACGCAGAGGGCGCCCCAAGAAGAGGAGGAGAGAATGAGGGACAGAAACCATGAAAAGGCAAGGAAAAGTAACTGTGCTTGAAGACCTGAAGTCAACCACATGACAGAACAGAGAATGCAATATTGAAAACAAGCAGGATATTTGCTGATGCGTTTTTGGAACTATACACAAGAGATATTAAAAAGGTTAGCAAAATGAGCCAAGTTCTCTGAAAGTTAACAACTAGCGGTCATATGTGCAATAGCACAGGTTACCTAACACAAGTATAATAAAGGAATGCTAAGCTCCACCTTTCAACATTAATACACTCAGAGCTCCATTAAGAGCAAGGCTCACCATTTAATGCCCAGAGAAATCCAGATATTTTAGAACATCAGCAAGCGAGAGGGTGTGTGCTTTCTAATCATCCACTATTGACAGAGGAGGAAAGCTTTGACTTTCAACATGCATGAAAGCCAAACGGACTGGAGGAAGGAGCACTGTTTGACGCTGAGAGAAGTCTATCTCTGTAAATAAAGCCACAGTGAAATGTGCTTTCCCCATTGACATTGTTAAACGGTAAAAAATGTTTTTTTGTTTTTTTTTTTAAATCCTCCCGGTAGACAACAGCCCTAAAAAAGTCACTGGCCCCATGTTGGGAAGTGGTGGTCGCACTCTCCTGCGGTGGAGTATAACCGATGTCTGTTAATGTTGGCCTACAGGAAAATGGAACTGGGGGGGGGGGGGCAACACAGTCAGTTTCAGAGAGGCCTAATCATAGGATCCATATTTTAAGGGTGCAAACTTAAACCCCTTCATTATAATCCCCAAAAACTAACGCTTAGACCAACTTAATAAACAATCCCATAGAGCTTTCTTCTTGCTATCCTGCAGTCTATCCAGATCTATCCTGGATTTTTTGAATAAAGAGGACAGCCACTCCGAGTGTGTAGGGGGTGCAACGTCAACCCATCTCTTACAAATTTCTCTCCTAGCCAGCAGGATTGCATAGGAAAGGAACCCCCTAGCAGGGCCCGTTATCTCACTAGATATGCCAAGAATTATTAAAGCTGGAGTAATTTGGACTGGAAATCCCAAAATGTCAGCAATGGTTGTCCCTACTTTTTCCCAATATTCTATTATCGCTGGGTAATCTTTAAACATATGGATGTCGGAAGCACTTTGACGATCACATTTCTTACAGATGACCGGAGGTCTCTTCGATATTTTAGACAATCTTGATGGAGATAGGTAGGCCCTGTGGGTGGTAAACAGGTGGTTTCTCCTAAGCCAAGCTGGTTTTACAGCAGCAAACAGAATGTTAAAGGAGGTTTGCCACAGGTCTTCCCACTGTTCATCTGGCATGGAGGCCCCCCACAATTCTTCAGATAATTTGAAGTCTCCATCAATAGCTTCCTCTATAGACCAATAGAGGGAAGAAACCTCTCTTTTCCCCACCGGACTTGTCACTAACTGCTCCTCAAGAGTGTTTCCTATACCTATGGGTTTTTTCAAGTTCTGGGCCCAACTCTGCAGCTGTAAATATTTGAACCTCGACAGGCCCTCTCCCAACCTATTATGTAATGACCACCATGATGTGAGTGAGCCATCGGACGCCAAGTCCCCCCACACCTTTAATCCCGCTGTTCTAGGTGGTGTAGCTAGTTTGTCTTTCAGACAATCTGGCATCCCTGGGGAGTCCCACTGGGGGGCCTGACTAGAAAAATAGTTGAGACCGGTACGCTGTTTGATTCTAGCCCAAACTCGAGCCATCCCCAGCAGGACTTTCAGCCTGACCTTTTTAAAAAAAACTTCTGTTCTCCATATTTGAAAAGAAAGCCCTCTTGTGACAAACCCACACCCTTCAGCATAGCGAGAACATAGCCCCCAACCCCTGTGTGGTCTGGAGTTATTTGCAGCATTCTTGAGTGGGACAACTGAAACGCCCATGCGTAATACTGCAGGTCAGGAAGAGCAAGACCCCCCTTCTCCCTCCTACACCTCAGCTTCTTCCAGGCGATCCTCGTGTCTCTATAGGCCCAAGCAAATGAATTAATCATTTGCTGAAGCTTATCTATCGCGGATTGTTCGAAATGGAAAGGGATAGTGTTGAAAAAGAAAGTGATTTTTGGTAATACTACCATCTTAATCAAATTGGTCCTCCCCAGAATGGTCAATGGGAGATGGGCCCATGATTTCATTAATTTCTGACATTCCCTAGAGACTTTGCCAAGTTGGTCCCCGAGATCTTATCTATGTCCTGGACAATCCTGATCCCCAAGTACCTCATGTCACGCCTGGTCTGGTGTCGGCACTCCGGTAGGTTCCAAGACCTGACCTCTGTCTTTACTGCATTGACCTCATAACCGGAAATCTGCCCAAAGTCCTGTGTCAACCTGATGACCTGAGGAAGAGACCTCTCTAAATCAGAAGAAAGAATCAAGATGTCATCGTCATACAGAGCTACCTTCCTCTCCCAAGCCCCAAACTTAAATGGTAGAATACCAGGCTCCTCTCTAAGACGCTGAGCAAAGGTCTCAATACATAGATCGAAAAGGAGCGGGGAGAGGGGGCAGCCTGGTCTTGTGCCTCTGGTGATCCTAAAGGGGTTGGTCAATCTACCATTTACCAGGAGGCTCGCCGAAGGATCCCAATATATAAGCTGAATAACTCAGCAGACTTTTTCGCCAAAGTTGAATTTTTCCATAACAGCTGAGAGAAATGCCCAACTGACCCTGTTGAAGGCCTTGGTAGCATCTAATGTCATTGCTGCGAGGGGAAGCGAGAAAGTGGTGGTCAAATCTATTGCGCCGACAAAATCATAAGTGAGGTCAGCTAGATTCCTGCCTCTAACAAAGCCCTTTTGATCAGGATGGAGCAGATCTCCCGCCACTGCTCCCAGCCTGTCGGCCATGATCCTTGCAAAAATGTTGTAATCTGTGTTCAGCAGCGAAATGGCTCTATAAGACCCACAATTTGCCTGATTTTTCCCTGCTTTCAGGATCAATGAGATAGTGGCTTCTCCCCATTAATCCGGTAGCCTAGCACCCTTAGATAAGATCTCATTGAAGAGTGCTGTCAAGGTCGGAATTATTGCTTCCCTCAAAGATCTATAGAGTTCGGCTGGGAGCCCATCAGGCCCTGTAGCCTTCCCTCTCTTACAAGCACATATAGCCTTCCTGACCTCTTGCTGAGATATGTCAAGCTCCAAAACTTCTCGGTGAGAGGAACTTAGGAGTAAGCTCTCCTCCCTAAGTAGCCACTCCATGGCAGTGGTTTTATCCACTGCACTGTCCTCTTTATAGAACTCCTGAAAGAAAGCAAAAAAAAACATCCCGATTTCTTTATCTGTGGATAGCACAATAGTCCTATCCTCACTGCTAATTCGTTTTATAATATTTCGCATCCTGTCAGACTTGACTTTTCACGCCAATAGCTTGCCGGCCCCTCTCCATACTCAAAATGGGCAAGCTTACTGGCCTCCCGCCTTCTTGTTATCCTCGCCTGGATGATAGCATTCAACTGATCCTTTAGATTGCCAAGTTTGGCAATATATTCTTGACACTTCTCAGGGACAATCTCTGTATTCAAGTGCTTGAAGACCTGAAGTCAACCACAAGAGAGAACTGCAGAACAGAGAATGCAATATTGGAAACAAGCAGGCTATTTGCTGATGAGTTTTTGGAACTATACACAAGAGATATTAAAAAGGTTAGCAAAATGAGCCAAGTTCTCTGAAAGTTAACAACTAGAGGTCATAAGTGCAAAAAGACCTTGCACAGGTTAACTAACACAAGTATAATAAAGGAATAGTAAGCCCCACCTTTCAACATTAATGCACTCAGAGCTCCATTAAGAGCAAGGGTCACCATTTAATGCCCAGAGAAATACAGATATTTTAGATCAGCAAGCTAGAGGGTGTGTGCTTTCTAATCATCCACTATTGACAGAGGAGGAAAGCTTTGACTTTCAACATGCATGAAAGCCAAACGGACTGGAGGAAGGAGCACTGTTTTATGCTGAGAGATGTCTATCTCTGTAAATAAAGCCACAGTGAAATGTGCTTTCCCCATTGACATTGTTAAACGGTAAAAAACTTATTTTGTTAAGTTAGCCTCTACTTCTCTTCCATTTTGTCTACCAGCCCCATTTTGTGTTTCTGTGAGGACTTTTGCAAAGTCAAAAGTTGCGTGTTCACTGAAAGCTGGTTGTGCTGATAATGCTCGCGTGACACAGTAAGAGGCCCTGCCCTGCCGATAGGCCTGAGCACGCAGATGTCTAATCTGTAAGCTCACCAACGCCTGTAACCTCCCTTGCCTATCTACAAAGATGATGTGCGTAGGGGTTTATCAAGAGTTAGCAGTTTGCCTTTCATCATGACGAAGCGGTTTCAATGTGGTTCACAATGCACCAAAAAGTATAAATGCCAGGTTTGAACTTAAGCTGGTTAGCCCCCACCCTCAGGCGCTTGCAGTATCTGAATGACGGGACTCCTCTCATGAATGAAATAAACTTGTATTTTGTTTCCATTCCAGTGTTGATCCTCATTTTGAGAACCAGTAGACAAAGGGTGTCCCTGCACCAGTGAGACAGATACAAAATCTCACTTCTACAACATCAGCGGTCCCGACCCCAACCCAGAGTTAGCGAGGCTGCCCAAAACCTAAAATAGACAAAACATAAGGGCTACTCTCCATATGGTGGTCTGTAATGTCATTAAGGGTCCTACTACATTATAGACAGATTTGAGTCTGTTCTGGGCTGTGGTTTGCGCTTACTTCCACATGCAGTTGCACAATTTAGTTCTGCGATACATGTGAACAATAGCAAGCACATATATATATTTTTAAAATAAAACAAACTGCAAACACATTATACCAAAACAATAATGAAAAACAAACAAACACAGAAATACCAATGGCAGCATCGCACATGTTCTGTATGCTGGAGAGACCGCTCCAAGCTTGCACAAGTGCGGACTCTTACAGCTCTGTGGGCAGGGCTACCTAGTTTCAACAAGTCTGGGTCATGTAGTGTTGCAAAAGGCAGGTTGTATTTTTGTAAAGGGGAGCGTTTTGTGGGGGCAAAAGTACTGCCAACATCTCAGGGAAACAGAACAGGATAAAACCTAAAGGCAGAACTTGGAGATTGTGATCATAGGGAAACCATTAAGTTTAATCCTGGCGACACAAGATGGCGACATGTGAGCAGCATCATATTACAACAAAAGGATGAGTTTATTAGTGTGTAATGAGAAACTTTAGTATTTTTACCATAGATGCTCCCACTCCCCCACAATAATTACACATTAAACAGTCTAATTGAATGAGTAGGCCTTCTCCAAACAACCCCATAAAAAGGAAACCACATGATGGACACTGAACGTGTCTAGTTTAGTGCGTGACAGAACAATCACCAGGCAAGCACAGATGCTTGCGTAAAATATTACAGAGCAATGAAGAAGCATTTTAGCGAGCCAGCATTTGATGTTTTTATTGGAAACTAGCGTTTTAAAATTAATTATATAGGTATTTAAAATCAAGGAGTTTCAAGCAATTTTTATGCTGCCTGGCCTTGGTTAGCACTCAACCACAAACACACAGCACAGGAGAGACCCAAAAACAGCAGCAGCTCCATGAGCCCTCTTGTGGGTGGCAGGTGCGGGAAGGGAATAACTGTTTCATCAAGCCGACCTTGAGAGACAAGTTATGGGGGGAGGGGAGAAGAGGAGGTCGTATTTGCATTTATCTATTTATATGCTCTTATTTATTAGAGTATCACTGAAGCAGAAGTGTATGTGTGTACATGTGCGCGTGAAGGGGGGGTCGTGTGTGGTGGCACAAGCGTCTCAATATAGACCTCTGAGGAGAAAATAACAAATTTCGGGAGAAAGTCTGAGAAGGCTCCCCAATCCTACCAAGCGGAAGAGCTGTAGAGTCCCACCAGACTTGTGGGATGTGGTGATGGAAGAGGGAGGGGCATGTTTGTGGTGGAACTGATAAGAGTAGAGGGAAATAAAAAAATAACAAGCACTGCTTGATCACGCACAGCCATAGAGAAGGGTGGAGGGTAAAAGCCCAGGATGGCAACACTGGGGGCCGAGCAAACATGAGGAAAACATGAAACAGCAGGAGCTCACAGTAATAACTTCACACCACTGACTGGGCGACCGGAAGGCTCACAATAAACGGTGCAGGTGCTGTAACGGGAAGGAGATAGGCCGGGGGCAAGCAATAAATGGCGTTTGACAAATGCAAAGACAAAAATAGTGCACCGAACAAATCATAAATAAACCAAAGAATAGGGGGAAATGTAACAGGGGCAGTATCCATGAAAGTGATAGCATACCCAAAGGCAGGACAAATAGCAACATTTCACCAATTTAAAGAAAAGAATTTAGAAAGGCACATGAAGGAACGAATGAAAAGCAATGGGCGTGATGAAAGCCTAGTTTGACTACAGCATGTCTCAAAGTCATCGCATGTGTGCTGCCTAGGCTTGACCTAAAAATAAAGGGAGGAGAACCAACATTTCTATCTATGTAGCTAAAGAAGAAAATTCAATGGTTATTTGAATTACAACCACAAACTATTTAAAAATGCTGAATATTATATCCATAACTGATTCGGAGGTAAGGGAAAACTGTTTGACGATCTATATTACCACCAACATAAGGCGCTATAAGCATCTAATGTTGATGATGTGCCCAGCAAATTGTCCATTTGGCTATGGCAGCAAGCACTTGCTGAAATCAGGATTAGAACAAATAAATTAAGCAGAACATCCTGCACCACTTGCAAGCCAAAGCTCATCTTTGTATGATTTTGCACACATTAGTGAGTACTTTAGAAATAATGCCTGAACATCATATTCTCTATATTTTGCCACAGATGACTGCTTATAGTTGGACCGAAATGTCGGAATTTTGTTAAACGTTCGCCAAAACGCAAAGCAAGAGCAGGTTTATGAAATGCAATACAGATGTTTATGCATTCAAAACATGCAATCAATAGACATATTTCAAGAGTACAATATATTTTTCCGGGATTCCATTTTGAGATGTGAATTTCGCAGAATGTAAGGCCTTGCCAAAAATTACAGTTGACAAAGATTATTTAATTGAGATTAGTATGACATCAGGGTAGCTTTATTTGCACTTACAGACCCAAGAACAATGTAGATTTTCCTATCAAACTATGAAGAAAAGTAATAATGTTATTAAAGACACACAGGCGAGTATCTAGAGCTCTAACATCCGCTAAACGTTAATACTCACCTCCGGTCTTGCAATAACATTCTACTTTCATGCAGTATACCTTTTTTTGACGAAAACTATCTTCCTAAAGATTCCACATCTAGAAGTATCTACAGGCAGCAGAAAGTATATGGAAACATGCTAGAAATTCACTCAGACAGCAGTGAGTGGCTCCTGTTGGCACCAGCAGCAGACCTGCCAAGTGTAACTGTTGGAAATAAGGCAGCAGCACCATAAAGATGCCACATGCCAGGTGCTGGTGACATCAGTTCCATCTAATTTTCTCAATTCCACATACTTTTCAAGAGATTAACACAAAAGACCCAACTAATAGTAGTAAACATCTAGAATAAACATTTCCAAATTATTATTCCAGGCTGGTATGAAGGTAATCTGCAGAAAGATAAAGTATCCATCAGAAATGTTTTGCATGTGAAGAGTGGTTTGTTTTCGTAATGGATGTTACATTATAAAGATTATTGATTTAGAAACATCCCCTCAGCAACAACAATGTGCAGCATGCAAGCCTCATCCATCCTCAAATTGAACCCAATTCAAAATATGGCCTTGTGCCCGCGTTAGTGATTTTGAAAATGTTGACATGATTCAGAGGTCATGCCAAGTGGGAGCTCTGCAGGCTTAGAATCACCCAGCATATAACATTCAAAAGGTTGTGCACTGTACAGCATTCTATGGGCTAGGATAACATTTATTTTGGACAGTTATGACTTTTCTTCCTCTCTGGGTCTTTTCAATAAGGATCTTTAAACCTTTTGCAGTAACCCCTGCATAGGGTTTCCAGATGTAGCGGAGGAGGTTTTCTGTTCTGGGTCCCAACCTAACTAACCACAGACAGTTCAGCTTGCACTTGATGTCTAATTATGCTGCCTTTAAAAGAAATTAAAGGCCATTTTTTTACCTTCACTTAAAACGTCTTGCCTTTCTGGTTCTTTGCCTCCTCATTTGGTTTTCTAGTCTCTAGTTTGCACTAAAGCAATATTCAATCTTCATGTTCTGAAGGTCTTTGCAACTTGACGGATTGGAATGACTACGTAGTTTAGAAATCCCTATCTTCAAGAAAAAGGAGGGCAGGCTGTGGATTATAAGAGAGCTAGTACAGACACATGCCTCACGCCTGTCTTTAGGGTCAAGGCAATCATACTTCGTGTACTGATGAGAAGAAGATCAAGCTGTTTCCTGATAAATCTTCAATACAAGCCTACCACAGAAAAAGGTTAGAGATGGCTACCCTACCTCTTGCAGAGTGGACCCGGAGTACAGTCTTCAGCCTATCATTTGCCTCATCACCAAGAACCAAACATGCCTATATAAAGCAGATTCTCAATATTTGTTGCTTCAATCTCACAAAAACCTCAGTTCCTTCTGAAAGGCTAGATTACAGAAATGCTAACTTGAGTTCAAAGAGGTTGGTTGGATACAAAACAAGTAAAGCAATTGTTTGAGAAAAGTGAATTTAAAAAAAAATGTTTGGTAGAAAATAACAAGAACATCCAAGAACCACTTAATCTTCAAAAATATGAAATACAGGAGTTTTACTAAAATAGCATGTAACTAGGTTACTATTGTTGCAGATGTAGGGGCAATTCGAAAAACAGTTTCTAAATTACATTTTTAGCTTTTATGTATAAATAGGATCAAATGGAAAAGTAAGTCCAGGTTTGAGATCCCATAAAGGTTCAATAAAATGTACAGGAATCCTTGAGTTAAGCAACACAATCAGAAATTGAAGCTGAATCATTTAGAGATAAATGATTTTGTGCTCTAGTGTGCATAAAAGTGAAAGTGGTCACTATATATAAGCACATGGCACATAAAATCCTTTCGAAGTAAAGGACTGGACAAATTGGAGAACTGTAGGGATATCCACATTATACTTTTCTCCCCACACCACTCTGACAATATATTCTTTGTCCTAGACAATGCCAATTTCGTAGTGTGGACCATGCTGCTGGGACCATCCCCATTGCCTCTTTAATAATGCCGAAGCTATTACGATTAATTTCTCAACATGTGGAGGAGCTTACATGGAGACTCCAGGATGAAATTTTGAAGTCTTAATACCAAGTCGATTTCACCCTATCCAGGCCATCAGAATGACATTGGAAGCATAATATCTTATCCTTCATATTAAATGGGGTAGATCACAAAAGGATGTAAAACGCAAAATAAGGGGAAATTTCAGTCCAGAATGAATGTCCTTCTCGCAGAGTGCCTCTACAGAAATGCCACTGTAAAGAAAAGAACACACTTTGTTGACACTGGGGTCTAAGAGGCCAAACGATGTTGATGATACAATCATCAACAAAACTCTTTGTGGTGTGCACTCATGGTTGGTAGACGTTATCCTGCACACAACATATGCTCTAACACTGTCTAATTCAACTTTGTAAGCTGCTGCAACATTCACAGATTACTTGTACTGATGCCACTCCCTTTTGTTTACAGAGTACATCTTTGTAATTTCATAATTCAGATGGTACTCAACAGTGTGCACCAGACAAAGGCAGGGCATTAGCGATAATCATATTGGTCTCAACTTTTTTTTATATGAAGCCTCAACAAGCTTAAATGATAATGGCTGGTAACACAGTAATCCCCAAAACAGGTGCCTTTAAACAACAAGCATTGGCATAGCCAATAGGTCTCGCCTTTGGGACCTTATAAGTGTTTAGCCATGCAACAGTTGCATAACTAAATACTTATAAGGTCCCAAAAGCGAGACCTATTGGCTATGCAAAGGCCGCTAAAGTGAAAGTAATCGCGGTAAAGCGCGGCGCGCGCGCCCGCGTCCATGCACTATAGCTCCAGCCTGGCCTGGTAGCACTTTTAGGAGCCCTCTCAATAAGTCTCGCCAGACCAGCGCATGCGCTGGGTCAGGCGAAACCTAAAAAGGAGCCTGCTCCAGAATGCATTCAGTCCAAATGTGCTTCTTACAAGATTCTTGGCTTCTTTCCATCATAGGAGACTTTCAAAAAACTAGGCTGAAACCCTTACAGTTTTGAATAATACACCATGAACATGGTTCAGTTGGGTCCAAAAGTCACATCTGATCCTGGAAATGCAAGAGCACCCCATGGGAGGCTTGGCAATTCAAGATGCCGTCATACTTGGATGTTCCAGAATAGAAATCAGATGAAAAAGAGGTAGGAATAGTGACCTACGCTTTGGAGGTAGGTGGAGGGGGCTTTCATGGAAAGAGAGAGACGCGAGTCTCAGTATCTACAGCCTATTGATTAAATGAATGTGCTGTAATGGGATCAGTGGGAATTTGTTCTGTGTGAAATGAAATCAAGTGCTTGAAAAATATTTCATCCATATCACAAATGGTGGACTACCTTTCTGGGTTGCACTGCCTTGATCAGCCAATAAAAGCTAAAAGGAAAGACGCTAGCTTGTAGTGTGGAGAGGAGCTGTGCCTGCTGCCACACTTTTATAAACACCCTCTGTGCCAATGGAGGTAAAAATGCAGTGTAATAAATTGTAAAACTTTAGTGTTCGGTTTTCATTTCTACTTAAGACAGCATTGTGAAATTCGATGGAAACAGATCGAGTGTTGGGGACCGCAGGAATCTGGAATTACATCCCTGTCTCCTTTCAGCAGGAGGCGCTTTCTTTAAACTTAGGTTTCAGTACATGCATTACCACATTCAACACAATGCTTATTTTGGGGATGGGTGGAGGAGAGAGAATTTAGTTGATTCCACCCTACAGAATCACAAGGGGCAGGGAGTATCTTGTTTTGGATAATATAGAGGACTGCCTTTCTATGGTACCACCCTACAGCTTGACAAGAATCCCACCAGACTAGAGTCACTCTTTTTGGAAAACAAACTATTGAAGATGATGGAGTGTAGCCAGTGCAGTGGAAAGAAAGTTTTAGGATTGTCTCGTCATGCACCCGTGTTAGTCTCTGAAGGTCGCCTGAAAGGCAGGTTAAGTGCTTCGAAGCATTGCTCCAATGCCCATGCACAATCCACAGCATTGTCAGTTTTTGCCTTTTATCCTTGAAGTATCTAAAGCATTCTTCACTAACTGAGTAGACAACATGTAATATAGCAATCTAATAATGTCAAAGTCACCCACCTCTCAAAGTAGAAGGGTCAAAGCTTTGGAAGACTGGTCTGTTAGCTTCTCAAAAACTTCACGACCCATCACATGATGACTCTTGAATTCCCAGTTTCTTGAGACTACTGCAAAAGGATTTAGGGTCTAGATGGCTGATAACTCCATTTTGCTAAACTCTCTGGAGTCTGGGGCATCAAGAGAAATGTAGGGTCTTACAGTGAAGGACTATGTGAGCTACCACAGTAACCTCTGAACATGCGTCTACATACAGTCATATTCAAACTGTAACGTAACTGTAACGTAAGCATTACACTGCAGCACTGGAACTTTATAGGTAAAGAATTGAGGTAGCAGGCTTTTCTATCTCTCAATCTTCATCTATATTCATTAAATAACTCCCGCCACTGGTCATATGGACCTTTGTTCGTCAACGAAAATAATGAGCAACAATCATTCACATAACAATGAATCATTAATACTTTCTATTCAGTCAATAGGAGAATTAGTTTGAGTTAAATGGTTTATTTTCAAGTCTTTTTAGTCTCACCTGTTTATTCATTAGATCTTAATCTTTAGATTTCCGCATTAAAAGTTAATATAATCCAATTGATATTGGATTATAAAAATTAGAACAAAATGCTCGTTAGAATCACAGTTAATATAGTAATGATAAAACAAGCATGTTCCATAAAGTAAATTCACTATTCTAAATAACGATGAATAATGAGAGAGAAATGGTGTCAGTTAAGAAACCCAATTAAGACTTCCGATGAGAGAGAAATCCATGCACAAGAATGAAGTCTTTGCTTTATAGCCGGAAAGTATACTCAGCTCAAAGATATCAGCAGACAGTTCAGTAAAATCTAAGTAAGGCAGAGTCTCATGAAGAAAAGGCATCAGAAAATCAAGGCGAGTCTCCAGTCAGAGAATGAATCTGCCCTCTTTTCAAGAAACACACACTAATACAAACACACAAATTCTATGTTGCAACATTATCTTCTTCATTCTTCTTCATCCTCCAATAGAATATCAGCAAACTCCTTTGAATAAGCAAACTCCACATTTTTGCTGAGGTACGTAATAGGTTTTCAGACAATGAACTTTGAAAAGTTACTTTGTTGATGTCTTGTGCTCCAGACAGTTCTTCCCATATTCCTTCTTCCGGTCACCTTCTCTTCTCTTGGTGAGTACTCACTATCAGCAGTCTAATACAGAACAAACTCCTATTCACTAGCTAACAGAAGGCTCCTGGAAAGATACAGCATTTGAAATTAGAAAGAAGTTGCAGAAACAACTATTCAATGTGGAAAAACAGGCCTTTCAGCGTTACTGCATTATTTTTCAGTTACCATGGCATCGACAGTTAGGATAACCTGCATCAGCACTTTTATTCATTTGCAGGCCTATAACATTTAGGTATGATTACCTACTACACATTTTGGATGTAGCATATGTTTTTATTTAAACATAAACTTTGCACATTTTTAATAAAAGCATTAGGTCAGCAAATAAATGTGTGTCAATAGGATCATTGTAAGGAAAGATTACAGTCATTATTACATGACTGCATACAATTTTAAAGTCTGCCTTAGGTGTTAGACAAATTCAGCGTTGGAGACTCTGATGTTCCGGTCACAGCCACCCAGTTCAACTCTTCACCTTTGGTGCTGAAATTTAGAACCATGGATTTTAGCCAGTGATTCCCTGGATGCCTAGGGGTCCATGGCACCTACTCAGTGGGTCAATGACAGTTTAGAAAATTAAATATTAGCAGGCTACCAAGGAGCACACACACATAAAAAAGCAAGATGGAAATTGAACATTTTCAAATGCTTTGTAAATGTGAAGGACTTGGACACTGGACGCTAAACATTGATTTGGTATCCTTAACTTCACTTGTGGGTGTATCTGTTGTATGACCTTGACTATGCACAGACAAAAAAGGGGTTGGATTAGTGTAACATATTGCTTTGTCTTTTAGAAATAAAAGTGTATTTTTTGCTTCTAATTTAACGACATTTTTTCATAATTTGTTTGAGGGATACTTGTTCCTGTATTTTGTTGTCAGTTTTTTAGGTTCAAATCATAGAAAATGCTTAGGCCTGGGTCCCTTGTTTGCAATAGTTATTCACTGAGGCCACATCAGTCAAAAGGCTAAGAACCGATACTCTATATCGCTGGAGTGCCAGAAGAGTATGGGCTTGGAGTCTCCAGACTTTAGATAGAAGTCCTAAATATCTGTCATGGGCTGCCATCAGAATTCTATGTATACAGATTTTAACTCAAGGAGTGAGAAAGCTTATCTCCAAGGCTGTAGTTTCTCTAGAACGGATATGGGATCAGGTGAACAATCTGACAGAACCTTATGATGACAAAGAGGAATAAAACGTTTGTTGTTTTATGACTGTGATGCAAGGACTCCTCTCTGTGACTAGAAGGACTCTGGGATTAGGTTGGTCTTCTCCCAGATTGAATCCAAGATTTAGATCCTTCTTGTTTATGAAATGCCATAAAATCATTACTCCCTTTTATTAGTGTCCTTTTGATGCGTAGAGGAGCGTAGGTCACTGGACGCTCAGCCAAGAACAGGACCCAGTCACCACATACATCAGGAACATGGGTCAGACACCTATTGCCGACATGCCGAGCAAGGCTTCAAAAATGAGTATATGAGCAATGACCCTGTCCAAAAATATCTCCAAATTTATATAAAACAAGCATTTACAATGCAATGGTCTCGGCATTATTAAAGTTAGAGCTCTTGGCATTGCTTATGACATTATTTTTGTTTTTGTTTTTAAAACATTTAAAGAAACGGCATTGTTATTTACAATGTCAATAGCTTAATCACTCTCAAATGCGAGACATATTGCATTTGCACCCACACACAGAGCCATACACACAAAGCCACCCACACACACAGAGCCACTCACATAGCCACCTACACACACAGAGTTACCCACACAGAGAAAGCCACCACGCATAGAGCCACCTACAAAACAAGCCACCCACACAGAGCCTCCCAAACGCACACAGAGCCACCCACACACACACACACACACACACACACACACACACACACACACACACAGCCACCCACACACACACACACACACACACACACACAGCCATCTGCGCTCCCTCAGCCGGCTTGTTAGTGTAATGTCCCATGTGCTTGTGCTGGCGTCACTAGGATCAGCTAGTCCCCATTGTTTGGTTTGCTGCGCGCGTTAAGGACAGCTTTGCGGCCGCTCTTATCACCAAAAAAATGTCCCCGTATGTTGGAGCTTCACTCGGGCTCTAAAACAAATATGCCCCAGTCGTTGGAGCCTCTCGGGGGCTCGAGAACACTGCCCCCGATGTTGGAGTCCCGCTCTGGGGACTCAATGCGGACAGGAACCACCCCGAGCCCTCTCCTTACCGGGACTTCGCCTCGGGGACTCAGCTCCTCTGGAGGCGGCAACGCTCCGACGCTTCGGGGCTGCGGGGCTCTCTCCTCACTCACGAGAGCCCCGCTCCGGCTTCCTTCATTTCGTGGGTCACGGCGTCTCCCGGGGCACACGCAGGAGCGCGGGGTAGGCTCCCGCCTGCTTCCTGCTTAAACCACGCCCACGTCCTTGCCTCCCTTCCGGCGCTGACTGTGTCCCACACAGGGCGCCTGACTTCCGGTTTCGCGGGAGCCGCGGCGGGGATTTCGATGACGGTGCTGCGGGGTGGGCACCCGCTTACAAATAGAATAATTAAATAAGCGGGGTGGGCACCCGCCAACGAGCGCCACAATGCGGGGTGGGCACTCGCTTCATATCTCGGCAACAAGCAGGGGAATCCCTACGCCGGGGATTCCCTGACACAGACGATTGCAGCTTCGCGCTGCTGTCGGAAATCGCCGGGCTGCTTGTTATCGGCGCAAATAACTAGCGCGCTCACCAGGACACAAATGTATGTCGCTCCCCAGGCTCTGCAGCACCCAGTTCCAGGGAGAAAGGGGAAAGCTCTCCTCAGCTAGGCACAGTCCAGGGAAAGTCTTTGCGCACCACCGCCTTTCTCAGAGGTCAAGCAGAAATGCCTCGGAGAAACGCAGTGGCGTTTTCGGATTCGGGGGCGTGTTTTTCTTTCTCTCCTCTTGCCATTGGCTGGAATGTTTACATTCCAGATGAGAGAAAGAATCGAAAAAACACGCCCCCGAATCCAAAAAAGACGGGGCTTGTTTGGAGAGACAATGCTCTTCTCCAATGGCTGACCAGTATTTCAGAGGCCAGCCAATGGAGAAGAGGTAAAAAAAAGGGGCGGGTTAAAGCCCCACTCCTAACATTAAATCTCGGAGCGAGACTGCGCAAGCGCAGCCTTCGAGCCGAGACCTAAAAAGGAAAGAAACACAAGGTCAAAAATTATGTTAGCTCTGGAATGATGTCAATTACACAGGTTGTACCTTTTCCAAGCTGCTGCAAAAATTTTAACATTGGTGCTAGGCAGATCATTAGCTGCCACCCAAGCAGCATCACCTAGCTGCTCTGGCTGAGCGAATTCCTTAAAGAAAAATGTAAAAATTCAAGGTCCCGCCGGATACTTGGAGTTACTTTTAGATGAGGAATCTTTCGGCAGGAGTATCCATTAAAAGTGTAGGTATTAAAATAGGTTTATAAAAATAGTTCACACTATGTAATTATTGATGGCTTTAGCTAATGTTCTGAAAATAATCCATGGAACAAGTTCTTTTAAGGGACCATTGTTGCAAGAAATAGGACATTATTAATTTGCTGCATAAACCTGTGAATCATTGCTTCATTTTCTACTTCCGGATCTGGTACCTTAGAACAGGATGTGTCCAAGGGATTATCATTAGCAGGAAATTATGAAGGATACCATAAGGTACCAACACTCCGTGATTTCAGCATGCTGTTAAGTCTAATAGAACATTTTATACTACAAAAGGAAGCCCTCCATAGAAGGAGAACACAAATAAGTTAATCTGCACTGAATTCTCAATCAATCCGAGAATTGTAAAGCACGACTACTCACCCGTAAGGGTCGTAAGGTGCCTGGGAGGCTGCAGGTCCATTGAGGCTCTGTGGTTCAGTCAAAGAGCCAGGTCTTGAGGTCCTCCCTGAAATGAGGCAGTGACGGTGATTGCCTGAGTTGGAGAAGCAGGTGTTCCAGGTTGTCCCTGTGAAGTAGGATATTCCGCCGACTGTGGTCTTGGGAATACGTGGGACGGTAGTCAGGGCCAGTTGGGCAGAGCCGAGGTCTCTGGTGGGTACGTGGAATTCGAGGCGGTGGTTGATGTATGGTGGTCCCGTGTCGTGTAGGGCTTTGTAGGCTTGTGTGAGGATCTTGAATGGGATTCTTTTGTTGACTGGTAGCCAGTGGAGGTCTCTTAGGTGGCTGGTGATGTGGTTGCAGCAGGGGATGTTGAGAAGGAGTCTGGCAGAGGTGCTCTGGATGTTCTGCAGTTTCTTGAAGAGTTTCTGGGTGATGCCGGCGTTAAGTGCCTTGCCATAGCTGATTCTGCTGCTGATGAGTGCATGGGTGACTGACTTTCTGGACTCGTGGGGATCCATTTGAAGATCTTGTGGAGTAGGCATAGCGTGTGGAAGCAAGATAATGAGACGGCGTTGATCTGGTGGCTAATGAGGAGCAAAGAGTCCAGGATGATGCAGAGGTTCCACGCATGGTCTGTGGGTGTGGGGGAGCTTCCAAGTGCTGCGGGCTACCAGGAGTCGCCCCAGGTGGAGGGGGTGGAGCCCATGATTAGGACTTCAGTCTTCTCTGAGCCGAGTGTTAGGCAGCTGTTTTTCATCCAGTCATGAAAGTTGTTCTTAGTGACTGTTGGTTCGTTGGTGAGGGAGAGAAGTCTAACGATATTAATTCTCTTTTACTAGGATTCAAATGCATCCCATTTGGAGCTGTCCAATTTTAGATGTTAAACAGAAAGAATACAGGTCAGCAACATGAAGCATGTACTCCCAAATCATTAGCATCAGTTGCACAGCCACCAAGCTATATTCCCCAGTAATGCTATAACCTAGGATATTGACAAAATACGTTGTAGTATAGTTAACTTTCAATGTCTGCAGGCTCCTTATAGCCTAACATTTGCAAACAAAATAGTGTTAAGTGGCTGTACCAACAAATTTCAAACATACATTATGCAGTTTCTGGGTTATTTGAGATTCCAACAGTTTTGCTTCTTAATCTAGAGTCACTTATTTTGAGATACCAATTTCATAATAATGCTTAATAACGAATTTGAAATAAACGTTTATTTGCTCATACACCAGTGCCTAAATACCTGCAGATTAATCAGAGCTCCAAAAGTGAAACTATTAATACACAAAACAAAACAATAAAACACTTAATCAAATATTTGCCCACAGCAAATGCTACAACTTAAAAATCTTGACTCCCCAAAAATGCAATTGCACCCAAGTAAAGGAAATCTCAAATTTAACAAAAGTCAACAATAAGGGTTATGGATATAAAAAACACAAACAATCTAACACATGCATCTTACTAAAAATGTGTTTAACATGTGCAGTTATCTTCATTTCTCTGAACATAATTAATAAAACCTGAAACTAATCATGTTGGGCCAAACTCCACTCTCCAGTTTAATAAAAGATTCCTCACCAAGGGGTCAGGGTATTGGGAAATAGAATTTACAGCTCCCACCTTATTTAAAGAAGCTTTTACCAAACCAAAAGACACCCTTATACTTCAAATAAAAGGAATCTATCACTTTAATAATATCGGTTAGAACTGGGGGTCTCTAGTTGGCAGAGGTAGGTACCTTTGACCAAATAGGGACCCTTGCTTCTAAGTCAGGGAAAGGGACTACTGGATAACCCCAGCTCACCCCCTTGGTAGCTTGGCACGAGCAGACAGGCTTATCTCAGAGGCAGTGTGTTAAGCATTTGTGAACACATACAGTAATACAGTGAAAACACTACAAATGAACACCACACAGGTTTTATAAAAAATAAGTATTCTTTATATAGGTTTAACACAAGATCACAAACTACAAAAATCCACAATACTGTACTCAAAATTGACTTAAAGATGGTAGAGTTAACTTAGTTCAAGTTGTTGGTAAATGCGACACAGTTGTCACAAAAGTACCTGGATGCGTAACGCAAAATAAACAAAAGGCTCGCAGCTTTGGAGATGCGTCGGTTCCTTGCTTCGGGGGAGACGATGTGTCACGCTTCAATGCTTGCGCAGAGTAGGGGATGTGTCTTGATCCTTACCGGAGAGGAGGTGCTGTGTAGATTCTCGTGCTGCAGCCCGGTTGCGATGCGGCAAGATGGTGCCTCGATCGGATTCGACAATCCGGTGCGATGCAATAAGATGGCGCCCTTGATGCGACGACGTTGAGACGATGCGACACACCCTGGCAGCCTTGCAGCGACTCTGTACTTTGGAGCCGCGACAGGCCCTGCGACACGCTTCTCTGATGATGCGACGGCGACCCTCGCGGTTGCGACGCACTTCTCCAGTGATGCGACAGCAGACAGCTGCGACGAAGGCACGCTTCTGCGAGATGCGGCGGCGGTGGCACGCTTCTCCGGCGATGCGATGACTACAGCTGCGGTGGTGACACGCTTCTTCTCGTTGAGTCGCACTTCCAGCTCCCAGCAACACGCAGGCTTCTGCAGATAGAATTCCCAGCAAGGAAATTCAGAGGGGAGCTGGTGGTGAAGTCTGTTGTCCCTGAGACTTCAGCAGGAGGCAAGCACAAGTTCAAGCCCTTGGAGTAATATTCTGCAAGATGATGAAAGTTCTGTAAAAGTTCCTTCTCCTCTCCCTGGCAATGAAGACACCACTGCAGGCCAACCCAACAACACAGCACACTAGCAGGGGGGCAGTCCAACTCCTACAGCTTCCTTTGGTTCTTCTCCTTGGCAGAGGTTTCTTGTTGTTGTTCCAGAAGTGATCTAAAGTCTTGGGGTTTGGGTTCCCATATTTATACTACTTTTCTCTTTGTTCTCTGAAGGCAGAGAGGACTTTGCCTAGTCCAAACCAGTTCTGGTCAGTCTTGGAGAACTTTGTTTACCTGACTCCTCCTTTCCTTTCAGAGCGCAGGGCAGAGACATCAGACACACCACAGGAGGTGGAGACAGCATTATGGAGGGAAGACACAGCCCTTTTCAGGTCCCAGGTGCAACTCCTCCTACCCATCTACATGCAGATCGTCCTATTCAGCCGTGTGCTGACTCACCCTCTCCCCTGGAATCCCCCAGCCCCGGTCACTCACAGAACCAGACACACAATATGCAACCTAGCAGAGGCAGGCTTGGACAGTTAAGCAAGAAAATACCTACTTTCTAAAAGTGGTATTTTCAAACACAGAATGTTAAAACCAACTTTACTAAAAGATGCATTTTATCATTCTGCATTCAGGCATACCAAACTCTAATTTCTACCATGTTCCCTGAGTCAGTTAGGATTATAAAATGTAATAATCAAAATGCCCATTCTGGCCTATGGGGAACAGGTAGCCTTGCAATAGTGAAAAACGAAAATGGCTGTAATTCACTATTCGGTCATGCCACACACACCAGGGCATGTCCTACCTTATACTTACAATGCACCCTGCCCTTGGGCCTACCATAGGGGTGTCTGATATGAAGATAAGGGAAGGTTTAGGGACTGGCAAGTGGGGGCACTATGTCAATCAGCATGGCAGTACCAGACTGCACATAGGCTCTGCAATGGCAGACCTGAGACATACTTTACAAGCTGCTTCTGTGGGTGGCCCAACCAATGCTGCAAGCCCACCAGCAGCATTTGATTTACAAGCCCTGGGCACCCATGGTGCACTGTACTAGGGTCTGACAAGTAAATCAAATAACTCAATCATGGAGTCACTAATCAATACATCTATTTAACATAGGGAGCAATTGCACTGTGGCACTGGATAGCAGTGGCACAGTGCCCAAAGCATCTAAACCAGCAAAACTTAGAAAAAACAGAGGAGGCAATCAGAAAAAATGGAAGGGAAACTCACGTCAATGGGACCAGGTCTAATAGCTAATAATCGTTTATGAAACAAAAGATTCTGAAGGAGGGTAACAGGTGAATTATCCAATGGAAAATGTTCAATCTTAGACAATGGAGTATTAAAATGTATTTTGATATGTTCTCAAGGATCCTAAATAAACAGTTTTTAGTTTACATAAAGTGCTGTCAAGCTGAGAAGTACATTTGTTAAATGCCTAGTTTGATGCAAACTCCGGGCTCATGGACCTAATTCTAATGAATTTGTATGTTTTGTTGTACGTGAAGAGAGACCCAGGGCTTGTTTTAATTATTTAGCTTCCCAAAGCTGCAAATTTAATTTAGCCCTCTAGGGCTAAGAGTTATGAACTGTATATTACAGTGGGTACAATTTTGCTATTAACTGCGGGTATAAACCGAATAAAAGAATGGTCTCCAAGTAATAAAATTAAAAAGAACGTAGGTTTGACACATATCAATGGCAAAACAAGCCAGTATATGTTGTTACCTGAAAAGAGAATAGAATGCCAGTTCTTGTGCTTCGACCTATAAAGAACAGCAGCAAAGGGGAGGGTGACAGCAGTAAACAGTGCCCATTCGTTCTACTACTAATGGCAAAAGTATAGGGAAAATGTATCACCCATTCTTACAATGACTGGATAACATATGGCTTGAGAAGTATATAAACAAGCATTTGCTAAACAAATAGCTCTTCTCTTTAATGAGTTATGGCTACAATTACAAGCATGCAAAAATGCTGTTTCACACATTAAAACCTGACCTATTGGCTTTGCCAATGCTGGGAAATAAAACACCAAACAAGACTGCTTTCTGTATACTGCTTCATACATTATTCTCCATAAAAGGTGGCCAATAGCATGAGGTGAAGGATACATTCCTGCTGAGCAACAACAGATGATGCAGACAGTTGTGTTATTGATTCAGACCTAAAAAAATCGAATTACAAATGGAAAAATGCATCACCACCCCATTATAATCAATCAATCAATCAATCAATCAGCCAGTCAGGTGGCTTGTAGAGTGCGACTACTCACCCGTAAGGGTCTCAAGGTGCTGGGGGGGGGGGGGGGGGGGGAGGGGTGAGAGTGTACTCCTGGTCCGTCAAATGCTCTGTGGTTCAGTCGAAGAGCCAGGTCTTGAGATCCTTCCTGAATTGAGGCAGTGACGGCGATTGCCTGAGGTGGAAAGGGAGGGTGTTCCAGTTCTTTGCTGAGAGGTAGGAGAAGGATGCGTGGAATGAGAGGTGGTGGTTATGGTACGTAGATCCTGTGTCATGTAGGGCTTTGCAAGCGCGTTTGAGGAGCTTGAAGGTGATTTGTTTGCTGACTGGAAGCCAGTGGAGGTATCTCAGGTGTACTGTGATGTGGCTGCGGCGGGGGATGTTGAGGAGAAGTCTGGCAGAGACGTTCTGAATGTTCTGCAGTTTGTTCAGATTATTCTGGATAATGTCGGCGTAGAATGCGTTGCCATAGTAGATTCTGTTGCTGATGAGTGCGTGGGTGACCATCTTTTTGGGCTTTGTGGGGATCCACTTGAAGATATCTTGAAGCAGGCATTGCGTGTGGAAACAGGATGAGGAGACAGCATGGATTTGGTGGCTCATGGTGAGCGAGGAGTACTGGATGATGCTGAGGTTTTGTGCGTGGTCTGTGAATGTGGGGGGGGGGTCCAAGTGCTGGAGTCATCCTAGGTGGAGGAGGTGGAGCCCATTATGAGGATTTCGGTCTTCTCTGAGTTGAGCTTGAGGCAGCTGTTCTTCATTCAGGTGGCGACAGCCTTCATCCCATCAAGTAAGTTGTTCTTGGCGACTGTGGGTTCGTTAGTGAGGTAGAGAATCAGCTTGGTGTCGTCGGCATAGGAGATTTGTTGAGTCCGTGGTTACTGATAATGGCTGCGAGTGGGCCTTGTAGATGTTGTAGAGAGTGGGGCTCAAGGAGGAGCCTTGAGGCACTCCGCAGGGATTTCTGTGGGTTCAGAGTGAAACGGTGGTTGTCTGTGTTCGGCCGGTGAGGAAGGAGCGGATGCCAGTATTGTGAAGACTTGTGCATAGGGTGCGGTGAGAGACTGTGTCGAATGCGGCCGAGAGGTCCAGGAGGATGAGGGCTGCAGTTTCGCCTCAGTCGAGGAGGGTGCGTACATCGTCAGTGGCGGCAAGGAGGGCAGTCTCAGTGCTGTCGTTGCTTCGAAAGCCGGATTAAGAGAGGCCCAGGATGTGGTGCGCTTCGATGAACTCTTGAGAGTTGGGCGTGATGGCCTTCTCGATCACCTTGGCTGGGAAGGGTAGACGAGACATGGGTCTGAAGTTCTTGAGGTCCGTCAGGTTGGCAGATGGTTTCTTCAGCAAGGGGTTGATGTGTGTTTCCAGTCTACCGGGAAAGTGTCGGAGTCGATGGAGCAGTTGATGGTGTGGCAGAGTTTAGGGCGATGGTGGTGCCGGCTCTGTTGAAGATGTGATGCGGGCAGGGGTCTGAGGGTGCTCCAGAGTGGATGCTCTTCATGATCTTGAGGATGTTGTCAGCGGTGAGGGGAGTCCAGTTGAATAGGGTCTGTTGGGGTTCGGTGTTGTTGGGTGCGATGGTTGTGGGTAGCGCGGGAGTCTTGGGTATCGAGGCTGTCGAATCAGTTGTATATTTCCTTAATCTTGCGGTGGAAGAAAGTGCTGAGGTTGTTGCAGAAGTCTTGGGAGGGTGGGATGTCTGTTTTCTCTGTGCTGGGTATGGCGAATTCTTGGACCACGACGAAGAGTTCTTTACTATAGAGTACGTTGGCATTGATCCATTCTTGTAGGGATGCTTTCTTTGTTGTTTTAATGATGTGGTGGTGTGCGGTCACAGCGATCTTGAAGACTGACTAGTCTTCCGGGGGTTTTGCTGCTCCTCCAGCTCTTCTTGAGCCATCTACAGGTGTGCCTACAGTGAGGCAGAGAACTAGATAGCTTTCTTGGGGTTACATTTGCCTGGGGCTTTCTTCAGGGGAGCCAGAGGCGCAGTTGGAGATCCATCGGTGGAGGTTGCAAGCTGAGGTATCAGCATCCGTGGATGTCGCTGGAGGGGTTTTGCTGAGGGAGGTGGTGAGCTGTTCTTTGGTGACCTTGTTCCAACTTCTGCGAAGGTAGCGGTGGGCGTGGTGGTGTACAGTGGGCGTGGTGGTGTACAGTGGGTTTGGTGAAGGAGAAAGCAGCAGTGGTTGGTTCACAGAAGCTTGTGATGTGGCTGAAGGTGTCGTCGCTGGTGGAGAAGATGGGGGTTGAGCGTGTGTCCTGCTGAGTAGGTTGGGAAGGTGACCAGTTGTTTGAGCACGAAGGTGGCGAGGTTCTTCAGCAAGGACAAGGCGTTTTGTAATTGGAGTTGTCCAGGTGAAAGGTGAGTTCACCAAGGAGGATGTCGTCTGTGGAAGCGAGAGAGTGGGGTGTGATGAAGTCCATGATGGAACTGCTAAAGGGTGGGCGTGATCCAGGGCGTCTGTAGTTGAGGGTGCCGCGGAGGGTGGTGTTCAGGCTGGTCTGGACCTGGAAGTGTATGTGCTCCATAGTTGTCGTCTGCGTAGGTGGTGAGGCAGAGGGTGCATTTGTGTACAATTGCAATGCCTTTCCTCGATTTGTTGATGCAGTCCTTGTGAATGATATTGTAGCCGTCAGGGATGGCGGTGGCGATGTCTGTGGCAGAGGTGCAGTTCACCCAGGTTTCCGTGAGTAAGGCGATGCTGGGGTCGACTGAGTCCCAGATCTCCACGACGCGTTTGTGGAGGGAACGTGTGTTGAGCAGGATGCAGGTGAGGTGGTCGGTCTGGTATTTGTTGGCCGTGCAATGGTTGGGGTTGATGAGCGTGGTAGTCGAAGGTGCAGCTGTAATTTCGGAGGAAAAAGGGCCCTTGGTGTCATTTGGCGATGCCTGGTGGCAGGAAATATGGCGCCCGGAGTTGAGGGCATAGAGATGCTGGAGTCGTAGCGGTGGATGGTCCAAGAACCAGGGTCCAAGGCGCTGGGTAAGCTCCAGGCACAGACAGGCTTGCCATTGTCACGCCTTCGTCGCAGTGGCCGCCATAAGTGGTGTGAGGGGGAGGGCTGAACAGCTGGGGAAGCGGCTCTGGAGGGGGGCAGGGCCACGGGGGACCAGCTGCAGCAGGGACACAGGGGGAAACAGGCACAAAGAGGAAAGAGATTAGAAAAGTGAAAACAGTGAAAAAGAGTGAAAAAAGCAAAATGAAAGGACGGAAGGAAAAAGAAAGGCAGAGAGACAGAGGGCAGAGCAGTGGCACAGCAGAGAAGCTCCCCACTGTACCACCAGGGATGAGGTGCAGGTGGGTGCCTGCAGGTGGAGGGGTACCTTAAAATCAGACCAGCAAGGTTCAGGGGCAGAAGCTACCAGGCGGAGCTGTGCGGGAAGGGAAGCAGTTCACTGACAAAGTCAGTGAGATTGCTCCTTTCACCGAGCACCAGCCATGGTAAGTAGAATGAGGGGGAGGGCTGGACAGCTGGCGCTGGAGGGGGCGGCCGCAGGGGAAAAACAGCAGCAGGAACACAGAGGGGGAAAAAGGCACAAAAGGAGAAAAGAGAGAAGAAAAGTGAAAAAAAGCAAAACAAAATTCAAGAAGGGAAAATGAGAGGGCGAGAGACAGTCAGTGGCACGGTAGAGAAGCTCCCCACTGGACCACCAGGGATGAGGCGCAGGCGGGAGCCTAAGGGTGGAGGAGGGCCTCGAACACAGACCAGCAAGGTTCAGGGGCAGCAGCTACCAGGCAGAACTGTGCGGGAAGGGAAGCAGTTCACTGACAATAAGGATATTGCAAGTCCCCAAGGAGTTCTGTCACGGTGTGAACTAGGCCAAAGGACAAAACCTTTATAAAGTCTCTCAGGTGAGTTGTAATATCCGTATAACGTAAGCTAGGGTTACTTTCTTCCTTATAAAATGTTGGCTAACCATCATCTCTATCTCAACAATCCATTAAATTCTTGATCTCATGCTCCTCCTGAAATAACTATATTGCAGTTATATACAATACATTTCGGCTCTGTACTTGTAAAAATAATAATGATAAAAGTGGCTATAATTTGTTCAAAATCTTTTTTAAGCCGTTACATACAACTCCCTTTCAAAAGCAGGTGTAGTTCAGAACATGTGGTACCACGACCATAGATTCCTGCTAGGTTTTAATGAACACCATAGGTTCTATAAGTAGACAATATACTATAAATATAACCTTATCAGAGATGCAAAAGTAGTCTGAAGCCCCTGAAGGGAGAGCTGATTGTGCTACATAAAGTAAGAGTAAAAGACAAACAGGCACAGGCATCAAAAGAAAAAGCGGTCGCAAACAGGCATATTCTCAGAATCTGCTCCTTTGCGATCGGTATTTTTGCATTTGGGATGCATCATCCCAAATGCAAAAATCGCAATTTAAGTAATCTCGAAATTGCGATTACTTAAATTGCGATTGCATTTAAGGAATCCCAAATTGAGATTCCCTAAATGCAATGCATCAAAGTAAAAAAATTAGCGATTTCGCTGATAGGGTGCGCAAATTACCATGAAGTTGAACTTTATGGTAATTTGCAAAACTTTTGAAAAAAGCACTTTTGTGCACTTTTCAAAGTTTCATGTTGCGCGCACACATGCTCTTAGGACATGTCTGTGCGCAACATATGTGCACAGGTCAATTACAGGGGTGCAACAGGGTGTCCTTTTGACACCCTTGCACCCTGAAATTGCATGCACAATTTGCGAGTACCTATTGGTACTCGCAAATTGCGCTTGCAATTTACCATTCATTCCTATGGACCTGCAGGCCCATAGGAATGAATGGGAAGCTATTCCTTATTTGCGACTCGCAATTTGTGAGTCGCAAATAAGGAATGTGTAGGAATCGCTATTATTATAGCGATTCCTACATGCATAGGATTTTACGAGTCCTTAATTGCGAATCCTTAAAATTCGCAATTAAGGACTCGCAAAATCCTAGCTTGATGCATGTGCCAGAAAGATCCTGATGTACAAAGCCCTTTTGCTATCGCAAACCATACAATTAGCTATTTTATAATATTCCGCAGCCCTCTTGTGAGTTGTAAAATTCTTTCCGGCTCATAAAAGGGTTTTTGCGATCCTTTTTGAATCAGAAATAGAAGGGGGACATGAAAGGGGCATGTCCTCAAATGGGATTTGGAAGGCAATGTGTCAATGGTTTGGAAGTGCAGCTGCTGTTGCAAAGCATTAATGGGTTACTGATCCCAAAGGTGGGCTGGTAACGGATACACAAAGGGACGATATCCCTTGTGTGAACAGTCAGTAGCCTAAATAGGAAACTTTATATACATGTTTAAAAAAATGTTTTGGAAAAAAAAACACAGCACCTTCATCACTGCATTGCGAACCGTTCACGGGGAGCTTCAATTGGAGCCCAACCTAATTAATATTCATTAGGCAGGTCATTTTGCGACCCCCTGTTAGGAAAATGTATGCTGCAACTTAATAGTACATAAGTCGCATTGCAAAACTGCATTCCTTGTTGTAAACCGCTCAGTGGGCAATGAAACATCCTATGTGTGCAAATGGGAATGAGACACCGGCCCCAAAACCCGTATTAGTTATTGGTACCTGTGTTCCCCATGGATACAAATGCACCTACATATTAAAGTTTTTTGTCTGTCCTTAAAAATCACAGATTTCTGCCACTCTTCTGGGCTATACTAGTTCGGAATTACATTCTGACATACTTGCAGGACTGTGCCATAAATATTTTGCTTACATGAGGTTTCCCAGTGGAAGTTGTTCATCTTAAAGGAAGGCTTCGCATTAAGGAGGTGTAAAGGCAGGGTTAAATATTTGGCACCCGAAAAATGTAAAAGCTCTCTATTGGAAATATAGAAAATGAGAATGAAGAGAAAAACTAATAACGGAGGAATGGGAGGTTGACAGAGGTGTGGACGCCTGACTGCATGTGAATGAGATAGGACAAACAGTGTGACCCAGTGGAGTGGAACTAAGCGCCTGGAGACAGAGAGAAAACATGTTGTCCACTAAGTGACTTTCTCAAAGCTCTCACAGCTGCCCACCTGGAAGGAGATAAGTGAGCAGATTATATAGCACTTGAAGCAAATGTTCTTTTAAAGGCACCTGTGTAAACACACCGAATCCCAGATCCCCTTTTCTTGGAGCAGACTAGAATGAGAATTCCATCTGGTATGTACAAAGCCTGTCTTCTCAAACCGGAAATCTGCCCGTACAAATCCTTTAACCATTAGAACAAAACACGAATATCTTATATCTTTCGCAGGGTCTGAATGAAGAATCATAATGAAAAACAAGCATTGGCATAGCCAATAGGTCTCGCCTTTGGGACCTTATAAGTGTTTAGCCATGCAACAGTTGCATAACTAAAAACTTATAAGGTTCCAAAAGCGAGACCTATTGGCTATGCCGAGCGGCCGCGAAAGTTAAAGTAATCGCGGCAAAGCACCCCAAAGCATGGCGCGCGCGCTCGCGCACATGCACTGTACCTCTAGGCTGGCCTGGTAGCACTTTTTGGAGCCCTCTCAATAACTCTCGTCAGACCAGCGCATGCGCTGGGTCAGGCGAGACCTAATAATGAAATGTTTACCATCGCTATGGAAAGCATAAGGAAAGTCTCGTTTAAGTGGTAAAGGTAGGGCACAAAAATGGTGTCTAACTCAAAGGGTAGGCTCCGAGCAGGGTCTAAACTGAAATATCCAGGTAACTGCAATGGCGAGACATCGCTCTTATGGTTTACAAAGAGGTCTATGCCACGACTACTACTCTTACTTTAGCAAATTGACATTTAGTAGCATCTGTAATATTTCAGTGTCCTGAGTGTATTCTTGACTCAACTTCCAGTACCTTGTTTGGGCTAGGATACTACACTAAAGCAGTCTCCATCTCGGTTTAATGACTTGGCAAAAACATCATAGCTTACCGTTGTTCCGCTCAAACACTCATCGACATGTAACATCTTTTTATTGAATCTGGCTCATACGTTGTAGTTAACTCGTGGAAACACTTTAGCATGACTACATTATGTTCTTACAGTAGGAAAATAAATTGAGAAACATCAGAAATTGCTCGTTTAACGTCCATAAACACTGCCAGAATACCCTCCATTCCCTCATCCTCAATTATTCACCTGAGCAGCTGTGGACCCAGATGTCACAAGCATGAAGAAGGAAACACCAAACACTAGAGTTGCCACAAAGGAAAAGGTTATTAATGGCACACCACACCATGCATGCAAACCAAGCTGCCTTCCCAAATAAGAAATGCAGATAAAGAGAAGGAAATCACAAGGCCTTCCTCTGAGGCCCGGGCACAGCTACGAAAGTACAGTACATGAGCAGATTGACATAGAAGGGCTTTTCACTTACACGGGAGTAGAAGTTTATTCTTACACTTTATATTAAATGTACTACAAAAGGGAAGTCTTACATGAGACCACCCCCTGAAACCAGGAGGCAGAGACTAATTTAAGAGTGTAAAGTAACTACATGTAACTGTCATCCAGTGAGCTCTCCCAACAGCAAAGAATAGGGAATAGTTTCAAAGTTTATTAAAGTTTTTTTTAAAAATAGTCAGAATATGTTTAAGCTAACTGATATTGTAAATTAATTGTATATATATATATATATATATATATATATATATATATATATATATAGAGCAAAATACAAAAAAGGATTATGTTACCATGTAAGCAACTGCTCGTGGCATGCAGTGTTGTAGATTCACATGCTCTGCATACTCATGCCATTTAGTGTTGGGTCCGGAGTTGTGAAATTTGTTTTTCTCCGAAGAAGTCTTCCGAGTCACAAGGTTGGGACTCCTCTTCTTGGTGGTAATGTGCATGGGCATCGACTCTATTATTAGACTGTTTTCCCGCAGGTGGGTGAGAAAGCAGTGTACTGTGTATATAATACGATGACCAAGCTAAATGAATAAATAGTGAAACTAATAAATGTAAGGATATGCAACGGCCTCGGGTGTCCGGGGAGGAGGGTGGGTGTATGTGAATCTACAGCACTACATATCACAAACAGATGCTTACAGGGTAAGTAACATCATCTGTTCGATGGCATATGTGGCTGTAGATACATATGCTCTGCATAGACTGTAAAGCAGTCCTTCCTAATAAGTGGTGGCTAACCTGTGGGTGTTGCAGGGGCTAAAAAAAGAGTACATAGCACTGCCTGTCCTACATGGCATGCTAAGACATCCACATAATAATGTTTGGTGAAAGAGGGTGGAGTGGACCATGTAGCTGCTTTACATAGGTCAGCTATGGGTGCTCCCTTTTTGTGAGTAGTGTGTGCTCTGGGAGCAACAGGTATAGGTATTTTGGCTTTAGCATAACAAGTCTGAATGCACTTTACTACCCAACTGGCTATGCCTGCTTTGGATATAGGTTGCCTTTGCGTAGTGGTGAAAAGGTGACAAAGAATTGCTTAGACTTTCTGAAAGGTTTAGTTCTATCAATGTAGAGCATAAGCACTTTTTTGACATCTAATGAATGAAGAGCTCTTTCCGCAATAGAATCAGGTTGATGGAAGAAAACTGGCAATTCAATGGATTGACGGATGTGAAATTTTGAGACTACCTAAGGTAGAAATTTAGGATAAGTTCTAAGAACCACATTATCTTTGTGTATTTGGAAGAATGGTTCTTCTTAGGTTAATGCCTGGAGCTCACTAACAAGTCTGAGTGAAGTTATAGCGGCCAAAAAAGCCACTTTCCATGATAACAATTTAAGAGGGCATGAATGTGGAGGTTCGAAAGGAGGTCCCATGAGTCTTGTGAGTACTATATCAAGGTTCTATGAAGGTGCCAGAGAAATCCTGAGTGTTTAAGTCCTTCCATTAAGGTTTAAATAACTGGAGTTTTGAAAAGGGAAAGGTGTTGTCCAGTTTGAGGCTAGGCAGCCATAGCAGTGAAGTGTACGTGGATAGAAGTATATGCCAAGCCCGCCTTTTGTAAGTTAAGCAGATAATAATGTTTTGTACTTTAGCTGTGAAAGGGTCAATTAATTTTGAGTGGCGGTAGCAAACAAAACGTTTCTATTTTGCTGCACAGCAGGCCATAGTAGTAGTTTTTCATGCTTCTTTAAGAATGTCCATATATTCTGCTGGTAAGTTAAGGTAACCAAATTCTATGACCTCGGGAGTCAGATCCCTAGGTTGAGAGTTTTGTGATCTGGTTGTCTGATTTGTCTATGATTTTGTGTGAGAAGAGCCCACCTGTTGGGGAGTTTCTCATGTGGAACTACTGAAAGATCAAGTAATGTTGTGTACCAAGGCTGACAAGCCCAAGGGGGCGCTATTAGAATTATTGTTAGAGATGTCTGCCTGAGTTTCCGTACCAGAAATGGAAGGAGAGGGAGAGGTGGACAAGCGTTAGCAAAATCTTTGACCAACTGATCGATAGTGCATTGCCCATGGATGGTGGGCGTGGGGAACATGGAGGCAACGCTTGGGCATTTTCACTTTCAGGAGTGGCGATAAGATTGATTTGCGGAAAGCCCCACTTTAGGAGGTAAGGTAGGATGACTTGTGGGAGGAGTTCCCATTTGTGGACTTTTTTGGACTTGTTGCAGCATCTTGCTGGGCAGGTCTGCAAAGTTGTTGTTTATTTCCGGAAGGTATTCCGCTAACAGGTGAATGTGACGATGTAGAGCCCAGTTCCAGATGGTCTGAGAAAGTGGTGAGAGTTGTGTAGACCATGTCCCCTGTTTTTGAAGATAATACACTGTTGTCCTATTGTCCGTCCGTCTAGGACAACTTTGTGAGTGAGGTGAGGTAAGAATGCTTTCAATACTAGGTGAACAGCTTGAAGCTCTAGGTAGTTGATGTGGAGAGACTGATGTTTGACATCCCATAGGCCCAGTACTGTTAGATGTTGGAGGTGATTACCGCATCCGGTCTTTGATGCGCCTGTGGTGACAGGGATATGGGGAACAGGGTAATAAAAAAGTTAATTCCTCTAACAGGTTGTTGGCCTTCCACCATTGCACAGAACAGTGACTGTGGTGGTCTATCAACATTAGATCTGTTAAGTGACCCTGTGACTGTGACTACTGAAGAGCTTGACATTGTTGTAATGGACGCATATGTAATCTTGTGTGGGGAACTATGGCAATACAAGAAGCCATCATTCCTAGGAGACGCATGACCACTTTCACTTTGGGTGGTTGGTTGGTCTTAAACTAGGGGAGTATTGTTTGAAAGTTTTTAATTTTTACAGGATTGGGGTAAGCTAATCCTGATAGTGTGTTGAGAATTGCTCCCAGATATCTTTGACATTGCTGAGATGGCTGCCACTGTAGTGTGTAGAATGGATGTTCAGGGAATGATACTCACGTCTACGACACCTCCCTATAAAAGGGCAGTCCAGCCCATGTCATATCCACCAGGAACAATTGGTCGTTATTGGGTCTGTCAGTGCCGGGAAGCCCGGTTTTGGGGTATCTGTTGTGCTTTATAAAAACCCTATAAATAAATTAAATAAATACATCTAGGGTATATTAATAAAATGTACATTCATGATGAATCCAGTACTCTTAATACTTGCGCTCCCTCCTACACAAGTGGATGAGAATGCCTATTTTACAAACTGATCTCCAAAGTACACTTTAACTTTAAAGCATTTTCAATGGGATCTAAGGTGATAGTCCAGTCTACACCTGATAGTTCCATGCCACTAAGCATCACCAACCATATCCGCCCAGATCCCAGACATGTTTTAATAAATGTACAGCTGTAAAACAACATACAACTAATGCAGGAGATGATGAAAGGAGAAAGTGCAAGAATCCAGAGTACCATATTCAGCATGAGGGACATTTCTCCTGCTTGCTATTCCTCCTTCCCCAATGGTTGGGAACTTGAGACAGATGAAATACTACTAAGATTGCATCATAGAGATGTTTTTGCAGGGCCTCTGAAAAGTTACAAGGCCAAATGGTTGTGCTGTTTTACATGTATGCATTTAGTGAAGCACACAGTAGACATTAGAACGTTTTTTGCAAAACTCCTACCTCAATAATATTTATGATAACAGAGGCATTGTGAAGAAGCTTGCTACAGGCTGCAAAGGCAGAGTTGGAGGCCTGTGTGGGACCTGCAGAATTCAGACTCCCCATTCACAGAATGCCACTGTTGTAATTCCTATCCCTTAAAGCGATGGCGATGACAATATCTAAATAAAAACCAAGTGGCACATGTGAAATGAACACTGGGGAAGCAGGAAGCTGCACAAGCAAAATGTATGTGCACACTCACCGGGAGCCTGCAGTTGATAGCTGAATAGATGAATTTGTCAAGCACAGACACCTTCAAGAAAATATTTAACAATTAACTGGGGCAGTCAGTAAGCTTAGAATGCTTTGTGAATGCCTGATCCTACTGTTCGAAATTGACAGGAGAAGACAGCACTTGATAGGCCAGGATCCATCGAACTTTCTTGCTATGGCCAAGAAGTTGAAGGTACACATATTCAGTACATGATGCTTATAAAAGGTATGTTTAGATAGGAAAGGGTGGGAGGGAAGTTGGCTGTTCAACAAATTTCCAAGATGGCTACCCCCATCCCAAAAAAAGCAATCATGTTGACTAAGCATTAACATGTTTTATCAGAGATGCACAATACTAGCTACTGGGCAAGAGGGGCCTTTATCGCTTTATTGCCTGGAGTGTAATCACCATAGGCAATGAAAAATCTAGGATTTTTAAATGGGTAGTTCTTCCCAAGCAGAAATAGAGAGCCCTATAAATGTCGAGGTTATGCATAGATTCCTCGGCAGAAGACAAAGGAGGTCTTAGTAGGAAGTCTGGAGGCATTTTTTGTTAAGATGAAATTTGATCAATACCCTCAGAATATTAGAGGGGACTAAACTAAAATGAAACATGGTTCATTCAAAGACAAAACTATGAGGCTCACCAATCCTTGCCAACTGAGACTGTTTCCCATGCCAAAAGCATGGTCACCTTGAGGTACTGCTGATGCCTTTTTATGACAGCATGAAAGGTAGGCACTGTGGTTGCCTATAGATGTTAATAATCCCAACTTGATTAGCGCCACCAGAATCTGCACCACTTTGATTATATGAAATGGGTCTAGTATGAGAAATGGTTTCTTACCTGTATTCCTAGTTCTATCTCAGGGGAATCTCCATTGAAATCAAAAGCACTGAATAGTCCCACCCATGTGCAGGGATCCACAAGCACTTCTTTAAAATATATCTTCTTTAGTGTAGACATTCGCCTTACTTCAGGAAGGCCAAGACTAGGACACAATGTGTTAGTAACATTTTGCAGCCTACAAAGGCTATATTGGCCAATTACTTTAATTTATATTAAAAAGAAGTCAAAATATCCTTAAAAATAATAGGAAAAATTCCAGGAGCTGAATTTCTTTTTAAGTATTGAAATGGCGCAATGTAGACATGGGCTGATGTACTGTAGTAATAAAAACGGATACTGCACCTTTAAGGGATCACAGCACACTGGTGTCCCATCATGCCCAGCAGGTTGCAGTTACTTCAGTTCTTTTTTTTTACAGAGCAAAATTAATTCCTTGCAAAGAAAATAGAATATGTATTATTCATCTTTGTCTCTTCCACTGAGGAGTAGGGTGGGTTGCTTATGATTTTAATGGAGATTCCCCTGAGCGAGAGCTAGGATTACAGGTATGAAACCATTCTTTCCCTCTCTCGGGGGATCTCCATTGATAATTATAAGCTCTGAATAGTTTAAGCAACAGTGCCTCGTCAAAGTATGACCACACCTCCATGTGGCTGCTTTACAGATTTCCACAACAGAAATGTTCCTTAATAAAGCAGCTGTTGCTACTTTCTATCTTGTAGAATGAGCCTTTGGTCTACCAGTTAGGGTTTTTATTTGCTTTCTGATAGCACACAATAATGCGAGAGTCTATCCACCTGGATATAGACGGTTTAGATGTGACTAGGCCTGTATGTACAGGACCATCATTTTCTAACAATTGTTTGGATTTAAGAATATCCTTTGTCTTGTGTAGATAAAATGTTAAGACCCATCTCACATCTAAAGTGTGAAAGATCTTTCTGCTGAAGGATTCTAAAAGAAAAGTTGGCAGGATAATGGTATGACTAATGTGGAAATCCTAAACAAGTTTGGGTAAGAATTTCAGATTAGTTCTCATAACTACTTTATTGATGTGAAATACTGTGTATGGTTCATGGGAGCATAGAGCTTGAACCTCACTAACCTTAGGTGCCGATGTGATGGTGACCATATAAGTGGTTTTCCAAGAAATCTGCTGTAATGAGCCTTTATAAATTGGGTTTGAATGGTGCTGCCAAAAGACGTGAAAGTTCAATGTTCAACTCAAAAAGGAGGTGAAGGATGGCGTATGGGGGTGGGGGGGGAGGGGACTTTCTTGATGCCTTCTATGAAGTTCTTAATAACTGGGACTTGGAAAACCAGGTTGTGAAGGACATTTTCTATAGGCTGTAATAGATACCAAATGGACGTTATTAGAAGGAAATTATAAGGCAGATTTAACCAAATGAAGCAAGTATGGTAGTAAAGCTTCTTCTTGGCACGTGGTTGGATTAATGTTTTTGTCAGAACACCAGATACAAAATCTTTTTCATTTGAAATAATTTGATGTTTGTGTAGATGAACGTTTTGCCTTTTTTAGAATGCCCATAGATTCTTGCAGTAAATTCAAATGTCTATATTGTACAAGTTCAGGAGTCACGCTGCTAAACTCAAAGAGAAAAGGTTAGAATGACCGATCTGGCCTCCGAACTTCACAAGAACGTCCGGTCTACACGGCAGTCTCATGTGTGGTCGCTTCAACATGTGTAGGAGATCTGTGAAACCAGCAGTGCCGTGGCCACTCCAAAGATATCACAATCAATCTGGCAGACAGTTTGAAGATTACTGCTGGAATCAACGGTATCAGTGGATAAGCGTAGAGAAATTTGCAAGACCAGTTGATCCATAGGACATTCCCTAATGTCCCTGGTGGGTAAAAACTTGAGGAAAAGTCTTGGCATTTTTTTTCTTTCTGTGGTCGCGAATATATCTACCTGAGGGAAACCCCAGGTGCAGCAGACGTATTGAACGACAGTCATTTAGTACCCACTCGTGAAGAATACTTCTTGAAGAACCTTGCTTAGGGAGTCTGCTTGTGTATTCTGGATGCTCAGCACATGGGTTGCAGTGATCCTTACATTTCTGGCCAACAACCAATGCCATCTTGTTTGGACTTTCAGTGATGAGGTTCGGGACATTGTCCCCCCTTGTTTCTTCAGATAATACATTGTTCGTGTGTTGTCTGTCTGAACAAGGAGGTATTCCATCTTGAAGGAGGGCCAGAAGGACTTTAGAGCCAAATTAACAGCTCATAACTCCAGAAGGTTGCTATGTTAAGTAATTTCTCTCATTGACCCCGTTCCTTGTATTTGAAGGTGATCCATGTACGCTCCCCAACCTGAAAGAGGTGCATCGGTCACTATGGTTTGTGATGGAACCTCCTGATGAAAGGACATTCCTTGCAGGAGACTTTTTTGACTGGTACCTCCATTTGAGAAACTCTCTCGCTTTGTTAGTGCACTGACAAATTTTGGTGACTACCCCTTCCTTTTGTTTGGCATCTTAAATGTTGGTGGAAAGGCCTCAGTTGCTGTTTTTGGTGGTTTTCTTGAAGCCACTGAGGGGTTGAACCCTCTGAGGGTAATAATACCTCTCATAAGGCCTGTAAGGAAGTTTTCTCTGCTCCTTAGCTTTTCCAGACCAACTCCTTTCTGGGTTTCCATTTCAGTTTTCAAGCAAACCATTTCATCACCTGTATGGCTCCCAAATAAAGTGGTGTCAGAGAAAGGGAGGTTGAGAATTCTCTGTTGTTTCTTGCTTCAAAGCTGTCAAACAAAGCCAAGAATGTCTCCCGAGAGCTAATCTGCGTCAAAAGCTACGGGCTGCTAGCAAGAACGAATCAGCAGTGGCACTGAGTATTTGATTAGGGACCATCATGCCCTTATTCATAACTACCATGAAGTTTTCTCTCTAGTCCTGTGGGAGATCAACCACAAATTGTTGAAAGAAATCGCATAAACTTCTGTCATATATGCCGAGGAGGGCAGAAGCGCTTGCCGACTTCATGCGGGTAGCTGCTGTTCTGTATACTTTGCATCCCACCGAGTCACGTTTTCTGTTTTTTTTGTCTGGTGGGACCTTTGACGAAGGGTTAGCTGGATGAACTTTGCTTGCAGCTAGGACTACCACTAAATCCAGCGGAAAATCTGACCACAGGCACTGCTTGTTTGAAGCCCAGACGGATCTGCTTTAGCTGAAGCTGGTGTGAGAAAAAGCTCCATTGCTGGTTCTAACAATGCTAGAACCAGATGCAGGAGAGGTCTCAAGGAGGAACACTGGTGAAGGGTCTCAAAAATCACCGAAGTTGATGCAGGAGGCGCAGCAGCGGAATGTTCTATTTGGTAGCTGCTCATATGAGTACTTCCTGGAACGTGTAAATGTCATCAGTTGATGAGACTTTTGTCTGAGCAGAGTCTGTGAAAGTTGGAGAATACCTTCTGGTGTCAGAAGAAATTGAATAATAAGAATGTGTTCTGGATCTTGATCTGGATCTGGGATGGTATCTGTGTCTAGATGAACACCTCGACGAAGAGTTCCTAGAACTGTGATGGTGATGTTGTGAAGTTGGTCTTGACCTAGATCTCTTACGAGATGTAGATCTTGGTTGAGGAGTGTTAGATCTTTGTGGAGAAACTGGAGACTGCGCTGTGGAAGAACTTCCAAAGGTGCCTCAGTTTGCGTCAGAGGTGAAGTACGCAGTGTAGGTGCTGAAGGAGCTGGTTGTGAAGGAGAAAGATGAGGAGAGTCTTGAATAAGTACTGTCAGTGATGGGGAGTATGCAGTTGATGATTTTGAGTCAGAAGTTGATGGCAACCCTCTATCGCTCTCTTTTCTGACTCAGCCAGCAAATCTGGATTGTCTCGATGTCAAGTGTTTTGTATGTCTCAACGTTGAATGTCTTCTATGCCTCAACGTCATCAAAACCCTCGATGTCGACCTTCTGCATCTCAACATTGACTGTCGCTTCTTCTTCGACATTGACCCCGCTGTCAATGGTGAGCATGTTACCACTGTACCTTGTCTCGACGTCTATGTCTAAGACGTCGAATGGGAATGTTGTCGTTTTCCTGCACTTTTTATATTTTCGGAACTCCCTCTCCTGGAGTCCTCAGAGGGTTCTGGTAAATCCCTGCTAGATAACTGTCCCTCGTTTCGGTCACGTGAAGTCCCACCTTAAAAAATTGCCTCTTGCTGCTTTTGTTGCTCTTGTGTTCTATGAAAGCAAATCTTCTTGTCCTTCAAGGTACGCCGGGAAAAAGTTTTGCAGTTATGACATTTGCCAGGAATGTGAGTATCAGGAAGGCAGAGAATACACAGATCATGAGGATCTGATTTTGCCTTTTTTGTACCACAGACAGGACATCTGGCAAACAAAGATGGTATTTTTGTGGCTTACAAAAGAATGTTCCCATCAGAAAAACACAGAGAAACACTCTAGACACTTTAAGACATGGAGTAATCTGAAGTAGGTTTCTTGAGGGGAAAAAAAACAAAAAATGCCATGTTCAGTGCACCTAGAGCCTGTTATAAGGAGCCAGACGAAATACCTGTAGTAACTGCCATCTGCTAAGCATACTGGGACACTGGAGAACTGTGAGCTCTTAAAGGTGCAGTGTGTGTTTTTATTACTACGGAACATATATGTCTATATTGCACTTTCCTTACCCTTTGATTCTTTTTAAAAAGGTTTATGAAGGATATTTATAAGAAAAAAGTATCCAGCTCCTGACTATTTTACCTAATTTTTCAAGGATACTTAGCCTGTACAGCCTTCTTTATAGGCTGCAAAACGTGTTTAACAAGTTATATCCTAGACTTGGCCTTCCTGAAGGAAGGCAAATGGCTACTCTAAATAAGATATATTTTAAAGACGTGCTCCAGTATCCCTGCACAAAGGCGGGGCTTTTCAGTGCTTATGATTATCAATGGAGATCCCCTGAGAGAAACGTTTTCTTTTAACTAGTGCTGTAGAACTACAGATAACTTCCCTTTCAGATTTCCCATCATTACTAAATACTCATTATTTGGGGTGCTATTTTATATATTGACAAAAATGGGTTAACCCAAGTACAAACTGATTGCTTAAAACTGTTTGCTATGCAGACCAAAGTGATTTTGAGACTGTTGATAGGGTAATATAGAAAATAGTCCTATGACATCAGGCTTAGAGGAATAGGTCAAAAGTGTGCGTTACCTTTGGAACTATTTCACATAACTTGTTGGGTGAAGTTAATCTTAATCTCTATGTCTGAATCAATTTTAATCTTTTAGTTCTCAGACCATTTGGAGCACGGACTATCTCTGGGTGCAGTGGATCCAGATTTATTTTGAAATCCAGAAAAGAATATGAGAATATCTTATAATCTCTTTATCCATGTGTGCTGCAGGCCAACAGGGTATGGGACAATATCCTCCTCAGCTGACAAGAATATAGTTGTTGAGTCCATGGTGATGAAAAGAGATAAGGTAGATTGGTAAGGAAACTAAAAAAGTGTAGTAAGCATTAAACTAAACGGGTTGAGTGACTTCTACATTTGCACAATTTTGGAAGAGGAGACAGCAGGCCTGATAAAAAGTTCCAGAGAGCTTATATCTTCAGGAGAAATACATTGATGTGGAGTATGAGAATTCCTATCAGGAGTTGAGAATAACTCCTCAGATGAACTGAAATGTTTTGCGATCACTCAAGCTCTTTCCAAATTGAAGAACGCAGAAGGTCAAGGATGCCAGTTCACTGTAGAGGTTAAATTTAAATCTTTTGCATCTACTGATATGAAGACTCAAACTTTCTAATACCAGTGCAGTCAGTATGTCTTATCTTCTTAGTTTCTGCTCTTCTGTCCTCCTAATGGAGAACACAAAGCACAACCTTGTATAAAGTCCCTTTGTGGAGAATGAGAGACATTTCATCATTCACTGAATGGTGCAAACTCAGGTACTACAGGTTGAACCCTGAAACAGCTTGAATGTTTCAGGGTTCAAACGAATAGCCAGAGAAGACATAGTCAACGCAATTACACATTTATTGGGGTCTAGAGGAAGTCAGACTCAACCTCCAATTGAAGGAATATGGCATGGTTTTGCTACTGCTACTAGGTGATTTGACTTTGAGCACCTTACATTGATCAGGCTGGCTCCCAGAGTCCATTTGGTAGTCTTCTGAGGCATATAGATCCATTGGAAGTAGGGTATTAACGTGACCAGATTTAATTAAATCGTCTTGTACAGTAGAGCTTTGTGTTTTGAAATTGGATGATTTCTCACAATAAGGACCGGGTCTTTGAAGGCCACATACCAGTGAATGTGACCTTCCCACCAGCACCAATAAGTGATGTTTAAACAAGTACCAGACCCTGTCCTACATCACCCTAACCCACATGAACCCGGCAGCAACCAACCACAACTCAATGGTTTCTTGGAGTTGCAGGTCCTACCCGAGACATCAATAGGAGTCGCGCACTCTGCAACTTGGCTTGATGTATGTACAAAATTGATAAGAACTCACTAGATGGAAAGTCCCCAAACAAGACGCTTGATTCACAACAGACTCCGATGTGGGGACCAAACCATAGCACTTTATTCATTGCTTGAACTTCCGTGAAGAGGTATTTAACATCATGTGCACAAGATAACTCTTTTCAGGCAATCAAAGGATAAAAATGAACGAAAAAAGAAGATGGCAAAAACATATAAGGCACAAAAAAAGAGTGGAGCCTTCTTTGCTGTACTCTGCTGACACCAAAAAGAAAGGAAATGACTGAGGATTGGCTGTACATAGGGGACTGCAAACCTTGATCTGTGTCTCCTTGGAGCCCTTTTAAAATGACAGCATCTTTCAGAGAAAATATATTCAATTCTAGCAACCGCTCCCAATCAGTCAGGAATGAATGAGGGCATAAACAACACAAAACCACATTACATTATGTTGATCTGCTATCCTTTACAAGTTACAGCACATATATTACCATGGCCCATGACTAGGAAAATGTAGGTTTCAAAATTGGGCCCAAATTCTCAAACTTGCTAACCTTCCTAAAAGGAAACCTGTAGCAAGTGCTCACAACAGTTTGCCAACAATATAAAGTGAATTAGTACAAGGAAGGTAAAGGGCTTTCATGGGCACAAAAACGTTTCTCTACTTGGGGTGTGCACTTTCTTTTTAGTCGGTGTCAAAGTTTGGCAAATTTTCCAATGTTAGGCTTTCACAAATATTTTGAGGTTTCGTAGTTTATTTACCTGTGCCCATGATAAGTTTTCCTCCTAGAGAAAATCGTTTTTACCATTTAACAAGAGATTTTTGATTAACCCAGCCAAACTGGAAAAATTACCCAGATTGTGTATCTGCAAGCCGCCCTTTTACTCAGATTTTACAAGCACAATGATACATGTATACACATTTTTTCTCTACAAATTTACCTTCTGGAGAGTTCATCTACACAAAGGTATTGAGCAGGGACAGAACAAAACTGTTTTCTGCAAAATATATCTTATGCAGAACCACTTTGTTGTGTCAAATTATGGTACTTGGGACAAAAAAAGTGCAGTAAAAGTCCAAATTTTCAAGCAAATGACACAAAGCTTAAAAGTTTGTAACCGTCCCAAGTTGCAAAGATTTCCATAACCAAAATTTTGTTTGCAAATAACGTAAAAACAACACTTTGCATGCACCTATCCATTGCTTGGAGGTTTAGTACAATACCAGTTCAATTCAGAGAAGGTCTGGCTCTGCATTATGTCACCAATCCAACACTGAGTTTCCTCTTTCATTCTAGTGTTCTGAAGCTACTCTAGGCGGTCTAGGGCATAAACCTCAACTGCAAATGCTACCTAAAACGTGTCATGAAGTCAATCAAGAGTCTGAGCTACCTTCATACTAGTCAAAAACTGGGTCAGAAGGTTCACATGGTGTTACCGATTAGACCAATATCACAATGTAGTGCAAGTGAAAGGCATTGGCAATGCCGAAGGTTCTGGCTTATGAAGGAAAGTGCCTTTCTTTTACTGAGGAGTTTAGCCACTTAATAAGTCATCATACATGCACTCGGTCGTTCATCTGTGCTCCCATTCATACACTCCTCGATCTACTGACTGACTCTCGCATTCGCCCTAGAGCCGTAATAAAACGCACACTCGGCAGCATATGCAAGATAGATCAAAAGAATAGAAAAAGTAAACTTGCTGCAATCTAAACATGGCGGGCATTTGATTAAAATAACGAAATTAAATATAGCAGTGGGTGTCCATCTTACTAAGGTATTATACATAGTCTACTGCAGTTTCAAAGTTCCAGAAAGGCCACTCCATTTACAACCAAAGTGATGTCCATAGTGTATTATTCCAAGATGGCCAACAGCATTCCATAATGGTAGACTTGTTTGGAGGAAATGGCCATATGGGATACTGCACACTCTGCAGCGGTTCCGTGCAGGTAAGCGCGGTGGGGCAGGGTGGGATGCAAACAGATGACGGAGTAGGATTTATTTATTTATTTTTCCCTATTATGTCGTCTGTTGACTTCCCTCCCCTGCGCTTACCTGCATCGACCACCGCTGTGCACACTGCAGATAACATGAGCCACAAGCAAGCAACCTGTTAGCCTTGCCTGGAGGTCTGTAGCCTGACATAACTTTTTCCAGTAAATCGATGAGGCCTAGAGCTTTTACCACTGGCTTGAAGATAGAGATATATATATTATCTACTGGCGGTCGCCAGTAGATAGTTATAGTTAGGACCGTGTTTCCTTAGGAAATCTCAAAATTCTATTTTGAATAACTTTGGCGCCGGTTGACGAATCCTCGCGAAATTTTCAAAACTGATGGGGCGCTCCGTTCAGCTCCTACCCTGAAAGTCTTGGGGTGATTCGTCAAGCGGGGGCCGAGAAAAAAGGGGGGTCCCAAAACGCGTTTTCCCCATGCATTTTTCCATAGGACCTTTAGACACAGCTACAGCCCGAACGGCTGAACACAATTACTTGAAATTTGGCAGAGAGGTAGCCATAAGGTCAAGGAAGTGCCTTTCGCAGGTCTGGTGTAAATCTGTTCAGTATTTCCTGAGAAATTAGCATTTAAAAGCATATCAATATCTATACGCGCGCACCGTGCGCGCTGGGTGCAATTCTGATTGGTTGTTAGTTGTCGGTAAACATTCGAATCGGTCGAAAACAGGAAGTGTCGGCCGCCATTTTGTCTCTCGCAGTCTGAGGGGGTGAAAATCAAAGGTGGAGAACGTGAAAATGGGGCAGAGTGGACAGTTCCTGACCCCCTAGCCTTGGTCAGGGGGTCACAGAAGGACCCCCAAGGGAGAAAAAAAACAATTTTTTTTTTTTTAAATCGCGAGGTGCGCGCACCCAGCGCGCACTGCGAACCGTGGGCGCTCAGTGCCCTTGGGGGACGGTGTAAAACCTGAAAAAAAAACAAAAAAAAAAAACAAAAAAACATAACTTAGCCATTAAAAAAACGTACAAATTCACTTAAAAAACCATAGGTTTCACACACGTTATAGTTAGGAATTAGCATTTAAAAAACCTTGCAAATTCACTTAAAAAACCATAGGTTTCACACAGGTTAAAGTTAGGTGGACATTTCACTCGTAAAAAACCAATGAAATTCCCCCGTTATAGTTAGTGCAGGCAACTATAACTCACGCGACCGCAATCCTCTGCTGATGACGTCAGATATTACATCACTGATGACATATGTGTCTTTCTGAAAAATAAATATTTGTAATATATGTATAGCTAAAGATTAATGGAAGAAGACATGGGTAAATAAGTGTCTAAATACAGTGATGTAATATCTGACGTCATCAGCAGAGGATCACTGAAAAAAACATAGGTTTCAGGGATGTTATAGTTAGTTGGACATTTCTCTCATACAAAACCAGAGAAATTCGACCGTTATAGTTAGTTCAGCTAACTATAACTTGCGCCCCCGTAATGTACTGCTGATGACGTCACATATTACATCATTCATGACATGGTCAGTGACATCACTGATGACATCACTGATGACATCTCAAATGACATCACTGATGACATCATCCAGTGACTGTGTCTTTCTGTAAAGTTTAAATTTGTTTTATATATATGCCAAGCTGTATTGAAGAATGAGTGGTTGTATAAGTGTCTGTATGGAGGATCTAGTAGGTGTGTGACTGACTGTATAAGTGAGTGATTAAATGTGTCTTACTGAATGCATGGGTTAGTGACTACACTGTGTGAAAGTCGTATCAGTCTGTCTGTTGTTGTGTAAGCTGCTGCATAGGTTGGTGAGTAGCTGCATGAGTGTCTATATGAGTTATTGATTGCTTGCCTGAGTATTTGTATGGCTGCCTGAGTGTCTGTGTGTGTGGGTGGGAGTTGTGTGACTCTGTGCATAGATGTGTGAGTAGTTGATTCACTGGGTGTATGGGTTCAAGAGTACATGTGGAAACAGCTGTATGGGTGGGTAAGTGTGTCTATGGGTGTGTTGGTGAGTGAAAGGATGTTTCAGTGGTACATGTGCAAGTAACTACATATTTAAAATGCAGTATATGTGAGTGATGGTGTATATAAATAACTATCTGTGAGAGTCAGTAATTGTGAGAGTGGTTGCATGGATGTGTGTATATTTGTATCAGTGATTCTATAACAGAGTATTTATGTGTTAGTATCTGTATAAAAAAGTGAGCTGGTGTCTGTATAACTGTATAGGTGAGTAAATGGACGTATGATTGATTCTTTGCATGACTGACTAGCTGTGTCAGTAACTCTGGATATGTGGCAGTGTGTGAGTGTCTGTATAGGTGTATGAGGGCAATGATAGGGTTGTATTGATGAGTGACTGCATGTATGAGTGACTCTATGGGTGAATGAGTGGACGTGTGTGTAGACCTAGGAACCAGTCAGTGTGTATTTAGTAACTGGTATTGATGTGTCTATTTTTTCGAAAATGGTAGTCTGCATTTTAGAGTGGGTGTATCAAAGGTTATATTCAGGTGTGAGGAGGTGCATCAGATTTGCACATGTATGATGTCATCAGTGATATCATCAGTGATGTCCTTTGAGATGTCATCAGTGATGTCACTGACCATGTCATGAATGATGTAATATGTGACGTCATCAGCAGTGCATTACGGGGGCGCGAGTTATAGTTAGCCGAACTAACTATAGCAGTGGAATTTCTCTGGTTTTGTACGAGGGAAATGTCCAACTAACTATAACATCCCTGAAACCTATGTTTTTTTCTGTGAATTTCAATGGTTTTCTAAATGCTAATTTCTAACTATAACATCTGTAAAACCTATGGTTTTTTCAGTGAATGTATATATATATATATATATATACACATACACACACACACCCTCGCAATAGGGCCGGACAAGAATCATCAGAATGATAATTTCCATTCCCAGGGTTTATCAAAGTGTTTGAGAAACACTTACCTACTGTGGTACTCAGAGACTGCATGTAACCAAATACCTGTTACAGCCTGTAACAGAGTGACAATCTCTACCGGCTTGAGCCAATGCTGTTCACAATTAATAAGGTCTACTACCTTGTTCATAGATTTTCATAATAAACAGACCAGAAACAGACCAGACCTATGGCATCTCGAATAGGCTTTTCCAGAGCACCAAGCAGGTGTTTCTTTGGCTTGTCGCCATAAGCAACTCAGTCATACTGTTCTGGGCGTAGACTTCCCCACAAGGCAACCATCAGGCATACAGTAGTAAAAGACAAAAGTATGCACAATTACAGTTGCCAACCAAATGCTATCTCTCCTGAGCACAATATTGCTATTGTAGTTCATATTTTCTATACCAATGGTTTGCTCAAGTTGGTCAACAACACCAAATACCCATGCGACTACATTTATCTGTGAGATTTAGCACAGTGTGACAACAAACCATCCTTAAAAACCTATTCCCTTTAACGCATGCTTTTCACAATATGTAGGTCATACCTATTGGCTTTGTCATAACAGATCAAGCTATGGAATTGGCATGACGTTCACCAATTAACTGATAAGGCCGATAACCTTTGCCATCAGCTTTACAACTAAACCAGCACAGGCCTATTTCAGTGCACATAAACTGGCAACCATCATGCGTACAGGTAAAAAATACAAATATGTAGAAAAATACAGTTTGCAAGACACTTTACAACCCCCTCAATAGGACCTAACAAGAATCATCACTGTGAAAACTACCAAGGGTTGTCAGAGTGAGTTTCCAACAAAACCCTTGCCTACTATGGTAATCTGAGATTACGTCTAACAAAATGCCTGTTTGTCACCTGTAACACAATGTGATAACCAACTGTTAAAACTCTACTGGTTTTAACAAATGATTTTACAATAAATAAGCTAGGACTACCGTCTTTGTCATGACGTTTCATAATAAGCAGATCAGACCTATGGCATCAGACAAAGGTTCCCACTGCACTAGTCAGGTCTATAGCTTGTCTCCATAACCAACTCAGGCATACTGTTTTAAGTGAAGCTTTTCCACAAAAAGGAACACAGTCCTAAAAGTAAAAAGGTTAACAAAATTTCAGTTCACAAAGCAAAAGACTTTCTCCTAAGAGGGCCTAGCAGGGATTCTCAAGAGCAACTGTTTGTCACAGGAGATAACCCACATCAAAACCCTTACCTACGTGATATTCCATGTAACATAGCACCTTTCTGTAGGCTTTACTTTACAGTGATAACAAAAACTATCCTGAATTGCTTATAGACTGTAACATAAGCACTTCACAATAAGTACATCAGGCCTACTGTCTTTTTTTGTAACATTTCATAATAAACACATCAGGCCTATAGCCATGATCCATTGGCTTACCACTACAACCAACTCAGTCCTGCTGCACTGAATATAAGCTTTAGCACAAGCCAAAAGGTGCAATACAAGCATTTTTTGTGGCAGCAAATAACGCCCAATAAAATCCTCTACTCGGGGAAACCAACACCTGGGTGAAACCTAAGACCCTCTTCTCAGAATACTCTTAAAGCATGTTTTTTTATCAGAGAAAGTACCACAACAGCTGTGCTGTCAATGCAGACCAACAAATGCAGGTAGATTAGTGCAACCCTGGGCACACCATACTGCTCTCAAACACAGAAATGCACCCTGAAGTCTAAAGTAAAAATGGAAAGAGTGTTTGCACTGTTCTCAGACAAAACCCAAATACAGTAAATGATCTACTTAACTAAGACACTTTAACAGCATTACACTGCCATGTATGTGGCCCCGAATGTTTAAGCTGCATCCCATAATAAGCTCAATACTTTATGCAAGTTAGTTACTCTTCTCAAGGCAGACCCAGCTCTAGTAATTAGACCACATAGCCTACCAACTGCACACCGTGCAATGATGAAATCCGAAGCTACTCAGTTCAACAAGCCACTGAAATGCATTAAACTAACCAAGTCACAAATACATATTACGTTTTTCTTTCTGTGAGTGAAAACAATTCACAATAATGGAAACATACTACCCCTCATGCATTCCCTTGTGGATTAACTTAATAGGAAGTCAACCATTTACTCATACATCTCAGTCATTGATCCATGAGCTTGGAATAAATTCACCACAAAATGGCCTGTTTCTTTTTTCAAGTCCACTGCGGTTTACAGTTTTCCACGAAGACTGTTTAGTTTGGGAAAGCGTTTTAGCAAAGCATGGGAACTAAGTACATCTCCAGATTCGGACATTAAGGGCCTGATGTATTGTGCAGGTCTGATTTTTGGAAGTATCCTATCTGGACTCTGCCTCAGACAGTCTTGATCTCTCCTCGACTTTGATGGGCCAGATGGAGGTCCAGCCTCGGGACTTTAATGCAGTGGCTCGAATCACTATAGTACGCCACACTAACTGCAGTAAAGAAAAACACAAAAAACGGACTAACGCTACACATTTTTACAGTTGTAGCATTCTAGACTGATTTTAATTTCTAAAATAGATTTTAAACGATCAATGAAAAGGGAGTTGTATGGGAATATATATAAATAGAACGAAAGCTATACTCTCGAGCAACTGTTTGGAACCCTTTCATTCAAGAAGCGAAAAAGATGTATTTGGAAGAAGCAGTGGGTTTTTTTTGTAGGCCAAAAGGGGCTCAAGTAGATGTAATCAGTTACCTCGGTTTTATGGTGTATTTCTTTGACCTTTTCATGCGTTTCATCTTCATTTTGTTTTTTTCCTCTTAATGGTATTATTTATCCAAATGTATTTTCTGGTCAGTAAAGACATGAAGTTATAACTATTAAATGTTCATATTTAATTAAATGATAAATCCACACTTGCAATACAAACCACAAAAGTACAAGTAAAAGCAATTGTGGAACCAGCACATATACACATCTGCAACCATTTGAGCTTCACTATTAAATTAATTTTCTGTAACTCTCAATACAGTCAATCGACACAGCTATTAGACTAGCAACCATTACCGATAGCGCAGCGATCCTCTCGAAAAATACATGATTTCTATTTTTTCCATAATTAACAAAGAACAGCACAACTAATAGGACGCCATGTCTCATTCCATTCTTTTGGAACGGCTGACTAGGAGTAGCAAATGTGGTTACCGCCTTGCATTGGCATAAGTCTTTTTAATCTGACTTCCACCATTACGTTCACTGTAGGAAAGTGCCCCTTTTTGGTTGGTCAACCCCCCTCACTTTTTGCTCCAAATGCTGATGGTTATGACTCGGATAGTGCGCTGGAGTCTGCTGCCCAGTGCCTGTGCTCCCTCCTAAACCTGTTATGTTCAATATGGTATTCCCAAATTGGTAAACACTTTACCCTTTTATATAAGTTTCTGGTATACAGTGCTAGGGGGACCCAGGGCATAGGTGGTAAAGGGGTCCCCAGGGCTGAAGCACTGTTTTGTGTCACCCTGGGTGACCCAAGCAAACTACTGACAGAAGGCCTGCCATTGCAGACCGCAGGAGCAGTGCAAACTGCTCAAACTCAACTGTGCCCTCACCATGTGTAGCACAGTCAAATGCACTACCTTTAATATATGTCAGCCACCCCTAAGGTAGGTTGTGCCCATGTGATGTCGAATCTTAGATATTGCAAGTGGACAGGGAAACCATTTTGAGTACATGCACTGGACACTGGTGTTTACGAGTTCCCAAGCTACATGATGGCTTCGCTGAAAGTAGAGATGTTTGGTATCAAACATCTCATATTAATATGCCCACACGGATTCCAGTGATAGATTAATTAATACATACACCCAGAGGGCACCTTAGAGGTGCCTCCTGAAACCCTATTGTGTATTGTCTGACTGGTGCAGATCAGCCTGCCACCACAGACACTTTTCTGAGCCACCTGCAGGTGAGAGCCTGTGCTCTGAGGGCAGAAATGCCTGCTCCGGTCAGAGGTGTTGTCCCTCTTCCAAGCAGGGTGGTTAAGTAATCAGCATATCAAGACAAGAGGCTTCAAAGGCCTCTGCCGCCATTGATATGTGACGCACGGCTTCCCCAGACAGGGGAAATGCCACCCCCTGCCCCAGGCCCAGGACAGGTGGAAAAATTAGCCCGTCAGGACGTGTGTTCCCCTCTCAGGCTAGTACAACCCCTAAGGTGAGCTACCTAAAGTGAACACGACTTTTAGAATTCCACCATCTTAGATGTGGTGGAATTAGGCTCTCTGGGTCAGCGTTATGCCCACTTCCCACGAGAAGTGGTCATACAGAGGGTGTAAAGAAGGGAGCCCATTGGCTACTACCTGTCAGTCCCTGTAAGGCCCCTAAATTGAGTAATTGGGTGGCACTCCTGACACCAAGAACTTAGGTTTGATGGATAAGGAAGAGAGGACAAAGAAGAGCAACAAGAAAAGTGAGAACAGAAGTCAGACTGTAGACTTTTGGTGCCAAACCCTGACTGCACCAAGTCTCAACAGTCATGATCAGTGACTTGTCCTGCAGCGGACCAGCTTCCAAGAACCCTTCGCAAATTGTCAGCAATCTCCCTTGGAGTAGGGGAGCTACTCCCCTGCAGTTCGCAGGCACCGAAGAGCAAACTCCAGTTTACCGAGTTGCCACTCACTGGCCAGCCCGATGCCGCAGCCCCCCAGGAAGAGGTACCTGTGCTGCAGAAGGTCAGATCTGCCCCCTCTCACCAAGTGAGAAGACACTAGGATCAACCAGAGCCGCACAGGACCAATACACGGGGTAACGGACCCTTGCAGCAAACGAAGACTGAGAGTCCAGTTTGGGCTCCAGCGACACCAAGACAAAGCAGCCAACGAGGAATGGCATCACCGCAGAGACCCAATTCCGAGTGGCCCAGCTGACCTTATTTTTGCACCCTCAACTGGCCAGACCGACGACTGCAAGGCCCTAGGTTGCACAGAGTCCAGCCGACATTTTCACCCGGCACCTGAGCGCCCCAGCCCGGGTCCCAGCGACCCGACTATGCTTCCTTGTTCCCAGGGCCCTTATGACCTGAGCCTCCTGTTGGGAGCTCCCAGACTTGTCCCCAAGTCCCCCGCTGCAGCCTGTTTCTAGGTGCCCCTTCTTTCCACTGGCATATCGCGCATATCTACCAACTGGACCGGTACCTCTGCAACCGGGCACCCCATGGCAGGTAACAAGTAGCTGCTGGTGGGACTTTGGACCTTGGCCCCCTATGACCCCAAGTCCTGAAGGAGACCCTAAGAAACTGATCGCAATTAACGGTTTGCAACATATGACTTTTCTCCCATAGGGAAGCATTGCTGCGTAAAGACGCACGATATTGAACTATTTAACTTGCCTGTAAAAATTCATAACTGCAAAAGTACTTACTTGATAACAAAGTTCTTGGTATCAAAATGTATATAAAAATATAACTTTTTCCAATTTGGTCTCAGATTTATTCTTGAGTGCGTGTCTCATTTTGCATCTGAGAGTACAACAAATGCTTAGCACTACCCTCTGATACGCCTAACACTACCACAAGAGAGAGCATTTGGGATATCATTTGTGCCTCTATAAACCTATTGGGGTTTGCATGGACTCTATATTGTGGACCAAAACGAAGTACACTGTGTAAAAACAGCAAGCTCCCTACAATAAGGATCTTTCCTTTCTCTCCCAGGTGAGAGCAGTCACAGGATCCTAATATGCACTTTTAAAAAAATCTGGTAAAATATTCGTACAATGGCCCCAGAGTATACTAGAGAGATCATCATTCATGATCAAATATTCTAGGTCTTGGCCTTCCTGAGTATCTGCTCCATCAATTCCAGGTAGTACAGAATGCAGCTGCTTGGTTGCTTCTCAATCTTCTTCGACTGGAACCCATTTCCTCTCATCTAAGAAACTTACATTAGCTTCTGGTGCATACATATTTTGTTTAAATGTTTTCTGTTGACGTTCCCAGCATTCCATAACAGAGGTCCGAAGTCAAATGTTTTTGTAGATCATCCTTCTAGATCTGAGACTATCCAATATGTTTTTGATGCAAGTTCTGAAAGTGTGTCGTGTCCTTCTGTTTGGCCGGTCTTTTTCTCTTCTGTCCCCTAAACTGTGGAATGCTCTCCCGTGTGGTACCCGTGCTTCAACAAATGAACAAGCTTTCAAAACACAACTGACAACCTGGCTATTTAAGTCTACCTAGCAGCTTTCTGTTGGCTGGACACTTCTAAGCTATTTCTAGCATCGGTGAGCCTTTCTGGCAGCTGTGCACTGAATAAATGATTCAACCATTCATTTATAAGGCCAAGGGATTCGGATGATACAAAGGTGGCAGAGAGGCCACAATTTACATTATTCAAGTCGAGAGTGGGGGATCATGAGTGTCAAAATGGTAGGAGAAGAAATTTGGTTTACTGACTTTCTACGTTATAGAGGGATATGTTTTAAGTGTCCAAACTTCATGTAAAGATGAAACCTTGTAGTTAAACGATGGCGTCTGCATACTGACAGCCCAAAACCCACTGCCAGGTGCATCCAAAACAAAATGGCATGTCCCAACTTCCCTGCTGGATAAATGTTGAACTAATACCTAAACCTCAGCCATTACAATATTTCCTCCTGAACTAAATTAGTATTTGCCAATTTCAATCTGTCTGACTTAAATATCCATTGTGGTCAAACTCATACTGTGCTCAGAGCAAATGCTTGAGACCAACCACATTTCATTATCAACTGCACTCCCATCGTAAACCTCGAGTAATAAAGACAAATCAGCAGCGCCTACTGAAGAAAACAAGCATTGGCATAGCCAATAGGTCTCGCCTTTGGGACCTTATAAGTGTTTAGCCATGCAACAGTTGCATAACTAAATACTTATAAGGTCACAAAAATGAGACCTATTGGCTATGCAAAGCGGCCGTGAAAGTTAAAGTAATTGCGGTAAAGCGTGGCGCGCGCACCCGCGCACAAGCACTGTAGCTCTAGGCTGGCCTGGTAGCACTTTTTGGAGCCCTCTCAATAAGTCTCGCCAGACCAGCGCATGCGCTGGGTCAGGCGAGACCTAAAAACTCCCTTGTGCCCTTCTGGCTGTGACTGGTGAAGGTCGTCACATTCTCCCCAAATACCATCAGATCACAGGATTTACCCATTCATGGGCTCCTCTTTGAAGCCTACTCTATCATAACATATACCACCTCTGCCAGCACATCATCTACCTCACTGGCCTCCACAGTGCACTCTTCACAAATCGTGTCAGTATTCCGATTGGTAGTCCTTGCCCACCTAAAATAAAATCATAAACCACTGCCAATGTCCACTGAACCGGTTACACTTCACATAAAAAATCGGCACACTGTTCCCTCTTGCACCTTTTAGAATGGCATCCTTCCAAATCCTCTCACGCCCCCTCCTGTCTACTACACTACCTCGACCCCTCTTTAAGGTTCCCATTCCAGTGCTACTAAAGCTGTCGCAGACCTGCATCTAACTTGTTAGAAATGCCTGCATTTCCTCATTGCAAATATTGCAGCCTTCGTATATTCACATCAGGTCTGGCTGAGGCTACACAAAGCCCTTAAATAAATGAAATGAAATTAGATAAAATCGTGTTCCAACAAACACCAAATTAAAGGTGTTCTGGTAGCTCAATTGACTGCAAACATCTCTTTATTTGTGTTGTCACTGGTTTGAATTTCGGTGGGTAAACGCAGCCTTCATCCTACTCGTGTCGATGAAATCAAGACCACCATCTCGGTTCATAGACATTTATCAGAGGTGCCAATACCCGCTCTTAGCAAAGAGACTTATGCAACACTACTTTGCCCATAATCTTGTGCTAAGGTATGTCAGGAGGAAAACTTTTAATGCACACAAGAGACGCATTCGATCAAGAAATCACTATTTCAATAAAATGCACCAATTTGGTAGGTAACACTTCGATTGCATCGTCATCTTTATAGTGAAGAAAGTGTGCTGTCGGTCCCCACCTTTTTTTCTGAAAATTGCCAGAAGCTAAACAAAATAAACTGCAGCTTCAGAAAGCAGTCGAAACATTTCAAGTGGACAAATCAACATAATAAAGGCTTTCATTGGTCTGTCTTTCATCAGCGTCCGGCGGTGACTCACCTCCCTGGGTGTTCCTGGAGTACCTGGTAGATGCTGATCTGGAAGGTCTCGTTATCGAAGCGTTCCCGGATGTAGTCCTTATAGATCCTGAACTCGGCGGCGGTGACGGCTTCCCCCTCTGGGATCTTGGCGAGATCAAAGCGGAACTCCCGGTGATGCCGTCGCTGGTGGAAGAACTCCTTGTCGTGCTCCACTGGAAACAGAATATATAAGCTATTGGCGACGGTGTCTTTAGGTTTCTATTCTGGTTTTCAACATTGCGCAATGCATTTTAACTAGACTATTTAAATTCAGTAATACAATGTGCGGATTGAATTCATTTTTAAAATAATAATTAGCATAATTTTTCTGGGCGCCACGGCTTTATAATATAGACTTTTAAACCTCTCCGCAGATAGACAAAATATCGACTCAGAAATTAACCTGTCTCTAAAGCAATAAATTCAGATAGGAGCCCGCTTCCCGCCAGTGAACTGTGTGGTAAGGTGGCATTTCAAATCGTTTTAGTGCGTTACTTCCCATTATTGGCCCTATACATGGCGCCACTGTGAGCAGAATTTGATACAAAAGGCGAAAGAAGTCCCAGGTCTTTTCTGAGCAACAACAACAATAGTTCTCGGGACTCCACATCACGAACACATGACCCAACACCTTCGAGACCTCCACCGTCTCCCTGCCAAGAAGAGGGTCAGCTTCAAACTCCTCACACACGCCTACAAAGCCCTCAACAACATCGGACCCAAATACCTCAACGAGAGACTATCCTTCCACGTACCCAAGAGGAACCCCTTCTCTGCGACCTTGCCCTGGCAGAGGTCCCCCGCATCCACAGAAGCAGAACAGGAGAGAGAGCCTTCTCCTACATCACAGCCAAGACCTGGAACGAGGTCCCTGTTAACATCAGACGCTCTCCAACCCTGCACACCTTCAGGAAGGTCCTCAAGACCTGGCTCTTTGACTAACCCGGAGCTTCTCCCCTCAGCGGCTTGAGACCCTCAGGAGTGAGTAGTGTGCTATATAAACCACCGATTGATTGATTGAGGTATGCTTAACCAGGCAAATACAATACAAGCAGTGCCATCCTCCTACCTCATACAAAAAGACTCCCAAGTTTTCTATTTTTTCTAATTTGTGGATATACAGACAGACAAATGTATTCTCCATTTTATATTTATTTAAAAATGAAAACGAAAAAGATTATCCAGTAAGTATAATTGAGTGGTTTTTTTTTTTACTCATGACTGCTATCAATATGCGGTTATTCTTCAGGCAAAGACTTCGAAAGATGAAAGTTGCAACCCAATAAAAAAAACGACACGAATAAATATCAGTACTAAAAATAGATATGAATAAATAAAGAGAGCTCTATTACTGTTATAAACTAAGTTTAAATTCTATACAGACCTGATTGGAGTTGCACCCCAATCAGTTCATTCATTTTTAAGGCCTTCAGCTTCAACATGCATCTCACAGATTTTGCTTCCTGTAAGCCCCTTGTTCCCCTCGCTCCTAAAAAATAAGCAAAATCCCATAACCATATTTTCTGGGAGTTCCTTTCCATCACCATGAAGAAAACTCATGTACGCTTAGGGAATCAGGTGATTGGTTGTTGTACTCTACCCACAGCCCAGCACAGCAATCTACCCCAGCCAATGGTGCAATCTCACCTATAAAGCAAACACAAGGAGATGATGGACGGAGCGCTGAAACTTTTCAGACACTCACCCCCAGTCATAGATCTGGGTTGAATCCATCATCGTTCTTTAGCTCACTTCGCCACCCCAGTTCAGAACCAGCCATATGCAAATCAGTCTGACCCTGTGCCTCATGGGAACAGTCCTGACCGAACTGCCAAGCCAGGTCTTCCCTGAACGGGAAACAAGCATCCTGAGACCGGTCTCGGGGCAACACCCCTCATCAGCCAAGCTAGCTCGAATCCAGTGGCAAAGCGAGCCAGGGACCCACGTCTGGGCATATCCTGCCAACTTAGGGCGAACAAAGCAAACACAAGGCGATGATGGATGGAGTGCTGAAACTTTTCAGACACTCACCTATACTGGGTCTCTAAAGGTATAGAAGGCCTGCAGAGACTTCCTACTTTTAAGATCCTCCTACGTTTGTTTGAAAGATAGCAAGAGCATCTTCGGAAATGATGCTTCGTTACTGGTTAGAGCATTTGTTGCTGACATTCACTTTTATAAAAGGGCCTGTGAAATCACTCCCCATGTTGCCAACATTAACAAAAGAGCTCAGATGTTCAAGGCACATCCTGGACAGCCACAAATCAAAATTGTTTTCCCTATAGCAAATCATGCATGCCAACACAGTTAGGATTCTAAGTTTACATGTGTGCACTTAAAAGATTGTATGAACATAGAATTATTAAACTCACAGAACAGCAACCCTCCAAAGTGGTGGCGTACGCATTTGCAACATCAAAATGGTTAACGCTTTGCACAGAGTCTATAAGCCCCACCTTTACTGTCATCATTGTTCAAGAACCTGGGCAAATGCTATATGCAAACGAAATGCCTGTGATGGTAAAGGCGAGTACCACACAAAGTTACTCGAACAAAACAGGAATTATTAATGACTAGAAATATTTAACCTGTGCTAACTCTACATGTCGTATTCATGCTAACCAACGAGATAAAAAATACATTAAGTTTAGCATTAACAATTAATCAATTACACACCACTGATACAATTAAAAAGACATATCTAAGAAACAAGGGGTATACTATATGCAGTGCTTAATTTGTTAAAAAAAAAAAAATAATAAGTGCCAGGGCTCTCATCAGGAGGCCACTTCAGCTTGCACTACACATTGCCCCTGCCATGCTGCCAGTGATAGTAACACCACAACTATTAACCATCACACTCCTAAAAGTGTGACAATTCCGACTATTCCAGGCCCCCAAAAGTAGAAGAATGGCTTGTGAGGCAGGTAATAGTTATTTTTGTGTATGTTGTTCAAGGAATCTCTAAATTAGCCAGACAGCGCCACCTTGTGGCAGACTGTCACAAGCGCTGGTGTTGACACTTAAGTGCCCGTCCCGAGTACTGAAAACCACTGGCACAAGTTAAGCATGGACTTTATGGGAGAGATGGGTACATAAAATTGCTCCACAGTGAAATAAGAGTAGCAAGTGGATATAATGTATCCACTTAGATGAAAAGAAACGAATGCCTGACCTGCTTCAGTGCTTTCAAAGTAAGCGAATTGGAAATCAGTTTGTTAGAAAAGAGCAGGAAAACTAGAATCAAGTGTGTAAAGAATGCGGTATCAAGTATTTCAGTCATTCTGTAGGCACTTGAATTTTTGCCTCAGCTACAAGCCATGCATTGTGCCTTATCAGGACATAAGGACAACATTAACAGTTTGAAAATGACACTATTTAATGGGGTTCATATAGGTTTAGGAAAGCGAAAGTGAACATATATTCAGTCTTTCTCGATTGTCAGCAAAATATTGTATTTTGAGTCTATATCTGCAGCAAATTAAATTAAGTCTGTGTAGCCAATCCGAAGTTGCAACGCTATAACAATTCAATAAAAGTGAATAGACACATTAAAGATGAGTAATTGAAGGAAGAATGTCTGGCCTGTATGTCCGTCCATTTAAAGAAATAGCATCTAATTAATATCACATTAGGCAAAGCACTGTCAGTCTAGAGAGGGATGAAAATTGATGATCAACACGAGGTTACTGTCAGATCTTTGATTGGAATTCAATGACTAATTATGTGCTCTATTCAGTTTATCAAGCTCCATACTATCAACAGACATGTACATCTGTCCACAGAATAAAATAAAAAAAATAACAGTTGTTTTGCTTTTATTCAACCTATACCCAAATAATTCCTTCACATAGCCAGAACTATGCCTTTCTGTTACAGACCACATGTAATCTATACACCAGGCAACAGGTCCTCAGAAAGTCTTCTGTTTGCTTTCAGAGACTCCTGAAAATATGGTTCATCAGTTGTCAATGCATGCCCCACATGACATCATCCCAGCAGGATACATGTCTGAACAAGCATTGGCAAAGTGAATAGGCTTGCCTTTGCAAGAGCTATTGCTTTGCCAATGTGTTTAAGCCATGTTATACATCAGTGTAGCGACCAATAAACATAGCTAAAGGTTCATGGTGTAGAGGAGAGTGGGATGGAGTGTCAGAGTGGAGTAGAGTGTCAGAGTGAAGTGGCATAGAGTGTTGTGCATTGGAGTGCCACAGAGTGGATTCGCGAAGAGTGGCGTACAGTGCAGTGGACTTGTATAGAGTGCATTTCGCATAGTGTGTTGCAGAGTATAGTGGTGTAGAGTGCAGTGGCGTAGAATTCAGCAGCAGCGTACAATGCAGCATTGTTGAATGCAGTGGCTTAGATTAGAGTGCTGCATAGCAGACTGCAGTGGTGCAGAGTGGAGTGGCCCAGAGTGGAGTGGCCCAGAGTGGAGTGGCCCAGAGTGGAGTGGCCCAGAGTGGAGTGGATTGGCATAGAGTGGACTAGTGTAGAGTGTATTGGTGTAGAGTGTTGCAGTCTATAGTGGCGTACAATGCAGCGACATAGAATGCAGTGACGTAGGTTAGAGTGGTGCATAGTAGAATACAGTGGTGTAGAGTGGCGCAGCATGGTGCAGAGTACAATATAGTAACATAGTGCAGTGATGCAGAGGAGAGTGGTGTGGTGTAGAGTTTAGTGTCGGAGAGTGCAGTGTTGCAGAGTACACTGTTGTAGAGTGCAGTGGCACAGAGTACCATGGTCTAGAGTAGATTGGCATATAAAGCAGTGATGTAGACTAGAGTGGCATAAAGTGGTGCAGAGTAAAGTGGCGTAGAGTGGCGCAGAGTAGAGTATAGTGAGGTGGGGTCGGGTGGAGTGGCATAGAGTGCAGTGATGTGGAGCAGATTGGAGTAGAGCACACTGGCAGAACGTGCAGTGGGTTAGAGTGCAGTGGGTTAGAGTGCAGTGGGTTAGAGTGCAGTGGGTTAGAGTGCAGTGGGTTAGAGTGCAGTGGGTTAGAGTGCAGTGGGTTAGAGTGCAGTGGGTTAGAGTGCAGTGGGTTGGAGTGCAGTGGGTTGGAGTGGGTTGGAGTGCAGTGGGTTGGAGTGGAGTGGGTTGGAGTGGAGTGGGTTGGAGTGGAGTGGGTTGGAGTGGAGTGGGTTGGAGTGGAGTGGGTTGGAGTGGAGTGGGTTGGAGTGGAGTGGCACAGAGTGGAGTGGCACAGAGTGGAGTGGCACAGAGTGGAGTGGCACACAGTTGGGTGGAATACAGCCGAGGGGAATACAGCCGAGGGGAATACAGCCGAGGGGAATACAGCCGAGGGGAATACAGCCGAGGGGAATACAGCCGAGGGGAATACAGCCGAGGGGAATACAGCCGAGGGGAATACAGCCGAGTGGAATACAGTCGAGTGCAGAGGCCTAGAGTAGATTAGAGTGGCGTACAGTGGTTTGGCAGAGAGTGCAGGGGCATACAGTGGAGTGGTACAGAGTAGAGTGCAGTGGCTAAGTGTGCAGTGTTGCAATGTGGCCTAGAGTGGAGTGGTGCAAAGTGGAGTTGTGCCGAGCAGAGTTGTCTAGACTGGAGTTGTGTAAAGTGCAGTGTCAAAGAGTGCAGTGGTGTAGAGTGCATTGGCATAGAGTACAGTGGTGCAGAGCGAAATGGCACAGAGTGGGGCGGTGCAGAGCGAAGTGGAGTGGTGCAGAGTGGAGTAGAATGCAGTGGCATGGAGTGGTGCAGAATAGAGTAGAGTATGCAATGTGTGGTAGCACACTGCCATTAGAGACAACACATCTTCAATTGAAATGACCATTACATTTACACAGATATACAGTTTTACTAATAAAACTGTACAGCGCACAAACGATGTGTGGAAATGGCATCACCTAGTACATTGATTTGTTTTGATCAAATTAAAGTATTTATTTCCAATGCATTTCAGAATTAACAAATGTGCTACATTTGTGCTTTCCTAATTTTGATATATTTTGAAATACTTGCACTCTTCATTTAAATAATGTTGTGTATTAGAAAAAAAACCTTTCCTACCCCCAGTATCCACCATGATGGTCACCCAAATCCTCTAACTTTGATGTCAGAGGGAGCTTGTTGTTTGCTTTTCTTTCTCAGAAGACAGTCTGACATTTGACCTATGTCTCTGAATGTACAGCAAACGTGACAAGATAAGTAAAAGATTTACAGGCCTGTTAACAGAAAGGAGCACTCCTGGAAGAACACAAGGAGAGGTAGTGCGAAAAGGATTTACTCCTTGGGAGGGACAAACTCGAGCCTAAAACAAATAAAGTTAGCAAATAGTAAGCCAGAAAGTGTGCGTGACAAACGACAAAGCCAATGGAAAGCAATTGGCAGAATGCATTCCCAGGGAAGCTTTCAGAGTGTCCAAGATATCTTTAGCAAACCAGAGGTATCGACCTAAAAACCGAGTTTTGTGTAGCAGGGTTTGGATTGGTGCAATTTTCCAAACACTATGTTCTGTAAAGAACACAAATGTAGAAGAGTCCTCCAAGCATCAACACATTACATTTATCGCACGTTAACTCTTTTCCCACACCTGCACAATCATGCCTACCTGCAAAAATATATACATATATATATATATATATATATATATATATACACACACACATTTTCCCTTACAGATGTATGGCATTTAGCTGAACACATATGCTTTCCAATGCATTAAGTATAATCATCATGGAAGAACTCAACATATGGGACAAAATGCCGGTGTGCAAGAGGGCGGACGATAGGAACAAATATAGGTTCACAAAAGTGGTGAACTTCTACCACGCAAGACTGTCTAAAGTCTGAACCTACTCTATTCCCAGCTAATAAACCTCTGCATGTCTGTGCAGCAACATCTCTTTCAATCTGACCATTCCATGGTCCACTTCATCAAAAACGAGATTTGCCACCAGTGTGAATTGTCTGGGACCAAAGCGTTTCTCAAGTTTTAATTCAGTTGTCCTGGCCCCGGTCTTCGCAGAGATGGTTCCTACTCTACCCTACACTTTGTCCGACATCCTTGCTTGGATAAAAGATGCACCGACAACATTTTTTGACAAAATGGCCCTGCCTTACATAAATGAAAGTCTACCTGCAAACCCAATGTCATGTGAATGGTTTACCAATGGCTGCCATCTGTTCAAACGCAGGGTAAGGTAATAGAAATATAAAACCTCTGCACGGGTCTCCTAGAGTGAAACGTCTGTGAATCTGTATAAAAACAAGCTCACTTTCTGGCAATTAATTATATTTTAGATCCTTAAAATCTGGCTCAGTTGTTTATACCAAGAAGTATTGTGGGTCTACAAGAAATTAGGTATGCTACACCATCTCCAGATCAACTCCTCTCTTTGAAGACTTTTATTAGGACCTAATGGGCAATTTCACTGCCAAAGTACTCTTAATAAGGTCATGCACTTAGCTGCCCCTCTGTCACTCTATTTTGAATACTTTTGATAGCTGTGGTCACCATACTTTGCAACTTCATTGCTAAGAAGATTAAACATCCAAAGCAAACTAGTATTCCCTCAGAATATCTAACACTACCATCATCAAATTGGTCCCCCTCTACTACATATATTGGAATGTTTGCGAATAGGTCAGTCTCATCTGGAGCGGTCTTACAGGATATTCAGCACAGCATTATTACATGCTGCTAAAGAAACTCACCACAAAGCTGGCGAACATTGGAAACTATTGGCCAGTCTCTTAGCCGTGACCAAGGGCCTCAAAACCATTTACAGTGCAACTATAAGTGCAATGGAAAATAACTTCAACATCTTCCAATCTGGATTCTGTACACAAGGAAATGAGGACTATTATAGAAAAATTACATTTTGTCTTCGATAAAGATCTTACCGGGTGATTTGTCCTTCTCAGCTTCGGGACAGGGTTTGAAACTTGTCCCATGACAGTCTTGTTGATCGGATCATCTTAGACGAAAGGTACAACTGCCTTTTGGTGACTTGAGAGCCTTCTTCTCGCATCACACCCATCAAGTCAAACTGTTGCCTCTTCTGGTGGGTCCCAACGATCTGTATTGTCAATCACCCTCTTTAAAGAATACACGATTGCGCTTGCATCATTATGTATGACTGTGACATGTATGTTGGTGACAAATATCTGCATATTAGAATCTCTGGTGACCCTTCAAGTTTTTGGTAGTCATGGACTGTATTTCACATTTACAGCATTGATTGCAGAGAAAATTATTATGTGTCACTCCCTCTAAAATGGAACTTTGCTAGTAAGTTGGTATGCAATATGGCCAGCCACTATTTGATTCACTTTTATCCTTGGACTAAAATTCATCACTTTCCCACTCGATTTGCAATCTTGTGGTCATTGCCATACCCAACCAATAAAGAAGTATGTGGCCAAATGCAAATTTGTTAATCCCCACAACTTCACTGAAATCATGCCCATGAAACAGTACTGAACTGAATCATTCTTGTCCTTGCAGTTGCATCAACTATGGTATATTTGGTTATCTTTCTTTAAGAAAAGTTAAGAAAACCCCAATGAGATCAGACCGACTCATCTTGGTCTTGAATTTGAGAGGCCACATAACCATTCTACTAAAAGAGCTACCAGTCAAACAATAGGCCGAGTTCAAAACCTTGTATCTGTATAGCAGTCTATCGATTGACACATGTTCGACGGTCAACCAAGCCTGAAGTTCCTCTCCCAGATGGTCAGGCACCCATAGCAATGTGACCAGAACGTACACACTCTTATGGGGTGACAAACATGTGGGTGGAAATAGCGAAAGAAATCTCAATCACCCCTTTCGATGAAAGGTATATAGGGTTTTTATTTATTGACCGAGATGCTAAGCAAATAAATGAAAGCAATTGCAAAATTAGCTGAAGTCATAATCGTACGGTATAACCAGCTACGGTGCAAGAATTTTAGGGTCCGAGCTAATTAGCATTTTGCAGTCAGAGCGTTCCTTTCCGGCTACCGATTAAAATGGGCCAATCTTGGCCACTTTCTTGAGATTTGTTGCCATGCTGAGGCTGCCTCCTGCCTTGCATTTTCGAAGGACAGTCTTGAGTACAACTAATGACTCAATTTCAAGAACTTGTAGTCTTATGAAACATTCACTCAACACTGGAAACACCATACTATAAATGACACCACCATACCAAAACTACAACTGACTTGGCAATCTAAATGACAAAATCATAACAAGTGCGTGAAATTATCAGGGGCGTAGCTGGGGAGGGGGGGGGGAAGGGAGGGGCTGGTTGGGTTGTTACACCCCTCCACAGTGGCGTAACAAAACTTGAGCCCCCCCCCTGCACAATGCACATGGAGGGCCCCCCCTTCGGACTCAACCAAGAGCTATCAGGCCGGGGTACTGTGCTGAGGGGGCCCTGGAGCTCGCTGCCCCCCCGCACCGCGGGGGCCTATGTTACACCACTGCCCCTCCAATAAATGCATTTTCTGATGAATAGTTGGGTACAGGTGCTCAGTCGGGTATGGTGAGATGTCTGTCGGATTTCACCTGGGATATTTGCATCCACACAGATAAAAACGTACACACTCTTTCCCTCCCTCGGTTATCAAAGTCCTCAAACTTTTTTGGTTATTTTGCAAATTATTGTGTTTTCCCATTTAGTTCGCTTACTAATCCATATTTCACTCCCCTTCACTGCCCCTTAAGCCCATATCCTGCACCCTACTTGTCCTATAATGTATTTTAACATGTTATGCCAGCGTGGTAAATATTTTTATTAGGAGATTTATTTCTGGTTGACTTCAAGATGTACCCACGCAGCTGGGGAGTCCCATGTTGTTCAAAAAGGTCTGTGGCTGAGCAACTGAATAAATAGATGGCATGACACAAGCGAGCTGCATGACATTTGACCAACAACCGGACGGGAACGTGGGGTGCACCGAGTATAAACATATCCTGCGTTGTAAGTGACATAACAGAAAATTTATAAATAAAGAAAGCTAAGAAAGCATTCAAATGGTTGTTGGTTTTTGGCCTTTACACATGCCATTTCATTTTGCCATTATCTAATTATCTAACATAACACTCTGCTTTTAGAATCCTGTCCTGTTACTGTGAAGCGAGCAAAAGTTATTTTTTGTTTCAAAACTTGACACTAGGCCGTGCCTCTTGGCCTTCATGCTGGAAAAGGTGTCATGCGTCATCAGCTTGTCCCACACAGTACATGATTCACCAAACACTTTAATTGAGGTCCCCAGCGAAGATGTATGTCACTTTGAAACAACGTGTTTTGCGTCATCATCTATACACACCCAATGTATTAAAACACCAAACTCCAAGTGAGATGCTTGGGAAATTATTAGCATTTATTTTTTGCAGTTTTTATATAGCGCGAACTTGCCCCAAAGGTATTAGGGCGCTTTACACGTGCACCAAATTACATTACAGATGCACATTTTTGTGTGTTTTTAGGCACAGGCAGAATGCGTGATTTGCCCATAATCACAGGAGGTGGAGCAGAGCTATTCCAGGACTCGAACCTGGTTCTCCTGTTCCAAAGACAGCAGCTCAGCCGCATGTTAAACTACATACATCTTTGAATAGCCAAGTAGAAATAAAAATGCTAGTGAGCAAATAAGATTGTGGAGAAACAGCAGTCCGTAAAAAAACAAACAGGCATTGAATTTTTCTTTTGCCATCCCAGCCATTTTGTCTTCCATTGCACATCCTTTCAAATGCTCAAGCAGAGCGCGCGCCAGTGTTCACCAGTGAAGTCCACATTCTTCCCGCGAGGCCCGGCGGCAGCGCACTATCTGAGCGGCAGAAAGCCCTGCGTCATGTCACACTGAGCACTAGTGACAGCCGGGGGAGCGGTCCTATCAGAAGGGCCCTTAATGGAGTCACGCTCTTCTGCACCGGGGCCGATGATCGGAATAAGAAGCAGCCTGCGCAGGAAGGAGCGGGGAAGTGGGCTCGATTAGATTACTCTCTGTTTGTTTTATTGAGACCGACAAAGAGCAAATTTGTGCTGGAGTTTGAGGGAGGGAGTGGGCACCCAAAAACAACACGCGCTAATAACAGGCCCATCGGTAACAGCCATTGGAAAGTAGCGGATTCCACTCAGTGGTCAATATTTTAGGCTCACGCGGTTCTTCACTTTGGGGGTTGGAGGGAGGGGGGCAATCTAGCCAAAAATGGGTAACGGCAAGTGGAAGTGAGAATGGCACCCGTTTTGTTAAAATCTGGAAGAGACTGCCTGTGTCAGGACAGAAGTGGGCACGATTTACTCTCTGCTACGAAACAGCACTAGAACTAAAAAAAAAGGCAAATTGTGTTTGTACTTGTTTTACCATACATTAGTACTTTCCCTCACACACTGCCCACTAAGTCTGTCCCAGGTCAAGTCTGGTGTACATAGAATGATTGTTGCTCCTACAGACCATTTTGCAACTCCTCCGATTTAAATAATTCCACATTTCTTTAAAAAGCAAAGTATGCCAGCAGTGTTTTTTTGCTGCTTGTAGCAGCTGGTCGTTGTGTTGGTCATCATTCACTGCGTATTAGCATTCTGTGGGGTGAAGTTTTCTATAAAGACTGATTTGGTTCACTATCTTACCTGATGAATTCTCACTTCTTGAAATGTTATTAGAGGGTTAATGGAACCCAAATGCTGCTTCTGCCACCCTTATGATTTTGGTGAGATGACGCTAGAGAATTTAATGCAAGAGTACAATGTCTTCCCAGCAGGCCCAGGATGCTTGTTTCCAGTCCAGGGAAGTCCTGGCCTGGCAGTTCGGGCTGGACTGTTCCCATGAGGCACAGGGTCAAGACTGATTTGCATATGGCTGGGTCTGAACTGTGGAGGCGAAGTGAGCTAAAGAACGATGATGGAGTCAACCCAGATCTGTGACTGGGGGCGAGTGTCTGAAAAGTTTCAGCGCTCCGTCCATCATCTCCTTGCGTTTGCAATTGACATAAACCAATTTCACTGTCAATCAATTTTCACACGAACTGTTGAGCTTGTGCCGCTCAGCATTGTGAAAGGAATTGGTGTTCTCAGTCCATTTATTGCCACCAAGTGGCAACTCTCATGGAAATAGCTATAAACAATGACACCATTACAACTGCTTACAATTACCATTGTCCTCAGTTCAACCGGTGACTCGTTTAAAGAGCATGAACACAACTAGCAGGCCATGTAGCAGGGCACTCCAAATATTCAATAGTACAGCACACAAAATGAACTAGCACTACACAACGTTAGAGGTTGCAAACGAAAGGGCAAATAGCTGTATTCTTGTGGTGCCGAACATGAAGCCAAAGATGTCGAAAGAGTGAGATTCAGAATTGCTTGTAGAACTATCCAAATAGTAAAGTTAGAAAGCGGTATGTAAACTGGGCCTCTTTCACGTTATCTTATCAAGCACTGGTGCCAACCATAAAAATGTGTGTGTGTGTTTTGATCATTGGAAATCAATAAATAGGTCCCACAATTGCACCCTGGTTAAAGCAACAAAAACAAAGGGTTAAACATTGAACCAATGCCATGCATTGGGCATAACTGCACTGAGAGTTAGTTACTACCTGAAAAACTGAATATGATGCTTGGGAATGAGATTCATTCAAATCACCAATTAGATTTTCTTTTTAGTGCTTTGAATTTTAGATCTGGCTGTGATGTATTTTCATCACAATGCAAAAACAACGAGATGGACGGAGCGCAGAGACTTTTCAGACACTCACCCCCAGTCACAGATCTTGGTTGAATCCTTCATCGTTCTTTAGCTCACTTCGCCACCCCAGTTCAGACCCAGCCATATGCAAATCAGTCTCGACCCTGTTCCTTATGAGAACAGTCCAGTCCAAACATTCTAGGCCAGGACTTCCTTGGACCGGAAACAAGGATCCTGGGACCGGTTTCGGGGTAACAACCCTCTTCAGCCAGGCTAGCTTGAATTCAGTGGCAAAGTGAGCAAAGGACCCTAGTCTCGGCATATCCAGCCAACTTAGGGTAAACGAAGCAAACACAAGGAGATAATGGACGGAGCGCTGAAACTTTTCAGACACTCACCCCCAGTCACAGATCTGGGTTGAATCCATCATTATCCTTTAGCTCACTTTGCCACCCCGACTGGGGGTGAGTGTCTGAAAAAAGTTTCAGTGCTCCGTCCATCATCACTTTGGGTTTGCTGTATTTTCATTACAGGCAATAATATTTTTATTGCTTTGATTATGGCTTTTTTTGTTGACAAAGGGCTTGCTGTTTGGATACCATATGCACATTCAGTTTCTTGGACTGCACTGGCTCTAGTGAAGCAGTATAGGACGCAGACCACAGGACTGTATAGGCCAATAGACCCCCCCAACTCATCCCCCCCCCCCCGAAGGAGCAGCACATACTTTTAATATGGGCACATACATGACTTGCTTCTGGGGAGAAGAAATTAAATGCTCTGAAGCAGTGACTTAGCCCGCATTTTCACTCGAACCACAGACTCACCCTTCACCACCTGTTTTATACTCTCTGCCTTTGCCCGATACCCCCCAACTGGTAATACCATGCAGCACAAAGTCTGTTAAGGTGTGATACTGCCAAGGAGGGTCAAAGGGTGCATGCGGCTGCTTCCAACACCCCGGGCAGTTTGGTGAATTGATGCCCCAGTCCAATTCTAGCCCTGGGCTTCAGAATTCAAGTTGCCCATTTTCGGCAGCCAGGTTCGATCGATGTTCAAGCCTGTATGCAAAAAAACTTACTGCCCAGGAAGACATTAGAGCGAGACAACTCAGTAATAAGGAAGTGGGTGCTTAAAAAAATCCCTTGCAGAAAACACATTAAATAAAGTGGCGAGTCTAAAATGCCTGCCTCGCTCCCAGCCTCTGGCATTAAAGTGTTTCATAACCCAAAGACAGACAACGGCCCGAGCCTCTCCATCTGCCTCAAATACGCACACACAACTTGCAAAACAAGAAACAAAATCTGGGTCGCTTTTTCCAGGCAGTGTTTACTTTATAAGTTATTGCTTTTGGTCGCTCGCTTTGCTCTCTTGCAGTGTCTGCTGACCCAGAAGTAACACATCCTTTCAGAACTAATTTACGAGAAGAACTGACCCCGGATCAACATCTGTTAGACTCCGCGGGTAAATCTCCTTACTTCATACTGTTGCCGAGGCTGCCAGAACCGCCGCCGACCCTTCTCAGGAACATCAAAGCAGGACACCTTAAACCGCCCCTCATTAACCCCCAAGCAGCAGTAAGCCCCTTTTATGGGCCAGCGGGCTGTATCCCTCATCAAACGAGACAGAAACAACTGTAAGCACACTTCCCGATGGAGCGTCGCTTTCCAGCCGCTCGACCGGCTTCCAACAAAATCAAGATTCCCAAGTGAACTGCAGTCTTATTCTGAAAAAATAATAGATCTAAGTGCACGCGCACGCCAAGTATTCCCAATCCTGCTTTCATTCACATTTAACACGTTTTCTACACTAAACCGAAATATGGATTTTGGGAACCATTAACCCGAAGGCCTAGTACACTGCCTAGACTGTCACAAGAGACCCCAAAAGCCTTCCACGCTTTCGTCCCTGCACCCTTTTCAGAAAACTCCCGGGGATTAAATCCGCATCCACCACACGTGGCTCAATTAACGACTGCAAGGCACTCCCAAAAGGTGACCTGCTCTCCAAAGTTCTTATGCACATATCCAGGTATGTCCATGGATATAGATATATATATATATATATATATATAGATTCTTGATGTTGGAAGGAAACAATTGTAGAGAATGTTATTTCACTATGCAGAACTGTGAGGCATGTGCAATTATGCATGCTGAAATACCCCCACATTCTTGCAAATAAGAATTTACAACAGTGTTCCGGGAATACTCCATGAAACCAACAACTGTTGCATCTTATGAGGTGTTTCTTCTGGAAATATTTGGGGATGCCTTAACGTTGTACACCCACAGCCATACGTGGAAGTAAGCCTGTGGGTGCAGTTTTATAACTTTTTTTGCGAAACAGGACTTAAGTTGGGAATAGAACTGCTCGTACCTCACACAGAACACTCTTCCCCCCCCCCCCTATTTAAGGTAGACCAACAACAGCTAAAGCAAGCGAAAAAAATGCCATCTAGAATACACCACGCAAAAGTGATAGTCAAACCCTTGCCCACCTTTCGATACAACTTATATGAAAGGACCAAAGTGCAGGCACTAACATGATTCAGACCGCCATCCCTACGACTACTCGAGTACCCTTTTACTGGTCAGGCTTTCTCGTTATTTGCACATGCACAACAAGTCTAAGTGTACAAATCTCAGTGTGTTTTCAATAGTGTATGTAGCGCTTCAAATTGACTGGAACAATGTTAAAGGCACTACCCTGAAAATACATAAACTTTCTCTTATAAAAGGTTTCTCTGCTTCCACCTCCCTGGTTCAGTTTTAGCGTTTTCAATTGCCACAAATACTATTTGATTGATTTGGGATTTATATTCAGTGAATGTAATGACATGGGGTATCTCGTGTGTCAAAGTTTCTGAAATCTCAGATGTTCTTTCTAGGTTTACTTCACTGGTCTAATGGTGTAGCCTATATATTTTTTGGAACATTGCTATATACCTTTTTTTTGTTTGTTACAATCACAAAACACATATTGTTTGTTGTTGGTATACAGACAACATACTCATTCACGACATAAAAAAACAAGCATTGGCATAGCCAATAGGTCTCACCTTTGGGACCTTATAAGTTTTTAACCATGCAACAGTTGATGTTGGTGCACCAAGGATATTGTGCTGCATAACTAAATACTTATGAGGTCCCAAAGGCGAGACCTATTAGCTATGCCAATGCTGGTTTTCGCCTCCAATGCCAGCAAGTAAATACGTCCCATTGGATAACTAGCGCTTACTATAAAAGCGCAAAGAAAAATTTATCTTGCGGCCATTTAAATACGCAGTCCTTGTAACCAGTAAGGGGCCTTTCCGAATTTATCGGATGAAAGCATTTCAGAAAAGGTTTCAGGGGAAGGTGGTATGCGTGCTGTGTATAAGCTTCGAGAATGTATCATCTGTATTTACTTATTTTTTTAACCCCATTCCCACCATTTCTTTTCCATTTCACATGACCTATTGCTGTGGATGTGGTGAGAATACAGGCGACTCACACTGCCATTTGAAATGCTCGTGAAGCAGACTACTGCTTGATTTATCCACTGAAGAGACCTGTAAAAGAAAGCGAAAGTCGGCAAACTAGCAATGTGCTGCACTGCCCATTGGAACATGATTTTGAGTCAAATTGGATTCGCCATAACGAGAACAAGTTCTGGAAGACCAGACTTTCATTGTAGAACGGGGTGACATCACGGCACATCTGAGCCAATGAAATGTGCTCTCATTGTGAACACACATGTCAACATTGGTAAGAGAAGCAAAATAATACACCTCTAGAACACACCTGCCAGGGGAGAACAAACACAAAGGCACATGGTGCACACAAATTAAGAATCACCGTAATACCACACGCAATCAGTCAGAAATCAGTGGAACAAACAGCTAACCTTGCATCATTTCCTGGAAACCCTGCAGCCATTCCCTCCTAGCCTGTCACATGGATCAACACACGTACATGTAAGCCACGACTGTCAAACACTTGTCGTGAGTGTGTTCAACTTTGACCTGCAAGTAGCGGCGCTGCCCAAACTAACAAACACAAGGGGCATGGATGTCACAGATACCCTTCACAGGAGTAAATATCACTCCACCGTTGATTGTAAACTTAAGGAACAATAACACATATACAACGTGTGCATGTTACATAACTTTGGGGTCCTGCACTGCCCTAGATTGCAGATCGTACAATTAAACCAGGCCCTTGATCCCACTGCGAGGCACGCGGCAGGCATACGCTTGGGACCTGATGTAGCTCAGAGAAGTTGATAGGGAAGTGAATGCCTACCAGAAACAGAAAATAAGCATTTGTCCCACGTTGTATGGCCTGCAGTGGGCAATAAGAGCAGAATCCGCACCCACACAAGAGCGGCCGCCATTTTACATTCATCGTTCCCAGCCTGGCAGACCATCCCCCCCTGGGGAAACGGAGAGGGGGCTGCGGCTGAAGGCAGCCCGGCTGCACGTTTACCAGCCACACACAAGAAGTGGGGGGCGGGGAGCGATCAGACTTCAGAGGCGGGGGAGGTGAGGAACTTTTCAGAGAGATAAACAGCAGTCTTTTTCCGTATCCACGCCCGCATTAGAATGCGGCTAACGAGCCTCCGCTGCCGCCGGGTTCAAGAACCAAAGCAAGTTTCGCATTTGGAATGGACAAACTTGTGTAACCCTCCCACTGATCCATATAACAGGTACACCACCATTCTCTGAAACCACCTAGCGGGGGCCGGTTGTATATTCCTTCCACACTCCAAGGGATTAAACGAGCCCCCTGGCACAAGAGCGTCGTGCCACCAATGTGAAAAAAAAATAATCAGAAAAACAAGCGCATGCACTGGAAGAAGAGTGACCTGCTTTCTTTTTGTTTGCAATTCCGAATTGGATTGGGGAAAAAAAACAGCAGAAGGGAAGAGAAAAGTATGCAGGTGGGGGGGACACAGAGGGCGAAATCATGGAAGGGGTTGAAGAAACATGGAGGGAGGTAAGAAGCTATAATAAAGATATCTCTGAAAAAGAGTGGGGGTCCTAGGGATAAAGTTTAAGGACTCAAATAGTTGCAATCCCCAGATCCACAAACTATAACAACATGAGCAACTATGAGTCTCGCCTATATGAAAAACTTGACACAATCGTAAGGGTAAAGCTAGTGTTGTGAGTTCATGTGTACATGTGTGCGTGTACGCATGAGTGTAAGATTCCCATCATCCACCCGAAGTGGTTTGCTTCATCATCTGGGAATTGAGGACTAATTTAGAGAACCATCTTCTACTGAGCAAGTCGTAGATATTGGTCTCTTATTTGTCCCAACGTGGTGGAAACTAGTTTTGCTAGATGATGATTGGGTGTGATGGTCGCAGTGCTGGTGTGTGGTGATGGTGTATAAGTGCTGGTTAAAAATGTCTAACAAGGTACTAAAACAACTTTATTAGTAGCTACCTTGTTGACAAACTCTAAAAACAGTGCTCTAACAGTTTCAAATATAATAACTGTGTTGAAGAACGGTCAACATGTTTCTGCTAACGGATTTGAATCATCCTAGCTTTCGTCAGGACCTAGAAGCTACTGCGAAAAACTGTGTAAAATAATAAAGTGATTGATACAACCTGGACCCTGATAGGTGTCCAAGAAACTCCGTGGGCGGTAGTTTATATTCACTGACCTGCATAAATGGAAAGAAAAGATAAAAAGAACACAACATAGCAAAATACCCTTCACATAGTGTAATTCTCAAGATTTTACAAATAGCATCCGGCACAATGTCCGATAAACCAAATACTCTTGGATGTATTAAGACTGTGATAAGTCTAAGAACTCAAATCGAAATTAGACGACTTAAAGGCACTTACCCTATCTGTGATGGGTGTGCGCCTCACCTCACCTGGCTACTGCTCAGGTATAAGGAGGCCCCGCTCTGTAGAGAAAATCAGAGGGTTCAACAATGTTAAAACCTAGTGGTTGGTTAAAATTTAAACGCTTAAGCCCAGCCGCGTTATGTCAAGAAACGCCTAATTGCACCGGGAATCATCCGACCGCTACAACAATGGTCTCTGGAAAGCGCTCGATCTCGGTGACATTTTTAAAGATAATGGTTAAGGCCTAAGCAGAAGGCCGACTTGTACCACTAATGTGGTGCGTGTCACGTAGCATCAACTTATAGTAGAATGACAGCTCACCTGTCCGTCGGTACCTCTTGTCAGTACTGAGCTCGTAGGGGAGGCAACCTACGAGGTGTCCGAACACGGCAGAAATAGAGAATGCCGATCTAAGTTGTCATGGCAACTAGGGGAAACCGAGGCTGACGTGCGTGCGCAGATGTTGCGTCATCGCGTTCCGTGTTAGAGTCTGGGAAATGTAGTATTTGACTCAATATTTGTCAGGGGCTGCCGTAGTTAGAAAGCAGGCTCCAAACCACCGCTCGTATAGGATTAAGAGATGATGGATGTTTGTGGGTGATGTTATAATAAAGTACCGTATATCATAACAAACAGATAAACTGATAATAACAGCGACACACCTGGTGTTATGATATTAAAAGCATATGGTAAACAAGAAGGCCATTCCTTTGTAGAGCGGAACTTAAAGAATTCAGCGCCTCCTAGTACATCATTACCATACATATGGAGGGTACTAATAGATGTCTGCTCTTAGAGTGAGGCCCAAGGAATATCATCATTCAGCCCATTGCGATCACTCTGGAGTTTGAAGACCCATTTCTGTTCCTTGTGGAACAGAAAGTTAGTGATGTCTGTTATATGTGATGGAATGAATGGTTGTTCGAGGACTAACCACCTGATGTCTTCTGGTTTATGATTAAGTGAGAGAAAGTGGTTAGACATTTTTGTTGCTTGTTTCTTGCGTCTAATAGTACTCTTGTGCTCGCTTATTCTCACTTTGATTTTTCGGGTGGTCATCCCTACATATTTCAATGAGCAGGGACATGTAATCAGATAGATGACTTTCTCTGAATTACAGTTAGTGTGTTTGTTGAGAATCCAAGGTTTTGAGGTGCCAATGTCAACCGATTTAGTGGGTTCTGTTTGAGGACAAACCGAGCAAGAACCACAAGGATAGTGGCCTTGAACCGGTGGAAGGTGCCAGAGTGTAGATATGGCAGGATCCTTCTTTGCTTTGGGTCGTGTGTGTACCAAATTGTCCCTGAGGTTAGTACCTCTCTTGAACGAGAAAAGTGGAGGAGGGATTTCTTCATTGTTCAAATTGAGAATCCGCCAATGTTTTCGTACCACTTTTTGCACGTCATTTGACAGTGTGCTGAAGGTGTTTACAAATGTAAGTCTCTTAAGTGGTGGTTTGGGTGTAGCTGGCGCAACGAGAGCGTCCCTATTATTGTTAGCTGCTCTTTTTTTGGCTTGTCTGACCAAGTGTCTGGGGTATTTCTTGACCTGCAATTGCTGTGACAGATCGGCTGCATGCTTGTCAAAAGTCTCTTTCGTGGAACAGTTTCTGCGTATACGCAGGAACTGACCGACAGGCAAGTTGTTCCTAAGGGACTTAGGATGGTGGCTCTGGAAATTCAACAGAGAATTCTTCGCTTGGGGTTTCTTGTATAGTTCACTCCCCAAAGTCCCTTGTGAGGGATAAATGACGATGTCTAAGAAGGGCAATCTGCATTTGTCGTGTGTTACAGTAAATCTCAAGAAATTGTTTTGTGTGTTTAACCAAGCATGGAAATCAAGTAAGGTGGTCACACTGCCACGCCAAACCACAAGAATATCATCGATATACCTCTTCCATATGACAATTTTGTCACGGAAGGGATTCGTATTGGTCAACACGTTGTTCTGTTCAAACAAATGGACGTAGAGATTTGCTAGGCTGGGAGCAAAAATGCTCCCCATCGATGTGCCTGAGGTTTGGAGGTAGATGGTCTCCTCGTACCTGAAGAAATTTTCTTTCATTGCCAGCCTGGCACATTCCATGATGAAATTAATTGGGGTAATCGTGACCAGATCTTTGGTGTCAAGTAGACCTCTGATGGCCTCTAATGTTTCATCCTGGGGGATGCAGGTATATAGTGACTCGACATCGAAACTAACCAGTAGGTCTGTTTCGATGTCAAAGGTGGTTTCGGGTAACAGTCTGAGGACATCTTTGGTGTCCTGAAGAAATGTTGGCATTTCCTTGACCAGAGGCCGGAGGAAAAAGTCTACAAAAGTGGACAAGGGTTCCAGGAGAGACCCGATCCCTGAGATGATGGGACGTCCTGGTGGTGGTCTAGTGGCTTTATGTATCTTAGGAAGGACATAAAAGTAGGGCATGACAGGATGTGTCGTGATTAAGAAATCAGACTCATGTTGAGTGATCCAACCGGATTCTCTGGCTTCATATACCATGTCTTTCATCTCCTTAGATAATCTTGTTGTAGGGTCCTCGTTCAAAACCCGGTAGGAATTGGTATCGTTTAGATGTCTTAGACATTCACTACGATAGATGGATGAGTCTAGGATGACGATTTTTAACCAGCACTTATACACCATCACCACACACCAGCACTGCGACCATCACACCCAATCATCATCTAGCAAAACTAGTTTCCACCACGTTGGGACAAATAAGAGACCAATATCTACGACTTGCTCAGTAGAAGATGGTTCTCTAAATTAGTCCTCAATTCCCAGATGATGAAGCAAACCACTTCGGGTGGATGATGGGAATCTTACACTCATGCGTACACGCACACATGTACACATGAACTCACAACACTAGCTTTACCCTTACGATTGTGTCAAGTTTTTCATATAGGCGAGACTCATAGTTGCTCATGTTGTTATAGTAATGGGAGGTAAGAAGCAACACAGGGCATGTGTGGGGAGGAGCCGCACAGAGCACGGGAAGGGAAACAAACAGACAAGAGTGTAACATAGAGCGGGGGTGGGCAGGCAAGCATGCAACATGGCAAGAGGGGAGAAGCTCAAGAGGGCGAGTACTACATAAATGTCAGGCAGAGCAACACGAGCGCAGCAGAAGACGCCTCAAGCGTATAGTAACAATAGCAAGACGCATGCAATAGTAAAAAAAAAAAAACATGCCGAAAGTAAATATAAACCGGGAGAAGCTCACGAAGGCGAGTACAACATAAATGTCAGGCAGAGCAATACGAGCGCAGCAGAGAACGCCTCAAGTGTATAGTAACAATAGCAAGAGGCATGCAATAGTAAACAAGCGCTCGCCATTACTTTTTTCCCCCCCCTTTTTCTGCCGTCCCAGGCCTCGCCTGCTAAAAGGTTTCTTATCTTTATGGGGCCATGTGTTTGGTCCCCATAAAGATAAGAAACCGTTTACGCCAGCAGTAAGTCAGGGCAGTTAGTCCAAGTGGGAAGGCAGAAAGAGAGAAAAGAGTACGTCACACAGAGCTCTTTCCCAATGGCTGGCCACCGTTTAGCATAAACGGTGACGCCAGCCAATGGGAAAGAGGGGAGGGTTTAAAGCCAGATACCGAAGCTCCCTCTAAATCATTAAATCTCGCCAGCGAGACTGCGCATGCGCGCAGCCTACGCAAGGCTAGACCTAAAAAGGAATGTCAATAATGGTCCCTTCACATACAAGTTGCTTCAAAATACTTGATAGCGTCACTGGGACATGTCTGTTTTTTAAGGTTGTTCCTCCCTAAGGTAATTAGCGTTACCCCTGAGAAGTATTTAGGCATCTCTTTCTCCAGGCATGGGAATTGGCAATGTTAAAAAAATATTTTCTACAAATTAGAGCTAGCTCTCCATGTTATATCTAGTGATTATTCTAACAGCATCGTTGTTTGCATTGTCTTGTTTGGCTGATATCTTTTAGTATAGATGCTCTGTTGTGGAGATTCTGCGTAATACCACCTCTGAATACATTTTTTATCAGGGTAGTTTCTTGGTTACAATCATCATACTCTATGTATAGTTCAAGAGTCCTCAATAGCTCTGTAAAGGGAATGTTATCCATTTGGCGTTTTTGGGATATGCAGAACTATTTACGGAGGTTGATTTAATGTCCATTTTATTGAGACTGTGGTCACATATGCATATTTCAAAATCAAAAAAACAAACTGACTTGTGGCTAAACTCTAAGGACAGTTCAATATTATATGAAATACTGTGTAGGTGTTCATGAAATTGGCACATTTGATCAACATCACCTTTTCAAATAATAAAAGAGGTAGTCAATAAAATGTCCCTAAAGCAGTCTTTAAAACCAGGCAGGTAACTCTATAGGTTTCACTCCCTCATACCACCCCATGACTCTACCATAAGAAGGAGCGAAATGAGAACCCATCGTGGTGCCACAGATTTGGAGATGCAAGTCACCATCTTAACAGAAAAAGTTCTTGATCATGACGAATGTAGCACATTTCATTAGCATTTGGGCATGTAACCATACATTTTCTGGTTTGTGGACATGTGTATAAAGACTTTATGTCCATTGCGACTAGAAGAATGCCATCTCACATTATGTTGTCAACTGAATTTAAGAAATCTGTGGGATTTGTAATATATGATAATGTTTTAACCACAGAGGAGCAATAACAATGTCTACAAATTCTGAGAGCCATTTCCAAAAACTATTGCTCTGCAAGGAGGGTAAAGGTTTTTATGGATTTGAGGAGAAAGTAGATGACTGGAGACCTAGGGTGCGATGAGTTGAGATCTAGGTATTCTTCATTAGATAAAAGCCCAAGGTTTTTCCATTTTGATAAAGTCTTATCTAACTGTGACATTCTTTTATAGAGCACTTCGCACAACAATAGCATAGCAAGAACAATCTGGTAACAGCCTCCTTACTTGTAGATCATAATCTGTGTAGTTCAGTACAACAATTACACCTGCCTTATCAGCCGTTCACCTAAACATATCATGGTTGGCTTCTATGTCACCTAGTGCCTGCTATTGCTTTTTATCTGAATGCATTGGTTTGTGTCTAAATTTAATTGATTCAGGTTCGAAGCAGGTCCGAGTCTCGGCAGGGACGCTCAACATTCTGCGATTCTGGGCAAATCACTTAATCTCCCCGTGCCTCACTAAAATGAATGTGTCCGTAACGTAACTGGTGCTCATGTACAGCGCTTGGATACATCTGGGTCTAGTTCGCGCTATATAAAACTTCACAAATAAAATAAATAAAACTGTCTGTTTGTCGACTAGATCTTCAAGTATGGAAAGATGTTTCAGATCTGGATGTATCCGACAATTGTTTGGTCGAGGTATTTTGCAAAAAATTATGGTACAAACTGGAAAAATGGAACATTCCACTCGGCCTGCTAAGGTGGGCTTACAATGGCTGCTGGGCACCACCCTCGCTTGTTCAGAGAGAAACAGGCTAGCAATAAATATAAAGGAGGCAAAATCCCTAACCATCAACAAAACAGGGCGGAATCATCATACTTGGTGTCTGGGGAGAGATGAGCTAGAATCCGTCAGTTTCTGCAAGTATCTTGGAGTGCTCTTCAATGCCAGTGGAAGATTCAGCAATCACCGGAAGATATTAAATGAAAGGGCAATGCCCTTACAGGAGGTGTGGGAGCCTTGCATACAAACTTGATACCACTTCAAGAGTTTTTTCCTATCTCCTGAAAATAGCTCAGAGAGCTTGTAATACTCCTTTGACCCTTTACAATCAAAATCTGTAAGTTACATATTCAAAATATTTTAAAGAACTGCCCAGGATTGCCTAAATTCCATTGATACCCGCTGAATCACACATTTCATCTCTAATGAAAAAATGCACACACGTTTCATTCAGTCCAACTATGGGGGAAAAAAAAAAAAAAATAATAATAAATAAATAAAAAGAATTGTCGACAAACTGATTCACCTGACGATCAACTTTTGGAATGCGAACTTCTGACAGGGCTGCCCATTCATCCCTAAATACTATAAAATGGATCTCAAACTACATTTCAGACTCAAAATGTAGAGCTATGCTTGTCCATCCAATTATCTTTCATTTTTGCCTTCTTACTATTTGCTAAGGCATCATTTTACTCCCTGAATTCTAAGACCTGCATGTATACCAAGAATATTATGTAAATAAACAGAACTCCTTTCAGACCATGTTATCTGTAAATTTCCTTTTTAGCGCACATTTCTTTAATCGTAGAGGTTTAATGTATTAAAATCTATATTTCCAAATCCCCCACTAAGGATTACACCTAGCTGGTATTAATATAATCTGTCAAAGTATCTGGAGTAGATGCATGCAATTAAACGAACCTTAGGTTCCAGGTTGGCGTGCGTTCCGCCGTAGAGCGCTTCAACACCTCATCAGGGGTGGTAAGCGCTATATAAAATTTATTTCATTCGATGCTGCATATACCACTAGTGTATATTTACTTGAGGGAAGTAAAATCACCTAGCAGTACCAGGAACATAAAAGCTAGACAACAGTAAGATTTAATTTAAATGATAGTATGCTTGAGAAGAAACGGACATTTAAGGTTCTAAAATGTGTCCATTTATCCACTGCCAAGAACATACTATGCAGTGCTGTCTAGGCATTCATTATTCTTTTTTTTTTCCAACTATGACACCAGAGGGCTCAGACTATTGCAGGTCCCAGATTTAGATCTGAGCAGGGTAATTTAGTCAGTGAAGGTTAATAAAATGACTATCCCTGACAATTACAGGAGCGGTGTGATGCACACATACTTCCATAAGATGTGCATTTTCAGAAAATAACGAGGAAAAGAATATGGAACAAAAAAAAAGATTTACAAGGCGATAATCAATCCAATAGGTAGTCATTTCAGTTCATGAACCTTCCCCAGTGGCGTAACATAAGCCCCCGCATTGTGTGTGTAGTGGGAGGGGAGGGGGCGAGGGGAGAGTGGTGGCCCGAGCTCCAGTGGGCCCCCTCCGCAATGTGCACAAGCAGCGGGACCCTGGCCTAAGAGCTTCTGACTGGGTTAGGAGCATGGGGGGCTCTCCATGTACTTTGCATGTGGGCCCCCTCAACTTTCGTTACGCCACTGGCCTTCACAGTAAAATGACGTTGCAACGATATATTAAATTGTAATCTAATCAAACAATGTTGAGTCAAACACTGAATTCACATGCAGTCTTCAGAGCTCGATTCTCTAAACCCAGTGCAGAAAAAGAAATGGAATTTTAATACATATGACCAGCCGCCCTCACGTCCCCTCATACAAAATGCGATAACGCCCTCATTCAAGTAGGATGTGGTCAATTATATGTCTGTTCAATGACTACTTTGCATACAGCAGTCCTGTACAGGCACAGAGGTGAGGCGGAGCAGTTTCACCACAAGCAGGGACACTTCTGTCCTCTATCTGCTTTGCACACCCAGCGCTCCACCCTTCATGAAATAGATGACCAATAGAGTGCAGATGTACATTTCCACCTCTAACTCAGGTGTGGAACTGAAAATCTCAGGATTCGCACAAAGGTCTTTGAAGGCAAGTACATGTCAATGTTGGTCCCATGAGTGATGTTGGTATGGAGACAGGAGGTTGTGAATAGAAGCATATTTCTGTCTCATGGGAGCCAATTAAACCACTGGAGGCGACATATGCATGGCCCTCCCACTGGCCACAAGTTCAGTTACATAATATAGACTCACGACCAAAAAAGCCCAAGTACTGACAAAGACAAGAAGTCTGGATTTAATATTGTAACACCTGCAACTTAAACACATTTAAGCTGGTCGGAGTGGACAAAGCGGGCAATGTTTAGTGTAGACACTCGATTGAGGTGGAAGGCTACACCCAGTGCTTAATTTGAGATGCTGGTTGCAGGTGGGGCCCACCGTCACTTATTTTTGGGGGAGGGCATCTATTTTTCCTCAACAAACTTTGGTCCAGAGGAAGAAAGAAAAGGGGAAAAGAAGGATGAAGAGTAACAGAAAAACAGTGGCAAAAGGAGAAAGCAGGGATGGAAAAAAAACAGCAAGAGTTTATTAAAGATGCAGGTGGATTAAAGAGGCATGAGGTGGAATCAAGTGCATGCAGCCCTGGTATTCGATAGCGCCTACCAGGGGCCTGTGCACAAAACCTATGGCCCGACACCGATTTTTAAAAAAAATTAAGCAAAGTCTACCCCTAACCAGCCAACAGCATTAGCTGAGAGATGAATACTCCACTGGGCTAAGCCAACAAATGATTGTCAAAGTCTCAGGTCAATGGTTGCCATAAGCAGACCCAAAGCTTACTCTAGGACTACAGCAAGCAACAGGTCTAGAGTTGTATTAAAATTCATTTGTTTCGAATTTTTATTCTCCATACTTGCCAAATACACCAATTCGGTTTCGCTAATATATGCATGTATTTGCCTATTTGTATTTAGGTTAAAATATCAATCATACATTATGGTGCTCTTCCAACTAAGCATAATATCTGAATCCTTTGTAATCAACCCAACGTGGCATTTAAATCTATTCTACCCAACACAGATAGGTAGACTTTAAAGGTTTCAATGATGGACTTCTGAACAGCAAGTTGCTATAACATCATTTGAAACACCCACTAAACACAGTTTAAAAGCTTCATAGATTTCACACAATCCACGGTCCAACCATCCGCTGCACACCACCTTATCGAATTCAAATATGTGCATACAAATACTCTAAATCACTCCTGTCACGTTTCACTAAGGTCATACCGATGGTATTCATTTGGAGGTATTGCCATACTTTCATTATTTCAAACTTTTAGATTTTAATTAAGCATGTATTCAGAAAGATTTACCAGGGGTCATCATTTTGTAATCAATGTTGTAGGGGTCTCCATGAAATTGATAAAGAAGTTGTCAATGCCCTATCTCCGCCAGATAATATATTTTAAGGCATACCGTGAACACCATGGTGCAAGTACCTACACTTATGATTAAACATACTTGGCAAAGCCAAAATGTTCAGGCTTTGGCAAGCCTGCTATGCTTATGGATATTTTTGCACTAGAATTTAAAAGTGTAAAAGTAATACAAAGTAACTAATGCAGTATCATGCATATTTGAGAAAAAAAGGTAAGTAAAAAAAAACAATTACTGCAAGACTAAATTTTAAAAAGTGTCCCGCCAGCCCTGGAACTAGACTACATTCCAGGGAGATGTACAAGTCTGCAAAAGTAAAAGGCCATCACTCACAGTGAGCAGAACAAATGGCTGAAGTGGGCTATCCCGCTGCCCCGTGCTCTAATCTAGGCCATTGATACTCAAAGTTTGGCCGGAGAGCTGCATGGGGCCCCTGGTCCACAGCAGCCAAGGTAGCACCAACAATAAAAAGATATTAAATTATCAAGGGTAAATTGGTGTTAAAGAAAGGAAGTAACCAGGGAGTTCCGCACCGAATTGCTTTAGAAACATGATAATGTTTAAACACATCTTGCAACAAAAGTGTAAAAATATGACAGTCTCTGCAAAATTCAAAAAGTGCATTTAATCTACATGCAGAACCTTCTCACCTTAGGACAACTGACTATATCAGTGCATTTAGAAGTATTAATTTAAAAGCAATAGGTTTCAACATGAATTTAGAAAAATTCCTCCCCCCCTACCCTGACAATCACAATCACAATAGTAAACTAATGCGTCAAGTCAGTTGTTATGTGCACTTTTTGGGTGGCATGGCTCCTATTATACATGAACAAAATAATAGTTTACTAAATCAATCCCAGGAGAAGGTTTTGTACAGCGCATATTGTGAAGCCAAGAATTCTGAGGTCCTCCTATATGTGATAAAGCAAAAGGCGGGAAAGTGAAATAAAACAATGGCCCAGGATCACACAATTTGGTAAAGTGGCGAAGCTGGAAATAACCCCAAGTTTTCTGGTTTCACATTCTTCAAATTCAGCCACTAGCTGTATATGCTTCGGTTCCCCTTCACCCACCTTACCGCAATTCCACAACCCCCCTCGTCCGACCGCCACCTTGGGCACATCACCACACACCTAATTTTTTGACCCCTGGGAAAATGTTTGCGAGTACCCATGCGCTAGGCTCTGGTGGATAGAAAAACAGAATGGAACTGAAACCGACCAATGGATGAAGACGGCTTACTGAAAGCCCTCCATGAGTGTTTATATGCATACATATATGTATATTGTTATCATGCTTATTTGAGGGGGGCATGAGGCAAGCGACCAATCTAAAGCAGTCTCTATGTCAGACATAACCAAAGGAACACGTAGCACTGCTCTCTGGCACTAGATAATACCATTCAAAGCACAACAGATTCAGCAAGGATTCCACAAACAGGCAAACTCACACAGTGGATACAGGCACTTCAGGAATGATGGGGCTGAGAAGAGTATGGTATTGCCTTTCCTTCTCACTGAACAGTTTGGCCCTTGCTAAGAAATTTAAAAGCAGGTCCTGGGTGGAGCTCTTAAAGCACAATATACTACTCTACATCAAGACATGTTCGAGGGTTCCATGCCATGCGGGTGACTTTCGAAGATATCACATGGATACTGCACACCCTTACCCAAGTAGACTCATAAGGGGTCAAACAAATGAGGACATAGCATAGTTTTATAACAGAATGATGAACACAAACCCTGATGCAGGGATGGCCAGACATTCCCAGCAGTTGCCTATTACAGCAACTAAAAACCATTCATTTTCAAAGACGTAGGGGTTCAAGCCGACGTGTCCAGACTTGTAAAAGCACTAGGAATTACTTTTTGTCTTTGCCAATGTCTAGCTCCACACAAAATACTCACTTGGAATCCAAAGTAACTAGTAGTTTGAAGGATGAGCTCAATCTTAGTCTACGGAACGAAGGCGCCTGTGTGTTCACTGGGGTATGTCTTACTGTTCACGTCATTTGCATAGACTATCAACTATACCTCAACTGAGGCCCAATAAGGCGTATACATGGCTGTCATTGCCTGTGTTCCTGAGCAGGGGCCATTGGCATAGAAAAGCTGTTCAATCAAAGTTTTTATTTGATTTATTCATGTAAATAATAAAAGCGGATAAAATATACAATTCTAAAAAAAAAAAACAATTAAAAGTGGAACGAAACACCTCTGCCAAGAACCAGGATACATAAAAGCAGACTGTACAATTGTCTAAAAATTGAAGGTACAATAAAGCTGGTCTCACTTGTTTAAAATTCAATTGCAATAAGAGTGGACGTAAGTACTTGTGTCTCAGATTAGCAAAATTATGGCAATTGAAAACAACATGATAAGTGTCAAGTGCATCAGCCATATCGCATGTGCAAATTGCAGGTTCTGAGGATTATGTCAACCTGCTAAAAGCTCGGGGAATTAAAAAAAAAAAAGAAAAAATAGCAATCGTCTGTGCAAAATAGGCATATCCAGTGTTAAATACAGTTCAATCTGACCTGGAGTTTTAACCATCACATATTGTCTTCTCATGCATTTCATCCTGAAGTATTCCTCTTTTTTTTTTTTTAGCACAGAAGCTTTAAATGCATCCTTTATCCTTGCAACATGGGTTTTACAATTAGTCCAGGGCTAGTTAATAATTTAGGTCTGCCCAGGTGATACAAAACACCTTTAACATACAGTAACCAGGGGATTCGATGAGTAGTCTAACCTCAAACATGTTCAGGATAATTCTATTAAAATCGAATTTGTTTTTTAACCACACCGAAAGCCATAAACTTACAGGACAAATATCAATAAAATCCAAAATGAACCTTAAATTCAGCATCTCTACACAATCTCTGCCGACACAGTCTGCGGGCACCTTAAATTTCTATGAAAGAATTTAGTTTCGGCCACATGGATGATATGACTGGACTTGTAGCCTCAGATTTCCGAACCAAATGCAACTGTTTGGATGCATTTGGCTTTTTAGAGATTCACTATTGATTTAACATAGGGGATAACAAGTCGGCACGCAAAGGCATCGATACTATGCACTACCCTGTTAAAGAATTGTGCATGGGCTCTCAACTGGGGTTTTTCATTTATTTTATGGTCCATCTTGAATCCTAAATAGGCAATCATATCTGTATGACCAATTAGGATACCCTTAATTAAATGGGTTTTGTTTTTCAGGTTTTTGGACCCAGAACCACAGTATACGTTTAAGATAGATTTGTTTTCAGGCCCAAGCCAAGTTGTCCATAAAATTGACATAATGATCTATCAGACCCTACAGGCCATTAGCCATGCGAGCTATGAGGACGTATCGTCCGAATATAATAAGGCTGGTAACATCCTATTCCCTAACCTTGGTACAGCCTTACACTGAGCCACTAAAAATGAATCTGATTGATTAATTTATAGAATAAAAAGCAGAGGAGCTAAAATACAGCCGTCGGACTCCTCTTCCCAGCTGAAAATACAAGGTGCAATTACCGTTGGCGCCAAATCTTGCAGAAGTCTCCAAACGTGTATGCAGGTCGCGCAAAAAGACAACTGCAATCTACTCCAATGGCCACCAGCACAGCCCATAACCTCATCCTATAGATAGAGCCAAAGGCTGTGCTGAGAACCATGAAGGCGAGATGGATCGACTCTCTTTGCTAATGTATTTTTGGCAACCAGGAGGCAAAGATTAAGATTTTGCTCAATCGTCCCTGTTCCCCGCCTGAAACAATACTGAATGTCAGATATAACGTTCCCATTTTGAGCAGAGTCCAACAACTGCTTCAACAGAACCCAGCCTATGATCTTGACTTCAGCAGCTAATAAAGAAATGGGCTGATAACAAGCTGGGTCAGTATGACTTTTTTTTGTAATACTGGTGCAATTACTGACTGTTTTCAAAAGAGAGGGAAATTTCCCCATGCTACAATGTTAAAATGTCACGTGGTCAAGGAACCGATAGTTACACATAGTCCTCGATGAGCTCACCCCCGGACTCTCTCTGGTCCAGGGGCTTTATTTGAGGGGAGAGCCAAAATAAATTCAACAACTTCAACCACCACAAAGTGAAGCGACCCCTCACCATCAAAATGAAAGCGACCTTCAACATCCACGGAAGGGGGTATATCTGCCCAATAAATGAATTTGAAATGGGTAGCCCAGTCCTCGGCAGGAATAGAGCAAACCCTATCTGGGACGAAAGACTCATTAAAAAAAAATATAGAGCAGCACTATTTCCAAGAACCATTATAGTCTGCGTCCTCACAAGAGGAGTTGTTGGTTTGCTCTTTTTGGATGGGGATAAACTGATCTGCATGGGATGGATTAATTCATTTTCTAATGATATTGTTTCTCCTCACTGGTGCCCAACTGCCCAATATATGTACTCCATTCTAATCACATATGCAGGTTTTGCATAGGCACGATAATGTAATGCGAGACGGACACCAAATCCACGTGCACATCCCTACATAAGAAATAACAAAGATACAAAATTCTGGTTGGTTAATAAAAGAAAATCGACTGCATGGCCCAAACTCACATTAATTATTAGGGATACAGTGAATTTACTCTTGCAAAAAGCTAACCAGACTACAAGTGCTAGATGCCCACTGTGGGAACAAGCGACGCTGTTGAGTTGGAGAAGGGCATTTTTGTAAGGATGGTTTCCCACACACATACATTCAAAAAAGCAAGAGGGCAAACCTCCCAAGGAGAGGGGGAGACATAGCACAGAAATGCTTGAATTATAACCGAGTCAGGGAAAAACAAATGTTCAGAATTGAGGCTTCAACACCAACTTTGACATTTGCATAACCCATCTTACTTTCCAGAACACTGCAGCATGCAGCCTGGATTAAATCACTGGAATCTGAACTCTGGACCTCTGATGGCACCGTCTAAACTCTGGCCAGACCTGTCATGTTTGTTTCCAAACGTGGACCAGAGATTGGCCACAAAGGAGTAAATCTCTTGGAAAAAGAAGGGTATGCCCACTTATTTATTTTGCAATCAATCTTTCTAAATTTTGTTATCATACTAAACAAAAGCAAGGTAGTCAACTACACACATGCTTGTCAGCCAAGATAGATTGCTTCAGAGTGAAAGCGAGCACTTGCCCGGAATAACTGCTCCCTCATAATTTCTAGTCTGCATTTTTTTCTCCAGTTTTAGGGGGTTTTTGTGTTCCATTAGCATTATAGAAAAACATTTTTTTTTTTGTATCTGCTAAAGGATTTGCGACAGACTTCGTCACAGATACTCCTGTTCTTGGACGGTCAGCCAATAAAAGAAGAATTAAACATGTAGGCGAATTCCGAATTTGATCTAGATTTAAATCAGCAAAATGTTAAAGTTATGTTAATTAATTTACACTTTGCACTAACTCCATATTTTAATCATCCCACAGATTTGTGGTCAGAGAGTGCTATTCTATGTAAGGTGCTTCCCAGGGTTTTATTTTGTAAAAGATGTTGTCTTTTCCCCATCCGCCGGCTCTGCCCTCCAGTTTCGCTCCTCCTTATTTCAATTATTTTAATGTCACATATACGTATCTGGCTTGAAATCATATAAATCTAAAGACAAATGAAAGGACTCTGTAGTGACGTTTCCCAGATCAAGCATATTCTAGTAGGTCAGCCTATGGACCAGCAGGTGCAACCCCTGACCAATGGGCTGTGGTTAAAAGCATAAACAAAGCTGCACATTTACCAAAATAGGCCACCTGCCCATCCCCGCACCGTGTCCAGCTCTACCGGAAAAGGCAGGACCAAGCAACAAACGGTAACAATCTACAACTGGTTGCCATGGACTTGTATCACAACTTCAGGAAAGGCGCTTCTGAATGGTCAGTTGTGTATGGGGGCCTGTGAGCCATCATACAAGCATCTACCTACCACTCACTTGCACTGCTGGTGACTTCTACGTTTTCAAGTTTTATTTATTTATGATCTCGGAACTCCAAAGAGATCCACATAAACTAAAAGGCCAACAACATACAAGTAAGAAATTATGTATAGCAAAGTTTCTACAATCATTAGAGAAAGCCGACATAAAAATCTCCGAATACAAAACATTAAAATATTTTCTACAATAAAGAAGTTCAAATATCCTTTATGCCCTAGGTTCTATAAAACATCAGATAACACCAGAGTTGATAATTATGTCCTTCATATAAATGTGTGTTCGTACATATTTAAAAAACACTTTAAAAAGTTAGTGACTTCTAAGTGAGCCAAGAGCTTCAGTCCCAGCAGCCTGCTCACACTACAGGTTGTCATCACAGATGAGTCTGCTAGTCAATTCCAGGCTTGCTGCCCCCCTGTGCAGAGGCATACACAAGGGGCTGTGATTCCCATGACTCAACACTACAACCACAGATACTTTAGGATTCCACTTTGGTGTTGCCTTTCACAGCGCCCATTAGTGTTATGTCAGTATAAAGCACACACACTATTGGCTTTAAATGTGCTATACACTTACATGAACTTCTTGCAGATTACAGATTATTTTTACCACTTACATTTCCCAATCTTACTACGTCGTCTTCCGCCTCAGATTCAATCCCCTACTGCCAAACATTCATTTTGTTAATGCTTTCATTCGTCTTTTTAACATTTCAGTTTTGTTCTTTACAAATCTCATTTTCAATGGTCTTTTCTGGAACCACCTTCAAACGAATGTGACATGTTTGGGGAATGTCTCTCTTAATGGTGTACTCTTTGGCAATGCACATCAATTGTCCTCAAATCCTCAGCACTTGAAGATTCGGATACAAGAAAAACACACAACCTCAGTTAACCAACTGAATCCTCCTTGTATTGTTTGCTAAATGAGATGGCATTCCAGCGAGCAGGGTCTGCATGGGACTCACATTCAGAAGAAGCGTGTCTGCTCCAAGGGCCGCTTAGATCTCCCTGCTTTTGTCTCGCTAAAAGGAAGGCTTACCTGCCCAAAAGAGATTCAACTTGAAGAAGATGAAAGGGCCGACATTCCTCAGAGGAAGATAAGCTGTGGCAAGGCCTGGGAGCAGCATGGCCAGCCATTCGCCTAGTCACGTGACCACTCAAAAGACCTACTTTCAGGAAAGCTAATTGACTGTGAAGTGGCCAGCCGCCGTCTAGCTAGGAGTTTCCAGTGCTGATTAGTGAGATAGCGTTTTATTGATGTATTTATTACTGCCAACAGGCCTTAAATCAAAGCAATGATTTAAAGACGTTTTTTGGCAGTAGTCTTTCCTTTTCTGATCTTAATCTGCCGGTTTCTAGGATTTTTTCACTCAAAATTCTCCATATTAAAATTAATTGTGCAATTTTAGTACACATACTAAGCAATACGCATAGTAATATAGTTAAACTAGAACAAGTTCGCACCAGGCGGTGGTTTGTAAGCAAAACGATTCAGCATAGCTTTAGAGGACCAGTTATACCTTGGTCAAAGAGCTGTATTCCAAAGTTCATCGACGTACACATATGCAACTGTCAATCAATCAAAAGGCACTTTTATTCGATTTAAAACAGTAAATCATAAAAGTACATTAAAAAAAACTGTTAAATAAAATCACCCAAAAACAGTACATCATATCTCATAAAGATGCATGAAACACCCCTGCTGAAAAACCCCGTCACATAAAAAGAAACATTATGACTATTTAAAAATTGGAGACACAATAAGGCAGGCCTCACTTGCTTGAAATTCGTTGATAAGAGAAGGGGACATATGTACTTATGACGTAAATTAGCAAATTTAGGGCAGATAGAAACAGTACGTAAAGGGTCCAGTGCAGCAGCCGTTCCTCAAGGGCAAATTGGGAGCTCCTATGGTTTATGCCAGCCTGCTATGAGCTGGGGGGGGGGAACACATTTTGAGGAAAATAAGACAGTAGTCGTCTATGCATAACTGTCATCAAACGTCAAATACAATTCCATTATACACAAGGATTTCACTGTGGCACAATGAGTGCAGGAACTTTTAGACAACGTGCATATAACCCTTTTTTATGCACGTTGGCCCAAAATGCCCCTTGGCCCAGAAAAATCTAATTTGGTAAGCGGTTCTGGTTCAGAAAAAAAGTTTGGGTCTACCAATTTACACAAAATGCCTTTGAAATATTGCAACATTTCTATCATGGCCACTGTTCTTGCCTTCCTATGACTGCCTCCGTACAATTAATTACACATTTGTCACACATATACGAACAGTGGATTAACTGTTCTTCCTTTTCATTTGTCTGATACGATGTGAGGGATGCAAAGTTTGTTAATAAAAAGTTTTGAACTGCATATTTACTTTTTCATGGGTTGGTAATGCTGATTCACGTATTACAATATGGCCGTTGCAAAAATAACCAATGATGTAAGACTTGAAACGATGTGTCCTTTGTTGATGTTGGTGTCCATGACTTTAAGTACACTTTCCCTTATTTGTATTTTTCCATGTGATCAAGACCGTGAGTCGGTCGAAACGTGTCATGGGTTTGTGCAGTAAAAGATTCTTTGCACCATTGGAAGTGTCCTGAGTGTGTGTATACTCTGTTTGCTCTGCCGGCTTCACACATCTCCCCTGCCTAATCCTGGGCTCCAGGAGGAGCTGCTTCTGGGCGAACGAGAGAATTCTGCTCTTGCTCCAGGTCTCGTTACTGCACCTTACTGCTATGCTCCGGTTCCCTCTGTTTATAGCTCTCTTCTTGGTCAGGGTCATCTAGCCATGGAGCAATTGCGAGCCCTACTGCACAATGCCTTAACCACGCACATCCTTGTTTAAGGTATATGCGTGGTTAAGGCATGCGTGGTAGGGCTTGCGGAGTCGGAACACTCGTGGTTTAGACCGCAGTGTTCTGACTGTTCCCTTCTTAAAAGCAGTCATTAATGTCAAACGGGACAACAATACAGCTAGATCTTGTGTATACCAATCAACTATAATTTTATATCACAATCTATTCTATAATAAAGGACTATTTATTCTGTATGTGCCTTTAGTGTGTGGTATATTGAGTTCCAAGTACAGATCATGGTAATCAATACATGTGGCATATGGTTTTTATCCTTTGTTTTCTCTCCACATGTGTTTCGGCAACTCGTCACCTTCTTCAGGAAAGGCCACTTCATGACCATATCATGTAGGTAACATGCATTCACATTTAACATTCCAATGAGCTAAAAAAATGAACATATAAAATTAACTAACTCGCACATAGGTCAGAACCTTCACCAGTGGCACTGTGTGTTGTATACAACTCCTTATGTGATTAATCTCCATCCATACCCAATGGGTGGAGATGATTAAATCTTAATTTCCTTAATTAAGTGTGGATCACGCATGCCTAGGGACCTACCAGTCATTGCAACCATAGGTTCAAGTGTACTATTTCTCAACTTGAAAATTTTGTGAACCTCATGCCAGCTATCAAATGAGGTTATGTTTGTCTAATATTTGCCGGATAAGAAGCCAAGCCTTCACCACAATTGCAGCGTCCATATTTTAATGGATATAACGATTTATATGGTTTCACAGAGATGAGTCACATATTATTGGATCTTCGGAACCCCACAAAGTTAATGTAGTGGACAAATTACAGCAAAGTCCGAAGAATGGAATGAATGCCACTGCATCGTGCAAACCATGTATGTCTAAGAGATCATAATACAAAGTTTAATATACGATACCTTGTTGTGCATGGGATGTATCAAATCTACCAAGTTTGCAACACTACAAGATGAAAATCTTGTTGTTATATGTGTGTCTGAGGTATGTACCACTTATTATCAAGCCCCGCGGTACTTATTTCGAGACCGCATTTCCTCATCTATGTTTTTTTTATCCCTGCAGAGTTAGTGCAGTTCTGAGGTGGTCTTGGAATTACATCCCAATCTATCTTAATTTAATCCCGTTCGGATTTGAGGACCTCCAATCTTACTATTGGTAAATATTAGACAGACATAACATCACTTCATAGGTGGCATGAGGTTAACAGAATTTTCAGGTTGAGAAATAGTATACTGGAACCTATGGATGCAATGACGAGCAGGTCCCTATGAGCATGCATGATCCACTGAATTAAGGAAATTGAGATCTAATTATCTCCACCCATTGGGTATGGATGGAGGCACTGTCGGTGGAGGTTACTCACATAAGAGGTTGTAAAAACCACACAGTGGCACTGGTAAAGGTTCTGACCTATGTGCAAGTTGGTTAATTTTATATGTTGATTTTCAATTTTTTACTCACACACTAAAAGGTTGAAAAAAATCAGAGAGGGACCCCTTAGACCAAAGGAATAGTGTTCAAGTAACAGTGAAAAAGAAAGCTTACTTTGGGATTGTAGTCCTAGTATAATACTCACTCCAATGATGCAAACACCGCCACACACAATTATACAAGAGGGAGTCTAGTCGTAGACCCAAGGCTCAAAACACAAAAGAATAAAAAATATATATCTTATTTATTGTTGTATAAAAATGTTTTTTCCTTAGCACACGTTATTTTTCAATGTTAATTAACACAGTAGTACTCGAGGAAGACGGCGTAAGGGGGCGATTTTCACAAGATCTAATCTACTATTTCGACTGGGCTCAAGATTTTGGATCCTTGAAAAGAATCACACCATTCCGCCCGCCCACAATTAATTGAGCCAGAGGTCGGTGTGGGTCGGAATTAACACCACACAGGAATGGTCCCATAATAAGAAAATTAAGCCTTGAAAAAGTTGCATGTCAATTGAACGTGAAGCGACGAAACACGTGTTGGCTTTGGGCTCATAAACAGTCAAAAGAATATCTATCAAAGGAACCTACATATGAATTAAAGATTGAAGACTTCAAGACACACAATTTGTGCTGCTGATTTATATATTGTCTCATGTATAATTTCTGTCTTTTGAAACTACTGTGTTAATTAACATTGAAAAATAACGTGTGCTACGGAAAAAACATTTTTTGCCAATTGTTTGCGGCCTTGGCTGCTGATTGGGAGAGGCTGGTGGTTCTCTCCTCCCTATAGCACCGTACTAATTAAGGTAATACATAAGAATTTCAGTGACTATTTCTGGCAGCGCCTGTCCTATTATTCATACCACCTATCTCCTAGTAAAATTTATTGTTGTATAGTTAAAAACTTTTCATTATAAAACATTAATTAAAACATAGTATCTTCACAAAACATACATTCTGGATACCGGTCTTAAAAACAATAATTCAAATTGACATTCCATACACAATAGTAGAACAACAGATGTGCAACACTAACGTGGAGAGTACAAAACCAGACAGTACACTTTGTCATAGACAGCACACATCCGTGTTTGAAAAAACATTGATCTGGAGCCCGATAGGTTGTGTCAAATTCACCATCTTTGGTTCTAGCCACTACACGGATTATGAAACCAAGCGCAGATGCGTTTCGATGGTGACCAGTTCAATTATACCATCTTTCTCAAGACCACAACATATGACTTTCACGGCACTGTATGGTGCCCAAAAATGGTCATAAACCTTTAGTATGGTTTATTGCCAGAACATCTAATGTCATGCATAAAATGGTACTTTGTCCTAGATCTATGTTACCCAGGTGCTACTGAGTCTACCACTCTCAGGGGCTCAACCTTTTCACGTAAAAATGCTCAGTCTCAGAATTTAAGGGTTCGTCTTATCCTGATGTTATATATTTATTCTCAATGGACCGTCCTTTGCATCAATGTAAGGGTTTGTGTGGTACAAATACTTAGATTTCGCCTTTAGTCAATTAGGTCTTCAATTATACCATCCCGTGCTCTCTCGCGTCGCAGAATGCACTTTGAAACAAACCTTAAGATTGATACAAGAGAAGATTTAAGAATAAAGATAGCCCTGGATGGAGGTCACAACACAAATCGTATTTAAAGTATAATAATCCAATATTACCAGCTATGAGGCGAGGAATTTGAAGAAGCTCGGAATGTATTCAGCCCGTCTCTGCCAACAAAGTACAATTTTGGGTGATGGCGCTTCCTTGGATACCACTGGAAAGACCAACAGGCTGCCCCTACGATAGGGGTTATATCGCCAATTGGTCTGGTTGGAATAATCAGGGGTCTCCAACCTTTTCTGTAGTAAGAGCTACTTATGGTGAATAAAAATCACCCTGAGCTACTAACATCATTAGTGTTGTAAAAGTGACAGGCAAAATTACATTAGTAGAAACCCTATGTAAAATTACCAGCAGTGATCACCTCAGTGCATCAAGCAAGATTAAAAGGAGCAATGAGAAAAAAAAAATCAGCAATTTGGATTGCCTTTATGTGGGTAATACTCATCGACCAAAGTTTAAATGTCTGACACCAAGGTAATAATAATAGTAGAAAGCCTCCTACACTCCATATGATTTATCACTCAAATATATTTTGGAATTTCAAACATCAGCTTATCAGTTCTGAAAATACGTATTTTAATTTCTAATAAACACTTTTCAATTTTGATCTACATATATTAAGTCAAGCAAGAGCTCCTCATTCAGTAGACTGGAACAGACACAGGAGAGCGACTTAAAAGTAGCTGGAGAGCTACCAGTAGCTCAGGAGCCACTCGGAGAAGCCAATAGATGGACAGACGGTTTCTTTAACATGAGCATACATATCTGTTCTTTGGATAAGAGGCGAATTTGACATATGGGGTGTAGAAGTATACACATTCACTACATTTGAGTATTTAATGTGTGAGGCTGCATGAGATTTGAATGACTGGAACACAGTGTTCGTGCATGTGTCACTCTATATGCTAATAAGTTATGTGAGTAGCACTCTGAACTTTCCATATAGAGGTGAGGGCACTACATGGTTTTGTATTTCGAAATACATGCGTGAGCACTATGAGTTTTTTGTTTCCCATCGATCTGCAGTACTATCTTTCCTTCCGCTCAATTAGACGTGTTCCTTCTACCGTTCTCTCCTTCGCCGCCCCCTCCACCCCCCTCGTCCTCTCCTGAAATAACCTTGGCTCATTGCAGCACAATACATATGTAGGTGCACATGCAGGCACCTGCGCAGCGCCATACGTTAAAGGAAGGATGAGACGTGACTTCTTTACGCAGCGCGCCCCTTGTGCACGTCACCGAATATCAAGCCCCCGGACTGGATCGGGCAGAGCGCACCTAGGGTTGCCTTAGGAGGCCTTGCGGTATAAGCTCCTCCCAAAACGTCACCTCGTGCATCAGTGGTACTTGGGTCTGACGCTCTCTTCCATCACCCTGGTAACTCTTATTCTAATTAGTGAGACGTCGGAGATTCACGTACGGGACCCGAGGGCGACAGCTGGGAGTAATTATGTCCTGCAGGATAGTCATTGATATTAAGCATGTATGCAGCCACATGTACATACACCAGGAGCTTCAAATGCTTCAACAGACTCTACCTCTCGTCAAAGAGTTGTAGGATACAGGCTGAAATATTCTCCTGCGAAACTTTAAAAAAAAAAAAAAAAATGTTAAGTCTCTAGAGAGGTTTTCATGATGGGATTCTTCTAAAGATTAATCACGCTGGCAATAACGCAGGATGACGTTTCTGAAATGCACTGCTCCATAATGGCCAAAACTCCATGTCTGCATAGCTACCACTGGGACGTAATGCTCCGTAAATCAAGTACCTGTGATGTTGCACTCCTTAAACACACTGTGCTTATTGAGACTACGCCTTAGTGTGTAGTAACTGGTTATTCCAGCAGAGACGAATAATAACATAATGGCCCGACTTCGTTCTCTAGTGTCTTATTTATACGAAATGAATGCACACAATACATAGGTTCATTCCTAATGTGGACCGATATGGCTTGTACAATCTCCCTATTTCCCTACATGTCCTAAAACCATTGTCTCTGGTCTCCACCTCCTTATTTGCCATCTGTAGGAGAGTAGGGTCTGCTATCCTATGGTCACCCCAAATTTTTGCTTTTTGCTTCACTGGTTTTTGACATATTGAGGCTGTGGGCCTGCCAATCAGACCCCCAGCCTGCTGTTCTCTCTACTAAATTAAAACTATGCACCCTAGGTGCATAACCAATTGGAAGTGGATCACCCTGTCAGCCCCTGTACCAGTGTACACTAGGTACCCAGGGCATTGGTGTACCCAAGGCCTGCCAGGGGCTGAAGCATGTATTATGCCACCCCAGGCTTGGCCTAACGAACTGACACAACTGGCTGATCACTCAGCTGGGGTAAGTTGGTGTAATCACCTCTTACTTAGGTGTAGTATACCTATACCTAACCTTAAATGGGACACCTGGTAACCTATAAGTCACTCCTATGGCAGGCCTTAACAATCCTGAAGGCAGAGTGCTTGGTTCCATGTGAGATGGTGCTCTGGCATGAGCTGAGCCTGTCTGCAGTGGTCGGAACCACTTCCTTCTACTGTTTCCAGATATCGTCATACCATATACTCTTAAGTGCATTATGAACCTCGCGGTTAAATGCTAACTTTGGTTTGGCTTTATCAAAACATGTCGAGTAAGGTGTCATACGAATTGGAATACTAACCCCTCGCCAATTCTGGCGACGGGGTTAGCATTCCACCCTTCTAGAGGGACACGACATGTACAGTACCTGAAACCCGGGTAAAATCAGACATAGCCTCAGCTCCACAAAATGGATGCTGCCACCACAGACACAAGTCTGCCCTCCTGCTGCTGGGAGTCCTTCTGATGACTACAGGCCCCAGCTAGGCCCGCAAGACACAAGGGTTCGCTCTCCTGTAACGGAATCTATAAGGAAGTTGGCACGGAAACTGCAAAGTACAAAGACAACGTTTATTAACCCTTAAGGGTGGTCCTACAATCCACACAACACTCTTCAGTATTGCCTGGAGTAGCACAAAGAACATTCGTACACAGTCCCCTTTTATACACAACAGAGGGGCTCATAAGTGGGTGGATACAACGTAAGGCCGAAGAACATTACCATTTATGGTCATTCTCGATACTGAATCAATACATGGGCGGAGCCAACACACTCCTTGAGCCCGCGAAAGGACATGGTCAAGCAAAGCTAATTATAACAGATGTGGTCAAGTCTGGGCATGCGCCAGACGGACAAGAGAGAGCTATTTATAAACTGTTGCTAGGCAGATTACAAGAGCAACTAACACAGAGGTCGGACTCTCCTCGTGACGAACACATGGCAGCATGCCAATACAAAATGGAGTCCGGACTTCGGTCAACATAACGAAGAAAACATGATCAAAAGGGGAAGCATTAATGTTTTCAGTAAATGCTTAATCACATTCTGCCTTAATTTACAACAGACGACCCTTTCAGCATTTACTGAAGACATCCGGTTTCCAAGAATAATCATCATATATATCAATTATCATCATTCCCTTAACCTCTTTAGCTAGACCCTTCTGGCGAGCAACATCGGCAATAGCTTTCTTATCTGGAATGCAGGATGAAATGCATACGGAACAGCACAATGGTCCACATTGAATACACATACAGAAAAGGAACAGAACTGCTATAATAATGCAGAGACCAGTTAAGACCTTCCATCCCCAGGCAGTAACCAACGCCCAAAACCATCCAGAAAAGGACCAAGTGCCGTTTTCTGTGTGGATTTCAGCTGCTATTTTATGCAGCTTGTTAATGGCGTTATAAACGGATGGCGTATGATCAGGGATGAACACACAGCAGCTACTTCCAATAATTTTACAGGCTCCTCCTCGATCAGCTAGCATTACATCTAATACCATACGATTCTGCAACGCAACAATCCTAGTTATTTGTAATTCTTCCGTAAGATTCCCAAGAGCGGCAGCAGTCTGATTTGTCACAGCTTCTACCACTCTTGTCAATCTTCGGATCTTCCTACTGTTCAAAGCAGCTCCAACAAAGAAGAACAGTCCTAAGTTAAAATCAATATACTGTTGCAAGCTGGTATCGGTCTGATCCACATCATCAATTGATAGAGTACGTTTATATCTATTTACAGTCACATTATTCAACAGTTTCAAATCCTTATGATATGACGCAGGTGCTAAGAATACAGGAGGTAATAGGAATGATACATAGCATACCCCGGACCACCCTGCCGGCAAACGGTAATAACCTTTATTTCCACATACAAAATAGGTATTATGGGACGCTAGGAAGGTACTGTTGTTCAGCCCGTCGATGTTCAGTACAGTTATACAATCACTGACACCAACAGGGATAAAACCCACACTCTGGACACACAAATCCGCTTGAGCTTGTGCTACTTTGATTACGAATTTGTCCTTCCCCACAGTGTCTCTTGTGTTCGTGAAGATATAGGGAATGGATTCATTGTCCGGTCGGTACTCTTCCCATTCCCAAATTGTCCCATTCGCTTGTGGATACCCATTCTTGTCTTGATGGCATTCTCTGTTAAGTCTAAAAAGCAATCGTCCCACTGTCGGTTTCCGAGTGGCAAACAGCAAAGTGTACCATGCTCTACAAGAGCCATTATGAGAGAAAGGAAGTGGTATGAATGGCGTTCCTCCTTTCTTCTGATGGGCTGGCATCATCCCACATATCCAACAGTTCGTAGCGTTCGTAGCAACGTGGGTGTGATGCAGCATCTGAATGAAAGTGTTATTCAAATAGGACTGTCGATGCTTCAACTCTTGATATGGTAATGTATAAAAGTAGTGCTCCGCAGGCACTGGAGTCGTCAACACAAGTGTCTTTCGAGCAGGAGTTGCCTCCTCCACAAACCATGTGGTTATCCCAACAATAGCTACTGTTAGCATGAACCCCAACGCACAAAGGATTTTCTTCTTCTCCATGTCAAAAGAAACAATACCCTGATATCTTCCTGAAACTAAAAAGTCTGTCAGAACTCTTCCCCTTGGGCAGCGGTTGATTTCTTCACCAGCGGGCCAAGACGGGTGTCACTACACTAATGCAGGGCTGATCCCCCCCCTTGCCTCATCGGCTCTCCGTTTCACTAACCCAAGGGCCGTTCTGACAGTATGTCCCAGCACTGGAAACCTTACTTCCTTGGTCGAAGATGATATCGCCTTCCTCCAGACGTCGTGTGGTCCGAAAAGAGCTCCTCAGTGTCATTCGGCTTCGCAGCACGGCCTGTCTCTGCTGCTAGGATTTCTCGTTGATCGGTCAGCACGGCAGACTCCACCAATCCGGGCGGTACCTTTCGGCAGTGCAAGGAATGGATCCAATTCTTCCTGTTCGAGACTCGCACTGCCGTCCTCGTTGCAAGGAGGACTTGTTCAGGTCCTACCCATCTCGGCTCCAAACTGTTCGTTCTGTCGAAAACCTTCACCATAACATGATCTCCAGGCCGGAGACCATGTCCTTCACCGGTAGACCGATCAGGGAGCGCCTCTCGGACCTGTTGATGAATAGAAACCAAATTATCCGTTAACTGTGCCAGATAATCGCTCATCATTACACAAGGTACATCATACACAGCCTTAGGCCTTGGTGGACCCCAAATATTCATTGGGCGTCCAAATACGATTTCATATGGCGTAAGGCCAGTTCGAGAGTGTGGCACCGACCTAATTGACAATAACGCCAGTGGCAGGGCGTCTGGCCAAGTCAAAGATGTTGAAGCTTGGATTTTGGCGATCTTAAGCTTCAGTGTACCATTATACTTCTCGACTAGTCCTGCAGACTGAGGGTGGAACACGGCATGAAACTTCTGAGTGATGCCTAGACCCTTCAAGACATACTTTATAACATCCGCTACAAAGTGAGGGCCATTATCACTCCACAGAAGTCTACAGACGCCGTATCGAGGGAAAAACTCTTTTAGCAGCAGCTTCGCCGTGGTCATTGCAGTATTGTCTTTCGTAGGGTACGCCTCAACCCATTTGCTGAAGGCGCAAACCACTACTAGAACATACTTCAAATTGTTACAGCGCTCAAGCTGGATGTAGTCCATCTGCAGAACCTCAAAGGGTGCAGTGGGCGTCGCAAATCCTCCTGCTGGAGTTCGAGTGCCTTTCCCTGGGTTATACTTCAGACAAATCATACAGGTCTGCACCACCCTCTTTGCTGTGCTAGCAATCTCTGGATGCTCCCAGACTTGGGTAAGCAATTTCACAATTGCGGAAGCTCCAACATGTGCTAGCCCATGTGCCATTTGAACCATAGGTTGTACGAAAGCCGTGGGTAACTTCCATCTATCCATCTGCTTATTTCTCCAACAGCCCTCATCATCCAACTCTCCCTCGCTAGCCCATTGCTCCCGCTCTCTATCAGAAGCGGTCCTTTGCATTTCTCGCACTTCCTCCTTCGCATCACGCCATCTTTCCACCTGTGACTTTACTACATACATGGCAGTAGCGCCGGGCTGCATCGCAGTCTCCCGTGCTACTCGGTCTGCTAACGCATTCCCTTCTCCAACTTTATCAACTACTTTCCTATGGGCACTACACTTAACAATGGCAATTTTCTTCAGGTATGTCAATGCGGTTAAGAGATTGTGGACTAACTCCCCATGCATTATCTGTACCCCATGTGACGTTAAGAACCCTCTCTCCTTCCAGAGTAGGCCGAAATCGTGCGCTACTCCGAAGGCATAGCGGCTATCTGTGTAAACATTCACACACAATCCTGTACTGAGCTCACATGCTCGTGTTAAGGCTATCAGTTCCGCTGCTTGAGCTGATTTCTGTGGTATGCGTGCTGTCTCCACTATCGTGTGTAATGTGGTAATTGCATACGCTGCTGAAGTCGTACCATCTGGTAGCTTCAGGCATGATCCGTCTACCCACAACTCTCCATCTACCTCTGAAAAGGGCGTATCCTGGAGATCAATACGACCCTTTGTTTGTTCCTCAGTCACAAGAATACAATCATGCGCTTTCTGCGCCTCAGGCTGGGTCTCGGGGTATGGCAACAATGTGGCCGGGTTTAATGTCACGCACCTCTTTAACGTAATATGAGGAGCCAAAAGCGTCAGCTCATATCCCGTTAAACGGGCACTGGTCAAATGCTGCGTCTTTGTTTGATTAAGCAGGGCGTCCACAGCATGGGGAACTAACACCAACAATTTATGGGACAACACAATTCCTTCACTTTGGCGTATTGACACAGCTGTCGCCGCTACCGAGCGAAAACACCCTGGTAATGCTCGGGCGACAGGATCAAGCACAGCCGAAAAGTATGCACAAGGGCGCTGCTTGTCGCCGTGCATCTGTACTAAGACTGACAATGCACATCCATCTTTCTCATGCACATACAACGAAAAGGGTTTTGTATAATCAGGGGTCCCTAACACTGGTGCTGAACAAAGGGCCTGTCGCAGTTGCTGAAAAGCAGCATCACACTCATCTGACCAAGGGATTGGGATAGGCGTGTCTTTTGTCAAAAGAGCTAGTAATGGCTTAGCTATGTGTGAAAACCCCAATATCCACTGTCTACAAAAAGAAACAAGACCCAAAAATGCACGCACATCCTTCTGCGTGGATGGTCTCGGTGTGTCCAAAATTACTTGGATACGATCTGGTGTGAGTGCACGCCCCTCCTTAGACAAAAGGTGACCTAAATAAGTCACCTTTGGTCTACAGAATTGCAATTTCTTCCTAGATACTTTATGATTGTGGGAGGCTAAAAAGGAAAGGAGGGATGACGTGCTCTTTTCACACAACTCCAGGGTGTTAGCCGCCAACAAGATGTCGTCGACATATTGAATGAGGGCGACCCCCTCGAGTAGAACAAAGGAATCCAACTGTCGTTTCAAAGCCTGACTGTAAATACTAGGGCTTTCTGTATAGCCTTGGGGAATTCTACAAAAACGATAAGATCTATTGTTTAATGTGAACCCAAAAAGAAATCGGCTATCAGGGTGAATGGGAATAGAAAAGAAGGCATTTTTCAAATCAATCACTGAGAACATGGTCGCCGTAGGCGGGACCAAGGTAAGCAACGTCGTGATATCGGAAACCACCGGGTACTGAGGTATCACGATCTTGTTTACCTCCCTCAAATCAATTATGAACCGATAGACCTTTGCATCCGTGTCCTTTTTCAAAATTGGGAGAATCGGACTGTTACAGATATTATAGGGAACTTCTTCCACCACCCCTACTGCTATCAAGTCTTGCACAATCTGTATGAGAGCCTCCTCGCCCTCCTGGGAAATACGATACTGCGGGAGGCGTGGTAGCACCGCCCCCTCCTGGACACTAATGTGGACCGGAGGAATCACCATTTGTCCCACATCTGTGTCCGAAGTCGCCCATAAAGCTCGGGGGAGGGTAGCCAACAATGCATCCTCTGATATCGTACACATCCTCCCAGACCGGGGGTAGTTGTCATTCAAGATCACCCTCACACCCTCAGGGGAGCAGCGGATTGTAGCCCTAAAGTACTTTAACATATCAAGGCCCATAATGTTATCCGGTGTATATGGAGCAAGCAGAAACGGACAGGGCGCAGAAAAAGAATCAACCTTAAATGTAAGGGGCTGTGAAAGAGGGCTTCGGGAGAGTGTACCGTCAAACCCTACCGATGTAACTATTGAGCCGGATGGGGGAGCCCCCGGAACCAAGTACCTAGACAATGCACTACGTGTCGCTCCTGTATCCACTAGGAACTGATCAGTAGAACCTAAAACCTCAGCCGATACATAAGGACCCGTCTGATCGACCGGCACCTCAACTGATTCGGACCCCCATCCAACGCATTCCTATGCATGCTGAGAATCATGATATCCCGATTGATCGATGTCCGATACATGATACTGGTGCTGGCGATCAAAAACATTTGAGCCATCTCGGTGCCGCCCGGCAGTATCGAAACGGACATTATCGTTAGAATTCCCTCTAAAGTTCGAGAAGCCCCCTCTACCTCTCGGGCCACCCGGAGTATGCCCCTGACGCGAAGCACGCAACGCTGGGCAATCCCTGGCCCAACTGCTTGCAGTACGCACACTGGTTCCTATTCAAATCAGATCGGCCCGAAGGGGGACCATAAGATCCGCCCCTTCCTCTATTATTATTACCCCGTCGGGGCGGGCCATATACTTGTGCTAACATCACCTTGGTTTTGAGATCTTTCGATTTCTTCTCCTCCTGGCCCTTCGCCTCGTGCTCCTGACGCTCATAATACTGAGCGATAGTCAGAAGGGCCGTCGGCGTCGCGGAGGACCAGGAACTCTCGCTCGCTTTTAACCGGGCCGCAACTGCCGGTAGCAGATTAGCCACATATTTGTCCGCGAAAAGGTGGCGGCCCGTGTCGTCAGTAAGCGACTGGCCACTAAAATCATGAAACGTCTCCTCAAAGCGCGTAAAGAAGTCCGCAACTGACTCGTCAACTTTCTGCTTACATGCAGTTAACATATTCCAGTCAATCTTTTTAGGGGGGATAATCGTCTTCAACTTAGCCACAATAGCCGCCGGGGAGATCTAAAATATTCTGGGGTGGTTTCTGTGCAGGCTTCCGTTCCCTATCCTCATCCTCAAGGTCGGACCACCGGGCCTTGAAAGCAACCGCATCATCTACCTTTCGGACAGAGCGCCACGTATCCGGCGGTAGGATAAGGCCAAAGAACAGGTCTATATCCGCTAAGGTCATAATGCAAGAATTCAAGGCCCCCTCGACTTCTTCATAGAAGGCCGCTGGATTCTTGCGGGGGTCAGGCAACGCATTCTTTAGTGCCATAACATCGGCCCTATGCCATGGAGTGTAAACCCAGTTATATACAAAATATCCCCTTGCATCGGCGGAGTTAATATCCGAGCTAGTCCCTGCTCCCTTAGGAGGAACATACAAAGGCGCCGCCTCTCGCATTGGTTTAGCATGCACTATGTCATCCTTATCTGACTGGGAGGCGGATGGGTGGCCCCCTGCTGCAGACGAATCCGACTGCTTCTCCTCCTCCGTTTGTGGACGTGCTTTCTCTCGAAGGGCCAGCACCTCGTCCCGCAAGGCGAACAGCCGCCGAGCCGCCTCAGGAGCCTTAGAGGGAGAAAAAGCACCGTTACGTATTGCTCTAGCGTCCGAAGACACTTCGTCAGGCTCAAGAACATGAGAATATTTTCGGAAAGCAGTAATCACTTCCTCCGCGAAATGACCCAGAAAATACACTTTATCTCTCTCCTGCCACTGCCCCCAAGTCTGAAATAAGTCCTCCATGGATACCTTGCCTTTAAGCGCACGGAAGGAAAGTGTCCGAAGCTCAGCCATTTGCTCGGCCGACAGCATGGACCGTGTGTCTACCTTACCCGAAACCGGGTCAGAATCTTGCGGCCGTGGAGCAGATGCGCCAACATAAGGGGGCGGAGAGCGATCTAGCAAATAAAAATCATCATCAGAATTATTAAGGACAGGATAAAGTGGCTGACGAAAAACATATTGACCCGAAACCTGTAGCCTACGCTCTTTCTCTCGTCTTTCCGTTTGCTCTTTGTCCTCCCGACGCTTCGCTTCCTGCGCTCGCACATGATCATTCTTCCGTTGCTCTTTATCAAACAGCGCTTTCTCACGTTTCTCTCGCTCACGCACTTCCTTCACCCATAATCGCACACACTCAAACATATCCTGACGAGCACGTCGCTTACACATACACTGTTCCACATACTCAATCTTACGTATATCAAACGATCCATACAAAGGCCATCGTAACTCAGGATCCTTCTTCGTGTATTTCCTCCACAACGTGCTGTACATTATGGAAGAAAGACCATGCTTCACGTACATATCCCTATTAGGAGTCCCCTCTGGGGGAGCTGGAGCAGATTCCTCGAGGTTCAACCGGTTACCAAAACAGCAGCACCACTTACGGAGTGCGCTGAAAGCAGGCATGCTCAGAAATAGTGCAAAATATGCAATATTATAAGGAAAAATGGCACTTAATCGTTGCGCCGTTCAAAGTTTACACAGCTCCTGGAGAAATTTCTCCACATTACCTGCCTATATGTGTTGCAACGCATATATTTTCACAAAGACAAATTCAAAATATGACTAGTCATCATCAATCAAAACTCAAATAGCCAACCCAGGCTTCAAAACTCGGAGCAAGTACCGTACAACGGTTCTTACCAATCAAGAGTCCAGGTTCCAACTGCCAAGCTCCACAATCGCCCAAACGGCTCTCACGGCAGGACCGACAGAAGAGGTCTCAGTCGATGACCGGCGCCACCCAGACGGTCAGCTCGGAAGGGAAGGAAGAAAAACCTCGGGATGCCAGGGCTAAGACGCCGCTGGCAGTGATCACGTCCCCGGCCAAACTCCTCACCTTCGTCGCGACCAGTCCTTCGAGCATCCGAGTCGCCGATGAGCCCCACGTGACGGGCGCCAATTGATGACTACAGGCCCCAGCTAGGCCCGCAAGACACAAGGGTTCGCTCTCCTGTAACGGAATCTATAAGGAAGTTGGCACGGAAACTGCAAAGTACAAAGACAACGTTTATTAACCCTTAAGGGTGGTCCTACAATCCACACAACACTCTTCAGTATTGCCTGGAGTAGCACAAAGAACATTCGTACACAGTCCCCTTTTATACACAACAGAGGGGCTCATAAGTGGGTGGATACAACGTAAGGCCGAAGAACATTACCATTTATGGTCATTCTCGATACTGAATCAATACATGGGCGGAGCCAACACACTCCTTGAGCCCGCGAAAGGACATGGTCAAGCAAAGCTAATTATAACAGATGTGGTCAAGTCTGGGCATGCGCCAGACGGACAAGAGAGAGCTATTTATAAACTGTTGCTAGGCAGATTACAAGAGCAACTAACACAGAGGTCGGACTCTCCTCGTGACGAACACATGGCAGCATGCCAATACAAAATGGAGTCCGGACTTCGGTCAACATAACGAAGAAAACATGATCAAAAGGGGAAGCATTAATGTTTTCAGTAAATGCTTAATCACATTCTGCCTTAATTTACAACACTTCCAGCTTGGGAGGTGTGGACAAAGGGTTTCCTGCCAGGGGAGGTGCATGCACCACCCCAGACAGGATTTTGTGTATTGGTCAGGTAGGGCTTGAAAGAAACCAGACATGCCTGTGGCTCACAAGGAGCCTCGGTGCATATGCCAGTTCAAACCGGTCCTGGGGCACAACAGTCCCGGGCCTGGGGCGAGCTGGACAAAGGACATAGGGAGGGACCTAGCAGGTAGTCCGGCCCCTAGAATCCGCTTAAAGGTAGGAGCTGTGTCCTAAGACTTCAGACATCCTGGAATCAACTTGAAACTAAGAAGAAGACGGGAACATCGACATTCTGCTGCACAGAAGACTGAAGGAAATCTCCCCTGTGGTCAGGGAGTGACCACCTTGCTAACGCAAGCACCATCCAGCGAATCAACGTCTGCTTTGCCGCCGCCTCCCGCCGGAGCCCGAGCCCAGAGACTGACAAGACCTGGACCTCCAGACCTCTCACCGCCCGACCCACAGTCCCTGAAAAGAGGAGACCCGTGGAGGCAACGAGACGTGGAGCCAGCCATCTTGGAACGACGACGACAAGCTGCAAGCGCAACAACCGAGGCTCCCTCCAAGTTGTGCTTTGGGATCTGAGAAGCCCAACCCTCGAGCAGCATCTGCACCAAAGGTGAGCCCTCCAGCATCTCCACGATCTGCGTGGGGCCCTTCTGCATTTTGCCACTCGACGCGCCTAACCGGTTGCTGGCCCGCTGGCTAGTGGCCATCTTGGCGACAAACTTCACGAAATACACCGCTGGTCTGGTTGCTCCAGACTGGCCCTTGCTCCCCTCCAAAGGAGCAGTCCTTCTGACCTTGCTGGTCAGAACCATCAGCTTATTTCATCTCCTACAACAATTGCTTTTGCCAAGGCTTGTTTGCTTCGATCAAGACGCCGACACCGCCGACAGCGAGAGCCTGCGTGGGACAGCTCGTGAACCGACTCCTGGGCGTCGTCGACCTCCAGGGACCACGTGGCTGCAGAGACAAGCTACACCTTTCTTCCTGTTTGCACCCGACATTGCCTGGTACCCACCTGGTGCCACGCTGGTCACTGGCTAGTGACTAAACACTGTCCCCTCTGCTTACAGGTCTTCAACATCTCCGATCCACTCTTGGATCCACCGCATCTCTCCCGGACCGACCGCCTGCAGCATCTTTGTCCACAGGCTCCACGGAACAGATAGAAGAAACCCGACGCACTTCGAGGCCTATGCACCCGCTTCCTGTGGGTGATGTAAAGCTGGCACTCCTGTGCCCAAGTGTAGTATTACATCTCTAGTGCCTGTGTTCCAAATCTTGAGTTCCTAGTCCATCCGGAAGATCCTCTTTGCAGTAACTTTGTACTTTTTACGCACCCATTGAAACCTATGGGAGCACGCGAGTGACTATTTGCTCTGCACACGCCACCCGTGGACCTCCTGGTCACTAACTGAAGTTAGCTCCTTGTAGGCCCAGCGATTCTAGAGGCCCTAGGCCTTTTCCCTTTTCTGTTCGTGGTACTTATACCACTATTTTAGTATATGGTTTGAGCGGCCACCAGGGCCTATCCATATAAAGTGCAACTTCTGTGTATTCTACTGTAATCTTGTTTGACGATTTGTGCTCCTGTGCTCATAAAGAGACTAGGGGTTACTTTGAGAAATAAATACATATATATTTTGAATATATATCTGTGTGGTGTCCTTTCATTGGTATAAAAGGGGGTTACATTTGGTAAAACAGCTGGCTTAACACGCTTCACGAGTTTAGCCTCAAAGACTGCTTAGCCTACGCTACCACTAGGGCAGGTAGTCCGAAAAGGTTGACTTACAACCACACCATAAGGGTTGCTTGGCATGGTACAAGGTGATCACTTTAACTAGTGAGCATCATATACCAGGCCAACTTCTCACACCATCCGTTGACAATTGTTCCACTTTCTCTACCAAAATCTAGGCTCTGATCTGTTACACATTTCGCCCGCCCCACTCTTGCTGGGAGGGAGGCAAGACGCTGCATTTAGCCGTTTCTGTGAAGAATTTCCCTACATGAACATCTTTTCCCAAACAAATCTTATCGAATGAACGCTTGTTTTAGATCCATTGGAGGAGGAGGAGGGGGGGGGGGGGGCTGGCTGCAGAAAAACGGTATACATGGTGCAAAAATACAATTTCACCCCATCCATTCTCCAAGCCTTTTGAGAACAGACTATGTATTCCCTTATAGTTAACTGGCGACACTGAGGTTTACTGCAGTTTCATCATTCAATTCCAGGCCACACAATACATGTCATCCCTGCATGTCTTTCCCTAAGAATTCTTATGCAGACCTTGCAGTGTTTTGGTATCTCTTCTCTGTGTTCTTAAATCTACATTTACTATCCCCAGAACCGTCTAAGTACTTCAGGCGAGGCTTCACTTGAGCCTTAGAACAGGATTGCAGAACTTCTTAGTTTCTTCCTTCTGGGTAAACTTCTTTCCATACACAATAACATCCCCCTGGCTTTCCAGACTATTGTTTTTATTTTATAGACCTTTATTTGAAACATTTACTACTGAAATGTCATCTTCTCCAGGTTATAAGCAGAAACAGTAAAAAAATAAATTCTGTACTCTATAGATCTTTGGAAAGCTAAAGTTTTCTAGTATACGTTTTCATAAACGTTCTATTCCGCTATAACATTTGCTACCCCTATACCACAAAAAAAAGTCGCAAATACAAACTGCGAATAATTTAGGCACACGAGTCTATTAACTCATTCCACAATTGAATGAAAATGTAGTCTAATCCTTGTTGCAAAAGGTAAGTCTTTCCATTGTCGCAAGCTTGGAGATTTCATTAATCCAATAATTCCATTCTCGAAGAAATTAGTTTGGCCCTGTCCTTCATGACTCCTTCCCCATCTACCGTTTAGGTACGAGTGTGGGTGCATGCTGTACGATGAGATGTTATCATTGTGTAGGGTTACCTACTATAAGTATGTTACTGTTGCATACAATACAAAATGTATGCATGCCAGTTATTTAAAAAAAAAAAAATTGCATATAAAATAATTGCCATGAGTTAAATGTACCAACAACCAATTCATTATTTAAAAGATAATTAGCCCCCTCCCCCATCTAGTAAGTTTGTCACAGTTATAAGAAGATTTGTTTCCCCCCAATTTTCATGAACTTTATAGAGCATGCCTTCAGGCTGATATTCTTAGCTTGCATCGAAGCTATGACTGCATGGCTGCTCAAACAAATTCCCAGTGAATTGCCCGGTAGTTTTAGCCAAGTTCTTCCCTCGATTGTCATTGTTGGGCAAGTAAAACATTTTAATATAAAAAATAAATGGTTCTTCCAGGAGAAGTTTTATATGCTTAAGCTTCTAAAGCAAGAATATAGGATACAATGGCACCACCACTTAGACAAAATCACAGTTTTTATTTGCTGTCAATAGTAAAAAGACAGTCAATATTGACAAATAGATTCCCTAAAAACGGCACAGTGAAGGGTGATCAGTGACAGAAGCCAAATTAATGTGCGCTGGTTAAGATTTTCATAAAATATTCCAAAATACAATGTTGGCCCAATATTATCAAGTTCTCAATATTAGTAATTTGAAATTAAAGTACATGTTGCATACAATAGTATTTCACATTGAACAGCACAATATGTCAAAGTTTCAACCCATTGAACGATTTTATTAAGGCCTTCATCAGGACATAAATAGCAACCTATAAAACCCAATTATATATGCATCATCAGTTATGTGTATATGTCTCATATAGCCATTTCACAAGTATTTCAAAACCAGACCTTACCTCCTAAATGCAGGAATAGCATGCATAAAAAGACTCTACACCTTGAAAATGCAAATAAATCATGCCCCTATATATGTATACCTAGGTTAAACAAGCAATGAACAATAGCCCAAAAAGTTTTTATTCATGTCGCCCTTAGTAAGTGATATAACTGCGTAGTGGAACCACTTATGAAAGACCACAAGGGGCGAGTGGCAGCATCTGGATTGCACAAACCTATTAAGCAACTCATTTGTTAGGATGTAAACTCACTCCCTCGAAAATGGTTAGTAACTGGACTTAACTCCTCCCATTGTATAATTGTGTCAGGCCATAGTGGTAACCAATTACCTGTAAGGTTCTAGCCTGCAAAGTTATACTGTTCATCGGCTATATCAAATATTTAAAAAAAAAAACACCTCAGTGAGTATTGAATACCCATCATCAAAATATCATTGTCCGATCTTCATTGGAATGTTGTATTTTGTATTAATTTCCAATTCTATTTCCAATTTCAACACAGCAGCCGATGCGCGTTTCGCCCGCAGGGCTTTTTCAAGGCTCAAATGACTATTATTTAGATTGCACTGTTGGTGCCTCCTAATGATATCCAAGTTTGTTCATCAATTCTAATGTGAGTATTTTCATCAATGTTTATATAGCACGTCGCCAATGATGCACAATATTCATTTTTTTTTTTAATGTTTTTATTTTATTTAATTTTTCCCCACAAAAAAAAATAAACCCCGCCCTAGCTCAGAACAATCCATTACATATAAATAACAATTTTTATCTTAACATAATACGTTTTGGACAGCATTGAAAGAAACAGTTAAAGACTTCAACAAAAAAGTTAACACTATGCATTATCTTTGTAGCCATCGTAGAAGAGGATCCCAGATTGCTAACCCTTTTTTGCGTTTGATATAGCCCTTTCTTTTATATATAGCTACTTCTAGACTGCAAACTGCTAAAAACCGAGCTCTCCATTGTTGAAACGCCGGAGCACTGGTAGCTGAAGCAATACACAGTCTAAAAACAGCCATTGCAATTAATATTAACCCATGCATATGTTTAGGTCGTATAACATTTGACGTGCCCAGCATAATTTCTGCAATAGAAATGTCTATTCTTGTATTAAAAATATCGGAAAGAAAAGTGGAGATATCGTTCACAGTATTCGATAATACCGTGCAGGTGGCAAAATTATGAATGCTATCCGCCTCGGGTAGAGCGCATCTGGGACACGTAGTTCCTTTCCCTGAGCCCCATTTAGCTATTTTATAAGGGGTATAATACAAGAAAAAAAAAGTTTTATAGAATTGAGCCTGAAGCTTAATTGACATAAAACTAGACAGATATAGGCTAAATGAGAATTGAACGATTTCAGCCGAAATCCCAAGTTTATCCTGCCATTTACATATATAGTTATCCATATCATCTGAAATACGAAGATTTAATAGTTCATAAATTTCCCCAATTTAAATTTTAGAGTTGTTTAATAAATTCTCGATTAGTGGGACTGTCCGGAATCTTGACCCGCTCCCCCCTCTCTTCAAAAGAAAGTCTCGAATCTGTAAAAATTTTAAAAAATCCCTGTGGTCTAAATTAAATTCAGTACGCAATTCGTCAAAAGATTTAATTCCGGATATGGTATATAAACAACCAAGTTGTGTAACTCTTCTAGTTATCCACCTTTCCATATATACACGTCGCTAAAAATCGCGGGGAGATTGCTATTATTGAGAATCGGAGTGTAATAAGATAATCATCCAATACCGGCTAATTTCCGTACAGAGTTCCAGATTTTATGAATACACGTTATTGACTTAAATCTTACTTTTTTAAAGTAACCATCGTTCAAATGACGCCATAAGCAGCCGCTAGACTCATTTCCTAGCAGTAGCTCTTGTGGGGTTGGGATATCTCCTTCGTTGTTATTATTTATGGGAGAGAGTAAACCGACGCAAGATTTTAAGGTGGTAGCCCAATAGTATAATTTGAAATTGGGCAGTGCCAGTCCTCCTCTATCTCTAGGTAAAGTGATGGTTCGCAACGCCCTTCGTGGTTTCTTGTACCCCCATAGAAATCTACTAAACATACTGTCCATATTCTTAAATATTTGCGGAGGGAACTCCAAACAGATTGATCTAAAAAAATATAGAAATCTAGGCAAGATAAGCATTTTAATTAAATTACAACGACCTCCAATGGATAGGTAAAGATTGTTAAAACGAATCATATCGTTCTTAGTACGCTGCATTAAAGGAGAGATATTATCATCAACTAGGTTTTCTAATTTTGAGGTTATGCTCACTCCCAGGTAGTTAGCTTTTTCAGTCACCCGTGAGTCTGTCAGACTTATTTTGCTATTGGAAATAATCTGGGTTTTGGCTTGATTTAATTTGTAGCCTGACACTTCCCCAAAAATCTTCGCTTCTTCTTCAATCGCCCTGATGGAGTTCGCAGGGTCGCTAGTGACCACTGCGCTGTCATCCGCATATGCTAGTATTTTCGTCGCTTGGTCCCTTACCCAAACAGGTGAGATCTGAGCGATGTTCTCCAATCTCCGTATGAATGGGTCAATATATATAGCGAACAAGAGAGGAGAACATGGACATCCCTGTCTTGTCCCTCTAGTTATTGGCAGAGATTCTGAAGTTGACCCATTCACCATGACCACTGCAGTTGGCTCTCTATACAGCATCTGCGTTGTTTGATAAAGGGTTCCCCTATATCGTTTTAGTCATGACAGTCCAGAGATATTTCCAGGAGACCCTATCGAAAGCTTTCTCGGCATCTAATAATATCAAAGCCATAGGGTCTCCTGAAACCTCGCACCAATCAAATAATGAAATTACTCTCTGGATATGATCGGTGGTGCCCCTTCCGGGGATAAACCCATGTTGACTAGCCAAGACTAATTTATGTATGTAAGGGGCTAATCTTGTAGCCAATAATTGCGAGTAAATTTTGGAGTCGCTAGTTATTAATGTGATAGGTCGATAGGACCCTAATACTGTAGCGTCTTTGTTTTTTTAAAAAAGACTACGATTTTAGCAATAGACCAAGATCCCGGGGGTCGTCCCCCTTGGAATACATGAGCGACTAGCTCGACAATATATCTTTCATTTGTGAAGAAAATTGAATATAGAATTCAGTAGGAATTCCATCCATACCCGCCGCTTTACCTATAGCAAGGCTATTCAGTGCGAGGAGGATTTCCTCCCATTTTGGAATCTCATCCATGCTATCGGCATCATTGCTCTCTAGCCTCATGTGGACATCTTGTCTTATGTATTCGTTAATTGCGTTGTGAATATTATGATGTATGAGAGTTTCCCTATATAGAATCTGATAATATTTATGGAACGCAATCCTAATTGCGTCAGGATCTGTCAAGAGCCCGGCTTCTGGATCTCTGATAGCCTTGATAAGGTTAGCAGTGTTTGATTCTCGAGTACGCACAGCTAGCTGGTGCCCTACCTGTTCACTTAACTCATAAATATTTTCTTTATGTATTGTGGCTTGGTCGATAGCTTTAGCTGTTAATATCTCAATCACGCGATTCTTGGCAATTGTGATCTGTTTAAGCTCTTCTTCGACTTCCCTTCCCTCTCGAATAGCTTTAATTAGGCCTTCTTCAGCAGTTATGACATTATTCTGTAGTACTGCCATCTCTTGTTTTATTTTTTTGTTAGCACATAATGAAAATCGGAGTGTTTCACCTCTGATCCCGGCCTTAAGAGCATCCCAGACTGTCTCGATTGGTGCACTACCAATATTCTCGGCTAAAAATCTAGGGATCCATTGTCGCATGAGCTCACAATACGTTTCGTTAATTAGTAGTGCCCTTTCAAACGTCCATATATTAGTGTTACTTTTAATTACAGGAATTTCTATGGTCAATAGGAGAGGGTTGTGATCAGAGAGTACCCTAGGTAATTTTCCAATAACGTAACTAGAAACCATAGAATTGGACACTAAAAAAAAAATCTAACCTTGCGTGACAAGCATGGGGGTAGGAATAGTGGGTATAGCCTGGATCGTCCGGGTGTTTAGTTTGCCAAATATCGATAAGACCATGGGTCGAGCATAAATTCTTAAATGCTTGAAAGACTCTAGGCTTCCTCCCTTTGTATTTAAAGCGTAAATCATCTGACCAATCAGTCGGTAAGTTCAGATTCAAGTCTCCACAGATTATTACCGGGAGTGGCCAGTGGGCAAGCTCATTAGAGATATGATCCAAGAGATCAGGGTCGTCACTGATACTATTGTATATTGAACAAATGACTACTGTAGATCCATTGTTCAAGAGACACTCTGTGATGGCCCATCGTCCGTGTTTATCAGCTTTTGAGCGGTTGAATTGTGTCCCGTGTATTTTCCCTAAAATTGCGACACCCTTAATTCTAACCCCCTGTGTTGTGGCAGAGATCAATTTAAAGCCGAATTTGTGAAGCAGATGCATATTAGATCCCTCGATATGTGTTTATTGGATACAAGCTATGTTTGCTCCTATAGATTGTAGCCCCATAGCCACTCTGTGCCTTTTTCTCTCATCATTGAGACCACAGATGTTAATGGTCAGAATCTTTACCCTATCCATCTTGAAATTTTAGCTCTCCCAGCTAAGAGCATTTTTATCTTTCCCATAAACGCTTTTTTTTCATGTATTCTTTAATCTGATGTCCTTTACAACAAAAAACTTTACCTTCGCAATTTATATGTATTATAGTACTGAGCTAGTCTCCTCCCAACCCTCCCTCGGGTCCCCTCCCCCCCACCCCCACCAATATATAGGCAATCAGGCTCAGTCCTGAGCCTGTTATGATGGCGTCTGTACTGTCCCCATCCAACCCCCGCCGCGGTCTAAAACTGAAATGATAGTGCCCCCCCCCCCCTTTTTTTTTCTTCCCCTTTCCCGCCTTTCCTTTTCCTCTCCTCCCTTTTTTTTCCCCCCCTTTCCCTTCCTTTCCTACCTTCCCCACACAACAAAAAAAAACAAAAAACATTTGTATGTATATATATTTTCCCCCTTTTTTTTCCCCCTTCCTTCCTTTCTCTTTTTTTTCCCTTTCTTATATCTTCTCTTTCCTCTTTTCTTTACTATCCTTTCTCTTTCTCCTTTTCACCCTCCGGACACATAAATTTGCTCTCAGGAAGGTTTTTTCTTTTGGCCAGCAGTGATTTCATCTAAGAATTTCTGGGCCTGAACTTCAAAAGTAAAATAATGGAACTGCCCCTGAACATTAATCTTGAGTTTCGCAGGATTTTGCAAAAAGGCAGTGGCGCCGGTTTTCTGGAAGGGTGTAATCAACTGTCGCCACCTTCTTTCTACAGTAGCATGGGCAAAATCTGGGCGCACAAAATATGAAAAAGTCTCCCAGTTCCTTCTTTTATCTGGTCTTGCGAGTTCAAATACTGATTGCCGGAGCAAAAAGTTCCCAAAAAAGATTAAAATCGCTCTGGGATATTGTGAATCAGCTGAACGTCGCTTGGATATATTTAGAGGGAATCTATGCACCCGCTGAATTTCTTTGTCCCAGTCCCATTGTGCCAGTTCCGGTAGAGAGTTTAGGAGGTTAATGACAAATTTCCTGATATCTCCTCCCTCGCTGTTCTCTGGCATTCCAAGAAGTCTCAGATTGTTCCGGCGTTGGCGATTTTCTGCCTCCTCCAGTTTCCACATTACATCGATCATAGACTTTTCTTGAGATGCGGAGTTTTGTTTCAGACCTTCGACAGAGGCTTCGAGTAGATCAGTTCGATTTTCTAATAAGCTTAATCTTTCGACAATCTCAGTTCAGGTTTTACCGACTTTCCTGATGGAGCCTTGTATTTTTTTAGAGACCAAACGTGCTTGACGACTCTCGGCTTTAGCTTCATCTTAAAAAGCCTTCAGAGACTGTAATATTAAGGATAGGGACGGGTCTCCGGGATCAGCAGGGATACATGTGTCTACCTGTCCGAGCACTGGCGTACTCTGCGGTTGTTCTTTTGAGGTTCTTACACCCTTAAACGATAAGGAGTGTGTATCAGAATAATCCCAGCCAAGGTCCCCGTCCTCCTCCATCGACCTCCGTTGCAGATTACTTTTTTCCTCTCAGAAAGTCTTAGTTCTCCTAGGTAGTTTCTTTCCCTCACCCTCTTGCTGACTGTAATGACTTGTAGATGTATCGCCACCTCGCTCTGCGTCAGAAATCAAACTAGAGCTCGAGTTGTCTGAGTTGTCAGAGCCTACAGAGTCTTCGTTTAACGAGTAGAAGTTCTCTAGAGGGTCTGGCGAGAGAGATCGTGCTTCCTGATCCACCCCCCCTAGGTATATACTTTCCTCCCGAGATAGGGTGTAGCGGTAGAGTCGTGTTTTTACTGTCAGCAGTATTGTGGTAAATGGGGGATTCTATCACTCCACTCGGAGTCTTGCCTGGAACAGCCATATCCGGACTTGGGCTTTTAACTCTAGCTTTGGTAGTGTTTAAAGATACTTCTGGCATACCCATGACGGTTGTCTCACCACTGGACCCCCCTGAGTACCGCTCATCTCTGGCCTCCATCTGAATGTCCGTAGCGGTGGTATTGGGGCTGGAAGGGCCTATACCAGGTGCTCCAGAATTGGCTACATTAGCTATATTGCCATCATTAATAGGCGTAATTGTAGCGGTCAAACCATCCGTAGCTATGTCTTTTAAATGCGTTATGTTTTTTACAGAGACAGGCATGTCTTTAGATGGAAACAAGCTAGTGATAGCAAGCTGTTCTTTATTTGATTCCGCGTTAATAGAGTTTTTAGATAAGGGGTTTTTAGTCATTTCTTTTTTTCCCCCCCATTCTTACCGTTAGTTACAAGCCTCTTATCGGTTTCAGTCCTCTTAATTACTTCTGTGGATATGGATACAGGGATTGCCGGTGTCTGGACTATGGAGCGCGTCTTGCTCCGAGCTCCGCAGGCCGCCATCCGGCTCGTAGAATGTGTGGAGTGAGCCGTGAGAGTGCCAGCGTCTGCGTTGCCTAGCTGCCACGCCGCAGCGTAGGGGATCCCGTAACCAGCAAACGCCGTCAGCAGAAGCCGAGCGAGGCTTTCCCAGCGTCTCGCTTGATCAGAATGTTTCAGCGAGCAGTTTCTACGCCATCCATTTGAGGGAGACCCAACCAGGCCCCCCTCGTGACCCCCACAAGCCGCCAGAACCATGGAGTTTAAGGTAGGGGGTAGCCACAGGGGGGGGGTCTCAAATCATTGAATGCGGAGGGAAACGCTGCAGGGGTGGATATCAGGGGAACTCGCTACGGCGCCATCTTGCCCAATGATGCACAATATTCAAGTCCTAATTTTTCTTATTCCATAGAGATAATTCGCAATGGGACCAATTTACGTCCTCTTAGGTGTGTGTTCATGTTCAAGGGAGAAATGCAGTCACAAATAGTCAAAGCATTCAATGACTGGAGTGGGCTAGCATGTTGATCTGTACCTTTTGCTGGGGAGGGTGGGGGAGGGAGAGTATAATTTGAGTAACATGTCAACAGACGAATTTGTTTTAGGAAAACATGAGGCTAACAAACAGCTAAAGCTGTCTTTAGGCCAGAACTAATATTGTGTTCAATGGATTCCTTAGTGTATCTGCAATTGATTCCAACACTGGTATTACGACATTTCGGAATTAGGTCTAAGATGGGAAATCCCCCAAGAGGGTATAGCAGGAGTTCGTTTTTTGTTTCTTTTGAAAACAAAATTCCCAAATAGGCTGGACTGGTAAGTGCAAGGTATCTGTTAATAACTGTCCATGTGTATGCTCACTTTGTCGCTTAATGAAGATAAACTGAAACAGACAGTGTCTGCATATTTTTAGTGAGTTTTCTTTTTTTTTTTTATTGCTGTAAGTAACAGATTTTTTCCATATTCCCCTTATTTGCAGGTTATATAGTGATGCTTCTAGGAAACAACATGAGGGTACCTTCTCCCTCAGAGTTCACAATTATCAACAAAAGGAGGAGATTGAGTGTATCATTTTATGCTATCGAAGAATGAAGCACAGTTTCGGGAAGGCTCCTTTATGGGATATTGTTAATTTACTTTATCTGAATTCTAGGTGGATACGTGCTGCGGAGGTGTCTCTCATAGGCACACAAACTTCTTATAGGTAGTCAAAATTAGTTTGTCTAAAAGATTCACCTATCTTGCCCACAGCACTTCCGAGCGATGGGTGAATGTGGGGAGTAATTTTTGCTGGATGACTTAACATTGGCACCAATGCTGGACCCCAAAGTTGTTTATACACTGCCCAGAATGCATACAGGAGGGAAGAAGCTCTATTTTTGAGGTATTGTTTATGGGGCAAAGGATCCTCTGTGGTCTATTAGAAGCCTGAGATATTTATATACTGCTTCTTGTGATACTTGAAAACAGCTCAAATTCAAATTGCCTATTTTGTTTTTATTTTCTTACCCACGATCATAATTTTAGTTACAGTAAAATTTACTTTCAGCTTATTGATGATGGAATATCCATGCAATGCATTTAACAATGGTCGTAGGCCTTTCCTAGTCTCTTATTATAAGAACGTCATGCGTGTAAAAAAGACATGATATTTAGCGAGCAGCTATCTTGGGGTTGCGAGCAGTAACTTTATCTAATGTTGGTGAAAGGTATGTTAGAAAGATGTGGTGCTAAAATGCAAACTTGTTTCAAGCCTGTGGTGGTATAAATATTTTGTGATACTGTGCTGCCATCCCAGACTCTGGCGCAGAGCCACGTGTTAGAATAGAGGAGAATGATGCCTCTTAGTATGGTCAGGGGGGATGCCCTTTCTCCATAATGAAGCCTATGGGGTGCCTTTAGGAACCAAATTGAATGTGGATTTAAAAAACACAAATCCAGGAGGAAGTAGTGATCAATCGATTGATCGTGGTTGTCGATTAGTAAGGCGAGGGACATTACATTAGAAAGTGTGCCCATTCCCGCTCTAAAACATGTTTGATTCATAGCCACAATTTTGTGCTAGGTGACCCAGAGCTCCAAGTCTTTATGTACAAGGCCCCCAAAGTACTTGGCTTCATTGCCGAGTAAGGAGATTTGTCGCTAAATATCTTGGTTTGATAAATCTCCCTCTTCAGTATAGGATGAATTATCACTCCATGTCAAAGTCAGGCACTTGTTTGATTACGAATATGTGGTTAAAGAGAGACGTTAATTTTTCTGATAGGAACTTGGGATTTTTTTTAATAACACTTGGGGGAGGCCGTTTGTCTCTGAGGCGCCTTCTGGGTGGCCTTTCCTTATAATTCTTTCTACTTGGGACTCGGTGTTTACTGCATAGACTTGGATTGGATGCGAGTTCATTAGCCCTGGAGCAGCTGTGTTGAAGCTGTTAAAAGTGCTCGGATGGCCCTTCTCAATAGATTTAGTGGTATTCACTGGGACACTTTCACTTTGTAGTTTAAAGAATCACTCATTTCCACTAATGTTAGAGTTGTTTGCTGCTGCTTCACCCTTTTCCAAATGTGTTATAATGTGGTTATAATGTGCCAGAATTCCTTTGGATTCCTTTCCTTACTGGTGTTAGAGAGACGTACCCATAAATCATAGTGATGTTCTCTTCTAGGTGTCAAAATTGCTTTTGTAGACCTTTGTCGCAAAACTTTAATCTTGTCTAATTGTACTCGGTTTTTTAGATTTTCATTACTACGTCTTAGTTCCTGGGTTATATCTTTTTTGCTAATCTCAATGTGGTTGTACGTTACCATTTAAGCCTTGACCTGACCACCACTGAATGCCTCTTGTTTTGTAGGGGTGTTGGGTCTAAAGGATGGAGATCAGCAATTTCCACACACAAACGGGAAAATTGTGTAGCTGCTTCAATTAATCTTTTTCAAATTGGTAGCACATGGTGTATCCCAGATCACTTGCTTTTGTATATGGATGAATGTCAGTTGAAGGATCCAGATGCTGCACAAAGCAATCACTTACTGTGCATGGTATACTATAGAAAACTTCGCTATATTTTTAAATAATGGCAAACTTGACATAGTGTAGTCAATAATGGATTTTACAACTACGGTTACCCTTTCGTGGTCAGAGTGCCCTTTTTGAACTTTTCTCCATTTCTATTAAGAGCTGGGTAGTGTTTGGTCGCGTGTGATTGCATGTGGTTAATAGAGATTGGTTAGTTGAAAACTTTATTAGAGTTTGCTATTGGGTTCCATCCCGCGGACATATCCCAAGCCTTTTAGGTTTTTTCACTGCTTTATTGTAGCAAGTGTATGGAAGATCTGGCTCCTTAAGATCGAGAAACCATTTCTCTACTATTGGCTCTAAAATAAGGATCAATCAATCAATCAATCATAGGCATTTGTATAGCGCACTGCTCACCCGGAGGGTCTCAAGGCGCTGGAAGATATTTTGGCAACTCAGCCGGTGACTCTTTCTTCCATTCAAACATCAACATACTTCTTCCTTCATTTAATCAGTTCCTTCAAAAGCTGAAAGAGTTTGAGACTGAGTTTTGCTTACTAGATGGAGCAGTCACACTATAAAATTTTCCCTAACATACTACCAGTGCTTTTTAGTGAAGGTGTGGGAGATCATTGCGAGGCATTTTAAGAGGGCTTGGTTTTCCAGATGATGCAATGACCAAGTCCCAGGAGGGATTCATGTGGACTGTTGTCCCCATGGAAGCCATCTCGGTTCCCAGTGCATGGATTCAAGATAGAGTCTCTGGTTACTGATCTTGATGCACACATCCAGGTACGTCTCTCTCCACCAACCGATTCAACGATGGCGATTTAAGTGGATAACTGTTCATTTCAGAGGTGGCTAATGATCTGAGGTTTCTGGGCATAAATATTGATTGCAAGTTTTTATAAGAGTATCGTTACACAACTGAGAGGAAAACAAAGGTGTTTTTCTTGGAGTACAGGACGGAATTAACTCACTGTAAGAGGCTCAAAACATTAAACAAGACCGGTAAGATAAGGCCACCACCAGAATAGTCGGAAATATTCTTCACTAAGGTCCGCTTTGCGGGTAATTTCCGATCGCAATGGTATCCATTTACTTTGATCAAATACATTCAAAAGTAATAGTGGACTTTTTTTTTCAAAACTTAAAATACGATCATCCTTGTTACCAATATTTAACAGGTACTAAATTTCCCTTCAATACCATTATACAACTACTATATTTTTTGTAACCACTGTTTTCATTTAGACTTCTCTTCTTTGGAGCCAACTCCATTACATGAAACAGAAATAAACTTCATCAAAGGAGCACAGGAACTGCAACCTCCAAGCATCTTTGGGAGCAAAACTATAAAGAAAGATGTCTTTCGCTGTGCACCAATACCACCAAATACCTGGAAAGGATTTATCATGCCAGCAGCACAGTCATACACAGTCAGTGGAGATAATTTTGACCCCAATCAAACATGCTACGAAGATGGATTTCGAGCAAATTGTTGAATCAATTTCATTAATGCGTCTTGGTTCCGTTTCAGGCAAGATTTATTGCAATTTGCAAAGAGACTGTGGTGGCTGTTTAAATCAATAAGGAGGTATTTGAGAGCACTCTATGGCTAAATCAACCATCCTAGGTAGCCCTCTTATGTCGACAGCTTAGCAGCACAAGGCATTGAAAAACCAACGCAAAAAGGAAGATGGAGGGAAACCCAAGTCTGAATTGTAAGATGAGTGGAAATTGTAAGCTATATAGAAACCCAAGTCCTCATCCTAGACCCCCCACTTTTCCTAAATAGTATAATTTGGGGCATATTATTTCACATGCTTCAGTACCTGCATCAACCAAATCTAAAGACGCACAATAACTGCTGATCCCCCACATCGTTCCTTAGTATTATGCACTAGATAATTAATAAACTGGATATTGACAATTAAACTTGCAGTGATTCTACACTTTCCTTTCCCTGGACGGAATGTGAGAACATTTACTTCTCATATCAGTTACCTGAAGCAGGGTCTAGTTTTACCATATGGTGCCCCAAGCCCATTCTGCCCACATCTGAAGCATGAGTCTCAAATGTTCCTGCCAGCCCATAGACAGGGTTGTGCTAAAATTGTCCACACGGTTCACAGAATGATTTATCTTTCTGGGCTCTGAAACCCTCTCCCATCTGACAGTGTTCTTGACAGCTACATTTGCTAGTCACGTAATGCCCCACTGTTCCAAACACTTTCATAGTCCTCACAAACGTCAATCGGCACCAGATGTTTTAAAAAACTGGAACAAGAAACGAAACAAATAGAAAAACAGAAGAGCGTCATGTCAGCAGATGTGTAGGTATGCCCGCGTTAAACAATGCAATCACTGTGAAAGAAGAGTCAGACAAAGATGGGTTTAATTATCTGCCAACAAGCTGGCCTGTCCCTACAGTGCCCTATTAATGCACATAACACAGTTTACAGTGCTTGACTGCAACACGAAACTTCACGTCATTGGCACAAGCTGCACGCCAAGACGGGTACAGCTGGTTTGAGGTATTTAAAAAGTAAATGAAATCAAATGAGAAGGCATAATCCTTCCTGTGGTCTGGATTCCTTCAAACTCTTAAGGCATAAAGGCGCAGGTGCAGAGAAAGAAAGGATTGTTTTGTTTTACTTCAGTACAGAGACTTCCGTCCATAGTTCCAAATAAGAGGCCGCAGTCTATGGGCAGAACATCAACCTGAAAGAGATCATGCTTATGTCTGTGTCTAAATGTTACGTGCAGAAGGATGTGCATTTCGCTTAGCTCTTTAGTCACATCGATCATAGATATAAATGGCAGGCTTAAGTAGCTCATTGGATCCTGATTGTACTTTGCATTCTGGGGATTGTAGTTCTGAATTTATAATTGGATAAAACAAAAAATACCAATACCAGAATGTAAACACCAAAACCAGGATGAGCAACTCACTTCTGCCATTAACCATTTTGAGAGCTCTTATGTAGCCTGCTGGCATCCTAAGTCAATGACAGCCTGATGAACAGGATTTGGGAAAGCAGGTAGGTCTGCTTTCAGTACTAATTAGCTAGGATAGAATCCCAAGAGCCCAATCTGCGCTAAAACAAACGATGGCAACTATTTAAATACATTGTGGCATTGCCACCTATAAATAGCCTTAGCCATTCCACAACTAGGGTCGTGTGCAACCATCTTTTGGGTAAGGCCTAGAGACTTTTCTCTGGCCAGCCTCATGTAATAATAAAAAACTTTTAAAAAAAAGAGACAGATGCATGCATACATAGAAGGGCTTTGGGTTGGCCCTCTTCATTCATTAGTCTGTTCAACTGTCGTTCACATTTTGCTTCCACCCATCACAGCAGGGGGTCATGGGTTAGCCCATTTAGAGATTTGCTTTCCTGCGCCGAGTGACCGACCTTAGCCCTGATCATGTGCGCATCTGCCTAAACAAAAGTGCAGCTCGATACCAGTGGTCGTGAGCCGATACCTCACGACTTGACAATGTTTTTCTCTTGTCATTGTTTACCCTTATTGTATTTCTTTTTCATTTCTCAATGTGCATTTAAAGTAGGAGTTCAGATCACAGTCATGCAAAGGCAATAGTTTATTTTCTTTGCACCAACAAATCATGTTCCTTGCATTGAAGCTAAAAAGAGAATCTATACATGTTCTAAGCAAATTCCTGCTGGGAAGCACCCAAACCAGTCTATTAAAATGATATGCAATGCTTATTTTTCTAACTTAAAATACTTATTGCATGAATTCTTTTTTCCTTCGTTTTATTTTTCTGGCATATGCATGCAATAAAAAAGTAAAAAGTAACAACTGCCAAATACCACACCAATAGGAATCGACGATGTTATTTTAAGATCGAGGAGAAGATACATCGGTTAGAGAATGAGTGCAGCAGGCACATACCTGCTTTGTGTGATCTGGTCTTTAATTTGTTGTCCCACCTGGGAAGAAGCTGCTGTGAAAAAGGTGGTTGCTTAAAAGCGCTGAGGAGTCACGCTGTGAAAAGAACGCATTTCAAACTGCTACTATCCTGTTTAGTGTTACAAAGAGAACTACATATTTAAGCGGAGTTGCACCGAACCAAATTGAAGAACTAGATTACCACTTAAAGGACCACTGTTTTATGTTAAAAAATTCTTATAAAGCGCATGTACACCGATTGGTTTCATGGCGCTGCTCTAAGAGATCCTGGAGCCCTGTTGAATTACTTGTATGCTTGTCTAAACAGCCAAGTCTTGAGGAGTTTCCAAAAGCTCAAGAGGTCAGTGCAGGTTCTAATTTCGGAGCGAAGGGAGTTCCAGTATCTGGGTGCAGGTACTGCGAACCTGCACCCGCCCCGATGCTTCAGTTTGAAGGAGAGTATTGTCAGGAAGTGCATGTGAGCTGAGCGCAGGTTACACGTGGGTGTATGACTTTGAATAAGGCTGTCATTGAATTTGGGACTCCTGCCATTCAAAGATTTAAAGATGAGGCAGCGTACCTTAAAGGCGCATCGCTGTGGGATGGGGAGCCAGTGCAGCTTCCTCATGGGAGGGGTGACACGTTGCCACCTAGGTTGCCACTATGACCATCTTGCATTGTGGCTAGAGAATAGAGGCTGTCCAGTCAAGGACTGGATGCAACTGTAATTTAGGAGATAAACAACTAAACACAAGTCCAAGTTCGATTGAGAAGCCAGAAAGAGAATAAAAGGTATTCCATCCAAGAACCACACCTGAAAGTCATAATGTTGGTTTACTAAAGTGGATCAACATTATATAATTTTGGCAAAAGGCACACCACCAGTCAGCAGCTAGTGCCCTGTTCTCCACATCTTCCTTGCTTCTGTGGGATGACGACTGAACAATCGTTGATGGGTCTGTTACTTAGGATATGTGCTAAAATAAACAGATATTGTTCACAACATTCCGCAGTTAGATACACATATGTATGCAGTGGTAGTCTTCTAAAGTAACATGCACATACATGCTTAGGTATCACCATCCCTTGGTAAATAAACAGGCCGGTATGAGCTAGACATCTGCCTGGGTGAATTACGCAAGTATATACATGCTGGAAATAATATGTTTTGTAAATCGGCACAGGGAAGCTGTAAGAGACTGTTAAATGGTTTGGAAGGTAACAGGTGTGTGTCAAACCTTTAACAAACTGCATTACAGGAGGCTATTTAAACAAAAATGGCTGGTACGAAAAATACAAAAAAGCCCAAAGGGCTGACAAATAACCTTTAACAGTGCCCACTGCAAGGCCTTGCAGGCCAAACACAAAACAAACCACAAAACATCCAGCAGCTTGAATGGCAAAGGATGTGTTTTAAGGGCTCCACACCAGGGCATACTTTTGTTCCAGTACCTGGCATAAATGGACTTTGTAGATTGGCACCTGGCAGCAACTATGACATCTATAACCTCAGATGGCAGAGGGATGAGTCACCTGCCGCCGATAAATTTACACACATGGAGTAAACTATTGCAGAGATTCGTGTACAGTGTCCTGAACTTCTCATGCCCAGAAATTCTGAGTACCACAATGTCCTTGCCCAATCTGGAGCCATTATGATAACTTGGGTCCAGTTATTCTGTATTTTTGTCAGAACTCAAGGCAGGAGAGGCAGTGCCAGAAAGGCAAACAGTTGTCCACTGCACCACTCTAGCCTGGATGCTGCTCCTACAGAGAGAGTTCGTGGGAACTCTCCCCACTGTCAGAAGATGCACTGCTCCACCTTGGGTTGCAAGTACAATTCAAGATTCACCAGGTTTTCCTGGGTGAGCTTGTCCACCCTGGCATTTAAAGATCTTGTCAGGATGTTCACGATGAGAGAAATCATAGCAAAGAACCCCAGTACCACATAGCAGTGGTGTGGTCTGTGAGAACCTGCACCAGCCTTCCATTGATGGTCGACAGGAAAACCTTCAATGACTGCTGGATGGCCCACAGCTCCAACACATTTATGCAGAGGTAGGATTCAGCTGGAGACCTTAGATCTCCACCTCTCCCAGAGGGTCTCCCCCTAACAGCAGGGATGGTTCCATCACCACCATCAGCTCTGGGAGGTTAAGGGAGAGGGGTGTCAATGGCTAGGTTCAAATTGAGCAAGCACCTCTGCAAGTTTTGTGTAATCTCCTACAAAAGCCTGATGACATCCACCAGCTTCCCCTGTTTCTGGGCCACCATAGACTTCAGATCCCATGACAGAGCCTGCATTTTTCACCTGGTGAAGTGGACAAGCAGGATGTACAAGGCCAACATGACAAGAAGTCTCAAAGCTGCTCTCACCAAGATCCAGGACAAAGTCTGAAACATTGCAATCATAGACCAAATGTCCAGGGCTCATTGCAAAAGAGGAAAAGGCCTGAACAGAACTGTGTCTAGAAGTGCTCACATAAAAGGAAGTCTCTGCAATCGGGTCAGGTGTGACGTAGGCTTGTTGATCAAGAACCCAAATGATTTCAGGAGGTTTGCCTTTGTCTGGAGTTGGTCTAGGACTGTCTCTGGCGAGCCTGCCTTTAATAGCCATTTGTCGAGCTAGGGCAAAACTGGCATCCCTAACCTCCAAATATGGGCAGAGAGCATGCCATCCCTTTCATAAACAATCAAGGCAGTGGAAGGGCCAAAGGGGAGCACAAGAAACTGAAAAATGATCTTTGCCAACCATGAACCTCCGGTAACGCCAGGGCACTGCAGGCAAGACACATGAAAGTACATGTTCTGCAGGTCAATGGCTGTCATCCAGTCGCCAAGATCAAGGGCACACAGAAAAGGTCCCAAAGGGAGCACTTTGCATCTGTCCATTTAAAGGAAATCATTCAGAGAGCAAAGATTAAAATAGAACAAAGGCCTTTGCCGTTCTTTGGCATGAGGAAATGCGAGCAACAACCCATCCCTATTTCCAAGGCGGTTATCTTCTTGATGGCCCCTTCGTACAGAAGGGCTCTGTTGTAATCTTAATTGGTTAAGTTACATGTGTGGCGCTATGTTACTTTAAGTGTGGAATACTCATACTATTCCGATGTTGCTATGCTGAGTGTCAGAGCTGTGTTCTAGAGTGTAACCACTGTATGCTGATTTCTGGTGGATTTGCCAACGCTTCTCTGTGCTCCTAATAAACTACTATTTTGATCTACCTTTGGTGTGAGGAACTAACTACAACAAATGGCGACGATTTAGCTACACCTCGAACTAAGAAGACACATCTTGAATCACGAAGATTGTGTAGAAAAGATTTGGTGAAGAGAAGTCAAGGGAGCACAGAGTAAACTTTCTGTCCAATTTAAAGGAAAATTCACATTTGTGCCTATCAACGCGAGTGATCAATGTGCGAAATGGAGTATCAACGCGAGTGATCAACGCGAGGAATGGAGTAAACATTGGTATGACCAGAATATTGTTGGACATACTGCAATCGTGAGGAGAATTTAAATATCTATTGGACAAAAAGGAGAGAAAAGAAAACTTCCTGTAGTCAACGCGTGAGATCGTCTATTTTAAGGTTACCCATGCCGATGGAACTAAAGGAAATCGAGTAAGGTGAGCGTTAGACTTCAAAAGGAAACACAGTGAACGTGTACCTTACCGTTGGATATATCACGCGAGGTCATCCTGACATTGAGGAGGGCGCGTGTTGTATTTTGAACGACGACATCTGTTCGCGGAACTGCTGGAACGCGACTGATACCGACGTTCGTGTTAGTTGTTGTGCGTCTGCAAGGGACTTACGTCATTACGACTTCACGCCGCAACGTAGTATAAATCGTCATCACTACGTTCACTGGCGCAACGTGCCTTTGTTGGTGTACGTGCTTTTCAGTTACTAGGCAACGAACTGAGAGGTCAATATGGAAGCGATTACGGCGGGTGTTTCTTCACGAAGGGACTGAATATCAACGCGCTGAGAAGGGGAATAAATTTACCGAACATTGACGATACAAGATTGGAAGGAAAGGGAAGGAACATTATTGTCAACTGAATATTCTAATGATTAATTTTTTTTTTTTTTTTCGTTAAAAGCTTGGCAAATTGTGACACCGGTTTACAAATTAAGCATATAGAAGGGGTAGAAGTATAACATGTCTCTAGTTTATACCTGGTTATAGGAATTGGTTGGTTTGGTGTTCACACTGCAGGTGTATTTGGGGGTGATTAAAAAAAAAAAAAAACCTCAAATAGGAAGTTACATTCGAAAGTGTCATAGACAATGGAGGGGAGTACTGTAGTACCACCGCCATTGTTCCCACAACAACCAGGTGATCCTCCCATAGAATGGGATGAATGGATCGATATTTTTGAAAATTATATAATAGCACTGGATGGGAAAGATTTTAATGCAGAAAGGAAAAAAGCATTGTTATTAAGCACTTTGGGGAAAGAAGGACAGCATGCCTTTAGATTTTTACCGGTGGGTACAGATGGTGAAGGTAGAGTGATTACAAATGTTTATAACGAAGCAAAAGAAAGATTAAGGAAACCGTATGCTAAAGAGGTGAACATTGTAATGAGTAGGCATAAGTTTTATACGCAACCCCAAAAATGCGATGAAACAATCGATCAGTTTGTGACACGTTTAAGGGAATTATCCCTTAAGTATCAATTTGGTGCAATGAGGGATGAAATGATTAGAGACCAGCTTATTGTGCAATGTTGCAACAAAAAAATGCAGGAGAGATTGTGGGCAGCAAAAAATCCAACCTTAGGTAATGCTATTGATATAGCCAAAGTGGTGGAACAGTCAGAGACGTGTATGAAAGAAATGGAAAAGAAAGAGAGTACGGCGAGTACGACGAATGTGATACAAGAGGATGTGGCTGCGGTAGGCAGCAACAAGAATAATGATTCTAGTGGGAGGATACTCTCTAAAAAACATAGTAACAACTCTGAAGGGAATTTAGAGTATAACAAAACGCATGAGAAAATGTGTACAAGATGTGGAAGTACATAACACACGGCTGACTACAAGAGATGTTATGCTCTTGATAAAGTGTGTAAGAAGTGTAGACGGAAAGGTAATTTCTACAAAATGTGCAAAACAAACAGTAGACCAAAGGTAGCAGTTGTACAAAATAATGATAAGGTAGTGACAACATGTGTAGAAAAAAGCCTAAATAAGATATTGTGTGTTGAAGAGGATGATTTGACTATGGCAGTGGGTAGAAGAGTAAGACCCAAAGCAACATTTCAAATACAGGGAAAGGACACTGAGTTAATGGTAGATTCAGGATCTTTCTGGACAATTATCCCTTGAGCAATTTATGAGGAAAACTGGCCAGAAGTAGCATTACTTCCTAAAGATATAAATCCAGGAGGATATCAAGGGGAAAAGATAGAGATTGAGGGTTACATGCTCACTGACATTGTGTCTCAGGGAAGGTGCGTGAAAGGTAAAGTGTATGTGGCAAGCAGTGGACCACCGATTTTGGGTTGGGCACACCAGTATGATCTTCATATCATTCTAAATCCCAGGGCGGAACAACAAGTAATGGTGGTTGATGAGATCACGACGGAGAGCATTGTTGAAAGTATGACAGGCCTGTTTTCTGAGGAGATTGGGGAACTCAAAGGATATGTTCATAAAATAATACTCAAGCCAGATGCAGTTCCTATGCAACACAGAGTGAGAAGGGTTCCAATCATTGCCAGACAGGAGGTTAAACGCATGCTTGATGAAATTAGTGAACAAGGCATTATTGAACAGATTGAAACATCCAGATGGGTTTCACCGGTTGTGATCACGAGCAAACCTGATGGCAGTTACAGGTTCTGTGTGGACTTGCGCACGTTGAACCAGAATATCGTAGTAGATACGTTTCCGCTGCCTAATATAAATGAATTGATTTTGTCATTGAAGGGTGGAAGGTATTTTTCTAAACTGGATTTACGTAGTGCGCATCACCAAATCAAATTGCATGAGGAGTCCAAACCATTGACAGCATTCATAACAATTGAGGGAATATTCCAATTTACAAGGATGCCTTTTGGTTTGGCATCCGCGGCTGGAGTGTTTCAGAGGATGATGGGGTCAGTGCTGAAGGGTACAAAGAATGTGGTCTACTTCCAAGATGATGTGTTGTTGTTTGGTGACACAAAGGAGCATCATGATCTTGTACTTAAGGAAGTGTTAGAGAAAATGCATAATGCAGGTTTAACCTTAAAAAAAGAAAAATGCAAATTTGCGGTGGAGGAGGTAGAATACTTAGGGTACACATTATCAGTCAGTGGAATTAGGCCAAAGAGAGATTTGTTAGAGGCCATAAAGAAAGCTCCGGCTCCCTCAGACAAGGACCAGTTAAGATCATTCCTCGGTCTAATTGAATATTATGCAAAATTTGTGCATAATTTTGCGGGAAAAACAGAGGTTATTAAAGCTCTTTTGAGAAAAGGTCATAAATATGTATGGTCTAGTGATCAACAATTAGCTTTTGAAAAAATTAAGGAAGAAATTTGTAATGCAAAAATTCTGACTCCGTTTGATACGAAGTTGAGATCAATTTTGACTGTGGACGCTAGTGCGGTGGGGATTGGTGCGGTTCTAGCACAGGTTCATGGTTCAGAAAGGAAAACGGTTGCCTTTGCCTCAAGGTCCCTGACGAGCTCAGAAAGAAATTACTCAGTAATAGTGAAAGAGGGTTTGGCTGCAGCGTGGGGTGCTGAGAATTTTAGAATGTATTTGTGGGGTTTTCAATTCACATTGGAGACGGATCACAAACCACTTGTGAAAATGTTGTCTCCTGGAGGCGCAAATAATGGTTCTGCAAGACTAGCTAGATTAGCTGCTCGTTTACAAGAGTACTTATACAGGATTGATTATATTGCTGGATGGAGAAATTGCCAAGCAGATGGGTTATCAAGGTTACCTTTACCATGGGAGGAAGTGGATAAATCAAATGTTGAGTCTTTTCAATGTGAGGGTGCTGTAGCTACAATGGTTGAAATGGTGAGCTGGACTAATGGTGCTGTGGGTGAGAAGGAATGGAATGCTAGTATGGACAAAGATGAAACTTTAAAGGTAGTGAGAGATTTAATAGTGAAAGGGGGTAGAAGGGAGAGTACTCTCCCCATTGCAGCAAGACCTTTTTTAAAGGTTCTGGAGGACTTGTCTATTGTGGATGGTGAAGTTAATATTATAATGAAGGAAGATAAAATTGTTCCTCCGTTAGACATGAGATTTGTGTTATTCAAACTTGCACATGAGGGTCACATGGGTCAATCTCTTACTAAGAAGAGGATAAGAGAACACTTTTGGTGGCCAGTGATGGACAGGGAAATTTCTGATTGGGTTGAGTCATGTGCAGAGTGTTTAGAGAGTGAGAAAAGGTTAAAAGTGGGTAACCAATTGAATTTGGGCAAAATTGTAGATCCTGAATTACCGTGGCACACAGTTTGTTTGGATTTCATAGGTCCATTTTCCAGTATGGGGTGCAATCTTAAGTTTAGGATAGTCATGGTGGATGTCACATCAAAGTGGTTGGTTGTAAGGTTTGTCAAAGAAATAACCACTAAAAGTACTATAAACATCTTATCTGAAGTGTTTAGGGAGGAAGGCTATCCTGTTAAATTGGTCACTGATAATGGTACTCAGCTAGTTTCAAAGGAGATTACTTCATTTTTGGAGACCTGTGGGATTGTGCATGTTAAAACGTCTTTGTACAACCCACAGGGGAATGGCATGGTTGAAAGGGCTAATCGTATGATAAAAGGTGTAATACAATTAGCTGTGGCAAGCAGAGAGGATGTGGAAAAGTTGGTTAATGATTTGGTATGGGCGTATCGTGCTACAGAAAATACAGTTTCAGGGAAAATTCCATTTGTAGTTATGAGAGGGCGTCCGGCTAGTACCAAATTAGTTCCTGCTTGGATGAAAAGGTGTCTTGGTTTAGCTAGCCTGGGTGGTGATATTGAAGGGGAGAATAAAGGTTTGATGCTTAAGACAAACATAGAACCTAATGATTGGGTGAAAGTGAAACCGGGACGTATTTGTGCTGGATTTACCAAGTTCCGTGGACCGTATAAAGTGAAAAGTGTCCATAACAGACATGTTACGCTTTACAATGGGGAAAATTGGAATTTGAGAAGGGTGGCACTTTATAAGAAGAAAAAACTAGGTGATGGGACTGATGGGATTGCTTGTGGTAATGGGAGTGCTTGTGGTAATGGGAGTGCGAGTCTTAATCCCCATTTCTACATGAGTGATGGTGAGGCTAGTGGAAGGGTTACTGAAACTACACCCAGTGATTGTGGTGACAGTATTACAAATAGGATTAGGTCTGAAAGGTTAAGATGTCCACCCAGATACTTACAAGATTATGTATGTGGGGATTCATAGTAAATGTGTCAAGATGAAGAATTGAGGATAGAGTTAATTTGTGATCAGATGTTTGTTCTTATGTGCTAATGTGATGCCTTGATCTTGTATTAGTGTTTTTTTTTTCTTCTTCCTTTATGTAGGAAGGGGGATGTGTTGTAATCTTAATTGGTTAAGTTACATGTGTGGCGCTATGTTACTTTAAGTGTGGAATACTCATACTATTCCGATGTGGCTATGCTGAGTGTCAGAGCTGTGTTCTAGAGTGTAACCACTGTATGCTGATTTCTGGTGGATTTGCCAACGCTTCTCTGTGCTCCTAATAAACTACTATTTTGATCTACCTTTGGTGTGAGGAACTAACTACAACAGGCTCACACCTCTTGCAATAAGATGGATAGGTGCTCCTCTCAAAACAGTTCTGGTATGGCCAGAAGCTGTGGAGCTTCGTAAAGAAAAAAATTAGCATAATTCTGCTGGAAGTTCTGGAGGACTCATCTGCCGAACATGATGGACTGCCACCTTGGCAGAAAATGATGGATTCTGCCTCCCACAGAGTGGCTGTTCACTGCTGATAGTTAAACTAAAGCTGCTTGGAGGCTGATGCCGCAGTGGCGGGGGACAGGAAAGATCAGTGCCCCTTGTGACCTGCACACTGTCTCCCTGAGCACAGTCTCAAGCCACGAAAGGACTGAGATGACTCTAGCGGGGTTGGTTGGGCCTGGAGTTGTCTATATACCAAAGCTCTGAAGAACCGATGCGGGAACGGTCTGGCAGGAGTCCAAAGGTCCAAAGAGAGTACTGTATCCCAGCTTTCTTTGAAGCTCTACTGGGAGGAATAATCATTTTCACCCCATAGACTGGCTGTCAGAAGGTGCGTCCATGAAAAATGCCTGTACATCTACAGAAAAGCCTGTGGATGTCATCCATGTGCGGCAAAGGAGCATCACATTAGTGCCAACTGCACACCTGGTCAGCAGTGTCCAGATCAGCATTTGTCCCATATTTAGCTGCATCCTCACCATCTTGAATGGTTTGAACCAAGATGGCCCTAAACTCAACCAGCCCCCCCCCCCCCACCCAGCAAGCTCTCGCTGACCATATCTCAGAGGGCATGTGTAGAACAGCCCAATAGGCAAATGGCACTGGCCAACCCCAAGGCTAAGATGGCAGAAGAGAAGCATTTCCCAAATGGCTCAATCCTTTTTCACTGCCTGTTACAAGGTGTTGTGGGGAACTAATTAGAATTCACCTTTCTGGTTGAAGGATACCAAGTAAGAAAATCAGGGTCACCAGGTGCCTGACCACCTCCCTCTTCACTGGGGGGCAAAAACAAGGTTTAGACAAAGTGCCCATAAGAGTGTCAGTTAATTAATCTCATTAAACTGCAGTAAGTGCTCTGAAGAAGTCAGCTTAGGCTGAAGAACTTCAATAAGCACATTTGTTTTAATCACCACACAGGGGAGTTGTAGATCCATGATGTCTGCAGCACATCTGATGACTACAGCAATGAAAGCACTCTTCCGTTGGAGGCCCAATGAAGGAAATCAACCTTGTATCAGAGGAAGGATCAAGCACACTGGTCTCTTGTAAAATCCTATACAAATTATCATAACGTGCTGGTAAATTTCGATGGATGATAACGGGGGGGGGGGGTGGGGGGAAATTAAAGAAATAATTCTCTCTTGTCAACGTCCGTCGAAATCCCTCCAAATGGGCCCTACCTCTCTTACCTGCACTGGTCGCGGCTGGCTTTGCCTGCTTTCATTTTCACTTTCATTTGGCTTTTGACTTAACAGAGGAACTCAACTACTAATAGGACCTATCATGGGTTTGGCCACGAGAGCGAGAATGGGTCCTCTCCCTCCACTTAGACATAGCCTTGCGCATTGCTTCTTACATTGTATGGCGATGTAAAGCTTCGCTTCATGGTCGTGGATCTCTTTCAAGTGCTTGAAGGCACATTCCTCACACAACCTGGGGTCGTGACCTGAGCCCAAACAGGAGAGGAACACCTTGTGCAACTCCATCACCCACATTTGTTTACAACAGTCACATGATTTGAACCCTGTAGTCTTGGGTGAAGACATCATCCCCTTGAACACTGTAATTCAGTTTGAAAAACAATGTCAAATCGATTAAAATAAAAAAACCGAGAGACTAAATGGAGCTCTAGATCAGCGTTCTAATGTGCAGAAAGGAAGGAACGGATGTCGTCACACAGGGTGCACTCTTACGCAGTTCTGCTCCATCACTTCTGGGGCAGAATGAGACAACAGAGTTGCACAGCACCACCTGGAGGCACGAGGAAGTACTGCTGTGAAAACGTCTGGATGCAGTCTGGCACTTGGGAAAATTCTACCGGTGAGGAATCTGTAGTTCGCAGATTCTATCAGAAAGTGGGGTTCTCCTCATTACTACTTTGCCATTGTAGATCTGTAAGGAATATTCTTGATTTGTTAGCACCTGAACTCACAAACTCTCCATAAGGACGTGATGACAACCAAGCAGCTGTTCTGAGTGGGAGATATCGGAGCCCTGCTTTGTGCATCAGCTTGAACAGGGATTTTGAGTTACAGTAGCAATAGGTTTAGGTTCTATAGAGGTGCAGGCATTGACCTGGGTTGGGCCACCCTCTTCGCACCTTCTAGTATGCAGATTACTGGAAGTTTGAACATGCTTCTTCCTCTGAAACTTCGAGTGTAGGCCACTATGGCAGAGCGATGAACCTGTAAAACCTTGAGAGAAGACCATTAAAAGCCCTCATCTAACAAGTGTGTGCGGTACTTGGCCACTGTAGCATCTTGTGTCTGTCTTGAGCTTTGCGGTCTCTCATCTGTGTTAGTACCCGTTACATGCTGCTGTGTTGCACCTTCTTGCACTACGTTTTCTGGCTTGCAAGTACTTCCATGGTGCTCATTGGGAGCTGCATGCGAGCAAACTAAGTCCTCGGGAAACATGCTAGGCTGAGGGTTGCTGGTAATGGATGCTAGGCGGAGGGTTGCTGGTAATGGATGATAGACCTGCTCCCCTTGCACTGTTAACAAGTCCTGATGAGGTGGCAGTTTCATTACTCTGCCCTGAGTCATCACGACAAGAACTGAAAACCATGTCTGTCTGGCCCACTGAGAGGCAACAAAGATTAATGTTATGAGCACTTGTCTGCATCTGTTTAACACCAGTGGTGTCTGACCAGTTTATCAAAAGGACATTCCATGTGATAGTTGTGCGGGTATCAAATGTTTGTCATTTTACGCTTCTCTGTGTTGCAACTGGGTCTATCCGTGTTTTTCCCAATTTTTTAAATGTCTTCCACACTCTGCCGTTTTAGCTCCACACTTGTGCGGGGAGTTTGCCTACTTCACTTGCCTGCCTCCATTTCGGAGAGTTTATTGTCAATGGAGTCTATTTTTTTGTGCGTCGATCCGTGGAGCTCTTTCGCTTGCGTCTGTGGGGCTCTTTAGCTTGTGCCTGCACTCATTCATCATTTTCTTTGGTTTTGGGTTAACCTCCAAGGGTTTAGAGTCTAAATGTTTTTGGTTCAGCCACACCGTGCCCCTGTGTTCTTACCTGGCAACACTTCTCCTCGCTGTGCTTCCAAGTCTTCTTCAGACACTTCTGCCTCTTCGTTTTGGTGACCTCCTCAATGTCGGACCGACTTCGAGTGCTACCTCAGTTTCCTCTGCGTTCTCCTCACCGCTAACAGCAGGGGTGCATCAGTGATGTTTTCTGTGATTGTGGCATGGTGTAGTGAGCAGACCTCTGCTTCTCGCTCGTCTTTATGGTCATGGACTAAAACTCTGCACATGCCTTACTGCCCTCCTAGCAGTAGTTCTTTGGTAGACAGATTACAAACCTCGTGCTGTCCTTCTGTGTGAACTTGTGGTGGCACTTTGGGCAGAATCTAAAGGGGATATGCTCTATCCCTGATGTTCATTCTCCAACCCTTGTGTCCATTGTCCTTTTTATCCTCGCAATATTAATCTCTTCACTCGACCTCAGTGCTCTACCTTTGGCTTTACTTCAGAGTTTTGTTTCTGGACGACTATATCTCTATGAAAAATCTAATTTTCCACCGGATATTTTCTGTGTTTTCATTCTGCTTCCAGACCCAAAGACAGAAAAAAAAAATCTGAAGATGGTGACCACACAGAGGGGCCTCTGGGGTGGACATTTGGCACCAGATGGATGGACAGGACACCAAATGGTCAATACCACTGGTTTTAAAACAAAATATATATATTTAGGAGAAAAAAAAAAATAAGAGCGAAGACCTCCATGCCAATATCAGACCCACCACACTAGATGGCGAAATTATGTGCAGCATGTGCATCTAGAAAAGAGTCATGCTGCAAAACGGGTTTAATCTTTGTAAGAACCTCAGGCTGTGGCTCATATAGACCTGGACACCATGCACAAGCAACACCTTGTGTTCCTATTGGGGAAAATAAATATTAGTTCTAGATTTGTTGCACTACGTACTAAGATCATATATCTCCAAAACACACCGAACAAAGACTTGCCTTTTGGGCTTGTTGAAGCAGCTTTTTGTTACCAGTAACTTCATGATAGTTCAGCTTGTTATCTTGTCAAGAATTAGCAGCCCCCTTCTTTACAGATAATGGGGAAAGGAACTATCCATTACAACGCAGTCATTACAACGCAAAGCCTTTACAACGAAGTCAGTACAAAACAAGTTCCCTTACAACACATGCCATTACAGCGCATATCCCTCACTGACCAGCACCTTCCCTGAGATAAGCACTCAGCAGTGTTAGAAAAGTCATTTTCTTTGTAATGGAACATGCATTGTAATGGCTTGCATTGTAATGGCATGCGTTGTAATGGAAGTAGTGTTTTGAAAACTGCGTTGTTAAAGTTTGCGTTGTAACATCATACATTCAATAGGGAAGCCTCTTTTGTAACACAGAATGAGTCACTCTTGCATTATAGTACAAGTCTGATCATTTCAGACTGAGGAGGGTGTGTAATTCTGAATATTAACTGGTCAGGTGTCGTAAATAGCCTGTGGGACCCTGCATGACACACTGACCTCCTTGTGGCTGTTTTCTCTCCCCCCCGCTGCCGCATTTCTCACTCTTGTGGCCGCCGTGCGGAGGGGGACTTCAATCCCCAGGATTCCTAGCGCCAGAAGCCGGCGTTGCTTCCTTTGCGCCCGGAGGCGCTTTAAATATCGGCACGGCCCCGGTGGAGCGGGTGTCGTAACTAGCCTGTGGGACCCTGCATGAAACACTGACCTCCTTGTGGCTGTTTTCTCTCCCTCCCACTGCCGCATTTCTCACTCTTGTGGCCGCCGTGCGGAGGGGGACATCAATCCCCAGGATTCCTAGCGCCGGAAGCCAGAAGCCGGCGTTGCTTCCTACGCGCCCGGAGGCGCTTTAAATATCGGCACGGCCCACACGTCGCGGGACAGCGCTTGGGCAGCGCCGGGCTAAGCCTGGGCAAAGGGCGGGCCGTCTGTGGCCGTCCGGGGCAGGTATAGGCAGGGCTGGGCCTCCCCCCTTGGCTGGTCGTTGTACGTGTGCCCGTTGTGGAGATAAGACCAGCCTACCCTTGGAAAATAACGCTGAGGTGACTACGGGTTTGGTTGTGGATATCGAATAGTTTCTTACCTGTCGGTGTAGTTTTGCAGCTTGAAGATCTTTCTGGATTCACTATGCTGTGCATTATTCCGCGATCTTGTGGTTGGGTCCGGATTCGTAGTCTTTTTTTTTTTTTTTTTGTAGCCCAGGTGGGCGTCGACGTACACCATTTGGTGCACCTCCCGTGACGTCGTCGTACTTCCTGCGGAAGTCCCACCTTTGGGGCGCCATCTTCGGGTTCTTTTTTCCTTCCTTTTTTTTTTTTTTTTTTTTTTTAACCCTAGGCGATTGATTAATCCTTCTTGTCCCTTTATCTGTATGTTTGTATTTCTTTGATCTTTTCCATTTTACCCCCTCTTCCTCCAGCCTCATCTTCCTGGCGGAGGTGGGTGGGTTCGCTAGTGAATCCAGAAAGATCTACAAGCTGCAAAACTACACCGACAGGTAAGAAACTATTCGTTTTGCAGCGTGAATCTTTCTGGATTCACTATGCTGTGCATCGATTTTGTAGCGGTTTTCCTAGTTCTGTGGCGGCTGGGTGGTAGATGAGCGTTGGTCGTTGAAAATGTGCTGAAGCACCTTCTGTCCAACCTGTGCTTCCTTGTTCATCTGAATGTCCACGCAGTAGTGTTTCGTGAACGTGTGCACAGATGCCCAAGTTGCCGCGAGGCATATGTCCTGGATGGGCGTGTTCGCCAGGAAGGCCACGGTGGCCCCTTTCTTCCTTGTGGAGTGAGCCTGCGGCCCCTCCGCTAGCTCCTGTCCAGCCTGTTTGTGGCAGAATTGAATAGTGAGGGCAATCCACCTTGCGATGGTGCCCTTAGTCACTGGCCTACCCATGAAGCTAGTAGCAAAGGACACAAACAGCTGTTTCGACTTCCTGAGTTCTTTGGTTCTCTCAATGTAGTGCATCACCGCTCTTCTGGCATCGAGGGTGTGCAGTGCCTTTTCTGCTTTTGTAGTCGGGTTTTGGAAGAAACTTGGTATCTGGATAGTCTGATTTAGGTGGAACGCCGACACTACCTTGGGCATGAAGTGTGGGTCCGTTCTCAGGACTATTCTATCTTTGTGAATTTGAATGTAGGGTTCCTGCAGCGTTAGTGCTTGAAGCTCGCTCACCCTGCGTAGTGAGGTTATGGCCACCAGAAAGGCTGTTTTCATAGTTAGCCTTTGCAGTGTGGCCTTGTGAATGGGTTCAAACGGTGCCTTCATGAGCTCCGTCAGGACCACATTCAGATTCCATGCCGGCGGCGGCAACCTTTTCGGGGGGGCCATCCTTTTGGCTCCCTCCATGAATCTCCTCACCACCTGCGAGCTGAAGAAACTTCCACCTTTTTCACCTCTGGTGTATGCCACGATGGCCGCTAGGTGTACCCTTAGTGAGCTCGAGCAGAGGTTACTCTTTAGAAGGTGTGTGAGGTACCTCAGTACTGTTGAGTCTCTTGTCATTCTGTTTTGCAGGCCCTTCTTCCGGCACCACACAGTGAACCTCTTCCATTTTGCGCTGTAGCATTTTCGTGTAGTTGGTTTCCTCGCCTCCCGTAGCACTCGCATCGTGCTCGGCGGCAATCTTAGGTGTGCGAACTCTAGGTCTTCAGGAGCCATGCCGCCAGGTTGAGGGTCTCTGGCTCTGGGTGCAGGACCTCTCCGTTTTGCATTGAGAGCAGGTCCTTCCTCCTCTCGAACCTGTATGGGTCGCCTTGTGCCATTTCCTGAATTTGTGAGAACCATGTCTGCCTCGCCCACTGCGGAGCCACCAGGATCAGGGTCATGTTGCTGGTTCTGCACTTGTCGAGCACTCTGTGCAACAGGGGTATCGGTGGAAAGGCGTAGGCAAATGTCCTCGACCAGCTTATCCATAGGGCATTTCCCTTGGATTGCTGATCTGGTTGCCTGGACGCGAAGCTTTGGCATTTTGCATTGTGGCGTGTTGCAAAAAGGTCTATTGTGGGAGTCCCCCATCTCCGGAAGAGTTTCTCCGTTTCCTGGCCATTGAGCTCCCACTCGTGTGATGCTGAGGTCTGCCTGCTTAGCCAGTCTGCCTCCACATTGTCCTTCCCCGGTAGGTGAATTGCCAGTAGATCTATCCTGAGAGGTATGGCCCATCTCCAAATCTCCTGAGCTAGGGATGAGAGTGGGAACGACTGTGTCCCCCCTTCTTTGTTGATGTAGAACATCGCCGTGGTGTTGTCTGTTTGGACCAACACCCTCTTGTTGAACAGGTGCCTCTGGAATGCCTTCAGGGCTAGCAGGATTGTTTTCAACTCTAGGTAGTTGATATGGCGGACCGCATCTGCTGGGGCCCATAGACCCCTCACTCTGAGGTTGTCCATGTGCGCTCCCCATCCCTTCTGCGATGCGTCCGTGGTAATGGTCACTGTTGGGATTGGTGGTGTCAGGATTCTCCCTGCTGTTATGTGGTCTCTGTTCCACCAAGTTATCTCCTCCTGCACTGCGTGCGTAACAACCACTAGATCCTCCCAGCTTCCGTTTGCTTGTGACCATTGTTGTTGTAGCCATTCCTGGAATGGTCTCATGTGCAGGCGTACATTCGGCACCAGCTGGATACAGGACGCCATCATCCCCATCATCTTGCTCACAGTCCTCACTGTCAGAGCTCGCCCCTTCTGGTAGAGCTTCGCCTCCTTCAGTAGAGCCTCTGTCCTCCTCTCGCTGGGCACTACTGTACTGTTGCGGGAGTTGATCTTTGCCCCCAGGAAAATCTTCACCTGCTCCGGTTCCATCGATGATTTTCCCCAGTGGATCGAGAATCCCAAATTTGTGAGGGTGTCTGTTACGCGTTTTGCGTGCCTCTCGCACTTTCCGCGTGAGTTTGCCTTGACCAGCCAGTCGTCCAAGTAGGGGTAGACATGTATTCCCTGCCTTCGTAGGTGCGCCGCTACCGCCGACAGGCATTTTGTAAAGACCCTTGGTGCTGATTTTAATCCGAAGGCCAGGGTCGTGAACTGGTAGTGTTCTTGTTCGATGTTGAATCTTAGAAGGCCCTTGTGCCTTCTGTTTATTGGGATGTGAAGATAGGCATCTTTGAGGTCCACGGTGACCATGAAGTCCCCTTCTCATATCTGTGGCAGAACCTCCTGCAGTGAAGTCATTTTGAACCTTTGCGTTCTGATGAACTTGTTTAGGTAACGGAGGTCTAGTATGGGTCTGAGGTCTCCGTCTACCTTCGGAACCACGAAGTAGTTTGAGTAGACCCCTTTGTTGCGTTCTCTGAACGGCACTGTCTCTATGGCTCCCTTTTGCAGGAGTTTCCGCGTTTCTTCTCTGAGTATTGCCAGTTCTTGGGCCGATCTCAGTCTCCCCCTTGGTTTCCTGTTTGGAGGTCTTTTCTCCAAGTCTACGCAGTACCCGTACTGCACAACGTTCCGTATCCACTTGTCTGTGGTTATACGCCGCCACTCCTGAAGGTAGAACCTCAGTCTTCCGCCTACCGGTGTCGTATGCTCGTAGGCTCTTGAATTTTCTCTTCCCCCTGATGACACTTTTTTGCGCCTCACCCTTGGGGTCCTGACGAGGGTAGGCGTCCTCTTGCGTGCTGAGTCACTTTGTCGAGGGCTGTTCACCCCCTCTCCTCCTTTGGCCACGTCCGTTCCCTCTCCCGCGAAAGGACTGGCCCCGAGGTTGATATTGCCAGTTTTGCTTCTGTTGACCTTGCCCGTGACCTTCACCCTGCTGACTTTGTTGGAACGCCTGGTGCGACGTCCCCTGCTGGCTTCCTCCCCTACCGTAGGGTCTTCGAGGGATTTCCTCGCCTCATTCCCCTCAGCTGTAGGGCCCCCATGGACCTCGCCGTCTCGTTTTCTTTTTTCAGCTGGGTGAGCTTGTCGTCCACTGTTGCTCCGAACAGTGTCTCTCCATTGAAGGGGGTGCCAAGGATGTTGTTCTGCACTTCCGGTTTGAATCCCGAGATTCTTAGCCATGCATGCCTCCTCTCTGTGACCCCTATGGCCATGAGTCTTGCTGAAGTCTCTGCCCCATCCAACGCCGTCTTTATACAGGAGTTGGCGATGTTTTTGCCTTCATCTATCAGGTGAGAGGCTCTCTGCCGGAATTCTTCGGGGAGGTGCTTTACTAACTCCCCCATCTCATCCCAGTGCTGGTACTGGTGTCTATTGAGGAGTGCATTTGAATTCGCCATGCGCCAGTGCATTGCGGCGTTCCTCTCGACCTTTCTTCCTGTGAGGTCAATCCTCCTGCTCTCCTTATCCGGGGGTGGGCCTGAAGTTGCTGGTACGTTGGCCCTTCTCCTGGCCGTGGAGGCTATGATGGAGTCCGCGGTCACGCTACCCTTGATGTAAGGGGGGTCCAGGGAGGAGTGCTTATATTTCTTCTCTGTCCTGGGCGTGATCGACCGGCAGGTTGCAGGTTCCTTGAAGGCTTCTCTCCCCTGATTCATCACGCTTTGTAGCATGGGGAGGAACTGGCTCCTTGTCTGGATGGGGAGCAGTGTCTCGACGAGAAAATCGGCTTTTGGTTTCTCCTCGTCGAGTTTGACGCCGAAGGCCATTGCTGCGCTCCTGACCACCATATTGTAGACCCCGATGTCGTCGGGTGGCGAAGGCCTCGAAGGGTACGTGTCCACGGGCTCCTCCGGGTTTTCGGTGTCGAGATCGTGCCATTCGACGTCGTTGTCGGTAGATGTCCGCTGATGGAACCGTTGGAATCTTGAATTCCTTCATTCTGGCGTCGAACTCATTCTTTCTTTGAAGGATGTTCTCCATTTCGGCCTCGAGCCGCCTCTTCTTCTTCTCCATCTCGGAGATGCTTTCGGCGTCGACCGCGGGTCTTTTCGATGAACCTTGCGTCGACGTCGAACGTTCTTTCTGCGTCGATCGGCCCGTTTCATGGGATGCTTTCGACGACCCTTGCCTTTCGGCGTCTTTCGGCACCGGGGAGTCCTTATCTAAGGATCCGCTCGGCCTCTTGTCCGTGGTTCCCCCTTTGGACGTCGAAGTTTTCGGCGCCGGGGCTCCCTTCGTGGACTTTGACTCAGATTTTCTCGAGTCACCCTCGTGTTGTCGAGGTACTTTTTGTTTTGCGCTCGACGATTCTCTTACCTCGTCTTCTTTTTTCTTGTCGGTCTCTACGACCGTGAAGTTTTCGGCTGTCTCGGCGACGTTGTCCTCGTCGTCTGAGGAGAGGCCCAGAGCGTAGAGCGTCGGGGGCTTCCCCTTGCCGTCCATGCTGGCGTTGGCCCTTCTCTGCCGCTCTCTCACCCTGAGTGTCTTCGGCGCGAAGGCTGAGCAGGCGTTGCAGTCGATACTCTGGTGATCGACCGGTAGGCAGAGGTTGCAGACCGGATGCTGGTCTCTCTGCGCGAACTTGTGGTGGCAGTTTGGGCAGAACTTGAATGGCGTCTTGTCCATTGCGCTCAGGGTCTCTGAGCGTGCATTCTCCAAGGCCGTCGAAGAAAAAGGGCGCTGGTCCTCCTTTCTTCGCGCTCCTGATGAAATCTTTTCCTTTCCTGATATCTTCTAGTGTTTCTATCGATGAAACTCGCTTTTCTTCCTTCTTCCTTCGAGTGTAATTCTGGAGCTTCCCGATGACGATCCAGACCCAACGGCGGAAAAAAGAATCTGAAGATGGCGCCCCAAAGGTGGGACTTCCGCAGGAAGTACGACGACGTCACGGGAGGTGCACCAAATGGTGTACGTCGACGCCCACCTGGGCTACAAAAAAAAAAACAAAGAAAAGACTACGAATCCGGACCCAACCACAAGATCGCGGAATAATGCACAGCATAGTGAATCCAGAAAGATTCACGCTGCAAAAATACTTGTTACGGGTCTAGTTAACGATCATCCTATATATATTAGTTATTGTTACAGAGATATTGTTGATGTAGTTAGTAGAAATGGGGAAAAATGCCCCTGAACAATCCCGTCCTAACACCAGGCAGAACAAATCTACAAATAACCCTCTTCCAAGTCTAACAGCCATAGACAGGATGCTACAAAAGACTATTGGGGTAGTTGCCACAGCGATAGAGAACACGGAAAGACGCCTCTCGCTTCCTATTGGCTCAGCCCCACCTTTATTAACTGTTAATTCATCTACAGTAATGGCCAATTCCTTTGACTCTATGTTAATGACATCATATGCCGGACTTCCAGGTGCAGATAAAAAATCCTGAGACACTTATCACCACATCTTGCACTCGTATTTGTCCCCCCTGGCAAGCAGACTTTCTACCACACCAGTATTGCAGGAGCAGGATTTAAGTATAGAACTCCATCTTATTAATGATCCAACTGACTTTGATGGTAATAATACCCAATTGCTGACTAACACTATATGTACGGACAGGACAAATGCTGAAATCTCGTCTGTTAGAACTAGAGGGCAAAAAGCAAAAAGTAAACAAAAGCACATCAATAAGGAGCAGCCTGTACATAAACATAGGGGTAAAGGCAGCCAAATACATCATAAAACGGCACTGAATTCGTTGGGCCGAAAGGGGGAACTATATGAAGGTCAGTCAAGTGTTATAGATGTTCAGCTTAATGAAAAGAAGAATGAGGTTAGCGAAGAGGGTTTTTGGGAAAGAATGGAAACGCTGTTATCAACACTCTTAGGGCCAATTTGTGAGAAAATTAATGTTATTGAAGCAAGGTAAGGTTTTATTGAACAACACATAACACAAACTCCCTACCCAACTAAGACTATTCAAGTCTTAACAGTCGCCCCCCCATCTGTACCCACTCTAAATAAGGTTGTGTCTGAATCTGTCCCACATACGACCGAGGGTGCCAAGGATACGTCAGGGGGAACAGTTACACAACGTATAGCTCCAAATAACTTACCGAAAACCATCAGTAATAATTTTAGTCGTACTATTGATGGTGGAAGATGTGAAGAAAAGGACAAAGCATTGATGGAAAATGGTGTTACTTTAATGGAAGGCAATGGGAAACAAGGGGACCAAACAACAGACCAGATAAAGGGCATACATCACCTAGAAGATCTTAAAGGTAACACCGTACCACCTGTGATGAATTTACCACCAGAATGTGGAGCATATGTCACAGTTCTTTGTAATGTTACCAGATTACGGGAAGGGCAATTTGAAACTAACGAAACCCTCAAAAATAAAACCCTTCATTGGTTAACTGAAAATTGTGGTTTTTCAACACTAGGCGCAGATCAGATTATACTTACACAAAGAGTGGGTTGGATAGGTCCCACAATGAAAACATTTGACGGGGACTGTATCATAGTTAATTTTAGGTCACCGGTCTGGGCCCATAAAACTTTACTTAGGGCCCCTCCACCTTCTTGCCGGGAATTTAATACAACTTTATTGCCACTTGCCTATTTTTATAGACATTTGTTTGTAAATAACTGTCATTGACCATATGGCCTACCATTCTAGTAACAACTGGTTGCCCACAATATCGGTAACCCGTCCAGTGCGATCCCCTTTACCACTATATAATAGGTTCCAGTGTTTGACCCAAATGGAGGACAATGATTGACACAAAAATATAGCGGGGACCACTGACTTGGGGAGGATGGTGAGTTCTACTTTACCAACAAGGCAAAGCGAAATAAGTAATACCCATTCTTTATTTATGGATACCATTACGATGAGTAAGACATTGGTTATTAATGAGACTGGTATTTTAACCACAAGTACATCTGTAGAGCCTTTAACGAGTGTGGATGTGCCCACAAACCCTAATAATTCTAAAGGAGCAATAACACAAGAAGGGTATACACTGACAACATGGAATATCGCAGGTCTCGGGAAAAAATTAGGTACGCCTTTTTGGCAGGATTTTATCACTTCCGGTAGCGATATAATGTGCTTACAAGAAACATGGAGCACAGACTATGTCACAGTCGAAGGCTATACATCATATTGTTTAAATGCTACACCTTCCCTAATAGGTAGAGCAAAGGGTGGATTACTGATGCTTATTTCCACCAAATTGATTGGATGTAAAATTGTAACCTATTCATTTATTGGTAATCATAGTCAAGTTTTGCGACTATCGTTCCCAAAGGGTAAGGATTTGGTGCTAATTAATCACTATAATAACAACTTTCATAAAGATAGGGGAGCTCCTTTAGATCCACTGGAAAAAGAGATAGATAGGGTACTGAATATTTCAAATAAACTCGCAGTTATTTTGTGGGCAGGCGACTTTAATATTCAAGCGTGCCCCGCTACATATACTAACTCATGTGGCTATATGAAGACCTATACTATTGCAGTGGGGACTAAGGATGATATGTTACATTTTCCACATTGTGAATATGGTATGACCCTTAATACATTAATGGCAAAATTCGATCTTGAGCTGTTAGATTGTATTATGAGAAAGGGCCATATCAAATGTCCAACATTTACTGGTAGGAATGCAAATAGTAATATAGACCATATCTTATTCTCGAAGAATAGACCATATACGAACCTTTGGATATCAGAACAGGTGGTTAGTGACCACAATAGTATCTCTATAGTCCTGTTGGCCTGGGGAAACAGATGGACTAATACTGCTCATACAATCTTAGATATCCTCCCTATTAGGCCGAATGGTATGAGAACTAAGTGGGATGGCGTGGACCCACATAAGATACAATTGGATGTGGTCAGTACATGCAGAGACAATATTAATTACTGTCTTAGTGAAGAGGCTACCCCCGAAATGTTATGTATGTAATTTTCGAATATAAATAATACAATAAGGAGCATTTTAACTAGAAAAACTAAAGGTTTGAAACAAGATGGAAAGAAGTGGTTTGATTCTGAATGTACCGAGATATTATTTAAATTAAAATCAGCATTAAGGACTAAGCCCCGTAACCAAATATTTGTCCGTAAGCTGTGAACCGACTATAAACAAGCTGTTCTGGCGCACAAAAAGGTGATGAGATCAGATGCCTGGGACAAATTAAGTATGGCAAGTGAAACCAATAACACAAAACTTTTTTGGGAATTTGTAAATAGCCCTTTTTTAAAGGATGATCATATTCCTGAACTGACGTCTTATGTTAATTGCACGGAATGGTTTGAACACTTTTCTAACATTTTTAATCCGGATAAGGTATTTTTAAATCCCTTTTTACCTAATGATTTTACGTGGCCTACATTAGCACTAACAATTAGTGTCGAGGAGGTGCGTGAAGGGATGGTAAACAGTAAAGGGGGCAAGGCACCAGGACCGGATGGTGTTCCGATTGATTTATAGAAGAACGAAATGGACCTTTGGGCACCAATCCTTACAAGAATTTTTAATATTGCTGCTATGGGGAATTTCCCAACATCATGGGCCAAATCATTAATTGTTCCACTTTATAAAAAGGATTCGCGCTCTGAAGCATGTAACTATCGCCCAATATCATTACTGGACTCTTCAATAAAAGTGATGAGTAGGGTGCTTTTAAAAAGACTGGAAACATGGGCCAAAGATTCAAAAATATTGACTCCAGTTCAATATGGTTTTAGGAATGGCCTAGGGACCATCAAACAATGTTTAAATCTGGACCTACTTATTAATAAATACACAGTGGTGAAAGGGGGAAACCTGTTTTCATGCTTCGCAGACCTGAGTAGTGCGTTTGACCTAGTGGACCACTTGCTCCTTTGGTCAGTATTGCTCGAATTGGGGGCACCAAAAGAGATTGTGTTCTTTTTAGCAAGGGTTTACGAGAAACTTTCCTGCAGCGTACGATATGGGTCTACTGGTGAGCGAACCCCGTTCTTTGATGTGCGAAGAGGTATCAGACAAGGGTGTGTACTGGCACCTTTCTTATTCTCCCTTTTTATTAATCAAATAGCCATGGTTTTAAATAATATCCCGGCTGATGCCCCCAAAATAGATAATACTGTTGTGTCTGTATTGTTATATGCGGACGATGCTGTTTTAATTTCACGTACCTCTTTAGGTCTTCAACGCCTTATTGATGCTTTTACTGATTTTATTAACAGCAGGAAATTGTTGATTAACAAACTAAAGACATATACCATGATATGTGGTAAGAAATTAAAGTCACCGCGGTCTTTCTTTTTAGAAGGCTCAAAGATTCAAGCTGTTAAGACCTTTTGCTATTTAGGCATTAGCTTTGATGGAAATGGTAAATGCATTAATGAGCAAGAAAACATTAGACATAAAGTGATTAGAAATATCAATGGTATTTTTCGTTTTGCTGCAAAAATAGGGTACCATAGAATAAAAGATATGGTAACTATATACAACGCAAGATGTGTTTCTTCAGCCTTGTATGGAGTTGGATTATGGGGTTATTCCTCTACGGCCCAACTCCAAACAAATGAAAATAATTTCCTTAAACGAATGCTATGTGTCCCGGCCTCAGCATCAACTGACCTAATACATCAAGAAACTGGTCTTAAATATATATCAGATCTGGCTGCCCTACGTCCTTTATTACTATGGCGCTCAATTTGGCACAAAAAAAGAAACTGAGTTTACACAGTCCATAATTAAAGACTGCCTCAAGTTAGATCATTGTTCCCGCATTCCGTGGTTAAACTATATTATCCATTGGTATAACATATTATTTGATTTTACTATTTCTAAAGAGTCAGATTATGCAATACCGTTCTCCAAAAAAGAAATAAAAGATTCATTTTTGCTTTACAAGGTGGAAGAAATAAATTGCTTAGGACCCAAAAGACCTCGGTATTTTACAGGCAGTTAAACCTTAAGAGTGGACTCCAGACATATTTGGTGGACGTGACCAGACAATCGCATCGATTTGTACTAGTACGTTTAAGTTTGGGCATTGCACACCATCTTGTATCCTTCCCCGTAATCGCGGCAGGTTCTAACTTAAAGTGCCCTTGTGACAATGTTTCCAAACAAAGTTGTTGTAATGGTTTGTTATTTTGTAAATTTTATGTATTTTTAAGGAAATTTTATCTGAAACCTATCCTTTTAAAATACAATATTCGTTTAACAGTAGATGCCATGAAATTATTATGTTCTCTTCAGAGCTCAGATGTTTGCTTCCATGTCGCACTATTTATTATTGAATGTAGAGCTGCTAGGAAATCTATAATAATATGAACAATGTGAAATTGTGTTTTGTTATGGCCCAATTTGCACTTATGCATAAGTCACTTTATTATAGCGAGGTAGAGTTTTCTACTTTGTTATGGTCTAATTTGCATTCATGCACAAGTAACTTTATTATGGCGAGGGAGAGCTCTACTATGATGAAAATCAATGTCTTTTGAGCACTTTAACATATGTGGTACTGACATATGTTTGATCTTATTTTACTTTATTTCCAAATTGATGCAATACTACCATGTTAAGGCTTATTTTGCACAGGTCACTTCATTACACTGAGGTGGAGCCCTCTACTCAGTTGAAAATCAATGTTTAGCGAGTATTTTCATATATGTAGTATTGACATATGTTTGATTTTATCCTTAATTGATGTAATACTTGTTTATTTATTGATGTATTTATGATTAGTGTACTACCATTCCCTACGAGATACTAGGGCCGGTTCAGGAATAATCTTTTTTAAACTGTTTAAGATTATGCGAAATAATATTTCATTGTATTTTATTGTTTAGCTGATATGGTTGTATTCATACAAACCAAATAAAGCTTTTTGAACTTGAACTCAACTGGTCAGGTTTTGTGTCCATCAGACCGTTGATCTGACATACTTCCTGTACACAAGTAGATTTTGCTTGTACAGCTGCCTTCTTGGTGAATACTCCGCACTTCACTGGGCAAGGAGATCGTGAATCAGACGCAGAGGAAGGTAACCAAGCACACAGGAAAGATTTGGGGAAGGAGGGTGGCAGTTGGTTGAGTTCTTCAGATGAACACCTAGTTTAAGGTGATGAGAATTGGGGGTGAGGTGCTATTTTAGAAACACAGCAAATAATGCATAATCAACACAACGCAAATTAGATCTCAGGGTATGGCATACTCTCCAGTTGATCCCAACTTGTATTGAACAGCCAATGAAAGTGTTGATGCCTTTGGCACAGCAGAAAAGTATTTGGACTTTGGCTCAGAAGAATGGCTGGCTAGAGGGGAAGTGGTGATGAAGAAAAAGAATAATATTTGTATACAAGAGCGTATTCGAAATTTGAGACTTTATAACAGCAGCAGTGAAGATTGAGGGAGGCATATATGTGGCCAGCCTGCATGGTAAATTAGACCACTCACTAGAAACTTGGTATAATCCGTTGCCTAAAGTGATTGAGGTGTGCACATGTAAGGAAATGTTTATACCCCGTAATGGCAGCAATGATTCTAAAACATCTGCATCGTACAAAACAAGACAGGGGTGCAAACAAAAATCAAGGACTCTACCGGATCACAAGAGGCAGGGGCACGGGCAAGTGAACTATGCCTTGTTGCACTGCTCGAATGTTGGTTTCCTAGTAATTATGAATGCCACAATTGGGCTAGCACTGGAAAACTAGTACTACTAACAAGGAACAAGAAATAAATGTCTCAATTTTCTAAATGGTGCTGAAGGAGGACAGATAAAAATAATATATTTTAAAGAAAATATATTCTGACCCATGTAAGGAAAAGCACAGCATGTGTATTTAAAAAAAAATAATAATAAATTAGGTGTTCATGTGAATTACATTGCTCGTTGGTCAAATGGGATAATAATATTGGATTCCAATTTGTTGAGGATGAATGTTAAGGAAGACAGCTTAAGGCACTGATATCTTTTTTACGACTATATTTAATTTGTACATTTGGTATGTTCAACCAACATGTGCTTCGTGGCAGATGTCACTTCATCAGAGCTTTGTAGTTTGAACAAATATGATAATGTTCATTTGACATTATGAACTGACAAAGAACCCTGGCTGAAGTGACGTCGGTCAAAAAACATGTGTTGGCTGAACCAATATCAATACCAAACATCATATATTAAATATAGTTTGGAAAGAATATGAATGCCTGCAACTGTTTGTATTAATATTTACGTTTGCAACATTCCTACGGCCAGAGTGTGGAATCACGAGTGCACTTCAAGCGCCAGGAAAAACAAACTTTTGGGTTTCCAAGTTTCAATAACTAACAAGGAAGCTCAAAGGTTGTTTTTGTGAGTTGAAATCGATGCCTCTCAATCGCTGCTAAAATGCCTAACCTTCCCTCTTCATTGGGACAAGTTGGCCAAGCCTCTAAGTGGCAGGTGCTTACCTAGATGTAAAGAACCTCATTAGTAGTCACCCTGAAGTGTTGGCTCATGAAAGCATATCCGCCATTACAGGGGTTTTAACTTTTAATTCCAAGATTAAAGGATGTAGATACCAACTGACCATTATTTCTGTCCCCAGAAACCCCTCTCCCCAAATTCCAGTGACTTTGAAACGGTGCCCAAAGAGGCCAGAGACCATCAGCTTCCTGCGTAATGCAAACATGCCTCGAATACCAAGGTAAACTATTCATCAGGACATTGTCTAAGGTTATGCCCCTACTGCAGAGGGGATGTAACATCCCCAGGAAGTCATGGAGTATGTTCCAGGAGTCTTTTTAGGTCTCGGCTAGCGAAGGCTGCGCTTGCGCAGTCTCGCTCGCGAGATTTAATGACTTGGAGAAGAGGGGCTTGAACCCGCCTCTCTTCTCTCCTCTTCTCCATTGGCTGGCCTCTTAAATGCTGGTCAGCCATTGGAGAAGCGGCTTGTCGCTCCAAACAAGCCCCGTCTTTTTGTGACTCGGGGCGTGTTTTTTCGAGTCTCTCTTTTTGTAAGCCCCGCCCCTTTTACGCTGGTGGGCGTGTTTTATTTTTTTGTTTACAGGGACGTTCTCGTGTTCATTCGGGGAGGAAGGCAGGCGTGATGCAGCCTCTGCTCCCAATCCCCGCAGCCTCCTTTGTTCTCTGCTCGGGCTCTTCCAGAGGAGTCTACGCTTCGCCCTCACACCCACAGCTGAGAGGGAGCCCCCACGCGCTTGTGTCTACTTCACTGCCACAGTTGCACGGGCCGGTGGCAGAGTGCCACAGTTGCACGGGCCAGTGGCAGAGTTCCCTCCTGCCCGGAGGGGACTACAGAGGGGGCCCGAGGACCGGTGTCCGAAGCTCGCATGCCAGCCCTTAAACACGCTTGGCGGCGGCGGCAGGGCACCCATCCCACCGTGCCCAGCAGCCTGAATCTGCTCACTGGAGTGGCCCCTTCATCACCCAGCCCGCCAGCGCCCTCCTGGGCCCCGCTCTCTCCCACACGCAGCCCGGGGCCACTTCCCTCCCTTTGTGTCCGACCCCTGCGAGTTCAACAAGCACTTTCTGTTTAACCTGACAGTGTCTGCGGTGACGAGCAGCACTGCCTCTGTGCGCTGGGGGGTGCGGGACCACCTGAGCCCTCGAACCGCGGGGCCCGTGCGCTTCCGCCTGCTTTACGATCGCTTCGGGCAACAGCCGCCCCCTCAGAGCCGCTTTCCCCGCTTCTTCTACCTGCCCGAAAGCGCACAAGCGGTGGCCACGCTGCGGGAGCTGCGCGGGGACACCCCCTACATGGTGTGCGTGGAGAGCCTGCTGGGGGGGCTCGCCTGCCCAGTGGCTCCCCGGGACCATTGCGCAGGCTTAGTGACCGCTCCAGAGGGCGCCCGGCCCCTGGACTACCAGCTGCTGATTCTGGGCCTGCTGGCAGCCAACGCGCTGCTGGTGCTGCTAATGCTGGCAGCCTGGGGCTCCCGTGCCCTGCGCCGGTGCTGGGCCCACCGCAAGGCTCCCGTGCCACCGGCCGTGCGCCACATGTACTCCACCCGCAGACCTTACAGATCAGTGGGCACCGGGGTCTTCGGAGACTTCTCAGGTTTCCAGGCGCACCGGCCCCGCACAGCCATGTGTGCCATCAACGAGGCGGATCTAATCGAGTTCCCAGGGCCCTGCAAGTGTTTCATGGAGGCCAACCTACGCAGGGAGGAGGCCATGCCGAGGTTCACGGACTGACAATGGAGCTTACGGCCCAGGTCTCCACCTTTTAACTTGCAACGAGGCCTTGCTGTGACTCCACAAACATGCTGGACCAACTTAAACTCCACTTGAAAAAGAATTAGTCCGGATTTGTTTTTAGCTGTTCCCTTTTGTATTTCGGAAAATGAGGAATACACTCCAAGCAGTGTTAATGTGAGAGTAACAGCCTTGTTGCAAGCCAAGAAAGAAGATGAACTGTGCAATGGGGGTTTGTGGAAAACGGGCCGATGCATTTATCAACAGCGAGCTCAGCTACTACCATAAACCCGAGTGCCAAACTGCCGCTGACTGTTGGAAGAAGTCACTTTTTTGTTTGTGTTATTATTGCTTTGTTAACAAAACGCACAATTGCTCAACAAACTGCCTCAGGGAAACATATAACGTTAGTAGGTATCCACGAGGCACTATGCAGGCCCTAGCTGTTTCCCAAAGTTACACTGGCTTTCTCAGAGCTGTTGCTGTCGTGTGTGCCCGTTCTGCTGAGCTGTTTTTTGTGGCCCTGGTGTATTTCTCATGTCTTTGATTTTGTTGTGGGGCTATAACGGGCATTCTAACAAACATGCCCCTTCAAGTCGTGGCAAAGTGTCCTGGAGAGACAAAGGAGTTTTTCTGTGCATCACTTAATTTCGGATGTTCGCTAAAACATCACTTCATTTACTGATCACGTGGTACAGCCGCCCAACTAATTGCAGGACTCTGCCACGTATTAAAGGGCATATTTAGTTTCAGTTACGGGTCTGAAACATACATTATGGCAGTAAAACAGGCCCTCGCAGTCTCCAGTATGAGTTCTCATAATGACATTGTAGAAAAATCATTTTGTCTTTTTCAGCTTGGTCCCGCATTCCGGTAGAATGAATAGTGTTATTGTTATCACATCAACAGGAGCCTCTCCACATGCCCAGTCCCCAATGGTACGTGTTCAGGTTTACGTGCGTGCCATGGTGGTTATTACAGTAATAGTCCCCTCTTCTGAATTACACGTAGGTTTAAGCCATTGCTTTGAATACTCGGGTGCTAGAGTTGCATGCTTATCAAGTGGCGGTACGGGGACGCTCTGCTGCTGTTCTTAAATGGACCACCAGCAACACATTTTAAGTACTTGACTACGGAATTGGATGTTTTCCCTGTTGCTCCCTTTATTTGCATTTATTTTTTATGTACATACATCCAATCCATGCCACAGAATACCACATAATCCTATCAAATTTAACACACCACGTAGTTAAACTCCACCATACCACTACACAAAATACCATTCCACATAATTCCACTCCATAACACAGAATCCCAGGCAAGGGTTTAAAAACAAAAACAAACAAAAATAATGTCATGAGCAATGCCAATAGCTCTAACTTTAACAATGCCGAGACCATTGCATTGTAAATGCTTGTTTCACTCCCTGCTGTGACTTTTCAAAGGGGGACATCCAGTGGCGAGAGGGGTGTTTCAGACAGAAAAACAAAAGATTGTGACATTGCTGCCTCCCTTGGGTGTGTCCCCCATGGCTGCAGGATGGTTATAACATGCACATCAACGGCACCATCACTAGTATTTGACTGCTGCTTTGTGTAAGATATTGTGCGGAGTCCAACTCCCTTAATCTGACTAGATTTGTATCTTTTTGTTTTTGAGTAATAGGTGTGTATGCATAATTTCGATTTGGATTTTCGTTTTCGGCGTAATTATCCTACAGACGTCTTTAATACGCTTTCTGGTCTGAGTTATCCCATACTCCATCCCACCAATATGCAAAGTTGTTACACAGTTATGTACACATTTACCGTTGTGGCATCTTGGCTCTGAAGAGTAAATGTTTGTTAACCAACTCACAAAAACTAATTCCATAAATTTTAGAAGAATGAAAGGCTGAATGGACGCACCGTGATTCAAATCTGGGAACAGAGACATTTACAGGCACGGGCAAACTTAAGTATTTCGGGGGCCCTTGGCAAAGCATATTTTTTTAATAAACAGTTTAATTGATTTTAACTTATAGGAAATCCAAACAGTAAGCTTTTTCATCCTTCTACGGACAAGCCATATTTCAACTATTTTTGAGTAACCCCCATTCCTGAAAGTTTGGCATTATAGGGGCTTCAATTAGCAAAAAAATGAGTAATACAATGAACGGGGCCACAAAAATTCCTAAATGACACTGTGGACCAGGAGATCAAACACAAATCCTAGAGTGGATACATTAGTCCACTGAGTGACCAGGTCTGGCCTGTGTAGAGACCTAATTACCGCCCAACTTCCCTCCTCCCATCCAGTTATTTCAAAAACCTCAAGTGGGCCTTGTTTCAATGTTCGTCACACCCCCCACATTCTAAAGTGAAACTCTTAATGCTGGTGGTTGTTCTGTAGGACTGATGAGATTAATGAGACCCCTTTCGGTTAACTTTTTTTTCAGCCTTCCTCACCCTTAATGAGCGAAAACCAGGACCATGTGAATCCAATGGCCCCTTCCCCCCGGAGGTTCACGATGTCAAAGCCTACGCATGCCCTGTTTCCAACTCAGTTGGAGTCTCAGAAATACAGCAGTTCCCAAACTACTGGCCATGGAAGATGGAAATAATGGGAATCTCAGCCTGTAGAAACTGCTCTCAACACTCCCGATCAAATACATACCCGAGTCATAACCCCACAGATTGCACAGAGGCTTCACGGTCTCCATTTACAATGATAAATAAGCAAATGGAAATAGGTTTTTATATGTGACTGTATGAAGTGAAGAAAGAAAGAAAACAAACACAACTTCAGCAATCTAACTGCGTTTACGCCAAGTACTGGAGGGTCAGGTGAATGCCAGCGTTATAAAACTTTTACCGCTGCGCTTACATACAGCTTCAACTGACTGTAGCCGCAAAACCCATTGACAATACCAATACTTAATTTGGGTCAGCACGCTGCTTACCATTCTTGGCTTTTCAATCTCCTTTGTTTGGTTCTTATTCAATGGCTTTCTTCCTTTTTGTTTCTCCCTCTTGAACACAGCTTTAACATCCTTTTGATTGGGTAACATGCATCCTTCCACTATCCACATTCAGGAAACTATTTGCTTAACACTCCATGAGAGTACATACATTCTCTTGCTCTTTCCTCCTTTCCCCTAGGTGCTACATCGCCTATCGATACTCCATGGCCCTCATCGGATTTCTGTATCGCTTTCCCACCTTCAGCTCATTTGTTGTTTTCCCCACCCCTCTCTGACTGGCCTTTCATTATAGCCCCCTAAATTGCTAATCTACTCCTCTCCGGGGTTGCAAAGCACACCACTACGATAATAAAAAAAAGTTACATGGCAGCCCGAAGCATTTCTCTGGGATTCTTTGTCAAAGTTCACCCAAAAACTGCCCAAGGAAGATAGGTAAGATTTCATAGAGGTTCTCAATGAAGGTGGTTTGGTCTCAAATTAGATCATAAGCACACCCGCGGATGCATCAGATCTGGCCGCACACGGTATATGTGTGGGAAAATCTTCCTGGCTACATCTCACAGGGTTAAAAGCTGAGGCTCAACACCACTCAATGAACCTCCCATTCTCTTGCAACGCCCTCTTTGGTTGTCAGAAAGATGAAGAGATGTCCAGGATGAAGACCGAGCTGGACACACTCAAGGCTGTAAGCCGTAAGAAGAAGAAAAAAGTACTGCAGGCATTACAGGCCCTAAGATCAGAGGTTCTTCCAAAAGAGGAATTAAACCCCTCATTGGCAGCAGCTCCAGCCCCAGGTCCGATCCCACTACCACCCTTTTAGACCATCCAGAGGAAGGGACTCACAGCAACAGCAGCAGTCTGCAGCCCCAGGAAAACCTGCTACAAAACAATGAAGTGTTACTTCACCCTTCACTGTTCCCTGCTGCAGTGGGGAATGTGGGGGGTATTGCCAATCACTGGGAAGAGTGGACATCCAAAATGAACTAAGATGTGTCTTGAATATTGTGAATAGCTATTCTCCCCCTGCTTCACGTCCCCTCCATCGACGGTCCCTCCGGCAAAAACATCTCGGTACCAGCTAGACCTCTTGCAGCTGGAAGACAACACCTTGCTGCAAAAAGAGGCAATAGAGGCAGTCCCGTATCAAAGGTTATCTGGAATCAATTCCTGATACTTTCTAGTAAAAAGTAAAATTTCAGACCCATCTCAGACCTCAGAGACTCGAGTAGATTCACCAAGAAAAATTCTGATTGCTGCCTCTGCACCAAATCTACCCACACTTGCAGCAATTGGATTGGATGTGTGTGATCGACCTTCAAGATGCATATTTCCATATCCCAATCTCCACAAAGTAAATATGTAAATGTATGTGTCTTGTAAAGCGCACTGCTGCCCTGAGGCGTCGTGGCGCTGTAGACCGCTGGGGAACCCGTCCTGGCTATCCCTGTGAGATGGTCCCTCCTGGGTATCTCCAAGGTGAAACCAGGCATCCCCAGCTAATGTGGGGGGCCGTTGTGGAGATGAGGCAAGCTAATGCCCAGAGTTGCCGAGTGTGTTCCTGGTTAGAGTAGGTACCGAGGCGAGAATTATCGAGTCCGTTTTGACCCTGGTCCACAACCCTGCCGCGTCGGGAATTGAACCCTGGTCCCTGGCCGATTCTCTGCTTGCGGATCTGCCGCCTCTAACCAGTGAGCCACACCTCTCCAAAGCATCGCAAATTCCTCTGATTCAAGATGGGCTTTCAGCACTACCAGTACAAGGTACTCTCATTCAGTCTCAAATCAGCTCCAAGAACTTTCTCAAAGCATGTGGCCATAGTTGCAGCATTCTTCGAGAGACAGAATATCTTGGTCTAGCCTTACCCCGACGACTGGTTGATAAAATGCTCCTCTTCATTTCAAAGGAGAATTTTCACATGTATGTAAAGACTCTCTCACACCTGGGTTTTGAAATCAACCTTCCCAAATCAAGTCGATCCAGTCCAAAAACTAAACTACTTAGGGGTCATGTTGGATACACAGTCCACAAGAGTGTATCCTTTGGTGGAGCTATTACCAAAGGCAGCTATTACAGCTTACAGGAAATCTCCCTCAAGCATCTTTTTTCAGATACCCAGTGGTTAAAGACTTTTGCATAGGGCTTAAAAAGGTGTTTCCCCCAGTCAGGAATCCCTCTCCAACTCAATATTGTCCTTTCCAAATTGATGAACGAGAGAGAAATGCACACTTTAGCCGAAAGTGAATTCTGACTCTTTAAACTCCTGCCCGATCAAGACCACCTCTTGGAATAACGTAGATTGTGGGGTCTGCTAGGAATTGTGGGAAATATTCTCATGTTTCGGCACAGGTTCTCTGCACATTCCAAGCAGGGATCAGTCCGTCGCTGTGGCTATCTATATATCCTGTCTTAAACGATGCAGTGATTTTCTCCTAACATGCTGCGTGACTGTGCAGCCAGAATGCATGCCCAGTCACGCTGCTACGCATACGTGCCCACAGCTATGTTAAAGCTGCACGTCTGCAGCGCAAGTATTACCTCACGTCGTGATCCTTTCCAACTTGCAAATCCATCTCCGACACGGCAGATTCTGTCGGCGGCTTTGAACTCCTCAGAGTGCCTTGCTTTACAAGATTCCCCTCCTGCGTGGGCGGAGCGGGCACGTCTTCCCCATCATTGAGATTGCCTTTCAGCACAGGTTGGCTCCAGCCAAATGCTGCATAATGGCCGCCCATTCTACGTTTTTTCATCGCACTTGAAACTTTGGTAGAGCCCTTAAAATGATTTGCAGCTTCTGATCAATGAAGACCAGAGCTTGTGTGGTCTCCAGCAGGGCTCCTGACAGCCTCGGATCAGTTTATGAACCTGGAAATCCACATTTTCGGTGATCACCCACACCATAAATGTCTAACACAGAAACCGTTCTTTATAAGCTAAAACGAATTAAAATACATATAGCCTGCTCATCCCTGTGTTTTCAAAGAGACGTTAGCGGATTACCCAGCGTCCCTAAAAACTCTTGAAGGTCAAGGCCTCCGCACTTACGCATCTACAATGTTTTACCCAAATGACTAATTTGATTTTGCTCTTTGTTCCAATTTGTAAACCTCTTTTGTATAGTGCTCCAAAGCCCTGGCGCTTGTTCCACGTGCTAGAGATAGATAGATAGATAGATAGATAGATAGATAGATAGATAGATAGGAGCTACACACACACACACACACACACACACACACACACACATACACATAATATACACATACCAAATAAAAACAAGAGAACCTACATGTATCTCCCTTACTGTGTACAACAACAATACAAGGTAGGTGCTCCAGAGCTCACATTGAGTCAATTAGAGCCTTTTATCATTGATGCACTCAGACTAAACCTTACTAGTGAACCCAGAATTAAGCACCAGGTAAACCCCTTTAGCACTTGACCATCAGGGTAGCCAAGTTAAGCAGTCTAAAGGCTTGCACAGAGGGGTATTGTGGGGCTCGATATTCAGAACTCAATACATCAAATCAACCTGCCAATAACTCAGTGGCCAGCTATAGCTTGCTCTACAATTATATGCATGCAGGGTGTACCTGAAAGCAGAGACAATGCCAGCATCTTTCGAAGAGCTTGTGGTGGAGTTGAGATGCTCGTGGCACAATGTCACTTTCCCCCCAGTCTAAAACACAAAACTCACCTCACCTCCAAAACAAGATAGGTATTCTCCCCCCCCGCCCCCCCCACACCTCTCCGTTGCTCCAGTAGGAACCTTGACATTAGTAAAGTCCTCTTGGTCAAAGTGGCTCTCATCTGGCCGCTTAGCTTCTCTTTCAGTGGGAGCACCCAGTGCCCTGACTGCCCTCTGGACACAGGAGGTGCACAACCTCTACACACAGAAAGCTACATTTATCTCACACGGGTGGGCAAAGAATATGGTTGCAGGAGACAGGCAGGGACATTTTAAAAGGTGGAAGAGGCCATTAAGCCTGCCTGGCCATTAGCAGCTGTATCACGGCCATCAGCGTCAGTCCTCTTCAGACGAGCAATAGTAGTCATGCTTGATAAGTAAGGTGCACCCTGTGTGACTCTCCAGACCAGAGAGCCCCGCTCTAGGTCACAATCCATATCATAAATGCCTCCAGCACATATGCATGATCAACATATGGGATGTGATGGGGGTTTAAAAAGCTACAGATTGTTATACTTAACACAAGGCCGGGGTGCACACTCTGGCAAGCCATGAAGGGACCTTTCCCCGTCCCGGTAGACATTCTTTCTGGATGTCTGGAATTAAATATTCAGTCAAATCCCTTGAAGACATGGTTCATATGTGGAGCAGAACACATTTCATTAATTCATCTATGTCAGAAGTGCCCACCTAGGTAGAGAGGGCCTTATACATGCCAGATGAAAAATGTTACGGTCAGAATACCGTTTAGAGAGCTGCTGGGCAAGCAGTAGCTACTAGTCTCAACCAAGGGGGTTGTGGCCTTTTACTCCTGATGTCCTGGAGCTGGACCTACAATTGGTCCTGAGTAATTGGGCGAAGAACTTTCCTGTCCAGGATGGAACTCTCAGTGGTAGCACGCAATAAGCAACCCAAGGCTCTTCATTGGAAAGTAGGTGAAGCACAAACATAGGCTCACATCTCAAAGTACATACAGCAAGGACAGTAAGATGATTGTCCAGTTAAACACTTGATTTTATTAAAAAAAGGAGTACTTTAATGCAACCTTCAAGGCTTAGCATCGGCACACTAAAATAACCTCCACAGCCTCTCAAGTTGGCTCGCTAGTGTCATCCTGGGAGAAATGCTCGAGTCCCTCTAACATATCTTGAGGGGTCTGATATTTCCCATTTGATACTGAAGGTAACTCCCAGAAGCAGTCCATGCTAGCCCCATGCAAACAAAGTTTTTTGTTTGGCCTTAAGAATTAAGTCAGCAGTGCTTGGCTGCGAGGTTGGTACAAGTCTCCTGCAGGCCAGATGGCCTTATATGGTCTTACCCGATTTAAGAGCAATCAGCAACTCCAGAGGACCAAGACACTTGTTTGCAGGCTCAAGGCTCCTGTGACCTCTCTAGGTCTTTCTCGGAAGTCACGTCAGCGTCCACAGACTCCACGCGACCTTAATCAGATGTCCGTGTTCGGCTCCTCCAGCAATTATTAAGTGTCCCCAACAGTTCCCTTGGCACAACGAGTCAGGACGAAGGCCAAGGCTCTATGGTGGCCTCATTCTGGACACAATTGGGTCACCCGTTTCCACCTAAATACAGGTGGCTCCTCTGCCTTCACAGTGGCCCCTTCCCATCCCAGTACACACACACACAGGGGGAAACGGGCAGAACAATGTGGGCTGAGCCACGCGTTTCCAAACAAGGCAAGTGCAACCACGCCTGTATTAACCACGCACATGTGTGGTTAAGGCAGTGCGTGGTCTGGCTGCAGGAATGGGCGGGCCCAGGATAAGGAAGGATCAGGAGGGGACGGGAAGAGGTAAGTGGGACTGGATCGTGTTTTGGGGGGTAGTTTTTAAGGGTTGGGGCTAGTTTTTAGTGCTGGGGGGTAGTTTTTAGGGTTCGGGAGAGGTCGGGGTACTTTTTGGCACCCGGGGAAGGGGGGCAGGGAAGTTTTCAGTGCTCAGGGGAAGGGGTTTTTAGGAGTGAGGGGGTAGTTTTGGTCTCGGAGCGGGGGAAGTGATTTGGGTACTTTTTTGGGCTTTGTGAGACTCTTTAGGGCAGGGAGCAGGGGTCAGGTGTTACACTTACCTGATAAGTCTTAACCATAAATATGTCTTTGCCATACATGCCTTAATAATGCATATTTTGTGGTAAAAGCATGCATGGTAAAGGCATATGCGTGGTTAAGACTTGCGTGGAACTGGCAAGCGTGGTAATCGCATGCGTGGTTCTATCACACAACCACACACAGGTGACAGACTGGTCCACTCTCTCCTGGCACACAGGGGGTAAACTGACTTGGCAACAACCCAAATTTCACAGTAGACTCTCCCTGCAGAAGGAAGTCACCAACTAGGCAAAATCAGCCAGACGGCCCCCACTTCTAAAATGGTCAGACTGAACGCCTAACACTTTGCTCACTGGGATCCACTTGACAGGATCCCTGCTGGGCCTCGATCCCTGCTGGGCCTCGCTCCCTCCAGACTCACTCCTCCTTCTCACAGGCCCATTCTAGGCGCTCTCTCCTCACAAGGTACTCAGCTCGTGACAGGCAGTTGGATGGAGACTAGCAGACCCAGCAGCAATACGTTTTGATGATATTCCCTCTATTGTTGAGGCAGTGCTGCTCAACAAAGTATGGACTCATGGTCACATCCTTCTAGACAAAATTCAGACACACGTGTGGTTGAGTGTCTGGCCTGAAATGGATTCTGGCGGTGTCAACTCCTTTGAGATGCTCTCTACTCTGCACTGCTCCTTATCAAAGGGACAGTCTGCCACAGAAGGAGTGGTTTGAACACTGATTGACCCACAACACAAACTTAGGGAGTAACTAGGGATCACACCTGGTTTTCAGCCTCCACTGAAATATGCCCCTTAAAGTTTCAAAGGCCCTAGTCTTCCAATTGATCAAGATTCCAGAATCTTAAATGTGTGCATAACACAATATGTGTACAGTATTGTAAACAATACCACTCACGCTGTATAACCAAAGACGCTGCATTCATACCTATGTTAGTGGTATTTTCTCATTCTTTTTATTCTGTTTATATACCATGATATAGACTTTTTAAAAATAAAATAAAAAAACCCCCGTCCACAGTGCCAGCCTCATCAGTCCCAGAGGATGACCTCCTCCTCTACCTTCAGTGTGTGTCTCCCACCCCACCCCTCAGGAATGTAGTAATACACATCTCCTGCCTGGGGGTTGCGGTCCTCAATTCTCCAGCCTCTCCAAGCAACTTTGCCACAGAGGATCTGAAAGACAAAAACATTTGTGATTCTGAGTCAGTCTGCCTGTGGTCAGTTGCTCTAAAGAGGAGTAGAATATCGTCTGCAGATCAACAGCATATTTATCGTGTGTCCTACTCAGAAATGTGACTCTAAGCATCTATTGCTCAACCGTCTTATGTCCGCCTAATACAGAGGCAGGGTTTAGTAGACTACATTTACTCAAATTTTGGAAACAGGAAAGGGTGTTGACCGTATCAGAGCTGGGGAAAAATAAATAGCCCATACAGGAATGAGCTTTAATAATAAAAATAAACATAGGTTGAACTTTATTGTGGACAGTGCTTAATTTGAGCCGGGGCTATCCGGTGCTAAGCACCGGCACTTAATTGGTTGCCGGTGCTCGGCGCCTATTTGTCAGCACCATACTTGGGACAGTCCCCCACATGGTGGCGCTGCCCATCTAATTTAGAGATGAGCAGAACAACAGTTGTTACGGAATACAATTTACATTAAAATTGCTAATACCTGCCTCCCAAGCCATTCCTTTAGCTTTGGGGACCTGGAATAATCTGAACTGTCGCATTTACATGCAAGAGAGATGGTTAGTAGTTGTTTTGGCAGCGGCGACAAGGACAATGAGTGGTGCAAGCTGCAGTGGCCTCCTGGTCAAAGCCCTGGCACTTAATATTTTACAAATTAAGCACCGATTGTGAAACTTCTAATGTCTAAAACATTCAAGATTAAGGAAACAAAAATAGACAGTAGAGGCGCATGTCTGCCTTTTCATGTGGAGGAGGCACCAGTTAGCACCCAATAATCTATCAGAGCCCTGAAAGTCATGAGGGAATGCATGAAGATTGTATTAATTAATCCTTGCACTAATTCATAAGAAAATCCAAACTCCCCCGTAGGGTTACTCTTAAATTTGGAATACATTTACAACTTTCTTGTAATTCGCACAAAAAACAGCCAAAAAAATAGATGTGTCTGGGAAGCTGCAACAGTCACAGCTTCACAGAATTACTTGCATGCTTAAAATGTACACATTCAGAAAGTGAGCTTGGTATCACTTCCCAGGTATTTAAACGAAACAATGATTTTAAAAGGCAGGTTTTTTACTTTGTTCAATCCCTAGATGTAAGAGATATGCACGCGCTGTCGAAGTGTCAGCCAGCATCAGCAATTAAATAAATAACTATTTAAACACCAGTTACTATTTATTTTAATTTAAATATTTTATAGCGATTCTCATGTCAATGTAGGGTGTCGGAGAGCTTTACATCTCACACACAGAGGTCCACATTACACAAAGATAAGAAATCTTACAAGTCTGTGAATCAATGTACAGGAAATGTTACATAAGATATAATGAGGGCGACGAGGTGTGCGAGTCGCACATCATCCACATTGGTAGGCATATGTTAAGAGTACATGGTTAAGATTTAAAACTACTGTAAGAAATTTGGTTATTAGTTGTGCAGAATGTGCGTCCTTCACAAGTAATAGGTCCACAATTGTCCTATTACTGGGAACCAAGTACCCAATTGTAGCATTTGGCTCTAACAGGGTGGCGAAGCAGAGCAGTCCAAAGTCTACTCGGGGGAGGTGAGCTAATCTCCATTAGGCTGCATACCAAAAACAACACTCAATAAATTATTGTCCACCTAGTGCTTTTTCTTTAAGAAAAGTAAAGTATCATTATTACACACACACACACACATACACAACATGGTAGTTTAAAAATAGAAACATCATGTAGATGGAAATACCTTTGGGGGCACGCTCACATCAGATATAACTCTATTGGGTCCTGAACCCCAATTTCCCCACCTATACCATATAGGACATCACAATATTAAGGGATGTCAAGAGAGGGTCACCACATTAATAATAAACATGTCATACACATACACATACATACCTTACAGTGTGTTACCTTAAAGAAAGGTAGGCCTTCTGGCTTTATCAGGGTGTCACCACATCTATAGAATCAGGCACATGTATAAACCTTGTATTACCATTTAAATCAATGGAAACAGTACTACCAGTCACATGAGGTCACTGTAATGGTAAATTGTCAGTATTCAATAATCAAATTATCAATAAAGCATTTGAATTGAAAAGCATGTGTATCTGGGTCTACAGGCTGCTAATTGCAGCCATAGGCCCAACCACTAGGGGTTCCACACACTACAGAGCTGAAAATCATAACACTTCAGAGTACTTTGAAATAAAGTGCAAGCAGCGTTTCGGTGAGTGAACACCTTCTTTAGGAGAGTTTTCGAAATAGTAAAAAATTATTTTCATATACATGTTGACGCTGCGGTTACAGTTAACAATCATCATTTATTTTTTTCTCAAAGTCTAACATTTTGTGCACCCTATATAACCACCAGCATTACAAAATTATAGAAAAAAATACCATTCTATAGTATCAACAAGGACAGTAACAATTGTTCTCTACATGGAACGAAAGATTGCTAGAAGTCAATTAATCTAGTACATCTGACTATTAAAATCATGCGTTTAAAATCTTGTAGAGAGGAATGATCTAAATTTTGAACAGGTACGTGGCTACCGCCCTGAATGGTTCATTCCGCGTAGCGGTATTAATCGGACTACGGTAATATTGGCAAACTTAACCGCGCGCTGCGCTATCAGTGCATAATGGCACTGTTTAAGTAGTCGTGTATGTTTTTGTATCACACGATAGCGGTATCCATTGTAGTGGGACCCCGGTAATATCAACTGCGCGCTGTGTCCCTAGTGACAACGGCACTATTTAAGCAGTCCCACTTGTTCTCGTTTCATGTCATGGTATGCGGCCGCTATGAGAAAGCCCCATTGGGCCACTTTTAAACATGCGATGCGCTAGGGCATTCGTTATCAAAGCGGTAAAAAATGGGACCCCCGTAGATTACCAGATGTAGAGCCCTAGAGTGTTTATTTCTACAACTTGCCGATTAATATACTCCTGCATCCCGTAACATATCGTGTTGAGAGGCCCGGTTGTTCGCTCTATATGTATGGGCCAATCTGCTGACTTTGAAGTTGGTGTGCATGTCAGGGGCCCTCCTATCCCCTTGTGAAAACACCATATAGATGCTGATTCAAAATAACAATATGACTATTATTAAACTGCCAGGCGCGGTAAGGAATGACAACATTCGGGGAGTTAGGATCTAACACTACGTGTGTAGGTCAACTTTGCACAGATGTGTAATTTCCTAAAAGTAACCATTAAGTAACACACTATTACAGGTGGTAAACCGGAGGCATGTACTAAGCGGATGTGCATGAATTTATCCGTGTTATGACTTACTAAAACCTGGCACATCAGCCAAAACTAGGAACTCCAATCACCACACAACAGTGGGCATTGCTCAGTTCCGGTTTTTCTGGTAAGATTAGCTTTACCTTTTAAGTGTAACCTCTGGGTATAAGATCTATAGTCACATTGAACATTGTGGACTTGTTTTTTTTCAGTATCCTAATGATATGAATCAACGGTGGCACCAGTATACAAACATACAATGCAAATACCTTGAATCATAAGGTGTGCCATTTAGATTTTACTGAATAATTAGAACATCTATAATCACTAGAGCATATTTACAAATGATATTTTGTCTTCCAAATTAAGGTTTTTAATCATGGAGAAGATCATCATTCCTCTCTCTACAAGATTTTAAACGCACAATTGTAATCGTCAGATGTGCTAGATTAATTGACTTCAAGCAATCCTCTTCACAGGTATGTGGCTATTATCTTTCGGTCCATGTAGAGAGCAATTGTTACTGTGCTTGTTGATACTATAGAATGGTATTTTTTTGTATAATTTTGTAATGCTGGTGGCTATATAGGGTGCACAAAATGTTAGACTTTGAGAAAAAAAGAAATGAGGATTGTTAACTGTAACCACAACGTCAACATGTATATGAAAATAATGTTATGCTTTTTACTATTTAGAAAACTGTCCTGAAGGTGTTCACTCACCGAAACGCTGCGTCGACAACCATTCTCTCTAAATGATGCATTTTAAATTAAATGTTTCTAAATTATGTATTTTAAACTAAATGTTTTTAAATGATAATGTGTATAAAATTGTATTTAATAAATGCCTAATAATAAATGATAAATAAATGGCAAATCGAACCTTCCAAATTGCCTCTTCACGAGCCTCTTCGGATACCCTGTTGACACCCCACGGAGTGCCTCAGGGGTCTATTTTTAGTCCTCTGTTTTTTAATTTATACCTCAGACCCCTGGCCGACCTTGTTGAACAATCTGGTCTCACTCTTATGAGCTATGCAGACGACTCCCAAATCATTTTCTCCCTATCCGAATCCTGTCCTAACTCCCCCTCTCTACTCAAAGCAGGACTCCTAAACATCCTGAATTGGATGACGAGAAACCAATTAAAACTCAATGGGGACAAGACAGAGATTCTGGTTCTGGGAAAACATCAAGATCTGTGGAATCCCTTACATTGGCCTGACCAGATGGGAGCTCTTCCTACCCCGTTGACCCATGCTCGTAATCTGGGATTTATTTTGGACAACTCCCTTTCCATGAACCTACAGGCCAGTAAAGTTACTGGTCTATGCCTCACCATAGTCAAATGGCTGAGGAAAATCCTCTGGATACTGCCTCTTCCTACGCAGAAGACCGTAGTCAATGCTCTCATAACATCGAGGCTTGACTACGGCAACATCTTGTATCTGGGCGCCAATAAATCAGTAGTCGGCTGACTACAATTGGTGCAAAATGCAGCAGTTCGTCTTTTGTGTAATATTCCTAAAAACTCTGGAGTTTCGTTTCACCGCCGGGAACTCCACTGGCTTAGGGTTGAAAATAGAATCCGCTTTAAAGCTCTGAACTTTATGTTCAGAATTAAAGCGGGTACGGCACCTAAATATCTTTTAGCCCTAGCCCACCCCAAGCATAACCTTCGGTCGCAGTCGGCAGCCTTTTTCTGTGTGCCAAGATTCAAACGGGCGAGAGTAGGTGGCAGATCTTTCGCCCATCTGGGACCATCCCTCTGGAACACGCTCCCTCCCTTCATCCGAAAAGGAGAAAATTATGCCAAGTTTAGAAAGCATGTCAAGACATGGCTATTTGAACAATAATTCTCAATAGCCAATACCCTTTCTTCTGTCATATAACTAGCTGTGTCTAGGCGCCGGGAAACCCTTTTTGGGTAGCTGTTGCGCCCTACAAATTGAAAAAATAAAAAAAATATAAAAATTTTACCTTTTGATTTTTTTTAAATTGTAATGTTGACTTTATGATATTATGTAACTGTGTTTTCTCAAATTGGTAGCTCCCCTACCACCAGCATCTGTTAAATCACTGTTGTTTAGGGACTCATTTGTTTTACATAAGCTCCCCCTGTCCCTATTGGATCATTAGGGGACCTCCCTTGTCTTTTTCTTACTTTGAAATAAAAACAACCCTTGCGTGGGGTCATGGTTTCAAGGCCCCAAGAGGCTTACAGTAAATTTATGAAAACTGTTCCGGTGGCAGCTAATATACCTCCTGCAGGGCCCAGCAACACCTGCCAACTGTGTGGGTGGTGCCCCTGCCCCTCCTTGGGGAACCATGCAGAGACTAGACTCGCGCCACATACCTTTTGTCTCTACTGGATGTCCCGGTCCCCCCAGGGTACCCACAGTCTTGTGGGCTCATGCCTGTGCTCCCGCAGCTGGCTGGAGTAGGTTTCAGTCCCAACAGGTCCATGCCTCTGGGCAGGAGGCTCAGAGAACATTGGGCACATGTAATCTGCGCCAGTGCACCTTACCCTAGCTGGGCAGCAGCAGCCTCATCTTAAAAGGGGAAACTGGCAGTTAACACACACAGTCCAATTACCGTGAGTGAGACTTCGGTGGTGAGACTTGTTCACAATAAAAGTCCAAAAACCTGGTAATCATTTGTGAAAAATACTGGTAGACTATATTGGTGGAAACATTTGCTACAAAAACATAACAGTGGTTTCGGTTTTCTATAATAATAAGAATGTATTATTACCCAAAGGGATTTTTTTTTGATTGAGAAAAAAAACAGTGAGGTTCTAAACTCATGCCTTGTTTGCATGCAGCTCCTCGATATCGATTCATAACTCACTGTGCTGCATTAGAAGGCTTGCACAGGGATCTGTGTCAAAAGCAGTAACTCACTTACTTACTGCAAAAAACAAATCGGTGATCTGCATGTCACAAGATGTGAATTGAATTAAACACATTAACCCTCATCAATGCTACTTTAACACCCAAAACCGTGGCTAGAAAAAACACAGATTTCCCCAGGGAGTGAATTAACCACCGGAGATCTCATTATCTCCTGAAAATTGTTGGGCAGAAAAATAAACTGAATCAGGTGCCTTCAAGTTGGACGGTTTTAAAGTACAGCCACTTGTTGACTGATTAAGAAATCTAGAACACATTTCCTGTCACATTTGTCCTTGTTGCCAATGTCTTTGTACACAAGTTAAAAAAAAAAAAATAAGAGTATAAATTGACTCAGATTCCCTTTACATGACTGCCCCTCGTGAATCCATCCCCCTTTTCCACTGCCACACCCAGACCCTCGAATTATTGGTTTCCGGAGTAAATATTTTCCATTTTCATCACTGCACCCAACTGATGTAATTTAATTACAATTTGTGAACACTGAATTTGCACACCTAAGTGTGCATCAGATGGCCAAATAGAAGGTGAAAATGGCTCACTGTGAATATTCCATTTACTCCCTTTTTCTTCCCTAGCTGGGAAATAAGCCATCTTCTCCCAGGCCTTCATTGCTAGATACCTTAGGCGGCCATTTTTGCTCCCTCACTCTGACAACATACCACGCATGGCTGTAATTAGAAATCCCAGGGGAGATTATGGTTATAAAAAATATACAAGCGCGGCCATTTATTGCTTCCTCTCGGAGGAAATAACCATCTAGCAGTGCAAAGTTATACCTATATCAAGTAACAATTTACTGCTCTTTGCAAGCACTAGATTGTGAGAACAAGTTACATATTTCCCCCTAAGTGTTTCTCTTAAATGTCAGTTTGAAACAGTGTAGGGGAGGTGGAATTCAGCAGAGCAGAGTGATTTAGGGGGCACATATGCAGGGCCTAACAAAGAATGGTTGGTGATCTGGAGGTGGGGGCTGGGACATAGCCCTGAAGGCTGTATTCAGGATCATAATTATAACCCTACAGTGGAACAGGGTCAGCAGCGTTCAAAGCCTTTGGACCGACAGCAAGAATTTGTTTTATAGGCTTTGAAAGCTGCTTACCAGTGGGATGCTGTGATGTTTCAGATGCACAGCATACCACTCTAATGACAACCCAGCACAATCACCGCTAATGCTTCACGTTGTCTAGCGGCCAACAAAGTCCCACCATTTCCCCGTCCTTGACTCAACTCTTTGTCAAGCTACATCGCTCATAATGGAATAAAATGTTGAATGGAGCTTAGCAGGGCTGATAAGTGTGGAAAAGTATCCACCAGTTTTACATGTTTACCCAAGGTGTGTCCCATTTACCATGTGTGCATGTGTGAGGCAACCAGCACCCAAGTGAAGGTGATCCACACGAAAACCTTCAAGGTGCATTATTATGCCGTCGCATACAGTAGGAAGGTGTACTATAACTACGTTTCTAAAATGGAAAAGCGCATAAGCCCCGTCTTAGGCATCAGATTGTTTAAGCCCCAATGAAGATTCAAATGCACAATGGAAACTGATCACCGGGCTCAAGAGCCACAGGGCCCAAATAACATATATTCCCTGATCTGCAGTGTGGGGAATACATACATTTGGAACACAAAAATATAATTTGTGCACACACAAAATGTGCTCCTTTGTGCAAGCGCCTGCCCGGATACAAATTTTGCACTTGGAGCATGCCAATGGGGTGTTGCAGGTCAGATGTCATTGTGCAGATCCAGTCCAAGACAGTTTCAATGAAAGCATGGATAATAAAAATGCCATATGCCTGCACTGCACAACCCAGAATCCACAAGGCCGGAAATACACAAGTCTTGGAGGTACAGATTTACATTCCCACCTCTACACTATGGAATGTAAATGTAGGAACAGAACTGTACAGACCCTTCACAGCGTTACATGTCGATGCTGATTCCAGAGGTGCAATGGACAAGTAGAGCCGCCAACATATTATAACATTTAATCTTTTTTACCTCCACCCAACCAACCCCCTGTCAAAAAAAAGAAAGAATTAAAGCTTGCTGAGTGAGGCTAGTGTGAATCTCCTGGGTTGTACTCCCACCCCTTTATGGAGATCAACTTTTAAAAGCCTTTAGAGACCAGCTGGAAACCCACTCTATGATATGGTTCCCAACTAGTTTTCTCTGCCACCATTTGATATCGGCTCCTCGCTGGGTGACCACGAAGGGAGCTGATATTGTGTGACACAGGGTGGCAACCGACAGGTCTGGGCATGCGAGCTAGAGCGTAGTGACAGACAATCCACTTTCTTTCAGCTTTTTTACATGGAGGACCATGCTGAACATTCAATGCCGCCCAGTCTTCGCATGGACCGCAGGTTCTGAATGTGCATCGGGAAGCGCAGCCATCGGAACAGAGTTCCATTAATATTGAAGATTTATTAACAGGCTTGTGTTGCCATTTAATTAATAAGAGGTATTAACTAAACGATTTAACTCTTACAGTTTAACATTGACTTTTGCAACAAATCTCAAAACTGGGATTAAATCCAATACTCAATTGGAATCCATAAATATTAAAGTTAAAAGACTACTGGAAACGAGAAGCAGTAGTAACAGCAAGTGCCAGAAAGAAGTGTAATATAGAACTGTGCTGGCTTTTAACTTATTGACAAATGGCTGGGGTAAAACCCAAGTGAAATTCAATATACGCCGACCTAATCTCTTGTAATTTCTTGCATTTTTATGTTGCGATTATTACACAAAATAATAAGATTATCCCATTATGCCACACTGCGTAACTGAGACTTTGTTCGGGTAAAAATCTTATTGCGGAAGCACAAGAACATAAATGAACTGAACATAAGCGTCTGTTTGCATCGTGTACAATTTTGCACTTTTTTTTGTTCGCATGAAATTTGCCCTTGAGCAAATACAGATGCAAAGGCGAATATCAAACTAAAAAACACCTTGCAAAATGCTTAAGCTGGTGCTTTGCTTAATAAAGTGCAATTTCATGTAACTTACAACATTCATATCCTGCCAACAAAATCTCTAAATTGCTTACTTAACCCTCTGCTACCAAATGCTTAATTATTCTGGCCCAGGGTGCACAGCATGCGCGCACGCACATGTAGACTACTAGGTTTAAATATTTAGAGCCATCACTCTGCGCTTCCAGGAAGCAAGAAAATACGTAACCAAACAAAGTTGTATACATTACATTATATGCACTTATTCTACATGTATGACCAGGCTTGAGCTGTGTTTTAAAATGTCTTAATATATAATAAACTTTTTCCATCCAGTTCGAAGGAAAAAGCAAAATTCAGTTTTGAGTAGAAAAGAATTATTCTGCGGCTGAAGTAGATTTCCTTCAATGGAAGCATGTGCGGCGATCCCTCAGCAGTTAGAATAGCCGATAGAAGTTTTAACGAACAAGTTACTAACCTTCGGTAATGCCTTAACTCGTAGAGACTATATGCAACTGCAGATTCCTTACCTTTGAATTTCCCAGGAGTCAGACTGGATCCAGAAGATTTTTTGTGAGCGGTACCCCCTATGTGCCAGTAGGTGGTATCGAGCAGCAAGGCGAGCATCGTCCATGCCAGAAGTGATGTCGCTATACCTATATAGGCGCCTCGGGCGCGCTGGCGTAAATTATTTTCTTTCCATGCCAGCCAGAACGGATCTTGAGGAGAGCTACCACTCAGTCACAGGTACTTCAAAGGTAAGGAATCTGCGGCTAGCAGTCTCTCAGATGCAGACTTTAGAGTGACCGAAAAACAATTTTTTCAAAGCTTTCTAGATCACCTCTTTTTTCAAATGAAAAATGTCAGCAGCACTACGACAATCATTGTATGGCCTAATGCTGTTGGTCAACAAAACCCTGTGTTAAAGTGCCACCTTGAAAGTCATGAAAATCACTGACCATGCTTGGAACCTACCAACTCTACCCACCATCTAATTTCCAGCTCTCTGAAGAAGTGGTGCTGGGTTAAACAACATGCAGAAGATTGGTTGATAAGTGTGCAAATCTGATGTGTTCACTTACAACATATCTCCAAGTAAACCCTATGCACCTTCGTATTTGTCATATTTTCATAGATCATAGATTTATCTGTGGGAAATGTTAAAAAGTCATCCGACTTGTAGAGTTCATTAGAGCAGTTCCTAAAAAAACCTAAATCCACTCGCTAAGCTGAGAGAAGTAAATTATTCTTTAGTTGAAAGTCCCATAACCGATCAACACAAATACAAACAAGGATTTGCAATGCAATAGGTCTCGCATTTACGAGCATTTGAGCTTTTGCATTGTAAATGACAATAGCTTAAATTCTTGCAAATGTGATATCTATTGTAATACAAATATTTGTTGTTTCCAAGCGCCCCATGCCGCACTTGCACGTTAATAGACGTCAAGCCCCCTATCTTTACACGAGAAAGGGGCTTAGCCACCACTAAAGTGAAAGTGCAGTATGGGGCGTTTTAACCAAAAAAGCATTTGTTTAAAAAAATAAATAAAAAAAAGCTTTTTTGCAAAAGCGCTCCAAACAGCACTTTCATTTTAATGGTGGACGCGTCCCTTTCTTTAGACATGGCTTGTCTAAAGAAAGGGGTGGAGCTCTATTAACATGCGAGTGTGGCATGGGGCGCTTGGAAACAAACAAAAAAAGTGAATAAAGAGAAAAAGAAAAAGAAGAAAAAGAAAAAAACCAAAGACGACATGCGCTCGCGTTTAGCACCGGAAATAAACCAAAAGGTGCGGCCGGCACTGTGGGGTGCAATTAAAAAAAAAAAAAAGCGTTGAGAGCGCATGTCCTACCTGCAACAACAGGCAAGTGAAGACAATTTAAACCAAATGGTGCTTGGAGGCTGTAATTAAAGCCTACCGAGTAACAACACATGTAAGAGGGCCAGTCCTTATGTGAGGTTACACGATGAGACAAGGCAATACTAAGGAGGAACTACTAAGCCTATTGACCAATGAAGAGCAGACCTTACCAAGGACAATGACACAAGCCGACGAAAAATATAGGCGAAGAGTGGGCGGAGCTTCAAATCCATACCCGGATACAGCATTCCTTGCCTCGACATAAAGAAAAAGAAACGTACGCATTTTGCACAAACATCCAGTTTGATATAGTGCTTTATAATGGAACTTTGCTTCCAAACCACACAACATCTTTTGCAAACATGGACGCCGAGGCATACTGCCCTAGAGTGATTTGCCTGAGCTAACCACATTTTCGACTACATGTGTACCTGTGCATAGCTCATGTGTCTCTCCTACAGCAGAAGTGTTCAACTGTTCTCATCACTTTGTGATTCTTCACATTTTCTGTTCACTCTTCACAACAATCCAATGCCAACTTATTTCAATGGGATTCTTCAGTGTGACGCACACACTTGGGAGCGAGTCACCAAGCTCCACATGTATTTTATCAGCATGTCTTAGACAGTCTGAGACAACACCCTGCACACCTGCACCCCCAATGGAGAAGCTCACTTCTGAAACTCGCTTATGTTACAGTCGTCCTGGTCCACCCGACTTTCACCCACGCCCTTCAAAAGCTGCCTCTCCGCCTTCCAAGACACATTCTTTGAACTGAGTACATTGAGCAATAACACAAAGGGCTCTCCCAAACTGTCAGGCATTGGCAGAGGGAATGTGCTTGGAAACATCTGCTGCCAGTGGTTCACTGTATATCCCAGTTGGCTCTAGGCGGATTACATCTATGACTCATCTCAAAATTGGCTGCTTTGAAAATCTTGCGTAGGTAAAAGGTGAGGAACATCTTTTGGTGCCAAGAAGATTTCCATCAACATTCAGATCAACAGTAACTGCTATTTTTTCCTTGTTGCCTAGGACTATCAATATTTGTATCTGAAATAAGAGTAACACCACTTACAACAAAAATATACCTGCAACATACACAACAAATAAGTTCCAGGGACGATCTTCCTTCCTTCACATTAACACAGATATAGGTTATAAAAAAAATGATCAGACTAGTGTCTGTTAAAGGTTACAGTGTGTTATGAAAAGTCATCTTTACCACCATGAAGAGCTTTTGATGGCAATTAGCAAGTAATGTGTAGAAAGGGGATGGGAAATCACTACTGTGTCTTGAAAAGAAAGCCTCAGACATGCTTAGAGTGCAGATGTAAGAGTATAGCATATGAGGTGAAGTAAGAATACACAATTTGAGTTTAAACACAGCTAGGTGAAAAATATAGGCTGGTCAGAGCCGGGAAATGCAATTAAAATGAGCGAAAGGGGAGATGGAAGTTAGAGAAAAATCGAATATGACAGAACAGGAAATTGGAAACCCTGTCGAGGAAAATCACACATGTGCAGAAGCAGGATGAGACCAGGGATAAACTGGACATGTGGAAGAGTGCAGTTCATAAAGCATACTTGCTTCTACTTCTGTCTACTTCTGTCTTGATAGAATATCCTCCCAGGAGTCATGGCTCTCCAAGCCTTCTCTGCCATCCATCTTCCATTGCACATCCCCTAATGTTGCATCTTTGGCCCTCTGAGCTAGTCACAAAATACAATCTCCCTTCTGGCTATCATCTACTCCACTATGTTGTTATACAGCTTTGTAGCGAACAGCAGTCAAACCTTATCATAAAACGTAACAAACATTTGCAACGCAATAGGTCTCGCATTATTAAAGTGTGAGCAGTTGACATTGCTAATAATAATGCAACACTAGCTATTGGCATTGTAAATTATGCCATTTATTTATGTGTTTGTTTTATAAAATAGATAAAAAAAGGCATTGTCATGAACAATGCCAATAGCTTAAACTTTTGCAAATGCGAGACCGATTGCATTGCAAATGCTTGTTTCAGTACTGCAGGCTTTTTTAAAGCTTTAGTCACTACTCAAAATGAAATCCATTTTATCAGCGTTGCCAGTGCTCCTTTATGTTCTATGCAGATTGCTAACTAGCATCTCCAACCCCGATCACAATGTCTTACTTCATGCTGGACAGTGGGCACCCTGTTTTTATGCAGCGCCAAGACGGGGTGAACTAATGCACAGACTGAGGTCTGTCAGCCTCGGAGGCTCAAAGCATTCCTTGCAACAGTCCGCTGTGCCAAGGTATTGCCATGTGTACAGCACACACTCTGCAATGGCAATTGGTTTCAAAGTTGGGGGTGACTTCCCAAACTTTCCTGAGGTGTTCATCGTGTTTGGTGACAGCGTATTTATGCTGAGGGGCCCAAAAAACTGTTTGTGGTTGTGTGTGGGTGGTTGTGGGTGGGTGGGTGGGTGTTATAGTGTGTGGTGTTGTGTTATTTTGTGTGTGTGTGTGGTTGTGTGTGTGTGGTTGTGTGTGAGTGGTTGTGTGTGTGAGTGGTTGTGTGTGTGAGTGGTTGTGTGTGTGAGTGGTTGTGTGTGTGAGTGGTTGTGTGTGTGAGTGGTTGTGTGTGTGAGTGGTTGTGTGTGTGAGTGGTTGTGTGTGTGAGTGGTTGTGTGTGTGAGTGGTTGTGTGTGTGAGTGGTTGTGTGTGTGGTTTTGTGTGTGTGTGTGGTTGTGTGTGTGGTTGTGTGTTGTGTTTGTGTGTGTGGTTGTGTGTGTGGTTGTGGTGGTGTGTGTGTGTGTGTGGTTGGGGGATTGGGGAGGGCAGAGGTAGGAAGGAGAATGGAAGGAGAAAAGAAGAGGAAAGGGGATGTAAAATTAGTGAGAAGTGTGCCAGGAAGGCAAAGAGAGATAAAGAGAACAGGAGGTTCAGTGGGGATAGAATGTGAAAGAAGAGAAAATGAAGGGGAAGTGAAGTGAGGACAGCAGTAGGAAGGTGTCGGATTTAGGAGGGGACTAGATAGGGGGGGGGAGGAGAGTGGGGGCATACTAGAAGAGATGAAATGGGATCTAAAGATGATAGAAGGGCGGGGGGAGACGAGTGAACATCGATGGAAAAAGAGGAAGATGGAGGGTGGAGACCAAAAGATGATAAGATGAGGCAGGATCGGGAGGGGTGAGTACAGAAAGAGCAGAAGCTGTGGAAGGAGATAAAAGAAAATACAAATGGAGAAGCATGGGGAGGGGGCAGGAAAGAGATGGGGAGGTGAGAGAATAAAGAGTGGGAGAGAAGGACCAGGAGAAAAGGATGGAAGGTGGAGAGAAGAGGGGGGAGTGGCTGAGATAAGGGTGAGGATGTAGGTGGAAGAAAGAAACTAAAAAGAGATGGGAGTGGAATGAGACTAGAGGAGAGGGAGGCTGGAGAAGAGAGGGGCAAGAAATAGATAAGGAGGGTGGGGGGAAGCGAGGCCAGAGGAGAGGGAGGCTGGAGAGGGGGCAAGAAAGATGGGGAGGGTGGTGGGGGGGGTAGTGAGGCCAGAAGAGAGGGAGACTGGAGAGGAGGGAGGCAAGATAGAGATGTGGAGGGAAGCGAGGCCAGAGGAGAGGGAGGCTGTACAGGGGGCAAGAAAGAGATGGGGAGGGGGAGGGGGTGGAGGCCAGAGGGGAGGGAGGCTGGAGAGGAGAGGGTCAAGAAAGATGGGGGGAAGCGAGGCCAGAGGAGAGGGAGGCTGGAGAGGGGGCAAGAAAGAGATGGGGGAAGCGAGGCCAGAGGAGACAGAGGCTGGAGAGGGGGCAAGAAAGAGATGAGGAGGGTGGGGGGCAGCAAGGCCAGAGGGGAGGGAGACTGGAGAGGAGAGGAGAGGGGCAAGGAAGAGATGGTGAGGGGGGGCGAGGCCAGAGGGAAGTGCGGCCAGAGGAGAGGGAGGCTGGAGAGGGGGCAAGAAAGAGATGAGGAGGTGGTGGGAGGGGGGGGGGTTAGCGAGAGGTCGGGTGAGGCCAGAAAGAGTTGCGAAGGGAGGATGGAGAGGGGGGAGAGTAGATGAATATGTGGCGGTGGGGACGGAAAACGTACTAGAAGCGAGCAGGGAGAGAATAAAAGAGGTGTGGAGAAGAGAAGGGTTTTTCACAGGTAGAGGGGTAGAAGGACGCTGCAAGGCGAGAAAAGAACATCGGAAGATGAGAAAGAGGGGTGAGGGAGAATAGAAGGAGATGAGGACGGATAAGCAGAGGGAGAGAAAATAAGGACAATGAGGCGAGAGTGGAGAAGATAAGATACAGATGAGACGATGGCGGTAGAGACGAAAACCATGAGATACGGATGAGAGGATGAGACGGAGGCTGGAGAAGTGAAGGGCGTGGAGTGAGGGAGAAGGGTGGGGGAGCGAGCATAGGAAAAGGGAGAGAAAAGGCTTCCGTGGGAATAGTGGAGAGGGGAAGAGGAAGGCCGTGAGGCGCAGAGGGAAGAGGTGAAAGAATGAAATATGGAAGCGTAATAAGGGAAGAAAGGAAAGTGAGGGAGGGGGCTCAAGGGGGGGGATATTTTAAGAAATGGGTGGCAAAGAGAAGTGATGGGAAGGAAGAAAGTGGAGGAGAGAACATTAAAATAGAGTGCTGCTCTAGAGGGAACAGGAGGAAAGGGAGTACAGGGCATGAAAAGGGTGTGTGCACACTTGAGTGTGCACCTGAAGATGCGTAAAGGTGGTGAGAGGGAGCAAAGGGAGGGCTGGGGAAGTAATGATGTGGAAGAAGTGAGACGTAGGGTGAGATAAGGGTAGAGGAGTAGGTGCAATGGCATGGTATGAGGGGGAGTGACGTAGGAGAGAAGGAGCGTGAGAGGTTAAGAGGGACGTGTGGTGGTGTGCATCAGGAGGTACTGGGACAAAGGCAGTCAGAGAACGAGGGAAATGAGACAGACCACGTGTAGAAAGAGACAGCAAAGTGGGGAGAATGGTTATAGGATTAGAGGCTTCGCAGGTAGAAATGTGGGGAAAGAGGTGAGAAGCGGAAGGACTGGATGGTGCACGCGGGAAGGAAGGTACAAGGGAGGGGAAAGAAGCACACTAGGTGGAAAGGGGGCAGGAGATATAACGAAAAAGGAAGAACAAAAACGGAGGTTGAATGGGCAAAGGAAGAAAGAGGCACACGCGAACTGGAATAAATAAAACTAAAAAGGAGGAAACAAGCATTGGCTACGAAAGTCATCGAGATCACGATCGCTGTGAAAGCGAAAGTGATCGCGATGACGCGCTAAAACACGCAAGGGATGCACGCGCAATCGCACGTGCTTGTTGCGCTTTCTAGCAAGCTGGCTAAAAAACTGGGGGAAAAATGCTCCCACCGGCCACAGCTTGCGCGCGCCCGCGCACTGCAAGCTGTAGCCGGCGGTAGCATTTTTTGAAGCCCTCACTTTAAGTCTCGCCAGACCAGCACCCAAGCGCTAGGTCAGGCGAGACCTAACAAGGAAGAACACCACAGTCACATGCACCTCCAAAAAGTTTCCCATGGACGAGCCCGAACTGTCCCACTTTTGGCTATTGCTCACCACCCCTCAACAGGTCGACTCACTCAAAATATACAATACCTCCCCACCCTCAGTCATTCACATACTCCCAAGAACCGAAAACATCTAAACCTTCTGCTCACTGGTTGTTCCACAAAGACACATTCATACAGGAAGCATGTATGTAAAATTGAGGAATGATGCTCACAAACGCTAAAACTAACCTACCCGGAAAAGCATTTCTCACCACTGCTAAAAAATGGCAACCTCTTCATACCTCCAAGTAACTTTGGTGTTTCAGTTCAATCCTGAAGGAGGAAAGGCTCAACCGAAAGGCATTACTGGTTCTTTCATCCTTGAAAACAGCTCTTCACACTGCCATCAGCCACATCCCTAATTTTCATTGATCTACATTTGCTGCATCTTCCATACACTATTAAAACTCAAAATGGAAAGGTTGCTTACCTGTAAGAATAGCTCTGCATAGTTAATATCTTCTCTTAAGTCATAAATGTAGAATATCCCCACTTGAATGCAGGGACCCTCAAATACGTCCTTTTTTTTTTATAAGGTAGCTAATATCCTCAATGTTCTGAATTGGTGGTAACAGTTGCCATAGCAAAGGTCGGGATAGATGTAGATCTTTTAGTTCCAGAGATGGCCCACTACAATTGCCACACTGCGGGAAAAGTCCTAGGTGCAGATTTCACACCGAAGGAAAGGACTATGTACCGGTAATGGGAATAGTCTATTGCAAACCTCAGGAATTTTCTGTGCTTGCTTGGTACTCAAATGTGGAAGTAAGCATCTTACAAGCCACAATGCCCATCTAGTCTCATTTCACGAGCTGAGGATATCTGGTGCAGTCAATATTCTCAACTTCCACTTCTTGACTAATTTGCTTGGGACCTTTGGGGACCCAAAAATATTTCCAATAGATGTCCTTTTCTCTTTGAGAGGGGAAAACTACTTTTGTAGGACAGAGACAACTTTCATGCATTATAACTGCAGCTGATGTTTATGTGCAGGCTTCAGAGTGATTGATGGATATAAATTGAAGAGAGTAACTATTTAGTATAATTTGCAGGATATATCAGTCAGTTATGTTCTGGCATTTTAAAAACTGATTGCAAACACTGGTCCCCCCCCCCCCCCCCCCCAAGTAGCGAACAGAGAAAAGAAAGTAGCAGAGATATCATCTCGAGCAAGACTGGAATTTCACTAAGGAGAATGGTAGCGGTTATTGCTGGCCTCTCCCTATACTAGATCACCAGTAGTATGAGAGTAGTTTTGTCATTGCGGTTAAAGCGGATAGGTCATTGAGGGGACTGAATCCTCTGCCTCGAGTGATACCAGCTGTATCTGTATGAAGACTTGAGGTTTTTTTTTCCTCTCCTCCAAGCCTACTCCAAGTGTTAAAGCCTTATCCTCATTCTGTGCACTTGATTATCCGGGTGGGATAGAAATAAAATAAAAATATAAAAACTGATCTCGAAACTGGTAGTTCATAATTTTAACATTTGCTCAGGCTTCAACAATGTGAATAGCAGCCCCGAGATCAATGTGAGAGAGCGGCCGTAGCAAAATTCAGTGGTTGATAAATCTATAAACTGAAGCATCGATCATGATAGGAGAATAGTTCTTCTATCATAACTTCCATGAATCCGTTTCACCCTCTCTTTGAAGCTCCTCTGTAAAGTGGTTATGGATTCCCATAGGGCTCTATCATATGGCATTAACAAGTCGGTGGTGGTAGATGCTTCGAAGACTGATGCTGTGGATCCATAAACTTTAAGGCCTGTTGCATCAATCTGTTTGAACTCCATGTCAGAAGGGAACAACATCTCTGGAGCGGATGCATGCATTTTTTTCTCATCTATTGAGACAAGGACGGAGTCCATTTTCGGTTCTCGGCACAAGTACACTAGAGAGCCGGGTTGGAATTTTTTTATCTATACAGAGAGGAACTTATTTTCCACTAGCTCCTCAAAGCAAGGGACTAAAGGTAACAGGGCTCTAGGATTGGATAAAGACGTACTGCCTCCATAATGATTGAGACTGTGGCTTGAGGGGCTTCAACCTATATATATATGGAGTTTCACTGCTCCTCTAAGACGCAAGTCCTGAAAAGTGGTAATACTGGTTAATGGTTGATCTTGAGGAGAGCAGGCCGATGAATGCTGGAGCACAGCAAGTGTAGGACAAAGCCAATGTATAACGTCTAAAAAGTCGTTATTATTGCCGTTTAGAATCTATCACCACGAAGCAGCAAACCAAACAGTATAGAGATATATAATTAGCCTTTAAGAATTGAATGATAACCCTCGGTTATTTGCATAGATTTCCCAGCCTTAGTCCAAAATTCTATTCGGTACTTACTACACACCTCTTTCTCTACCACTGCTTTTCTATTTGTATTATACAGACATGCAAATAGAGAAACTGTACACACGTACTGTCCTTCTGTGTAACCAGTTCCTTAGTATGCCAGACTTCTCACTCCTCTCTGATGCGCATATTTATAGTGGTTTCAGCCATAGAAACAGTCAATTTAATTTCATTTTTATCATCTAAATTGAGAAGTTTGCCATCAGTAATCCACAACTTTATTTTATATGTATGTATAATAAGCCTCTCATTTTCACGAAAAGGTGAAGGTACATGAAACGCAGTAGTCAACATCGAAGTATTCCCATTTTAAAAGTTTAGTTAGATATGGGAACCAGGAAATATACAATTGGCCACTATCATGCACTGTGATCAAGGAATGAAGCCAGGATTGAAATTTAGGTCCGCTAGTCCCATAAATGACAACGTAGCCCCTCCTAGATCGCATAGCCTCCATTCTACACAACCTAAATAACTTCCTTATTTTCAGCAGTATGCAGGCAGTAGATCTACTAGTTTACATCAGTATTTATGGCGTTAATTATCCTGCACAGATTCCATCAGTATGCTTGCAGTTTTACACCCACTTCTAATGGCACTGGCTTTAGTTTCCATCTTGTGACTAGTGGTCAGTCTAGTGCAGGGCTATTACGTAGTTCATGTAATCTGTATACCAGGAGGAAGGGGGTGAGTGACTTTTCAAACCCAATATTCCTTGATCGGGACAAGGAAAACTGCTCAATGTTTCTTCCTGGAAACCCCATAAAAGAGACCACCAATGTATCAGTAGAAGCCAGTATTCAGTTTATTTTCATAATGCCTCCATGGTGATTACCTTCATTCTACACATCTTGTCGATTTCTCCCAAAACTATATCCTATACATTAACTTCCATACTATATATTTCAGGTTTTATGTAATGCTCTACAGACACCTGGCAGCTGGTTCAGAGAACTTTGCAATGGGGAGATATGAGGATCCGCTGGAGCAACACCAAAGTCAGAAGGTATAATTCCAGGTCTCCTATTGGAGGGCAGATATTGTAAAACTGGATCAGGACTGAAATGAACCAGGTGCTAAGGGTAAACCAGATGGCTGGAATTCTAGATTTGACTGGTATCCTGAACGAGTCTACTGTAAACGTGTAACTGATGTAGCAAGCTGGTAAAGCCTTAATGAAGAGATTCATACATTTTGGTCAGTACGAGCTAAGTTTTAAGTGCTATGTTTTTTAGTGGTCTCGAATTCGTTAAATTCGCTACAAAGCTATTTTTTATACACTAAACCAATTTTAGGGGTCAGTAAAGTTTTACCAACTCCTAAAATGGGTTTAGGAATTGCTACCGAAATGCTATTTGAAAGAGGTGTGTTCAGCGTGCCTTTCCTACTGCAATTCCGTTACAACTGTATCAATGGTTGACAGCCGTAATTCTGGTCGCCAACTATTGATAAGTTACCAACTCCAAACTTGGAGTTGTAATTAATTTACAAAAGAGGCTGGAAATGCAATTACAGTGTTTGTGGTCTGCTGTCCGTTGCAGGCCACAATTTTTCAGTGTGGCCAATCGGGGAGGAAGGGGGTGCTAAATTTTCAACCTGCCTAATGAATATTAATTAGGCAGGACATTCTATCAGCCCAAACCTCAGCTCACGGATTCAGTATTTTGTTAACTGACTTAATAGTGTGTTGGTCGGTTTTCAAAACAAGAAAGTAGAGTCCCAATTTGAAACCACTTGTTGCAGCTGTCTCTTTGTACTTCTGGTCCTAGGTCTCAACAATTTACTGGAAGCAAGGTGATCTTAAGTATCAATCAGGGAGCGATTTAGGTCTAGGTGTGCAGGTGTTGCCAGAGAAAGGTCGACACAATAGAGGTGTGCTACTTTGTCATAAGTCAATCTTAAGAGGTGTATCTTCAGTCTCTTAAGGAACCTGAAAAAGCTGCCTTCTAGTCTTAGATGATCATTAAGAAAATTCAGTGGTAAGAGAGATAAACTACTTTATTGCATTCTATTATACGGTACTAGTATTTTTATAGCACTTCTCAACTCCTTTCGAAGCCCAAAGCACTTCAAGAGGGACGATTAAGTATCTACCCCGTTTGTGGTGCATAGCTGAAAATGTTAGTTTGTTGAGAGGTTTTGCCTACGAGACGCGAGTTGCTGTTTTGCAAGGGGACTGTCGAAGCACATTGCTGCATGAAGTATGGAGTGAAAAAGTGTGAGAGATCGGATCTCAGTTTTCATGTACAGACCTGTTGTTCTTTCACCGTGTGCTCTGTTAGAATTCTGATTTAGGAAACTGCCAGGTCTGCACTGTCATTCAGCTATGGATGACCGCTAATAATCCTTAGTTTCTTCAAAAGCATGTTCCAGAACTCACATGTCTGTACACAGACTATACTCCAGCCCAATTGTGTTCTTCTAAAAGTGGGGAGGCGAAGGTGATCAAAGGACACTTCTACACTGGAGGTACATCCTTGGACAATAAAGGCGTAGCTTGGATTATAGAAAGATAGGTCCTGTTCTATAGATCGCCTTGTGGGTTGTGCTGAGATTTTTTTGAGAGATTTATGTAACGAAGGAAAGCCACTACTGGGCCTTGAGGACTAGGATGATGTGGTTGAGTTGACTGACATTAGAAATGATCTAGCTGCTACGTTCTGGAACTGTGGTTTGCAGACTAGGTGTTCAAAAAAACATTACAAAGCTCACATGGTGAGTTACAAAAGATACAAGAGAGAGGCATTGGAGACACTCGAGGGCACCATATTAGACGTAGAGGCTAAATTGGTCAGCGATCACACAGATGAGAATTCACACACATGACAGTTTAAGAGACAGCAATACAGAGACCTAGTAGTAGAGGCGGCTAGAGCCAAACTGTCGGCAACCCAACACAAAATCTATGAACTTGGTGATCAAGCCGGGAAATTGTTGGCCTGGCTTGAGAGACGAGAACCGGCAAATAGGTGGTTGCGTGCGCTCACCACAGAGTCGGGCGAGACCCTGAGTGACCCTCATGATATCGCAGAGGCATTCACGCAGTATTATGCCCGCTTATACACCCCGGTGTCAACCGCCACAACTGAAGATTGTAGAGCCCTTTTTGTGGACCTTGCACTCCCAGTGCTCTCCCCCGAGGACTCGGCCGTTATGGAGAGTGACATCATGGTTGAGGAAATAGTCTCAGCTATCCGTAACATCCAATGGGGAAAGGCGAATGGACCAAATGGCCTCCCAATAGAATTAAGTAAGGCGATGGCCCACCAAGTGGCGCCTCACCAGCTTCAAATGTACTCAGAGTATGCAGCTATGGAAATTGTCGGAGGACCAACTTCTGGCCGTGATAGTAGTTATCCCCAAGTCCGGTAAACCGGCAGACCATTGTGCTTCATTCCGGCCTATCTCAATGCTTAATGTGGAAATTAAAATACTAGCTAAACTACTCGCCTCCAGGCTAATCCAGCATGTTTCACACTTGGTGCACCCGGCCAATCCTGTTTCATGCTTGGAAGAAACACAACCTTGAATCTGCGCCGCCTTAATGGTGTAATGGACAGGAAAAATACCATATGAGAAGATGCAGAAGTGATTTTCCTAGACACGCGCATGGCATTTGATGCGGTCGAGTGGCCACACTTATTTGCAGTCCTGGAGTGAATGGGGTTTGGTCCCAAACTTCTGGCATAGATTCGGCTCATATACATGGGACCCATTGCGCAGGTAGTTGTGAACGGGCGGGTCTCAAGCGCCTTTTGGCCCCGGCTCTACCGGCGGAATGGGAGGCCACAGTGGTAGTGGAGGGCTTCCGCTAACTTGGGATGTTCGTGACAGCGGACCCAGATCTGTTTTATGGTCAAAATGTTAAAGGCTCCCAAACACATATACAAATTCATGTCCACCATTGGAAATCACTACCACCATCATTACTGGGATGTGCGGCACAATTCAAAAGGATGGCGCTGCCTCGCTTTTCAAGCTCCATACTAAATTCATCAAGAGTACTTCCGAGTGATTGAGAGTGAATCGCGGGATCTGCGCTGGGATGGGAAACCTACAGAAATAGCTGTACAAAAGTTGATACGGGTGGTATGCTGGCATGGTATGCGGACTATCCAGATTTATTATTGAGTGGCTCATCTGGCAATCATAAATCAAAGGGTGCATCAACCACACGAGGATGGGTAGGTTTCTGCTGGGCATGGATGTACACTCAGGTCTTGTACACCAAACCTAGAGGAAATGCACTCACAGGACCCTGCCCAAACGATCAACCTTTGGCACAAAGGGAACTAAAGGCTGGGGTGACACGACACACAACAAATTACGTCACTCTGGGAAAGTGAAAAGTTGGGCCAGCTACATCCTAACATGGGATTCAACAAGTGGGACTTTATAGGACTCTTGATTTATGGACTAGGGGAGGGGTGATCGCTTTCGCTGATTTACAGTTTAAATTCACTCTTGCCTCAACTTAAACATTCAGGTACCTGCAGGAGAGACATGCCCTCATAACTGCCATTCCGCCAGGGAGTAACCTCCATGAAGCCTCATTGCCAGAGGACAGACTCCTCACAGACCATATGGAACATACAGCAATCTACTTGACGTACAAAAAACGAATGCACAACTCTTCCGATCCCCTGCAAAACCTTTGTGGACAATGGTATAGGAACTTGGGAAAGATGAAAGATGAGAATTTGCACTAACCCCTCTCAACGGCCCTGTGGAGCAGCCGTGATGTAAAATATCAGGGAAGATTTAGACGAGTTAACAATGGAGTTGCATTAATACTACGATTGAACACTGTGCCCTGTTTTGCAACCAAATTGTGGAGATGCACGACTTCTATGTCGTAATGATTGTATCCCCATTTGATTGTATTATTCTAAATAAAAAAATTGAGAGAAAAAAAGGAGTTGCCCCACTTCAGGTCCAGCACGTGTCAGAAATCTCCTGATGGTTTTGCTTCAAAAACAGGAGTGAATAGGCACCTGTCCCCTCTCTTCTTTGGGGACCTCCGCAATTACCTGCTTCCTGAGCAATGCCTCTCCCTCTTACAACAGAGCCACTCTTGTGCCCCTGGAAGAAGAGTCACTCTGGAATCCTTCCGAGGAGTCTGGGCAACGTCTATTGCATAAACCTCCTTGATTATGCTAAACACCCAGGTATCTTAGATGTCTTCCTTCCAGATGGCCAGGTGCCTCCATCAGTTTTTCGACAACACCCAACCCCACTTCACCCACAGGAGCCTGGCCGACAGAACCGTAATTGTCAGGGCCTTTTCTTTGATGGACCTTTCTTCCCCACATGCTTTTTAGCAGAAAAAACCCTAGGCTGATAGGTCTGCCTCCGCACCACATATGGTTTAAAGTCTCGTAGGGGAGGTGACTTTGCCTTTTTTTCCCAAAATCTACGTATCTGTCTTCGCTTTATATGGAAGGGTATGTTTATGGTTTTTAAATACCTTGGAAATCATGGAATCTAACTATTGTCCAAAAAGCAATTTACCCTGAAAAGGAAGCTTAAATAATGCAGTCTTTTCAACAGCATCCGCTCTACATTCCCTAATCCAAAGGTTAAGCCTGCTGCCACCATTGCTCTGGATGACATAGCAGTAGCCTCGACTATATCAGAGGAAATATCCGCCAACAGCCTTGCGTGCTGATCCATACCACTGGTAAATTCGAGCACACTATTGTTAGCAACAGCAAACCCATCAAAGTCTTTAACCAAAGATCGTGCAGTGTACGCTGCATAAATTCTGGCTCTTAAAGCTGGATTCTCTGCGGTCAATGCCTTCTTCAATCCAGAATCCACCATTTTAACTGATGGATCAGAGGGAGGACACTCCTCCGGATAAATGGTTGCCTTTCCTAGTAAGGGTGGTAGATTTTCATCCACCTTAACTGAATGGGGTAACATCATCCCCACTCAGCTTCTATAGAAAACAAGGTGCATTAATCTTAACTGCCTCCTTCCATTCACCTATATCTTGAATAGTTGAATCTCCTTGCGTTTGCTTTGTTCACCCTAAGTTGGCAGGGTATGCCCAGACGTGGGTGCCTTGCTCACTTTGCCACTCGATTCAAGCTAGCCTGTCTGATGAGGGCTGTTAGCCCGAAACCGGTCCTAGGATGCTCGTTTCCAGTCCAGGGAAGACATGGCTTGGCAGTTCGGGCTGGACCGTTCCCATGAGGCACAGGGTCAAGACTGATATGCATATAGCTGTGTCTGAACTGGGGTGGCAAAGTGAGCTAAAGAATGATGATGGATTCAACCCAGATCTGTGACTGGGGTGAGTGTTTGATAAGTTTCAGTGCTCCGTCCATCATCTCCTTGTGTTTGCTATGAAAAGGCATAGCCATAGTCGAGGAAGTAACACTGTGGAAAAAGTAAACCCCCTTAGTTTCCTAGGGGGTGGGGGACCTCCTATTCTGACACACATGAGAAGAGGAATCCCACACCTCCTCACATCGGAGTTATTTCCCTGAAGATGTTGAGGGTTCTCCAAATCGGATGAGGAGGTATACCATTCTTCCCTCTTTAGAATGGCCGGAACATCGTCCCCTCTTGGGTGAGGCCAAAGCTCTCGACACTACCTCCTCAATCATGTCCTCCACTTCAGTCTGTGATATGAGAGGTGGATTATTATTACCAGTATCAAGAGCCTGCTCACTCCTCCAAGGCCACTTGGCCGGGGTTGGACACTCATCTTCAGAAGATGAGGAACAAATTACATGCTTCCTCTTCGTTTGCTGTTTCTCTGACATACTGTCATCTAGAAACTCAAGGCGAATCTCTTAAATAGCAAAAGGTAAGTAACAAATTGGCCTATCCCAGACTATCAACTCCCTGCTGCCAAGCCAGTCATACATTACCAGAGATGAGAAATAATTAAACCCCCCCCCCAAAAAAAAAGTGGATAAAATTGCCGTAATAGTAGTTGCTGAGTTGCTGCCATAGCCATAGCACCACCGTACTCCACAGGGTGCCTGCGACCCAGAAGCAGTGCCCCAGCCACCTGGCTCAGTCAGGACGCTCTGCATCACTACCTACTGCCGCTGCATCGCATGCAGCCAAAATCCTGTTTCTGGCCCTCGGGGACTCCCCGCTCAGCCCTGCTCGCAAGGTAATCTTAAAACTACTTTCATTTCATTCTCCAAAATGATGTCCGCAAATCAAATCCAATACTCTTCTGGGATCCGTCAGCGAGGCAACCATCGCTGGCAACGCGCGACACTGATGAGACAAAAATAAAACAGGTGGTGGGAAGGGGATTTTTATCATAGTAAATAGCGTGCGTTTGGTCTGATGAAGCAAGGGTGTCTCATATGTAATGAAGGAAAGCGAGGCACAGATGTTTTAAAGCATGGGCAAAGAGGGCACTGGCCCAGGGCCCCAGCCTTTCTGTGGGCCCAATGATAGAGCCAGATTTGTTCTGCAGAGTCTTGCCCCGATGACCTTTAATAATTCTTAAATAGATTGCTTTAATTACAGCCTTCCTTTAATTTATCTTTAAAGAGTATGAGAGTCTATTACAGACATTTTACAAATAAAGTGTGTTCAGGTTTCGTGCAAAATCTATAAAAAAAGCTTTTATCGATCAAAACAGTACCTCACATATGAGAAATGGGAGACTATCACAGAGATTATTTGCAGTAATATTAGTGAGCTGTTGCTGCGTTACAATATCGAAAACACACTTCACTATCCCTGAATATTACATGTAACCTCATTCACAGTGTGGACCCGTGTGCCAGTGCACTGTCAGTGTCCTGGCCTAAGAGGGCATGAAAGGGCCTAAAGCGATCAGAAATGTGTTCTGACAGGGGCCCCCAACATACGTTTGGCCCAGGGCCCCCAAAATCCTTAAGATGTCCCTGGCGAGGGAGGAACACAAGAGTAATGTTGGCTCGTGCAGATATGCTTCCTAGCCGTTTCCTCCCCCACCAGCGGTCAGCAGTTTGTACTGGGGCTTGAGTGACACGGCAAATGACTTGGAGCGCCTCCCCTTCCAACGCTACTTTCTAAATTCCTCCTTCAGTGCTCTACTCCCCAGAAGTCAGTTAACGAAAACAACATGTTTGTTAGTATAAGCTGAACCCTGGCAAGGATAGAGGGACGTGCACCTGCTCCAACAAAATGAGAAATCCGGAGATAAAGCGAACGTGCACGCAAAAGCCGAAGAGTTTATCAAAACAAGGACAAATTGCTTAATAATTTATCGTATAAAAATATAATTAAAGTGGGTTTCTTCAAGACCTCCTTTGTAGAGATGATTAGAACCCCTGCTCCACCCTCCCGCCCCCTCAATGCAAGTCTTTGCAGAGCAAAGTCGACATGCGGGCTAGTGGAAGCCACCTGATGATGTCTGGACACGTCAAGGTAGGAAAACTGATTTTAGGACGACCATTCGAGACAAGTTGGAGGCAGCGGCTAAAACATATGACGATCAACAGTAAACACACACACACCACATTCCAGAAAAGGAGATACGGATTCGGAAGAGACCTTCAGAATTCAGGCGCAGTACACAATACACAAATTATTCTGTCCAAAATACATCTCAGCAAGGGTACATAGACTGTTTTTGCCACAGTCCATCAGTGACCATACACTCGACTTGATTATGTTTTCAGTCGCACCCATAAATAACCCGATCTATAAATCAAATGCAAAAAACTATTTTTTTCACTCTGACAAATTCCTTTTCACAAATGCGACACACACATCTGCGGATGAATTGCGAAACAGTACCAAAGACTTTTAGCAGCGCAAGGATATACTAATGGAAGACTACACACCTCCTAAATTTTGTATAACATAGTACCAGAGGAGCAGCATATAATCCGACAAAGCTCTTCCAGCTGTAACTCAACTGTAGCATCAAATACCTTAGTCAATAATGCTGTTATTGGCCATCGACTGACTAATAGACCCAAGTAGCAGGAGACTGTTGAGGACAATTAATGATCAGATCCGAGGACAGTAATATTTTTTTTTAATACATTATTTTTTATTGAAAACAGGTATGACATATAGACACTGATCATTCAAACCACATACATCAGTACAGTTTCAACGAGTGCGTAGTCGAGAGGGAATAGGTAAGAAAGCGGGACCACAGCTACAATAATTACATTTCCAACATGCCCAGATGTTGTGCAACCGTTTCGTCCCTGGTCAACGGGGGTTCACATATCCCACCTTTATATACATTCCATCTGTCCCAGACCTGTCACCATTTATTGGGGCAGACTCTGGCAACGTATACCGCCTTCTCTGTGACCATACACCAGTCCATGTCTTTACTCCAATCCACTGTGCTTGGTGGTTCCTGGGCCTTCCATAATCTTACAATGTTGCGTTTCGTCACCATCATTCCCAGGGTTACTCACAGGCGCTCCCAGGAGGTCAGGTCAGTCGGTCCCCTGACATTCAGTAGAGCTAGTTTTATGTTACCATCGAACCCCTGCCCCAGTGCAGTCTCCATAAGTCTTACAACCCCAGCCCAACACCTCTGAATAACTGTGCATTCCTAGAGCATGTGTATGAGCTTACCTACCTGCCGAGTGCAACCATCATTGGGGCTATACCCCATGCGGACCAAAACTGATCTAGAAAGGTACACCCTATGCAGAATTTTGAGCTGCACTAATCGTAGTCTGGAAGATCTTGCCACCTACCGAGGAGAGGCAACCGCAGCTAGCCATTCGTCATAGTCTAGGCCCGCCACAACGTGGTCCCATTTTTCCCGCTGCCTGTCCAGAGGGTCCGTCATGTTTTTTATCAGTTTTTTTTATATATAAGAGATATATCACTCTCTGGCAGGTCTCCATCCAGTACCCTATCTTCTAACGGAGAGTAGAGGACAGTAATATTGATGATACATGAATGATATCTCCCCGTCTCCTTTGCTCCAACGCTCACAACCACCATCATTCCCACATCACCCCTACCCTCTTTTAAATACTACTGTACATCATTTGTTGTCCCCCTCAAGTAAACAGGGCCATGTTTTCCCTGGCTACAATTGGTCACTTGTTTGACCAACTTCCACGCTATATTGACTGACGTTCACCCTTTAGTGCGATCATCCTGCTCGGTTTTCAACTAGATTCTCAATAACAGCTGAGATGGAACACGAAAGTTATCCAATCACGAACAGGGGACGGTCACCCAAAGTCTATTCAATGGATCTTGTATTGTAAACAATAGATCTTAGAGTATATAAAAAATGTCTGCAGGTGGAGATCTAAAAAAATGTTAGCAACCAAACACACAGGAAAAACAAACACAGACAACGCCCGATGACAGAGGAAGCCATTCATTCCTTCATGACCAAGGAACTGGCCTACAGCCCACTCCATGTTTATTATGTCGTAGACAATAGGCCTTCAACAACAAGCACCTAGGCTCCAAGAGAGAGAAGACTTCAGAGGAATAAATACGGCCTCCCTGTCTGTACTTATGAGGATTGGGCTACCTTGTTTGATAAACTGTTTGCCGGCCATCCCCTCCATGGTGCACTACAACTCAAATATTCATTACAGGACCTGCACGCTGGAGTCCTCTGACAGAACACTTCACCAGCATTGAATAAAAAGAAAACGATCCATAAAGGGCAAATTTTTAAATCGTAAAATATTGCTTGGTCACCCTCTAAATCATCCCATAACTAACAAGCACGTGCTATAGCTAACACAACAAGCAATAAACGAGTCTCAAGCTACAAACAGAACATTTCCCACCACCAATGCCAGCCAAAAAGGCTGTAGTGATTCTCAAAACCGAATAATATAAAAGAGAAACCGCGCTGCGCAATTACCTTCGGGGCACAAACAAAGCTCTGTGCGGCCTCTGACAAAGACTTACTCAGAAGAAACCTTAAGTGATTATGATGTACGTTCAAACAAAACACAAATCACTTCAAAAGGGCGCTCCTGCTGCTCCGCTCCGAGGCGGCTTGAGTAACATCTCGTATATTAGACACAAAGACTTACGTTGCCGGAACATGTCATGGAAGTGGGCAGGGAAATTCCACGGCACCGTTTAGTGCTGGCAGCCCCGCTCCGTTCAGGACACCGACGTGAAATTGACATTGGCAGCCCTCTGGTCCTCCATGGGAACACTTTTAAATTGCCATCCCAAACACAGGAAAGCAAGGAAATTAGAAACATAGTTCCTATTTGGCCGTCCCTTTGAAATATTGTACTGTGCTACTGAAGTCAATTAATGAAAAGCAGAATTTCTTTCCACAAAGGGTCTGTTTTTTTGAGTCACATTAACACACGTTAAACATGTTTGCACAAGAACTAGCTGATAAATGTCTTGGTTGTAAAACAATAAAGCAATTACATTAAAGAGTTAAGTCTCCGAGGTGCCATCAATTCCTTGACTGGAAGAGGCGTTTGGCAGGAATCGTGAGGGAAAGGGTAGAGTTGTCATTAGTTGAAAGGAATCGACGTGTGTATGGGTTTTTAGGTCTCGCCTCACCCAGCGCATGCGCTGGTCTGGCGAGACTTATTGAGAGGGCTCCAAAAAGTACTACCAGGCCAGCCTAGAGCTACAGTGCATGTTCACGGGTGCGCGCGCCGCGCTTAACCGCGATTACTTTCACGGCCCCACGGCCGCTTTGATGTTTGATCGTGATCGCGATCATAGGTCTCGCTTTTGGGACATTATAAGTATTTAGTTATGCAACTGTTGCATAGCTAAACACTTATAAGGTCCCAAAGGCGAGACCTATTGGCTACGCCAATGCTTGTTTGTAGTCTAATAGAGGAGGGTAAGCCGCTGAACACTCGAACTTATCTGTAGGTCAACTATTTAAGGCTCGGCTCGTGATTGGGCTCTTCGAGCCAAAGCCCGTCATTGGCTCGACAATACTGGTTAACATGTTGGCTCGTCCACCCCGAGTAGATGTTAAATTGCACCGGTTAAAGGGTTATTGTTATCGAAAGATTTCTATGGTATTTTGTTGGTTTATTCTACATGACATAAATGATGAGCCAATGTTCAAATACCAAACCGACACAACAGTTCCATGTGCTGCTAAGCTAGCACATGAAACTGTAGGTTCTGTCACAGCACACAACACCTCCTCACCCACTACAACGCGGCCGTTTCCACGCATAACCATAACCACGCATGCATTACAACGCATGCGTGGTTACAACGAAAAGCCTTTACCACGCATACCTTTACTACGAAATTCGTAGTAAAGGCATGTGTGCTAAAGTTAAAAGAAAAAGAGGCATGCGTTACAACGGAATGCGTTGTAAAGTCATACAACCACATTAAGTCACACAACAAACTCGCTAGGTAGTGTGCAAACCATTAAAACCCGATAAATGGTAGGCACCTGGCCAGACTTTCTGCTACAGTCTAGAAGCATACAACACATTACATTATTAACAATAAATATCCTCACAACGTCTACTACTTAATACAATTTACAAACAGGCTTTCGTGTTGCAAAGGTACCTTGCAACCTGGGTGAGAACCTACCCAACCGAATGACGCTTCGAGGCAGTACCAAAGGCAGAATGTACGCCATATAAATATGTACACTACATTTCATACTTTAAACAACAAAAGAGTGTGTACAGGAAAAGCAGAAAAATACCATTAGTAAAATTATGCATACATACACATATATACATACATATACGAATATATATACACATACATGCAAATGTAAATTACGAAGTGCCGCCGAAAAATCAATCAGATATATGCGTAGAACCCTCACTCACCGACCTAGTCAGTGACATGCTTCATCATAGGGTTCCACCAGGGGTGCCGACTGCACCTCTGGTGTGCTTCAACGCTTTCGTTACAGCGGAGCGCAGATATCAAACAGACGGAATTCTCGTGTGTGATAAGTGAAAAAAAATGTGAAGTTAAAAAATGCCCAAAGTTCGCCCAAAAACAGTTTTAATGATGACAAATCATGCACTAGTTAAAAACAGTATAGGATGACTAATACTGATAATTATTGGTCAGATACATCCTATTAGGTATAAATGGCATTTCATAAACAGATCCAGTGGAACCTTTTTACATCTGGTCAATCACAAGCTTACCTGGAAACCTAAAGGGCCTGCGGAAGACAATTCCATTGATGCTTGGCCAGATACCAGTAGGAGCATATGACAGACATCCCGAAAATTAACCCTTACCATTGGACGGCTCTTAATAGAGGTTAGTCATATCTACATTGGCGATGACGGAAGGAGTGCTTTAAGTATTCAAAGTCACTGGCGACTGCATGAGGCCCTTAATCCAGCGCATTGCTTTTGAAGCACCAAGCCTTTCTAGACAGAGTCAAGCCTCTAGTATGAAAATCAGTCTTGGTCCTTTTCCAGTAGGAACAGGTCAGGCCAGACTTCTAGTCCAGGTCCTCTCCAGTTGGGAGCACAAGCAACCCTAACCCCTACTTAGGCCTCATCAGTGAAGTACAGTGTGCGTCATTAGGTTCCGCAAGCAGAAGACCCCTGTTGGAACATTCCTGTCCAATATTGCACAAAAAAAAAATATGAGAGCCTCTATATCTTAAGAATCTGGCACCTCCTTCATGTCAGACAAGGTCAGTGCACAGGTATATTGTTCACCTTGTGGTAATAAGAAATATTTTAGAATTAGTGGACAGTGTAATCTGTGCTGCCATCTCTTCTTAAATTGCTGCATTCCAAACTGTAACATAATACCCTATGCAATGGGCTTGAACATTGCCCAAGAACATTTTCTGAGTTTCAGTAAGGGCTTTTCAAGTGGTGCCTAATCTTCCAGCCATGCAAATGACTGTTCTTCCTTCCAGTACTTTGCATCTACTGTTAACTCTACCGGGAAGCCCTACTGTACGTCTCTCTCCACTACTACCACCTCTTGTGAGGCCTGCTGCCCTTTACTGGTCTTGTGAAACCACCCTTGTTTTCCACAAATTGCTCCAGTTTACTTTTCTTATCCTGCCTCATACTAGCTATAAAGAGTCTAAAATACGACCTTCCTCGTTAATTCATACTGCGAAATACTCAACCATCCCTCTATTTGTTAAAAATGAACTCTTCACCCCCACAGAGCTAAAGTGCTCTTTTCTACTTCCAAGCGCCTCTCTCCCTCCGCTGAAGGTTTCACTATTCTTGCGCACTCTCTCATTTCGTAGGGAAAAAAACACTGCATGGCACACATGGTTGCCACAGTCAAGTGCACCACTACATTGCATTGTATTATTGTGATGCGTGCAACACAACATATACTGCCACCAGGCGTGCTTTTAAGAGTCTAAAAATAAAACTGAGTGCCTCCTTCCACAATCACGTACAACCATATGGTGAAGAGGTCTTCTACCTTCAAGCTCCTCACCCAGGCCTACAAAGCCCTCCACAATGCTGGACCTGCATACCTCAACCACAGCCTCTCCTTCCACACACCCACCAGACATCTCGGCTCCACCCAACTGGCCCTGGCAACCATCCAACAGAGCCGCAAGACGGCCGGAGGAAGATCCTTCTATCTCCCTGCGAAGACCTGGAACTCTCTGCCTCTACATCTCAGGCAATCACCATCTCTGCCTTAGTTCAGGAACAACCTCATGACCTGGCTCTTCGAATGAACCAAAGACCTCCGTTGACCAGAAGTAAAGTTCAGTAAAGACACTGATGTCATTGCACAGCTGTTATATAACCTCAATCTCATGAGTGACACAAGTAACTATTCCGGCCTTATTCTACGTGTAGTTTTGGTCTTCACATTGTAAGCACTGGCTTAATATCTCAGCATGCGGAAATTATTCCCCGATAAAAAGGACAGGGCTGGCTGAGGTCTTCACTCGTGCAGGGGTCCATTGACAGCCAGATCAGTGCACCCCGGAAAATTACAGTTCATTGTCTTGAATTACAATGATGTCTGATAATGAAGAACCTCTCTGCAAAGGGGGGGACACATTTGAGGGCATCAAATGCACCTGGATACAAAAATGAACTTGGTCGTCACTAGCGCAACGGCTTTTGATGCAGGTGCAGCGCTCTTCTGCCCCAGCCTGAGAGCAGTCACATAGGAGCTACAAGCTCGGAGACGTCAGGTTCAGCTGTAACTTCAGGCTGGCTCATGATGATGGCAACCACGCTAAAAGTAAGTTGCAGAAGGTAATAGTGACACTTACAAGTAGAAGCAGTGCCATGAGTGGTACAAATTCCCCCCTGCACGGCTAGCATCTGCAGTAGGCTGCAGTCCCTGCTGTTCCATCAGAGTTAGAACCGGAGAGGCTGTGGAAAGCCGGCTCAATCTCCTGTGGCAACTAGGCCGAGCTGGGATGCATGCATAGAACCTGCATTGCACTCATCAGGAACAGAGTCTAAGGCCGACATGATGCAGGAGTGTGGAGGGAGGGTCACACAGAGCGCGGGCGCACAGATTTGGCCAGCTTTGAGGCCTGCCCTAGGGAGAAAACAAACAGAGGAAGCAGGGCTGGAGACAAGATGGGGAGGCTCACACAGACAGCCAACTCTAAGACCTCTTCTAGGAAAGACGCACACTGAAGAAGCAGGGTAGGGGTTCCTAGGGCGGACAGTAGACTTCGCTCTCTTTAAACAACAACATATACACCTGGACTTAACTCAAGAGAGACGCTACGCATCCCAGGATTCAATGACTCGCACCATATCATCATCATGGCTGCTGGACTGCAGTGCCGCTGCCTGCACAATTTGGCCGCGATCTGGATCGGGTCATCACATCATTATGGCTGGATCACGATGTGCGCTGCTAACAACTTCCTGCTGTGCCGCGTGTGGCCCACGTATTGTGCAAATCATCACTTACTTGAATTGTGACTGACGTCAGTGAATCGGATGCCCGGGTGAGAATGTTTCATTGTTTGTGCACTGCCTAAGCCATCCCAAAGCGAGCTGAGTCAGCCCCCAAGCCTGCTTACAAGCAGTGCGGAGCCAGCCAGATTTGTGTCAGTGGGGTTAATTACGCTACGGGTTTGACAGCTGAGGAGGCACTATTATGTGTCACTTTCCATTTCAGTGAGATGATGCGGACCACCACACTGAAATGCGTTAGTCCAACGCCTGATGTGTGGTACTTGACAGGGCTGAACAGCCCCTAATAAGATCAAAGGCCTGGGGACAATGCAGGGGTGGTAGGAGGCTTAAAAACTGATTCAGGTTGCAGCCCAGACTGCGCAGCCATCGGACGCAGGAAACTGGGCGCTTCCCCTCCGTCACATATCTGATAAGAATGAATTCACTACAAGCGTTAACTGTCAACAAGGGCCTGGGGTAGGCGCTCCGGGACTATGGAGATCGCATTTGCTATTCCAAACTCTCCCCACTCAGACTGTGGCCAATAACAGACCATACTAAAACCCAGCGCATAGAAAACAAAATGGTGCCTGGACCAGACTGAGCACCTGAGGAACCACAAGATGCAATAAAGTGGATGTATAAGCAATATGCTTTTCACCCACCTGTGACCCCACATTCCAGAGCCCCTGACCACTGTAGGCACCCAGGGGAGTATTGCTCATTATGACTGCTTCCGCCTGGAGACAGTGACCCTCACCACTGCAACAGATTACCCCTCGCGATTGGACTTCCCAGTCAGGCACCTGTACCCCTGATGACACCCTTAATCTTGCAGCCATTTGGACAACATTGGAAAACTGCTTAATAACCTGAAGCATAATCATACTTCTTGCATCATCCGAAGCAAAAGTGCCCAAAACCACCTCTATCCGCAAAATACTACATTCACAAAGCGGCGACAAACAAGCTTCACCAGAGGCCTCAATCTCACCCAACCACCATACCCAGATGGCTACTGCAGATCCCACGTTGCAGCCCCCAGCCACAAAGGGGAGATAGCCAGGTTCTTCTACAAGAACTCAGAAAAGAGATCACCTCTTGAAAACAAGACATTAGCAAAGCCGTCTAGGACCTGGATCACCACATCCAACGACCCAAAACACTGCTGGACCAGGTTGAAAATCCTCTTCCCAACACTTCCTATGAGCAATACCAAATGTCACAAATGTGGTCCTCCTTTGAAACAAGACAACAGAATCTTGCAGATAAGACATAGGACATTGAAAATCGTTCATGACGAAATAACATCTGCATTAGAGGTATTCCCTCGAGATCACCAACAAGGATCTCGAGTCTTATCTACAAACATTCTTCAGATAGATATTGCAAAAGCCAACCATGGAAACTATACAACTGGTCGGTACGCACCTAGTCTTTTCTGCCTAAAAGCAAAAACGGAAGCTGGCCCCTGATGTACTCACTAGAGTTAATTTCTTCAAAGCAAAGAAAGCCATTGTGGCTGCAGCTTGCAAGCAAGAACCACTATTGTTCAAAGGTGGCCTACCATATGTCTTTCAAGATGTCTCTGGCCATTCTCTTAAAAGCAGTAGAGACTTCAGCGATGTCACAGCAGGCTTACAGCAAGGAAGCATTCAATAATGCTGGGGATTCCCTTCTGCTTGCACTTCCCTTACAGAAGGCACACCACATGCAGTGAAAGAAGAGCAAAAAGCTACAGCAATCCTAGGCCTCACAGAGGAGCCTAATGCTCAGCCCCACGTCCAAGATGCCTGCCAGGGAGGATATTCATGGATGCTGGCCTTCCCCTAAATCAAATAAAACCAGCAAGCAACGCATACGTCTGAAACATTTATAAGCCAGTGAAGAACAGCCTTCTTTCTCACATGAAGACTGATTGGGGGATGTAACAGACCCAGTAACTTCACAACACCCGTCTCCCTAAGAAGTTACACCTTAAGCATACCACTCTCTATGACGACAATGGACTTCAGCATGGTTTGTTTTAATAGAGTCTACATGCAGACTTGGTTCTCCTGAGAGTTGCAGTTCAGCAAACTGGCTTATGGCGGGAACACTATGCTTACTTCCGATTCAGCCCCACATCGCTCCTGATAACAAATTGCTTCACTTTGGTTAGCTAGTCTTTCTGACACTCTTTTTCTACCTATTGATTGCTTCATGATTAAGTCCTGATTCATGTTACTGCTATGTTAAAGTTTAGTTGCCTTTTATTATCTGCAAATAATTTCCAAATTAATTACACAGATCATCCCTCGAACCACAGAGCCAAATCCAGCATGGGTCTGCTGGACAACTGCCTCGCTCACGCCCTCACTGACTCGAACCTGTTTTGCCCCACTTTTGGGGGAGGACTGGACAGAATGCCATCTGGGTGAGATGGACATTTGTCCGCAGACGATAATCACATTAAATGTACAAGGTCTCACGTCCCTGATCAAAAGATGGCCTTTGTTACATTGGCTACGGGAAAACAAGGTCGATGATGCATTGCTACAGGAGACCCATTTATGGAACAAAGATGTACAACGCCTGGGATCTTTTTGGTTTCCATCTCAATTTCACTCTACACATACCACTAAAATAAGAGAGAGAGAGCAATGTCGCTAAGGCAGAATTTAGTATTTGACCTATAGTCCAAATGCCAAGACAGGGAGGGCAGATACTTAGGAGTTCGGTTGAAGATTTGTCCCCATCATTCTTTTCTTACTCTACGCATCCAACGAAGGGAAGGAAAAATTCTATGCCAACTTGATGCCCAAACTCATACATTTCACTAAAAGGGCACATTATAGACAGGGATTCAGAGCCATCCTAACACGACAGAAGTCTGTTTCGCGATATAATATACCTACTCAACCCCCCTCTGCCATCCTACTCCAGGGTATAGTAGACATCAATCTAATAGACACCTGGCGTCGACACCACCTAGACTAAAAAAAGATTCACTTTTTATTCACATGTGCACAGCTCATACACCAGCATAGATTTACTCCTGGTCTCGTGAGATTTGTTGCCAGCAATTGTCTCCATGGACATTGATCTGAAAAGCTTACTGGGGCACGTGGTGGTACAAATGATCTTTGACCACTTGGTACACAACCGCCCATCCCCAGGCCTTGGGTGGTGAGCGAAGTTGCCTTAAAGGACTCTGTTGTGAGGGAGAACATTTCCAAAGCCCTCTTTCAGGAGAATGACACAAAAGAGGTCAGTAGGAGCATAGTTTGGGATGCAGCGAAAGCTGTCATATGGGGAGAGTTAATATCTCGCACAGTTCAAGCACCTGAAAGGGGGAGGAGACAAAACAAATTAGAAACCGACTAGAAACATCAAGAAGCCCAGTTCAAATTATATAATTCAACAAGAACATTACGAAAACAAGGGAAGAAATCCAGCAATTGGTAATGCATGAAGTAGCGAAGAAATTCCTCTACGGTAAGCAAACTTATGAGAAGGGAGACAAGGCTGATAAGACTACTAGCATACAAAATCCAACAAAAACGTACATGGAAATTCATCACTGAAATCTGAAATGGGTGTAATCCACACAAGAGACATCAAACCCACATTTGTTGACTTTTATACTACTCTATTAATAGAAACAAGCTTCCACTCAAATGCTCGAGATTTTTATCTTAGGCACTTCACTTGCCTACTAGATGGAGAAGACCCCTCTCCATTGGAAGTAGCTGTCACAAGTTAAGAAATCCAAGTGACCATAAAAAGATTACCTGGATGAAGGCGCCAGGTGCTGATGGTTTTCCAAGATCATTTTATAAAACCTTCACCCTTCTCCTCACTACATCCCTAGTGAAGGTGTTCAATCACATATTAAAAGTGGGAGTGATGACGGACACCATGCTAGAATCACAGCGAACATTATTATTGAAGCCCGATAAAGACCAATTGGCCTGCTCTTCCTATAGACCTACAGCCCTGTTAAACATGGATGTGAAGATATTTGTGCCTGTGTTAGTACATAGACTTCACGCTATATGGTCCATAGGGGCTACTAGGACCATTAGCTACAGCCTCATACCCGATGTTGTTGAGAACATAACTTAAAGTTCCTCATTGTATATAATGGTTGGCTGACTGATTGAGCTGATCAACCTTGTTGCAAATCGATGGGATGACTTACTTTCATGTGCAGAACCAAAACAAGAAATAAAGTGTTTTGAAAAACAAAAACTTTGTTCCCTTCTACTTAAAGATCAAACAGTTGAAGCAGTGGTACGTTTAACCACAGTTAAATTGAGTTGATGCTACCCATGGAGGAGTAGCAGCAGGTGCATCCAGCATAATGGGAATGGTAGACCTGCAGCTTGGGATAATTTGCTCTAACAATTTCTTACTGAATTAGAGGCTCATTAAAGACATTCCATCCAATTGCCTCAACATCTTATGGAAATACCACACTTTAGCGGATTAACATTCAGACCACAGATCTTTATAAGGAAAATTGAGAAAGGAGAGACCAGCATGGATGATTTGCATTACCTAACTGGGAGTAAATTCAGAATCCAAAAGCTTTACAATAGCTTTCAAAATTTGAAGAGAAAAAAGTTTGGGGCTGGACTAATTTGATTTTCATACGGTTTTGCTACATAATTACTTAGCTTTAATTGTAAGCATGTAAATTAGGTAGAACATAGTTGCTTAAGGGGGTAACCCTTGGACATCTGGAAGCAGGTAATCTTTAGTTAGATTATGTAATCCTCTCTGGTAATCAGTCATTGAATTGTCAAGGTTATGGTTCAGAGCATGAAGATACGCCCCAAAAATTAAAACACGTAATACTTTTTGGGGACACTCAAGTTTTTGCATTCTTGCTACCTGCATTTGCAGAAACGAAAGAATCCTTCTTCCTATAAGAAAATTAATCGTGAGATCTTGCTTCCAGATCACAGGTTCTTCTCCACAGCTCTCCAGTGCAGTCTAAGAGTGATGGTCACCTTCTCAGAAGGACAAAATGGAAACTAGACCTGTGCAAACACATGAAGTTCACACGACAAGCATGGAAGGACATGGTCAATCAACGTAATCGTCAGAGCTTTCTAGTTTTCCCCTATTAGGTATGAATCCGTACGATATGTTCAGCCAATTTTAACTTTTTCACTCAAATTACTCCACTTCTTGCTTCTCACAATTTTACTCCCCCGGCCCCTCCGCCCTCACCCCCATTGCAAAAGCAGGAATACAGTATTGAAATACAAAATGACTAACAAACAAAAGAAAAAAAAAAAAAAAAAAGGTCTGGCTGAACACTGAGTTTGTGACAATGGACAATCAGAAAACTCGAAATCCTTCTCAGATAACCCGCAATTTCCACCCTTTCTTCTTCTCCAATTCGAGCAGTTAGAAACTAGTATTTAATTCGACTGAAATAATGGGAGCATTCATGACATGCTTGGCTGAAATCAATCGCTTTCAGAAATTTCACTGTCGAATGCATTTATTTTTTCCAGTAGGACCTCATATGTTACAATAGGGGTCCGCAGCTGCACCACTACTTAGAAAGGATTCCCTTTTCCCCTGCAGCAACATGATGGGAACTGCACATACTTCGATAATTCTACCCACAAGGATGCCAAAATTAACTCCACTAAAACTACCCAGCCTATCCCATTAAAAGGCTGTAAAGCGCACCAATCTTTTATAAGTACTATTCGATGTGAATAAAAAACATTCCAGGTTTCCAAGAAATCTATTAAACTTTCATTCTTTTCTCTCCAGAGTTAATCGGACAATAGATTATGGATTTACCAGACAGACCTTTTCCACATCTGACGTTGGGGTGGGGTGATGCATAGCTCACCCAACACAGAGATATTAAAACTTTGAAGGGAACATCCACAAGTGAAACAGATGCTTCTCCAAATAAAACAAGTACTTTTATCAAAACTTGACTCACACTTTTGGTGCATGTGTCCTATTGATTTGACACAATGGTGGTTTTGCAACCAGACGTCCAAAGAAAGCCAAATACAACATGTTTCATTCTACCCAATAAAAAAAAAATGGGTGCACAGTAGGAGGTCCACGATAACTACAGCTGTACACCGCCTCAACAATAAGGCATCTGCTTTTGCGTGCCTGTTCAGCACTATGTAGGCTGGCAATATTGAATCCAAAATATTGTTGCGTCACAATATCTTGACCATAATACAGAGGGACACAATATCAAAAAGTACATTTCTATACATTTTAGGTCACAAATTCGTACATTGGTGATCTATATATTGACACGGTACATCAATGTGGAGTTAAGAATAGGACACCCTTACCGCCCTCTCCGCACTTGCCCCTTTGATATTTTGCTCATATATACTGAGGTCACAATACTGTGACCCGCCGATATTTGGGATTCGATAGTCAGCATGATAGACCATGGCCCGTCTAAGAAATAAAATCATGTTCGTGGGCATGCAGATAAAAAAGTCGCATAATTCCTTACTGGACATGTAGGCTAGGATTTGTGTATGCTTTGCTGTAATTGGGAAATATCTGGAGATCAAATGAACATCAACCACTGTAGAATTCTACAAACAGGGATATGGGATTTTATTAAGGAAAGGGATTGTGATTTTTTTTTTTTAACAGAAAATACAGCTGTAGGCACACTTTGATGCCTAAGGCCCTGCGCGAGGGAAAATCAGAGAGAATTGTGTGACATCTCTATTAACCTCTGGCTGCACACCAATGGAGGAGGCCTGCAGTGAGCAGGAATGCGGGCCAACCCCATCCAGTTCCTAACACAAGCCAGGTTGCAGCTGGAAATGCCTGCAGCCAGTGCTCACTTAAGAATTTAGTCCCTGGAGGACATTAAGCTGTTACAGAATCTTTCCCTAATACCCTACAGTGTTGAAGCCTGTTATTAAAGGGCAGAAGGGATAGCTGCTCGTGCCAAATACTTGTCAACACAAAAAGCATCACCAGACTGCATGCACCAATATGAAATATTTGGGCTTTGCACCTCCATGATCCACATTAACAAACTGATTCCCTCTTGGAGAAGTCGCACGAAAGTGGCAGTTTTTTCATTTTTAGTTTTTTTAATCGTAAAGCCAGTCTGATCAACAAGGCATGTTCCTCGGGGTGATTTGAAAGAGACAAGTCTGAGGTCTGGAGCACAAACACAGCTGACAAAGCAACTTGTTCGGCCCAGCAAAAAACATTGTCCCCGGACCTAGGCAGGAATGAACTTGTCGTTTTGCCTCGTCAGCATATTGTAGCTTTTAGAGAAGGATCAGTTAAGTGGCACTTACTTATGGGACATACGCAAAACAAAAGCCACCATTGCAACCCCTTCCCTCTCCGACCTTTCCCTGCTGAGATAACATGCATAACAAAGTCAAAACTGCATCTTAGGCCAGCCTGTCTGTAGGCCACACACTGATGGCTGATCAGGGATACACAGTGGGATACCCAGACAGAAGAGAACTGAATCTGCCTTAATCAACGCCGGTTTGTCTGTTTAGTTAGCCAGATAAGGCGATCAAAACAGGGCTACTGACAACGCCTCCTGGAGATCTGAAATAAATGTACCCTTCTGTTTGTTATTCGAGGCTGTGTTACAAAGCTGTTCTCTCACCCTGCGAGACAAACTTCCCTCTTTTCTGTCGGCAACACAGTATCGCCACCTTTCTGGAAGTGTTCAGTGGTGAAAAAAAAGCATTCCTCGTAGTCGTCTGTGCACCCCACAATCTGACATCTACTAATTTCAATTGATTTGCTACACAAATCATATTCCAGGCGTTGTTATAGAGAACGTGCAGGTAGGTAGCCAGGCCTTGGGAACTCGCGTGGGTGTGCGGCTCAACAATAAGATTAGAGTAAACCCAAGACACTACTGAAACTAGGGTCCCTGCTTAAACAGTGTACAATGTGCGAAATCGGATCTAATGTTTACAAAGCTCCTTTGTTCACAAAGTTAAGTATGAAGATGGAACGAAAGTGACTCTAACCCAATTACAAACTGCACAGATACAGAATTACAAGGTCTTCAGACACCTATTGCTGACAAAACTTTAGAGATGCAGACAATGTCGCTCAAAACAGAGGATTTTAACCTTCCGACCAAAATTGGATACTTTCCAAATGTTTATTTTAAAGAGGTTTGCAAAGCTAAATGCGAGAGAATGTCCACAAGTGAAGGAGACCTTGTCCAGGAGTTCAAACATGCACAGGGGGTATGGTGGAGGTATGCCAAATTCGGGGTGTTGCAAGGCAGGCGGGGCAACAACTCAGGAGCCCATGAGGGTCACAGCAAACCCCAGAAGGTCCCTGGATAAAGATAGTCATCTGGTAAACACAGTGTTTGATCACCAGACACAGCAGGTCAAAATATAATGTTAAGCTATTCAAATGAGAAAAAGTAGTGAGGAGGGTTGTGCTTGCCAGGCTGACTAACCAATATCTTGTGTGCACTCGCGTGCATCCGCCTCCATCTCCTGGTGCGGGGTACAGCAGGATCAGGCTCTCAAGACTGTTTGGAGTGGCATGGACTGGCTGGGCAAGGTCAGCTTCATGACAAGCAAGCAGAGTTTCAGCTGGGGCACAGGCTTAGCCCAAGAAAAAATAAAGTCGGCAGCACAACAGTTCCACACTCAGGATGCATTTCATCTGCAAAGGTCCAAGTCCAGAAAGTGAAAAATGGGCTACTGGGCAGCTCCAGACTTTATGGACCACTGGCTGAATCGCTGCCCATCAATCTTGAGTGCATCTGACAAGGTCAAAGGTCAAGCCAATCATGCGACAGGTCAGTAAGCCAATCATGCGACAGGTCAGGAAGATTTCCTTCTCAAAGAAGAGTCAGAGAAAGCATAAGCCTTTGGGTCGGTGTGCAAGGCCGGGCAGCTTCTCTGGTGAAATCCACACTATCGGAAACAAAGGAAGAGCAAGAAGTAGTAGTGGAGGCTGGAGTTGTCATGTGCGGGCAACACTCATTCCACATCTTCAAAGCGTAGCTCTCACAGTATTATGGTACATGTATGGAAAGAGTTGGGGGTAACCTTAAGTTAAGCTTACCAGTAATGTTGTCAGACAATTGTCTGTCCTGTTCAGAATCAAAAATATTTATAGGGAAAAAAAAACCGAACAAAGTTGGATGGAGTGGGATAGACTGGAGTGGGGCGGAGTGGTAGGCAGTAGATTTGGGGTAGTGATTAGTGGGGTGGAATGCAGGGAGTGGGCTATTTTACAGTGGGATAGATTGAGTCGAGTGGGGAAGATTGGATCGAGTGGGGAAGATTGGATCGAGTGGGGAAGATTGGATCGAGTGGGGAAGATTGGATCGAGTGGGGAAGATTGGAGGGGGTTAATTATGGTGGATTGGAGTAGGGTGAATAGGGCTAGATTGGAGTGAGGTAGATTGGGGTTGACTAGAGTGGGGTAGATTGGGAACGAGTAGAGTGGGGTAGAATGGAGTGGGGTTAATGGGACAGATTGGGGTGGAGTAGGTTAGATTGGGGAAGACTGCTGTAGATTAGGGTAGAGATGGAGTGGGGTATATTGGGGTAGAATTGAGTGGTGTAGATTGCAGGAGAGTGGAGAGGGATATATTGGGTTGAAGTGCCATACCGTGGGGTAGATTGGGGTGGGGTACATTGGAGAAGTTTGGAGTACACGGAGGTAGCTTGTGGCGGGGTAGATTGTAGTAGAGTGAAGTGGAGTTGATTGGGGTGGAGTAGAGTGCAGTGGAGTAGAGCGACGTTGCTTTGGGTATATTGGAATGAGTGGCGTTTATTGGAGTGGGATAGATTGGGGTGGTGTAGACTGGAGTGGGGTAGATTGTGGTAGGGTGGAGTGGGGTAGAGTGGAGTAGATTGTGGTAGATTGGGGTGGGGTAGATCAGAGTGGAGTGGGCTTGATTGGAGGTAGAGTGCAGTGGGGTAGATTGGGATAACTTGGGGTGGGGTAGAGTAGAGGGGGGTTCATTGGTGCTGATTGTAGTGGAGTGAAGAGGGGTGGACTGGGGTAGAGTAGACTGGGATAGCGTCCAGTGAGTTAGAGTGGGGGAAGAGGGAGGTGAGGTAGATTGGGGTAGAGTGGAGTAGATTGGAGTGGGGTAGATTAGGGTAGACTGGTGTGTAGTAGAATGGGGTAGATTGGGGTGGGGTAGAGTGGGGCTAGGTAGATTGTAGTGGAGATTGGTGTGAGGTAGATTGGTGTGGATAGATTGTGGTAGGGTGGAGTGGGTAAATTGGGGTAGGGTGGAGTAAATTGGGGTAGGGTAGATTGGGTTGGGTTAGATTGGGGTAGAGTGGAGTCACCTGGGGTAGAGTGAGGTGAGCAGATTGTAGTGGGGTGGGGTAAATGGAGTGGGGTAGAGTGGGGGACATTTGAGAGAGGTGGGGTAGATATGGTTGGGTTAGATTGTGATAGAGTAGAGTGGGGTTGAGTTCAGTGGGATAGATTGGGGCAAAATTCAGAACTAGGCTGTGAATATGGATTGGAACTGGACTCAGTAGTGATTTATTGATGCAGTCATTTCCTAGTGATCGTATTGCTTGATTATTCTTTTTTTTTTTAAGGCTTGCCTGGCGTTAGCAGCGCGCGTGCGCTGCCCTCGCTATGCGAGGGCCTTTTGGAATCAATTCGGATTCCGATGTGCACGAGGACGGACAGAAGATGTACACGCGTAGACTGGAGGCTTCACTGGCGGCGTGACACAATAGGCAATTTTTTCTTTTATTCGGAGAAAGCGCGATGTAAAGGTGCCGCTTAAACTCTGTTCCTGGCTCTCTCTCTCCGGCCGATGGGAGTTTGATTGGCTTGTACCAGGTTATTTAATTGAGTAACAATGCAGTGAGTCCGGGGTCAATCAGAAAAGAGTGTGCCGCATGGTGAGGTCGCACGGATCATTGAATTGACTTAAGGGTGGGCAGGACACTGGTTTTGTCGCGGATTGCTGATTAATTACGGAGTGGCACTGACTGCACCTTTTCTCTCTGGTGGTACTGTGTGTGTCCGACTACAGACCCTTGGCTCTCCATAACCTCACTGCAGTTATGTCCAAAACTATGACAGCAAAATTAGAGACTTTATCGGTTGGCCGGTGTCTGTAGTACTCGGGCAGGTGCTCGTGCCATGAACAGGTGTGGCAGAGGTTGGCGTTGAGCTCTTCCCGTGACAAGCGGTCCAGTGCCATCTAATTTGTATTTAATTTTTGCAGCTATGTATAGCGCGAACTGGACTCTAAGGGTTTGAAGTGCTTTACAAGAGCACAAAACTACATTGCACATCACATTAGAACCATTTACGTTACCCAAAAGGTCGTATTCATTTATTTTTATTTGTTAGGCATGGCGAGTTTGTGATTTGCCCCGAATCACAGGATGTTGAGCCGAGGCCGAGACTCGAACCTGTCTTAACGCCACATATACCTTGTTTCCAATAGCATTGCTTCGGTTGTCGGCATGAAAATCCTTTGCCGCGGTTATGTTGGAGTTGACAGGAGCTATCCTTTATTTGTGCCAATCTTTGACTGTGAGTGGCAGCTAGATGGCTGTTTAAGCAGGTTGTTTAAAGGGGCCCTCTGGTTTAGAGATAAAAATGGGTGTCTTTACCGAGCCCAGCACCTCATAAAATCCCCAGCTGTAGGCACTTCTAAAACGCTTGTTTGACGGTGTCTGCTTGGCTTTTGAGCCCCATTGTGACATTATTCCCGTGATGGCCCCTTCAAGACACGATACTTTGGGTGTGTTATGTTGTCCTGTTAAGAATTAAAAGTGGGCGCATCAAAAACTAACGGCATGTTGATATGTCATGTAGATTGCCAGCAGGGCACCGTAGCTGGCTAACAAACAACAATGGGTTAACTGGCCAACGCCTCAGATTCACGTCACGTTTGTAAACCCGGCCTGTTTTCTGTACTGATACCTAAAAGCATGGATGATCCTACGTGTCTGCTTCCCCTTGTGTCTGTTGCGAGTGCTGACCTTTATCCCCGCAACACTGATTAGTATTTGTAGATCTTCGAGCTTGCATAGAATAAAACCAGCACGCAAGCAACCGGCCGTGCACATTGAGGGGCTAGCGGGGAAAATTGAAAAAGATGGTTAAAAGAGCCGCGTTGTTCCTGGTTGCTCTGTGTGTTAGGCTCTTTTTGAAGGGAGGGAGTGAATACAAAAGGCGATTATGTGGCATGGCCTTGTTCAGGTCGGAGCTGCCTGCATCGCTTGTAACTGTGTTCCCTTTTTTGCCTTCTTGGTTTCAAGTCAGGTGATGTCATCGCTTTGGACTTGCAGTAGATCTGTGAGATATAATAAACACATTACGATGGTGGGGTTTTACCACAGGTACCGTAGCTTGTTGGTTGCTAATGTCTCAGAAGTTAGGTGATCCTAAAGGTGAATTTGGCTAGTTGCGGGTACTCTGTGTTAGTAGCGCAACATTAGCCTCCACAGTACAGGGGGGGTGCTGAGCTCCTGTGTGTCCCTGGCTTGAGAGCTCCTGACTGGGTCGGGAGGGGGTAGGGGCGGGGGAAGGGGCTCCATGTACTTTGCCAGGGGGCCCTTTCAAGTTTTGTTACGCCCCTGTCCAGTGTAGGCCTGTTGGGGTGGGAGTGCTGTGGTAGCACTTCTGAAGTCTGTTGAAGCACGCATGGTGCTTTTCATTGCACCCCGAGAAGAGTAACTGATACAGGCGGTGAGACTGTTACTGCCATCCAGATGGAAAAAAAACACTGTGCAGATGAGGTGTTCTTTGTCCAGTTAGGGAAGGTATTGGAAGTTACTTACCATTACAACTATTGACGCAGTCAGCTGACCTATCGTCATGCCTTGTTATTTCAAGCATAACCTGTACCAAATCTGCTGTCTTCAACGCTATCCAGTAACTGTTAAATGCCAATAGATATTGCTGAATTTAATTTACGTTGAGCTGATCTCTTTATATCCCTTTAGTCACAATGGTACAACTCATCTATTTTAATTGTCGTGCTCTGATTTGAAATGATTTTCATCTATTTTACTGCCATTTACCCTGAGCCATACAGAAATAGGATTTACCTGCTTTTCAACTATCTCTCAGTACACAAAGAAGGCACTTCTTAACCCAAATACTCGCCCGGCACTCCAGATCCCCTCAGCTCAGCTGAAATCAGAACAAGCATTGGCATAGCCAATAGGTCTCGCCTTTGGGACCTTATAAGTGTTTAGGCATGCAACAGTGGATGTTGTTGCACCACGGATATTGTGCTGGATAACTAAACACATATAAGGTCTCAAAGTTAAGACCTATTGGCTATGCCAATGCTTGTTTTAAAAAGCGCTATGGTGAGAGTAGGAGACAGGACGAGTAGGAGGAGGAGGAAGTGGTACCATCACATCGGGAGCAGCAGGCGGGCACTGACTAAGTTTGATTAACCTGAGCTTGGCCCCTGCTCTACAAAAAGGATTGGAAATGACGTATCACCAGCACTGGACAATTAAGGTGGCTGCAAAGAAAAGGGAACTCTGCAGCCAACATATGGCAAGCAGTGTTTGGCCTCAAAGTCCTTTTTGTAAACAATAGTGTCTCACTAGAACTTGCTGGCTCGACACCAAAAACTAGATCGCCATTAACTCATCTGCCATCTTGAAAGATCTTCAAGAAATATGCCCTGAAGACATTCACAACTTCAACAATTGGATCGACATTGCATTAGACAAATCAATACCAATAGAGATCACATCCACGGTTAACCACAATAAGAACACAAAATGGATTAATGGCAACCTAAAAAGAATGAAAAGACAACTCCACATAAAACAACACAGGTGGAGAAAATCAGGATATGAAAAAGACAAAAATAACACTCTGCCACTATAACAGAGACTACATAAGAAGCCATCAGAACCACTTCTGATGACCTAAAACACACGGTGGAGATAAACAGTGGCATCCCTATTGCTTCTGGACAAATTATCTGCATTGGACACAGTCAACTACCACATGCTACTACTCAATCATCTTGAAACACATACTAAACCTCTCAAATGGATAGCGTTTTACAGCAGAGACGGACAAAGTGTGGTTTATCTATCAGCTTCAACATCAAGGTCCATCATATCTCCTCCATTACTCAATATACACCTACCCCCATAAGACTTGATTAGATTATTCTACCTCACCAGTCACAGCTATGCAGATGACACAAATCATTCTAAAACTGGATTGCATAGAGGAAACCCTACAATCAAAAACTTGACAACTAGCTAACTCACTCTAAACCCCTTCAACAACATCAAGAGAAGTCAGAAATCTAGGGGTAACCAAGTCTTCTACACAATGGAAAAAACTGTTGCTTCTCCATACCTTTGAGCTAACAAATGCTGGAAGATTTCCTCACATTTGTAATCTCCAACCTTGACTATGCCAATAGTGTACACTTTGGAGCACCCGGATTCATCCTAAGCAAAACACAACTAACTCAAAATGCTGCCACAAGATTCCTTCTCTGCCTTCAACCAAGAAAACTCATGACTCTAGTCATGCAATTACTTCATCGGCTGCCCACAGCTAAAAGAACAATGTTCAAGGAACTCTGCATAGTCTACAGAGCTTTCCAAGAGCTTCCTGTATGTATGCACTGATATTTATATAGCACAATCCTAACTGGGAAGTAATGGAGCTTGTACATTACATGGGGGTTTGGGAATTATCTACAAGATTGTGTATATCAAAAGGCTATTACACAAATACATACCTACGAGTTAAATTGAAGCAATACAAACAAAACAGGACAATGGCCTCCATGCTTACACCATTGATCATCATACCACTGTCTCAAAAGAAATGCACAAGTACTGCTTTCTTAGTGCAACCCGCAAAGCTCTTGGACTCCCCATCAGCCACAATTTGAAGCATTAAGTATATTCACTTCAGAAGGTAGTTAAAAAAATTGGTATTTTCAATCTAAAGTTACCATCTCACAACTCTGGGATAGAACCTAGAAATATAGTTGCACCTTCAAGTACAATATACAGCCCCCACATATGGAACAGCACAAGCAGCACACGACGTTCTGTATCCAGGTAAGTTAAGAAGGGCTGACCTTTAGCTAGCCTGGGTGTTACCCAGCATGAATGTCAATTCATATATAATCTGGCTGGCCCACACCAATCTTAATACCCTCTCACTCATTGGTCAGCAGCCAACAGAAGCTCCGACAGGCTACATCATAACTCCCTAATGTCTCAAGTGAGTGTAAGAAGAATAAGCAGTATATTAGATATGGGTCTGGAGAATTACCCAATACCGTACCAGTCCATACAACAGCCTTCACCAACTGAACAGGCATGGAATAAGTGAATAGCTCTACCACATATTGCTGGCCTATTGGAGAATGCTAATCTTGTCCACCACTGCAGGCCTCAACTAGCTACATACTATGACGGCTTCCTTACATCCCACAATGACATTCAGATATGGGATGATGGTAACTAAATGTATGCCAGAAGATCTCCCCACAGCTTCTTTCTCCAACCATGCTTGCCCAAGACCATAAACATTAAACAAAATATCAGGTTGGACAACACACTGCAGTAGCCAGCTAAGTAGACTAATGAACATAAAAAACATACCATAAAGGGACCTGCAGAGCTGCTCTGAGGTGCCAGCTTACAGTAAACCATAGACTGCGGGTCTCTCTCACACCTCTTCATCCCCCACACTTCTAACCGCTGCGTCCCAGAACATTTCAGAGATCACACACAACATCGAAACTCTTCCCACATAGGACCAAAGACAACTTCCTTACAGCCACACACCTTACCTGGGGCAGCTTGCTGCCCATGCTGACAAGCGCTTCAGTACCCTACACAGATATAGCAAACGCTATATAAATGCTGCAAAATAGCCAAAGTCTGAGCTAGTTGTGAATGGATTGTTATTCTGAGACCATAGTAAGCAATAAAGGTCCTGATGGACACAGACACACGTCTGATTCAGAACAGTGCTTTGTCTGGCACAAATTCTGTAAATTGTGGATTTGAACTAAAAGCCACAAAAGTTTGTGAGTAAGATTTAGGATGTTTCAACCAACTGAAGTAACGTCAGTATTAATCATTATAATGAATAAAACTGGTTTGTGATATCTCTGTAGTTGAACGGGTGCTGGCTTCAAAACCAATTACAAAACAGTATCGTTTTGCCGTGAGTGGCCCGTTATGCTAATGGCTCGCTGGTGTGGAAAGAATAGCAGAAAATGCGAAACGCAGATACTGGGAGCATTCAGAACGCAGCTTTCATTAAACAGGGATGAGGCAAGACCTCAAAGAAAAAAGTATCAATGCAACAAAAGGCCATAATTTGCTGTGAATCGCACAGAGCACTGTTTATCCCTAAAGCAGGTGATCCAGTAAATCCGCCAGTTTGGTCAGCCTCAGTTAAGAGCACTCCCAGACAAAGGCGCCTTTGTCCCGAGAGGATGAAAGGATGGCTCCCGTGGCATGAAAGGTGTGCATGGAGCCGAATGCCTCTGCTGAGCTGCTCTATATAAAGGAGTACAGGGAACAAAACGGCGCAGAGAAACCTCTCAGAAAAACGCGGCTTATTGCTCCGATTTTCGCCTCAGTCGGTTATCCTACAGTGGTAAGTAAACTGAATGCCATACATTGGTAAATAGTACACAGTAACGGGTGTTATTTACAGAGGCTAAAACTGCGTAATTGCAATATGAGATTTACATAAAAGAAAAAATAATTAAATACCGCAATAAATTAGACTGTGTAAGTATAGGCTGACGCCGGCCACCATGCGCTCAGCATTTTGGTGACGGGGCTAAATTGTAGGGGTAGGCAGAATTTGCGTAGTCGCGCTCCACAAAATGGTAAAAAATCTCCGCGAGCACGCAAAAGTTCCGCGAACATGCGGGATTGCTTGTTCCACCTGTTCGCGATGCTTTTTTCCTGTTCATGAACGCATTTTGTAAGCGCGAACAAGCAAAAAATTCACAAAGCCGTGGATTTTTTGGCAATTCCGCATTCTCCGCAGAACGAGAAATTACCCAAATTCTGCGAGCGGAACGGAATTTACCACCCAGACCTACTAAATTGCCTAAATCGCGTTGAGAGAAAACACCAACCTATTTTTGGGTGAGGAAATTACGAATTTTAAAAACTTGTATCAGATTAATTTTGGCCCAGTGGCACCTCCCAGTGGCAAATCAACTGCCCAAGAACTAAAAGTTGCAGTTTAACTTGGGATTCACGTCTACAGGAGTTCGGAAAGTCATTGGCTCTGGGTTCCATTGCATCCAATGGAACTGCCAAGCAGGTCGAGGGTGTTTTTTTAGCACCTAAACTTTGTTACCCAGCATAGGTAAAAGAAAGCGAATGTTTGAAACATTTCAACTTTCTTCTGCTCAGGATAGTAGCTAAGAGAGGACTCAAATGAAGGTTACAAATAAGCATTGGCCAAGACAAAATAAATGTTCCTCTTTTTGACCTATTGGCTTTGCGAATGTATTTTGGGTACGCAGTGTAGGATTGGCAAAAAAAGGAAGATTAAAAAAAAGAAAGGCACAGCGACAGAGCTGCTGCTGCGGCCACATCCTTCCATTAGCACGCTCATGCATAATGAACAAATTACCTTTGGTAACGCCTTATCTGGTAGAGACTATCTGGCTGCAGATTCCTAATGTTAGAATAATCCCAGGCATTAGATTGGATCTGGAAATTTCAAGCAGTACCCCTGCTAATCAGTAGGAGGTATCGTTCGGCTCTGCGTTGGCCGCGCTGGAAGTGAGTTGCGCCGTGTCTATTTGCTTGGAATCCAATCCTACCCAAAATTGTAACAGATGGTTGATGCTCATGCCGCCACTGATTGATGTGAGAGTACCCATTTTAGGTCTTGCCTACAGATAGATTCAGCTAATTCGGTTGTTGAAAAGCTTCTACGTATAATAAAAAAAACAAAGAGTACTCATGATTGCCTATCAATTTAAATCATCCCGATTCAAAGCTTTCGTGTCTTGTCTGGTTTATGGCCTACCCCCGACTCTTTACCATCATTTTGAATGGACGAGTTGTATCATTCCACTCCTGACATCAAGGAACAATTTTTACATCTATATTGTAGCACTTCACAGAAATGCAAGCCTTTATCCGACCAACATCTATCTGCTCTATTCCTTCTACTTCTGATGAACTCCCATATGGTGTTCCCTCACTCCTTCCCTTTCAGCTCCGTTTTTTAATGTATTCTTTTTTCAATTACTATTTGACGGCGCTGCAGCTGCACACTGCTACTGGGCCACTCACTTGCTTACTGGTCCGTAAACATCTCACCCTTCTCTTCCTTCTCCCACTTTATTGCTTTGTTATATATATTTTTTTTAACCCCTTCGCCGCGGCAGGAATTCCGCCGCGGCGCTGGGGGGGTTTGGAGGCAGGTGCGGTGGCGCTGTGCTCGTGACAGAACCACTCCGTCACGAGCCACGGGTGAGCTGTGCTCATGACGGAGTGGTTCCGTCACGTCTCCGCCCACTGCGCTAATCGCCCGCACAGGCGGGGAATTAGCGCCGCGTGGGCGGAGCGGCCACCAACGGCCGCAGCATGACAGAACCACTCCGTCATGAGCACACGGCACCCGTGGCTCATGACGGAGTGGTTTCGTCATGAGCAGGGAAGGGGTTAAAGTTAAGACATTTGTTTATAAGGATCTGCAGACTTCTACTGTGTTGCTCACTTATCTGTAACTGAACAGATTTTGTACACATTGTTTTTTGATTTACTACTCTAGGTTAGCAGTGTTCCATACTAATAAATTAAGAATATAGTATAAAAAAAATTTAAAAACTTTACACGATGGCCATCGTGAGTGAGCATGCATATTTGTGCTCATACACACGCAGCCATCTTGGAATGATTTTGGTCATGCAAGACAGTTACCTGTGCATGCACATCCATGCAAATACACGCAATGGCCATCTCGAAATGTTTTTTCTTTAAGATTTATGAAAAAACATTTAAAGATTGACACTCTGCGTGCACGTGCATGCATGGGGCCTTCTGAAGCAAAGAGACACTGGGAAAGTCAGTAGCTGTACATCCACATTTGAAATGCAAAACTTAAAAGGCTTGCCAGTGCTTCATTAACATTCTTTTTCTCTGTGGCTGACTTGCAATTATTTCCATTTCTGTTATTTCCCAATTCTTTCGTCATGTGTCAATACATAGATTACTTTTTAGAGCTTGGTGCACTGCGTCTCTGCTGCACGCAGCGAGTGCAGTGCGGCATCTTGCTACTCATGTTGACCAATTCCTTTTCCAATCTTTATTTCGGCCATTTGGCCATAAAAGAAAAACAATACACATATACAATCACAATAAATCCAAACATTAAAACATTGGAAGTACATATGTTAAAAATACAATAAAAACTGTGCATCTAAAATTTTAAGGGGGACCCAACACCTTTAAAATGCGATTGCGCGTATGCCAAACATTAGTAAGAAATTTTGATAATGCGAGGACAGTTGGACCAGAGAGATCAGATTTTAAAATCCTATACATTGGAGCATATTCCCTGCCGCCCAAATTCCTAATCAAGGGAAGAAGCCAGTATTTCCGCGCTGCCCTGTAGGCTGGGCAGAAGAAGGCCACGTGTAAATCGGTTTCCTCCAAGGCATCACAAGCCGGGCACTGCGTCGTAGCGGGGGGCGATGACCAAGTACTTGTAAAGGACCGAAAGGGCAGTGAGCCGTATCTCCATTGGAGAAACAGCTTCCTAGCAAGTACCGGAAAGATAGGATCCAATACCCTCTCAAACCTATAAAGGTCCTTGCTTTGGAAAAACACAGAGGATAGAGACCCTTCTGCCTGGGTAACTCGGGCCCTAGCTAATTTGCGTTCGTGGTATACGTTAGTCAGGGACCTTTTAGAGATATTCAGTGCGGCATTCGCAGGGTCAGTCCATAAGTCGGGGAGCCCTAGTTCCATGCAGGTGGATTGGATGTTTTTGACCCAGGGGATACGGAGCGCTTTTGGGTGGTTCAATAATTCTGCCAGTTCCACCCTGTATGCTGCAAGATCATTACTGCTCCACAACCTACGCCAGAAGGCTATTGGTCTCAGGCTTATTTCATCAGATAATGGTCGTAGACCGAGGTCAAGCCTCAAGGGGAGGAGCGGGGTACTGGGGGGAAGCGCGGTTATCTGTCTTATAAACTTGTTTTCTGTTAATGACAGGCTATGGCATGGTGTGTGTCCCCACAGTTCCGCCCCATACATGATCGCTTCCCTGGCCTGGGCCTTGTATATCTGAATTAGGGCCCCCAGCGGGCGGTATGAGGAGCCGGTCATCATCCGGGCGATACCCCCAGTAATTTGTGTAAGTTTGAGGTTCGCCCTAATCTGGTGGGATCCCCAAGTCATGGTTTCATTGAGAGTCACACCTAGATATTCGAAGGTGACAACCCTCTCGAGCCGTGCTACTCCCAATTGCGGATTCGGCCGCAATTTTTGGCTCGGATTTAAAACCATGAATTTAGTTTTGGCCGCATTGATTTCTAGCCCTCTGTCCGTACAGAAGGCTACAAATGAATCAAGGATCCTCTGTATCCCCATGGGGGTTTTAGATAGCAGCAGGGTGTCGTCCGCAAACATGATTGCGGGCACCCTGCTGCCATTAAGTTTGGGGGAGTCAGTATAATCGGTGGCATTTAGGTGGGCGATTACCCCGTTGACGAAGAGGCAAAACAGGGTCGGTGCCAACACACAACCCTGCCTTACCCCTCGGTCAACGGGGAATCTATCGGTCAATTCCCCCGACCTCCCACACCTCACTCGGGCATAATTATTATGGTGAAGCCTCTGTAAGATTACTAGGATGTCCGGGGGGACGCCCATCTCTGCCAAGACGCTCCAAAGTTTTCCCCTGGGCACCAGATCGAAGGCGGCCCGTAAGTCCACAAAAATTGTGTACAGACTGCCGCCCTCGAATATTGCTGCCCTCCAATAGATGAGATTCAACCTAAAAGCCTGGTCCACTGTGGATACCCCCTTCCTGAATCCCGCCTGATAGGGACTAAGGGCACCCACCTCTTCCATCCAATCCTGGAGGCGATTCAGCAAAACCCTGCCAAACAGCTTCTGTGCTACGTCGATTAAGCTGATGGGTCTGTAGTTGGCCGGGAGGAGAGGCGAGCCCTTTTTAAGGATAGGGACCACCTCTGCCCCCAGCCAAGTACCAGGGATTTCCATGCCGCTTAGAACTCCATTGAAAAGGGCAGTAAGGTAGGGGGCCCAAACAATGGGCTCCTGTTTGAACATATCCCCAGGTAAGCCATCCAGTCCTGGCGCCTTTCCAGAAGCAAGACCTGAGATGGCAGCGGTGACCTCACCCAGCGTTATCAGCTCTCCTTCATAGCCTGGCCAACCAACCTCGGTGACAGTAGGAGATTCTCCCGGCTCAGAACTGTAAAGAGTCTGAAAGTGAGCCTGCCACACCCCTGGGGCAATATTGGGCTCTATTGCCGATTGAAGATGCCCCGACCCCCAATTCACTATCCTCCAGAACAGACGTTGGTTTTGGGTCGCTAGGGCCTTGCTAAGTTCTTCCCACAGATTTTCCTCCCACTCGGCCTTAGCGTGGGTAACTAGTTTCTTGTAAGCCCGCCTGCTTTGTCTTAGGCTATCCCCCCCTAATCCCTCCTTAATAAGTCTGAGGAGTTCTGCTTTTGCCCTTCTGCATGCCGGACTATACCATGTTGTTTTGCCTTGTCGCCCCTGTCTAGGTTTTCGTGAGCTACTAGAGAGATGAGGGGCCGCAGCCTTTATAAGGTCCTCATGAGCCTTGTACAATTTAGCCCGGGAATCATTATTGCTTGCCTCGTTGTCCAAACTCCCCACAGTTTCCAAGATGGGAGTTATCCCGTCATAGAGCATGGGGAGTTTGTTCTTACTTGTAACCAAGTGCTCCCACCTGATTCTTCTCCTACTATTTTCCAGGAGAAGCGCAGGTTTGTTCCCTTCTACATTGGTCACAGGAGCATGAGGGCCAGGGGTGACCAGGTCGAGCTCGAGCGCATTATGGTCGCTATCTGACCGTTCCATAACCCTAAAATCCTGAATGGTCGGCCACTTCACTATTTGGGCCAGGACATAATCCAGGCGGGACTCTCTTCCCAGTCTGTTGTAGGTGGTTTTACTGGGTATATCTGATTTCATTCGCCCGTTACAGGCTCCGATTCCGAACTTTAGGGTTAGAGCTGTGATTTGTAATGCAAGTGGGGTCCAAGCCTTCGGGGGGGGGGAGCTTCCACTGGGGGGACTGCCCATCTGGCCTCTTCTTCCGATGAGAACCCCTCCAAAAGACCAGGAAGTGGCTCAAAATGAGAATTAAAATCCCCTCCCACCACATAAAATGAATCACTTGGTAGTTCAGATATAAAGTTCGTGAGTTCATCTATGGTCGGTGATTCCTTTGCAATTCCCACTGGCCTAGAATAGATGTTAATTAACACAAGTTTGGCTTGGTTAGGCCAGGATAATGAAACCACAAGAATGTCTTCTGAGTTAGCCGGCAGCCGTGTTGCCGTGCAGCCTAGAGGAGATGCAACCCAGATCGTCAGCCCCCCTGACGGACGGCCCTTACCTTCCCACCTAGCTGGGATGGAAAAGGACATGTAGCCTTGATGACCATAATTCTCTCTAGCCCAGGTTTCCTGGAACATACATACATCTCCAGACTCGATGTAATTTACCCAGTCCGGGTCACCCAGTTTGTTGGCCAGTCCAGCAACATTCCAGCAGATTAGCCTTAGGTGTTCGGAGGTGTCAGTTGCGGTGCCAGAAGGGTTGGAGGAGAAGGTTACAGGTGCCGCTTCGATCAATAGTTCTGGGACATTACCGACGGTGGGGGCAGATGGCTCAGGGAGACTGCAGGGGCCATTATCCAGGAGCTCTGGACCATTTAATAGTTCAGGAACATTGCCAGCACTACGGGCGAGTGGATCAGAGGGTCTGCAAGAGCCATTGTCCGGGGTCACCGTGACATTCAATAGACCAGGAATTTTACCAGCGATCGGGGGAGATGGATCAGGAAATCCGTCGGTGCCATTATCCAGAGTCACTGGGCTGTGAGCAGAGAGTCAGTCAAACCCATCCAAGCTGTTCAAGCAGTTAAAACGATTGAAGTGGAAATAGGGTGTATCAGGCACTTGGAAGTTAGGGTGCTGTGCATAAGCTTTGTGTCCGCATCTACGTTCCACCCTTATCCATTTGTCATGCATAGGAGCATAGTGCATGCGAATAGGAGGGAAGAAAAAGGATACTGGGCGGGTCTGGATGGTGGAATCCAATGAACGATTTACTCCTTCACAAATATGCAAAACGGTGCCCGGATCTTTGAAAGTTACCAGAATGCAGTCCCCTATTATTGTTTTTCTGGTCTTCCCTAGCCAAGGGACCCTTCTAACCATAATAATCTCGTTGTTAAAATGAGATGGTAAGGGTCGGTTCCAATTTAGCCACTTGATCACCTTTTTCTTTAGGGATTGGTAATCTTCATTTTCGCCAGTTCTTAATTGAGGAGCACCTGCTAACACCACCGTTAGATTATTAGCTTCTGGCGGCAGATCTGGTCTCCGTGGTCTTGGGACTGGTCGCCCCGGGGGAAGAAGGAGGGTGCTTCCAGCTTCGGGGAGGCCATCATTGGTCCCTGTCTGAGAGCTTTGAGGGGCAAAGTCTGTTGGTTGTAAAGGCCTATAAGTTGGATTATTACGCGGTGGCTGGACTGGAATAGCCATTAATTGCTGCAGGGGGGGGAGCAGTAGGAGCACCCCGGGAGGGGACTATGTTGGTACCCTGTAAAGCTCCTGTTTTAGGGGCGTTTCCTACAGGGAGAGGAGGTCCCACATTCTTGGATTGCTTACTAACTAAGGTATTTAGGGATGTCTCTAGTATAGTCAGCCTTATCTCAACCTTTTTCAGGCTGTCACTAATAGGCTGCAAGAGGGAACGAAATAAGAATTCTATACTCCCTATAGATGTGAGAGGGGGGTTTGTGTTGGATGTGTTGGCCACTGGATCGCTGTTAATAGCAGCTGTGTTGGGGCTTGGATCTTTGGGGGGGGGGGGGGACAGCGATAGGCGCAGTCTCATTGTCCTTCCCAGATTGGAGTGCATTTTTATGTTTTTTGCCAAAATCTAGGTGAGATAGTTTGGTTTTCCCCCGCCCCCCCATGGACTTCCTACTGCGTTTGCTAGGTGGAGGCATGTGCATCTCCACCACAACACTTTGCTTTGGCTTGCTCTTCTTATTTATATTCGAGGGGGGAGATTGGATAACCAGGTTAACTGGAGTGTCAGATGACAAGAGTGGAGTTGTGTCTGCGACTTTTTCAGGCAGCATGCCAGGGGTGCTTGGGATTTCCCGAAGTAAGAGGGGGAAGTCCTCAAGGGTCGTCGGATTCAAGCTATTGGGGGGAGTACCCTCCTCTTGAGAGATAGGATACGGGATAATTTCAGTCAGGGGTCTACTCTTCATTGATTCAATGGATCGCCGACGGTCCGCCCTACGTCTCTCTAGGAAGTTTTCTTTGCCCCCATCTCCTTTGGCGGATTTGAAGTAATTGTCCAGCGTCCCAGTATTGCTACCCCCCTCCCTTGCTGGAGTTTCACGTACTGCAGGTGAGGGCATCACCTTATGCACAAGCAGAGTTCAACCAGAGTTTGGGTGGAAAGGATAAGGGGTATGGCCCAGCCCGGCCTCCTTTGGTCCCTGACGGCCACAGACGGTCCCGCCCTTGTCCCGGGCTTCTCCCGGCGCGCTCCCGCGCGCTCCCGCGCAGCGGTACTCACGCGTTAGTTTATAGCTGTGGTGGAGGTGGGCAGGTCGTTGGGGGCGGGGCGGGGAGGGAGAGCAGCCCAGGTGGAGCGGGCGCGGGTTGCTGGGGCTCCTGGGAAATGGAGTCCCAGCCCTCTTGCTCGCAGCCCTCGGCCCCTGGTGTACCCCCGCAGCAGCTTCAGCCCAGGAAAGCGCCCCTCTGCGAAGCGGGACCCGCGCAGCGGGTTCCGCGAGGCGTGGACAAAGTTTCACAGAGTGTCCTCAGGAATCCAAAACAGCAGAGGCAAGTTTGTTGGACCAATTACAATTTAATATCTCCAGCCTCCGAAGAGATCAACCGCCAAATGGTTTGTTGTAACCCTCCCAACATCTTTTATTCCAAACACCCTTAAAACCAATTTGTCATCCAGGATTTGCATAGTCCCACTTGCCAAATGTAATCTAGAAGATAAATGCAGATATCTTCGCGTGCACGGGACTCCCAGGCAACCTTCTATATCCACATCACTTGCAAAGGGTCCTCTCCCAGCATTAGTCTACATTTGTTGAGTGAGCCAATAAAACACGTATTCAGAATTTAATCCTAAATTTTAATTCAGCATTCCATGCTCCAATTTATTTTCAGGTGTGTTCACCAATTTCGAATGGTTAGTCAAAAACGTGACTGATTCTTTCATCTGTTAATGCCCATTTTAAATCACAGGATTCCAAATTCGAATTCTTGTAATCTTAAATTTGAGAGGACCGCATCCACTTACTCCTATGCCCCCTGCAATACATGTATTCGTAGTGTATTTTTACTTTTATTATGCGCTGGGCATTAAGAATGCTATTAAACCACTAATAAAACTGCAAAAACATCTGTATCATACAGCACAGAGAATGAATTTGCTCCCCTGATCATAGGGATCTCTGTAGAATTTTGCTGGCAACCGTATATTTGTAAATTCTGAATGTCTTTTATAATTGTTGATACGTTTTCCAAAACGCTTCCTTCTTACCGTGCACAAACCTGCATTTTGAAGCCAGACTACAAGTTCCAAGCAGGGTCAACAATTATGCAAACTTCTCTTCCAATGAAAAAATTCTGCAATTCTCGAAAAAAAAATTTTTTTAAGGATTACATATCAATCACGATGAATACAATATAAAATAGGTTTTACTTATTTTTTGAGAAAGCTGCTGAAACAGACCAGATCCAGGTCAATAGTAATGAAGTCACTGTCCATCCATTGTTGGTGTACAGACCTTTGCCAAAGAAGTCAGAGATACTGGAGTAGCTTCATTAAACCACACCATAGTTGGCAACTATGTGGCAGTCTCAGATGCCACTTATTAAACAAAATATGACTGCTGCCTGTAATGACTCAAGTCTCAGGCATTATGTGGGCTGAGAAACGTTTTGGGTGCTTCCAATGAGGCCCATTACCTAAAACCGCACCCACCACATGCACTTTCATTTGGAGTCTCAATGGAGTCACCAGGAGAGGACTAGCGACTGAATCACTGCTTGTGCAACCCAATTGTAAGGCTTTAGTAACATTACTGGGCCCGGTGTGTGGAAGCTAACACCACCGCTAAGGTGTTGGTCTGCTCCATTGATACCCACTGCCCGGATTCTAAATCTGGCTGATCAGATCACAAGCTGAGCACTATTGAATCAACTATTATGTAACTTTCACACAGTGGTAAAAGGCAATCGGTTTCTACAAGCAGCCTGTATTTAATTTTATTTTTAAATGAAGTAGTTGGACACTTACACACAAAATAGGTACAGAGCACACAAACACTACGTTTAGCAATGCGTCTCCTAGCTGTACACAAATCCTATTGTGCCCCTCACGGTTCAGGGGCTTTGAGTTGCTGAGCTGATCACTCCTGAAAAGTTCTTCCCCTCCACCTGAGAGCTGCACTCTCTAACACCAGGTTTTAAACAAGACCCAAGGGTGCATATCCTGAACAGCAAGAACTTCACTTCTTGACCTCCTTTTTAATTCTTCTTCACCCTTCAATTAGTTAAACTTGCCTTTTATATCCATGGACTCGGTTGCCTATAAAATTGTAAATAAGTATTCATTGGTCATTACTCATAGCTTAAGTTCATTTTTGACTCATTGAATAAAGCATTTAATCAGCGATTGCTCTAATTAATTCATGTACAGGAAAGTCATGTTTTTTATTACTCAATCTTAAAACACAATTACTGATCTTGACCATAAAGGAGAAGTTACACTAGGTGGAATGAGCTATCCACCATAGGTAGGAAGGCAGCCCTGGTTCTCAATACCAGCTTCTCTGGGAAGAAAGAGGTAAATGGGGTTTTACAGATTATACCTGTACTTCCATCACTAACACATCTGGCTGACGTAATAGCCATCAAAAAGACAGTTTTAAAAGTGACTGAACCTTCCCTTTAGGGTTAAACGGGAATGTTTAAAGAACATGAGGACCAAGTTGGGGGTCCCATTGTGGCATATTAAACAGAGCAAGGGGAAACTTCTTAGCGAGTCCTTTAGGACCCCAATAACAATGGATGACTTCTAGGAGGGACGGCTGACACAGAAAGGCTGATAACACCGATAACCTTTAACAGTGCCCACTGCGCAACCTTGGCTGTGGATTGTCTACTCGGATATATCACACCCACAACTTCTGGTGGGGTGAGGGGGTGGGAGGGAAAAGAGCTCAGGTTGCCCTCTTAAAATCTCCAAGCATGCAGGTGTAAGGTTCTGTTGGCTGGGGTGTAGAACCTGCCGAAGCAACTGAGAGAGGAGGTTTACCGTGGGAAGGAGACAGAGAATGACACACTGAGAGGCGAACGAGGTCTGCATACCACACCCTTTGTGGCCAGTCTCGGGCAATGAGGATTGCGTGCACCCAGTAGACACAATCCTTCCTCAAGAAGCAAGGACCCCCACATTATATTCATTTCACTACTGAACTATGCAGTTGTAACATCTCCAAAATCATGCTTTAAAGTAAAAAATTGTGGAACTGATGTGGATTTCCAAAAAGGATGTGGGCTTCAGCCCTGGTCTAAGTTTAGCTCACCAGTTCTTCTGTTTTTTGTGATATGTCGCACGGTGGCTGACATAGGGCAATTTGTTTGCCTGTTCAGTCAAAATCTGTGCTGCATTCAGCACAATACATAATAACCTTCTAGGGATGAAGTTGAGTCCCTTTGTATCTCAATTCATTGATTTAATGTAGTGGGAAATTCAACATCAAGTGAAAACCGGTCTCAATACTACCAGCATCGGATACTGGAGTGCACAGAATTTCAATTCAAGCAAGATGACTCCGACTGAGGCTGTCCGTTCTAACATTGAACACTCCAGCCAGGTGATGTGCCACTATGCTGATGCCCTGAGACTAGGACGACAGTCACACAGCTTCTCAACAGAGGAGAGGACACTCTACTCCCCCTTGCTTGTTAAGTACCACATCGCAGTTGTTGTTAGCAAATGGAATGGAGGAAGTCCTTGAACGCTAGTTGTATTGCCCATCATTCGAACAGATTGATGTGTAACATCTGTTGTTCTGGTACCAGAGGCATCTGATCTACAGGTCCTCCAGGAGCGCTCCTCATCCTAGGGCGGAGGCATCCGTGATCATGGTCATCACTGGAGGGAGAGGGTGAAACAGCTTTACTTAAGTCTGGTTGCTGCCACAGTCCACCAACGTATATCCGCTGCAATGTTGCTGGAGATTTTGATAGAGCTTTGGAGAGCTCCATTGTGTTGGAACCTCTGCCTGCAGAGGCACCACTGGAGGGCCCTCATGTGTCAGCGTGCATGAGTGACTAATAGATTGCAAGAGGCTAACAAACGGGGCAGGCGCAAGACTGTTAGGACTGGGATGATTGATCCACTCTGAAACATAAGAATCATAGTCTTAATATCTTGAACCCTCTGAAGAGGAGGAGGAGGGAAGGCTCAACTAAATGTGATGCCTAGAACCGCACCTATGAACAGGACGGGCTGAGAAGGCACCAGGTGAGATTTGGACTTGTTGACCGAGAAGCCCAGGTTAAATAACTAGGTTGTCACCTGCAAGTAACAAGAGATCACTTCTGGAGATTTAGCTTTAATGAGCTAGTCGTCTAGCTATGGGAATCCGAGAGTCCCCTTCTTCTGAGATGGACTGCAACTCCTGCCATCACCTTTGTGAAGTCTTGAGGGGCCTAAGTGTGCCCAACCAGAAGGACCGCAAACTGGTAATGTTTGGATCTGACTGAAGCGTACAAACTTCCTATGCAACTACAGAATGGGAACGTAGAAACCGGTTTTCTTCCAGGTCGACAGGCACAATCCAGTCTTCCTCTCCAAGAGCAGGAAAAACCTGAGTCAGGAACAGTATTTTGAACTTTTCCATTTTGAGGAACCAGTTCAAAACCCTGAGGTCTAGGATCGGTGTAGTCTGCAGTCATCTGTAGGGACATAGAAGTATCGGGAATAGCATTCCTGACCAAGTTTCTTCTCTGGAACAAACTCTACTGTGCCTTTCGGAGAAGGGATTGGATTTCCTATTGAAGGTCTCACTCAATCTTGCGGTAGGGTTTATGGTTGGTAAGGAATGGAAGGAGGTAAGTTGAAAGGGTAGGGCACATCTTCTTTCCACAATTCTCATACCCAATGGTTTGAAGTGATGATCCTCCACACTTGTGAAAAGGAGGTTACCCGTACTCCAACTGGTTGAATGTGTTTGGGTATGTTGGAACTAGGGCTGCTTCCCTGCGGTGGCCGAGGGAGAATTAGGAGAAAGGGGAGAGAGGAAGAGATATGGTGCACTGTTTTCTTTTGCCTCATCCTCTATATTGTAGGGGGGGTAAAATCGCTGGCTGTTGTTGCTGTTGATTGTATTGTTGATGACCTCGAAAGCAAATGCCTCAGCTAAAGCCTCTAAACTTGTGAAATTGGCTGTAATCTCTTGTCAGAGTTTGAAGCCCAAGGGACCTGGGAGTAGCCTGTCTGCCCTGAAGTCGTTCCAATGCAGAGCTTGCTTTGGAACAAAAGAAGCAAGATCTTTCAAATGGAAGGTACAAAAGCGTGATCTGAACATCCTGTGAAAACCCAGTTTTCTAACCAGGCATGGTGGTGTACATAGATGGATGTCCCAGTGGCTATTACCACTAAATCTGGAGTATCCAGGGTAAATTGTACCCTATGGTTTGCAGATGTTTGACTATCCCTGATCAATTTTGTAAAATGGGATCTAAGGTCTTCCGAGAAAGTAGGAATTACTGCTTGTGCTGAATCCAGAAATGCATGCACAGATCTGCATAATAAACAAGTGGCATTAAGAGATATGAGAACCATGCTCCCTGCTGAAAATAGGTTTTTGGCAAACTGCTTCATTTCTTTGACTCGCGACCACATGAAGTAGATGGAAAAAAGAACCTGGAGTCTGTTTAGAGGAACAAGAAGCTTCAACCACTGAACTCTCTGGGGGTGAATGAGATGACAGGAAATCAGGATCTCCAGGAGCTGGCTTATATCGCAGAGCAATAGCCCACGAGACATGTGAAGTAGCAGTCTGCTCTCATATGGCCAGTATAGGATTTGTTGGGGCTTCATTGAACTGAAAGAGCGGCTCCACCATTTGAGATGTGGAATGTAACATCTAGATGAGAACATTACATTTTACTTCATTAGATGGCAGCTGTAGATCCAGTATGCCTGCTGCCCTTCTTAACACGGTGTGATACAAGGTCACTTCCGGAGAACGGATACCAGTGGGGGATAAGAGCTACCTTTCCAGAAAAGTGGCAAGTCCTCTTGCATCTTTTAATCCCTTAAAATTTGGGTGAAAAGCCGTTTGCCCCATCTCTTCCATCATCCGCATTTGGATCTACTTGACGATCAGCACCTCCAAAGTAGTATCTTCCCTCTTCAAGAAATCTGAGCCTCCCTTCTGGAGCGGTGTGGAATAAGTAGCAGATTCGCCGGCTGAGATACTTATGGAGTAGGAGATACAGAGTGCAGTGGTGGAGACGTGGGCTGCAGCGCCAGTGGAGTCGCTTGTGGCTCCAATGTTGTCAGTGGTGTCGGAGTCAACTACGGCGCCAGGGAAATGTGGAGTTCTAGAGCCGAAGTTGACATCCTTGGAACAAGAAATGGAGGCAGTGTCGTTCTCGCCGGAGCTGGGGTCTGGTTCGTATTCACCAGTGATCCTTGCAGTAGAGGAAGTGAAGGAGTAAAGGGCGCTGGCAGGTAGGATGTCTGTATTCCTCCTAGACACTAGGCCAGCTGACCCAAGGGGCCAACTGGTACACCACAGTGGATCATGGCTTAACAGAACAGGTTGAACATTGCATTCTGTTATTCAGCTCTATCCATCCCAGATGCTGGAAACTCTGGATATGGTTGCCTGGTCTAGAGCCTTTGAATCTACATCACAGGTGACATAGTGTCCAGAGCAGGCACTGGGTTGGCTGAAGCAGCAGGCTCTTCTAAAGGATCTGGTGTTGGATGTTCTTCGTCGGACACTGGTTGAGGCGAAGTTGATGGTCTTGGAGGATTTACTTCTGGAGGCATGGCGTCCAGGTTCGGGTCTTTTCTCTTTCTTCTTACCGGAAGATCTCCAAGACGGCGTTGATAGATCAGAGGTTTCCTCTCATTAATTTAAGACATTTTACAAAGAAAAACGATTTGATTTTGTGACAGTACATTACATGAAGAATGACAAAACATGTGTTCAGCTCTACATTCCTAGAACTGACAAAACGTAGTTTTAATTTAGATACTGCATTATAAAAGCATGCAGAAAGTTTGAATACGTTTATTACGTTTATAATTTCTGAATAGATGTGAATTTTAACACCATAATGAAATGTGATATCGTGATTAGATGATGTGATAATTACAGTAAAATAATTCATGAGAGTATTGAACATTTTATGTATTAGAGGTAAATAGTGCATTAAAATGTGTGACGTGTGCAATGAAAATGACAAAAGAAAAGTAAGTGCTACACGAGTTTAACTAAATTTGCATTTCGTGAACCTTTCTTTTGAAGCGCCTTTAAATAAGAGTGGGTTAATAACATAAGACGTGCGAGGAAACTTATAAAAATATATGGGACAGTGACATTTTCAAATTTTTATACGAGTACCCTATACTTCCATGAATTCATTACAATTTGATTGAAAGGAGTATTCAAATGCTTTCAGCTGACAGATTAATACCATGATATGCAACGAGAAATTCATATTTTAGCTTAATTTCATTATAAATAAATTGTATTTCATGTAGGCCTCAAATCTTGCTTTTTTCCCAAACGTGAACTTATGAACTCAATAGTCTGAAGCCTTTTTGTAAAGTTGCCACTTGTGTTCTAACTTTCAATTGCTTCCTTTGACATTTATAGCACAGTCTGATGGAACACCCAACAAAACGGTTACATGTTAGAACAGATGTTTGAGAAACTAGCAGACAAAGGATGAGAGCATAAACTTGCCTATTTTCTGAGTGCCACATTGTTCATATGACTAAACCTACAATGATTTTAAGGAAATTACATGTTAGGCATTACTCAATTCTTCCAGATTTGTATACTCTTTACTTGCTACGTCATCTCAACCTATTGAAGACGACTTATGGGACAGAGTGGACTGACAAGTTTAGTGATGTCAAGGGGTGTTACCCTGAAACTAATGGAGTATAATTGCCCAGATTTTTTTAACTGATTGTTGAAAGGGTGCGAGACTTGCTTACCCACCTTGCGACACAGACTGAAAATGTGGACATCCAGGAACAACGCGAACTGTAACGTAATACTGTCATCTGCTGCCAGCTGGTATGCTAGTGCAGTGGAACTTTTTCGGCAGAAAGGGGTCGCGTCTTACTGCTGTGACCCCAACGTTACAGCAAACAGACAGAAGCAGATTTCCTGTTTTGAATGACCTGGACTGGTCACTTGGAACAACTGAACTTTCCGAAGGGTTTGTATGAGGCTCAAATGATTATCTATTGGTTAATAAATCTCCCTCGGCTGAGGAAGATCAATCCCTACATCTTTGGAGCTTTCAGGGTATTGTTAACGCTTTATTAAACTCGAATTAGCTTAATTTAGGATTGTATGTTATTCATTTAAAGTCATACTAAAACTCAGATTTAAACTAAACTCTGCTGATTCGGACTAATTTTTTATCGTGGGTAAATTTATGTGACTGGTGTTCATTACTTATGGGTTTCCAGTGTGAGTTGAAAGAATATAAAATGATATGTAGCAATTATTTTATTCTTGGTCCTCATTTGATAGTGGCCGGTCCTCAGAGTATGGCCCAGCATGTAACGCTACAAGTGATAAGGACGTCTTCGACCTTGGTGGGGGCTTCCAACATCCACAGCGTTCATCCATCGCTCAGGCTATGGAAATCTTAGCCTCCCATTCTGTAACTGGTTTGGTGGGAATCTTCTGGTATGACTAGCAGGCATAGACATTGTGGTCAGAAACAAGGCAGCAGAGACACATGTTGACGAGGTCCGTGATGGATATCAGACCCTCGCGGTCTCAACTTGGCTTGAAATCAGACAGTTTTGGTGGTGACATCAAGTGAAAAAATACGTCATCTAAAAGATTTTATAAAAAATATCATCAAATAACGATCTACAGTCCTCAGGTGAATTGTGAGCTCCAGAATGTGTGGATGGTACAGAAAAGAGTAAACTAATGTTATCACGCCAATGGGGGTGCTTTATGGCCCCAGTGATGTCATGAGTTGTCATGTGCAGTGACAAGGTGTGCGGTGACAAGGCGGAGTCAGAGCCCAATACTGGCATTGGAGTGTTATTAAACAGTTTCTGGATCCAGATTGGGGCTGGAGATATTCAAAAAGGTGAGAAATGTAAAGGTAGAAGTATCCATCAAAAAATTATTTTTTCAAATGAAACTGGCAATATTTCAACACAGGTACTAGTTGACAGTGAAAACGGTGCTGTTCCCTGGCAAGTTAGCTTTTTTTCAAGAATCTGAATGTACAGTGGAGATGACCCCCCCCCCCCCGAAACAACTGCAGAAGGACCACGAGGTCTTGATTCTAAAGTGAAAATTCCATGCAGAAAAGTTTCCAAACTACAGATAGGGATGGAGATATTTGCAACAAATTATGGATGCTCGAGCAGGGGTGTAACTTTAGAGGATACGTTTGGGGTATTACAACCCCCCCAATAAATGTATTATCTAGTAAGCAGATGGGGACAGCTGCTTTTATAGTGGGTTTGGTGAGGTATCTGTCGGATTTCACTTGACATTTGAACACACACACACAGATACAAAAACACACGCTCACTCTCTCCTCAGTTTTGAAGATTTTAGAAAATATTGTTTATTTTGCAAGGTATTGTGTTTCAAATACCCCTACCAATCTGCACTCCTCTCCCCTGACCCTTAAGCTCCATTAATTCCCTGTTTTTCATATAATATATTTTAAAATGATAGCTTTGATGACTCATCAGGGGTACCAAGCCCTGAATATATCCAAACCCCCCGTCTTCTCCCTATACTAATTCACCACTAATCCTTTTTGGGCACTGGAGTAACGTGCTACTCACCGAAAAGCACTTCCGACACCTCGTCAGCAGTAGTAAGCGCTATGTAAATGCAATAACAATATGCCAGCATGATAATTGGAAAACCCAGCATGATAATTGGAAAATCCAATGCTAACACAGCCAAAAACTTACTGACCAAGCTACACCTGTGAGCTTGAGAGAGAAAATCTTTGCTCGGCCATCTCATTTAACACTGGCTAGGTCCAAACTTGGGTGGCGTGGTGAGCAAAAGAACGATTGATTAAACCCAGATCCTTGTGACCCGGGGTGAATGTTTGCAGTGTTCAGCATTGCGTCCGTCGTTCGTTTGTTTCTTTTTGCATTTGCCGCCCTAAGTGGAAGATCTGCCCAGAGGTGGTTCCAGTGCTCACTATGCCACAGGATTCAAGCTAGTCTGGCTGATATGGGGTGATGCCTCGAAACCGGTCCAGGATGCTTGTTTCCGGTCCAGGGAGGACCTGGCTTGGCAGTTTGGGAAGGACTATTCCCATGAGGAACAGGGCCAAGACTGATTTGCAATGGCTGGGTCCAAACTGGGGTGGCGTGGTGAGCAAAAGAACTATGGATTAACCCCAGGTCCTTGTGGCTGGGGGTGAATGTTTGCATTGTTCAGCATTCCTTCCATCATTTGTTTTTCTCATTTGTTTCTTTTTTTCTCTTTTTACACTCAAAATTCAATACGGAACTGCTCAATCTTTAACTCACTTGTGTTCCAAGTGGTTACTAAGTAAAGGATTTCGGTTAGAATGTGTCTGTTCCTATGAACCAACCGTTACATAGAAACAAGGCTGACTTATGGAGGGGGAATGTAATAAGTCCCAGGGGTCTTTATCAAGAGAACTGTATCCCAAGCAGCAGCACTGCTAACATGACCATACACTAGGGTGACTAGAATCTGAAAGCCAAAAACCGGTACATTTCACAAAAAAAATAGGACTAAAATTTAGCTTCAACCAAGCGCACAGAATGACAGCGCCCCTCAGCAGAGAAGGACAGAAGAGGCAGTAAGAACATAAATAAAATGCAATTTTTAAAACCAGTAGCATGCCTGGTAATTAAAATGCTTTCTGTTGCAGCTGCAAACTATCCCTGCTTTGGGAAACCTAAAAAGGCACCTCCCACCGTTTTCAGTCGACCCTCTCTAAAAACCGGGACATGAGCTGAATATTCCAAAATCTGCCAGGACAGCTGTTGGGAAACCGGGACTGTCCCGGCACATCCGTGACGCCTGGACACCGTACTCGGCGTCAGCTTCAGACCAAACGCGAGGACACACCTAGTTTTACAGATGTACAAGTGCATTGTAAAAATCGCTTGCGTCGCGCCAGAGAAGCATTAAACATTTGAAGAGCCCTTTCAAATTCACCGCACCCAGCATTTGAAGCCGACATCAAACACTGGGCTTGTTCGTCAAAGGTGCGCGTACACACCTGAAACAGGAAACCCCTGCATAGGGAGCCCAAAGGCAGACACATCTTAGGTATGTATTAGGGGCCCACGTTCTAGAGAAACGCTGCACCGCGGTCTCTCACGATCGCGAACGAAGTTAAAACGTCGGAACTGAATTTATAAGTAACGAGCAATTAAAATAACTGGGCATAGACAATCTAATTGCATTCAGGCGAGGAGTACACGAGGGAGAGAAAAACAAAACCACGTCCTATGGAAGAGGGTTTCATGGTGCACTGCTCGATCGAAGTACTCCGCATCCTGGGGGTACTCCCGTGAAGGGGGCTGTGCACCTTGTGCGATCAGTTCCCCTTCGGAAGCGTCTGGACTCAAACATCGGTTGACCTTTCAGCTCAAAGCCAGCAGCAGACTCGGATTGGTTTCCATTCATTCGTTTAGAGTGAAGCGAGCTGACCTCGCCGAAGCGGTGCCGTGCAATTATCGAGATATACAGAACCGCCTTTACTCTTTTTTCATGAAAAATATGAACATTTCACAATTTTAACAATCCACACAAATCCTTTCAAGTATAAAATTAAGCATACTCCCGTTAATTAAAGATATGAATGCAGAGGTGTCATTAGGGTGGAAATTCGCATCAGTTCTACGGCTTGCTCTGCTCTTCAGGTGCAACATCTAAGCGGCCAGGCAGTCTGGCAGTTCTCTCTGTATCTTGCTGCAAACAGCTGCTCACTTGCTGTGCTGGAGGAGGACAGACCCTGGGACTGGACGCCAACAAGAAGCACCCAGGATTCGACATTAGCCACCCCAAAACTACCCACCACACGTGGAATACAGCAGACCTGTCCATTTCAGTCCTTCGGCAAGCGAGGCCACAAGGCTCATTCATTATTCATCATTCACCAGTGGGTCGCATCTCATTAGTATCAGTTTAACACCCAACTATAGCAATAAGCAACAGAAAGGTGACCAGTCACTCTGTGCAAAGGTCCTTCCACTGCACAGAAACCCTTTTTTAGTAACTTTTGAATCATTTGAGCTAAAATGTGCAAAATATGCATCAGATCAAGGATTATGTGGCAGATGCAGCAAATCTATAATTATGTGGAAATCACAGCAGCTGGACAATTGAATACTTCTAATGGACTGGTCTCGGGTAACATGTCCTATACATTGGCTTACACACTCGTAGAAGCCATCGTGTCTGTATAATATGTGGACATTCACATCCCTCTTTCTCTCCTGGTTCCCACTCCCAAGCCCTCCTCCCCTTCAAACTACGCCTCAATCTACTAGCACGTTTATTTAATATTTACATAAGCTGCATTAGTCTGTTCATGCCCCCATAAATAATAAACATCTATGAATATTAACCTGAAGGTCAGTGCTTTGATCAAGTTAAGTTAGCTCGGTCAGCCTTAAAAGATGTGGGACTTGATCTTTATTTTGCAGGTTCAGTCTCAGTTTTTTAAAATATGACTGCTAGCTTTGTGAGAACCAGGGATTGGAGTACTTCTGTTTGCGAGACTGCAGAAAACTCTGCAAACCATTTTGCTCTAAGAAATGCATAACCACTGCCTCAACAGTTTATGCAGAGAAGAGTGTATGCGATGTTGGCATGGCCCGCAATGGATGCAAAGGTTTTTTTGTTTTTTTACAAGATTAAACATGAAGCAGGCTATGAATCTACCCTTCCTGCACTGCATGATAATGAGCTCCCCCGCATTACATCCAATGTGTGTTTATGTGGATTTTTCATGGCTCCCCATGCCACCAGCTTTATTTTGCCTGGTGATTTTTGATGATCAGTTGGTCAATAGCGTTGCAATTCCACACTCATATGCATGGTTCAGTGACCAGGGTGATATCCAGAGGTTTACTGTGTCTAGCATGCGGTCTCATGGTTCCCCGAGTGTCGAGAATCCTGTGAATTGGTACACTGTGTGTGTTCAAGATGCTGAATGATGATGATTCATGGTTTGATCAGGCTGGTATATGATGATTCTGTCTGTCCGGGCTCCTTTATGATTTGTCCTGGTGTGACTCGGCTTCTGTCCAAAGGCTTAGTCTTAGTGAGCTGTCTGATGGTGAAATGTGACCAGGCTACTGTATGATGGTTGGCAGTGTGATGTGGCTGCTATCGCATGCCAACACTGCTGTCACTCTGACCACTCTTGCGGGTAGGCTGCTGCTTGATGCTCCATATGTGCCAAGTCTTGGTCGAGTTATGCCACAAAATATTTTGAGCTAGCCCAGCACATAGTATCTTTTAAACTGTACTTTAGTATAGCATGGAGTGTGTTTGGGGCTATATAGGAGGCTATTTGATGCATATCTGAACTAACATGGAGTGCACTTGCAGAACCAGTATTTAACCCCTTCGATGCGCATGATGGAGCGGTTCCGTCATGCGCATCGGTTGCGCTGTGCGGATGACGGAACCGCTCCGTCATGGCCCCGCCCGCGCACGAACCCTTCAGCACAGCGCGGTAATCCGCGCCGCGCTGAAGGGGTTAAGTTGGCCTAGATTGGCTTGGAGATGGGAAGTTGAGGCTAAAATCAATTGTATTAGGACAGCCACTGGGTAGCTTGGAGTACAATAATAGGGTCAACACAAAAAAATCGATACTGAAGGGAGGTCTTTAAGCACATCAGTGTTTGGGAGAGTCTCATGAAGGAGCATGTGAATTAACAGTTAAGAGGTGAGTAGACTCTAGCTGGGGTGACAAGAATAAAATACAATCCGGGTACTACAATACATAGTGGATTACTTGAGGTGGGACATCATGGAATGGTAGAATATTCATGGATGTGTCACTACTTTTCAAATAGTTACTGTTGTGTAAGGGGTTAACTGTCTCCACCTTCTGAGGACATCCAACCATCGGAGGTGTAGTGCATCTAGTGTCATTGTGATCTGAAGACATAGCCTAGTATACAGATGTCTTAACCATCTTTCATATCAAAATAACTTGCAGTGTCTATGCTAATCTCCCCGGGTGTAAATCACTCTACCTTCACATTTAAACACGGTTGTATAACGGGAGGAACGTTATACAATTTGGAAAGAAGGTTTCTGAATGTTTTTGGACATATGAGGCACATCAGAAATTCACCCTTCACTTTCTAACCAGTTATGGGTAATACATTTCCTTAATGCAGGATGCCAAAGTTCTGATTCACTTGTAGGCCCACTCCAGAAAAGCCAAAATAATTTTATTTACAGAGGCATATAAACTTGGTCAGATGCTTTCATGGGGTAAGTCCACCACTGCCACCATGTACTTAATTCACTGAGTCGCAAGTTAGGACATGTGTATCAATCCCGATAATGTCGCCTTTAGCCATCACCATTTCCATCTAAAAAACTTGGGTATTGGCAATGGCAAAATGGTCATCTTTAGCTGAATTAACGAGGTGATGAGCAATAAAACACCATGTATCTCCTCTACAGCACCACCCACAAGAACACCCTAAAAGCACGAACTTCACACCCTTGCTCAACCAGCCTAGGACCTAGTGCACCAAGTCTAGCAAAATATCACACATACAACCCAGCCTTATCTTGAGTTTAGAGTTTAGAATGGGCAATAAATAAGCCTTTACATTTTGTTTACAGCTTGTCACAGGTGCTATGCGTTCAAGAATTGAGGGCAACTGTCAGGCTGTATCATCTGACAAATTTGTGCTTATTCCTATAACATGTGGATTGGCATTTACAGAATTCTATAACTTTGCAGTCAAAGACAGAATAGTAAAGTGGACTAGTTGAAAGTCTTGTTGTGGTGGTAAAGGGCATGTGAAAACAAAGGCTGTAAGTGGGTCAGTTCTTTTGTAACATACAACAACTTTTAAATACCTGTAAATTAACTGTGCAAATGTTTTAATACATCAGTTTGGAAACCACAAATGGACCACTTGTTAGTAATTCAGAAATGTGCTGAAAACAGAGTTTTAATAGGATTAAAACAATCAAGACACTTCAGTTGGAACGGTTCATATGATACCTATATGCTGAAACCATATGTCCACACATTATTATGTGTGTGCTATATCATTTTATCAGTAAAAATGCATGTTTGCATTCTGCTTCTATTTCAATTGAAAATGTTCTGTATGTAAAAGACAGCGCCTCCTTCTGACCTACAATAATGCCTCAACAAAGTGTATAGTTTCTAGTCTGTAGCACACTTCTGTACTTCAATGTGAACCTGCAGTTTCCGGCTTAATGCTTTTACCCTCACACAAGACCTGTCCGCTATGGGCCTTATCCATCACTCTGTACTGTACCAGCCAGTCATTACCAGCTGAACAGACATTGAATACCTGAATCAACCCGACACATAAAGCTGGCCACTCGGACTACTGCACTCTAGTCCAGCCCTGCAGGTCCTAATTAGCTACATTCTATGTGTGCTACATTACATGTCATAGTAGCACTCAGATATCTGGTAACAAAGTCCATCTGAGCAAATCTTCCTGAACACTTCTCTCACAAAACATGCCTGCTCGAGGACCATAAACTGTAAACACAATATCAGAAAAGACCACCCAGTGCAGTAACCATATAGATTATGATCAAACAAAATACCACAAAAAGGCCTGCACAGTTGCTTAAAGCTGCACGCATACCGAAAAACTGAATGCAGGAATGTCTCCACCTAGTATAAACTTATTTTGACTTGTACTTATGTTGGTTGTATTTACCTACTATTGCGTGACCACCTCTGACTTGTCTGTAAAAATTACCTTTTGTGGCAAATTTGTGTCCTGAATTATTATTATTTTTTTTTTATTTGTTTATTGAACACTTTGCATACGCAGGACAAATTCCACATTCCATATACAACATTATCTATACACCCAGCAGATAAACAATATGGACTATTTGTGGCTTCCTGTGAGCAGGAAAGGAGAGGAAAAAGAAAGGAAAGAGGTGGGGTATTAGAGAAGGGAGGGATTAAGGGAAGACAAGGGGGTAGAGAGAGGGAATGGGATAGGAAGAAGAAGAAAGGAATTTTGTCATGAAATTTGACCTTATGTCCTGAATTTTTACACTCACTGCCCTGAATTTACACCCACGCCAGTTGGTCACCCTAGTAGCATCTGGTAACCCAATTAAGATGGGTTTAATTTACTACTGCAGTAACGGTCTGAACCACGGACAAACGACCAACTGCATCCCCAATACTCGATCATGGAGACTACTACAAGGTCTAAACAGATGTGTAAAAAAAAAAAGTTACTAATTCCTTCACATACAAAAACAAGCCACCTTGATCATGGCATAACAAAGGCCCCTGCGGGGCAGAGGGACCCCCCCCCCCCCCTCACATTCTACAGGGGTGCCCCATATTTCACGTTACGCCACTGGCCGTACTAGAGAACGCCTGCAGACCAACCAAGGTGGAGAGCAAATCATGAATCGGCCGAAGCAGATTAAAACACACGAGTGTCAAGCAGGCGAAAATTATACAACATGGACACTAATCAAATACTTTTTAAAACTAAAAATAATAACTAAACCAACGCAACGGTGTAATAAGACAACAAACAGAGTGCCTTTCTACAAAGGTCCAAAATTTGAAATAATTTATAGCTGGCCAAACTAAGAAGGACATGAGAAGTGGATCAGTAATTTATGCATAAAGATTGTCGATTCCTGCAACACACCGGTTAAAGATCCCTAAGCCCCATCAATGCAATCAGCATACTTGTGTTTTTTTGTTCCCTTCGGATGTGTAGCCACACCGTTTTAAGCCAAACAGCTAATAAAGCGGAGCACCCAACTGAGGAAAAGGGAATTCCATTCAGGTATCAAGACTCACATTTTAAACTAACATGTGTACTAGGAAGTTAGTAAATCTTAGGCGGATTGCAAAATATTTTTTCTAAACTAAAATTATTTGATAATCTAAGATCCAACACAAGAGTTACAAACTATTCTGATCACATTGATTTTAGCAGAGATAAAGGGCAAAATTTCTAAAGCACGACATCTGGATGGCCAATTTGCAGGTCTCAATTTCCTCTGCATATTAAGGAGAAACAGAGATGTACAGTTTTATATTTTACACAAAACTCATTCACTGTGACCTTTCAGCACCTGCTGCTTTATCCCTCCATGCTAATCATGACTGTACCTAGAGGTTTTTTTTTTAAACAAAACAATCCGTTGCCGCGGGTGGGGCAGGGCGTAGTTACCATTCGTGTACCAGGTGACGTGGCACCGGGGTCCAGAGCCCGGAGGGGCCTAGTGAACCCTGATAATTGTAATATTTTACTACCTCAACAACAGTCAAAGGAGTAATTTTTCTTGTGTGCACCAAAGCCAATGGCATCCTTTGTACGCTGCTGGGGTGAGGGGAGAGGGAAATTAATTGTTGAAAAATTGAAAAATACCTCTTGCTTTCCCCAGAGAAATCTTCCCTCAGTCACACATTTTGCACCTAGAGGAACCATTGCATGGCATTTCAAGAGTCGGCCAGGTCATGTGCATAAGAAGAAACCCAATCCTGGAATTCTATCTACAGTAATGTGGCCTCTCTGCAAAGTAGAAGACTTCAGCTTAACTTGAGGTGGTGCGTTTGGGAGGACGAGAACATGCTTTGATTGGATTGAAAAAAGTCTTGAAGAACAGTTGTATAACAGCTCAGCTGGTACCAGACCATATGAGATCAACAGAAAACGTGTATGAAGATGCTGTACTGAGACTCAATCTTTGGCACTACCCAAACATTGTTTGTCTGGACTACCTATTTCGATTGGGGAGAACTTGTGTGATTGCAATGAATAAAATAATCTTTGTATTGCACTTTTGCCGTGTGGGAACCTTCTACTCAACGCATCAGGGGCCGTAATACAATAAGTGCCACCGGGCGCAACAAGCATTTGGGCCTGATTTGCGTGCCCCCGGGACACTTTGGTATTACAGAAGGGGGCAAACACACTTGTGCGTCCCCTTCAGTAATAACGATAGCTCTGGCGTACTTAAAGCGCCAGCGTTACCATCAGGGGGCGTTCCCTCATTTGCATAGGGGTGTACCCTATGCAAATGAGGGAATTCCTATACCTCTGCGCCCGCACCATATTACAGACGTGGGCACAGAGGCAAAGAAGCTCTCGGGGGGGGGGGGGGCACTCACAGTGCGCCACCTTCTGAGAGTGCGCCTCCTGAGAGTAGCCTTCTGGAAGGGAGCAAGTGGGTCCTAAGGACCCCCCAGACATTCCCTTGCAGACAGGTGCAGTCACTGACTGCACCCGCCTGCAAGGGGATCTCTAATCCTCTTTAAATGTGCAGGTCGGGTTGCCACCTGCACTGTCAAAACAAACAGCCGCTCCGTGTTTTTACATGAATACTCTGCACCCTCGGGCAGCGGGAGTTCGCGGCTGCTCTGGGGGTAGCGCATTCACCATAAGTGACTGAAGAGCCATTTTCAGTTAAAAGTCAGACCTACTTGCAGTTGAAATGCCTGTTCAAAATGTTGATATTGTGCATGAACTCCTTAAAACCTGTGCCTCACAGATAAGCAAGAGAACCAATCAACAAAGCAATGTGTCGGTCCCACCACTAGAAGAAAGACAACACTAGCTGGAAGAAGACTCATTTTTTTTGCTGAAAATAGTACTAAAACCACCTAATTTCCCAAAATAATTGAACAGATCCACCTTTATCACAGCATGTCTTGAATTAATAAAATGATGGTGCTTTACAAGTACACAATGGTCTATACAGAATTAAATCTTTCTGGAAAACGTATTTCAAGCTTGCGGCTCGATTACGAAAGGATCGCTGTAGTTGAGCTCCTGTATACATTTGCAAAGAACGACAACTGAATTTCTCCTAAATTACAAAGTGATCAAAGAAGCAGAAGAGAGTCACAGGGAATAACTTGAAATTCAGATCTCCAAAATGAGATTCAGTCCAGAATACATCAAAGGACTGGAACACGAGAATCTCCAGCCACCTCCGGTGCCTGGTGTGCCTGGAATGCCAGGTTTTTTCCAGTACCAACAGTCTCAGTAGGAATAGGGATGGCCAGCCTTCTTCGGTGAATCATTGTTGCCCAAGCACTTTTTAGACACTGGTGGGACAGTTCTAGACCACCAGAGTCTGGCAATGAAAGCATTCATCAATCTTGGAAAATTGCAAGCATGCTTCTTAGGAATATGGAACACAAAAAGATGATGGACAGAATGCTGAACATTGTCAAACTTGAATGGCATGGTGAGCAAAAAATAGGATGGACTCAGGCCCAGATCTCTGTACTGGGGTGAATGTTTGATAATGTTCAGCAGTCCATCTATCCTCTTTTTGTGTTGCTCATAGGAACATGAAAGCAATCACTCCTTAAATTAGGGCAATCGCTTTACTCTGATTTAGGGAGGTCTGGACCACTGTTAACTATCCCAGTTTCAAATCTCTGCTCAGGTCAATCAAGTATTATTTCATTTATTTTCCCCAAGCAGGAAATAACGAGGATAAAAACTTCACCTACTCTTTTGAAGGGTTTAATTTTGTGCTAGAGAATCTATTTTATGCTTTATGTTGCAAACATGCTCTCTCTTTCACATGGAAGAGCTATGCACCAAGGAAATTAAGTGGCTTGTGAGAAAGATGATGGTGGGCCTTGTATTAGAAGGAATATAGAGCCCAATTCTGTATATGATGAGGCAAGTCACCTTGGATTTCCATATCCTTTTAAAGGAACTCGGCCTTCGGATTAATTCCTCTATATGGTCATAGAACTCCTCAGTGACTTGCAACACTCTTGAATACAGTAGGGGGTACTTTATCCCATATATTTTTTAAATAACAATTATGTTTGATTATCCTTCCATGTAAATTTTACGTTTTTATCTTTCATGAAACCTCGGTGTGCTGGCTAAAACTGACACAAAAGGATATGTGCTGGAAGATCCTATCCCCCTCCACCCCCCACCAAATCACAAGATAGAACAAGCATTGGCAAAACCAATAGCTCTGGCTTTAGTTTGCTGCACGTATCATGCACTCAATCACTCACCTAACCCTGCACTCCAACATCAAACATCTCTCACCATGGACTAGCAAAGGCTCTACCCTCATTTCGAACTTCAACAGGCACACTGCCCATCCTGCACTCACAATACACATCTCTAGTCCTTCATAACAAAGACACCCCGCTAATCATGCACTCATATAGGCACACTGCTTCTTCTGCATTGGCACAGGAATTTCTTTCACAACCTACTCACATAAGTACTCACTCTTTATACAGGCATTCTGCACTAACACTGCTCAACATAAAGCCACTTATCCAATCCCCTCACCCTGCCCTCACAAAAGCACTTCACTCATCATGCACTCACTCAGCAGCTATCAGACCAAGAGCTCTAGAAAGTGTATATTAAACAAGTCAGTTACATGCCCAGTTTTCTCCTCTGTCAGACCATATCATATTTTTGTTGAAATTGTAATAATCATAAAGTACCCAAAAGAGGTTCTATCAGTTCCTTCATAAAAGTGATCTACCATTTCCTAAAACTTGGTTTGTTTCTTGAGTTAAGAATCTTTCTCAGGTTTGAGTTTACCAGACAGAGGTGTGGTGGGACTTCCTGGAAGTAGCTTTTTGGCTCTTACATAATCTCACTTTAACTACTAGACTGCTAGGTTCAACAGTATTTCAGAAATGTGCACAAGATATTGAGTGTAGGAACAGTGATTATTTGTACACCTCCGAATCTGGGGTTCCCCATACTACTGTGATTCAGAGAACACTTTGCAAAAGGTCTTCTTTCTTGCACACTGGATTACATTTGGAATCCAAAAAAGCAGAGAATTCCAATTGTTAATAACAGATGTCCTGCTAGTCTATGTTTCAACATATTTCATGATTAAAACAGTTCTCATGTTCATGGCTGGGCCGAACGCCCACGACACAGTACAAAATGCCACCTGGAGTCACCAAATTTCCCACAGTAAAATCAAAGATTATATTTAATAATGCGAGTAGCTGTGGAATTTGGGCCCTAGCTTAGCTGGCATCCAGGAAAATCTACAAAAGCCAGACATTTCTGAAAACCATGCACCCAGGTCAGCCCAGGGTAGTGTGACATGTGAACCGTATCAAGTATTTTTGTCCCAGAATGCTTCATAACCTCAAACTTTGGCTAAAAACAGCATTTTTTCTCACAGGTCTGCGAGAGAAAGTTCCAAAAGTTGCAGGCACATGGACAACAAAGGTTGGCGGGAGCATGCAGACAGACACCAGAGGGTGACCGGGAGGGGCTGGGGCAAGCAGAAGGGCAATGTAAAAGTGTGTGGGAGGGGCTGAGGCAGGCAGATGTACAACGCAAGGTGTTTCGGAGGGGCTGGGGGTGGAAGGCTGATAGATGAAGGAGGGCGTGCGGAGAGGCAAGGGCAAGCACAGGGATAACAGAGGGCACAGAGGGGAGCTGAGCAAGCACATGGACAACAGGGGGACGGTGGGGGGGGGGTAGGGGAGTACATGGGAAGGTGACAGCTGAAAAACACGCACTCCTGTGTAGTGCTTGGACACAAAAAGTAGCACCTGAAAATTGAGCACTGGAAGGACACCAGTAATGTATCCATGCTATAGGGGAGGGACAAACACAGAGGAAAGAATCCTAAGGAGTTGACCAAAAAGAAGCAAGCGAATGGAAGTGACAATGGGCGGCCTCTAAGCCCCTGTATGATAACAGCAGGTCTCACAAGAGACAGCGCATACACGGTCTTAGACAAAACCTAAAAAAGGAATCCTTCTGGTGCCAGCACCAAAAGGATTCCCCGACCTCATCTCTTTGACATGACCTCCACGTTAACAGCGCCTGGCTTGGCGCACTCTTGAGGTGGATGCCACAGAGGTTCATGTTCAGTCACGTGGTGGGTACCTCTAGATGGGGCCCTTCAGAGAAGTGAACCAAGAAATGTCAGTTTCTCCTGTACCCTAATTACTTTCTAGTGCTCCCTGGCCCGATAACAAGTCCGAATGAAGAACAGTGAAACAGTTTGAATTGCGTCAGCCCACACAATTTGTTAGGTGGGGGTGGAAAGACCTGGAACCAGGTTTTACCCCATGCAATTCAGCACTGTAGGGGCAATGGCTTGTGTTAATTTATTTCACGATCTAGATTTGTATCTTTAATCTAGGCCTGGAATAAAAGAACGGTTAGATTAATCCAGCTTCATACATCTCCGCAGGAAGCCCAGGTTATTAAGTAATGTAGAAAATGTAGCCCTTAAGTGCCATCTGACCAGTAATTAGATGCACTTAATCTACTTTCTGCCGTATGGTATGTGGGCATCTCCGCTAGTAATGCAGTGTGGTGACAGTTACCTGAATTAATGGAATGGAGCATCATGTTAAAGAAGAAAAAAAATATTTTGAAACATTTCAGGGGGCCTCTCCAACTGTAAATGCCAGATTTAATTGCATGCCTCCGCGGTCTGGTCAGGTTAACCCTCAGAATTGAGTAAGCACATATTAGAAGATCGCCAATTTCGGGTTTATACCTTTCTTTCAAAAAGTTTTTATTGACATTCTCAAAGTGCAGGAATATGCAATGCTCAAGTAACAACTGTGCAGGTCTAACAGACGTCAATTCTACGGTGGGACAAGGAGGCGGCAGTGAGCATGTGTAAGGGGACTCCGCATCCTGCATATCCAACGCCTCTCACGGCCCAGTATGTCAATGTATATGTGGGGAAGCACTCTGAGAACGTCATTTTCGTTTGGTGCATTGAGAAGAATAGAACAAGCATTGGCATAGCCAATAGGTCTCGCCTTTGGGACCTTATAAGTGTTTAGCCATGCAACAGTTGCATAACTAAATACTTATAAGGTCCCAAAGGCGAGACCTATTCGCTATGCAGAGCGGACGCGAAAGTGAAAGTGAACGCGATCACGATCAAACATCAAAGCGGCCGTGAAACCAAAAGTAATCGCGGCCAAGCCTGCGCCCGTGCACATGCACTGTACCTCTAGGCTGGCCTGGTAGCACTTTTTGGAGCCCTCTCAATAAGTCTCGCTAGATCAGCGCATGCGCTGGATCAGGCGAGACCTAAAAAGGAAACTAAACTCACACCCCCATCCCCCAGAAACTCACCATGAGCAAAGAAATGGTGTCCAGAAGTCTAAGCTTCCTACGTGTTTGATAGGGGGAACGGCATGAGCAAAGGGGTATCATATGGTGATCGAGGCATTTGTGTGAAGGGGCCATGCTGTGAAGCTATGGTGGTCGTGTGTCGTCCCTAGCGTGTGCCATGAAGCCTTGTAGGATCACAGCCCTGTGTGTTTCCAGGGGGTATTTCCGTAGAAGGCTTTGTTTCTCTTCCCTGCGAAGAGGGTGCTCTCCGCTTGTGCCCACCGGGTTACCTCTGCACACTACTGCTGGGGTAGTGGCGATTTCCATCTCATCACCCAAATTTCAGGTTTACACCCAGTAGAAGCTGCCTTCCTAGGGTGGGGATTTCCCATAATCATGGCAACGTGGTCATTAACAGTCATAGCTCATACAATGCACCAGATGTATGCGACATTCTTATGTTATGTTATGTTAAGTGTTGCTTGTAAAGCGCACTGACACCGAAGCTTCCTGGCGCTGGTAGACAGAACAGAGCAGAGTGAGGAGGAGGTAGAGGTAAAAGGATCTACGTGTGGACAGGGAAAATGAAAGTTTTTAACATTTTCCTAAAGTTAAGGAAGGAAGAGCAAGATTTGATAGGAAGAGGAAGGGTGTTCCAAAGTCCAGGGGCCAGCTGGGAGAACCGGCGTCCGCCGAATCTCTTGGTTTTGCCCCTGGGAATGATCAACAAATCCAGGTGGGCGGATCGAAGATGGCGTGTGGGACAGTAAGGGTGGATGGTGGATTTCAGGAAGGCAGGGGAAGGGCAGTGAAGTGCCTTGAAGGTAAGACAAGCCACCTTGAAGGCAGCCCTTCGCTCAACCGGGAGCCAGTGCAACTTCACAAGCAAAGGTTTGGCTGATTGCCATCTGGGTGTTCCATGGATCAGACGGGCGGCCTGGTTCTGGACAATTTGAAGGCGTTGAGTCAGGTATTGTGGGAGACCATGATAAATAGCGTTAGAAAAATCCAGACGGGAGAGTACCAGCGAAATGACAGTTTGGGTGAGTGCTGCTGGGGGGAGAAAGTGGCGGATTTTGCGAATCCTTCGGAGTTGAAACATGCAGGAGGAGACCACCGCACCCACCTGAGCCCTGAGAGAAAGCTCGGTGTCAATGATGACACCTAGACTTTTTACTGATTTTGCAGGGACGGGGGGGGGAGCCAAACTCTGGAGGCCAGAACTGTGGACCCCAGTAGGTGGAGCTGAGCCCAGGAAGTAGGAGCTCAGTTTTACCGGGGTTCAGCTTCAATTGGTTCTGGTTCATCCAGAGTTGGATATGAGTCATGGCTCCATGAAAAGTTTTAATGGCATTTGGTGAGTTAAGGGGGAAGATGATCTGGAGATCGTCAGCATAGTTGTAAGTGACGATATCCCATTTCAAGAGTGATTGAATAAGTGGTCGGAGGTAAAGATTGAAAAGGAGCGGGGAAAGTGAAGAGCCTTGGGGAACACCACAGGATGTGAGAGTTTTCTTTGCAGTGTAGGGACCGAGGCGGACCGCCTGTGTTCTCCCCGTGAGAAAAGACCTGACCTTATATGAGGAGCTACATAAATGTTTGTTCTCTCCTGAACAAATATTTATATGTGGGACTAAATGAACCCCATCAAGCTGCTCTCAATCCACTAGTCACTCACTTCGCACTCCGCGGAGAGAGGATAACCGTGCAACTCTGCCTCGAGAGTAGCAAACACCAGACACTTTGAAATGCACATTTACTTCAGCTAAAGCAACTGATGTGATCCCGGAATGATTCAGTCTTGACACAAAGCATCAAACCTCTTGCGGACAGAACCCCTGGAAAACCCTTCTTCCTTATAGGACACACCTGTTCAGCAACGCAACTACAAGAAAATACATCCAAATGGCTTTCTTTTACTGAAGCGCTGTCAACAGACCTGGAGTTACAAACCGCTTCAAAATGTATATATTTTGATCCAGAAACCAAACCAATTCTACCTTACCTAGCACATAAATGCTAGGGGAAACGGAGTTTACAACGCTGTCGCAACAACACGGTTCCATTACAATGCGGTTAAAACAACTGTGTTGTTACCACGCAAACCATTACATCGCAAGTCGTTTCAACGACTTGCTGTAGTGGGCGCGCTATTGTTGGATTTAGAATCCAACACCTTCCCTGCCGTTGCACAAACCGGAGTAGGAATAGTAAATAATACTTTTCCCCAAGTCCAGCGCGCCCCCCACAGCAAGTCGTTGAAACAACTTGCGATGTAATGGTTTGCGTGGTAACGAATGCGTTGTAATGGAATGCGTGAACACATTTGTTGTAAACATCCATACTCAAACGCTAGTTATGTGCCGTTACTGAAGTAGTGCACTGCAGTGTCCGCATGGCTCCTGTCCTGCTTACATTTTGTAGGGTGGTGGAAGAGTGAGGAGGGTCCAGCCTCTCCTGACTCCCTTACGCCAGGTCAGGGTGTCTGACTCACCACACATGCCGAAACACCGAACCACTCCATGAAGGAGCCCCCCCAATGCTCTTTCTCCAACTTGCAGGAGCCCTGCTCCATGTCAGAAGAAGCAGCCTAGACAAATGGCCGTAGCAATCTCTCTTTCCAACCATTCATTCGTACCACATCACCCTCGTCCCCAGGAACCACTCCAAATCTTCTTCCAAACTATGTTCTATTCACATTCAAAGAGGGATTGGCCTGTCTGTGCCCATCACACACGCTACCTAAATTCTGTGACCCAGGTTTTTTTTGATCCATCAGGACCCCCCGTTACCAACTATCCCCAAAATACTGAATTCCCCTCTCCCAATTCAAAGCCTTTGCAGTCCATACCTTTCTTTAGCTTTGCTGCACTGGTTTTGGACTAACCCTTGCCAAAGAGCATTCAAGCCTGAGAGGAAGTGACTGGGTAGAGGGCATGGGCCTAGGTGAAGGACGGCCAACCCCATTCAGGCCCAAGAGGAAGTGACCCGGAAGAGGGTAAGGGTCCTGGTTCAAGACGTCCAGCATACCGTAGCCTGTAAATGGCCACTGCAGAAATTAGGTCCACCCACAGGGCCAGCAGCTAATGAGCATACAGGGCTAATGCTCTGATTTCATGTTTTGTGATATGTCACACCAAGCCAGTTCAATGTTTTTGTCAAGGAGTAGGATAGATGTAACACTAGCGCTTCCGCCGGGCAAAGCGTGTGAATCCACTGAATGCAACACAAATAAAAAATCAGCTGCAGCTTGTGGCAAACAGCTCCAACATCGCTGCAAACAGCACCAAAATAGCTGCATCGTGTTAACAATGTGGACATGATAGGTGAGGTCAGTGTTTCAAATAGCTAGTATCCGCACTTCTATTTTTCCATTTAGAGTACCTGCTTGCTTCTGGGAAGTGCCGGAACTCTCCCATTAAATGGATTGCAGCAGTGCTCAGAAGTGCAGGTACTCTGTACAGGACAGTACCTGCCCATTTAAGCGCACTTACCCGAAGGGCTGGGAAACTGGAAACTGACACGCAGCTCCTAGCGCACAAACCGGAAGTCACCAGGGGTAGCGCTGAGGGAGGAGCCATGTCACAACACAAAAACGGGGCCGCTACGAAGCCGTACCTAAGGCAAGCCCATCTGCGCCTGTCCGCGCCCAGGGGCCAGAACCCCTGGTCCTCTCACCCCAAAAACATCACTACCTTACAATTACTTAAGAAATAGGCTCCTTGAACTGGCAAGAGAGGACAAAACCATGTGACACACTAAACTATCTCCAACTGAGATAGAGGGACCTCTCACTTGCCTCAAATGCACATGGATAAGCAACGATGTTCAGCCAACTCCCACTAAGACAGCCACTAAGACTAATAACCAAGCCCTAAATTGTATCTATTTTAACTTCAGATCACTTCCAAAACACAGTATTGAGGTATGGGCAACCCTAAATGAGCTAAACCCAGACTTAGCATTCATTACGGAAACATGGCTCGATGACAACAACACGCCTGACATTGTTACTGCCCTACCACCCGATTACAAAATTCTAAAACAAAATAGGGAAGGCAAGAAAGGTGGAGGCACAGCTATTTTATATAAAAAAAATACCTCTCCTGCATTACCACCACCACCACTCAAGTAGATACGCTTGAAATCCTAGACTTCAGTATTTGAAAGAGAACACCTATTACTGGGAGGGGCATTTATTTATAACCCCTCCGGCTACTGTCCCGCACTAAGTACAAACCTACTTTCTCAACTTCTCCCCCTTAGCCTAAAACAGAATAATTTTTTAATCATTGGAGACTTCAATCTACATTGCGAAAATATCTCAAATCCTGGGGTCAAACATCTGAATGACGATATGGCAATATTACAACTCACCCAGTTAATCTCTGAACCAACTCATATAGCCGGACACGCTTTGGACCTATTGTTTACTAACATAAAAGACACTAACATTCTTGAGATAAAACCATTGCCCTGGACAGATCATGCGCTGATCTCCTTTTCAATCAGCCTCCCAAACAAGCACTCAAGAATTGAACCAACATATCGGACATGTAAAAGAGCCTGGAATTCAGCCACTCAGGAGTCATTTTCCAGCCACTTTACTCATTATGAACACCCTACACAGCACCATAAATCCGTTAACACATCGGTATTGCATCTACAACAAGAGATAGAAAAATCATTAAGTCAATGCGCCCCCAAACGTGTTGGCAACAGTTAATAAATCCGGCTCAGAATAATGGTACACACCACACCTAAAGTCACAAAAAAGGAAATGCAGATCTCTCGAGCATAAATGGAGGCTTTCCAAAAACAGTGATGATAGACAAAACTATCTAGCCAATCTAATAACTTACCATGCGGCACTGAAAAAGGCAACAACTAACTATTACACAAAAAGAATCGAAGATAATTGCAGTTCCACTAAAGAACTATACAAGGTCGTTCGAGAACTCTGTAAACCCACTAACTTGATACAAACTATGGAATCCACGACAGAACTGTGAATTGATCATTAATTTCTTTATTGATAAAGTGTCAAAAGTGTACACGTCCTTCGACAACGCATCTGAAGGCTGCTGTTGCTTTCCATGTTTTGAGAAGTGAAAATAAAGTACACAGAAGGACCAGATTCAAGACTTTTCTCCAATTCCTCAATTGAAAGGACATTTGATCAATGGCAAATTGAAATTCACTTGGTGGCAAAAATTCTAGTCTTATTGTGCGACGTTTTTGGATAACAGATTTAATGATCTGGTGTGCTCTGGTGTTTTTGGTCAAACGCATCTGAAGATATTGCTATTGATTGGGAAAATCTAGCACCCAATCCCCTGGCCCAAGCCCAACTAGACGCCCTGGCTCCATTCACAGAAGAGGAGGTAGCTAAAGCAATGTCTGAGGTCAAAGCAGGATCACCACTGGATCCCTGCCCACACTATATATTTCCACAACTAGGGTCTGTTTAAGCCTTTGTGTCACCAGAACTTTTAACGAATCCCTAGAATCAGCCTGTTTCCCAGTCTTATGGAAGAAAACAGTGGTTTTCCCATTTTTAAAAAAAGCAAGCCTAAAAATTTGTGACTCCGCGAACCACCGTCCCATATACCAGTTGCCATACCTTTCCAAGGTTTTGGAACGCATAGTAAACAAACAATTGACTACCTTCCTAGAGACTAATGACTTGCTTGACCCTTCACAGACGGGTTTAAGGACTGAAGCCACCCTGTTAACCATATCCGATAACATCCGATCACTTGTCGATGAGGGAAAAGCCGTAGCTGTGATTCTACTAGACCTCAGAGCAGCTTTCGACACTGTCTCCCACTTTCATCTACTACGAATTCTGCACAAAAAAGGGATCGGTCATAAAGCCCTAGCTTGGTTTGCATCATTCTTAAAAGACGAACACAAACAATACAAATGGGATCTTGCTCTTCTAATCCAAAAGACGTTAAGTATGGGGTTACCCAGGGAGCCACCCTTAGCCCCACCCTCTTTAATGCTTACGTCTCATCTCTGGCAGACATCAGCAGGAAATGGGGATTTGAAATCTGCTCATATGCTGACGACAAGCAATTGATGATTCCCCTCACAAATCGGCTGACAAACACCGATACTAAGAATAACCTTATAAACTGCCTATCAGAACTCGCAGGTTGGATGTCCAAACACTGCTTAAAATTAAACGCCGATAAATCGGAGGTCTTGCTCTTCAGGGCAGCCCGTACAGTCTGGGGTGACAGCTGGTGGCCCCAGGCCTTGGGCACCGCCCCTGTACCTAAGCAGTTTGCAAGAAATCTTGGCATCATCTTCGACGATGCCCTATCCATGCAAAAACAAGTCCACACGTTCTGCAGAAAAGGTTTCGCCACCATAAAACTTCTCAGAAGACTTTTTCCTTGGATTGCCTTAAAATGCAGAAAGTTGGTGACTCAAGCTCTGTTGTTAAGCAGGCTGGACTACGGAAATGCTCTTTATGTGGGCATGGCTGATTATTTGTTCACCCGCCTTCAAATGGTTCAGAACGCCGCTGCTACGTTTATTTGCAATAAAAATAAATTTAGCTCGGCTACTAGCGGCCTCAAAGAGCTCCAATGGCTGCCAGTAAGACAGAGAGCTAGTTTCAAGATCCTCTGTTTTGCACACAAAACATTGCATAAAACAGGCCCTTACATTCTACGAGATCGGCCAGAATTCCATGCTCCTTCGCGGAACTTAAGATCACGCTAGCAGGCCTTTGCCTCAGTCACGCGTACATACAAGGTCAGAATGGGTGACAGATCTTTCTCTAAAGCAGCAGCGGCCCTATGGAACAATCTCCCACTTGATCTACGCCTCACAGAGGACCATGTACTCTTTAGGAAGAAACTGAAAACCACTCTTTCCTAGATACTGAAGCGATCTAAACAAGGTCAAGAGTAAGCCGCTTAGCACATGCATTCCTTCCTAGCGCCGCGATGTCCCTCGGGATGATTGATGCGCTTTACAAGCACCATAAATACAAAAACACAAATGCATTGGGTGAGGTGAAACTCTGTTGCACCAATGGGACTGCAGAGCAGCCACCACGTCATTAGTTTTGAAAGTGGTGTCCTTGTTCAGAGAAGGAACACCAGTTGTGATCCAACAGGAGAGCAATAAACACACATTCGACGGAAGAAGACACATTTTGCCCAATCAAATGCTGCACTCAGATCAAGCAAAAGTGGGCGGAGCCAAAGCACCTCCCTGTAGTTATCCTGAAAACTATTTTTGAGTTGGTCACAGGTATGGTGAGAGCTGTGATGTCAAGCTATACCTAAAACCACAGAAGCTAGGTGCTTCACTGGTGGCACTGGCAGACTCGGTGCCCTTAAAAGGCCGTCCGTGCACTGTGTACACACGGGAAACAGCCTTTACCACGAAGGCTTTTCTACGCGTTACGTTTACAACGGTGCACTTACCTCGTAAACGTCTTTACAATGCGTATTGCTTCCACGACCGTCTTTACCACGCAAGCAACGTCTTCACGTAACGTCTTCTTCCTCATCCGATTCAGTTCTTTTTTTAGTGTCGGCGAAGACGTGAGAAAAAGGCAACAAAAAGAAAAAAGGGGGCTGGGGGGGGGGGGTGTCTCCCCCTCCCCCCCAAAAAATGTGTGGTAAAGTAATAATCGAGGTAAAGGATATGCATAGAAAAATCGTTCCGTTGTAACGCATGCGTGGTAAAGGAATGCGTTGCAACGGATTGCGTAGTAACAACATATATTCCGTACACACACGGTCTTTGAATCACTGCCGGGTCGGTAAATGCCACCGCTTTGAACTGACCCACACACTCAGAAATCCTCTAGTCTCTGCATGAGACAATAATAACAGTCACACGGGCCTGTTGGGGCACGTAACATCTAATCGCAGGAAGAATGGAGAGCTGCTTTTAAGTGGGAAAAGATTAGCATCTGAAGACATTCTACTCAGCCCTTTCGAAACCTTATAAAAATGTGAGTCAAAAGCCCCGAAGAAACGAAATAAAGTCCTGGCTGTTTCGGTTTGAATTAAAGTGACATTTCCCAAAGACTGAAAACATAAAACCAAAAAGCTGCACAGGGAGAGAGCGAAAAACGAAGGGCACTAGATCAAGGAATTAACTGCAAACATACCAGCTTTACAGAGAGAAAATGACAGGGACTTCGTACCTTGAGTTAAGCAGAATCAGAACTAACAAGTAATGACAAAGCCAATCGGTCGCGCTTTTGGAACCCATCAGCTTTGCCAATGCTGTATAGCAAAGCCAATGAACAAACGTGAAGACAAGAAGAGAAAACTGCAGTGACGCTGCGTTTTGGAGGAGCACGCATGCATCATTCCATATACTCAACATGTACTTTTTTAAATTATCGATCCGAGACAGATCTTTGAATTAAAAAAAATTAAAAAAAGAGGAAATACAAGTACTGTGAAAGCACGTGTTTTTGTTTTTAAGGTGGGGGCATCACCAATGTGCTGCCTGGTCCTCCCACCTAATAAATAAAAAGACAGTGGGTGTTTTGGGGCAACTGAGAAGCGGGTGGGGGAAGCATGGAATGGAAAAATAGAATACGAGCGAGAGCAACACGAGGGCAGTGGGAGAAACACACAAGCAAGAAAGCAACACGGAGAGAGAGCTTGCACCATGAGGGAGACAGCAACACGGAACGTGGTGTGTGTGGGTATTTGGAGGAGTAGAAGCATATGAAGGAGAGAGCTGGAAAACACATGCAGTCTCATGAAGTGCTTCAGTAAAAAGAAAAAAATCATTTTCTAGAAGTGTGCAAAAGAAGGTCAGAAGTCAGCAAATCCAAAGGCAAAGAGGCTATGTTCCAGGGACAAGCAAGACTGACAGGATGGGGCAAGGAAAGCCGTCCAATAAGGAACAAGCAATTAGAGTGACAACAAAACCAAATCAACTGTAAGCAATGGGGGGCTGCAAGCCATTAGAAGTTCTTGATAAACCCCAAACTCCTCCTTTGCACCCAGACAACTTGTGCTGCCTAGTAGGCCCCATCTAATAAGGAAAGTGTTACTTCCCAGTCTTCCGATTTCAAAGCGTCATCTAGTGAATAAAATCACAACAGGTCTCAAAACCCAATCAGAAGTCATGAAACGAAGGGGTATTCCGCAGTCCTTATAACTGCCGATTTAGTCATCAGAACTATTGTTGATCGATTTCGTCATATGGCTCCTTTAACACTTCCCTCCAAAATGAAAGTATTTGGGGTAATTAACTCACTGTACAAGGCGGAACTTAAACACACAATGCTGACAGGACGGTTCCCTTCTCCACAAGGATTGTGCTGAGGTGTGTGCAAGCATCAAGTAACGACCGACTACGACACAGCAAACCTCTACATTGCTGCCCGAGGAAACCAATCGTGACGTTCTACTGGTCTACAAATGTTACATTAACCGCATAGGACTGGCCAATACAAATAAATGCAGGCTAGTGACGCGTTATTTGGGGCGAGTGTATTAATAAACCGAAAGTTATGCGTTTATTAATACAGTGCAAAAAGTCAGATGCCTAGCTAATACCATCGTTCATAACCAACTACAAAAACACGAATGCTTCCAGGGAATCCTCATCAAGATCATATTACAAAAGGAGACACTTAGGGTCACACTCTCAGACTGCAAACGTCTTCCGTCTGAGAGAATTCAGAGCTCTGTGCTCAGAAGTAGAGAATTCTACTAGGCAGCTCGTTAGTTAAGCCCCGTTAGCGTCGGTCACAAAACGTTTAGGACAGATACCCACAGAAAAGAACGGCTGGAACAAGCCTCTAGCGCCATGACGTGTAGAAGAGACACATGGGAGCCAAAGAAAAGGGCCACAGGACTAGGCCGTTAATGTAGGGTGGGTTCTACGTCATTGGTGCCCATCCGGGGTCGGACTGGCCTGTAGGCAATCAGGCAGTGTCCGAGGGGCTGACCTGACCGGTTAGTGTGGGCATTTTTTTTTAAATGTTTGTGGGGCTGTTTTATGGTCTGCAGGGCAGGTTTCTAATGTTGATTTTCCTGATATTAACCCAAACATCGCACGATACAAGCTCAAGAATGAAACATAAGCAGATTTAAAAAAATTAAAGGGGTAATTAATGAGTTCCAAATGGTCATAGTAACGTAAAGGAAAAAAATCCTTCATTTAAAAAAAATTTAAAAAATAAAATACTCAAATCATAAAAGCAAAGTAAAATCAGGGAAATCCCGGGATATAAAATATGGAAGACTAGGCCAGACATGCGCGGAGAGGAGTGCCGGCTACATTGGTATATGTATGTAAATCAGAGAAACGTCAACTACAACACACACTATAAAAAAATTAACTAAGAAAGGTGGGAAAGGCAGCCTAACAAAGGTCAGTATAGAAGATTTCTCCACGACTTTTTCTGTATTGCCCAGTCCTGATAAGGATCCCGAATCTGTTAAGAGTCAAAATGTCGAGCACACCCCATGAACCAACAAATTAATTATTTATATTTCTTTGTTTTGACAGTATGTATAATCAATTCAAATTCAAAAATTCTTTATTTCGGCCAATTTGACAACAAAAGAGTACAAAGTAAAAGACAAAAGGGAAGAAGGAGGGAAGGGAAGGAGGAGGGAAGGGAAGGCAAATAACATTTAAAATTAATTAATATACACATGGCAATATTTACGTACAGGCAAAAATACCCTCATCTGTAAAATATTTAAAAATAAATCAGGTATGTATAATCACGAAGTAGTGTTTTGGGTCAGTGGGGGGGGGGGGGGTCTTTAATCAGTATGTTACACCTGTGAGCACCAGGCACTTTTCTTTCACTCACTTTTGATAAGTGAGTGAGAACTAGGACATCGAAAATAAAATGTTTAATTGACATCAAGTGTATATTAAATGTATGCATGCTTTACCGTGGGGACCATTGTCCCCTTTAATAATTAGGTACTACAGGACCAAATGTTTTTTCACAAATGGTGTTTAGCCACGCAGTACAGCATTGCTAAAGAAGTGGCAAAAGGCTATAACGTGGTCGGTCGTGCCATCTTGAAGGTGCCTACACCACGCATGCCTAATAATGACGTGGAGCGTCATTTATTTTATAAAAAAAAAAAAAAAGTACGATTTTTTTTAATGCAAGTATGGGAAGCAACGCGAAGGTGCGCGGAAACTCACGGGACAAGGACACAAGTGGGCAACGTGGACCTGGGGGTGGAGAAGCACACGAGAGCGAGTGCATTACTGAACAGGGCAGGTGAGAAGCACGTGGGCGGAGAGAGCAACAAGGAGCACGGGGAGGGAGGTGTCGGAAGGTAAGTGCTACGAGTGACAGCTGGAAAACACATGCACTCTCGTGGTGTGCTTAGCTAAAAACGAAAGGGGAAAAAAGTAGTGCCTTAATGGTGAGCAGTGGAAGGACACAAGTAACGCCCATTACCTGCAACCATGGGCGCCATTTAAGCACTTTCAACCTGCATCCGCCAATCTGCCTGGATCTCTGACAGACGCAAATTAGTGATGTCATCACATGAACTTTTTAACCTACTGTACACTACAGTGCTTTTATCTTTCATAGTATCATTACACATGCACCAATGAACCCGCCTCGAGAAAAGATTGCCAAATCCAATCACCCATTCTTTATATGCATGTGATGTTACACAAATAATTCAATTAACAACCCAATGAAGGCAGACCTTCAATCTAAAAACACTCTTTGGAATTGTTATAAAAAGCATTTCGTTTCTGGACAATGAAACTACTGCAAGGCGAATACACCTAAAACTCGAGAGACGCAAGCGGGAAGGGCGAACGTGATATTCTCATACGACCAACTTGCAAATCACACCAGGCGCCTAGTTCCGAGTCCACTCCTGGGTTTTACTCGACGCTTAGGTACAAGGCCTGTGAACGCGAGTTGCTTTCAGACACTGTGTACTGTAGCTGGACTGACTGTGCACGGACATGCTCTGAGCACATGCATTCTAAGAGTCGCTGCTTTTGTAGATGTCACCAGGCTTGAGTGCTTTTTGAAAACCAAAGCATTCCGGGAGCTCTGGCCACTTCCAATACATGTGAAGCACAACAGGACAGGGGCTTGCAGACTTGGCTTTCTTTTCGTCACACAGGGTGTTCTGGGCGCTCCATTTCACGCAGATGCCACCGTCCCAGCCCTGCGTTTCATATATGTGGGGATGAACGCGGCGGGTTATTTAACCTGAAACATGGGGACTAAAGTGAAAGACCCCAGCAGCCAGGACTGGGACCGATGCTGCAGGGACAGGGGTGGTTTGGCCAGCTTGCTCGGAAGACTCCGAGCTCAGGTTGCCTTATACCAAATGGAAGTAGCTTGTCACGGGTTGGTATTGCTCGCTGTGGTACTTGTGGGGTCCCTTTTAGAAACTATAACTGCAGATAATATGAGAAAAGACGAGTGTATACACTACTGCCTCTAGCAAAGGACAACTTCACATAGTTGGTCTCTCCTCTCTATACTAAAGAACACCGTGCCTCGTGCCCTGGGCTAGTGAGCTTGGATTTAATAAAGCCCTACATTAAGGTTCACTACAAGTGGTACGAGGCATCGCTTAACAATACTTTGTAAAATCAAAGTTTGGGACTAAAAATGCGCTGACCTAGGATCACAGGAGTTATTCTTCAGGCCTCCACATTGCTAAGGTTCCTACCCACCTCCAGCTACCACCAACCTTGTCCCCAGTCCTGGGCTTTCACCCGACAGCCTGATGCATGCTGGGGTTTGAAGTCTTGGTTGACTCACATTGGACCAACTGGACTAAATACTACCAGGGAGGCCACCTCGCTACATGTTAAGACCACCATGTTCTCCTGCGCCGGGCTTTAACCTAAATCACTCCTGCTGGCCTGGGTCAGTGGAACCGAATCAAGTCTCCTAGGACCATAATGCATTGGGTTGTCACGTGAAAGCCGAAAGAACGCTCGTGCCAACACGGCCTCCCCACGTGACCACATTAATTGTAGCCGAATTCACCAACGCTGCGGGTCGCTCGATGTGTGAGGGGCACATGAAACAGTAGGGGGTGTACTGAAGATGCACGGCCGGTTTGCAACTCCTACAAACACTTCTCACTCCCCACGAGCCCAGACGCACCCAAAATGAAAGGCCCGCGCACTCACCAAGGTTGACGAAGCTCATGACCATGTCGGCGTCGGTGAGGAAGTTTCCGTCCTGCAGGCTGGCGGCGGGTGGGCCCTGGGTGGTGAAGATGGGCTTGTATGGGTAGGAGAAGCCGCCGTCCTCCTCCTCCTCCACGGCCATGGCGTTGTAGAGGTCGAGCATGAACATGGGCGCCGAGTTCTGCTTGCCGTGCAGGTGGGGCCGGGGCCGGTGCGGCAGGCCCAGGATGGAGAGGATCTCTCGCTGCATCTCCCGCCGCTCCTGGCTGCGCAGCCGCCGGTGGATGAACGACGAGTGCACCTCATTGTCCAGAGAGAAGTCAGTCAGGGCCCAGCCCGGCAGGAGGGGGCCCCACACGGAGAGCAGGGCCGCCAGGCTCCCCCACCAGAGCACACCCATGGCAAAGGAGAGGCCGCCCCTCAGAAGCTGGGCATCAGAAACACCCGCTATAAAAACTCAAGCAGGCAATGCATCCACTATGAAATAATAAATAATGCACCATTGAATTAAAAAAAAATGCAAGGGGTTAACTTGTGCTCATTTGGCCGAGGGTGACGCTGAGTGTGCCATGTCCTCGGGACTCAGCCTCCGGGTCGGCAGGGTTCCGCCTGCCCCCGGCTCTCCGTGCTGCAGGTTCCTTCTCCTCCTTGCCTCCCCTGGGAGCAGAGATCAGCGGGTCCCGGTGATCTCTGCCTGTCCCTGGGGTGATGACCTCTCCTCTCCAGAGGGCTGGACGCTCCTTGTTCTTAGGGGCGGACACCTCCCCTCCCAGGGAGCAGGGACCTGCCCGTCTGTCTGTCCTGCAGGGTGATACGCGCTCCCTTGCTCTCCAGGAAGAAGGGCTCCGCGCTGGTCCCGATCCCTGCGCGCTGCTCTCCACACACTAGAGCCTGAGCGGTGTGCGCAGGCAGCAGGCTTGTGTCTGGTGGGAGGAGCAGCGTGCAACGGGCACGAGTTCGTGCTCATCCCCTGGTGGTTTGGAAGGCAGCCCCCACCTTCAACAAAAAGAGGGCGGGTCTGCTGCTCCCCGGCGCCTTATTTCTTGTCAGCAGGTTGGGGGAGTGGTTCAGTAGCAGGCAGGGGGTTACTGCTCCCGGCTATGGGTCCGTGAGGGCTCTTAGCCCATCTTATCACAGTCGTCGCGCAGCCCTCTACGGACACCTCACGCACTCGGTGCTCCTAAAGAAGACTTCAGGTATACATCAGGTATAGCGCCTGTAACTGCGCGCCTTGTCGTCAGCGCGCTGCTTTAGTAAAGGGCGAGCGATTTCACGCCAAAGGAGGCGCATCGAAGGGCATGCTTTAAACTCAGGGCGCTGTGGAGGGCTGGGTGTAGAAATTGAAAGAATCTGGTTCTTCAGTCCTTAGGACGCGTGTTCCCTGCACTGTCCCCCTAAGGGTGCGCTCGTGCACGGAGCGCACCCGTAGGGGGACAGTATGGATGCGTCGTGCGCGTGGTTGCGTTTCGTGCACCTGGTGGTTTATTTCCACTCAGCCCAGGGGGTGTCGATGCGGCCGGGTGGTGTTAAGAATACTGAAGAACGTAGCATTCTTGTTGTGTTTTTATTATTTGGTGGGGTGGCCCCAAGGCGCCGGGGGGCAGAGAAGGAGCACGGGGATTCATTCTAACTCTCCAAGATTCTCCCGTGCAGTCTTCATGCCAAAATGTCTGTCGCAAGATTGAGTTTCAAAACTGTCGGGAAGGAGGTAGTAGGGTCATTAGTGGCGTCTGGCAAAGGGTAAGAACACGGGTGGAGCCTTTCCCAGACATGGACCCTCGGCAGCCAGTGGGGAAAGGGGGTGCGTGGGCTGGGGTCGAGGAGAAGGGGCGAAGCTTTAGAAAGAAGCGCTATAGGTGCAGAGGAGATATCATTCATGCCTTAATAGGCAGGTGCCCGGCTAGCGCTCAACATCCAATGGCGGTACTCGTATCATTTACATGTGCGCAAATTGCCGGCGCAGACACTTGCTCGAATCTGATCAGCGCAAAATGTACAGCTGATCAGCGCGCGCACATGTGGAAAAAAGCGTTGACATTGTTTGGAGACGGCATTCTTGTTACAGCGCAGTTTTGTGTGACTGACCACCGCCAGGTGAAACCGGATTGGCACCATTATCCCTCCTCTCCCAATCGGCGCTAATATTAAAACGGATACAAATACCATTTGCGCCCGTTTTTAAAATTTGTTCATGGGTTTATATAACCAATGTGTTAATCCCTGGACGTCTTGGAGAGGAAACTGGTGCTTTTGGAAATTACACAAGTACATTTACTCTACTAGTTGGCTTATAACTAAGTTTGGGCCAAATTTCCGTCTTTGGTTAAATTACAAATGACTTCGTTTTCTCGTGATGGTGCACTGTCGCAGCTTTCAGTGCTCCGACACCTTCGGGAATGTTTGCGCTATATAAAATCGCAATAAATAAAATAAATAAAAACTCACTATATCTAGATAGTTACTGAGGTGTGAAGTTCGCAACGAGCTTGTCGAAATATAAGGCACAAATACATATTAAAATTTTTTCTTCAACGGGAAAAGGTACTTTTGCCGGAAAACTCACCCGCTTCAATTTGGATGTAAATTATCGTTATTTAGTATGTAAATCCACACGGACACTTACAAATACATCTCTAATATAATTGCCATTACCAAGTATTCACAGTATATTCTCTATAGATCACACGCACTGTTTCCATTTGTTATATAAAGGAAATAAAAATCACACTATCACTTTCCATAACTTAAAACACGTGCACGTTTCAGCTACTGTCTAGGACATTTTCAAAATTTACACCCAATACCTTCCTGATTGACACTTCCCAATTTATAATCAATTTGAATACCTCCAAACTTACAATAAAAAAGCTAACTGCTCGGTCTAAATTAGATACAAAATAGTGTTGCATCTCACCAGAAACAGAAGTAAAACTGATGGGTTGTAATTGATTGATCTTAACACAGTTATCACAGTCCTGCAGAAAATTCTTCACTTTTAAAAAATAAACTTTATCCAGGTTTTCCAGCGAGACACAGATGTTTGAAAATACCTCGCCCAACTGATTCCATGAGCGTGACAATACCAAGCTTTTTACTTTATCAAATGAGTACCTATCACTTGTGTAATTTTGCAGTTCATGAGAAAATAAGGCTTAGATGTTATTTGGGGCTGCCGATGTTAATACAAAAATTTAGGGGGTTACCTGTGCATAGCATTCATAGCGTAAACTAGTTATACCCACTTCTAGCCTTTTTGCATCAACTGAAAACTCTTCCTAACAAATTATTTTGAGTTTTATATAGTGCTAGCTAGACTCCAAGGTATCAGAGCACTTTACATGTTACGTGATGACGTTTACAAGAGGTAGATGAGGGGAGTCATAGGTGAACAATACAGCATCAAGTCATTTTGAGAACCAACCCCAGGATCATACTCGGGTCTTTCTTCCCAAACCCTTCTGTCACAACCGGAAGATCTCCGCATTCATTGGACTTGATTAGCTGTCTTAGATTCTACATAGGCACATCGGACCAGCTGTTTGTCTTTTTACAAGACCACGAAGAGGTCTTCCCCTGTCCAAATACGGGATTGCTTGTTGGCTGTCAGCTTGTAGTACCTTCTGTCATTCAAAGACCAAGGGTCCACTCCACAGAAGAGCGAGGGCCCATTTCACCGGGAGCATAGCATTGACTGTGGCCCTCTATGCTGGTGTGCCCTTGAAAGACATCTGCCACGCAGCCACCTGGAATAGGAGGCACATGTTCATGAAGCATTACTGTCTTGCCGCGAACGCAGAAGCTGACAAAGCAGTGGGACAAGCAATGTTGAGAAAATTGTTGCGATGAAAGTGAGCCAGCTTCCCCCTTTTATTATCTATTGTAATGTGTCCTGCTTACAGTTCTGATTGGATTAAACCAAAACTGGGTTAAGGCTTACATCAGTAAGGACAAGCCTATATTTTGATAAATAGCAACAAAAATACCAATACTGATACTTATCTTTCTGTTCGCATCTAGTTGCAATAGGACATATTGAGTGAAAACAACATGAGCCTTAAGACCACTTTTTCCGTCAATTTAATCAATACATTTCATTAATCCTTTTTCTCTACACCATAAATTTAGTGACTTCTCAAAACCTCAAAAACATCTAAGAAAAAATAGCTGCGAGCTCATAAAAATTGCATTCTCATTCTTTAAGCACTCCATTCATTCAAGTCTTTCATATCAAGCATTCATTACCCACATCGCACTGAACAGTCCAAAACAAGCATACTCTCATCTTTCAAAACCTACATTTGACCAATTCTTAAAAAAATTTCAACATGGCCATAGAATAATCCTAAACAAACTCGTCTATGTACAATGCTTTCAAAGTAATTTGCAGTTCTTGTGGCCAGAAAACCAAGCTCTACGCGTTTCAAGCCCCTTCCAATACCGGGGCTCTCATCAGGACCTGTAAGCTCTGTTTGGCGATGGATAGGTCATCTAGTCTAAACCCTTTGATGTCTTAAATATTATGCGTGTCTTCTTATGAGTTGAAGTGTGTCTTTTATTGTTTTATTATTTCGACCGCTATTCATGCAGACTCGCTCGTTTTCTTTAAATCTTCCGTTCGAGATGGAAGATACGATCTGTGTTCCAACTTAGTTTGTTGAGAGGTGAAAGTCGCTCTTCTCACTTAATGCAAAAAATCAACATTCTTCCGCTGATTTCACCCGCTGAATAATTTCAGCATCTCTTGTTGAACTCGGAAGTATCTTACGTCCAATGTTGGAGAAAAATGTGTTACCTGTAACTCCAGTACTCCAACATTGGTATCTTTGATATATTCACACCCAACCCTTCCTCCTCCCTGGTCAGAGGCTCATTCAATATATACTATTCTCTCTCCTGAGCTTTGAAAAATGGTGGCCTCTTGGTGGCATATTAGAGCTTAAGCTTTCACCTCATTGATTGAAGTTAAAGTGCTTTCAAATTAAGTGGATGTGCGCATGTTCTTTATGTTGTTTATGTGGAATCTGAGACCGCTACTCCAGTCCAATGAATGCTGAGATCTTTCTTTTCTGGCCGACGGATTTGGGAAGAAAGAACTGAAAATGACAGCTTCATGTAAGTGAAATTCAGGAGAAACTTTGGGTATGAACTCAGGGTTGGTTCTTAAAAAGACTTTATGCTGTATTGTTCAACTATAACTCTTATGAATCCACTCATCTACCTCTTGTAAACGTTATTGTTTAACATTTAAAGTGCTCGGATTCCTTCCGGTCTAGCCAGCGCTATATAACACTCTAAATAATGATACGTTTTTGTGAATCAGCGGAAAGGTCCATTGATGGTGAACTCTTGAATTTCACTCCCTCTCCTTGCACATGTCAAGGCTAGGAGAAGCACTGTCTTCCATGAAACAAATTTCCAATGTGCCTTACGCATCCGTTCAAACGGAGGTTGCATTGCCTGACTGAGTCCAGTATTAACTTCCCAGGGAACAAAAGGATGTCAGATAGGTAGAAATGCCCTCAAGAGCCCTTTCATAAACTCTTCATAATAGAATTATGGAAAGGACAGAGGAGGACACACCAAAAGTCTTGTTAAATGTCTATTGCTCTGAAAATTTAAATAAAAAGTAATTGAAATGTAAAGCGGATAATCTCCATTGCTTCTAATTTCCTTTTATCATTGCAGGGTATGAAGTTTTTTCATAGGGTAATGTGGCTAGAGCAGTCGACGTCGAAGCTGGGAAACCGGGTTCGAGTCTCGGCTACGACGCTCAATATCCTGTGATTCTGGGCAAATCACTTCATCTCCCCGTGCCTAAGAAAAAATGAATGTGTCCTTGTGTAACAAAACTGGTGCTATGTATAGCGCTCTGATACCCGATTTATCAGGTCTAGTTCGCGCTATATAAAACATCCCCCCCCCCCCCCCCAAAAAAATGTTTTGCAAAGTTTCACCCTCGAGTCACTGTCTGCATTCTTCTTTTCCGGGCTTCTTTTTCTGCCTTCATTCGCTTCTGTTTAGCCTCTTTCTGCCAGGTTTGAAGAGAACCGAACATAGACGGCCTACTTAGTTTCGCAAACAATTTGTCCTGCAAAAAATGAGGTGTGAATGTCACAACGAGCTTGCCGAAATAAGTGTATATTAAAATTTTTTTCTTCAACTGGAAAAGTACTTTTGCACCGAAAAATTCACCCCCCTTGACCTGCACCAATTTGGATGTTAATTCCAAAATTTACACCCAATACCTTCCTGATCGATATTCCACAAGTTATTAGCAATTTGAATAACTCCAGACTTGCAATAAAAAAAAAGGGAACTGCTGGGTCTAAATTAGATACAAAATAGTGTTGCATTTGACCAGAAACAGAAGTACAACAGATGGGTTGTAACTGATTGATCTTCACATAGTGATCTCAGTCGTGCAGAAAATTCTGCACTTTTAAAAGAAACTTTATCCAGGTTTTCAAATGAGACACTGGTTGTTTGAAAAATGCCTCGCCCAAATGATTCCCTACGCTTGCCAATACCAAGCTCTTTACTTTATCAAATGAGAACCAATCGTTTCTGTCGTTTTGCAATTCACGAGAAATTAAGGCTTGGATGCTATTTGGGGCTGGTGATGCAAGTACAAAAATATAGGGGGTTACCTGTGCATAGCATTCATAGCGTAAACCAGTTATACCCAATTCTAGCCTTTTTGCATGAACTGGAAACTCTTCCTATCAAATAGATATATTATTATGTCATTAATATTTATTTTTAGTGTTATATAGCGCTATATCCCTAAACTTCATCAGCATCCCTAGGATCAAGAAAGCGACGTGCGGGGGAAGAGCTTTCAGTATAGCCGCAGCGCACTTATGGAACAATCTCCCTACTGACATCAGAAAAACAAACGAACTGATGGCCTTTCGTAAAAAGGTAAAAACATGGCTCTTCCCAAAAAATTTCCCCAAATTTCTCTCCAATAAAGCTCCAAAACCCAACTGATCAGGGCCTGTCCACTGTCTCCTCTTGTTCCACAGGTCCTCAGCTGTATGTACTTTAGCGCCAGAATGCCCGTAGGGTTGCAGTGCGATCTACAAATGGAAAAAATAAATAAGTAATAAATAAATAGTTAGACCCAAATGTATCAGAGCGCTTTTAATGTTATGTGATGACGTTTACAAGAGGTACATGAGGGGATTCATAAGAGTCATGGTTGAACAATACAGCGCCACGTCATTTTGAGAACCAACCCTTGGTTCATACCCAAAGTTCCTGCTGACTTTCACTTATATGAAGCTGTCATTTTCAGGTCTTTCTTCCCAAATCCTTTCTCGCAAGAAATGCGCATGCGCGGGCGTCCGCGCATGCGCATTTGTCAGAAGAAGTTGGAAACCAGGAAGAGGGAGCCCCGGAGACGCCGTGCTTCAGGTAAGTGTCTTTACTTTTATTTAATTTACAATTAGGGTATGTTTTAAAAGGAGGGCGGGCGGGAGGCGGGTGGCGCGTAGTGGGGCTACGTGGAGCACGTAGTGTGTGTAGATTTGGGCACACTACGCGCTGCTTCACGTAGCCCCACTACGCCCACCCTTAACACTACCCTGTATTTTGACAGAAGAAGACTTCTTTGTGGTTGTTCAAAAGACATAAACAGCTGGTGCATATGTTCTTTGTTTTGCCTATGTAGAATGTGAGACCGCTAATCAAGTCCAATGGTAGGTAGGTAAAGCTTTATTCGATAAAAATATCATAAAAGCACAACATACAATACAAGATAAAAAGTATCAAGTAAAACATTTGATGAATTAAAAAAATTGATCATAAATGTATCTAAAAATGGAATATGTTCCAGAATAAGGCACTATGTACAAAGAGACACAGATTTCATTGTAAAGGGATTGGTAAAAAGGATAAAAACCGGGCCTCAACAGCATTTCAATGTGCAAAAGTAGCACGTTTTTTTTCCTCAATAGCCAAGCGCAACCCAGATACTTGGCCAGTCCGCATACTACAATGAGAGACGAGGTATCGGTTTTTAAGATACGCAACACAGTTACATAGTCTCTGGAGCCCAGAATTCTGCAAATTGGTCTCAGCCACTTGGATCTCGCTCTTCTGTAAGTGTAGCAGGCAAAAAGGAAATGGGGAATAGTCTCCTTCGGGGATGCACAGCTTGGGCAACCAGATGGTATGCTTGTCTGACCCTTCCAGCTAGCCGTGACGGATTTGAGAGGTAAAGTTCCTAATCTGAATCTCACATACAATGATCTATCCAGTGGGATTTGAATAAAATCAAGATAAGGTTCCAATTTGCAAAGTGTCTTGTGCTCAAAATAAGCCCCAGTCAGCTTCCCCATATTAGCATTACTTAGTTCTCTATCATTAACCCATCTCCAATATGCCTTCTTGAGATCCAATTTTGAGGGGGGTGTCTGAGATTCCCAACAGTCTTCGTATCCAATTTCTCTCAGCAATTGTCTTACATAGGAAATCCATTTTATCCTTTTCCCAGTATCAGCTAGTATGAGTTCGCTTAGGGCTGCGGCATACTTAGCAAGCTCCGGTGTCCTTCGTAGTCTTGCCCAAAATAATAAAGGTCGAAGTCTTGCAATGTCCTGAATACAATGTCTGCCTAGATCATAAAACAGTGGTTTTAATGGAGTTGATGTGGGAAGAGAAATAAGATCCCTCATGAATGTGTTCTCAGACTTAACTAAATCATGGATACTTTCGTGGCCCCAAATTTCAGCTCCATACATTGCGCAAGATAATGCTTTGGCCTCGTATACCACAAGGGCCGGGGCCACTGGTCTGCTCGTAGAGAGATGTTGTTCTCTAATAATGGCACCAGAAGCCCTCTTGTGGCATAGGAGCATCTTAGTTAGGTGCGGACTCCACTTCATCCCTTTCGCGATCCGGATACCCAAATAATCGAAGGAGTCCACAATATCTAATGGGTTGCCATCCAAAGTAAAAACATTCCTAAAACGTCTTGGAGGATTAACTACCATTAATTTGGTTTTCTCAGTGTTTATAATCAGGCCATAAGATTTACAAAAGGTGCCAAACCTATTTAAAATCTTTTGTAGGCCACCTGGTGATTTTGAGATCAAGAGAGTGTCGTCGGCGAACAGGAGGGTAGGAATTTTTTCACCAGCCAGGGCTGGAGCATCGGCAGGGTCCTCTCTAAGAAGATCCACCACCCCGTTAATGTATAAGGAAAACAGGGTGGGGGCTAATACACAGCCCTGGCGAACCCCCCTGTTCACCGTGACACTCTCTGTGAGCTGACCCTGAGCGCCCCATCTAATCTTGGCGTGATTATCATCATGTAAAAGTATTAAAAAAGCGAGAATCTCTGGATGGACACCTAATTCTGATAAAACCTGCCATAATCTTTGGCGAGGGATTAAGTCAAACGCGGACTTAAGATCTATAAAAGCTAAATATAAAGTACCTTTCCCTAAAACTACCACTTTCCAATAAATCTAAAAACTTGATCCATTGTGCCTACCTTTTGCCTAAAACCTGCTTGAAGATGGGATAAAATATTCATGTTCTCAGTCCACAGCTTCAGTCTCATAAGAAGAACCCTGCCAACCACCTTCTGGATCACATCAATTAAACTGATAGGCCTATAGTTGGCAGGATCCTCCTTATTACCCTTTTTATATATAGGGATCACTACTGCCGCTTTCCAGGACTCTGGTACTATAGAGCCACTGGCTATGGCATTCATTATAGCAGAAATAAACAATGCCCAGGGTGCTGGATCATGCAGAAGCAAATCTCCTGGAAGACCGTCTGGACCTGCCGCTTTGCCAGGTGCAATACTTTTTATTGCCAAAGTGACTTCCTGGATCTCAAAAATAACGTCAGGTGGAAAGATTGCATCAGGGGTCACACTGTGCTCTTCCTCATAATCTAGAGGGGCAGCCTCTCCCGCATATATAACAGAGAAATGGTTAAACCATTGCAGCTCTGTTATGTGGTTCGGGATACTTGTCGTTTTGGCCCTCTTCCCTCTATTTACGAGGTCCCAAAAAACAGTGGAATTCCTATTCAATGATGCCTCTTTAAGCTCCTGCCAATAAGTTTCCTCCCCTTCCCGTTTAGCGACAACCAGGGATCTAGAGTATTCCTGTCTTGCTCTTCTAATCATACTACTGTCTTGCTTCTTTAGGGCTTTTGATAAAGTCAATCTTTTTTCTCTGCAGGTTTTGGAATACCATGGGTTCGATCCTTTCAGTGGTACCCCTTTGCAGGGTTGATTCCCCTCTAGAATAAAAAATTTCCCTATCTCGCTTATAGTGTCTCGTTAAAGAGAGGGTACGAGTTGAGAGTCTCCCACTGTATTTTGGACCTCAACAAGCTCCGCATTTTTTCCGGCCAGTATTTCCTTAATGCTTTCCATCTTACCCTCATGTTGTGAAGCCCCATGCCATTTAAGGCGTCTGTTACAACCTGCCAGCAACACTTCTTTAGTTGACATCAAGGGGGGTTTATTGATCTCATACTCCGGGGACAACCAAACATCATTAATTTGTAGGCACAGTGGATTATGGTCGCTATCTATAGTGTTTTTTACGACCATATCCACAACATTCCCCCAGAAGTGAATATCAATGAGAATGTAATCGATGCGGGACGGGGTAGTTAACCTATTATATGTATATGCACCACCCGTGTCTGATTTGGACCTGCCATTCACTGCTCTCAAATTGAACTCCTGAGTGATGGCATTCATTTGTATTGCCCTTTGGGACCATTTCTTAATAGGAGGCAGCTCGAGGGGCGGAATGCCCTATCTGAGATCATCCTCATTGGTCCCCATTAGATCTTCGGAACAAAGGGGTTCGAATGTGCAGTTGAAGTCCCCACATACAATGATGTTAGAGTGGGGGTCGATGAGTCATTTCATGTTCCAGGTCAGATACTGTCTGGGAAGCCTGTCCACCCACAGTCCCTCTGCATTAGTTGTTGAATAGATCTAAAATTGGTCCCCCTTGTGGGCTTTTTATAGTCAAATGTAAAAGGTCAGGGGAGCCACTATTGTGTGCCTCCACTATCCAGTTGTGTGTTATGTTGACCCACACTAGTAGTCCCCCCGATGGTCGACCTTTCCCTTGACTTATAGCTGGTTTATAGTAGGTGGTATATCCAGTTTTATAGAGGGGGGTAACGCTCCATGTTTCCTGGAATAGGCAGACATCAAAAGTCCCAATGAATTCCTGCCATTCCAGAATTAAAAGTTTTTTTGGGAGCCCTGCGATGTTCCAAGAAACAAAATTTAGAGATGCCATGGAAAGGTGGGAGTTTGTAGTTGCCTGATTGGTTAGAGACATCTCACGAGGAGATAAGGACTCTAGAGGAGATAAGGACTCAGGAGAAGTTAATATAGACACTCTAATAGGGTCAGAATGGATAGGGTCTGTATCTCTAGTACGTCCCTGTAACAGTTCTTGATCCAGTCAGTCCACCCTATTCAAGTTTGAGTCTTCTCTCTGGGTCCCTACTTTAGCCTGTTGCTCCCGCCCTGGAGAAACCCAGAGCGGAGAGCGCCTGATCTGTATAGAAGAATGATCTGGTGAGGATGTGCGGAATTCCAAAAGCAACAGATTCTCAGCTAATATGGAGTTAGCGAATAAAAGCTCAATACAGTCAAATTGGCTGGTGTGGAGAGAAATTCTTCTTGCTCTAACAATGTCTTCTCGGATTATTGACCTGCATCCTCTGACATACCTAAGCCAATGTATAGCTTTGTTTTTAACATAATCCTCATTTTCATAAGCTTGAGTACCAGTAAGTCTGGGTAATTTAACCATATAAGCTATTTTCGCATTGTCCAATGGGTGGCCAGGGGTTAAATTGGGTGTGGTATTAACTTTGAGAAGAGCCTGGGCCTCCTGGTGACTAAATCTCGAGGGGCCTACAAATTTTAAAGTGTTTAGAATATTAGGACAATCATTGTGGGTTTTTGAGCATTTCACAATGTCCGTATATAAACGATTTTTGACATTATCAGAAGCCAGTAACTTTTGTGTTGGCTCATTCCTATTGCAAACTAAATGTGCCCCCCATGTGATGTTGGCGGTGAATTGTTATAGGTTGGTGTCGGGGGAGTTAGTGTTGCCGGGTTTGCAGAGTGACATGGAGGGTCAATAGACCTAGATGTTAGTGGGACCCTCCTATTTAATTCCATCACTATTTTTTTCAAAGATTCTACCTCTTTCAATAACTGGTCAATTTTCCGCTCAAGAGTCTCTCCCTGCGTGTTATGTGTCTGTACTGCTTTATGGTCAACTACGCCATTTTACTGGCATTCTAGGAGAGCAGGAGCCTCCCCATCTAAATCCTCCAGGATTGAAAACCTATTTGAGCATGAAAGTTCAAGAGAAGCAACAGGTGAGTGTATTTCAGTAGCAGATAATGACTTCGAAGAGTCCAGAGTTTCTCCCTGGCAGATTGCCCATTGGGTGTAATGCAGGGAAGGGCTTTGGAGGATACTTGTCTAGTGTTTTTAAATATGTTTGGAATCTTGTAATTTTGGTTGCTAGCTAAAGGTTCTCCCACTGGTGCCACTACTGCATCTGAGGTTTCCCTGGTTTCCTCCAATATCACTTGGCAATCGTTAACTATTGTTTCAATCTTCTCCAATACACAATTGCCAGCAGCATGATTAGCTTTCTTAGCCTTTTTCCCCTTTTTATTCAAACTACTTCCACCTCCTTCCATGGTCTTTCTTTTAGCCATGCGTATATAGTGCGGAGGCTAATAACAATGAATAAGCCGATACTAGCAGTACTTTCGGCGCTTTGTTGGCAAGTTATTGACCTGTCACACTGTGGAGGGAGCCCTGGTTAGTCGAGGCAAGAGTCACAGCAACACTTCTAGTGGAGAAAAACTAAGATCACAGTACCTTCATGGAGCGAGCAGGATGAAAGAGAACAAGCCCAGCCTCTACCTGCCCCGGATGGCCACAGACGGCCCGCCCTTTGCCCGGGCGCATAAACATCAGCTGCTTCCTCCGCGATGCGGAGGAAGCAGCTGATGTTTATGCGCCTCCAGGCGTGCTCAGGCGAGAAGAGGGCGGTGCAAGGTGTCCCCGTGCAGGCTGGGAGCTGTAGTCTCCCCCCGCGACGACCGTGCAAGCAGCAGGCTACGGCGGCGGGGGAGAACAAACCGCGTGTGTGCCCCAGCGACGATGGTCTCCGCAATGGTCTCTGCCCCAAGAGGTAGGTGCTTCTGTTCCCCGATCCGCCGAGGGAGCAGCTGATGTTTATGCGCCTCCGGGCGCGCTCAGGCGAGAAGAGGGCGGTGCAAGGTGTCCCTGTGCAGGCTGGGAGCTGTAGTCTCCCCCCGCGACGACCGTGCAAGCAGCAGGCTACGGCGGCGGGGGAGAACAAACAGCGTGTGTGCCCCAGCGACGATGGTCTCCGCAATGGTCTCTGCCCCAAGAGGTAGGTGCTTCTGTTCCCCAAGTCCAATGAATGCAGGGATCTTTATGTTATGGCAGAAGGATTTGGGAAGAAAGACCTGAAAATGACAGATTAGTAGAAGTGAAAGTCAGCAGGCACTTTGGGTATGAACCTTGGGTTGGTTCTTAAAAATAATTAATGCTGTATTGTTTAACTATGATTCTTATGAATTCCCTCATGTACCTCTTGTAAACGTTCCCGGTTCGTTTGGCGCCAGGGTAGGTTGACAGCCCATCCCGGCAGCAACCTTTACGACACCAGAAAGTGGTGTCCCGGTGGCGCAACGAATACGGACAGAAGCAGGGATACGCACCCCAATAGGTTCCCCCTTCCATATGGCGAGATCGTTGTCCCATAATACACGTGGCAGGTAACTATTGTACTTCCCACGGTAGTGTAGATAGTCGACAGTTTATTAGGTCCTGAAGAATTGCCATGGATCATTAGACCACCAGGCATGAAACATGTTGACCATCACAGAAGAGCATAGCTAAGCTGAACCCTAACGTCAGCCAGCTGCCACTCTGTTTCTTGTTTTAATCAAGTGCATAGCCATTTCTAATAAAGTTCTTCTTTGGACTATCCAACTTGTTTTAATCACACACACTCACATCTACACCACTAGACCCCTCACACACACTACATCATACGGCCAGGAACAAAAGATCTCTGAGAAAGAGCCCCTTTAAGGGTGCCCGTCGGGGAATGCAGCACCGTCCCGACGAGGAGCAGGTCCATATGATGAAGCATGACACCTAGCTTGCTTGGTGTGTGAGGACCCTAGTTCCGATAAGAGGGATTCCCCTTCCCCTTCCTCTTCCACACGGTCTCTCTTACACACTCTCACTCTCCCTTGACTTTGAGGAACTGCATACCCACTTTCTTCAAACGTTATCACATAACATGTAAAGCGCTCTGATAACTTCGGGTCTAGCTAGCGTGATCTAAAACTCAAAATAATAATAATTTTCTGTGAATCAGAGAAAAGGCCAATTGATGGTGAACGCTTGAATTTCACTCACTTTACTTGCACATGTCAAGACTAGGAGAAGCGATGTCTTCCATGAAACAAATGTCCAATGTCCTTATGTATCAGTTAGGTTATGTTATTTTTATTTCTTAATTGCAGCGGTTACCCTTGGGTGTCCTGGCGCTAATCGCTGCCTATTGATTGCCGAGGTGTGTGGTGACCTATAAGGTGAAAAGCCAAGTTTTCAGTCCCTTCCTGAAAGTAATGAGCTTGGTGGTGTTCCTAAGATGGAATGGAAGTTCATTCCAGGCCCTTGCGGCACCTGTGATAAAGCTTCTGCCACCCCAGTTAGCTTTTTTTAGCTGGGGTATGATCACTCCTTTTGCTCCCATAGAGCGGAGGGTCCTTCTGGGAACATACCATTGAAAAGGCTGTTTTATATGGTCTGGGCAAACTGCTTGGAGGGCCTTAAAAACCGTGCACCGGGCTTTAAATTGAATCCGTTGTTTGACTGGGAGCCAATGTCACCGTTTTGTTTCTTTTTTAACAGAGACAAACTTGCGTGTCCCTGTCAGCAATCTGGGTGCCACATTTTGCACTAGTTGGAGCCTATTTAGGTGCTTCCTTTGGATATTTAGGTATAGACTATTACAGTAGTCCAACCGCGGCAGGATAAGTGAGGTAATTACTGTCCTGTGGCTATCGGCCGGTAAAAATGATTTTATCTTTCTTATCATTCTGAGAAGATAAAAGCTAGCTGAGACAACTGTATTTACCTGGTCTCTAAAAGTAAGTTTGTTGTCAACTATGACCCCCAGATTTTTTGCTTTCTAAGTTGGTTCAGGGATGGTCCCCAATTCTTCAGGCCACCAGTCTGGCATCCAGAAGTTGGCATTGTTGCCAAAAACAATGAGCTCCGTTTTGCTGGAGTTTAGCTTCAGACAGTTCGTAGTCATCCACAACCTGACAGCTTTCATGCAGTCATGAAATCTTTTTCCTTTCTCAGCCTCTTGTCCAGGCCGAAATGACATCACTATTTGCGTATCATCTGCGTATGATGTCAGCTGGAACCCAAAAGATTTTTTAAGGCCGCTAGAGGTGTCACATAGTTATTAAAACGTGTGGGACTGAGGGACGAGCCCTGTGGTACTCCACACGGAAGGGAAAAAGGTTTTAAGCGTACTTTATCTAAGTCTACAGTTTGAATTCTTTCTATGAGGAAAGATTTCAGGAGGTTCCAGGCGTTACCTTGTACCCCGCCTTCTGATAAACGGTTCATCAACACATCATGATGGACTGTATCGAAGGCCGCCGAGAGATCCAACAGAATCAGTGCCACATTCCCTCCTTGATCCAGAGCTTCTCTTACTTTCTCCTCTATTTTTTATCAAGGCCAGCTCGGTGCTATGCTCTGTTCTGAATCCATACTGCGTAGGATCGAATATATTATTTGTTCGGAGGAAGGTGCGGAGTTGAGTATTCATAACATTTTCAACCATTTTAGCCGGTAGGGGGAGATGAGAGATTGATCTGTAGTTATTAGGGACCTTAGGATCAATAATATGTTTTTTAAGCAGCGGAAGAATGGATGCAATTTTCCATCTTGAGTGCCGCGCCAATAAGCTCTGGGACGTGTTTGATCACGAGTACTGGGCATGGGTCATATGGTGATCCCGATTGGATAGGGGCCAGGAGATTGATAGAATCCCGCTCCTCCAGTGGTAAGAATCTGTCTAGAGTAGGTTGTGACTTGGTTGCACTGTATGCCTGAACAACTGAAACACCTGTCTCTACTGTCTGGGAGAGCTTAAATGAGGAAAAGATGACTTCCACCTTCTGCAGAAAGAAGGTGGATATATTCTCACGTAGTTCAGGACTGCTCTGATTTTTAGGGGTGTTAGGGGTGGTCATTTCAGTTACTGTTTTAAAATAGGAGGTATCATTACCTAACTGAGTACAGTATTAACTTCCCGTACAACAAAAGGATGTAAAATAGGTAGGAATGCTCTCAGGAGCCCTTTCATAAACTCTTCATAATAGAACTACAGATCGAATTATGGAAAGGAGGAAAGGACAGAGGAGGACACACCAAGTCTTGTCAAATGTCTATTGCTCTGAAAATGTAAATAAAAAGTCATTGAATTATAAAGTGAATAATCGCCATTGCTTCTAATTTCCTTTTATCATTGCAGGGTATGAAACGTTTTTTTGATTCAGTAATGTTTTGCAAAGTTTCCCCCTCACAAAGATTGAGAACTTCCCTGTTCAACATCGCATTCTGAGCCAATGTTCACGGCATTTCAATAATAAGCATGGAACTTAAACACAATGGAAAATGCATACGGACTTTTTCTCTGTATGTTTAGCTTTTTCAGTTTGTTTATGCACAATGGCAAATGTCTTTAAAATGTTTCTCTTCAAGTTTACTTTTTGTTACAAATTGTTGCAAAAGTCATGATTTTTACACAAGTATGGCAAGCAAAGCTTCCCAACCTCTTGAAGTTGTGACTTGTTCCACAGAACTGATTGCAACAAAACACTTTGTACATCGTTGTTCCTGACCTGCTGCAACCGTTATGCCACCAATCAAACATGCACAGCATTTATTTCTGCTTATTTTCCGTCTGTTTACGTCTTTCGTTTGCTCCTACTTAATCACATAATTCGATCCATCCTAAAGTCATAAATGTGCTCACACAATTAGAGATCTATACACCTCTTGTTGGTATGTACTATATTTCTTGTATGAATTATTGTTTTATTGAAATAAATTAATAAGCATGGAACTATCTGAAGAAACCTGCCATTGTCAGAAGCAGAAATAAATTCATTCACCCCTCCTGTGCACTTGTTTTATTTTATTAGAGAAGTTTTATATAGCGCTGACCAGACGGGAGGGTATCTGAGCGCTTTACAACAGTTACAGAGCAGGACAAAAAAATAATACAATGATGCGGAAAATGAACGGCACTCAACATGCGAAGTTGAACCTTCACGCCTGTGGCAATGAAACAGAAGTTAAGGCTTTTCAAAGTACACTTTGATAAATCCTCACTATTTATAAGTTGAGCTTCGAGCTGACCTCAGGAATGGACACATCCCACAGATTAACTTCCTGAAAAAAGTGAATGTTCTTATAAAGAAAGCCAAATTTGAATTTGCATAAGCCTCAGAGACCAGAGAGGTGTAGATGATGCATTGATATGAAAGCCGTCAGCTCTGATATGGCCTGTCTTCCTGACATTGCTAGGCAAGATGAGGCCATAAGATTTCAAACCTCTTTCTCAACGATGTTGGCTTCCCAGATCATCCAGGCAATCAATGCCCACCAATGTACTTGTGCACAACTCCTTATGTGACTTCCAAAGGCAGGGGAGGAGATGGGACTCGTGAAGAAGAATGAACGTGATTTTAGCTCCCCAATCGTCCTTGTACCAGGCCAGATAAAGATATCCAGTTTTTTTAATTGATTTTGAAAAATCAATGACATCTCTTTGCGTTACCTGAAATCCACTGATTAGTACTCAGTAGAATATCTTAGAAGGGGTACCCACTTAATTAGGCTAGACTATACGAGGGAATACTTGCAGACACATTTATGTCCCTCAGATTGGAAGAAAACCAGCTTTTTGACCCCACGTGGAGTTTTGCTTGTTTGATTTCTTTAGTGAAATGTATCTAGCATGCCAAGCAGCTTGTAGCTGGCATCAGAGCACTTCTGGTAAATATTACTGGTGGGAGATTCATGAGGGAAAGCAGTGATAATGTGTGATCCTAGATGGTTTCAAGATCTAAACTCCAAAGTGCATAAGATGCAAAACTCTAAGGAGTGAAGAAGCGGTCAAGCATGGGAGGCGAAAGGTCTAGCCTTCATCTAACCAAACTGACATGCTGAGGGAGGCGTTTCTGGGAGGAAGGTGGGAACCAAAGAGCTGGATAAAAGTTAGTGTCCTTTGTATGGTGCTTTCAACATTTCAGCAACGGAGGACTGCCTTCTACACCAGCATCTGAAGGATGCATCATCTAAATGCAAACATAAACCTACCACTTGTAGCATTTAAATACGGATTGAACCACGTTATTTCCCCCAAGTTTATATAGCGCTAACTTGACCCGAAAGTATCAGAGCGCTTTACATGAGCACCAGTTGCGTTACAGAGGGACACATTCATTTATTTTTATTAGGCACGGGGAGATTAAGTGATTTTGCCCAGATTCAGAGGATGTTCAGTGTCCCTGCCAGTCTCGAACCCAGTTCCCCAGTGTTGAGATCGACTGCTCTGGCCGTAAGGCCATATCCTCTGCATGATTTGCAGCAAGCAGGGCTAACAACAAATCGGAGAAAATGTGTGTTGGCTCAAATATATTTCATTTGGGGGACCAGGCTGTTTGTGGGAGTTCAAGACTCAAAACAATATAAAGTTTAACTTGTATTCAACACCTCTTAGCTTAGAGTGAAAGGTGATGACGTGGAAATTGGAAATAAAGATTGGATGAATGATACTGAAATGCAATTTCCTATGTTTTTGAATGTACTGTTTACTCTGTTCTGTTAATGCACATGAAATGTAATACACTGCATGTTAATATATAAAGATTGATAGTGTCAATTGTAACTAGCTCATTGTATGGAAGATTTGCTAAGGGGAATTGTAGTAACTAATCCCCAGTGAGGGTAGTATTGTGTGTACCTTAGTTACTATTATATACATCATTTTGATTGTATCTGGTATCCTGACTTTTGATTTTTGGCCCTGGCATGGCACTAATTTAGCATGTGTACAGTGGTTTCAGCCAGTCAAAGTCTATGAGTGGTTCTTAGACTTGTGCTGTGACTTGGAGGGGTGCACCAAGCATGCCCTTATCTCTTAACAGCGGGCTACTGTCCCTGTTATGGGTTTAGCATATAAAGAGGTGGTGGAGGCATATCGTGTTATGATAATCAAGAAAGTGGCTAGACCTTATTATTTGAAACAATGGAGTGGAGGCCTACTGGACCAATCTTGGAAAGTTTCCTTTCTATGTTTTTACCCAGTCATTTGCACTAACATCCTGATTACATCTTATACATGTTGATATGTGTCACCTGTGTGGTACACACTTAGTGTGTGAATGAACCCAGAATAATGGTGTCTTTTGGATTCCCTTGGCTTGGCCTTGCACAAGATAGATGTGAACCAATGTATATATCAGGACCTCCGCTACTAATATCCCTACCAAGGGCAGGGAAAATACAATTTTACAGAACAATCCTTAGGCAAGTACAATTTTGTTTGGCAATCCCTATGATAATTACTCAAAGAAGGCTAAGTGTATAACTAAACATGACTCATAATTTACTTTTATTCTTTAAAATATTTAAAAATCTATGATCTACAATGTCTGTGGAATCACATGACAAAAGTAAACAAAACATACTTTGTAATCCAATTGTCTCTCAAGGAATAAAGGCAGCATGATCCGAGATAAATAATGTTAAATCAAATCATTTGATATTATATGATACTTTGAATACATTGGTTGCAATTATGAAAACAAGGATAAGATAACTGCTTCAAAATGGATAGCAACATGATTCACACAATTTAATTATTTCCTTCATTTACTCAGCAAAATAGCGGAAAAATAATTTCTCCCCAAAATGACAAAAGAGGGGTGGCTTCGATCATGGATGGAGCTCCATGGTATCGAGTCTATGGGCATTTCAGCGACCCAAGCGCCTTCATCAGGAAAGCCACAAATTCGAAATGCTTAAAACAAGTAAAGCATAAACTCAACCTTTGGAGTGATAAATAACAAAGGGTGGGAGAAAAGAATGAGAGCAGGTGAGTAATACCAACAATGAAATCCAACACCGAAATAAGTGCATAATGCTCATCGTGATGAAAGTGAAGGAGCCGGGTTCCACGTTCTAGATTTACTCTGGAACCCCTGGCCGATGTCTCTTTTTGTCTGCTTGAAAGTGTAGAGGGGAGGAAGAATCATTAGTCAATTTACTCATCACAGTTCCAATGAACCATGACTCTTGATCCAAAGTTTAGTTTGATTCATTACAAAGCCAAGAACAGTTGCACATACAAACACCTCAAGACGGGGGTATAGAAATACATTGGAACTAATAGAAAGCCAAACATACTGGTGAAGTTAAGCCGATGCAGTATACACAGAATAACTCATTCTAGAATCAAGACACAGAATATAACAGCTCTGATGTCAAGAGCCCCCTTCATTGGAAGTTCGTAGGTAAAACGCATTAGTCTGTCCCTACACTACCACTAACGTGACATCCCAACTTAGCAGTTTCCCAGGGCAAGTCCTACAAAGTTGTCAGCTGAAGAAGTCCACTCACGTTGAATGGGTCAAGTAGTACAGAGCTCGTTCTAAGATGCTCTCTTTTCTCAAGGCAAGGCATAAGTCCCCGGACTCTGTCTCTAACTCCAATACAAGAACTGGTATGAGACTTCCCATAATGCTGTGCAACATCACCCCATCCACGCAAGACACCTCCTCGAAGGTAACTTTCCATGCGGCAGCAATGTTCCCAGGTCTTGGCTCGATGACCTTGATTCCCTGCCTCACTCTTATCAGGAGAACTGGGAGAACGCTGGTGGTGTGAGATTTGTGTCAGCCCGGTAATACCACAATTTTCCCACACAGAAATTTGAGAAAAATTTGATTTTATTTCAGCCAAATTTGAGGTTTGCAGGGGATTCTGGGTAGGAAAACATTAGGGGGTCCACGCCAGGGGTGGGCGGAGCTCGCAGAGTTACACTACGCGGAATTCCGTGGAGTTGCATAAAAACTCAGTGGTATTCAGCTGAGTTCAGCGAGTGGGGGGGGGGGAGTTGCTCCACTCACCCACCCCAACTATCATACTAGATACATTTGCAGTTTTGCTCTTATACAAAGGAATAAAAACATATGCATTGTTTGAATGAAGCAAAATAAAACCTGACGGAGGAAGTACTGAACATTTAAGAGCCCTCTCTGCTCTGTTACCATCTGGCACTCGCCACGCTGAAGAAGTTATCCATTGTCGTCCGCACCCCTCTTACACTCATGGAAGCCTCACAGTCTGGGGGTGGCAGAGGGGTCCCCTCTGCATGCGATCAGCACAGTCTCTGACCCCAGAGGTGACCAGTGCTCCCTCTCAGGACCAGTGCATTCATTGCCACTCCCGCAAGCCCGGCCACGTCCATCTATAAGCAGAGACTGCTGCCTCGCCTCCTTCAATCAGCCAATGCGCACACCTCTCCGAACATCCCTAGCTACTGGATGAGTCGTCAGTGCCAATTTTACTGCAGATGGAGAGTGCTGGCACTAAGTGTGCCGCAGAAAAGTGCCATTGGCTGCGGAGGCTTCTGGCACAGAGGATTTGAACAAATAGCACAGTCGGGAGCTTGCACTGTGTGTGCTGTGCACGGCTCCTCCGTGCACCCAGGACTTTGCCGCGACTGCTGCCCAAGCAGCTCAGCCCTGCTTCAGTTGTCCCGATTGTCCCCACAGTGTGTCACATGCCAGGCACTAGGCCCTGCCCCCTGGAGGTCAGCCTCCTCCTCTTCTCCCTGCTCCTACCCGGCTGCCCCTAATGGTAGGAGGTGCCCCCAGCACACGGAGGTGCCCCCAGCACCACGGAGCTGCAGTCTTCTCTCATGCTATTCACAGCTCGGTGTTGGCGCAAGTTGGAGCTGAAGCTAAGGAGAAACTCTTCCATCGACTGGGCCGAAACCGAGATAAAGCCCGGAGCAAATAATGAAGCCTCGAACCCGCCCTGCTCGGAGTGACGTCACCATGCACACACCTAGCACAAACTGACTCACCTATGCAGGCCAAGTGGGCGGTGATTGGGTGCCTGAGGGTGTATATCATTGTATTCTGTCTGTGCCAGTCATTCTGAGAACCAACCGCAGCTCCGATGATTGTCTTCCTGTTTTATTAACCTGCCTTTCTATGGCTGAAGACTTTTTTTGAAGGGAGCCTGCTGGAGGTGAAAGAAACCAACATGCTTTCGTGGGAGGAGTTAGAACTGGGCTTTGCCATGTATTAGGCGTATGGCACAGAGGCATAAAGCTGGCATGTTTGCCAGCTGCATGTGCAATTTTTAAAAAACTTTTTAAAGTCCTTTTGTTGTTTTCCAGTTCCTCTTCTTAAATCCAGGGTTCAGATTAACCTACTTTGACATCTGAATTCATTCATTTATGTGTTTTTATATAGCGCAAATTGTTGGGTATCACCACTAATGGTGGGCACAAACTCCGCTACGCGGTGGAGCAGAGTTTTTTTGCCAAGCAATCCGAGCAGAGGGTGTAGTCGCAAAAATTCCACAAACTCTGTCCGCAGAGCATAGTTAACCGCCCACCCTTATTCCACATAAGCCATACCTCCCTGGACTACCCCGGGTGTCTAGTTTTCAGAAATGTGTGGGTTTGGTAGGTTTCCTAAGATGGCTGCCGAGCCAGGGGCCAAAAACCCAGATCCCCCCCCCCCCCTGCAAAAACAGGTTGTTTTGCGATAGGTAATTTTGATGTCTCCACAATACGTTTTGGGCACTTGGCCCACCCGCACAGGTGAGGTACCATTTTTATCAGGAGATTTTGGGGAATGAGGGGTGGGTGGAATTATGTGGATCCACCCAGATTTCAGAACTTTGCATCACAGTAATGTGAGGATTTTCTTTTTTTTTACAAAGTTTGAGGTTGGAAGGGATTCTGGGTAACAGAACCTGGTGAGAGCCACACAAGTTACCCCTTCTGGATTGTCCTTGGTGTCTAGTTTTAAAAAATGTATAGGTTTGCTAGGTTTCCCCAGGTCCTGGCAGAGCTAGGCACTTTGGGGAAAAAAGGGCCAGTTTTCACTGTAAAAACGTGGTGTGTCCACGTTGCGTTTTGGCCCGTTTCTTGTCACGGGCCCTAGGCCTACGCACCCAAGTGAGGCACCATTTTTATTGGAAGACTTTGCTGAGTGAGTGGATCCCTGCAGATTCCAGAACTTTCCATCACAAAAATGTGAGGAAAATCTGTGTGTTTTTCTTTTTACAAAGTTTGAGGTTTGCAAGGGATTTTGGGTAACAGAACCTGGTGAGAGCCACACAAGTCACCCCCTCTTGTATTCCCCTGGGTGTCGAGGTTTACAGAATGTATAGGTTTCCCTAGGTGCCGTCAGAGTTAAGGTTCAAAATCCACAGCATGGCCCATTGAAAAAAAAAGTTCAATTTTCACTGTAAAAATGTGGTGTCCATCTTGTGTTTTGGCCGGTTTCCTGTCGCGGGCACTAGGCCTAACCCCACAAGTGAGGTACCATTTTTATTGGAAGACTTTGGGGAACGCGGGGTGCAGAGCCCAGAACTTTCCTTCACAGAAATGTGAGGAAAATGTGTTTCTTTTGACAAAGGTTGAAGTTTGCAAGGAATTTTGGGTAACAGAACCTGGTGAGAGCCACTCAAGTCACCCAATCCTAGATTCATCTGGGTGTCTAGTTTTCAAAAATGTATAGGTTTGCTATGTTTCTCTATGTGCTGGCTGAGCTAGGGTTCAAAATCCACAGCTAGGCACTTTGCAAAAAAAATGTCTGTTGTCACTGTAAAAATGTGGTCTGGCCACGTTGCGTTTTGGGCCGTTTCTTGTCGCGGGCACTAAGCCTACCCACACAAGTGAGGTACCATTTTTATCGGACTTAGAGGAACACAGAATTGTAGAGCAACTGTTATTACCTATTGATTTTCTATACATTTCTGCCTTCCAAATGTAAGACAATGTGTAAAAAAGAAGTCACTTTTAAAAATGTCCTATAATTCACATGCTAGTATGGGTACCCACAATTTTAGAGATGTGCAAATAGCTACTGCTTTTAAACTCTATATTTGTTTCCCATTTCGGAAATACATAGGTGTCCTTGATACCTATTTTTCACTCTTTATATTTTACCAAATGCTTTGCTATATAACCGGTACACAATGAAAAACCATTGCAAGATGCAGCTCATTTATTGGCTCTGGGTTCCTCGGGTTCTTTGTGAACCTACAAGCCCTATATATCCCCACAACCAGAAGGATCCAGCGGATGTAACGGTATATTGCTTTAAAAAATCTGTCATACTTATAAGTTGTTACAGGTGAAAACGTTGGCACAAATTTTTTCAACTCATTTTCAATTTTTCCTATTTTAAACTGTTTTATTTAAAAAACCTTAATGATCTACACGAAAGACCCCTTGCTGAATTCAGAATTATGTCTTCTTTTCAGAACTGTATAGCCTTTCGGGATTCATTATTGATTTCACATCTATTTCTGCCACTAAGTACAAGGAGGTTAAAAGCACAAAAAGTAGCAAAAACAGGCTATGTTCCAGTAAAATGCCAAAACGGTGTAAAAAACTTTGGTTTTCTCACGAAAGTCTGCTTGTCTCTGAAAGCTTGGAAGATTGTGATTTCAGCACCACAAACCCTGTGTTGATACAATTTGCAGGGAAAAAACAAGACCCTTTCTTCTGCAACAATTTTTCCCCATGTCCCCCAAAAAAGATATAGCTGTATTTTGGCTAATTTCTGGGTCCCCTCAATGGAAATCTACAAACCCTGGGTACCTTTAAAATCCCCCTGATTTTGGAAGAAAAGGACGCAAATTTGGCATGGCTACCTTATGTGAACAAAAAATTACAGGGGCCTAAGCGCAAACCACCCCATATAGACAAACAAGCATTGGCATAGCCAATAGGTCTCGCCTTTGGGACCTTATAAATGTTTAGCCATGCACCAGTGGCATAACTAAATACTTATAAAGGTCCCAAAAGCGAGACCTATTGGCTATGCCAAGCGGCCCTGCGGCCGTGAAAGTGATCGCGATCGCACATCAAAGCGGCCGTGGGGTCGCAAAAGTGAAAGTAATTGCGGTAAAGCGCGGCGCCCGCGCACATGCACTGTAGCTCTAGGCTGGCCTGGTAGCACTTTTTGGAGCCCTCTCAATAAGTCTCGCCAGACCAGCGCATGCGCTGGGTCAGGCGAGACCTAAAAAAGGCTTAGCACGGGGAGGGGGGCGCTTGCAGCGAAAGGGTTAAAGTGCTCAAGGCTTGGAAGTTTAATTCACCAATTCACCAGGGTTGAAGCTCAGTGTGAGAAAGTAAATTTGTCTGTCCAGAACACACAGATCAGGCAGCAGTCCAAAATTGTGGACACAGATAACACCAATAATGAAACTAACAGGGCATTGCTGAGTGACATGTAAAGTAGAAGACACTACATTTTTTGCAAGCAATGTCTGGCGTAAAAAGTGAAGATCACTTCATATTTAATCACAATTAATGAGCGCTGCAGTAAAATGAAAAGTGCGTGTAATGACTCGTGAGATTGCTGGGTGTGTTTCTTTTAAAAGCAGCTTTTCGTTTTCAAGCAGGTGACAAGAAATTCTCCTTCATATATGGCCAGTGTTTGTTATAAAAAAAAATTGTAAAAGGGAGACAGCGGGTTGGGAGAGCATTGAATGTAACCATTTTCAATTGCAGGTGTCATTACAAAGCTACCAGTCAATGGGTTTGAATACCACCCTGGATATGTAGAGCACAATCAGGGCTTGGGGGGGGGGGGGGTACCCCCAAGAAAATTTTAGAAAACATGGTGCTTTCTACAACACATTTGTCATTATATATCAATTGTATTCGCTTCTAAAGCATAGTAAATGATGACTTTACTGTGCACCAGGATACAACAATCTTTGATGGGGCTCTTCAAAGATTCCCTCACAATCACCAACAGTGCCTCTCTCTCACATGTATTTCATTTTTTTTATAGCGCCTCTCATACCAGTGTAGGGTGCCAGAGCACATTACATCACACACACATACAAATCTGTGTATAGAAAATGTTACATAAGGCAACTGGGACTACAAGGTGTTAGATGCACGTCACCCATACTGGTTGGCATTTTGTAAGAGTGCTTGGTCTGAAGAAGCTCAAACTCAGGATTCAGAACATAACAGTAGTTAAAGTTGAATTTAATTATAAGATTTTATACCTACCCAAACAAAACCTTTTTAGCAACATCAGGATAATGAAAAACTGGGAAGAAAACATAACTTTGTAACCTGTACCCTGCAGCTTGCATGCAGCTTTTTGATGGCCGTTCATAGCTCACTGTGCTAGATTACGTATGTAACTTATGAACTGCACAGTATCAAAAGAATCTCGGTGACAAAAGCACCAACCCACTGAGCTATGCACATAAACTACTGTTCTTTGATATGCATGGTACACATTGTTTGCAGCAGGCATATTAGCACTCTCTGCTACCATAGATTAATCAAAACTGCCACTAAACAAAACTCCCATCTCTCTCCAGCAGGTACATTAGTCACCAGAGTTATCGCGACACTTTTATTGTTGCCTGAAAAGTGCTATATATATACAAAAAAACTATGCAGTGCCAGCCAGTAACAAAACCGCCCGACCCTTCCAGCCTCCCAGGGAAAAGCCCAATGCCGGGTTTGGCTAGTCCAGCCATGCTACCATCCTCCAATGGTACCCCTCATCTTCACAGATACCCTCTCTCATGTGTATTTAATTTATTTTATAGTGGTACTCATCCGAAGTATGTACATCAGGATGTCAGAGTGCATTGCATCACACACATATTATATAGAGACAATGACTCATAAATTTGAAAGTCAGTGTATAGGAAATGTTACTTAAGACACTGAGGGCGACAAGGTGTAAGAGTCAGATGTCATCCATACTGGCAGGCAGTGGCATAGCGTGGCCCGGGAGCAATATTCTTAGGGGTGAATTTTTTTTAATTATAAAATTGTGGAGGAAGGGACTCGGCGTCACGTTGGTGCTGTTGTCTGGAAGTGCAGGTTATGTTGTCTTGCTCGCCTTACCCCACAGAAGGGCTGCACGGAGCCGTGCCCTCATGCATCTCTCATGGCTGTGGGCAGGAGGAGGGCTGCTTGCGCTGCTTTCCAGTGGCGTGGGGGCAGCGGCACAACAGCGGAATGCCTCATGTGGTATACCACGGCACCGTACAAGAAGTTAGTTTCTGATTTTTGGCAGGCAGAGGGAGCATTTCAAGCCTGAGTTCCGCGTTTGCTGCCTGACATGTCGGTTTGGGATATCTTGTTGAGTCACCCCGGGGTGTGGCATCCATTCATCCTTTCATCCATCAATCAGTCTTCATTTTGTCCTTCCATCTGTGTGCCCATCCATATCCAAACCGATTCAACCATTTCCAAACCTGTCCATCATCTATCCTTTCATCCATCATTTCACTCATCCATCCCCTCCAGCCACACTTTTACTCATCCATCTGTCATCCATCCACACTTCCACTCATCCATCCATTCACTCATCCATCCAACCATTTGCCCTTTCACCCATCCAGCCATCCTTTCACTTACTCATCCATCCATCCAGTCACTCATTCGTCCATTGATTCACCATTTTACTCATCCTTCCATCCTTTCATCGAGCTCTTCACCCTCCCTTTCACTCATCTATGCATTCTTTCACATTCATCCTTACATACTTCTTTTCACTCATCCAAACACCCATTCGCCCATCTATCCTGTCAATCATCCATCCATACTTTCACTCACTCATCCATCCTTCCTCTCTACATCCCCCTTTCATTTAGCCATCCCTTCACCCATCCATCTACCCACACATCCATCCACTCACCCATCCATTGACCCTATCACTCCTCCATCCTTTGTCTCATCCATCCATCCACACTTTTGCTCATCTACCTTCCCTTTCAGTCACTCATCCATGCTTACAGCTACCCTTTCACTCATCAGTCCAACCATTCACCCTTTCACATTTCAATTCATCAGTTCATCCATCATTTCACTCACCCATCGCCCATCATCCACCCTTTTACCCATCCATCCACCCTTTTACCCATACATCTATTTATTTACTCTTTCTCTCATCCATCCATCCTTCCACTCACTCATCCATCCATCCTTTCTCTCATTATCCATCCATTCACCTGTTCACTCATCCTTTCACTAATCCAACCAACCATTCAGCCATTTCACTTACTTACTCACCCACCTTTTCACATGAATTATGAGCTGATCATTTGTCCGCAGAGTTGCAGACAGAAAAGGCCCATCAAGAACTTCACCCTTGCTGTAGTTCTTAAAGCACGGGGGTGTGGATGATGGTTCACTATGCTCTTGCACATCTGAAAACGTGGAAGTCATGTGTCAGCATGATGCACAGGAGGTTAAGTGACTAACGTGTTGTTTCCAGGGCTTTTAGTGGCTTGAAAAAACGTAGGGGTCTCTCCAAAGGGTGTATCCGATGTAAATATGGGCGTGGCTTAAAACCAATAAGGTCAAATCTGTGCTCAGCATAGTGTGCTGCCCGGCTGGTATTTGCTAATTCTGTTATTGCTTCCAGATATATAATACATTACACCTACAACAAGCCAAGACTATTGGCTTTGTCAAATGGTTGTTAGTTCCATAAATTAACAAGCATTTGCAATGCAATAGGTCTCGCGTTTATGCGAGTGTAAGCTGTTGGCATTGTAAATGACAATGCCTTTTATTTATGTTTTAAAAACCAAAACCTATATAAAAGGCATTGCATTTACAATGCCAATAGCTCAAGCGTGCGTAAATGCGAGACCTATTGCATTGCAAATGCTTGTTTTACCTAGCCATGTTGCAGGGTGCAGTACCATATGTGGCCAAAAGAGGTCCCATGGACCTCTTCTGCCACATATTGTACTGCACCCTGCAGAGTTGGAGTTATTGGCATTATAAATGCCAATGTTTTTTGCCTAGCCATAATATAGGGTGCAGTACCATATGTAGCCAAAAGAGGTCCCACAGGATCTCTTTTGGCCACATATCACATATGGTACTGCTCCCTCCAGAAGATATGGTAAATTCACCCTACCCATAATGCATTGCATATAAGACCGTACCACGAGTACATTCAGATAGCTATGTCCATATATAAAATTAGTAGCTTTGATATGTGACAAATAATTATTATATTAATTCTGGATTAGGTTCTACTCTGTGTGGAGCTGATGAAGGGACATTTATAGAAGGTCTCGTATAAATGTGAGATGTGCTGGTGAGCACAGTAACTACTGCGAACTTCTCTTAGGATAAAGTCTGTGGTCTGTCTAAAGCTCATTAAGAAAATAGTTCTGCAGCTGTACTTAAAGCTCAGGGAGTAATAACACATATAACATGGCTGTACTTAATCCCTTGCGTGCGCGCTGTGGTAAATAATTTAATTACCGGGACTTAATTTGATACAGAAACATAATAAAATAGCTCAGTAAATAAGAGGCAGAATCCGTGGTATTAGAGGTTCGGAATGGGCTTTATTCCAGTGGTCGATTATAATCGGTTGCTCCAGGTTCCATCACCACGAAGGTTCAGGAAGTGAAGTACATACGTTATTGACAATCAATTACTTTTATACAATAGGCATTACAGTGAGGCCAATACAAGAGGCGTAACAATTGATAGCAAAGATAACATATTCGTGCGTAGCAAAAATAGGCGTAACTGGGAGTGATTTAAAGAACGTCATCAGATGTGATGTCATAAGAGGGTGGTTACATGAAAGAATTTCGCAATGTCAGCAGAAATACTTGACAGAAATGCGCGCGCAGCAGTATGACGTGTGATTGACGCGCAACTAGGGGGTGAAGGGGACTTGACATTTAGCTCTACATGTGGCGACAGAAGTCTGGAGGGTCAAGTCAACCTAATCCCAAATCATATCTAACATCCTATGTTTAAAGAACTAAGTTATCCAAAAGAGAGGTCTCTTCGAGTAGAATCTTATTCTATACTGACTATACTGACTGTTAGTGCGTGTACAAGCGTCTAAGTGTCTATACTAGATGCGAGGGCGGAATCTTCCATAGTAGTAGGGCTATGAATTACTTGCATGAAGACAGAGAAACCGGGCCTTTGCTCGGTAGCTGGCAGAATGTTTACTTAAACTACTAGACAGGAATGCATTGGGCAGGGATCGGAGCAGATAACTTCGAAGGTGAAATACAGTTTTTGGCAGGCAGCAGGCTTCGTGAGCCGCGCAGAGAATGAGACAAAGTTCATGGTCACAGATGCAGGCTCAGACTGGAGCTTTCAGAGGCAGAAGGCAAGAAGAGTTTGATGACAGAATCAGGGCCTACTTGCCTGGACTGTAAAATGGCATAAGTGAACCATATAAAGCCGGTGGCCTTTCATACTTAGGAATGGAATATCCGGCCTATTCATGGCGGATCTGACAGAGGACATGTTAACGGTGGACGCACATGTATTTGCGTCTTCATAACTGGAACTGGAGGGAACATACATGTACTTGTAACATGCACATAGAACCGTTGGGGTCCAAGATAGGGGACATAACTGACCAGAAAAATCCATATTTCCACATTCCCTCCTTGTCCCCTACTTGCCCGTCAAGAGATATCAATCTTCATTAATCCATTGATCTGTTCATATAGCATCATTTGTTCTTCTTTCTTCTTCCGGGATCTTGAATGAAAATCTTGATGTGGAATGCACGATGTGGCACACAGACCACAAATCGCTGGTCCACATTGTAGACATAGACAGCAACTGAATAGTATGAGAAGGCCAATACCTAGGAAAGATAGGACCTTCCATCCAAAGGTAGATAATACACTCCAAAACCAACCGGACCAAGTCCAGGTGCCTGGATTCTGGTGTATCTGGCTTACAATCTTATGAAGACGAGTTATGGCTTTATATACAGATGGCGAATTTTCTGGTATGAAAATGCAACAGCTTGATCCGATGACCCTACAAGCTCCGCCCCTATCGGCCAGGATGACGTCAAGGACAAGACGATTTTGAAGCACAACAATCCGCATAGCAGACTGCTCTTCTGTTAAATTGCCTAAGGCGGAAATAGTTTCGTTCACTACTGCTTCAAGGGTTCTAGTTAATCTACGTATCAGCTTACTATTAGTAACGGTACCTATATAGGGAAAGAGACCTTTATTGAAATCTGTGTATTTTTCCCATGCTGTTTCAGTGTAATCGACTATCGGGAGATCTCTCCTTACTCTATTATATACTAAATGAATATTTCTGTGATAATCAGCAGGAGCTAGAAAAACAGGTGGCAAAAGGAATCCAATATAGCAAGTACCATCCCAATCTAGAGGTAAACGTACATATGCCGTCTGACCACATATGAAATAGGAATGGCGGGAAGCTCTAAATGTAGACTTGCCTTGATCACTAAATTCTACTACAGTGGTGCATTTACTATGGCCCATGTGTATGGAACCATTCTTTCTCACACATAATTCACCTTTTACTGAAAATACTGACATGGCGGGCAAACTTGGATTAGCTTCGGATTCGACATTCAAGATCAGGAGATTAAGCGTAAAATTACCTAATCCATACACTTCATTTTCTAGATCAGTTCCTGTTCTCTGGGGAAGTCCCTCCTTGTTAGGGTGGCAGACTTTAAGCAAAACTAAGTTCAAATTTCCCCATACCCAGTTATCTTGATAAACTGCAGAATTCGAATCTAGAGAATTAATTAAACTAAACCATGCTCCACAGGAGCCGTTGTGTGTGAACGGGTATGGAAAGAGAGGTAGAATTCCTTTATAATTCTGATAGGGAGGGAGTCGGCCACATATCCAACAATTTGTAGCATTGCTAACCTGATGGGAATGATGCAACATACTAATAAACGTGTTATTGCGCAGTGCAAATCTATAAGACAACTCAAGCGGAGGTAATTCACTAAAAGAATGTTCAGCAGTAACATTGTAAACATGTCTAGAAATAGGATAATATATGTGCAACAATATACTTGCAGTAAATATTAAAAGACTTGAGAAAAACAAAATTAATAACGTCACTATGCAATGACTACGCAGTGATTTACAGTACGCCTGTCGTTTCAACATTTTTCGGGTGCTTTCTCTATTCAGGTCCAAGGGATACATGTCAGAGACAATTCAACCGCTTCACCTTGGAGAGGACTTAAACAATCAAATTGCTCGACTGATTGGGCCTGAGCTTTAATTTATAATGTTCGGAATCACTTTTTTCCACAAAAGGAAGTTTTGAGTCAATGGGTGAAGACACACAAGGTGTGGTATTCACATCTGATTTTAGTCCATGAAATTTCTTGATATGACTTGAATGAATCCATCCTTTTCTGCCTTCGATCTTCACGGCTGTTCTTGTGGTGAGCAACACCAGCTGAGGTGACCTCCACCTAGGTTCCAGCTGAGTCTTTCGATCAAAGTTCCTCACGAGGACCAAGTCTCCCGGAACCACGTCATGGGGTTTCATCTCAGTGTTGTCAGGAAAAGCTGCAGCTACCTGTGAACGACAAGATTGTAGTGCAGACATCAAGGAAGCCAAGTAATCTGTCAGCATGTTACAGTCAATATCAGTTATTTTGCGTGGTATAGGCGTCCCCCACATATTTGGTGGTCTGCCGAAGATCACTTCATACGGGGATAGCCCTGTTCGAGAGTGTGCTACCATTCTTGTGTAAAAGAGTGCAACTGGTAATGCTACTACCCAGTCGACACCTTTCTCTCTGCATATTTTGGATAATCTTATTTTCAGAGTCTGATTATGTCTTTCTACGAGACCTGCTGCTTCGGGGTGTCGGACACAGTGGAATTTCCACTGATAGCCTAACAAAAGTGAAACGTGTTTCATTAATTCGGATGAGAACGGCTGGCCGTTATCTGAGTGAACCACACGTGGTAAACCGTATCGTGGGAAGAATTCTCGAACCAACTGTTTGGCAGTAGTCGGGGCAGTGTAATCTGAAACCGGGTATGCCTCCGTCCAACGGGAAAGAGCACACACAACTACGAGAACATATTTGAATCCTCTACATCGTTCCATCTGGATATAATCCATCTGGAGGACTTCAAAAGGATGATCAGGAGGATGAAATCCACCCTGTTCTACGGGAACGCTTTTTCCTGGGTTGAACTGGCAACAGATCATACAGGTACGAACTTTTTGTTTGGCTGCAGCTCGTAAATGTTTATTAAACCAAATGTGTTGAATGCTATCTAGCATAGCTTTTTCTCCTAGATGTGCTGGACTATGTACAGTGTTAATTATAACTTGGACCATTGAATCAGGAAGGAACCACACAGACTTTTCCTTCATCATCCATCCTTGATCGGTTTGGATCCCTCCTAATTCAGTCCATTTCTTTATTTCGTCTGGTGTAGCATGTGTCTGTATGTCAATTACGTCAAGAGTAGGATCTTTAACCGTCATACAATGTGTTGGCGTCGGGACTATTGTCTTTGTCATGTCGGATGTTTGAGTTTGAGCAGTCTGTTTAGCTGTTCTATCAGCTAAATCATTGCCTTGAGAAATGATATCAGTAACTTTCGTATGAGCTTTACATTTCATAATTGATATTGCAGTGGGTAGATGTATTGCATCTAATAAAGCATGAATGAGGGGTCCGTGCTGAATGTGGGCACCGTGAGAAGTTAAATAACCTCTCTCTCGCCACAGCACGCCGAAGTCATGTACGACTCCGAATGCATAACGTGAATCAGTGTATATGTTGACTTTTTTATTTGTGGCTTGAATACAGGCTTGTGTCAGAGCGACGAGCTCTGCTGCTTGAGCGGACAAGGTATTTATGCAATTTGTTTCAATGATTTCAGTGTCTGTTGTGACTGCGTAAGCGGCCACTAGTTCTCCTGTACCTTTTCTCATACATGAACCATCTACATACAACGTCAGGTCTGGGTCTGATAATGGGACATCGGTTAAATCTTGTCTGGGTTTCGTCGTGATTGTAATAACTTCAATACAGTCATGGGCTAGTGGGTCTGTTCCATTTACAGGTAAAAGTGTGGCAGGATTCAATGTGTTACAACGTCTGATTTCTATATGTGGCTGAAACAGTGTTAGTTCATACCCTGTAAGTCTTGCTATAGTCAAATGTTGTGTTTGCGTTCGATTCACAAGAACCTCCACTGCATGTGGTACTTGTACTGTCAATGGATGTCCTAACACTATGGCATCGCTTTGTCTGATTGCTAAAGCTGTCGCTGCCACTGATTTCAGGCACGCAGGCAGAGCCTGAGCTACGGGATCTAATGTACTAGAAAAATAAGCACATGGTTTGTGTGCTCCTGCTTGTTCCTGTGTGAGTACTGACAAGGCAGTACCTTCGCGTTCTGTAATAAAGAGTGTAAACTGTTTACTGTAACATGGTGTTGCTAAAACAGGTGCTTGACATAAAGCTTTCTTTAAGCTTTCAAAAGCTTGTGTATGTTCTTGAGTCCAAGGGAGAACAGTCGATGTGGCTGCCTCCTGTGTTGTCAACTGAATGAGTGGTTTTGCTAGAAATGCATACTGAGGGATCCACTGCCTACAATATGAAGTGAGGCCTATGAAAGCCCGTACCTCCTTTTGTGTCTTGGGTATTGGCATGTTAGCTATTAACTGAATGCGGTCGGGTGTAAGCTGTCTTCCCTCCTTGGACAGCGAGTGTCCAAGATAAACAACTCGCTGGACACAGAATTGCAGCTTAGAAGGGGACACCTTGTGCCCCTTTTCGGCTAGAAATTGTAAAACTGTCAGTGATGCTTTCTCACATTCGGGTTCGCTTCTAGCGGTGATCAGCAGATCATCGACATATTGAAGCAAGGCAGTGTTAACTGGCATGTGGATACTGTCGAGTTCTCGTTTCAGTGCTTGGCTATAGATGCTGGGGCTTTCTGTAAATCCTTGAGGTGCGCGTGAGAATTTGAAGCTACGTCCATTTAAACTAAATCCGAACAAATATTGGCTTTCCGGATCTATTGGGACGCTGAAAAAGGCATTTTTGAGATCAATTACAGTAAAGAATGTTGCTTCGGAATCAATAGCTGTCAGTAATGATGAGATATCGGGGACCACAGGGAATTGTGGCACAATACACTTGTTTAATTCGCGCAGATCAATAACCAATCGATATACTGGCGGGGCCTTCGGATCTGTTCGTTTGAGAATCGGAATTATCGGTGAATTACATACATTGGAGTCTGTTTCTACAACCACTCCTTGGGCAATGAGCTCGTCAATGATTTGTAGTAAAGCCACTACAGCATCTGGTGGTAACTTGTATTGTCGCATTCGTGGTAGTACCACTCCTGCCTTTAGTGTAACTCGATATGGTGTAATATTCATGCAACCAACATCAGTAGGGCCTTGTGCCCATAGATGCGTAGGTAAAGTCTGCAATCGGGGATCCATGTCTCTAGACACATAATGACCTTTAAAATCACGTAAAAACAATCTTACTCCTTCCGGAGAACAACATATTATAGCTCCTAGAGCTTTCAATGTCTTTATTCCTAACAGGTTTTCTGGACATGATTTAGTAAGCAATAAATCTGTAGTTCGGGTCAAAGGTCCTATCGTAAGTGGAAGAGGTTGTGACACTTCATTAACAATAGGTTTTCCTGAAAAACCAAGGGAAATATTCTGTGAGCCTGAGAGGGGTGCCCCTGGAACTTCACTACGTTTTATAGTTGTTCGACTTGCCCCTGTATCGAGTAAAAATTTTCTGTCTTGGCCTAATAATTCACTATGTACATAAGGTCCTTCTTGATCTACAGGGATCTCGATAAGGGGTGTGTCAACTTCCCTCTCTAGGCTGGTTCATGCATATCGTTGATAATCAGGATAGTCATACTGTGCGGTCTGGTACAGTTGTCGTGTCGTGGTTTGCGTGGCAGCAACAGGCAGCGCTGGTGCAGCTGGCACAAACTGTATAGTCTGTTGTGGAGCTGGCATGGACTGTGCATGCTGCAAGGCTCCTTGTTCATTCTGATCCTGTCTAAGTGGCCGTGGTCTTTCTTTTGTAATACCCGTGGCGATATTACGCTTCAGGACTGGACAATCGTGTACATGATGACCTAGTTGTTTACAATAGTTGCATGTCCCTTTTACAGGTCCTGCTAAATCGCCAGAATGTGTCGTACCCTTTTTATGTCCTTCAGCTGGAACTGTCTGGGAGACTAGCATTTTCATTTTCGTGTCTTTCATGCGTCTTTGTTCATGATCTTGTTCCTCTCTAATTCTATTGTGATGATACTGTAACATTTGTAACATTTGTGATGGAGTGTTACCTTGCCAGGTACTCTCGAATTTTAATACTCTATTCTTCACTTGGGGCAAGGAATTTTCAACTAATTTTGTCACAAACAGATGTGGGTATGATTCGCTACTTGCTTTTATGCCACTATTTATACCGAAACATTTTTCAAATCGTGCATAGAAATCACTAGTGTCTTCATCTTGCTTTTGTTTACAGGCTGAAATTGCACCCCAGTCTTCCTTTTTCGTGGTTAATAAACGTGGCAGTACCTGTACTAGTAAACCTGGTAGTGCTTTAGTTTTGTCCCCAAGCCCCGAACCTGGACCTCGGGCCTTTTCTTCATTTTCTAATGCTGTCCAATCTATCTTTTGGTCTCCCACCTCCCACTCTTTTTCCTTGAGTTTTTCATAAATGCCAGCAGGCATTAATACCTTTAATATTGTCATAATGTCGGGATAGGTATACTCTCCCATGAGTAACATGTCTTTAATTTCTCGGTGGAAACCCGCTGGGTCTTTGTCATGACTGGGTACCACTTTCTTCATTTCTAACAATTCTATTTTCGATATGGGTGTATATACAAATACACGTTTAAACTCATTGTCCTCGCCTTTTATTGGGTGTACTTCTCGTAAGGGATTCTGTCTGTCCATGTAATACGTGGTTCTTTCCTTAATGGGCAGTGAGACATGTCCTGGACATACAAAAAGAATGTACTGCTTTCTTGATTCTAGTATTTCTTTAATTAGCTTAGTACCTGAACCTCTCCATTTATTCGTGAGTAATTCAGTCAATATATCAGGTAAGGGACCAGGATCTGAATGTTGGCTTTTATATAGTATAAGAAGTTGTTGAATCATATAAATCCCAGCTAAACGCTGTTCATCTGGGGTGAGATTCAAAAATGTGTGTGCTACTGTATTATCACCATACATTCCGGGACTGTCAACCCAATGGACAGCTGACCTGGCTAATTCTTGTTCATCCATAGAATCGAGAAAATGATAACCCCTTCGTTCTCGCAGTAATTTGTCAGCGGCTTGGAATGAATGCTCGTTAGACCTTATATTTATTATTGGTGTTTGAAAATTCCTGTTATTTTCTAGACATATCGGACGTATCGGATCAGTAAGACATCTAGTACTATTACAAGATCTTCCTCTACCTACATAGGCTATAGTTTCTGACTGTCCTGTGGGCAGTCCTGATGCTTCTTCCTCGCTTTGTTCGAACTGGTCTACCGCTAATCTTTCTTCGTGTAGGCGTTCTATTTCTTTACGGATCTTTCGGCACATGGCTATTATACAGTTTTGCTTATCATGTCTCCCTTCTGATATATTCTGGCTCCATCTGGTAAGAATTTACATTGCTTCCGGGTCTACCCCCGGTCGGTCTTGATTTCTGATCACACAATTTATGAGGAAACGTAACAGTTCCCCCTGTATTTCCACTTTCTGGTATTCCATAGCTCTGTTAATACATTCAGAATCTCGCCCTGTTTGGACAAAATGGTATATATTATCTAGATGCACAGTCATTCCTGGTAACTTCCCTAAATACACCGCGGCTCGTCTGATACGTAATGATGCTAGGGTCATTTCGTCCTCTTTTCCGGGCACAGGGTCATATCTACAATCTATAAGAAGTTCCTTAAGCGTACGGGCATTTATGAGTTTGGGGGTACGTGAATGTGCTGACTCTTGAAAAGTAAGTTTATTTATTCTAGGTGGCGTAGAAAAGATATTGGTAGCACCTCCGGTAGCCCCGTCTGGGGTATCGGGTGTGAAAGGATTCGTTGAACGTGATACAGCAACTATAGGTGTGGATACAGCTATAGAAGTAGCTGTAGGAACAGATGTAGAAACAGATGTGCTTGCCGGAACTTGTGTCAGAACTTGTTGCTGTAGGGATACGGGTACTGGATCTTGGCGTTGAACCTCCCTGGCAGGCGGTCTATGTGGGGCGGGATTAGCATACTCGGGAGCTGCGTCATCTAAATATGAGGAAAGAAAAACATCTTCTGCGGTTCTAGGATGCCCCTTAGGATGTACCTTTATTGGAAATAATGGGGTTAGCAAGTCTTTTGGTATCCCTGGAGTAGCCTTAGGTAATCCTTCAGCCAGAAGGGGATACATACCATTCATAAGGGCATTTCTTTGTCTGTCTACTTGTTCTGATTTCACTCGTGCACCTTCTTCAATTAATAGATTTTCTCGGACTTCATTTGAATTCTCTTTACTCTTCTCTTCCTGTCTACGTGCTTTTTCTGTACGTCTATACGATTCTTTACGCCATAATTCAATGGCGTCTTTCTGTGATTGTCTAGCTTTCTTTTTCCATAATTCTTCCTCTACTTTCACGATGCACTCTGCATCCCAGGTCCCAGCCGCGGGCCACCTCTGACTTTCTGGTAATTCCTTAGTGTAGTCTACCCATAAATCAAGAAATAATATAGCGTCTAAGCCATGTTTATGATACATGAAGTGCCCTGGAGTGTCCCTAGGAGGAATAGGAACGGCTTCTTCGAGTACCCCTTTTCTTGTTGTGATCTGTCTTAATTTCGAAAAGAGCGGCATATTGAAAACTGATCTGATACTTGATTTTGAACAAACTTAATACATTAAACACAATAATGAACAGTCACTCACACCACAATATGCAGAACGTTATTAAGACATTTAACATTTAACATTTAACTGAGCAACGATGATGGTGACGATCTAAGAAAAACTTAATCACTAAACATAATACTCGACTTGAACTGAATTATTCTGAATTTATATACTTGATATACTAGATATACTGCTAAACAGTACAGATACACTGCTGAAACAGTGCAGACCGGATTTGTGTACCCAAACCCGTCTGGACCGGCACAACTTATGTGCACGCCAGAACGCCTCCCCAGTAATGGTACTCACCGGGTAGCTCGGAACGGAAGGCCTCGGAAACTGAACTGAACTTGAACCGGACTGGACTCGACTCGAACACTTCGGACACTGGACTCGACTTGGGACTTCGGAAAACTGGTGGGCCTCTGTATACCTCGGATCTTGCTCTCTCAGCTAGGCTCTGGTCGGGATACTTCGCACTTCTCACCGCCTCGTCTGGGTGTTGATCGCAGCCTCAGTCGCCCCCGCTTGACCGGAGGGAGATACAGGAAATCCTGCTGGTACGCGTTATTGTCCGTCCACCTGTGGCAGGAGACCGGGCCTGCAACGCACCGCCGGCGCGTGAGATGAGAAAGTGTCCCTATTCGGGCGCCATTCATGTGGTAAATAATTTAATTACCGGGACTTAATTTGATACAGAAACATAATAAAATAGCTCAGTAAATAAGAGGCAGAATCCGTGGTATTAGAGGTTCGGAATGGGCTTTATTCCAGTGGTCGATTATAATCGGTTGCTCCAGGTTCCATCACCACGAAGGTTCAGGAAGTGAAGTACATACGTTATTGACAATCAATTACTTTTATACAATAGGCATTACAGTGAGGCCAATACAAGAGGCGTAACAATTGATAGCAAAGATAACATATTCGTGCGTAGCAAAAATAGGCGTAACTGGGAGTGATTTAAAGAACGTCATCAGATGTGATGTCATAAGAGGGTGGTTACATGAAAGAATTTCGCAATGTCAGCAGAAATACTTGACAGAAATGCGCGCGCAGCAGTATGACGTGTGATTGACGCGCAACTAGGGGGTGAAGGGGACTTGACATTTAGCTCTACATGTGGCGACAGAAGTCTGGAGGGTCAAGTCAACCTAATCCCAAATCATATCTAACATCCTATGTTTAAAGAACTAAGTTATCCAAAAGAGAGGTCTCTTCGAGTAGAATCTTATTCTATACTGACTATACTGACTGTTAGTGCGTGTACAAGCGTCTAAGTGTCTATACTAGATGCGAGGGCGGAATCTTCCATAGTAGTAGGGCTATGAATTACTTGCATGAAGACAGAGAAACCGGGCCTTTGCTCGGTAGCTGGCAGAATGTTTACTTAAACTACTAGACAGGAATGCATTGGGCAGGGATCGGAGCAGATAACTTCGAAGGTGAAATACAGTTTTTGGCAGGCAGCAGGCTTCCTGAGCCGCGCAGAGAATGAGACAAAGTTCATGGTCACAGATGCAGGCTCAGACTGGAGCTTTCAGAGGCAGAAGGCAAGAAGAGTTTGATGACAGAATCAGGGCCTACTTGCCTGGACTGTAAAATGGCATAAGTGAACCATATAAAGCCGGTGGCCTTTCATACTTAGGAATGGAATATCCGGCCTATTCATGGCGGATCTGACAGAGGACATGTTAACGGTGGACGCACATGTATTTGCGTCTTCATAACTGGAACTGGAGGGAACATACATGTACTTGTAACATGCACATAGAACCGTTGGGGTCCAAGATAGGGGACATAACTGACCAGAAAAATCCATATTTCCACAGCGCGTCGGCCAACGGCCGTCGCGAGCACTACCTCGGTAGTGCTGCACACGTCCGTTGGGCGAAGCGGCCCAGCCCGCACAATAAATCACCCGCACCGCGGCGGAATTTACGCCGCGGTTAACGGGTTAAAACGTAGGGAGTAATAACACATATAGCAAGGGATGTTCTCATGGGAGATTACAAGAAGAGTCAAGGTAGTACTAAAGAAGGACTGCTAAGACTAGTGATCAATGAAAAAAACACCATTTACAAAAGACAAGGACAGGAGCCAATTAAAAAGATGGGGTAGGAAATGTTGTTTTGTTTTTATTTGCATAGCACTATTGTCAATGGTATAAAAAAGAAGCATAAGTAAAAAACACTGTCGTCTTCAATACCAAAAGCTCAAATGCAAGACTCGCATTTGTTGGAGTTTGAGTTATTGGCATTTTTTTCCCTAGCCATGTTGCAGGGTGCAGTACCATATGTGGCCAAAGAGGTCCCATGGGCCCTCTTTTGGCTACATATAGTACCGCACCCTGCAAAGTTGGAGTTATTGACATCATAAATGCCAATGTTTTTTACCTAGCCATGTTACAGCGTGCAGTACCATATGTGGCCAAAAGGGGTCCCAGGGGACATCTTTTGGCCACATATGGAACTGCACGCTGCAGACGATATGGTAAATCCACCCTACCATAATGCATTTCATGCAAGACAGTACCACGAGTACATTCAACTATCTATGTCCAAATATAAAATTAGTAGCTTTGCAATGTGACAAAATAATTATTACATTAATTCCGGATTAGGTTCTACTCTGTGTGGAGCTGTTGAAGGGAAATTAATAGAAGGTATCATATAAATGTGAGATGTGCTAGTAAGTAAAGTAACCACTGCTAGCCTTACAGAGGACAAAGTGTGTGTTCTGTCTGTAAACACTTTGAGAAAGCAGTGCTCTGAGGCTATAATTAAATCTTGGGGAGTAATATCACATGTACAAGGTAGTGTCCCCATGAAAGGTTCCAAGAAGAGACAAGCGGATACTAAGGAGGAACTACTAGGCCTATTTACCAATGAAAAGCCACCATATACAAAGGACAGGGACAGGAGCCAATTAAAAAAAAATGGGGCAGAAAGTTAGGTTTCTTTTTATTTGCAGTGGGATTATTATATTTGCATAGCCCTATTGCTAATGCTATAAAAAAGCAAAAGTAAAAAACATTGTCATTTTTAACACCAACAGCTCTAACTTTAACACATTTGAGACCTATTGCATTGGAAGTGCAATTGGTCTTGCATTTGTTGGAGTTGGAGTTACTGGCATTGTAAATGCCATTTTTTTATGTAGACATGTTGCAGGGTGCAGTACCATATGTGTCCAAAAGAGGTCCAATGGGCTCTCTTTTGGCCACATATAGTACTGCACTCTGCAGAATATATTGTACATCCACCCTCCCCATAATAGATTGCATGCAAGACAGTACCACTAGTACATTCAACAAGCAATGTCCCTCTATAAAAGTAGTAGCTTTAAAATGTGACAATCCGGATTAGGTTCTACTCTGTGTTAAGCTAATGAAGGGAAATTAATAGAAGGTCTTATATAAATCTGGGATGTACTAGTGAGTAAAGTAACCACTGCCAGCCTTACAGAGGACAAAGTTTGTGTCCTGTCTGTAAACACTTTAAGAAAGCAGTGCTCTGAGGCTGTAATTAAAATTTAGGGAGTAACAACTCATGTACCAGGAAGTGTTCTCATGGGAAGTTACAAGAAGAGACAAGGTGGTACTAAGGAGGGACTACTAAGCCTATTGATCAATGAAAAAAAACACTATTTACAAAGGACAGGGACGGGAGCCAATTAAAAAGATGGGGCAGAAAGTTTAGTTTTGTTTATATTTGCAGTGGAATTATTATGTTTGGATAGCACTATTGTCAATGGTGTAAAAAAACAGTCATTTTCAATGCCAACAGTTCAAATGCGAGACCCATTGCATTGAATATGCAATCTGTCTTGCATTTGTTGGTGTTGGAGTTATTGGCATTATAAATGCCAATTCCTTTTTTGACCTAACCATGTTGCAGGGTACAGTACTATATGTGGCCAAAAACGGTCCTGTGGGCCCTCTTTTGGCCACATATAGACTGCACCCTGCAAAGTTGGAGTTATTATAATGCCAATATTTTTTACCTAGTGTAATGCAGGCATTGGGGGTTCATACGCCAGTTAAATTGGACAGGCTGTCTTACTGGCAGAGAGGATATGGGAATCAGACAGACAAGCAGTTGTTGATGGAAGGGTTTCAAGTGGGTTTTAAGTTGAGGTATGAGGGCCCAAGTGTGAGGAGATGGGCTGACAACTTTAAGTCAGTAAATGAGCACCCAGAGGTGGTGCGTGGTAAGTTAGACAGGGAGATTGTTGAAGGGCGGATAGCTGGTCAGTTTAGCGACTTGCTGTTGGACAGGTTCAATGTTTCACCAGTTGGGGTGGTGCCAAAGAGAGGAAAAAAGGCAGTTTCATTTTATTCAACACATGTCCTGGCCTCAGGGCCAGGCCATTAAATTATTTCATCACTGAGGAGCTTTCAAAAGTCTCCTATTCCTCACTCGATGTAGCACTGGAGTTGTGGAAGAAGGTAGGCCAAGGGGCGAATATGACCAACAGTGACAACAAGTCAGCATTCAGGTTGTTGCCAGGGCATCTGCAAGATTTTGAGTTGTTGGGTATACAGTTCGGGGGCAAATGGTATGTGGATAAAGCACTGCCCATGGGCTGCTCGATTTATTGTGCCCTGTTTGTGAAATTCAGTTCCTTTTTTAAATGGCTCTTCACGTCCATTTCTGGTTTTTATGTAATGAGACACTATCTAAATGAATTCTTCTTTGTGGGTCCTCATGGTTCTAGGTGCTGGTAAGTTTTAGAGAGGTCATGGTGGATATGAGGGTGCCCCTGGCGGAAGAAAAAACAGTGAGTCTGACTATGGTTTGACCATTTTGGGCTCAGAAATTGACATGGAAAAGTGGAAAGCTAGGCTCCCTGAAGACAAAAAAGCTGCAATGCTGCTACTAATCGAGAGAAAGCTAGCCAAGAGAAACGTGTAGGTGAAGGATGTTTCGGTTCTTTTGAGTCATTTAACTTTTGCATGCAGGGTCGTGCGGGCGGTTAGTACTTTTTGTCAGCATTTAAGTGTGGCATTGTCAGGTCGGTCTTTGCCCCACTATTGACTGCATTTGAAAGCAGGAGACAAACAGGACTTGCACATGTGGCAGATATTTTTGACTGAATTCAGTGGAGTGTCTTTGAAGGGATTGGGTGAGGAAGCTGAGTGGAGGATGCAGGTTTTTTCTTATGCTGTGGAAGGGGCTAGTTTTGGCCTTTCCTGGCCGGGACACTGGTGTGCAGAACAATGGCCCGAGGCATTGAAGCAAGAAGGGAGGAGCAATGCTTTCCTGGAGTTGTTCCCATTGTTAATGGCTCTGACCCTGTGGAGAGTCGAGTTTGCTAAAAGAAGGTGTTTTTCAATGTGAATAACATGACGGGTGCAGGTGGTGAATCGGCAATATGTGCATGATTTTCAGGTTTTTGAAGTTGTGGAGAGTGTTTGTACTAACATGTTTGCACCTGAACATGTGTTTCAGGGCACAACACGTTCCGGGGCAGGATAATAACATTGCGGATGCTGGGTCTCGTTTTTAGTGGCAGCGGTTTAGTGGGCTTGCATCAGGAGCAGACGAGGACAGGACTGGGATGCCGGTCGACTTGAAGAGAGTAGGAGAAATGAATGCAGCAATTGGTAATAGGGTCCTTAGCTTCTCCCACAAGACGGGCACATGGTCAAGCGTGGAAGGAATTTATAGCATCAGGATTGAAGAGGAGGTGGGATGGTACATCAGAAAGGGGACAAGAGGACGTGGTGAATTTTATAATGCTGATACTGGAGAAGGGTTGGTCAAAATGACCATCACAGAGAAACCTTCGGGCATTGCTTATGTGGAAAAGCTGTTGTGGGGTTACACACCATCGGCTGGGGAGCTGGGTACTCGGTTGTTGGAAGACTGGACATGGGAGGACAGTCATGGAGGAAAGAAAGGGAGGCCTTTGCTTTGACAGTTGTTTTGCAAATGCCCTAAGGGGGAAAGGTATGCCCAGACCTGGGTCTCATGCTTACTACACCACTGGATTCAAGCTAGCCTTGCTGATGAAGGGTGATGCCCTGAAACCGGTCCCAGGATGCTTGCTTCAAGTCCAGGGAGCACCTGGCTTGGCAGTTAGGGCTGGACAGCTCCCACAAGGCACAGGTTTAGACTGATTTGCATATGGCTGGGTCCAAACTGGGGTGGTGTGGTGACCAAAAGAATGATGGATTTAACCCAGATCCTTGTGACTGGGGATAAATGTTTGATTTGTCCAGCATTCTGTCCATCAATGAATTATTTTGCACATGTCGGCCTGAGGGGAAAGGGTATGCCCAGACGTGGGCCCCGCGCTCGCTACACCACTGGATTCAAGCTAGCCTGGCTGATGAAGAGTAATGCCCTGAAACCGGTCCCAGGATGCTTGTTACCAGTCCAGGGAGGACCTGGCTTGGTAGTTCAGGCTGTACTGTTCCCACAAGGCACAGGGTCAAGAATGATTTGCATATGACTGGGTCCAAACTGGGGTGGTGTGGTGAGCAAAAGAATGATGGATTTAACCCAGATCCTTGTGACTGGGGGAGAATGTTTGCATTGTCCAGCATTCCGTCCATCAATTAAATATTTTGCACCTGTCCCCCTAAAGGGGAAGCGTATGCCTATAAGCTAGCCTGGCTGACGAAGGGTGATGCCCTGAAACCGATCCCAGGATGCTTGTTTTCAGTCCAGGGAGGACCTGGCTTGGCAGTTTGGGCTGGACTGTTCCCACAAGGCTCAGGGTCAAGACTGATTAGCATATGGTTGGGTCCAAACTGGGGTGGTGTGGTGAGCAAAAGAATGATGGATTTAACCCAGATCCTTGTGACCGGGGGTGAATGTTTGCATTGTCCAGCATTCCGTCCTTCAATTAATTCTTTTGCACATGTTGCCCTAAGGTGGAAGGGTATGCCCAGACGTGAGTCCCTTGCTAACTACACCACTGGATTCAATCTAGCCTGGCTGATGAAGGGTAAAGCTCTGAAACCAGTCCCAGGATGCTTGTTTCCAGTCCAGGGAGGACCTGGCTTGGAAGTACGGGCTGGACTGTTCCCACAAGGCACAGGGTCAAGACTAATTTGCATATAGCTCGGTCCAAACTGGGGTGGTGGGGTGAGCAAAAGAATGATGGATTTAACCCAGATCCTTGTGACTGGGGTGAATGTTTACATTTTCCAGCATTCCGTCCATCAATTAATTATTTTGACTTAAATGATGGAGGCATTGCCAACAGTGTGCGGCAGCAGTGGGGAAGTGGTTTTGTTTTCGTGCCCCATGTATATCATGTGTTTTGGAGCTTTTATGGTGTCAGAGCTACTTGGGCGAAAGCAGGTGAGGGGCCTATGTTAATCAGAGATGCAGGCAGTTCGAGTGAAGTTTCAGAGGTCCAAGGCAGGTCAGAAGGGGAAGGGGGCAACAGTGTGATTCGGCCACAGGCATGTGGGCGCTTTTGCCCAGTATTTTGGTTTCGGCTGATGGAAGGTCAGACAGGAGGCGAGTAGGATCTGGGTTTTCACCATGACGATGGATCTTTGGTGTCTGCTTACCAGCTGTTACAGTTTCTGCGTAAAGCATTGCAGCAAATAGGGATGCGAGCTGAAGAGTATGGCATGTATTCCCTTATAATAGGGGCAGAGACTAAAGTGGGGAGGAATGGATGGAAAGGAAGAACAGATAAAGCGCTTGGGGAGGTGGTCGTCGGACTGCTTCAAGACATGTACGTGAGGGGAGCATTGAACTGCCTTGTTACGGTCTAATGCTTTGTTTTCCTGTAAGGTTCAGTGCTAGAGCCTCGACGTGAAAGGATGATCGCATGGATTGTGGGACACTCATGAGATGGGCTGAATGGCAGGCGCATGGAAGGAACTTTGGGTCACAGCTTGATTTGTCACAACAGGGGATTAAAGTTGCATGGTTTGGTTAAGGGGGTATGTTATGGTCAGAACTTTTTCCTCGTATGAATTGTATGTGTGGTTCAAGTGACTGTCTGGATGCACTAGTAATTCATTTAGGGGAAAATGATTTAATGCAGAAGAAAGGTCTTGCATTGTTGAAGGCCATCAAGGCAGATTTGGAAGAGATTAGGAAGTTGTGGTCAGGTGCACATATTTTGTGTACAGAGTTGATGCCTTGACATAGGTGGAGAGGGGCAGAGAGGCCGGCGGCCATTGCCAAAGTGTGGAGGAAAATCAATAGAGAGATGAGAAAGTTTTGTAGGGAAAGTATGCTGGGGAGAGTGGGACATACAGACATCAAGTTTGAGGTAGCATATATTTTCAGGGGTGACGGTATGCACTTGTCGGAAGTAGGTATGGAACAATATCTGTTGCAGCTGAGGGAGGCAGTCGGTCCAGGGGTGGCCCACAAATCGAGGATACATTTAGATTAGTTATTGTTGGGGAGGGGTGGCAGAGAATCTCCGGTCCAGCTTTTCTGAGTAGCGTTTGAGGTGAAGTATTTCAAGCTGTTTGGTATTGTGTTAAGGGTGAGGGGAGGTTAAAAGGGGGAGAGTTATTATATCTTGCAGGTGCAGGAAGTTGAAAGAATCAAAGTTTTTGCTCGAATTTATAACGTAAGTGCTGCACAGGAAAGATAGTCAAGTTCAAGGGCAAATGTTGGGGGGTACAGTTAGGGGTGGGGGTAGGAGAAGTCAGTAGGTATTCCCTGTATAGCCAGGCTTTAGTTCTGTAGGGCATTTTGCCTAAGTTTATGGGTAATGTTTTTGTGAATGTGTACCTACATCAATAAAGCAGCCTTTTCCACACTTAGAAGTTGTCAGCATTACATTTATGCCCTCTTGCCCCAGGGCTGGCAAGCACTACTGCTCAGCGCGGGTGCGCAGCAAAGGAACTCACGGACCCCAATCACTGCCACGGGTCTTGCATACCACATCCTGTTTATAAAACACAATCAAGCTCACAGAAGTCTGGCGGGTAGATTTATTAGTTAGATATTTCTTGTGAGCCAAAAAACCTGAAGGAATGCTCCTTCTGGTTATGAGGCTGGCCAGACAATAAAATAAGAAAAAAACTTTATGACGAGATCATTGTTGACCGCATCAATTTACTTTTTTTATTAAGCCATGTAAAAACAGGGGGAGGTGCAGAACCAATGAGCAGCAGGAGGAGGAGGGGTTAAGAAACAACAGACACCAGGATGAGTGTGGGAAAAGCAACGAGGAGAGCAATACAAGAGAGTTGCGACCGAGGAGGGAGGGGCGATAGTCAGACTACAGACATGCACTCTTTGAGAGTAAGAGTGCATGTTCAAAAGTAAAAACAGGAGTTTCTTTAGCAACCTGCAGCCAGTGAAAGTACGCTGGCCGCAGACAGAAAGCGGTACTTGGTCCATGCTCCACGGCAAGACACACGGCAAAGTTCCAACAGGAAGCTTAGGAGAGGAGTAGGCTCTGACCAATCAGGTGCAAGGAAAGGAGAGTGATGTCAGAGCCAACCAATGGTAAGTAATGGGTAGGTTCTAAACCTGTTTTAAGCCTTTTTTTTATTTACATGCGATTTCATCAGCATAGCGCAAGCGATGTGCAGGCTAAACCTAAAAAGGACCCAAAACAGTAGTACATGGCCAAGCACTCGAAAGCCAACGGCCTCCCCTAGAAAATTATGGTGGTGTGTGTGTGGGGACCCATCCTGAAAGTGTTCGGAGGTAATCAGTGGAAAGGCAAATGGTGTAATTCCCAGGTGTTGGAAACCTCGGGACCGCCGCAACCAAAAGGAGCAAGGTACTGCTGTTTAATTTACAGTCCGTAACTTCACAGAGAGACGTGGTCATTGCAGTGTCGTCTCCGGGTATGCCACAAATCGCCATTTGTGGCAGGATGTAGGGGGCGAAGAAATGGATTTATTGCATGAACAGAGACCAAGGGGCAATGAGGCACGACCATGTTTGAATAGTACAGCCTACACTCACCATGAGAACATCCATTCTTTCAAATGAACTTTCTTGAGGACCCCACTGTGTCCCCTTGTCTACTTCAAAGATGGAGGGTTTTGGTATAATGTTTGCGTGGAGCCAGTGACACGCAGGGGACCCGTTATGAAAGTGTTTGGAGGTAATAAGTGGCAAGGCAAATGGTGTAATTCCAAGGTGTTGGAAACCTCGGGCCGCAGCAACCAAAATGAGCAAGGTACTGCTTTTTAATTTACAGTCCGTGACTTCACAGAGAGACGAGTTCACTGCAGCGCCGTCCCTGGGTATGCCCCAAATGGACACTTGTGGCAGGATGTAGGGGGCGAAGAAATTGGTTTATTGCATGAACAGAGACCATGGGGCCATGAGGCACGACCGCGTTTTAATAGTACAGCCCATACTCACCATAAGAACAGGAAATGTTGGGCTGCACAGAGACATTCCCCAGTTAACAAAAAAATGCATGCTGGGAATTGAAGTCTGGGACGAGGCGCAGCAGGAATGCTCTGTGTTTTAAATTGGGTCAGCTGTGCTCCCACATAGGAGTGAGGCAGCACATTCAAAATGATGGACAGTGAAACCCCTGGTGTTAAAGGCATTGGAGAAAGGCAAATCTGCCGAAACGTGTCATGCCGTTCTGTCAATAAATGAACTTTCTTGAGGACCCCACTGTGTCCCCTTGTCTACTTCAAAGATGGAGGGATTTGGTGTAATGTTTGCGTGGAGCCAGTGACATGCAGGGGACCCATCCTGAAAGTGTTCGGAGGTAATCAGTGGCAAGGCAAATGGTGTAATTCCAAGGTGTTGGAAACCTCGGGACTGCCGCAACCGAAATGAGCAAGGTACTGCTTTTTAATTTACAGTCCGTGACTTCACAGAGAGACGAGTTCACTGCAGCGTCGTTTCTGGGTATGCCCTAAATTGGCATTTGTGGCAGGATGTAGGGGGCATTGGAGAAAGGCTCATCTGCCGAAACGTATCATGCCGTTCTGTCCATAAATGAACTTTCCTGAGGACCTTCAAAGATGGAGGGACTTGGTGTAAAAAAAAAAAATATATATATATATATATATATATCTCTCACACTTGTAATCTCCAAAAAATCCGTAACAACGAAGAATGGAAACCACGCAAATCCAAGTAAGGCACAATTGTTGTTGGTTTATTTACAGCCGAGTTTCACCAATCTGACGCGTTTCGGGCATCCGCCCTTGCTCACAGACAGTCAGTTGGATAAAATGAGCCCCTTAAATACTATAAGGTTTTCAATTGGTTACATTTTTTTCACTATTTTTTGCACCATGTGACTTTTAAAAAGTGAAGACACACTATTCAGAATTACATAGTCTGTTTTCCAAACATATACATTTCAAACTTCAATGTATGTAATAAATAAATAACAGGTTTAAATCCAAAAACCATAAAACATTAACCAAGTGCTCAATTTGTATCAATTGTTTTCGAACAATTATAATAAAGCATATATAGATAAACATAGTCACTTTGCATATAATGCAATTAATCCAAAAATTTATAACATGATGGTATCCATATTAAATTGACTGTGCAAATAACGCAATAAAGTGCAAATATATCAGATTAAAATTCATTATATCAAATGTGCAAATTACGAAAATATGTAAACACAGGAAAAAATTGTGCAAATTATGCAAATTTTCAATTCTTTAGTTATTTAGATATGGATGCCTAACCATAAATGTTATAATAAAATTTGTCTAAATGCCTAAAATACAATGTATGATATCGGAGCACAAATGTTAATATATATGGCACTTAAAATGTTTGAATTTTGAAATCTTATAAAAACAAACACTGTAATTGAATTTGCTGTTGGTATTGATTTTTAGAGTCTGGACAGACACATCACTGAATCTATGTCAAATAAGTAAAGTGAAAAAAATTTGTGTATCCCTAAATTGTGCAATTAAGCACACATAGGGAAAAATAAAGATATAAAGTAAAAAGAAAAAAAAGGGGAACAAATGGAAATTCATAATATATTTTTTTCTCATAGTATATTTTTTTACGTGAAAGCAGGCATGGCAACACACTCTAAAGAGATCTGACCAAAAATAATTTATCTTAAAATCTTAAAGGAACACATGCAAATCCTCCGTTGTATTTAGCCCATTGGGAAATTTGCTGTCTAATTTTAAAATGAATTCAGATTCCAATCTTCTTAGCATTTTATCACGGTCACCCCCTCTCTTGGTTTTTGGAACCGAGGCGATAACAAAATAACTGAGGCATTGCAAATTATTGTTATGGCAAACCTTAAAATGCCTCGCCACCGGATAAGATGCATCATTGTTTACAATAGCACGTAAGTGCTGAAGAATTCTAACATGTACTGGTTGCCGGGTGCTCCCAACATATCTGAGATCACAAGTACACGTTAATATATAGACGGCAAATTCAGTTTTGCAATTGAAAGATCCACATATTTCAAACGGATCTGGGCTAAATGGTGTGCAATATTGGGTGGTGTTTTTTCCAAATTTGCACGCTCTGCATGTGGTGCAGCGTTTGAATCCCGGCCGGGATTTCAACCACTCCTTGTTTTTTAAGCTCAGGAAAATCATGACAGACATGCGTTCTTAGAGAGGGTCCCTTCCGGTAAGTTATTGTTGGCCCATCCGGTAATCTGGGTTTTAAGACTAAATCAGTTTTCAAAATTGGCCAACGTTCTTGAATAATAGACCTGATTTGTCTTGCCTGTTTGCTATAGGTTATAATAAGCCTGGGGGGTTGGCTAATGTTGGTGGACTCACTATCTAAAGATATATTAGATGTAAATAGTGATTCACGAGTTCTAGCTTCTATTTTAAGAACTGCTTCCCTCAAGACTGATTCCCTATACCCCCTCTGTCGGAACCTTTCCAGTGCCTCCTTTGTGCAAATTTCAAGATCACTCGCTTCACTGCAAATTTGTTTGAGTCTCAATAATTCCCCAAACGTAATATTGTCAATGATGTGTCTAGGATGCGCACTGCTGGCATGAAGAATATTATTTCCAGCAGTGCTTTTCCGAAAGAGTTTAGTGGCCAAGTTATTGTGGTGTATAAACACTTTAACATCTAAAAATTCAGCTTCACACTCACTAATAGATGAAGTGAATTTAAGATTCTCCTGATTGGTATTAATGGAAGTAACAAATTCAGTTGCACTGGCATGATCACCACGCCATAGAACAAAAACATCGTCTATAAAATGCATCCAAAGTACCACATGTTCGTTGTAAATGTCATAGTGTGTTTGCCTGAGGACATGCTCCTCCCACCAGCCTACATGTAAACATGCATAGCTAGGAGAGAAGCATGCCCCCATCGCAACACCACGTTGCTGGATGTAGATGTCACTACCAAACAAGAAAAAATTGTTGTTAAGACACCAATTGGTAAATTCCATCAATAATTTGTTATGGTTGTAACAATTAATGGGCCTTTTGCCCAGGAAAAATTCCAAAGCTCTGAGCCCAGATGCATGGTCAATACTTGAATAAAGCGACTCGATATCTAAGGTGATAAATAGCATATCGTCAACCCATCCAGCATTTTTAATCTTACCAATAAAGTCCTCAGTGTCTCTAATGTAGGTAGGAAGACCTTTCACCAAATCCTGCAGGAAGTAGTCGATATATTCAGTCACATGCTCCGCTACTCCTGCAATGGCGGAAATAATTGGTCTCCCCGGCACTGGAACAACTTGTTTGTGGACCTTGGGTAAAAGATACAATTTGGGTAATAGGGGATGTTCAACATGCAAAACCTCAAACTCCTGTTTGGAAATCATGCCTTCTCTCTTCCATTTCCACAATAACTTTTTTAGTGTCTCTTTGGCATGATTGAACTCCTTGATAGTACTCTTTGAATAGCATGATTGATTGTTGAGTTGATTCATTGCTTCCTTAATGTAGGCCTCTTGCGTCCAGATAACCACGTTACCTCCTTTATCCGCGGTGGCTACAATAATCCTATGATCATCACCCAATTTTATGGTCAGCAATAAATAATCCTTTTCATGCTGGCTCTTGTATCTTTTTTTATGTTTTATCCTGTGGTATAGTTTTTTAAGATCATCCACATATATAGGGTTACAGGGTCATTATAGTTAGTCTCATATTTCACTCATAAAAAACATTGAAAATCAGCTGGTTTAGTCATCTGAACTAACTATACCTTACCCCCCACAATGCACTACTTATGGCCTCACATATTACATCACTCATGACATGGACAGTGACATCACTGATTACATCATTCACTGATAACATCCTGTGATTGGTTTCTAAAAGTTTCTGAGTGTTGAACATATATACCAAGGTACCACAAAAGTAAAAATAGAACTTTTTGTAAAACATATTATGCGAGTGACTGTGTATCCATGTGTGAGTAGCTGTCTGAGTGGCTCTATGGGTGTGTGAGTGGTTGTATGGGCGAGTGACTGGCTGTATTGGTATGTGAGTGGCTGTATGGGTGAAAGTAACTGTGTGTGTGGCTATGTGGGTGGGTGAGTGAGTGGGTGTGCTACTGGTGAATGGGTGTATAAGTGGGTATGTGAGAGAGTGTATACGTGAGTGATGGGGTGCGTGAGTGGCTATATGAGTGAGTGAGTGCATTAATGTTATATGGGTGAGTGTGTGAGTGAGTGTATTGGTGAGTGCGTAAATGCAAGAGTGGCTGTATGGGTGAGTGTGTGCTTGTGTTACTGTATAGGTGAGTGAGTATATGTTTTAATATATGTATGAGTAAGAGGGTGGGTGTGTGAATAACTATGGGTGAGTGGGTGGCTATGTGAGTGGCTGTATGGGTGATTAGGTGTGTGAGTAACTGTATGGCTGACTGACTCAGTGTGTGAGTGGCTGTATCTGAGTGAGTCGGTGTATGAGTGGCTGTATGGGTGAGTGAGTCGGTGTATGCATGGCTGTGTGGGTGAGTGATATGTGAGTGGCTCTATGGATCAGTGAGCTGGTGTGTGAGTGCTTGTACCAATCTGTGAATGGGCATGTGAGTTGCTGTGTGAGAGTTGGTGTAAGACTTTCTATGGGAGTGTGAGTTGGTGTGTTAGTGGTTCTGTGGATAATGTCATCAGTGATATCATGAGTGATGTCACTGACCACGTCATGAGTGAAATAATATGTGAGGTCATAAGCAGTGTGTTGCGGGGGAGTAAGTTATAGTTAGCTCAGATAACTACAGCTGCTGAGTTTCAATGTTTTTCTAGGAGTGAAATCTGAGACTAACTATAATGTTCCTGTAACCTTTGTTTTTTTAAAGTTAATTTTTACTTTTTATATGTTCTTTCTTAACTATTACATCCCTGTATCCTTTAACTTTTTAAGTGAATGGCGTAGGTTTTTTAATTTTTATTTCCAAACTGTGACCTGTAACCTTTGGAAGTGAGTGTGAGAGTGAGTTTTTCAGTGGATCTGTGAGTGGGTGCGAGAGTCTCTTGATTGGGTCTGTGAGTGGATTTGTGAGTCTCTGAGTGGGTCTATAAGTGGGTACGCGAGTGTCTGAGTGGGTGCATGAGTCTTTGAGTGGGTCTGTGAGTGGGTGCATGAGCCTCTGAGTGGGTCTGTGAGTAGCTGCAGGAGTCTCTGAGTAGGCCTGTGAGTGGGTGTGTGAGTGTCAGAGTGCTGTCTGTTTTCCCTCTTCTGCTGTTTTGCCTTTTCTGCTTGTTTTTCTGCCCTCTGTTTTGCATTGCATGCTTTTTTTTGTGCCCTCTCTTTTGCCTATTTTGCTTCTTTTTCTGCCCTCTGTTTAGCCTTTTTTGCTTGTTTTTCTACCCTTTGTTTTGCCTTTCCAGGTCTTTTTTTCTGTCTTCTGTTTTGCCCTTTCTGCTCTAGCTTTTGACTTTTCTGCAAATTTTTCTACCTCTGTACAGGGGAGGGGGGACTGTCCACACCTCTCCCCAAGCCGATTTTGGCCCCATGGTTCCAATCCCCTGCGGTATGGCCTAGTTTATATATGTATTCAAAAAGGGCCCCCTCACCAGGTCGATTTTGACCCTGGAGACCCCAGCCCCCAGGGCCCGGCCAAAAGGCAATGGGGGGGGCGCACAGCCCCCCTCCCCAGGCTGATTTTGGCCCCAGGGACCCCATCCCCCGATGCCCAGCCAAGTTTTCTTGGGTGCCCTGAAGCCTACCCAGGGCACCCACTGTGCAATGGGACTGCAGGGGAGATCCCCAAGGCCCCTGCAGTCCCTGACAGCTCCTGCAGGAGCTGGCATTGCTACTGCACACAGGGAGCTACTGGAAATGCAGCTCTCTGTGTGCAAGAGCAATTGTTTCATCTCTTTCCCTGCCCGTATATCTGTGGGCAGGGAAAGAGATGAAACCTCCGTTTCCAGCGGGCGGGAGCACTTTGAGAGCTTGTGCGCACTGGAAACATAGTGTTTGCTTTTGCTTGGCGGTAGCTGTCAGCTCCCACCAAGCAAACACAAGGATAAGTTACTTACCTGTAATCCTAGTTCGCTTCCAGGGGTATACTCATTAAAGTCATAAGCACTGAATAATCTCCACCCTGGTGCGGGGACCCCAGAGGATTTATAAAAATACATATATATATATATATGTATGTTTAGCTAAAAAGTACAGAATACCTTCAAACATACATATATACACATTTATACATATATAAACATGCAACCTACCATAACTCAAATAGGCTAATATGTCAATATTAATTGGGTTTTTCAATTAACTGAAAACTAGTCTATATATCATTTTTGTAACAGAGAACATGCAGTCCATTAATGTTCCACCACAGCCCTTTATTTTCAGAGAAAAAGGCAAGTAATAGAAGGAAATTAGCTCATAGGCTGCATAGATGAAAAAACATCACAGTAATAAAAACTGGCACCTTGCCTTTAAGAATTCCAAGAACCTGGAAACCGTGCCTTTAGGACCTCCAGGAGCCCCCTGCTCCCATCATGCACCATAGGTGACAGTTAAGTCAGGTCTTTTTTACAGTGTACTAACATGTAGGAATCAGGAAATAAGGTGCGAAAAGCCACTATACTGTCAATATTTGTTCGGGGAGGCGGGAAAGTTGCTTAAGACTTTGAGTATACCCCTGGAAGAGAACTAGGATTACAGGTAAGAAACTTATCCTTCTGTTCTAGGGGATACTCCTCTATAGTCATACGCACTAAATAGAATAGTAAACCCATACCCACTTTCCTGCGGACGAATAACAGTATAGCTCCAACAAAGAAAACACTCTAAGGATAAATTACCCAAACAGATTCGTTAACAAAGCTTGTCAAACTGAGCATCCACCTGCGTGTCAGAGTCTAAACAGTAATGGCGAGTACAAGTGTGCACTGATCGCCACGTGGCAACTTTGCAAACCTCTGTAATAGGTAAATTTCTAAGGAGAGCCGTGGTCGAAGCCTTTCCCCTGGCAGAATGAGCCTTTAGTTTGCCAGGGAGGGGCTTGTTGGCTAACTGGTAAGACAAAGTGATACATGAGACTATCCATCTAGATAGAGATAGACAGTTTGGAAGCTGTACAACCAGTATTTATGAAACCATAAGTTTACAAACAGGCTGTCTGATTTCCTCAATGTCTTGGTCTTGTCTAGTTAGAATTTCAGAACCCTCTTAAGGTCGAGTGAATACAAGGACCTCTCCGAAGGATTATGAAAAAATGTAGACAGAGTGATGGACTGGTAATGTGAAAATCTGAGACCACTTTAGGTAGAAAACTCGGGTGAAAAATAATATAAGGCTCTTTGCATCACAAAGCTTGAAACTCACTCACTCTGCGAGCAGAGATGATGGCCACTAAGAAAGCAGTCTTCCATGACAAGTGCTGCAGAGAGTCTTAGTGAATAGGTTCAGATGGGGACCCCATTAATTTAGCAAGAACTATGTTAAGCTCCCATGGAGGAGACGGAGCTCTGATCGGTGGGTAGACCTTTTTCAACCCCTCGGGGGGTCCGAGTCCCCCACGCTTATATATAGTTTGAGCTATTGGCATTGTAAATGACAATGCCTTTTATTTATATTTTAAAAACCAAAACATAAATAAAAGGCATTGGGGCATATGCATCAACATTAGCATTTGCGATTCCTTATTAGCGAAAAATAAGGAATCGCTAATAAGGAATAGCAAAAGGCTATGCATGTAGGAATCGCTATTCAAATAGCGATTCCTTAACATTCCTTATTACCGAATCGGTAATACCGAATCGGTAATAAGGAATACCTACCCATTCATTCCTATGGGCTTGGAGGCCCATAGGAATGAATGTAAAGCCATTCTGTATTAGCGATTCGGTATTACCGAATCGCTAATAGCTGGAGCACTTTCAAGGGTGCCAGGGTGTCAAAAGGACACCCTGTTGCACCCCTGAAAATGATATGTGCACATATGTTGCACACACACATGCTTTAAGGGCATGTGTGTGCGCAACATGACACTTTGAAAAATGCACAAAAGTGCATTTTTCAAAGTTTTTGCAAATTACCATGCAGTTCATCTTCATGGTAATTTGCTCCCCTTATTAGCGAAATCGCTAATTTTTTAACTTTGATGCATTGCATTTAAGGAATCTCACTTTGGGATTCCTTAAATGCAAGAGCTATTTAAGGAATCGGTATTTAAGGAATCCCTATTTAAAGAATCGCTATTTAAGGATTCCTTAAATACTGATTTCTGCTTTTGGGTTGATGCATTGGGATTGGGTATTTTTTACTTAATACCGGGAGCTAATAAGGAATCGGTATTTTACCGACTGGATTTTGGCTTGATGCATAAGGGTGATTGTCATTTACAATGCCAATGGCTCCAAATCTAGTAGAAGCGAGACCTTTTGCATTGCTAATGCTTGTTTCTTGTGCACATTGTTCCCCTCTTCTCCCCAACCTTCACTTCAGTGTCCCATCACTCTCCACCTCAGAGGGCAATAGAAACGCAGTACTGCAGCTCCCACTCACACTGCAGTGTGGTACACAGTCATTGTATGGTGTATTGGGCATACCCCTAAACTGCATCAGGGAGGAAAAGGTGGGAGGGCATATCAACCTCTTCTACCTTTTGAGCAACAAAACAAACTGCAGACCGCATGGGCGTTTGGTGAAAGGAACATCTGCTCACAACACCATGTTCACACAGTGCTGGCTTTAGCACTGCTGGTGCCTGATGCGACAGTCTTTTTGGGCGCTCCCCTCCCTCTCCTGTGACCTCCTGCTGCATGGATTCCCTCACTTGCCACCCTCCAACACTGCCCCTTCTCTCTCTATAGGCTCTCTCACATGCATTTCATTTGTTTTGTAGAACTACTCATACCAATTTAAGGTGTCGAAGCACTTTACATCACACACATTATATAAAGACAATGAACCATGCTGCTGCAAATCAGTATGTAGGAAATGTTATATATAAAAATGAGGACAGTAAGTTGTAGGAGTCATATGACATCCATACTAGTAAGCAGTATATTTGAAGAGTGTTCGATACGGAGAAGTACAAACTCAGGATTTAAAACATACCACAGTGGTTGGGTTTGGCTTTACTAATAAGAATGTATTTCTACCCAAACAAACCCCTTTTTTGCAACATTAGTATAGTGGACGACTGGGGAAAACAGAACGTCCTAACCTAATCCTTGCAGTTTGCATGCAGCTCTTTGATAACAGTTTATAGGTTACTGTGATGTATTAGGATTGGAGCTAGCCACATAAACTACAGTTCTTTGCAGGAGGCACGTTAACCCTCTGCGCTACTTTATGATGAGTCGAAACTACCACTAGACCAAACTCCATCTTCCTCCAGCAGGACCATTATTCACCAGCATTATAATGTCATTTTTAGGTCTCGCCTAGCGACGTAGCGCATGCGTTGCTCGCTTGCGAGTTCTATTGTCGTCGATTTAGCTTCGGAAGCGGGGTAGAAGCTCCACCCATGCTTCTGATTGGCGCTGGTCAAAAATGCATGCTTTTCATTGGAAGGGAGGCATGTTTTGTTCCCTCCCTGTCTCCTGCTCGCCATGCCTGCCCAGATAAGAGATGTGCACGCATAGGGTGCGCGCGCATGGCGCGCTTCCACTTTCTTCTCGCGGGCGTCTCTCGTTGATCAGGGCGTTTCAGCACAGCGCACGCATGGTGCACTTTCACTTTCTTTTGCCTGACCTCGCCCTCGCATGGATGCCGTAGTGAGCCTAAAGAAGAAAGTTTGTATGGTGCATCAATGGTTTCCCGTTTTGCATTTATGATGCTAATTTGTTTAAGTTGCTCCAGAGAGGTGAACTGGGGAAAGCAGGTGTCGCTGGGATGTATTTCATGCTACGTACACCGTGTTGTTATTGCATGCTACACACAAGCCGCGATGTTTTCACACGTAGCACACACTTCCTTTTTATTGCATTATTTTTATTATAACTGAGGCTTTATAAAGCGCGTTGCAACTGTGTGTTATTCGCGCGACGGCATTGTTAGTTGTATGGACCGTGATGCTTTGTATACCGTGGGTATCGCAATATTATGTTCTACACACCGCGAGGGTATTTTTTGTGTACAAAATTTGTTACATTTTATATAAATGCAGTTCTGTTTTTGTAAGAGTTTGCACGACACATGTTGTAGTTCATAAGATGTTTTTAAATGTTGTACACATTCGAATGCCATAGCATGCAGTACCCGTGGTTTACGCGCACACCGCGATGATACTACCTGTTGTACAAGCCGCCTGGTTATACTATGCTACACAATGCACATACCAATATTATTGTGCAGTGTACAAATACACACAGCGATGTTATTGAATGTTCCTGCATGTTGAACACTCCGCGATGCATTGTGTGCACATGTTATCCCAGCTCCGGGCTGTAATAATTATGTGTGTATGTGTGATACATCTGCGCGGATCACAACCCCCCGCTCTCACACACTTTCTAAGCAGGGGCAGGAAGTGCTCAGCCAGACATTAACATATACAACCCTTTACAAACTCTACATTTCATTCCCTCTTGCGCCGACGTTCGCTTCATTTTTGTAAATGAGACGGGACACGTTTAGATTTGTTTTAAAAGGGGATGGGGTGACCCGGTACTGTACTTAAGTTTGCTAATTGCACCTCGGTACCCCTGCCTTCGGATATCCGTCTATGTATGTATTTATTGTCTTTATTATGTGTTATAAAGCGCTAACATGCCCATCACGGTATCAGAGCGCTGTACGATGGAAGAGCTGGTGAGGGTTGCAGTGCAGTAAAAACCCCGTTACTCGAAAGTATTACATGTACAACACTCTTTTTGACACAAACACACGTTGCGTCCATTTGTGACGTGTGTATTGTGGGTCTCCAGCAAACAGACACACGGTGCGTACTTACTGTGTACTTCCCTCATACATACAGGTTACCAAGACACTCTGGGCTCCCAGCGCCCCTCTGGTGATAAATCTGTTTTATTCTCTCAGAAACAGCCCTTGCAAACACTTCGAAAACCCGAGCCTCCGTTTGTACATTAAACACACAATACTTGGTTTTATGCCGAGTTTAATGTGTCCATGAAGAAGGCGTGCACGTTCCAAATGGCCATGCATGTTTTTAAAAGTACATGCTTAGTATCCTAATAATTACAGTTTGTAAGTAGAGTATTTCGCTCCGAGATATAATATGCAAATGCAGTGAAAACATGGTGCACGCTTCTGCATACACCCAGGTCCTCTATTTATAATATATGCACCACGAATCTGTGCACTGTCGCCACTTCAGATATACTGTACGCACTTGTGCACATGCCAGGCCCTCTACTGCACGTGGTATCGGTGCACGACGAGTCCACAGATACAATGTTTGTTCACCCTAGGTTGGCTTCTTCAGACACACTGCACACTTGTGCACACGTCAGGCCCTCTGCCGGACGTGGTATCGGTGCACGGCGAGTTCACAGATACGTGTGAGCACACTCGGCGCACCCTCACTTCTTTTTTTCTCTCTTTTTTTTAAATGCAGATGTATATAGCACGAACTCGACCTGAAGGTATTGGAGCGCTTTACATGAGCACCATGAGCACCCGTTATGTTACACAAGGACATATTCAGGTACGGGCAGATTACGTGATTTGCCCAGAATCACAGGATGTGGACACGACCCCGAGGCTCGAACCTTGGTTTCCAGCACCAAAGTCGGCAGTCTAGCCGTCAGACACACTGCACACTTGTGCACACGCCAGGCCCCCTGCTGCACGTGGTATTGGTGCACCACGAGTTCACAGATACGTGTGATCACACTTGGCGCACCCTCACTTCTCCAGACACACTGCACACGCTTGTGCACACGCTACGTCCTCTATACCTGATATCGGTGCATTACAATGCCAAAAGCTTAAACTCTGCCAAATGCGAGACCTATTGCATTGCAAATGCTTGTTTTTGTTACTTGAAAACGGCTAGACACATAAGGAACTCTGCAGTGCGTTTAAACCAATCAGTTATTTCTAAAAACAGCACCAGAACTCAACGCCAGGTGCAGTAAAGCCAGCCATAAAGTTAAATAATTTCAAAAGTTTTATACAGACTTATCAGAGTGTACAAGCGTCTGTTGAAGCCACAGCACATTTGTCCAGTGTGATAATTTGTATGTAACATTTTTTTTTATTGTTTAACTTTGTGGTGAGAGAACATGGCCTAGCAATGCATCCAAAAGGAGCAGAAATCAGGCAAGAATTCTCCCAACTCCGCAAGGCAAGTCTTTCGTTGGTATTAGAAACCCGTTTCAAGGCCTTTTTATTTGACATTTTTTGCCCACTCTTGCCTCAAACACCTGGCAGCGGCTCTAGGTTGTGATCTGCTTCGTCCACAGCCTCGGTGTGCACCTCGCATATTTCTAATCCCAACTCCTTCCAGGGCCAAGTGGGACCACGAGCCTTGTTCAAGACCTGTGACAAGTTTGGAAAAGGGTGGGGGTTGCGCTAGTACACAGTGAAGCCTCGCTGATCGACAAACAGCCTCGGGAAACCCTAAAGCGCCCAGGTTGTTTACAATCAGCGAGGCTGCAGTGCGTCATAGGAAGCAGCGGCCCTGCGTGCAGCCTTGCGGGGCACACAGGATCAGGGTTGAAAAGAAGTCAGCCTGTATATCCTGCGAAAGCCGGCACCTGCGCGCTAGCGCAAGTGTCTTTCTAAAGTGCCTGATTTTTTGCCTAACTCGCACGGAGCGAGTCAGAAGCTCCGAACAATTCAGTACTTGCACATTTTTAAAAATACGTATGAGATGAGAATTGGGGGAGGGCGGTGTTATGGATTGCTTATGATGTATGTATTCCTTTTCTGGAGTGAGGCATGGAATGCCTGTAGCATTCTTCCACGGTGTTCCAGTCCAGTGGTCAGTTGCTGCCTGCACCTTGGACTGGAAGCCATGCTGCCTGGCTCTCACCTGTTTCTGTTATACTGCTAATAAATTCATCTTAATGTAACTGTAGTCTTCCATCACAACAATTGGAGACGACTAGGTAACCTGTAGGCTTCCATCCCAACAGGTTGCTCAGCCCTTTTGTCCTAATAAAGCAGCCGCCTCTGCTAAACAGTTGTTACTATTACCCAATGGGCTAGTATTCTTACATAAGAAGGGTGTGAGGTAGAGTTGGCTTTGCCGGGATTACACCCTGTGGCCCGTAGATCAAACAGATATCAGCACCATGCAGTTAACATGCTGAGACACCCTGCATCCTTGCTATCACTTTCATTGATCAGCAGAGGAACTATTCTATTAGGTTCACACTTGACTATTCTATTAGGTTCACACTTGACTATTCTATGAAGTTCACACTTGACTATTCATTAGGTTCACCCTTGACTATTCTATTAGGTTCACACTTGACTATTCTATTAGGTTCACCCTTGACTATTCTATGAAGTTCACACTTGACTATTCATTAGGTTCACCCTTGACTATTCTATTAGGTTCACACTTGACTATTCTATTAGGTTCACCCTTGACTATTCTATGAAGTTCACACTTGACTATTCATTAGGTTCACCCTTGACTATTCTATTAGGTTCACACTTGACTATTCTATTAGGTTCACCCTTGACTATTCTATGAAGTTCAGACTTGACTATTCTATTAGGTTCACCCTTGACTATTCTATGAAGTTCACACTTGACTATTCTATTAGGTTCACCCTTGACTATTCTATTAAATTCACACTTGACTATTCTATTAAGTTCACACTTGACTATTCTATTAAGTTCACCCTTGACTATTCTATTAAGTTCACACTTGACTATTCTATTAGGTTCACCCTTGACTATTCTATTAAATTCACACTTGACTATTCTATTAAGTTCACACTTGTGTGCATATTTCCTGCTCGCTTTCGGATACTCCCGTGTATCTCATTAGCAGCCTTGCTAGCATGGCCTCACCCACAGAAGGAAGATTCCCTGAGCCAGGCCTCCACACAAGCATCTACCTTTGGGTTTTACTTGATTTGTATTGTGGGAATATATTTACCACGATCCACGCGCACCTTATACTATTCCTACTGGTGTCTTTCGTTTTGGAGGATGTGAACTCACTACAGGGGGCGACCCGGACAATCCGAAGGGAGGGACTTTCAAAGGTACATCAATGACAAAATGTCACGAGAGAAAAAAAGGGTCAGTAGAAGTCCAGTGAGGAGCTACAAAAAAGATTACGAGCTGCCTGCATTCAGCGTGGAGACGCATGTGAAGTGCTGAGGCTGTGTGAAGAAGAATGCGCCTGTGTGAAGAAGATGCAACGATAATCAGTCTCCCTTCCCAATCCTATTTCCTGGGAATAAAGACCCCCAAATAAACGATGCCATCCGCACCGCAATAAAGGGATGGGGTAGAGCTGTCTCTTATTCATGCGCCCTCCCCATCCCCAGGTACACATGCATTATATATATTCTGAAATACACATTCTCAACCATGGTCTTTCACAAATGAAACAACTAAACCTAAAATGTCTACAATAATAACAGAAAACGTAGCTATTTTGCTGTAAGTAAAATTCAAGTCAATACTAACGGAAGAAAGACTCCCAAATAAGGCTGTGTCTGCATAGACAACCATTTTATACTTGAGTCTTTTTTTGGCTGATTTTAAATCTAGGATTTGTGATTGAACCTCTGTAGACTTTAGGTCAGGGAAAGAACTCTGAACAATTTTCAGCATGTAGGAAATGCTGTCTGCTTTTGTGACTGACGTGCAATGAAATAAAAACGTTTTACACTGGATCAAGGCATTAAACCCTTTGCCTCGGGCTCATCAAACTTTCTCACAGAGAAAAAATACGAAACAAATTAAAGGATCACGGTCATTGTGTGCCGCTTAAAGCTTGCTATTAAGATTTCTGACATGCAAAATGTTCACTCTATCGTTTGAACTAAGTGAAAAGAAATTTTGCAATGGGACACTTAGCTGAAGGATTATACAAGCACTGGCAAAGCCAATGGGCTCTGGCCTTAATGAGCTAACAATAGTTTTCTAAAAATGTTTTGCAAACATAACAATAGACATTAAACAGTAAAAGTAGAGACAGGGCGTGAAAGCCCAAGATGGCGAAATTACAGCCCTGAGCACTGCTTATTTATCGAATGCAACTAACAACCATTGGCAAAGCCAATAGTCCTGACTTGTAGGTATGATGTTACTTGTTAGATCATATATCTGGATGCGATGACTGAAACAGCAAAATACAAGTCGGGCAGCACACTGTGCTAAGCACAGATTTTTAGCTTGCATGTTTTAAGCCACACCCTTAATTACATTGGCCAGGCCCCTATGAGAGACCCTCCAGGTTTTTCATCCCACTTAAAGCCCTGCCTGAGCCCCATCGTGTGCATCGATCTGGAATCCTGAGGCTGGTGGAGGCATCCTGATCCTGCCTTGAGGTGGCTATCCATCTTGTGAGTTGCAGCCTACCTGTGCCCAGATTGCAGTCAGCAGAGTCCAGTAAGTGGTAAGGGGGCAGACTAGTGCTGTCTCTTTCCTAAAAAAGTTTTAAAAAACGATTTTCTCTACCTGTGATTGCAGCAACTTCTTTTTTTCTTTCTAAATTTCTTTACCTGTCTTTGCCTGTGGTTGTTACAGTTTAAAATTGTAGTTTTAACCTGCCAGTGATTGCATAAATTATCCCATGTTTTTGTGTTTAAACTTGTGGTTTTTCCTGCCTGTGACTGCTTCCATTTAACCTGTTGAATTGTGGGATTTGCAGTCCAAACTCTGTAGTTTTTTCCTCTCATTCCCCGTGACCATCAGTTTTTCCCCCCAAATGTCTCCTTTGCTCTGTGCTAAGACCTGTATGTTAAGCAGTGCATCCCCAGTGACCATTTTGTGTTAACGAGTCAGTGAAACCAGACCCCCTTCACCTCTGAGACAGCAGTAATCTGCTGTAAACTGTTTAAATTGTGTTTAATAGGGACTATGCACTTCATTTTTTGGCCAGGAGAGGGAGTAAAGCTTTATTCAAATAGTGTTGTTCGAGGACAAGTTTGTTAGGGCCTCACCTACAGAAGTCCAAAGTGTGGATTGAGCCTGTCTGTCTCCTAGGAGATTTCTGAATTGAGGAGTAGCTTCCAACTCCCTGGCCAACAAATCTTGTCTGAGGTAACTGGGACCTTATATAGTCTGATAATGTTTGGTACATGTGTACACTGATTGGTGATTGTATCTGATGTTTCTATTGGATTAGGGTTAATGTCCTCATTGGTTGGGTATTTGAGGGTTCTGATTGGTTTCTGGGTCTTTGATTCAATCAATGTAGGGTTGGGACTAGGGCTAGGGTTAGGATTTCTATTGAAAGTAGGGACTAGGGCTTCCTGTGTTATTGGTTGTTGGGACTAGGGTGGGACTAGGGCTAGGGTTAGGCCTTTAATTGGAAGTTGCGATTAGGGTTTCTGGTGTAATTTGTTGCTGGACTAGGTGTGGCACTAAGAGTAGGGTTAGGCTTTCTATTGGAAGTAGGGACTAGGGCTTCCTGTGCCATTGGTTGCTTGGACTAGGTTGGGACTACTGGTAGGGCTAGGGCCTCTATTGCACATAGAGATCACGGTTTTTGAAGCTGATTGGGTGCTTGGACTAGGGCTAAGATTGGCTGTAAGGTCCTGGTCTCCTATTGGTTCTAGATTTTAGGGCTAGTGTTGTGATTGGATAGTGTTAGGGCTAGGGTTCCCATTGGCTGAAGGGGTCACCTGACTACTAGGGCTATAAACGGCCAAGGCTTAGGGCATCTCAGCCTGGGCATCGAGGCTAAGGGTGGAGAGGTCAAGGGTGAGTGCCTGTTTGACCCTGTTTGAGACTGGTCGGGACCGGGGGCAGAAATGCTGCCCATTTTCCCATTCACTAATACCCACCCTATGTATGTGTCCCTCTGTATATCAGTCAATCAATCATTTGTAAAGCGCACTACTTACCCGTGAGGGTCTCAAGGAGCTGGGGGGGGGGGGGAGTGCAGTGCTGCTACTGCTCGGAAAGCCAGGTCTTAAGGAGTCTTCTGAAGGTCAGCAGGTCTTGAGTCTGCCGTAGGTGGGTGGGGAGGGTGTTCCAGGTCTTGGCGGCGAGGTGGGAGAACGATCTGCCGCCGGCGGTCGCTCTTCGGATGTGGGGGACTGTGGCGAGGGCGGCGGAACGGAGCTGGCCAGTGGGGGTGTAGAAGCTGTGTCGTCTGTTGAGGTATGCTGGTCCGGTGTTGTGGAGTGCCTTGTGTGCGTAGGTGAGGAGCTTGAAGGTTATCCTCTTGTTGACGGGGAGCCAGTGCAGGTCTCAGGTGGGGAGTGATGTGGCTGCGGCGAGGGTTGTCGAGGATCAGGCGTGCAGAGGCGTTCTGGATGCGTTGAAGTCGTCTCAGGAGTTTGGCCAAGGCTCCTGCGTAGAGGGCGTTTCCGTAGTCCAACCTACTGCTGACGAGGGCCTGGGTGACCGTTTTTCTCGTTTCGGTGGGGATCCACTTGTAGATCCTGTGGCGCATGCAGAGGGTGTTGAAGCAGGAGGAAGAGACGGCGTTGACCTGCTTAGTCATGGAGAGGGTGGAGTCGAGGATGACCCCTAGGTTGCGTGCTGGTTGGTGGGTGTTGGAGCAGTTCCCAGTGCGGTCGGCCACCAGGAGTCGTCCCAGGCCAAAGGGGTAGATCCGAGGATAAGGACCTCCGTTTTGTTCGAGTTCAGTTTCAGTCGGCTGTTCCTCATCCATTCGGCGACGGCTTTCATTACTTCGTGGAGGTTGGTTTTGGCAGTGTGGGGGTCCTTGGTGAGGAAGAGGATCAGCTGGGTGTCATCGGCGTAGGAGATGATGTTGAGGTTGTGCATTCGGGCGACGTGGGCGAGCGGTGCCATGTAGATGTTAAACAGCGTTGGGCTGAGGGATGAGCCCTGGTTTACGCCGCTGTCGTGCAGAGGTAGGTATCACGAACCTTCCAGCCGGGTACAGCGGGAATGATGAGATGCTGCTTAATCCCTTCCCCTAAGTGATGGCACTCATGCTTATACTAGGATGACACGGCATGTATAACACCACTATCGGGGAAAGGGAAAAAAGGGACAAAGGAAACTAAAGAAATAAAAGGCCGTTGCTACGCGTGGGTAAGGGATGTCATCGGATAGGGCGTACCTCACTCTCCTACGCTCCACCCTGGAAACCCTGCAAGTGAAACACAAGTCATACAGAAGGTCATTCTTACTCTATGAACCTCACTCCCCCATAAACCCTTATGTGTGTGCACTTACATGTACAACTTGGTGGCTATCCCAACACGACAGCAGGGCCAATAAGGTACGTATAAATGATACACAGTCTCGAAGTTAAGCATGTGATACTTATCTCACAGCAGAGAGCGTTCTGTTTTAACCTCCACTGATCCTCTTGTATCCCAGGCTCTTTGTGGGGCTCTAGGAACGACTGGCAAGACACCAAGAAGCCAGGGAGGCCCTCTAGTGTCTCTACTTTCTTCCTCCTTGCGATGGAACCAGCTGCAAATATCCAATAACAAACAGTGCTCCTTCGCACACACGATAGGCCGGTACTTCCGCAAGCTTCAAAAGCGGAGAACTAGCAATACACAGCAAAAAACAGAAGCGCTTCTCCGCGCAGGCGTTCGGTAAGTACTTCCGAGTTCCTTTTACGCGGTAGGCTGGAACAATGGCAGTGACGAAAGGTGAGGCGCCTTCTAGCGCTAGTGGTTGCAGCCAATATTCCACCGGAACCTGGCGCATTCACCCCCCATGTACAACGAAGGGTCCGACTTCGGGGTGCTGATGATTTCTCAGCCTCCGTGTCCCAGTACCAAAATAAAGGAGAGCGCCCAGCCAGGGCAGCCGACTTGGCGTCTCTGAAGATTACCGCTCTGAGCGGTCCTTGTAAAGCGGCAGTACGGGAGAGGTCTCGCTCTCTCTCGCCGTGGATGCCGTGAGCTGCGGGTTGACTCTCGAAGTCGAAATCCGCAAAAAACAAGGACCATCGTAGTTGTCGTGGTGTTAAGGCTCGGGCACTCTTCAAGAACAGCAGGTTCCTATGGTCTGTGTATATCTCCACAGTGTGCCTTGCTCCCAACAGATGGTGTCTCCATTCCTCACAGGCGCGTTTGATGGCCAGTAATTCTTTGTCAGAAATGCTATAGTTAGTCTCACAGCTGGACAGCTTTTTCGAAAAGAAGGTGACCGGATGTAGTTGACCTGTGTCAGGGTGCCGCTGAGACAGTATCCCCCCAACTGCGTAGTCTGAGACATCCGTCTCGAGTATGAACGGTTGAGAGGCATCTGGATGTCTCAGTATGGGGGCACGGGTAAAACGCAGCTTGAGGGCCTGAAAGGCTTCTTCGGCTAACGCAGTCCATCGGAACACAGCTCCTTTCTTCAATAGTTGTGTCAACGGCTGAATGATGCTGGAGAAGTTCTTTGTGAATCTTCTATAGAAGTTCGCAAACCCCAGGAAACTCTGTAGGGCCTTCACACAAGAAGGAGATTCCCACTCCTGGATGGCCTGTGTTTTCTTCGTATCCATACACAGTCCATTGGGGCCGATGACATACCCCAGGAACTCCACTTCCCGGGTGTGAAAAAAGCATTTTTCTAGCTTTGCGTATAGGGAATACTGTTGGAGCCTTTCCAACACCGCTGACACGTGCGAGACATGTTCTTTCATGGAGTAGGAGTATACCAGTATGTCGTCTATATAGATGATACATGATACATCCAATAATCCCCTCAGAACCTCATCCATGAAGTATTGGAAGGCGGCGGGGGCGTTACAGAGCCCGAAAGGCATGACCTGATATTCATACAGGCCAAACTTGGTTCCGAAGGCCGTCTTCCATTATTCCCCCGCCGCACTCTTACCAGATGATATGCCCCACGGAGGTCCAGCTTCGTAAATACCGTGGCTCCCTTCAACTGATCTAACAGCACGGGAATCAAGGGAAGCGGGTACCTGTTTTTCTTGGTAATACGGTTTAGTGCTCTATAATCGATACATGCCCTCAAGCCTCCTTCACGCTTCGGAATAAAAAACAGAGGCGAGGACGCCGGTGAAGAGGACTGACGAATGAAGCCATTGGCCAATAGCGCACTCAGGTATTGTTGCAGATATGTGTTTTCTGCTTCGGTAAGGGCGTAGGTGCGGCTACATGGGATACTGGCTCCTGGCTCTAAGTCAATAACGCAATCATACGCCCTATGAAGAGGGAGTTTACCAGCTTCTTGATCACTGAACACGTTTTGGTATATATGGTATTCTCTGGGTAGGGTGGTGGTACAGCCCACACTTGGCGTGACACAACAACTGGCTAGTAACTCCGCAGGACTTTCTTTCTTGGGTGGTTCTTGTATTTTATCAAGAGTACAATGTTCCGTACAGTATGAAGAGTTCAGCATGACAGTCCGTGCGGCCCATTGCACGCAGGGATCGTGAAGCGTAAGCCATGGCATGCCTAATATCAAGGTGAACTGGGGGGCGTCTATTAAATCGAATTGAATGGACTCACAGTGGTTGAAGCCCTCCTGCATCTGGACTAGTTGAGTATGGTATCGTACAGGCCCTGACGTTAGTTCTGTACCATCTACTGCCTTAACCAGATCTGGGATTTTCTTCTTAACACACCGCATGCCGATTTCCTGAGCATATTTTTGGTTAATAAAGTTGCCCGTAGCCCCTGAATCCAAAAAAGCATGCACTGACACCAGTCCTGCTCCAGGGACGTCCAAGGTAACACATACATTTAGGTGGGCTACAGTGTTCTGGACCGTATTGACCACTGCAGGGCAGACCTCGTCCTCTCGTAGCCACAAACAAGGGGTCTGAGACTTGTTTGGGCAATCTAATTTTCCGAACTTCCAGGCAGGTAAGCCATTGCTGGCACCTTCTGCTCCCTTTGCCTTCTCTGTACGTGGTTCTGGTTTTTGCTTTACATTCCTTAATAAAGTGTCCGGTTTTCCCATAATACAGGCATAACCGTTGCTTTCTTCGTCTTTCTCTCTCCTCTTGGGTTAGTGGTCCTCTTATGCCGCTGATCTGCATGGGTTCTATCCCGTCTGTGGTGGGGGTGGTTCCGTCGTTCACTGCTCGAAAACGAGGGGTTATATACCTGGTCTCACTGCGGTGTTTGTCTCCTCTCCTTTCCTGTAACCTATGATCCAATTGTACAGTGAGATCAATGAGCTCATCACAGGAGGAGGGCAGGTGTACTACCTGTGCCAGGACTTCTTTTAATTCGCTCTTCAACCCCTGTTAATACAGGGAGGTTCGTTTTTTCATGGGCCAGTCCGTTTCAGAAATGAGTCTATTGAAAGTGGTGATGTAGGATAATAAGTCTTGACTACCTTGTTTGAGCGTGATCAGTTCTCTGTCCAGGGAGAGTAAGTGTGCCTTCCTATCAAATAGCTTGCGCATTTCCTAACAGACGGAATCGAAATCACGCAAAGCCGGGTCGTCTCTTTCTATGAGGGGGAAGGACCAACTAGCTGCATTGCCCCCAAGGTATGACATTACGAATCCGGTTTTGGTCTGATCAGTAGGGAACACCACTGGCTTACACATAAAGTGCAACTTGCACTGCCCAAGGAAGATACCAAATGTTTTCGGGTCTCCATAGAATCTTTCGGGGGGGGGGGGGGCTAATGGTAAATGTGCGGGCTGGATGACTTGTATGGTAGAGGGACCTGCACCACCTCCTACAGCCTGTGTCGGTTGCCCCGCCCCTGTACCCTGAGAGGCTGGTGGAGGTAGCGTCCAAGGTTTAATATATTGAGCCCCCCGGGCATCGCTGGGACTAGTGCGAGACAACCCAGCAACCTCACGTCTCATGGTACTCATTTCATTACGTAGTTCTAGATTTTTGCCCCTAAATGCGTCTACTTCTAGTCGTAAGGTGGTTAGTGTTTCTAACACCGTGGTAAGCACGGTGTTGGTGTCCATTGTTCAGGCTGTATGTAACCGTGGGTTTGTCACTCTGTCGTGCAGATGTAGGTATCACAAACCTTACAGCCGGGTACAGCGGGATCAATGAGATGCTGCTTAATCCCTTCCCCTAAGTGGTGGCACTCATGCGTATACTAGGATGAAATGGCACGTATAACACCACTATCGGGGAAAGGGAAAAAAGGGACAAAGGAACCAAAAGAAATAAAAGGCCGCTGCTAGGCGTGGGTAAGGGATGTCGTCGGATAGAGCGAAACTCACTCTCCTACGCTCCACCCTGGAAACCCTCCAAGTGAAACACAAGTCATATAGAAGGTCATTCTTACTCTATGAACCTCACTCCCCTATAAACCCTTATGTGTGTGCACTTACATGTACAACTTGGTGCCTCTCCCAACACGACAGCAGGGCCAATATGGTACGTATAAATGATACACAGTCTCGAAGTTAAGCACGTGATACTTATCTCACAGCAGAGAGCGTTCTGTTTTAACCTCCACTGATCCTCTTGTATCCCAGGCTCTTTGTGGGGCTCTTAGAACGACTGGCAAGACACCAAGAAGCCAGGGAGGCCCTCTAGTGTCTCTACTTTCTTCCTCCTTGCGATGGAACCAGCTGCAAATATCCAATAACAAACAGTGCTTCTTCGCACACACGATAGGCCGGCACTTCCGCAAGCTTCAAAAGCGGAGAACTGGCAATACACAGCAAAAAACAGAAGCGCTTCTCCGCGCAGGCGTTCGGTAAGTACTTCCGCGTTCCTTTTACGCGGTAGGCTGGAACAATGGCAGTGACCAAAGGTGAGGTGCCTTCTAGCGCTAGCGGTTGCAGCCGATATTCCACCGGAACCTGGCGCATTCACCCCCATGTACAACGAAGGGTTCGACTACGGGGTGCTGATGATTTCTCAGCCTCCGTGTCCCAGTACCAAAATAAAGGAGAGCACCCAGCCAGGGCAGTCGAATTGGCGTCTCTGTGGATTACCGCTCAGAGCGGTCCTTGTAAAGCGGCAGTACGGGAGAGGTCTCGCTCTCTCTCGCCGTGAATGCCGTGAGCTGCGGGTTGGCTCTCAAAGCAGCAGAACTTGTCTATTCCTCAAGAAGGGCGGAATAGTCCCGATGTGACTTCTTCCCCGCCTCCTTGCATCTCGGCAGTAAACAGGTGACAAGCCCAGGGTTCAGTGAGGGCGGAGCTTAAATAGGCTTGTCACGTGCTCCTCCTCCTGGAATTATGGGACATGTAGTTCCTGCCCCCCTCATTCACACCATGCAACGTGTGCCTCATCTAGTACGCCTCTTCTGCCTCCCCATGACAGCCGCAGATGATTTCAGTGGCTTTGGAGCAGAAGGGGGGAAGGCGGACGCTCTGTGTTCTGCCGGAGAGGAAGGAGGTGGTCCAGTCCAGGGACTTCTCTTGGATCCCGGCGTTGTGGAGGCGTGTTCGTAGTGTGTGGTGGCAGACCGTGTCGAAGGCAGCTGACAGGTCCAGGAGGATGAGGGTCGCTGTTTCTCCGTTGTCTAGCAGGGTCCTGATGTCATCGGTGGTGGCAATGTGGGCTGTTTCGGTGCTGTGGTTGCTGCGGAACCCGGACTGGGAAGGGTCCAGGATGCCGTTCTCCTCAAGGTAGTGGGTCAGTTGTTTGTTGACGGTCTTCCCGGTGACCTTCGCTGGGAACGGGAGCAGGGAGATGGCCCAGAAGTTCTTGAGGTCCTTGGGGTCCGCCTTGGGTTTCTTGAGTAAGGCGTTGGTCTCGGTGTGCTTCCAGCTCTCTGGGAAGGTTGCTGTCTCGAAGGAGATGTTGATGACTTTCTGGAGATGGGGTGTGATGGCTGTGCTGGCTTTGTTGAAGATGTGGTGTGGGCATGGGTCTGTTGGGGATCCGGATTGGATGGTGTTCATGATCTTGATGGTGTCGCCATCGTTGGTGTTGGTCCAGGAGAGCAGGCGGTTGGTGCGGATGGTGGTCGTGGGGGCGGAAGTCTCAGTGGTTGTGGCGTTGAAGCTGTCGTAGATGTCTGCGATCTTGCGGTGGTAGAGGGTGGCCAGCGAGTCGCACAGGTCTTGCGTGGGTGGGATGTCGTTGGTGTTGGAGCTGGGGTTGGAGAGTTCCTTCACGATGTTGAAGAGCCCTTTGCTGTTGTGTGCGTTGTTGTCTAGGCGGTCTTTGAAGGAGGCCCTTTTGGCGGATCTGATGAGGTGATGGTGTCTGCGCGTGGCGTTCTTGTGGGCTGCGTAGCTGTTTGGTGTTCGTTCACGGAGCCAGTTCTTCTCCAATTTTCAACAGGTTTGCTTGTAGGCCTGGAAGTCTTTGGTGAACCAACTGGCTTTCTTGCTGGTGTGACTGTTGGAGGGTTTCCTGAGCGGGGCGAGGGTGTTGGCGCAGTCGTCGATCCACTGTCTGAGGTTGCGGGCGGCGGTGTCGGGATTGGTGGGATCGGCGGGTGGGCTCTGTGCGAGGGAGGTGGAAAGCTGGTCTTCGGTGACTTTGCTCCAGCAGCGGCGAGGCATCTGTTGGGTGCGGTGGTGCGTGGTGGGCTTCTTGAAGGTGAAGTGGACGCAGCGATGGCCGGTCCAGTGGAGATCAGTGGTGTGGTTGAAGGAGACGTGGGTGGGTGTTGTGACGAGTTGTCTGAGTCCGAGGTTGGCTAGGTTGTCGATCAGGGTGGTGGAGTTGGTGTCGTTGTTGTTCTCGAGGTGGAAGTTCAGGTCCCCGAGGAGGATGTAGTCCGTGGAGACGAGGGCGTGTGTGCTAATGAAGTCGGCAATGGAGTCGCTGAACTGTGGTCGGGGTCCGGGGGGGTCTGTAGACGAGGGTTCCTCTGAGGGTGGTGTTGGGGTCGGTGTGGATCTGGAAGTGCAGGTGCTCGGCGGTGCTGAGGGTGTCATCGGTGTTGGTTGAGACTCTGAGAGTGTTCCTCTGGATGATGGCGATTCCTACTCCGTTGTATATAAGCATTTCTTTTCACTATAGATATGTACCTATCTTTGTGTATTGGTTTGTGTATTGCTTTGTATAAACATGTAGAATAATTATGTTGTTATAAAAACAAAACAAAAAAAAGAAAATCATCTTTGGTCTACATGTACTTGCTTCCATTGTGCACCTATGTACCTCCATGTACTTGGATCTGTGTGCCTGTTACTTTTCCCCTGAAAAAGCATATCCAATGCACTGCCCTATTCTCATCCTGTACCTCTATTAATATATTTAATCTGCATACACTTACCTCCTTTATGTATCTATATACTTTCAATGGACTTATGGATCTATATATTTATCACTTTCTTCTAATTTAGCATTTCCTATGCACTACCCTATTTCTCAGCCTATACTTCTCTCAATCTATCTTCTAGCCCTACTTTCGGACTCATCTCAAACTTCTTTCTACTACTCTTTCCAGTGCACTACCCTATCTCTCACCCTATACATCTATCATTATATCCTCTACACCCACTCTCTCATTTATCCCAAACCCCATACCACTAGTATGTTCCCCAAAATAACCCTTTCTTGACTCTCTCCTACTCTAACCCTCCTTGCATCATCTGACACCTCTTTTGCTATACCGATCCCCCAAAACAAACCTTTCTAAACTCTTCCCCTCCAAAAACCCTTTTTACTCATCCAAAAGCCTCCTCCTACTGATGTGACCTAAAAAAAGAAATCCTTCACTCTTCTATTCCTCCACTATCCTTTTCAATCAAAATATCAGACTAACATGTTCAGTTCTCTAATTCCATATTCCACTATACTAATTCACCACTAATCCTTTATGGGTTCCAGAGTAGCGTGCTACTCACCAACAGAGCGTTTCAACACCTCATCAGGGTTACAAACGCTATATAAGTGCAAACCTTTTTCCCTTTTTTACCCCTCCCCAACCCTTCTCAATCCAAATAACTGACTAACATAGCCACCACTCAAATTACTTCATATTTCACTATACTAATTTTCAACACTAATCCTTTATGGGTTCCAGAGAAGCCTGCTACTCGCCAGAAAAGAGCTTCAACACCCCATCAGGGGTAACAGGCGCTATATGATGCAAACCTTTCTTTCCCTTCTATCCCTCCACTATCCTTCTCACTCCAAATAACTGACTAATATCCACCACTCAAATTACTTTCATATTTCACCATACTAATTCACAACTAATCCTTTATGGGTTTCCGGAGTAGCGTGCTACTCACAAAAAAAAGTGCTTCAACACCCCATCAGGGGTAAGAAGCGCTATATAAATACAGACCTTTTTTCCTCTTCTATCCTTCTGCTATCCTTCCGCATCCAAATAACTGACTAACATATCCACCACTTAAAACTTACTTGCATGTTTCACTATACTAATTCAACACTAATCCTCTATGGGTCCCGGAGTAGCGTGCTACTCGACGAAAAGCACTTTGACGCCTCGTCAGGGGTAGTAAGTGGTATACAAATGCAATTACAATACAATACAATACATACAATCCCCGTTATCATAGGGGATCGAGCGGCACAGGCAGGGAGCCCCTGATCCACCCTCCTGGCAACAGAGGAGTTACATACCCTCCGGCGTGAGGAGCCTGGAGAGGCGAGGCTGAGTGGAGGCGAGGCCCACGGGTGGGGCCTTGCTCCTCTCCTTACCCCGTTGCTGGCAGTGCGGGAGCAAGGAGCTGGGTATTCAGCCAGGAGAGACTCCCGCTGGAGAGAGGTGGCCATGAGGCCTACCCAAGGGGATTCTGGAGCGCCCTGGTGCAGTAGTCCAGGACTAGTGAGTAGGCCACGGGGAGCCTGGACTGGAGAGCGTGCCTCCAGTTCCAAGAGACAGAGGAGCATGCAGATGTGGCCGCCTCAGTTCCCTTTCTTTTGTCGCATGGACTGCAAAGGACCTCTGTTGTGAGCCCTAAGAAACCTGCGAGTGGAGAGGAGCCCAGCTCCCTAAAAGGATTGGGCATCCGGGAGCCACGCGGAGGCAGACCACATATAGACACCTTCACTACAGAGGGGGAGGGGAATGCTTTTGTTACTGGGGTCAATATTGCAGCACCGCTGCAAAACCGGCCCCAGTAACAAAACCGACCCCCACTACTGCAAAACAGGCCCCCACCCTTCAAGCCTTCCAGGGAAATGACTGATACCCACTAGAGCCAGTCCGGCCCTGTGTGGCAGGCCGCCCACAGAGGACCGGTTGTAGTGCCCGGGCTGGTGGATAGGTAGATCATCTATGTGACTTATTTCCCCCTCCCTGAATAGTGTGGTCACCCTGCCTAAAGACATTTCACTGAGGGGGTGCGACCCCGGCACTGCTGTTGACCACAGAGGGTTGGGCGGTCTGTGGATGGTCCCTGCTCTCTCCTCTACTGCCTATATTCAGGGGACATACCTGAAAACTGCAAGACGGGTCATTTGCGACCCCCGACGATACCCAGGCTGTCCCGAGGCGGGAGCGGAGCCCCGGGACACAACAAACACGCCAGGTGCCTCCGATGCCTGACTGGACAATGGCCACCAGTCACAGATTCACTGAAGGAACCAGCTAACAATAGGGCCTCAAGAAGACCCTGGGCACCTGGATCCTCCCGTGCAAAGTGAAGCGGTAATCTGCGACCCTTGAAGGAAAATGGGCCATCCCGAGATGGCAGCGGAGCCCCTGGTCACAACCCGTCAGGAGCACCTGATGCCTGACTCAATACCAGAACCAACACAGAGAGTGACCAGCAATAAGGCCAGAAGAAGACCTCTGACAACCTCAGAGGCCATCGCAACAAGGACTCAAAGGTCAGTGTTGGCAGCCCCTAGGTGCCTGGCCCCTAATTATCTATGAGGGTCCAAACAAGGACCGGTCACAAGAGAGACCCGATCCAATGCCCCTCGGACCCACAGGGTAGTGTAGGTAGCCCCCTGACGCTTGTCCCCATAATACCCACCTGGGACCTAATTCTCAGATCAACCGCCACAACTTGACACAGGTGTCCCTGCCACCTGTAGAGAATACCTTTAACGATATAGGCCCCCTACTACGATATCAGACCAACACTAACTCCAAAACCCGGGCCTAGAGAAGCCCTTCTCCGTGCGCCCCTCTCCACAGCTCCCTTCCTCCCAAGAGGCTTCTCCTCAAGCTCCCCTACCCACCCAACCTGACAGACAGCACTCTCCCCTCCGCACGGCACTCTCCCCTATTACGCACCCGAGGGAATCCGCCTCCTTCCCAACCTAGATAAGATGCCGCCGGCCACGCCAATGGCTGCCTCCCCTCGAACACCAAACTACCTGATACCCCACAGGCCGAACTCATTTGCAATCACTTTCTCCCAACCTCTCTAGTAAAGTGAAGAGACACTTCAAACACAGACTGATCAGACAACACCCCGAAACACTATTCGTAGACACTTACCACTGCTCCTCTAGAGGGCAGATAAAAATGGACTTCATCTTCCATACTGAAAGACACGACAATTGGGTCATCATTCTCAACCCGCATCTCCTCATCTCCAAAACTACCATCACATCCCATAGCCGCAAATTAACGACCTCTCTCCCGAACCACCAGACGCTGAGCGGTAATATCTCCATAACCATCTACGAGAATGGCACTATACTGATACAGGCTAAGAGCGATAACCTCGAGGTCTTCGACTCCCTCTTCCTCTCACTAAAAAAGGCGCCCTTACACACTACACGACATGGCCTGACCCCTCCCCCAGTGACCCTTCCACAACAAAGGAGGAACCGGACCCCTCTTGTGCCCTCTTCGAGATCTCCCTCCCCACCCTCCCGAGGCACATACCGCAACTCTGCACCTCCGAATAACGATCCCACCCCCTCTGGCAGACGACCTGCCCACCCTTGCCCCCCTCCCATCCCAACCAGCCATCCAGAAATGAGAACTACCCCCAAGCTCAGCCTCCTCACAACCCCACCCCGCCCCCAGGCTACACGAGGCGTGACTCTCGTCCTGAGCCAGTACTCCTCCTGCCCATGAACCCTCCCAGAAACAAACCGGGCAGCTCCTCCCCTAATAACCAACATGACTGGGTCCCACCCCCCTCCCCCTTGGGCAATGCTGCCCCAGACACACCCCCCCCCCCCACCTTGGATAACATGACGCAACACCTCAACCTCCTGGAAAATCAGCTTGAAATCCTGATCCGAGGCCTGAACGAAACTCTATCCAACCTGGCCACAAACCGAAAGCCCACTCAACACTCTACCGTTCCGCCAATTCTCTCCCAACCCAGGCAGGGCAAGGTACCGCCCCCCTAGTGGGCCCCATGTCCCCCCCCCCAGTTCCCGACCCTCGACCAACAAAATGGGGAATTAAAACCGCTCAGAAAGACCCAGAAGAGCAAAATCCACACTTTTGTCTCAGGAAGCGGCACTCCTAGCCTCAACCTATGACCCCCGTGGAACTCCTCCCCCAAATCCATGATCCAAGTAATTACGGGAGTTGGAAGAGAACACCCCCCACCGCGAGTCCCTAGACCCCATCTCACCTAACCTCCCTACCTAGAGCCCAATCTACTAAGAACAGGAGCAAAGAAGGGCCCCCCATTAACTGCATGCCCCTTAACTGTAGATCTGCCTCCAATCATGCAACAGAACTAGCAGAAGCCATCCTCTCCCATGATATAGACATAGCTTTCATCACGGAGACTTGGCTAAACAATCTTTCATACCCCAGCATGGACATGCTGGTGCCTCCCGGATTCACAATGGTCAACAAAGATAGACAAGTGCAAAGGGGCGAGGGCATAGCAATCATTCACAAGAACAACATCTCCATCACGGAAACTACCTCCTGTCTGTATAGCTCCTTTGAGTGTGTCTCAGTCAACATCAAGACATGCGATAACAGGCCATTACTTTGCCTTCTCCTGTACCACCCCCCAGGCAACTCCTACGAATTCGGGGAACACCTCTCTGACCTGATTGCCCATTGCGCACTCGGGAACTCTAACAGCATAATTCTCGGCCACCTCAATCTAAGATGGAATGAAACAAAAAACCCGCTCATTCAGACCCTAAACAGCCTCCTACTAGAAAACAATCTGACCCAACATTGCTCACAAGAAATACACCATAGAGGAGCAATCCTCAATGCAATTATTACCGAAAGCAACGCAATCACCATCGACCACATCATTCCCATAGACTGGTCCGACCACCACATCATTCTTTTTCACATCAACCAAACGGTCCTAGCTCATCACCCCAAGCAGGATCCCCCCAAATGGGTCTGGAACACAGCTCAGATCCCTCGAGCCGACCTAGAAGAAAGAATAAGCTCGCTCCACCCCAGCACTACTGATCACCTCTCAACTAACAAACTCACCTCTCTCTACAACACCAATATGACGCTCACCCTGGACCACCTTGCCCCCCTGAAACTAAAAAACTCCAGGACCATTCCTTCCTGATCATGGTTCACCACTGACATCAATGAAGAAAGAAGACCTCTAAGAGCCTCAGAAAGAATCTGGAGGAACAATCCCTCAACCCTCCATCGCGATCAACTCCATGCAGCTCGCAGGAATTACAAAAAGCACATTAAGAACAAAAAGACAGCTTTCTTCTGTTCTGCGCAAGACACAGCAAAAAACCGACCCAAAGAGCTCTTCAATATCATCAGGAATCAAACATCTAAACCCATGACATCCTCAATATTGGCATCCAAAGAACGATGTGACAACTTCGCAATCTTTTTCAACGACAAAATCGCCAAGATTGATCTCTCTCTTGGCTCAAATCTCACCCCCTCCATCGAGATCATGGCATCTGAAAACCATGATAGCGCTTCCATGAACCCCCCAAAACACTGGTCCTCCTTCATTCCCATTCAGGAAGCAGAGATAGTCAAACTAATCTCCAATGCTAAACCCTCATCCCACGCCCTGGATCAGCTACCCCCTCACCTGGCCAAGGACCTGAAGCTCGTCCTAGCCCCGCTATGGTGCAAGATCATTAACAGCTCACTGAGCTCTGGAATCGTACCAGATTGCCTCAAAGTAGGTCAAGTCACGCCACTGAAGAAAAAAACAGGGCTAGACACTGAGGATCTGAATAACTTTAGACCTGTATTGAACTTACCTCTTCTGTCCAAAATCCTGGAAAGATGTGTACTCCCTCAGCTGACCCAACACCTGGATAACATCAATCTCCTAGATCCCCATCAATCGGGCTTCAGCACAGAATCCGCAATCCTCAATGTCATAGACGATCTACACAAGTCACTTGACTCGGACCAATGCTGCCTTCTCATCCTCCTAGACTTATCGGCCGCATTCGATAGTCGACCACAAACTGCTCATCAAGGTTCTTCAAGAAAGGGCTGGTCTTGAAGATACGGTCCTCAACTGGTTCTCTTCCTTTCTCCACAACCGCTCACAAAGAATAAAAATTAAAAACTTTGAATCTGACCTCCACCCCGTCAACAGAGGTGTTCCACAAGGGTCGGTGCTCTCCCCTCAGCTTTTCAACATTTACATTGAACCCCTTACCACTCTACTCAGGAAATCTAACATCCCTTTCCACTTATATGCGGATGACATGCAGCTATATCTGGAAGCCACCTCCATTGACGACATCCAGAGACACAACGCCACGCTCAAGAGGTTCAACACTGGCTCACAATCAATCACCTGAAACTCAACCAAGAGAAAACGGAAATACTCCTCATCTCCAACAGAGACGAAAACCCCCAAATTGAAGAATGGCTCAAAGCCATAGACGCCCTCAATGGTAACCTCACCCTGGCGGATTTGGTAAAATCTCTAGGTATCACCCTAGACCCGAAACTGGACATGAAAAAACACATTACAAGATCCGCTAAAAGTGCTTTTCTCAACCTGAAACTACTGTACAAAATAAAACCCTTCCTCCCGCCCAAAGATCTTCAGCAAGCCACCCAAGCACTGGTGCTCTCCAGAATTGACTATGGGATTGCTACCCTGACTGGGACAGCAAAATCGCACCTCGCCCCCCTGAAAACAACCTTAAATGCTGCAGTCAGAATGGTCACTGGAACTAAGAAATTCGAACACATCTCTCCTGCACTCAGGGAACTTAAATGGCTCCCAGCTTCAGAACAGCCTGCATCACGCACAAAGCCCTGCACACAGGCAAACCGGAATACTTGGCCACCAAACTCAAAACGGCCGGCCAGTCCAGGAACCTCAGGAGCTCCAACACTCTGCTACTCATCCCGTTGAAAACCCGTAATCAAAAAATCGCAGCCAAATCATTTGCTGGAAATGCTCCAAAAATCTGGAACTCCACCCCCCCCACATCAGAACGACCCCCTTGTTTCCAAAATTCAAGAACCTGCCCAAAGTTCTCTTCCTCGACCGCTCTCGAGCGAACCGATAAGAGCCAAGGAAGTACCTTCTCCATCTTACTTTAATTTTGTGACCGTTGACACTGTTCAAGTAAATTTCTTGGACACCCGTCCTGTTTGAACAAGGAAACCTTTTGGATGCTCGTCTTGTTTAATCGGCACCCTACATGTACCTTTGCTCGTTCGCTCCTTTGTCTGATCTATACCCGGCTCGAACCCTCATGTTCTACCAGACTATCTGTACTGTCTATTTGCACATAATTGTACAAACTGTGAAGCGCTCTGATACCCTCGGGTCCAGCTAGCGCTATATAAAACTCCTAAGATAAATAAATAAAAATAAACTACAGGGTCGGTTGGGTCCCGTAGCACGGCCAATCTTCTTGGGGCCACAACCAGGAATTTATGTCCACCAGACGAACAATAATGGGTAAAGACAAGTCCCAGGCACTGCCGACCCAGGGGCGTATAGACCGGTACGCTGAGCCCACCAAACCCCTTCAGGCGGGGGATGAAACAGCTCATGCGGACTCCTCTGGAGACATGGGGGACATCACCACACCTGCAATCATCTTACAAGCGATTAAGGACTCTAAAGTTGGCACAACAGGACCTGATTGTGGGTGGCAGTTGAGGTTTCGCTGCTTCGGCAGGATCAGCGGAAGCTTATGGAACACACAACCGAGTTCAAAACCTGGGTCTCCACAGTGGAGGACGAAGTGACTTCCCTAAGCAAGGAAGTCATGCAGCTGCAGCATTTGACAGCTGGACTGGAGAGGAGAGCAGAGGATGTGGTGGGCCGCTCCACGAGGAACATCCTGCAGTTGGTGGGGGTCCCAGATGGAATCGAGGGAGCCAAGCCTGAGCAATTTCTTACTACCTGGTTAAGATCCTGGCTTCCAGCAGGGGGTCTTTCGACATGTTTTAATCCAGAAAGAGCCTGCAGATTCTTGGTGCCTGCCCTCCACAGGGAGCCCCCCACGCACTATTATCATGCAGATTCTGAATTATGCTAATAGGGACTTTATAGTTCATTTGACTAGACAGCAAAAAGAACTGACGTGTGAAGCTGCAAGGGTGCTGCTGTTCCTAGATTATGCTCTCAAAGTCAGGCAACAGACCAGTCTTTTGTGGGGGTCACATAGAAACTCAGGGGTATGCGGATCCCCTGTATGCAATTGTTCCCGGTCAAGTTGAAGGTGATGTTCACTGGGAAATCACTGTTTTTGAAACCCCAGAGGCCTCTTGGGAGTGGATTGACGAGCTGAAGCCCCTTCAGCAAATGACAGTTCCCCTGGGTGACTCAGGTGCTGGTGGGGCAGTTGAGCACCACACGCCTGCCCTGAACCCCAAGGAAAGGAGGGTTGGCGTTGAGAAAGGGGATGCCAGATGTTGGCTGGGGTGAGGAGAGACTCTTCTTCATTGGAAGCAAGCATCTGTACTAGTCCAGTTAGAATGACTACGCGCGGACCCTCCCAGACAGCGCTGCCCTAGGTGCCGTGAGGTCTTCGGATCTTCAAAATGCACAAATGCTCACTACTATGCAAATGCCTACCACTACTTAATGGTTCTAATGGACACACGACATGCAGTGAAATCTTTTGTTTTTTTAGTTTGTTGAAGTGGGTGACAGATGCTCCAGTCTTTGATGTATGGGGTGGCAGAATAATGGGAACGTTTGCTGGGTTTGTCTGTTGAGTTGCAACTTGCTCCTGGGGTCTTGGGAATACATCCCTCCCTTCCGTTATTCATCAGTATCTACGGCTAGAGTGGCGAATTGTACCCAATATAAAGTGGTCTCCTAGAATGTAAATGGATTAATTGACAAAATAAATAGGGGGACGGTGCTCTTGCAAGTCAGAAAATGGACACCGGTGGTGGTTTTGTTGCAAGAAACAAATCCCCTGGGCATGCGATTCTCACTCCTGAGCTGACATGGATACAGCAGGGTCCGTAATGCGGGATATACTAGAGGCTCCAAGGGTATCGCAATCCTTCTCCACCGTACCTTTCCCCTAGAAGTGACAAAGATTTTTCATGACCCCCTGGTCAGATAGGTTATGGTTAGTTGGGAGGCAGATTATGGTCCGTTGCCAGTGTTTATATCCCCCCCGCCATGATTGAAACTACCTTTCAGGATTTGCTTGGTGAACTAAATCCTATCCCTAGAGGTGCAATCATAACAGGGGGCCATTTTATTTTGTTGTCAGACACAGGTCTTGACTCCACAAATCCTAATACTCACAATAGGAGATCCCTTATTGGCAACAGGTTACAGGCGGCATCTCTCTGCGATTAGTAGCAAATCATGCACCCACAGACACGTAAAGACAAGTATAACTCCTATAGACACCAAACAGTCTAGACTGGACTACCTTTTGACCTTGGTGGGAATGCTCCACGAGATCGCAAACTCCTGAATCCTCCTGAGATACCCGTCTGACAATTCCCTGATTGCACTTACTATCAACTTGTAGTTGATGGTTCATATGCCAGCCCCGATGCAGACACTAAGGTAGAGGTGGGACAGCAGCTTTGGCCCGTAAGAGCAGTAGGACTGGGTGGAGGTGAAAATGGCCGCTAGGGAGCTCGTGATACTAGCAAGGCCTCATCCTGTTCAAATATTTTCATAGGGTATATTTTACACTGGTATGTCTGCACAAAATGGGGAGGATTCCCACCCTAGCTTGCACCACATGCGGTGAGGCCGAGGGTACCTTCTTGCATATGGTATGGGAGTACTCAGCGATATCTTAATATGCGATGGGAGGAAGTTGTTGGCACTGGGCATGATGATTGCTAAATGGGAGATAGCACAGACATGGAGGGCAGTTGTTACCCCAACTGTGACTGAGTGGACTCGGACTATGGACTTATGCGTTACCATGGAAGAGAGGGTATATCTGGGGCTGGGCTGCCCAAAGCAATATAAAAAAAATCTGGTCCCCATGATTAACTATGACGGACTAGCTGAGGAACTGGATTGCGGTGGTGTGGAGGGGAGGCTGAGAACGGTAGTTATCCAATTTACTTGAAGGGAGTGTTGGGGCAAAGAATAAGCCCTGGGGGGTAATGTATATTACTTTTGCATTTCTTTCATGCTGGTGAAATCTAATTAAAAAGAGTTATAAAGAAACTGTAAAGTAAAAAAGCTGCTGTCTAAAGTAGCATGGATGTTTAAAAAAAAACCACAAATAAATTTATCCACTGTAAAAATAAATTAAAAAAACATTAAATCAAAGCAGGGGGTATCAGGAGAAGGGAGGTTTCCAAAATGACACCCATGATTAAGAGAACAGGGGAAAAAGAGTGCAAGATATACTAATATCAGCAGTCTATGAAAATAACCCAATTGCTGCTCTCCATACAGGTAAACATTGGCAAATACAATAATTCTAAGGAGTGAAACCTATTTGCTTTGACAATGCTTTTTTGTGTACGATAGCAGCTGTGGCTGAGCGCACATTTACGGTGGCCATTTACGACCCAGTGGCACTCCACGCTCTCAACTCAGGACGCAACAACAACTGCAAGCTAGCATCACCAGCTGACACCCACAGACCCTTCAGCTGTCACCGCTGCCGGTACACCTGCAGTACCGCCAAGACCACAGACCTGGCGCAACCCGCCCGCAAGATCACAACCCAACTGAAGACCCTGCAATGCATCCTCCTCAACGTCCGATCTCCCACAAACACGCCACCGAAATCTGGGACCTCCTCGACAGCAGCACCCTGGATGTAGCATTCTTCACCGAAACATGGACCAACACCACCTCGGGACCGGACATCGCCATCTCCATTCCCCAAGGATACAAAATCTCCAGGAAGGACCACCCCACCTGCCTGGGAAAAGGAATCGCCATCGTCCACAAATCCACCCTCCGCCTGACCACACTCCCTGATGAGCCCACAGACCTGATGGAACACCTTCACTTCAAGATACTGGCCTGCCCTACCACCACCACCCTCCTAGGAACCCTCATCTACCGACCCCCTGTCCCCCGCGGACTTTTCGCTAACTCCATCACAGACATCATCTCCCCACATGCCATCGCATCCACCAACTACACCCTACTGGGAGACCTCAACTTTCACCCCGACAACCAACTGGACCCCAGCACCACATCCCTCCTGGACAACCTCCACAACATTGGACTCTGCCAGATCGTGACCGAACCCACGCACTCAGCAGGACACACCCTCGACCCCCTCTTCACAACAGGTAATTCCATCACCTTCGGCCACACCAGCGAACTCCCATGGACTTACCATCGATGCGTCCACTTCACCTTCAGAACATCCACCATCCACAGACACCTGCACCTGCTCCCACGAAGAAACTGGATCAGAATCACCGACGACCAACTAACCTCATCACTCGGCAACTCCACCCCAACCATCGCGGAAAACGACAACCCCAACACCGCAGCCCGAACCCTGCACAGATGGATCTCCGACAGCACCAACACCATAGCCCCACTCAAGAAAAACAACAACACCCACGCCAAGAAAGCCAGTTGGTTTACCACCGAACTTCGAGAGTCCAGATGCACTTGCTGCTGCCTTGAAAAGGCCTGGAGGAACACCAAATCCACAGAAGTCCACAAAAACTTCAGAGCCGCCACCAACGCCCACCACCAACTCATCAGAACAAGCATTTGTAATGCAATCGGTTTGCAAATTAAGTGTTTGAGATCAAAAGGCAATATTAGGCAATCATATTCGAAGTGTGATCAGAGACATATGGTAATGCTTTTTTTCCCCTGAGCGGCTGCAGCATTTCTTTATAAAAATATGTTTTTTCCCCCTGACACTGCTGGTTTAACATCATGGACAAGGTAAGGCCGAAGGGTTAGTGCCCTTTAACACGACGTCTTGAATATTGTTTCATTGGGTAATAGTAAAACCTGATATTTACAGTGTGAAAAGACAGTAGTGTGATAAATTAAAGCACATTATTACGCGGATAAATGGTGCAGAATCAGAGTTGTTTAACATAGCGCCCCAAATACCACAGATTAATTTGTGCTAATTAACAGAACACCCTGATCACTAGGGCACAATCTGCTGTTTAGCCATCTTTCCGGCTAAATAAGGCTTTATGGGATGTATTTCACAAACAGGCCAGATAAACAACTCATTGCATCTGTGGTATTTAACATGAGACAGACATCTAATTGTGAATCTACACTATTTGAAAGGGCATCCGGAAGAATGTAGCAATACTTAGCCGACTGTCCGGATACATAGTGCAGAATATGGGCTATTTAACAGTATATCCGGAAGATTAAGGCACAGACGCTACTATTTTAAGGGATCATTATGTGGCAGGATCAGTCATGTTATGTGGATTTTAAGCGATTTGTTTGTTCCCGGCATTATGGCGCTATAGGAATTACTGGCACCAGTTGCCGTCAGCCTAGTGTTCCCTACAGCTTTGTGCCTTAGCTCGCTTGATACCTTGATAGACCCACCTCCCTTTCTCCGTATACCTAACTGCAATGTACTGATAGGGATTGTACATTATTTAAAAAATGTGCTTTACTGAAACCAGCTAACACGTGGAGTTTGACCAGACACTTGCGCTGCAGATACAAACTACGGCAGGTGTCGAATGAAGAGACAGTCTTCTGTACAGTAATACTTTACATAGAACCGATGTTCAGCTGCCAAGGTTTGCCCAATTTACTAGTTGGCAAAGGTGTTCAACATTAAATATCAAGTAAATGGGTGAAAACGGGGGGGGGGGGGTGTCACCCTCTCCATCCCTAAAGCGGCGTTCTCGCTTAGTAACAAGATTGTGAGGACTCGGCGCTGAGAAGCGGCTAAAGGGCTACATGTTGGCGCTTCGTGCAAGTGTACTGGAACAAAATATACGTAGAACATATGCAGGCTGGGTTTCGAGATTCACAGAGTGTGTCCACAGTCTGGGTGCAGTGCAATCTCACATGGAGCACACACAGCACGTGTGCATGCGCAGCAGAGAACTGTGTACGACCATGCACGCAATGGGCCTAGAGAGAGATCACCCCGAATTTAGAGACAGCACGCTCGGACGGAGGGTGCAAACAACACACTGAGATCACCCTATATACTACTCGGGACATACATGCCTTATGTCTACGGATAACTCACAGTACAAAACATCATGCTTGTGGTATGCAGACAGAGCAGATGGCGCATAGACACACAGGAGGCTGCACGTATGGCATTTACAGAGGGCGCACTCATACAGCGTGCATAAAGTATACCTACATAGCAGATGACGAAGTGAATGCACACACAAACTGCACCTACAACAGTAAATGCATTCCTTTAGAAAACATACACTTAGAGTATACACGACATGACGCATGCACACATAAACACACAGCGGGCATAGTCACAAATAGGCACGCATGCAGTCTGCGAGTACAGCAGACATGCACCGGGCATATACAGCAGACGCATGCACATAGAAAGACACAAGTGAAGCGCACACGCAGGGACATTCACAGTGTCCAAATGCACAGAGCGAGGGTCACAGCTGACGCGGCGCTCGTACAGGATGGATACATGCACGCTGGTAATAGTATGCGTAGTACACAAATAACTACAATAGCTCCGCAAACACCACCACACACACACAGCCGCTGCTGTTGGAACACTAAAGGTGACACCCTCAGGCTGAGATACCCGCTGCAGCTCCCCCACACCCTGAAGGACACCACCCACCCCCTGGCGCTCGCTCGGCGGCACACGCCTGTCTCTGGTCTCTCCTCTGGTGCCCGGGCTGCAGCAGCTCCTCGCTCTGTACACGTGCACATCTCCTGTTACTTGTGCTAACGCTGGGAGCCGTGCGCGTGCACATCTCCTGTCCCCCTTCGGAAAAGAAACCGACAACAATAGATCTCGCCAAGGCGAGTAACGCATGCACTGCGTCGCTAGGCGAGACCTAAAAACGAGGAAAAAAGCGATTGAAGACAGAATCTCCGCTCACGCACACAACAACAAAGAACTCTTCAACATCATCAAGGAGTTTGCTCAACCCACCAGCGAGTTTACCGACATCGCTCTCTCACAAGAGCATCTACGACAACTTTGACGAAGACAACCAACACACTGAACCCTCACCAACCACCCCCGACACCCTGAAGCCAGTGATCGACAACTGGATAGCCCTCACCACCGAAGACGATGAAGTCAATCGAGAAAGCCATCAACAGCCAACTCGCCACATTCATCGAAGAGAACAACATCCTCGACTCCTCCCAATCCGGCTTCAGAAAAAAACACAGTACTGAAACCGCCCTCCCTGCTGCAACAGTCAACATCCGCACCCTACTGGACAAAGGAGAAACAGCAGCCCTCAACCTCCTCGACATCTCAGCGGCGTTCGACACAGTCTCTCACCGCACCCTAATAAGCAGACTCCATGACGCAGGGATCCAAGACAAGGCCCTCAACTAGATCCACTCCTTCCCCTCCGGCAGAACGCAGCAGGTCAGACTCCCCCCTTTCCTCTCGGGCCCTACACCTACCACCTGCAGAGTCCCTCAGGGGTCCTCCCTCAGCCCTACACTCTTCAACGTCTACATGGCTCCGCTCGCCCCCATCGTCAGAACCTACGGACTCAACATTGTGTCATACGCAGACGACGCCCAACTCCTCCTCTCCCTATCCAACAAACCCAATACCGCCAGACACCATTTTTTGAGAAGGCCTGGAAGCCATCGCCAAATGGATGAAAAACAGCTGCCTACAACTAAACACCAAGAAAACAGAAGTACTCATCATGGGCCCAAACCCCAACACCTGGAACGACACCTGGTGGCCCCCCGCCCTCGATAGCCCGCCCACCCCCACGGACCACGCAACGTGGGAATCATCCTGGATTCCGAGCTCAAAATGGACCGCCAGATCAACTCCGTCTCGTCCTCCTGCTTCCACACCCTCCGCCTCCTACGTAAGACCTTCAAATGAATCCCCCTCGAACACAGAAAGACCGTCACTCACACCCTGGTCACCAGCAGACTTGACTACGGCAACGCACTCTAGGCCGGAATAAACAAAAACCTCACCCGCAAGCTACAGAGCATCCAGAACGCCGCCGCAAGACTGGTCCTCGACCTGCCAAGACACTGCCACATCTCCCAGCACCTACGCACACTCCACTGGCTCCCCATCGAAGCTAGAGTCCCCTTCAAGATGCTCACCCACGCCCACAAGGCCCTCCACAACACCGGACCAGCATACCTGAACAGCCGACTCAAATTCCACGCACCCCAGAGGACCCTACGTCAGCCCAGCTTTCCTATGCTGTGGTTACCCGCACCAGAAAGAAGGCCGCTCTTTCTCCTTCCTAGCGGCCCGAGCCTGGAACGCCCTTCCACTCCACCTCAGACAGACAACATCGCTCCCCATCTTCACAAGAAACCTCAAAACCTCTTCGACAGACCCCCCCCCCCCCTTGATGGACTGGAGCCGCTAACCAAACCCAGCACCTTGGGACCCTTACGGGTGAGTAGTCGCACTTAACAAACGACTGATTGATTGAATGGGCTTCTAAAAATGTTACAAATATATTCATTTATTTAGTAGTTTTATATGGCATAATTGTATGGTGTCAGAGTCCTTTAAAAAGAGGGTAGGTTTTCACAGAGGGCATTGAGGGGTACCAGGATAAACAGATGGGTAAGGACCAAATACATTCCTGCATACAAACGAAAAATTAAAGTATTTACGAAAGTAACGTAATTAGAGAAGAATAAGCAATACAATAAATATAAACAATTCATATAAGGAGAGGATACAATTTAATTAATATGCAACTAGGGAAACCCTATTCGTTCTTAATTTCAGATAGGGAGCCTCGAACGAGGGTTAAAATGTCTCTAGTCAGCCTAGTTGTAAGCGTTCCCCTAAGATAAATATTAAGTAATGTTTTCAGTTACTTTTTAAATAGCATGCATTACTGAATTACTATAATATCTGGGTGAAAAGGTGGGGTGGCAGGGTGGAGAAATACCAAAGTCTGGGGCACTTCCAGAGAACAATTGCCTCAGAGATTGGATTTTGCCACAGCTTGCATCTCGAGTAAGAAATTATCTGTGCTTCTCAGCTGACATTGTTTACTAGAAATTCCGAGTTTTCTTGAACGATAGCTATATGTGCCCTCATGTGCCCTAATGGGCGATACAGGCTAGGTGGAAACTATTCCTTTTGCTTCGATGACGAGCCAGTTAAGTGAGTTTAGGACAGGTGACATAACACTGAATGTTCTTGTTCCCAAAACTTGTCTGCCGGTGACATGCAGGAATGTTTTCATGAGAGCCAGGGATATTTTAAGTATGTCTAATAGTAGGGAACTCCCATAGTCAAGTCTAAACAGGTCTAGTGCCTGGACTACAGGTTTGAAGTAATGCTCTGAGAGGCGATCATAGCTGAAGTTGGGTGCCTTTCACAATCTTGTTGATGTGCATTTGGAGGTTCAGGTGATTGTCGAGAATGAAACCTAATGATTTTGCAGAGTGACTAATGGTCGGATTATTGATAAAAGGAGAGCTTTGTTTGACCCATTTTTGGATGCGGTTTGCAGTTATGAGCTGCAATGAAGAAGAATTCAGTTTTTGACTTCAGATGATGCACTCACTCACTTGTAGCTCACTGAGGGATTTTTGGCCACAATCTCTATCTCTTCTGGGGAAAAGTTATTTTTATGTACATTTGTATCATCCGCATACATGTGATAGCTGATGTGTGAGTGTTTGAGTTATTCAAATATATGCCGAAGAGTGCTGGTGAAAATATTAAACATTGAGGTACACTTGCTGGAGTACTGTTGACTTGGAGAACAAATTACTTACCTTCAGTAACAATATATCTATAAGAAACACTAGTTAGTTATAGCTTCCTTACCTTAGAATTACCCGCAGGCATCAGACTGGATCCGGAAAGTTTTTCGTCAACAGTACCTCTGCGCATCGGAAGGTGGCGTTGGTCGGCTCCGCGTCCGTTGTTGGCGTCTTGATCGACGGGATGATGTCGCGGTAGGTACTTCGACGACGCCCTCGCGCGCTGACGTCAGTCCTGTACACGACTTTCCGTGCCAGAAACGCAGAGCCATGCAAGACACTGACCACTGGTGCACAAAACTAGGGCCCTGAAAGGATATCCTTAACCCCAGAAATCAGTTCGCAGAACAGGGAGGATGGGTGGGGCGGTAAGGAATCCATAACTAACTAATGTTTCTTACAGATATATTGTTACCGAAGGTAACTTGTTCATCTGAAAGAAACACGCTAGTTATAGATTCCTTACCTTAGAATAGATACCCCAGCAATACCAACCCCAGTCGTGGGTCTGCGAACCAAGATCACACCAGAAAGTCCTGGAGAACAGAACGGCCAAAGAAGTCGTCTCTCCGGACCTGGCTGTCCAGACAGTAGTGTTTCATAAACGTGTGCAGTGATGCCCACGTAGCTGCCTGACAGATGTCATGTAGAGGAACTCCTCTTCCCAAGGCGGTAGTGGCTGCCTCCGCCCTGGTGGAATGGGAGCATAGCCCCACTGGAGGCTCCTTTTTAGCCAGAGAATAGTATGTTAAAATACAGAAAACAACCCATCAAGAAATGGTTCTCTTGTCTACGGCCTGACCTTTCCTGGTGCCCACGTAGCCAACAAAGAGTTGGTCGTCCACCAGGGAATGTTTTGTGCGATCCAGATAGAAAGAAAGCGCACGTTTTGGGTCCAGACGGTGGAGCCTCTCTTCCTCTTTTGAAGGATGCGGAGGTGGAAAGAAGGTAGGCAAAGTAATGGTCTGCCCGATGTGAAAGGCAGTGACAACCATAGGAAGGAAGGATGGACGAGTCCTGAGAACCACCTTGTCCGGATGGACAGACAAGAAAGGAGGATTGGAGGAAAGAGCCTGGAGCTCACTCACTCTTCTGGCAGATGTGATGGCTACCAGGAATGCAGTTTTAAGCGTCAGAAGCCTCAAAGGACATGAGTGAAGCGGCTCAAAGGGAGCGCACATTAAATAGGTTAACACTAGATTCAACTCCCACTGAGGCATTACGAAGGGAATAGGAGGAAGAAGATAAGTTATGCCTTTCAAGAAACGATTAACAACCGGGGACTTGAAAAGAGAAGGCTGATCTGGAAGCCGAAGGAAGGCAGAGGTGGCAGAAAGATAATCCTTGATAGTGCCCAGAGCAGTACCCTGCTGGGCCAAAGAAAGAAGAAACAAGAGAACATCAGAAAGAGGGGCAGGAAGGGGATCCACAACCTTTGCTGTGCACCATGATACTTGTTCCACCGGCAGGCGTATACCGTCTTAGTGGAGGGACTCCTGGCTGCCAAGATTACAACACAAACTTCGGGAGGCAGGTCAAAAGACGTCCACTGCCGGTGCTCAATCTCCACGCAAGGAGGTGGAGGCTGGACAGGTTCGGGTGGAGGACCGTTCCCTGTTGCTGCGACAGAAGACCCTCTTGAAGAGGCAGACGGGTCGGAGGACCGATGGCCATGTTGAGCAGCTCGGGATACCAGACTCTTCGCGCCCAATCCGGAGCCGCAAGGATGACTTGGGCCCGGTCGCGCCTGATCTTCTTCAGTACTCTGGGTAGAAGTGGTATAGGCGACAAGGTGTACAACAGATCGCAACTCCTCTCGCGTCGAAAAGCATTGCCTAGCGAGTGCCGCCTTGGAAATTCCAACTCGCAGAATTGCTGACATTGTGCGTTCTCCTCAGTGGTGAATATATCTAACCAAGGCTCTCCCCACTTTCGAAAGAGACCTTGCTCCACCTCCAAGTGAAGACGCCATTCGTGATCCATCATGCACCTGCGGCTGAGTTTGTTCGCCCTTGCGTTCAGGGAACCTTCTAGGTGTTGAAACCACTAGGGATATGCCCTGATGTTCCAGCCATGCCCAGAGGCGGAGGGCCTCCTGCCATAGGGTCCATGACCCCACTTCGTCTTGTTTGTTGCAGTACCACATGGCGGTGGTGTTGTCCGTGAACACCTGCACTACTCTTCCCCGGACCGAGGGAAGGAATGCTTTTAGTGCAAGACGAATTGCCTGAAGCTTGCCTCTGATCTCTGCCTCTCCTATGTGGCTGCCCCATCCCAGAAGGGATGCATCTGTCATCACTGTGTGTTCTGGATGGGGAAGGGAGAGGGATCTGTCGTTGACCAAATCCTGGTTTGTGAGCCACCACTGCAATTGTTGTGCAGTGCCCTCCGAGGTCTGGACGCAATCGGACAGATTCCACTGATGCTGCGCTCACTGGAACTTCAGGTCCCACTGCAGAGCCCGCATATGCCACCTGGCATGATCGACTAGCAGGATGCAGGAGGCCATGAGGCCCAGCAGCCTCTGGGTCATCCGTACCGAAACCAGGGATAAAGGCTGAAAGATCAGAATCATAGCCTGAATATCCCGGACTCGCTGTTCGTGAGGATAAACCCGAAACGCGCCGTGTCCAGAACCGCTCCGATGAAGAGGAGCTTCTGAGAGGGGATCAGGTGTGACTTCGGCACATTGATGGAGAACCCCAGCGAATGCAGGAGGTCAGCCGTAGTCTGGAGGGTGGGAGATGACTGTCTCGTACGAGCCCGCCTTCAACAACCAGTCATCAAGACAGGGGAAGACTGGAACCCCTGATCTGCGCAGATGAGCTGCGACCACTGCCATCACTTTCGTGAACACCTGGGGGTTGCTGATAAGTCCAAAGGGGAGCACAGTAAACTGAAAGTGCTCGTGGCCTACCGTGAACCGCAGGTAACGCCGGTGGGCTGGCAGGACGGGGATATGAAAATATGTGTCCTGCAAGTCCAACGCTACCATCCAGTCTCCGGGTTCGAGGGCAGACAAGACCTGAGCGAGCCTCAACATCTTGAACTTCTCCTCCCGGAGGAAGCGGTTGACGTTCCTGAGATCCAAGATAGGACGCAGGCCCTTGACCTTCTTGGGTACCTGAAAGTAGTGGGAATAGCAATCACAACCTACTTCTGGGGCAGGAACATGCTCAATGGCTCCCTTGGCCAGGTCAGCCGTGACTTCCTGTTGGAGAAGGCCCAGATGATCCTCCGACATGTGGTGGTACGAGGTGGCATTCCTCGAGGGGTAGCTTGAAGGGGAGGGAATAGCCCCTTCAGACTATCTGCAAAACCCACCTGTCCGACGTGATGGTGTGCCAGTGGGGAAGATGATGGCGGATCTTGCCACCCTCTGGCATTTGATGGGCCTGAAATGTCGTACTAGGAAGGTTTGGAGGCTGCTGCAGAGGGGGGTGTTGGTGGACTGGCCTGCCGGCTGGCCCCCTGAACCACGGCAGTGATTCCTACGTCCCCTGGCATGCGAAGATTGGGAAGTTGCTGCAGCCTGTGGCTCTGGGCGGGACATATCGGGGCACCCCTTCCATAGCCACAAAAGGGATGAAAAGCAGACTGCGCTGGGGAAGTGGAGAGGCTGAAGGACTTGACCGTAGCCCATGGGTCCTTGAAATGCACTAGAGCGTTGTGCGCTTTGTCGCCAAAAAGGCAACGGCCATCAAAGGGCATGTCCATGAGAGTCTTCTGGACATCCCCAGAAAAGCTAGTCTACCTAATCCAGGCGTAACGTCGAAGGGCTACAGACGTGGAAATCGTTCTGCCCAGAGAGTCGGCGGTATCCAGCCCACAACAGATGGTAAACTTTGCCGCATCCCTCACGGCGGCAACAGCCTGGGAGAGCATTGTCCGGGCCTCCTCAGGACACTGAGGCAGCACCTGCGCAACCGTGTCCCACACAGAGTGGGAATAACGGCCTTAAAGACATGCGGTGTTTACGACTGCAGTCCCAAGCTGGTGGAAGAAAAAATCTTCTTCCCAAGATGGTCCAGCTTCTTGGATTCCCTTAACTGTGGGGTGGAAGGGAATGCGCTCTTGGAAGCAGAGTCTTGTACCACCAAGCTCTCGGGGGTAGGATGTTGGGAGAGGAAAGTGGGGTCGCCCGGAGCCGGGCGGTGGCGTCGGGCAATCATGCTATCCACGGGAGCCCCTGTGTTGGGCTTGGACCTGGTGCCCAAAAGGACGTCCGTAAGGGCCTCATTGAACGACGGCAGGGGCTCCGAAGAGCTCACTGCCGGCTGAAGCACCTCTGAAAGGAGGTTAGTCCTGACTGCCACTGTAGGGAGCTCCAAGTTGGGGGGCTCTGCCGCCCTACGCAACAAAACTGCGTATGACGCTCCCTCCTCCGTAGCCACAGTAGGAGAGACAACATGCCAAGGTCAGCGGAGGTGCCCAGACCACTGGCATCCCCAGGTTACTCTCTCCAGTCCTGCTCAGAATTGAGCTGATCTGTCAAAGGGTCACCTGACCCCTCCCAGTCCTCCTCCTCCACCTCTTGGTGCCAATCAGGTCGGAAAGGGACCCTAGGAGTGAACAGGGGCACAAAAACCCCTCTTGGCGCCGGATCCAGCATCGGGTGACGTAGGTCCGGGTCCACATCAGGATGGAGGCCAGGGTCGACGCCGGCCCTGGGCACGACCAGCGTCGGTAGCGGAATCGGTGCCTGAGGAAGCGGTGCAGATGGAGGTGTAATGAGGTCAACCGGCGCCGATCCGGATCCTGGACTGGATCCAAGGGGGGCCTGTGTCGCCAGGGTTGGAACTGCCGGCTGAGAAGGCCTAGGCCCCCCAACCGAGTCCGCGGGGCCCGAAGGTGAACCAGCGGAGTCAGGCTGCCCAAAGATGGCATGCATCGCCTCGTAAAATGTACAAAGCTGGACAGGAGTTGCTCCGGGTCCCGGGAAGGGAGGAAACTATGACTCTTTAGGCTCCGCGCATGGAAGGGTAACTGCCCGCATCCCTCGTCGCGTCAGCCGACTGACGGGGAGAAGTCAAAGCGCGATGATACTTCTTCGACTTCTTCTTGTGCTTCAACTTACCTGACCCCGAGTGCGAAGACTTTGAAGACTTGGACAAATGGTGAGGGCTCTGTGACAGGTCCCTCGACCTCCCTCGCGACCAGGACCTCGAACGGCACGGAGCCGAATGGCGGCGCGGAAGAAGCTTTCGGGACCGCTGCCGCAAAGCCTTCGGAACCATGGACCAGCAGTCGGAGCACGACTTGGGGTCGTGGTCGCCCTCCAGGAAAAAGAGGCACCCACGATGCAGATTCGTAACCGACATCAGTCGGGTACAGGAACTGCAGGCCTTGAAGCCAGGCATCCCTATGTGCACCAGGAGTCGTAGACTCAAAAAAGACATCGACAAAAGTCGCTCAAAAAGTTCCATCAAAAAATGAGTGGAAGTACCGCTCTCTCCAGATCTGCGCTGGCTGGCGCGGAAAAAGAAAGAACTGACATCAGCGTGCGAGGGCGGTGTCTACGTAGCTAGTGCGATGTCATCTCGGCGACCACGATGCCAAGGACATACGCGGAGCCGACCTACAGCACCTTCCGACGCGCAGAGGTACTGCTGACGAAAAAACTTTCCGGATCCAGTCTGACGCCTGGGGGTAATTCTACGGTAAGGAATCTATAACTAACGTGTTTCTTTCAGATGCTGGAGTTATTCATTTTAATGTATTGTATTCATTTCCTGGAAAGATAACAACAATTACAGGACTGTGTCATCCATGCGCACCCTATGGCAGTAAATGTTTATGAGAGCATCAGTGTTCATAGTATCAAAGGCCACTGGGAGGTCCAGGAGCATGAAGAGACAGAAATTTCCCTGGTCTAGGAGGTGCAATTTATCATTTACTCTTTTCAGGGTTGCAGCCCATGTGCTACATCCTCTTTTCAGGGTGTAGTGTAGGTCATCTAGCACCTCATTATCCTCAGAGTCTGAGTTGATTTTCAACCCAACTTTCTAGGACTTTGGCAAAAAATTGTATATTCGACACTGGATGTTAGTCACTGTGATTATCTGCGCCTGCTTGTTTTTTTTGTCAAAATCAATCTGACTTGACATAATTTCTGAGATACTTCCATGAGATAAGGAAGTATTAATGATATTCACCCATGATGGGGGTTGCCACTTTGCGAATGTGATCAGAAAGGTTGAGGGGATAGGACCCACAGCATAAGAGGAAGGCTTAGTTCTGGCGATGGTTTTAGTCCGTTCCATCTGGCTGATTACTTTGAAGTTGGATCAGTTAATTTCATATTTCTGGGTTAGGGTTTGGAGAAATGGTTCCTTGGCTTGTCTGTGATTGATCATTTTTGGTTTCTTGATTGTAGAATGTCTTGCATTACTTGTGTGATGACTCTGTCTTCTCCTTTTGAGTTGGTTGCTTACATTTTCTTATTGTTTCAATTTCTTTCTTTGGTTTCTAGCCTGGATGATATCCCTTCCCATAAAAGAGGATTTTGCTTCAAACATAAGTTCCTTGAATTTGTTTCCTTCTGTGTGGACGAGTGGCAGGTTATTGTGAGATGAATCTTGGCATTCATTTTGGTTGTCGGCTCAGAATGTGGGCCTCTCTTCATAAAGGGGCCTCCTGTACAAAAAAAGTAATCGTAAAATACTGGTTACAAATTGCAACCAGTTATTTTGTGGCCTGTGTTGAATTTTGCTCACTGACCTAGGTACTAATAGGTTGGTTCACAAAATTCCCTTTCAGAGTGGGCCACAGTCTGGCCTACCTCATAAATATTAAAAATGTAGGTCAATGTTTCCCAAACTGTGGGTGGATCGCAAGCCGATTTTTGGTGGATCGTGAAAGTTTAAGCAATCAAAAAAGATGCTTTTAAATTCTATATTTATCTTGTCATATTTGCCGTGCTTCAAAGACAGAAGTCAAATGTCAGACTATGGGCCTGGTTTAGATTTTGGCGGACAGGTTACTCCGTCCCAATGATGACAAATATCCCGTCCGCCGAAATATAAATCCCATAGGATATAATGGGTTTTATATTTCGGCGGACGGGATATCCGTCAGTGTTGTAACAGGGTAACCCGTCCGCCAAGATCTAAATCTGGCCCTATGTCTTCTGACAAATCGCTACTTATTTTTTTAACATGGAAATACCCCATCACTTTGCAGACAGAGAAAGAAAAGTTAAGTGAATTATGTGGCAATCTTGCTGTGGTGCTAAGAGTGTGAAAGGAAAGGCTGTTGGATGTCATTTTTTTGCAACGCACAACAAAATCTAAATACCTGTAAAATTAACTGTACACTTTCAGAAGTTAGGAAAGCAAAAATGAAGCACATTGTTTTTAGTAATTCTGATGTGAAATGGAAACAAAGATTTTAATAGGATCAAAACAAGGCAACACTTTACTTGGTGATGCACAAATGATAAATATTCACTTTTGTGTGCAATATTGTTTTATCACTAAAACCATATGTCTGTGCAAATTTAGCAGCCATTTTGATGTAAAATGTGCTGTCGGTAAATGACAGTGAGCTACCACAAAGTGCTTTCATTACATTAATAATGGCCTGCCTCATATCCATTAAAGTTAGGTAAATCGCATAAGTTTGTCATTCTAAAAATGATGTTCTAGTTCTAACAAGCTCTGGAAACACTGATGTAGGTTGCATATTGTAAGTTACTCCAACTGGATAGCATCACGGGAATGGTGGCCTGCTGGGTACGCAGACCACCATGCCTGTGATTGTACTTAAATACACTTTTTTTTTAACACAGCCCCTTTCCATTAAAAAAAGTTTGAGTGAGAGTTGGCAGTGGTTCCCTGGAGAATCTATGATGCTACAATGCAAACACATACAACGCATGCTTTTACATCGCAGTTTTTACAACGCAACTACATTACATTGCATGATTTTACAACGCATACCATTACAATTCATAATACTTTTAGTGCAACAGTAGGGTAAGTGTTTGATAGCATGGGGGTAGAAATGACTATTTCCCCTCCAGTGAGTGCAACAGTAGGGAAAGTGTTGGATAGCATAGGGGTGAAAATTACTATTCCCAACTACCCCAAAATTTATACCCACCCTAAAACCTAAAATTCTCCATTACTAATCTCATAATGCGTTGTGATGGCATGCATTGTAATGACATGCGTTATAATGGCATGCGTTGTAATGGCATGCGATATAAAGGCCTTTGCATTGTAAGAGTGTAAAGGCATTGCGATGTAATGCCTGCGTTGTAATGGACGTTTCCATTCCCTGGACCATTGCCTACTGCCCAAAAATGTTCTTTTATTTCACAACGCTGAAGGGGTCCTATTGGAACCCCATTCTTTTTGAGAATACATTAGCACCCCATAGGAAATCTGCCTTTTCTGTATTGTCACACCAGGTTTCTCACCTTTGAAGGAACCTCATTTTGTTTGCTGGCTTTAGAGCTCTATGCACTTTACCCCTGTTAACCAGTGGTAAAATGCCTGTGCTTCTCCATTAAAAATGTTTTAATTGGCTTTGTCCTAATTGCCATATTTAACATGCCTATGAATTCCTGGTAGACGGTGTACAATGTGTACCTTGAAATTAAGTGCCACTAGTGGAACATCAGCTATTGTTCCTTTCGCTACAGTGGCAAAGGAAACATGGCTTTCTCCTGAGTATCCTGACTACGGCACTGCAAATGGTTAAAATATCTCTTTTTGTCCTGGTTTTTAAATATTAGTAAGTCACCCCTACCTAGGCCTTGGAGCCCACAAGGTAGTGTGCATGGTATTTAAAAGCGGGACATGTAGAAAATTAATATTACAATGTCCTTACAATGAGAAGGCACTAAAAGCTTTTTTCCCTGTTTCAAGCCTAGCTAACCTATGTAGAAAACCAGGGTACAGATTACAAAAGTAATACTGTTTCTCATGAAGGGACCAGCTAAAAAAATAGTAAACAACTATTTTGAATATTTATTAAAAATCAAATTAGATGGTGGTCGTAGTTTTAATAAATATTAGGGAAACGTACATTTAAGAAAGTTACACTTTACCTGCTTGAACCGACAGAAGGCTGATTTGCATAAGTCTCTGCCAGCACAGACCCTGTGCTCAGCCGAGAACAGGCGTTTAAAAAATGTTAAATGTCTCACCGTAGCAAACAATTGTCTGACCTGAATGGGCAGAAATGACTCCTCTGCAGTTCACAGATTATGCAAGTTGGGGGCTGTGGCCATTCTTTTTCAAACCACATTTCTAAATGATGCTTGATACATCTATTGAGCCACAAGTAACAGCTGGAAACACTTGCAAGGAAGAGAACAGGATGCCAAGACAATTATTATGGATCACCTGTCTGGTTGCTGAAGGACCCTTATTAGGTCTCGCCTAGGCAGCGTGCATGCGCTGCTCTAGGAGAGGGGCTTTAGCAATCGGTCTTCACTTTTCAAGCACTCGCACTTGTGGCAGCATCCACCTTGCGGGAGCGAGCTGCGGCGCGCTGTTTGTAATTAACGTGGCCGCGCCGCTGCTCGCTCCTGCAAGGTGGATGCCACCACAAGCACAAGTGCAAGTGCTTGAAAAGTGAAGCAGTGGTCTTCCCTCACCTCCCGTGAGATATAGCTTTGTACCTAATTTGTTGACATTTAGATTACTAAATGTTGTAACACCAGCTTCCGCACGCGATCATCATGCGTGATTAATCAATTAATCGCTCGCGATCATCATGCATGATTGATCAATTAATCTCCCCATGGTCCCCCTGTTTACTAAAAACGGGGTGCTAAGGAACATTCACATGCGCTATAAGAAGGGACCACCCCGTTAAATCTGTTTCATGTTCTATCTACTCGCCGTTTTTTGTTTCTAATATTCGGCCTCTTTCTGCTCTCCCATGTGCCCTCTTCGAGATCCTCCTCTCCATCCGCATTCTGCCAGCACCCTCCTACCCAATAGTCGTCCACCTCCACATTCACCACGTCCACCACCACCACGTCCACCACCACCACGTCCACCACCATGTCCACCCCACCATGTCCACCACCACCACGTCCACCACCACCACGTCCACCACTACCACGTCCACCACCACCATGTCCACCACCACCATGTCCACCACCATCAACAACACGTCCACCACCACTACGTCCACCACCATTTTCCACCACCACGTCCACCACCACATCCTCCACTACCACCACGTTCCCCACCACCATGTCCACCACCACGTCCACCACCACCACGTCCACCACCACCACGTCCACCACCACCACGTCCACCACCACCACGTCTACCGCCACCATGTCCACCGCCACATCCACCACCACCACTACGTCCACCATGACCACATCCACCACCACGTCCACCTCCACCACCATGTCCACCACCATGTCCATCACCACCACTTGCACCACCACCACCACCACCATGTCCACCTCCACCACCACCTCCACCACCATGTCCACCACCACCACCATGTCCACCACCACGTCCACTACCACCACCACGTCCACTACCACATCTACCACCACCTCCACCACCATGTCCACCACCACCATGTCCACCACCACCACGTGCACCACCACCACCATGTCCACCACCACGTCCACCTCCTCCACCTCCACCACCATGTCCACCACCATGTCCACCACCATGTCCACTACCACCACGTCCACTACCACATCTACCACCCCCACCACGTCCACTGCCACCACGTCCACTGCCACCACATCCACTGCCACCACATCCACCACCACCACCACGTCCACCACCACCACCACATCCACCACCACATCCACCACCACCACCCGTGACGTGTAAAGTGTCACTAGAGGGCAGGGGTAATAGGAGTGTCAAACCCGGCTGTACATGGGACATTTAAGGATGCATTGGGTGCGAGAAGATGGGAATAGGAGCTAGAAGTATTACACCAGAGCATTTTGAAGAGGTGCAATGTCACAGGGGCTCCTGTGAAAGAACTCGCAGCATCTCTACCTCACATTGGCATATCTGCACGAGCCACTCACTGATAACAAGTGTTTAGCCATGCAACACTTGATGTTGTTGCACCAAGGATATTGTGCTGGATAACTAAACACTTATAAGGTCCCAAAGGCGAGACCTATTGGCAATGCCAATGCTTGTTTTTATTCTATCTGATGCCTGATTCTGGGTTTGTTGTGGATATAGTGGCTGCCTCAAACTGTATTTTGGTGTTAGATGTCGGAGGACACTTGGATTATCATAGTATGCACCTCACATACCTCCAACCCTCAGAGCCTAAGTTGAGAGTGGCCGAAGACTTTAACCATCTTCAAAATGCCCTGACACATTGCAATTTTAGGTTAGTGCACACCTAGGGGTCACATCTACTCACTACCTAGTGCCATGCATATACAGGGTGTGAGAAATTGGGTAGTAGGTTGAATGGGGTGTTAACCTTTCTCAAGCAACAGCCACATTCCTGGTCAGGGTGAACTGCAAAAGTCACTAGATTAATCTGTGCTTAATTATCTGGTAGGTTGTTACAAAAGCAGCCAGGCGTAACTTAGAGGCAATGCGTAAAGTATTTATGTAGCACACAAATACTAATAAAGTGAAAACATAACACAAGAAAAATCCTAAACCAAGTTAGAAAAATAGAGTGCAGAGCTCAAGCAGCAGGGCAGGCCTCTGATGGTTGAAGGCAGACTTCAGGCAGCATTGTTTTTTTGCCCACCATGCCACCTCAGCTTGGACCCAGCCATATGCAAATCAGCCTTGACCTTGCTTCCCATGGGAACAGCCCAGCCCTAACTGCCAAGCCAGGTTCTCCCTGAACCGGAATACAGGCAGCATATGACCGGTTTTGCCCTGATAAGTGCTCATCAGCCAGATATAGCTTGAATACAGTGGCACAGTGAGCACAGTACCCACACCTGGCATACCCGTTGAACTTAGGGCATTAACTGCAACAAAAACAAGGTGATTGAAGGAATGCTTGAATCAATCTTAGCCACTGCCATTCGCTGGGGCCGCATCCCAATCCATTGTTTTTCGCTCACCATGCCACCTCAGTTTGGACCTAGCCATACTCAAATCAGCCTTGACCCTGCTCATCATGGGAACAGTCCACCTGAACAGCCAAGGCAGGGCGTCCCTGAACCGGAATATAGGCAACCTTTGGACCAGTTTTGAAGGGCTCATCAGCCAGGTATAGCTTGATTCCAAAAGCACAGTGAGCACAGGACCCATGTTTAGGCATACCCATTGCACTTCGGGCGTCAACAACAGGATGGATGGTGTGCTTGAAATAATCTCAGCCACTGTTAATCGTTCGGACCGCATCCCAATTCATCGGTTTTGACCCAAATGCAAATCAGCCTTGACCCTGCTCCTTATAGGAAAAGTCCAGCCCCAACTGACAAACAAATTAATACAAGCATTACTTCCATCTCTTTTTTGTATACTTTAGTGTGTCGCTCTAAGTGGAACGGGTATGCACAAACCTGGTTCCCGTGCACACTGTATCACTGGAACCAAGCCGTACCCTGCTGATGAGTCCATAACTAGAGTGAAACTGGTTCTGGGTTGCTTGTGTTCCGGTTCAGGGAGGACCTGACTTGGTAGTATGGGCTGGACTGTTCTGATTGCAGCATGGTCAGGACTGATTTACATATAGCTGCGTCCAAACTGGGGGGACATTGTGGTAAATAATTTTCCTTTACCGGGACTTAATTTGATACGGAAACATAATAAAACAGCTCAGTAAAATGAGAGGCAGAATCCGTGATATTAGAGGTTCGGAATGGGCTTTATTCCAATGAACGATTATAATCGGTTGCTCCAAGTTCCGTCACCACGAAGGTTCAGGAAGTGAAGTACATACATTATTGACAAGAAATGACTTTTATAGTACATACATTACAATGAAGCGAATACAGTAGGCGTAACAATTGATAAGGAAAATGACGATTTATATGCGTAACCGAAAATGGGTGTAATAAGGAGTAAAAAGGAACATAATTGGTTATGATGTCATATATAGGTGGATCTATAAGATAATACTTGGCATAGATGCGCGCGCAGCAGCATGACGTGTGATTGACGTGCAACTAGGGGGTGAAGGGGACTTGACATTTAGCTCTACATGTGGAGACGAAAAGTCTGGGGGGTCAAGTCAACCTAATCCCAAATCATATCTAACATCCTATGTTTAAAGAACTATGTTATCTACAAAAGAAGGACTCTTGGACAAAATCTATTCTATACTGACTGTGTGTGCGTGCACAAGCGTCTAAGTGTCTACACTAAATGCGAGGGGGTAGGAATATTCCATGGTAACAGGACTATGAATTACTTGCATAAAGACAGAGAAGCCGAGCCTTTGCTCGGTAGCTGGAAGAATGTTTATTTAAACTACTAGACAGGAATGCATCGGCTGAGGGGGGAAGCAGATAACTCGAAGGTGAAATACAGTTCTTGGCAGAGAATAGGCTGATGTCAGGCTTCGTGAGCCGCGCAGAGAATGAGACAAAGTTCATGGTCACAGATGCAGGCTCAGACTGGAGTTTTCAGAGGCAGAAGGCAAGAAGAGTTCGATGACAGAATCAGGGCCTACTTGCCTGGACTGTAAAATGGCATAAGTGAACCATATAAAGGCGGTGGCCTTTCGTACTTAGGAATGGAATATCCGGCCTATTCATGGCGGATCTGACAGAGGACATGTTAACGGTGGATGCACATGTATTTGCGTCTTCATAACTGGAACTGGAGGGAGCATACATGTACTTGTAACATGCACATAGAACCGTTGGGGTCCAAGATAGGGGACATAACTGACCAGAAAAATCCATATTTCCACATTCCCTCCTTGTCCCCTACTTGCCCGTCAAGAGATATCAATCTTCATTAATCCATTGATCTGTTCATATAGCATCATTTGTTCTTCTTTCTTCTTCCGGGATCTTGAATGAAAATCTTGATGTGGAATGCACGATGTGGCACACAGACCACAAATCGCTGGTCCACATTGGAGGCATAAGCAGCAACTGAATAATATGAGAAGGCCAATACCTAGGAAGGATAGGACTCTCCATCCCCAGGCTGATATCACACTCCAAAACCAACCGGACCAAGTCCAGGTGCCTGGGTTCTGGTGTATCTGGCTTACAATCTTATGAAGGCGAGTTATAGCTTTATATACAGATGGCGAATTTTCTGGTATGAATACGCAGCAGCTTGATCCGATGACCCTACAAGCTCCGCCCCTATCAGCCAGGATGACGTCAAGGACAAGACGATTTTGAAGCACAACAATCCGCATAGCAGACTGCTCTTCTGTTAAATTGCCTAAGGCGGAAATAGTTTCATTCACTACTGCTTCAAGGGTTCTAGTTAATCTACGTATCAGTTTACTATTAGTAACAGTACCTATATAGGGAAAGATGCCTTTATTGAAATCTGTGTATTTTTCCCATGCTGTTTCAGTGTAATCGACTATCGGGAGATCTCTCCGCTCTCTGTTGTGTACTAAATGAATGTTTCTATAATAATCAGGAGGAGCTAGGAAAACAGGTGGCAAAAGGAATGCAATGTAGCAGGTACCATCCCAATCTAGAGGGAGACGCATATATGCAGTCTGTCCACATATAAAGTAGGAGTGGCGATAAGCTCTAAATGAAGATTTGCCTTGATCACTGAATTCTACTGTAGTAGTGCATTTACTATGGCCCATATGTATGGAACCAACTTTTCTTACACACAATTCACCTTTTGCTGGGAATACTGACATGGTTGGTAAAACTAGTTCAACTTCGGATTCGACATTTAGAACCATGAAATTAGGAGTAAAATTACCTAATCCATATACTTCATTTTCTAGATCAGTTCCTGTTCCTTTGGGGCGACCCTCCTTGTCAGGGTAACAGACCTTGAATAAAACCAGGTTCAAATTTCCCCATACCCACTGGTCTTGGTAAACTGCTGTGTCTGAGTCTATGGAATTGATTAAACTAAACCATGCTCCACAGGAGCCATTATGTGTAAACGGATGTGGAAAGAAAGGCAGGACTCCTTCATAATTCTGATAGGGAGGGAGCCGGCCACACACCCAACAATTAGTTGCATTACTAGTCTGATGGGAATGATGTAACATACTAATGAAAGTGTTATTGCGCAGCGCAAGTCTATAAGACAATTCATGCGGGGGTAAGTCACTAAAAGAATGTTCAGCAGTAACATTGTAAACGTTTCTGGCAATAGGGTAATATATGTGCAACAATATACTTGCAGTAATTATTAAAAGACACAAGAAAAACAAGATTAATAATGTCACTATGCAATGGCTACGCAGTGATTTACAATACGCCTGTCGTTTCATTATTTTTCGCGACTGTCCATGATTCAGGTCTAGGCGATACATGTCGGAGACAGATTCAACCGTTTCACCTAGGAGAGGACTTAAACAATCAAATCGTCCGACGGCCTAGGCCTTAATTTTAGTTTGTAGAGTTCTTTACTATCGGTCTCAGCCAGAGGTAGTTTTGAGTCAATTGGTGAGGACACACGAGGTGGGCTGTTTATATCTGAAGAAAGTCCATGAAATTTCTTGATATGACTTGAGTGAATCCATCCTTTCCTGCCTTCAATCTTCACGGCTGTCCTTGTTGTTAGCAAGACCAACTTGGGTGTCTTCCACCTGGGCTCCAGCTGAGTCTTTCGGTCGAAATTCCTCACAAGGACGAGGTCCTCCGGAATTACGTCATGGGGTTTCACCTCAGTGTTGTCGGGAAAGGCTGCAGCTACCTGTGAACGACAAGATTGTAGTGCAGACATCAAGGAAGCCAAGTAATCTGTCAGCATATTACAGTCAATATCAGTTATTTTGCGTGGTATAGGCGTCCCCCACATATTTGGTGGTCTGCCGAAGATCACCTCATACGGGGATAGCCCTGTTCGAGAGTGTGCTACCATTCTTGTGAAAAAGAGTGCAACTGGTAGTGCTACTACCCAGTCGACACCTTTCTCCCTGCATATTTTGGACAATCTAATTTTCAGTGTCTGATTATGTCTTTCTACGAGACCTGCTGCCTCAGGGTGTCGGACACAGTGGAATTTCCACTGATAACCTAACAAAAGTGAAACATGTTTCATTAATTCGGATGAGAACGGCTGGCCGTTATCTGAGTGAACAACACGTGGTAAACCGTATCGTGGGAAGAATTCTCGAACTAACTGTTTGGCAGTAGTCGGGGCAGTGTAATCTGAAACCGGGTATGCCTCCGTCCAGCGGGACAGAGCGCAGACAACTACGAGAACATATTTGAATCCTCGACATCGTTCCATCTGGATATAATCCATCTGGAGGACTTCAAAAGGGTGATTAGGAGGATGAAATCCACCTTGTTCTACGGGAACACTTTTTCCTGGGTTGAACTGACAACAGATCATACAGGTACGGACCTTTTGTTTGGCTGCAGCTCGTAAATGCTTGTTGAACCAAATATGTTGAATGCTGTCTAGCATAGCTTTCTCTCCTAGATGCGCTGGACTATGGACAGTGTTAATAATGACTTGGACCATTGAATCAGGGAGGAACCACACAGACTTTTCCTTCATCAACCATCCTTGATCCGTTTGGATTCCTCCTAATTCGGTCCATTTCTTTATTTCATCTGGTGTAGCATGTGTCTGGATGTCAATTACATCAAGGGTAGGATCTTTAACTGTCATACAATGTGTCGGCATCGGGACTATTGTCTTTGTCATGTCGGATGTTTGAGTTTGAGCAGTCTGTTTAGCTGTTCTGTCGGCTAGATCATTGCCTTGAGAAATGATATCAGTAACCTTCGTATGTGCTTTGCATTTCATAATTGATATTGCAATCGGTAGATGTATCGCATCTAATAAGGCATGAATGAGGGGTCCGTGCTGAATGTGGGCACCGTGGGAAGTTAAATAACCTCTCTCTCGCCACAGCACGCCGAAGTCATGTACAACTCCGAATGCATAACGTGAATCAGTGTATATGTTGACTTTTTTACTTGTAGCTTGAATACAGGCTTGTGTCAGAGCGATAAGCTCTGCGGCTTGAGCTGACAAAGTATTTATACGATTAGTTTCAATGACTTCAGTATCTGTTGTGACTGCGTAAGCAGCCACTAATTCTCCTGTATTTGTTCTCATACATGAACCATCTACATACAATGTCAGGTCTGGGTCTGACAATGGGACATCGGTTAAGTCTTGTCTGGGTTTCGTCGTTATAGTAATAACTTCAATACAGTCATGGGCTAGTGGGTCTGTTCCGGTTACTGGCAAAAGTGTGGCAGGATTCAATGTGTTACAGCGTCTGATTTCTATATGTGGCTGAAACAATGTAAGCTCGTACCCTGTAAGTCGCGCTATAGTCAAGTGTTGTGTTTGCGTTCTATTTACAAGAACCTCTACTGCATGTGGTACTTGAACTGTCAATGGATGTCCTAACACTATGGCATCGCTTTGTCTGATTGCTAAAGCTGTCGCTGCCACTGATTTCAGGCACGCAGGCAAAGCCTGAGCTACTGGATCTAATGTGCTAGAAAAATAAGCACATGGTTTGTGTGCTCCTGCTTGTTCCTGTGTGAGTACTGACAAGGCAGTACCTTCGCGTTCTGTAACAAAGAGTGTAAACTGTTTTCTGTAACATGGTGTTGCTAAAACAGGTGCTTGACATAAAGCTTTCTTTAGGCTTTCAAAAGCTTGTGTATGTTCCTGAGTCCAAGGGAGAACAGTCGATGTGGCTGCCTCCTGTGTTGTCAACTGAATGAGTGGTTTTGCTAGAAATGCGTATTGAGGGATCCACTGTCTACAATATGAAGTGAGGCCTATGAAAGCCCGCACCTCCTTTTGTGTCTTGGGTATTGGCATGTTAGCTATTAACTGAATGCGGTCTGGTGTAAGCTGCCTTCCCTCCTTGGACAGCGAGTGTCCAAGATAAATAACTCGCTGGGCACAGAATTGCAGCTTAGAAGGGGACACCTTGTGCCCCTTTTCGGCTAGAAATTGTAAAACTGTCAGTGATGCTTTTTCACATTCCGGTTCACTTCTCGCGGTGATCAACAGATCATCGACGTATTGAAGCAAGGCAGTGTTAACTGGCATGTGGATACTGTCAAGTTCTCGTTTCAGTGCTTGGCTATAGATGCTGGGGATTTCTGTAAATCCTTGAGGTGCGCGTGAGAATTTAAAGCTACGTCCATTTAAACTAAATCCGAACAAATATTGGCTTTCCGGATCTATTGGGACGCTGAAAAAGGCATTCTTGAGATCGATTACAGTAAAGAATGTCGCTTCGGAATCAATGGCTGTCAGTAATGACGAGATATCTGGGACCACAGGGAATTGTGGCACAATGCATTTGTTTAACTCGCGCAGATCAATAACTAATCGATAGACTGGCGGGGCCTTTGGATCTGTTCGTTTAAGAATCGGAATTATCGGTGAATTACATACATTGGAGTCTGTTTCCACAACCACTCCTTGGGCAATGAGCTCGTCAATGATTTGTAGTAAAGCCACTACAGCATCTGGTGGTAACTTGTATTGTCGCATTCGTGGTAGTACCACTCCTGCCTTTAATGTGACTCGATATGGTGTAATATTCATGCATCCAACGTCAGTAGGGCCTTGTGCCCATAGATGTGTAGGTAAAATCTGCAATCGGGGATCCATGTCTCTAGACACATAATGACCTTTAAAATCACGTAAAAACAATCTTACTCCTTCCGGAGAACAACATATTATGGCTCCTAGAGCCTTCAGTGTTTTTATTCCTAACAGGTTTTCTGGACATGATTTAGTAAGCAATAAATCGGTAGTTCGGGTCAAAGGTCCTATCGTAAGTGGGAGAGGCTGTGACACTTCATTAACAATAGGCTTTCCTGAAAAACCAAGGGAAATATTCTGTGAGCCTGAGAGGGGTGCCCCTGGAACTTCACTACGTTTTATGGTCGTTCGACTTGCCCCTGTATCGAGTAAAAATTTTCTGTCTTGGCCTAATAATTCACTATGTACATAAGGTGCTTCTTGATCTACAGGGATCTCGATAAGGGGTAAGTCAACTTCCCTCTCTAGGCTTGTTCATGCGTATCGTTGATAATCAGGATAGTCGTACTGTGCGGTCTGGTACAGTTGTCGTGTCGTGGTTTGTGTGGCAGCAACAGGCAGCGCTGGTGCAGCTGGCACAAACTGTACAGAAGCTGGCATGGACTGTGCATGTTGCAAGGCTCCTTGTTCATTCTGATCCTGTCTAGGTGGCCGTGATCTTTCTTGTGTTTTACCTATGGCGATATTATGTTTCAAAACTGGACAATCGTGTACGTAATGACCTGGCTTTTTACAATAATTGCATGTCCCTTTTGCAGGTCCGGCTGAATCACCGGAATGTGTCATACCCTTCTTATGTCCTTCAGCTGGAACTGTCTGGGAAACTAGCATTTTCATTTTCGTGTCTTTCATGCGTCTGTGTTCATGTTCTTGTTCCTCTCTAATTCTATTGTGATGGTATTGTAACATTTGTAACATTTGTGATGGAGTGTTACCTTGCCAGGTACTCTCGAATTTTAATACTCTATTCTTTACTTGGGGTAGAGCATTTTCTACTAATTTTGTTACAAACAGATGTGGGTATGATTCGCTACTCGCTTTTATGCCACTATTTATACCAAAACATTTTTCAAATCGGGCATAGTAATCACTAGTGTCTTCATCTTGCTTCTGTTTACAGGCTGAAATTGTACCCCAATCTTCCTTTTTCGTAGTTAATAAACGTGGCAGTACCTGTACTAATAAACCTGGTAGTGCTTTAGTTTTATCCCCAAGTCCTGCTCCTGCAGTTCGGGCCTTTTCTTCTGCTTCTAATACTGACCATTCTATCTTTTGGTCTCCTACCTCCCACTCTTTTTCCTTGAGTTTTTCGTAAATGCCAGCAGGCATCAATACCTTCAGTATTGTCATAATGTCGGGATAGGTATACTCTCCCATGAGTAACATGTCTTTAATTTCTCGGTGAAAACCCGCTGGGTCTTTGTCATGACTGGGTACCACTTTCTTCATTTGTAACAATTCTATTTTCGATATGGGCGTATATACAAATACGCGTTTAAACTCATTGTCCTCGCCCTTTATTGGGTGCACTTCTCGTAAGGGATTCTGTCTATCCATGTAATACGTGGTTCTTTCCTTGACGGGCAATGAGACACGGTCTGAACATACAAAAAGAATATACTGCTTTCTTGATTCTAGAATTTCTTTAATTAATTTAGTACCTGAACCTCTCCATTTATTCATAAGCAATTCAGTCAATATGTCAGGTAAGGGACCAGGATCTGAATGTTGACTCTGATATAGTATAATGAGTTGTTGAATCATATAAATCCCAGCTAACCTCTGTTCATCTGGGGTGAGATTCAAAAACGTACGTGCTACTGTATCATCACTATATTTTCCGGGACTATCAACCCAATGGACAGCTGACCTGGCTAATTCTTGTTCATCCATAGAATCGAGGAAATGATAACCCCTACGTTCTCGGAGTAGTTTGTCGGCGGTTTGGAACGAATGCTCGTTAGACCTTATATGGACTATGGGTGTTGGAAAACCCCTGTTATTGTCTGGACATATCGGACGTATCGGGTCAATAAGACATCTATTACTATTACAAGATCTTCCTCTACCTACATAGGCTATAGTGTCTGACTGTCCTGTGGGCAGTCCTGATCCTTCCTCCTCGTTTTGCTCGAACTCATCTACCGCTAATCTTTCTTCGTGTAGGCGTCCTATTTCTTTACGGATCTTTCGGCACATGGCTATTATACAATTTTGTTTATCATGTCTACCTTCCGATATATTCTGGCTCCATCTGGTAAGAATTTGCATTGCTTCCGGGTCTACCCCCGGTCGGTCTTCATTTCTGATCACACAATTTATGAGGAAACGTAACAGTTCCCCCTGTATCTCCACTTTCTGGTATTCCATAGCTCTGTTAATACATTCTGGATCTCGCCCTGTTTGGACAAAATGGTATATTTTATCTAGATGCGCAGTCATTCCTGGTAACTTCCCTAAGTACACTGCGGCTCGTCTGATACGTAATGATGCTAGGGTCATTTCGTCCTCTTTTCCGGGCACAGGGTCATATCTACAATCTATCAGAAGTTCCTTAAGCGTACGGGCATTTATGAGTTTGGGTGTACGTGAATGTGCTGACTCTTGAAAAGTAAGTTTATTTATTCTGGGTGGCGTAGAAAAAATATTGGTAGCACCTCCCGTAGCCCCATCTGGGGTGTCGGGTGTGAAAGGATTCGCTGAACGTGATACAGCAACTATAGGTGTGGACACAGCTATAGAAGCAGCTGTGGAAACAGATGTAGAAACAGATGTGCTTGCCGGAACTCGTTGCTGTAGAGATACGGGTACCGGATCTTGGCGTTGAACCTCCCTGATAGGTGGTCTATGTGGGGCGGAATTAGCATACTCGGGAGCTGCGTCATCTAAATATGAGGAAAGAAAAACATCTTCTGCGGTTCTAGGATGCCCCTTAGGATTTACCTTTATTGGGAATAATGGGGGCGGCAAGTCTTTCGGTATTTCTGGAGTAGCTTTAGGTAATCCTTCGGCCAGAAGGGGATACATACCATTCATAAGGGCATTCCTTTGTCTGTCTACTTGTTCTGATTTTACTCGGATACCTTCCTCAATTAATAGATTTTCTCGGACTTCATTAGAATTCTCTTTACTCTTCTCTTCTTGTCTACGTGCTTTTTCTGTTCGTCTATGTGATTCCTTACGCCATAATTCAATGGCATCTTTCTGTGACTGTCTGACTTTCCTTTTCCATAACCCTTCTTCTACTTTCATGATGCACTCTGCATCCCAGGTCCCCGCTGCGGGCCACCTCTGACTTTCTGGTAATCCCTTGGTGTAGTCTACCCATAAATCAAGAAATAATATAGCATCTAAGCCATGTTTATGATACATGAAGTACCCCGGAGTGTCCCTAGGAGGAATAGGAACGGCTTCTTCGAGTACCCCTTTTCTTGTTGTGATCTGTCTTAATTTTGAAAAGAGCGGCATATTGAGAACTGATCTGATACTTAATCTTGAACACACTTAGTACAAAAGCACTATAATGAACAACCATTCATACCACAATATGCAGGACGTTTAACACATTAAACATTAAACATTAAACATTCTTAACCTTTAAAATAACCAACAATGATGATCGTCTGCATAACTAATCACCAAGCATAATTCTTGACAATAACTAGATACTTCGGAATACTTGATATACTGCTAAACAGTACATATACACTGCTAAAACAGTGCAGACCGGATTTGTGTACCCAAATCCGTCTTGACCGGCACAACCTATGTGCACGTCAGAAATGCCTCCCCAGCAATGGTACTCACCGGGTAGCTTCGGAAACGGAAGGCCTCGGAAACTGGACTTGGACCGGACTGGACTCGACTCGACTCGTCGGAAACTGGACTCGACTTGGGACTTCGGAAACTGGTGGGCCTCTGTATACCTCGGATCTTGCTCTCTCAGCTAGGCTCTGGTCGGGATACTTCGCACTTCTCACCGCCTCGTCTGGGTGTTGATCGCAGCCTCAGTCGCCCCCGTTTGACCGGAGGGAGATACAGGAAATCCTGCTGGTACGCGTTATTGTCCGTCCAGCTGTGGCAGGAAACCGGGCCTGCAACTCACCGCCGGCGCGTGAGATGAGAAAGTGTCCCTGTTCGGGCGCCATTCATGTGGTAAATAATTTTCCTTTACCGGGACTTAATTTGATACGGAAACATAATAAAACAGCTCAGTAAAATGAGAGGCAGAATCCGTGATATTAGAGGTTCGGAATGGGCTTTATTCCAATGAACGATTATAATCGGTTGCTCCAAGTTCCGTCACCACGAAGGTTCAGGAAGTGAAGTACATACATTATTGACAAGAAATGACTTTTATAGTACATACATTACAATGAAGCGAATACAGTAGGCGTAACAATTGATAAGGAAAATGACGATTTATATGCGTAACCGAAAATGGGTGTAATAAGGAGTAAAAAGGAACATAATTGGTTATGATGTCATATATAGGTGGATCTATAAGATAATACTTGGCATAGATGCGCGCGCAGCAGCATGACGTGTGATTGACGTGCAACTAGGGGGTGAAGGGGACTTGACATTTAGCTCTACATGTGGAGACGAAAAGTCTGGGGGGTCAAGTCAACCTAATCCCAAATCATATCTAACATCCTATGTTTAAAGAACTATGTTATCTACAAAAGAAGGACTCTTGGACAAAATCTATTCTATACTGACTGTGTGTGCGTGCACAAGCGTCTAAGTGTCTACACTAAATGCGAGGGGGTAGGAATATTCCATGGTAACAGGACTATGAATTACTTGCATAAAGACAGAGAAGCCGAGCCTTTGCTCGGTAGCTGGAAGAATGTTTATTTAAACTACTAGACAGGAATGCATCGGCTGAGGGGGGATGCAGATAACTCGAAGGTGAAATACAGTTCTTGGCAGAGAATAGGCTGATGTCAGGCTTCGTGAGCCGCGCAGAGAATGAGACAAAGTTCATGGTCACAGATGCAGGCTCAGACTGGAGTTTTCAGAGGCAGAAGGCAAGAAGAGTTCGATGACAGAATCAGGGCCTACTTGCCTGGACTGTAAAATGGCATAAGTGAACCATATAAAGGCGGTGGCCTTTCGTACTTAGGAATGGAATATCCGGCCTATTCATGGCGGATCTGACAGAGGACATGTTAACGGTGGATGCACATGTATTTGCGTCTTCATAACTGGAACTGGAGGGAGCATACATGTACTTGTAACATGCACATAGAACCGTTGGGGTCCAAGATAGGGGACATAACTGACCAGAAAAATCCATATTTCCACAACATAGTGTGCACTATAACGATGGATTGGGATGCGGCCCCTGTAACTACCAGCGGCTGAGATTAATTCAAGCATTTTATCCATTACTTTTTTGTATACTTCAACTTTATAAAAGTGGCCTTTTCAAAATTATGACTTAAAATCTGACTTTACAATTAAAGAGGATTTTAAATTAAAATTTCGCAGACACCAAACATGAAATCCCTATCTGCTCCCAATCAAAAGTTAGCACTTAAGGCAAAATATTTGGGGAGGAAGACCACCTTAAGGTTGACAGGTCTAACACATGTTCACCTGACCTGACCGTAGGAAGAACTACCCAGCCTTCTGGAAGTTCTCATTACTAAGGCTGAGGAACCTACACAGACCATCAGAAGTAGAGTGGTGTGGCCCAGGACGGTGTTCAATAGTAAAGTTCATTTCCTGTAGGGAAATGAACCACCTCAACAGTTTGGGATTCACACCTCATCTGCATTAGCCATCTGAGGGGTCTGTGGTCTGTATGATCCAGAAATGGAGCCCAAAACAAGTATGCTCTTAGCTTTTTCAATTTCCAGACCACAGCAAAGGCTTCCCTTTCAATAGCACCCCACCTATCTTCCCTGGGAAGTAGTCCCCTAGAGGTTAAAGCTACAGGTTGGACTAGAACCTCTACATTTAACTGCGACAACACTGCCCCTAAGCCATGCTCTGAGACATTGATTTAAACAATCAACACCTGAGAAAGGTCAGGGCCCTGAGTACAGGGGGTGTACACATGGCCTATTTGACAGTGCCAAAGGCTTTCTGACAGTCCTCTGTCCAGACCACTTCGCCAAGCTGCTCCTTGGAAGCCAGCTCAGTTAAGGAGGCAACAATGGTGCCATATCCCTTAACATACATCCCGTAGTATCCAGTGAGGCCCAGGGAGGATAACTTCTGTTTGGGTTTTACATGCATAGTAGACGGGGATTATGTCGAGCAATCAAAACAATTAGCAGGGCTCTATTTCAATGCAAGTTCAATTCCAAAACATGCACTTGAGATATGGAGTTTGCTGGACTCCGAGATGCCAGATATATGTTTTATTATGGAACCCTAGCTTCATGAGTTCGCCTTCCCGATGTGGCAACAGCTTTCCACCTAGAATACCAACTTAACAGTCTTGACAGGGATATCAAGAGAGGTGGTGGCTTAGCAATAGCTTTAGAGTCGGATTGAAGATTAGTATCCTGGAAACCTTTACCACAGGGTTGTTTAAATTCTGTATTTTTAGAATTGAAAAATAAACCAAGGGAACCTGGAGAGGTGCCCTAGTTTATAGATCCCCCAGCCCTAAAACCAATTTTATCAATCATATGATTGAGACTATTGCCCCACACGTACTAGCGGCTGATAACTTTTTCCTTATCAGTGATTTTAATTTTCACTCTGAGCTTCTCTCTGACATGGATACATGCCCACTGATTTTCTAGTCTAAACACAGTAGGACTAGCACAATTGGTGGCCGTACTCTTGACCTCCTGTTCACCAACACATCCAGTATTAAGGTGGAGCCTCCTATCCCCTTGATCTGGTTGGACCATAGTCTATTGAAATTCTCTCTTCAAACAGTCACTACATACAATTCTAGTAGTGAATAGAAATGGCTCAGGCCCTGGAGGAAACTTAGTTTAGCTACCTTTTCACCCTATTTTAGCCTCCTGCTCCTAACAAGCACCGAGAATGTAGATTACGCAGTAGACAGTAGATGCCTTTGAGACAGCAATTACTCAAGCCCTTGACACCACCGCACCTCTGTCAAGGGTTAAGCATAAGTCCAAAGTGTCACCCTGGTTTACTGAAGCCCTAAAATCTGTAAAAACTAATCAGTAGGAAAGCCGAACACAAATGGAGGAAAACCAAAAGCACTGAGGACAGACAGGCATACAAACTCATCCACAGATGTTACCTAGACAATATTGAGTTATCCAAAAAAAAACTACATTGGTAACCGAATTGACAAGGCTGCCAATTCAAATAAGGAGCTTCACAAAATACTAAAAGAATTTACCAATCCTTCCTCCTGTCCGTCTGATAACCCTTCTTCACAAGACTGGGTTGACACGCTGTCCACTTTCTTTGAAGAAAAAATCAACACCATTCATATCTTCTTTCCCAATTATAATGCTGAAAATCATAACAATGAACCCGAAAGTAATCAGACCTCTGCTACTCCATTCCTAGAGGAGTTTACCCAACTCACTCAAGAAGTTGTTAGAACTGCCCTTTTTAAGGTCAAAACGGGTTCTCCGGTCGACCCAGTTTCACCTCATATTCTGTCTACCATTGTCCCAGCACTCCTCGAGAGTCTCAATGACCTTTTTAATATGTCTCTAAATCAAGCAATCGTCCTTATAAAGTGGAAAGCAGCAATGGTCAAACCAATTTTGAAAAAGCCTTCCAAAGACCCCAGCAACTATCGCCCTATTTCCCTTCTTCCTTTTTTTGGAAAGGTACTCAAGTCTCTGGTCAACAAACAACTCACAACTGATCTCGAAGGCCACAAACTGTTAGACCCCTCCCAATCAGGGTTCAGGGCTGCCCACAGCACCGAAACATCGCTGGTTCAGTTAGTCAATAATATAAGGCTTGCCCAGTACAGAGGGCAGTCACCCATTCACGTCCTACTAGACACGTCGACTGCATTTGACACCATCTCCCACAGTATTTTGGAACATCGACTGTGGAAGATGGGAGTCTGGGGAACGGCCTTAGCCTGGCTTAAGAATTACCTAATTGACCAAACCTGGACAGTACAATTAGGCACCCTGGTCCCTCGTAGCCTGTTGGTAGATCAGGAAGTCCCCCAGGGTCCATTCTAAATCCCATGCTTTTCAACCTCTATGTGGCACCCCTGGACAAGGTTCGATGTAGTATCATATGCTGATGACACACGACTATTGATCAATCTTGGCCCCAATCCAAACGATACCAGACTCTGATTTAAAAATTGCATGACCCCCATTAACACCTTGATGCATACCAACCACCTTCAACTTGATCCCAATACGACAGAAGTCATCCTTTTTGGGAATGCACATGAACTTTGGCCTAATGACTGGTGGCCTCAGAGCCTTGGACCCTGTCCAGCTCCCAAACCCATGGTACGTAACCTTGGAGTAAAAGATCAACAACAAGCTGTCCATAAAAGATCACATAAACCATATAAAGGGCATCTGTTATGGACTACTGCGAAGCCTACGTAAGATCTTTCAGTGGATTTCAGTTGAATCAAGGAAACCACTTGTCCAGGGTCTAATCATAAGTCCGCTAGACTATAGAAACGCCCTGTTGGCCTCCATCAATGAAGAGCCTCTCACTAGACTCCAAGTCCTGCAGAATACTGCCGTTAGACTGGTGCTAAATCTTCCTTCACACTCCCTGTCGGCACCCAGTCTGAAAGCTCTTCACTGGCTTCCCATCAGATAACAAATCCATTTCAAGATCATCTGTATGGTGCATAAGACTTAGGGGCTGAACTCCGTCCGCCATCATCCCTGGGATTGGGACCGGCCGCCTATAAGGCAGCGGTCCCACAAATGATGTTACGATGCGACCGCCACCACGGTGGGTGCAAATGGCACGTTTAACATTGCGGCGGGTGCTGCTGGCTGCAGCACCCGCCGCAATGTTAAAAATGCACTGTTTGCATTTCCCTGCACTACCTGTGCCTGCCACATGGTGCAGGGAAATGTAGGGGGGCACCATAGGTGCACCCCAAGTGCACAAACAACCAGCCGCTGCACAAGGGGGGGCCACAAAGGGCCCCCAAAGTACATTCCCGCCAGCCTTTCCATGGCGGTTTAGGCTGGTGAGAATGCAGCATCCTAATCTGGCCAACGTTGACTACTAGGCACCGCCACCATTATGTGGATGCGGGGCAGTCCAACAGGCAATCATGACAATTGCTGCTGTCGGACCCCTGGCGTACAGGCTTTCCGTCTGCAACGCACAGTGCCCGCCATCACAATGTGGCGGGCAGAAATTGTCCTCACGATGGCGGTGAACTTGCCACCGGCAGCCTGCAAGTGGTGGGTTCACCCCCATTATAATCAGGCCCTATGTATGGAAATGGGCCAAGTTACCTTGCCAAAAAACTAAAATGGTACTAACCCAACAGGACTTTTAGGACAGGAACCAAACATCTTCTCACTCCACTCCAGATTCGTACCGCAAGGAAGGACGTTAGATCCTTTTCTCATCTAACCCCTGCCTTTTGGAATGAGCTTCCATGGCAGCTTTATATGGTCACTGATCATAAGCAGTTTCTGAGGAGCTTAAAAACAGGGCTCTTTTGACCACTCTCCTCCACCTGTTAATTATCTTTCTTCCCCTTTGCCGGTTTTCGCTAGCGCTTTGAGATCCTTGGGTGAAATGTACGCTTAATAAAATCTTATGACTTATGACTTAAACCCATATTTCCTGGTGAGAGTGTCTTTCATGAGGGGATGCCACATTCTGTCTCTTTCCCTAGGGCTAACAGGGCATCCCTACTTTCATTGGGAATGGACTTTCAGAGATTGGCCCCCAAATCCTCTTCAGGGGCCCTGTAAATCTCCAGAGCAACCTGAGAGGCCTTACACCATTTATCAATGTCACCCCTACAGCAAAGTCAGGCACCAGATCCTTGCAGATGTTATCCTTCCTTTCTCCAGTGGGTACTAGGGTGCTGCTGCCACCATTGCTGCTGAACTCTGAGATTTGCCTGGCCTTGTTCTCTAGCTCCTTCAGGCTCATTTCATGCTCCAGCAGAAGTTTCTTTTCAGACAAGGCCCTTGCTGTCTCGTCTTTATCCCTGCTCAAGGCTCTTTCTGCCTCAGCCTTTATCTCCTCCAGCGCTAGCCTTGCAGCAGCTTCCTACTTGGTTGCTTTCAGCTTGATCTTGGCCAGCTGCAGTGTGAGTTTCCTCTCAGCAGTCGGCACAAAAGCAAGCGTGTTTATATAGTAACATGTGCAAAGGACAAGGAAGCCTACAAGGCGCATAGTTAGACTAAAATAGGGAAAACTATAATGGTCTGTGCAGGGAACACACAACACCCTTCCTTTGGTCAGGATAGTGGCACTTAGAAAGATACTAGATATAATAAATGTAATTAAAAAGTAAGCATACTCAAAGCCTTGTTCCAGAAATGTGGATAACTAAAAACTATAATTCGAATACAATGTCAATTTGGAAAAATAATAACATTAAAGTGCTTCCTAGGAACCTACAATGTCACTCACCATTTTATAGGCTGAAGAGTCCATGAAGAAATCTAACACCACACATGATGATTGGTCAACTGCCCAAATCACAAGCTCCAGAGAACAAACATGCTCTCCAGGCTCAGCCAATCCTGAGACACTTATCGGGTAACTTGCATTGTCTTAACAGAGCCTGTATCTTGTGATCCATGCGCCCATTCATGTGGTTCCTCGTAGGCCAAAGACACAAACCTTGCATTGTGAAAAAGTTCCAAGCCCACAGGACAGTTCTAAAAATGGGTCGCTAAGGGAGTCATCATCAGTCCTAAGTCCATGACAGCGGGTCTTTGCGAAGCCAAGCATATGACCAGTGCCCATCCAAAGATGCACCAGATGCAGTGGAACACGGGTTGCACACAGGTAAACAAGGCAGGTCGAATGTCGGAAACCAATCAAGAGCTACTTCCGGTAGAAGTAGCATTCCAAAGATATGAAACATGTGCTCAGGGTAGTGTTGGAGCTATGAATATATCACGTTATATTGCGGCGTTTACACCGCAATGCCTTTACAACGCTGGCATTACAACGCAAGTCTTTACAATGACTTGCGCTGGAGGGCGCTGGATTTAGGAATAGTATGATTTACTATTCCAACTCCAGTCTACGTACAGTAGGGAAGGTGTTAGAATAGTAAATCATACTATTCCTTAGGTTAGATCGCCATCCAGTGCAAGTCATTGTAATGAATTACGTTGTAATACCCTCGTTGTAAAGGTATTGCGGTGTAAACACCGCAATGTAAACAATGTTTCCCGTTGGAGCTATGCCAGTTCCAGAGTGCCCACAAAAAGAGCATCCATTGCAGAGAAGCAGGAACAAGATTGCGGCAAATGAGGAATAACATTAACGGGAATCCTCTGAATACATTAGAGGGAATAGAGTGGATAAAAGCTGGGATTACTCTAAAGATGGCGTGAAAAAAACTAACGAGGCCGGTGTTTACAACCTTAAAAAGGTGGGCATTGAAGATTTGATGCACTAATTCTCCGAAATGCAGGGGAAGGTTAGTTTTTAACAATGACTGTATTTCACTAGAAGTTCTAGCCACCTGCAATTCGAAGGTCTTGGGAGCAGATGTAAGAGCTACGTCTTGCTGAAATAATAATGCTTTGACTTTGCTTAGCTTGTTGAAATCTGCTTTTAACGTTGGAATTGAAGGCAACAGTAAGCTAGCTACAATCCCATGTGGAGGGAGAAGCAAGACGTTGTTGCAACTAGTGACTAACTGGGAAACTGTCTTGATCACAAAGCATGAGAACTCCAGTTAGAGAGTACCATATGGAAAGAGAGAATTGCAGGAACCGGGATTCCTTTTAAGTAACAAGCCAAATTGGGTGCTGAAGTGTTGCATGCACCGTGAATTTTAAGGTTTTACAAACAAGTAAATGTCCAACAGTAGAGTCTCATAATTCACCAATGATAAAATCTTCTTTGTCGCTACGTTCACAACGATAAGTAAAGGGGAGGGACCGTAAATCATGTATATAACTGTTACCTAGGGGTTCGTATCTATCCACAGGGAAATGTTTCATGCAAGCTGTGAATTGAAATGTCGATATAGGCTGTGAAATAACTCTGTGTATTAACCACACTGCCGAAGGCGTTTCAACTATGAGGTATTCAGACAAAATATCAAAATTTTAATATCAACCGTCAGAAATATCATGGTGGAAATATTGTCATACTGAAATATCGTCAGCAAAAAAATTGTTGACAAGAATATCGATTTTAAAGGTAAGGAATATCGATGTTAAAAATATAAAAGGATAAATATTGATTACAAAAATATCTATGTTGTTAATATTGATGTTAAAAATATTGTTGTTAATAATATTGTATTTTAATTATTTTTGTGTATTTTACTATATATTTTAATTGTATATGTTATAAATTGTTTCTATAAATATTGTTAATGTTGTTTAAACATAGTTTGTACATTTTTTGTAGTTTTAAATGTAATTTAATAGTTTTTCTAATCATTTTTAGTACCGTAGCGTGTTGTCAGGTTTATAGGGGTACAGGGTGGGAAGTAAATTAATTATAATTAATAATTAATTTTTAATTAATATGAATTATTTAATTGATTATTTCTGCTAATTGTATAATTTTGTTTTTAAAGTTGAGTTTTAGGTACAGGTTGTGGCTTTTGTAGGGGTATAGGGTGGAATGTAAATTATAATTAATGAATAATTAATTTGTAATTAATATTAATTATTTAATTGATAATTATGTATCCCAACACTTTTCAACCTTTTTGTTGCACCACTTGCAACAATCATCAAATATGCGGGCTTTCATCTGGCGTCCTACGCCGATGACACCCAAATTGTGGTGTCACTGGAAAAACCGGAAAATAACTTGGGCATGGCACTCAGAACATGTATGAGAAATGTGAGCAAGTGGATGGACTACAACTACCTTAAATTAAATACCACTAAAACTGAGGTCATCCTTTTTGGTAACAACCCCTCACTCTGGACGCCGGAATGGTGGCCACCTGAACTGGACTCACTTCCTGAACCCACTAACAAAGTCAAAAATCTAGGCATCCTGATTGATAAAGAACTGAAGTTTAAGGACCAAGTAACTAAAATTACATCAGCCTCTTTTCTTTCACTAAGGCTCATAAAAAAGATTGAAAAATTCTTGCTCCCGAACTCCTGAGAACGGCTATCAGTGCATTGGTTCTCTATTGCAACAGCCTTTATCTTACTCCCGCAGTGGACCTTGAAAATAGGCTCCAGATGCTGCAAAACGCTGCTGCCTGCTTTCTCCTCAAAATCCCCAAACATGAATAAGCAAGAGGGGCCATCAGGAAATTACACTGGTTGCCGGTTAAACAACGATGTAGGTGTAAAGCTCTCTGCTTGGCCCATAAAGCACTGCATGGACTGGGGCCAGCCCATTTCAGAGAGAAACTCAATTGGTATGTCCCGGCAAGGAATCTCTGTTGAGGCTCCATCATGAACCTGATTGTTTCTCCTTTCAGGCGAACCAACTGGGGCGGGAAGAGCTTTTTTAGGGTCACAGCGGTGCTCTGGAACAGCCTCCCATTGACACTAAAGCTGCCCCCTTCCTACTTACTTTCAGAACAGCCTTAAAGACCTGGCTGTTCCCACAGGAGTAACAGGCATCCAGCCACTGGCTAAACTCGCGGGGACATCTACTGCAGAAACTTTTTATTGTGTTCCTACAGCGCCAAGATGCCTACTGGCATTAGTTGCGCTTTAAAAATTATATAAATAAATATTAATTGTATAATTAATCATTAATAATTATATAACTAAGGTATGTTTTCAGGTGTGAGTTGTGGGGTTTGCAGGCGTATAGGGTGGGAAGTAAATTAATAAATAATTATTTGATTGACAATTATGTAAATTGTGTAAGATATTAAATCTTTTTTTGGTTTGTGTTTTTGTATGGGTAAAGGGTGTGTAGGGAATTAAGAATAATAATTATTGTTAATTTATAATGATTGAATTGATAAATTCATTATATAAATTGTGTAATTAAGATATTTTTTAAGTTGTATATTAGGTGTAAGTTGTTTTCAGGGGTAAAGTGTGGGAAATTAATTGAATACAATTAATTTATCATTCGCTAAATATTTTTATTTGTTTAATTGATAATTATGTAAATTATGTAACTAAAATGTTTTACATTTATTTATTAGGTGCTGGTTGTTGTTTTTGTATGGATAAAGGGTGGGAAGGTAATTAAAGATAAATATTATATAGTATAATTTTAAAAATACATTTAACAATTGTGCTGTGTAGTTTGTAGAGGTATAAGGTAGAAAGTTATTTAAGTAATATATATTTTTTAATAGTTAATTCTTTTCTGTACAAAATGTTATTTATTATTGCATGTGTTAATTGTGGTGGGCTTTTTAATTGTCAGTAACATTGTACTTTTTTGGTTTTTATTATTTTGAGAATGTAGTTAGGGATTTTAATTCTAATAATATTTGTTTTAATGTATGATATGTAATACATATGTAATGTGTATATTTAAAAAATATATATAGACTTTATATTTAAATATTTTTTTTTAGTATAGTTTTGCTAATATTTTATTCTTTTTGTGTGAATTAGTCTGTTTCTAATCTTGCACAGAGTGCAGTAGGAGTAGTACATTTTACCCCTTTGTAATCCAACACTTTCTGTAGTCTTGCTCTGACTAGAGTGGAAATAGTAAATTTTACCCCTCTGCAATCCAACAGTTTCACTGATTGCAGTGAGAATAGTAATTTTTACCCCTCTGCAATCCAACAGCAATCCAACAGTGTAGAATGTTCCAACCATTGTTGACACAACTTTCCCACCGAATAGGCGGTAACAATACCAGAATGTGTTGACTAGGAGTATCTGGGATCAGGTTTACTTGATTTAAACCCAGGTGTGGATTTGAGAAAACAAGCATGACAGCCATTTATGTCCACTGGTCACAATAACCACCCACCAGGACTCGAAAACGAAGAATTAAATGTACCGTCTGCCACATACTATTTAATTGTTATTCTGTGTAATTTGTAAAAGTCTGCCAATTATCAAAATGGGCAACAGAAGGAATGGTTGGTGCATTAATTTCTTTAATTTTAGCCACATAGTAAGCTGGATTGTTTCATTTATAATAATCATTTGTGTGGGAATTTAACAGGCTCGAAACAAGGTTTCTATGCCCTGATCCTGCCAAAACTTTGTACCCCAAATTAACTTCAAATCAATGGTGTCTTTCCAGTAATCATAACCTTTAAGGGCCAACTGATTAGCAAACATAGTAGTATATATAAGCTTAGGGCCCCGTTAGGATGGCGGGCGGACATCAGTCTGTCCGCAACCCTAGCGGTGTTGGGACCGTCCACCAGCTGTGCGGCAGTCCCACCAATTAGGTGGTCGCATCCCTTATTGTTAACATTGCGGCAGGTGCTGCTGTGAGCAGCACCCGCCGCAATGCCAAAAATACATGTTGTGCATTCCCATACACAACATGGCAGGCACTGCACGGTGCCTGCCACCTTGAGCATGGCAATGTGCAGCCCCCCACCCGCAACCCCCTGGGGGCCCGCAACGGGCCCCCAAAGCAATTCCCGCCACGCTTGTTTTGCATCTCTTATTGTTAACATTGCGGCGGGTGCTGCTGTGAGCAGCACCCGCCTCAATGCCAAAATACATGTTGTGCATTGCCATGCACAACGTGGCAGGCACTGCGTGGTGCCTGCCACCTTGAGCATGGCAATGTGCAGCCCCCCACCCCTTTGGGGGCCCGCATCCAGCCCCCAAAGCAATTCCCGCCAGCCCTTACATGGCGGCATCGCCACTATGGAAGGGCCTGAACCGCCAGGCATCATAATATGGATGGTGGTGTGCCGAGTTCCGCCCAGCCAGCAATCGTAACAATGGTAATGTGGCAGGGGGTAAATGAAGTTGTGATGGCGGGCAGATCGCCACCGCTGGCTGGGCTGTGGCGATCCGCCCCCATCATAATGGCCCCCTTAGTTTGAGCAAGCATATATTTATTCGATAGTGTTGGAGTTAATTTAAAAATGATATGAAATGGGGGCTGAAGTGTCATATCCAGTGAAATGTGTATATTTATCTTTTTGCTTTTTAGAACTCTCTGGAAGGGAATTTGGACAATGTTCCCATTGGGAATCGTTAACATGGAAACTCTGTCTAATAGTTCTATTTAGGAAATGGTATCCGTAATGATGGTAGCAGAGCACCTCAGCGTAATTGTAAAGTAAAGGTATAGATCTTCTGGTTCAAAAACAGTAAAATATTCGAATTCAGAAAGCATAGCATTTACAGTATCAACATCCCAATCATCTGATTGCAACCCCGGTACTATTACATCACCCATAGAAACTCTGAAAACATGTATGGTATCTACAGGATCTCCATCGGGCCAAATATGTCGGAAGGAACTTTATCCCATTAGTCACTGGAATGGCTGAAATGTTAATGAGGGACAACTCTCTTTTCAGTTTATGCAATGAACAATGGGGGACCATAGCAGAATGTTCCAGGAAGTATTGGCCGTTGAATAGTAGGAATAAAACAGTCACAAATCCATTCCTCATGAACAAGAAAACCGAGGAGTGTATGATCCAGACATATATCCAACGAGAGACTAGATAATTGAGTTTTAACCATCAAAAACACAAATCCGTGCAGGAAGAGTGCACAAATAAGAAGAACTGCCAGAAGAAAAATTATCCTAATCCATATAGTACCCAGATGTACTCAGCTGGAAAACAAGATGTTGGGATTCAGCAGTAGGATTTAAAAGAGCCAACTCGGATGGACTCGCCAAGTGTGGATCTTTATAAATGACATCTATTGTAGAAGATTTGATAGCAGAAACAGGTATTGTGTCAGTAAAGTTGTCGGTGGGCGACTCTGCCTCCCCCTCCCTCAGCCGGGGTGTAAAAGCATTGGTGGTGCTCATAGGCTACAAAGAAAAGTCTTGAGGGAAAGAACTGCTATTCCATGGCATAGTGTGAAGAACTGGCCACCTGGTGTAGTTTGATGTGTTCAGTGGACACAAATCAATCGTCTTTACTACCAAGAAGAGGTGGCAAAATCACAGTTGTTGTACCTTGAAGGCCGAGGACCAGAACAGGACCCAGTACGTAGGGCGGAAGTCCTTTTTGATGGCCACCTCTTTTCAAACCAGATCTCCGATTTTTGGAAGCCATCCAGAAATTGGAATTGGATCTGCAGTAGTGGAAGAGTGAGACTCGGGCAAGTGTGTGCAAGATTGAGCGTCACAGAACTTTTGTAGGTTCTGTAAGACAACACAATGGTCATCTATGTCAAAGGTTGCGGCTGCCGCTACAACGTCTGGACCTTGAAGGTCCAGATCATACACCTTGATTCAAAAAAGCACTTCTTACGGGGTCCACCCACCCAAATACTTTTTTGCAGAGGTTATTTAACGCTTGTTGAACCCCATTGAGATGGTTCAACTAACCACACCCTGTACTTAATACTGTAGCCGTTAAGGACTGCTTTACGTCATGGTACATTCTCTCCACAACAGATTTATCCTCAGGTTTATACAGAGAAGAAAAATGCACTTGCACACCCATGGACTTCATTGAATCATGGGACGCTTTAGAAATGATTGCGGGACCTTGATCCAAGTGGAATGTGCAACAGGCATATGCCCCGATAAAAACTTGCAAGTCTTTATTAACAGTTCAAGCATCAGCCGAGCGCTGTGGCCAAACCCAGAGGAATCTAGAGCAAGAATCAACTGCAACTAAAATAAATTTGAACGCAGTATGTGAAATCAGAGGACCACAATGACACAAGTAAATGCAGCCAAAAGGCTGGTTAGAAATATACAGATGTGTTTGTAGTGGACAAGACACAGTACAACTTTTGATTTGTTGACAAATGTCACAATATAAAACATATTTTCCGGTTTCTTGGCATAAGCCCTGCCACCAATAGCTTTGCTTTAAGAGATAAATGGTGGCAGCCACACTGCCATGCACAGAAACTATACCTTCATGTGCGGCTACAATTAAATCATGTCATTGGTCTGCGCTTAGAATCATGTGATCACCAACACCAGTATTAGTTGCAAATAGAACATTCTGGTCATTTAAATTATAGGAATATTTAGAAGGAAAGCCCTTCGGTACGGGGTGCCGCCTTTAATAGCATTTACGGCAAGCAAAATATTATTGTCGATGCGAGTTTTAGAGAGTTTTTCCATGGTTATTTTAGCGGTGTCTACTGCAGATTTGGCTGCTTCATCAGCCAGAGAATTCCATACGTCATGTGTTCCCACACGTTGATTACTCAATGTATGTATAACATGAGTTTGCAGCAAGCTGTACGTAAGGTTTGCCACTTTAACCTAAAGCAGTTTGTACTTTATTGTGCTACCCCTGGAATCCTAAAATCATTTTGTTGCCAAAAATATAAGTTGTCAATACGAGTCACACATAATAAGGGTGAGGAATTCAGGATTCGCATTTTCAAGTGTAAGAAGTAAAGCCTTCAATTCAGCCGACTGCGATGTACAGTCCCTAAGGGACTGTGTGCAATTAATTTACGGGTGAAAAACACCATCCGACATAGAGCCAATAATGATAGTGCATGCAGCAGAATATTGCTGCTTAGAATCTATAGCAGGTTGAGCAGAACCATCAGTATAAATTACAGATTTATCTTGATCAAGAGGCAGAATCGAAGAAGGCAAGGAATAAACATGTTCATATTGCGAAAATTCTTGTGCTTGCAAAGAATGGTCAAAGACGAAGTCCACATCTACAGCTGTCAATGACTAGCCCATTGAATCCATCGAGAATGGAGGGCTTTCGTGTTAGGGACGCTGGCTTTTGTGACTGCCTCTAGGACAGGCAGAGGAGATATGACAATAATGTGTTTCCCTTGAACAAGTGGCCTTTCTTTGAGGATGGCCATCTGTACAGCAGTCAGAATCTTTTCAGTAGAAGCAAAATGCATTTCCGCAGGTAAATATAGATGCAATTTATATGAAATTGGTATTGTTTCACCTTCATTAAAGAATACGTATGTAAATCCAATTCCATCTGGCAAAACATGGGTAACCAAGTTAGTGGGATTAACACATGTATGCAGGCTACATGTTTCAAGTAAATCAGATTGTATAGTTCTGAGTGTGAAAGTGTGTTCCAATGTCCAGCATGAAGTGGAAAAATCAGGGTGTATTAAGGCATAAAGCGAATTAATATGTTGTGCATATTCAGGTATGTATGTTCAGACAACATTTTTAGATCCCAGCAGAGACTGCAATTTTTAAGAGTACTTGGAGGCTGCAATTGAGCACACTTTTCCAGTAAATGAGGGGCAAAACTTTTACCCTAATTTGTATATTCATATCCCAAGTAAAGGACACTGAGAAAATCTATATAAGGCTTTTTAAAGTTGAACTTGTATCCAAGTTCAGCAAATTGCAAAATTATGCGATCTTCTCTTGCCAAATAGGGGTTTAATTCATCATCAGTTAGGCAGATATCATCAGCATAGGATAGCGCATCAGGGTCAAATTCATGAAAAATTGACACAATGTGAGCCCCAAAGACTCCTGGGCTGTTCTTATAGTCCATAGGAAGTCAGGTGTACCGCCTCTCAATCAATCAATCAATCAAAGACATTTATAGAGCGCGCTACCTACCCGTAGGGTCTCGAGGCGCTATGGGGGGGGGGTGCCGCTACTGCTCGAACTGCCAGGTCTTGAGCTTCTTCCTGAAGGAGAGGTGGTCTTGGGTCAGGCGCAGGTCTGCCGGGAGGGAGTTCCAGGTCTTGGCGGCCAGGTAGGAGAAGGACCTTCCTCCTGTGGTGGCTCTGCGGATGCGTGGGACGGCGGCGAGGGCGTGGCTGGCGGATCGGAAGTGGCGTTTGGGAGCGTAGAAGTTGATTCGGTTGTTGAGGTAGCTCGGGCCTTGGTCGTGGAGAGCTCTGTGTGCGTGGGTAAGGAGGCGGAAGGTGATTCTCTTGTTGACCGGGAGCCAGTGCAGGTCTCTTAGGTGTCCGGAGATGTGGCTGTGTCGTGGGATGTCGAGGATGAGTCTGGCTGAGGCGTTCTGGATGCGCTGGAGCCTCTTCTGGATCTTGGCGGTGGTTCCGGCATAGAGTGCGTTGCCGTAGTCCAGTCGGCTGGTGACGAGGGCCTGGGTGACGGTCTTCCTGGTCTCTGTGGGGATCCACCAGAAGATCTTCCGCAGCATGCGCAGGATGTTGAAGCATGACGAGGAGACGGCGTTGACTTGCTTGGTCATGGAGACGGAGGAGTCCAAGATGAAATCCAGGTTGCGTGCGTGGTCCGTCGGTTTGGGTGCGGTGCCCAGGGCGGGGGGCCACCAGGAGTCGTCCCAGGCGGAGGGCGAGGAGCCCAGGATGAGGACCTCCGTCTTATCTGAGTTCAGTTTCAGGCGGCTCGTCGTCATCCACTCGGCTACCTCTCTCATCCCCTCGTGCAGGTTGGCTCTGGCGGTGGCGGGTTCGTTGGTCAGGGAGAGGATCAGCTGGGTGTCGTCGGCGTAGGAGATTATGTTGAGGTTGTGTTGGCGTGCGATGGCCGCGAGGGGGCTCATGTAGACGTTGAAGAGAGTCGGGCTCAGTGAGGATCCTTGTGGGACGCCGCAGATGACTTTGGTGGCCTCTGACTTGTACGGTGGTAGGCGGACTCTTTGTGTTCTTCCGTCGAGAAAGGAGACGATCCATTCCAGCGCCTTCTCCTGGATTCCGACGTTGCTGAGGCGCTGCACTAGGGTGCGGTGGCAGACCGTGTCGAAAGCCGCGGAGAGGTCTAGGAGGATGAGGGCCGCTGTTTCCCCGTTGTCCATCAGGGCTCGGATGTCGTCGGTGGCGGCGATGAGGGCGGTCTCGGTGCTGTGGTTGGCACGGAAACCGGACTGTGATGGGTCGAGGGATCCATTCGTCTCGAGGAAGGCGGCCAGCTGTTTGTTGACGGTCTTCTCGATGACTTTGGCTGGAAACGGGAGGAGCGAGATGGGGCGGTAATTCTTGAGTTCGGTGGGATCTGCTGTAGGTTTCTTCAGTAGAGCGCTGAGTTCGGCGTGCTTCCAGCTCTCGGGGAAGGTGGCGGTGTCGAATGAGGTGTTGATGATGTCCCGCAGGTGGGGTGCGATGACAACGTCGGCTTTGTTGAAGACGTGGTGAGGGCAGGGGTCGGTAGGAGATCCGGAGTGGACGGAGTTCATCGTGTGGACGGTGTCTTCGGTGTTGACCGGGGTCCAGGCGCGGAGGGTGGTGGTGGGTGGAGGTCCTGCGGTCGTGGCGTGCGTCGGTTGAGTGCTGAAGCTGTCGTGTATGTCCGCGATCTTGTTGTGGAAGTAGGAAGCGAGGGAGTTGCAGAGGTCTTGCGAAGGGGTGATGTCGTTGTTTCCGGCGTTGGGGTTGGAGAGCTCTTTCACGATGTTGAAGAGTTCCTTGCAGTTGTGTGCGTTGTTGTCTAGTCGGTTTTTGAAAGCTGTTTTCTTGGCGATGCGGATCAGTTGGTGGTGTTTCCGGGTGGCGAGCTTGAGGGTGGTCCTGTTGTCCGGCGTGGGTTCCCTTCTCCAGGCTTTCTCGAGGGCTCGGCAGTCCTTCTTGGAGCTCTTGAGTTCGTCGGTGAACCATGGAGCTCTCTTACTGCCGGGTCTGCTGGGCGGGGTCCTCAGTGGGGCGAGTTCGTCTGCGCAGTTGCTAATCCACTTCGTGAGGTTGTCGGCGGCCTGGCTGGGGTTCGCTGAGCTGGCCGGAGGGTGCTGGCTCAGGGAGGCGGCGAGCTGGTCGGCTGTGATCTTGTTCCAGCTTCTTCGGGCAACCTGTTGCTGTTGGTGGTGGGTCGTCGTTCTTCTGAAGGTGAAGTGGATGCATCTGTGGTCTGTCCAGTGGAGTTCTGTGGCGTGGCTGAAGGTGATGTCTCTGCTGGATGAGAAGATGGCGTCGAGTGTGTGTCCGGCGAGGTGGGTGGGGGTGGACACCAGCTGCTTGAGTCCAAGGTTGGCGAGGTTGTCGAGCAGGGTGCTGGTGTTGCAGTCGTTGTTGTTCTCCAGGTGGAAATTGAAGTCCCCCAGGAGGATGTAGTCAGCGGAGGGGAGGGCGTGCGGGCTGACGAAGTCGGCGATGTCCTCGCTGAATTGTGTGCGTGGTCCCGGAGGTCGGTAGATCAGGGTGCCTCTGAGGGTGGTCTTCGGGTCGGTGTGGATCTGGAAGTGCAGGTGTTCGGCGGAGGGTGGGGTGTTGTCGGTGCTGGTCGTGATGCGGATGGTGTTCTTGTGGATGATGGCGATGCCTCCTCCCACCTGGTTGGTGTTGCGGTCCTTCCGGGTGATCTTGTAACCTTCAGGGATTGCGATGGCGATGTCGGGCGCTGAGGAGGCGTTCATCCAGGTCTCCGTGATGAAGGCGACGTCGGGGGCTGTGGTGTCGAGGAGGTTCCAGAGTTCGATGGCGTGTCTGTGAACGGAGCGGGTGTTGAGCGGGATGCACTTGAGGTGGTTGCTGCTGGTGCTCGGCTTGGCGGGTGCTGGTGTCGGGCAGGTCCCGATGCAGGTGAATTTGCAGGTGTTGCAGCTGAAGGGTCCGTGGGTGTGTCGTGGGGTGGCTCTGCAGCATCCCGGGACTCGGCCGGTGTTGAGTGCGATGAGGGTGGCGGCGGTGTACGTCAGGCGGGTCGGTCGGGGTCCTCGTGGGCCAGGGGTCCTGGCACTGGGCGCGGTCCAGGCGCAGACGGGCGTAGACGGGCTTACCTTCGGCGCACAATCGGCGCGCCCGCTGCGCGTGACCGCTGCGCGTTCGCACGGTCGCCATTTAAGGCGAAGTGCGCGGGTGGGCGGAGCAGCTGGGAGGCGGGAGCGGGGAGGGAACAGAAAGAAAAAAGGGGCGGGGTCAGCGGTGGTGGCGGGAGCGGGGAGCGGGGAGGGAAGGTGGAGGGCGGCGAGGTAGGCGGGCAAACAGGAAGGAAAACACTATCAAGGTCAAGAAAAACAGATTAAAAACCAGGCAAAGAAGGGAAAATAAACAGCGTTAACACGGGCCGAAACTGACAGGAAAAACAGGCACAAGTGTCGAACAAAACAAGAAAAACAAATCAAAAACAGACAACAGCCGGGAGAGCCGGCAGCGAGGCAGGCAGCGAGGCAGAGGGCAAGGCGATGGGGCACACGCAGCAGCTGGTGGCCGTGCGGCGCGGGGGTGTCCCACAAGTGGGTCACACTCACCTGCGTCGCACGGTCGCCATTTAAGGCCAAGTGCGTGGGTGGGCGGAGCAGCTGGGAGGCGGGAGCGGGGAGGGAACAGAAAGAAAAAAGGGGCGGGGTCAGCGGTGGTGGCGGGAGCGGGGAGCGGCGAGGGAAGGTGGAGGGCGGTGAGGTAGGCGGGCAAACAGGAAGGAAAACACTATCACGGTCAAGAAAAACAGATTAAAAACCAGGCACAGAAGGGAAAATAAACAGCGTTAACACGGGCCGAAACTGACAGAAAAACAGGCACAAGTGTCGAACAACACAAGAAAAACAAATCAAAAACAGACAACAGCCGGGAGAGCCGGCAGCGAGGCAGGCAGCGAGGCAGAGGGCAAGGCGATGGGGCACACGCAGCAGCTGGTGGCCGTGCGGCGCGGGGGCCTCTGAAAAATGATGGCACTAAACGCGGGCCAGTCATGGCTCTCTGGAGCCAAATTGTGACTAAAAAACCATTAGAAATGTCCAAAGTGGTTTTATATTTTTTACGTCCGATAATATTGATCAGTGCCGTACTATGGGAATTTTGTACCGCAAATTTGCGAGTATGACTTTTCAACTGTCTATAATCTAAGACAATGCGATAGGAATGATCAGGTTTCAAAACTGTAAAAATAATTATTAATTTTACAGACACAGGGTTCAATTACTCCCTGGTACTCCAGTTGGGAAATCGTTTTCTTAACAGGTTCTTTTGCATCCCTTCGAGTACCATATGGCTGATTTCTCTGCTTTTCGTATTTTTAGGGATATCAGAACTATTTTGTTGAGGATCTCTGACATTGTTTCGGAATATCATATTGTGAGATCATTTATTTCAGAGATTGGGAAAGTGTTCTGAGGAGCAACTTCAATTTGTTTAGAGAGAGTTACTTTGTTAATGTCTTTTAACTATCTAATACATTCATTGGGAATTACAGGTTTGCCTATGGGTACACATTTCACACATTCAGTGTGACGGATCTCTGACATATTATCGACAGACACATTATCGAACTACACAAATATCGCATCAAATATATCGACATCAAAAATATCGACATTGTATACTTATTTAAAAAACGACACTAATATCGACACTACAATATCGTAATACAATGATATCGATCACACAAAAATCGCACACATAAATATCGCAATACTAAATATCGACATGAGCAAATAAATATGACACATGTCACAAATATCGATAACCAAAATATATAAATCAATAATATCGTTTGTTTTAAATATATCGACAATTCTAATACTAATAAAACCAATACTTTAAACAACATAAAGACAATATTTTGCCAAAACATACATTTTTCAAATGAGATTCTACTTAAACATAAACATAACATTTATAGCGTTCTCAATATTTAACAACATAATAAAAAAACACTTAATTATTATCACATTGGCATTTCGAACACATTTAAAAAAATTCACTACACATTATAAACAATCTTTTTATATATAATGATTTAAAACTCTCCTCCTTTAAAAATAAATATACTCTTACCTAGCATTTTCCATAAAAGGAAACCAATTAACTAAAAAAAATTCAAACCATCCAATAGAAAGGCCACATACAGAAAACAACCAATAACATTCAAGAAACAATTTAAAACCACTATATAAACCAATTAAAACAAGTCTTCTACTGTGCCTTAAACCAAAGCATTGAACGAAGAAGAAACTCTGCTAAACAGAAGAAACCTACATCCTACTACTATTCTAAAAACGCAAGTAAATATTCTTTTCTAACTAAACTGCCAAATTAAACTAAAACACTAATTTATCTTTACTCAAATAAATAACTAACGTATATATTCCATCTCTTTATGTTTCCACTACAGATATTACTCCAAACAGCTAAAGAAAATATTGAAGATTGCCAGAAAAGACTCACTAAAAAGTAAGTATACTATCAAAATACTTTATAAAATATTAATTAAATCCTACTCAAACCCCAAAACATCCTAAACCCCTAAACAAATCCATGTTCTCTTTTTTAAGTTTTAAAAAACCTGTATAAATTAACACCTATATTCTATACCACTGGGCATGAGGGAAGGCTCTGTTTGCTTAGGGAGAGGTTGGGCTACTCCATCTTATTTATTAGGGAGGAGGGGCACATAGTAACAGGGGTAGGGGACGGGGGTACATTGACATGTGGTGGGGGAGGGGGGGGGGTAGAGAACTGGGTGGGAAGGTTGTTCCTTCTCCTGAATAATTGGTCTTGATGATAAATGTGTGGTACTTCCGGGACAGGTGAAGGCGGGGGAATGTTTTTTGAATTGTTGATTTGTAAAACAATAAAATACGTTTCAACAAAAAAAATATAGTCTATACCAAACAGCAATACCACCCCACTTAAAAAACTAAACCAACCAAAACAATATATGTTCTTTAACTTTCAGAGACTACATCAACTAAACAGCATTTTGTCTACAAACAACATCTTCATTCAAATACAACCAAAAACACTTGGTAAGTATATATAAAAAAATGCTTATTTGCTATTTTCATTTAAATATATAAAGTACTATTACATATATTTTCATATACATTTTTTCCAGATTTCTAACACATCACGATGACAGAAGAAGCCCAATTTATAACTTCGCAGAAAGGAAAATTCCTATTGTGTTACATGGGTTACACATACACCCAAGAAAAGCAGACGGACCGAAAAGTGAACTGGAAGTGTACTAAATATTATTCTAACAAATGCTACAGACGAGCAACAACAAGAGAAACAACTGTACTATATACAAGAGAGCATAACCATCCACCCAATCTCTCTGAAATAGAAGTCAGATCAACCCTTGAAAATATCAAAGAATTAAGCACTGGTTCACAAACTGCTACAAGTGTAATCCTAAAAGAACTATTACCTAGAGTGCCCAAAGAAGCAAGAGGCCAATTACCATCAATTGCTTCTATAAAAAGAACTATTGCTAGGACCAAAAAAGCAACCACGACAACTATACCATCCCCTAAAACTTTTCAAGAGATCATCATTCCACCAGAATTAACTATCACCCACAATAATGAACCTTTTATTTTTTTTGATAACAAAAGCACAGAAAAAAGAATCATAATGTTTGCTACTGCAAACAATATAACTAAACTGCAACAATGCCAAACATGGATGATGGATGGCACCTTTACAATATGCCCAAAACCATTCTACCAGCTTTACACAATACACGGTCAATATCACAACACTTCCATACCTTTAATTTATGCACTATTACCTAACAAACAAAACACAACATTTGGGTGCCGATTACGATCCGGTAAAAACCGGGTACGAACCGTCGGTCGGAGCGTTTTCCCCGTCCGACTCGTACCCGGTCGCAAAACTTTACAAACATGGAATTACGATTCGCACGGAAACACCATTTCCGTACGAATCGTAAAAAACACCGACCGACGAAAACATACATACGAATGTGATCCGGGAATGCTGCGACGTGACGTCGGGACGCTTTCAGGCAGCGTTTCACGACCCAGGAATTACGATTCGAACCGACAGCAGTCCGGACGGCAATATTTTCACGGCACCCAAAAAGTGCCGGAAAAGCGAAGTACGGCGCGAATCGACCAGAGTAGGTGGCCCGGTACGCACCGTACCCCCCCCCAGCCCCCGTACGTACGCGCCGACCCCCCCCCAGCCCCCGACCCCCCCCCAGCCCCCGTACGTACGCGCCGAACCCCCCGTGTATGTACACCCGTGTACGTGTCGAACCCCCCGTGTACGTTCGAGTCGAACCCCCCGTGTACGTTCGAGTCGAACCCCCCCGTGTACGTTCGAGTCGAACCCCCCCCGTGTACAATCGAGTCGAACCCCCCCCGTGTATGTACACCCGTGTACGTTCGAGTCATACCCCCACCCGTGTATGTACGGTGCGTACACCCAGCGCGTTGCGCTGGGGGTACGCACCGTACATACACGGGTGGGGGTACGACTCGAACGTACACGGGGGGGTTCGACTCGAACGTACACGGGGGTTCGACTCGAACGTACACGGGGGGGTTCGACTCGAACGTACACGGGGGGTTCGACTCGAACGTACACGGGGGGTTCGACTCGAACGTACACGGGGGGGTTTGACTCGAATGTACACGGGGGGTTCGACTCGAACGTACACGGGGGGGTTCGACTCGAACGTACACGGGGGGTTCGACTCGAACGTACACGGGGGGTTCGACTCGAACTTACACGGGGGGTTCGACACGTACACGGGTGTACATACACGGGGGGTTCGACTCGAACATACACGGGGGTTCGACTCGAACGTACACGGGGGGTTCGACACGTACACGGGTGTACATACACGGGGGGTTCGGCGCGTACGTACGGGGGCTGGGGGGGGTCGGCGCGTACGTACGGGGCTGGGGGGGGTCGGCGCGTATGCGGGCACGTCTCCATGGTTGCTATGGGAGTTCGGTGCGGACGGTGTTTTTTCCATCCGGTTGTAACCTCGGACGCACGGGATGGATCGTGATTCCTCGGTCGGACTTCACCTTTCACATTTGTACGGTAATTCGTACGAGGACGTGTCGGACACATTTTCCGACCCGAGGACGTGTGGGAAATGATTCCCAATGCGGTTCGTATGGACTTTTTACCATGCGAATCGTGATTGCCAGTTCGTACGGCACTTGTACGATTCGTACGGTAAAAAGACCGGATACGAGTCGCACAGGGAAATTTTTTACCGGATCGTAATCGGCACCATGCCACTAACATAAGTTTTGCACATCAAATAAAACTTCTAACAGCCCTAGCTTATGTACCAACCACAGATGTTGCAGAACATTACAATCTTTTATTGGAAAGTCCATTCTACAAACAAAATGAAGTAAAGTTATCTCCCCTCTTAGATTATTTTGAGGATACCTGGGTGGGGAGACTACACAGATCAGGCCATAGACGTCAGCCCAAGTTCCAAATACCTTGGTGGAATGTATATGTAAGTACACTCAACCAACAAGCCAAAACTAACAACGCCGTCGAGGGCTGGCATAATGCATTCCTAACTTCTACTGGGAGAACAACTCCAACACTACAAAAACTACTAATTGCCATACAAAAGGAACAAAGTTTCCAAGAATTGAGAATGCAACAATCTGTCCTACAATTAAAACCAAAACAATCTAGACAAACTACTCAAATGTATAATTACCTACAACAACAGGTACAGCTAAACCCATCCACAAGAGGACTTGAGTACTTAAATATAATAGCTCAAACTCTCTTCTAAACCCTTTCCTAAATATTAACCCACAATTCTACTAAAACAACTATCACAACATAAACAAACCACTTTATTATATCACATATTTAATTATGTGGTCTAAAATATATAAATCAATTATATCGACATATATTTAGACAACATAATTAAACAAACCAAGTACACAACAACAATATTAAATATATAAGGTTTGGCCACCAACAATTAAAATATTTAAATGAACTTACCTGTGTAGTTGCTCCAATGGGATAATAACATTCCTTCCAAATAAATCCAGGTAGTTCAAAATCCATAGGTATCAAAAAAAAATCCAAATAAAATTTAAAAATACAACGTCTACGCAAAAAAACGACTATCCATTAACCATAAAAATCCCGAAAAATATTAAAAAGGTAAATAACCGCTCCTGGAAACCCGAACAATAAAGGAAGTGTAAAATAAAGATTAGTAAACACAACTAATACACTCTTCTCCGTAAAACCTACAAAAGAGAAACAAACATTCCCACCCACACACAAACACACATAAGGAACCTAAAAACATCACTACAAACGTAATTCAAACACTATAAAACTTTAACACACCGAAATAACAAAACACTAACAAAGCCACAAACACGGAACACAACGTAAATTATAAAACCGTATACAAACTATTACTAACACCCTAACTTCTAAAACATCAATCCATACACACTTATTACAACATTACTACTTCCACAAAACACTTAAAACTATTTAATAATAAAGAAAATAACTCTTACCTTCTCAAACGCGAAACAGCTCCCGACCGCGACCTGGATTCGACCAAAATAACCCAAAACAACAGCGAGCGGTTACAAAATAAAAGACCCAAACAAACATAACAACTAAAAAAATACCAATAAATGCCCTAACTATTTATTTAACATTACACATTACTTTAAAAATTAGTAAAACATTAGAATAAAATACTCAAAAAGAATACCTATTTTTTTATCTATGTGAAAATTATTTAACGTATTAAAATAAATATAATAAATAAAATATTTTAATTAATATATCAATAAAACTGTATATATTACCAAAATAAATAGATGAACATGATATAATTAATATATTGTATCTACAACATACCAAAAAAAAAACAAATACATATTCTAAAATGTAAACAATTTCAATATTAATTATGTAATATAAATATTAATAATTAAAATATATTAATAATATATTTCAAAACATACAATTTCTTATAAATTCAAATAAATGCAAAAAATTTTGAGAGTACACAATATAAATTTATAAATATTAAACAGCTATAAAAATCAGATTTTTTAATTTTTAATTATTTTGTGTGTTCATATATTCATGTCCAAAATATACATTAAACAAATATATATCCATTATAAAAAAATTATGACTATAATACAAATGTTAAATATTAATAATTTTATTACATGTTTATTTCAATGATTTAATTATTAGAATATGCGTAATAATAAACAATATTTTCTCTCTAATTAATATACATTCCAACAACTATAAAACAAATCTTATTTTCCTTTCTACTATTTTATAAAAAAAATTGGAATTTGCATTCTAATATAACTTCTATCTTTTATCCAACCAAAACTAAAATCTACAGATTATTTGTAAATTAAAACAAATTTATTTAATTGTTCCTATTCAACTCTATATTTAATTCTAATATTTGCTATTTACCAAACTTAATTAACATACTACTCCCACTACAGACTGAACTTAATTAATTTACTATTCTCACTCCAACCTATATTCAATTATAGTAGGTGCTGGACACTGAACTAAATTAATTTACTATTCCCACTCCAGTCTATATTTAATTAAGATAAGTGCTGGACACTGAACTTAATTAATTTACTATTCTCACTCCAATCTATATTTAATTAGTGTATATGCTGGACACTGAACTTAATTAATTTACTATTCCCACTCTAGTCTATATTTAATTAACATAAGTGCTGGACACTGAACATAATTAATTTACTATTCTCACTCCAACCTATATTAAATTAGAGTAGGTGCTGGACACTGAACTTAATTAATTTACTATTCCCACTCCACTCTATATTTAATTAAGATAACTGCTGGACACTGAACTTAATTAATTTACTATTCTCACTCCAACCTATATTAAATTAGGGTAGGTGCTGGACACTAAACTAAAATAATTTACTATTCCCACTCCAGTCTATATTAAATTAAGATAAGTGCTGGACACTGAACTAAAATAATTTACTATTCCCACTCCAGTCTATATTAAATGAAGATAAGTGCTGGACACTGAACTTAATAAATTTACTATCCTCACTCCAACCTATATTTAATTAGAGTATATGCTGGACACTGAACAGAATTAATTTACTATTCCCACTCCAGTCTATATTTAATTAAGATAAGTGCTGGACACTGAACTTAATTAATTTACTATTCTCACTCCAACCTATATTACATTAGAGTAGGTGCTGGACACTGAACTTAATGAATTAACTATTCCCACTCCAGTCTATATTTAATTAAGATAAGTGCTGGACACTGAACTTAATTAATTTACTATTCTCACTCCAACCTATATTAAATTAGGGTAGGTGCTGGACACAGAACTTAATTAATTTACTATTCCCACTCCAGTCTATATTTAATTAAGATAACTGCTGGACACTGAACTTAATTAATTTACTATTCTCCCTCCAACCTATATTAAATTAGGGTAGGTGCTGGACACTGAACTAAAATAATTTACTATTCCCACTCCAGTCTATATTAAATTAAGATAAGTGCTGGACACTGAAGTAAAATAATTTACTATTCCCACTCCAGTCTATATTAAATGAAGATAAGTGCTGGACACTGAACTTAATAAATTTACTATTCTCACTCCAACCTATATTTAATTAGAGTATGTGCTGGACACTGAACAGAATTAATTTACTATTCCCACTCCAGTCTATATTTAATTAAGATAAGTGCTGGACACTCAACTTAATTAATTTACTATTCTCACTCCAACCTATATTACATTAGAGTAGGTGCTGGACACTGAACTTAATTAATTAACTATTCCCACTCCAGTCTATATTTAATTAAGATAAGTGCTGGACACTGAACCTAATTAATTTACTATTCTCACTCCAACCTATATTAAATTAGGGTAGGTGCTGGACACAGAACTTAAATAATTTACTATTCCCACTCCAATCTATATTTAATTAACATAAGTGCTGGACACTGAACTTAATTAATTTACTATTCTCACTCCAATCTATATTTAATTAGGGTAGGTGCTGGACACTGAACTTAATTAATTTACTATTCCCACTCTAGTCTATATTTAATTAAGATAAGTGCTGGACACTGAACATAATTAATTTACTATTCTCACTCCAACCTATATTAAAGTAGAGTAGGTGCTGGACACTGAACTTAATTAATTTACTATTCCCACTCCACTCTATATTTAATTAAGATAAGTGCTGGACACTCAACTTAATTAATTTACTATTCTCACTCCAACCTATATTACATTAGAGTAGGTGCTGGACACTGAACTTAATTAATTAACTATTCCCACTCCAGTCTATATTTAATTAAGATAAGTGCTGGACACTGAACCTAATTAATTTACTATTCTCACTCCAACCTATATTAAATTAGGGTAGGTGCTGGACACAGAACTTAAATAATTTACTATTCCCACTCCAATCTATATTTAATTAACATAAGTGCTGGACACTGAACTTAATTAATTTACTATTCTCACTCCAATCTATATTTAATTAGGGTAGGTGCTGGACACTGAACTAAAATAATTTACTATTCCCACTCCAGTCTATATTAAATTAAGATAAGTGCTGGACACTGAAGTAAAATAATTTACTATTCCCACTCCAGTCTATATTAAATGAAGATAAGTGCTGGACACTGAACTTAATAAATTTACTATTCTCACTCCAACCTATATTTAATTAGAGTATGTGCTGGACACTGAACAGAATTAATTTACTATTCCCACTCCAGTCTATATTTAATTAAGATAAGTGCTGGACACTGAACTTAAATAATTTACTATTCTCACTCCAACCTATATTACATTAGAGTAGGTGCTGGACACTGAACTTAATGAATTAACTATTCCCACTCCAGTCTATATTTAATTAAGATAAGTGCTGGACACTGAACTTAATTAATTTACTATTCTCACTCCAACCTATATTAAATTAGGGTAGGTGCTGGACACAGAACTTAATTAATTTACTATTCCCACTCCAATCTATATTTAATTAACATAAGTGCTGGACACTGAACTTAATTAATTTACTATTCTCACTCCAATCTATATTTAATTAGGGTAGATGCTGGACACTGAACTTAATTAATTTACTATTCCCACTCTAGTCTATATTTAATTAAGATAAGTTTTGGACACTGAACATAATTAATTTACTATTCTCACTCCAACCTATATTAAAGTAGAGTAGGTGCTGGACACTGAACTTAATTAATTTACTATTCCCACTCCACTCTATATTTAATTAAGATAACTGCTGGACACTCAACTTAATTAATTTACTATTCTCACTCCAACCTATATTACATTAGAGTAGGTGCTGGACACTGAACTTAATTAATTAACTATTCCCACTCCAGTCTATATTTAATTAAGATAAGTGCTGGACACTGAACCTAATTAATTTACTATTCTCACTCCAACCTATATTAAATTAGGGTAGGTGCTGGACACAGAACTTAAATAATTTACTATTCCCACTCCAATCTATATTTAATTAACATAAGTGCTGGACACTGAACTTAATTAATTTACTATTCTCACTCCAATCTATATTTAATTAGGGTAGGTGCTGGACACTGAACTAAAATAATTTACTATTCCCACTCCAGTCTATATTAAATTAAGATAAGTGCTGGACACTGAAGTAAAATAATTTACTATTCCCACTCCAGTCTATATTAAATGAAGATAAGTGCTGGACACTGAACTTAATAAATTTACTATTCTCACTCCAACCTATATTTAATTAGAGTATGTGCTGGACACTGAACAGAATTAATTTACTATTCCCACTCCAGTCTATATTTAATTAAGATAAGTGCTGGACACTGAACTTAAATAATTTACTATTCTCACTCCAACCTATATTACATTAGAGTAGGTGCTGGACACTGAACTTAATGAATTAACTATTCCCACTCCAGTCTATATTTAATTAAGATAAGTGCTGGACACTGAACTTAATTAATTTACTATTCTCACTCCAACCTATATTAAATTAGGGTAGGTGCTGAACACAGAACTTAATTAATTTACTATTCCCACTCCAATCTATATTTAATTAACATAAGTGCTGGACACTGAACTTAATTAATTTACTATTCTCACTCCAATCTATATTTAATTAGGGTAGATGCTGGACACTGAACTTAATTAATTTACTATTCCCACTCTAGTCTATATTTAATTAAGATAAGTGCTGGACACTGAACATAATTAATTTACTATTCTCACTCCAACCTATATTAAAGTAGAGTAGGTGCTGGACACTGAACTTAATTAATTTACTATTCCCACTCCACTCTATATTTAATTAAGATAACTGCTGGACACTGAACTTAATTAATTTACTATTCTCACTCCAACCTATATTTTATTAGAGTACGTGCTGGACACAGAACTTAATTAATTTACTATTCCCACTCCAATCTATATTTAATTAAGATAAGTGCTGGACACTGAACTTAATTAATTTACTATTCTCACTACAATCTATATTTAATTAGGGTAGATGCTGGACACTGACCTTAATTAATTTACTATTCCCACTCTATTCTATATTTAATTAAGATAAGTGCTGGACACTGAACATAATTAATTTACTATTCTCACTCCAACCTATATTAAATTAGAGTAGGTGCTGGACACTGAACTTAATTAATTTACTATTCCCACTCCACTCTATATTTAATTAAGATAACTGCTGGACACGGAACTTAATTAATTTACTATTCTGACTGAAATCTATATTTAATTATGGGATTTGTAAAATTCTAAATTATATTTAAATTTTCTAAATAATTATTTTTTAAAATTAAAAAATATATAAACATTTTAAATTAACTTCCCAACCTTATCCCCTATAACCAAACATTCCGCTCCTAAAATTATTTGTAAAATTCTAAATTTAATTTACAATTTCAAAATAATTTTTTTTTTAAATTAACAAATATATAAACATTTTTAAAACACTTCCCACCCTTATCCCCTATCAACCAACATCCCGCTCCTAAAATTATTTGTAAATTTAGAAATTTAATTTACAATTTCTAAATAAATTTTTACAAAAATTAAACAATATATAAACATTTTTAAAACACTTCCCACCCTTATCCCATATAAACCAACATCCCACTCCTAAAATTATTTGTAAAATTCTAAATTTCATTTACAATTTCTAAATAAATTTTTACATTTTTTTAAAAATATATAAACATTTTAAAACACTTCCCACCCTTATCCCCCATGAACCAACATCCCGCTCCTAAACTTTTTAGAAACATTCTAAATTTAATTTACAATTTCAAAATATTTTTTATTTTAAATTAACAAATATATAAACATTTTTAAAACACTTCCCAACCTTATCCCCTATAAACCAACATCCGGCTCCTAAAATTATTTGTAAAATTCTAAATTTAATTTACAATTTCTAAATTTTATTTTTTTTAAATTAAACAATATATAAACATTTTTAAAACACTTCCCACCCTTATCCCCTATAAACCAACATCCCGCTCCTAAAATTAAATATACATTTCACATTTTAAATAACATTTACTAATTAAATTTTACAATATATTAAAAAAATTAATTAACTTTTTTAAAACACTCCCCACCCTTATCCCCTATAACCCAACATCCCGCCCCTAAAACAATATAAATATTTCTCATATTATATACATTTTAACTATTTATACAAACAACTTCAAAATATTTACTAAACATACAATGACGATATTTTCACATGTCGATATTTTTACTAACGATATTACTTACATCGACATATAAGTAAAAACAAAAACGATATTTTTCACATCGATATTATCTATTTCGATATTTTGTACATTCAATATTTTTGACTCGATATTTCTGTCCCTCGATATTAAAAAGTCGATATATAGACTGCTCACCCAGTGTGACAAAGGTGATAGAGTGATCAGCCTCCAGTTCCAACGTGTCCCAGCCTCATCCAGTTTCATCGCCGCAGCCCGGGTATTCCCGATCACCGTTCTTCCTGCCAACAGAAGTCACGCCCACCCCGGACCAATTTAATGCAGGCCGCAGCACGGGCACTCCGCTGGCATGCCAAAGGCAAGCCCGTCTGTGCCTGGGCTGCACCCAGAGCTATGACTCCTGGGCCTCTCACCCCATGCAGATACACCCTCGACCACAGATGCTGCAACAAACACTGACACCGTGCCGACCCACGCTCCATGATAGGACCTTTCACCTGCATACACTGCCACTTCTCCTGCCACAACACATACACCAGCCCACTGACCAGCCCCACTCTCAACACACCACAGACACCACCTGAACAAAAATACCAAATTGAATGCATCCTACTCAGCACACGCTCACTATGCAAACACACCACAGAGATTTGGAACCTCTTCACACCTGATGTCCTCTTCCTCATTGAGACCTGGCTCAACCCCACTTGTGGGCCTGACATTGTCTTCAATACCCACAGGATACAAAATCACCCACCACGACTGTATCAACAAGCCTGGTGGAGGGATCGCCATCATACACAAGGAATCTATCTAATGCACAACCACAAATGAGGACATCACCCCAGCCATGGAACACTTCAACTTTCGACTCCAAACAGAGAGCAAAACGACTATCACCTACCTTTCTCCAGGACTACGCCCAGCGTTCTGCAACTTCATTGTTGACTTCATCGCTCCCTCACCGTAGACTCCAACAAGTACATTTTCCTCTGTGACCTCAACTTCCATCTCGGCGACCACTACAACATCAACACTACCAATGTCCTCGACAGCTTGAACAACATCTGATTCACCACGACCCAACACACACTGCAGGCCACACGCCAGACCCCATCTTCACCTCCGTCGGCGGCCTCAGGTACTACCGCACCATGGAACTCACCTGTACTGACCACTCCATCGTCCACTTCCACCTCACCATCTCACAGACCTCCGCCCCCAGGCTGCCCAACACCATCCACCGCAGCCAGTGCAAAGCCTCAAAGGACACCTGGATCAACGCCCTCAACACCACCCACCCCGTCTCCTCCAACAACCTAGACCAGAACATCAGAAACTTCAACTATTGGATCACCAACTGCACCAACAGCGTCGCTCTCATCAGCAACAACACCCACAGAAGGTCCACCAAGCAGGCTAGCTGGTCCTAGAAAACGGTATTAGAAGCTGACATTAGAAAAAGCCACCAACAAACAACTCTCCGAACATCTGGAACCGAACATCCTACTCGACTCCTCCAAATCCGGATTCCGCAGCGAGCACAGCACCAAAACAGCACACATCACAGCTACCGGCAGCAATCAAGCCATACTCGACAGAGGTGAGACTGCAGCTCTGATACACTTAAACCACTTGTTAGAATTCGATATGGTATCCCAAAACATACTCATCACAAGGCTTCACAACATAGGCATCCAAGGAGCCGCTCTCAGATGGGTCGCCTCTTTCCTCACCAGAAGAACGCAAACAATCCACCTTCCCCCCCTTCACCTCTGAAACCAAGGATATCATTCTTGGAGTACCACAAGGATCCTCACTCAGCTCCACCATCAATAAAACGTATATGACAGCTCTAGCCAGCATCGCCAAAACCCACTGACTTAACATCATATCCTACCCTGATGACACACAACTCATCATCTCCCTCTCCGAAGACACCGCCAACTTCCACAACTGCCTGACTTATGTTGCCAACTGGATGAAGGACAATCGCTTGAAGCTCAACCTGGAAAGGCAGAGGTACTGATTTTCGAAAACAAAAGCTTCCCATGAGATGCATCCTAGGGGCCCTCAGAACTTGGACCTACTCTTACCCCCACTGACCATGCTAGGAACCTAGGTGTCATTCTGGACATCAAGCTAACCATGACGACTCAGGTCAACTCTGTCTCCTCCTCCTGTTTCTTAATCCTCTGCATACTTTGTAAAATATTCAAATGGCTACCCCAAAGCTCAAGATGCACCATCACCCAGGACCTCATCTTCAGCCGACTGGACTACGGGCAAGGCTCTCTACGTAATGATCGCAGCTCATGTCCTCCACCGACTACAGACCGTACAGAGCGCCGCAGCTAGACTAGTCCTTTATATCCCTAGACGAACCCACATCACCCCCACCTCAGGGTAACTCCACTGGCTCCCTATACAGAAAAGATGCCAGTTCAGCTCCTGACCCATGCATACAAGGCCGTACAGAACTGCAGACCTGCCTACTTGAACTACTGCCCGAACCTCCATTAACCTACCAGACACCTCTGCTCCACGCCCCTTTCCCTTTCCCTGACCCTTACTGTCTGCATCCGATGTAGAAGATGCAGAGGTCGTTCCTTCTCCTACCTAGAAGTGAAGACATGGAACGAGCTACCCTTTCATCTACGGGCCTCTCCATCTCTTCCAGAGTTTCAAAAGTCAATGAAGACCTGGCTATTAGGCTAATCAACTGGAACTTGTCAGCGCCTGGATACCCTCACTGGTGACAAAAAGTGCCCTACAAGATCTACTGATTGATTGTAATCAACGAATTGATGGACCTGTTGACTAGTCTTTCCCCAACTATACTTTTTCCCCTTTGCAGTGGGTGAACGAGGTTAGAAGAGAAACAGATTAGTAAATTTTGTCCTCCCAGTGAATGTTAAAGTCTTCTAGAAAGATATTGTTGTCATGCCTGATTGTACTTAATGTAATAATCAATCAATCAATCAAAAAACTTTATTTCGGCCATTGCGGCCACAAAAGCACAAAATATACACAATTAAACATTATGGTGCCGATTCCGATCCTGTAAAACCCGGGTACAAATGGTCGTACGGAGCGTTTTCTCCGTACGACTTGTACCCGGGAATTCCACCGTACAAACCAGCAAGTACGATTCATACAGAAATACCATTTCCGTACGAATCGTAAAAAACACCGTACGGCTAAAAAATACATAAAATTCCGATCCTGGACAGCGCGTATGCGACGTCCGCACGGTGTCAGGCAGCGTTTTACGGACCAGCAAGTTTACGGGAGCCAAAAAGTGCCGGAAAAGCTAAGTACGCCTGCGATGCACGAGGAAATGGGGGGCCCGGTACGCGCTGGACACGCCATCACCCACATCGTATGTGTCATCATGTACGGTGCATACCCCAACATTGCATATGTACGGACCGTACCCCCAGCCCCCCCGTATGTACGCGCCGTACCCCCCACCCCGTATGTACAGCACGTACCCCCCACCCCCGTATGTACGGTGCGTACCCCCACCCCCGTATGTACGTGCCGTACCCCCAGCCCCGTATGTACATGCCGTACCCCCAGCCCCGTATGTACGTGCCGTACCCCCCACCCCTGTATGTATGGCACGTACCCCCCACCCCGTATGTACGGCGCGTACCCCCAACCCCCCGTATGTATGCGCCGTACCCCCAGCCCCGTATGTACGCGCCGTACCCCCAGCCCCCCCGTATGTACGTGCCGTACCCCCATACACTTGTGTATTCGGGACGCCGGTACGGATCGGACTTGTGTGCTCGGACTTCAGTTTTACGACTCGTACGTAAAACTGTCCGGGGACGTCTCGTAAACTTTTCCCGAGGTCATTCGTATGTATTTTTCACGTTCGAATCATACTTCGCCATTTGTACGGGACTTGTACGATTCTTACGTAAAAAAATACGGATACGAGTCGGACGGTTCCATTTCTTAACGGATCGGAATCGGCACCTATATAGTTAAAATATAGTAAAATGTCATCAACCATCCCAACATTGAAGAATAGAGTCAATCTCTCAACCTCGAAACAAATATGAATTCATATAAAGTATGTGCAACAAAAAAAAAGACTAAGTGTTTTAAAAAAAGAAAAAAAAAGAAAATAAGAGCCACAAGTCAATAATTTACATATTTCTATTAAGATAGTAAATAAAGTTCAGAGTTTTAAAAGGATGCATATCCAACAAAAGAAATCATTCAAAAACATTATGATTCATATTTGGTTCTGCACTGGCATTTTCATAATGTTCCATCGCCTAGTCCACATAGCAAAGAGGAATTTAGAGATTGCTACAGTGATAACAGGTTGAGTATCATATTTCATTATCCTATAGGCTTCACTATGGTTACTTATGCCTAGGTTTTTACAAAGTTGGATAATCCATTTCTTTCTAGGCCTAACATAGGCTGGACAGAAAAAATAACATGGACTTCAGTTTCTTCCATCACTAAACAGGCTGGACATGGCTGCTTCGTGGCGCCTACCCACTTGTTGGTAAACGTATTCAGCGGGAGTGTACCATGCCGAAACTGGATGTAGAGCTTTTTTGACATTAAGGGTTGGATCCAGTCCAGTGCCGGCTCTAAATTGTATTGGGATTTGACTTCCACAAACTGTGGTGCCGATTACGATCCGGTAGAAAAAATCCCCGTGCGACTCGTATCCGGTCTTTTTACCGTACGAATCGTACAAGTTCCGTACGAACTGGCAATCACGATTCGCATGGTAAAAAGTCCATACGAACCGCATTGGGAATCATTCCCCACACGTCCTCGGGTCGGAAAATGTGTCCGACACGTCCTCGGACGATTTACCGTACAAACGTGAAAAGTCAAGTCCGACCGAGGAATCACGATCCCACCCGTGCGTCCGAACTCACAACCGTATGGTAAAAACACCGTCCGCACCGAACTCCCATTGCAACCATGGAGATATGTGCCCGCATACGCGCCAAACACTCCCCCCAGCATCCATACGTTCGAGTCGTACTCCCCGTTAATGTACACCCCCCCCTGTATGTACACCCGTGTACGTGTCGAACCCCCACCCGTGTATGTACACCCCAGTACGATCGAGTCGTACCCCCACCCCTGTACGTGTCGTACCACCGTGTACCCACACCCCAGTACGTTCGAGTCGTACCCCCACCCCTGTACGTGTCGTACCACCGTCTAAGTACACCCCAGTACGTTCGAGTCCTACCCCCACCCCTGTACGTGTCGTACCACCGTGTACCCACACCCCAGTACGTTTGAGTCGTACCCCCACCCCTGTACGTGTCGTACCACCGTGTACCCACACCCCAGTACGTTCGAGTCGTACCCCCACCCCTCTACGTGTCGTACCACCGTGTACCCACACCCCAGTACGTTCGAGTCGTACCCCCACCCCTGTACGTGTCGTACCACTGTCTAAGTACACCCCAGTACGTTCGAGTCCTACCCCCACCCCTGTACGTGTCGTACCACCGTGTACCCACACCCCAGTACGTTCGAGTCGTACCCCCACCCCTGTACGTGTCGTACCACCGTGTACCCACACCCCAGTATGTTCGAGTCATACCCCCACCCCTCTACGTCTCGTACCACCGTGTACCCACACCCCAGTACGTTCGAGTCGTACCCCCACCCCTCTACGTGTCGTACCACTGTCTAAGTACACCCCAGTACGTTCGAGTCGTACCCCCACCCCTGTACGTGTCGTACCACCGTGTACCCACACCCCAGTATGTTCGAGTCCTACCCCCACCCCTGTACGTGTCGTACCACCGTGTACCCACACCCCAGTACGTTCGAGTCGTACCCCCACCCCTGTACGTGTCGTACCACCGTGGACCCACACCCCAGTACGTTCGAGTCGTACCCCCACCCCTCTACGTGTCGTATCACCGTGTACCCACACCCCAGTATGTTCGAGTCGTACCCCCACCCCTCTACGTGTCGTACCACCGTCTAAGTACACCCCAGTACGTTCGAGTCCTACCCCCACCCCTGTACGTGTCGTACCACCGTGTACCCACACCCCAGTACGTTCGAGTCGTACCCCCACCCCTGTACGTGTCGTACCACCGTGTACCCACACCCCAGTACGTTCGAGTCGTACCCCCACCCCTCTACGTGTCGTACCACCGTGTACCCACACCCCAGTACGTTCGAGTCGTACCCCCACCCCTCTACGTGTCGTACCACCGTCTAAGTACACCCCAGTACGTTCGAGTCCTACCCCCACCCCTGTACGTGTCGTACCACCGTGTACCCACACCCCAGTACGTTCGAGTCGTACCCCCACCCCTGTACGTGTCATACCACCGTGTACCCACACCCCAGTACGTTCGAGTCGTACCCCCACCCCTCTACGTGTCGTACCACCGTGTACCCACACCCCAGTACGTTCGAGTCGTACCCCCACCCCTCTACATGTCGTACCACCGTCTAAGTACACCCCTGTACGTTCGAGTCCTACCCCCACCCCTGTACGTGTCGTACCACCGTGTACCCACACCCCAGTACGTTCGAGTCGTACCCCCACCCCTGTACGTGTCGTACCACCGTGTACCCACACCCCAGTACGTTCGAGTCGTACCCCCACCCCTCTACGTGTCGTACCACCGTGTACCCACACCCCAGTACGTTCGAGTCGTACCCCCACCCCTCTACGTGTCGTACCACCGTCTAAGTACGCCCCAGTACGTTCGAGTCCTACCCCCACCCCTGTACGTGTCGTACCACCGTGTACCCACACCCCAGTACGTTCGAGTCGTACCCCCACCCCTGTACGTGTCGTACCACCGTGTACCCACACCCCAGTACGTTCGAGTCGTACCCCCACCCCTCTACGTGTCGTACCACCGTCTAAGTACGCCCCAGTACGTTCGAGTCCTACCCCCACCCCTGTACGTGTCGTACCACCGTGTACCCACACCCCAGTACGTTCGAGTCGTACCCCCACCCCTGTACTTGTCGTACCACCGTGTACCCACACCCCAGTACGTTCGAGTCGTACCCCCACCCCTCTACGTGTCATACCACCGTCTAAGTACACCCCAGTACGTTCGAGTCATACCCCCACCACAACCTCCTAAGTACGGAGCGCACCCCATGCCCCAACATCACAACCGCATGTACGAGTCGTGCCAAGCCACACACAAGGACAGCACCGTACAACCAAATGGCCCATCTACACACCGTACACACGCTCAAAACGCACGTACACAACCAGGACAAAACAAAACAACACAAGAATACACTATTCGAATGGCACAAAGCCACTAAACATGGCCAACAAACACTAAAAAAACACATACACTGACCTGCAACTGCCAAAAACAAACAGAGGCCCTAAACACCACCACTCCTTATAACACACCCACCCAAACTTCAAACACAGCCACACCCACCAATGGACCAATAAAAAGGGCCCACACACACAAACCATGAGCCTTTGCAACAGACTCACTGCTGCCAGACACCACAGACAACTTACAGCACCTTACTACAAGCTTCACCACACCTTACACTTGCACATCTCCACACAACCACCTTCACAAACACACCCTCATCACATTCACACACACACACACCTGCACAACCACACCCACACACCCACAACCATCCGCACCCCCCCCACCATCCACACCCCCCCCACCATCCACACCCACACCCCTCACCATGCCCACTACCAAGAATCCAAAGTTCAGTAACCGAGAGTTGGAGGTTCTTGTTGATGAAATCCTCAGAGTCGAGCCACAGCTCTTTGGAACATTGGTCAGAAACACCAGCATGGTAGCAAAAACAGCCATGTGGCAGACCATCATCGATGCTGTGAATGCTGTTGGGGACACCAGAAGGACCAGGCAGGAATGCCAGAACAGGTGGTACGATCTGCGGAGGAGGGTCCGAGCCAAGAGGCAGGAGAAACACGACCAGGCCAACGCCACCGGAGGAGGGCCCTCCCGCAGACCCGTACACTACCAGCCCTGGGAGGAGAGGGTGATGGCCATACTGCCGGTGGAGGCAGTCGAAGGATTAGAAGGACTCCGAGACCCGGGTGAGTACACAAACAACGCACCTCACATGGGGGGAACGGCATCCACAACCAAAATCACTAACAGGCACGCAACCACCCCAAGCCATCGCATGACTCAACCACACTCCATGAGCACGCACATGCCACTGCTGCCACCATGCCCCATGCACCCAGCTGGACAATGTCAAGTCACAGGCCACAGAAGACACCAACACATGACACGGTAACCCGGATGGCGGGAGGCTGGGTGCCAAAAATCACATAGTGCAACTCCGAAGCAGACAACAATGCCCTCTGCCCATATGGCCTAGGTCACAGCCAGACAAACAGTGTGTCCCAACACAGGAATGACTTGCCAGCAAATGGCGGATGCCTTGCATCAACACATGGGGGTGAAGGCACTGTTTTGCACATGACAGCAGCTAATGAACAGCCAACATTGTGAAAGAGTGGCAGCACACACCACCACAGCAGCAGCGCACAGACACACATCACACCCAATGGGTGCCTGGAGATCAGAAACAAACTCACATCAACAAGCCAAGGGCCACTCAAAGATCTGCTAACAGTGTGTGCCCAGGAAGCTGGGCTGAGGTGACAGAGGGTGACACACAGAGGGAGGGAGAGGGGGACACAGAGGGAGGGAGACACAGGGAGACGGACATAGGGAGGAGGCTGACACACAGAGGGAGGGAGAGGGGGACAGAGAGGGAGGGAGAGGGGGACAGAGAGGAAGGGAGACACAGGGAGACGGACAGAGGGAGGAGGCTGACACACAGAGGGAGGGAGAGGGGGACACAGAGGGAGGGAGAAGGGGACAGAGAGGGAGGGAGAGGGGGACAGAGCGGGAGCGAGACACAGGGAGAGCAAATCAGCCGTGTGGCGTGTGCGAATGTCTGCTCGTCAGCAGGTAGACTGCGTGCATGTAGACAAGGGTGGCCAGTCCCAGAACCCCCCCTCTTCCCCATGGCAAAACACAGGGCCATGTCACAACCTGTTCACGAGCACAACGACAGCTACCTGGACCATATAAGTGTGTGGATCCACTCCATGTGCACATGTACAGTGCTACACGGAAGGCGCCAATGCATGGCTCGCCACACCTGCCTACTCCACTGCTGACTGCAGTCACACTTGACGCAGCAAGGAAGACCGTGCCACACATAGTTAAAGGGGCCAAAGTGGTGCCCAAGGGACACACCCATGCACAAGTGCACTGTGAGTGGAATGCAAGACAGATCCCAATGCCAAGAGGAAATGTCCCAACTTTGAAACTGATGAAACATGGATGTTGCATGGACCAAAATTAACATTGTCTCTCTCACACACAGGTCAACGTCGTGGTTCACCCCCCAACACTGGGGGGGGAAGACTCACAGGACCCGGATCTGCGGGAGCCCGATCCCACCGGCAGCGACCACTCTCACCACTCTGTGGACGACCCCGACCGACCTGGCCCCTCTGGTGTCCAACCACCTGCAGCACCTGTGTCAGGTACAACTGTGCCAACCACCACCCCCACTCCTGCCACATCCCAGGAGACACCCAGGATCCCTGCCCCAACACCACAATGCAGCCAGGCTGGCCAGGAGGGACACGGTGTCCCGGGCACCCAGGAGGAGGCAGGCGACAACGCCAATGCCACCCCTCAGGGGTCCCGGAGACCCGATGTACCCACAAGGGCAGGCCAGGTGCAAGTGGGCAGGGGTGGTAGGAGTGGAGGATGGCGGAGGCGCGAGCCTGACCAGTTGGCTGGGGAACCCGTATTTGCCCATGTCCGTGACATCATGGACACATACCGGCAGGACACCACGGGCATGGCCCAGGTTGTGTCCACCCTCAATGAGATCAAGGGGACCCTCGATGAGATAAAGACCCAGCAGGCCCAGCAACATGCCTGTCTACTGCGACACCAACGGAGGATGGAGGACAGACAGGCTGAGCAAGTGACGGCGTTCCAGGGGATTCACGATACACTCCGTCGGATGGCCGACAACATGGCCGACCCTCCCTGTGCCAGAAGGCGGAGAACATCACCACCCACAGGGAGGGATCAGGAGGAGGAGGAGGAAACATCCGATGGAGCATCCCAGACGTCGTCACGGCCTGCTGCTGAGGGTCCCCGCAGGAGGCCGGGTCGTCCACGGAAAGGACCGTGAGGGTCGGCGCTACATCACCATCTCCCAGGACACCTGGCCTGGCACCTGGCCCACTGGACGAACAGCATCACAGAATCAAGAGACATTCTCTGCCACATGGCCCTGCTGGTCACTGGCTGACCAATGTTGACAAAGACTGTGGCATGGACTCTGAGGATTTCAAATGGCAAGGACACCAACTCCCCTACTTAACTTTGGATTCCAAACTCCCGGAAAGCCCCTCACTTTGTCCCCCCCCCCCCCCAATAATAAATCACACTATGAAGAGTAGATGCCTGCTGGTTGCATTATTACCTAACATGTGTCTTGTAAAGTCTAAACATGCCTGAGTCATCTTTTGTCTTCAACCATCCACACCCTGGGGCCTGAGTCGGGCACAGGACACATGGGTCACAGTGTATTAGGCAAGACAGACATGGAGCACCATACACACCCGTGATGGGCCCAACCAGCTGAGGGGGTGGCCGAACAACCGTGCTGACAGACACATTGAGTACAGCAACAGTCATGCGCAGAGGTCAGGGATCCAGTCCAGTGTCCTGGGGGTTACCCAGGCATGTGTAGACAGGTGGCAGAACCATGTCCTGCAAGCTTGAGTCCGGTGGATGCAGAGAATGGGGTCCTGGACAACGTTGGATGCATGGGGATGGCACATGTCACAATACCCACACAGTCATGGACATCATGGCCAATACACAGTCTCAGCCCACACACACAGCATGCATCTTGCTACTCGACACATTGACACATAGCCACAATCAGGGAATACCATGCCAGACATGCTGGATGCACCGTGGCAACACACCAGCATTGACTGAGAAGAGGCACCTTGGAGGCATAGGGACACCTTTATTAGTCATGTTTTCGGGATTGCAGAGGCAACTTGAAGTACACATGAACACATCATGTGGAGTAACATGTGGGTCCAACACTGGCACCCCCCTTCTGCAGCACAAATGCGTGTTCGCCATGGAACTGGCACACAAGCGTCGGCTAACAGCTAAACACCCACAGCTGCTCACGGAGAGCCTGCCATACACCATAGATCCGCAGATGTGGAAGTCCCACACCATGTCAAGCCAATGCTAACCGTATGTGTCCGAGGGCAGTGTCACACACATTGATGCCATCATCACAATCCCCTATCCCATCACTGATGACTGTCAACCAGGCAGACCATCTATTCAGGTGTACACAGCTGCATGTCGTGTCCCATGGTGATGCTACATGTCTGCAGAGGAACCAAACATCGACAGGGGCAGTGTGCATACATCGTGAACAACTGCCACACCCAATACACCCCAGATGCATCCCTTACCTCATGGAGACTTCCAAACGTGTCCGTGCCTGTAACGCTGAGTCAGCCCACGATGTCATGTCCATGAGGAATAGCAGTGCCACAACAATGCAAGCAGCAGACGGCATGCGCAAGTACCTGGGGAAGAGAGACACACAAGAAGTCAGCCACAAAAAGCACAGCCACTTGCATGTGCATTTACTCGACACATGTATGGATGACAACATGCTAGGTCACAATTATGACTGGGGAAATACAACCATCACTGCCACCATCACTCCAGTGACACAACCACACACACCTCTGACTCACGTGCCATACATGCAGGTGGACACACACATCACAACACATGCCACACGGGGACCAATGCGTGCACCCTCAGACACTGGTACTCACCACTAAGCAAAGAAGTCGCGTATGAGCCGAGTCCGGATGTCCTCTTGCGGCTCCACATCCTCCACATCACTAGCCCCATTGCCAAGGCCTTCGTCCTCCACGGGTGGATGGTCCTCGTCATGTTGATCCAGGATGAGTGGCACAGCTCTTTCAACTGCCATGTTGTGCAGCATGCAGCAGACCATGAAGATCTTGCAGACCTTCGCCGGGGCATATGGGAGTGCGCCACCGGTCTTGTGTAGGCACCTGAATCGGCTCTTCAGCAGGCCAAACGTCCTCTCTATCACTCGCCTTGTCCGGCCATGGGCGGTGTTGTAGCGGAGCTGGGCCGGCGTGATGGGGTTGCGGAGAGGTGTGAGCAGCCAAGGCATGTTGGGATAGCCAGCGTCCCCTACATGGGAAGCACATGGACATCGTTAGAAGTGGTGAAGCGGTCGTGCTGGTAGGCTATGCAAAATACAGGACAGACAGACTGTACCCACCAACAACACATACTCGTTCGTTGCGCAGCTGCATCATCATTTCAGGCATCCTGCTACGCCTCATGATGTAGGCATCGTGTGCTGAACCCGGAAAACGAGCACAGACATGTGAAATCACCATGTTGGACTGACACACCACAAGGGCATTGATGGAGTGGTAGTGCTTTCGATTGCGGTACGCCACCTCCCGTGCGTGTGGTGGTACCAAAGCTACATGTGTTCCATCTATGGACCCAATGACATGGGGCATCCCTCCCAGGGCATAGAATCCACGCTTGACCGCAGTCATCTGTTCAGGGGTTGGGAACTTGATGAACTCATCCAGGTGAATCAACATGGCCTCTAAGAAATCATGCAGCACACGGCAGAACATGCTCTGGGACATGCCACCAACATGAGCTATGGTATTTTGAAAGGTACCCGTGGCAAGAAAATGTAGGGCAGCCATTACCTTCAGCTGGGGTGTCAGTGCCGTAGGATACCTGTGCTGCGGTTGCAGGTGTGGTGCCAGTCTCGCCGTCAACTCCAGAATCAACGATTGGGTGAAGCGGTAGAGCCGGATGCTGTCATTCTCCTGCATGGCAGCCAAGTCCGGAATTGGTCGGGCAAGAGGCGGCGCTCTGCAGTAATTTGGAAGTGACAAGGAAGAGTGAGTGCACTACGACAACAAATCATATGTACTGAGCACATGTTAATCTGTCAATACACATATGCTACATAGGGAGTCAGGTATGTGCTACATGCCCAGGACACGTATGGATGCAAGGTGACACTCCTACCAAGACCCAGCTACACACGGAGATTGAGAACCTCCCCATGCCACGCCATGGGAAGATCTGTGTCCCAGTGCAAGTGAACAGCCAGACGCAAGACAGGAGTGACATACGCCCACACATCAGCAGCAGTAGGATGCCGATTGCAGAGACTGGTAGCGGAACACTGGAGCCACAGGTCACATGACATTACACTAGGACAGCCCACACACCTTGCCATGAAGGTGCACATGTCATGACTCACCACACATTCCTTGTGAGGATGCTGACATGTCCTTGTCACGCTACTCCGTGTCCCATGCATACATGTGCACCTCACATCCGATACCACATGTGGCATGGTGTGTGGAACAGTGTGCAATGACAATCTACACACAGACACATGTTGGTTGCTGCAACGGCTGCAGCTTTTGAGGGTGCTCCAACATCAACCTGATGGGAAGCCCCCACACATACATGACATAGTCACATTGTGCACCGTGGGTAGTGACAAGTCAGGTGTGATAACCCCTGTACCGGGCATCAGGGGACACGTCCGTGTGTTGGTGTCCGTGCCATGCCAGTGACGCTCACCCCAAGTGTGCAGTACGACATGCACACATGTCAAAGGAGTCAAGGGCATGCCTGGCACACATTGCACCATCACACAGTACATCTGTACACATCTCATCATACATCTGGTGCCTTCTCGACTCAGGAGTAATGTTCCACATCACAGGCCGTCACACCTGTGCCCCACACATGTAGTAATGCACAGACGATGCCTTGATGTCAATTAATGGACAAGTATGTCCATTCATGGACAAGTATGTCCATCCATGGACAAGTATGTCTGCCCTATCCCTACCTGTGTGCCGCCTGTCACCACTGTGATGTGTGAAAACCGCTGTACTGCTGCGAAGAGGGCCTGTGTACGTTCCCATATCACTATGGGAGTGCTACCGTATGTGTACCCATCGTGATGGCGAGCGTACAGGCGTGTGTACGGCCCGTACCACTACGAGTACGCATACGCGAGGCCACCCATCGTGATGGCGAGCGTACAGGCATGTGTACGGCCCGTACCACTACGAGTAGGCATACGCAAGTACACCCATAGTGGTACGGGCCGTACACACGCCTGTACGCTCCCTATCACTATGGGTGGCCTCGCGTATGCGTACTCGTAGTGGTACGGGCCGTACACACGCCTGTACGCTCCCTATCACTATGGGTGGCCTCGCGTATGCGTACTCGTAGTGATAGGGAGCGTACAGGCATGTGTACGGCCCGTACCACTACGAGTACGCATACGCGAGGCCACCCATAGTGATAGGGAGCGTACAGGCGTGTGTACGGCCCGTACCACTATGGGTGTACTTGCGTATGCCTACTCGTAGTGGTACGGGCCGTACACATGCCTGTACGCTCGCCATCACGATGGGTGGCCTCGCGTATGCGTACTCGTAGTGGTACGGGCCGTACACACGCCTGTACGCTCCCTATCACTATGGGTGGCCTCGCGTATGCGTACTCGTAGTGATAGGGAGCGTACAGGCGTGTGTACGGCCCGTACCACTACGACTACGCATACGCGAGGACACCCATAGTGATAGTGAACGTAGGCACGCGTGTACGGTCAGTTGCAATGCATTTGGGGTGCCCTAGGGCCCCGGAACGCACCGTACCTGTGTGTGGAGCTCCAAATTACATAGGGGACACATGAGGGACAAGTATTAAGGCCTACATGCATGCTGGTTGTCATGGAGACCAAGTTCAAAATTTGAATGTGTTCTGGAAGGTGCACAGCAGTAGTCAGTTGGAATGAATCTACTTTGTTGCAATGTGTTTGTGGGGCTGACATCATGCAGGAGAATGAAACCGATAGAGAACCCACAGACTGCTAGGTTTGAAGGGATTGGAGGAAACATAGGATGCAAATGTGAGTGACCAATCACTCTGTACTCCTGTGCATGAGATGGGCCAGCAAGGCAGATATAAGGCAGCCAGGTCCCATGAGGGAGCACTTGCCTGCACATCTCTGTATTCCACGACCCAGCTGCTGCTACTGATTCCCTGGAACCATGTCAAGGGCTGTGGAGAGGTCACAGCCATTCACCCTGGAGGAGAACATGGCTTTGGTGGATGTGATCCTCCCACGGTACCCCATGCTGTATGGGCGACCAGGTTATCAGGTGAGTTCAGTGTCCACTGGCACAGACTGTGTCCCTTTTTAGTGACTGTGACTTCTGCCATTGTGTCCAGGTTTGACACACATGCTTTGTACTGTAGGGGGAGTCCCAGGGGGGGGAATGCCTGATGTCTCCCAGCAGTGCCCCGAGACAGGAGGGGTGTGTGCAGAGTCCTCCCAGCAGTGCCCTGAGACAGGAGGGGTGGGTGCCTATCACTCCCAGCAGTGCCCTGAGACAGGAGGGGTGGGGGCCTATCACTCCCAGCAGTGCCCTGAGACAGGAGGGGTGGGGGCCTATCACTCCCAGCAGTGCCCTGAGACAGGAGGGGTGGGTGTGATGCACAGTGTGAGCCTGGATCATTGATTGTGTAGTTGCCCTCATTCCACCTGTGTCCTTTCAATGGCACGTACTGCATTTGGCCTTCCCCCACAGGATCATGTCCCTATGACAAAGTTGCAATGCGTTGGATGCATACTATGCCTTGTTGTAAACTGCAAATGTGTTCTAATCTGTGTCCCCGTGACATGTGCAAGGTGTATTGATGTAGTGTCACTTGTTCATCCTCACAGGTAGACGCCTCTGCCAAGGAGCAGATATGGCTGGACGCCGTCAGCGCCGTGAGGAGTGCGGATGGTCGGAGGCGGCACCTGTCCCAGGTGAGGAAACGCTGGCAGGATATCCGGTGCTGGACGAGGAGGATCGCACAGGTCCTGCTGGGGGACTCACCTGAGAGCCACAAGAACCGCGGGCGCCACCGTCTCTCCCACATCCAGAAACGTGTGCTGGCGGTGGTCTTTCCTGACTTGGACAGGCGTCTACAGGACATGCAGCAGCCGGAAGGGGGTAGGTACATGTGTGTGTTTGTTGTGTTTCACCAGCATTTGTAAGTGCACTGTTCCATGGATACACTTCCAGGGTTTATGGTGTTGCGACGAACCTGTTACCCACAGTGTTGCAGGCATCACCTGCCTCCCTTCCCCACCTTGCAATGTGTTCCCTGGTCTCTGTGTAGTCACTCCATCACAAAGTAATGTAGCCTGACACCTTCTCCAAGTGTACAATGCCTGCAGCATCATGTGTGGGGGTGGTGTGTAAGAGGTTTAGTGACCTTGCCTGTGCCCTGTCCAGTTCTGGACTTGTGGGTTCCATGTCAGTTGGCACTAATGCTGATTTCAGACATGGGAGTTAATCTCTTGAGTGCGAGGCCTTCCAGCAGGCATGTCCCATGTGGTGGCCTGTGACATGATGTGCATGAGTGTGCGTTACGCATAGTGCAGGGATGTTAGCGTGTGTTGCAGTCATTTCCATTCAGGAGCATGGAGTTGTGTGGCCACAACTGTCCCCAGGGGCATCTTTTCCTAGGTATCATGTGTGTAATCCGAGAATGCCGACAATCTCTGTGTCTACAGCATCGCTTGTGCTCTGTGCCATTGTCCCCTGGCACCATGTTTATTGACGTGAGATGTATTACAAGTGTCCACTGTCCAGCCTGACATGATTTTCCAAGTTCATACTCACGGTGGCCATTGCCTGTGTGTCTTGTAGCAATCATCTGATGATGCCAATTTGTCCATGATTCTTTGGAGAGCCGCACCTTGGGTATTTGGTGTGCAATCTTGATTTATTGCATCCCATGTGTATTTCACCCAGACTAAGAGATGTAAGTGCATCCTGTGTCTCCACAGATGTGTCTCATGTAGGGGGTGGGTGGGGCGGCCATGGCCTACATGTCAAGACCTGTCATCTCCTTGCTCGGACTGGCCAGTGTGTGATGTTTGTCTGGACATACACTCAAGGTGCATTGTGCCAGTCAGGGTGGGCATGTTCTCAGTATTACCTATGCTGCATGTGCCTCTAGTGCCTGGATTTGGTCCCTGCTCATCCCAATTTCCTGCCACGCTGTGTGGTGCAGATGCAGTGCTGTATTGTCCCCAGGGCCTTGCTCCTCAGTCAGAATGCCATGTCATCTCATTTGCTATTGTGTCATGCTCTCCATAGTTTTTCCATGGCATGGTGGGTCACACAACTGTGTCTTGCAGGGCCTACGTATGTACCTTGTTTTGTAGTTGTAACTCATCCTTTGTTTCAGGCTATGCACTGTAACCTACGTAGATTGTACTCATGTGACATATGTATACAGGTGTATGATTACTTTCTGTCTCTTCACCCTGCCCACAGCATCGTCGGGGGACACGGTGGGAGACATGGACACAGACGGCGCGGAGGGACCGAGCACCAGTGCCAGCGGTGACATCGGGGCTGGCACTTCGAGTGGGACAGAGGCGGTGGAGAGTGACCCCGGGGACCTGTCGACTGGCACAACAGACTATGAAGCGGACGGGTCCGAGGATGATCACTCCGAGTGGGCGGTGGCTGCACCACCATCTGACAGCAGCCCTACATCTGGCACCGCCCCCTCCATTGGCATCAGCCGCCTCCCACGTGCTCGTGTCCCTTCCCAACGTGCCCGGTCACCACATGTCTCCTTCCTGCCAGGCACCGCACCCCCTGCCCCTGTCTCCACTGCTGCCGCCAATGCTGAGTCTGTGGACATCCAGCGGCAGTTGCAGATTGGTCAGACTGCGATCCTTAATGTCCTCCATGGCCACAGCCAGGTCCTCAACAACATGGAGGCATACTTGGAGGGCATTCATTCATCGCAGGCTGACCAACGCAACTTGCTGAGGTCCATAGACTCCACACTGACTGCAGCAGTGGGTCTCCTGCAGCGCTACGTCCCACCCCCTACCCCTGCTCCTTCCACACTTCCCACTCCCATGCCTGTCCAACATACACCCAGACGTAAGCATGCAACTACCACAACAGACACAGGCACCACACCAGCAGGGAAGGTCCGCCGCACACCTCCTGACACGCACACACAGGGTGCAGTAGGCACACCCACTGGGTCGGGGGGCAAACGTGTGACACGCAGCCAGAGTGGGAGTCCGCATTCCACCCAATCCACTCCCTCCAAATCCCCTCCCCTCAGCTCTCCTGCCCACATCTCCCCCAAAGACTCCTTCATGGCCGCTCTGTCCCTGAGCCCCACAGTGACACCACCCCGCAAGCGGTCAAGGAGGTCCCCGGTCATGGTGCTTGATTCCCCCCCCCCTGTCCACACCCTCCCATCCCTCTGACCCCCCCCCCCTCCTTGGGGCCTGTGGTTCCTTCGGGTGCAGGGGAGTCCCTGGAGGACCTTGCTAAGGTGTGCAGCGAGATCCTGGCCTCTGCCTTTGGCCCTGCCCCACCCCCTGTGGTGGAGTCCTCCATCCCTGCACCCACGACACCTACCCTTCACCCTCCTGTCCCTGCGGTGCCTGTTTCTTCCCCCCCACATGATGCCCTGACCCCTGTGGAAGACGACGGATTGTAACTGTGCAGGCAAGCTAGGGGACACACATCCCACTGTGTCCCCCATCCAGTTGGGACTCCTGGACTGCCCTATGGCCTTTGTTGAAATTGGACTCACGTCATACTAGTTTTTTTCTCATGCTGAATAAAGCTATTTATTTTTGCCCTTGGAACACTCCTGCATTGCTGGCCTTGCTGTTGGTGGGGCTGCTACATGGTTGTGGGTGTTGGTCATGTGTTGGGTGTGTGGGAAATGTAGTAGTGTGCTGCTCATGGGGGGACCCTGGGATCTGTGTGCCATCACACGGTGTTAGCTACCTTTCTCCATTCATGTATGCAGTTGCTGCATGTTGCAATTGTCCCAAGGTGTATTCCTTCCTCTGTGTACCCTGACTTCTTCCCTGCAGGGTGTCCCCTGACTTTGGCACAGAGCTGTGTGTCCATTAGCTGGGTGTGTGACGTAGTCCTTCATCTTTGCACATGCATGCTGAGCGATGTCTCCACCTGCGTCATTCGTGGCATCCTTGGTAGTCATTGTACTTGTGTATGTGGCCTATTGACATGACTTCATGTGTACATGTGTTCTTTTCTGCGCTATGCATGCGTATACTCCCAGCCTCGAACACATGTGGTACATGTACTGCAGGGTCTTTGTGCACCTGACTGACATTTGTGGGCATGGTATCTGTGACTACTCCACCCTTTGCGTTCCATGGGCACTGCTGGGAGTGATGGGCCCCCACCCCTCCTGTCTCAGGGCACTGCTGGGAGGACTCTGCACACACCCCTCCTGTCTCAGGGCACTGCTGGGAGGACTCTGCACACACCCCTCCTGTGTCAGGGCACTGCTGGGAGGACTCTGCACACACCCCTCCTGTCTCTGGGCACTGCTGGGAGGACTCTGCACACACCCCTCCTGTCTCTGGGCACTGCTGGGAGTGATAGGCACCCACCCCTCCTGTCTCTGGGCACTGCTGGGAGGACTCTGCACACACCCCTCCTGTCTCTGGGCACTGCTGGGAGGACTCTGCACACACCCCTCCTGTCTCAGGGCACTGCTGGGAGGACTCTGCACCCACCTCTCCAATTTCACAATATGTACGCTCATGACATAGACGGATGTGGGTTCGAGGTGAGGGTACGTGTCTTACTTACACTGTTGGGGTGGGGGTACGCTCCATGCATTCGAGGTGAGGGTACGTGTCTTACTTACACTGTTGGGGTGGGGGTATGCTCCATGCATTCGAGGTGAGGGTACGTGTCTTACTTACACTGTTGGGGTGGGGGTACGCTCCATACGTACGCGGGTGGGTACGGGTCGTACTTACACTGTTGAGGTGGGGGTACGCTCCATACGTACGCGGGTGTGGGTACGGGTCGTACTTACACTGTTGGGGTAGGGGTACGCTCCATACGTACGCGGGTGTGGGTACGGGTCGTACTTACACTGTTGGGGTGGGGGTACGCTCCATACGTACGCGGGTGGGTATGGGTCGTACTTAGACTGTTGGGGTGGGGGTACGCTCCATACGTACGTGGGTGTGGGTACAGGTCGTACTTAGACTGTTGGGGTGGGGGTACGCTCCATACGTACGCGGGTGTGGGTACGGGTCATACTTACACTGTTGGGGTGGGGGTACGCTCCATGCATACGGGTGGGGGTAGGGTCCGTACATATCCGTCCCCACGCTATGTGATGCTTGTGCGGGCCGTACCCAGGCCTTTGCCACGTGGGTACGAGCCGTCCCGCCATTGTTGGGGTGACGTGGGTGTGGGCGTGGTTCGACTCGTACCCACGCTCTTCAGGCGTGGGTACGGGACGTACCTGTCTGGTTGTGTTGCCGGTTCGCGTTGTGACGGACTTCCGTTGTGGCGGTCGCTGGCTTATCCGGACACGCCCCCACCCCCTCGTAGTGACCAGGGCATGGGAGTCAGGTATGTCCAGGGCATGTGTGCTGTGTGACTTTGGTGGGGGGTTTGGGGCCTGCCCTGGTCCTGCCACCCCCACCCCACCCCACTTTCCCCCCTCCCTTAGTTGTTCTGACCTTCTGCGGCGTCTGCGTCGGAACCTGTAGAGGAGGTCGACTGCTGTGAGGGCCGGGATGACTCGTAGGTTCGGGTCCATGTCTATCCATCGCGTACTGGTCCTCCTTGTTCGCGTCGTCCTGTCGCGTACTGGTCCTCCTTGTTCGCGTCGTCCTGTCTGTCCGTCGCGTACTGGTACTCCTTGTTCGCGTCGTCCTGTCGCGTACTGGTCCTCCTTGTTCGCGTCGTCCTGTCTGTCCGTGGCGTACTGGTAGTCCTTGTTCGCGTCGTCCTGATTTCCCGGCAGTTTTTGGCTGCCGGAAAATATTCACCGTGCAGGATGACGTCGGTGCGAATCGTAATTCCTGGTTTGTGAATGGCAGGCTGCGTGCGTCCCGACGTCAGGTCGGCGCTTTCCCGGTTCGCATTTGTATGTTTATTTTGTTCGGTCGGGGTTTTTTACGATTCGTACGGAAATGGTGTTCCCGTGCGAATCGTAATTCCATGTTGGTAGATTTTGACGACCGGGTACGCGTCGGACGGAGAATATGCTCCGTCCGACGGTTCGTACCCGGTTTTTACAGGATCGTGATCGGCGCCTTAGTTGTTAAAGTGGTGGAATCTGCCGTCTGGAGGATTCGAAGCCATTGACGTTCTTTCAAGGCATACAATAAAGTTTTTTGGGACGTTACCGGGCATGACACATCCGGTGTTGCCCATAAATCTTCTCTGCCTATTGCTTGTAAGGAATTTCTAACAAAGGACAACCAGGGAATATTCCCTGCTCCCAATGTTGAAATAACCGATTTCAATTCCTCCTTATAGCAGTCTAACTCAGGAGTGCTCCACAGTCGTCTCCAGTATAAGACTGGACTGGCAGCAACCAGATCGGCAATCGGGACTATACCTAGGTCCAACCTTAGTGGGATGAGTGGAGTACTTTTAGGGAGTGCCACGAGTTGTCTCATAAAGTTATTCTCAGTGAGCGTTAAAATTTTAGATGAATAGTGGCCTCAAAGTTCCACTCCATAGACAACTGCCCCCCTTGCTTGGCCTTAAAGACTTCTACTGTAGGTCCAATAACCTTGGCAGCACATTTCCTATAGACTCAATATTCCCCTAGCCATCTGGATCAATTTCAAGTTTACTTTATGAATTTGCGTGCCCCACTCCATCCTGTCATTTAATGTAAGACCCAGGTAATCAAAGATGGGTACCCGTTCGAGAAACATGTGATCCATTTTAGGGTGAGGGCGATTGGTTGTGTCCGCGTGGAATACCATATACTTGGTTTTCTGTATGTTAATCACCAAGTTCCTCTTCTTACAGAAGAGGCTGAATCCCTCTAAGACACGTTGCATTCCCATTGGTGTTTTAGACAGGAGCAACGTGTCATCCGCGAACATTAGGGCGGGAATTCTATGATTAGCCAACCTTGGAGAGTCAATGTCTTTGACTGCCAGAAGTTCCTTAATGAGGCCATTTAGGAAAAGGGAAAAAAGGGTTGGCGCCAAAACGCACCCGTCTCACTCCCTTCTCGACCGGAAAGGGATCAGTTAACTCTCCATTTTTGCCAAATCTTTCTCTGGCAAATGTATCAAGATGTAAACGTTTCAGAAGATGGCACAAATAGTCTGGGACTCCCATATCGGTAAGCAAGTTCCACAACTGCTGGCGATCAACCATATCAAATGCAGATTTTAAATCTACAAAAGTGAGATAAAGACTTCCTCCTCCCAGAGTTACGGTTTTCCAATGGATCAGCTGGAATCTAAACAGCTGATCCATTGTCGAGGTCTTGGGTCTAAAGCCCGCCTGCAGTGGGGTTAAAATATTAGAGTCTTCTATCCACTCCTGCAGTCTGCTCAGCAAAATGCGGGCAAAGATTTTCTGGGCCACGTCAATAAGGCTGATCGGCCTATAATTCGCTGGATCAGTTGGAGAGCCCTTTTTATGGATCGGGATGATCTCTGCTCCAACCCATGTGAGAGGGAGAGCCATGCCTCTGAAAATAGCATTAAAAAGAATTTGAAGATACGGAGCCCACACTATCTGTTCATTCCTAAACAGGTCCCCTGGTATCCTATCCAGGCCTGGTGCTTTATTTGGCAGAACCTTCCCCAGTGCCTGTTGAACCTCTTACAGCGTGCATGGCGGGGGTTCGCCAGTTATCTCATAAGAGAGATCACTGTCCAGGGGGCTTGTTTCTAGTAGAGGTGGTTGTTGGCGAGAGTATAGAGTTTCAAAATATACTCGCCAAGTCTCCTGTCGAAGGTTTGGTTGTACTGTGGGGGAACCCTCCGCTGTCCCTGTTCTAACCAGGTTCCAGAAACTCCTTCTATCTTTTTGGTCTAATGCTTTCTTTATGGCCTGCCAATTGTTGGCCTCCCATTCAATTTTTGTATCTAATAGAGTTTTTTTTAGGAGAGCCCTCGCTTCCCTTATGGCCACCCTTTCTCCTTCCCTAAGTTTTATCAACAGTGCACTCTTTGTATCCCTGCATAATTTATTATACCAGGGATTTTTCCCCCTAGTTTTTGAGCTATTACAGGTTTTAACACTATAGAAGAACCCCTCCATAGTTTCAAAGAGGTCATGGTGAATTTTCCTTAGGGAGACATGTGTTTCTAGTGCTTCGCTACTGTCAGAGACATCAAATGCCCTTTTCAAAAATGGAACGATCTGATCATACATACAAGCTAGCTCTTACTGCGATCAAACTATTTTTTCCCATCGGACTCGTCGGCCACCTTCAACCTTTATCAAATTAGAGGATTGGGGGTTGACATTTACCTGCATTAATTCTTCTTGATAACCATCCAGTGTTATCACTACAGAGTTATAATCACTTTCCCCACGTGATTGCACCCTAAAGTTTAGAACTGTATGCCATGTTTCCAAGCTGACCATAATATAGTCAATTATGGAAGCATGGGCATTTTTCTGGAAGGTGTAATTCCCAGGGTTATCAGCTGAAAACCTGCCATTACAAGCCCTAAGTGAGTGATTAAGAGTGAGTGAAGTCAACTGGAGGACTAGCGGAGTCCATCCCCTCGTGTGATATGCATTGCATGCAGGGATAGCCCAAGCAACATCCTCTTCATATGTGATTGGGGTTTGTAGGCCATTAAGAGGTTCGAAATGACAATTAAAATCTCCTCCAATGACCATTTGTGTTCTGTCTGAAAGTGAGGACAGGCAGGTGTCCAAGCTATCCAGTGTCTTAGAAATCTGGCCGTAACTAACCGGGCGTGAGTACACATTAATAATCGCCACCTTAGGTGAGTTCCTATGGGAGATAAGCAAACACAGGATATCCGGTGAATGAGTATCCACTCTTCCAACCGTATAGTTCAGATGAGTTCAAACCCATACACACAGTCCTCCTGATGGTCTACCCCTAGCACCCTGGCTAGCTGCCTCCCAATGGGTCGCATACCCTACCCTATGTATTGGTTCCAGGGCCCAGGTCTCCTGGAACAGGCAGATTTCATGTGCATCTATAAAATCTCCCCAGTCCGGTAATTCCACCTTAGATTTCAGCCCGGCAATATTCCATGATAAAATTCTTATCCCCTTCTGTGTTACTGCTTGATTAGTGAAAGTATCCTTATCGTATAGGGTTGTTGAGATTAGACTATTCAACTTGGGATCCGTACTATCAGAGGATGGGTGGCTAGCGGTCGCTTCCTTATTTGTCTCAATTAGATTGAACTCTGTTGTTAAAGACAAATACTGTAGTGGTTCTTCTGAAACCCTTACTTCTTTAGTATTTAGGAATGGGGGTCGCCTCCTCTCTGTTATTAATGAAATCAAAGGACCCTGTGAGTCAGCAGTATAGGCCGCTCCATTATTTTCATTAGATGTGTAGAAACAGCTCACCATATCATATCCATTACCCTGTGGAAACAAACCAGAATATATGCCCTCGGGAATAAGATATTGATTATTATAATACAGTCAATCTACCTGATCTAAGGAACTAAATCTATTGTGGAGAGGAATACCCGTCAGCATCTGTGGGTCACATTCCCTATCCCCCCTAAGGCTTAAGTTTCTCATTCTCTCTCCTATGAATCGCGGAGGATAAAAATACCTTAGAGGAAGGCTTTGTATACCTGATGCTGACCAAAGGTTACCCCCTTCACAAATATAATTGACCGTCCTCTTGTCTCTAAAGTTTACCAAGATGCAATCTCCCTTAATATCGTTTTCTCTCTGGCCAACCCATTCTACTCTACGTACAAACAGAATTTCACTGCTAATATTCGATGGAAGGGGTCTATTCTTGTTTAACCAGTGAGTGACTTTATTTTTCAATGCCAAATAAGATTCCTCTAGACCTTTGGTTGGCTCCGGGACCCCTGTTAGAACCACCACATATGGGCTACTTGCTGGTGGTAGGTCAATTCTGACTAGAGTTGGTTCAATTCTGGGATTACTGTGTCCAATATTAGGGCCTCCTTTAGCTCTAGATTCCCTAGAGACATACTCCAAATCATTACCAGCAGCATGTGTAGCTAATCTCATACCGCTCAGTGGCTCGTTTAACTGGGCCCCTGGGGGTATGCTAGCCATATTTGGGGCTGAACCTCCCCATCCCCTGCTACTTCTATCAGGAGTGTCTCAGGTAGTTGATGCTGGGGTCGCGCCAATATCGAATTTACATTATTCTGTACAACCATCGGTACAATTCCAGAATTACAGGGAGCTGGTGCAAGTGAAAGAAGTTTTTGCTCAATTATTGACAATCTCTTAGATAATGGAGATAGAGAGTCTGTTATTAAAGCCGCCATTTTGCCCCAGAAAGCCTCATCAGGTTTAAATAAAACCTCATTTATAACATTGACATTCGAAGAATCTCGGGTTTTGGAAGCTAACTCTTGTTCTTCGATTAAGTCCAAATATATTTTTTTTTTAGTCTTGTCATGGTTTTTAGCCAATTTGTATACTCTTGGGTTTTCCTCCCTCTGTGGGCCTCCTTTCCGCTTCCTTTTAGTGGCTGATGTCATGTCCGTTGAGTGTGCATAACTCTCTGCCACCGGAATAGACATGGACCTAGTTTTAGCACAGGCCGGTGATTTGTTAGCAGCACCCCCCTTTACACTTAGGACCGGGTGTTGAGAGCATAATAAGCCTGCTTGTACTACGGCATTTTCACTGGGGTTCTGATATTGCAGGACTTCTACAGGTGAACTTTCTGTTCCTGACTCACAACATTGTTCAGGAGATTGTACAAGCATTAGGTCTCCTAGTGACAAGTGTTTTGTTTGCATTGGGTCTAATGACAACCGTCGCTCAGTTATGGCAATTTCATGGGCTAGGACTTTGGAGGCTCTGGTAATGAACTGATCCAGCGTCCCTGCTACACTTCCACCCTTTGTAACCATTCTCCCCTTGCCCTCTCGCATGGCCATCTGAATGTTTAACCCTTCGATGCTATGGAACTGCAATTTAAACCAGGGAGTACAGCTTCCTGTAACTAGCCTTACTTGGTATGTCCAATGTTAGAGGGGTGGCCCGGTCCTGTCCGGTCTCGATCGTGCTCGAACGGGCTCAAACGGGCCCGCCCTCGGCCCGGGATTCGCCCGGTGCGTGCCCGCGCACGTTCCGCGAAGCGGGAGCGGCGAGGTTCTTTATCCAACCCAGGTGCGGGCGTGTCCAATGGCCTCCTGGGAGAGCGAGTCCGGTCTCTGTGGTCTCAGTGCAGGTGGTTAGGTGACCAGAGCGAACCACCCTCTGTGCGCTGCGGCTCCCACAATGACAGGCACTGTATTGTCTCAGTCTTTCTTACAAGAAGAGCTTGTTTGGGTTGTGAATCACGCAAAGACGGGTGTCCGAAGCAGGGTGTGGCGATGGATTGGCATCTCCTTTCATACTTCTCCTCTCAAATGATGGATGTGCGTAGTAGGGTGTGGGGAGGGACTGGCCTCTCTGCTGCGACCTCTCTAAGGCGTGTCCGTGAACCGCAGCCTAGCATGCACGGCTCGTTGTTGATATTTTAAAGGATGTCATCTGTTCAACCCTTCGGTGAAGATACCATTTTTGCAGACTATCCAAAATTTTGCACTGGTTGCAGTAATTTAGCAACCACATGTTCCAGTCACTGGATGGTGTTGGGTATTGATACCTCGCCCAAGTTTTCTCCGACGACGCTTTCGAGCCACCACAGCTCTCACTTCTCCATCAGAGTGTGGAGGGCTGCCGAGTGCCCACCTGCACAGAGCTCCGCTGATTACACTCCCCCGTCGACCTCTCACCCAATCAGAACTCACAATTAGCCGATGGTCCGCGCTTGCTCAACCATCAGCCAATTGGAGGCCTTCGTCAGCCCGCGAGCCTCGGCTACTCTCTCACACCCAGCACATCAGGTGCGTTTGGAGCTCCAGGTGCAAGGTGTTCGTTTAGTTCACCGCGCGAGGCTTGTGTTGGGCTCCAAGCAAAGAGTGTTCTGGGAAATCCAGTCCAGTTAGAAAATTGACATGAACTACCTACAAGACCCTATGCAGCCTTAATGTAATAAGTTAAAGTTATTTGTTTAGCTGAAGGCTACCTAGTTTTTTGGGGATGATATAAGGGATAAAGACTGTTGGGATGGGAATGACCCCTGCAAGGCGAACAAGCATGTGCCCATGAACCTGGTATGCTGGCTTTTGTTTTCCTTGCATCATACTAATCTACCATGTTTGCAGCAGCCTACATCTGACCCTGGTAATGCAAGAACAAGAACCTGTTCTGACACCTGGAGGAGCATGGCCTAATTGTTGCCATAGGACCATTGTCTATACCCTGAATCTGTGTCACTACATATTGTAACACGTAAAATAAAGTAAAGAAAAAAATGAATAAGCATTGGTGAGTACTTAATTCAAATGAGCTATCATTTAAGAAACCTATGTTCTTGTTTAAGCGTAACAAAAGTCAAAAAGATATACTAGTAGACACGAGAATGTAACTTCCAAAAGAGAAAACACCCTCTGGAGTCTACCTCCAGTGCAGGAACATTTTCTCTGTGGACAACGTTTCGTTTGCAGATTCCCAGAAAAAGACCAAAATGTTGGATCTGGCTCTCTCCAGTACTTAGAAACCGATGAACCTCTCTAATAGCAACTGGACCAATGTAATTTGCATAAACACATATCCATGTAGCCTAAAATGGTGAGCAGTCAAAATATTGAAAATAAAATATCTACCTACACTAATATCGAGTTGACAATATCGAAGGGACAGAATATCGATGTCAATAATATCTATGGACAGAATATCGACCCTAAGGTAAGTATTTTTATATCGATGTTAGTAATATCGAAGTTAGTAATATCGATATCAAATATATCGATGTTACTAATATTGATGTTACTAATATCGATATTTATATTATTGGTATGTTTTTAATTATGTATTTAATATGCATGTGTTATATGTTTTTTGTTAAGTGTTCTACTGGTTTTAAAATATATTTATACAATTTTTATATGTTAATAATGTTTTTTTAAGTCAATTTTGTGTTTTAGTACCGTAGCGGGTTGTGGGTTTATAGGGGAATAGGGTGGGAAGTAATTTAATTGTAATTAAGGAATAATTTATTTTGATTTATTGGTATTGATAATTATATTATTGTTAAATAAGTATTAATTGGAAATTAATTTTTTTAATTGGTAATTAGTTTTTATTAATTGATTAATTGATAATTATGTTAAGTGTATTATTTTATTATTGGAGTGTGTCGTGCGTTTATAGGGGAATAGTATTGGAAGTAATTGAAATCTAATTAAGTAATTATTAAATTTGTTGTTGGGTATTGATAGTTAATTAATTGTACATTAATTATTAATTGGTAAATATTTTAAATTATAATATTTTGGTTATGAAAAATAATGTATTGTTGATTAATCATTAATTGTTAATTAAATATGATTAAATATAATGGTGCCGATTCTGATCCTGTAAAACCCGGGTATGTATGGTCGTACGGAGCGTATTCTCTGTATGACTCGTACCCGGGAAATCCTCCTTACAAACCAGCAAGTCCGATTCGTACAGAAATACCATTTTCGTACGATTCGTACAAAACTACATGCGGCTAAAAAATACCCACAATTCCGATCCAGGACATCGCGTACGTGACGTCCGGACGGAGTCAGGCAGCGTTTTACGGACCAGCAAGTACGATTCGTGCCTACGTCACTCCGCACGGCTCATTTTTTACGGCAGCCAAAAACTCCCGGGAAATTGAAGACGACGCGAAGAAGGAGCACCTGTACGCGACGGACAGCCATGGACCCCATCCTACGTGTAATCCCGGCCCTCCAAGCCTACGACCTGGTGCACAGAAACCGATGCAGACGCCGCAGAAGGTCAGAATAACACCCATGGTAAAAGGGGGGGGGCGAGGGGCATGAAACTTAACCCCTACCCAAATTAGAACGCATATATCATGTACATACAGTACCTCCAGGGTCTGGTCACTTCGGGGGGCGTGTCCACCAAGCCCTGCGTCCCGCCACAACGGAAGTGGATGTGGACGCGTCCCGTCACCACAACAATGGTGGTACGGCCCATACCCACGCCCTGAGAGCGTGGGTACGGGTCGTACCACGCGTACCCCTACGTCACCCCAACAATGGTGGTACGGCCCGTACACACGCTCTGGGGGCATGGGTACGGGCCGTACCACCATTGTTGGGGTGACGTAGGGGTATGGCCCGTACCCACGCTTGAGGGCGTGGGTACGGGTCGTACCACGCATACCCCTATGTCACCCCAACAATGGTGGTACGGCCCGTACCCATGCCCTCAGAGCGTGGGTACGGGCCGTACCCCTACGTCACCACAACAATGGTGGTACGGCCCGTACCCACGCCCTCAGAGCGTGGGTACGGGCCGTACCCCTACGTCACCACAACAATGGTGGTACGGCCCGTACCCACGCCCTCAGAGCGTGGGTACGGGCCGTACCCCTACGTCACCACAACAATGGTGGTACGGCCCGTCCCCACGCCCTCAGAGCGTGGGTACGGGCCGTACCCCTACGTCAACTCAACAATGGTGGGACGGCCCGTACCCACGCCCTCAGAGCGTGGGTACGGGCCGTACCCATATGTCACCCCAACAATGGTGGGACGGCCCGTACCCACGCCCTCATAGCGTGTGTACAGGCCGTACCACCATTGTTGGGGTGATGTAGGGGTACGCGTGGTACGACCCGTACCCATGCCCTCAGAGCGTGGGTACGGGCCGTACCCATATGTCACCCCAACAATGGTGGGACGGCCCGTACCCACGCCCTCATAGCGTGTGTACAGGCCGTACCACCATTGTTGGGGTGACGTAGGGGTATGCGTGGTATGACCCGTACCCAAGCCCTCAGAGCGTGGGTACGGGCCGTACCCCTACATCACCCCAACAATAGTGGTACGGCCCGTACCCACGCTCTGAGGGCGTGGGTATGGGTCGTACCATGCGTACCCCTACGTCACCCCAACAATGGTGGTACGGCCCGTACCCACACCCTCAGAGTGTGGGTACGGGCCGTACCCCTACGTCACCCCAACAATGGTGGTACGGCCCGTACCCACGCTCTGAGGGCGTGGGTACGGGTCATACCACGCATACCCATACATCACCTCAACAATGGTGGTACGGCCCGTACCCACGCCCTCAGAGCGTGGGTACGGGCCGTACCCCTACGTCACCCCAACAATGGTGGTACGGGCCCGTACACACGCTCTGAGGGCGTGGGTACGGGCCGTACCACCATTGTTGGGGTGACGTAGGGGTACGGCCCGTACCCACGCCCTCAGAGCGTGTGTCCGGCCCGTACCACCATAGTTGTGGTGATGTAGGGGTATGGACCGTATCCACGCGCTGAGAGCGTGGGTACGTATCGGACCGCATCACGCGTACCCCTAGGGCACCAGTACATTAGTGATACAAGGCGTACACACGCCACTAATGTTGTCTTAGGGCCTGGAGCAGCATCTAACCAGTATATTGGGGGGGGGGTGTATGCCCAGGAGAGCAGTGTACTGCACCAAGGGTGCAGGCTGGTGGGTTGGTGTTTGCCTAGGATTCACATCAGTGGACAGAGACATGTGAGGGGTGGGTGCCTATCACTCCCAGCAGTGCCCAGACATATTAGGGTGGGTGCATATCACTACCAGCAGTGCCCAGACATATGAGGGGTGGGTGCCTATCACTCCCAGCAGTGCCAAGACATATGAGGGGTGAGTGCCTATCACTCCCAGCAGTGCCCAGACATATGAGGGGTGGGTGCATATCACTCCCAGCAGTGCCCAGACATATGAGGGGTGGGTGCCTATCACTCCCAGCAGTGCCCAGACATATGAGGGGTGGTTGCCTATCACTCCCAGCAGTGCCCAGACATATGAGGGGTGGGTGCCTATCACTCCCAGCAGTGCCCAGACATATGAGGGGTGGGTGCATATAACTCCCAGCAGTGCCCAGACATATGAGGGTGGGTGCCTATCGCTCCCAGCAGTGGACAGAGACATGGGGGTGGGTGCAGAGGAATACCAGCAGTGGACAGAGACATGTGAGGGGTGGGTGCCTATCACTCCCAGCAGTGGACAGAGACATGGGGGTGGGTGCCCATCACTCCCAGCAGTGGACAGAGACATGGAGGTGGGTGCCCATCACTCCCAGCAGTGGACAGAGACATGGGGGTGGGTGCGGAGGACTCCCAGCAGTGCCCAGACATATGAGGGGTGGGTGCATATCACTCCCAGCAGTGCCCAGACATATGAGGGGTGGGTGCCTATCACTCCCAGCAGTGCCCAGACATATGAGGGGTGGGAGCATATCACTCCCAGCAGTGCCCAGACATATGAGGGGTGGGTGCCTATCACTCCCAGCAGTGGACAGACATATGAGGGGTGGGTGCCTATCACTCCCAGCAGTGCCCAGACATATGAGGGGTGGGTGCCTATCACTCCCAGAAGTGCCCAGACATATGAGGGGTGGGTGCCTATCACTCCCAGCAGTGCCCAGACATATGAGGGGTGGGTGCCTATCACTCCCAGCAGTGCCCAGACATATGAGGGGTGAGTGCCTATCACTCCCAGCAGTGCCCAGACATATGAGGGGTGGGTGCCTATCACTCCCAGCAGTGCCCAGACATATGAGGGGTGGGTGCATATCACTCCCAGCAGTGCCCAGACATATGAGGGGTGGGTGCCTATCACTCCCAGCAGTGGACAGACATATGAGGGTGGGTGCCTATCACTCCCAGCAGTGGACAGAGACATGGGGGTGGGTGCAGAGGAATACCAGCAGTGGACAGAGACATGTGAGGGGTGGGTGCTTATCACTCCCAGCAGTGCCCAGACATATGAGGGGTGGGAGCATATCACTCCCAGCAGTGCCCAGACATATGAGGGGTGGGTGCCTATCACTCCCAGCAGTGGACAGACATATGAGGGGTGGGTGCCTATCACTCCCAGCAGTGCCCAGACATATGAGGGGTGGGTGCCTATCACTCCCAGAAGTGCCCAGACATATGAGGGGTGGGTGCCTATCACTCCCAGCAGTGCCCAGACATATGAGGGGTGGGTGCCTATCACTCCCAGCAGTGGACAGAGACATGGGGTGGGTGCAGAGGACTCCCAGCAGTGGACAGAGACATGTGAGGGGTGGGTGCAGAGGAATACCAGCAGTGGACAGAGACATGTGAGGGGTGGGTGCTTATCACTCCCAGCAGTGCCCAGACATATGAGGGGTGGGAGCATATCACTCCCAGCAGTGCCCAGACATATGAGGGGTGGGTGCCTATCACTCCCAGCAGTGGACAGACATATGAGGGGTGGGTGCCTATCACTCCCAGCAGTGCCCAGACATATGAGGGGTGGGTGCCTATCACCCCCAGCAGTGCCCAGACATATGAGGGGTGGGTGCCTATCACTCCCAGAAGTGCCCAGACATATGAGGGGTGGGTGCCTATCACTCCCAGCAGTGCCCAGACATATGAGGGGTGGGTGCCTATCACTCCCAGCAGTGGACAGAGACATGGGGTGGGTGCAGAGGACTCCCAGCAGTGGACAGAGACATGGGGGGGGGTGCAGAGGAATACCAGCAGCGGACAGAGACATGGGGGTGTGTACATCATCCTCAGATGACCACAACTCCATGGGTGTATGAACGCATCCCCAATGTGCGACTATGTTGAGCGTGCCATAACAGCACATCACTGACAGCAGTGTCCCACTCCCATGAGGATGGATGTCCTTCCCCCACTGCATGACACATCACATGTGTGATGACAAATGACACATGCATACCCACCCCTGGCGGATGCAGCACAATACACACACTGAGATCATGCCACAAGACTGTACAGTCATGTTAAAGCCTACTAAACTAAGAGAGCCAAAGGGAACACACACTGTCATGCACATTCCAGAACTGATAGAAATGTACAGGTGCTGGAACAGCCACCAAGTTGTTGTCTCCCATGGAAGGAATAGGGTGGAGTTCCCACAGATACAATGCCAACAATTGTGAGTCAGGTGCCCAAATACCCTGCAGAACAAGTAACATATGTGTGCTAGGCTGGGAGTACACACATGCATAGTGTGTAAAAGGGACCATTTCTACATGAAGGCATGGCGACATACTCTATACACAAGTACAGTGACTACCAAGGATGGCACAGATGATGCAGGCGGAGACATTGCTCAGCAGGCATGGCCATAGTTGAAGGGATCCGTCACCCACCAAGGAAATGTAGACACAGGTCAGCACAACAATTGTGCAACTCCCTGCAGGGAAGATGTCAGGTGCCACAGAGGAAGGAACACTCCTTGGGACAATGTCTCCAAACACAAAGAGCATACACGACCAAAGAATCTTTGCAGAGACCTTGTGATGGCACGCAGATACCAGGGTCCACCCCACGAGCAGCAGACTACAACATTTCCCAGACACCTAACACATTATCACCACCCCAACTCATGGAGCATCAGCACCAACATCAATACCAGAAAAGCAATAGTGTTCAAAGGAAAAACAAAATGCTTTATTCAGCATTAAATTAAAACGTATAAAAGGACACTATTTACAAAGGCCAAAGGCCAGTCCAGATGCGAAGTCCTGGGATGGGGGGGGACACATGGCCACGCGTCTCCCCTAGCTTGCCTGCACATTAGACACTTCATGTTCATCCACTGGGGGGGGGGGGGGCATCATGTGGGGGAAGGACCAGGCACCGCAGGGACAGGAGGGGGAAGGGTAGGTGTTGTGGGTGCAGGGACAGACGACTCCACCACAGGGGGTGGGGCAGCGCCAAAGATGGTGGTTAGCAGGGTGCTGCACACTTCCGCAAGCTCATCCAGCGTCTCCCCTGCACCCGAAGAAACCACAGGCCCCATGGAGGGGGGGGGGGTCGGAGGGATGGGTTGCAGCGCTACTGGGTGAGGTGCTGGACAGGGGGGGGGACTCCACTCCCCTACCCGTGGAGTGCCTTGCCCGTTTGCGGGCTGGTGAACCAGTGGGGCTGAGGCCCAGCACAGCCAAGTAGTTCTCCTTCTCAGATTGTGGGGCAGGGGAGCCGAGCGGAGTGACATTGGAGGGACTGGGGAGTGAGGAATGCGGACTCCGACTGTGGCTGCGTGTTTGCCTGTGTGCCCCAGACCCAGTGGGTGTGCCTTCTTCCCCCTGAGTGTGCGTGACAGGAGGTGTGCGCTTGCCCTTCCGTGTTGGTGTGCTGCCTGTGTCTGGTGGGGTGCGTGCCTAGGAATGTCTGGGTGTGCTTGGGATAGGCATGGGAGTGGGAAGTGTGGATGGTGCAGGGGTAGGGGGGACGAAGCGCTGCAGCAGACTCACTGCTGCCGTCAGTGACGAGTCCATGGACCTCAGCAACATCCGTTGGTCAGACATCGCTGATGACATGCCCTCCATGTACGACACCATCTGTGTCAGCAGTCTGGTGTGGCCATGGTGGCCAACCTTCAACTGCCGCTGAATGTCCACAGACTCAGCAGTGAGGGCAGCAGGGGAGACAGGCGCAGGGGGTGCGGTGCCTGGCACGAAGGAGACATGTTGTTTCCCTACACGGACAGAAGGGACCGGAGCAACTGGGAGGGCGGTGATAGGAATGGAGGGGGCGGTGACAGATGTAGTGCTGCTGCCAGCTGTTGGAGCAGCCTCCGCCCCCTCTGGGAGTTCAGCCTCGGACCCGTCTGCGTCGTAGTCGGTGTTGGTACTAGACAGGTCCTCCGCCTGACTCCCCTCGCCCTCCGTGCCACTTGCTGCGCCAGACTCGCCAGTACTGGTGGCACCAGTGCTGGATCCCTCCTCCACGTCCGTGCAGGTGTCTCCCTCGGTGTCCTCCGTTGATGCTGTGGGCAAGGTGAAGAGACAGAAACTAATCAGACACCTGTATACATATGACACATGAGTCCAAACAAAATAGGTCACAGTGCATATCATGAAATGCATCATGAGTAACATCTAGAATACTCACATATGTAAGCCCTGCACTCCCCAGTTGGTTGACCCATCATGCCACTTGGAAACAATGAAAATCAGGACACAACAGCAAATAACTCGATATCCAATTAGACAGAGGATATGGTGTCTGGGAATTGTTGAGCACATCCAGACTATGAATGCATGACACCTCTTGTTCACTGTGAAAGAAACAGTATTGGTGCACCCAAGGGCAAATAACAGACGCCAATGCTGAAGGTGTCCCCACACTCAGAGACCTGTGAGTAATTTGGAAAGCCAAAAGAAATACATTGTGAACCCTTGGGAATCACAACACTTTACACAATCGACGTGTTTGGAATGTGTGAATGTGCCACTTTTTGATCAGAACACACATGTGCCTGTATAACAGAAGTCACACAAGAAGGTGCACACAAAACTACATTTACACAGTCATTGTATGAGCTGGCAACCTAAATCAAAGAAGCCACTGTAAAGAAGAAATGGGGTATCAGTAAGTACATATACATGGCACCATGGTGGTCTGGATGACTTGACACTCGTAAGTTGGTATCATCAACAACCAAGGACTTACCCAAATGCAACCACACAGTGGGAACATGTTTATGTATAATCTCTAAACAAATATTTTTCCAAACTGTGCCTTTGTTTTAAATGTGCCAGCGTGTCCCAGAAAAGTGCAAAGGTGGTGTCTTGTGCACTTCCTTGGGAGACATCTGTCATGCAGGCACATTATTGTCATTCACCACAAAACATCAAAGTCATGCATATCAACTATTGAGACATGTTGACAAGTGTAGTGAGTGCCAACGTACAAGACTTCTTGACTAACAACTTGAATCATGCCACCTGTCACATGGCCATCCGTACCATCATGACACATTTGGCAACACACCTGACCCACTACCTGTCATGTGGAGTGGCACACATGTCCAAACACAGGACAATGCATTAGCTAATGGCCCTGCAATTGTGTCGGAATAAGGAGCACTTGCACTGAGGAGACACCCTCATGGGAACCAAGATTGTCCACACAGATGTCAGCACACACAGACCAAACTACGTAGCATCTGGACCACACACCGTTGCCAAAAATGGATGAGCAGGAACCATGTCTTTTAACTTTTGACACATGCTGCAAAGCACAAACATTAAACCCTGCACAACATGACTGTGTCACTGCATGTTGAGTGTCTGTCCAGACATTTATCACACACAGGTCAGACCTGGCAAGGAGACATAAGTTTTGGACATGTAGGCCTTGCCCGCACAAACCCCCCTACCTGAGACAATGTGATTGAGACAGAGCAAGTACTTACACCTCTTAATCTGGGTTTACTCAAATGTGCATCACGAACTCCTAAATGTACTCAACATCACCTCGTGAGGCTGACCACACATATTAGTGACAAACAACCATCATCAGATAGTTGTACATAGACACACAGGCACTGGCCAGTGTGAGTATGCACAAGCCAAATGGGGTCACCCTGTACAGTGGACACATGTAGCACACTTTACGTAAATACAAATGAGGCCAGGGAACAATTCTACAGAGGCCAACCTATGCTGAACACACCGAGAATGTCCACAGTGTTGGATGACACACATGATTCCTAGGAAAAGGTGTCTCAGGGGACTGTAGTGGGCACACTGCTCCATGGTCCTGGAATGATCTGACTGTAACAGGAGCAACCGTCCCGGCACTATGCATATCTCCCACTCATGCACATCATGTCTGAGGCCACAACATCGGTCATGCATGCTGCAAGTCTGTTCATTTTAAGCCTCACACTCCTATGTTGAGACTCAGCATCTGTGCCAACAATTATGGACCCCCAAATTACTGAACATGACAGGGCACAGGCAAGGTACCAACACATATCACAGACCACACCCACACATGATGCAGCAAGCATTGTGCACTTGGATTAGCTGCCAGCCTAGATGACCATGTGCAAGAGTGATTACACACAGACCAGGGAACACATGTCAAGGAGGGGAAGGGAGGAAGAACAGCCCCGGTTGACTTGGGGCAACAGGATATGCACTGCACATATAAACCCTGGCAGTGTATCCATGCGACTGAGCAGTTCCTAAAGCTGGTGACACACAACAAACACACATGTACCTACCCCCTCCTTGCTGCTGTCCCTCCTGTAACCGCCTATCCATGTCAGGGAAGACCACCGCCAGGACACGCTTCATCTGGTGGGTCAGTCGTCGACGCCCGCCGTGGGGGCGTGGAGGTGAGTCCCCCAGCAGGACCCGGTGATCCTCCTGGTCCAGCAACGGATGTCCTGCCAGCGTTTCCTCACTTGGGGTAGGTGCTGACAGCGACCCGCCACTGACATCACAGCCCTGACGGCCCGCTTCCAAATTCTCCCCTTCTCGTAGGCGGTTACCTGTGAGAATGACAAAGTGAAACAACATCACTACACCTGCCCCATGTCACAGAGACACACATTTGAACATCTTTGCTTTTTTGAACAGGGCATAGTATGCTGACAACTAATAGCACCTTTGTCATAGAAACATTAGCCTCTGGGGAAGCCCCAATGCACTACATGGCATTGAAAGTACACAGGTGGCATGAGGGGTGCGACACACTCCCTGATCATGGCTCACACTGTGCATCACAAGCAACACAAGGCTGATGGACAGCACCTCAAAGCAGTCACATGCCCCAGGCCACTGACGCAACCTCAGCAGAGTAGACAGACACACACAGGCACAGATCAATCACCTGCCATTGGCAAGAGCGGATACAAACCTCAGTCTGCTCTGCACATGTGCCACTTGCCTGGGGGGTGTCACAGGTGTGGGGCTAGCTCAGCACGTCAGACACACAGCACGGCTTCCTTCTCACATCAGATGGGTAGAGCATTTGCCTCCTCCATGCAGGTGTGGTGCAACACTCCACATAGACACTCACCCACATGACAAGGAACATTCACACACATCAATGTCCTGGGGGCGTACAATTCATTTGGACACTCTCACCACAGCTCCACTCAACTCACACACATCTGTGGGTACAGTCACCTGTCACACCGGGGGGACCACTGAATCACATCAGGACTATAGAACAAAAATGCCCAAGAGGATTAGCCAGGCTGAATGTGCCATACACCATGCAGTGATTATCACAGTAAGCACAATGCAAGTGAGGTGTGCAGACATGAACTACATCATGCTCTGCATGAGAGACATAAGGCATTCCCCCCCCCCGGGACCCACTCTAAACAACATTGCATGTCTGTCACACCTGGACACAATGCCAGAAGTGACAGTCACAAAAAAGGTGCGCAGTCAAAGCTAGTGGAGTCAGCACTCACCTGCTCCCCTGGTCTCCCATACAGGCTGGGGTACTGTGGGAGGATGACGTCCAGCAATGCCTCATTCTCCTCCTGGGTGAATGGCTGGGCCCTCTCCACAGACCTGGACATGGTGACAGAGGAAGCAATGACAGCAGCAGTGGTGTCCAATGACGTGTTGTGCAGGCAAGTGCCCTCTCATGGGTTCTGGCTGCCTTATATCTGCCTTGCTGGGCTGTTTCATTTACAGGAGTACAGAGTGATTGGTCAGACTCATTTGCATCCTACGTTTCCTCCAATCCCTTTAAACACACACCAGTAAGTGCCTTTGCATCGTTCAAAATTTGAGCATCATGTCAAGTCAACAACCACTTTGCAACATTGTATATTGTCTCCAACCGACTTTTGCTGGCCTCATGATCAAAAAATGTGAACTGGAAACTCGGTCTCCATGACAACCAGCATGCATTTAGGCCATAATACTTGTCCCTCATGTGTCCCCTATGTAATTTTACAATCCACACACAGGTACGGTGCGTTTGACACGTACCCCTACGGCACCAGTTGCACAGTGCGTTTGACACGTACGTGTACACTCTGGTCGTACACGTACGTGTACGACCAGTGTGTACACGGACGTGTACGACCAGTGTGTACACGGACGTGTACGACCAGTGTGTACACATACGTGTACGACCAGTGTGTACACGGACGTGTACTATGGTAGTACACGTCCGTGTACACACTGGTCGTACACGTCCGTGTACTACGATAGTACACGTCCGTGTACACACTGGTCGTACACGTCCGTGTACTACCGTAGTACACGTACGGGTACGACCAGTGTGTAAACGTACGTGTACGATCAGTGTGTACACGGACGTGTACGACCAGTGTGTACACGGATGTGTACTACCGTAGTACACGTCCGTGTACACACTGGTCGTACACGTCCGTGTACACACTGGTCTTACTCGTACGTGTACACACTGGTCGTACATGTACGTGTACGACCAGTGTGTACACGGACGTGTACGACCAGTGTGTAGTGTGTACACGTACGTGTATGACCAGTGTGTACACGTACGTGTATGACCAGTGTGTACAAGTACGTGTACGACCAGTGTGTACACGGACGTGTACGACCAGTGTGTACACGGACGTGTACTATGGTAGTACACGTCCGTGTACACACTGGTCGTACACATCCGTGTACTACGATAGTACACGTCCATGTACACACTGGTCGTACACGTCCGTGTACTACCGTAGTACACGTACGGGTACGACCAGTGTGTAAACGTACGTGTACGACCAGTGTGTACACGGACGTGTACGACCAGTGTGTACACGGACGTGTACTACCGTAGTACACGTCCGTGTACACACTAGTCGTACACGTCCGTGTACACACTGGTCTTACTCGTACGTGTACACACTGGTCGTACATGTACGTGTACGACCAGTGTGTACACGGACGTGTACGACCAGTGTGTAGTGTGTACACGTACGTGTATGACCAGTGTGTACATGTACGTGTACGACCAGTGTGTACAAGTACGTGTACGACCAGTGTGTACACAGACGTGTACGACCAGTGTGTAGATGGACGTGTAAGACCAGTGTGTACACGGACGTGTACGACCAGTGTGTACATGGACGTGTACTACCGTAGTACACGTCCGTGTACACACTGGTCGTACACGTACGTGTACACACTGGTCGTACATGTACGTGTACACACTGGTCGTACACGTATGTGTGTACGTTCCTTACACACACGTGTTCTCCTACGCCAACACCAATATAGTGATACGTACTGTACACACGCCCTCAGAGCGTGTGTACGGTGCATTTTACATCTTCCACTGGTGATAGGAGGTGCACAGGACAGGAATGGAGGTCTCAGACTCGCACAAGGCTGTACATCAAGTCATTGTCAGTGCAGTCCTTCTTGTGCAGGGCCTATGTGTGTCAGGCAGTGATATGGCACATGTCTCCTCATGTTTTTGCACAATAGATGTGTGATGACCTGTGTACAGATGGCATGTGTGATGGGGCACTATGTGGCACACTTCCCCTTCACATTTTGCACATGTGTGCATGTAGTACAAACGTGTCAAGCACTGCATCACTGGTATGGCACAGTCACCAACACCCGCAACTGTCCCCTGATGCCAGGGACAGGGACACTGACACCTGACATCTCACTACCAGCGTGGCCCGATGTGACTATGTCGTGTGTGTCATGTGTTCCCATGAGCTTGCTGTTGGTGTTCCGTCAACTGCATCTGCTGTTGCTGCATCCAACATGTGTCTGTGCGTAGATGGCCATGGCACACATATACGCACACCATGCCACATGTGGATTCACACGTTACGTGTGTCTGGATGCTTCGAACATGTTCTTTTGACATGAGGACCTATCTGCGTCATCTCCATGTCACTGTTTTCTTTTTTCACGTGTACCCCTTCATCGCAATGTGTGTGAGCTGCTAATTTTTAATGACATGTGCCCTGTGTGTCTAGCTTGCCGCCAGCTGTCTGTATGAGATGACATCCTTCAAATGCAGATATGTGGATGTATGTCACTCCCGTGATGTCTCTGGCTGTTCACTTACACTGGCCCACAGCTTGTTTCAGGGCATGTAATGTAGAACTTGACAATCAACGGTTGTAGCTGGCTCTTCGTAGGAGTTTCATCTAGCTGGCATACGTGTCCTGGATGTATTGCACAGACCAGACTCTGTATTTCGCAGCTGTGTATTAGCTGTTGAACATGTGCTCAGTTTCTTGAATTTGGTGTTGTGATGTACTCACTCTTCGTTATTCCTTCCAAATTTCTGCAGGGCACCGCCTCTCCCCCGACCAATGCCAGACTTGGGTGCCATGAGGGAACGTGACTGCATAAGACGCTGCCGCTTCTCGCAAGAGTTGATTGAGCACTTGACCGCCCGGCTGGAACCACACCTCCAACCGCTACACAGGTATCCTACTGCGCTAACCCCCAAGATGAAGGTGATGTCAGCCCTACATTTTTTTGCCACCGGTACGTTTCAATTCACCATAGCTGATGTGGGTGGCATGTCCCAGACCATGTTCAGCCGTGTCCTGCATGATGTTTTAGAAGCCATGTTGGAGCACCTGGATGATTTCATCCATTTTCCGACTCGTGAGCAGTTGACAGGTGTCAAGGGTGATTTCTATGCCCTGGGAGGGATCCCCATGTAATTGGGTCCATTGATGGGACACATGTGGCTTTGGTACCACCACAGGCACAGGAGGTAGCCTATCGAAACCGAAAACATTATCACTCCATTAATGCCCTTGTGGTGTGTCTTCCTAACATGCTGATTTCCCATGTCTGTGCACGTTTTCCAGGGTCAGCACACGATGCCTACATCATGAGGCGTAGCAGGGTGCCAGAAATGATGCTGCGGCTGCACAACGAACGAGCATGTCTTGTTGGTGGGTATACTCTGTTTGTCCTGTATTTAGCGGTATCTTTGTATCTTACTGCATCTCCTGACCCACTTCTTTACATGATGTTTCCATGTAGGGGTCTCTGGCTATCCCAACATGCCATGGCTGATGACGCCTCTCCGCAACCCCAGAAAAGCTGCAGATCACCATTACAACAACACCCATGGGCAGACCAGGTGAGTGATTGAGAGGACGTTTGGCCTCCTGAAGAGCCGATTCCGGTGCCTTCACAAGACAGGCGGATCCCTCCCATATGCACCGGTGAAGGTCTGCAAAATGTTCATCGTGTGCTGCATGCTTCACAACATGGCAGTGGAGAAAGCTGTGCCACTCATCCTGGATCCGGATGAGCAGGAACATCCACCCGTGGAGGATGAAGGGCTTGGTCACGAGGCAAGTGAGGAGGAGGAGGAGGAGGAGGAGGACATCCGGAGTCAGCTCATACGCAGCTTCTTCTCATAATGGTGAGTCCCTGGGTCTGAGTGTGCACGCTTTGAGCCTTGTGTGGCATGTGTTGCGATGTGTGTGTCCAGCTGACTGTATGCTAAGTGACTTAGAGGTGTGTTCTGATGTGTCACTCGAGTGATGATGTAATTCCACACATTGTAGATGAGACAGTAAATTTAAAACTAGCATGGTGACAACGTTTTTCCTGTAGAGTCAAAGACCATGCATGTGGTTGACTATCTTTTCGGTGACTTCTTGTGTGTCTGTCATCCCCAGGTAGTTGCGCATGCTGCCTGCTCGTGGCATCGTTGGGCTCCTGCTATTCCTCATGAGTATTGCAACGTGTTAAGAATCAGCGTTACATGCACGGACATGGTGAAAAGTCTCCTTTGGGTAGGATTGCAGCAAGGCATTTTGGGTGTGGTAGTTGTTTCGAATGTGTGGGCACTGCTCCTGTGCATGTTTTATTACTATGCATACATGTCGACTCACCATGGGGCACCTGACATGTAGCATGACTCCCATGAATTGATAGTCACCCTACGTGACAGTCATCTGGAAACTTCCCTCTGAAACATACGGGAGGCTACGGGTGGACATAGTGTGGGACATCCCCATAAGAGGCTCAATGGGGAACTGCAGCCTCTCCGTGTGAAGCAGAGGTTGTTTGGCTCACCCCCTTCACTTGTGTGCCAGTTCAATGGATTTACAGCATCTGTGGTGTGAAGGGGGTGTCCAGTGTAGGTCCCACATGTTCAGCCAAATGACCTGTGAGTCTGTTCATATTGATGCATTTCCCTTAGTGTGGGCCTGAGTAATAAAGGTGATTGTGCATCCATTGTCTCTGGGTGTGCCATGGAAAACCGGACAGTCCTTCCTTTACATACACCTGTTGCAGTTGGCCTTTCTGACATCCTTGTCTTTGTGTGCAACTTGTGGCATATTTTCCAGGACATGCCGCCTGCTGCTGCAGCACCTGCAGCAAGGGCACACAGAGTTTCCGGATTTGGCAACACACACGCCTCAAAGATGCTCCTCCCTTCCTCCCTCCACCCATTCATTTGGCTGTCATCAGCTTGTCTGTGCCACTGTTGCGGCCACGTGGTGCCAAAGGCTGGACCGTCTGCACATGCAACGTGCATATTGCACGACCCTCATGTCCTTGCATGACCCACATCACACTACAGTCTGATGTTGCAGCCACCCTCCATGCAATGTCCATCCGCATATCTACCGCCTGCTCTCAGGCATACACTAAGCGCACACACAACACCTTTGCATGATGAGTGTGTAAATCCGACTGCCTACACAGCGCTGCCACGCCTTCCAGGCCCTGGCACACCAACCAGGTCATGTCCCTCCTACTCCCCACCGGCTCTGTACCCCAGCAAGGCCATGGGAGTGGGACTCAAGGCTTCTGCATCTAGTATGGTGTTGTCATCTGGCACATGGCACAGGTATCATCTCTCAGCGTGTCAATCTACAATGTGTCCAGGACCCCGCTCACCACCATCACATGCGCACAGCACCTCATCATCAGCTCATATGCCATTGACAGCAAGGTGCTCCTCACCCTCACCAAAGACGCCGACATTGCCAGTTCCAATAATCAAGAATGCATGAGATCCATTGATGAATGGCTGAACATCAGCCACCTGAGGCTGGACTTGCACAGGACTGAGGTAATCATCTGCGGATTGTCCCCTTACAGCTGGGTCAACTGCTTGTGTCCCACCCGCAAGAGCCCTGCACAGGCACCCAGTGGGCACGCACACAAGATGGTGTGCATCATGTATTGCTCGCTCACATTTGCCATGGTAATCACCAGCATCTGTACCTCAGGCTGCAACACCCTCTGCAATATGCACATGATCCACAGATAGATCCACTCCAAGGAAAGACAGACCATCCCCCAGCTCCACGACAACATCTGTGTCAAATACTGCCCTGCCCTCTACGGAGCAAGTACATCCAAACTCCCGGGAAACTAGTACACATCCAGGGTGCATCTGCACACCTCAGCTTCAACATCCCGCACCCCAGCTACATCACCGTCCAGCAGAGATAGCTGCAATGGATCACTGTGTGCTGCAGGATGACCTTCAGACTCCCCACCCACACTCAGGAGGCAGGCCACAACCCGACCCAAAACCAACCATGTACCACTGTCATCCGAGACCCCGTTGGGCCATCTCCGTGCATCCAACCTTGCCCTGGCAACCATTCTTCACATCCACCGTACTCCAGCATGCAGGACATAGTTCTCCCACCTGGGAAAACATACCTGGGACTCCCTCCCCCGGAACCTCCACATGAGGCATGACCTCTACGCCTTAATGATACTCTTCCAAATAGGTCTGTCCGCACAGTATTGCAAGCCCACCCTTAGCAGCTTGAGGCCATCACAGGTGAGTATTGAGCTCCATGTCTGCATTGAATGATACATTGTGACCCATGTGTGTCCTGTACCAGACTCAGATCCAAGGGTATGGATGGGTGGAGTTAGTTCAACACTCAGGCATAGTTTGACATTTACACACACATATGTTGTGGACTAATGCAAAATGACTGCAACATCTCATAATACAAAAGAAATCTTTTTATTTGCGGTGGGGTACGTGTTTTGGTAGAAAACAGAAGGTGCTCTACCGGGTGTATGGAATCCAAAGTTCACAGGGGGAGATTGTATCCTTGGCATTTGAAGTCATCAGAGTCCAGACCACAGTGTTGGTCATCATTGGTCAGACTGTGACCAGCAAGTCCATGTGGCAGAGAATGTCATTGGATGTGGTGCTGCTGTTGTGCCAGAGGGCCAGGTGCCAGGCCAGGTGACCTGGGAGATGTGGATGGTCCGCTGCCTCTCATGGTCTTTTCCGTGGACGACCCACCTTCCTCCGGGGACCCTCAGATGCAGGCCTTGACGATGTTTGGGACGCTCCGTCCGTCAGATGAATCCTCCTCCCTCCCAGTGGCTGGTGCTGGTCTGCGCCCGGTGTCACAGGGAGGGTTGCCGACGGAGTGAATGGCTTATGTCCCTTTGCACCGCCAGGAGCTCACCCAGTCTTGCCTCCATCCGTCCTTGGTGTTGTTGTTGACTGGCATGTTGCTCGGCCTGCAGGTTCTTCATCTCGCCGAGGGTCCCCTTCATCTCTGTGAGGCTCCCCACTACCTGGCTGATGCCCCTGGTGTCACGCCGGTATGTGTCAAGGATGTGGCGTATGTATGACATACCGGTTCCTTCAGCTGGCTGGTCAGGTTCGCGCCTCCGCCTGCCTCCACTCCCACCACCCCTGCCCACACGAGCTTGGCCTGCCGTTGTGGGCACATCGGGTCTATGGGACCCCTGAGGGATGGCATTTGCGGGGTTGCCTGCCTCCTCCTGGGTGCCCGGAGAACCTTGTCCCTCCTGGTCAGACTGGCTCTGTTGTTCAGTGCGAGCAGGGCTCCTGGGTGTCTCCTGGGATGTGGCAGGAATGGGGGTGGTGGTTGGCACAGATGTACCTGAAGCAGGTGCTGCAGGGGCTTGGGCACCAGAGGGTCCAGGTTGGTCGGGGTCATCCACGGAGTGGTGAGAGTCGTCGCTGCCGGCGGGATCATCTTCACGCCGAGCCTGGGACTGTGATTGTTCCCCCCCCATTGTTGGGGGGGAGATCCATGACGTTGCTCTGTGTATGAGAGAGAGACAATGTCAATGCTGTTTCATGCAACATCCATGTTTCAGACATATTCAAGTTGGCCCAGTTCCTCCAGGTAGTTGGATGTGCCTACCATTCCTCTCAATGTCCACTTGTGGATGGGTATGTTGAGGGGGACAGATTGATATGTTCCCCTGAGTGTTTTACCTGTAGAATTGTGGCTAGAATGCTTATTTGGCTATGGATTGATCTTGTTGTGTCACATGTCCATTGTGAGAGTGGATGAATCCGTTGCCTGCCCCAGGGGTGTGTGTTTGTGTAAGGGGGGGGTTGTGACCGGGCCTGCTGTTGTGTGTAGTGTGATTTGTCATTGGGTCTCCCAGGTGATGTGTCTGTCCCCTCATGGTGCATGCTGGCATGACAGTGAGTGTGAGTTCCTGTGCTAGATATCTGAGCTAGTGGAGTTGGTGTTTGAGTGTACAGTGGTCTCAGGAGGGCCTTGCGCTGCATACAGCAGGGCCAAGTGTCAGCTACCTTGTCAGTACTTTGCCAGTCCCTGTACCTTGGGCATGGTGCATGGGTATGTACCTAGGCCATATGGGCTGAGGGCATTGGTGTCTGCTTCTGAGTGTCACACTGTGTTTTGTGAGGCCCACACTCCCAGCATCCCGGACATCCAGTCTTGGGTTTGTGGTTTGTGTAGCCTGGGACATGGCATGGCCTTGCTTTGTGAATGTGGCATGGACATGTTAGTGGCATGAGCGTGCTTTTTCAGTGTGGTTGTGTCCGGTGAGGGCTTGGGGGTAGTTGCGTGCATTTGGTGTATTTGGGGTGTGGATGCCATTGCCCCCATGTTACGTAAGTAGTTTGTGTACTCACCAGGCTCTGCGGCTCCTTCGACTCCGTGTACTCCCACCAGCGGAAGCAGGGCCATCACCTTCTCCTCCCAGGGATGGTAATGTATGGGTCCGCGGGGCAGCCCACCTCCAGTGATGTTGCTCTGGGCGTATTTCTCGTTCATTTTCCGCTTGACTGCCCTGCGCAGATCGTACCACCTGGCTTGGCATTCATGCCTGGTCCTTCGGATGGGCGCAACAGCATTCACCTTATCGACGATCCTCTGCCACAGGCTTGTTTTTTGGGCTATGCTGGTCTGTCTGACCAATGTTCCAAACAGCTGTGGCTCGACTCTGATGACTTCGTTGACAAGGAGGTCCAGCTCCACCCTTGTGAACTTTGGATTCTTGTCTGTGGGCATGGTGTGGGGTGTGGGTGTGGATGGTTGTGGGTGTGTGGGTGTGAATGTGACAGTGTGTGTGTGAATGTGAAGAGGGGGTGTTTGTGAAGGAGGTTGTGTGAAGGTGTGTAAGTTAAGGTGTAGTTAAGGTGTAAGTAAGGTGCAGTTGTTTGTCTGTGGGGTCTGGCAGCAGTGGGTCTGTTGCAAAGGCTCATGGGTTGTGTGTGTGGGCCCCTTTTATTGGGCCATTTGTGGGTGTGGCTGGGTTTGAATTTTTGGTGGGTGTGTTATAAGAGGTGGTTGTGATATTGGGCCTCTGTTTGCCTGTTTGGATTTGCCAGGTCACTCATTGACATGTATTTTGTCATGTAGACGTGTTTTGTGGTGTTGTGCGATCCGAATTGACCCTCCTTGTGCTGTTTTACAGTGTCCTGGTTCTGTACGAGTCTTTTTCGTGTAGGTAAGGTCCGTACATACGCGATGCTGGGTGAGGGTGCTGGGGTACGGTGTTGGGGTATGGTGAGTACAGGTACGGGGCTGGGGCACGGTGCATACAGGTACGGGGCTGGGAGACAGGCCTGGGGTGCGGCGTGTACAGGTGCGGGGCTGGGGTATGGTCCTGGGGTACGGTGCGTACAGGTACGGGGCTGGGGTACGTGCCTGGGATACGGCGCGTACAGGTGGGGGGCTGGGGTACGGGCCCGGGGTACGGTGCGTACAGGTACGGGGCTGGGAGATGGGCCTGGGGTGCGGCGCATACAGGTGCGGGCTGGGGTACGGTCCTGGGGTACGGTGCGTACAGGTATGGGGCTGGGGTACGCGCCTGGGGTGCGGCACGTACAGGTGGGGGGCTGGGGTATGGGCCTGGGGTACGGTGCGTAGAGGTACGGGGCTGGGAGACGGGCCTGGGGTGCGGTGCATACAGGTGCGCGACTGGGGTACGGTGCGTACAGGTACGGGGCTGGGGTACGTGCCTGGGGTGCGGCGCGTACAGGTGGGGGGCTGGGGTATGGGCCTGGGGTGCGGCGTGTACAGGTGCGGGGCTGGGGTACGGTGCGTACAGGTACGGGGCTGGGGTACGTGCCTGGGGTGCGGCGCGTACAGGTGAGGGGCTGGGGTATGGGCCAGGGGTACGGTGCATACAGGTACGGGGCTGGGAGATGGGCCTGGGGTGTGGCACGTACAGGTGCGGGCTGGGGTACGGTCCTGGGGTATGGTGCATACAGGTATGGGGCTGGGGTACGCGCCTGGGGTGCGGCGCATACAGGTGGGGGGCTGGGGTACGGACCTGGGGTACGGTGCGTACAGGTACGGGGCTGGGAGACGGGCCTGGGGTGCAGCACATACAGGTGCAGGGCTGGGGTACGGTCCTGGGGTACGGTGCGTACAGGTACGGGGCTGGGATACGTGCCTGGGGTGCAGCACGTACAGGTGGGGGGCTGGGGTACGGGCCTGGGGTACGGTGCGTACAGGTACGGGGCTGGGGTACGCGCCTGGGGTACGGCGCCTACAGGTGCGGGGCTGGGGTACGGTCCTGGGGTACGGTGCGGAGAGGGGGGTACGGTGCTGACATATGGGGGTACGGTGCTGACATATGCGGGGGGAGGGAGGGCTCTACGACTCGTATCCAGGCACAAGTTTACCCGTGTACATGTGTTCTACTGCGTTCGCTCCGTACGGGGCCTTTTACATGCGGTTGTGTATTCGGACGGGCGGTACGGATCGTACTTGCGCGCTCGGACTTCTGTTTTACGATTTGCACGTAAAAATGTCCGGCTCCCTCTCGTACACTTTTCCCGACGCTATTCGTATGTATTTTTAACGTACGAATCGTACTTCGCCGGTTGTAGGGCACTTGTACGATTCGTACGTAAAAATATACGGATACGAGTCGTACGCAAATTGTTTTTTAACGGATCGGAATCGGCATCTATATGTATATTATGTAATTAATGTTTTATTAAATTATATATATTAATTATTAATTTTAAACATTATAAAATATATTTAATTATGTTTATTTTATTTATAAGTATTATTTGGTTTATTTTACATATTTTTTTTAACAAAAAAAAAAAGATATTTTTAAGAACCATATTTTTTACATCTATATTTTATTTTCGATATTTTTGTACTTACCATATTGTAGATAGGATGTCGATATTCTTGACATCGATATTTTTGCTCCGATATTTTTGTAGGTAGATTTTTTGACCTTCGATATTTTGGCAGTGATCCGTCTAAAATATGTCAACCCTACATCAAGGAAGGTTCGGGTTCACATGTGCGAACACTGTTGTAATAAAAGCTGTTGCAGCAACACAACCAAAATGAAAGGCTGTCTTTTGGAAAAGGCACGCTGATGATTTAGAGTGGTCAATCATAGAAAGGGTTCCATCAAACATCAACCAAATAAGCATCAGTTTGGAAAGAACAATGATGAGGAAAGAAAATACTAGTTTTGCGGGCTAAATGTTAAAATTACCTGGAATCAATTCAACTCTGTAAGTCAATATTGGGTCTTAAGTGTGACTTCTCAGTGTAATATTGAATGCCTGACTAGCGTACACACACATATATCATCATAACAGCAATAAGTATCAAGTTCGGTCCCACCACCTAATCTGAGTAGTTACAAAGAGGGGGAGTATATTTATAAAGTTTTTGCCTTAAGTTCTGGTTTACTTTTACATATACAAATTAGTGCATAAGGAGCAACTAAATAAATAGTGCTTTGCAGATTAAGCCATGTAATGAATCTTTTAAAACCATAACATTCTACACATAAGTATCAGAAAAAATGTAGGAAGATCTAAATATAGGAGCAGCGCGCGGATTCTCAAACAACATTTGTTCAATGGGACAAGCGCATCCCTAATACTACACTTTCCCATATGGCGTAACAGGAGAATACATACGTGTGTGCGAGGCTGAGTGTGCATGCAAACGTGCGCACTCGATGCGTCAGACACTGGCTATACTTGATGCAGCCGACTGAGGGCAATGGGCAGGCAACTAGGAATCAGGATGGTCATTGTAAGTGGAAAGGTGACATGACACCGTTGATGAAGTAAGTCCTTTCTTTTCGATTGATATGGAGAGACATTATTACATAATTTGTTACTTACCTGTAACTGCAGTTCTCTAGTATTGGTCTCTTTCATAGATATACATGCTTGTATCACTCCCCATTGTCTAAGTGGGAGTCCCACGGTACCATAATAAAGCAGTATGGAATAGTACCATAGGTGATAATGGCAATGCAATTCAATGCAATAGCCTATCTTAGTTGTGTTAAAAAAGGAGCAAACTTGAACTATAACCAATCGGGCAATGCACCCTCTAGAACACTCCCCTCAGAGGCTGAGTCCCTCAGATTTTTAAAGCACAAGTGGGAATAAATAATCCAGATCTATGAGGAAAGCTGCTAAGGAAAGGAGGGTGGGTCGCATGTGAATCTATGAAAGATACCAAAACTGGAGAACTGCAGTTACAGGTAAGTAACTAATTTTCTTCTCCAGTATTGGATATTTCATAGTTTCACATGCTCAGAATAGCAAGAGGTTTTTGTATATAAACTTATTATAATTGAGGTACCCTTGAGGATGGTGGGTAACATTATGACACCTATGTATTGATACATGCAAATATATATATATATATATATATCTTTTTATAGCGGCCGCCAGTAGGTAGTTTTAATTAGGACCAAAGTTTCCATAGGAAAAGCATTTTTTGTTTTGCTAATAACTTTGAAGCCGCTTGACAAATCTCCATGAAATGTTCACAAAACTTCCCCTTTCTGGTTCAGCTGCTGTGGTGAAAGTTTCAGGATGATCCTTCAAGCAGGAGCTGAGAAAAAAGGGGGGATCCCAAAACGTGTTTTTCCAATGTTAAGTCTATAGGGATTTTTCATTTTTTGAACACAACTACAGCCCAAACTGCTGAACAGAATTGCAACTAATTTGGCAGAAAGCTAGATATTGGTCAAGAAAGCGTGCTTTTTGTGATTTAGTGTAAATTAATTCAGTAGTTTTTGAGATATTTATCTTTAAAAAATATAGGTATCTGGGGACGCGAGTCCTTGCAGTGGACTCACAAATCCTACTAAAATTTGATTGGCTGTCAACACTTCAACAAGCTATCTTGGGATTCGGCTTGAATCAGAGTCCCCCCCTAAAAAGTACAAAAGATATGGTGCCGAGGTCCCTGGGGGACCCCGCAGGAGGTAAAAAGCATTATTTTTTCTAAATTTTGCCGCAGATACGTGAATCCACAGCAAATCTTTTTTTAAAAGCTACCACGGGCTCCCGTGCTTCCTTTAAAATAACCCACGGTGGGGCCAGGTCCCAAGGGCATTGTGCACGGGTCCCCCTCCTAGGGCTATTCAAAGCCCTGGGGACTACCACCTCCCCGGGGCAGTACCATCATTAATATATGCAGGAGATCCTTACGGCTGCCCTGGGGATCGCCACCTTCCCGGGGCAAAAATGTTATATAAAAATAATGTGGGGGAGGCTTTATGGCCACCCCCGCATCCCGGGGACCGCCACCTCCCAGGAGCAGTAATTTAATTATATGCGGGGGAGCCTTGAGGCTTCCGCACTGCCCCGGGGACAACACACCTCCAGGGCACTGTTTTATAGAAATGCGAGGGGGCCTGCTCGGCACCCCCAGGGACCGCCACCAAGAAGCCCGCCTGGTACCTCCTGTAAGTCCTACACAGCAGGATTCCTGAGAGCTGGCCGAAGGCCCAGCCCCCTTTCTCCACCATACTGCAAACACATCTACTAGTTAAAAAAACATAGAAATTCACAGAAAAAAACAAAGGTTACAGGGACGTTATAGTTTGGAATTCACATTTTAAAAAGCCTTAGAAATTCACTGAAAAACCCAAAGATTACAGAGACATTATAGGTACTCTCAGGTTTCAATTGTACAAAACCAGAGAAATTCAACAGAAGCTAACTATAACTCGCCCCTCGCAATGCACTGCTTATGACCTCACATATTACATCACTCATGACATTGATAGTGACATCACTGATTAAATCACTCATGACATCTCAAATGGCATCACTCATGACATCATCCAGTGACCGTGAGTGTTTTTAAAACTATTATGAGTGTTAAATATACATATCAAGGTGTTCTGGTGAATCAGTGGGTGTATGAGAGCCTGTATGGATGATTCAGTGGGTGCGTGACTGACATATATATGTGAGTGATTAGGTGGCAGTGAATGTATGGGTGAGTGACTAGGTTATGCGAATGTCTGTATCAGTCTGTCAGTTGGTGTCTAAGTGGCTGTATGGGTTGGTAAGTGGCTGTATGGTGATTGATTGGTTGTCTTAGTAACTGTATGGCTGTATGAGTGTCTGTGTGGGTGGGTGAGATGATGTGTGACTGCATGCACGGATGAGTGAGTGGTTGAGTCAGTGGCTTTATGGGTTAGTGAGTACATCTGTGAGGAGCTGTAAGGGTAACAGAGTGTGTGTGTGGCTTTGTCAGTGAGTGAAAGGATGTGTCAGTGGTATATGGCAACTGCATATGTGAAAGGCAGTATATGTGTGACTGCATGTGTGAGTGAGTGATTGTGAGAGTGGCTGTATCAGTGAGTGTGTGCTTGTGGCAGTTATTGTATAAGTGAGTGAGTATGTGTTAGTATCATTACATGAGTGAGTGTTGTATTACTGTATAGGTGAGTAAGTGGCTGTGTGATTGACTCTATGGGTGAGTGAGTAGGTGTGTGAGTAGTTCTATGTGTGACTGACAGTGTGTGAGCGGCTGTATGGGTGTATGAGTGGATATATCAGCGGATGTATTAGTGAGTTGATGTATGAGTGGATGTATGGGTGACGGAGTGGATATATGTGTAGAGCTATGAACCAGTGAGTGGGTGTGTAAATACTGGTATGGGTGTGTCAATGGTTTTGAGATTGGCAGTGTGGAAGTTGGAGTGGGTGTATGAAAACGTATATTGGGGTGTGAGTGGGTGCATCAGAGATTCTGTGGATTATGTAATCAGCGATGTCATGAGTGATGTAACTGACCATGTCATGAGTGATGTTATATGTGAGGTCATAAGTAGTGCATTGTTGGGGCGCGAGTTATAGCTCAGCTAACTATAACTACCGAATTTCTATGGTTTTGTACGAGTGAAACCTGAGAGTAACTATAACGTCTCTGTAACCTTTGATTTTTTTCAGAGAATTTGTAAGGTTTTTTAAATGCTTATTCCTAACTATAACGTCCCTGTAATCTTTGTTTTGTGAATATATATATATATATATATATATATACATATATATATATATACACACATATAGACACAAAACACACGTATCTCAGATACTGGTCCCCACCAGTATTCTTTATAATTGTAGATCAAAAACCATCACTGAGATATACACACATAAGACATCAATAAAAATCAAATCTTCTTAGTTCATTTCTTTTTGTTGTTTTTTATTTTTTCTTAAGCAGTCAAAACATAGCTGCAGTCTGTACACAGCCAACTCGTGTTTCACGCTCCACTGCGCTTCTTCAGGGCTTATAACAATCTTAATCTCCAAGTTCTAAATTCATCATTGTCAGTATTTCTTAATTTATTAAGTTCCCCTTGATAAGGTCTCCATTCAGGCTGGAAGCCTTCCCGTCCTTCTCCTTCTGAATCCTAGCGCATACCGTGTATAGGCTGATGAATAAGTTTAAAGAAACATATGTTAATTACTCATTCCTTCCTTCTGTATAGGTTTTTGCCTTTTTAATATACATGTGTGTTGTAATTTGGATTTGAATCAGTACTTTCTGAGTTGGTTTTGTTTCAGATACAAGAATGCGGAAATGCAGAAGAGCCCTAATATCTCAAATCTTGTCAGGCCAGGTGGTTTCTGTTTATGAAATCATGGTGAATTATGGTTATTATAATTATCACGAAATAGGATGAAATTCATGTTGTGTTTTGCCCACTTGGGTTGAATTGATTACAGGTCACAACTGTTTCTGTTTATGAAATCATGGTGAAATATGGTTAATATAATTATCATGAAATAAGATGAAATTAATTTTATGTTTTGCCCACTGGAGCTGAATTGATCACAGGTCACAACTGCCTGTTTTATAATTTTATTGACATCTATGGGAGTTTAGGGGTTGACACCATTTGAATAATCATGGGAAGGTGCTCATTTATGACTCCAGGTCATTGTGTTCTAAATGCATGAATAGGTTATTGTCTATGTTAATGTCAATCCTGGATCCAGTTTGATGGCCCACTTGGGCATTATATTGATGTCGTAAATACAGATTGAACAAATCTGCCACAACAACATGATGCAAATTTGTCATTACGAGGAATCCCTTTAGAATGAATATGACTGGAACGATGTCAAATGTTAATTATCAATTGTAAGGCTGACAAAAATATGTTGCTTTTTATACTTGGAAAAACATTTCAATGTATTCTTTATTGACAACAGAAGTATTTTGTTTGTCATTATCTTGATGATTGTGAAACGCACGATTCGTTTCTTTAAAACAAAGTGGAAATGACGCATTTACCTAACCCGTGAGCAAGGAGGGAAGAAACTCCGAAATGCGTTGGGGATTGTTTGTTGCAAGTGTCGAATAAAATACCCTGAACAATGATTTGAGTTGCGGTACTGTGGTGATTGAGCCACGGAATCCTCACTGCCCGAGATTACAGATTTTGGATGGAATACATATATGTATATCCATAAAAACAAAAGTAGCTGTATATGCATGCATAACTTTGTGAAAATAATCCATATATGAGAAGATAATCAGACAGTATATAATGGTATCAAATACATTAGTAAAACATACTCACATCTGGTACAGTTACAGAGGCTCACCCCATTGGAACAGATGACGCAAAACCGCCTGCCCTACGGCGCATAACTTCTGTGTGCCAATTTTAGGCAGTAGTGCTGCATGAACATGTGCATGCTCTTCCATATTTCTCCAATCCGTGATGACGATGCATTTCAGCCCGCATGTCTTGGGCCTCTTCAGGAGAAGGGCAAACAATGAAACCATATCTAGGTCTAAAGCCCGCCCTGAACTGTTATTGGCAAAACATCCAAACTTGCCTGGCAAAGACTCATATGTACTATATGGCTGTTGATGTATTCAAGGTGGAGATATGTGGCGTAAAAATGTTCCCATCCATGTATATGTCTCCGAAAGAAAATGAGATACCGTTTGTTTAAATTAACGGTCAACCCAAGGAGTAGTGCCACCTTGAATACATCCACAGCCATATAGTACGTATGAGTCTTTGGCAGGCAAGTTTGGATGTTAAGCCAATAAAAGTTCCGAGCGGGCTTTAGACCTAGATAAGTTTTCCTTGTTTGCCCTTGTCCTGAAGAGGCCCAAGACATGCGGGCTGAAACGCGTCGACTTCATGGATTGGAGAAGCCGTATACAAATTGAAACTGTGTTTAAAAGAAATTAATTACTATAATAATTTCCACAAAAGAGGGTAGTGATTTCCCCTTATTACTTTTCTTATAAGGACCATCTCCTATACACAGAATGCTCTGGATGATAATGGCTAGGCATCTGTATTAGCAGCTGCGGGGTAAAAAGGAAGTTGTGTATAAATATATATTTATGATTTGTTTGTCATGTATATATATTTTTTGGTATAATTTTTTGTATAGATGTATGTATCGTTCTAAAATATATATATATATATAAAAATCTTTTTTGAACTACGATCTGGTGTTGTCCTTGAAAATCTATAAAAGTTGATGGATAATATTTAGAGTCCATTGGAAGGATCAATTGATTTTTCCTTTCCATTACTAATCAGTTGATATTTATTCCAACGCATTGTTTTGTATCTATAGTCTTCATATACTTTTTGTCCTACGTTAGGGATCAGCCAACAATACCCCGGCTCCACACAGAACTTTGTTACTAGTTGGTTTACATACTATATGTTCTACTACAAGGTGTGCATCTATCACATACCTCATTCTAATGTTTAGCTGTGCCAGTTGGACCAGGTTTATTGCAGAGGAGATCATGCCGAGGAGTGACTCGAACATTCCCACTGAAACATACCTTCTTTTGGAGATCTTTAGTACCAGGCTTGATAATCATCGTTGTCTGCCCTGTGACAGATAGGCCTTGTTTCTGATGGTATCGAGGTTGGAACCTAAAAACATCCTTGTTTGACGTGGGATGGTCGAGAATTGTGGGTAATTAACTGTGAGGCCTACTCTGTGAAATAGTGAAAGGCAGGCCGTGGTAGCCTTGGAGGCTTGTTGCAGTATTGAGGCTTTTAGCAGCTAATCGTCAGTGAATACATGATGACCTTGCTTGCGAAGTGTGTCTTCTACCGGGGTGAGACATTTCGTAAAAATCAGAGGAGCAGACTTGAGTCCAAAAGGAAGTACCTTGAATTGGGAATGGGTACTGGCTATGGTAAAACGGATATACTTACGTTGCTTTGGATGTATGGGAATGTGGAAGTAAGCATTGTGTAAATCCAAGGTCATGTAATCCCTGCTGTTCAGTAGGTGGAGAATGTCGGAAAGAGTAATAATACGGAAAGATTGTTTGCACATAAATTTGCTCCGTTTCCTGAGGTCTAGGATGGGTCTCCACTCTCCTGAATTCTTTTAAATAAGGAAAAAACAGGAGTAGAATCCCATGCCCTTCTGAGACCAAGGAACACTTTCTGTAGAGCCCTTGCCCAGCATTATTAGAGCTTCTTTCCTCAGTAGGTGAAGATGAGGTTGGTGTGCCCCTTTTGGAGGATTGTTTGGTGGTCTCTGCACAATGTCGAGGGTATGTCCATAGGTATGTCCGTAGGTTATTAAGTCCATCACCCATTTGTCCAATGTTATCTCTTTCTATTGAGGGTGGTGGTTGGGGATAGTCACTCCCTCATGGGTGGAAGGAGCGGATGTAGCCGTACCTGGTCCAGATCTCTGTTTGCCGCCTGTATCGTGGCCTTGAGGGGTTGCATTTGGCATTCACCTTGCTAGTTGTAGGCTGCTGAGGGTGTTTAGTGGTAGGCCTGATGGTAGGCGGGCCAATATTGATATTGAGGCTGGTTATGCTGAGGTTTCTGATAGCCCCCTCTGAAGGTAGAGAACCCTTTGCCTCTAGTTCCACAAAAGGGCAGCTTCTTGAACTAGAGAGTGCTAAGAGATCTAGCAGTGTCACTGTCCATTTTGATAGTCAATAAGGCATCATCAAAATGTTTACCAAATAAAGTTTTGCAGTCATAGGCCATGTCCAGATCTTTGATGATTGGACTTCAGGTCTAAAAGAGGTTGCCTTGAGCCAACCTTGGAGTCTTAAGACGGCTGCGCCGGCCAATTGACGGAGACCTGTGGAGTCAATGTCGAGAGCAGTCTCTAATTTTTGAAGAGGCACAATCTCCTTCATGTAGGATCTTTTTTTGCTTCCATCTTCCTGTCTTCAGGGATCAAATAAAGCAGACTGCTGACATCTGACCACATTTGATGGTCATAAACCACCAGCATTGCAAGAAAGTTGGCTGCTTGGATTGTGATGGCAGACACAAGGGAGAATGTTTTCCGTATATTGTCCAAGCACCTGCCCTCCTTGTCTGGTCGTGCAGAGATGGGTGCGAAAGGATTTTTGGAGCGCCTTTGCGCTTCTTGAGAGAGGACAGAGGCAGGCTTGAGATGACTGGTGAGGCAAGCAGGGGAATCATCAGTGACCTTGTATTCTTTGTTGAGGCGAGGTGGTACTGGTGCTACACTCAATGGGTTCTTCATGACCTTTAGCCCCTCATTCCAGATGTAGTCTATAATGAGGCTGGGTCTCAAAGACATTCTGGCTTGCACTATAAAATCATGAAGAAAGCATTCAGACTGCTGGACAGAAGTTGGAAGATGGAATCTCACTGCAGTTCAGTCTATCAGATTATGAAACCCCCCGATATCCTCTGAGGGAGATTCAGGGACGGAGTGCCCATAGCGGGCACCGTGCATTTCCACCGTGGGCCGCAGGGTGGGGAACCGGTTTGGACCCTGGGGAGCCGTTTTTGTTACAGGGCCGGTTTTGCAGCATAGCTGCAATATCGGCTCCTGTAACAAAATTGGCCGAAACCGGCCCAGGCAAACAGCTCAGCCGCACCCCCAACTCCTGGGGCGGCAGCCGAGCAGTTTGCCAGGGCCGGGTTTGGTTCCCAGGTTTTGGTTCCCAGTCTAGCCCTGGGAAGATTCTGAAGGATGTGGAGGTGGAGGAGACGGAGTAGGGACAAGGTAGTCGTCCCATTCGTCACATGGATGTTGAGGGTTAGGGATCTCGTCTTCCTCCCACTCATCCCCTTTGGATGTGTGGTACTCTCTTGAAGGTGCTGCGATATTCTAGGCGGGGGTCATACTGGGCGTTATCGGCGGAGGGATATTTCTTGGCGTGGCAGGAGAAGGAGGCTGGGGCAGAACGAGTGGCTGCTGTTGTGGAGGTTCAGAAAATATGCTTCTATAATCCTGCAGCATGGCCTGTAGGTCCTGAACTAGAGAAATAGGCATCAGAATTTCATCTTCTCTAGGCTGAGGATGCGGGTGTTATTCGTAGTGTTCATAATGCCGCGTAGGAGGGGCATAGTTAGATTAATAGTATTGCTCTTCCTTAGCATCGTCATCATCTTCCTCCTGGTGTTTCATGTGGAGCTCTGAAGGACTGTGTGCATCCCCAAAAGGCCCATCATCGTTCGATTCTTTTAAGTGCAATAAGTGCCTGGGTAGCAAAGGTGAGACCTTGCTTGAAGAAGTGCCTTCAGGCCTTAAAGCAGTTTTTGTTATCTTTTTAATTCTAATCCTCATCGATGGTCCCTTCAACGACGACATTGACAAGGTGTCGACGGTAAGAATTCCCTTGTTGACTGAACTGTCGTCGATGGTGCTGAAGCGGATGATGTTGCAGTCAACAGAGCTATTATAAACAGCGCCGCTGTCAAGGTGTGCCTGTTGACGGTGTCTTGGTTGACAGTGTCTTCGTCCACGGTGTAGTTGAGGTGAATTCAGCCGTCGGCAGTGACTTAGTGGAGAAGATCACCTCAGTCAACAGAATAGGATCATTAATAGCTGCCGTCTTCGAAGTCCTCAACAACGATGGCCTCGTGGACGAGACAGTGGTGACAGTCATCGTCAATACCTGCGTCCGCGGTGTTCTGAGAGGTTTTATTGTCCTCGACATCTATGGTTCTGAGGAGGGAGAACATTCTCACTCCCCTTTCTTCACAGATGGAGTAGAAGGTTGGGAGGAGGCCACCCTTGTGGAGAAGAGCTCAAGTTTCTTCTTTCTCAAAGGGTCCTTATGATGTACCTTCAAGGATTTTTACTCTCCTCAGACGCCCCATGTTCACAGGATCTTGACCTTTTGTGGGATCTCGCGGATAAATCACTGTCCTCCTCAAAAGAGCTGGATTTTGGGGATTTTTACTTTTGTAGCCACAGAAGTTGCCTCCCCTCTCTGTCTCTCAAGGTTTTAGAAGAGAATGTGTGACAAATCTTGCACTACTTCACCTGAGGTTGAGAGTAGAGGCTATTGAGACAGTCTTTGTGTGGATCACATGCAGCCTTTTCATCCCACCAGACTTGCAGGATCTGAAGAGGCATTTCCTTGAAGACTCGGACATTATAGATGGAGAAACATTGGAATATAAAGGAAAAAACAGAGCAGATCCCAGGGAGATTCCCTTCACACAGAGTGCAGTAGAAAATCTGAGGGACTGAGCTGAGCCTCTGTTGGAAGTGTTTTAGAGGGTGCTGGCACCTTTTTGGCTATAGTTGAAGTTTAGTCCTGTTTTGAATAGGACACAGATAGGCTATTAAATTTACTTTGCATTGCCATTATGGTCTATGGTACTATTCCATTCTGCTTTACTATGGTACAGTGAGACTCCCACTTTGATGATGGGGAATGATTCAACCAAGTGAATCTAGGAAGCAACCAATACTAGAGAAATATAATGTTATGTCTTGTGCTGCTTGTAGTGTGTGACTACAGGTGCATGACATCCATATGTTACTGAATGTTTGTGAATACAATCACTACTTTCTCACTAGAGTTTGTAATGTTCTGTGTCTCACCCTCTCTCCTTGTATGCATTGAGTAGTGTTCCTATGTGTTTTCACTGGCTACATTACTTTACTCCTCCTTGTTTACAAGAGGCAAAATAAAGAGTTATGTCAAATTTTGAAGTGGTGTTTGAAATATGTGTGTTTTTATGTCATTTGCAGGCACTAGCAGGTGGCATGTGTGTTTCATGTTAAGTAAGTCTGCGCTCCTTATATATAAAAAAGAATCCTTCCTAATTCCTAAACATATATCAGACTGGTAGGGATAGGACAGTTGAAAAAAATAATAGGGATATTCTATAAGTCCTATAAGTTTGTGGACCGATAGAGGCCTCTCGATAATGGCTGAAACATGTAGATGAAAAGGATGCAAGAAGAATTAATTATGTAAACATGCACATATTTCCCTTTTTAACCATATCAGGGACACCCACAATAAAGGGATACCAGGGTACCTTGAGTATTTGTATTTCTCATATTTTCCTGAAAAGAAATATTAAAGTGCTTCTCCACTGAGGTTAAGCCCATCCTTGTTTCTAGGGACCAGGGTTTGACCCGGTGATGAAACATACTACTAATAGAGTGGGTGAGGCATTTACTATAAAATAAATATATTTACTAGGTTTTCAACACTCTATTCAGGTTTAGCACAAGGATATGTTTGTGAATAGTTGCATACCCTGGGTAATTCACATAAAGCAGTGGTGCAGCGTACTGAGTTTTTATGAAGCTTAGTGTGACCAGATCTTTTTCAGTGTCAAAGATACTGTGGTCTACTGACCCCTTTCGTGTAAAGTTACACTGTTATGAGAAACCTAGATCATTGTGCTGACAATCCATGTGCTTGTGGATTACATATACGTGCAGGGAGTGTGTGGTATGCGCATGTTAGAAGAACTTCACACCCAGCTCATCAAAAGGTTTTAGGATAACTCTATTGACAAACAAAACATCCCTGAGCTCCTCCCTCTCAGAGAGGGGGTCGTAGCCTGCACTGCAACTAGGCTCCCAGTGCGAGGAGGTTTCCTATGATGAAGCATGTCACCTTCGGGTGGGTGAGGGAAACCGTCCTGTAAAAGGGATACTCCAGCACACTTTTCCTTCTTCCTAACTTAGACCCAGGGGACTCTTTCATGTATTTACAGTTGTATTAGAGGGGAGTCATCCCCTGTGGGTCTTTAAATCTCCTTAGGCCCTCCTTGTGTGTCTTAATGCAAGATCCAGAACCTGTTCTGTAACCTTGATGGGCTCACCAAGAGTGCCATTATAAGAGGGCATGGGACTAATGTTTATGTCCTACGCGTCGAGTTTTTTTTGAGAATAGTGTGTCAATATCTTCTTCTCTGTGTCACGAGAGTGATGTCTACTGACCCCTGTCAGGTAAAGTTTGTCAGATCCTTGTGCTGACATTCAGTTTGCGTATTGAGTGCATTTATGTGCAGGGACTTTGTGGGTCATCGATGGTTGAGGGACCCACGTATGGTGTGTGGTAAGAGTCTGAATACTAGGACCTGTGGGATTTATTGTAGCCGGCTCCTAGTTTAGCATGGCACAAGATGAAGGGTGTATACAACTTCCCTATACAGTATAAGTGTACTAGCTGAATTCCTGTGACTGAATAGTTGAGACCCAGACACTGAAGTGAAGCGGGATAGGGATATGGCTACCATTAAAAGTTCAATGAGGTTCTTGTTAGAAAGGCATGCTGATTAGAGCCATTTGGTGGATTGTAAGTATGTGATGGGGCTACACTTTCTGTTGATTAAGGTGATGAAGTGTCTAGGAAGGCCCTGACCCTTTGCCTGTCCATGACCACTCCTACAGGAAAGCTGATGAGAATCATGTGAAGAGACCTCATACTTCATTGTGCCATTGTTTTGGATGTTCCTGCTTGAAGCCAGCACCATTTCAATGTGCTTAGACAGTCATCACTTTGAACAAAGGTTGTGTCTGCTGAACTTGACAAAGTGACATGTGAAAGAGAAGCAACTCAAAACTATTTTGCAACCTTAAGTAGTGCACCTATGTCCCCTGTCTGAAAAGTGAATACAGGTGACAGACAAACCATCCCGCTTGGTTCCACTTCCAAGTTCTTCATGGCTAAGGAAGGGAGAGCTCCTCAGAATTTTCAAAGCACTCTGTGTGACCTAGGCTGGTGTCTACATGACAGCCAGTACAGGTGAAGGGATATAATCTCAAGTTGTTACATTCTGCTGGAGGAGATGAGGGTCTGCCTAGAGCCTAGATGCCAGCCTTCCTACCTGTAGAGAGAACGAAGGAGTGCAATGACAGGAATTAGTTACCCCATTGTTCCACACAGCAAGCTGTCACTGTGAGAAACAGAATTTGAATGACCATTGAGCAGATAGAAGAAGACAGAACCAAAGATCTTCTATGTATGTATGTATTAGGCATATGGGGTTTTTAAAACGTTATTTTTAAAGGGCATAGAAGACAACAACACCTGCCAGTCTCTCTTGAGGGGGTCTAGCAGGGGATTATCGTAGTGTATACTTTGCACCCCCAGGATCTGTCAAATGAAATAACCAACACCAAAATCCTTGCTTACTAGAGTAACAAAATAGAGCCCCAGACTTTTCAACACGGTGTAAAAATTCCTATTGGTTTTAAAAAGACATTTCAAAGTAAGTAGGGCTGGCCTATTACTTTCGTCATCACCTTTCATAATAAACGGACCAGACTCATGGCATCTGACATATCTTTTTCTAGTGAATCAATCAAGCCTAGTGCCCTCATCACTGGCTTGTCCCATAGTTAACTAAGGTCTACCGTACTGCACATGAGCTGGGAAAGAATCATAAAATTACAAAGACATACAAATTTATAGTTAGCAAAATGATATACAATGACTCTGATGACAGCATAAGAAGGATTATCACATTGTAACTCACCAAGTTTTTGTCAGCGGGATAACCAGCATCAAAGCCCTTGCCTACTACAGTATTCTGAGATATTCCATGTACAACCATATCAGTCTACAGCCGTTAATACATTGGGAAAATAAACATTTGAGGACATTTCACCTATTTCAGGGCACCAAATGTTATCCACCCAGTAGAATAGCATCCTGATGTGGGTCCCTTTCCTGCAGTCACTTGCCAGCACCTGAACCACTGCTTTTCAGAAGTTCTCTCTTTTTCGGAGCACTTTGCCTGCAGAGTGGTAAATAAATGAAGTGCAGCTTCAACCTGGGTGGCATAGTGAGCAAAAGAACAATAGATTTAACCCCGATCTCTTGACTGGGGTAAATGTTTGATTCATTCAGAATTCCGTCCATCATTTGTTGCGGAAGTATTACATGGTAATTACATGGTAAGACACCCCTACCATACCACATAATACTTTCACCTTGCAACAGATAACAATAGACATTGCTAGCCAATTCACATTGTTTTAATGAATCCAAACTTCAATCCTTCAGAGCAGAGACCCTGAAGTACTCATCCTTTGCAGAGTCACCTTACCTCAGATTTCGAGCAAAGTGTAAACAACAGAAAAAAGAGGTATGAAAGTGATGATTCTTAACAGGGCGGAGGGAGGGTGGCATGTGAATCTATGAAAGATATCAATACTGGAGAACCGCAGTGTACAGGTAGGTAACTTGTTTTTTCTCCAGTGTTGTATCTTTCATAGGTTCACATGCTTGAATCAGACTAGTAAACAGTACCAAGAAAAATGGAGGTGAGTAAGGCCAACCATCCCATGATAGAAAAATACTACAAGATTAAACTCATTAGCATGAAGTTACCATAAACATTTGAAAACATCATAAATATACAGTCTATGAATACAATCGATAGTTGTGTACCTTGGGGGGTGTGGCCGAACGCTGAGGAAGATGTCCGCTTTCTGAAGCAGCTCCCGTCACCAGCCACACTAATCCCCTAACATCCGTATTGTTATCCACCAACCACAACTAAACAACTTCATGCAGAGCCTTATTAATCATGCAAAGACTGCCAGTGCGATTTCATCGCCCAGTACCGGCCGAACAGCCTGCAATGGAGTGCAGCCTGTCATCAAGGCTGAGCCACGGCCTCAATGGAACTGACGATGGGGGAGTGTGAGTGTGACTATGGGCTGCCCGCGAACTAATTCATATTCTCCCAACAGTGGGCATCCCCAGATGTGGGCAGCTGTGCCTCGCTGAGACCAGGAACCAGTCGTCACTGACGGCACAAAGAGTGGGGACGACCCAGTGGCTGGAACGTGTGCTGGGAGGTCCGGCGGGGTCTTGGAACACAGCCTTTGGCCCAGAGATGTGCGGCTGCTACTCTGCCAGTGAGTGCGCTTTCTACCCCCCGCTGCCACCACTGCGACCACAGCACCAGAAGGTCTAGGGCATTGCAATATAATTTTAATTGCCTAAACAGCTGCGGCACTCACGCTGCCCGTCACGGCAGCATGAGTCTCCCAGTGACAGCTGCCAGATGAGACATCTATTGAGGCGGTGCTGAGTAAGAGACTGCCCATGGGGCTTTACCTCAAGGGTGGAACTGCACACGCCTACACACTGGACCTCGGAGTCAGACACATCATCTGGGGCGCTCCTCCCAGATCGACGCTCACCCTGTACACGTGTGATTACAGGGATTCGCGCAATAACCACTCCACGCTGTTAGTTAGCGTAAAAGGCCATTTATTAGGACAGGGTTGAACAACATATGACAACATCCATAAACCCCCCAACAATCCCCCAACATCATATCTCTCATCCCTCCATTCACTCCCACACTCCAATCACTCACTTCCACATCAACCAGCGACCTCTTCACTTATCCCATTCGCTTCCTCAATTCTCTTCCCACCTCCTCCATCATCTCCAGCCATCGCACTCCCGCATGACGCACCCCCACCTTGCACCTGTATACCCCTCCCCGGAAGGGTGAGTATGCCAACCTCACCTCAACCCGTCCTAAACTGGCACACTTATACAATAACACCCTTTACTTCCACCTCGAACGTAGGTTGGGAGGGTGGACAACAATTTTCCCTAAAAACCCTTCCCTGAGGCACTGGAGACAGGAAGAGGAAGAACTTCCTCTCCTGTCCCCTTTTATAACCTAACCTAGGACCCCACCCCTTAACCCCTGTTCTGCTATCGCGCGAATTCCCCAGGGGAAGACTGGTCTGTCGACCTCACTTCCCCTGGGGGCCGCATTGGCACTTAAGGCCCCTGGGGGTCCCCCCTTTCTCTTCCATTGGTGTGGGACCTTCTGCCGGTAATGAGAGACAGTGCCTTCCTCAACAGTCCTCCTGGGGTAAGCTTTATTACACGTTCATAACACTGCAGCCGGTTGCCAACATTGCGTTGCTGCCACCTGAAACTATAGACTCTCACCTCTTTGGTCCTGGGGGCATCCCTGGATGGTGAATCCCGCCTCGGGACATCAACTGCCCGTTTACTGATTTGCGCCAGCGGGGGTGACTCCCATAGTATCAAGCTACTACGTTCAGCGACTGTACTTGTTGGCTCGCACTTCTGTTGGGATAGCAGAATCGTCCTTAACCCTGGCGCAGGTACCGAGAGTCGCCTCCTCGACTAATCTGTCTACGTTGCTGGAGCTCTCCGTTCATCAGGAGAAGGGAAGCAGGAAAACCGACAGGCCACAGTGGGAAAGTTATGCCCTGGCTGGCAGCAGCGAGTACTGGAGTACCTCATCCTAGCTGCTACGCGTGGCAAGGAGGAACTTGGAGTGCCCCGCTAACAATGATGGAAGCAAGGGACCTCCCACTGTCCATCAGACTTAATTGGACAAGTATACCCAGCCGAGAGACTCCACCACTATGCACTATAGCGGAGGTCCAGCACACTCAAGTGATCCAGACCCCCTTGACGGAGAAGGTACCCACCCTCACAGTTATTATTATGGCGTTGCAAGGAATCTGTGTGCCCCATGCGGAGCTCCAAAATATAGGGAACCGAGTCAAGGAGGCAGAAGACTTGATTGTCACCCTACAAGCAGACATTTGGCTCTAAAGTCGCAAGTGAAGACTTTAAATGCTACCACTACTGCTCTGGAAGCCAGACTGGAAGATTTTGAGGAGGCGTTCCAGAAGAAACAATGTCCACATAATAGGTGTAGTATTCACACTGGGGATCACAGGATTGGGCTAGCCGGTTACGTACTAATCCCACCATTGACTTAATCTACACTTAAATACGTCCGGTATCGTGAGGTTCTAAGGGTTAAAGGTTAGTAACCTGCCTAAAGGTATACCCCTTCAGAACTAGTAAGTTGGTGTCTGAAGTGGTAAAGTTGTCTCTCTGGTAGGAGTCCTTTTTAAGCACGAGAACCCACACTCACCCAACAGTGACATGCTTCATCATTGAGTCCCCTCCTCACACCCGGACTGTGAGGTCCATGATGTGGGCTAAAACTCCCAAGGGTTACAAGCCTTAACCCCTAGAACCTCACGATACTGGACGTACTGAAGTGTGAATTCACATAATAGGTGTCCCCGAAAGTTCAGAAGGCTTGGCGGTTGATCTGTTCATTGAAGATCTCATATTCAAACAATTGCAGCCATGTCGCCTCTTGAAGTACTTCTCAGTTGAACCTGCTCACGAGATCCTGGCACACCGCTGCGTCCGGGGGCACCACTACAACCCATAATTGCATGCATCTTTAATGTATTCAGGACGTCATCTTACAGACCGCTCACAGTGCACCGCCGGTCCGATGTGACAATGCCACTGTTGCCTTCTTCCTGGAATTTACTCTCCGAGTGCAGAAACTGCGTCGATCCTTTCTCAAAATTAAGAAGGGGTTGAAGGATCGGGACCTGAAATACTCCATGATTTTCCCAGTGAGACTGCGAGTGGTGGTGGAAGGTAAAACCTGGTACTTTACTGTCCCAGAGGCGATTTGGGACTGGCTTGATGGCTGGAGAGTGGGAAGTGGGGCCAGACACTTCACCCGTCATGAATAACAATGCTCTGCAGCTGTAACACTAGACAGGGAGCACAATGAGACCGGCTAGTGATCATGTTGGGACCTGCAATGGGGTGAGACCCCGCAGGTGACTTTCCAGATACCACGGACCGACACTGAGCGACTAGTGCAGCCAAAACTCTGCTTCATGTTTACCCATGTCGCCCGGAACTGTCACCATAAATGAAGGATATATTGACCTCTTTTCAGAATGGGTTGCGTACGACGATATTTGGAACTGAAATTCTTAAAATGTGGGAAGGGTAGAGAGATGGCATCATGACGGACTCAACACTTCCTTTAGTTAATATCATGTTTTGGGGCGACATACACTCTGTATAGTTTGGGAAGCTGACAATTTTAAGTCTGTTATGCAGGGAGGCAGGGTGGGAGGAAAGTGTTGAAGATTATTTTGTTTTGTTTGTTGACTTCTTGGCGTATCGACATCAAGGTGATCTTCTCCCACTGATAGGGCAGCATTCTGCCGCGCGTTCCCGGCCTCTGTCCTTTCCTCGCTCCTATAGTTCAGGGAGACCTGATGCAGTCCTTCGTATACAACCCCCGATGGCGTCCAGGGTAGTGTCAGTGGCACCACTGTTACACCTCTCCCAGCCTTGGTCCATGATAGGGTCTAACACCCGGGTGCCTTATCCCTACACCCAGGTGACTGTCTATGGCTGCCACCCTAATGACTCCTAGTTTCAGAGTCCTCCATTGGAGCATTACCTCCTCGTCAGCCCTCCCCATCCCAGTCCTAACCAGATGAGCATAGCTCCTCCCACCAGACACTCCCAAGCAACTTGAAACCCATCCCTTCCCTCCAGGCCACACCCATACCCTGAGGCATATAACTCCGTGACCCGCCAGTCCACATCCTGTTTGTTTTTTCTGCGGATTCACTTCCGGGCGGACTTCGACGTGACAGAAGGTGCTGGGACTGGCCTCCTGTCAGGTGAGTGGGAAACGGCATGTTTAGCGCCCGTTTATACCCCTTATGTGCCGGTTTTTACATTGTGGCATTTGCTTTGAGTCCCTGCTTTATGTGTAGATGTCTCTGATTGGCCGGTTTTAGGGCCGGCCTTCAGTCCTGTTGGGGATTGGCTGGGGATCGGTGAGGCTTTCCCTGGTTGGCCTTTGGGGATTTTTTTCCTTGTTGGGCTCGGTATTTCTTGGGGTCTGTTTCTCTGTTCTCATGTTCACAACATGGAGGGTAGAGGTGCGGACGTACGTGAGCTCGGCTGTGTGGATGAGGTGGTGGTCGCTGGGTCTTCCACTGCTCCTTCCTTGGCGGATATTCAGAAGATGATTGAGGCGGCGGTGGCGGCTGCCTTTGTGGCTCGTGATCCCATTGGGCCTAAGAAACAGAAATTGGATGCCTCGGCGGAGGTCGATCCAGACATGGGCTCTGATGAGGAGGTGAAGGGTCGTTTTGTCCAGGGGTCCGACCTTTGTTGTGTTCTGCAGCATGTTCGGGACAATTTGGGGTTCCCTGGTCCCGTGACAGGTGGGAGTCTGAAGACTTCTTCGCTAATTACCTGAAGAAAGAACCTGAAAGCCTCCCCATTCATTCTTCTGTGCGGAGGGGGAATGGAAGGATGTGGACAAACATGCCTTTCCCAGGTTTCTGGCTAGGAGGTATCCCTTGCAGGGATTCACGGAGGAATTTCCAGCTGTGGTGAAGGTGGATTCCCTGCTTGCTGGTATGGCGTCTCAGAGCCTGGTGGTGTCTGAGGATGCGGTTCCTTCTGATCCTGGGGACAAGCGTGTTGAAGGGGTCTTGAAGCGGTCCTTTGCTGCCTCTAATCTTGCAGTTCGGTCTGCGGCTTACACCAGCTATCTTGTTCAGTCGCTTCTTAAAGACTGTCAGGGTCTTTCTGTGCAGCTCATGCAGGATGAGGATCCCTCGGAGTCTTTATCCATGTTGGAACAACAGTTGCGTTTCTTGGCGGATTTGTCCTTTGACTCCCTTAGCGCTGCAGCGGCGGCTGCTGGTGCCTCGGTTGCTGCTAGGAGGCAGTTGTGGCTTAAGACTTGGAAGGCGGAGGCTGCTCAGAAGGCAGCCGTAATGAAGATTCCCTTCACGGGCCCTAAGCTTTTTGGGGAGCCGTTGGAGGCTTTGATTAAGAAAACAGCGGAGGACAAGAAATTGTTGGCTCCTGTCCGCTCTTCTCAGAAGGGGAAGTTTGCGGGTTATAAGCGGGCTTTTGGGCAGGCATTTCAGTCTAAAATGGCGGCCCAGCCCTTTCGTGGTAGGGGACGTGGCCGGGGTGTCCCTTCCTTCCACAAGTCCCGGGGTCAGCAGGGTGCTTCCTCTTCGGCAGTTCCCTTCAAGTCGTGACTATATGATGATGGGGATGCCGGTTGGGGGTCGCCTCACTTCTTTTTTTCCGGTCTGGGAGGAGTTCGTTCAGGACCAGTGGGTCCTGCAGGTGGTCCGGCTGGGCTACAGGATAGAATTTGGAACTCCTCCGGTGGATGTGTTCAGGTCTACTCCTGTTCCCAGGTCTCCGGTGAGATGCCGTGCTCTGTTGGACGGAGTTCGGTACTTGGTGTCCAAGGGGGCTGTGGTAAAGGTGCCTGTGAGTCAAAGGGGTCGGGGGTTTACTCAATCCTGTTCTTGATCCAGAAGCCAAATGGGGACTTCCGTCCTGTGCTAGATCTGAAGGCGGTGAACTTGTGTATCCCTCATCGGTCCTTCAAAATGGTGACTCTGCAGTTGATTCTTCCCTTCCTGTCGGTGGGGGAGTTCCTGACTTCTCTCGATCTCCGGGACGCTTATTTTCATTTGCCAGTGCACGCGGATTTGCAGAGGTTCCTGCGTTTCTGTGTGGGGGTGGATCATTTCCAGTTCCAGGTATTACCGTTTGGCCTGTCTGCCTCTCCAAGGGTGTTTACTAAGGTGTTGGCTCCGTTGGTGGGCTTGTTGCATGCTCGGGGTATTCAGGTGTTCCCTTACTTGGACGATTGGTTGATTTCTTCCTCTTCTTTCCTTCAGGCTCAGGCACATTCCCTGGAGGTTTGCAGTCTCCTTCAACAGTTCGGGTGGATTCTGAACTTGGAGAAGTCCCATCTTCACCCCACTCAGGATCTGCTGTTCATTGGGGGGTGTTCAACACCAGGTTGGGAAAGGTCTTCCTGTCGGAACCACGCAGATTGACTCTTATGCAGTTCCGTTCTGATCCTTTTCTCAGTGCTTAGAAGCCCCCGTGACCTGTCGTGGCTGTTTAACTGCACGAGAGGCAGAATTAGAATGCTGGCATGATTCGCATCAAAAGGCAATTAAGGCATTCTACAATTCCATTACTTTCTGGATGATAAGCTGAATTGCAGGGTTACCGTTACTTGCTCATGTGAAGGAGGGCCTGGATTTTGTCTCACAGAAGGAGGAGCTGGTATTGAGGAGGCCGTGTGTCAGTTTCGCCTAGCAACCAGGATTTCCCTCCCCGGGCGCGTCACCATAGACGAGCGGCCGTAGCGGAAAGAACTGCCCAGCAGGTCTTCGGACTCCCGGCAGCGAGGGAAGCCGCGTCAGAGCCGGAGATCTGCTCTGATTTCCTAAAGGAAGCACCGGACACTGGGAGAGAGACTACAGACAGGGGACAGCCTCGGGGTACACCGCAGCAAGAGATCAGCCTCCCAGGTAACGTTAAACCCTCACCGCCATTTGTTGCGTTGCCTGGACGGGCTGGGGAAAGGCTAGCGGGATTGCAGGGTGTACGGCTGAGGTCCAGGGCCTCGAGGGGCCTAATGCGGACAATTGAAGACAGAGAAGATCAAACAGTCACTCCCTGTGCAGGTTTTCTTGACCTGGGACTGAGGGTTCCCCGTGATTCTTAACGCGCGCGTCGGAGCTGGTGCTTCCCCAACACACACAAGGTGGGAGAACCCTGGGAGAAACCTGAACCCTGCGCTAAGTGATTCTTGCCGGGGGGGGAAGCTAATTGGATAGTCCCTACACCTGCTTTCACTACGCCTACCTGAGACTGAACTGATAAATGCAGAAATGTTTGCCTAAAGAAACTGCCAGGACTTGAAGGATTATTTCCCCTCACAAGGAACACTGTAGGCGAGTAGTGGGGAACCTTTGTGTGTGTGGAGACTTTGCTGTTTGTGGACTGTGCCTTCTGGACCCTTTCAGCTCATCATCCTGTGCCATACCTTGCTGTGCGGGTCCCGCTTCGTCAAGGAAGTTAGTGGAAACATCGGACTTCGTGCTGCTGCTGGAGGACTGCTGGGGTGTGCTGAGGGATAGTAGCAGGGCTGCGAGCGTTGTTGCAGGGACTCCATTTCCCCGGAGTCCCTGCCTGGCCAACCTGCTACACCTGGCCCGCTCTCCCTGCTTCCTCCGCCCCCTGTGCACATCTAGCAGCACTAGTTAGTCGCTGCGGAAGGATCCCAGGACAAGGGCGGGACCGTTTGTGGCCGTCCGGGGCCGGTAGAGGCCGGGCTAGGCCACTTTCTTTATTTATTTGGCAAAATATTGGCAAAATAGTCGTAAGACATTATTGTAGATTTTGTGGCTGGTATTGAATAGGGAAGGTATTATATTTGTTAATTAGCCGCAAAGGGTAGGGTGTGTACGTTACGATGGCTTTACGCTCAGGGAAAACTAGAGTAGTTGCCATTAAAACAAACGCCGGGGTAGTGACGGGCACTATTGATGACTTTTTCACACGAACCACAAAAATCATAGAGAAAGAAATAGCACTTGCAGAAAAGCGCCTCTCACTAGATATTGTTACGTGGAAGCGATCTTCTTTAGGGACAATTAGAGCTGCTGTAACCCCAGCTGATCGTATTGAGTTGGCCCCCTTAATAATCGCAAGCCCGATTCCCTGTGCGTTAGATGCAGTGGTGGATGACCGTCTTGCGAATAATGCACCAAATTTAATTGCTTCTAGTCCGCCTCTGGATCTAGTAAGTTTTGTAACCCAACCACCTAATTTATCCTCAACCCCCAAACACGCTTCTCAACTACAAGAAGATTCGGAGCAGGATCTGGTAGAGCAGATTGAAACTAGTTCAGTAAGCCCTAAACAGGTGAGAATGAAGAGAAGGGGAGGTCAAAGAAAGGGCGGGAATGCTAGGAGAATGAGGGCAAATAGAGGGGCAAAAAAGCATACGTTTCGGGCTCCCTTAGAGCAATCAATTGAGGTTGGAAACCAGATTAACCTAGTGGATAATACAATAGTTTCCAAGATACAAGAACCCTTAACTGAGGGTATTCTTCCAAAAATGGAAATATTAGTTAAATCCCTATTAATGCCTGTGGTTAACCGAATGAAGTTAATCATGGGAAAGTTAGATAAACTAGAGGACATCGCTAAAGGGAATATGTTGAAAATAGATTCACTGATTACAAGTGGGAAGCAAAATAAGGGTATAGCTGAGACTGTGAAACAAGCTTCTAACATCCCCAAAGCGGTAACCCCAGTACTTACTGCTACGCCGAATGGGATGTTTGACGTTACAACGCATGCTTTTACACCGCATGCCGTTACAACGCATTTTTTACACCGCAAGATCTGTTACAACGCAAGCCTTTACAACGCATGCTTTTACAACGACGTACACTAGATGGAGTGCTGACATTAGAAATGTATAATTTACTATTCTAACTCCAGTCCACGTTGCAGTAGGGAAGGTGTTTGGATAGTAAAACTACACTATTTCTAATGTTAGCACGCCATCTAGTGCATTTCGTTGTAATGGCATGCGTTGTAATGGCATGCGTTGTAACAGATTTTGCGTTGTTACAGTTTCGTTGTAATGGTAGTGCGGTGTAAAAGTTGCGTTGTAAACGTTGTATACCTGCCGAATGCCTTGCCAGCTTCAGAATCTAATGGCATGGCCCAGGGGTTAACTGTTGTACCTAATGCAACTAGGCTGGTCCCCGTAGAAAAATCTCCTATCTTAAAACAAGGGTTGACCACAACTCATACTGCCGCCCCAATGGGTACTCAGCACATTAAGAAGAAGTCATTATGTGTAAACCTCCCCCCAGATTCAATTCCTTTTGTGGTTATTTTAACAGGGGTTCCTGAACTTGGTCCAAATGCTAAAGAATCTGATGGGGATTTAAAAAATAAGGTTTTATATTGGCTCAGGAAAAATAGAAGGCTACCCCCAGGGACAAATACGGAGATTATTGGTGTAAGGAGAGTACATTGGATAGGGCATAGCACCAAGGATCTCGAGGGTGATTGTGTAATTGTTAACCTCAGAGATACTTGGGCTGTTAAATATATATGCAGGAAACCTAGATTTGGCCGTCTGGGGGATATTCAGTCTATTGATCTACATTATTTTTATCCCCATTCAAATAATGACCATCCCTATGGGCCAAAGACCCCTGCCTGGGGACCAGTGTTTGGGTCATATAGACCAGGGGGGTACCTCATGCTGCACATTTTCCACATTTCTTCCCATTAATGAACCAGTTTGAGCCACTCACGGGCTTAGAGGGGGTGGATTGACTTTCTATGATGATTTCCACTCCTAGAGGGGTTGAGGATGAATATATAGACAATGTTAATGTTAATTTATTAAGTTTGGATACGTTTGATCTGGTGAATGTTGTGACCCCTTGGGAAATGTCGGATAGAAACGAAATGATGCCTCTAAATGGGTCAATTGTTAAATTACTATCCAACAGTGAATATCTGTCTGACGGTGACCAACTTAATAAGGGGTCTGTTGGCAAGTTAAACCCCAACTCTACTTTAGATCCATCAGGAGGGGAAAACCCAACTAATTGCAAAGGCATTGTGGTATCCTGCATTGAAGAAACTAGCCTTGCAAAAGAGACAATAATGAGTGAGTGTGATGTAATCAAACTGTCGGGAAAAGGGCAACTGGGTGGAGGGGGGATCCTGGCGATGGAAGATAATTTTCGCATGATATCCTGGAATGTAGCTGGTCTTTCACGGAGATTGGATGACCCAGTTTGGCTGAAATATATTAAATCTTTTGATATGGTATGCCTCCAGGAGACCTGGAGTACTGGAGATCCAACTCTGGATGGTTTTCAAATGTGGAATGTTCATGCAGAACCCTCACAAGCAGGGAGAGCAAAGGGGGGGCTTCTCACAGCTATCTCTGTAAAATGTAACCAAATTCAGGTAGTTAGGCTGTTTGAATCTGTTTGGTACCAGTTACTTATTATTAGGGGCTTGTTTTCTGTCCCCTTACTTCTGATAAACTGGTATTATAACATATTTGACCAGCATAACATTCTAGTCATAGAAAAACTACAGGAGGAAATTGTTGAGATAACAAATAAGGTTTTTCCCCTTTTTATTGTATGGATGGGCGATTTTAACTGCTTATTGTGCAAATTTAGTGGTACTAAAGCTTGTGGCTTGGTGGATAGTAACGACCAGCCCATGGCCCACTTTACCCATTCAAAGCAGGGGGATGCCTTGAATAGTATTATTATTAACAATGACCTATGTATTATGGAGATGTTGAGTTTTTCTGATCAGTTGGCCATCCCTACCTTCCATGGCTCAGGGGGTCGAGTAAGTACAATAGATTTTGTTATACTATCCATGGGTTATGCCCATTTTGTAAAGGATTTTAGTATCGTTGCAAACCCTGCCAGCGACCATAATCCTTTAATTGTGAACTTTTGCTCCCCATTCGGAAATCTCAGCCCGCAGACCATGTGATAAAATATAATAAAAACCGGGGGGTTACGGTTAGGTGGGATAAGGTAAATGCGGGGCAATTGCAGGCAGATAGTTTTAAGGAAAATAAGATAGGGATTGAAATATGTTTAACGCCCATGTCTGATCCTTTCCTCATTATTGATAATTTTAAGGCTCTTTTGGGTAACATTGCTTCTCACCTGATAAAAACAATAGGTGGGGGCCAAAAAAGGGGCCTCAAATGGTTTGATGCAGAATGCTCTGCTGCCCAAACAAGCTTAACTAAGGCCTTACAACAAGTGCCGCTTGATAGAGACCTGGTTAGAGCGGCCAGGACAAAATATAAAGTTGTAATCAAGAAGCGGAAAAACGAATTAAAGACCAAGGCTTGGGAGGACCTTATTAAAGCTGTGGAGCTGAGGGATACTAGCCTTTTCTGGAAGGTAATAAACCAACCTTTTTTTAAATCTGATGATAAGGAGGTAATACAAGTGCAAATAACTGAAGACTCCTGGGTAGCACATTATAGCAACATTTTTAATCCAAAGGAGGTAAAATTATCTGATATGGTGGATGTTGGTAATTTTAATAAGGAGACAGCCAAAGAGCTTAGTGCCTCACTGACTCTTGATGAGGTAAGGAGTGCTCTATGCAAGGGTTCCGCTTTAAAGGCCCCAGGGCCAGATGCAGTGCCCTTAGACTTCTTTAAATATAATTTGGATGTATGGGTGCCACTCCTACTAAACGTATTTAGAGCAATAGTGGTTGGATTCATTCCAGCCTCTTGGAAAGATGCTGTAGTGGTTCCGATTTTTAAAAAGGGCAATAAATCGGACCCGTGCTGCTACAGGCCGATCTCACTATTAGATACGACCTGTAAATTAATGGGCAGGGTGATATTGGCACGTCTTGAAACCTGGGCGGATACAGCTGGTCTCATTGTAAACTCCCAATATGGGTTTAGAAGGGGCAAGGGAACCACCGAACAGTGCCTAAACTTGGCGCTAATTATGAGCAAGTACATGGGTGCCAAGCATAGTTCCATCCACTTGGCATTCATGGACTTGTCTAGCGCCTTTGATACGGTATGTAGGGCCAAGTTGTGGCAGATGATGGAGACTATGGGGTTCGAAGAGGCATTGGTGTCTCTGCTCCGTAGACTACACGCTGCTACTACAGTTAGTATTCGTTATGGCCCGGGTGGGGAAAAAACTAAACCCATTCCATCGACCGAGGGTGTGCGCCAGGGATGCATCTTGGCTCCCTTTTTATTCCTGGTCTATACTAACGGGCTGGAAAGTTTTTTGTTGGAGTCTGGTGCTGATTTCCCACAGGCCAATGGTAAAAGGTTACCAATGCTGTCATATGCAGATGACACGGTTTTAATGACACTTACTGCTAATGGCATGCAGCTCTGCATGGATTCCTTTGAGACGTTTATGGGGAGTTTAGACATTAAAGTCAACTTTACTAAATCCTTCGCCATGGCCTGCGGTCTGAAAAGTGTTAAAACACGTAGATACAGGGTGAGGGACTCTATTATATTGAAGGTTGACAATTTCAATTATTTGGGCAATATATTTAATAAGAAATTGAATTGGGACACTTTGATAATAGCTCGGGCCCAAAAACTTTCACAATCTGCTGAAGCCCTTTTTCGATTTGCCAGTAAATTAGGACAAAAACCAGTACCTACCCTAATATCCCTATATAAAGCCAAGTGTGTCTCGGTTGCAACCTACGGTGCTGGAGTGTGGGGTTCTCATAATACTGGAAAGTTACAGGTTATGGAGAATACTTTTATTAAGCGTCTCCTAGCCGTTCCATTGGGAACCTTGAATAATTTTTGTCATGGGGAGGTGGGCATTGAGTATCTCAGCGACATCATACATGTGTCTCCCCTATTGTTATGGGCTAAAGTTTGGCAGTCTGAAGATTTAAAACTATCACAGGAAATTTTGCAGGACTGTCTTAAACTTGACCATTGTATGAAGATTCCTTGGCTTTTGTATGTTAGGGATACTTTTTATAAGCTTGGGCTAAATAATATATTTGATAGCCCAGACCAGATTGGTAAGGACTTTAAGCCCCTGATAAAAAATGCCTACCGTCATAACCTTGGCACCTTACATTCTAGCAAGCATCAACTGTACCTGAGGGGTAAGCTGTCTTGCCCATTTTATTTATCTTACATTACTCACTCGCAATGGCGTTTCTATCTGACAAGGTTTCGTATTAGCACTTTACATTTCTTACTTGCATTTCCAAAGCAAGGGGGGTGGTTCAAGAGTTTGCCTTTGTGCCCTTGTAATAACAGAGTTTCGCAAAGCACCATTCATTGTATTTTATTCTGTGCATTGTATAATGCTCCAAGAAATAGATTTCTTAAACCAGTCTTGGTATCTTTTGGTTCCAGTTTTTACAGAGAGGCCTATGAACATTTATTATCCTTGTCCACCCCAAGTATTTGTAATGCTGTATTGAGTTTTATTAGATCGGCCCTTGCCATTAGAAACCGTTACTGAAGTTAGCGAGTGATAATTTTTTATAATGGATTTACCTGTCAAATGTTATTTTTAACGCACTGTTTACATTTTTTTTAATTGTATTTTGGATCTTTGGGTATCTCTTTTAATATGTGTGTACTGTTTTTATTATATGTGTATACTTTTATGACTCCTCTTTGGATTCGAAATAAAGTTATTTGATGATGATGATGACTCTTATGCACGAGCTGAGGAAGGTGTTGGGGGCTCAGTCTTCCACGGCTCGCCAGTGGTTGCGTGTTCAGGGGCTCATGTCAGCTACTGTTATGATTGTTCCTTGGGCCCGTTTACACTTGTACCCACTAGTGAATCATCTTCTGGGGCATTGGGATCCGGCCTCTCTGAATTACGAACGGTTGATACCGGGGGGTGTGTCCATCGCCCGAGAGTTGTCCTGGTTGCTGGTGGATTGGAACCTCTTACAGGGCTCGCCCTTTGTGTCCCAGGAAAGGTTGGTCCTGACGACCGATGCCAGCGAAGTGGGTTGGGGTGCGGTCTTGGGTCAGGAGTCGGTGCAGGGTCTCTGGTCTGTGCCGGAGGCGAGAATGTCCTCGAATTGGAGGGAGTTGAAGGCGGTTCAGTTGGCGTTGACTCATTTTCTGCCTTGTGTCCTCCAGAGGGATGTGATGGTACGGTCAGACAACACGGTGGTGGTGTGTTATATCAACCGCCAGGGGAGCGCGAAGGTGGCTTCCCTCAATTTGTTGGCGCAAAGTATCGGCCTTTGGGCGGAGTCTCACTTGCTGTCTCTGAGGGCTTTACATCTACCGGGGTTTTGAACACGGAGGCGGATCGCCTGAGCAGGGTGTTTCCCTCCCTGTCGGACATGTGCCTGACGCAGGATGTGTTTGGTTGCCTGATGGCTCGGTACGGGATCCCGGTGGTGGACCTGTTTGCCGCTCCGGGGAACGCCTTGAGGGAGAGGTATTGTTCTCTGGTTCGCTCTGCGGCGGTTTGGAGGGTGGATGCCCTGTCCTTCCGGTGGGAGGGGGGCCTGATGTATGCCTTTCCCCCTATTGCTCTGCTTCCGCGTGTTCTCCTGAAGGTCAAGCTGGATCGGGCTTCAGTGATCTTGGTGGCTCCGGATTGGTCCAGGAGGCCTTGGTTCCCTCTGTTATTGAAGTTGGTGGTGGGGCCTTGCTGGAGGTTGCCGGTGGTCCCTTGTCCCTTGTCATTTCCCCCTCTGTCTCGGGAGTGTCTGGTCCGCTTGCGATTGGCGGGTTGGCTGTTGAGAGGATGAACCTTGTGGCTTTGGGGTGTTCTCCTTCTGTGGCGGAATTTATTCAGCGGTCCAGGCGCCCTTCGTCTCTCAAGTCCTATGCCCGGCATTGGGTTTCTTTTCAGTCTTGGTGTGAGGCGCGTGGGTGGTCTGCGTTGGAGGTGGATCCGGTGCGTGTCTTGGAGTTTTTGAAGGACGGGTTTGACTTGGGTCTCGCTGTGTCCTCCCTGAGGGCTCAGTGGGCTGCTGTCCGGGCCTTTCGGGGTTGGGTCTGTGACCCGGTGGTTCCCCTGGTGTCCCGCTTGTTGCGGAGTTGTTTCCTTCAGAAGCCTGTCATTCGGTACTTTGCTCCTAGTTGGGATCTGCCTCTGGTTTTGGGGGCTTTGCAGGTGGCTCCCTTTGAGCCTCTGCATGAGGTGTCTTTGAGGTTTCTGACTATCAAGGTTCTGTTCCTTGTGGCTATTACTTCGGCTCGGCGGATTGGGGAGTTGGGCTCCTTGCTTTGTTCGGCCCCTTTTTTACGTTTTTTTCCTGATCGGGTGGTTCTACGGCCTGATCCTTCCTTTGTTCCCAAGATCCCTTCCTCTTTTCACTGCTCTTCGGATCTGGTGTTGCCTGTTTTCTGTCCTGGTCCTCTTTCGGAGGTGGAGGTGCGGCTGCACTGTTTGGACGTTCGGAGGGCTCTGGAGGTCTATTTGATGCGTACTGCGCCTTTTCGTAAGGTGGAATCCCTTTTTGTGACCTTTGGGCTGGCTGGTCAAGGTCTGAAGCTCTCTGGGGCTACCCTCAGTCGTTGGCTGCGGTGGGCTGTGGGTGCTGCGTATGAGGCCTGTGGGACGTTGGCTCCTGGTTCTGTTCAGGGGAGGTCGACTCGGGGGGTGGCGGCTTCCTGGGCTTGTTTTCAAGGGGCTTCCATGGCCGAGATCTGCAGGGCTGCTACCTGGAGTTCTCCTCACACGTTTATGTCCCATTATCGTTTGGTGGTTGGGGAGACTGATTCTGCTGGGTTTGGGGACGCTGTGTTGCGTTCTGCTCCGGTGGTGTGACTTTTCTGTGCTTATTAAAGTCTGTTTTTTCTACTGAGTGAAGCCGATTCTTGCTTTGGTATCTGCTCATCTGGTTAGGACTGGGACGGGGAGGGCTGACGAGGAGGTAATGACCGGTTACTCACCGGTAATATTCATTACTCCGAGTCGTAGCCCTCCCCGTCCCAGTCCAGGTTCCCATCCCTCCCTCCCTGTTCGGCTTCTTGTGCTTGGTTGGTACAGGATGTAGACTGGCGGGTCACGGAGTTATATGCCTCAGGGTATGGGTGTGGCCTGGAAGGAAGGGATGGGTTTCAAGTTGCTTGGGAGTGTCTGGTGGGAGGAGCTATGCTCATCTGGTTAGGACTGGGACGGGGAGGGCTATGACTCGGAGTAATGAATATTACCGGTGAGTAACCGGTCATCAACGGTTTGGGAGACAACATTTAAAGATGAGTGGTGTTACAATACCTTAAGTAGCACTCACCTGATGTTGCACTCCTACAGGAGACACACCTACAGGGAAACTCCTATCGTGCCCTGGATAGATGAGGTTATAAAATGGTTGCCAAAGGGGGGTACACAACAGGTTCCAGAGGGGTAGGTATCCTTCTGTGCCAATAACTCCCACTCATTTTGCAAAACACCTGGCTGGACTCACACAGGAGATATGCAGCACTAATGGGACAATGGGAGAGTACCACCCTCAACATAATTTCCCTTTACATACCCCCTAGAATCTACAACCCAGTGTTTTCTGACCTCAGTGCTCTTCTCCTTGGTCTTCTCAAGGGTGGATTGCTGAGGGGGGGATTTTAATGCAACCCGATGCAACACCGCTGACCGTTGGTCTACCCACCAGTCATGGCAGGCCCTTAGTCCTTTAGCCGACTGCATATCTGCAATTGGCCTTATTGATATATGGCATGCCTTTAATCTCAAACTGTGGGAATACACATATCACTTGGGGGCACATGATATCTTTCGTTTCAATTATATACTTACCCTTGCTCAGCATCTTCCCCACATAGGTGAGGTCCACCACCTCAACAGAGGAATCTCAGATCACTCCCCACGGTGAGCGATTTATGGACTGGTAGACCGCGGGACTAGACGAAAAATGGTGCTCAACCCTAGGTATCTAAAGGTACCGCGTATCTGTGCTGGCCTCTCTGACGGTACAGAACACTATTTCAAGGAAAACGAGGGGACCGTGGACTTGGCGCAGACGCAACGGGAGGCTTACAAGACTGTTATTAGATAGCGGGACATAGAAAGGAAAAGAGGGCTAGACTACAAACACTTGAGAGGGAAATCCAGGATCTGTAGTCCCAGCTCCCTACCGACGTTCAGGGATGAGTACAACATACCTCATCTTTGAAATAACAGGAATACAAAGATGTTGCGACAGAGGCAGCAAGGGTCTGCTATCGCGCTACTCAACACCGCCTCTATGAGGTGAGTGATTAGAGCTGGGAGACTCCTGGCTTGGCTCAACAAAGAGAGGCAAAGTTTGAGTCAGCTCGTGAAGGCCCTGCTTTCTTTTTAAACTTTAACTTAACAAGCAATCTATATGCCTCTTGACTATTTGTAAAAGCAGAGGTAAATTAAAGGGGAGTGACCCACACCACTTTGGGTACCCTAGTCTCAAAGAGATTGTATCAGAGAATTATCTCTGTTAGAGTGATATAGTGGGTAGTGTCATCATCAGGTTTCTCTCATGGGTACTGGATTCCCCAGGTGAGTTGTGCCTCCGCCAGTAGGGAGAATGTCTGGGTGCAGACAGTGGTGGGATTTAAATCTTGTGAGTAAAATTACCTCCTACACCTATAATAAAATATTTATTCAAAGGAAGGGATAGGGGTAAGGTTAAAAGCTGGGAGATGTTATGGGACGTATTACTGGTGCTTAACATCTGATTTTCTGGTAGACACATTTCGGCCTAGGTTGGCCCTGTGGGTCCACGGACTTCATCAGGACCTTGTTAGGTAGATCCCTGTTGTCCTCAGTATTCCGAGTGTGTATTTCGCAAGTATATTAACTTACGTGTCTTCGTCAAAGGCACAATTATTGCCTATGAAGGCTCGTTGTTACAGGCTCAGTTTCTGCCTGTGACTCGTACAGGGATTTATACTGCCCCATTGGGTTGTGGGTAGAGTCAGGGAAGTCCCATCTTAACCTCTTAGTACGAGCCGTCCGATGCGTGCCTCCTAGCTGTCTCTACCATTCTGAATATTTGTGAGAGCAGACCACGTAAGGAAGAATCATTCCTTTCTACTCTGTGGTTCTCTTAATGCCACCTGCATTGCCTGGTATGAGAATCTTGAGGCTAAAACCCAGCTGTTCCCTCATCACATGCCTTCAGTGGGCTTCAATATATCAGACAGGCTCAAACAAAGTAGCAGAAAGAAGAGAGAGGACACCGCCCTCATGTGTGGTCCATAAGATCAAACAATATCAAGAGTCGGAGAGAGAGATCCCCTCATTTCCTCATGTCTCTGAGCAAAGCAGAGTCATTTTTAGGAACAACAAAGGAGACCCCAGCAAAAATTGAGCGCTATCAGACAAACAATAAAGTAACCCCACCTTTTTGATACGTCTTGTAAATGTCAACCTGGTGCCCGGCAGATCACCCAGCCTACCTCTAAACTCCTCAGGGGACCAGAGAGAAGTAAAGCCCAAAGACACCAAACCAGAATGTCCAGCAGCCCAAGAAATTCTTACCTGTTGCTAACACGGCCTCTGCTGAATCTTCAAGCTTGGACCTGCCAGGCTCATGTGATAGGTATCTGCAGGTAGCAGACAAAAAATAAGTTAGTGTTGTGTGTGCCTTCCCCTCGTTTATCCTACAGGTAGGTGGAGGGCCACTGTTGAAGGCTAAGGCCCCGACGTACTAACATTTGGCACCACGCAGTGCAGCAAGATAACTTGCTGTGCTGCATCAAAAGGAGAGAGCAGGAATGCGCCATAATTACTAAGATATAGCACATTCCTGCTCTCTCTCTGTGCTGGTGCACTGAGTACTGCCTAGCGCAAATTCAGGAACCCTTACACCCTGGTGCAAGGGCGCCTGCGTTACAGGCAGGATTGCTTTCGTGCCAGAAGGAACACCTCCCTTTGAAAAACACCTTCCTGCACAAAGACAATCCTCAGAGGCATTTTCCTCTTTCTATGTGTGCTCCAGAATGCAGCACATATAGAAAAAGGAAGTAATGAGGAGAAAAAAAGCATATTTCTCTTTGTTATGCTTTGTTTGGGATGGCGTACCATTTTGTCCCATTCCCAGGTTTACTATTTTCAGTAGATCTGGGAATGCACTAAAATCCATGGGTGGATGCTTGGGTACGCCTACATTCCACCCATGGAACGCCTTCCCAAAGCAGAGTAATGTAAGTCAGCGACTTGCGCTGGCTTGCACTACTCTAGATTTACTAAGCCATTCATGGCTTAGTAAATCTGATTTAAGGACTTGCATTGCCTTGTGTCACCTTGCGTGATACAAGGGCAACTCAAGCCCTTGGAAAATCTGGGCCTATATATTTGATTTTCATGTCTTTTGTAAGCTGGGTCACAGGGTGCCTGGGTGGTAGGTGGACACTAATGTAAGTACCAGCCAATGACGACACCTCTACAGGGGCTTTAGGCTGCAGCCGTGCCACCTGTGTGCTGCCACACAATGCCCTGTGCCTCTCCTCACACTGTGCTCATGAAAACTCTACTTTTTAAACTCTACTTTTGTGTTTTCATGAACACTGCCAGTGCACAGGTCAGCCCTCTCGGCCTCTCCACTAAGCTCGGGATGGCAGGTGGGGGAGAAGGGGGTTGAGCAAAGATCCATCTACACAGTACTTTGTTTAAACACAGCACTCTGTAGTTGGATGTCTGTACTGAGCATGTCTGGTGGGCTTAGTTCAAATCCTATCCCTTCACACAGGCACAATCCTATTTCTTTAGCAGACATGCTGAGCATGCCTTTAGATGCATATATCTGGCTGTCATGGTGCACATCAATGCATCCCTGTGGCCAATGAGGAACCACACAGAGCAACCGGGGTTGGATCCCAAGCACTGCGTCAGCTTCTGATAGGTCTGTGCTTCTGGTCCTATCAAGAAGTTCGGAGAGGGCTTGAGGTGGGCCTTCTCTTTGTAATTCTGACCTTGCTGCTCTGTCTGGCTCCTCGCTGGTAATCAAGCCTTGCTAGTTCTGATGTCCAGCCCCAGATTCCTGCACTGCTTCTGCCATTGAGCCTTGGAGTTACCAGCAAAGGAAGACAGATAATTAAAAAACACAATCTAGTTTTGTCTCTCTGTGCGTGCGTGAGTGACTGTGTTTGTGAGTGATTCACAGACCATGAGATTGAGGGAGAGTGCTTGGGTTAGTTTAGTGTGTTCGAGTGTCAATGAGAGTGAGAAACAGTGAGTGAGTGAGAGTGAGTAAGAATAAATTAAAGTAGAGTAAGGGAGTAAGTAAAGGAGTGTGAATGAGTGTGTGAGGGGAAGAATGTGAGATGGAGTGGAAGTGAGCCATGGGTGCAGCTATCAATGGTGCAGCAGGTACAGCTGCACCAGGGGCCTGATGTGTGAGGAGCCACACTGAAACCTATTTATTAAAGCAGAGCACCTGCACACCAGGAGTTATGAGGGTCAGTAATTGTGAAAAAGTAAGTGTGTAAGTGCACTTGTGAGTGAGAGAGAATCTGTGAGGGTTCATTTGTGTGTGAGTGACAGTGAGAGGGAGAGAGTATGAGTTTGAGAGTGTGAGTGGGAAATTGAATGAGATAGTGAGTGAGTATGAGTGAGTGTACGTTAGTAAGAGTGTTTGTTAGCGTGTTTTATGCTTCTGACCCTGCTACTGGCCATGGCATACTCAAGATAATTCTAGACTTATGTGGACATCCAAGCTCACTTGCTGTCACTGGCATATTGTAGGTACTTATTGGGAGGACCTGACAGGCTGGAAGTAATTCTTGCCAGACGGGGACACCAAGGCAAAATGTCGGTGGTGGCATACTGGAGGTCATACTTGGCAACCATGTCATAGTGAGGGTGGGAGGACTGGTTGGGAGAAACAAACCATCAGAAAATGCTGGCTCAGACACACTGAAGGTCAATTTTGACATAATGGGTCACCCGTGCTATATGAGCGGTATCTATCAATTAATTTTTTTACTGACATTATATGGAATTCCTAGCCTTGCGGGAGTACCCATGACAAAATTCTGCCAGTGGCACACTGAAGGTAATTCATAACACATCGGGGGCAGCGAATAAATATTTTGAAAACAAATAGGTAAACTCGTGGCAAGTATTACGCCCCACCAACTTCAGAGATCACTACCTGCCACGTAAATGATACGAGAAAAAGGTTTGAGAAGGTAATGAGAGGTGGCAAGGGGCGAAGTCTGCAGGTTTTTCCTGGCACATATATATTACTCATAAACTTAATGACTAATGGCCAAGCAAATGAAAAAATACTCCGAAAACTGTGCGGTCAGCCGCACTGCAGAGAAACCTAATATATTTTATCTGCTAGGTGCAACGAAGTCGTTTTGCTTCGTGCAGCTTCCATGAACAGTCGAGAGTTTCAGGGACCTGATGAGTTATCGCACGGATCACTCATCGCCGCTGCCAGGTGAATTAGGACAGGCATTCCTGTCCTAAGTGGGCGAAGCCACCTGGAACCCTGGGAGATAGGAAGACTTTCCCCTTTTAACTTTGGTCGTGAATAAAGACCACCCTTTCCTTAAAGGCACTCAAATTCTGTGTGTTTCCGAATTTATTAAGCAGCATGCATTTCTATAAGAAGTGGAAGGAAAACTGTCTTTCATTTTGGACCGAATTTGAGAGGAGCTTCCACTGAAAAGAGAAAAAAGAAATCAGCTCTAATCCATTTACCATTCATTAATCCACACAAAGTGCTACAAACCGGAATGTCTCCTTGTTTAATGATGTCGGTAAGGATTCGAGTCATGCTTAGACATCACTCACAAGATTTTTACTTTGCTTACAAGTCTCTTCCCAGGCAACCTTAATGGGCCTCCTTAACGCATTTTTTAATCCAGTGACTAGTTGAAGTTTGGCAAACACTTTGGAGGTGCTGCAGTGTGGGTGCTGGGTCCAGCAATGGAGCTTCCTCACATATCACTCTGCAGGGCACGTTACACCAGTATTGTTAAGATTTTAATGATATAATTTATTTCGGCAGCTAGTGCCTTTCGCAAACAGAAACAGGAAAATAAATCGAAAAGAAAAAGCAATGTAAAATAAAGCTGGAAATAGGGAGTACTTTAGGGAGTGCCCATTAGGAAAATATACAATATGCAATTTATGAAACCGTTTTTCATGACATATATATATATCTAAACAATCGTTTAGATTCACAAAACTTGCAATACAGTGGAGAAAACTATTACTCATGGCCACATATAAAGAATGCAAGAGGGATTTAATGAGGTATGGAAATGGTATAACACTATGGCTCCACAGGGCATCGGATGGCTACTTACTCATGGTCCTTGGCTATTTGGTGATCATAAGATTTCAGTGGACCTTCAGGCTTGGAGTATGGTTCATGACTGTCCTTACTCCCTATATTAGGAGGGTCTATTTTCATTGTTCTGCTGCATGCATGTGTTCCACAGATGTGTAATGGTAGATTCTTGGTCTCAGCCTGCGTAAAAGTGAATTTATTGGTCTTATCCATAGTGCCACATTTTGATAGTTCAGAGGGATCCTCTGGTCTCAGATTGGGAGCGAGATTTGGTTTCTAAGGAGGAAATTTATTAGGTAAGCTTAGTCTATGAGGCTTTGTCTTCAATGGTGGCTTAACTAAAGTCACTGAAATATGTGATGCTATATTTGTGATTTTAACCTTCAGCTCCTTAATTTTGCATAGTAAAGTATCAATCTCATTTGCTGACTTGTGGTCAGTTTGGAACTATGGGGGACTTGTGGGATGTGAGCCGCTAGAGCTGGTAGGTTTTACATGCTTGGTAACTGCTGCAGGGCCTTCTTACTCTTCTTGTCCCCTATCATACCCTTTTTTCACGGATGGGAAGACAGTCCTACTCTAGGGGTTGCGGGCACAGATACCCATGAATTTTTTCAGTTAGCACCGGCACCCACGGGACTGGTTCTTCCACATCATCATCAATAAGTTAAAAAGAAGCCTTGGGGAGGGCATTCACGGATAGGGAGTGGATTACTGTCCGGGGTAGCTCAATGTACATCCCGCGTAATCAGCGGTTTAAGCAAATTCAATTCTTTGTGTTACACCGGTCTTATCTCACCCCAGCTCAAATTAATAAGTACTTCGTCTGCACGGATACGGCCTGCCTTCGATGCCGTCAGTTAAATGCCGACATCCTCCATATGTTGCGGCATTGACCTGTCCTAGAAGAATACTGGAGTAATGTGACAACCACACTGGGCACTTTCACATCTCGATGGGAGGTGCATATACTGCACCTATTTAGCAGGAATAAAAAGCACAGGACTACCACCCGTTTTCTGGATCTGGGTCTAATAGTAGCAAAACACTTGTTGGAAATCCCCTCTGACACCTCACACATTAGCCTGGCGCCGATCTCTACTTAACTGGGCTAGGGCGGAGGGAGTGGTTCTGCGCAGGGAAGACCTGCTTGGTATCCGTAAGTTACCCCTGGCGTCTCAATAGAATACTATGGTGTCAAAGTTACAGGAAATGGTCACTAACACTGGGGAACCCCAGGACGATATCCAGGACTGACACCCAGGGCTCATCCTCCCTAGGTATAGGAGTTGAGTAGCGCTGACTTCCAGAGATGTATGGCCCCTCTTCATAATCCCGCTGTCACTGGGGCCCTGATAGGGCTGGCTCACTCTGTTGTACTAGGCACAGCAGCAGGTCTCATGCGACTCCCTTACCCCTCCTTGGATTAAGTTGTCCTCATTTTGTTGTACCCTATGTCCACAGTTTGGCCTAAGATGCACCATGTCTGAAATGTTCACAAGCTGTCCAGTGATCAGACTCTTGGGCACCGATACCCCCTCTATACAGACGCTGTCATGAGTCTTCTCTTAGTATCTATTGAACAACTCATCTGTCTTTTTATAGTTTGGCACTGGATATTGTAACATTTGCAAGCAACTATACATGATACATATGCATTGTTCTGGTTGTATGCTTAAAATGTGAAAAATGTAAATAAAAAAGATTTAAACAACAAAAGCAATACGTTAAAAAGAACTGCTTCAAACTCTCTTACCTCTAGTTGTTAGCACAATGGAATGAAAGAGTAGACATGGGTACCTGTGACAGCCTCTGCTCAGGCTTTTCACATCTGTTGGTTCTTCTAATTCTAAAAAGGAACTCCTACTTTCAACCTTGTCAGCTTTTTCACCTCTTTCACCTTCTATTAATTCTCTTAAAAATGTTCTGGATGCAACACCCTTTACAGGATGGGTGATGTGTAGGACATGTAGGTTGGGGAAAAGTCTTGTTATTGAGATCGGTGTTTGCATTCTGGTGGTCCAGGTGCTGACAAGAGACTGGGACAGGAAATGGGACAAATGGATAATTATTTGATGCTAGACCCTAGTCACTTTCTGTGTTCGTGCCTTCTTTGATTGTTGTCAACAGACGAATTCTAGTTGAACTTGGGGGGACTCATGTTGGACCCAGGAAGCGACCTGGGATCAAATATGGTGGATTGGCTCTTAGTTTCCCAATGGAGATAGTCAGTCTTTACTCTGATCGAGCTGATATATTTTCTGGACTTTCCTCCAGAACACAGCCCAGGAATAGATATCCAGTCACCCCCCAACTCCCCAGGCACTAAGGACATTGTTAATGTGCCAACCTGAGACAGAAAGCCAAATGGACTTCAACCAGCCCGCAACCCACTGAGCAATGTATGAGTGAGATACATTTCAGGTAACAATCAATCCTATGTCAGGTGCTAATTGGACATACACTGATATCCTGATAATCCTATTGCTGCTACAGGACTTGCTCGGAGTGGCTCACTGCTGCGTGTTGCAGGGTGAGCCGAGTCTCCGCTTTTAAGGGAATTGGGGGACCGGGTTTTTAACTTTTTATTGCCATTTACTGTCTTTTAGCTGCACTATGTTCGCATTTGTTGCTCCTTTGCACGTGCACTTTTTCGCAGATTCCTGAGCGGAGCGCCATTTTTACTCCGCTCGGTTAGACCACTCACGGGCGCCATTTTGGGGAGGTGAGCAGTCCAGCTTCTGCATTGCTCCGGGTTGGCTGCCTACTTAATGCACACCGCTACGCCGTCACGCAGCAGTGTCAGGCACTAATTGGACATACACTGAGAACCTGATAATCCTATTGCTGCTACAGGACTTGCTCACAGTGGCTCACTGCTGCGTGTTTCAGGGTGAGCTGAGTCTCTGCTTTTAAGGGAATTAGGGGACCGGGTTTTTAACTTTTTATTGCCATTTACCATCTCTTCCCTGGACTAAGTTCGCATTTGTTGCTCCTTTGCACTCGCACTTTCTCGGAGATTCTCGAGCGGAGCACCATTTTTACTCTGCTCGGTTAGACAGGTGCCATTTTGGAGAGGTGAGCAGTCCAGCTTCTGGACTGGTCCCGGGTGGCTGCCTACTTAATGCACACCGCTACGCCGTCTGCAGCGGATGTGCGCAGCGGGTGTGCCTAAGGCACGCCAAAGGCAAGCCCGTCTGCGCCTGTCCGCGCCAATTCTGCGACCAGCGCCGGCCATGCTGCCCGTTTTGGTTGTGGGAAGATATTACACTGGCCGCGGGAATCCCTCCGGGCCTTGAGGAATAAATAATGCACTGATATCCAGGGGGATCGCTTGAAGAGCCCTGATTCCAGTTATCATTGTAAGTTTTGTAACTTTACTCTGAAGAGTTCAGGGGGTATGTCATGCAGCAGGGGAAAGCCTCCCAGGAAACAGAATACATTGATCAGTGGGGTAAGGGCCCGTTTGATCAACTGCAGATCATTACCCAAGCATGCTGATGATATCTGGCTTCTGCTGGTAGATAATGTTTGGGACATACTGTTCCTTACAGAAACATGGTTGAAAGAAGACACTATATTGTCACTGACCCTAGCGTTTCCCCTTGGCTTCAGAATCACGTGTGCTAATAGGAAAGGAGATAAGCGTGGTGGTGGGGTAGCCATTATTCTGTAGGAAGCTTGGGACATTTTCTCCTCTGATTTGAGCGGTATGGCCCCAATTGAGGGCATGAATTTTTGCATTAAGATGTCGCCAACCCTCTCTGTCGCTGGCTTACTAATTTACAGGCCATCAGATTGCCCAAATCAATATCTCTTGGAATTGGGTGCTCTTATTTAGCAGAAATCACTTCAATACGCCAAGTTTATGGCCTTAGGCAATTTCAATCTGCATGTGGATGACCCTTCCTGTCCCCAGGCCGCACAGCTTGTGCAAGCCCTTAAGGGAGCAAACCTCAGTCAACACGTATCTGCCACTACACATAAAGCCGGCCATACTTTAGACCTTGTTTTTTCAAATATCGAATCTATTAAAGCAGAAGTCCCGCATTGTCTAGCATGGACAGATCATTATCTAGTTCCTTTTTCCTTTAATGTAGGGAATATACAGCTCACTGGCAAGAAATACTCTGCATTAAGTAGGAACTGGAAAAGAGTATGTGCAGACAATATTGGTCCACTGCTCCTTCAAGGTGGCCCATTATGTATGGGTGATCCAAATGAAGACACGGTTATGTTTAATGTCAGGATCACGTCTTTCCTCGATGCTGTGGCACCTCAAAAATCCTCCAAGTCTCAGAGCGATTCACCATCAGCCCCATGGTTCTCGGCAGATCTAAGAACTGAAAAAAGTGGGTGTAAGAGATCAGAAAGACAATGGAGGAAAGACTATGCTCCAGAGCCTACAAGGAGGCCTTAAAAAAGCTGCGTAAAATGATGGGAGCAGCTAGAAGAGAATATTTTGTTAAAAGGATTAAGGGTGCGTTGAATTCAGGCAAGGAGATTTTTAAGATTGTCAGGTCTTTTACAAACCCATCAGCTGTTGAGTGGAAAATGTCTTTTCTTCTACAAATGTATCTAACTTTTTGAGGAGAAGATTCAGAAAGTCTACTCCTCTTTTACGATGGGAGAACCTTTACCGGAACCACTGGCACTGCCAACCAGCAAGCCGACGGGTGCTTTTACAGAGCTCGCCCATAAAACATTGCAGGAATCAATGGCAGAAATTGTAAGATGCAAATCGGGCTCTCCCGCAGACCCTTGCCCACCCAAGATCTTCAAACTACTAGCTCGCTGCATTAATCCAGTATTGAATCTCATCTGGAATGTGTCTTTGTCCTCTGGCCTCTTCCCTGATGTCTAAAAACAGGCATTCCTACTACCTCTCCTGAAAAAATCCAATGCCTATCTGGCGGAGCTCAGCAACTACCGACCAATCTCTCTTCTTCCGGCACCTGCTAAGATGTTAGAAGGCCTCCACAACATCTTACATGACACTCAATCAGGCTTCCGGGCAGGATATAGCACTGAAACCACTCTGGTAGAGGTGACGGAGTCTATAAGAATGTCGATGGACCCTGGAGCATCTGCTATGTTGATCCTGCTGGATCTGTCAGCGGCCTTCGACACAGTTGCATATTCCATCCTGCTAGACAGACTTGAACAACTTGGAATTCGGGGCTTGGCACTTGCGTGGATCCAGACCTGTCTTTATGATTGCTCCCAATGTGTGTTTCTTCCACCACATCAATCATCGCCTAAGCCTTTGAAATGTGGTGTACCACAGGGTTCAGCACTAAGCCCCCTACTTTTTATCACCTACCTGGGACCTCTCTTCAATCTCATTGACACCTGGGATGTGACGGCAGTCTCGTATGCAGACGACACCTAGCTGGTGTTCTCTTTTAAGGACCACTCGAAGGACTCATTTACTATATTAATGGGGTCCCTAAAGGACATTGCAGGTGGATGAATCATAACAAACTGAACTGAAATTAAACACAGACAAGAATGAGGTCCTGTTTTTTGGTCAGCCTTCCCCCCTCCGCACAGGACTTTGGTGGCCTGCTGAGCTGGGTACTCTGCCAATTCCAGCAAAGATGGCGAGAAATGTGGGCATCAAGTGGGACTCAGACTTAACCTTTGAAACTCATGTACGCCAGGTCTCGTTGATTTGCTTTAGAAAACTGAACATTTAAAAGAAATGTCTCCACCTCTTGCCGGAGGACAGCCACAGGACAGTAGTACATGCCACAATGACATCGCAGCTGGACTATGCTAACCGTCTGTATGTGGGTTTAACCAGATATTTGATCCACAGACTGCAGATAACTCAGAATGTGGCTGCTAGACTCATTCGGAGAGTGCCTTTCTGCCATTATATCACCCCCCACATCAGGTTTCTACACTGGCTTCCAGTAGCAAAACGTTTTGAATTCAAATTTCTCGTCTTAGCTTTTCGGTTCATTCATTACATTGATCCTAGATACCTGAGAAATAGGCTTTGACCTTACCAACCGTCACGAATACTGAGATCTAATTCCCAGTTTCTATTCTCTGTTCCCCGCTTCGCAAAAGACAGAAAAGGAGGAAGGTCCTTCACAGTCAGGACCGCCATGCCTTGGAATGCGCTGGCACTACATTTACGCATGTCAGACTCTGAATCCGAGTTCCGTAGGAACGTGAAAACATGGCTCTTCGGTCAAGGCTAATAGTGAGGCCCAGTTTGCTCACCTGATCTTCCGCACAGCACCAGGACACCTCTGTTTGAGGTAGCTGTTTGCGCTTTACAAGTAACATTATTATTATTATTATTATTATTATTACTATGAGCTGTCACAGGGATAATTATTGACATTCAAACCCTTATACATTATATAAAAACAGACTCAAGAACCCTTGAAAAACCAGGGGTACATTTTAAATATTTAACTTCAAAAATCAAAACCTTATCCCAGTGTACATAATTTGCATAGTAACTAGTATGAATGTAAAAAATATAGCAGCAAGGAAATTTACCAGAAGTGAGAAAAGCAAATAATATTGGAACATATGGGTAAAATCATAAAGCTTTCTTTGTCAATATTTACAATTCCACCCTCACCTCTTTGACCAACTAAACTGATCTGATCTCCAAAGAAAGGGCCTAATTTGAGGGTCAAAAATGGTTCGCACCTGCATACTTTGGGCCTGATTTACATCTTGGTGGGCAGGTTACTCCGTCACAACGGTGATGGACATCCCGTACACCCACATTTAAATCCCATTATATCCTATGAGATTTATATTTCGGCAGACGGGATATCAGTCACCGCTGTGCCGGAGTAACTCGTCCGCCAAGATCTAAATTAGGACCTTTGTCTGAACAAAGAACGGGTGTTCAGTAGAAAAGTGTCTGCTATTCACATCTGTATCAGCAGGCAAGCAGATAAGCCTGCGGACCGAAGCCTAAACGCGCCTCCAGGTAGCCTTCAGCAAAGGAATGTGATACAGTTCTGTATGGTCTCAGTCCAGAGTCTCTGGAATGAAGTTCCTCTCTCTCTGGCGCTCCTTCCTTAGCTTTATAACAAATAAGATAATTGTTAACCCTTTAAAGTAAGCGATTGGCAGAAAAGGCCAAGAAGACCCATTCACTTACTTTCATGCTAGGGGGCTGTACCTTTTGTTTAAAAACAGTACACGAGAAGCAAAGTTTTTCAATTTCCAGGAATCTTTGTTCATTACCTAACCAATTAGAAGAAAAGAGAATTTGATTCAAATGAAGTAACATGAATATATTCAAGCAGACTTGATAATCACATTGTTAGGCATAATCGCATGAAGACATGTGCAGTATATATTCCAATACATGTACCTAAGTGGCCAACCTTTATAATTCAAAAAGTGGAATACCTAAACAGGAAAATGCACAATATTTCTTACACAGCGAGCTAATCAGAAATTCATTGATGCCCCCTTCCCACCCAAAACAACAGACAAACTGTGGAGTAATACTTAAGGTCTGTGAGTCAGGGCCAGGTTACGGAGTTTAAGGATGGGTGGTCATGTCCGGCTTCTGGCAATTGGTCAGGGCTTGTCTCTACAACGGTCTGCATTTAAAATCCCTGTGACATGTAGTGGTTGTGCTTGTTAGTACGCAAAGTTACAAGAAAATATTGTCAGAAACCGGGCTATTGTGCTCAGAAGATAATCACACAAAGGTAGCCAGGAACGATGACAGCGAAGAAGAAATGTGATTTTTTTCCCCCCTCTGTTTAAACCACAAGTTATTGAATGGCTGAATAGCCAGGCTTTAACAACTTCCAAGCCCACTAAATGCAGCTTCAGTGAAAAAAATACATAACCAAGCAACTTCAAACTCTTACTGCAGCAGATAGAAATCCTCTGAAATGAATATCACTGTTCCAATTTCTACTGAAAGGGTTCACACAGATAAGGCCAGGATCAATTGCAAGATAAACACGTATTCTAAGAAAAATGGATTGATCAGTTTTGCATATAAAGCATTACCATGGTAAATATAATCGGTATGCTGGCTAGATTTCCAGCGCCAAAAGACATTGAGTTCATATTGGTACATGATGAGGAGCTGAAACACTTATGTAACATATAAACTGACTTGAGTATATTACCATAAGGGCTGCCAGTTTTATGGTATTTATGTTTTTTTTTTAGGATTTCTGACTTTATTATCCATATTATTTTTTTACCATCTTATTGGTATTTATCTGTACTTATTTTTAGAATAAATGGAGTGGAATTTTTTTATATTTTCACATTTATTTAACTGATAAACATGCACTTATACTTTGAAGCCTCATGTTTTAGAAAATTAAGCAGCCACATATAACAAACACTATTCCCACAGGTAAATATTATCATAATATACAAATCTATGGTAACATATACCTGTAGTTATGGAAATATCCTCTTTTTTTAACTTCCCATGCTGTCTATCTGCTCAGCCGTTGGCCTGGAATTCATGAAGGACAGCATAAAGAGTAATTCACCAGAAGCACAATTTTCCATATTTTACCGCTTTTCAAAATGAATAGAGACAGGAAACACATTGTTTTCTCTCTGTATTTATCTGTAAAAATAAGTAAAATGAAAAACTGTGAGCCTTCATTAACATATAATGGCAGGCTGAAATATGCATAAAAGATCAAAGTTGAATGCTACATGCTAATATTTAGAGGGATGCTCAAGCAGGCATTTAACATCCAGGTCCACAGATCATGGCACTTAGTAGACTGGATGCTTGATCGTCAGCTTGTTCTTCTTAGCCCTAAGACGCCCATTAGAGATGGATATATTTGCCTTTCTTATCAACAGACAGCGGGACAAGTTCATAAGTGGTGCCTACCCTAGACCCATTGGTGGTGAACAACTTTCAAGACTGGCCACCCTTCATTGGTTACATATTTTGACCCTTCATGACGATCCCATAGGTAATGCTCTAATTCTATGCCGATCTATTTGAGGTAATAAAGTACTGGACATGCAATCCTGGCCTTTCTGGAGTGTGTAGTGGCCCTATGGTGCCTACCTCATTTCGAGCGTTCTTAGCGACATCAACAACCTTTAGCTGATTTGAAGATCTGTCTTACAAGAAGGATCTTGTGTGCAGAGCTTCTCAGCAATTCAAGGGATCTTGGATTCTACTTACATTGGTTGGCTTGTGCGTGCAGGGAGGTCTGGTTCCCTCCATCCCCACTCCCACCCAGATAGATGATCAATGCTTTTTTGTTTGGCCCTGCCTCTAGTCATACCCTCCATGATTACCTTCATGGGCTAAGGAATCTCTTACCTGCAGAGTTAAGTGGGTATAACACATCCCTTTTTGTCATTCTATCGCCATTCTGGAATATTAATGTCGTCTTATCGTTTCACTGAGGTTTCCATCTTTAGTCATTAATGTTCACTCAAGCAACACTCTACCAGGCTATATCTATCTTTTGTCAGAAGGGCTTCAGTGTAAGGACCTTTACTACCTTAAACTGGTTTTCATCTCTGCTTTTGGTAATTCTTTCATTACTGGAGGACCCTAACAGGTTATTTCTCCATTGTATAGTCTTACTTACCTGACCATCCTAATCTCTGTGTTGCAAGTTGTCTAAAGAAGTAAGAAAGAGACGTTGTGAATTGAACTGGCTTGACCTCTTTGACGCTGCCTGTAACCGGTCATTATTGTGTGTATCAATAGTATGTTCTAGCCTAAGAAACTGTTTGAATAAAAAAGTATGAAAGGAACACTTGCAAACTTAGGCCTTCTCCGGTCTTCAAACTCTTGGTTTACATCCGGAAAGCCCACAAAGAAGTGAGCACTTCTTTTTTTGTTGTTGTATTTATTTATTATTTATTTGCATAGTTTTCCATTCACAACATAAAGGGTACAGCAAAAACAGCATGGGCTGTCCCCATCAACAGTATACACTGTTAAACATAACAGAGTGAGGCACAACAAAGCAGATTAGAGGCCTCCATTGCTCAGGGATCATTCATCTCGTTCGGAAGTCTACAAAATAAGGACATCGACGGAATATCCATAAGAACAGCATTATAAGAAGTAGATAAGGCTCCAGCACAAAAACATAACAATATCACTATAGACGTGAGAATTCCTAAACATTCATGTCAGATATGTTGGGTAACAGAGAAAGATGTATTCATGCTTCTAGAACTATGGCTCATTAAGTATAGGGTTCTGTAGGCTTGAAAGCTTCATGTGTGCGATGTGACCTGGAAAACCTTTTGAAGGCTGCCAGATGAATGAACACTTCAAATGCTGGCAGAAAGAACATAAACTAAGAGTTGGTGGGGGAAGAAAGACTAAGATTAGACCTCAATCTGGTGTCATACCCCCTAATACCATATAGGATGCAATGAACAGACAAAAAGTGGTTGAGGTCACATGACTCATATTCCTTTGATTCGTGAATGAGAAAACTAGTATTTTTCCAAATAACATTGCACAGGGAACCGGCTTCAGCCATGCCGCAGGTAGAGAGTGCATCAGTTGGACCAGAGTTGATGATGGGGATGACAGTGACTGGGCCATCGGGGCCACTGGAAGGAGCAAAAAAGGGACGAAAAGCACCGAGGCAAGGTCCATGGCGGGAATCCGTAAAGCATTCAAACAGGTCCCGTCCACAACTGACTCCCTCAAACATGGCGCAGAGAGAAGGCGCAGGATAGTCCGATTCAGTTGGGATGGAATGGGGCCAGGCAGAGCAGGACTGGTGTCTGGATATCCGTTGATGCCGGCTCCTGTGGCCGGGAAGTCTTGACCAATTCTAGCTTTGAAGACCGAGAAAGGCCTAGGCAACGTACCTCGCTTATGTTTGCTCCCATGTCTGTTCCTCTTTTTTTGGCCTTTGGGTTTATGCTCTGGCACAACTCAGAAGATTTTGCATTGTTGTCAGAACCGAACTCCACAGATTGTGATTGATATTTGCTACTCCCATTCTCAAGGCATAAACCCTGACCTCTTGGGAGAGAGAGGACATGTTGTTGAAATTTTAAAGCATTTTTCTGAGGACAATCAAGCTTTGGCATCGCGATGAAGGTGCTAAAAAGGAAAATGACATTGGTACGAAAATATTGGTGCTTTATGGAGTTGGCAAACTCACAGGGATGAACTTCCGGCATAGAAAGGAGTCAGCACCCCCGCCTTCAGGGTAGTACTATGGAGAAAACTTTTCTGGACCAAGCTGGTGCTTGGAGGAGTATTCAAGAGGTGAGGAATCTACAGGTAGAAGTAGCCATCAGAAATTCAATTACAACTTGATTAGCATTTGCTACAGTGACCACCGCCAGAACTGTCAACTACATCAGCTTCAGGCAACTTGGCTGTAACTCCAACGCTATGTGCACCTTTGTGATGATGTGCTAACTTTGGCAGCCTTCATGGACGAAATGGAGAAAGATGATATCAGCATGCATTGCAGTACTGGGAACCTCAGTGCAGTGACATGCAGAAATGTATGCCAGCAGCCATCTTAGGAGAAGCAAAGAATCCACACCTGAGGACTGCGAACATTCTAACATCTACACATTTGTGCAGTGAGAATGTAGATTGCCATTGACTGCTCTCTCGATCTGGAGAGAAAAAAAGCAATGCATTGAATTTATGGTAGTAATAATACTCAGCACATAGACAAAAACATTCAGCAGAGGGATGACAAGCCGTAGGAGGACCTGCCTGAAGTGCTTATGGTAAATTCTCTTTCTGTAAATGTACCTACAGGTATTAGTGCCTTCTACTGATTCAGTGGGAATGGTTTATGTGACTGTAATGGTAATGATCTATGTGAAAGTTTCTTGCAATACTGAGGATCGTCTTTAAGGACACTTGCTTATGGGTGTACTATATTTTCACAATGACACCGTGGCAACACATTTTCTCCACACCGCCTTGTTGAACAAACTACAGATCTCCACCATCACAATGTCTATTATTCTTCTACCAACTAGTTTCCTGTCATAAGCAAGTAAAACACCTATGGAAAGGATCAATAGTTTGGGGTATTCCTTCTTCATGTGGAGGTACGTGGCAAGCACATCTCAAAGAAAATTATCCCTTTTGAAACAATGTCTGGGTGGAGAAGGTCTTAAATAATTCAAATTACTGCCGCCTACTGGTCCTCCAGAGAATTTAAACTAGAATGTTTTTCGACTATGCCATCAAACAAATGTCACTGTGTAATGGAAGGAAAATAAATGCAGTAATATCAAGATACAAGTTCCTCTCACAAAATCAAGACTTTGCAAAGTCAGTTTGTGAATATGCTGCAGTTGTTCCATGTCTAGCTGCAGCCTCTGATTTTGAAAATATTAACCATGATAAGGTGTTGAGGAACCTCCTAAAACTAAAAGTAAAAAAGTCCAAGGAAAGCTTTGGGTTGGGTCTAATCTTACTCTATCTGCAGCTGTTCATATCACCTAAGGCACGTGGTTCTTAACCTTTTCAGTTCTGTGGACCCCCACATAATCATTACTGGAACCTGGGGAACCACAATGGATCATTATTGGAATCCATGGACACCCATTGAGTCATTACTGGAAGTCAGGGACCCTAGTCTAAACATTTTCAATCATTTGAACCGCAAAACAATACAAAAGAATACAGAAACTAGCACTCATCAAACAAAAACACAAATTAGAAATATTTAATTTAATGTATAAAACAAATAAAATATTTATTTTTAATTTTAATAGGTAGGTTGGAGCTTTTCTAAATTTAATTGAGGCCACTCACTGTCCATACAATATTGTGTACGATGCACTTGCACTGTTCCCATAAATCAATCTCCGGATACTCACATAATTATTAGTCTCCAATTTCAAATTACTTCACATTTACAGAATGCTTTCCAATTGAAAATGTTGTATCTTTATTTATGTACACTCTAATAATTTGAAAATATTATTTAATTTTCATAGCAGTCACGGACCACCTGAGTATGCTTCACTGACCCCCAGAATTCCACCGACCACAGGTTAAAAACCACTGACGTACGGTACAAATAATTAAGAGATTGGTCTACAATGCATCTTTAAAGTGAGGAGTTCCAAACAATGTAGGGAGTTTCAAGGGCACAGGTTCTGTTCTTGAACCCGTGTCACAATTCTGTGACTGATTTCTAAGACCGATTGTCCAAACATCCACCTCCTACCTGAGAGATACAAAGGCTGTCCTCTGCAGAGACCTAGAAATTAACCCCGCTGAAGACCTGATTATCACAATGGATATTGAGGCGCTGTACACCAGCATACCACAGAGACGCACCTTAAGTGTGGTAGAGCATATCCTACTTGATAGAGATTGGGATTATATGACTCCTAGACATTTCATCATGGAGTGTGCAGAATTAGCACTCACTGAAAACATTTTTGAATATGGGGACACAATATACCACCAAATCAGGGGTACTTCCATGGGAAGTACCTTTGCTCCCAGCATGGCGTGCCTATACGTCCACCAATTCAAAGCAGATCACATCTTTAATCAGAACAATCCCTTTGAAACACAACTGAAACTTTGGAGGCGGTACAGCGACGACGTCATCATTATCTGGCGCGGAAATCAAGAGGAAGCCAAGAAGTTTGTCCGATGGGTCAACAGCAGAGATAAACATTTAAAATTTACGCACTCAATCAGTAAAGAGGAGGTGGTCTTTTTGGACCTGGTTATCACCTTGTCTCCAGAAGGGATCACAACTAAGGTTCAAAACAAAAGTACAGACAGCAACAGTCTCTTTCTGTTTGAACGTTTTCACCCGAAGTCCCTTCGACAAAACCTCCCGGTTGGCCAGTTCCTAAGGATCTGAAGGAACTGTTCCTCCATCAAAACCTATGAGGAACAGGCAGAGACACTAGAAAATAAGTTGACAACCCGTCATTACCTCAAGAAAATGATCAAAAAAGCAAGAAAGTGAGCCAGGAATAATAACCGAGAGGCACTTCTCGAAACCCAACATAACAAGCATTGGCATATCCAATAGGTCTCGCTTTTGGGACCTTATAAGTATTTAGTTTTGCAGCACAATATCTTTGGTGCAACAATATCAGCTGTTGCATGGCTAAACCTTGTACCTTATAAGTGTTTAGCCATACATTCTGCAGCACACACAGAAGTAAAAAATAGCCATTATGGATTGTTTATGTGCAGGAAGGGAAACCTTCCTGCACATAAACAATCATTCCCTCCAACGCAGACACCCTTGCACTGTGTTGGCGCTAGGCAGGGAACCTTAGCGCAAGCGCTAGGGAAAAGACAGGGGTGCGCCGTATTGTATTAAATACGGCCCATCCCTGCGTTTTGAAAATGTAGGAGAGCTGCGCTGCCAAATTTGCTATTGCTCTGCACTCTGACATTTTCCAGTAAATATGCCCCTTGGCACTTAAGAGTATGTCTGTGAGCCTCAGAGAAGGCTGTTTCTGGCCACAGCTACACACCCTTGCCTTTTCTGATTCATGCAAAATTGTTCCTTCAGGGAGTTCTGCACCTGTTATCCTTTTCATATGCACAAAGCCACCCAGGGCTGGTGGTATATTCTGGCAATTGTATGCTGGTGCAAACCAGTGCCACCATCAATGAGCCCAATCTGGTTCCAAGTTGCAACACATATTCTACGAAGGGCCTTGTCAGAGGTGTGCAGACTACAAGCACTTTCAACCTTTGGCCTCTCTAGAGAAGCACACAGAGCGATGGTCGCACATATGCCAGTTGTAATAATGGCGAAGATTGAGATATGCATTTGGAGGTTTTGAAAAAGATGTGTGAAGAAAATGGGTGTAACTGCCTAATAGAGTGAGACACAGCAGACGAAAGTGGTGTTAAGGGGTTAATAGGAGTGACTGAGGCAAACACTGTATTAATGCTTACTTCATTGTCTCATAGTTTCAGAATTTAAACATTTTTAATTTTAGTTACTCACAACAAAATCATTGTTTTCATTTATTTAGTACAACCAGCAGTGGCAAAGCCAATATATCTGGCTTGTTTTATGTGCATGTGCTGGCTGTTCTGTGACGTGTGGCTGCAATAACAGAAAACTCAGAGAGGCACACAAATACTGGCATGGGAGCATGCTATGTGAAGCAAAGTTAGCATGTTTTAAGCCACATCCTTAATTACACAGATCACACATCTTGGAAAAGATTCCGAGTTATGCTTCTTTGGCCACGCCCGTTTTAAAGAACCTCCCACCTTTTTCATCCCACTTAAAGCACTGCAAGTTGCACACAGATTTCTGCAGTAAAAACCTCCGCTTCTCACTGAAGTTAATGTGGTGCATTGATATGTTTATTAACGGCCATGACAGGAGAAGAGGAGTATAAGTACGAAAGAACTCAGGATGTGTTGTAACTAACTAAAGAATACACATATAAAACATAATTGAAGCACTAGTAAAGGGGCTTAAAGGATGAATTCATGAACATACTCAAAAAGAAGATAAAGCCACTCAATCTCCACAGACCCATTCATCACTGTATGAAAACAATAATATTTCAATGAAAAATAAGCATACGTGTAGAACAGCTGTCCCAAGAGTATTGGTATGAACCGTATTATCACTACAATAGCACAAAGTTCCAAGAAAAACAATCTACTATGCAATATATAGAACAACCAATCGCCTCTTGCAATGCAGACTATATCCAAAGAGCCACCAGGCAGAAACAGATCAATGAGTGTGCACATTCTACCAAGACAGGACACAGCCACGCAATGAGAGGCAGCATTGACAACAGGGCAGGAAATGACCCATAACTGTCTCATTGGCTGTGCAGCTGGCTTCAGTAGTATTCTAGCATTATGCTGGAAATCATGGTTTAATCAGGCAATGTTCAAACTTTGGAAGCAACTCTGTAGTCCGGCGTCTCCTGGAGTTAGCCATGTTTCCAAGCTTCTTCCCAAAAGAAGGGGGAGCGGGGCTCCAAAATTTGTTTGGATGATTTGTTATTGTGACTCCAGTTCTCAAACATTTGGGTAAAGTGTATTTTTGGTAACCTTGCTGCACTTCCAGCACAGGGCGGTGGGGGAGTGAAAATACAGACATGCAGGCGTGTTATGGTCTATTAGCTTGTGATGCATGTTCATGTCGCCTTAACTGTGATGCTCACCTTGGGATCTTTGAACACATCATTTTGGAATATGACTGCTCCTAGGCAACGGCGAGGCATTGAAGGCTGAGCTGACATGGTGGTGGCTGTGCGGATTCATGGTGGATGCAATAAAGAGAACTGAACATGGTTCACAGTTTAAGGGTGCTCTAACAGAGCGCAGGTGCTCGCAATGCTCCCACATGTGCAGCAGAGGCGTGGGGCATTGGCAGGAGGGAAACCTGATGACTGACCCTATTTCGTCCTCCCACTGATCAGTGGTGTGAAGGAGGAAGTGACGATGAAAGGGCATGGAGGACTGCGCTAGCGGAAGCCATGTTGCTGTCTATGCATGCATGCCCAGCACAATTAATGGCCACTACAGAGGGAGAGTCGAGGGCAGGTTTCCTAAAGCTCGCCAGTGCAGACAACTGCGCCCATAAGTAACGCGGAAGGCTTTATTCCCGCCAGTCGGTGAACGAGATAAAGGGCACGTCATTCCAGCCGGTAGGGAGGCTGCCGCAAGGAAGCATGTGACCTCCGATAAGGGAGAAATGTGGCCGTGTGACCAGGATGTTTACTCGAACGTAAAGTTTGCATAAGTAAGGTATGGGTCGTCTCGTAAAAGTTTAGTACAAGCACATTCTGACGTAGTGCGTCAGAGCGGACCTGCGAGGGAAGGGTGCACGTGCTGGCTGGGGTGCGAGTCTGAAAGGTCTCCTGCAAGAAAATCTGAAACAATGGAGCCCCTGGGAGAGCATCTGACACTCATGCGACAGGGCCTTCCAATTTCTCATAGACACAGGTTGTTCGGAAGCCTCTGTCGAAGTACCCCCTTTCTTCAGATACTCCAAGTATCCCGATATTTCTGCACCTCAAGATATTTTCCGTTACTTGTAGTTTCCTGTCTGGGCTGACTGGATTGCTCCAGTTTTGCAGCCCGCAAATAAAGCACTCTCCACAGATTCCGCACACAGCCAGAGTAATACATGTGTGTCTATATGCATTAAATGGAAGAAGAGGCCATGCCTAATGCAAGGAACACAAAGGAGAGATCCGCAGAGGTGCAGTATCAGAGTGGTCTCACCTGCCAAACCTTTGTTAAGCTTGGATCTCTCAACACAGTGGTATACAAAACCTCTTGTGGCCGATTAAAACTAGATAAAGGCACGCACATAGCCATGCCGGTGAGGAAAGAAGACGACGAACTGAATCGCAGCGTCCCTTAAACGGGCACCATGCTGTTAAACTAAAAGTTGTGTGGCCGTGTCGCAGCAGGGGAGGGGCGGAGGGGCGAGAGGAAAGACTGATGGCGCCTGATCGGGTGCTTTGGCTGGCATTTGCGCGTGTGCACGCTCGCGTGAACGCAAGCGCTAGGCCAGCCAAAGCGTGGGGTAGCACTTCGAAAACTCACCTACCAAATGTCTCGCCTGAGACAGCGCATGCACTGCCTCAGGCGAGCCCTAAAAAGGATAATGAAAGACTAGTATGTGTCACCACATACACTCTAATCTCAAATAAAGTACAGAGCACGGGCACATACTCAATGGAGCAACAAAAGAGTGGCTACCGCCACTTTTTGCGTACAAGCGAAACACAATCATACGAGATGAGATAGTCCACGGGAAAACACCGTCCCGACAAAACCAGAATCAAACCATATTATGGGGCAACCCCAGACCAGTAGGTCACTACCCTTGCGGTAGCTGTGTGGCATGCAGCTACACTAGCACAACCAAGGAGGTGGACATAAAAACCAACAGACTGTGGGTACTTAAGAACTTCAGCAATTGCAACAGTGAGAATGTAATCTATTTATTTATTTATTTATTTTAGCAGTTTTGTATAGCGCGAACAAGACCCTTGCAGGTATCAGAGCACTTTACAGTACAGAGATAACAACATAGAAAACATATAAGTATCGTGAAATAGGTGAGTACAATAAAGATGAGCATACACGAATATCACGTGTTTACAAGGGAGTATCAAAGAGTCAAGTGAATTTGGCTAGAAGAACAGATTTCACTTCTTTTTTGAAAAAAGCTGCGGATGGCTTAAGTCTCGTTTCTTGGAGCAAGGCATTCCAAATCCTGGGCGCCATTCATGAGAAGGAGCGGTAGTATGTTTTCTGCTTGGAGACCCTTTGTGGTTTAAGCAGAAGATTGTTGGAGCTCCTAGTGGATCTGTTACCACCCGATAGTAGCAATTTCTCCGCTGAGTATCTCGGTGTTTTGTGATGTAAGGCCTTATGTGTCATACAGGCGATTTTCAAATGAATTCTGACCTCAAAAGGAAGCCAGTTGAGGGCACGAAGGTTAGGTGAGATGTGGCTGTTTCTTTTGGAGCCAGTGATGAGCCTAGCAGCTGTATTGATTGTGGCTCTTAAAGGAGCGGTCGTTGATCTGGGTAGGCCGCAGAGAGCAATACTTCCATAATCCACTTTGGGAATTACTAGAGATTGAACTGCCTGTTTAAAGTCTCTGGCCGGTATGAAGGGTTTCAGTTTTCTCAAGGTGTTAATCTGGAAATTAGCTCCTTTGGTTGCAGCGCTGATGTGCTTCTGCATATTTAACTTATTGTCTAAGGTTATTCCCAGTGATTTAGCTGAGTCAATGATGATAGGTTGACCATCGAGTGCTGTAATGTGCTTCATCCATTCAAGGATGGTGGTTGTTTGGTTGGGGGGGGCGATTAGGAGAAATTCAGTTTTTAGACTGTTTAGTTTTAGATGATTTTCTGCCAACCAGATCTGTGTTTTATGGAGTGTTGAGTTAAGGGACTTGATGTCATCAAGTGAGTGGACCTTAATGTAGAGCTGTGTGTCGTCGGCATACATGTGATATTGGATGTTTGATGAATTGAGTAGCTCAGTGAGAGGTTCCATAAACATATTGAAGAGAGTCGGGGAGAGGGATGAACACTGGGGTACTCCCAGAGTGACCGGGGAGGGGTTGGATAATGATTGGTTAATCTTGAATCTTTGTGTTCTGTTTTGGAGGAAGGACGTGAACCAGTTTAACACAGTACCAGATCGTCCCATCCTTGTGTTTCAGGAGGTCTAGAAGATTGTCATGTTTGACTGTGTCGAAGGCTGAGGATAAGTCAAGCAGGACTAGCAGGCATCCCTTGTTTTGATCCAAAATTGTAGTGCGTCATCAATTATGTGGGTCATGGCTGATTCTGTGCTGTGTCCTGATCGAAAGCCTGATTGGAATTGATCTAGCAGGTTGAAGTGATCTATGTGATTACTAAGCTGCACGTGGACACATTTTTCTAGCAGTTTGGCGAGGGTCGAGATGTTGGAAATCGGGCGATAGTTATTCAGGTCAGATGGGTCCGCCGATGGTTTTTTTAGGATAGGGGATATCTGACCAACTTTGAGGATGTCTGGGATGATTCCTTGTGAAAGAGAAGTGTTTATAATCCTGGTCCATAGGGGCAATAGCAGTGGAGTGAAGGTTTTTTAATGGGTTGCTGGGAGAGGGTCTGTGAAGTGATTGGAAGGGTTCAGTGCTGTGATCATTTTTAAAATAGTTTCTTCATTGTAGAAGCTGAAGTCGGTCCAGGAGGCATTGTTTTTGAGTAAGAGCTTTGGAGGGCATATTATCGAGATACTAGGTGTGGTCGGTGCACCACTGCTTTGTGGGCCAGTATGTGATAATAGATCGTTATGTAGGACTGTCTTTAAGTTTTCAGTCTTAGTTGAGAAGAAGGATGCAAGATCCTCACAATTGGGAAGTGTTTCGGGATCAGCTTGGGGAGAATGGGAGACACTTGGATTGAGCTTTGATTATTTCGCATAGTCTTTTGGGACGATTCTTGGCTTGGTCTAATTGTTGACGAATGAAGTCAGCTTTCGATCGTCTAATCTTTCTATAGTAGGAATTTCTTTTACTTCTTAGCAATTTGAGGTGGGCAGCAGATGGAGCAGCTCTCCATTGTCTTTCAACTGTTCCTAGAGCTCTTCTGTCTTCATTTAGCCTACCATCATACCAGGGGGTTGATCCTTTTGCGGTGGCTCTTTTCAGTTGTAGTGGGGCTAAGTTGTCAAGTACCTGGTTCATAGAGTAAAAGTAGTGGTTGGTTAGAACATGTACATCCTTTAGACCCTCCAATGGGGGTGTGAGGGTGTGACTAGCGGTTGTGAGAGAGGCAGGGGTAATGTTTTCTAGGTTCCTCTTCCAAATTTTCGTTCTCATCGGTTGGATAGAGAGTGGCTTGACTTCCTTCTTGATGTGGAAAGTAATTATGTGATGGTCAGACCAGTCGCAAGGGAGGATCGATTCCAGCTGGGTAGAGTCTGTTTTGGCAATTACTAGGTCGAGGATGGAGCCCTTTTCGTGGGTGGGGCAATCACATATTTGGGCCAAATTAAGGTCTGACAGAAAAGCTTTGAGGCTATTGACCTCTGGGTCTTCCGGATCATTCCAGTGGAGGTTGAAGTCCCCCAGGAAGATTTGCGTATTTTGTTGGCCGACATTTGCGGCTATGATATCCATTATTTGTTCGATGAAGATGGAATCTACCTCATTACATGCCCCTGTAACTTGATGAATGTGGGCATGACAACCAGAAAGATCAAGACCTGCATTAATGAACACAGGGCACCATTAGGTGCAAAAAGATGAACACAAAGCTGACGCGCCATTATCTGGAACACAACCACAGAGATGTTGACTTGAAATGGGTAGTTCTTGAGGTCATAAGGGGAACGAACCCAAACATCCTGAGAATACTTCACACCAGAGAACAAGGTTGGGTGTAACGACTTCGGTCATGGGACACTGGATTAAATGACGATATCCCATGACTCCACATTGGGGGATGATGAAATGAGGGATACATGCATACAAGCACAGCTAATACTGACAATGATGCACGGTGCTCTGGAAAGCACCCTTTTCTCCTTCTCTCTAGCACTAGAGCGCATGGGACCTTTTCCCTCCAGCTCATGTTCACCCTCTCATTACCATCTTCTGCTGCGTGAAACCTCAGGTTTCTTGCAAGAAAAAAAGCTTTTTCTGGTCTACGACAAGAGGCAAACTGCACATTTATTGAACCTTGAATAAGTATTTTTACTTTCACTACAGGGCATGCAACTTAAAGATAGTGGCTACTCTGATCAGCCTCACGCTTCTGTTCCTAACATGGTACACAAATAGCGTGAGAACAAACAACATGGGCGCATGTCATGCTAAAAATAGTGGCTACTCTGACCATCGTCACGCTATTGTCTCCCAGGCAGTACTCAGACAACATGAGAACAGTCCTCTAAACTAACTCGGGCGCACTAGGCACGTGTCATGTTATTTGTACATGCAGAGCACAAGCAGGCCGGGACAGGTGTGCTCTGTGTATGACAGCTGAACGCACACATGCGTCTCCATTACGGCTCCCATTCGCCTTCGTTTTAATGCAGGTGATTTCACACTGACACGGAGGCCAGGCAGATCTTGTCGGCCTCCAGCTGGACACCGGGGAATCTCCAGGTGTTCCGCATATGAGCTACAATCGTCGCATTTCCTCTCTGATGCGACAGTCAGGCACACACCCACATTTACTTAGAGAGGTTTCCAGACACCGGAAACATTTTCTGGCATTTGTAACTCCACACGTGCTACCTATTCACCAATTAAGGCGACTATTTAAACCGTATTCTCTCATCCTTCATTCCCCCACAGGGAAGAGGAGCGAACACAGCTAGGACTACTGAGAGAGAGACATACCTTGATGTAGTAAGTGTATGAGTGGTAGTATGAAGCAAGCTTATGTGAAACCAGAGCACCCCAACGGGAAGCTTCCCTTTAAATGTGAATTCCATTTTTCTTTTTGTCCTAGAGTGTGACTACAGGGGTCTCTACTTCACCCTCCTCCCATGGGGTGTGTAGTAACCACCAACCGGAAAAGACTGTGAGCCTGTCTCACAACTGTGTAAATGACATATCATGTGTGTTTCACGTTTGCAGTGACACGTGTTTCACAAAATAGCCACTTTATGTATTGCATTGCATGTGGGGCGATTTTCACTGCAGTTTTTAATTTTACTTTGACCAAACTCCTCTCAGGATTCCCTCTCCTGATGGCCATCTCACTTACTTCTTTTTAACAGGTTTCAAGAAACTTTCTTAGGTAGAGTGTGACATAGATCCACCTATCCAGTAGTAATCTCATACCAAAGGTTTTGGTAAGATAGGAGACCATATCTCTTTCGTCCTGATAAATGCCGCAGACCCTTTGGGCCATAAGGGCAGTAACATGTCGACGACCTTCACCATTACAGTGATGGGGTACTAATTCCCTTTCTTCACCGCTTCAATTTTAATATTTAGTAGTTGCCATTCAAATAAATGTATTTTTGGTAATTACACTGATTTTTAACCATGACTTATTATCAAGGGCTCCCACTTAGATTTAGAAGTGCCTCCCTGTCTCCAGGTGTAGGCCCGCTCTCTATCAAACCACGTTTTTAGAGAGCGAGGACTGCCGATGATGAAGCATGGCACCTGGTGGTGTGTGAGGACAGTCCTTCACTTTTTGTGAGATGCTAGGCACTCCACTTAACACTTCTTAAACTTCTGTTTTCTTTCACTCAGGGTAGCTTCTTTTGTGTACATACAGCAATGGCAAGCAGCCACAAGTTATCCAGAGATAATATTGTGGGGATACTTTGGCTCAGAAATCTTTACAACACCCAGCAGCTTCATAATATCACTGCCCGCACAGTGCTTCTCTTTTGAAAAAAGAAGTACTTTATTTTACACAAAGTTCCAATACTGCTCCCTATTACAATGCGTTAGATACCCAATGCTCTTGTGAGTCCCATGTGCTTCAAGGTGGGGCACCTGCTAGGCACTCTACCCCCATCCACTGTATGGGCTTTAAGCCCCCGTGGTGTAAACTCTAGATTATGTGCATCTTTCCCTCCCTGTTAGCACACATTCCCTTCTTGGGGTTAGATAGTCAATGTAGTTAATTGCCTCATGGCGTAGTGTTGCAATGGGCCTTCTGGGGAGGGGCGAGTTCTTTGGTGGTATGCAGGACCAAGAGTCCAGCTCATGCCAGTTCTGATCAGGAAGGGGGGGCTGCAAGCTGCACATTGAGTCGTTAGAGGAGAGGAGCAGCAGCTTCTTGTGGCAGTGGAGAGTGCGTCCATTAGGGCGCTGCGGCATTGCCCCCCTAATATTCAAACAAGCATCGCACGCCGTCACTAACTTACTTTTTTTTAAATCAATCTCGGGCTGGACATCCACCGGGCCACACCCGAGGCAGTCAGCTCTGAAGGGGCAGGGCAGCAGGTTCAGTGAAGTCGTGACTGACATCATGATGATCTCAGGTCGGCAGAGCGCACAGCAAGAGTGTGCATGTTCTGTTGAGGGCTGATAATTTTTCCAACCAGCCCGAACATGCGCACTAGGCTGCACATTAGAAGAGCAAGGGTTGTTCCATGCCGCAGCCCCCGGTCTCCTAATGAGCTGCGAGTATCACTGCTCAAGCCAATCCTGGCGCTGCTGGAGCAGCGTCTGGATTGGCTGAGACACACACAGTTGCCAGGCCTCTCTGCAGTGAGCACTGTTGTGCACATGAGGAGCCGCGTGTGGGAGACACTAACACGGTGCATGACCAATCACTGTTGTGGCTTATTGTGGAGCCATGCAGTGATTGGCCATTTCTACGTTGCTGGACTGTTCAGCCAGCCTGCTGCTGCCTGTCGGTCCCACACTCCCCCTCAGGGTGGGAGGGAGCAAGCGTGACGTCGGAGCCTCGAGTCAGACCACACCTCGTGTTCAGTGCTGCTACAGCTCGGTGTATTTTTCCCTCCTGACTGCCACAGGTCTCAGCCTTGATTGATTTCAATTGTTTCGATCACAAAGATCATCTGATCAAGTCGACGTCGACCAGTAGTGCAGAATAGTATTCAGACAGTGAGCACTGACAGTGTGACAGACTACTAGCTGTGCAATGCGCATATTGTATAAAAACTTTTTTAATGCGTGTTTGGCCTGTTATCATAAAGTAATACTTTATGATAACAGGCCCAACAAGCATTATATTTGATGGCATGCAGTTTTATAATGTAGCGCAAACTTTATCCAGCAGAAAATAAGTTGCATTAAATAATCCCTGTTTTTAGGCACGCGCCCTCTCTTGCGGAGAGGGTCGCATCATGATTGACTTTTTGCACACTCAGTTTCAATCTATGTAAATGTGGGTTCCATTGTGCCTTCATTGTTAGAGAAATCGTAACCAATAATAAAATACAAATAAACAAGTGTTGAAGGAGCAATCACAGAAACTCTTTTTAAAAAATGAATACCCCCAGGCAGTGATCACTTTATATGTTTAGAGGTTGAATAAGCCTGCCATGTAATTGGCCGTCCGATGTAATAATTGTAATAGTAATTGCAGCCAGTTTTTAGGAAACACTGCAAACAGATTTCATTCTAAGTGCCGCTCGCCACGTGTTGCTTTCCATTAGAACAAGCTGCCTTTATACTTTATTTTAGAGCCCAGGGATTGCTTGACGTTTGTAATACATGTACATTTCCGATCTACATGCAATACAAACACCAAACCTATTGTCTTTGTCAATATTTGTTTAACTTTATTTTCAACACTCCATTTAAATGTATGTGTTTGCTTGCTTTCACCCCCTATTTTTACTGGCTCACTATTCAGTCTCTTCAACTCCACTCCCCAACTCCCCAGTTCTCCACCATACCTCCCTTCATATGTTGAATTCAGGTTTTTTTTTAACGAGGGCTTCTCAGCTGCACTGATTTTCCTTTATTTTTTATATTTTACTGTCCTAACATGAATGACCATCAGCGGTGTTAGCGCAGTAAATTCAAAATGACCGCATGCGTCGCAACACAGGCTTGCACATCAGCAGCCACCTTGGAATTTCAAGATTGCTAGCAATCGGTGCCCATATGTCGACACATGCGTATAATCAGCAAAAAGAATTGGCAAAGACAATAGCTTGTCAAGCTTAAACCTATTTTTTTTCCAAATGCTTGCTTTTTTAACTACCTTGGTGAAGATTGTTAAGGAATCATGTACGTCCACATATTTTGCCCTTTTAATTATTAAATCCTATAACGTTTTTATCATGACTAATCCATGCTGCTTAATAGGGAGCTGAAAATAAAATGTATCCTTTCAGAAATGTGGACCATTGATCTTTTGGGTTCAAAACAATGCTATGCTTCATTACAAGCGCAGGCCTCAGCTCCACATACACCAGCGCCTCTGTTTACTTTGTTTTATTAAAAGGGTCATAAAAGTTAAGGCCGCCTTGAGTGCAAGGAAACTCTCCTCCTGGGCACAAGCAGCATGCAGGTGATTGCTGTACAGGCACCAAATTCAGTGACTTATTGAAAATGTGAGGTACTCAGCATTGTTATTTATCTCAAAGTCTATAATGAAGATCTCTGGTTATATTGATAAGCAGCAACCTACATTATATTATCATACAAAATCTCTATATTGATGTCATTGCTACACTTTCCCAATTGCCTTATTCACATTCTTGCTTTCTGAAATATCCTTGTAAATGCACCATTTGGCTGCTCTTTTTTCAAAATTTTCTCAGGGGAGGAAACACCCCCGGACTCCCCTTGATACGTTCGGCCACAGTGAACCGTCCACAACTTTTATGTCTCACCACTTTAAAATGTCACCAGCTGCCACTGTCTTGTGGTAACCCTCTCCCTGGCTTTAGGGCCTCTCAGCACAGACAGGCATTGCAGGCTTTGCAGGCCAAAAACCTCAGCTGAGTACTTTCAGTCGTGCTTGGCCCTACCAGGCTGGAAGTAGTCCAGCAGTCCTCTTGCAGAGTTTCAGCAACAATGGGGTACTTGTTTGGTACTGTTTGGGGCTCGATGAATGCAGTCTGATCGGGTGCTGTGTTCTTTTGTACCCCTTCTATCAGGCAGTAATTCGGAACATAGTGCCTCAAGGCGAAAGCGTAATTCTTTAAAGAAACGCAGTCCACTTGGCCTTCTAGGGGACAGTGCCAGGATGGCCACTCGCTAGTGGTAACCCTGGATGGGCACTGCAGATGTTGTCTTCACTGTCAGGCTGGTAAGGACAGTACAGAACATGTCAGTGTCATTGTAATGCCGTCCTGGGTTGCAGACACACAGCAGGTGCCATGAAATTATTTTTGATCCTGGCTTTAGTTGGGCCTGCCAATTGGGCACACTTCTACAAATGCTATGTGGCGACAACTGGGATGACATGGAAGGCCCCTGGGGCATGCATTGGAAGTGCGACAGATCCTCTGAGGATCCCATCGATGGATCCACACCAGTTTACTTAGTCTGTGAATCTTTGGTGGGCAGACTCCTGTATCAGGATCAAATACTTCCACCCCCTTTCAACGGTCAGTATCTCTTGCATGGTTGGCTGACTCCCTCCTTTTCACTCAGGCAGGATTATTTGAGTTCCGAGGATAAGTAAGAGAGTTTGGCTCCAGATCCGACTGAAGGTGATGTACCCTTACTTTGGGTAGCTGGGTGTTAGGCAGTTACCAGTACTGGTTGTGCACTACTCCTCTGGGTGCTGTGTGTAAAACCCCATCCTTGGTCAGAGAGAACTTGTAACTAGAACCACAAATGGGTCAGCAGCTCCTAACAGGGAATGTTGATTCACTTTGCAGAACCAATTTTGGTCAGTTCCCTTTTCATGTGTCCTTATCAGGCTGTCCCCAAGCCTCAGTCTTTGTCTTGAGTGATGCTCTTCACAGCAGGATTGTCCCCAGGTTGGAACACCCACAACAGAGGCACAAAAGAACAAGTTACTTGCCTCTGGTTATGCCTTATCTGGTAGAGACTATCTAGCCACAGATTCCTTACCTTAGAATATCCCCAAGTGTCAGACTGGATCTGGAAGATTTTCAAGCATTACCCTTGCGTATCATAGTTGCTATTGTCTGGCTCCACCTCATCGTCTGTGCCAGAAATTAGGTGCTCAGTACCTATATAGGTGCTACCCTGGCACGCTGACATAAGTTACTTTTGCGGCTTTCCATGCCAGGAGCACGGAGCCACAATGAGAACTGACCACTGGTGACAGGGACTGCAAAGACATTTAAATGAGAAAGTCCTGCAGGACCGAATGCGCAAAATGCCGATCACGATGGACCTGACTGTCCAGATAGTAGCGCTTGGTGAACGTATGCAGTGATGCTCACGTTGCTGCCTGACAGATGTTCATGACCAGGACACCGCACACTAATGCAATGGTTGCAGCCTTGGCTCTGGGGGTGTGAGCACGCAAGCCCTCAGGCCTCTTGGCCAATTTGTAGCAGATCTTAATGCATATAACAATCCATCTTGAGATAGTCGATTTCTGCACTGGCTTCCTTTTTTAGCTCCTACAAAGCCAAGGGAGAGTTGATCATCCACCTGGAATTCTTTTGTGCAGTCAAGGTACAGCGACAAGGCTCTTTTTGCGTCCAGATGGTGGAGTCTCTCCTCCTCTTAGGAGGAATGAGGTGTAGAAAAGGTAGGCATGGTGATGTTCTGGCCTACATGGAAAGGAGTCACAACCTACGTAAGGAAGGAATCAATTATCCGGAGAATCAGCTTGTCCGGGTAGACAAAGTGGTATAAGGAGGTTGCACAGAAGGTGCCTGAAATTTGCTAACACTTCTGACCGATGTTAAGACTACTAAAAAGTCAGTTTTGATGGTCAATAGCCTAAGAGAGCAATTTTGCGGAGGCTCAAATGGTGAACAAATGAGAAAAGTGAGGATCAGGTCAAGGTCCCACTGAGGCATGATGAATGGCATAAGGGGAAACCTATACTACAGGACTTTAAGCAACCTAGCCACAACAGGTGACTTAAAGAGAGAAGGTTGGTCCAGCAACCGGAAAAATGCTGAAACAGCAGAGTGATAACCTTTAACTGTGCCCAGAGCAGAGCCCTGCTGGACCAAAGATAAAACAAACAAGAGAACCTTGGCTAAAGGTGCAGAAAAGGGGTCAACATGGTGGGAGGCACACCATGACACAAACTTGTCCCAACGGCAAGCGTATACTGACTTGGGGTGAGGAACACCTGGCTACCAGAATAACATTACAGACTTCTGGAAGAAGGTCGAAATCTGTCAACTGTCGCTGCACAATGTCCACGCATGAAGGCAGAGGGTGCACTGGTTTGGGTGCAGGACCCTCCCCGGTTGCTGTGACAGAAGAACCTTTCGGAGAGGCAGCCTGATTAGAGGACCAATTGTCATGCTTAAGGGCTTGAGATAACAGACTCTCCGTGCCCAATCCGGAGCCAGAAGGATTAGTTGTGCCCAGTTGTTCCTGATCTTCTTGAGAACTCTGGACAGGAGTGGTATTGGCAGAAAGGTGTATAGGAGACCGAAACTCCACTCGAGACGAAAAGTGTCTTGGAGCCAGAGTCGCCTTGGAAACTCCAATGTGCGAAACTGCTGACATTGCGTGTTATCGGCGGTGGCGAACAGATCTAACCAAGGCTCTCCACACTGCTGAAAGAGATCTTGCACCACCTCCGGATACAGGTGCCATTCGTGATCCGCATGGCATCTTCAGCTGGTATTCATAGAGCCCGCGAGGGAAATACCCTGATGTTCCAGCGATCTATAGAGATGCAGGGCCTCTTGACAGAGGGTCCAGGACTTCAACTCGCCCTATTTGTTGCAGTACCATATGGAAGTGGTGTTGTCTGTGAATACCTGTACTAGCCTTCCCCTGATCAAAGGAAGAAAGGCTTTCTTCACCAAGCAAATTGCCCGAAGCTCTAACAGTTTGATGTGGAGCTCCGACCCCGCTGGAGACCAGAGTCCTCTGATCTTCACATCTCCTAGAAGGCTGTCCCAGGCCTGTAGTGACAAATCTGTCACTACAGGCACATCTGGTTGGGGAAAAGAGAGGGGTGTGCCACTGACCCAATTCTGGTTTGTTAGCCACCAGTGCAGTTCTCTTTCTTAGTTCCCTCTGCGATCTGGACCATGTCAGAGAGATTCCACTGGTGATGTGCCCACTGCGCCTTCAGCCCCCGCTGTAGAGCCTTCATATGCCAACGGGCATGATTAACAAGCAGGATGCAGGAGATGATAAGGTCCACCAGCCTCAGAGTCAGTCTCACCGAAATACAGGACAGAGCCTGAAACGAAACATCAGAATCATAGCCTTAATATCCTAGACTCGTCACTCGGGAACATATGTCCAAAACTGCATTGTGTCCAGAATGGCTCAGCTGAAAGAGAACTTCTGAGAGGGAGTCAAGTGCGACTTTGGCATGTTGATAGTGAACCCCAGCAAATGCAGGAGGTTCGTCATAGTCTGGAAGTGGGAGACGACTGCCTCTTGTTGAAGTAGGGGAAAACAGTCACCCCGACCTCCACAGATGAGCTGCCTTTCGTGAACACCTGAGGGGCACTGGTAAGGCCAAAAGAGAGCAAGGCAAACTTAAAGTGCTCTTGACCCACTGTGTACCGCAGGTAACGTCTGGCAGACATGAGGGGGATGTGGAAATATGCGCCCTGCAAGTCTGACGCTACCATCCAGTCTCCCGAGTGTAGGGCAGGCAGAGCTTGAGCGAGCATGAGAATTTTTAACTTCGCCTTTTTCAAGAAGAGATTGAGAAGGTGCAGGGTCCTGCTACTTTCTGGTGCAAAAGAAGGACAATGACCTCAGCCCTTCTTTGGCACCAGAAATTAGCAGAAATAACAACCACAACCTACTTTTGAAGCAGACACCCTTTCTATGGCTCCCTCGGCTAAGGGGGCCTGCACTTCTTGACAAAGCAAGGAGAGATGGTCCTTTGTCAGCCGATCGTAAGTGGGTGGCAGAGTAATCCCAAAGGGGGGGGAGTAGCCCCTTTGGATGATCTGTAGAACCCAGTGGTCTGATGTCACTGACCGCCAGTAGGGCAGATAATGGTGTATCCTGCCTCCCACTGGGTGCATATAATGGTCGGAGGGCAAGCTAAAGAGGCTTGGAAACAGCGGCTGCCAGTGGGGGTGGTGGACTGACCCGACTGCTGGCCGCCTGTCCCATATTGTCTATGGGACCTGCACCCAATGCCATGAAATGGCTGGGAAGCCTGTTGGCCATGGTGGCCAGGAGGGAATGGGTGCTGCTGGAGACTCCTTCTGTGGCTCCGAAAGGGGTGGAAGGCAGATTGGGGTTAGCAAGGGGCCATAGATAAGCCCAAGGACATCACTGTAACTCTGCTGTCCTTAATGCACCCCAGCGCTGAATCTGCTTTCTCTCCAAAAAAGCAAGAACTGTCAAAGGGTATGTCCATGAGGGAAGCCTGGACAGCCCCTAAAAATCCAGTCGTCCTCCTCAAGGCATGGCTCCCCAAGGCCACAAATGATGAAATTACACTGCCCAGCGGGTTTCGGTTGTGTCGAGCCCACACCTTATGCTGAACTTAGCTGCATGTCACCCATCAGAAATAGCATGGGTGTGTCCGGCTCGGGCCTCTTCCGAGACCATAGGCAGCATTTCGTTAACAGAGTCTCATATCGTATGAGAATAATGGCCCAAAAGGCACACAGTGTTCACTGACTGCAGTGCTAGGCCGGCAGAAAAGTACACTCACTTGCCAAAGTTATTCAGCCTCTTGAATTCCCTATCCAGTGGAGTGTTAGGGAGCAAGACCATTTTCATTCTGGATGTGGAGGCTTGGACCACCAAGCTCTCCAGGGTGGGGTACTAGGTAAGGAAACTGGGATCGCCAAAAGCACAGCAATGGTGCAGGCAATCGTCCTGTGTATAGTTGCAAGACTTAAATCAGGCCCAAGCAGGATGTCCGTAAGAGCTTCATTGAAGGGGAGTAGGGGTTCAGAAGGGAAGACTTCCGTCTGAAGCACATCCTTCAAGTTGTTTGTCTTGACTATCACCAAGGGCAACTGAATGTCCAAGAACTCAGCTGCCCTATGCACCACCATTGCAAAAGAGGCTCACTCCTCCAAAAATATAGTAGGAGGAGAGACCAGGCCATTGTCGGGTGAGGTGTCTGATCCACTGACCTTGGCTAGTTCCTCGTACCAGTTGTCCTGTTCCTGTCAGGACCCCACAAGTCTTACCTAGTACGCTTGTGGAGTAATCTCACAGAGACGACGTGAACAACCTCCACCATCCCCCACCTTTCCCTAGTAATCGAATGTATACATACCAGGGCAAGGATGGGACCGGGGGAAGGAATCCTAAAGTGCAGAGCGGAGATGCCAACGTGAAGACCTGGTGGGATGCTCCTATCGATGTCGATGTGCTTCCCTGGGATCACCAACTGGATAAGGAAAGAACCATATGATTAGTACTCTGCCCTTCCTATTCTCAGGGCATCACACATACATCATACACACTAACACCAAGGACATTGGCAAGAGATATGTATAGTCACCTGGAAGATACAAAGACACAGCAGGAATGGGTGGTCTTCTAGTGAAGGGAAATTGGACCAACAGGAATATGGTCCGGAGGCACTCCTGCTCGAGGGGCATAAAGGGGCGCTCCTGTGTAAGTCGTGAAGAAAGCAAATGAAAGCGCTCCTACGCTTTACAAGGGGATGCAATGTGACAATGCGCTCCAGCGCTTGTCGCGAAGAAAGCAATGAAAGCGCTCCTGCGCTAATAAAGGAAAATATAATGCGGCAGCGTGCTCCAGCGTGTGTCGCCAACAAGGTGATGAAAGCAATGTAAGTGCTCCTGCACTCATGAGGAAAATATGATGTGGCAATGCGCTCCAGCGAGTAGGACAAACTAGGTCAAGAAAGAAATGTAAGCACTCCTGTGCTTACAAGGGCAATGAAAATGCGCTCCAGCGCTTGGGACAAAACAAGGGCAAGGAAGAAATGTAAGCACTCCTGTGCTTACAAGGGCAATGAAAACGCGCTCCAGCGCATGGCACAAACAACGTTAAGAAAACAATGCAAGCGCTCCTGCGATGGCAAAGGAAATATGGTAATGCCTCAATTACTTACCGGTAATTGCATTACTCTGAGTCCTACTGCCTCACTTCCATTACTTATGCATTTGAGGCTTCCCTGCCTCACCAGACACCCATACCCACGTGATTCATCACACGGGGACTATAAGTAACCCCCACCCCCCACAAACCTCGTGTAATACCACATAGACCGGAACCATACCAAAAGGTTGGCCTGGACTACCAGGGAGGAAGGGAGGGATGTAAGTAATGGAAGCGAGGGAGTAGGACTCAGAGTAATGCAATTACCGGTAAGTAATTGATGCATTACCTCCTCGTCCCTCCCTCGCTTCCATTCCTTATGCATTTTGAAGAACCAGGCTGAATTAGGCCTGGTGGCGCAGGGTACGCCTGAAATCTTCTGAGTTCGCCTTCTAAATGTACAGAGACACGGAGCACTCTGTTGGCATAGGAACTTCAATTTATTAGCTGCAGTTAGGTACAGTTGTCCTAGAAGTACATCAGTGGTAGGTTCTCAGGAGACTGCCACTTCAATCCGTGGCTCACAGTCTTTTATAGCGCTTGAATCCCCTAAAGCAACAACCCCCTCAATGTGCAATAAAAACAAACAAATCATCCACTAGCAAACATTCTTTGTACAAGATACAGCATAATAGGTAATAGAAATTCCTTCCCTAGGGTCGTGTTCTCTACCTGACCCTATAGGCCAGGTGGCATGAGCATTCCTAAGCTAAATTAATTTACAACAAGACGTGTTTGCGTGTTGCAGGTGGTGATTCGTAAAACAATTGGAGAGGCAGAGAAGGATCACCAAGGGTCAATAGATGGTTATCACGGGAATTAGTTGCTTCGAGCCGGGTCTCAGAATGTACTTTGCTCAGAGAGACAGGAAAAGGTCGTTTAACGTGTTACAGTACAGAGTATGAAAGAAACGCTACGAAGGTCGTCGGTGCCTGAGTGAGGGCAACATCACAATGGTGTCAATACGCAAGATGGAGCCGTAATCAAATTTCCTCAGACCCTCCTTTTGCCATTACTCAGGAAAAAACACAGAGGCTGTTGTTAATCAGAATCGACTTCAATAGCCATGAAATCTACAAGCTGTTGTTGCAGCATTATCTTCGTGTTCTCTGTTTTCTGGGATACAGGATTTGGAACGCATAGGGTGGCGCAGAGCCCGCATATAACGGGACCACATCGTAGGCAAAGGCAACATGAGAAGAGAATAGCCAAAGTCGCTCCGACAAAGGTAAGAATCTTCCATCCCCGTGTAGACAGTAGTCCCCCAAACCATCCCATCAGAGACCAATTCCCTTCATCCTCGTGAACGGACTCAGCGATCTTATGTAGTTTAGAGATGGCTTGGTATACTGTAGGGGCGTTGTCTGGAATATAAATGCAACAGCTTGATCCGATCAATTTGCATACGCCCCCACGGTCAGCAAGAATAATATCTAATACCATCCTGTTCTGAAGCATGACAAGGCGGTCAGCAACGAGTTCTGCAGTGAGATTACTCAAAGCTCCAGCTGTTTCATTGACAGTGGCTTCTACAACTCGAATTAGTTGTCTTATGTCTCTACTGTTGGCTATTGGACCCCAGAATGGAAGAAGTCCTTTCAAGGCATCCCCGACTTCTTGTCCTGACGTATCCTGGTCTGACGCCACCCTTCTTTTCTGTAAATGATGCTTGGCATCTGCTATATATGTAGGGGGCAACAACCAAGCGATATAACAAGTGCCTCTCCAATTACCAGGTAGAGAAGTGTAAGCCTTATTTCCACACACAAAGTATGTATTACGTGAGGGAACCATGCGAGGCCAATCTGTCCCATTCAAGGTTACAATATGTTGGCATTTGCTTGTACCTTTATATTCTAACCCTCCTTTCCTAATACAGAATGGTGCTTGTCCAGGTACCACTAGAAAACTTTGTCCTTTTCGAGAGGTTTTATTAGAGGGCAGGGAATACAAATCCGTAGATCTGGTTTGGCGATCAGCATATTCTGACTTCTCACTATTCGTCCCATATATCCTTTTTCTGTCCCGCCAACATAAATGGTATAGATGTACTCCCAAGCTCCTTACGTCTCGGGTATCACCTTCTCCAGAAAATACCCAACTGGCACTCAATTCCCACCATGCACTACACGAACCATTAAATGAAAAAGGAAGGGTAATGTATGGTATTCCAGTATTCACTGAATTTGGCAGAAGACCACAAACCCAACAGTTCGTCGCATTAGTAGCCAATTGATGTTGGTGTAGCATAGAAACAAATGTGTTGTTACGGAATTCACTCCTTCTCGACTCAACATGAGGGGGTAGAGCGACATGTGTATGCATTTCAACGGTAACTTTGGGAATAGGCTGCGTAAAAATTACATGTAGTCCCCATCCTATGCAAGACAATATAATACACATTAAAATCAATATTATTAAAGCCACTACAAAACTATTATGCAATAATTTACAATGCTTCGTGCTCATTGTTTGTATTTTGTCCATTCCCTTTTGAACAGTCAGTTCCATCTCTAAATGTTGCCCGTGACGGGAGGTTGCTTCACTCAGCTGTGATTGTCTGTAGTTCTTTTTATTTTCCTACAAGTCCCACAGACCTAGAGCCACACCTTGGGTCACAATTCTGAGACTACGATCACGGCCCTGCAACATGTGGAAATCGGGATAAAGACAAAGTCAATGAGGCAATATTGAGGTATTTTGTTCAGTCTGGGCCTCAAATCGTACCTCTGGGAACCAGGCACAGTTTGTTCTTAGAAAAGGAGATGTGGTTTAGTAGTGTCCAATTTCAATGCCGGTGGTATAGCTGCTTGGAGGACCTCGTCGTCGTCTTTCTCTGATCTGGCAAAGTCTAGGTGTGCATCGCTAAACAGTCCAAATCTTGGTATTCTTTCGCTTTCAGAATCGCTAATTGGGTTACGAACCCACTGATCATAAGGCAAAGGTAGGGGCACTTTCTTGCAATGTACCCCATGTACCCAGTTCTTTTTGCCGACCACCTTCACTGCAGTACGCGTCGTTAGAAGTACTTGACGAGGTTCTCTCCAGCGAGGTTCCAAGTTCTTCGACCTCTGGAAGTTTTTAATGCAGACCCAATCTCCAGGCCGTATGGTATGACCAGGATCCGTTGAAGCCTGAGGCAAAGTATCTTGTACCTGTTGGTGAAGGACACGTAACTTAGTGGTGAGATCATGCAAATAGTCAATTAACAATGGATGCTCTATCTCGGAGTATTTATTTGTCCTTGGGACTACCCAAACATTTGCAGGGCGTCCAAACACAACCTCATAAGGACTAAGCCCATACGGGAATGGGTGGTTGTTCTGGTGGATAAGAGAGCCAAGGGCAAGGCATCAGGCCAAGCAAGACCCGTGCTGGCTCGTATTTTCGCGAGTTTAAGCTTAAGAGTGCCATTATAGCATTCCACCAAACCTGCTGACTGAGGATGGTTTGCTGCGTGGAACTTTTGTTTAATGCCAAGGCCTGTACATACTTTCTGCATGATCTGACCCACAAATTCACCGAGGATAGAGCAGTATTATCTTTCAGGGGATAGGCCTCTATCCATCGGGAGAAGGCACATACCACAACAAGAACATACTTCAGATTGTTACATCGTTCCATGTGAATGTAATCTATTTACAAAACCTCAAAAGGGTACGTTGGGGGAGCAAAGTGGCCTGCCGGTGTTCCCTTCCCCGGGTTATGCATCAAGCATATAATACAATGCTTAACCAGATTGTCTGCACATTTAGGGATCCCCACATTCTACCATACCGGAGCCAGAAGTTTGCATATACCTTTAGCGCTAATGTGGGCTGGACCATGTGACATGGTAACTACTGGGAGTACATAAGCATCTGGTAACAACCAGCGTTGATGTTCCGACAAGTCTGTCCAGCACCCTGTCACATCCAACCTTCCTATACTCTCTTTCCACGTACTCAGTTCTTTCTCTGTGGCTTCTGCCTGGATCATTTTCACACTGTCCACAGTATTCTCACACATCCCACCTTGTGCAACCCATCTAGCAGAGCCCACAACATACATGCGGGTTGTAGTGTCTTTAGCTGTCTCTTTCGCTATCTGGTCTGCGAAAGCATTTCCTTGACCTACATCATCAGTAATTTTCTTATGTGCACTACACTTCACAATTGCTATCTGTGTGGGCAAGGTAATCGATTCAAGAAGGTCATTTACCAATTGGCCATGCTGTATCTTAGTGCCATGGGATGTGAGAAACCCTCTTTCCTTCCACAGGCGGCCAAAACTATGGGCCACTCCAAACGCATACTGACTATCAGTATACACATTCACCCTTTTTCCTTCAGCCAACACACAAGCTCTAGTCAGTGCTATCAATTCAGCTGCCTGGGCTGAATTATGCATAATACGCGCTGTTTCCACAACAGTGTACAAGGTAGTGACTGCATAGGCTGAGGTCGTTTCACCATTGGGAAGCTTAAAACAAGAACCGTCCACCCATAGGATCCCATCCGGGTCCGGGAGTGGAGTATCCTTTAAATCAACTCTGCCTCTTGTCTCTTCCTCCGTGCGGAGGAAGCAATCATGCTGCTCCTGAGTACAATTTTCTACTGGAATTGGCAGCAATGTTACCGGGTTCAGGGCATTACATCGCTTAATGTGTATGTGGCTAGCCAAGAGCATCAATTCGTACCCCGAAAGGCGGGCACTCGTGAGGTGTTGAGTCTTTGTTCTATTTAGGAGGGTGTCTACTGCATGCGGCACCATGACAATGAGGGTATTATCTAATACCAATCCAGCAGACTGGCGAATGGAAACTGCCGCTGCTGCTGTAGCCCTCAAACAGCTAGGTAATGCCCCAAATCGTTGCGTTAAAACTGATAATGCGCAACCTTCTTTCTCATGAACATAGAGTGTGAAAGGCTTACTGTAATCAGGAGTTCCTAACACAGGAGCAGAGCACAAGGCAGTACGTAAATCAGTGAAACTTTTCTGACATTCCGCAGTCCATGGGAGAGGGTGCGGTGTATCTTTAAGAGTAAGTGCCAACAAGGGTTTCGCCTGAAGGGAAAAATTGGGGATCCATTGTCTACAATAAGAGGTAATACCTAAAAAGGCACGCACCTCTTTTTGCGTACATGGAATAGGCATTTGGGCAATTGCTTGGATACGTTCTGGGGTCAATCGCCGTCCCTCCTTTGACAAGAGATGACCTAGATAGGTAACCTCTTGGCAGCAATATTGCAATTTAGATGGTGAAACCTTGTGGTGGTGGTCAGATAAGTGGCGTAACAGTGAAATGGTAGCCTTTTTACAAGTGTCCTCAGAATCTGCTGCAACCAACAGGTCATCCACATATTGAATGAGAGTGGCCCCTGGTGGTAAAGACATAGTATCGAGCTGTGATTTTAATGCTTGACTATAAATGGAGGGGCTCTCGCAATAACCTTGAGGAGCCTGCTTGAACCGGAAGCTTCGGCCTGCTAAGGAGAAGCCAAAAATATCCCTACTTTCCTCAGCAATGGGAATGCTGAAGAAAGCATTTTTGAGGTCAATGACAGAAAACCAGGAAGCTGAGGCGGGTATCATTGTCAACAGGGCATTAATATCCGGGACAACAGGGAATTGAAGTACTACAATCTTGTTGACCTCTCTGAGATCAATCACAAAACGATAGACAGGTGGCTGAGAGGGGTCGGTTCGTTTAAAAACAGGCAGAACAGGGCTATTGCATACATTTCCCCTAGTCTCTTCAACCACACCATTTTGTACCAAATCATGAACTATAGTCAAAAGAGCTTTTTCGCCGTCACTGGAAATTCTATACTGTGGAATGCGAGGAAATTTAATATTAGGCTTGAGGGTTACAATGTAGGGCGGAATCCGCAGGAGGCCTACATCATTGGTGCCGGTGGCCCAGAGGGTGGCGGGAAGAGATTGTAATACAGGGGGGAGCTGGTCTTTAGACAAGTACATCGGTGAGGTCAATTTCTTACCTAAGGTAAGACGTACACCAGAAGGGGAACAGTGTAATGTTGCATACAATCTCTTCAATAAATCCAAGGCCAACAAATTTTCACCACAACCAGTTGTTAAAAGGAGCGGGGCCTCCAATTTGTAAGGACCTATTGAAATGGGCAAAGGGCGTGAAACTGGGTTTTGAACTGGGGCGCCAGAAAAACCTACAGAAACATTCGTACAGCCAGACAAAGGTGCCCCAGGGAGTTTAGAGTGAATCATAGAGCTCTTTGTCGCACCAGCGTCTAATAGGAATGGCTCTGTAACACCTAGTGCTACCACATCAACATAAGGCCCGCTTTGGTCCACTGGAACTGATACTACTCCCTTACTTTGTCCATGGCTGTCCTAGCTAGATTGGGAATTCTGGTTGTCATCCCCGGTATAATAATCATCATTGTAATAGTTGGTAGACTGAACATTTTGCTGATCAAAATAATTCGTGGAGTTTCCAGGGGGCATGGAACGTTGGTTATTAGGCGGCGTACCCCGTCCTCTACCTCTGGGTGCTGACTGATAACCACCCCGGCCTTGTGTCCCGGGAATGCCGCTCGTACGCTGTAACAAAACCGGGCAATTATACTTTAAATGGCCTTCTTCTTTACAGTAGGCACATTGATTCTGGCCCAGTGGGGGTCGGGGAACAAAAGGCCCAGGCCTCTGCAACTGTCTCTGAAATTGTGGAGGCAGCTGATATTCACGTTGGACAGGGCGAGGAGGATAAGCTTGTTGCAAAAGAACTTTTGTTTTCAGCTCTGTAGTCTTTTTATCAAGTTTCTCTCTTTCCTCTTTATCCCTATTTTCATAATACTGAGCAGTAGCCAATATCTGGGCCGAAGAGGAGACCGCCCACGCACTTTCGGAATTCTTCAATTTATTAGATATTTCCGGAACCAAATTTGACACAAATTTATCTACAAACAGTCGTTGGCCACCTTCCGTGCTCATATCCTGACCACTATGATCGATAAACGTCTCCTCAAAACGAGTGAAGAAATCAGAGACGTTTTCATCCGCTTTCTGCTTACAAGCTGCTAACTTATCCCAATTAACTCGCAGAGGGGGCATCATAGTTTTCAGTAAGGCAATGATCCTAGCTGGGAGTTCTGTAATTAATGCCTCAGGTTTGGCACCACCCACTTGGAGTCTGTCCGCGGTAAGTATGGCAGCCCAATCACCCCCCAATTCCCCGGGATGGTCCTCCTTTCGAATCCTAGCCCATAATGGTTGTGGGACCACATTACCCATTAGCATGTCTATATCGGCCAAATTCATAATACATGCATCGACAGTTTGGGACAACTCTTTGTAGTACCCAGCAGGATTTTTACGGGGGTCCGGTAAGGACTGTTTAAGGGCCAATACCTCAGATCGTTTCCAAGGAACGTGTACCCACACACGTTGAAAGTGAGCAGGTATAAGAGGATTACCACCCTGAGCTGCAACCTCCTCTCTCCACACTGGGGCAACCTCTCTCATAGGATAGTGTTTTAATTTTCGTCTAACAGAGGAATCGCGTTTTGGCAAAGACCGGCAAGCAAACATCATTCTAAATGTGACAAGCGTCCTTACCGCATCCTCATCCTCTGCGCCCACAATCAGCCCTTTATCAAACTCGGCCTGAACATCTAGCAGGCCCTGAGGGGCTGGTCCCAATCCCATATCCTCCCACTCTTGACCTAAAATGTTACACATAGTATCAAAAACATATCTCTGCGTTGGTGCCTCCCACTGTTGAAAGGTGACCATAATGTCTTGCACACTATACTGGGGGCCATTCGTGATCCACCTTCGGGCAAGGAGATCTAGCACTTCCCGTTCATCTGGACCTGGGAGCTGACTACGAGTTTGTCTACGAGGAGGTACAGGGGTCATTTGAAGTGTCCCAAAGAGAGGGGACAAAAGGCCAGAAACGGGATCAACCATTCGCCTCTGAGCGGAGGGAGAATTCGTCATTAGGACAGGAGACAGAATATTAGGCGGGGCAGAAGAGGGAGTAATAGGTACAAAGGGAGACGAAGGTAAGGGAGAGCTCGGTAATACCGGAAGAGGCTGTGATGGGGGTGCAGGAACCGATTGAGGAGCGACAGGTGGAACAACAGGTGGAACAGGTGGGGCAGGTGCTAATAATAAAGGTGCATTCGCTCCCGGGGCAGGCGGTAGTGCAAATGGTACATTAGCCCCCTGCGCATAGGGCGGAGGTAATCCCAACAGATGGGACATTAAAGGATCCACATTTTTCTCTGTAGGGGAAGTTGGCAACACTGGATAACCTTTATCTACCGCCATACGATGTTGCCTATCTGAAACCTCAATCGCATTATCGGTCTCATTATTTTTAAACTGTTGGGCAGCTTGTAAAATACACATATCCCTCCTATCTCTTTTAGCTTGTTTTATTTCTTTCTGTTTGGCCTCCTTACACCATAAGCGAAAAGAGTCAAACATAGCCGGCCGGGCTTTTCGTTTAAACAAAGTGTCCTCCAAATTATCTAAGATATTGAGCTCAAAACTGCCATTCTGCGGCCACCGTAAAACACCATCTTTCCTAGTATAGCGAACCCATGCCTCATTAAAGGCTATGGGGCCAATACCATGTTTAGAATATACTTCATAAGTGGGAGTCCCGGCCGGAGGAATTGGACAAGAGTCCTCCAGTCGGGAATCCCTATCGCAACAACAACAAAACCATCTTCCAAACTTACTGAAACCAGGCATCGCTATCACACTAGTTTCTTTACAAACTTCAAGGGGTTAATTAGTCACTTTATAGTACAAAAACTGCACTCACCCCTCGGTTTCGGCTTTTGCAAAAGTCGAACAAAGACAATACAAAGACAAAGGAGTGGCCACTATACTTAACTTAACCAGATGTTTTCTTACGCCAACAGAGGTCCGTCTAATGTCTCGCAATACCAATCACCAAGGGAGCCAAAGCGTGGCGGCAGTCAGGGCAGCAGGTCTTCGCAGCCGTTGGAAAGGGGAAGCCACACTGTAAAAACCTTCGGTCCACTTACGACATGCAGGGGTCGATCACGTGGTGCGCGTCCTCCGGAATTTCCTTGCGGGGCTCCTCACGATCCTCGGGCTGGACCCACGACCTCTGAAGCCACCTCACAGAGGGCACCATTTGAAGAACCAGGCTGAATTAGGCCTGGCGGCGCAGGGTACGCCTGAAATCTTCTGAGTTCGCCTTATAAATGTACAGAGACACGGAACACTCTGTTGGCATAGGAACTTCAATTTATTAGCTGCAGCTAGGTACAGTTGTCCTAGAAGCTCTCAGGAGACTGCCACTTCAATCCGTGGCTCACAGTCTTTTATAGCGCTTGAATCCCCTAAAGCAACAACCCCCTCAATGTGCAATAAAAACAAACAAATCATCCACTAGCAAACATTCTTAGCTGTGTATCGGCTAAAGGGGAGGAAAAAGAAAGCTTTGGGTTTAAATATTTGGGCCCCTATTAGTAATTGGACTCAATCTTAGAAGGTTAATTTCTCTTTTTCTGTTTTCTTTTTAATGCCTTTGTATTTTAATGTTTTTGAAATGAAATCCGGTCTGATCTTATTCAATTTATGTTAATTCTTTGTATGATTTGTAATGCTCGATCAATTATTCTTGCTGCTGTAAAAATCTAATAAAGATATTAAAAAAAAAAAAGCAAACATTCTTTGTACAAGATACAGGATAATAGGTAATAGAAATTCCTTCCCTAGGGTCGTGTTCTCTACCTGACCCTATAGGCCAGGTGGCATGAGCATTCCTAAGTTAAATTAATTTACAACAAGACGTGTTTGCGTGTTGCAGGTGGTGATTCGTAAAACAATTGGAGAGGCAGAGAAGGATCACCAAGGGTCAATAGATGGTTATCACGGGAATTAATTGCTTCGAGCCGGGTCTCAGAATGTACTTTGCTCAGAGAGACAGGAAAAGGTCGTTTAACATGTTACAGTACAGAGTATGAAAGAAACGCTACGAAGGTCGTCGGTGCCTGAGTGAGGGCAACATCACAATGGTGTCAATACGCAAGATGGAGCCGTAATCAAATTTCCTCAATTTGAGATGTACAAAGCCAACCAGGACAACCAAAGAAGTTATGCAAAAACAGGTTTATTAAAAAACACAGACAACAAGGAAAAACCACTATTCAGGAACCATAGTGGAAAGAACCCTGTACCCAAAAACATCAGCACGATCAACCTCTCGGCCAATCCTGTAATGAGAGGCAAAGGTCAATGGCGAAGCCCAGGTGGCAGCCCGGCAAATTTCAGAAATGGAAGCCCCTTGGACCTCCGCACAGGACGCCGCCATGGACCGAGTGGAACAACCCTGAACCCCCAAAGGAGAAAGGTGCCCCGCCGCCTTGTATGCCAAAGAAATCAGAGACCGAACCCAACGACTCAAAGAAGGAGTAGAAGGACGTAAACCCCGATTCTCAGGCCCAAAATTAACAAAAAGCGAATCAGAGAGACGGAAAGGAGCGACCCGCTCCAATTAGACCAGGAAAGCCCTCCGAACATCCAAAGAGTGCAGCCGCACCTCAGACTCCGAGGACGGGGAATCAAAAAAAGAAGGAAGGACCAACTCCTGATCCCTGTGGAACTGAGAATCCAGCTTAGGCCGAAAGGAAAGAACCGGTTTCAAAACGATCCTGTCCTGAAAAACCCGACAAAAAGGGTGCTTGGAAGATAGAGCACCCAGCTCACCAAGGCGGCGAGCAGAGGAAATGGCCACCAAAAAGAGGGTCTTGAAGGACAAAAGGCGCAGGTCCACAGAAAGCAAGGGCTCAAAGGGAGGAGACATCAAAGCGTCCAAGACAAGAGAAAGATCCCAGGTGGGAAAGTGCCGCAGAGGGGAAGGAAGAACATTACCCAATCCCTTAAAAAGGCGACCAACCAGCCCATTAGGATCCGAGAGATTGCCCCCAGAGCTCCAACGGACTGCCTCCAACTCCCTCCAATTCGAAGACCTCCTGCCCTGAGAGGGGGACCAGAAGCCCCAGGTCCGATGAACCCCCAGCCAAGACCCCCACCCCGAGAGGCTGGCATCCGTGGTGACCACCACGGGAGCCGGAGGAGAGAGAGAGACGCCCCTCAGCAGATGATCCCGAACCAACCACCAACCCAGAGCCGACCTGATCAGAGAGGATACCGGAATCGGAGAAGAGAGGGGAAGGCAATGGGGAGACCAATGCGCCAGAACATTAGCCATCAGAGTGTGCAAATGAAACCGGGCCCAAGGAACCAGAAAGACCGTGGCAGCCATGTCCCCCTGCACCTGAAGCCAACGACCCGCCACCTGAACCGGACTGGACAGAAGAGACAGGATGTGTGAATGAATCTTGTGCACCCGAGCCTCGGGCAGAGTGACCACCCCCAAATCCGTCCGAAATCGAGCCCCAATGAAGAGACGATCCTGGGACGGAAGAAAGAAGGACTTCCCCACATTGATAAGAAAGCCGTGCCCCCTCAAAACGGCCAGGACCACCTCCGTGTGACTGAGAGCCAACAGGAACGAGGGAGCATAGACCAACCAATCGTCTAGGTAAGGATGGAGAAATATCCCCTGGGCGTGGACCAAGGCGACCAAAGGAGCCAGAAGCTTGGTGAAGACCCGCGGAGGGGACTTCAGCCCAAACTGCAAATTGGAAGTGAGAGTCACCGATCGCAAAACATAAAAACTTCTGATGCCCTGGAGCCTCTGGAACATGAAGATAGGCATCCTCCAGATCGATAGAACTCATGAAGTCCCGGACCCCCACCAAAGGAATGATGGACTGTAAGGTCACCATCTTGAAGTGAACGGTCCGAACCCAACCATTCACCCTCTTGAGGTCCAGAACTGGCCGGAACCCCCCTGACACCTTCTGGACCAGAAACAAAATGGAATAACAACCCTGACCCCGGTGTGCCAGGGGGACTGGGACGATCGCCTTCTTCTCCAGAAGATCCCGAACCCCCTCCAGAAGAGCCTACCGCTTTGCCGGGGACTTGGGGACAGGAGTACGGATGGTGGCCCAGCCGGGAGAAATAGCGACAAAGTCGATAGGATAACCTCTCCTGACAACACTCAACGCCCAGCGACCCTTCACGTCCAGACTCCAAGCCTCCAGGAAAAACAACAGCCGTCCACCCACAGGTCTCAAGGCTGCCACGCTTTCACCGTCAGGACTTCCGCTTGAAGGCATCCGATGGACCCTTGAGACCAGCAACAGGAGCAGCCTTTTTGGGCTGGAACTTACATCGACGATCCGAAAAGGCCCTTGAGGACTGCCGGGAAGATTGGAAAGAAGAGGCCGAGGAAGGAGCCGGATTCCAGGAGCAGCGAGAGTGAGATGCAGACGACTTGCCTTTGTAAGGCAGAGCATGCTTCCGGTCCTTAAAAGCTTTCGTGATCATACTGTCCAGCTGCTCACCAAAAACCATTTTGCCGTCAAAGGGGATCTTAAGGAGAGAGGACTTCTCCGAAGAATCTGCCTTCCAGTCACGCATCCACGGGTTCCTCCGAACCAGGACCAAGGAACCAGAAGCCATGGCAGAAGAACGAAGTACATCCGAAGAGACGTCAGCCAAGAGCTTGGCCTGTTGTTCCATGTGGACAAGCAAGCCGGAGCAGTCCGACTCTTCCTGGACAGCCGTGGCCAGCTTCCCAAAGTCAGACACCAATGACTGAGCCGCCTCAGCAGAATAAATGCCAGCACGCAGTGACAAGTTACCAGTAGAGAAGGCCTTCTTCAGCGCCCCATCCACCTTTTTATCCGTAGCATCAGCTGGAGAACAATCCTCAGGATTAATCGCCGTACGACCAATCAGGGTGGCCAACATGGCATCCACTTTGACAGAGTGAGGAAGAGAAACCTCCCCCTCCTCCAAGGAGTACAGTTTCTGCAAGAAACGAGGAACCGATGAGTGCTCCAGATCGCGCCATTCCCCAGAAATCAAGTCCTTGATGCGCCCATGAAAGGGCATTGCGAGAACGGGGGGTTTAACATACTGAGGAAACATGTCATCCGACCCCTCAGGCGCAAAAAAGGGTGAAAACCCCAAGTTCTCCCTAATGTGCTGGAGAATCGCAGGAACCTCCTCCCTACGCACAAACTTCCCGGAAGAGGTAGATGGCTTGGCAGCCCCTGAAGAAGAAGAGTCCTCAGAGGGAGAGTCCACCGGACCCACTGCAGAACGAGAAGACTTGCGCCTGGCAGGAACCCTGGGCTCTAGAGCGCGAGCCACAGCCGCTTCAATCATGTCTTGGACCTCAGAAGCAGACAGCAGGGCCGCAGAATCCCCTGGACCCTTGGACCTAGTCCGGCGAGCCGGGACCGGCTCATCATTGTCAGAGAAGGAGGACAAGACATGCCTGCGCTTGGAAGCACGCTTCGACATAATGATCCCAAAAACCAGAAGCACAGCCGAAGAAGTTTAAGTAGGGAGCAGCCAAGCACCAGGGACCAACCAACTGGCACCAAAAACCAGGAGGAAACCCCAGAAAACCAATCAAAAGAGAGAAAAGCGTAGCCCCCCCTGCAAAATACAGAAAACCAATCAAAAGCACATGTGAAATGATAAAAAAACAGCCTCACACGAGGCCCTTACTGTAAAGATGAGCAGAAACAGCCAGCCGAGGAAGCGAGACGAAATTCCCCTGCCGCCGCTTCCCTTTCCGGCCTCCAACCCGGAAAGACAGCCCCAGCCACACAGGGCTGGTGACGCCATCAGCCGGACCCGCCCGCTCCACCGCCAAGGGAGCACCGCTAACCCCAGACGCGGCGAGGGAAGGCACAGCGCTGCCCAGGCCGGCACCGTCAGGCCCCGCAGGCAGAAGAAATCGTGGGAGAAGACCACCCACAAAGGAATCAAAAGAAGAAATCAATCAAGAAGACCGCAGCACCGTAAACGGCCAGCGTGTGGTACGCGTGTCTCAACAGGTGAGACAAAGAAAAAACAGGAGGTTTGAGGGGGATGGGGGCTACTTATAGTCCCCATGTGATGAATCAGGTGGGTATGGGTGTCTGGTGAGGCAGGGATGCCTCAAATGCATAAGGAATGGAAGTGAGGGAGGGACGAGGAGGTAATGCACTCCAGCGCGCGTTACCAACGAAGCGGTGAAAGTGAGGCAAGCGCTCCTGCATTGATGGACCAAGCACACACCTACGCTCCAGCGCGCCTGTGAAAATTATTCAGGAATGCTGCTGTAAGGACTAAGGGTAGGCTCCGGTGCAGAACAGTACTTGAAGCACTGTTGGGTTGAGAACCGCGGTCTTAAATGCGGTCTCCCGCGGCAGCGCAAACTGGCTGGCTGGGGTACTTCCGAAGCAGGAAGGTTGAAGTTATGACGTGTTTCAGCCTTGGTGTTGGATCGTCCGCAAAACGCACACTGGATTCATTCATGCACACCACACGTATACTGCCCAAGCGGAACATGACAGTTCCTCATCCAGGAGCTGGTAACCATAAGGATCCTCAGACCCCTCCCACTTGTCTCCCTCTTCAGGCCTAGCAAACAAGGAAGGCATTGGCTCCACTCAGGGAAGCATGAACCCAGTTGGCGCTGGAGTCAGACGACACCTATCTGGCTCTGCGTTGAAGTCAGGAATAACGATGGGGTGGTGCCATCTAGGGGCGTCGGAGGCATCGGGGGCGTCAGCAATAGAGCGGGTGCCAAGGAAGGTCTTAGTTTCACCAGTGGCTCAGTTTTGAATCCAGCAAGGGATCCATGGGGACCAAATGGCGTGACAGACAAACTCACCAGCATAGGACCAATTGGGGCCCTTCCTGCGCCTGTGGGGCCTGAAGTCGCTCCAGAGGGGACAGGCCACACAAATAGGAGGCGCATGGCCTCATAGAACTCTTCAGCTGGGTGGAGGTCACTCCAGCTCTGAGAAAATCAGTGAAGTGCGGAGCAGACCCCGGTTCAGGTCCTGCCGTCTCGAAGGGTCTGGAGTGCTGATGCTGATGGAGTGTCTCGTCGGAAGTTCTTGACAGAAGCGGCGAAGTCAAAGGCCTCTTCAACTTCTTAGAATTCTTTATGTTTGTGGGACTTCCCCGACGATTTGAGTGTGGCGACAACCGTTGGGCAGGGCTCTGTGAATAATCCCGGGACCATCTCAGCGATCGGGACCTCGAGCATTGCAGAGTGGACAGACTGTGGCCAGCAAGGAGCTTGGGGGAGTGCTCTCTCAGCTCCTTTGGATGCATGGCGAGGCATTCATCATAAAGTAAGAGGTAGCAAACCAAAGAGACCGCATCCAACCTGCGTTCCAAAAAAATGCAGTTCCAGAAATATTTCAAAGTTTGTGCACACACCAAAAGCACCTGCTGCCAAAGTGCATATACCCAGAGGTTTCAAATAGCAAAAAGAGAAACGTAGTGGTGCACCACATCAAATAACAAGAAATGAATAAGAGGAGAAAAACACCCCAATCAAACAAGTAAGCTATGTGATGAAGACAGCCAGCGCGTTTCGTCCATGACCATGGACGTCTTCAGGGCAGGGATAGTCACTGAAGGTACTCAGCCAAAATATGCTGCGTCACAAAGTGTTATTCAAAGGGTACACGAGAATTTGCTTCCAAATTATTAACTGGCCATATGCATCATGGGCAGTACCTGTCCTTGTGATCCAGGTTCCCACTACCGGACTGGATATCACCAACAACAATAATCACCAAATGGGCTAATGTAAGTAAGGAAAGGTAGAGCCACTAAGCCATGTTGGGCACTCCAATTGGTGTGCACGCTGCTATGGCCTGTCCGCTTCACCAGGTGCATCTTGTGCACTTGAACAGGCCAGGGCTACCAGAATGCAATCCACAGGCCTGTGTCACTCTGGTTCACTCAGGCACTCATGCACTGCATATCAAACTTCACTAGCATACATACACACATCCAGGCATGGACGATCTCAGCGCAAGCCTTCTGGGTTCACCGTCAGCAGCAGAACTTTATGTGAATGGGCCATTAGGCTCTCATTCACATGACACTGGTAAAAATGCCTTGCCATGCGATAATCACTACAAAACATGATGTGCTGTCACCCCTGCACTACACGCTTGAACCTGTGACAGGGACAGTAGTTCTTTTGTCACCAAAGAGGGTGTGTTTGCTGTGACCCTCTGTCTAGGACAGGTCCAGTACTTCTCATAAATCAATGGCAGTCCTATGCCTTGGAGCACATGCTAGATTAGTGTGAGGCTGGGGCTTAAATATGAAACCAGGATACCAGATACTGGCAGTCAGCCACATAGCACAGGGGTCACCATGCCGGGGACATTCCTCTGCCAAACAATGTGCACTACATGCATGAAAATAGAACTCTTTGAAAGGATCTGTTAGAGAAGGAAAGTAAACCTAATTTCAGAAGATAATTACAGTATAAGTGTAAACAACAATATTGTACTTATTATTGGTGCAGAATGCAAATGCAATGGTCTGCCTAGGTGTATTAGTAGCAATTGACAACGGGGACATTACGGTTATCTAAGATTCATGCTCTTAGTTTATCACGCTTAAGGCATAAGTTAGAGTTTTGTGGACCCGATTTACTCCGTCGCCCTGAGGAAGTACCCGCCCACCGAATTTAGGGATGTCCGGCAATCTTTTCTTGCATTGGCACCGTCATGGTTCCAGTCAATGCATTGAACGTTTTCCAGACGGCTCCGTCAACATGACATCTCTCTACTGGGTCATTCACATCGACAGAACTGTTCTATGCGTTCAGCTGAGATCTTGTTTTGATCCCTATTGTTTGTTATCTCCTTCTTTGTTTTTCTCCCCTCTTTTGCCTCTTATATGTCTTTTGTTTGAAACATCCTGCGTTTCCTGTTTTGAATAGTTTCTTAATTCTTCTAAAACAGTAATGGAATTATTGGCACCATTGGTGCTATCATTTAGTGTTGAATCCCGCAAATCAATACTTGACGCATTAGATTATGCCACACTTTCAAATGATTATGTAACTCTCTCTTTTTTTTTTGTTAGTTGAATCATATTTTCTGGTAAAAGATTAGATTCTACTGAATCTATAGTCTCTCTCATCTCTCAAGAATTAGGCTTTTTCCCTTCTTTAATTTCATCTTGATATTTGTCAAGAACTTGTTCTAGGAATTCATCATTTTTTTGCATACCATCATCTAATTTCAAGTTCAATATTTCCTGTTTCGTAGTCTCAATCTCTTTCTTCAGACTTGCTATTTTGCTTTCTGCTTGTTCCATCAACAATAGCATTAATTCTCTGGGTGTTTGGGAAAGTTTATTTTCTCAATGTTGAGCTTGAGTTGTGTCTAGATCTTCCACAGCTGGGAACATATTTTTACGTAGTCCTCTTAGAATTCTATTAAAATCCAAATACTGTCTCATTGTGACAGCATCCCACCATTTCTGTGATTCTTTTTTCATTAACCTTTCTAGTTTTAAGAATACATTTCTCAAACCTTTCGGAGCAGTGCTAGTATTGCCTTTATTACCACAATTAGAACATCTGAATAGACTCCTAAATCCTCCCGCTTTTTCAAATCATTGGCCATATTATTACAATCGGTAAGTTGATCTAATACAAATATCTATTTGTCTTTGCATTTTTAGTTGAAAAGTGCAAATATTAAATAGCAGCAGTGCCTAATCTATAGCAAACAAATATATGAGGGAAATAAGATGACAATGGCTCTGCTTTAGCGTCCAACTACTGGGCCAGATTCCCAATCTGCCTGAGAAATTTTAAATAAACAATTAGTGATTGTAGGGAGCTATTGACATAGCATTACATCCATCAAGTAATCTTGAGATAATATATGAGAGAATACTCGTTTGTTATTAAAGTCTCACAAAAAAAGCGATTTACAAAGTGTTGTCCATTAAACATCAATAATTCATGATTACATAGCTGTTCATCAGGCTGCTTTACCTCACCATGCTTTTGAGTGACAACTGATAGAGTACACCCTTCTTTTCTGTGGTATTGAACCCAAACCGCTTTATAGTAATTAGGTATTCCCAGGACCAACGCACTACAGAGATTCTCTCTAAGCTCTAGGAAGGCTTTCGTGCATTCACCATCAAATGGCACCTGAACCTCAACAATTCAGCAAGTAAGTCTTACAAGAGGCTATGCAATCATGGAAAAATCTGTAATCCACTGACAGCAGTAGTCAACCATCCCCAAGAAAGTCCTCACTTCCCTCTGGGTAGTTGGAGAATTAATTTTCAGAGCTGCCAAAATGTGTTCTTTGAACATTTTTCTTGTTCCTTTCTCAAGGTGATGACACAGTAAATCACTTCTTATTTTACAATACTGCATCTTTGTAGTTGAAACATTATGGCCATTGTACGCTACATGGTTTAGGAGTGCAACTGAATTCGACTTGCAATCTTCCTTTGTCTTTGATGCCACTAAAAGTACATCTATTTATTGCACCAACACTAAATTACTGGACAGTTACAGACTTTCCAAATCTTTCTTTAGAACCTAACTAAACATTCTGTAAACCCATGTGGAATTTGACATCAAATGAGGACATACTTGAGGAACCAAAATGCGAAAAATCTAAAAACTAATATCACCCTATAGCCTCTCCACCCCATCACCTCCACATGCATCGCCAATGGCTCTATATCTCATTCATGGCCTCTTATGTATGCCCACTACAAAGCAGGTTTTCTGCACAGAGGCTGCATTGATGCAGTTGGGCTGACAATTTTCTGTTTAGGATCGGTTAGAAAGAATGGTAGCAAAACAGATTAAGTAGAAGATTGTCTGGAAGTAAACAGAATACATATTATGTGTTTTTTAAACTGTTGTCATTGAATCTGTGGGGCTGCAACGTATTTATGAACTGTGAAGTTTAGTAAACCTTCTTACAAAACATTAGTAATAAGCCCGGTTAAATCACTTGGGTTGCAATGCAGGTCACTAAGTTGGAGAGAGAGTCCCATAGGGACAAAAACTCTAATCTCCAACTACCTCTAAACAAAATACGTATCTCAAAAGCAAAGACATACACAGTGACATTATGAAATTAAAGTTTTTATAGTCAGCAAGTGGACCGCAAGTTATGGGCCTGTTGTTAAGGTATGCCAACACTTGCAGTTCAAAAGCGTGAAAGCCAATAAGGCTAACTCAGCCTTTTATTCTTCCAATTTAGGAAAACGGTCAACCTGCAAATAAATCTGAATAACACCAGCCTTTTAAAGCGCTTTCAAAGTATGATATAAAGTGCAACATATAAACAAGCAACTCTCACTATGAACTGCATATGTGAATGTATACATTTATTGCATGGAAAAAATATTAATTTACAATACTACAATCAGTGCAAAGGAAATATTGATGACCATAACAACATTAAAAGATAAAAAGTAAGTAGTAATCACACAATCCAACAGTTGACCAAAGTGACATTAAAAGATGAAAAGTAGGTAGGTAGGAATCACAACGATTCAACTTTTGGAGTACTCTGATCTTATCACTTGCCATTGATTGTAGGCAGGAATATGTGAGGGCCAAAAATGCAGTTAGTTTCCTAATACATTGATAGTCTTTTGACCAGAAGCAGTATTTGCTGGCTTGAACTATAATTCTGGTGTTATCTGTAATGAAAGCCGCCTTTAGATATTTCTTCATTAAGTTCACAAGTGACAAATATAGATAGATGATATGCTCAATTGACTCCTCCCTATATCAACGGTTTACAGGTCTTCAATATTGAGCACTGCGGATTTCATGTACGCTCATATTGGTATACTGGTATATCCAATAAACAAAATCTTAGGTATTTTCTTTTGCAAGCTCGCTCCAGGTATGATGATAAATGATTCTGTTCGAGACTCGAATAACTATCGATAATATAATCTGCATGTTTCTGAGACTGTAAAATATTGAGGTACTTCAGCTTGCTACTATTCCTGGTGGTCTTCCCTACTAAAGCCTTACGCTCTGGCCGAAGGGTCTTTGTGAGATCTATTAGTAAGAGAAGGTTATTATCTGAGATATTATCTCAGATATATCTGAGTTGCAATGCTTTAATCGGTTGTAGATAGAGTGGTTTGTCCTAACTCCATTAGTATTAATTGTTTTAAGGAGTTTTCCTTTGCAGCAAAACAGTTGCAAACAAAGTTTAAAATAACCTCTGCATGAAGAAACAAAAGTGAGTCTAGAGATATTTTTTGTGTAATTTGCTTTGCAAAGTACATGAATGTACATTCAATTGGGATGTGATCTCTTTCATATAAATTTTATTCAGAAAATTAGTTGTTTTATTGCTGAACACAGTTGACGCATATAAAAGACTTGGAATAAGCTTTGCATTAAAAACCTTTAATGATTGGTCGAAGGCTCATCTTTCATAGATGCTTGGAAATCTTTTTATTGATTTAGAGATCATCTTAGCTTTTTTTGTTTTTTGTTTATGTGTTATGTGGTTAGACCATGTTCATTTTTCATCTATTGTCTGGAAAACGCAAGGACGATTACCAGATTTGGGTTTATCTGTAATCCCTCCACGTCTAACTGGTCATCCGCAGACTATATTTATATTTTCAGTAGCTGGTTTTGATACCACACATACCTGCTATATCTGACCAAACCTTTTGGCTATACATGATTAACTCACCTGATTTACATCACTTCAAAATGGCGATTCCCGTTCCTATTAAAACATCAATATTTGGCCTCACTCAAAAAGTGTACTACATAACATTTTAATTTAATTCACGCTTCAGACAACAACAGAGAACAATCATCACATAACGCACACATAGTAGTCATCTTTAACCACGTCAGCCTGTACAAAGTACAGCAATCCACCAGGCTGTAATCCAATTCCAATATGGCGCCCAGTCTCCGAACTATTTGGACAAGAGACTTGTTCCCATTTGTCCTTCCTCTAATGTATAAATAAGTCGGGTGAATAGTTGCTACCTCTAACTACCGGCATACGCTGACATTGGGGATTAATCCCAGGACTTGACAAGCACAACAAGCCACATTGGTGAGTGCCATAGTTCATAATAACCTTGCCGTGACCAGGGACTCACAATAGTACATATAGGCATGGCGTACTCTGGTCCGTCCAACTTTGTTGTTGGTTCACTGACAGATCTCTGCCCAAACAGATGTTAATCCTGTCTTCCTTTAGGGTTGCCACAGCCTAATCTGTGGTGTACTGACATCAAGTTCACTCAACACAACTGGGTATGATGCTTAGCACTAACACCATTGCAATAGGCAACAATTAACTACCACACATGATGCTTCAGGACATGCATTATGTTACCGCACTATGATCATTTCTCTGTTGTATTCGTCCACAAGCAACACATGATCACTTACACACAACTACACAAATACTATGCGGAAGCAATTTTGTCAGCTTTAACATCACGTTTATTACAATCTCTTCGAGTAATATCCTATCCCCATCTACGTACTAGGTTTAGAGAGGAGTGAGAGTGCATTTAGCATAATATGTTCTGATCTGTTTCTGCCTCAATCTTAGGACACATACCTAGAGCCTTCTTCTTATACTACATTCTCCAAATTCCAAGAATGTGCCCTAGATCAAATTTTAACAGCATATCAACATTGGAACAAGCAATTGTTTCACATTCTCATACATTGTTTCAATACCGCTCACTCCTTTGTTAGTAATAATGCTGCTGTCATGAAGACCTCATTTAAAGGGTTTTTGTAATATACATTGTTTATCTTTATTCTGATATAACACATTCTCGACCTAAGCACATCGTATAATGTGTGCCTTGAGGGACAATTGATTGGCAGGACTGTTTCAATCATGATGTTCAGTTGAATATAAAAGGTATCCTATTTTTATCAAATATTTATTTTCTATATTTGCTAAAATCAGCCTGCCTATACTTTCACTAACCATTTACTTATCAGAGTATGAGCATTTATCACCATATGATCCTTTGCTTTAACTACAGCATGCTAACCGCCGATTAGAGGGTGCTTTGATAGAACCAATTCCTGCCTCCCTGCGGAAACCAAACCCAACTGAAATGTTGAGCTGGCTAGCACTACCGTTCAATCACTTTGTCACGATGAGCATGTAGTTACACATGTGTTTGTCACAATAGATCACAACTTACCAATAGTGGTAACAAGTGCCAACCGAACCTAGCTGAATCTTACCTCCTACGATACACACTTAGGGAGCATGATAAGCGTGCGTCAGTCACATGCACTCCCCGCCTTGTACTATCACACACTTGGTGACGGTTTACCTCTTTTTCTACTTGCATTTTATGATTTATGTTATCTCATCATATTATTTGCAGCCTTGAGAAAGCCTTGGGCTAACTGGCCAATAAGGGGGCGAAACACGTGTCGGCTGCTTAAGAAATTGATATTCTGTGAAACATGTCATACATGTCGTAAATGATAAACAGTTTGCGATGTGAATAATAAAAAGCAAGTTAATATACGAGAAGCATCACCTATATTCTTTATAACGAAAAAACATAAATAAATGAACAAGAAAAAATCTTAAATCTACAGAAGGACGCACTCACTCTTTTTATAAACCAAATAGTCATATCTATGTACCTGAACCTCCTGAGGCGGAAGCCGGGAGCACGACTCCAAAGCTAATTTTAGAATTTGAGTGTCACTTTTCTCATTGTTATCTTAAATTGTACCTGACATCCTCCCAGCGCTCAGTTTCTGGGCACTTCTTACGCTCCTGACATACCCGTGCAGCGGATCTTAGCGCTGCCACGGGATAAAGTATTAACTCCATTGCCGCCATTTCGCCGAGCCAACAGGCCACGCCCCTTTTCGAGACGACACGCCCCCTGCCGTCACTACAAAAGGACGCTGAATGCTAGCGTCTCACAATTGTACCTGAACCTCCTGAGGCGGAAGCCGGGAGCACGACTTCAAAGCTAATTTCAGAATTTGAGTGTCACTTTTCTCATTGTAATCTTAAATTGTACCTGACATCCTCCCAGCGCTCAGTTTCTGGGCACTTCTTACGCTCCTGACATACCTGTGCAGCGGATCTTAGCGCTGCCACGGGATAAAGTAATAACTCCATTGCCGCCATTTCGCCGAGCCAACAGGCCACGCCCCTTTTTGAGACAACACGCCCCCTGCCGTTAACATTTCCGTATAAATTATGTGCATCTTCCGGAAACGCAGCGGACGAGCGCAGCGGGCGCGCCGTCTGCGCGCCGAAGGCGCGCCAAAGGAAAGCCCGTCTGCGCCTGTCCGGGGCCGGCCGGGCCTAGGGGCTCCCCACCATGCCCAAATTGTACAATACTCTTCTGTGCAGCTCCGCAATCTCCAAGGCCAGTGGCCTTCGGCTGATTCTGCGATTTTGCACATCGCTAGACTGGGACTGACAGCTCCTTGTCCATTCCTTATCTCTCGTCCTTACCCCCCCTTCCTTCTCCCCCCCCTGGTTCATCTTCCGATGTCCCTGCTCCTCCCTTGCCAGCTACCCTATCCGTTTACTATCTTAATACTAGGTCAGCAGTAAAGCACTGTCACAAACTTTTCATCTTATTGGACTCGCACAAGCCGGATCTCCTATTTCTCATGGAGACCTGGTTTTGTGACAACTCCCTTCCTTCTCTGTTAGCTGCCCTTCCTGCCTCATATTATGCTCTGCGCGCCGACCGACCCTCCGGCAAGTCTGGCGGCGGCGTCGCTCTGATTGCCCGTACAGAATTCTCCTTTCAGCCTCTAACTTTTTCCCCTATTGGTTCATCAGACTTTTTAGTTGTCCGTTCACCGTCTTTCAGAGTCCCACTCACCTGCTTGCTTATGTATCGGCCCCCTCAACCTTCTCAACATTTTCTCTCCGAATTCCAAGATCTGGTGGCCACTTTAGCAGTCAACAACTCCTCCATCTTGGTATTAGGAGATTTTAATTTTTGGCCCTCAGACCCCGCAGAATGCTCGACTTCTAAAGAATTCTCGGATACTCTTCGTTCCCTCAATTTTGACTCCCACGTTCATTCCCCCACTCACATTCAGGGTCACATCCTTGATCAGATTTGGTCCCTTAATTGTCCAATAGCCTCCTTGTCCATCTCCCCCTGCACTTGGTCCGATCACTTCTTGATTTCCTTCTCCCTTCACCTTAGTCCAGTCACCAAGCCCCTCCTTCTCAAAAACATCTGGGCGCGCTCTTGGAACCAGGTGGATGTGGCCTCTCTGTCTGCCACACTCTCTGCATCTAGTCCTGATCTACACGGTCTGTCGTCCTCCGCACAAGCTGATTCTATTAATTCCTGGCTCCTGACTGGCTGCGACTCGGTCACTCCCCTCAGGCGGGTGTCCTCCAGGCGTGTGAACGACGCGAACCGTTGGTTCAATGAGGAATTGAAGGCCATAAAACTAACTGTGCGCCACGCTGAGCGGGCCTGGAGGCGAGATTACTGCCCCAACCTTAAAACCCAGTATGTCATCCTCCTTTCCCAATACAAAAAATCTATTTTGGCTGCTAAGACTGCTTACTTCTCCTCTAAAATCCTGGCTGCCGAAAATCAGCCTAGAGAAATTTTTTCCATTGTACACAATCTCGCCGTCTCCGACAGAGCTACCCTCAAACCCTCCCCTTCCCAGGACCTATGCGACTCCCTCAACACTTATTTTCTGGACAAAATTTCTAAAATTAAAGCCAATATCCCCCCCCCCTCTTTCCTTTGTCGACCCCCAGTGTCCGTCAGTCGGGGCACGTCTTGATTCGTTCCCCCTCTTGACAGAAGAGTCTTTCTTCTCCCTCCTTCCTATGGTTAAATCAGGTTCCCCTTTAGACCTCTGTCCTGCCCACATCCTCAAGTACATCTACTCGGTTTGTGTGCAGCCCCCTCTTAAATTTCTCAATAGTTCACTGTCCCAGGGCATTGTTATTCAACCACTTACATTGGCCATCATCTTCCCTATCCTCAAAAAATCTGGCGCGGACCCCTCCGCTCTTGTCAACTACCGCCCCATTTCATTGTTGCCCTTTCTGGGGAAGGCATTGGAGCGCCATGTGACCAGAGCGCTCAGTACCTTTGTGGAGGAGAACGGTGTTTTAGCCCCCCGTCAGGCTGGTTTTCGCCCCGCACACTCTACGGAGTCCGTGGTGCTATCGGTCCTCGATAACCTCAGGGAGGGCATGGACACTAACCATCCCCAAGCCCTGGTCCTCCTCGACCTCTCCGCCGCCTTCGACACGGTTGACTATTCCATCTTACTTTCCCGTGTCAGGGCGGCGGGGGTTGGAGGCTCGGCCTTGGTCTGGCTGTCCTCCTTCTTGAGGGACCGCACCCAGGCAGTGCGCCTGGGTGACTTTTCGGCGGACTTCCGGAAGGTACAACGCGGGGTTCCTCAGGGCTCCTCCCTTCCCCTCTTTTATTTAACTTATACATTGCCCCCCTTATTTTTGCCCTTCAGCAAATGGAGGTCTCCGTCTACAATTATGCGGACGACCTTCAGCTTATTTTTAATTTGTCCCCATCCCCTGAGTCCATGGTTAAGTTCCAGTCTGTTATGATTTTTATCCAGGACTGGATGAATTACAACCACCTGAAGTTAAACCCAGACAAAACTGAGCTGGTCTTGACAGGTGGTTGCTCCAGTCCCTGGACTTCTGTTTTTTGGCCCCCCTCCCTGGGTCCCCCCCCCCTTCTCCATCTTCCTCTGTGAAAACTCTTGGGATTAAGTTGAACGACCACCTCACTCTGCACTCCCAGGTTAGTTTAGTGGTGTCCTCTTCCTTTCTTTCACTCCGCACCATTCGTAAAGTTTCCCGTTTCTTTTCTTTTTCTGCCTTAAAACTCATAGTCCTGGCGATGGTTAACTCTTGCCTCGATTATGGCAACACACTATATTGTGGCGTGCCCGCTTACAGTCTGCGGCGATTACAGCTGGTTCATAACCAGGCTGCCCGCCTGGTTTATGATCTGGCTAAGTTCCACCATGTCACCCCTCTCCTCAAGTCCTTGCACTGGCTCCCTATCCGAGAACGAGCTCAGTTCAAGATGGGCTGTATTACGTTTTTAGGCTCGGACTGGCGCAGCCCCTGCTTTCATTTCTTCAGAAATTAAAGTCTACGCCCCCGTTAGGGAGCTGCGCTTATCCTCCCAACATCTGTTGGCAGTTCCCCGCTTTAGGCGTAAAAAGTGGGGGGGCACGAAATTTTCCACACTTGCCCCCGCTTTTTGGAATTCTCTCCCCGCCCACCTCAGATCTTCTACTCAATACTCACTCTTCCGAAAGGCGCTAAAAACTTTTCTCTTCGCACAAGCCTTCCTACTGTAACTGTCTTGTTCTGCCTTCCCCCTGATCTTCTTGTTCTCTGGGTTCTGTACACTATAGCGCCATGAAACCGCCGGGTGAACGTGCGCTCTATAAATGCTTTAAACTCAAACTCAAACTCATATCTGGTGAATTTTTCAATGTAAGTTTCCTCAATTTTTCACCTTGGTTGATTCATGATTTTGAATCATTACCTAGACTATAATTTTAAAAGCTGGGATTGAAGCCCTGCATGTGTTAAAGCAAAAATGAGGATTTCCTATGCATATGCCAAATTAGTGGTAGGCCTCCCAAACCATCAAAGGGCGGGTCCATTAAAGTAGACTGGACGTCCTTAGAGAACCCATTTCATGAGACAAGCATAGCATTGAAGAGATACCAACGTGCCCACAGCTCTGGCCGCTGAATTGGGTGTGCCCAGGCCCAATTTGATTACATTCTTAGCAGCAGCTTGCCCGTAGGCAATCAGCTCTGCAAAATGTCCTCTAAGATCGTCCGAGAGAGTAGGGGTAACTGCCTGCGCAGAGTCTAGTAAAGCATGGGCATATCTTCGTAACAAGCAAGTGGTGTTGACAGATCTTAAAGCCATGCTGCCTACTGGGAGAATTTTCTTAGTATAGTTCTCAATTTTCTTGGACTCCTTACCTGCAGGGGTGGACAGGAATGATCCTAGACTCAACTTCAAAGAGCATGAGGCCTGAACCACTAAATGTCCAGGAGATGAGTGGACAGAAAGGAAGGTAGAATCTCCTGGTGCTGGTTTATATCTTCAAGCGATAAATCTAGGAAAAGCTGTAGCGGTTGTTTGTTTCTCTCAAATTGCCAAAATTGTCTCAGTGAGGGCCTTGTGTAATGGGAGAAGGGGCTCTGATACATGAGTAGAAAAATGGAGGGCATCCGTAGAATGTTAGACCTAGCTTCTGTAGATGGTAGTTGTAAGTCCAACGTATCCACAGCTTTTCTGACAACTGCATGTCAGAAAGTTACTTCCTGGAGGAATGCACATAAATGATAAAAGCATCCATTCTGCTGAAGTGTCCAGGCCACCTGCATCCTTTAGACCTTCAAATTAAGGATCTAAAGTTGGCTGACTAACCTCATTGTCTTCATCATCATCTTGATCGTCCTAAGGATCTGTCTCTCCCAGGAGAAACCTTTCTTCTTCTAGATGATCCTGTGCCTCTCTACGTCACCTATGAGGTATCATAGAAAAGGCCTCCGACTGAAGTCTTCATTGAGGCAGGGAGGAAGGCTGAGGTGAAGGGAACAGTGGTTGTCTGTCGACCGGCATTGCTGGTTGCAGATCTGGTGGAGTGCCTTGCATTACTGATGGCATTGATTGCGGTGCTGAAGAGGTGTTCTCCGGTGCCAAAGGAGTTTGGCTACGTGTAGAGAGGGGAGGTGAAGTCATCCTCAGCGCCAATCCTGCAGATTATGGCATCGGGAGTGGAGTTGCCTAGAAGACCTGTAGCACTGGATAACGAGTTAATGGCATTGGTTGAAACAACGTCATCATTCCTTCAAGATTGCAGACAAGAGGACCCATAGGGCCTACAGGCACACCACTAATAAACATGGGCCGATTAAACATAGTGAACATGGCGTTCAGAAAGGCTTATGGATTCGTCCCCGGAGCAGAGACATCAGAGTAATATATTTCTGATAGACAGTGGAGACGGTGCCGCAGGAGTAACCATATTTGATGCAGGTGCTGGACCCGATGGAGCTGCAGGTGAAGTAACAGGTCTTGGAGATGGCAACTTCTCAAGCCTGTCGCCAGGATCTGTGCCTCCTCTTCTTTTCTTGTTTCTTCTAGGATGACTTAGAAGATGGAGGAGATGGTGACCTTGCTCTTGGTCACAACTTCCTAAAACCTCACGTTTCGTCTTGCCCTTTGGCCATGAATGTCTTGGCCTTTCTTTCTTTTAGTGCCTTTGGATGCATCTTCTGGAAGGAACTGCACGATATAATCCCAGTCTTAGCACCAATCAAGTGAAGATTGCTCCTGAGGATTATGAATGTGATCACTGACATAATATCGATCACAACAATATCGTGATACAGAAAGATTGTGTAAAAAATTTTGATTGCAAAAATATTGTTTTCCTATACTCATAATGGTAAGTACAAACATATTGAAAACAAATATCGTTTCACACTAATATCATTAAAAACATACCTTAATATCATTTTTTTAATATATGTAGGTTAAAATAGTACATTTTAAATATTTTATTATGTAACAAGAATATAATGTAAATTAAATTAATTTAAGTAAATATATACTTATTTGAACATACACAGATAATATATTGTATTCTATTCTTATGAATTTTGAAAAGGCATGGCTACCCAGAAGGGCCTCCCAGCACTGAGGATACAATATCAGCCGCAAAATCCTGTGCGCACAAAACTAGTTGAAGAGGACAGTCTTTGAGCATTTTCTAAAACTCAGTTTTGACTAAGTCTTCCCAGCTCTGCCGGAAGAGCATTCTAGAGCTTGGGAGCTAGGAAAGCAAATGAGCGTCCCTTCCACTAGCCATCTTTATGCTAGGGATCGCAAACCACCTCTGATCAGTGGAACGCAATGATCTCCTGGGGATGTCGGGACATAGCAATTGGTGTATCAGCCATGGACCCTTCTTATGCATAAGTCGATGAGCAAAACAAAGTGTCTTGAATTGAATTCTCTTATGCACTGGAAGCCAATGCAGAGACACCAAAGCCTATGTAACTGACTGGTACTTAGGAATTTCTATCAGATTCCAGACTACAGCATTTTGGGCAAAGCACCCTCTAATTTGGAGTCTTTTCACCACAGATTTTCATAATCCATAATCTAGTTGTGATATTACTAGGCTTTGCACTGAGGGTTCTGTGTGACCATCTTAACAATTTTCTAAGTATAATGAGTAAACCAAAGCAGCTTGATGCCGATTTACTGACCTGTACCTCCATAGAATGTTTGTTGTCAATCCAAAAACCTAAGTTCTTCACCTCTGACATAGGGGGTGCTGGATGCCAAGGTTATCAGGCAAGCCCAATTTCAACCAGCGAGAAAGGTTATTGCCAAGCACTTCTGTCTTCTCTCCATTTAAATGTAGGCTTCCAGCAGACATCCAATCTGTTACCTGCTTTGGACAGTCATTAAGTTGGTCAGAAGCCTTTTCTGTATGAGGAGTAAGGGAGATGACGATCTATATGTTGTCTGCACATGACATGAGTGAAAGGCCATGGGCCTGAACAATCTCCGCCAGAGGTAGAACATACAATTTAAATAAAGTGGGGTAAAATGACGACCCGTGAGGAACCGCACATTTTAAGGAGTGAGTTACTGACCGCTGGGTCTCTTCACAAACTTGGAAAGTTCTGTTTTTGAGAAAGGCAGCAAGCCTTTTGAGTGCCACCCCGGAGATTCTGGCCCCCTCTAACCTTTTAATAAAAACAGAATAGGACACCGTGTCAAAAGCTGTACTCAGATTTAGTAGGATCAGTGCTGCTGAGCCACCATGATGCTGGATTGCTCTCAATTCCTCAGTAGCTGCTACCAAAGTGGTTTCTGCACTGCTTCCCGGTCTAAAATCTGTTTGGGTTGGATGCCAGATGCCATTCGTCTCAAGGAATAAGGAAGTATTTTTATTCACAAACTTCTCCAGGACTTTTATTGATCCCTAATAGAAGGAAAATAGGCCTGTAACCCTTGCACTGTAAAGGGTTGGCAGAGGGTTTTTCCAACAGGGATTTTACAATAGCGTGCTTCCCCGCTGGTAGGACACTCCGGAACTTCAATGAGTAGTTAAAGATGTCTGTCAAAATAGACAGAATTTCATTTCCCCCTTTCATCTTTCTATCCAGGGTAGCTGGGTTCTGTAGTGAGCCTGATGTGACTGATTTCAAGATATCTTCTGTGGCCTCCTTGCTAATTTCTGGGAAGGCAGTACATTTTTCCTTAACCACACTATTTATGTGGCCATGGAGCGGGGGGCTTGATTTGTCCACAATTCACTGGATGTGTAAGAAGGATGGTATTTACCTTTACCTTTTCTAGGAAAAAATTGGCAGACACATTGCATCGAGGGTCAAAAGGGGGGCGGGCAGACTGTCTCCTGTCAAACAGTACCCCTGCTTGAAAAGCTCTTTAGAAGAATTTGATACATTATCAATTTTAGTGATAAAATAGCTAACTTTGCCTTCTCTAATTGCATAATGATATTTTTTTACTGGTTTCTTGTAAGTGCACTTGCTGAACTTATCATAATGTTTCCTTCTTGCCCTTTCCAAATATTTTTTTTTAATTCCATAAGCTCCGGTGAGAACCACGGCCAAGACCTCCAGGACATCTGGCCTTTTGTAGCCTCAAAGGGGCCAGGTTGTGCAGGGCATTCAGCAACCAACCCTGAAACCTGGTATATCTTTCAACAATATCCCTACCATTTCAGGGGTGGAATTAACAAGCGAGTTTTCCCAAGAAGCTGCGTCAAGTTTTGGCCAGAACCGACTTGACCTGGATTGTTGAGACAGTGACACTACTCCCGGTTCTACACAACTGAAAGGGTATGATCTTGTGGTCTGACCAGTAAATAGGAATGGGATCCCTCCTGGCCATTTCAGATATGTAAGTGAATATGGGGTAAATTAAGTGGTCTAATGTATGGGTAGGGGCAACAACCCGCTGTACCAACTGGATTCCAGCGAGATCAAGTAATAGATTTTTAGCATTTTCACAATTTTCATCTTCGAAATGTAAATTTAGATTCCCTAATAACGTAAACTTTGCCTTCAAAATAGCTGTGTTTTGCCACAATATCGGGGAGAACCTGAATAAACTGGGTAGCCCAGTCTGGTGGGAGGTATACCAGTATATCTGACATTGTGAAGGTAGTGGAAAGGTCAACTGAGATCAACACGCTTTCACTCTCAGGGATAGAGATGGAACCAAATTTCCCTTTCAACTAATCCTTATAGATAATGACTGCCCCGCCCCTCCCACCCCGTTTCTCTTCATGGTCACACCTGGCAATTGCGTACCCTTGAGGGAAAGTCATTACATTAGCATGGGAGTCGTCTCCCAACCAAGTCTCTGTAAGGAACATGATGTCCGGTTGCTTATCTTCCAGAAATGTGAACAGCTCAAGGCTGTGTCCTGGAAATGTTCTGTAGTTGAGCGGATACAACTGCCACTGTTTCCAATTTACATTTCCTCTCTCTAACCTGATCCCACAGTCAAGCAGTTTGAAATTTCCCACATTGGGGTTACACTCCCCACAAGTATGATCCACATTACTCAGATCGATTGTATGGGTGCATGCTGCAACTGTCTTGCAGATAAATGTACCCTCTTCCTCAAACATGAGCAGGGGTCCTGGCCCCGGCTGGTCGCGGACGGGCTTGCCTTTGGCACGCCAGCGTCCACGCCCTTCACCAGTCACCACTGCAGTGCTCAACTTAGTGGAGTATCACTTATGGTGCTTTGGGGTGTCTTTGTACAGAACGTGTGCTTCCTGGTTCTATTTGTAAATGATTTCCACTCCTGGTACACCCAACACACATAAAGGAAACACCCCTTGTGTTAATGCCACTCAAGCATCATGCAAATCATCACTTGCCTGGCACCACGGCCTTGACCTCGGGCCACAGCTGTATGGATCTCAGCACCTCCTTTGCTTAGGTTTCTGGGGCTGTGCGTGATTTCTTCGTTTCCTCTTGAATGACTCCGTCGTATCCTGGATTCTCCCATCGGCTTTCCCTGGGTAGCGACCTTCTCCTGTCAGCACAGCACCTCTGCTAGGTTTCTCCTCTCCTGAGCTGTTTCTCGCCTCCCCTCGTCTCTGCAGCATCTCGACACCTCTCTCCTAGAGGTAGTCGCATCCTGGTACAGCTGTTCTCCTCAGTGGTTCGGTGTCTTCCACCTTGCTGCCTGCTCCTCGTCCTTCCTCTCTTTTTGGGTCTGTCTTCACAATGACGTCATGACTCCGTGTTTGATTTTTCCACGCGGCGTTACAGCGGGCACTTTCTATGTCCCATGGCCTTCCACAGTGGCCATGTTGGAATCCTTGTAATCCCCCACGGGGCCCCGTCACACTTGGACTCTGAGGGCTGTGTGTGAAGGGGAGTGTACTATGATCATCTTTGTGGCCTTCCACATCTAACACAAAATACGGTTTTAGGCAGTCCCTTTACCCCCAACAAACTCTGGGACAGAAGTCTAGTAGGACAAAGCTGAGGTATCAGCAACCAGACAGCGAATACAAACAAATTGTTTTGCCATTCTGTTTTCCTTCATTGACATGCACCCCAAATGTCATATGAAGTACCCCAGCAGGTATGTCAAGCATGATCTAACCTTGTGCTAACCCTATCCACTTTGGTCATTTTCAAGATGGTTGAAGTCTTCATCCACACTAAACTTGGGCTCTGAGGGCTACTCTCATGTATGTGTAGTGCACTATGGTAATCTTTGTGTTCTCCCACATCTAACACTAAAATCAAGGTTGAGGCAAGTCCTGTACCTACAGCAACTTCAGAGACAGAAGTCTGGTAGAAAAAAAGCTGAGTTTTCAGCAACCAAACAGGGGATATACAAAAAATGTTTAGGCATCGATTATTCACCCTTTGAAGCGCGCCCAAGTGTTATATGAAAAAAAACAGCAGACCTGTCAAGCAGCATGAGGCATTCAAGCATGATTTGATACTTTAATGTCAAAAAGAGGCCCACTGTGATTGGGATCTGACTGGCTGTGTAGGCATAAGAAGGCTAACATTTGCATGTGACAGAGGATGCCTTTTTGAAGTGCCCACCAAGTATTATATTAACAAGCATTGGCATAGCCAATAAGTCTCGCCTTTGGGACCTTATAAGTGTTTGGTTATCCAGCATAATATCCTTGGTGCAACAAAACATCAACTGTTGCATGATTAAACACTTATAAGGTCCCAAAGGCGAGACCTATTGGCTATGTCAATGTTTGTTTAGTTTTTCTGTCCATATAATAAGTGCCTTTAGTTTAACATGTTGGGAAAACTCTGCACTTATAGTGCGCATTTCTCTCCCGGGCTCCTTGGAGTGTGCTTTATTGGACTAAAATCTTATAAAACTCTTCATTTTTCCTGTGCCTACAAAAGCCACCAGCGCGTGCAGAATTATCATATACTCTGGCATAGGCTCCATCAAAAAGCCTCTCGCTTTTTTTGTATCTTAATTCTTTATTATTTTTTCTTTTTTTTTAAATAAGACAAATAATGACCAGTAGTCAAATACCATCGCAGAAACATAAAGCACTGATGATACATAAAAGTAACTTATGGTAGCCCCCCTAAATGGGGATCTTTCACAGCAGGAAGTGGGTGCATTTTAATGTGCTCATTTGCTTGAATTGTACACATAAAAGTATTTATTTTTTAGCAAACTGTGTTACTCCAGATTAGAGAACACTGTTACAGATGTTCCTTCCTTCAAAACGGGGTTAAAACGAGCCCCACACAGCCCTAAAGCCTCATTTCAGGAATATATGAACTTGGCATGCATGCCGTCGAGTTCCCCTTTCTCTTCCCCGTGCCAGCCTTACTGTACATACTCACTGTCTGTGTGCAGTCATTTTGAGCTGCAGAAAAAGGAACATCCTAGATCGGTCTGGTTGGCTGCATGTAGGACGCAATGCTTGAAACCCAGAGATGAAGTGACACCTGTGATTGCAGAGGGGAGCAGGGCGGGTCTCAGAAGGCATGGAATATTGTTCAACTGCTTTGGAGAGCAGATTGGGACAGCTTGAGTTCAAAAGTTAACTGCAACATCGGAGCGGCTCGATGGTTGGTTGGGTAGTGCCAGAAGGGTGGCTCTCCCCCAGGTTTATCACCGTATTCAGTGTTGGGCATTCACAAATATTGACATTCTGAACCACCAGTGCATTACTCGAAGGTGGTGGGTCAATCTTGGGAGACTCTAAAGAGTTAGCAAGCCAAGACGGTGCCTCAAACTGCTTCTAACCAGAGTGTTTCGGTTAGAACTCATATCTCTTTCAACCTACACAGTAGAACTGTACAACTGAGATAGGACTTATTTTGGTGCTAGTTAGACTCTGGCAGTGCTGCTGCTTTCCTTTTTGATGTTCAATTGCTTATTTCTGTGGCATCCCAATGTCTTTTCCAGTGTGGGTAGAATGTTTGCGGGCTCCAGGGTTAATCTCAAGGTGAGTATGCATGCTTCCTATTTTTGTTGTTTCTTTAGAGTGGCTGTTTTAACTGTGAACATCATTGTAATTTGCTCTCTTGTTTCCTTGCAGTTTAATATTGAACAGAGGGGGCTGGTGATCTTTGAAATAGTTGGGGAGTAATACATGCCTGAATTTGTCATGGGTCCCTCTACATGCCATTGATGCACCCTTATGCCAAGAATTACCTAAAATAGGTCAGTGCCGTAATTTTGCCAATGCTGCCAACTAGACAGTATAAGTGACACATAAGTAAGGGATAAGAAAAACAAGTGGGGAGGGAGGGAGACATGTGTCCTGGATGAGCGTGGTGGCACGAGCGCTAGGAGGAGAGGAAGCTTTGTCGCGTCCAGACCGGTACAGCAGTAACGGGCCTGCAGCACGCACCCGCGGACGCGAAAAAACAGATGGCTCGGTCAGCTGTTTCCAAGCACTTGTGGAAGCATCCACCTTGCGGGAGCGAGCAGCGCTATTTGGAAACAAATGGCCCCAGCACGCGCCGCTGCTCGCTCCCGAAAGCTGGATGCCGCCACAGCAAGAGTGCTTGAAAAGAGTTGACCGATTCCAAAAGGTCATCTCCTTCAGCAGCGCATGCGTGCTGCCTAGGCGAGACCTAAAAACCCTAGCAGTTCTGTCAAGCAGGATTTGACACTTAAGTGCCAAAAGGGATCCTCACAGCCCCACCTTGCATATACTGTCAACTTCATATGGGTCATCTCTGATCATTTGGGTCAGAGCAAGTTCACACCTTATTCACGCCTATTCAAATGCTAATTACTAACTGGCAGAAGTGGGAAAGCAAAATGCATGTTAAGCTTCCAGCTATTTCAGGCAAGGCATAGGTAACTTTATAGAAAATACCCTTTCCAAAATGTTTATTACAAATCCAACTTCACCTGTGATTTGGGTTTGTAATAAATGTTTCAAACAGTCCAAAAATGAAATTTGTAGCTGTGTCGTAGTCAGAGATAACTTTATTAAACTTAATATTGTATCTCGATGCTTTCCTATGGAAAAGTCAACCCGCTACAGTGAAAATAGCTTTCACGGCCTTTTCACTGTAAGAACATGTTTAACACTAAACTTGTCCTTCTTTTAAATGATATGCACCCTGAGTTATGGGCAATAAGGCCTACTTAAGGATGACTTACCAATATTTAAAAGGCAAGTTATAGTCTGACATAAGGGGTATTTTGACAAGGTCAAAATGCAGTTTTAAAACTGCACTGCCAGGCTACAATGGTAGGCTTGGAGACATGCTTTACAGTGCCACTGTAGTGGGTCATGCAATGAGTGCTGCAGTCACTAGTAGCACTTGAATTTACAGGTCCTGGGTACACTTGGTACTATATACTAAGGACTTACAGGCAAATTAAATAAACAAATCATGGTAAATACCAATTTTACAATGTTTAAAGGAGGAGCACAAGCACTTAACCGCTGGTAGCAGGCGTAAAGTGCACAGTTTCATAGCCAGAAAAACAGGGATCAGCAAAATGGCAAACAAACTTTGTAGAAAAGCCAAATTTCCAATAATACTCATTTTTCATTCAATTTTTACATTATGAATTGATGCATGGATTGTACACAACTTAAAATCATTAGAAGTTGGGACTCAGTTGATGGCTATATTACTTTTTTTTGAACAAACAGGAAACACTATTTATCCTTGCAACCACAGGAGCCTAACAGATGTAAAGGTATATTACTTTTGTCAAGCATTTATCTGGGGAATAAATTTCAGATGAAAATATTGTCTCCTATTTCTACTTGTTGAACTTATTTACGTTAGTTTTTTATTTTAATAATACTTTTTTTAATGAAACCATCAGCAATCTCCACAAGGGCCCCTGCTGAATTTTGAATTTGGTTAACTTCTCAGAAATGTGTAGCTTTCTGGGTTCACTTATGGGTTTCAACCATATATTCAATGTAGGTAAAAACCACAAAAGAAAAATCCTAATTTTACAACCACTATAAAAAATTTGCATAAACTGTGGTGAAAATATCTTTCACATCTCTGCATACTCTTTGAAGCTGGAGAGACGGTGGCCTTAGCACAACAACACTTTTCCAAAAACCTTCGACATTTTGCTGCATTTAGGCTATTTTCCTGGTTCCCTTCAAGGAACTCTCTACACCGTGGGGCACTTTTAGAATTCCTTTGGAAAAAAATGAAAAATTGGGAGGATATCTTTTGGGGAAAAAAAATATGAGGGCTTAAGTGAAACTTACCTTAAACATCAAGAAAGGGTTTAGCATTCTCTGGTGAAAAGTGAATGTTTTGCCAAACAATCGAAAGAAAAATATTGTGTGACCAAAACATCATTGTATTTATATAGTGATTATCTAAAGAAAAATATTTTAAATATAACGGGCAAGACTATTGTTTTTTAGCATTTTATGTAATATCATTGGGGGAAATATCATTGCATGAGATGTCAATGTTTGCAGGGGCGTAACACAGGCCCCCGCATCCCCTGCAGTGCGGGGGGGCCCCCGAGCTGCAGAGGGCCCCCTCAGCACTGTACACACACCGTAGAGCTCTGGATAAAATTCGGAGCAGGGCCCCTCTGTGTACCTTGCAGGGGGGCCCCTTCAACTTTCGTTACGCCACTGAATGTTTGTAGTAATGTTTTTATATTTAGTGATGTTTTTCTTTATTTTTTATATATTAGTTCTTTATTTTAAATTGTTAAAAGTTTTAGAAGCAGGATGTTTTTAGGAGTTTGAGTGGGTAATTTTTTATAAAGTTATTTGTTGTTTGATTTGTACTCTTGAACTTTTTATTAGTAAATAGTTTTTTCATTAATTTTTTATTCAAACATTCGTTTTTATTATTGTTTTCAATTCTGTTGTTAGTTAATGTGGTAATTGTAAGTAATATTTTTCAAATTTACTTTTATCAATATTATATTAAAAATATTTTACGTGTTTATTTTATTAAATATTAGTATATTTAAATTTTTTATTTTTTGTAAGTATGTAATTCCAAAAATCAGAGTATGTGAATAAAATATAATGTATTTTTGACATTTTGTATATGAATTGGACCTATCATATGTATTTTATTTCATAATATGTTTGTTAAGTTTTATATTTTAAAATATTCAGACATTTAGAAGTATATTATTGATATTTTAATTCACAATAATCTTTAATTACAATGTTGATGCTATTTTCATTTTTAATACTTTACATTTTATTTTTATTTTAAAAACATATTTTTAAATATACTAAATACTTTTAAACATTATAAAATTTTTGATTTTTCTTATTTATATTTTTTATTTTTAAATATTAATGTTTTTGGGAATCTATTATAATTGTAACTTTTTGGGGGGATTTGTGAAAACATATTTATTTGTGTTTTTTTCCTTTATAGTATATGCATATGTTTTATTTTGTTCTAATAATATACCTCAAACTTGAAGTATTTGTCCAATGATGTTTAGATTGGAGCAGCAATAGTAAGTGTACCCCCCCACTCAAAGTCCAACACATTTTCAATTTGGTTTAGATTGGAATGGGTAAATCTACCCCTTAAAGTTCAACACGTTCCCCGATGTGGCTTGGATTGGGGTGAAAATGGTAAATCAAGCCCCCACATCTCACCTCAGGTCCAACACTTACCCTGACTGTGCTTAGACAGCAGAGGGAACATTACATCTACCCCCTCAAAGCCCAACACTTTCCCAAGTGTGGCCTAAATTGGAATGGGAATAGTAAATGCACCCCAAACATTTTCCACAATGTTGTTTGGATTGGAGTGCCTCTCATTCTCCAACACTTTCCCAAAGTCACTTTGATTGTAGAGGGATGAGTAAATCAACACCTCTTCAGGTCTAACACGTTACCAATATTGTTAAGATTAGAGTAGACGGAGTTAATACCCACCCCACTCAAACCCCAACACTTTCCCCAATGTGGTTAAGGTTAGAGTGGAAGCAGCAAATGTGTAACTGAATTTTATTTCAAATCATTAGACATGGTTTTAGTAACATATAGTTTTGTTTTACAGTAGCAGCACATTTTTGCAGGGTGTTACATTTTCTATACTTTTTTCCATGTTTTATGTTGTACGTGTTTTAACATATTTTTATTTTCACATATTACTTTATATTCTTCAAATATATTTATATTTTTGAATGTTTCATGAAATGTAACGTTTTATTTTTCACATTTAGTAAACCAGTGTATATGACCTTTACTGTACAGAGCTTTAAAAACCTACATAGCATACACAATATAAAATACAATACAATACTAAAACCAATATAAAAATCGATAAATAAAATAATAAAATAATATATTCAGTGCCGTGAAGCAGCTAATCTCCCAGATCCCCAAATAGATGAGGCAACACACCGGGAAGTGTTAAAAGACCTAAAGAGTGGCAATAGCTACCTTTTGTGTAAGGTCATAGGCTTACAACAAAATATCATGCAGTCAATTTTATTGTCTTTTGTTGCCTGTGCTGCAGTCACAAATGCTAGACTGACTGGTAGTTAGAAGGCTGACATTTAGCCAGATATTCCCGTGTCTGAAGGATACCTAAGCGGAACTTAACATTAAGGGAATGTCTAATGTCTGGGCAAATATATTGTACAGATGGAATGGCTTCTAACCTGTAATCCCAGTCCTCTCTCAGGGGAATCTCTGTTGAAATCATTAGCACTGAATAGGCCCACCCGCGTGCTGAGATCCTGAAGCACTTTTAATAATATATCTTAAGTGTAGATGTTCGTCTTTTATCAGGAAGGCCTGTAGAAACACTTATGACATTAATATTATGCAGCCTAAAAGAAAGGCTATAATGGCCAACTTCATCATACTGCATTTAAACAGGGTAAAGAATACATATGTATATATATAAATTTGAGGCCAAATAATTGGTAGAAAGGTATTTGATTACTTAAATCTCTTTCACAAACCCTTTTTAATAGGAGAAGGATGAAGGAAAAAAGGGCAGTGTAGCCCTATAGTCTGCCATTATGTGAACGTGAAAACAGCGCCTGCGCCTTAAGAGCCCAAAGACCACCAGTTCCCACCATGCCTAGCAGGTGGCAGTTGCTTCAGTTCTTTTTGCCGACATATGGCAGTGTTAGATAGGTCTAATAATCGCCTGTGTCATCTCACCGGGGAGGCGGGAGGGTTACTTATGACTTCAATCGAGATTCCTCTGAGAGAAAGTAATGGAATTACAGATAAGCATCCTTTCCTCCCACTTAAGGGGATCTTTATTGATAGTAATTATCACTGAATAGAGTAGTTAGCCCATCCCCATCAAAGAGCAGTGAAAAAGACAGAGGAATGATTAGTTGATCAAATCAAGCAAATACATTTCTCAGGGAAGACTGATCTACTTGAGAATCTGTACTAGCAGCTGAATCCAAACAATAATGTTCCGGCGACTGCAGGAGAGCGACCCAGTCCATTCCTTTGCGCATTCAGACTGGCGCGTCTCGGGGGGGGGGGGGGGCTGCAGCTACTGGAGCTCAGTTGCCCACTCCCAAGCCTGATGCAGTGTGTCAAAGAAGAGAGTGACGGATTTGAAAAAGATCTTGAAGCAGACGGGGAACGGAAGCATATGGCATAGGTCCAGTGCAAAGAGTTTCTGCTTTACTTCTGCAAAGGAGCGCTGTCGTTGCTGCACCGCCTTAGTGTTATCAGGGAATAGGAGAATCTTCGAATTGCAGAACTGCAGGTCAGGATGAATGTGAGCCTCTTGTAAAATATCACTTCCCGGTCTCTTAAATTGAGCAGCTTCAGGATCACAGGCCACGGGAAGGCCCTGGGTGGAGACCTCAGGAGCTGGGAGTGGTGTCCTTTCGACAACAAAAAAGGGAGACAATTTATTTTCAGGTACCCATGTTTTGAACCAGTCCTTCAGTGCCCTCACCAGGCCTCTCTGCTCCAACATCTCTGGTAAGCCAACAAGTCTAAGATTGTTACGCAAAGACCTATGTTCGGCATCCTCTGTCCTCTGTCACGGGGGGCATGGCTTAGCCGCTGACCAACATAGCTGTGTGGCTTTGACGCTCTGATCCTAACAGCTTTGAAGCTCTGATCCTAACGGCTACGCAGGCCGCATCCTTCCCTTATTGACTGCAGGGGTGCAGGAGAGCCCTCCCCAGCCCCACGGATGCTGCTAAGACCACCTGGAAGACACTGCTGAGACCCACCCAAACAAGCTATGCCTTAACTGCCTGGGAACAGCGAGGGCCCCGGCTGCCTCGGAGGCCCTGCGGCAAAAGGGGCCATGGTTGAGACTGAGAATTGGGGTAGCAGATTCCCTGCCCGGCCCGGCCCGCACTCCCCTTTTCACTTTGCTAGGCCGATGGAGACCTGTGTGCCCGCTGCTGGGGGTGTGGCCGAGCACCGCAACTGTGACCTGGACAGGTCAGACGCTACGCCGCGTATCCTGGTGGGCTGCAGTGGAGGGGTTTGGGTGGGCCCATTCTGGGACTACCGGGCCCACCATCTTCCAGCACTTAGGGCAAGCGGTTGGGTCCTGCCTTACTGCGACACTGCAACTTTGACACAGACGGGTCCAACACTATGCCACGAGGTCTGCTGGGCCGCACTGGAGGGGTTTAGGTGAGCCCGGTTTGGGACTGTTGGGGCCCACCATTTTCTAGCACTTCCGGTGAGCAGTTGGGCCCCACCTCGCCCGTCATCAATGGAGGTACTGCGGCTGTCTCGGTGGTCTGTGGGTTGGTGCCATCTGCTACTCGCCTGCCCTTCTCCTGGTCGCAAGTGACTGCTGCTGGGGCCTGGCCAAGATGTGGGACATTATGGTGAGAGTGCTTGGGGGGAGGCTGGAAACCTCATTGCCCCTTCCTGACCTTCCTCACCGTATCACATGCTGCATTGCCAATTAGTTGGGGGTCCCCCTTGCCTCCATGACAACCCCACACAACACAGCTGTCAGCTTCTCACTCCCTGCTAGTTGGCAGGGCTTTGCTAACTGAACAGTGAGACCGACGGCCATTCTCACCACTGCTTGTGGCCTCCACATTTCCTGGTCCCGGATTGCACATGTGGGGCTCCCCCTTCCTCTTTGGTGATTGTCTGGGGCGGGTGGTGGGGGCAGTCTGGTGGAGCCCCCCTTCTGCCTTCATTTGACAACTGCCAGTCCACTAATCGCTGCCTAGGCCCCCTGCCCTGCCAGCTCTACTGGCCAACTCCTCTTGTGCAGCTCGTGTCTGGGCCCTTACAACCTCCCCATCCTATTGCCACCTGGCCTTCCTGGACTCCCCCCACCCCCGGGGCACCCCTACAGCTTAAACATGGGTTGCAAGGACCCTAAACAACACAGATTAACTTTCGAGCCCTCCAAAACAAAAGATCGCTCAGAAACCGCGTCGGATACGGAAGATCCCCGCAACCCTACACACCCCCCAGACCCACTCGATGGTGCTGCAGCGATCATGGCGGAGTTGTAGGCAGGCTTTGGCACCATGGACACCCGTCTCAATGCTCTGGTCTCGTGTTTGGATCATATCTGGTCTCGTATCTAGCGGGATGGTCAGTGCCTGGACGTGGTGGAGGAGCGAGTGTTAGGGGTTAAAGATACCTTGTGAACTATGGCCCGCTGCCTGGAGAAAACTGAGTGCCTCCTCAAAGCTGTTGCTATAAAAAATGAAGACTTGGAGGCTATGTTGCGACGCAACAACATTCGGATAACGGGCACTGCAGAAATTACAAACATGGGGCCCCCTGCACTGTTTGTTGAATCCCTGCTCACCAAACTTTTTGGATCGGAGCAATTTACATCCACCTTCATTGTAGAGCAGGCGCATATGTCCTTGGGCCCTCGGCCTCCCACTGGCGCTCACCCCTGCCCTATAATTTCACAACTCCTCAATTACAGGGATTGAGACACTGCACTGCGCCTAGCCCGTGAGAAGGCGCCCATGCTATATCAAAATATTATCATCTCCATATACCCTGACTTTACGCCAACTGTTCAGGAGGCCCGGAGAATGTTCAACGACACCAAGGCAGTGCTGTGCAAATATAGTTTCAAATACCGTATTCTCTACCAGACTCCATGGTCAATGACAAAGCCAGATTATTTGATACTCCGGTAGAGGTCATAACCTTTTGTAAGTAGCAGACATCCAGTGGATTTCCAAGATCAAGCAACCCCCATGAGCGCACCTCCTCGGACTTGAACATACCATCAAGTGCAGACCTATTCCACCTTGGCTAAGGTCTAGCCTTTTTCTTTAACGCCCTCATAGATCTTTATGCCTGCGTAGCCTTTTCCTATAACATTTCTATGACACATGTTTCAAATGGGGCATTGGCCGTTTGTGGCGTTCCTCATCCCCCAGAAGTACTCCGAGTACCATGTTGGGATTTGAGTTTATTTTGTTGCATATTTGGGATTCGCCAATGTCCTTTGGCTTGGTGTGGGGAGGGAAATTTGGGGTTGTTTGAATGGGAGTTTCTGTTTCTTTCCTTTTTCTGTCTGAAAACTGCTTATGGTAGGCCTGTCCCCATATATCGAGTCTCCACCCTCCTGGTTGGATCCTACATCCCACTTTATGATCAACAGTTTAAATGGCTGTCCATACTCAGTGACATGTAGACCTCACACTTTTCACGTGGAATATGCGAGGGCTCAATAATACCCGTAAGAGTAAGCAGGTTTTATCCTATTTAAATCGCCATTCTATAATGGTGGCCTTTCTACAGGAAACGCACATCTCCCCCCATCAGTCATCCACCTTCGCTGCCACCTGGGGCATACACAGATACTTCTCAAACTACAGCTCTTACTCCCACGGTGTTTGCATATTGATTAATAAACGCATTCCCTTTCAGCATCACACCACTATCCGTTATGTTTTAGTTACTGCCACTCTCATAAGGAGGAAGGTCCTAGTACTCAATGTTTATGCCCCCAATGTTGATGACCCCACCTTTTCCACGACCTTTCGGTATTATTGAGCCGCTTTTAGACATGTGCATATTAGGGGGCAACCTTAACCTCGCCCTCGGATAGATACCACCAGCAATTATCCAAGTGGCAAATCTCAGGCCCTGAGGGCTCTTTGCGCCGTACTTGCTGACCACTCTCTCATGGACACCTGGCGCATCCCTCACCCTGACACCCCTGACCATACTTTCCATTCTGCCCCTCGTGCGATTTGGACCCAGCTGGACCACTGGTTTCTCTCCGAGCGTGCCATCCCATGGGTACAAGATATTCAAGTGCTCCCTCACATGTTTTCAGAACATGCACCTGTCCGGCAGACTCTTCGGGTACCTTATGGAAGCGGGTGGGGATTTAGATGGTGCTTCCCCTCAAATGCTTTACTTGATACTGTATTTCACTCCGAATTACGAGACGCGATTATCAACTACTTTTGACTAAATGCAGGCTCCGTTGACACTCATGCTGTGTTATGGGAAGCCTTCAAGGTTTATATCCGAGGGATCTGCATCTCAAAACCTGCCAGCATCCTCCGGACTCTACGTAGGTACCTGGCCTGGGTGGAGGCCAGCTTAAAATCTCTGGACTTTTCAAATTCCCCACACCCGACTCTGCCTACCTACCCAAATTAACCCAGCTGTTGACTGAATTCACAGACCTGGTAGAAAGGGAATCCACTTACCTCGGCAAGTAAATGAAGGCATGCAGATATGGCGAGGGTGAGCGCTCCGGCCGCACACTCGACTGTCTGCTTCATCACCCCCCAAGAATAAGGGTGCATCACCTAATTATGCCCCCCAGACGGACCTCAGATCACGGCAGCTGAAGATATAATGCATGAACTAATTTCATACTATAAATCATTATATACTACTCGTCACAACTAGTCCCGTAGATAGCCATGGTCTGGCTTACTACGGGGCAATCCCAATCCCTAGCTGAACCCTTTACTTCCGAGGAGATCGCTTCAACCATTGACTCCCTAGACAGGACTAATGGCCCTGGTCTAAATGGCCTTATGGACGCTTTTTATAAAGCATATAAAGGTCTTCTTGTACCTCGACTTTTGGAGGTCTATGCTGAGGCCCTGGACAGCGGAGCCCTCCGGCCCTCCCTGAGAGAGGCTGCGATCTGTCTGCTACTAAAACCTGATAAAGACTCAACCCTCTGCTCTTCTTAGGGACCTTTATTCCTGTTAAACTTTGATGACAAAATCCTTGCCAAGGCCATGGCTAATAGGCTCTCACTTCTCCTGGATCAAATCATCTCACCTATCCAAACTGGATTTATCCCCCATAGGTCCACATCATTTAATGTACGTACGGTTTTCTCGGTACTACACAGGATATCTCTGGAGATACCTGCTGTGGTTGCCCTTCTTGACGCTAAGAAGGCTTTTGATTCCCTGGAGTGGCCACTCTGCGCAGGTTGGGCATACCTTCACAATTTACAGCCTTGGTGTCTCTCCTGTACACCGCATCAACTGCCCGCATCCACGTTAATGGCTCCCTCTCTGAACCTTTCCCTACCAAAGAAGGCACCAGACAGGGATGCCCCCTCTTCCCGCTATTATTGATCATTGCAATGGACCTCATGATTTGCCTATTACAGGAAGAAAACATACACAGATGCCTTCATTACTAACCAGGCACATTACTCATTTCAACGATATCCTGCTGTTTATTCCAAACCCTTCCTCCAACCTTGCTCCTCTCATACGTGAAATAATTTGCTTTGGCACACTCTCGGGCTTAAACATTAACTGGAAGAAGTCAGAACTAGTACCTCTCACTGATGCTACAGACCCCTTCTCTTATGAATAACCATTAGTTTGGCACACCAATGCCGTCAAATACTTAGGCACAATATTGGACAGAGAAAAGGCCAGGTTATTCGTCTTAGCTATGGCCCAGCCATTTAACTGACCAGACTGAACGCTGGATCCATCTCCCCTTATCTATGGCGGGTAGAATTGCCATTATTAAAATGGTGGTCCTCCACTGTTTCCTTTAACTGTTTCAGAACATCCCTTTACCCCTAACCGTTTCCTTTTTCTTTACTCTCCACAGGCTGCTACTTCCCCTTATTTGGGCTGGACGGACACCCTGAGTGGCTTGGGATACTCTAATACTTCTTATGAGTGTGGGGGATTCACTGTTCCAGATCTCTACACATATTTTCTTGTCACACAATCACAGTTCGCCCATCACTGGCATCATCCCTACGCTCGGCTACCATATGTTAAACCCGAACGTGACCTCGCGGACCTAATTCCTTTGTTAGCCATGCTTTCACTAGGCCTCAGAATTGGCCCCACAGACATACAGACCTTATCAACTACCAGCTGGGCCCTAGGGAGTCTAAGTGGGACACTAGGTTGGGGTCTCTTATATTCACCAGCCCCATTTTCCTAACCCCTGGCTGCTGCTTACCTCCAAAAGGTTAGTAAAATGCACTTTTATCTCTCATACCCTCTGTACATTCGGGCATCTATTCCCGAACTCTCATGTCCTCTCCCCCGCCTCAGACCCCAACTTTGCTCATGCCACACAAATGGACAAATTTGTCTTCCGACAGCTCATCAGCACAGTTCACTCATGCTTCCCCTCAGACCCATTAGCACCCTAGGATTTCACACCTCCCACTCTTTTATTCACGAACCCCAATGTTAAGCACCTGATCTCGATACTTTACCATGCCAGAATAGCCTTTAACCCCTTGAATGCCCATTACGAGCTGGACTCGTCATGGCACACAGTTCTAGTGTGCCCATGACGAGTCCGGCTCGTCATGAGGCATTCCCTGGGAAATCCAGAGGGATTCCCTTTAATTCAAAATAGCCTCGGGAGCTGGGGAAGAGCTTCCCCAGCTCCCGAGGCCCCCCGTGCTCTCCGTGTAATGACGATCGGCGCGCACGTCGCGCCGACGTCATTACACTGAAACTGAAACTGAAACTGAAGAGGCTCATTTCAGTTGCACTTTCTACGTGCTCAGGGGGCTATCTCAGCCCCTTGAGCACGTAGAAAGACGGGAGAGGTATCGTTGGAAAGGGGAGAATCTCCCCTTTCCAATGGTACCCCAGTGGATCCCTGCTTGGGGATCGCCACAGGAGGGCGATCCAAAAGCAGGGATCCACCCACTAGACACCATGGAGGGGGGAGCGGCCCCTTGGGTGAGGGCCTTTGCTCCCCCCATATGACTTTGGCACCATTGAGTCTTTTTGCCCCCCCTGGGGGGCAGATGGGGGCAGTAGCCCCCAATCTGCCCCCCGGGGGGCAAAAAGCCCACTAGACACCAAGGAATAAAAAAAAAATAGGGGTGGGGGCTGCCCAAAACAGGCAGGCCCATGCCCCCACCCTACCCCCCAATTATTACAGTCTTTCTGCCCCCCCGGGGGGCAGATGGGGCATTGGCCCCTAATCTGCCCCTTCGGGGGGGGGGGGGCAGAAAGCCCACTAAACACCAGGGATATGTTTTTAGTTTTTTTTCAGGGTGGGGGATGCCCGAAATGGGCACGCCAATGCCCCCACCCACCCGCCACCATTACAGCCTTTCTGCCCCCCCTGGGAGCAAAAAGCCCACTAGATACCAGGGAGGGGGGAGCAGCCCCTTGGGTAAGGGCCTTTGCTCCCCCCATATGACTTTGGCACCATTGAGCCTTTCTGCCCCCCCGGGGGGGCAAAAAGCCCACTAGATACCAGGGAATTTTCAAAAAATAAAAATAGGGGTGGGGGCTGCCCAAAACGGGCAGGCCCATGACCCCACCCCACCCCCCAATTATTACAGCCTTTCTACCCCCCCCCGGGGGACAGATGGGGCATTGGCCCCTAATCTGCCCCTTCGGAGGGGCGGAAAGCCCACTAGACAGCAGGGATTTTTTAGAAAGTAAAAATAAGGGTGGGGGCTGCCCAAAATAGGCTTGCCCTTGCCCCCACCCCCCACAATCATTAGTCTTTCTGCCCCCTCTGGGGGGCAGATAGGGCATTGGCCCCTAATCTGCCCCTTCGGGGGGGCAGAAAGCCCACTAAACACCAGGGATTTGTTTTTAGTTTTTTTTCAGGGTGGGGGATGCCCGAAATGGGCACGCCAATGCCCCCACCCACCCGCCACCATTACAGCCTTTCTGCCCCCCCGGGGGCAAAAAGCCCACTAGATACCGGGGAGGGGGGAGCAGTCCCTTGGGTAAGAGCCTTTGCTCCCCCCATATGACTTTGGCACCATTGAGCCTTTCTGCCCCCCGGGGGGGGCAAGAAGCCCACTAGATACCAGGGAATTTTCAAAAAATAAAAATAGGGGTGGGGGCTGCCCAAAACGGGCAGGCCCATGCCCCCACCCCACCCCCCAATTATTACAGCCTTTCTACCCCCCCGGGGGACAGATGGGGCATTGGCCCCTAATCTGCCCCTTCGGAGTGGCGGAAAGCCCACTAGACATCAGGGATTTTTTAGAAAGGAAAAATAAGGGTGGGGGCTGCCCAAAACAGGCTTGCCCATGCCCCCACCCCCCACAATCATTAGTCTTTCTGCCCCCTCTGGGGGGCAGATAGGGCATTGGCCCCTAATCTGCCCCTTCGGGGGGGCAGAAAGCCCACTAAACACCAGGGATTTGTTTTTAGAAGGTTTTTTTTAGGGTGTAGGCTGCCCGAAATGGGCGCGCCAATACCCCTACCCACCCACCACCATTACAGCCTTTCTGCCCCCCCCCCCAGAGGGGCAGAAAGCCCACTATCCACCAGGGATTTTTTTTCGCAATTGTTTTAGGGTGTGGGCTGCCTGAAACGGGCACGCCAATGCCCCCACCCTCCCCCCCACAAAAATGACAGTCTTTCTGCCCCCCAGGAGGCAGGTGGGAGCTGTAGCCCCCAATCTGGCTCCCCCTGGGGGGTGCAGAAAGCCCACTAGAAACCATGGATTTTTTTGTTTTATTAGGGTAGGGGCTCCCCAAAATGGGCATGACAATACCCCCACCCCACCCCAAGAGAAATTCCAGTCTTTCTGCCCCCGCGGGAGGGCAGATGGTGGCAGTGGCCCCTGATCTGCCCCCTGGGGGGGGCAGAAAGCCCACTAGACGCCAGCGAGTACGCAGGCTTTTTTTATGCGTGGGGGCTGCCCAAAATGGTCATACCAATGCCCCCACCCCCACCCCCACAAAAAATAGCCACAGTCTTTCTGCCCCTTTAGGGGCATATCGGGATGAAACACCCTTCCCCGATTCCCCACCAGGACGGCAGAAAGCCCACTGGGCTCCAACTTTTATTTAGCAATGTGCATACCTGTGGATTTTGGGCCCTAGCACAGTTGGCACATAGGCAAACCTAGCAAACCTGTACATTTTTGAAAACTAGACACCAAGAGGAATCCAGGATGGGGTGACTTGACTGGCTCTCACCAGGTTCTGTTACCCAGAATCCATTGCAAACCTAAAAATGTGTACAAAATAACACATTTTCCTCACATTTCTGTGGTGGAAAGTTCTGGAAACTGCGTGGGTCCACAAAATTCCACCCACCCCGCGTTCCCCAAAGTCTTCCGAGAAAAATGGTACCTCACTTGCGTGGGTAGGCCTAGTGCCCGCGTCAGGCAAGGGCCCAAAACCAAGCGAGGAGACATCAAACTTACCTATCACAAAACAACCTGGTTTTGCAAAGGGGGTCCCATGAGTTTTTGGCCCCGGGCTTGGCGGCCATCGAGGGAAACCTACCAAACCAACACATTTCTGAAAACTAGACACCCGTGGGATTCCAGGGAGGTATGGCCTGCGTGGATTCCCCAGCGTTTGCTTGCCCAGAATGCCCTGCAAACCTCAAATTTAGCTTAAAAAATCACCTATTTCACACATTTTTGTGTGGGAAAATTGTGGCATCACCGGGCTAACACAAATTTCCTACCACCCAGCATTCCCCCGGGTCTCCCGATAAAAACGGTGCCTCACTCGTGTGGGAGGCCCAAGTAGCCGCGACAGGCAAGGGCCCACAACGTAGTGAGGCGACATGAAAATTGCCTATCTCAAAACAACCTGGTTTTGCAAGGGGGGTCACTTGGGTTTTTGGCCCGGTGCTCGGCGGCCACCTAGGGAAACCTACCAAACCCACACATTTCTGAAAACTAGACACCCGGGGGATTCCAGGGAGGTATGCCCTGCGTTGATCCCCCAACGTTTCCTTACCCAGAATGCCCTGCAAACCTCAAATTTAGCTGAAAAAATCACCTTTTTCACACATTTTTGTGTGGGAAAGTTCTGGCATCACCGGGCTGACACAAATCTCCTACCACCCAACGTTCCCCTGGGTCTCCCGATAAAAATGGTGCCTCACTCGTGTGGGAGGCCCAAGTACCCGCGACAGGCAAGGGCCCAAAACGTATTGAGGCGACATGAAAATTGCCTACCTCAAAATGACCTGGTTTTGCAAGGGGGGTCACCTGGGTTTTTGGCCCGGTGCTCGGCGGCCACCTAGGGAAACCTACCAAACCCACACATTTCTGAAAACTTGACACCCGGGGGATTCCAGGGAGGTATGGCTTGCGTGGATCCCCCAACGTTTCCTTACCCAGAATGCCCTGCAAATCTCAAATTTAGCTGAAGAAATCACCTTTTTCACACATTTTTGTGTGGGAAAGTTGTGGCATCACCTTGTAGCATGACGGGCTGACACAAATTTCCTACCACCCAGCGTTCCCCCGGGTCTCCCGATAAAAACGGTGCCTCACTCGTGTGGGAGGCCCAAGTACCCGCGACAGGCAAGGGCCCACAACGGAGTGAGGTGACATGACAATTGCCTATCTCAAAACGACCTGGTCTTGCAAGGGGCGTCACTTGGGTTTTTGGCCCGGTGCTCGGCGGCCACCTAGGGAAACCTACCAAACCCACAAATTTCTGAAAACTAGACACCCGGGGGATTCCAGGGAGGTATGGCTTGCGTGGATCCCCCAACGTTTCCTTACCCAGAATGCCCTGCAAACCTCAGATTTAGCTGAAGAAATCACCTTTTTCACACATTTTTGTGTGGGAAAGTTGTGGCATCACCGGGCTGACACAAATTTCCTACCACCCAGCGTTCCCCCGGGTCTCCCGATAAAAACGGTGCTTCACTCGTGTGGGAGGCTGTTGTAAGAAGAGTTCGGAGCCTCTTTAAAGTTGGAGTCAAGAAGTTTATTCAGATTTCAGCAACCGCCACGACCAGACGCTCCCGCTGCGCACCAGGACTCCAAGCAACTGAATTAACGTTGCTGGAACCCTGGAACGCAACAAGCCGCATCCGATCACAGAACACCCTTTAAAGAACGCATAGACTCGTGATATATCCTCGCGCTGCACACCAGCGCGAGGATGAAGAACAACACATTACAACTTCTCCCTCTTCACCACAAAGAAAAGTAATAACTTGTATAAATAAGGACAATAAATGTGACAAGAATTAATGAAAGAAATCAAGACAAATAAAAATGCAAAAAACATTAAATTAGATATGAACTCACGATAAAACATAATCATTAAATTTTGTAGGTAGTTTCCTATTACGAATGCCTAACTCTGGTGGTAAAGAGTACGTGTCAGCATTAACCACAACAGTGTCAGAAGTGGATGGACCAGGCAAGTTAGTACGTGTACCCGAAGTACATGACGTGGCATGCGTAGTAGGAATGCAAGATGTGGAAGAATTTTCAAATTCAGATGTTGGAGTTTTTAACCAAAAAGACCAATCACAATTCTCAAACTCCTTTTGGGTCAAATTAAGTAAGGAGCGAGCCTGTGATACAGAAAGGTGTACTAATGATCTTTTGTTCCACCATCCTTTGCTACCAAGTAAGGCTGAGCCTTTGCTGACACCAGTAACCTGTACTGGCGGGGAAAACTTCGACAAACCCTTGGTTACCTTTTTAGGGTTTTTGATGAGAACCCAATCACCAATTTTCAAATCAAGTGAATCAAATTTTCTCTTTGAATCAAACTTCGACCTCATTACGTCTTGTTTTTTTAGAACCTTGGAAGCCAATTCTTGACTTGCAACATTCCTCTTGTTGTTCCTATTAAGTAACCAATTGGGACATAAGTTAGTGTGAGCAGTCCTGTTTCTTAACAATGAAAACGGAGAGACACCTGTGGTACAACGTGGAGAAATGTTATACGACCACAACTTATTTTCAAGAAAATCTTCTACATTTTGATGAGTAGATATGGCCGCTTGAATGGCATCCTTAACCAACCTGTTCGCTCTTTCTACCAAACCATTCGAGGTCGGTGAATATAGAGCAACTTTAAAATGTTTAACATCCCGTTCAGCCAAAAATGAACAAAACTTCTCCGAAATGAAATGAGTGCCATTATCTGTAACAATGACGGAAGGTGAGCCTTCTACCAAAAATATTCTTTTAAGAAATCTTACAGCATTGGTGGAATTTGCAGAATCACAGAACATATGGTAAACCCACTTGGAATGATAGCCAATCAGCAAGATGAGATATCTTAGACCATGGGGAAGAACCTCATAAGGACCAGAGAAGTCTAGTCCAACTTTCTCCCAGGGTTTATCAGGAAAAGGAACAGGATGTAAGGGCGTGTTCATGACTCTCCACTTTTTGTCAGATAATAGACACTCAGGGCACGAATCAATATGAAATCTGACCTGAGACTCAAGGGATGGCCACCAATAGTGAGACTTAATAAGTTGTGAAGTCTTTGAGATACCAAGATGACCATGATGTACAAATTGAATAATGTTATTTCTGAGACTGGAGGGAGGTACAAATGAGTCATGTCTCATTACTAAACCATTAACCAATAATAATTCTGATGCAACCGTGGCAAATGCTCTCAACTCATTAGATAGCTTCCTATTTTCTGGCCAACCCTTTACAATGTACTCAGTTACTAATTTGAGATTCTCATCTTGATTATGAGCTTCAAACCAAGCTTGTTCAGAAATGCAGGGGCATAATTTGGTTGCATCAAGAGCAGCAACAACACATTCGACGCCCTCAATAGCCTCAACTTCCAAAGGCTCCTGAAATGCCATGCGTGAAAGGCAATCCGCCCTGTAGTTTTTTCCCCCTGAAATGTGTTTAAAGGAAAAATGATATTCATGCAATTTTGACAGAAGTCTAACCAATCTGGCTGAGGCTTTTCCAAGCCCATTACCATTAAGCAATTGTGTGAGTGGTTTATGATCCGTGAATAAATCAAACTCATGTCCCCAAATATAATTTCTGAATTTATCGATAGCCCAAACGCATGCAAGCGACTCGCGTTCAATGGTGCTATAATGTGTTTCAGACGGTTTGAGCATTCTGGATGAAAAAGCTATGGTGTGTTCTTTCCCTGAAACCCATTGACCCAAGACAGCCCCCAAGCCCGTGAGACTGGCATCAGCCATTATAAAACATCTAGAGGAGTCATGGAAAGGATGTAGCGCTGGCGCTTCAATTATGATTTTTTTAACCATCTCAAATGAAGACGCAATTTCTTCAGACCAACCAAACTTGGAGCCCTTTCGTAAAAGGGCACGTAATGGTTCAACCGTTTGGGCATAACCTTTGAGAAACCGGGCATAGTACTCTGCTAGACCTAAAAAGGATCGAAGTGAATCCTTATCTTTAGGAGGGGTAGCATGACTAATAGCCTTAATGAGGGATACTTTGGGTTTAATCCCTTCTGGAGACAAGGTATGACCCAGATAATCCAATGATTGTGTGCCAAACTTGCACTTGTCAGCTCTGATGGTCATGCCTGCCTCATCTAATTTGGATAAGACTGAAGATAACTTCGATAAATGTGATTCCCACCAGTGTGCTTTGCCAGGTCTTTGCTCACCGCACCTGGGTCCTCTTCCTGGCTCCACCTCTCACTTCTTGCGGCTACATAACGCCTCGCGGCCCCCGCTTTGCGGGAGCCGCTCGTAGGCGAGGACATTCTGTTTTAAATCCTTTTAACTCACAACTGCCCCGGAGGAGCTGACTGGGCATACTTCATAGCACTACATACCTTTCAAGGCTGCCATCGTTGCTGGGACTGCGAGGACCAGTGTGCTTTGCCAGGTCTTTGCTCACCGCACCTGGGTCCTCTTCGTGGCTCCACCTCTCACTTCTTGCGGTTACATAACGCCTTTTTGGTAGAAGGCTCACCTTCCGTCATTGTCATTATCCAAGATCTCAGGCCTAGCACTTCCTCACGTAGAGATACACCACAACCTATCCCTGAGTGTATACCCCCTCCCACACTTGAAATACCATCTGATCTAAGGAGTAATTCCAGGTCGCTTCGTGCTCAAGCAGAAGTCCAAACGGGGGAAAAAAAGCGAGATTGGATTGCTCCCATATTATTGTATCAAGTACACCACCTGTAATGGTTACCAGCCCAGTTCTAGATCCCATGGTAACACCTAATCTAATCCGAGTACATACCCCTCCTCAATCCCAGTCTTCGTTGCCTTCTCCAAATTTGGGTGAAGGGTCTGAGGGGGGGAATGTCTGTCTCATAAATACTCTAAATAACGTCCTGATGGGATTTCTCACCTCCCTGATGGCTAGGTTTGATACTATTGATGTAAGGTTAAAAGAAAGGGTTATAGCAGCTACAGCTAATCCCTTGGGGAATAGAGACAAAATCCATAGTGTGCCCGTGAAGAATACGGGTGATTCTCTGCTCCCTTCTTCTTCTAATTCTATACCCACGTCAAACCTTTCTGCTAGAACTGAATCTATCCCATCTAGACTATTACCATCTATACCTAACTCTCCTTTTCCTATCACCCCTATCCCTTTATCTGCTCAAAGCCAATCACTCACTTCGTTAAGGAGTCCTATGCGAGTATCTAGACCAAACCCAACAGAAGTAGGGCAAACCTTGAGGGATTCTGGTGACCGCATCCATCAAGAAGTGGCCAGTGTAAGTTGGAAAAATGTAATAAATCTTCCCCCTGAAGCATCGCCCTATGTTATAATTTTAAGTGGTGTTCCAGAGCTTGCTAATCCCGCCTTACAAAAGCTATGCCTCTCTTAAAAACAAAGTGACTAGTTGGCTAAATACGCATAGGCCTCTCCCCCAAATATGAGTTCTGAGGTTTTAATGGTCAGGAGGGTTCCCTGGTTAGGAAGTATTTTGGTGAATGTTAGCAATCCCCAGACGGCATCATACATCTGTAATTGGCTGGGTAATATGGGAGGTACCTCCATCAAATCCCTCTCACTGTCTTTTTTCTATCCTCCAACAATATCCACACCCAGTCCGAGAATGCCGAAAACTGGATTAGGGTCGGACCCAGCCCAAATAGCAGAAGACAGAGGCACATTCGTTTTGATGTGCCCACACGAGGTGATTATTTGTGTACCAATAGGTACAGCTGTCTTGAAGGGGTTGACTGACTGAGTCGAGTGGATGGTATTTGCAATCCCCCTACTGAGGTTGTGTCCTCTCTTAAGCTACAGTCTCCCCGTCTTGCCCTTGTTGATACCCTCCCAACTCCTTTGATGAATTCTAGTGAACCCCATGCGCGTAAAGAATCTCATGTTACTGCAAATGTTTCACCCATATATAAAATCCTTTCGTGGAACATAGCTGGTCTTGCCAACAAGCTCCCTTGCCCTGTATGGGGCTCTTTTATAGACCTCCACCACATATGTTGTTTCCAAGAAACATGGGCAAGGCAAGAACATTCTCGAATGGGGTTTGCTTCCTTTTCTATTCCGGCCAGGTGAGGAGGCAGAGGACGCCCTTCAGGTGGTTTAACCATCTGGGTTGCTACCCATTTGGGCTGCAGTGCTAGGATTCTAGAATCAGGGTCTGATGATGTTCTCTGCTTGTTACTGGATTGGCGGATAGGCCTTAAGCTAGCGGTGATTAACGTGTATTCAAGACCCGTGAATCTATGTGCGGAATCTGGGGTTATTGATGTTTTATCAAATGTTTTTAACTAAGATCCCCGAGGGTACAATGTTTGTTATAGGTGGAGATTTTAACTCTCACTTCGAACCTCTTCAGGGGCTGTTGGACCAAATAAATCAAGAGGAGGATGAAATATGGCATATTCCACATGTGGCAGGCCCAATGGTAAGGTCTTGGGCCCCCCTGGCCGTTCAAATTACCTCACTAACGATGGCCCATTCGATTAGGGCCTGCAATGGTCGAACATTATCTGACAATCCTTCAAGGCCTACGTATAACAAGCCAGGGAGGGAGGCCAGACTTGACTATATCTTCGTTCAGTGTAAGGAGTGGAATAGAGTCTCTGACTTTAAGGTGGTATCTAGGGGGGAGAGTGACCACAATCCCTTGATATTGGATTTTTCTCTACTAGGCCTGTGCCCTGGTGATTCTTTGCCATTACCCAAATCTGCGGCATCAAACAGAGCTATTGTGACTAACAATAAACGTAGAGTTAAATGGGCTAAATTGGCGGGTAATCCAGGGGGACTATCTCAAGTGTATGCTAGGGTTAGCCCAGCATTGGACGATGTAGCATTCTTTCCCTGATTTTTATGGAAAATTGGCTGATGTTAACAAAGCATTATTTACCAGCCTAGCAGATATATTGAATCCGATCGTCCCCTGTACGAAAAGGACATGCAGTCGGTACCAATGGTATAACAGGGCATGTAGATCGGCTAAGAGTGCCCTGCTGGATGCATTAAAAAAGAAGGCTAGTAGGGATGTTATCCAACACAAGAGACAAATTTATCGGAATTTAATACATTATGCCAAGCTTGAGTGGGCTACAGAAAACTGGGTTAGGCTAACATCTGCCCTTCAGGCTAGAGATTCGCTGAGATTCTGGTTGATCGTGCCTACCGGCACAGTTGAACCTGATCCAGCAGTAAAACCAAATATTGCCCCTGAAATATGGGAAGAACATTTTAGCTCCCTCTATAGGGGGAACATCCCTGTTTGGACCCCCTTATGCCTGAGCCTTCTCTGTGCGATGTTGCTGGTCTAGAGCAGGTTAACTTTGCCTTGAGCGAGGTCCAACATGCCATATCTATGCTTCCCGCGGGCAAAGCACCTGGGTTGGATGGGGTTCCTGGTGCCCTGTACAAACATGAACCCAGAGTCTGGGCGCCTTATCTCTCAACATTATTTAATGTAATTGCCGGGGGTATGCCAGTTCCCTCTACATGGCTTGGTGCAGAAGTAGTCCCCATTTTCAAAAAGGGGTCGCCTTTGCTGCCCGGAAATTATAGGCCCATTAGCCTGATAGATGTTGCTCAGAAACTCTTTGCAAGGCTAATTCTAGACCGTCTTTTGGACTGGATGGAGGAATCTGAGATCCTGAGTCATTACCAGGCGGGGTTCAGAAAGTGCGTCTCAACAACTGACCAGATCTTTAGATTGAGTATGCTCTTCTGGAAGACAGTTAAGGTGGAGGGGGGGATCTCTCTATACTGTTTTTGTTGACCTGCGTGCGGCCTTCGATTTGGTCCCACGCAGGAAACTTTTGACTGTGTTGCAGAAATTAGGTGTTCCTGCACCTCTCTTGCAGATTATAATACGTCTCCATACCAATAATGTTGCTAGGGTCAGATGCGGGAGAGAAGGAGACCTATCATCTAGTTTTTCCATTGGCAGGGGGGTAAGGCAGGGGCGTGTTTTGGCACCAACCCTGTTTTGCCTCTATGTAAACGGACTCATCTCCCATTTGAACGAGGTCCCAAACAGAGACGCTCCAAGACTCGCTGGTACAGGGATCTCAGCTATTATGTTTGCTGATGATACCCTGCTACTCGCCAAGACACCTATGGGCGTCCAACGAGTCTTGGATGGTTTTGTCTCTTTTTGTTCTGATCGGGGGCTAGAGATCAACACGGCTAAAACAAAATTTATGATCTTTAACCCCCCTAAGTTATCCCGCCCTAACCCGGTTATTCATGGTGTCAGTCTTGAGAGAGTTCACACTTTCGAGTATTTGGGATTGACGTTAAATGAAAAGTTGACTTGGTCTCACCACCAGACTAAATCAAATGTAAAGTTAACCCAAAAGGTGGGGGGTATTCTAAATTTATGGAATAAATCCATGACACATCCCATTGGACCCCCACTTGAAATCTATAAAATGCAGGCGCGTGGGGCAATAACTTACGGTGGTGAATTTTGGGGCCATAATTGTGCCCCTGAAATTGTTGCAACAGAAAACAAGTTTCTACGGAACTTGGCCGCTCTACCATCGAGCTCACCACTTCTTCCTCTCAGGCTTGATCTGGGATTAAGATCAGTAAAGGAGGAATTAGGTTTGAAGCCCTTAACTTTCTGGAGGCGACTTTGGGCAACATTCAACTGTACGGAAAATTCCATGGCTTAACTATATAAAGGTTGAATTAGCTAGGTTGGGTTTATCGGCCTTGTGGACAAACCCGCAAGAGGCCTGTAGTACTACATCCCACAAAGATTTGGTTACAATGTACTATGATCGCAATTTGACTGCTTCTCTAGCAAGTGATACACTGGGGATAATGTCTAGTACATTTTTAACAATGAAGGATCACTATAAGCTGGAGACAGTCCTGGATGACATTAACCCCATCGGTCTCAGGAAACTATTTCTCCAATGGAGACATAATGCTTTGCCAATTAGAGCCCTTACTAGCAGTTGGCACCCACCTACTTCTAAAAATTGTCCAGCCTGTACTGAAGAGCTGGAGAATGATATTCATCTAATGTTTTTTTGCCCATCCTATGTGAAATCTAGGAAAAAGTGGATCATTCCCATTTGCAGAAATTGGGGTTTCAGGCATCATTTGGATGCCTACCGATTATTGAAATCTGATTTATCCCCTCTAATTGTTTTTGCTGTCAGCAAGTATTTAGCAGCTGTGTGGAATATTAGAAGAACTTTTTTGACAAAATGAAATTTTATTTGCCATACATGAAGTTCTTATTCTTGGGTAATATTCTTGTAGATGATGTAATTTTTTTTTTCTCCCCTTTTCCAGTATGTTTAGCTACTGTGTATAGATTTGGTGTTATTTGTATTGTATTTCTTTTATGATTTTACAAAGTCGAAATAAAGATCACGAAACGAAATGAAACAATTCCCACCCATCTGAAAAAACCAGAATATCATCCTGATAGGCCTGGACTCCGGGCATGTTCTGAAAAATGTTATCCATGATCTTTTGAAAAACACTGGCCGCGGAGGCCAGACCAAAGGGAAGTTTGAGATATTTGAAAACCCCAAAAGCTGTGACAAATGTGGTGAACTCTTGCGAATCCTTTGTTAATGGTACTTGGTGGTAGGCTGAGCGCAAGTCAATAATTGAATTTTTTTTCACTCCTCCCAGATTGGCAAAAAGTTCGTGAATTTTAGGAAGGGGGTGGCGGTCAACCAAAATGTTTTTATTCAATGTGCGCAAGTCCACACATAACCTGACCTCTCCAGATTTTTTTCGTACAATAACAATGGGAGAAACCCACTCAGAAGAGTCAGAAGGTGCAATAACACCATCATTGCACAGGGAATTAAGAACTGACTTGAGTTCGTCCCTCGCACTAAGAGGAACAGGACGCACCCTGTGAATGACAGGTTGAGCTTGTGGCTTGAGCCTGATTTGGTGTTGAAAGCCCTTAACAGTTCCCAATTTATCTGAAAATAGGTTGGGAAATTTAACCAAAATTCTCTTAATGTCAGAAGTGTGGGTGGTGAGACTTAAACAGTCAGTTATCAGATGTGGAACACTTCTAGGGTTAGCAGGCGAATAGCTTTGTGGGGGTTCACCAAGAGCGATCAGGTTTTCTGAACCAGGAATTAAATAAAGACCCATTTTTGCAAGGTCTTGCCAGCCAGCGTCCTTTGACTGCAACGTATACTTTTGTGAAAATGGACCTTCCTAAACATTCTAGCCTAGAATTAAAGTAGCCCAGCATGTCAATGTCAAACTCACCAAATGCTTTTGGGTTGACATCCGTTTGAAATAAGGATACTGATCCTTGCCATTTTTCCTCAAACATAACATCTGATAAAATAGTAATCGGGGATCCAGAATCAGCCATGATGGAAATCTCTACATCGCCAAAGAATGCTGTACCTAAAGGCCCTTTTACAAAATGTGTAGTAGAAATAGAGTTACACTCAATTGAAACAACCATATCTTGGAAATTGTCTATACAATCATCGATAGAACCTGGATATTCAATGCTATTGATACCAGTAGGTTTTTTAAGAGATCTACATGAGGACTGAAAATGACCTGTTTTCTTACACAACACGCATCTCTTTCCAATGGCAGGACACGTGGGGTTATTCCCTAGGTGTGATTTAGATCCGCATCTATAACAAGCGGTATAAGTTTTCCTAAACCCTTGCTTAAAAGGTTTGTAAGCACTAACAGCATTAACTGAACTGGTAACATCTTGAAATGGTGTTTTAAAAGAGCTAGAAGATTGATCACTTTGTAGAACTTTGGAAGTGGTGATAGACCTCTCAATGCTCTTGGCAATGTCTATAGTTTCTTGAAGTGTAGGTTTCCTACAACTCAATAAACGTTCTTGAATTTTCCTTGAGTGGCAAGCAAAGACAAATTGATCACGAATGTAAATGTCTGGATTCGCTTCAAATTCGCAAGTTGAAGCTAACACTCTCAATTGTGCAATATATTCTTCGACAGTCTCATCTTCATGTTGCTTTCTCCTAAAAAAATTGTGTCTTTCTAGCATTATGTTTGGTTCTTCGTCATAATGATTTGCAAGACGAGATAATGCTTCGTTGTAAGCATTCCAATGATCTGCATCACCAGCCTCACCAGCCGGAGTTGGAAATGTGGGAAGATTTTCAAATACGTGTTGTGCAGTAACACCTAGGCACCCATACAAAATTGCAACTTTTCGTGCCGGAGAAAACTTAATAGCATCTATAGCGACAATATTGTTTTCAAATGCCTTTACCCACTGACGCCACGGAATGCTTGGTTTTCCAGGATTCTGTAGAAAAGGAGGAGGTTGCGCAAACTGCTGTGAAGATGCCATGGAAGACAAAGTGTCGTAATGATTTGCCCAGGAGAGATTAATGCAGCCTTCAAAACTAAGAAAATAACACCTCTCCTTACTTTCTTTTTTTTTTTTAAGTAATTGAGTAAATACCAATTTAAGTTAATGAGAAGTGCAGGCTTAACAATAAAAGGTGTGCCTGTCACCGTTAACTCTCAGGGTCTGAATGGGTTGTTTTGGTAAACAATTGCTTAAAATATAATGTTTAAGGTGTGCCTGTCACCGCAGAAGAGTGCAGGCTAGATCCTACCTTCATGTGAGAGAAGAACCAAAGTCGCGTATAAATCAGTGTCTTCCTACTTCAAAAGAAGTATAAACACGCGTTGCTAGGCGACTATGGACTCATGAAATGGCAGCCAGACGCTTGCGCGATGAAATCCTGTTGACGCTGCAACACCAACGAAGACACGCGTTGCTAGGCGACTGTGGACACATGAAATGGCAGCCGGGCGCATGCGCGATGAACCCCTTTTGACGCTCCAATACCAGCGGAGGGCAGCTGACGTAAAGGGGCGTCCGAAAACAGCCAAATCAAGATGAATCTCTGAAGGCAGAGAGGAGGAGTCAAAACCAGCAACGAAGAGAGTGCGCACTCAGACAAGCAGGACCAGACCAGCCAGGCAGGAACGATAAGTGTGGGAGTTGGCAAGGCGAGTAGAACTTGGTTGGTGGGTGCTGGGTGGATTCTTCTTCCGCTCGTAGCCAAATGTTGTAAGAAGTGTTCGGAGCCTCTTTAAAGTTGGAGTCGAGAAGTTTATTCAGATTTCAGCAACACCCACGACCAGACGCTCCCGCTGCGCACCAGGACTCCAAGCAACTGAATTAACGCTGCTGGAACCCTGGAACGCAACAAGCCGCATCCGATCACGGAACACCCTTTAAAGAACGCATAGACTCGTGATACATCCTCGCGCTGAACACCAACGCGAGGATGAAGAACAACACATTACAGAGGCCCAAGTACCTGCGACAGGCAAGGGCCCACAACGTGGTGTGGCGACATGAAAATTGCCTATATCAAAACGACCTGCTTTTGCACGGGGGTCACTTGGGTTTTTGGCCCGGTGCTCGCCGGCCACCTAGGGAAACCTAGCAAACCCACACATTTCTGAAAACTAGACACCCGGGGAATTCCAGAGAGGTATGGCTTGCGTGGGTCCCCCAACGTTTCCTTACCCAGAATGCCCTGCCAACCTCAAATTTAGCTGAAAAAATCACCTTTTTCACATATTTTTTTGTGGGAAAGTTGTGGCATCACCGGGCTGACACAAATTTCCTACCACCCAGGGTTCCCACGGGTCTCCCGATAAAAACGGTGCCTCACTCGTGTGGGAGGCCCAAGTACCCGCGACAGGCAAGGGCCCAAAACGTATTGAGGCGACATGAAAATTGCCTACCTCAAAATGACCTGGTTTTGCAAGGGGGGTCACCTGGGTTTTTGGCCCGGTGCTCGGCGGCCACCTAGGGAAACCTACCAAACCCACACATTTCTGAAAACTTGACACCCGGGGGATTCCAGGGAGGTATGGCTTGCGTGGATCCCCCAACGTTTCCGTACCCAGAATGCCCTGCAAATCTCAAATTTAGCTGAAGAAATCACATTTTTCACATATTTTTGTGTGGGAAAGTTGTGGCATCACTAGGCCGACCCACACAAGTGAGGTACCATTTTTCTTGGAAGACTTTGGGGAACGCGGGGTGGGTGGAAATTTGTGGATCCACGCAGATTCCAGAACTTTCTACCACAGAAATGTGGGGAAAATGTGTTTGTTTTGGCAATTTTTTAGGTTTGCAAGGGATTCTGGGTAACACAACCTGGTGGGATGCAGTCAAGTCACCCAATCCTGGATTCCCCTGGGTGACTAGTTTTCAAAAATATATAGGCTTGCTAGGTTTCCCTAGGTGCCGGCAGAGCTATGGTTCAAAAACTACAGCAAGGCACTTTGCCAAAAAAGGGTCATTTTTCACAGCGAAATTAAGGTGTGTCCACGTTGCGTTTTGCGCCGTTTCCTGTCACGGGCACTAGGCCGACCCACACAAGTGAGGTACCATTTTTCTCGGAAGACTTTGGGGAACGCGGGGTGGGTGGAAATTTGTGGATCCACACAGATTCCAGAACTTTCTACCACAGAAATGTGGGGAAAATGTGTTTGTTTTGGCAATTTTTTAGGTTTGCAAGGGATTCTGGGTAACACAACCTGGTGGGATGCAGTCAAGTCACCCAATCCTGGATTCCCCTGGGTGTCTAGTTTTCAAAAATATATAGGTTTGCTAGGTTTCCCTAGGTGCCGGCAGAGCTATGGTTCAAAAACTAAAGCAAGGCACTTTTGCCAAAAAAGGGTCATTTTTCAGTGCGAAATTGAGGTGTGTCGACGTTACGTTTTGCGCCGTTTCCTGTCACGGGCACTAGGCCGACCCACACAAGTGAGGTACCATTTTTCTTGGAAGACTTTGGGGAACGCGGGGTGGGTGGAAATTTGTGGATCCACGCAGATTCCAGAACTTTCCACCACAGAAATGTGGGGAAAATGTGTTTTTTTTGGGCAATTTTTTAGGTTTGCAAGGGATTCTGGGTAACAGAACCTGGTAGGAGGCAGTCAAGTTACCCCATCCTGGATTCCCCTGGGTGTCTAGTTTTCAAAAATGTATAGGTTTGCTAGGTTTCCCTAGGTGGCGGCAGAGCTATGTTTCAAAAACTACAGCAAGGCACTTTGCCAAAAAAGGGTCATTTTTCACAGCGAAATTGAGGTGTCCACGTTGCGTTTAGCGCCGTTTCCTGTCACGGGCACTAAGCCGACCCACACAAGTGAGGTACCATTTTTCTCAGGAGACTTTGGGGAACGCGGGGTGGGTGGAAATTTGTGGATCCACACAGATTCCAGAACTTTCCACCAGAGAAATGTGTAGAAAATGTGTTTTGTTTGGCAATTTTTTAGTTTTGCAAGAGATTCTGGGCAACAGAACCTGGTGGGAGGCAGTCAAGTCACCCCATCCTGGATTCCCCTTGGTGTCTAGTTTTAAAAAATGTATAGGTTTGCTGGGTTTCCCTGGGTGCTGGCGGAGCTATGGTTCAAAAACTACAGCTAGGCACTTTACCAAAAAAGGGTCATTTTTCACAGCGAAATTAAGGTGTGTCCACGTTGCGTTTCGCGCCGTTTCCTGTCGCGGGCACTAGGCCGACCCACACAAGTGAGGTACCATTTTCTCGGAAGACTTTGGGGAACACTGGGTGGGTTGAAATTTGTGGATCCACGCAGATTCCAGAACTTTCCCCCACAGAAATATGGGGAAAATGTGTTTTTTTTGGCAATATTTTAGGTTTGCAAGGGATTCTGGGTAACAGAACCTGGTGGGAGGCAGTCAAGTCACCCCATCCTGGATTCCCCTGGGTGTCTAGTTTTCAAAAATGTATAGGTTTGCTAGGTTTCCCTAGGTGCCGGCAGAGCTATGGTTCAAAAACTACAGCTAGGCACTTTGCCAAAAAAGGGTCATTTTTCACAGCGAAATTGAGGTGTCCACGTTGCGTTTTGCGCCGTTTCCTGTCACGGGCACTAAGCCGACCCACACAAGTGAGGTACCATTTTTCTCGGGAGACTTTGGGGAACGCGGGGTGGGTGGAAATTTGTGGATCCACACAGATTCCAGAACTTTCCACCAGAGAAATGTGTAGAAAATGTGTTTTGTTTGGCAATTTTTTAGTTTTGCAAGAGATTCTGGGCAACAGAACCTGGTGGGAGGCAGTCAAGTCACCCCATCCTGGATTCCCCTTGGTGTCTAGTTTTAAAAAATGTATAGGTTTGCTGGGTTTCCCTGGGTGCTGGCGGAGCTATGGTTCAAAAACTACAGCTAGGCACTTTACCAAAAAAGGGTCATTTTTCACAGCGAAATTAAGGTGTGTCCACGTTGCGTTTCGCGCCGTTTCCTGTCGCGGGCACTAGGCCGACCCACACAAGTGAGGTACCATTTTCTCGGAAGACTTTGGGGAACACTGGGTGGGTTGAAATTTGTGGATCCACGCAGATTCCAGAACTTTCCCCCACAGAAATATGGGGAAAATGTGTTTTTTTTGGCAATATTTTAGGTTTGCAAGGGATTCTGGGTAACAGAACCTGGTGGGAGGCAGTCAAGTCACCCCATCCTGGATTCCCCTGGGTGTCTAGTTTTCAAAAATGTATAGGTTTGCTAGGTTTCCCTAGGTGCCGGCAGAGCTATGGTTAAAAAACTACAGCTAGGCACTTTGCCAAAAAAGGGTCATTTTTCACAGCGAAATTGAGGTGTGTCCACGTTGCGTTTTGCGCCGTTTCCTGTCACGGGCACTAGGCCGACCCACACAAGTGAGGTACTATTTTTCTTGGAAGACTTTGGGGAACGCGGGGTGGGTGGAAATTTGTGGATCCACGCAGATTCCAGAACTTTCCACCAGAGAAATGTGGGGAAAGTGTGTTTTTTGGGCAATTGTTTAGGTTTGCAAGGGATTCTGGGTAACAGAACCTGGTGGGAGGCAGTCAAGTCACCCCATCCTGGATTCCCCTGGGTGTCTAGTTTTCAAAAATGTATAGGTTTGCTAGGTTTCCCTAGGTGCCGGCAGAGCTAGGGTTAAAAAACTACAGCTAGGCACTTTGCTAAAAAAAGGGTAATTTTGCATTGTGAAAATGTGGTCTGCTCACGTTGGGTTTTGAGCCATTTCCTGTCGTGGGCACTATGCCTACCCATTCACGTGAGGTACCATTTTTATCGGGAGACTTAGGGTAATTCAGATTTTTAAAGGAACTGTTATTCGATGCATTTCTGCTTTCCAAATGAAAGACATGGTGTAAAAAAGAAGTCATTCTAAATAATGACTGATAATTCTCATGCTAGTATGAGTATTCCCAATTATGGAAATGTGCAAATATCTACTGTTTCTAAACTCTATATTTTGTTCCCATTTCAGAAATACATAGGTGTCTTTCATACCGATTTTTCCATGTACACATTTTTACAGAATAATTACTATATACCCGGTACATAATAAAAAACCATTGCAAGTTGCTGCTCAGTTTTTGGCTCTGGGTTCGTCGGGTTCTTGGTGAACCTACAAGTCCTATATATCCCCACAACCAGTAATGTCCAGCGGATGTAACGGTATATTGCTTTCAAAGAGCTGTCATAATTAGAAGAAGTTACAGGTGAAAACGTTGACACAAAAGGCTTTTTTCCAACAAATTTTCAATTTATTCTATATTTAAGTGTTAGTTTCTATAAAGAAACCTTGATGGATCTACACAAATGACCCCTTGCTGAATTCAAAATTTCGTCTACTTCTCTAAAATGTATAGCTTTCCAGGATCCATTATTGCTTTTGTACCCATTTCTACCATTAACTGGAAGGAGGTCGAAAGCACAAAAATAGGAAAAATAGGCTATGTCCCAGAAAAATGCCAAAACTGTGTAAAAAATGTTGGGTTTCTGACAAAAGTCTGGTATCCCCTAAAAGCTGGGGAAATGGTGATTTCAGCCCCACAACCCTTTTTTGATAACATTTGCAGGGAAAAACCCAGATGCTTTCATTTGCAGCACGTTTTTCCCATTTTTGCCAAAAAAAACTAAATGTTGCTGTATTTTGGCTCATTTCTGTGACCCCTCTAGGGGAATCCACAAACCCTGAGTACCTTCAGAATCCCCATGATGTTGGAAGAAAAGGAGGCAAATTTGGCATGGATACCTTATGTGGTCAAAAAGTTACAGGGGCCTCAGCGCGCACTACCCCAAATAGCCAAAAAAGGGCGTGGCACAGGAGGGGGAAAAGGCCTGGTAGCGAAGGGGTTAAGCATGCCCATGATGGCAGGGTCAGGCAGCTGTGGGAACGCAATCTCGGCCACTCGATCTCTGATCAGCACTGGACATATTGCTGCTCACAAATCAAACTGGTATCCCCTAATCACTGTCACAAACTACTCTAGTTCAAGTTTCTGCACAGAACCTACACTACTCCAGCTGGTTTGGCCAAAATAGACCCCTCCAGATTCTCACAATGTCCTAAATGTAAGACTTTAAATACCCATTTCGCCACATGACTTGGGCCTTCTTGAATACTGGAAAGCCCTTTTTGAGACCTTGTCGCTTACAACTTCATTTACACTAGAACCTTCCCCCCTTCTGGCACTTCTAGATTACATTGCAGATATCCCCAATCAGGTGCGCTGATTCACTGCCAACGCCCTTGTACTGGCGAAAAGAGAAATAGGTCTTCGGTGGGGTAACCCACATCGGTCTACAGTAGCCTCATGGCTAAAGAATATGACATATTGCGACCTTAACAGCGAGGTCCATGACCCAAAGATATATGGCAACCCCTCCGTATGTATTTATTAACTCTTACCCCGGATACCTCAGGTGCATCTCCCGAAGCACCTGTTGCCGTGTCCTCCTTGGATCTATCTAGACAGGAAACAATCGACTGACATCCGTTCCCCCTTCTCATTCCTCCTGTGTTATTCCCTGTTTCTTTCTTTCCACTTTCCTGCTTTTTATTTCCACCTGGATGTGTTCCTGCTTACCGATGAAGATGATAAATAATGTCTCTTGTGTATTTTTACAAACCTGCCTAAAATACCGCTTAATTTTTCTGGAGATTTGACTCTTGAGAAAATACCAATCAAGATTGCGCAGATATTTGTATTGATCAGCCTGCCTTGTTCTGCTTGCCCTTGTTAAAACCTATTAAAAGAAATTGAAAGAGAAAGGAGGACACCGAAGCAGACAGCCAAGACATCTGACTCTTGAGTTTTAAAATTGTGCCCTCAGCAGAGGAAATACGGGTCTCAGCCTCTGTGGTCCTCTCCACCACAATCTGCAGGTCCTGGCACAGCAGGGAGAGATCCACTCGGAGACCGTCCACTTTGGACTCCACAGCATCCCAGGAGTCCTGTATGGCCTTAAGGACCACTTCCAGCTCTGCAGCCCCCTGCTGCACTGATCCAGGCCCTTTTTACGTCGAGTCCTCTCTCTGTTCATGAGTGGGGTTTGAGGCACCATGTGCTGGTCCATTTTCATTTGAGCCGGAGTTTGCGGCAGGACCTTGCCTCGTCCCATCATCCAGAAATGAGAGGCCAAAGACCAGATGGGAAGTGAGCAAAAACACCAACAGGTTGGGGCTCAGGGCAGCCCAAAAGGGGTGGAGGGAAGCCACCGACAAGCCAGACCACCAGGCAGCAATGCCCAAGAGCTGATGCCACAGAGAAGAGAGAAAGATGTGTCTAAAACAGCCCACAATACTCGCACACAATAGGAAGACTCCTGCTCAGGCCACTGCCCTGGGCGGCTCCCCAGGAGCACCTCACTTCTTCCCCAGCTCCGGGAGGCAGTGAGCCAACATTTCAACTTTGACACCTGAGTTCCCCATCCAGGTCCCCAGCTCAGCCTCCAAACACAGTCAGTCCACCTTTCTGGCCCCTCAAAACACCAGAGGACCACCACAGGATGCCACTATCTCACAGTTCAGAGAAGTGTGCCTGAGTCCCAGGAGACTCTCCCTTGCCACACCAGATCCAGTTCAATTAGGGCCATTCCACTGTTTGCTCCTCGAGGTGTCACCCCGCAGTTCACCACCGTAGCCGCCTGCCACACTCACTGCTGCTCAACCAGGTCCGGTTCAGCCTCCTGCCTGGAGAGCAGATAGTTATGCTGCAGTGGCCCTATTCAGCAGGCCACTGCTGCAGCCTCCATGCTTGACCCTCCAGTGATGCCGGTCCCCTCACCGCAGACTCCTCCCCCTGGGGCACGCAACCCCATGCGCACAATCCAGCCAGTGACTTGGAGGGAGTGAAAATGAAACGGGTCTGTTTTCATGGGCCGACTTGTAGGCTCACCTCAGACTGGGCATTGCTCCACCACACGTTTGCAGCCAGTAGGTTCAGCTACAGTGGAGCACCCGGCCAGTTTTCGGATGTTGTTTCTCCAGCCCTATGACTAGGAAATCCCAGGTCTCCAAATGGGCTTGAGTCGCTCGGTGCCACTCCCCCACCTGGAAGTGGTGCAGCTGGCGTTAATTTTCACCCGGCCACCACCAGGCCGGACTCATCCCACCAGGACTCCAGGCCGGCTCCACAGCCGCCGGGGGATCCGATCGCTCCCCGCCATATCCACGGAGCAAGTAGTTCCCACTGAGTGCTCCAGCTCCGCTCCGCCATGCAGTACTTTCGGAGGCCCAGCAGCATGTCAGACTCTGTGCCTCCGCGTCAGTCCGGCAGCCCCAAGATGACCCAAGGAGGGGCCCGCTTATGACTATCAATGGAGATGCCCCAAGAGAGAAATGGTTCAAACCATAATTATGTTTTGTAGGCCAGATAATGGTCAGAGGGACATTGCTAGTGGCCACTAAAACTTGCTTGAGTTTAAGGTCCCAGTATGAATTTCAGTTTTAGATGTAGAGTACACGTAAGTTGACGTATGATCAGTCCAAAGGTCCTTCAGGGCCTTTTCGCATAGATACGTTTTAAATGGCAAAACTAGGGCAGATTACCAGCCCCAAATAAGAATGCTACGTCTGCCAACGTCTTGCTGTATCCTGTAGCATAAGTATTTTTGTGTAGCTGTGGTCAGTACATAATGGGGTATAATGCAAATTCATCTGAAATTGAGTTTAGGCCCCGATCAAGCCGAAGCAATGGGGTGTTCCAGAACTAATAATGTTCTTAGAAAACTATTTTCAATCAGTATGGCAGGCTGAGGGTCATATTACAGAATATGGTGTGATCTCCTTGTTTGCGCCGGGTCCACCTTTCAAACGATGCACCCTGCACAAACACGGAGTGTGCCCCGTATTAAATTGAATACGCTGCCCTAAGGGCAGCCGGGAAATCGTGCTGCCCTGGAGGCAGCGCATTCAAGTGATATACACAGCGGCTTTAAAGCAGCCGATCTGTGTTTCTGATGTGCAGGCGGCAACCCACCTGAGATTTTAAGGGGGATTAGAGATTCCCTTGCAGGTGGTTGCAGTGATGACTGCACCTGCCTGCATAGGGATGTCTTGGGGTATCCATAGCACCCCTTTTACCCCTCCAGAGGGCTGCTATCAGGGGGCGCATTGACATCTATAGTACGGCGTGGGTGCAGAGGCAAATGAGGGAGCACCCTCTGTTGTTAACGCTTGTGCTATATGTGCACCAGGGCTATCTGTATTACAGAAAGGGCCGCTCAAGTCTCTGCAGCCCTTTCTGTAATACCAAAGTGCCCCGGGGGCATGCCCCGGGGGCACGCAAAACAGGAACACATGCCTGTTGAGCCCAGAGGCACTTTCCTTAATGCAGCCCCTGTTGTTTAAATGGCCCTGTACTTTGGCATCATATCCTGCTGTGGTGTGTATGTGCAGAATAGAGCTATTAATGCGCCCTCATATCTCGGTCTTGCATCTCAACATGGCTGCTGTGGCTTGGCACAATTTTAAGATGGTGATCAAAATGCACTCCCAAATAATCAAAATACTGAATTCTTTCCACGCTTTCACCATTTACCTCAAAGTTCCTTATTAAGTGATTTGGTAGGTGCAAAACTATCAACTTAGTATTTGCGATATTTATACTAAGGCACTTTTTCTTACAATAGCCACTAAGTCCATTAATCAGTTGATAGATAAACTTTTCAGTTAGGGCCAGAATGACTGCGTCATCAGCATACACATGTATCAAGATCTTCTCATTTTATGGCTCCGGGGGGAGGCCCACTATATATCCCTTTATGCGGATGATCTGCTGATGTTTTTGGCAGACGCAGATGGCGCACTGCACGGAGCGACCGCCTTGTTGGATGCCTTTGGTCGACTGTCGGGGCTCAAAGCAAACTGGGGCAAGACATGCTTGTTCCCGCTGTCGCCCAATGGACAGGCCCCCCGATCGCTGGGAGTGATACGATGGGAGGACCGCTGTCTGCGTTATCTGGGAGTCAATATCTATCATACCCAGCTTGATTTGCTGGAAGGGAACGTGGGTAGAGCAATCCGGGGCTTGAGTGGCAGCATAGGTTTCTGGAGCACGCTCCCACTTTCGAGTGCTGGGCGAGTAGCGCTGCTGAAGATGGTGGCGCTGCCGTGCCTACTGTATTTTTTTCGTCCATGCCCATATGGATACCGGCATCGTTTTTTGAGCGGCTTTGAGCGATGTCCGCGGGCTTCATATGGGGCTCGGGTAGGCGGCGGGTAGCTTTGTCCACACTACGGCGGCCAAGAGCGGAGGGGGGCCTGGCGGTCCCGGACTTCGAGTGGTATTATCTGGCAGCGCAATTGCAATGGCTCACGCAGGCAGTGGCACGGGAGTATAGAGGCCCAGAGGGCCCGCAGGGTAGGTTAATTCCTCGCCCTGTGCTTGCTTTTATCGTCCTCCAACAGCGGATGGACCTAGCCCAGCTCACTCTTGAGGAACGCACCCTCAGGTTGTGCTGGAACCGGTGTCAGAGGAGGGCAGCCATTGTCCACCCTTATGCCCCGGAGATCCCCCTTGGAATGTGCACGGCGCTCCCTCATGGGGGTGATTGGTCGGGACTGGCCGCGTGGGAGGATCTTGGCATACAAGTGGTAGGCGACTTATACAGGGAGGGGGTGCTCTTGCCCTTCCAGGACCTGCAGGACTCCTATGGGCTCCCACGGGGAGATTATTTACTTCACGCTGCCCTCGTAGTGGGCCTCCAGAAGCACTGGAATGCGGGGCTCTCGGAGCCGCCAGTCGCCGCGGGCTGCCAATATGTGGTTATGGCCGCGGGTACGTCCAAGGCTATTACCTGCCTATATCGAAGGCTGTCGACGGAGCGCTTGCTTCCCCTAGTCACGTTGAAAGATAAATGGGAAGCGGACCTTGGGAAGCCCATCCCCGAGACGACATGGCCTGCGTTGGTGCGGCGGGCCTGGAAGGGTACGCGTAATGCCCGGTTTCAGCTAGTACAGTTCTTTACACTGCACAGAGCATACCTAACGCCAGTTAAGATATTGCAATATTTTGGGGGCACGCATTCTCAGTGCCCGCGGTGTGGGGGAGATGGGGCTGATTTTCGCCATATGTTTTGGTCTTGCGCGGCGCTGGGTAGTTACTGCGAAGACGTCACGGAATGCCTGAACCAAGTGACAGATCGCAACATCGAATTTGAGATGGGGGCCTGCCTGTTGCTTTGGTCCCCCCACACCCGCCGCACGAGGGTTACTAGCAAGTTCTGTGACTTAGGGTTGATTATGGCCAAGAGGGAGCTCACCATGCGCTGGAAGTCAAGGGCGGGGCCTAGCTTTCAGAGGTGGAGGACAGCGTTCGCGAAATGGCAGGCGCGGAGGGCACACTTCGCTTGCAATTAGCGCATAGGAGGAACGACGAAAAGGCGTTAGCGACGGCCCGTGCATGGGAGTCACTGGTGGTTGAACTCCAGGGGCTGATGTCAGAAAACATAGGAGAGGGGAGCATACCCGACCGACAGGAGGAAGCGATAAGCAGGGAGTAGGAAGGGAGTCACGGTGGTGGGTGGACACATTCAACACGGTTGAACCCGGGGGAACGTCCGAGCTGATAGAGATAGGTTTGAATACCCCTACATGCGTCATGGTAATGGGGGGGGTCTCTCCAGGGGGGGGACAGGGAGACAGGGGCACACTGACATGGGTCGCGGGAGGGAGTGGGAGGGGGGAGCCCACGCGGGAAGTGTAACTTTCCCACTGCATAACTGGCTGAAATGTCGTATGTACTACTCTCCGGTGAGTTGCTGGTGCTCTTGTGGGAATTGTATTGGGATGTTGGTAAGAAAACAATAAAAAAATGTTTAAACAAAAAAAAATTCAAGATCTTCTCATTGCAGACTTTGGGAATACCAAAATTCCCATTTGAAATGAGATTTATAAAGCTCAACTTAGCGCAGCACAGATATTGAAGGCTCTAAGATCACAAGAAAGCCAAAACGGGAAAACAGCAGTAATATATAGGAAGATGGCAAAGGTCACTTTTTCGCAAAGAACCACATTTACAGATTCTTAGTGAATAGTTCTCTTGGGTTCAAAGTGAAGAGATAACAGAAGAGAATTCAAAAACATTAGAGGCTCTGAGAAATCTGAGAGGAATTTGAAATTTAAACACTTTCTGAAGATTTAGTGGGCCAGATTCAAAAACAGACCTGTGTATGTGCATCAAGATCTTTAATTGAACCCTCTTTTGAGCAGCCAATGAAGATCCTTTAATTTAGATCACACCAAACAATATCTGGAAAGATATAGGAAAAGCCTCGCAGCCGAATTCTGCACCTGCTGAATTTTATTAATACGGTTTTTGGGCCAAGATATAAGGCAATAGAGAGGTTATCAGTGCATAGATCACCTTTAAGTAGCCTAAAGCAAGTTAGCTACTTAAAGTTGGAAGAACTGAGATACTAAATTCTGTTATTTACAAACAGGCAAAAACAAGTAGGGGCTAGAACACAGCCTTACCATACATCAGTATCAATAGGTACAGCCTCAATGAGATCCCTTGTTGATCGTATCTGATGCATACCTTGTTATCAGTGTGCAGCGCCTTTACTAGCTCTAATAATGTGCTGCCTAGACCCTCTGAGTGTAATGCCTTTTATAGCAAGTTCCTGTGTACCAGATAAAAGGCAAATTTCAGATCAACGCTAAGCTTCTATGTCTCGATAAAAAGTTGTTTTTTAAAGTGGTACTTTCTTTAGATGGGTATATATTCAGCAGATTTGATGAAGCCTCATAGCTTGATCGATTGTCCCAATGCCATGTCTGAAACCCCGACAGTATATTATTTGTTGACATCCAACTATATTACCTGTTCAAAAAAGTTCGACCATAGATCTTTCCCACACTGTCCAAGAATGAAATTGACTGAATGTTTTAGGGAACCATCTGATTACCTTTTTTATTCAGGGGGACTACTATGACACTGCACCAAGAAATAGGCGTAACATTGGAACTTATGTTTGCACTAGATACCGTGGTCAGGACTGGGGCCCACATTATGAGGTCTGCACGCAATAGATCTCCGGAAACTCCATCCGGGCCAAGTGCCTTTTGCAACTTTTGCGACAGTATGGTGTGTTCCACTTCTGGCATTTTAGAAGAAGCTTGAGCTCACAGCATAAGGAGCTGCAGCAACATTGCCCAGACCCACACTGAATGAGATGAACACTGGCTCTTGTAACCACAAGCCACCACTTTCCAGAACATTTTACTGTCATTCAGATCTACCGTCTTTTTCAGTTCCTCCCAAATCCTATTCTAATGTAATTGCTTCTTTCTTGTTAACAGTTGTTTATATTTTGCTTTTTTGTTTCTTAACTCTATAGCTCCGACCAGGAAACTGCGACATTTTTTGGCTAAAATGCACATAGAGATTTGGTGCGTCTACATTCGTTGTCAGACCAATCAAAGATATTCTTGGCAGTAATATGATTAATACTTCTGCTTGGTACAGAAAACATTTGTGCTGTTTTGGAGGTCATTTGTTCAAAGGGGTTTATTACAGATTATGGATTGGTGCAACCTATAGAAAGCACATTTAGTAACCATTTGTAAACATTTTCATACACTATTTTTCAAAAGCAAAAAATATTGTAACCTTTTTTTATGACCTATAGAAGTAAATGTAATTTGTATGTATTAATAAGTACTGTAAATGAATACGTTTAAGCTTTTAAGTACTTCCTTATAAATTTTCACTTTCTTTATTATGTACAATTATATAAATATAAAATACAATCATATACTTTTTTAGCAGTTACAAAATTAATATAAACTCTATAGAGTGTTAGTCTTATGTTCATTAAATATACCACTTTCTTTATTTTTGTTCCAAGCTCTTGATCTCTGGAACAGGTAGGACCAATTTTAAGTTACTATTTGGGGGTGTAGAAACTAAGGAGATGGGGTTAGGGATAGTTTAGTTAGTATAGGTTAGTGTTTTGTGGTTGTTTAGTAGCTATATCTTAGATGTTTTTTTTTTAGCTCTGCTAATGTAATATGGAAGGCCTTACTGTATACTGTATATCAAGTAATATTTCTTTGGAATGTGTTATATGTATGTGTTTTAAGAGTTGTTAATATTTAATTTGTGATGTTTATGAGGTTATTTGTGATGAGTGGGTGGTTTCTTTTTTTTTTTACTGAGGTTTCATTTGGGTCCAGAATTTTCCATGTTTTAGACTTTTGAAATAAGTTTGGTAATATATTTCCCAATATTATTTTTAATTTAATGTATTTTTCAGTTTTCCTGGAGCATTGTTTAATTTTATTTTGGTGGGGGGGGAGGTTGGAAGCGTCACATGGCTTATTTTTTTCGCATTGAATATTTTATTTTAATGTTTACATTTTTTGGGAGGATACATTAATATCTTTTTGTGGATTATTATTTGTAGATTATTTCTAGTTCATGGACTTCCGCTGCAAAATTGTACTACTTAATATTTTGTTTTCTAATGCGCAGGAAATGTTTATTTGTTTTAAAGTTCCTTTTATGACTTTATTGTTTTACAATGTGTCATACAAGGCATTTATTTTTTGTTTCTGTGCATCAGGGGTTGTTATTTGAAGTAGCAATTTGCATGTTTCTCTGTATATTTTGTATTAATATTTATTTAATCAATTTTTACATTTCAGTCTGAGTGGATTGTGTTTAAAGTTAAGCATATATTTTTCACTGAATCATCGCCTCTGTCCTAATGAGATTTATAAATAAATACAATTTTTCTATTTTTTTTTGTTCGGAGTTATATTTTATATTTAGATTGTTAATTTGTTTTTTATGTTTTATTTTGGTAAGGAGTTTAGGTATGGTAGGCCTCGATTGTCAGCAAATAGCTTGACTGTACGTTTTAATATGTTGTGCATTTCTTTAGTTCATTTTCACATTTTAGGTTTTAGTTGGGTTACAGATTGTTCTATCCTGAATTGTTGGTACCTTTGTTCTACTTTTATATTTGTAGAAATGGGTAGAGTGTAGGGTGGCTTTGTCTTACGGCCTGATTCTGAGTTTGGCAGTGTCGGGAGTGGGGTGGCAAGCCACCACACCCTCCCACACCACCAAGGCTCACCGTCAGCAGCCCCCCAGATTACAAGTTACCTTGTTGTATGGCAGGCAGTCCTTTGGCGTACCTATGGCGGTGCCTATTAAAAAGGCGCACAATGGTAATGTCAAAGCAAGTTCCTGCACGGCATGGACTGTAAGTCCATGACATGTGGGAATTGGGTGTGCATGCAGACAGGGGGGGCACATGCATGAGGATACATGCAGGGAGGCACTGTAGGCCCCCTTAGTTTCCTCACTGCCACAGATTTCATGTTAGGCACACCGCAATGAAAACTATGGTGGTGAAGAAACTCATAATATGCTTGGCAGTGCAGCAACTGCACCACCAGCATGTGGCCTCTGACTTGCACAGATTCCTGGCAGTTGCGACGGCCCAATGGCGGTCTGACCGCCAAAATCAGTAAATGGTGATCGGACCGCCAGGGCGCACTGCCACCGCTGTTCCACTCAGATTTGGCGGTCCGTGGACCACCAGACTCAGAATCAGCCCCTAAATGTCCCTTGGAAGGACTTCTGCCTACCTTCCTCTGCATTGTTTGGTTTTAGTTGTTGTGTCATGGTGCAGTCATAGACGTGCCAATGTGATATATAATACTTGGATTGATGTCTGTGACCTAAAAGGTTGCATTCTACCAATTCAAGTACCTTCAATATAGTCCATCATGGGACCTAATATGCCTTTATGTTTTTATTAGTACAGTGATTCTATTGGACAATTGTTGTGTTTTTCTACTTCAGTTACCAGGTCATATGGTAGGGCAATTAACTTCATGGGCAAATTCTCTGTTTGTTGAGCGTTCAACACTGACTGCTGATTTTTGCAGGTGTCTTCAGGTACTTTGGTTGAAATGGTCATACCACCCCTGTGCAGCTGTATAAAGAAACATGTTTAAATGGCAGAACTTGTTTGCTCAAAGTCAATAAATATGTGTTGGAGATAGTAATTGTTAGTTTTTAATTTTAATGTATTTTGTAGTCATGGTATGTTATACTTTGTTTGGTAAAAGTGTTTTGGTATGTTTGTGTTGTGGTATTCTCAATGTATTGTGTAGATTTGTAAGAATCATAGAGGGCACAATTTATATGTGCTGTCCATCATCCATGTGTTGCTCTGACTTAATATTAGTAAGCTGCTGTTAAGTGTATATATAATTATTCTCCTGTCATTGTTGATGTTGTTGTATAAAAGGAAGGTTCATTGCTGAAGGTTAAAGTTACGTTTTTGGATATATTTTTATCTTGGAATCCTTTAGAAGCAGATGGAATTTCCGTGCATGTTATTTTACTTCTGATTATAAGTGTTTTTAAATTTAGGCTTCCTGTAGTTGCCCCGCAGTATAGTTAGGAACATTTGATCTTTTTTTTTTTTTAATTGTTCATGTAGGTGCGTATGAGCTCGTACTAGCTTCCCTGAGATCCTGTAATACATGTCGGACTTCAATTTCTGTTATGTTTAGTGGTTTTCAACAATTTTGTTTTTTATTGTAGCCCTCCAATCACGTCTATGAAAATAATACATTGTACATTTCCAGTTAATTTTCATCCTGCTTGTACTTTCTTGGCTTTAAGTATATTCAATGTATGTCTGTGAGTTTTAGAATATTACGATAATTATTTTATTTAAATATTCGTTTTTTTAATAGTATTATTATTTAAACATTCATTATATCATTTTTCAGAGCTGTTGTTGAGGTTCCTGTTGGGAAATGATGGTTTGGGTGGTTGTTTCTTTCTTTTAAGAAAGTTACAGTTGTTAATGTTGCAGGGTCATCCCCAAACATTTTGCCATCACCATCCTGTATTAAGAACCAGTTTTTTGTTTGCCTGTAGGGCTCTATGCAATTTAGCATTGCTGAGCAATGCTAAAGTGCTTGGGCTCTCTCCTTAAAACAGGGTAGAAGTAGCTTACACCCAACTGGACTATTTAACTTGCTTGTAAGTCCCTAGTAAAGTGGTATTACATGTTCCCAGGGACGGTAAATCAAAATCTATTAGTGGGTCTGGAGCACTTATTGTACCACCCACAGAAGTACCCCTTTAGACATGTCTCAGTCATGCCATTACAACCTGTGAGTGCAGTTTTAAACTGCCATTTCGACCTGGCAAAATAAACCTTTTGCCAGGCTCAAACCTGCCCTTTTAATAAATATAAGTGACCCCAAGGGAAGGCCCTAAACAGGCCACAGGGCAGGGAGCAATGTATCAAGAAAGTAAGACATATACTTTTCAGTTTTAAATGTTCTGGTAGTGAAAATCTCTTACATTTGTTTTTCACTATTGCAAGTCCTACCTCTCCCATAGGATAACATTGGGTTACCATATTATGCTTAATAAGGATATCCTTCGAATGGGAGCAAGTATGCAGTTCATGTTTGGTGCCATGATTGGTATCTTTGGAATTGTAACGAAAAATACTTTTCTATTGTAAAATCGAATTTTTCAAATGTGAAAATTCCACTTTCAGAAAGTTGGCATTTTCCTGCCATTTAGAGCTTCCAGCCTGTCTATTGTTCGCAGAACTAGGTGAAGTTGGCAGTTTGGTCTTTGTGTATCCCTCCTACCAGTCACTCACATAAAGAGGTTGGGTGTGATTGGATGAGACTTCACTAACAGGATGGGAGGGCAGAATTAGGCACAGCCCCATTTACACCTGAATAGGCTATGTACTTCCTTCAAAAAGTTATATAGCAATGGGTTAACCCAATGAGCCACTGGACTCGGGTACAATGTGATACATAGGTTAGTGTCACAGTGGAGAACAGTCTAAACACTTACAAATATAGGAAAAGATCCTTGAATAATTAATCAAAATCAAACATCACCAAGAACTTGTACCAACAATGGTTGTGATTTTATTTCATCACAAAGCAGGAGTTATTCAACTTATAAAGCACAATGTATGTCACGTTTGGACAATTTTAGAAAAAAGCGAGTGCATCCAGGATGGAGTGGGAAGTGCATGGTGGGGATTTGTGATGGTGATGTGAGGAGGGAAGGTAGTGCATATATATACATCAGCAATCAATATTTGCAACCTATTCAGGCAGAACGACTGGCCTGTACATATATGACAAATCATAACAAAATAAATGCAGATATCAAATCTCCGTCATCCATGTTTGACAATGAAGTAAAAAAACTGCCAACGTTTTGACCCCTATTGAAAACAGGAAATTTCACGCCTTGGGGCTCCCCTGAAGTTTCTGGGCTCTTCAAGAATGGGTCAGTTGGCGCAAAAACCTTGCTACCCGAGCCAACCACCAACAAGAAGTTCCAACACACCAACTCTTTGCGATACAACATCAGCCACTCACGGGAACCGCCAACGCAAAGTGCCAGAAGGGACCGTCCGTGATGCTGACAGAAAGGTCGTGCTACAGCGAGAACCATCTGCCCACCTAGCCTGCTCATCGCATTACTTTGATGCCCATCTGCAACACTAACCCTGCTCCTCATGCCCCTTCCACTGAAAACGGAACTCCTTGCGCTGGACTGTGAAGGTAACTCTTTCAGATGGACTAAGCTGGTCCCTGAAACTGGCCTGTGCTCCATCGTTATTGGCTGAACTTGTGACTTTCACCCCGTCTCACACGACCAGCTGACTGTTGTTGGCGCTTTGTGCTATATAGTGCTATTTTCACTTAAATCTCTAAAATTGCATATCTCTGTTACTTCTAATCAGATTTTTGTCGTTTTGGTGTCAAATTTTACTCTATTTTTCTAAATTCATAGGGATTTTTTTCAATTTTTTTTTATTTTTTATTATTGTTTGTGTGCTGCATAAATACTTTACACATTTCCTCTAAGTAAGCCTGACTGCTTTTTGTTGCAAGCTACCCAGGCTTAAGCACAGGTTAATTTAGTGACTTTTTACGGTTCACCCTGGAAGGGACTGTGGCCGATGCTTGACCAGGGCTAACACCCCAGTCAACCAACAACCCAACTTCTCACTGATTTATTTTAGTTTACATTTTAAACTATAATTTTGTTTTTAATAAGTTATATTTACATACTTTTAAGTCATGGTTATGGAAGTTGGCATTTTTAATTTCGATTTTTATTCTCATTTTGTCGTAATTCCATTTTGGGTGTATTGCTGTTAATTATATTACAGAAACATGAATACAAAGTCTTCCACTAATTATTAGGATTAAGTAACAGTTTTGACTTAGTTAACTTTATAACTTTATTATACTTACTTTAGAAAATTTCTCATCTTAGAGGTGGCTTTTTTATTCTCTAATTTCAGCAATCTGGAAGGGTGTTGCTTTCTTTACGTGTTCATATTTTTGCTGTAATGTTTTGCACATTTTTATGCTTTTTTTTATAGTCAATTTGTAATTATTAAAGTGTTTTTATTGGTTGTTTAATTTTAAATTTATTTACATTGATTGTTTTGTTTGGTGTTAAATGTTTAGTTGTTATTTGGTGGACGCTAATTAGTCTTTATGTGCCAATGTTATATATGCATATATATGTATATATTTTGGATGTTAAATAAGGCATGTTTAAATATATAATTTGTTTTTATTGATGTATTTGTTTTAATTCTGTTGTAGTTCTTTATTTTAATCAAAAGAATGTTTGAATGTAATTTTTTGTGAATTTATTTTAATTGTGTTTTTGCATATTTTCTACAATATTTAGAAATATTTCATATTGTATTTAGCTTTTAAAATACTTGCTATGATATCGTTTAATATTTTAGTTTATATTTCTGTATTTTAATTATTTTAACTTTTTTATTTATCAGTAACAATATTTTGGTCTGCAATCATTTAATTTTCGATATTTGTATTGTTTTGTATATGTTTAACAAGATAACGTTTGTCCATGTATCTTTACTTTTGATTTCAATATTTGGATATTTTATCTGTTTTTACTGCAGTATTTTTGTAGTTGATGTTTGTGTATTTCTTGTTTAAGCATGGGGTCACAATATTTTTGTAGTCCATTTTATGGATGCGCACTGTGGGACACACTGCTGATGAGGAAGTATTCTACTCTGGTCTGTGCTTCTCTGTAATTCTGTACCTTAAAGGGCATCTTTCTGCTTCCTTCATTTCACATCAGCCTGCCTCTTCGCCTGTTCTGGCACCAGTTTCAATCATCTTTAAATGCAATATCTGCACTTAACTGCTTTTTGGAATATGTAAATCGTCAATGTTTATTTTGCTCTCTAGATTAGGGTTCTCATGGATTTTGAACTTAATTAGGCTGTCCTTTTGCCCTTTTTCATCAATAGGCAGGCCAAATTGCAATCCTCAAGCAAAATACACAGGAGGCCAGATGCAACTTAACGATCTAAGAAAGGCTTTTCAACACCAACCATTGGTGGAACAGACTCTGGCTCATCCCTTGGCCATAGAAAACTGAAGCATACATGAGCATATTTCCAATGTGCAGAGTGTCTATATGACTAAAGAACTAAGTTAATATTCATAGCAGTCGGTGTCCTTTCCACTTCATGACATGCTTCACCAGATAATTTCTGGCATTCCAGTTTATTGTCATGTTCCATATGTAGCATTAGGAGTAATGTAGAGTGATTCCTTTAATATTGTGTGCAGCTAATCCTGTTGGTGCTGTCACTACACACAACACATTTGATTGTGTTGTCCTCTGTATGTAAGAGGTCTGCACTTTAATTAAGAAACTTTTTCTAGGACCAGCTTGACCACTAATGTATAACAGAATTTGTTTAAAGGAAGTGCAACTGCATTATTTGTTGTCGTGGAGAAATTCATGTTTTATTTTCTCCTCTGCAAATGTCTTTCTGTTTGTTGTTCAGTTGTTCTTAAGTTTCCCATCTAGCTTGTTCCATTGCAGTTTCCACCTCATTCATTTCGATTGCAGCTACATTTTGAATAATAATATGGCCGATAAGAGGATCTTGACTAAGTTGACTTTGAGAACTTTCCCTAGCTACCTCTGCAGCAATTGCTTCTTTTTATTGAATCTCATCATTTAACATTTTCACATAATTGTGGAGTTTCCAAGTGTACACTTCTTCTTGGGTAGTATGTCTGTTTTTACTTTGTCTGTACTTTCTGGGTCAAACTCTGCTAGATACTGAATTTCCAGAAAATACTATAACACTTTGTTTCTTGTACTTGCAAGGCCCAAACTTACCCAAACTATTCCTCTTGACTTAGAGTATAAACTTGCTGAGCTCAACGTGTCCCAGCATTCATAAGAACCAATCTCCCTGTGCAACAACAGTTTTAAACTGAAGCTTTATAACTTTTTAGTTAAACTCTTTTCTGCACTAATCTCTTGCCACATCTCTTTCATCTCAGTCTTCTCTGATTTTGTAATGTATGAAGTGATATATCGAGTAACAGCAATAGAGTTGTCTGCAACAAACTGTATGCCCATGTTTGCATTCCACATTTTCATAACGACTGCGTTGTGATCATTAATGTATTTCGTTGCCTCTGTTCTTCTCAGAGTGCATGTGTTTTTAGTGACTTCTGTGTTACTGAATGTCTTACAGCAGACAAAAGCTTTTCACTCTTCCTTGTGAAATAGCAGGTCACGGGAATCCAAAACGGCATCTTGTGCAAAATGTTCCTTTAGATTTGAAACTTCTTTGCCATTATTTCCCACATCTATGTGTCTGAAACCGCAGAACCTTTTTTGTCAGTCCTTTGTCAGTAGTGAGTTTCGGAATGGCATAAGTCACATACTGTTCTATGAAAGAGAACACGCATTCATCACTCTCTGTTCCAAATTTTGGAGTATCTTTTATCCATAACAGCATGTGAATAAGAGGAGCACCTCTTGCTTGGTACTCTGTAAGCCCAAAAATCTCTTACATCACCAAAGGAGGATTACTTTTGTTGCGGATGAAAGACAACTTGGCTTGGCATTAGCAGGATCCAAAGAGCAAAGTTCTCCTGCTGTCTTTAGATAAATGTCCTCAATAAATGAATTTGCCCCTCTCAAAAATTCAAGCAGATCATCCCTTGCATATTCAGCACAATTAAGGGGACGATTCCGATGTTGTTCGGAAACTGCTCCGAACGAATCGGTCTCTGAACAGTTTCCAAACAAATTGGGTCCTGCAAGTCTGAATGAAAGATTACGATGCTTCCCTACATGGACGGCCTCCCATTGACTTGCATGGATCTAATCCTGGCAAAATTTACATTTTCTTTTTAAGACTTCTGCATGGAAAATGACATGTGAAATTGTGTAATAAATCAATGGATTCCTGACGAATACTACAAATGCTACTACAATTCCATTTATATACTGGGGTCTGTGTACGGCTTCATTGCACCTCTTCAGCTATCACTTCCTCTACATTCCTAGGAACCATCTCGTCTTTTGGGACAGTACCGTCATTTACTTCATAGCAAAGACCAGTTAAATCAACAGCATAAACTATAGTAGTCTCTTGGAAATAGCTTTCCTCATTGAGATAAGAATCTGTACTAGACGTGAGCTTCCATTCACTTCTAATAATTTTGCAACAATTCGTTCTATAAACAAGCCTTTTTCTAACGCTTATTTTCTTCGTATACAACACTGTTTTGTCTAGTGTCCCCATTCTGTTAAAATAAATACTTTCCTTTTCAACACAAATGTTTTCTGAACAACACTCTCAATATACTGCTTTTGCTTAAATGTATCACTTCTCCTATATTTCTTCATCCTTTTCAGAACATTTTGTATTACCCTAGTGTTAATTTATTTAGCTCTAAACTCTTTAAATTGTTTGCCTCCATGACAAAGTCTCTGATTTCTTAGAACATTTCCTACTTTTTGAAATACGTACTCCTTCCTTTTTTTCTACTTGATGTGCAAATTCAATTTTTAGATAAGATTGTACTATCATTTTTCATTTTATGACATATTTTTCTGAGAAACTGCTTATTACTCTTACCAGCTTCTCTGTTTTTTCTCTGCACATTCAACACCTTACTTTGTTTGTCCATCTCATTTTGCATTTTATGACATATTATTCTGAGAAACTGCTTAGTACTCTTACCAGCTTCTCTTTTTTTCCTCTGCATATTCAACACCTTACTTTGTTTGTCCATCTCACTTTGAAGTTGATAATACTGTTTCCTCCATTTCTCATTTTTGCGTTTTGTCAGGCATTGTAGATCTTCTTTTTCAAAACTGGATATCTGGAAAAGTAATAAACAATACATTAAGCTCTAGATTAAATCATGTAATTATAGAATTCACTAAGTAACTAGTTTATATATGAAACAATAGAACATATTAAGAGAGGGTATGGGAGTCTCTGTATGGGTATGTAGGGGGTATAAGCGTATCTGTAATCTGTATAGATATGTGAGAGAGCGTGAGAGTATCTGTATAGGTATGCGAATGATTGCAACACTGTCTGTATAGGTATGTGAGAGAGTCTAACAGTCTATGAAGTGGTATGTGAGAGGGTGTAAGGGTCTCTACATTGGTATGTCAGAATATGTAAGAGTCTCTGTATGGCTATGTGAATGGTTGTGACACTGTATGGCTAAGTAAGAGGTTGTAAAAGTCTATGTAAGGATATGTTATAGGGTGTGAGAGTTTTTAGATGGATATGTGAATGGGTATAAGGGTGTCTATATGGGTATGTGAGAGGATATGAGAGTCTTGATTTTGAATATGTGAAAGAGTGTGAGAGTCTCGATGGGTTTGTGAATGGGTGTCCGACTGTCTATATGGTATATTCATAAGAACAAAGGACTGAATTTGTATGTGACAATCTGCATATGGGTAAGTGAAAGGGTATGAGAACCTCTCTATGGGTATGTGACGGGATGTCAGAGTCTCTGTATCAGTATGTGAATGGTATAACAGTGTCTGTATAGGTATGTGACAGGGTGTAAGAGTCTGTATGAGTATGTGAATAGATATCACACTGTCTGTATAAGTATGTGAATGAGAATAAAGGAGGTCTGTAGGAGTATCTGAAAGGATGGCAGAGTCTCTGTATAGCTATGTGAATGAGTATGAGTGTCTGTATGGATATGTGAGCTGGTGTGAGAGTATCTGTACATGTATTTGAGAGGGTTTATAAGGGTGCCTGTATGGGTATGTGAGAGGGTGTTACAATCTATGTATGGGTATGTGAGAGGGTGTAAGAGTCTCTGTATGTGTATGTAAATGGGTATAAGTGTGTCTACATGGGTATGTGAGAGGATGTGAGAGTCTCTGTATGGGTATATGAGAGGGTGTGAGAGTCTCTGTAAGGGTATGTAAATGGGTATAATGGTGTCTACATGGGTATGTAAGTGGATGTGAGAGTCTTGGTATGGGTATGTGAGAGGGTGTGAGAGTCCCTCTATGGGTGTGTGAATGGGTATGAGACTGTCTGTATGGGTATGTAGATGGGAATAGGGAGATCTGAATGGGTATGTGACAGTCTATGTATGAGTATATGAGAGGGTGTGAGAGTCTCTCTATGACTATGAGACAGGATGTTAGAGTCTATGTACCAGTATTTGAAAGAGTATAACAGTGTCTCTATGAGTATGTGAGAGGGTGTAAGAGTGTCTGTATGAGTATGTGAATGGATGTCACACTGTCTGTATAAGTATGTGAATGGCAGTAAAGGAGATCTGAATGAGTATGGGTAAGAGTGTCAAAGTCTGTGTATAGCTATATGAATGGGTATAAGGGTGCCTATATGCATATGTGAGAGAGTGTGAGAGTATCTGTATAGGTATGTGAATGGGTATAAGGGTGCCTGTATGGGCATGTGACAGGGTTTGACAGTCTATGTATGGGCATGTAAGAGGGTGTGAGAGTCTCTGTATGGGTATGTGAATGTGTATAATGGTGTCTGCATGGGTATGTGAGAGTGTGTGAGAGTCTCTGTATGGGTATGTAAATGGGTATAATGGTGTCTACATGGGTATGTAAGAGGATGTGAGAATTTCGGTTTGGGTATGTGAGAGGGTGTGAGAGTCCCTGTATGGGTATGTGAATGGGTATGAGACTGTCTGGGTATGTGGATGGGACTAAGGAGATCTGTATGGGTATGTGACAGTCTATGTATGTGTATATGAGACGCTGTGAGAGTCTCTCTTTGGATATGAGACAGGATGTCAGAATCTCTGTTTCAGTATGTGAAAGAGTCTAACAGTGTCTATTTGGATATGTGAGAGGGTGGAAGAGTGTCTGTATGAGTATGTGATTGTGTCATATTGTCTGTATAAGTATGTGAATGGGAATAAAGGAGGTCTGAATGAGTATGAAAAAGGGTGTCAGAGTTTGTGTATAGCTGCCTGAATGGGTATAAGGGTGTCTGTATGGATATGTGAGAGTGTATGACAGTCTCTGTATGCGTATGTGAATGGTTATGACACTATCTCTATGGATATGTGAGAGGGTGTGACAGTCTATGGATGGGTATGTGAGAAGGTGTGAGAGTTTCTGTATGGGTTTGTGAATGGGTATAAGGGTGTCTACATGGATATATGAGAGTTTCCGTATGGGCATTTGAATGGCTATGTCACTATCTCTATGGTTATGTGAGGGGGTGTGACAGTCTATGTATGGGCATATGAGAGGGTGTTAGAGTCTCTGTATGGGTATGTGAATGGTTATAAGGGTATCTACAACGGTATCTGAGAGGATGTCAGAGACCCTGTATGGGTATGTGAATGGTTATGACAGCTATATGGGTATGTGAGAGGGTGTGGGAGTCTCTGTATGGGTATGTAAATGGGTATGACTGTCTACATGGGTATGTTAGAGCATGTGAGAGTCTCTGTATGGGTATATGAGAGGATGTGACTGTTAGGGTATGTGAATGGGTGTCAGACTGTCTGGATGGGAATAAAGGAGGTTTGAGTGGGTATGTGACAGGTTGTGACAGTGTATGTATGGGTATATGAGAAGATGTCAGAGTCTCTGTAGCAGTATGTGAATGGGTATAACAGTGTCTGCATAAGTATGTGAATGGGAATATAAGAGGTCTGAATGAGTATTGGAAAGGATGCACACATCAGCTACCTTCTGACTATCTAAACATATGCATCACTGTACGCTTTTATCTATTACTATATGCATAGCTATATCATTATGTGACAAGTAAATATATTTAACTAAACCTTGCTCTCTTAGCAAAAGCATCAGTGCGAACCAGCCCATCCTAATCTACATATCTGTGTATATCACATTGCATAACTGTATACATAATAAAATGCCTTAATATCTCACTGCATACATTAGCATTTCACTCCTTGTTTCACTCCCTACAATGGTGTATACCTCTGTTTTGTTTTACTTCACCACTTTTTATTCATAGTTCCAGATCAATACAGTTAACTTTTTTTTTTACTTGGGTATGTGAAATAATGTGACAGTATATGTATGGGTTTGTGAATGAGTGTGACAGTCTCTCTATAGATTTCTGAATGGGTGTTACACAGTCTCTATGAGGTTGTAAATGGATATGACACTCTCTGTATGGGTTTCTAAATGGGTGTAATAGTGTGTCTATGGTATGTGTATGGGTGTGACAGTGTCTGTATGGGCTTGTCAATGGGTGTGACAATGTCTGTATGGGTTTTTGAAAGTGTCACACAGTGATTATATGTATATGAATTGATGTGACAGTGACTCTATAAAGTTGTGAATTGGTGACAGTGTCTATATGGGTAAGTTATTGAGTTGGATAGTTTTTGCATGGGTTTGTGAAGGGGTGTGACAATGTTTCTATTTGTTTGTGAATGGGTACGAGAGTGTCTTTGTGGGGTTGTGAGCACTGTTCCCTGTAAGGTGTGCATGCTCTTGCGCACCTGTCTCACCTCGATTGCCCAGTGTGGTGTTTGAGGCGCACACAGCAGCAGGTAAGTTCAGCATCAAGTGCCTCCTGCACTTGCTGCTTTCCTTTTGTTAAAAGAGCGTGGCTGCAGGGCAGATTGTATGCCTTTGTGAAAGTATTCATGTTAATTAGAGCGCTTCTCATGCGCTGCAATTAACAGGATCACTTTCACAAAGGCACACAATCTGCCCCGCAGCCGCGCCGTTTAAACAAAAGAAATGCAGCAAGTCTACAAGCATGATGTGTGTTTTTAGGTGATTCTGAAAGCACACGTCGTGCTTATAGACTTGCTGCATTTCTTTTGTTAATAGAGCGGGAAGATTGTGTACTGAACTCTATTAACAAAAGAAATGCAGCAAGTCTACAAGCAAAACGTGTGCTTTCAGGTGATTCTGAAAGCTCACGTCGTGCTTGTAGACTTGCTACGTTTCTTTTGCTAATAGAGTGGGCTGATTGTGTGCTGCACTCTATTAACAAAATAAATCCAGCAAGACTACAAGCAGGGCTTTAAGTGGGCCAGGTCCTGCCAGTGCCCAGCATCAGCAGTTCTTAAAAGCAGTTGCCTAGACGGGTCCCTATCGGGCTCTCCATTTTTACCTTCAGGGTGGAGGGAAAAAAATCTTAACTCTGCAATAGTAGCATCATCACTGCTTTTGATGTAACTTCAAAGAGACGCCTTTTTCACTTTCATAGAGTGCAAACTTGGAGCAAACATGAGCACCAGTTACATTACACAAGAACATATTCATGCTTTAAATCACAGGAGGTTGAGCCGACGTGAGGCTAGAAGCTGCTTTCTCAGCTCGAAAGTCGGCAGCTCTAGCCTCAGCCACAACCTCGCCCACAAGATTGGAAGCATTTTCAGTATTATATGCAACAAAGTCATAGTTGTTGCTTATTTATCTTATGCAATTTACAACCATTGACAAAGCAAGTAGCCCTGGTTTGTTGTAGGCGTAATGTTACTTGTTGTGTTATGTATCTGGATGAATGGAGAGACGCACCAAAATACAAGTGGGGCATCACACTATGCTAGGTGCAGATTTTTAGCTTAAGTGTTTTAAGCCACTCCCTGTTTAATGTGTGTGCAATAGAAAGTACACCCTACATTGGTATGAGCGGCATTATAAAACTAATTAAATGTATCTCAGAGAGAGAGGTAATGAAGGCTTGATGGGCACTGTTAAAGGGTAATAGTGAGGGAATGACTGGCAGAGGTGGTCATTGGGGGGCGACAACAAACACTGTCGCACAGGGCGCCACCAGAGCTAAGGACGGCCCCATGCGGGGCATAATGTGTGCCTCTGAGAAAGTATTCATGTTAATTGCAGCGCATGACTGGCGCTGCGATTAACATGAATACTCACACAATCTGCACTGAGATTTGTCGATGCACCCACTCGCGCGGTCTGGTTCCTGGCGCACATAGCCTTGCCTGCAGCGCACAGAGAACTTACAATCACGCACATAGAAGAAAAAACATCGAGGGAACATTGTTTGTGAAAGGGTGTAACAGTGTCTGTATAGGGTTGTGAATGGATAAGACAGTCTCTGTATAGGTTTGTAAATGGGTGTAAAAGTACCTCTATGGTATATAAATGGGTGTAACAGTGTCTGTATGGGTTTATGAATGGGTGTAAGAGTGTCTCTATGGGTATGCAAATGGGTCTCACAGTCTCCCTATGAGTATGTGAATGGGTGTGACAGAAATCTGTATGGGGTTGTAAATGGGTGTGATAGTGACTGTATAGGTTTCTGAATGGATGTGACTATGAGTTTGTGAATGGGTGTCACAGAGTGTATGCATATGTGAATGGGTATAATGGTATCTCTATGCTATTTAAATGGGTGTAACAGTGTCGGTGTGGGTTTATAAAAGGGTGTGACAGTGTCTCTATGGGTATGTGAATGGGTGTGACAACATCTCTATGAGTATGTAAATGGGTGTAACAGAGTCTGTACAGGGTTGTGAATGGGTGTGACAGTGTCTGTATGGATTTCTCAATGGGTGTGACAGTGACTGTATAGATTTGTGAATGGGTGTCACAGAGTCTCCATGGATATGTGAATGGGTGTGACAGTCTCTCTATGGCTATGTGAATGGGTGCGGCAGTGTGTGTGTATGACTGTAACAGTGGGTGTGAGAGTCTTTGTATGGGTAAGTGAGTGGGTGTGGCAGTATCTATATGGGTATATGTTTATCTGGGAGAGGAAGAGAGAGTATATAAATATGTTTATTTTTTTCTGCCGTGCTAACAGATCCCCCGCGGGGTTACATGGGTGCTGTGCCGAGCCCCGCGAGGGATTCGCGGATTTCGCGAGTGGCCCAACATTTCTACACATTTCTGACCCTAGGACATATGCTCAGCTCTCTTTAATTACATGTACAAGGGGGTCAAGAAACCTCTCACCTGACTCCTCCATTCAATTTGCAAACAAACTGTTAGCCCTAGGTACCGTTTCACTGACAAACAAAATGTTGGCTGCAAATTCTCTGCGAAGGTGCGGCCAGCCAATCAGGAGTTTCCTATTGCTCGTGAATCCATGGATTACCCACGGGAGAATCCGCCTTCCCAGATATACAAATTTATTTTCCAGTTAACACTTCCCAAACTATTGAATAGATTTACACCAAATTACAAAAACCACAATCTGCATACCAACAACTAGCTTTCTGCCAAATTTGGTGTAATTCCATCCGGCGGTTCGGGCTGTAGGCTTGTTCAAAGGTTCAATGGGAATTAACATGGGGAAAACGTGTTTTGGGACATCCTCTTTTTCTCAGCCCCCGCTACACAAAACTCCAAAACTTTCAAAACACAATCTGAAGTACAGGGCAACGTTTTGGGAAACATTTCATGTAGATTCATCAACCAGCGCCAAAGATATAGGCACCTGAAGCCGTAGAGATAGACACACATTCAGGACACCCTTGGCTTTACAGTTCACAAACATGTAAACATACGTACCTACCTACATAGCTGTACTATTGTTTTTTTCAAGATCTCTACCCCATTTTTCTACGAGATTTACTTTTATTATAGTTGAGATTTTACAAAACATATGTGCCATCTTTCACAAGCAGGAAGACCATCAAAAAAGTAAGTTCTCTAACCATCTGAAAGACTGTTTCCTATTATTTGGAAATAGCCTTGTCTATAAAGTGATATTTGCTATTCTATTAAAAACCTTTTCGGGTATTTGTTGCTTTATCCGAGGCTGTTGCGTATTTTGTATTGTGTATGACGCTTCATGCTGTCTTTACTAGTCATCAACTCGAGCTTTCCTACGTAAATTGGTGCATTCTTCTTACCAAGAATAACTGGCAGAAACTGTGGGAACTTTATCATCACCAGCTGTGCACAGACCCTTCCTGCACCTGCTCTCAAACAGCCCCAAGTGTAAATTGGGATCCGCTGGGGGAAGCCCTCACAGTCCAGAAGAGAACGCTCAGGCGAATTACATTCAAGCACTCTGAAAGCTTATTCCCCTCTGATTGGTAACATCAACAACACTTTGTATGTGTTTACAGATGATAGTCACAATGAAAAAACACAAAAAGCCTCTTAATGTCTGGACCACCAAAGCAGAGTGCAGCTCAGTTAACTCTGTGAGAGCTCCCACCCAGGGTTCTGCTCTGATTGTCCCTTTCAAAGCTCTCTCTAAATGAGCAGCCTTGTTGAGACCCCCTCTGTTGACAGAGGTGGACTATTAGGGACAGTTTACACCGGACAAACAGGGTTTTGTTCCCAGTAACCTCCATGCAATGTGAAAAACAATCCCTTGCTCAATACAGATCTGCCTATGGATCCTTTCAGGCAGTCGTTTAAGAGCTTCCAGGTGAATGCCAGGCACCTTTCATGGGCAGTAATACTCGCTGTGCGTGGAAACGCCTTTGTCATCTATGTCCAAACAGTTCAACGTGCCCAAGGCACAGGAAGTCTAAAGCCACTAGAGTTCGGCGGAGGAGCAAAGAAATTATCTCAGTTATAACAACCTCCACGTTTGAAACATGCATTTTCAGCCATAAGGCGAAAAATACATGTTAAATTCAGAAGAATTAACATTTCAAGGATTAGGGTTAGACACTTACTAGTCAATGGTTGAGTAAAATATTGCTTGTGGAAGCAGTGACGTTGAGGCAGGAGTGCTGCCTCTTAGAGGAAGCTTCCGTAAGCACTGACAATTGGTCCAAATGGTAAAGGATCAAGGGGCATATCAGCAACAACCGGCGATAATTATCGGTAAGCGCACTTAGCGCTAGGATAATTATCGCCGGCTAGCGTGGATTTTTATCGCTGAGGTAGCGTGCTATTAGCAACGCTTATCTTAAAAGCGATAAAAATCCTAGCGCTAACTGCCTAACGTGAGATTATCGCTGGAAACCCAGCGATAATCTCACGAAATGTGGCGCTAGCTTGTTGATAGGGACTCACAAACTTAGCCATGATATCCACCTTCCATAGGATATCATGGCTAAGTCAGTCCTGAAGCAGGTGTAAGGAAAGTAGCGATAAGAGGGGTTATCGCTACTTTTCTTGCCGCTATGCTTCATAGCGTGGGGCTTGATGATAGGAGAAATGTCGCTTAGCGACATTTCTCCTGTCATGTCAGGTCAGGAACGCCCACTTTGCATCTCATTAGAGATGCAAAGCTGGGCGTTAAGAATTTGTGTGCTAATGCAAGGTTTCACGCGTTAACGTGACCTTGCTAATTAGGCGATAAAATGATCGCTGCTTTTCGGCCGAAAACGGCGATAATTTTCTATCGCCGCCTTGTAAATATGCCCCTATGTAATCTCAAAGGAGAGTATTATGGGGCTCCAAGAATAAAAAAAAAATCCTGTTTCAGACTCTTTGGATTGAGTTTTGATAAACAGAAGCAGGTGCATAACGCCATTATGTTATGATTTACACAGTATGAAATTGTTTGCTGAACATCCAAATTATCAAACAAAATTATTTCTCATGAAAATATAAAAAATGTAACTATCACCCACAGATATTGATGTACTTTTCCAGATCTCATGCTGTCACCTTAAGGGCTCTAATTCAGGTTAGAACGCTGCAGCCTCTGATCTGGGAGGGGCATTAAGAAGCATTGGTGAGGTATGAGGATTAATTGAGTTGCCGCGCATCTCTCAACTGTCTGCAAGCTTGGTGTTGGCTACTGGATGGTCTTTGTAGGCTGATGAGATGCATACTCTATCTACCGATGGGGTCATGCCTAACATGTTTAGTTCTGGGGTTTTTTCAGGTTTGCACCTATGTGCTTCATAATCTCACCATATTTTCTTTACAACACGCCCTTCTCTCTTTCTCTACCTCAAACTCCTTTCTCTTCACTTCAACCTCCTCTTTCTCTGGATCAACCCCCCTTTTCTCCACCTCATCCTCCTTTCTTTCTGCCCTGACCTCCTCTCTCTCTCTCTCTGCCTCACCTTCATCGTTCTTACCTCAGCTATCTTTCTACCTCTCTCTCCTCTTCACCATCCTCTCACTGTGCCTCTCCCTCCACCTTCGGGCTCCCCATAACCTTTCTCTCGCTCCCTTGTCCTTCTCTCCCTGCCTCAGTTTTCTCTCTCTGCCTCACTCTCCTCTTAATCTCTGCCTCACCAGCATCCCTTTCTCTACCCCACTGCCCTCTTCATTACTATCCTCCCTCTATTTGACTTAACTCCTCCCCTGACTCTTCTACCTATAACCCTCATTTCTGCTTCATCATCCCCTTTCCATCTCACCTTGAGTCTCTCCTCTGTTCCTCATTCTCCTGCTCCTTCATCCTACACCTCTGCCTCATCTTTCATCCTCCTTCAGGAACACGATGATGATATTTATAGAGCGCAACAAATACCCGATAGGTTGTCCTGGCGCTAAATCAGAAAACTAATAGAAAGATTAGATCTGACTGAGGCCCACATTTTCAGGCCTTTGTGAAACATCCGGTGGTGGGGTTCCAATCTCAAAGATGTATGAAAGGAGGGCCACACCTTCAGAGCCAGGAATGAAAAAGATCTGCCACCTTTTCTCCTAATTTTAATTATTTGCGGTACAATAAGACCTGCAGTCTCAGATCTTAAAGCTCTATTAGGAACATGCATCCTAAATGTTTCATGGATACTAATAGGACGAGTCTTATAAATGGCTCTCTAAGCAATACAGGTCATTTTGTACAAGAGTCCCTGCTTCATGGGGAGCCAGTGCAGAGCCCTCAAAGCCGGTGATGCAGACTCAAATTTATTTCTATTAGTCATCAGTTTTGCAGCACATTTCAGGACGTTTCGTAATCTGAACAGAGTCTTTTTAGGTAGGCTTAGGTGTGGTGCATTGCAGTAGTCAAGTAAGGATAAAACCAATGCCTGGACTACTGGAATGTGTGTTTGCTTAAGGAGAAAAAAGAAGAATCTTGCATCGCTGCCTCAGCAGCACAAAACAAACAGTGGGGACTGCATTAACCTGCTTATCTATGGTAAGGTCAGCCTCAAAAACCTACGTTTTTCCAACAAAAGCTGGAATAGGCAGTACACCTAACACACTCAGCCACCGGTTTGGGGAGTGGGTCAAAGCTAGCAGGCTAAACAAGATGCGCTCTGTTTTATCTCCATTCATTTTCAAGGCGTTTTTACTCATCAATTTTGTGTCACCAAACAGGCAATCATGGAGGGTACTGAAAGCTGTGACTCCTTCTTGCGCTGTCACAACAGTTTGAGTGTCATCGGCATGATCGAACTTCACCATCCTTATCGCCGCCTCTACTTTTTGACATGCATCATCCTCCTACTACTCAATAAACAGCCATCTCTATTATATTTCTTCTCTTCCTTTCTACTTTTACTCTCATTTCATCAACCACTTTACTTATAACTCTTTTGTCTTATCCTTTTTTTTCCTTCCTTACCCTATTCTTTTCTACCTGTGTGATCTCTTCTACTCACCCTCCATTTGTCATCTCTGCACCCATTACCATTTTTTTGTCAAGATTCTAGAACTGTTGATCGCGTTCACTATCCTATAGAGCCGCGCTTATAATAACTGTGGACCTTGCTTATCAGGCCTTATGAGGAAGGATACCACCACATCTACAGCTGCAGGTTAATCGCAAGCTAATAACATTTGTGGTCTAAGTGAGTTATGCTCTATACCTTACAAATTGTCTCAAACCATGACATTTATTTGATGGCCAAATAAGAGTGTTGTTTAGCCATAACAGGGACACCAAGCAGCTTCACAATTTCCAATCTATGGCATAACATACAAGTTTGTTTACAGCGCATGCTATCCCACTCTTGTGTCAGAAACAAGAGGCTGAGTAGCAAGATTTTAACTTATGAAGCTACAGATTATAGGAACATCTTGGCTGTAAATGTATCAGCCCACTACATTATCCCATCTGTTTAGGGGATATAGCAGGTCTCTTTTGATATGGTGGAAGCTTCACAGGTGTTGTGTCTTGTAAATAAAAGAATGTAGGAACTCTTTTGGTTCCTACTGTACACCGTAGACCTGTGACATAAGCATTGGAGAGATGAGTTGAAGGCAGGCTTAGAATGCTGATTCTGATTTACAAACTGGGAGAAAAAACAGCTGTGATGCACTCAATGGTAATCTAGCTCAAACAATACACAAGAATTTAAGTACTCAAACTAACCATTACAATAGTGTGTGCACCAGGTGCAGTGGCTCTGCGGACCACTGAATACTAAAGTACACCAAAAACCCAGAGATGTGTCTGGAAATACCTAGTGCACTACAAGAAAACACTATCCAGTGTAAATTTTTTTTCAAATTTCTGAAATATTCACTTCAATATATCATATGAAACACATTACAACTTAGTAAATCCGAAAATTGTATCAATGAGTCAAACAGAGTCCAAACGAAATTATATGTCGATTGAAAAACAGTTCTTCTTTACTGTCAAGGAAAATCAAAGTTCATGATTGGTGCAGCAACATACTGCATTTGACAGATGATCAAAATGAACGTCTCAATTTCTGAATTTCCCAATGCATTTCGGGCCGATAAAGCAAAGCCCTTCGTCAGGGGGATCTATGAAACATAAACGACAACAGTCTACATTTTTGTCATAACAACATATCTTAACATAGAAGTTTGCATTCAGGCCCATATAAGGGCAGGACTAACGACTTATCAACAGTATATGATAATAAAGGAAATGGAACAAGAAACAAAAAATGAAGAAAAGAAAAGTAATAAAGATTCAGTGAATAAGAAACGAGATGATTCCACACACCACGAGTGCCAATGAAAAAACACGAATTCTGGTGAAGAAACAACCCTCTCCCCACACCGTGGTTGATTCACTGCAAAAAATCTGAAATGAAGCATCATACCGAGAAAACCGTCAGTTACACGATTTTCGCTGAGTGCCAAACCAACGTCTACCAAGGTTGGGGAACCTAAACAATAAATGTAATGAAATAAAGTGACCGTTAATGCCGTATGTACGTGAGAAGACCTTCACCAAAAATAATGTTTGCATCTTACCACGTAAATAGATGCTAAGTACGACGGTGGCCCAAGAAGTGGAGGTATACTGAAAAAAACGAAAACCGCGCCATCAACTAAATGAATGAGTACGATTAACGCCGTGGGCATTAAGTAATCAGAATTACTTAAAGAAAAGAGCCGTCTCCCGCTTACCCTTCTCCATGAAACGAGTGGTTCTCCACTCACAGTATCGACTCTCACAGAAGGAGGAAGTGTAGCGATGTGTGAAGCATGCGCGTTTAAGTGAGAATCAAGAGAGTGAAAAGAGGACTGCATAAACAAACTAACGCGGCCATATTGAAACATGCATTGTGCAAAGATGTGCATAAAAGGTGAAAGAATAGACATGCTGTAATCAATAAAGTAATGAAAAACCGTCGATTTGAAGTACAAGACAATATCATTGTAAAACATAATAACAATAAATGACAATTACATAATTCATATTTGACAGAGCAAAAAAAAAAATTACAAAAATGAAATTAGTGCATTAGTTAACAATGACTAGAAGATAATGAGAACATGATTAACAGTAGAATACCAGGCAGAGAGATACTAAGTGAACATAAGGATGACAATGTATTTATTAAACTACAAGAAACATGATAATTCAAATTTGTCATTTAGCCCCAATGGGGAAAGTGTTTGCAAAAACCATATCCAATGAGACTCCCGTTGTGCTAGCATTTTAGACATATTTCTTCCCGGGATAGCCTCAATGATTTCGAGAACCCCAAATTTAAGCTGGGCTATAGTATGTTTAGCATTTGCCCAATGTTGTGCAAGCGGAGAACTGATGGTTTTAGTTCGAATCCGACTCTTGTGTTCGGTAATCCTAATCCGAAGCGTACGTTCAGTTTTACCAACATAACTCAGGTCACAAGGGCATTTGATGATGTAAACTACATGATGACTATTACAGTTCGCATTGAAACGTAGTTCAATTTTCTTCCCAGTCCGAGGATGCGGTAGACTTTTCCCTACCATTACATTATTACAATGGGAACAGTTCATGCATTTGGACATACCCTTGTGTACTAGATTGGATTTGATTTTAGGCTTATTCAAAATTTCTTTGAGATTCCGAGATCTCTTGTACGCAAACAATGGAACATCAACAAATAAGCCTTGAAGGTCCGGCTCACTTTTAAGCTACTCCCATCTCTGCAATATGCTTTTTTTCAACAAATGAGAGTCAGTGGAGTAAGTAGAGACAAAAACCTCTCTCTTTTTTTCAGTGGGCGGAATTCTCTTTTTTAGTAAATCATCACGATTAGAGGATATGGCCCTTGCAGCTGCCTGATCAACAATGTGTGTGGGATATCCTCTGTCGAGGAACTTGTGTTTGGAAGCTTCAATCGCCTGCATGCCAACCTCTGGGTCAGACGTGATACGCTTGATCCTGAGGAACTGTGAGTAAGGAAGGTGGCGTTTTAGCGGCCATGGATGGAAACTTTGGAACAACAAAGCATTATTGCGGTCCGTGGCTTTAGTGAAAACAGTAGTCCGAATAGAAGAACCAGATAGGGTTAATTGTACATCCAAAAATGCTATACTGGACGGTTCAATCAAATGTGTAAATTGGATACGAGGATTAATCTGGTTGAGTGACAGAATCTGAGTTTCAAGGCTATTGCGTGACCCATTCCAGATGATCAGTATATCATCGATGTATCGACGGTATACAATAAGATTTGAGGTCCATGCACTGTCAGTTAGGATGTGTTCTGTTTCAAATTTGAACATAAAGATGTTCGCGTAGCTGGGGGCCCCAGAAAAACCCATCGATGTGCCATTGGATTGTAGAAAAAAGTGGCCCTTCCACTGAAAATAGCTGTGAAACAGACAAAAATTCAAAATTTCAACAAGAAAAACTTTATTCGCTCTGACATCTTCCTGACGCAGTAAGGCCCATTCAATGGCATCAATGCCGTCCATATGAGGGATGGATGTGTACAAAGAGACAACATCTATTGTACATAACCACAGTTGTTCACTCTCAGGGATATGAATGTCTTGGAGAATAGTCAATAGATGAGTTGTGTCTTGAACATATGACGGACAACCCTGCACTATAGGTTGAAGGAAGGTATCAAGATAATGACCAAGAGGGTCATGGATTGAGTCGCATCCCGAGACAATTGGCCTCAAGGGAGGATCGTTCAGATTTTTATGAATTTTTGGGAGCATATACAAACTCGGTCTACGTGGAAATCGAGTGAATAAATACTCTCTGGTTTTTGTGGTAATCCATTGCATTTCCATAGCATGAGACAATATGGAATCTAAAGTACTCAAAAATTCATCCGTAGGGTCTGACTGTAATGGCAAATACGTGGACCGATCTTGTAACATCTGATCAACTTTGGACTCATATTTACTACGATCCATGATCACTAGTGCACCACCTTTGTCAGCTTTCGTAAAATGTAGCGAGTTCTGAGATTGTAACGACTTCAGGGCAAAACTCTCACTTTTGGATAAATTAGAAGTACCCAGGGACCCGGATGGAAACTTTGATATATCTTGTTTGACCAAAGTCTCAAATAGGTCAATGGCCTTATGTGTGATGGGAGATAAGAAGGTGCTACGTGGCTTGAACTCAAGATACTCAACATCCATGTCAGAATGAGACTCAGTAACAATAGTTGAGAAAAAAAGTCTCAAGCGTAATTTTCTGGTGAACTTATATAAAGCAACCAAAGAATCTAAGTTTCTAGACTGGAAGGTGGGTACAAATGAGCAACCTTTATTCAGTACTGCAACCTGCTTATCATTGAGGCTATCCCGGGAAGAAATATGTCTAAAATGCTAGCACAACGGGAGTCTCATTGGATATGGTTTTTGCAAACACTTTCCCCATTGGGGCTAAATGACAAATTTGAATTATCATGTTTCTTGTAGTTTAATAAATACATTGTCATCCTTATGTTCACTTAGTATCTCTCTGCCTGGTATTCTACTGTTAATCATGTTCTCATTATCTTCTAGTCATTGTTAACTAATGCACTAATTTCATTTTTGTAATTTTTTTGCTCTGTCAAATATGAATTATGTAATTGTCATTTATTGTTATTATGTTTTACAATGATATTGTCTTGTACTTCAAATCGACGGTTTTTCATTACTTTATTGATTACAGCATGTCTATTCTTTCACCTTTTATGCACATCTTTGCACAATGCATGTTTCAATATGGCCGCGTTAGTTTGTTTATGCAGTCCTCTTTTCACTCTCTTGATTCTCACTTAAACGCGCATGCTTCACACATCGCTACACTTCCTCCTTCTGTGAGAGTCGATACTGTGAGTGGAGAACCGCTCGTTTGATGGAGAAGGGTAAGCGGGAGACGGCTCTTTTCTTTAAGTAATTCTGATTACTTAATGCCCACGGCGTTAATCGTACTCATTCATTTAGTTGATGGCGCGGTTTTCGTTTTTTTCAGTATACCTCCACTTCTTGGGCCACCGTCGTACTTAGCATCTATTTACGTGGTAAGATGCAAACATTATTTTTGGTGAAGGTCTTCTCACGTACATACGGCATTAACGGTCACTTTATTTCATTATATTTATTGTTTAGGTTCCCCAACCTTGGTAGACGTTGGTTTGGCACTCAGCGAAAATCGTGTAACTGACGGTTTTCTCGGTATGATGCTTCATTTCAGATTTTTTGCAGTGAATCAACCACGGTGTGGGGAGAGGGTTGTTTCTTCACCAGAATTCGTGTTTTTTCATTGGCACTCGTGGTGTGTGGAATCATCTCGTTTCTTATTCACTGAATCTTTATTACTTTTCTTTTCTTCATTTTTTGTTTCTTGTTCCATTTCCTTTATTATCATATACTGTTGATAAGTCGTTAGTCCTGCCCTTATATGGGCCTGAATGCAAACTTCTATGTTAAGATATGTTGTTATGACAAAAATGTAGACTGTTGTCGTTTATGTTTCATAGATCCCCCTGACGAAGGGCTTTGCTTTATCGGCCCGAAATGCATTGGGAAATTCAGAAATTGAGACGTTCATTTTGATCATCTGTCAAATGCAGTATGTTGCTGCACCAATCATGAACTTTTCCTTGACAGTAAAGAAGAACTGTTTTTCAATCGACATATAATTTCGTTTGGACTCTGTTTGACTCATTGATACAATTTTCGGATTTACTAAGTTGTAATGTGTTTCATATGATATATTGAAGTGAATATTTCCGAAATTTGAAAAAAAATTTACACTGGATAGTGTTTTCTTGTAGTGCACTAGGTATTTCCAGACACATCTCTGGGTTTTTGGTGTACTTTAGTATTCAGTGGTCCGCAGAGCCACTGCACCTGGTGCACACACTATTGTAATGGTTAGTTTGAGTACTTAAATTCTTGTGTATTGTTTGAGCTAGATTACCATTGAGTGCATCACAGCTGTTTTTTCTCCCAGTTTTTCAATTTTTTCTGCCTACAGCTACAGTTGCACCACACATTTAAGTGTTTTATCGTTTTGAAACCATGTCGTTTGACGACATAGCACACCTGACCGAAAATAGAGCACAAACAAAAGCATATTCTGCTGCTGAAGCAGCGGACATTTATGGTCTCATTAAAGAGGTCAGGACTTTCGATCTGAATTCCGGTCCTATACAACAACAAATCAGACAGTTAGAGTACCTTATGCGCAGAGAGATAAACCAGCGCTTGCATGCCACCACACTAATCCAATACCACAAAGCAAGCCGCATACCCAGGGGACTACGTTTGGCAATTAAGCCTATGTTATTTAAGATGAACAAAAAGTTCATGGAGAGGTGGTACACAATTTTGAATAAATGTTCTCTTGACTTGATCTTACTCATAGTCGAAGAACTTTCACAAGTACTTAGTGGTTTAGAAACAGAGATAAAAGAACTTCAAGCCAATCTTGTGTCACGTATGGAAAATGAAGCATGGTCTAGCACCCTCACGGAGATCAATATGAAATTAGATGCATATGCTAAAGAAATACATGAGCGAAAAGTGAGGAAATTCCGTCGTGACACAATCGATTATAAGCTGGATGAAGTTTACTCTTGGGCGGAAGTTTATACCCAGAGACGTAACTGGCAGAAACCAACTACCACATCGTCTGAAGAAAGCATAGCTTCAACTAGCGATACTCAACTATCTCGACCACCTGTATCTGCGAGTGTTCCACCACCACCGGGTGATCTTCACTCTCCAGCTCCTAGCACCTCTAAGGATTCTTTTTTGGCCACCAGCCCGGCCTCAAATCAACCACCTACGCAGCCACCTGTAGAACCAGCCAAACACATAGAGGCCACCGATTCAGCAAAAACAGGAACAGGTCGCCGCACAAAGAAACACTAGTTGTGAACATTTCCTCCAAGTCCTTGACCGATAAGCAGGTTGCAGTACTGAATAAAGGTTGCTCATTTGTACCCACCTTCCAGTCTAGAAACTTAGATTCTTTGGTTGCTTTATATAAGTTCACCAGAAAATTACGCTTGAGACTTTTTTTCTCAACTATTGTTACTGAGTCTCATTCTGACATGGATGTTGAGTATCTTGAGTTCAAGCCACGTAGCACCTTCTTATCTCCCATCACACATAAGGCCATTGACCTATTTGAGACTTTGGTCAAACAAGATATATCAAAGTTTCCATCCGGGTCCCTGGGTACTTCTAATTTATCCAAAAGTGAGAGTTTTGCCCTGAAGTCGTTACAATCTCAGAACTCGCTACATTTTACGAAAGCTGACAAAGGTGGTGCACTAGTGATCATGGATCGTAGTAAATATGAGTCCAAAGTTGATCATATGTTACAAGATCGGTCCACGTATTTGCCATTACAGTCAGACCCTACGGATGAATTTTTGAGTACTTTAGATTCCATATTGTCTCATGCTATGGAAATGCAATGGATTACCACAAAAACCAGAGAGTATTTATTCACTCGATTTCCACGTAGACCGAGTTTGTATATGCTCCCAAAAATTCATAAAAATCTGAACGATCCTCCCTTGAGGCCAATTGTCTCGGGATGCGACTCAATCCATGACCCTCTTGGTCATTATCTTGATACCTTCCTTCAACCTATAGTGCAGAGTTGTCCGTCATATGTTCAAGACACAACTCATCTATTGACTATTCTCCAAGACATTCATATCCCTGAGAGTGAACAACTGTGGTTATGTACGATAGATGTTGTCTCTTTGTACACATCCATCCCTCATATGGACGGCATTGATGCCATTGAATGGGCCTTACTGCGTCAGGAAGATGTCAGAGCGAATAAAGTTTTTCTTGTTGAAATTTTGAATTTTTGTCTGTTTCACAGCTATTTTCAGTGGAAGGGCCACTTTTTTCTACGATCCAATGGCACATCGATGGGTTTTTCTGGGGCCCCCAGCTACGCGAACATCTTTATGTTCAAATTTGAAACAGAACACATCCTAACTGACAGTGCATGGACCTCAAATCTTATTGTATACCGTCGATACATCGACGATATACTGATCATCTGGAATGGGTCACGCAATAGCCTTGAAACTCAGATTCTGTCACTCAACCAGATTAATCCTCGTATCCAATTTACACATTTGATTGAACCGTCCAGTATAGCATTTTTGGATGTACAATTAACCCTATCTGGTTCTTCTATTCGGACTACTGTTTTCACTAAAGCCACGGACCGCAATCATGCTTTGTTGTTCCAAAGTTTCCATCCATGGCCGCTAAAACGCCACCTTCCTTACTCACAGTTCCTCAGGATCAAGCGGATCACGTCTGACCCAGAGGTTGGCATGCAGGCGATTGAAGCTTCCAAACACAAGTTCCTCGACAGAGGATATTCCACACAGATTGTTGATCAGGCAGCTGCAAGGGCCATATCCTCTAATCCTGATGATTTACTAAAAAAGAGAATTCCGCCCACTGAAAAAAAGAGAGAGGTTTTTGTCTCTACTTACTCCACTGACTCTCATTTGTTGAAAAAAAGCATATTGCAGAGATGGGAGTTGCTTAAAAGTGAGCCTGACCTTCAAGGCTTATTTGTTGATGTTCCATTGTTTGCGTACAAGAGATCTCGGAATCTCAAAGAAATTTTGAATAAGCCTAAAATCAAATCCAATCTAGTACACAAGGGTATGTCCAAATGCATGAACTGTTCCCATTGTAATAATGTAATGGTAGGGAAAAGTCTACCGCATCCTCGGACTGGGAAGAAAATTGAACTACGTTTCAATGCGAACTGTAATAGTCATCATGTAGTTTACATCATCAAATGCCCTTGTGACTTGAGTTATGTTGGTAAAACTGAACGTACGCTTCGGATTAGGATTACCGAACACAAGAGTCGGATTCGAACTAAAACCATCAGTTCTCCGCTTGCACAACATTGGGCAAATGCTAAACATACTATAGCCCAGCTTAAATTTGGGGTTCTCGAAATCATTGAGGCTATCCCGGGAAGAAATATGTCTAAAATGCTAGCACAACGGGAGTCTCATTGGATATGGTTTTTGCAAACACTTTCCCCATTGGGGCTAAATGACAAATTTGAATTATCATGTTTCTTGTAGTTTAATAAATACATTGTCATCCTTATGTTCACTTAGTATCTCTCTGCCTGGTATTCTACTGTTAATCATGTTCTCATTATCTTCTAGTCATTGTTAACTAATGCACTAATTTCATTTTTGTAATTTTTTTTTTTTTTTGCTCTGTCAAATATGAATTATGTAATTGTCATTTATTGTTATTATGTTTTACAATGATATTGTCTTGTACTTCAAATCGACGGTTTTTCATTACTTTATTGATTACAGCATGTCTATTCTTTCACCTTTTATGCACATCTTTGCACAATGCATGTTTCAATATGGCCGCGTTAGTTTGTTTATGCAGTCCTCTTTTCACTCTCTTGATTCTCACTTAAACGCGCATGCTTCACACATCGCTACACTTCCTCCTTCTGTGAGAGTCGATACTGTGAGTGGAGAACCGCTCGTTTGATGGAGAAGGGTAAGCGGGAGACGGCTCTTTTCTTTAAGTAATTCTGATTACTTAATGCCCACGGCGTTAATCGTACTCATTCATTTAGTTGATGGCGCGGTTTTCGTTTTTTTCAGTATACCTCCACTTCTTGGGCCACCGTCGTACTTAGCATCTATTTACGTGGTAAGATGCAAACATTATTTTTGGTGAAGGTCTTCTCACGTACATACGGCATTAACGGTCACTTTATTTCATTATATTTATTGTTTAGGTTCCCCAACCTTGGTAGACGTTGGTTTGGCACTCAGCGAAAATCGTGTAACTGACGGTTTTCTCGGTATGATGCTTCATTTCAGATTTTTTGCAGTGAATCAACCACGGTGTGGGGAGAGGGTTGTTTCTTCACCAGAATTCGTGTTTTTTCATTGGCACTCGTGGTGTGTGGAATCATCTCGTTTCTTATTCACTGAATCTTTATTACTTTTCTTTTCTTCATTTTTTGTTTCTTGTTCCATTTCCTTTATTATAATGTACTGTTGATAAGTCGTTAGTCCTGCCCTTATATGGGCCTGAATGCAAACTTCTATGTTAAGATATGTTGTTATGACAAAAATGTAGACTGTTGTCGTTTATGTTTCATAGATTCCCCTGACGAAGGGCTTTGCTTTATCGGCCCGAAATGCATTGGGAAATTCAGAAAATGAGACGTTCATTTTGATCATCTGTCAAATGCAGTATGTTGCTGCACCAATCATGAACTTTTCCTTGACAGTAAAGAAGAACTGTTTTTCAATCGACATATAATTTCGTTTGGACTCTGTTTGACTCATTGATACAATTTTCGGATTTACTAAGTTGTAATGTGTTTCATATGATATATTGAAGTGAATATTTCAGAAATTTGAAAAAAAATTTACACTGGATAGTGTTTTCTTGTAGTGCACTAGGTATTTCCAGACACATCTCTGGGTTTTTAGTGTGATTCTGATTTACAGGCATCTGAATAAAGACATGTACAATTACTCTCTGTGTGTGGTGTGGTTATTGGTGAGTACCTGCACTGGCTGGACACTCCAACTGGCGATGAGATGAGGGATATGAAGCCCCTACACTGAAAGCGCTCTTCCAGAGAGTTTGCCATGGTCCACAAACTGTTCGTGTGTGCCACATGTGCTGCAGTTGAAGTGCGGAATCGACGTTGGCACCGGTGGAGTCTCAGTGCATCGTCAGCCTCTATAAAATGCTGAAAGATAACGAAAGTGACATTGAAAGTCTGCGTGTCAGTGGCCAGGAACTGAATGAAACGTCTGCAAATAAAAGTTACTACACCATTATGCAAATGAATACCATACGCTATACGGAGGAAGAACTCTAAAGGCGGATGCAACCAGGTTATGAAAGCAGCGCACAACAATAGTTCAGTACAGAATAAATTGAAATTCATCTGCTATGAAACTGCGATTAACCAGGTGTTCGTGAAGAAACATTTAAGCACCAAGCCGACCAAATATCATAACATTATCTGCTTTCATGAACTAGTAGTGTACAAGGTTAATCTACTTACCGAAACCACAAATGACTCATCGTGCACAATGTGTTGGGGAGCGGCTTCCAGCAAGCGGGTCCGAGGGGTTGTGCATGCGGAGCTGGCCCCAGAGGAAGCGGCCCACCACCAAAGCTGCTGCATAGGGTCCCATAATAACTCCACAGACCGCCATCAAGAAAAGCGCTATGATGGAGAGCCAGGGCGAGATCCAAGCCCCAAAAGTAATTAAGGCTGACCCAGAAGCCAGCACATCACGAGGCGCTAAAGAAGCTCTGTCCGAACAAGTTCCAGAGGAAGCGCCTGAGAGATCACTACTGTCCACCAATGTATATACAGTTGTGCATTCTTTAATCCGCCATCAGCATTTGATACTGCCAAAAACACAATATTGGCTATAGATGGACTGCACGGATAGAGACTTTTGAAGATTTAATAGATGCAACAGATGAAAAAGATGATAAAAATATTCTAAAGTATCTGGGGAACATACTTATCCAAACTGCAAGCGGTGAGGGCCTAGCACCTCTGCGCACTGGTGAATAATCAAGATTAATTTCCAAAGCCTTAATCACAAGATAGTGGTCTTATGGTTAGGATGCTAACTTTGGAGCTGGGAAACCAAGGTTTGAGCCTCGGGTCGACTCCACATTAACTAATATCCACATTTCTAAGTGTTCTAGAGGCAAATGGTACTATTCTATCTTGAGCATTATTCTCTTGCATCAAAACAGCACCTAAACCCTGCAAACTGGCATCCGTGGATATGATGGCACGATCTTTAGTATCAAAAGGTTTAAGTTCCACAGCATGTACAATATAATGTTTGATATCATCAAACGCATTTTGACAAGTCGTTGACCAATCATACTTCTGTCCCTACTTCATCAATGCCCTGATGGGTTGTACTCTATTAGCAGTGCTTAAACCATTTTTCATAGTATTCTGAAAGGCCTAGAAACCATCTAAATTGATCCTTGTCTTGTGGGCATGGTGGCTTTTCTATAGCCTCATTAATTTTACCTTAGATTTTATTCCTTCACGAGAAATGGTATGGCATAAATACTCAACCTCTCTTACTGCAAACTAGCATTTGTCAATCTCCACAGTGAGCCCGACACCTTGCAAAATCTCCAACACCTCATTCAATAACCTATTATCATCTCTGTTCACACCCCATACTAGCATATTATCTTGGAAAAACATTGTGCTTTCTAACCATCCTAGCAAACGCTGCATGACACGCTGAAACAACACTGATGCCAAAGCCAGGCCAAAAGGTATTTGCACAAAACAAAATGCCCCCTCAAGTGTCACAAATAGGCTGGATGCTTGGAATTAAGATGCAGCAATATCTGATGGTATGCCTTAGATGAATTAATGGTGAAATAATACTGTTCCCCCTCTCACACTAGTCAACATCTCATTAATATTGGACAGGGAATGGTGATCTACCCAGATATTCTTGTTGCGATCTCTCAGAAAAATGCACATTCTGATTTATCTATTTGATTTTTGAACTATAACTATACAACTCAACCATTCAAATGCTTCAATCGGCTCTATCACATTCTTTTTCTGCAGCCTGTCCAACTCCTCCCTTAAAGAACCCCTCAAAGCTAAGGGTACATTCTGCACCTTATGCACTACTGGTACTGATTCTTATTTCAAAACTATCTTTTGAGCACATTTCTTTAAACACCCTAGATCCTTCCTGAATATATCTGGAAACCTTTGTACCCACTTCTAGGTTTTATCATGTGTTAACACCAAGATTTGATCGGTGAGGGTCAGGTCTAACCTGATTCCCAGAGCTTGTTGCTTCTAACAATGTCCTATCCCTTTCTACAACTTAAATCTGTTGAGATTCTATCACCCTTTAAAAGGCAATTCTATTGAGGAGTAGCCAATAATGGCCAACTTTACTCCAAAATATCCTTCAGGTGCAATATCTGTTCTTCCCAGATCATTCATTCCCAACTAGTCCCATCTACTTTTGTAAGTTAACATATACAAAGAACAAGAATCAGCCCACATCACACCACATATCTCCACTAAACACTTAGGTGGACAATAGGGTTCCACCACAACATTCACATGAGTACTGATAGCATCGTCCGTATGACACACTTCCAATTCATCTTCTGATTCTAACCCTACCATCCCTTTCTTGCCTGATCCATCACTCTTCCGTAACATGTTCAAATGACTCTTAACTTCACTTTTACATACCCTAGAATAGTGTCCTATTTTACGTTTAAAGCATTTCACTTTAATGGCAGGGCAATTATCGGAGATTACCACATGTTTTAGGCTACCTCATCTTTAGCATATGCTTTTGTCATAATTAAATGCACCTTTTGTTTTGCCACTTACCTTAGCCTCAGATTTGTCTGATGTCCGCAGTATCTTCTGCCTCGTGATGTCAGTTTTAAAATAACACACTCCTTACTTGCCTTTCAACTCTTCAACATAACGTGAAGTATTCTCAATAAATTTTGCAATGATAATTGATTATTCTAACGTATGCTCCTTCACAGCCAAAAGTTCTTGAATTCTCAAATTTGAAGTATGATTAATTAATTGGTCCCTGTTGGAAAGTGCTCTTTTTGAAGCCCCCCCACTTTTTGCTCCAAATGCTGATAGTTATAACTCTGCTAGTGCACCAGAGTCTGCTGCTCAGAGATCCTAGTGCCTGTGCTCACTCCCAAAACTGTTATGTTCAACTTGGTAATCCCAAATCGGCAAAGACATTACTCCCCAATAAGTCCCTGGTATATGGTACCGGGGTACCCAGGCACAGGAGGTCAAGGGGGCCCCAGGGCTGCAGCTCAATTTTGTGCCACCCTGGGTGACCCAAGCAAACTACTGACAGCAGGCCTGCCATTGCAGACTGCAGAATTACACTGCCATAGTCTAACGTGTGTGAAAGCAATGTACGAAAGATATGGATGTGTCCGTCTCCGTTGACAATAGCGCACGTCGTGTAGATGTACGCATCGTTTAAAAAAAAGCTCACTTGCCTCCTCACAGTGCAGCCAACAACACCTCCTCAACATTTGATGCTGTTTACAACCTCTAGGCGCCACAATGCCAGGAAAAGCAGGTGACAGGGCCTCAAACATCTCACCAGAGGAGCTGGAGTTGCTGGCTATGGAGGTCCTTTCCCTGTACAGCCAGCTGTATTGCTTACCAGAGGAACCGGTACATATTTAAAATGAAAATGTAATTCTGATCAACTTTTCTTTTTAATGTGAACACAGGCTAGAATGTCCATTTTCGTTCCTGAGTGAAGTGTAGTGATTGATGGGAAGTTTCAGTTATTTTTTAATTACATACAAAAATTATGTTGTGTATTTGTAAACACATTATAGCATGAGCATGTGTTCTGTGTTTGACGCACACATTTTTCTATTTGGTGTGTATTTCTATACATACAAATGTATATTTCATAATTTAGTGTTAAATCTACAAAACTAACGTTTTGTAAATTTAGAAATATTATATTTTCTATACAAATTAACCCTTTCGCTGCGGCGGGAATTCCGCCGCAGCGCTGGGGGGTGTGGGGGGGCAGCGCGGTGGCGCGGTGCTCATGACGGAACCGCTCCGTTATGAGCCGCGGTTGAGCTGTGCTCATGACGGAGTGGTTCCGTCATGACTCCGCCCACTGCGCTAATCGCCCGCACAGGCGGGGAATTAGCGCCGCGTGGGCGGCGCGGCCGCCAACGGCCGCAGCATGACGGAACTACTCCGTCATGAGCACACGGCGACCGTGGCTCATGATGGAGCGGTTCCGTCATGAGTGGGGAAGGGGTTAATATATATAAATATATTATTTTTTACATACCAAATAAAAAAGATTTTTGCTATTTGTATTATACCACAAATAACTCAGCTAGATCGGGTGTCTCCAACCAGTCAATGGCGAGCTGCCAGTAGCTTCCAGACACCTTCAGATTAGTTCACAGCCTTGAGTTAATGTTTAAATAAGCACAAGGTCATAAGTTCCTTTTGAGGTTGAGGGAAGGCTATGTTCATTTTACATTATCATCCAGCTGCAGATAGCAGAGCCTGATAATGAGCCCTGCTCAGTCAGATTTATCAGCCAGGCTGGGGCTGGGTCACAAAGGAAAACAACTGAAGCATTGAGGTATTTAACTTTTAAATGAAAGTCCTTGGCAACTCAATATTGGAGATGTAAGCAGAATTATGTTTCTGAATGCTTTTAAATGGAAGAACATTGAAATGGAAAGTTACATTAATGACTAAGGTAACTCTTCATTCAAATTTTCTACCATTTCATAGTGTTGCATTTACAAACAGCAGGCCCCTTACTCCCAGAGGCCAGGAGACACTGTGCCATTAGTATAACAGAAAAATATAGCCGTGTTTTTTAAATGAGAGAAATTTAAAGTGCAGACAAATGTTCCATATTATGAGCCTTTTTGCAGATTATTTTTCTACACTTTAAATTTCTCCCATTCATAAAAAAAGATTGTATGCTTGTGCAATACATGTAAAAGTGCCACATATGGCTAAAGGTATGTCCTGTGCTGCAAGTACATACGACACAGGCTCTCAGTCACCCATACAAATATATCCCATTCATACGCACACATGTTCATAAATCCCCAAAGATTGTGCTTTCACTGACACACATGTTGTTAACCAAGGAAGGCTTGAGTCCTTTGTGTAAACTAGATTGGACCCCTTTATACTTTATACCAACACAATATCTAGTTTGCAACATTTATCATTTATTTAAAAATGAAGGTACCAAAGTTATGGTTTCTATAGCCATTGTGATTTATTTCACCTTTCTTTAACCTTTTCAGAAAAGTTTTTAACATTATATGTCTTGAAGGGCAACACTTAGGGCCCGATTCCGATCTTGCTCGGAAGGGCTCCTGACGGCATCGGTCAGGAGCAAGTTCGAGTTGCGAGTGCGATTTTCGACTGACTCATCCTGCCGTACGACCGAGCGAGCACGATGTGAATACTGCCTCGCGCTCCGAGCGACTGATACTCGTCAGCGAAGCCCTCCGGACGACTACAACATGGCTGACTTGCGCAGCGCAATGGGCTTGATTTCCAAGCGACCAAGTATGATGCGCACATCGAGCAGCCGGATCAAATCGGAGCCTCCGACTCAAAAAAAGCTTAGGGAAGCGGACTTTGGGGGTCCGTAGTGGGCCCCCTTCACCTGTATCCCTACGACTCGGTCATAGGGGGGACCCAAGGGTCCCACCTACACATGCATGTATGGTGCAGGGGGCACCGGCAGGTCCCCACGACATTGTGTGCCCTTTTCCATACTTTTTCTTAATGGAAGCCTATGTACGCAATGTACAACAGGCTCCCATTGACTTTAACGGGGCTCCAAGCGACCCAAGTCCGTAAGCGCGTACTTGCATCTTACACGCTTGTCTGGACTCCCGGAGCAGTTTCGCTCGGAAAGCCCTCCGGATCCATAGGGCCTTCCGAGCCGAATTTGTTATTTAGTCTGGAGCAATGTTGAACTATACTTTGTTTGAACTCCTGGGTTGTTTTGCCTACGTATATTTTCTTGCAGGGACAGATTATTGCGTAGACCATATTTTTTGTTTTGCAGTTCGTGAATTTGTTGTGCCTCCATTGTATTTGACCATTCGTAAAGGTGGAGCTCTCGACAGTACAGTAGCACACTGTACAGTTTCCACATCTGTGGTGACCCTGGATCGGTTTCAAGTTCAGGAGAGCTCCTAAATTGTCCGGTCTTTTAGTTTGAACATCACATGAATGGATTATATGGAATCACAAGGAATTCTATGGATTATATGGAGGCACAACGAGTTCACGAACTGCAAAACAAAAAATGTGGTCTACGCAATAATCTGTCTCTGCAAGAAAATATAAATAGGCAAAACAACCCAGGAGGTCAAACAAAGGATAGTTCAACATCGCTCCAGACTAAAGAACAGAATTCCCACAGAGTTGATGGTCAATCACTTAGTGGAGAAGGGCCAAACAGAAAGAGACTTCATGTGGACCGTGCTCAGTGCCATTACACCAAACCCTAGAGGCATAGACCCAGAAATTCTGCTAGTGAGAAAGGAGGCTTATCTCATTATGAAGTTCAACACAGTAATGAGGTGATTAAATGAAATTACGGAGATCAACAGACTCTAAACACAGACATCCAAATGTGAACTCACTCCTTTTATGCCTTGATCCATGAATCAGGAACCACAACATCCATCATGCACTTTTAAAAAAACAGAAAACTATCTACCTGATCTTCACAAACCTGGATCGTCAATTGACTTAACATCCTTTGTCTGCCTAATATCCAGTTGAGCAATCCACAACCGAGCAGCAACGAGACAGAAGCTGGATCGCCGAATTCTAAAACAAATCACACAAATCTGCTAAGGCAAGTTCAACTGTATAGAAGTTCCATAAGATCCAAGCTACCAATTCAACGACGGATTGGCACACCGAATGAATGTCCTTTGGTTTTAACATAAAAGGGTGAAACCTACATGCCTCTAAAAAACAGCTTTTCACTTTCCAAGCGTACAACTCAACAATGATGGCACAAAGGATAAGGAACGTCCAACCCTGAATTATAAGGCGAGTGAAAGTATAGTTGTTGGCACACAAAGTCATCTACCATGGTCACATTTTCCGTGTGAGGACTCAACACTGACACCATTAGAGGTAAGCTGTAATTTAAAATAGAGTGGAGTGTCGTTAGGGTTAACACAGAGTCATAACTCCTTAACAAATACTCGTCTATTTTACATTCCACAGAAATGACCAAAGTCCAGGTCCTGAGGAAAACCAACGAACAGATTTGAGTGTGAAACACGTTGACCAATGCCATTGGGGAAAGAATACTTGCATTTGCAATTGACATTGTTTGAGAGAGATTTTTGAAAATGGAGTAACTCTCTCCTTGATAACACTTTTAGTTTTGCGGCCCCAAGGCTATACACAGCAGCCGGATATACCAAACATAATAGAAAAGGAACAATCTGACTAGTGATAACATGTGAATATATGACTGGTTAAAGAAAGGCCATACATCCAGTGTTTTCGTCATATATATGAATATGTTTGTTTGTCAATATATGTTTTTTGATTGATTTTTGTATATGAATGGATATCAACATATGTTTATACTTTGTGTCTCACGTCGAAGTGGTGCCCTTCAAAAAGACATATAATGTTGAAAACTTTGCTGAAAAGGTCAAAGAAAAGTGAAATAATTCACAAGGGCTAAATAAACCATAACTTGGTACCTTGGTAAAATGTTAAATGTTGCAAAATAGATATTGTGTTCACTGACACACATGGCAGCACTTTCAGAGTGCCCTTAGTCATAGTATGTAGTTCAAACCATAGTGTCTGGCTCGATGGACATTAGGCTTAAAGTCAATTAAGCTGGGCGTGGGGGTATCTGGTAACAATGCACAAGTTGTTTAGCCTTCAGTAGCTCACTAAGATTTTCAATGATCAGAAGTAGCTATCACTACAGACAATGTAGGAGTCCCCTGGCCTAGAAGATGTCACTGGCCTGGATTAGGTAAATAAGGACATGACAAGGAATAAGTGTAATCAACAAGTTACTACATTTAAAAAAAATAAAACATTATGCTGTTGTAACTTTTTTTAAACTGCTTGTGATTGATTTTCAAAATATGTTACATTACTTAAAACAAACAAAAAGTCACAAACCATTTTTCATTTCTTTTTTTGTATCCTTACAGGTCAACGCCCATCAAAAGAAGACCATCTGGAAGGCCATCACGAAGAAGGGGCAGACCCTGGGGGTCTACAAGTAACACATCATTCACTGCTGAAAGAAATGGAAGGTTCCTGTTCACTACCAAGGGAGAGTTTTGAGCAGACACTTGCCTGCCTAAAACAAAATTATACATGTGTTTGTTTGATGTTATAAGGGACATTTCTACCAAACAGGCCACAATTTATGATTGGGTCAGGAGTGTTGTCCTGCCACAATTGTGAAGGATGTTACGTTAGCCCTATTACAGGTGACACAGCATAAAAATCATTTCTGATACAGTAGATATTCTAAACATCACATTGGTGAGTTGGTATAATAAACAGAAAATAGTGAGCATGTGAGCCCAAATGGCTAGAAACATAAGAATAAATGGCAACACTTTTTATTGAACATATATTACAAATATGTTTTGACTACAAAATACAATTCAGTTTATGTTAAAAGTGACAGGTTTGTTTGATGTCCTACTCATTCACAAATGTGCATGTAAGCCAGTCTGTTTTCTGAAAAATGAATCTGATAGGCATACATTAAAAAAAAAACAGACAGGAATGTGAACACATTGGTGACAGAGTAACACACCCAAAAACATCATATTCATGTCCTGTGTTATGTGCAGATGATAAATCAATAATGAACACAAATAGATTAATTAAAGGGACCTCTTACACAGCATCTCTATAGGCCAGACTAAGATCATGAATGGCATCCAGGGCCTTAGTTGCCAAATTGCAACAAACAGTTTTATTTCTGGGTGCCATTTATAGTTCAATGTCTGGCATGCAGAGTTCACTTGTGAAAATAGCCACCTCAGTGACCGCAGCCTCCCAACCAACTCTATCTTGTGCCCCAACTCAGGCCCTTCCTCATCCCAAATCCCAAGTCCCAGCATTATCCCAAGCACACTCACTTTTTTGCAGGCCCCCACACAAAGAAACACAGGCATCCACGTAACATACACACACTATTGACACTACACCCACAGGTACCACAATCACCATTACACTCACAGCCACCACAGTCACCAGCATACCCACAACTACCACCACACCCACAACCATCAGCACACCGACAACCACCACACCCACAATTAGTAAAATGTTTCTTATAAGAGTGATTTTAAAAATGCACAAGTCCAGAGCTAATGTAAACAGACAATTCAAAAGGTAACAAGTGAAAAAGAAGCCTACGACTAATGACTGCAAGGACGGGGTTGATTTGCTTTGTGGTCAAGTAGCAGCAACAAAGCAAGGACTTGGACGATCAGGTCCAGGATGGAAAAGGGAGTGGAAAAAGGAAAAAAGGTAAGTTCCTGCCTTATATCCCTTCGGAACCGCCAACTCAGGTGTGGAGGTTTACCCACCCACACAGTTACGTCGGCGGCAAGTTACAATGTGATTGGCCTGGCGGAAGTACTGGCTGTACTCCCTCCAACAGATGCCTCTGCCTATGGTGCCATCAACGTGGGTGGGACTATCTGACGGAGTTGGCGACACTTGGACGGACTCTTGTCCATCGACCCACCAGCATCTAAATAGAGCGGCGGACTGTCTAGTAGGCAGAAGGAGAAACCAACAGAAAAGCAAGGACAGAATGAGATCCACCAAGATCTAAACTAGACCCTTAGGGAGCTATGAAAAGTTTTTAACGTTTTTCTGCATTTTTTAATAGGATCCCAAATACTAAGTAAAGGTTAGGGGCAAAAGACATTGGTCAGAATCTAAACCTGGCTAACATCCCATCAAGGATCATGGATCTGAGGGTGTTATGCAAAGCTAAGGGCATTAGATACGAGGAGACAGCTAAAAAGGAGGAACTAGAGAGGTTCATGCCTCAGATGATGATCCTGCAGAGCATGCGGATAATGTCCCAGGCCAAATTGTTAATGATGGGGAGGATGGTGTGGGCCACAGTTCTATATTCTTCACCAAACCTCCTTCACTAGTAGGAAGTGACAGCAGTCACTCTAGTAGACCCCCCAATAGTAAGATGGATGGAAACTTTGAGGATTAGCTTTCCCAACTCTCCCTGATGGACAAAAAGTTTGAACTTGAGGAGACTAGCATTTGAAGAGAGAAGGCTTCAGTTGGACCTTAGGCACAAAGATGATAGCAGCAATAATCGTACCAGGAAGAAGGAGGAATCCTTTGACCCTACCCCAAAGGGATTGTCCCTGAATTTAGGGGCTCATTAGGATGGCGGAAGGACCGACACCGCCAGCCATGCAGTGGCGGTCCTCTCGTACGCCGACTGCGAGTTTCCCCACGCCAAATTAGGATGGCTGGTGGGAATCTCACAGCGACCGTGGCATTCACAAAGACCGTCTGCCACGGAACCGCCACAGGAAATCTTCCGGATTGCCTGCCGAAGCGGTCTTCACCAGTAAAATGGCAGCGGCGCCTAGCAGGCACCATCCGCCAAATTACGATGAAGGCTGGAGACAGCCTTTCCATGGCAGTGGAACCGCCATGGAAAGGCTGGCGGGGACTGGGTTTGGGGGTCTGTTGCGGGCCCCCTTTGTGTTGGGGGGGCGAGGGTGCACTTGGGGGATACCCATGGTACTCCCCTACATTTCGCAGCACTACGTGGCAGGCACCATGTGGGGCCTGCCATGTAGTGCTGTGAAATGCACAACATGGCATTTTAGCATCACAGCGGGTGCTGCTGCAGTTAAGATGCAGGATCCGACAGCCACGGTGGCGGTTGCATCCTGATCTGGTGTGTGGGACTGCCGCATGCATGGCGGACGGTCCCGGTTTACACCAGGATGGCGGTCGGACTCCAGTCTGTCAGCCATCCTAATGAGCCCCAAAGTGATGTTAATGATATTGACAAGTAGTTTACAGCCTTTGAAAGTGCAGATTGAGGAGGATAGCACATCAGAACTGGGTCTCACTACTTTGGGAGTTATTCAGTGGAGGGCAGAGGGCCCTTAATGAGAGGGTACTATCAGAATAGGAAGGAGACCTTGATAGAAGGATGTGGACTCACTACAGAAGAGTACAAGGTAAAGATCAGAGACACACTTGGGGGCTGATTCCGATTCCAGACGTAAAACGTACTGACCGACACGGACCGGGAACGGAGACCGGCCGACACGGACCGGCGCCATATGACCCATGCAATACGATGCAACGCGTGTGAATTACAACCAACACGTACGGAATACAAGCCGTATGACCGAGCCGTAGGGAAACCAGTGATTTGCCCCGAAACGGGACGCGATTTGCACTGACCGACACGCACCAGGAATGAACCCGACCGACACGTACCCGCGATGTCTGACCCGCGCAGTACGATGCAATGCGTGTAAAACCAGACCGACTCGCACGGAGCCCAAGCCGCATGACCGACACGCACAGAAAACAGGGACTTGAAGCAATAGAGATCTCCTCGACCGACGCGTATGAAACACAGAAGAAAGTCAGCGTGAAAGACCCGGAGAAGCCCGCACGAGCCAACATCAGCGTCCGTCTCGGTCAGAAGAACGTCTCCATCATGCCTAAAAAACCCAAAGGAAAAAATACAAAAAAAGGACCAAACAAGCAATGACAAAGTCAATAAATAACCCCCAAAAAAACTTGGAACAAAGACACACCCACAACTCCACCTATATAAAGGCCACAAATTACTACCATGATCCTTTGCAAATTCAAGAGAACAGCCAGCAGAGAACACCATCAGACAGCAACCACAGACACACTCACAACTCACCCATCACACAACTTTCACACCATTAGCATCTCTCCAAAAGCACTCACACATATACCTAACAAAACTGACACCCACCCTCACATGTACCCTCACACACACATCACTCACCACCACCACCCATCATCATGCCCCCAAAGAAGAATCCAAAGTTTACAGATAGTGAGTTAGAAGTGCTGGTAGATGAAATCATCAGAGTAGAGCCACATTTGTTTGGTACATTGGTCCAAAAGACCCCCATGAAGATGTGGGCGAGGATTGTGGACAAGGTGAACGCACAGGCACCAATGTTGCGCACACAGGATGATATCCAGAACAGGTGGCATGACGTGCGCAGGAGGGTCAAGAAACTCATCGAGAAGGATCACGCCATGAGTTAGCGCACTGGTGGTGGCCCTCCTGCCAAACCAGTATACTTCAGGTCCTGGGAGGAGAAGGTGCGGGACATCCTACCACCAGAGAGCGTTCATGGTCTATCAGACATACCAGAGCCTGGTGAGTACACAACCAATATACTCAATATTGTGAGGCAATACACACACATCACTGTCAAGGGGACAGTGAAACCATGCACCGTTAGCAAAGCCACAGTAACCAATAGATAATCATCCCAAGATGTGTATGCTTGTCAGACAAACACAAAACCTGCCATCTCATAGTGACTTGTAACTGTGTCATGACATGTACAAACCTACCAACAAATAGAGCAAGACAGTGGCACAAATCTAAATAAACACTGTCGGACATTTTGCCACCACAAACACACTACCTCACAGTGCAGCTGACAGGAAGGAATAGTGGGTATGCTGGTGAAGTGAGTGTATCCAAAATCATGATGGGGTTTGTAGTCACAGATAATGCTCCCCCTCCCAATTGGCCCATCAAGACCTCTCTGAACCATGCTCACATCACAGGGAGTGGAAAATAACTGACAAGATGGCTGACACTGGGTCCTGCTGTGGGGAGCACAAGGCCCTGGTAGGGGTTGTGCTCAAATCAGAAGCAGGACACCACTGCCTGACATCCTGAAAGCCAACTTGCACGCCCTGCAACAGAAGCACATTTCAGGGTGGGATGTCTGGCCGGGTGGGAAGGAGGACTGACAGCTCTGACCATACTTACCAGCATGTTTAGACACACACACCCCTCAACACAAACTCCACACAACTCACCTGGGATAATGCACTGACTCACACTAGTGAAATATCACCCAAAGATACACCGCACTGGGTTCTGCTGTGTGAAGCACAGGGGCTCTCTTTGGATTTGTAGCCAAACAAACACCAGGACTGCACAGTCAGCCATCTTGCCATTGCTGTCACACTCCCTCCCAGGGAAGCAGAGTCAAAAGGAAGGAAGTATGGACATGCTGGGAAGGGGGGTGTAGCCAAGAGCATGATGGGAATTGCAGTCACAGACAATCCCCATCCACCCACATGGCCCAGCAAGCTCACACTGAACCATGCTCACTTCACAGGGAGTGGAAATGGACTGACAAGATGTCTGACACTGGGCTCTGTCATGGGGAGCACAAGGCCCTGCTGGGAACTGGACACCAACAAACAACAGGACTGCACAGTCAGCCATCTTGCCATTGCTGTTACACTCCCTCACAGGGAAGCAGAGTCAAAAGGAAGGAAGTATGGGCATGCTGGGAAGGAGGGTGTAGCCAAGAGCATGATGGGAGTTTCAGTCACAGACAATCCCCACCCACCCACATGGCCCAGCAAGCTCACACTGAACCATGCTCACCTCACAGGGAGTGGGAATGGACTGACAAGATGTGTGGCACTGGGCTCTGTTGTGGGGAGCACAAGGCACTGCTGGGAACTGGGCACCAACAAACAACAGGACTGCACTGACTGACATCCTGAAAGTCAACCTGCACCCACTGCAATGGTGGCACACTTCATGATGGGATAACTGGCCTAGGGGAGAAAGAGGTCCCGACTTGAAAACAAATAACACCGATGCTGGCCATACACACACCTTCTCTGCTAAAACACATTGCACACGTGGTACCAGTCACTCACAAAGTAAATGCCGGGCAAGATGGCTGACACATGGGCCTGATAAATGATGTGGCTGCAAATCACACATATGCACTGGCCAACCCAAACATGTTCGCACACACAGCCATTGCAACCGTATGTTCAAACTCACTGTCTGGGGATGCAGGTCCAGGGGTGCCCCCTGGCCTGGCTGTGGAGGTGTTTCTTGCGGATGACAAGTGTGGAGATCCATATATAGTACATTGCACAAAACACACAGGAACTCACATAAACATCATTGACAGGGGACATCTGACAGTGAATGGAATGGACACACCAATATAGCTGACACCGTAGCATGGTCTCATTCACACTAGGTGCTGTTGTGAGCTGCATTCCACTCCTACATCGTTCTGAAACATATGCATCCTTCACACAACACACCACTCACTGTCATAGACACAGTAGACACAAGGTCTAACCTGGACTGCATTGGAGGAGACATGCTACTCACAGCAGCAAAACCGCAACACACACAACACTGGCTATCACTGTCATGAGCATGGAAAAGCCAGAGAGCTGCCTTGCTCAATCCATATCACCATGGAGAACATTGACAAGTCAAATCACATATGCACGTACAAAACTCAGCACCAGACTCATTAACGACTGTGTCATCATCACTTGTATGAAATGAGATGGGAACTAGGAACACAGGAAAAGAAAAACTTTCTCCCAAGTGATCACAGGCATACCGGACTGTGACCATGTCATACCAACACACCAATGTGACACACAAAGACTAGCAAAAACTGCTACCACACATGCCCCAATCTTGCAATATATCCTAAGTGGAATTGCACGTATGTCCTTGTTAAAGGTCAAATGTGGACTGGGATGACACACCTGTGTCAGCCACGTGATGGCCCTTGAGTAGTAATGGCCATGTACAGTCAAATCTATACATGAGCTTGTCATGCACACACTTCGCCATGCACATTGAAATGCTTCATATTGGCTGGACAATGCGCTACAACAGTATCAATCTCTGTCCGTGACAACTTTGGACAATGCAGTGTACAGGCACGCATCCTGACGTACAGTAGCAAATGTCATGTATGTGAACCATTGATGCCTGTAGAAACATAACTTACATTGTGTGTCTCTTCCAAACACAGGTGGTGCTGGGGACACAGCAACAAACGAAGAGGAGTCCCTGTCCCAGACTCCGGTGGACCCTCAGCTCTCTGGTGTGGATCAGTCTCTGTCCTCTTCGGATGACAAAGAACATCCTGGCACCGCCAGTGTGAGTCATCATGCAGCACCAGCAGTGCAACATCTGCACCCCCTGCACCCACGCCTCCAACATCTGGCAACAGACAGGGCACCCCCGCCAACACGGACAGACCAAGGACACAGAATTCTGACAGCACAGGGACACAGGCCACCCAGGGGGCTATGGACAACACCACCAGTAACAACACCCAAGGGGGCCCAGGGTCACCTGTGTGTGCCGCCGCAGGTCCTGCCTGTGTGGCTAGGGGTGGTGGGAGGGGTGGTAGGCAGAGGTCGCGGCTTTCAGAGGGGTCTGAACTGCATGATGACCCCCAACTGGCACGCATCATAGATGCGTACCAGGATAGCACCGGAGGATTCGGCCAGGTAGTGGGGATCCTCAAGGACATTCAACAGGAGCAGGCTGCCCATCATGCTCGCATGGAGTCCAAGTGGGATGCACTTACTGCAGTGCATAGGGACATACTCGCATGCCTCCGCCAGATAAGCACCAACATGTCCACACCTCCCTGTGTTCCCACAACATCTGTTGCCGCTAGATCTGCTAATGCCACAGGGAGGGAGGATGACTCTGGTGGAGAGTCCTCTGCACCGCAGACGCCTGCACCTCAGGATCCCCCCCCCCCCCGAAGAAGAAGAGGGGTCGTCCGAAGAAGGACAAGTGAGATGCAGATGGCCATGCACATCCCCCAGGGCCTCAAAACCTGTTCTGGAAAATGTTCTTTGGGTGCAAACCGTTCACCTTGTCGTATATAACCCAACTCGCCAACATGACATGGAGGGTTTATGTTGGTCTAATGTAGCAGATCACTGTGGACTTTACTCTGTACATTTCAGCTACCAACACTTCCAACTCTCTGTGAACTTTGGATTGAAAACCCAATGTACAGCACCCACCATCCTGTGCACTATCCTCACACATGTTTGTAAATAAACTCACCATTACACTATACTTGCCTCTGTTGTGATTCCAACTTGTTATGTATCATGGAGATGATGATCTGCTAAAGAACACAGTGCATGCCAACTACTACAGCAATGTGATCACCATTATGTAAGTCATTGTGATGTGACACATGTGAGGGAGACACACCAATATGGCACCACAACACATACTCACCATGGCCATGTAACTCATCGCATACAATGATGTTGACCGGAAATACAGTGGAATGCACAGACACCACACCTATCCACAGTCAGTGGTAACAAGCCCACAGGTGAGGTAAGCAAATGTCAGTCAGATGTGGGAAGACAGACAACGCACACAACAAAGTGTAGCACAGGTTCATTACACATCAGCAACATGTTTATTCCACAACAGTTGCAAGGTAATTCTACGTGACAGTGGACACACGGTCACAAAGTGTTGAAAAATTGAAGTCCAGGGGTGTGTGGTACATCACTTGATGGGAATCGACAACTTCCACCCTGGGATTGGATTCTGGGTGTTGGGGGTCAGAGTTGACCAAACAACAGGCAAAGTACCCTGGGAAGGACAGACATAAGACACAATCAAAAGCACAGCAGAACAGGAGAGAAATGCAATACACATGCACAAAACATGTCACAAGAAACTTACACAGAAACAAGTTAGCATGTCGACACTATTGTGGAGTACAGACTACATGAAAGGACACATCACTGCACGCATCCAGTCAAGTAACACACAGACACACTCAAACAGCAACAGAGCAGCCCCAACACATTTCAGGCTAACTCAATACATTGACATAACAACCCTGTAAACTCACATTCATGTGAAGAAGTTGTTGATGAGCTATGTGCGAACATCACCCTCATCATCATCATCACTGGCATCGTGGCCCAGGCCTGGTTCCTCCACAGGTGGCGGATGTAGGTCATCGTCATCCTGGATGAGAGGCAACTTCTTCCGCACTGCCATGTTGTGAAGCATGCAGCATGCAGCATGCAAGGATAATTTTGCACACCTTTGCAGGGTCATATGGGAGGGGCCCTCCGGTCTTGTCCAGGCAGCGGAAGTGGCTTTGCAGTAGACCAAATGTCCGCTCAATCACCCTCCTGGTCCAACCATGTGCCTCATTGTAGCGCATCTCGGCTGGTGTCACAGGGTTCCTGAGGGATGTCAGCAACCATGGCATGTTGGGGTATCCGGAGTCACCTACATACAAACAATTGAACAATTAGCTGAGTTTTGAAAGAGAGTGGAATACAACATTGCCAAACACACACAATAGTAAACAGTCAGTACACACCGACAAGCCAGGCACGCTGGTTTGGCATCTGGGACATCAGCGTTGCAATGCGACTACTCCTCATAATGTAGGCATCGTGCGCAGAACCGGGGAAATGTGCACACATGTGTGATACACATGTCCGCTAGACATACCATCAGAGCATTGATGGAGTGGAAATGTGTCCTGTTCCGGTATGTCTGCTCATGCGCCCATGGTGGTACTAGGGCCACATGTGTACCATCAATAGATCCAATTGTCAGGTTTCACCGGCCCCATTACCTTCTGTTGTTCCCTGCGTGTCTGATATGTCCGTATTCATGCTGGACGACACCCTCACTTCCGGTTTGGCCAGTTGCGGTCTAGTCGCTTCCCGGAGACGCCAGGGCGTCACCAGCGCTTCCGGGGGAATCCGCTTATCAGCGACTGCGATTCCCCCGGTCGGCGCTTCGGATTATCGTACCTGCCTCCAACGCATTGGAGATTCCTGAGACCACGGTGTTCCGAGTTGGAGGGTAGCCTTGCCCCTTCCCTCTCCACTTGGCGATTGCCAAGCCTTGCTACCACGCCTGAAGCGCGTTTGAACCTTGCTGTCGCGCTGAAGCACGTTTGAACTCGCTAACCGCGTTCAAGCGCGCCGGAACCTTGCCACCGCGCCTGAAGCGCAATTGAACTTGCTATCGCGCTGAAGCGCGTTGGAATCTGTTACCGCGCCTGAAGCGCGTCGGAACCTTGCCACCGCGCCTGAAGCGCAATTGACCTTGTTATCACGCTGAAGCGCGTTGGAACTTGCTACCGCGTCCAGAGCGCATTTGTACTTGCTATCACGCTGAAGCGCGTTGGAACCTTGACACTGCGCCTGAAGCGCAATTGACCTTGTTATCGCGCTGAAGCGCGTTGGAACCTGCTATCGCGCCTGAAGCACGTTGGAACCTGCTACCGCGCCTGAAGCGCGTTGAAACTTGCTACCGCGCCCAGAGCGCATTTGTACTTGCTATCACGCTGAAGCGCGTTGGAACTTCCTGATCGCACTGAGCGCATTTTACCTGGCTATCGCGTTAACACACATTCGGACCTTCTGGATAGGTCAGGGGAGGTGAGTGTCGTTCCACATGAGTGCATGGTTTGAATGAACCCGGTTTGCTATGCCGTGGTAACCCTTTGCTTTGTCTTCCTGTGCAGTTGGGGTTCCCGGTCCGCCCCCACAGAGGGAAGTTCACCAATCCTCGCAACACCACCCAGTCCTTCTTGGCTACCATCCCTGCTTCCATCCTTGTCCTAGTTTGTAACCCATCCAGAGTGGGATAGGGTGGGAGTGGGGGCGTTAGCTCCTGCCGTCTCCGTGAGATTTCTCCACTCGTACCAGATAATTTGTGGGGAACTGGACAGAATCCGAAGCCCACGTAATACCATCTCGCCCAGACGGCATGAGCGACACCGAGATCACGTTGCAAGACATAGCAGCTATGCTTGCAAACATTCAGGCAGAAAACCTTAGCCTGCGGCACGACATAACGACATTACAAAGTCAAGTAGAAGCCGGGGGAGCTAATCCCTGGGGTCCTGCCCCTTCTCCTAGGGTGAGGCAAGAAGGGTTGATACCACCTCCCGTTTTCACCTTTGATGGCACCTCCTCTCAGGCCCAAACCGATAGTGCCATACGAGTCATAGCACCCCATCCCGTTCACTTAGCTCCTCCTGAACGCTTCTATGGGGACAGTACCAAGTACAGCATCTTTCTTCATCAATGCCACCTGCACTTCATGGCCAGAGCAACGGCCTTCCCAGATAACGCGTCCAAAGTCGCATTTATTCTTTTCTATATGGGAGGCGATGCCGCACAATGGTCCATTCCCCTGGTGGACAACGATGATCCCATGCTGTACAACCTGCCCGTGTTCAAGGAATCTCTGAGGTGCATGTTTGCCCCTCACACATTTGTCCAAGCCGCAGACAACAAACTGTTTAATTTAAAACAGGGCAACACGGATCTGCTCCATTACGTTACAACCTTCAGCAGGTTGGTCATCGAAGCATGCTGGCCCGAGAGCAAAAAGGTGTCCGTATTCTACAGAGGCCTGCATGACGACATAAAGGATTTAATCTCCCAAATACCCGATCCACCGGAAGAAATAGGGCCTTTCATGGACCTGGTAGTGAAGGTTAACTACAGACTACAAGAGCGTAGAAACGAGAGGACCAAAGGAGGCGACAATCGATTCCTCTCCTATAAGGAGAAACCCAAGGACGAGCCAAAACCTTCCGGCGATGCGCCCGAACCTATGCAAATAGGCAGCATTCGTGGTCCTCTTACCAACGAGGAGCAGGAAAAAAGGAGACAGAATTAGTGCCTGTATTGCGGAAAAAATGGACACTTCGTGAGAGAATGTCCAGTGAAGCCGCCCCGGACAAGAGAGAGGAGACCGTTTGCATCGCCTGTGTCTAAACCGGATACTGCGGGAAACGGGGAAACCCAGTAGGTAATGGGGTCCGTCTACTGGGTTCCTCATCATGCAAGTTGACGACCCCTGCCTCCTTCGGTGGCAACCACCATCTGGGTCTGGATGCAGTCCTGCGAGCCGAGACAGGGCAAACCTGGCCGGTGACCGCCCTTCTTGATTCGGGTGCCACAGGCAACTTCATTGATACCCAATTTGTTCAGCAATTGGGAATACCTAAAACACCGAAATCCCGACCCGAACCCGTAAAGGCAGTGGATGGGACCGATCTCACCTCAGGTCCTATACGGTACCAAACTGAAAACCTATGTATGACATTTGTGAACACCCATACGCAGACTATCGTCTTTGATGTAATTGACGCACCCCAGTTCAAGGTCATATTGGGCCTACCTTGGTTGGTACGTCATAACCCGTGTATAGACTGGGAATCCAGAACCCTGGTCTTGGATTCATCCTATTGTAACGCTTCTTGTTATGAAATCACCGGCTCTCCGGATACACATACCATACAGGGTCATACCCTAACCGTAACCGGAATATGCGGAACCATAATGGACAAGGTACCAGAAGAGTACCAGGACTTAGCGACGGTATTCGATAAGAAGGGTGCCAACACCCTTCCTCCCCACCGCCCATTCGACTGCAGGATAGATCTGATTCCGGGCTCCACGCTTCCCTGCAGCAGGATATATTCGCTCACTGAAAAGGAAAACTAGCATCTCCGCTCCTATTTGGACAAATATCTCAAGAACGGGTTCATTCGCCATTCCAGGTCTCCTGTGTCTTCCCCCCTTTTTTTTGTAGCTAAGAAAGAAGGGGATCTCAGGGCATGCATTGACTTCAGGGCAATGAACGCCATCACCATAACAAATAGGTACCCTCTACCACTGATTTCCAATCTGCTTGACCAGGTGAAGAACGCAACCATATTTACCAAACTGGATCTAAGGGGGGCATATCATCTAGTCAGAGTCCGGAAGGGTGACGAATGGAAAACAGCGTTCCGGACCAAATACGGTCTCTATGAGTACCAGGTCATGCCTTTCGGACTCTCCAATGCCCCCGCGGCGTTCCAGTATTTCATCGATGAAGCCTTGAGGGATTATCTCGATATATTCTGTATTGCATATATAGACGACAATCACGACATATTGATCTATTCACGTACCCTGACAGAGCACGTACAACACGTACGCACGATTCTCCGACAATTGGAGCGGCATGGGCTATAAGTCAAGCTGGAAAAAAGTATATTTCATTCGAAGGCCGTGGAATTCCTAGGGCACGTCATTACTCCAGCTGGTATCCAAATGGACCACAAGAAGGTGGAAGCCGTTTTACAGTGGCCATCCCCCACATCAACGAAACACATACAGAGGTTTTTGAGGTTCGTCAATTATTATCGCCGCTTTGTCGGGGGCTTCTCCAGGATTGTCACGCCCATCACTCGCTTGCTTCGAAAAGGGGTTACCTTCTGCTGGAATGACGCAGCCGAGCACGCCTTTCAGGAATTGAAACAAAAATTCACCACAGCTCCCATCCTGAGGCATCCCGACCCCGATCAACCGTTTATTGTCGAAGCCGACGCATCACAAGACGCTCTGGGTGGTGTGTTGTCACAAAAGGACGCTAAATCAGGACTATTGCACCCGGTTGCTTTCTATTCCAAAAAGCTCACGCCCGCCGAATGCAACTACACCATATCTGACCGAGAGTTGTTGGCCATCAAGAAGGCGTTTGAGGAGTGGCGCCATTATCTGAAAGACGCCAAACACCCGGTATCGATTTACTCGGATCACCGGAATCTTCAGTTTCTTCGCTCAGCCCGTGCCCTAACATCCAGACAGCTACGATGGACTCTGTTTTTCAATGAGTATAATTTTCGTATCACATACCGGCCAGGAAAAGAAAACGCCAAGGCCGATGCACTATCCCGCCTGGAAGATTCCAGTGATTCTGTGTGTGTTTCTGAGCCCTAACCCGTTATTCCGGAACACTGTTTTCAGGGCGTGGTATGGTCTTCCGCATTCCTCTCCCTCCTTCATGACGATCTTGTACAGATGGATCCATCCGTCGCAGCGACTAAGTACAAGGGTGTCACATCACAGAACGGGTTCTTATACAAGGAGGACAAGTATTTTCTTCCCCTGGCAAAACACCAACAACAGGCCCTGTCCATGTGTCACGATCATGCTCTCTCCAACCATCCGGGCTACCATAAAACCGTGGACCTCCTACAGAGGCACTTTTGGTGGCCAACACTGGAAGAGGACACCAAAACCCATATCGCGCGCTGTGCCTTGTGTGCCTAGGGCAAGATCACGACTGGACCATCAGTGGGTCTTCTTCATCCCATCCCAGTCCCTCCTCATCCAAGGCATACCATCTCCATGGACTTCGTAGTGGAACTACCGGACACCTCTTTGGGGTATACCACCATTCTTACCATTGTGGATCACCTCACTAAAATGGCTCATTTCGTCCCCCTGAAGAAGTTACCTTCGGCAGCCGAGCTGCCGATTATATTTCTGCAGAACGTGGTTCGGTTACATGGCATACCGTCAGCGGTGATAACAGACCGGGGGCGCAGTTCGTGTCTCGTTTTTGGACCGAGGTGTGCACTGCCATGGATGTGGACGTTCGTTTGTCGTCTGCATATCATCCGCAGACTGACGGCCAAGCCGAGAGGACCAACCATACTATGGAGCATAACCTACGTTGTTTACTTTTGACCACCGACAAAGAATGGGGAGAAGTGCTCTGGTTAGTAGAATTTGCTTACAACAACAACAAGCATTCTGCCATTGGCATGTCCCCCTTCTTTTTCCTACAGGGCACGCATCCAAAAATCATGCCATGGGAAGCACCACATACCAGTCCGATACCCACGGTTCAAGCATACCATGCCAAACTCTGCACCCTCTGGCAACAAGCCCGGTTTGAATTAGCTAATACCAAGGAGTACTACAAGCAGCATGCAGACCTCGGCAGGCAGCAGTAACCGGACTACATAAAGGAGATAGGGTATGGCTTTCCATCCGCCATCTCAATGTCTTCGGGTCCAAGAAACTGTTAACCCTTTTCGTCGGTCCGTATGTGATTGGGAAGGTGATCAACCGTGTTGCCATGAGACTCTTGCTGCCTCCTCGGATGAAGATGCACCCCGTCTTCCATGTCTCCCTTCTCCGCCCTGTCCACCCTGACTGCAGTGGGTCCTCCCCTCCAGCCCCTGTTCTAAGGGATGACAACCTTGAATAGGAAGTCAGGGCTATTCTAGGGTCCCGTCGTACCAGGGGGCGGCTGTTTTACCTAGTGGATTGGAAGGGTTATGGCCCGGAGGAGAGGTCCTGGGAACCCCTGTCACATGTTCGACATGCGCCCCGGGTTGGTCCGAGCCTTCCATGTCCGGAATCCACTTAGTACTCGCCCTGCGACCCCTGTGTGAGTCCGTTGTGAGGGCAGGGGTCTTTTCTTGGGTGGGGGTGCTGTCAGGTTTCACCGGCCCCATTACCTTCTGTTGTTCCCTGCGTGTCTGATATGTCCGTATTCATGCTGGACGACATCCTCACTTCCGGTTTGGCCAGTTGCGGTCTAGTCGTTTCCCGGAGACGCCAGGGCGTCACCAGCGCTTCCGTGGGAATCCGCTTATCAGCGACTGCGATTCCCCCAGACGGCGCTTCGGATTATCGTACCTGCCTCCAACGCATTGGAGATTCCTGAGACCACGGTGTTCCGAGTTGAAGGGTAGCCTTGCCCCTTCCCTCTCCACTCGGCGATTGCCAACCCTTGCTACTGCGCATGAAGCGCGATTGAACCTTGCTGTCGCGCTGAAGTGCGTTTGAACTCTCTAACCGCGCTCAAGCGCGCCGGAACCTTGCCACCGCGCCTGAAGCGCAATTGACCTTGTTATCACGCTGAAGCGCGTTGGAATCTGTTACCGCGCCTGAAGCGCGTTGGAACTTACTACTGCGCCCAGAGCGCATTTGTACTTGCTATCACGCTGAAGCGCGTTGGAATCTGTTACCACGCCTGAAGCGCGTCGGAACCTTGCCACCGCGCCTGAAGCACAATTGACCTTGTTATCGCGCTGAAGCGCGTTGGAACCTGCTATCGCGCCTGAAGCGCGTTGGAACCTGCTACCGTGCCTGAAGCGCGTTGAAACTTGCTACCGCGCCCAGAGCGCATTTGTACTTGCTATCACGCTGAAGCGTGTTGGAACTTCCTGATCGCACTGAGCGCGTTTTACCTGGCTATCGCGCTAACACACATTCGGACCTTCTGGATAGGTATGGGGAGGTGAGTGTCGTTCCACATGAGTGCATGGTTTGAATGAACCCGGTTTGCTATGCCGTGGTAACCCTTTGCTTTGTCTTCCTGTGCAGTTGGGGTTCCCAGTCCGCCCCCACAGAGGGAAGTTCACCAATCCTCGCAACACCACCCAGTCCTTCTTGGCTACCATCCCTGCTTCCATCCTTGTCCTAGTTTGTAACCCATCCAGAGTGGGATAGGGTGGGAGTGGGGGCGTTAGCTCCTGCCGTCTCCGCGACATTTCTCCACTCGTACCAGGTAACTTGTGGGGAACCGGACACCAATGACGTTCGGCATCCTCCCCAGTGTATAAAAGCAGCCTTTATGTCAGTGAGTTGACCTGGGCTAGGAAACTTGATGTACAGGTCAAGGAAATGCAACATCCCCTCCAAGACATCGCGTAGCACACGACTGAACATAGTTTGCGACATACCACCAGCAGAAGCCATAGTGTACTGGAAGGTACCAGTAGCAAAGAAGTGAAGGGCTGCCATCACCTTCACCACTGGGGTCAGTGCTGTAGGGTATGTCTGTCCAGGTAGCAGATGTGGCGCCAACTGCTCCGCCAACTCCTCAATCAGTGGCCTGGTGAAGCGGTACTGTTGGATGCAGTCACGTTCCTGCATGGTTTCAAGGTCTGGGAATGGTCTATGGACAGCTGGTGCCCTGCAGTACAGAGATGAACAAAGGAAGATTGTCGATTCATCCACCCATGTGGCTATGACCAAGCAAAATATCACATGATACATCATGACAATACACAATATACTGAGGTGTGTGCTGTTGGGTATGGACACATATGTCACCTACATGCCCATCATCTCACATCTCAAGTCCACATATCTACATAAGTTACATGTAGTGCAATGGCCAATCATTAGGCTGTGTCACAGTACCTATGTACTGCTGTCACGTTCCAAACACACACCACAGTGACAAGTGAGGCCTGATGTCTCCCAGGCATCACAGCTCTTTGACAGGCAGATACCCAGGGTCCCTGTATTGCCACATGGACACTGGCATGACATGGCGTATCATGTACACACCACAAAACAACCATGAGCCCCACAGGTAGTGGCCCCTGTTGTCTCTGCAGGCCATACATGGACGTCTCTGAGACACACACACAACATCAATGTTGATGCACAAACCACATGGATGTGGAGACTGTCTCCCATTGGGCACATGGGATCAGACACATCTGAGACATAACATGCACACAGACTGTGGGTGTACATCAGAATTGTGGCTATGGGTCTCACTGTGACGTACATACCATCCCACCCACGACTCAGGGTGTATGTGACATGTCCTAAACATATCCAACCTGCAACTGTGTCCATGACTCATGCACATAACTGTACAGTTGCACATCACAGTGGGAGGACATCAATCTTCGGTGCAGAAGGTGCTCAAGGCTGGGGCTACTCGGAGCCCAAAGCACAACTTCAAGGAGGACCAGGAAGATAGTGTTGCTGCAAAAGTTCACAGTGTCCAGGGGTCACGGTTCCACGTCACCCACGATAGCCATGGGCCTCAGCTTTGCTGTGGACTCAGGGGATCCTTGGGGAAATCTGGAAATCCACCTCTGGTGATGCAAAGACTTCGGCGTCGGGCGGGAGCTTCAGCGATGCAGACCGGTCAGTTGCTTCTTTGGTGCCTGCCAAGCAGGGGAGTCACTCCTTGGCCCCAAGGGAGATTTCTTCAGTCTTCTAGTCAGGATAGAAAGTAGAAGGTCCAGGATATATGTTGCAGAGTTTCATCCAGGGTAATCTAAAATCTCAAGGACTGGGTTCCCATACTTATACTAAGTTTGGGGGTTGGACATACTCTAGGGACCCACCTATGGGAGGGTTTGGAAAGAGGGGTGGTTACACCCATTTCCTTTGTCCAGTTTCACGCCAGAGCAGGGGCAGGTAGCCCCTGCAACCGGTTTGAACTGGACTATGCATAGGGACACCAAGTGTGCCCCCAGTGCAGGTCTTCAAAGCACCAGAGAGGGCTCCCGCCCAGTCCGAATACACATCTGCCTGTCTGGGGAGTTGGTTACACCTCCCTTCGACAGGAAACCTATTGTCCAGGCCTCCCCTGCTGGAGTTTCGGTCAGCAGCAGGAGGCCAGACCCGTGTCTGTGGAAGAGGCATCCATTTTGTGATGACAGGGCTCAGGAAAGTCCTACCGGGTTTGACCAGTGTGAACATGTCTCTCCCTTTAGAAGTTTGGAATGCTACCCCCACCACCAGAACTGGTGGGGGGGGGGGGGGTAGTATTCCAAAGCGTTTGACACCAAACACGACATGTTTTGATGCAGCCATTCCAAAGTTAGCATTTACCGCAAGGTTATAATGCACTTAAGAGTACATGGTATGGCTGTATCACAGAACAGCCATTAGGAAGGATTTCCAAAAGCTGCAAAGGGCTCAGCTCATGCTTGGGCACCCTCTCACACAAAACCAAGCACTCTGCCTTCAGGATTGTCAAGGCCTGCCATAGGAGTGACTTATAGGTTTATATGTGTCTGTATATATAGATGGATATAGGTAGCCTATACCACTGTAAGGGGTGCAAGCACACCCTTACCCAGGCTGCAGTAGCAGACCTGTGGTGCCATTTTGGAGTGCTTCCCAGGGGTGGCATAATACATGCTTCAGCCCCTGGTAGGCCTCTGAGGTACCTATGCCCTAGGTACATAGTATACCATATACTAGGGGCTTATAAGGCACTCCAGAATCCAATTAGATATGTACCTAATGTACATGGAAACCATTTTACAGAGAAAGCAGATAGACTAGGGCCCTGAATAGCAGGATCCCAGTCCAACTAAGTCATAAACCAGCAAAACACCAGGCAAAAAGTGGGGGCAACCATATAGTCAGATTCCACCTTCCTACACCTTCTGTTTCAATTAAGCAATGATGAGCTTGTGCTTGTACCTGCCAAAACGAACTTGCTCTGCTTTGAGACCTCGCTAGAATTCCCGGGAGTGAGCTGAAAATTAGCTAGAAAAGAAGGAGCTGACTTACTGGACTTCTCCTAGCTTCCTCCGACAATCTTCTCCGTCAAGGAAACAAAAACTTGAGCTAGATGACTAGCCCACAGAAATATCACCTGCTTGAGAATCACTGAAACTCTGCTATGCTCAATTATTGTAGCGGATTATGTCAGGCGGAGAAACGCTAAAGATACGCTACTCCCCTGACGAAAACTAAAGATTTGGAGAATGCGCCTGACTGGAACGCTGCCCTTCTCCACAGATAGACGGTTGAAGTGCGCAGCGCGCGCATGCGTGAACTCCAAAACGCTCCTCTCCCTTATCTACACTAAAACCCTAACACTCACAGTGGAAGTTATAACGGCTGCCATCTTGAGAGTAAAAATGGAGCCTGCAGTAGTCTGAATGGTCTACTGTGGAGTAAACGGTGAAGCCGATTCGACGGATAATTAAACAGTCTTCTGTGTCTTAGCCTTGTCTGGGTGTGGGTAGATGAACGAGAAATACCAACCCTGGCAGTGGTAGCCGAGCCTAACCTCTACAGCCCAAGATCCAGAATATTTTGGACTGGGAAGCTCCCAAAACCCAGACTGAAATCAGGGCCTTCCTTGGCTTGACTGGTTACTACAGGTTTGTGAAGGGTTATGAGACCATTGTGGCCACACTCACTGGACCTACCTCTAAGAAACAGACTAAGAAGGTCATCTGGACCACAGGAGAAAAAAAAACCAAACTGTTTAGGAGGTCCATTTCCCTACAGGGTATGGACTGTACAGTGATACACAGACAAGGGACTGACCATGCCAATGCAAATTGCCTTTTCAGGACTTTCTACTTAAGACAAGGAGAACTACACCTTTCATCTAGGGCAGTGCTTAATTCGTAAAATGTTAAGTGCCAGGACTCTGACGGGGACCAGGAGGCCACCTGCAGTACCCATCGCCCTTGGCATCGTTGCCAAAACCACTACTAACCATCTCTCTCGCATGTAAATGCGACAGTTCAGATTATTCCAGGTCCCCAAAGCTAAAGGAATGGCTGGGGAGGCAGGTATTAGCAATTTTAATGTACATTGTAGTCCTAAACTACCGTTGTTCTGCTCATCTCTAAATTAGATGAGCAGCGCCACCATATGGTAGGCTGTTCTAAGTATGGTGTTGACAATTAGGTGGCGTGCCGAGCACCAGACACCAATTAAGTGCCGGTGCTGAGCACCGGAAGGCCCCGGCTCAAATTAAGCACTGATCTAGGGGGTGCGGTCATGTAGGAAAGTGTCCTTTTTGTATGGTCACTTCCACCATTTTGCTCTAATTGCTGATTGTTATGACTCTAATAATGCACTGGCATCTGCTGCCCAGACCCCAGCGCCTGTGCTCTCTCCCAAAACTGTTATGTTCGACTTGGTAATCCCAAATTGGCAAAGATTTTACCCGCTATCATTCCCTAGTGTATTGTGCCGGGCCATCCAGGCATAGGTGGAAAAAAAACTTGCAGGGCTGCAGCACAGTTTTGTGCCACCCCGTGATCTAGGCAGACTACTGACAGCGGGCCTGCCGTTGCAGACTGCAGTATCAGTGCAAACCGCTCATATTCAACTGTGCCCTCATTATGAGCATCACAGTCAATGCACTGCCTTTAAAATATGTCAGGCGCCCCTCAGGAAGGCTCCCTCATCCCAGGAGGCAGGGTGCATTATATTAAAGGTGTGGACATATAAGTGCAAGCCTATATGTCCTAATAGTGGCGTTCCCCTATGGAAACTTCCATAAGTGTTAGCGGTCCATAAGATAATATTGGCTGCCAACTGGCCACTTTTGAGATTGGCAACTCCATTATGGTGCCACTAAAATATGTCATATTTGGTATCAAACAACATGCCTTCCCATACATGACACGATTCTTGTGCCCTGGGTGACGTGGGAAGCACCCAGGTGGCACCTTAGAGGTTGCCCACCTGGTTGCACCAGCTTCACTCTGCTCTGGCTGACCAGCCCACACTTTCCTGTGCCTACTGCCACCAAGACAGAATTCTGACCTCATGCCAGGCAGCGTGATCACTCGCAGGAGTCATTAACAGAAAAGAGGTCACAACTCTTTCCTCCCAAGCAGGCTACTGAATTGGAACACCAAGGCGGTGAGCTTCAAAGCCTGCACTGCCTGTGGTATGCATCTGGGCTGTCTCCTGAGGAGGAGGACTCCATGCGCTTTGGGCTGACTGGTGTGGCCTGGTCCTAGGGCCCGCACAACCATAAGGGTTCCAAGTAACTCAACCTGCAAGTGACCACTACCAATTTAGAATGATGCCTTTTGGATTACAAAATGCACCTGCCACCTTCCAGAGGTTGGTGAATATAGTTCTTTTAGGGTTGGATGACTTCAGTGCAGCCTATCTAGATGATATAGCTGTCTTTAGCTCTATCAGGGAGGATCACTGGTTCACCTCAAGGAAGTTTTACACATCCTGCATCAGACAGGCCTAACAATCAAGTCCAGCAATAGCCAGATAGGGCAGAGTTCAGTTGTGTACTTGAGCCACCTTGTAGGTGGTTGTCAGTAACACGCACCTGAAACCGGAGGCTTCCACAGGAGCAGAAGAACATTTCTCCAAATCCCAGACTCCACTACAAGCTAATGTTAAATTAATTTCCAGTTGGTCGAGCGATCGCGAAATTGGAGTCTCAAGTTGAGAAATGGCTTAGTCTCCCTTTATCCATGGCAAGCAGAATCGCTATCATTAAGATGATGGTTCTCCCCAAATTTTTATACCTTTTTACCAATATCTCCATACCACTCACTCAGAGTTTCTTTGCAACATTGCAAACCCATCTTGTCAGGCTGGTATGGGGAGGGAAACAGCCTCATGTCCGATGGAGGATACTCACTCTTTCATACGATAGAGGCGGATTTGGAGTGCCGGATTTTTATTTATACTACTTGGTAGCTTAGTGTGGCTATGTCTTTGCTTGGTTCCACCCTGATGCACGGATCCCATTTCTGCGTCCGGAAGCCGACTTTGTCCTCCCTGAGCGATTGACAGCTGTCTTACCTAAGGGCGAACCAGGAGTCCGGTCGACATACAAACAGTCTTGACCACTAGCTGGGTATGTGGCAGGCTCCTGCGCTATACGGGCAATTCAATTTTATATTCATCGGCTCTTCCATTGCCAAATGATCGTTGGCTCCCCATAACGGGCAAGAAACTCAAGCAACGCACACTGGCTAAATTTGATATTGCCAAAATAGGTGATTTGTATCCGGGCAGACACATATTTTCGGCCTCGGAGGATGCACGCTTCCATGACGCTACGTTCATGGATAAATTCATCCTCAGTAGACTTTATTCAGCATTAAGGGCTACGATAGTTGGCTTCCCTTTGGAACCAGACTCATTTGAGCCGCTGATTCTGCTCATTGAGAAGGAAAATGGTGCACACATAATCTCCAAACTGTACAAATTATGTATAGCACAAGTTCCCAGTGTGGACGACAGGCTTCGATTGGAATGGGAGACCGATCTGGGACATCCTACTTCGGATGACCAGTGATCCGCCTGTTGCAAGGTTACCAAAAACGTGTCGTTAAATAGTCGCCATAAGCTCTTACACTACAAGTTTCTTCGTAGAATCTACATGACACCGGCAAAACTGCATAGAATCGACCCTGAAAGGCCCCACACATGCCGTAAATGTCATCAGTGATGTCATTTGAGATGTCATCAGTGATGTCATGAGTGATGTCACTGACCATGTCATGAGTGATGTAATATGTGACGTCATCAGCAGTGCATTGCGGGCGCGCGAGTTATAGTTAGCTGAACTAACTATAACAGGGGAATTTCAATGGTTTTGTACAAGTGAAAAGTCCAGCTAACTATAACACCCCTGAAACCTATGGTTTTTTCAGTTAATTTCTGAGGTTTTTTAAATGCTAATTCCTAACTATAACGTGCCTGAAACCTATGGTTTTTTCTGTGAATTTCAAAGGTTTTTTAAATGCTAATTTCTAACTATGCCTACAGAGATAGGACATGTGAAGAAAGAAGAAAAAATGCACAGAAAGAAAAAAAAGAAGTGCAGAAAGAAGCAACAGAAGTCCTCAAAGACGAAGAAAACTGCAGGAAGAAGGATAACGTGCAGAAAGAACAAAAAGAAGAGCAGAAAGAAGCCTTGTTGCAAAATCATCCTGTACTCTCAACTTTTTCAGACGGATACTGGTGGTAACTGAGTCTGACTAACCAGTCCTAGAGCCAGTGCTATGTTAAAAGACACTTAGAATACAGTGAAAACACCTACATACACTAGGGAACATTATGCGTTGGGGTCCCCCTGTGATTAGCATGACCTCCTCTGTAAGCCCCTAGTATATATTAGGGCAGGGGGATTAAAACTACCTCTTAAAACAGGCCACAGGGCGTTTTTGCACACGTTAACTCAGGCCCCGTTCCCTCCCTTCACCACTGTGTAAACACGCCCTGTGTCCGTTTTTATTTGGGAGATTAAGTTCATTTGAATCCTGAGGGTCCCTAGGGTCCAACTAGCTCACTAGGTACCTCCAGTAAGTGAAACAGAGCTGCGTTGCAGAGAGGTGTAAAAAGTGGCACGGCCTGGACCACCTCTCTGCAATGCAGCTCAGTGGCGCTTACTGGAAGCACTTGGTGGGCTAGTTAGCCCCCAGGGGCCCTCAGAATTGAAGGGAAATTATATCCCCAATTTAAAACGTGCCATAGTGCGTGTTTGCACACGTCACCTCAGGCCCCGTCCCCTCCCTTCACCACTGTGTAAACGCGCCCTGTGGCTGTTCTAAGTTGAGAGATTAAGTCCCCTTGAATCCTAAGGGTCCCTAGGGTCAAACTAGACCACTAGGTACCTCCAGTAAGCGCCACAGAGCTGCGTTGCAGAGAGGTGTAAAAAGGGGCTTGGCCTCAGAACACCTGTCTGCAGCGCAGCTCCCTGGCGCATACTGGAGATGCCTGTTGGTCTAGTTGGCCCTCAGGGACCCTCAGTATTGAAGAGGAATTAATTCCCCAACTTACAACTCGCCAGGGGGCGCGTTTGCAGAGTGCTGCAAGGAGGGGGCGTCGCCTCCGGCACGATGCCAGTCTTTTATTTATTTGAATTTTTTAAGAAGGGGGGCTGTGTGGTTCCCCTTCTTATTCTAATTTATTGGCCCTGATGACCCCATCCCCCAGGGCCTGTCTTCTAATTATATTTTTTTGACCCCAATCCCCAAGCCGGCCACTGTTTTTTATTATTTTAAAAAAATATATATTTATAGACACACCTAGGACATGCTGGACAAACCGTACGTACCTATCACCATTACGATTTGCGTGATATTCATGAAAAGGCGACTATGCATACAATGAATCCACGTGGAATGTATTTACACCACTAGTGAAGCTCTGACATGTCTGATGCCCTACCGTGCCTAATCCCGGTAGACACCCTTGTCGTTTATTTATACAAACATGGGTAGCTATTGACGGGCACATTTAATACACATGCACACCAAGCCATTCAAAGGGGATTCGACAAAAATTCGACCAAAACTATGCAAGAAACCCCCCTCACGATTAATAAAACAGACATCCACTGCCGGATGTGTAATACTTTTTATTTTACTCTCTGGAAAGGGGACGAACATCACTTGAGAGTCACAGCGCGCTCCTGGCAGAGCCCAATGCTGTGTTACACCCACCATTGCCTGCTGAGTGCCACACACCTCTGTGTTGTATTCCACTAGCTAGTGCATATGCTTTGACACTCTCTAGCCCATGTGCACTGTAACACCACCCCGTGAATATGTCATGCCACACTTGTCTTCGCACGGGTTATATTGCCCCATCTAACGTGCCTTCCTCGATGCCTATGTTATAATGCACAGTGCTATGCCATACATATTACAATCTGGGATCCATATCTTTGTCACAGTGCATATGCAAAGTTACACTCCCCAGCACATATTTTATATTACAACTTTAGAGACTAGTTAGGTTAGACAACACTGCCCTGTGCATATTACACTCCAAGGCGCATATCGCATAGCACGCGCTAGTGCCTGTGCTATCTCGTGCTCTCCAATGAATCTGTCATTGCGCACAATGTATTGCATATTATATTTCACGCCCGGTTCATCTTATATCACACTTTTTGGTGCATAGTTCATACCATACACTATATCTAGTTTTCATTTTCAATCGTGCTCTCAGGACTATGTTCTATATAACACTGTGTTCACCTACCCTTTTCACGGGCATTACATTTTGCGATAGGGGGTGGAGGGTCAGGGGGTGTTTCTGCCAAGTGAGCCCGGAGTCACAGTCACAAACGTCCTCTTCTTCCTGAATAAAAGTGAGATTATGCTGCATACTTGTTCATATTTTAAGTAGTTCGCACAGACACACGTTTTAAAAACAATAAAGTTCCTAATACCCGCCTTCTCTGAACAGTTAGCTTGCTGCCCCATCCCCCTCCTCCCTATCCTCTGTTGTGTGAATCCATGGACTAGCCTCCTCCCTCCTGCCATGCATGGTCTGATGTGCTGCCACTGCCCTCAATTTAGTATGATGTACCAGTCCACTCCTCCTGCCCTCCATTGCCCAATTCTATGTCCCATCATTGACCTCCTGCTTAAACTATGTGCTTAGCTTGCTGCCTCTATTCTCCTTCCCCCTGCCCTCCGAAGTCTTTGTGCATGCCCCTGCTCCATCCTTTTTGCCCACCATGTTCCATGGACCTGCCACTCCTATCTACTCTGAGTGTTCTGTTGGGCTGCCACTCCCCTCCCACCTGCCTAGCATTATCAGATGACTGTAACCTGTCCCTGCCACCTCCACCCTGCCTGTCCACATGCCATGCCCCTATCCTCTTCCTCCTGTCCACATGGTCCATTGTACTGCCACACCCTTCTGCCCTCCCTGGTCTGTTATGCTGCAACTGCTCCTCCTGCCTGCCCCGTGCGGTCTGTTGTGAGGCCCCTTCCCCTGAACTTTCTTGTCTGTGCACAGGTCCTGACCCTCCCTTCTATCCTCCATCGTCCTTTGTGCATGCCCCTGCACCCTCCTTCTTGCCCATCATAGCCATTGTGCTGCCACTAACCCTCCCACTTGCCATGCATGGTCTTCTGTGCTGCCATGGCCCCTCCCACCTTCCCTGTGTGGTCAGTTAGCTGCCCCTGACCCCCTCCCACCTTCCCTCCATGGTCTGTGTGTATGCCATCACAGTCTCACTGTTGCTCTTCATGGTGTGTCTTGCTTCTAGTGCCCATCCTGCCAGACCTCCATGGCTATCTTGCTGCTCCTGCCCTGCCCCCTTGCCCCCAGCCCTCTGTTTACATGTGCAGACCCCTACTCCCTCCCTCCTGGCTTGTCTGTTCCATTGTAATGCCCCTGATCCGTCCCTCCTGCCCTTTATGGTCTGTTATGCTGCAGCTTTCTCTCCTGTCTGTCCATTATGGTCAGCTAGCTACCATTGCCTCTAGCCCCTCTGTTCTCTGTTGTCCATGTGCATGGTCCTGTCCCCTCCCTCTTGCTTTCTATGGATTGTTGTGCTGCACTCCCGTCCCGCATGCCCTGTGTGGTGTATTGTGCTGCTGCAAACCCTGATACCTGCCCTGCAGGGTCAGTTTGGTGCACCTCTCCATGTCCCTCCTGTCCTCTGTTATCCAAGTCCATGTCCCTACCCCATTTCCTTCCATGATCCAATGTACCATACTCGTGAACATTTTGAACTTGGTAAGAGGGAGATTTTGAAAAAAAGCTGGGGTATTGATTTTCCCCTTTGAGTTACATTGAAAAAGAGGAGATTGTAGATAGGAGACAGATCAAATAAAGCTCATTTGAGCTTAAAAACATTGGACGTTTCCTGGCTGAATCGGGTCTGTTGGCATGTATGGTTGTACTACCATTGCCTCTTCCTTCTGCCCACAATGGTCTATTACATTGCCACAGCCTCTCTTGCAAGTCCTGTATTGTTGGTTTGTTGCCCCTGCCCCCCTTTCCACTGCCCTCCATAGTCTGTTGTGCTGCCACGGCCCTTCCTGCCTGCTCAGTGTGGTTAAATTGTTGCCTTTGCACCCTCCTACCTGCCTTCAATTTTCAGAGTCCGTGCCCCTGGCCTCTGCATCTCAACAGTATCCTAATGAACAACTAGATTGCTAACATTCTATATTTATTACAAAAGTGTGGAACGCCTGACGTCATCTTGATGTAATCAAAACTGTAATACCTAGAGCATTTCCTTTAGAAATTACATATATGAGAGGGTCTTATTGGCATCAAAATTATGGTTAGTGCTCTAAAAGACTAAAATAAGGACATATTTTCTGAGTTTTCAAATAGCGACAAAGCACTTTTAAATTATTTGTTATCTTTATGTTTTTTTATCCAGTTGACCACTTGATTAAATGTTGCACTTAGGGGAGAGGATGTGGTGTTACTTCCATAACTGCAGACTTTGCAACTGGGGACCAGGTTGGAGTTTCTGCTTCAGCTCGACATTCTGTGATTCTGGTCAAATCACTTAATCTCCCCATGTCTACAACCAAAATGAATTTGATCTTGTGTGATGTAACCAATGCTCATGTAAAGCACTCCAATACCTGACAAGTCTGCACTATATAACACTGCAAAAACACAAAATAATAAGTGTTTTGCACACTTCTGTCATTGGGCTATATTTGGGCTACATCTAGGTGATTTTGGGCTACATTTTGGCTCTTTTGTCTCCGGTGGCTATTTTGGGAGATTTATTTGTTATGAAGTTTCCTAATTTCCTCATGTACTGCAGTCTCCTCAGTAGGAAATGCTTTCAGTTTTTTACTTTGATTCCATCATGAAGGTATTCAGATATGTCACACATTTGCCATAAATTCTGAATGTTAGCACTAAGGGTGGGCGTAGTTTCGGAAGTAGCACTTCGCGAAGCTACGCAAAGTGAAGTTCGCACTACGCGAGCTACGCGTAGCACTTCGCGAAATGCGAAGTAACATGTTCGCACTGTGCAAGATGTTGTTTTCAATGATTGCACAGTGCGGACAAGCAACCGGCACTGTGCAATCATTGAAAATGGCATCTTGCACAGTGCGAGCTGTAGTTTTCTGCTGCTTGAGTAGATTTTTCCTCGAGCTGCAGCTTTCTCAACGCGAACTGGTAGTTTCTCATCGCGAGCGGTCGCGAGCATACGCGACCCCTCGCAATGAGAAACCTGACCTTCTCGCGTTGGGAATCTCGCCGGGAGGTTTATTTTCCATGCTCGCGATCGCGAACAAGGAAAAAGTCTCGCCAGGATGTCATTTTGCTTGCTCGCGGTCGCCAACTTGACGTTGAGGACCGCGAGCAAGCAAAAAATGACCGCAGCACTACGCAACACTACGCTACGCGTGTTCGCACTGTGCTACGTGCAGTTCGCGTAGTGCGAAGTAGCGCGAACTTCGCAAACTACGCGAGCATAGCGTAGTGCTTCGCCCAGGCCTAGTTAGCACTCTAGTTGCTCATTAGATCACTGTAGTAAAACTACTGTTCACCATGGAAGTCTGCTCCTGGTATTAAAAGTGCATGTTTCAGTCTGCATGTCAGAATTTTTTAATGAAATAGAAGAGGATTTGAGAAGTCACTCAAAATGTGCCCTCATTTTCTTTCTTCAGCATTAATCATAATTTCTATGGCAAAATGAACCCCCTCATTGTGTTCCTTCTTAAATTAAATGTTTTAAGTGTTACCAGTTTATTCCAATCAAGATGGCTTCAGGTGTGCCATACTTTTGTCATAATGAAGACAGTAAGCGCTCTAGTTGTTTTTAAGAACACTCTGGGACATTCTGTCATTGGGCTATACTTGGGCTACATCTGGGTGATATTTGGGCTACATTTGGGCTCTTTTGTCTCTGGTGGCCATCTTGGGAGACTTATTTGTTATGAAGTTTCCTAGTTTCCTCATTTACTGCAGTCTCCTCAGTAGGAAATACTTTCAGTTTTTTTACTTTGATTCCATCAAGAAGGCATTCAGATGTGTCACACATTTGCCATAAATTCAGAATGTTAGCACTCTTTTTGCTCATTAGATCACTGTAGTAAAGCTACTGCTCACCAGGGAAAACTGCTGCTGGTATTGAAAGTGCATGTTTCAGTCTGCATGTCAGAATTGTTTAATGAAATAGAAGAGGATTTGAGAAGTCACTCAAAATGTGCCCTAATTTTTCTTTCTGCAGCACTAATCATACTTTTTATGGAAAAATGAACCCCCTCATTTTGTTCTTTTTTAAATTAACTGTTTTAAGAGTTACCACTTTAATCCAAGCAAGATGGCTTCAGGTGTGCCATACGTTTATCATAAGTAGGACTGTTAGCGCTCTAGTTGTTCTTTGGAACACTCTGGGAAGCTGCAGTAGAACACAAAGGAATCAACTGACAGTCTCTGCCCTTGTTGGATGTACATGTTTTACTGAGAATGTCAGACTTCATTCTCACATGACTGAGAAAGATAATGTGAATTTACAGAAAATATGCTCTCAGTTTAGCTTATAGATCACCTTCCAAACCTCTGTGGGAAAAGCATGAGAAAATATTTTTCTCTCAATCATGATATCCCAGCAGAAGGCTTTTTCACATGGTGAAATCACCTTAGAACATACCACAATTCCTAAAATGCGTATGGTACCATCAACAAATGATTTATAATGTAACTAAAGTCTTAAAACCTTCTATTAACTGCAATCCTTTTTAATGAGGTGCTATCATGTATATTGGTCCCAAGATGGCTGCCAACACTTCTTGGATGAAGTGCTGACAGCCAATCAGATCTCAGGATGAGATGTGTGGTTAGGCTCCGCCCACATATATATATGATTTTACTTTTGATTTTCTCAGGAACTACTGAACAGATTGACACCAGACCTGCAAAAGGCACTTCCCTGACCTGAGGACTACCTTTCTGCCAAATTTCAAGTAATTCTGTTCAGCCGTTCGGGCTGTACCTTGGACTAAAGGTCCCTATGGAAAAACGCATGGGGAAAACGTGTTTTGGGACCCCCCTTTTTTCTCGGCCCCCGCTTGACGAATCACCCCGAGACTTTCAGGGTAGGAGCGGAGCGGAGCGCCCCACCTATTTTGAAAATTTTGCGAGGATTCGTCAACCGGCGCCAAAGTTATTCCAAGTAGAATGTTGCGGATTTCCTATGGAAACACGGTCCTAACTATAACTATCTACTGGCGACCGCCAGTAGATAATATTTATATATATATATATATATATATATATATATATATATATATATATATATATATATATATATTATTACACAACTGGATTCCTTTCAGAAGCACTCTGGCATCAACCAACGCGTTACAGCCCAACAAGGCCTTTGTCACAGTGATGTTAAATAATATATATATATATACATACTTGGAAAATGATAATAGCAATTCTTTAAGAGATTTACTGGCGCTGAGCTAACTGTCCTTGTAGCATTGTAGCACGATGTTCATATTCTCAATAGTTTACTCACATAAGTGTCTGGCAAAGGGTTTCTTAATATTCCTCTAAAGAAACAAGATTGAAGCGATAAACTTCTGTTCTGAATCTCAGCTTCTGCAACAACCTAATAAACAGCTCTGAGGAAGCGTTGGAACTTGTCAAATGATGATTTTATACGTGCCCTCTGTTCCAAATAAGCAATGATGAGCTCGCGCTTGTACCTGCCAAAACGAACTTGCTCTGCTTTGAGACCTCGCTAGAATTCCCTGGAGCGCGCTGAAAATTAGCTAGAAAAGAAGGAGCTGACTTACTAGACTTCTTCTAGCTTACTCCGACAATCTTCTCCGTCAAGGAAACACTTGGAAACAAAAACTTGAGCTAGATGACTAGCCCACAGAAATAGCACTTGCTTGAGAATCACTGAAACTCCGCTATGCTCAATTATTGTAGCGGATTATGTCAGGCGGAGAAACGCTAAAGATACGCTACTCCCCTGACAAAAACGAAAGATTTGGAGAATGCGCCTGACTGGAACGCTGCCCTTCTCCACAGTTAGACGGTTGAAGTGCGCAGCGCGTGCATGCGCGAACTCCAAAACGCTCTTCTCCCTTATCAACCCTAGAAACCTAACTCTCACAGTGGAAGTTATGACGCCGCCATCTTGAGAGTAAAAATGGAGCCTGCAGTATTCTAAATGGTCTACTGTGGAGTGAACGGTGAAGCTGATTCCACGGATAATTAAACAGTCTTCTGTGTCTTAGCCCTGTCTGGGGGTGGGTAGATGAACGAGAAAGACCAACCCTGACAGTGGTAGCTGAGTCTTACCTCTACAGCCCAAGATCCAGACTATTCTGGACTGGGAAGCTCCCAAAACCCAGACTGAAGTCAGGGCCTTCCTTGGCTTGACTGGTTGCTACAGGTTTGTGAAGGGTTATGAGACAATTGTGGCCACACTCACTGGACGTACCTCAAAGAAACAGACTAAGAAGGTCATCTGGACCACAGGAGAAAAGAAAACCCCAAACTGTTTAGGAGGTCCATTTCCCTACAGGGTATGGACTGTACAGTGATACACAGACCAGGGACTGACAATGCCAATGCAAATTGCCTTTCCAGGTCTTTCTACTTAAGACAAGGAGAACTACACCTTTCATCTAGGGGGTGCGGTCAAATAGGATGGTCACTCCCCACATTTTGCTCTTAATGCTGATTGTTATGACTCTGGCATCTGCTGCTCAGACCCCAGTGCCTGTGCTCTCTCCCAAAACTGTTATGTTCGACTTGGTAACTTTAAATTGGCAAAGACTTTACCCCCTATCATTCCCTAGTGTATTGTGCCGGGCCATCCAGGCATAGGTGGAAAACAAACTTGCAGGGCTGCAGCACAGTTTTGTGCCACCCCGGGATCTAGGCAAACTACTGACAGCGGACCTGCCATTGCAGACTGCTGTATCAGTGCAAACAACTCAAATTCAACTGTGCCCTCATTATGTGCGGCACAGTCAATGCACTGCCTTTAAAATATGTCAGGCGCCCCTCAGGAAGGCTCCCTCATCCCAGGAGGCAGGGTGCATTATATTAAAGGTGTGGACATATAAGTGCAAGCCTATATGTCCCAATAGTGGCGTTCCCCATTGGAAACTTCCATAAATGTTAGCGGTCCATAAGATAATATTGGTTGCCAACTGGCCACTTTTGAGATTGGCAACTCCATTATGGTGCCACCAAAATATGTCATATTTGGTATCAAACAACATGCCTTCCCATACATGACACGATTCTTGAGCCCTGGGTGATGTGGGAAGCACCCAGGTGGCACCTTAGAGGTTGCCCACCTGGTTGCACAAGCTTCACTCTGCTCTGGCTGACCAGTCCGCATTTTCCCGCGCCTACTGCCACCAAGACAGAATTCTGACCTCATGCCAGGCAGCGTGATCACTCGCAGGAGTCATTAACAAGTGCTTGGGTAGAAAAGAGGTCACAACATGTCATGGCTAGGCGGAGATAGGTACATGGGGCACATACACAGAACACTGTATGAATGGATGGGTACAGAACTACAACTCCCTTAACTCTCAGAGAAGACTGACTATCACACCTAACTGCTGGTACATAAGCCCCACCTTTGTTTTGCTCTGGGCTTGTCACTCGAGTATTTCCGGTGTAGGAGAAACTGCGTGAAGCAGCAGCGTCAGACAAGCTGCTGAACTTTGGACTTTGGTGTACCAGTGGCATCCGCCTTCTGGACGCTGCCTTCTTTCTTGACTCGAGACACTTTTCTCAGAGAAGCATTGTCGTACGGAGCCTCAAGCGCCCTGGTGCTGTCAAAACCTTCGGAGCAGTGAAACGCCTTACTAAGTGCTGGGTAGGCGTGTCCGTGATGCGCTTGATAGGATCGAGCACTAACGGAAGGAACTGCAAAGGATACTGGGCGTCTTACGCTCAGTAACCAAACACAAGAGAAACGCTGCAAACCCTGAGCAGCCTTATTGTAGCGAGGCTACCCTTCGCGTCATGGAAGCCTCCCGAGTGAGGCTAGTGCAGCGCAGGTGAAGCGCTTTAGTTTTCCTTACCTTCGCCTTGCCAGGTCCACTTAGGAGAGCGAGAGAGAGCGAGGAGTAAGTCCGCTTGTAGTTTCCAGCACTATTGTGAGGCTCTGAGCAGCCATGAGGAGAGATTATGTTTATTTATAATTTTGAATGCAACCAGAAACATTCAGAAGCTGATACAAAATAGGAAGAGGATTCCTTGAATCATCAGAGAACAAATTCCGTTTCCAGAGGATTATCTGCAGTAAGATAAGTACCTCTCACCTTGACTGCATAATTAAGGGTTGCTTCCTTGTTACCAGTACACACCAAACAACTCCCACGTGGAACAGAAATGTATTTTTTTTATTCTTTATTTTTTCCTTTTGTGCCTTTTCTGTTGGGAGATGTACAGCTTCAATATGAGTAAGTACATGACACATAGAGGAATATTGTGGTTAAACATATAGGGGGGAACTTCATAGGTGTGTGTTGTGTCTCACTTGCAGGGCAGACAGGTTGGATCGTAGGAGAGAGGTCTACATCTCCCGAAGACATTCCTATTCTGTGTTAAGCAGCGGCAACGTTATTGTTTCTGTTGTCCCCTTTTTCCCTTTCTCCTATGGTGGTCTTATCTGTGGAGTGTGACATACATATACTCACGGGTATCTCCATATAGGGGAAGGGATTCATTAGCCTCAACCATCGTTCCTGCTGTATCAGGCTGTAAAGGTTAGTGTTTAACCTTCCTAACAACTCTTTCCTCCCAAGCAGGCTACTGCATTGGAACACCAAGGCGGTGAGCTTCAAAGCCTGCACTGCCTGTGGTATGCATCTGGGCTCTCCCCTAAGGAGGAGACAGCCCTCGCCTTGCCCCAGGTGCGCCTGCGCCTGCACCCAGGCAAGGTGGGAAATTAGCTATGTAGGAAGTGTACACCCCAGGAAGTCTGGCTACACCTCTAAGGTGGGCAGCCTAGTCTGTACACCTGATATCAAATTCTGCCATCTTTAGGAGGACAGAAATAGTGGGTTCTGGGTAGAAAAGGTGACCTAACCACAGGATGGGGTCACCTCAGAGGCGGATTAGCTACAGGGACTAACTGCCCATTGACTGCTAGCTCCCACACACCTAACTCCCCGAAATCTAGGATTTAAGGGACCTCCCTAACACCTCAGATTTGAAAAACGAACTTCAATAAAGGACCAAGAGGAGTCCTATGTCGCTGACAACAGGACTTTGCCCACAGCACAAAACAAAAGGATACTTTGTCCCTGCTGCAATAGACTTGGAACTACGTGAATGACCTTCATACCCCTGGACTAGTGGCACTAGACCCTTTCAAAGTGCAGGTAAAAACACTGGCCGGATCCAAAGATTCACTGGCCATCGGGCCCTCCAACGGATCGCCCAAATCCAGGTGGTCCAGTGCAATGTTGGAGTTGTAGCTTCGAGTGCCCCAAAGTTTGGGGCCACTTTGTTACTCTACCGGACCCAGTGAAGTTCCAGAAGCTTTTCTTTGTGCTTATCGCTGTCAGGGTTTGTTGGTCACCAACCCAGTAACCGAACCCCACACTCGACACTGTATCTACGGAGAACACCGTACAACCATAATCCAACATCAGCAGCTGTTTAAATGTTGTGTTTTTGCATTTTGTTTCTCGCAGCACAGTGTAAGCAGTAAAAACAGTACCACCAGAGGCTCCCGTTCAGCACCAAGGACAGCCAGAACAACTCTGCAAATGGAGTCCATGCGCTTCGGGCTGACTAGTGTGGGCTTGTCCTAGGGCCCGCACGACCATACCCCTATAAGGGTTCCAAGTAACTCAACCTGCACGTGACCAATGGTCACTAGTGGATTTTGCCGTTGACCATTATGTTGTCTATGTATTTTACTGCACTGATTTAATAGTGCTTCAAAAATCCATAACTCCGGTTATGTGCATGACATTCCATTTATTTTGGTGTCTAAATTAAGATAAGAATACAGTCAATTTAGAATAACTGGTGTCGGATTTCTCTTGAGTTGTGTCTATTACTCATCGTCCATGTTGATACTCTAAAATGCTTAACACATGTTCCTCAAGGAAAGCTTAACTGCTCTTTGCCACGCTACCCGGACTGAGCTAAGGATTCAATAGAGTAAATCCAAGGACCATCTTTAGGGTATTGTCATAATATTACACGGTAAGACTACCCAGCCATACAATATAATGTTCCACTTTCCTACAGTCCGAATATCCTCTTGAAGATTGGAATGTCAGATGTGGCAGCTTCTATCTTGCCCCTTGGTGGTTGCTCACTCTGTTTACGTTATCTCCAACCACGCTGTTGTATTGAGATCCTGGTTGGCATGAGCTTTCTCATCAGTAAGGTGTACTCTAAAATAAAAATAGCCGTGTCTCTGCTGTAGCACCCCTAAAGATCTTGCCATGTCAGTTTTGATGGCTTGGAAGAGGTCCTCCAAGCGTTTGACCAACAAATGTTGGCTATTGAATACCATATATAATACCCTTTACTGGACATCCTGACGAAAAGTTCTGCTACAGAGCAGCCTGCTGAAAACCACTATTAGGAGTATTTAGCGATGACACCATGAGGGGAGATGACAGATTACGACGTGCCTTACCGCCAAGTCGACTGTGGCAGGAAGAAGTGGCAACTGGTGTTAGTGGGCAAAGGGGCGTTGCCCTTCCACCCTTAGGGGAGAGGCAAGAAAATAATTTAAAAACCAAGCAGCTGAAAAGAAATTACCACTGCTGCTGTCTTACTTTTCATTTGGGCAGCTGTGATAAACTGCAAATGTCCTGCTGCACATGTGCCTGCCAGGCGAGGTCATCTTTCGACCTGCAGGCACAAGCTACAGCAGTGACATCATGGCTGAGGGTGTGCCAAGTTAGAATGCTGTAGATAAGGCTGCTTTTTGAACGATTTACAAAATGGCACTTAGAAGAGTTCGCAGAACTCCGTTCGTTTCAATGGCAGGGGGTGGGGCAGGCTGAGAGGGAGAACGAGGTAGTGGGTGGCAACGAGTTACCAGTCATCACGATAGGGGGCGGGCTGTAGGAGGGGTGCAGCTGCTGCGTTCTTCGTGCCTTTATTCTTGTGTGGTGTGCTTTCACTTTTGAAAGTGTTATGCAGCTAAAGCTGAGCCAAGTCTCGTGTTCGTTACAGTTTAGGGCAAAAAGAATATGGGTTGATAGGTGCCTATTTTCCCTTTAAACTGCAATTAATATGCTTAACTTTTTGTGGATTATTTATTTCCCTGTAGTTGAGAAGCCTCGTTCTGTTCACGCAGGAGAGTTTGTAGTTTGCAAATTCGACCCAAAAGTATTGGCTCGCATTACATGAGAGCCCGGGATACATTACTCAAGGTCAGATATTTTTAGGCACCAGAAGGATAATCGATTTGCCCAGAATCACAGGATGTACTCGAGTCATCGCCGAGACTCAAACAGTGCATAGTGTTTTTTTCCTAGAACCACTGGCTTGCCTCGTGCTACATCTATACATATTTTCACTGTAAGGAGCTATAGTCTGTACCTTACCTTTGAGGGGATATGGGTTTCTCCGTGTGCCAAGTTGTATCTTCCTGCACTGCTCATATACACTGGCAACTAAGTTTTAGCTGCATTGTCGCCGTGTTGGTGTTTTGCCACCATGCGTCTTTACATCATTATTTTTGATTTGCTCTCTGGAGCATGCAAGGTTCCGACAGAGATAGTGCACACTCCAGCCTTTGCAGACACTTCTGCTCTTGTTTTTAGACAGCCCGTTGCTGTTCTAAAAATGCCTTGCACCTTTCCTTGGAAGTTTGTTTTAAGGAGTCAGCTGACCTTTCAAGCCAGAAATAAATTTTCTGTTTCAACCCCTATAATTTCACTTAGCTTCAGACTTCTAGGTGCAATATTCTAGCCTCCTGTCTCAGCTTGCCCTTGCGGCTTTTCTCCTGACGCTGCTTTACCCTCCCCCGACTGACGGATGTTCTAAAGTACCCACTATTGACTGTTTCAGCCCTCTTCTCCTCTATGGGTAAAAACAACTTGTGTGGTGGCGATCGTTATTAGTTACCATCATGTTGCCAGATTTTTGTGTAAAGAGGAACATGAAAATAACACATCAAAAAAGGAAAACTCGGGTGTGGTCTGGCACCAGCCAAGATGGCCACGTAGACCGAGAGCTCTGCTGCGGCCCTACCGCCCTTAACTAAAATCCGACAATATATGGAGGGCTGTGAATGGCAGAATATGCCTGGGAGCCCACACAGCAGCAGAGCATCGCGCTGTGTTGCAGCGGGGCCGCGACCGGCGGCAGGAAAAATACGACGATAGCGAGGCTGCGTGACTGCGGTGCGCCGCTGAGAACTCACCGAGGGAGGAGCCTTTCGTGAATCGGCTGAGCCCCACAGCGCCGGATGACCTGAAAATGAAAGAGGACAAAGGCCGGGGTCCTGAAACCTGATCAGACCCGGGGCCCTGCGGTGGTGCCCTCTGGCATGCTGGGCTCTGCAAGACCAATGGCCAGAGAGACAGGTGAGGCTGAAGGCGAGAATACGGACTGAGGCGTGGGAGCCAGCCCGGCGCTGCGGCAAAGGATGCGGAACGTCCCTCTTAATTGGTGGATTCCTTTGCATGCGGCCAACCTTCAAACAAAAATCTGCCCGCTACGGAGCCTTCCTTTGCCGCCGAGGGGTGCTGGGTGGAGCCGATGACGTGGCCTAAGGCCGGGCTGCGACTGGGGCCCTGGCGTTGCACTGTAGTCCGCGAAACGGTCGTCGACATCAGCGGTCCCCTGTCTCTTAGGGGACCGCAAACAGCAGCAGTAGGCTTGGCCTGGGCCCCCCATCTCCCTTGGAGGTAAGGACACTGCACAAAGATGCTGCCAGTGCACATGAAAACCAGGCTGCAGAGGTGAGGATATTGATTTACGGGGCCCTTAGGCTTTTGAAACAAGTGACGTGACACCCAAACCGCACCGGTAGACACAAGAGTGCCCGACTAGATGGTCCCTGGGGTAGAGGACTCCCCCGGAAAGCGATCAGATCCCCTCCCTTGAATAAAAACCTGAGGACTACAGGGGCCTTCTGGGGGGGGAGGCCCTGAGGCCCATTGAAGGAGGTAGGTCGGACTGCGATTCTGCGGTGTGTTTTCCGCCGCTCGCCTCAGCGCAGGGACACATAATGCACTCCCAGAGTGCCCCGCCACAGCAGACTAATAAACTTGATAAATATACTGTACCAAAGGTACCGATGTCGGAGGGGCATCGGTGCACGGAGCCCAGGACCCAGTGGAGCCTTTATTGGGGGCAATTATGGCAGTGATACTTGAGCTGAGGGCAACGCTCAAATCCAAAATGGATAAGGTTACAATCGAAGTGACCTTGCTGAGAGCAGACTTGAATAAAACCTCCAAAAAAGTTGGTACAACAGAAACAAATATCGCCGAACTGCAAACTGCTTCCCAAAGAACGGGGAAGCAGATACAGCATCTCACACAGCAACACAGAGTGATGGTGGCAAAACTCGAAGACCACGATGGGCGAGCACGCATAAATAACATTAGAGTGGTGTGGGAGTCTGAGGGGGTAGAGGGCCCAGATACAGGACTCTTTTTGGATGATCTCATACTTATTCACCTCAAACCCAAGTGCCTTTCGAATTTTTTCTCTGTAGAGAGAGCGCATAGAGCACTGGCCCAACGCCAAAACCATGGGGCCCTGCCGTGGACAATAACTGCACGCATCCTTAACTTCCAAGATCACGACATAACACCACATTCAGCACGCACAAGGGGTGACCTACCCTTTGAAAAATCTGTAATCTGGTTCTTCTCAGAGTTCACCCTCATGGTGCAGCGGCAACAATGCACCTTTGTCAAGGTAAAGAGAACCCTGAGATAAAAAAATCTCAAATATATGATGCTATTTCCCGCTAAACTTAGAGTCATTGACCAAGACAAATCTCTATACTTCACAACACCTGACGAGGTATGAGTGGCTTGAAAGAGCAATAAAAATGACTCGCCAGCGGCAACAGGGCCCAGGCCGGAAACGGGAAGATTGAAGGCAGTCTCCTCCTGGTGGAACCCAGACTGACCAAACAGAAGCACACATACACTCTGGAGACGACGCTGGACGCCGAGTGACGGGTGGGATAGGAGGAGAGTGAGGGTGCATTTGAATATCAACAATGAAAATGCAATGATCGTGCCCGGCCCAGCAGATAAGTAAGAGCAGGAACGGAGGACGTTGTAAGGTAATCAGGGCCTATCTGATATGGTAAAATACTGTTGAGGAGGGGTTAATGGCTTTGAACAACATGCTGCCTATATGGCTAACCCTCGGCTGCAGAAGGGCGGGAAGCGGCTGCAGGTATACACGTGGCAGAGACAGCCAACCTCAAGTTGTAGTTAAATTGTTTTATTTGGGTGACAGGAGCTCTGCAAATTGGCGAGGTGGGTAGTTTTAAACCTACAGTGCAGGGTAGCAGGGAGGGGTGTAATTACAACAGGGATTTGTTTTTGAATACAAGACTATGTTTGGTATATGTTACTGTTGCACTATGCATTGACCCATCGTTTCAGACCAAATGCACCTGGCAGCAATCGGGGAAGAGAGGAATGGAGAAGGAGGTGGGAATGGATGCTCCCACACATTATACTCAGACATGGCTACAACACCACAGTCCACTACCACACTAAATATTTTGGCTTGGAACGTGAATGGCCTGAGGGCCAAAATTGAAAGGACTATGATCATGCAGGCACTCCCCCCACTTGGTCCTTCTTTAATACATGATCCCAAGGAGTGTCAATACTGGTTAAAAACTCGGTGCCATTGATATGAGACTGCACCTGGCAGGACCCACTGGGCAGATTTGCGAGACTGACTGGAACATGGGCAGGGCGAAGCCTCAATATCTGCTCAGTATACATCCCACCAAAACTTAATGCAGGCACCCTCCCGAAACTAAGCAAAACACTATTGGTCATGCCACCAGGAATATACATACTGGGTGGGGATATGAACGCAGTGATGCCGCGCGGGTTGGACAAAACTACAGTGCAGACCCGCACGGGAGGGACAGAGCCTCCATGGACATTCGTAAAGGCAATGGGTCTATCAGACCTATGGAGATTGCATAACATGACCAGCAGACAGTATACACATATTTCTGCCACACACGGTTCTGGGTCACGCATAGACTATCTTTTCACACAGTGCAGTGCATGTGGGGCACTTCCGAGGGGCACAACATAAAGCCAGAGGTAACTCGGACCACTCATCAGTAGAGGTCCTTATCCAAGGCCCAGTTGGAACTTATACCACACCCCCACATATAGCATCCTGGCACTTTCAGAGTAGAGAATTCCAAGATAAATTTAGCGAGCAAACGCAGCTATATTTCAATGAAAATTCTGGGTCTGTGGACTCACACTCCACCCTGTGGGAAGCATACAAGAGGGTGGCAAGGGGATACTTGCAGGCCACTATAGGGGTATCAAGAAAGAGAGGCGCTCTAAATGTATTAAGTTGGAGCATGAGATAAGTCTATTAGAACAACACACCAATGTTGGCGAAGCAGACACCCGGGAGCTGCAGCATTCAATATGCCTTAAACAAAAGGAACTTCGAGACTTAGAGGAGGAGAAGGCTCGCCACCACTCAGTAGCCACACAGAGACGACTGTATGACCTGAGGGACAAGGCCAACAAACTAACTGTATGGCTACAGCGGAGAGATAGAGAGAGGAACTGGGTCGCAGAAATCTGTACAACAGATGGTGCAAGGCGAGGATCGGGGCAGACATAGCAGAGGCATTTGCATCTTAATATGAGACGCTTTATCAATCAGTGAGAGTTAGATTGGGGGACGAAAGTGTAGAACTTCTCAGAGACATCTCCCTGCCATCCCTCACGGACGTCGACAGGGAGGCGCTATGCGACAACTTAACAAAAGAGGAGGCTGAAGTGGCCGTAAGAGACCTACAATCTGGGAAGGCGGCCAGTCCAAATGGACTACCAGTGGAACTCTTTAAATGCGTGGTGACAAAAGTGGCACAGCCGATGCTGGATATGTTTAATGCGGCACTGGAAGAGGGATGCCCACCCAAAGACCTAAGGTTGGCCACGATTATGGTCATCCCTAAAAAAGGCAAACCTGCAGGCTTATGCAGTTCATACTGACCCATATCCCTTCTCAACTACGAAACCAAAGTACTTGCTAAAGTACTGGCCAACCGACTCATACCTATAATCTCCACCCTAATACACCCTGATCAGTCTGGGTTTATACCCCACAGAAGCACCAACTTAATCTTAGGTGACTATACGGTGTCATCCATGCCACGGAGGCACAACCACACATACCAGCCGCTCTCATGTCATTGGATACCTGAATGGCGTTCCACAGCTTTGAGTGGCCCTATCTCAACACTGTGTTGCTCAGGCTGGACCTCGGACTAAACTTCTGTGCCTGGGTTCAACTTTTGTACCAATGCCCAAAAGCCTTGGTGCATGTCAATCGGTCGGTCGCAAGAACGTTCACACTCCATCGAGGCAGGAGACAGGGATGCCCGCTGTCACCAATTCTATTTGCTCTTTCACTGGAACAGTTGGCGGCAAAAATCCGAAGGGACCCCTTGATATAAGGCATAGACATCGGCGGGGGGTGGGAGGAGCATGTATGATTGTACGCTCATGATGTGTTGCTTAACGCACACAGGCCCATACAAACGTTCCATAGGCTAATAAACATACTGCACCTACTCTGGGTACCAGATAAACTGGGACAAGTCTCTTATTTTTACTCTCGCGGTCACACTTCCACCACTCACGACTGACTGTGCAGCCCTAGTACACCATGATAAATTCAAATACTTAGACATATGAATCACAAGGTCAGCTGAGGAATTCCATAGCCTTAACATACATCCCCAATTGGAGAGGCTACACGGAGCATAAAACACTGGCGGAATTTGCCGATCTCCCTCATGGGTAGAGCGACATTATTCAAGATGATTGCTCTACCACGCTAGCTCTATGTCCAGCAAAATACCCCATGCAGAATCCCTGATTCCATTTTCAAAACTATAGAGGGGGAGCAACGCAGCCTCCTGTGTGAGGGAGGCAGACCTTGAATAACTTTGCGCAAACTGCAGTGGGGAGTGTACGGGACGGACTAGAAGTACCGGACATTCGGAGTTAGTACTTAGCATCTCAACTGATCAACGTCAATGGTTGGGTTTTTGAGCCGCAGACAGACCGGCATATAGGTTCGACAGACATGCGATGGGAAGCAGAAGGCACTTAGCGGCACTCTACTGGAAACAACAAGGGAAAACATTGCCATCACACACACATGAGGTCATAAGAGCATGGCACTCCACTATTAGACTGCTGGGGTGGGACTCGAGGCTGACTCAGTAGAGACCACTTTGGGAGAGCGACGAACTGGGCGATGCAGGGCGCCTACAGGGATTTCGCAAATAGAGCTTGATAGATTTAGACACCATTGGGGATGTATGGCGGGTTGGGAAAACACTCACCTTTGAGGAACTCAAGACCAAATATCAACTAGCTGATACAGAGCATTTTTGCTACTTACAACTTAGATACGCCATGAACCGCTTCATATCAGAGGGAGAAACCATCTCTGAGTACTCTTCTTTAGAGGACCGATTGTTACTCGACCTCATGTTAGACAAAGCAACATCCCTAACCTATCGAAAAATTATGAACAATCTCCCAGACCCTCTAGCTTCCCTGAGAGCCAACTGGGAATCTGACCTAGGACTAATAGAGGACGATGATTTGCAGGAAGCAATTCAGCGCTCCAGAGAAATTGCCATACGGGCAAGATTTAGATTGATTTAGCTGAGAATCCTGCATAGATCCTACACCCCTCGGACGCTTCACCAAGACTGGGCTGGTCAGACTTGGACCATTGCCTCAGGGGATGCGGTGAGATAGGCACTTTATTCCACATTATCTGGGAATGCCCTAAGGTACAACGGTTCTGGGTCAGTATCATTGGAGTAATGTCCGAAGTACTAGGCACACAGGTACCCCTAGACGCTCGCTGGCACCTACTGGGAATAACGGGGGAGAACAACTGGCCATCCTACACAAAAACCTGGTTAGCATTAGCATCCGGAGTGGCAAAGCGCAACATAGCCAGACTGTGGGTGGTACAAGAACCAGCAAAGCCAGTACTGCTGGACATTGCTCACACAAGCACTGTCTCCATATGTCCAATGCATATGTGTGTATTTTCTACCTAGCACATTAAAATACATACATATGCATTGACATTGTGGAGAAAACTATGGACTACCGCAGGACTGTCTCCCTCTGTTGGGTGAACACCGCCAGCACATCTGGAAGATCCAAATACGGCGGGCGAGCTACTGCTGGCTTGGAGGTGTCCTTGGGACCGCCACCGTGGCACACTGGCTTTGGACCGCAAAAGTCGTAATCAGGCCCTCCATATCCAGTCGCCTTTTTCAAAAAGTGATTAAAATTATGGATAATGGTAAAACATTGACTGGATTAATAAACACCTTTTAATTCAGTGGATGGGCCTTGCCAGGGTGGGGCCATGGCTGAGGTTGTCAATAGAATAATAAAGGCGCTACTCGCAGTGGAACCCCTCTTGGTCACTGGTCCATACTGTCAAGGGCTGAACAAGAGAGACTCCTCTGGGGCCTGTCTCTGGTTTGCCCAAGGTATAGGCGATTACTTCCAGTAGACATGGTCCCGTCACTTGATGGAATGATATGTGAAGAGTTGGTGATTGCTAGAAAAGAATCACATTGCTTGGAGGTAAAAGCCTGGTGGCATAAAAGTAGAATCTCCAACAGATGAGAGGTCCAACGAATGAGGGGAGGATTAGCTCACAATTAGCAGCAGGAAGAAAACTTAAAGAGATCTAGGAGTGTAAAATTGTTGAAGAAATCCAAGTGTGTTGCGCCACATGGTATTCAGACAAAATATTGAGTTTAAAATATCGTCCTACAGAAATATACAGTTTAAAATATCATGGCATGGAAATATCATCAGCAAGATTATCTATGTCAAGAATATCAATTTGAAGGTAAGTAATACTGATTTTTAAAATATCTAAGTTATTAATATTGTTTGCAAAAATATATTTGTTTAAAATATTGTTTTTTAATTACTGTTATGTATTTTATTATATTCTTTAAATGTATATGATGTTCATTTTTTGTATAATTATTAAGTATGATATAATTGATGTATTTGTTCATTTTTTGATAGTTAATAAATGTAATTTAATGACATTTTGTGATTTCTAGTTCCGTAGTGTGTTGTGGGTTTATAGGGGTATAGGGTGGGTAGAAATTTAATTATAATAAGTTAATGAATATTTTTTATTTTATATTATTTATTTAGTTGATATATATTTATGTTCATTGTGCTATTCATTTTTTACGTAAGATTTAAGTGCAGGTTGTGGAGTTAATAGGGGTAAAGGGCGGGAAGTAATTTATTTTTATTAATGAATAATTAGTTAATTAATTAATAAATAATTATGATAATTGTGTGATTATTTTTTAGATACAGGTTGTGGGGTTATTCGGGTAAAGTGTAGGAAGTCATTTAATTTTAATTAATTTATAATTTGTTTTTAATTAATTGATAATTATGTGAATTGTCTAATTTAATTTTTTAGGTTCGGCTTGTGGGGTTTATGGGGGTAAAGGGTAGAAGCTAATTTATTTTTAATTCATTGACAAATAGTTGTTCATTAGTATTAATTAGATCATTGATAATTATGTTAATTGTTTAATTTAATTTTTTTAGGTGCTGGTTGTGGGGTTTTTAGGGGTAAAAGTAAGGAGTCAATTAATTTTAACTGATTGATAATAATTTTTAAAGTAAAATAAAAAATTAATTTGATAAATAATTCTGTTAATTGTGTAAATATTTGTCTGTAAAATTGTATTTGTGTTGTGTGTTTTGGGGGGCATACAGTGGGAGGTACATTCAATGTAATGAATTAAATAATATTTAATTATTATGATTAGTTTGTTGATAAATATTTATAATAATAGTCTCAATAACTTGTGTTTTAAAGTTACATTTTATGTGCAAGTTGTGAGTCTTGTAAGGTTATAGTGTGGGAAGCTACTAAATTCTAATTATGTAATGCATTTTTTTATTATTAATAACAAACAGAAAAATGATATGAAGATTATTTCTGTATTTTATTTATAAAAACATTTGTAGGGATTTGTGATATGTATTTAATATTGTAATATGTTTTTTTCTTTTTTAACACTTTTAATATTAAATATATTTATATTTTTCCTTATTTACTTTGTTTTATAAATAATTTTGTTTTGTTCAAGATATTTCATTTGTTTTTCATGGTACATGGACTGGAGTGGGAATAGAAAATGTTACTTCTCCGCAATCCAACACTTTCCTTACTGTTGTACTGGCTGGAGTGAGAATAGTAAATTTTACCCCTCCGCTATCCAACACTTTCCCTACTGTTGTATTGACTGGAGAGGGAATAGTAAATTTTACCCCTCCGCAATCCAACACTTTCCCTACTATTGCACTGGTTGGAGTGGGAATAATACATTTTACCCCTCTGTCATCCAACACTTTCACTACGGTTGTTTTGACTGGAGTGGACATAGTGAATTTTACCTCTCCGCTATCCAACATTTTCCCTACTTTTGTCCTGATTTGAGTGGGAATAGTAAATTCTGCCCTCCAATAGTTTGTTTACTGTTGTACTGTTGTACTGGCTGGAATGGTTGAAAAAAATACTATCTATCCGCAGTCCCACACTTTAATTACTGTTGTATTCACTGGAGGGAGATTTGTAAGTTTTAGTTAGTTTTATTATTTTTGCATTGTGTGAAGTGGGAGTAGTACATTTTATATATATTTACTAAAATAATTTGTGTAGTTTGGTATAAATTGTAGTCATAATGGTATATGTATTAAATATTATATTTAATAATTTATTTTAAATTGCAATAATATATATATTGTTGTGTTTTTGTTAATTTAAAATTATAATATTTTTAATTAATGATGTTTTCAATGTGTAAAATAATTGTTACTCAATTTTAAGATTTATAAGTGGTTTACTTTTTTAATTTAATTAGAATGTTTTTTTAAAAGTTTTAGGGGCTTATTTTGATGTCGGGTGGAAGTGCTTCAGCCTGACACTGACTCAGTCCTGGGACAGACCGACACCCGGTCAGCAGTCCCAACAGACTAATTTCAATGCGACTGAACACCGTTTGGTCGGATGCTTCCTTTCCTCAATGGGAGCTCGTGTTACGTCCGTAAACTGACTATGACACAAGCTCCCATTTAGAAAAGGGAGGTGCAGTTCATCTCTGCACACCATGGCAGGCGCCACAAGGTGCAGGGATCAACATGGGGCACCTACAGTGCCCCCTCAGCCTCCAACCGGAGGCTGTGCCCGAAAGGGGGCCCTACTGGGGTCCCCCAAACACACTTTCCAACAGAGGGGTCCATTAGGATGGTGGGCGGACTTCAGTCTGCCCACCACCCTAGCGGTGCTGGGACCGGCCGCCAGTGGTGCGGCGGTCCTGCACTGCCAAATAGGATGCAACCGCCATGGTGGCGTTCGCATCCTGCATATTCAACATTGTGGCGGGCGGCGCTGTGAGCAGCACCCGCCACAATGTAGAAAATGCATGTTGTGCATTGGCATGCACAACGTGACAGGCACCATGCAGTGCCTGCCACCTTGTGTGTGCCAATGTAGGGGGTACCCATAGTGCAGCCCCCCACCACCCCCGGGGGCCCGCAACGGGCCCCCAAAGCGATTCCCGCATGCCTTTCCATGGCAGAGTCTCCGCTATGGAAAGGCATAACACCGCCAACATCATAATATGGATCAGGCACCGCCACCATATTATAGGCCTTTTCCGCCCGGTAGGAAATCGCGATGATTGCCTACCGGCGGAAAAGCGGCACGGTACCCCTGCCATGCTAATGTGGAGCAGGGTAAAAGGCTGTCCGGTGTGGTGTTTTGGTGGGAGGATCACCACCGCCGGTGGGGCGGTGGCGATCTGCCTGCTATGCTAATAGGCCCCATAGTTTCCATGCAGGACAGGCCGGTATGGAAACCATGTCCGAAATGTGCATCATAATCTCAAGCGCGGAAAGGCCCACCATTGAGATTACTGGTTGGCTTCGAACTGGTCGACGGGCTCACGGAGCACATCAGAAGCCAGCCGGAATGACCGGGCAGTTTCCTTTCCGACCACCTCTATCATAAAAATCTATTAGTTCAATAATTGTTTTTTATGTAGCTATATGTAAATTATTATATATTTGTGTTTAACGTTTTTAAAAATAAGTTAATCTGTAACATTTGTTCAAATATATTAAATATTTTTTAATTAATGTTACTATTTAATATATTTAATATTTGTTATTTTATTCTATATATATTCAAAAAACTGTATTCAATACAGCTATATCAATGAAATCGATATTTTTCCCCAATATTTTTGTACTTACCATTATAAGTATAGAATGTCAATATTTTTGACATCGATATTTTGGTCACAATATTTCTGTAGGGAGATATTTTTTCTCACGATATTCTATCAGTGAACTTCGCCACAGTCTGTGTCACAAAATGGTTCCTTTTATATGATCCAGGGAGGGACAGGAAAAATGCTGTGTTGGAATAGTCTAATCCTTAGGAAACCTTGGGATCATCCATATTGGATTGGGAAAGGAAGTGATCTCACCTGACTTCAGTAAGGGATTCCTATAAAAGGATTCCAGATCGTTCCTGCTCCCTTTTGCTAGAACGAGCTGCTGCACTTCAAGAGCCTTGTCAGAGACCAAGGCAATGCCTCCATCTGACCAGAAGTGAGTAGTGCACACTGCCAGACAATCAGCAACTGCCACCTGCCGCTGCCCATGACACCTCTCTGCCTCATTAGGTGGAGAGGGATTGCAAGCCAGCATGGAAGTCTCACTGCTTGCCGAAGCACAACACTATACTTTCTCCTTAAAGGGCCTGGTTTGCCTGGAAAACTCTTTAAGAATTTAGGAAGTAGTAGAAGACAATAAAAAGAAGAAGCTAAAAACTCAGGATCCCTCACTGGGAGGGTAGACTTGCCAATGAACAAAATATTGGTACTGTTTTTGGTAATAGCGTGAATCACAAGTCTCATTTACTTCATAATTAGAGTGTTCATCTACTTTAGATGCAGGAGGAGGATGAGCCTAATGGAATGGATTGGGAACATATATGGTTTCAGTTGCTATATGTGAAAGATTGGATGCACTTTCCACAGTAACTGTAAACAAAAAGCAACTAGAGTAATCTGCTTAATGATAAAAAAAAGGACAAAGAAATGGTGGTCTCAAATCATGGGTAGATTACCTGTATGCAGGAACTTAGAAGAAAACCACATTTTAGTCCCTACTTGGAAGGAAGCTGTTGGTCTTTGGTGTTAATCAGCTCTTCTCCTTATAGTTTGTATTGACTAAAGTACATTTTCCTCAACCAACATTTGTTCTTTCAGAAGTTGTTCGATAAAGCTTAAAGCTTGGGAAACCATTGGTGACAAATTAAGCTTTACAGGAAGCCTTTGGGGATAGATCGCTTGAAGGAAAAAAAAATTAAGATACTTTTGTGGACCGTGAGCAGCTTTAATAAGCAAATACGGCAAGAGGCAATTATTGACCAATTACTTTGGGTGGCACTGAAGAAAGAAAGTAAATACTGCTCTAGATTCTGATAGACCTTTTTTGTGTGTCAAGTAGTCTGGGGATGGAACCCAGAAATATTTTGATTGATGTGTAATGATGAAGAAAGAGCCTTCCTAAACCGCAAGACATACTGAGATTCTCTATCCAATATTATCACACAAGGAAACCCACGCAAACGAAAGATATCAGAAATCAATCTTGTCGCCATTTCTGGAGCAGGCGGAATTGACAGAAAGTGGGAGAAATTTGCTATTTTGGAAAAGACGTAAACTGCGACCAATATAACTTGAAATCCATGAGAAAGGGGCGGGTCTACAATAAGTTACATTGAAATAGTGGGCCATGGTTCAAGAGGAACTGGAAGAGGTTAAGAAGGCCAAATGGCTTATCACAAACAACCTTATATTGAGCGTAAACAGGATAGTGCTGAACATAGTCCTTCATATCTGAAGAATCTTTGCCCACCAAAATAAACTTAGCACTAAATCTGCCGTAGAGTTTATATTTCTCTGTCCAGAGTTGGCTGACTCATGAAAAATTTGAAATACTTCTCCCTACAATTTGTTAGAAAGTACAAACAACAAGGTTTTTTGATAAAAAATAAAGATCAGTAAGAGGTGTCTTAAGTTATTGTTTGTTGATCCAAATTTATGTGCCGTTCATGGATCTTGTGAAGAAATGACTGACTAGGGCAAAGAGCATCATTGGGCAGAAGTAACTGAGGGTCTTTAGGGTCCGTATCTGATAAATTCTTGCATGACAAGGCATCTGCTACAATGTTGAGAGCTCAGGGAATACAAAGCATGTAGAAGTCAATGTAAGCCTGATGGGCCTGTCAGCTATTCTTGTGTTGCATATTTTAGAGGAATTGCAGTTTCTGATGGTCAGTTCTTACTCCAAAAGATTCACTGACTCCCATCAAAAGATGTCTCCATTCCTCACAAGCCTTATTTATGGCTAAAAGTTCAATTTCTAGGACTGAAGAGTTTTGTTTTAGGGACTTAGGATGTAAGACAAATAGAATACTGGATATTTCCAATTGCCGTCTGCCTGAGTCTTCAATAAGACAGCTCCTATTGCCCTTCTTTTCAATAAATGATGCTCAATTAGGAGGGCTGACACAATCAGTTTCTCAAAGGTATTTGGTTGATGGAACAGAGCCAGCTCATCCTTAATTTCTTCTCTTAATCCCCTACAAAAGAGCGTCATCTGGGTTCTTTCATTTTAAGTAGTCTCAGCTGCCAAGTCCTGAAATTTGGTTATATAAATAATCACATCCCAGTTTCCTTGGGAGGTGTCGCAGAAGACTTCTTCACCGAAAAATTCTCCGTCAGGTCTCTCAAACAGTGAACATTGTTTACCACGAATCTGGAACAACGCATGCCATTACAACACGATTGTTACAACGACCGCGTTGCTACAACGCATGCCATTACTCCGCAAGTCTGAACAACGACTTGCTGTAGGGGTCAGAAGGTGTTGGATTTAAAGTCCAACACCTTCCCTACTATTGCACAGACTGGAGTTGGAATAATAAATGATACTATTACAAAATACAGTGCCCCCCTAGAGCAAGTCGTTGTTCCGGCTTGCGTTGTAATGGCATGCGTTGTTACAGCACAGTCGTTGTAATGACCGGGTTGCAATGGCATGTGTTAGAAAAGCATGCAAGGTAACGTGGCATATTCCTCTCAAACATCCTCTTTGAAAATGGCAAAACATAAGCTTGTGGACTGTTGAAGAACTCTGACTGTGTTGTGATGCAGTGTGTGTAATGAAATGGCCCTGTTTGTATGATCCAGGCATAATAGGAAGTTGAGCCATGTTGGTATACTCAAATCTTTAAGTAACTTAACTCATTTGGGCAATTAGATGATTATGGCCCTGCACTAGCTTCTACCCAGAGGGTCAAAGTAAAACGTTTTTTCTGATTTAGACCCCAACAGGGATCAATAGTACGAAATAAAAAAGATCACAATCATGCTTGAGTACAAAAGTACACATACATAACATATTTAAAAGAATTTCAAGAAAGATTCATGCGGCAGAAACCTTATCAAATGTAGTAGTTCATCAAAATTTGTTATGTTAAATTTAAAATATAAAGGAGTTATATATCGACAGCAAATAACAAATGCATGTCTTAAATCTTGAATCCCTCCCTGACACAAATCGCACAATCCTGTGGAGTTATACTAACGGCTGTGTAGGCATTTAGTGGTAGCACCCCTAACCTAAGTAGCAATATAAACTGCCTAAAGCTATGATCTAGGTTGAAAAATAAATGGTTTTGTAAATATGTATCCTCTTGAACAAGCAGCAAAGAAATATATAATTTTAACTCTGTGCAATGATGAAAGTCACTTAAGTGACATAATTTTAGAATAGAGTTTTTTTTAAACAGCCTAGTTTGTGAAGGGGTCTGAGTGGATAAACATTTCACCTTGCATTCTAGTTTATTTAGAAAAATTTTCAGAATTTTGTTAAAAGTGTTATCTTTTTTTCGTGTTGTAAAGGTTTACTGCTTCAAAATATCTTTCAGTGTACCTTTTGTCGCATGACATAGGTTAAAGCCCCAGCACACTGTGTTTACCATTGCAATGGCAAGGGAACTTGTGATACTGAATTCTAGTTGCAACACCTGTACGGGGACTGCTTGGCTTACTGAGACCAATTTACTGAGAATCATCCCTTCACAGTGATCCAGAAACGACCATTACCTTATAGGTGTATATTTTAGAGCATAAATGAGAGTCAGTGGGATTTTTGGCAGTATGTATTTCTAATAGATGTTTAAAATGTCTTTTTCTGGAGGATTCATAAAATTGATTTAAAACTGATGTGTGGCCCATGGACTTATTTCCTAAATGTATGTAATGAACTTCATTGTCAAGGTTTTGACAAAACACTTTTCCTAAATAAGTATACGATGATTCTGTTTCCAGTGGTATCCCACCCACATGCCAACTAGATGCACAAGTGTTTTCTTCCTTTAAAGGCCATCATTTTAGTCTTAGAAATATTAATTTTAGTTTTTTTTCCCAGCATGCTAATTCAAAACTTGCAAGTTGTGTTGTAGGACTACTGGGGTAAGATCGAATAAAATCACATCATCTGCATACATTAAAATAGTTAAATCATAAGATACAACACGTGGAAAAACATTTTTACATTTACAAATTGGGCTGGTAAATCACAGAAATACATAGAGAAGTGGGGCCAAAGAGCAGCCCTTTTTTAGACCATTCTTTGTTTGCATTTTTGGAGTTAGGCCCTTATTTCCTCCCATTAACAGTAGAGACACTGCGTAGAAGAAACAGGCACTACAAGTAATCTCCGTTAGTACTGAGGGATGCCCAATGTATTTGATTTCTTCCAAAGGGTTGGCCTGTCATATTTCAATAAAGGCACTGTTCAGGATTTAAGGATGTAAGCGTAGCACTTTTTGATACCAACAAAAAATACTAATTCTGACCAACTGTCATTTATCTTTCTTGATTATAAATGAGACTAGTAATATTAGTTTTTCTTGGGTTTATCTGACAGAGGTTGATGCCTGATGTGAGCCTTGCCCCTTACAACAACTGTATAAAACGAAGAGGGAATGAACAGGACTGGATAATGGGAAAAGAGAGCTTAAGACAGAAAATGAGATAAGACGGGTAGCGATATTAATATAGCGATATAATAAGGATGTATATGTAGATAGACCAAGCTGTGGTCCTGTTTCAAATTCATAGATTGTGATGCCATATGGACCTGAATGTTACTTACATCATTGGAATAATCACATTTACAAAATATCTTAGCAAGTCTGAAGACGGGATACAGCATAGCCACGTCTGTTTTGATACTATAATAGAGAAAGTATAACGCCTTAAGACGAGTTGTGAAATAACTTTGGGGTCTATTAGGATGGAGGTTGGAAAATCTCCCCAACTGCCATGGTAGTGGGAAAAGACCGCCCGCAAGGACCACGGCATAACCGCCGGTCCAATTAGGATGCTCCGCAGTCGAAATCCGACCGCGGCGGTCGGATTCTGACGATTAACATTGCGGTGGTTGCTGCTGCCAGCAGCACCGCCACGTGTGAAAAGGAGCATGTCATGCATGTCACTGCACTGCGTGACAGGCACTTCACAGTGCCTGCCAACTGGTACAGGGACAGTAAGGGGGTACTCCCCAGTGCACCCACACACCCCCCAACACATTGGGGGCCCACAATGGGCACCAGGAGACATTCTCCCCATGCCTTTCCATGGCGGTTCTACCTCAGCAGAAAGGCTGGCTACCGCCGGCATCATAATTGTGCCGGCGGTGCTTGGACCTGATCCCCAACAATTGCAGCGGTCTAGCTCCGCCCGCCAGGCAAGCGGGCGGACTGCAACCGGCGGAAAAGTGGCGGGCGGAAAATCACACTGCGGCGGTCACGACCGCGGTGCTAATCGGACCGGCGGTTTTCCGGGTTTCGATGGAGGGCAGATGGCCGCCGGCGGTTGCACCGCCGGACCAGCAGCGGCCATCCACCCGCCATCCTAATAAACCCCTTAATATCTTCCTAAATACACATGAGATGGTTTTAAATCAATGTGTAATGTACATCGACTTACCAAAGAGAAAGGTCAATATTAACATATGGTGACTCAGATAATTGAGATGAAACAAACTTTTTGATGCAATAAAAGCATCACAAGATGATCTTTCATCTAACTTTAAATAAGTATATCTGAGTCTAGTTGAGAGATATATAAATCTTGAGTCTGATCTTGCATTTTCAAAACATAGTATAATGATGGCACTAAATATGTGATGGTTGATAATGGACTTAAAGTAGGTTTGCTCCTCCCTGTATAAAGTGATATATATTTGGGCGCACAGGAACTTGTTGTATGCATAAAGGTTTTGTAATCCACAATTTAATATGAAATGGAGTGTTGATGAACTATTCACTTAGGATAATGTGATATGTATGGAGTAAATCATATAATTTGGATTATGATAATGGTGATGATATACGTTTTAAATCTGAATTTATTGACACTGTATAGGAGTTAACTTCTTATATGCTAGGCGGAAACCTTTATCTGGGGTTAGTTGATCTGTCTTCCGCCTTTGACTGTGTCAATCACTCTAAGTTATGAGCAAACAGAGTGACATAGGAGTTGATCCTGCCATTATCTCTTTCCTACAGGATTTATATTCTGGTACTAAGGCCAGGATTATATACGGAAACATGTGACAATGTACGAAGGGGATTGAGGCAGGGCTGTGTCCTTGCACCTTTTCTATTTCCTCTCTATATAAATAATGTTGGCCCTGCCCTAACATTGCAAATTAGAGACCTGGCCCAGTTGGGACAGAGCCCTGTCCTCACCCTTCTCTATGCTGACTATGCTGTCCTGATCGCACATACCCTCATTGCCATGCAGTTGGTACTGAATGATTTTGTTAACTATATGCAGGACCTTGATTTGCATGTGAATCAGTCCAAGACATTCATAATGAAGTGCGGAAAGAATAAAGGTAACTGCAGCAATATTAGAATTCGAGACTCTAGCATTCAATGTACTGACCCTTTTGCGTACTTGGGTTTCTTATTCGATAAAGATGGAACATGGTCACCTGCCATCAAGACAAGGACACTCCTATTTGGAAGAGCTTGCATGGCCCTACGTAAATTAGCTATAACATTAGGCTCAAACCCGCTTTACGAAATGCTTACAATCTATAAAGCTAAATGTGTAAGCAAAGCAGTATATGGGGCTGGCAGATGGGGCTATGTAAATTGTATGACAATACAACTAGTGGAAAACGAGTTTTTAAAGTACCTGCTCGCCTTACCTAAATCTGCCTCTACCTTTGTGTGTCATGCTGAGCTATGTGTATTGTTCCTTGCTGACCAAATCAAGATCCAACCTATTCTGCTGTGGCACAAGGTATGGTCGTCAGAGTACACTGCTCTAAACAGGCTCATTATAAGGGACTGGTTAGACTCAACCCTGCATTCACGCATACCATGGCTTAAATATATAGCATTATTTTGACAGGATCTGGGGCACCCGGAATACTTTACCAGTCCTGAATGTATGGTTGAGCTAACTAGAAAAGACTTGAAGGCTGACTGTTTAACACACTTAGAGAGCATTAGGATGTCGGGAGAACTGTTCAAACCTACGGTGTTAAGAAACCAGCTTATTCTAACCAGTCACAATTTGCAATTATATCTTCGATTCGTACATCACCAAAAGCACAGGTACATATTAACGCGTTTTAGAATGGACATTTTTCACCGCATGATCACATTTCCTGAACCCAATAAATTGTCCCATAACCTCTCAAAATGTCCTGGTGACAATGCTTCTCTACAGGCCACAATGCATGTGGTACTATTCTGCAAATTTTATAAAAGGTTGAGGAAATTTTATATATTGAGCCTTTTAAAACATTTAGATTTTACCCAATGTCGTCTGGCATACCTTTTTCCACAGCCTTTAGAAACGATCAATGTATGCGTAAGAATGTCATCTTTTTTGTGGAGTGTTTATTATGCAAGGAACACTATATTGAGGGGAGGCCAAGATGTTTTAAATGGACAGGGTATCAGTAACTAGAAAAGAGCCATGCGAGAAACTAGATGGGCATTCTCTTTACACTTGATATATTTATGACTGTTGTTTTATATACAGTTGTACTAACAAATGTTATAGTAAACAAAGAAAATGGAATCGTATGGTGGACCCAGTGTTGAGGTTTTCTGCCTTCCCGTATTTTCTATTATGTTCACACAGGTTGACGTATCAATGGTCATAGGTTAACATTTGGCACTGATGAAATCTTGGATTGGTATGAAATGAACTGTTTTTAAAATCTAATTGGGACTGTCAGTATTTAAGTACCCTCTAAAGTTGTACAGTTTTTATGTACCCTGTATTATTGCACTCATCAATTGTTGTGGTAATGAATGGGGATGAACTAGGACTGTTAATGTATTGCTTTATCTTTTTTATATATTATATGTTGACAATGTTTAATGTGTATTTATGGTCTAATATCTTTTGACTGAATAAAGATAAAGATTGATTGAATATGCTATGTACTCAAAGAAAGGTATTTGTCACAATCATGTTTGTTTCTACGCAGATGAATTATTGAGGAATAATATATCTCATACAATTTGCTGGTTGTAGATTATGATTCTCTTTTCAGCCCTGAAGAAGCGGCTGTGGATGCCGCAAAACAAGCGCTGGTTCAAGATGCACTCAACATGTTTTTTCTTAATGAGGCTGTCATAGATATGATGATCCTCCTTTATCTTAAGTCTAGGCATAATCAGAAAACGCTATGTACAGTAATGGTCCTTGATCATTAGGCTATGTGTAATTGGAAGTTAGAATCTCTACAAATGAGCAAGTGCTATTAGACTGAAAAACTGTTGTTTTCTATGTTGCATGTTTTTCTAATAAAATATTATTTAAAATATCGATATACGGATATTTTCTTTTAAACTGACAAGTAATAAGTTCCCTATAAACTCAAATTGGTCTAATCTTTAAGTAACCTTTAGATCATCCATCTTGGATTGGAACAGGAACTGACATCATCTGACCTCAGGAAGTAATTCCTATAAAATTATTCCAGAAACCTCTTGCTCCATTTTGTTAAAAAGAGCTTCTGCACCCGAATCGCTTGGCCATTGACTGAAACAACACAGCTGCCCTACCAGAAGTGAGTAGCGAATGCAACCAGGAAACAGCCGTTACCACCTGCTGAATCCAGCAGAGAGCTACTGGTGCTACTGGAGAGGGAATACATGGCATCTGAGGCTAGAGACTTAAGAGCATTTAAAGATACAGAATAAAGGGATTTGACAATGACAACTGGTTTGGTGCTTTTTGTCCACTCCAGGCTTGAGACTGAAGGTGAGGCAGGCCACCAATTAGGTTCTGAGAAGCATGAAGGGGTCTCTTTTTGTGGCAATCCTGAAGAAGGCGGTGATTGATCATCGAAACACACGTAGACTTGATGCAAAATCCACATATTTGATTGGATGTAAAAGCCACAGATTTGATGTAAATCACAACAGAGAAGAAAATGTATCAAAAGATTGGACAAACAGATGTATAAAAAACATTTCAGAGGAAAATGTGAAATATTGATATTCTCTTTTGAGGGGCAACGCCAAAGATAAATAAATGTATGAAAATGTGGAATTTAATATGAATGTTGACGACCCGCATTGGAAATTCCTTTTTATCAATTTGTTTTAAGAAGTGTTGATTTGAGGCATGTGCATGAACGATGGAATGAATGATGATAATGTGGTTGATGAATGAGAATGGTATGAGGTCTTTTAAGCAGAAAAAAGAACATACACTTTCGTATTTTTGACCTTTCTTAAGTATTAAAAAATGGAATGATCAGTGTTATATGTTATATATATATTGTTTAAAAGAAAAACATTTAATGAATTTCAAATATGCTGTATAGATGGACATAGCATGACAAAAGAATAATAAAGAAAAAAATTAAAAAAATTAAACATTGTTCCGTAGGCCACATATATACTGGAGTGGAAAAATGAGAGAACGATGACTTACTGAGGAAAGAAAAAGGTTGCCAGGGGACTCATCACTAATAAAAACACTGGCAGAGAGCGACACCTCTCTGCCTCATCAGAGCGGGACTGCAAATCGGCAGAATACATACTGAGACTGGACCCCTAGCTCACAATCTCTAAGGAAGGCATGCTTATCATCATAGTTCAACAAATTACAGTCACTGTACCCAGAAAGAGAGATCCCACGGCGCAATGGCTACTTGAGACCTCTGCACCCTGGTTGGTAGAAGGACTCGACTCAAAGGGTACAAAAGAGACTCAGAAGCATGTGAGGATTCCGCATACAGTGTACTCTTTCCAGCCAGGCATCCAGTTCTCCGTCTCTGAATCCAAATAACTGAATCCAAATTAAACAAACTGACAATTAATGTAATAAAAAAGCAACAATGTTACAAGCACCTTTTAGTGAAGACTAGTGAAGGTGACCTCCACACGGGATGGAGAAAGTGCCTCAATAGGATGCCTTGCATCCATCATTGACATAACAAGAGAATTGTTTACTGTACCAAGATGTTGCCCACCTCTTCTTAATTCTTGACTATTCGACTGAGTGGTAGCAGGTTAGTCTTGCTTTGCATGCTAGGCTGAGGATTCTATAGGTACCATGTGTCAATGGTACTACAAAGGACCAAGTTTTATTTTAAATTAACATTGTTCTTAGCGTCCTGCCCATACTCTGTTCCCTGCCCTGGCCTCTCTTCTGACCATCATTCCTTCTAGGTGTACTTTATTGAATGTATCTAATGCATCTGAATATTAACTGGCCAACTGAAATAATACATTACTAGTTTCAAGCCTATTACATCATATCTCACCATTGAATGCATGTGGCTTTCCTGTCTAAAACCCTAGAAAAGGTGACGGTTTTGGGATATGTCCCAGTATTTCTGGGTTTTCTAACTGTGCAGACTCTATGTCAGACTGTCATTTGATTAAGACTTAGAATCTCATTTATATATTAACAGACAGAGTTCACTTCATCAGGATGACTGAGTAAATAACTACGTCGCCCTGATGAAGTTCCCGCCTGTTATATTTAGAAATCACTGCCAAGCGGCGATCATTTCTATAGCATTGCAGGAATCACCATCACGGCGGCTTCTGTCAGTGCTTAAATCTTTAACGCACAGCTCCGTCAAAATGACGGAGCCATCCGTCAAACTTATTATTTATTAACTTTTTTCTAAAAGAAAATTCCGAAGCCAAATTTTAAAAAAATGCATCCCTCACCATGGAAGTTATATTCCATGGCAAGGGGGGCATTATACGGTATTCACTGCCCATTACCGACAGGGTTTTCCTGGCAGCGACAGGCAATGAAAACTGACCTGTTTGTCTGCCCATCTAACTTAGGTGGGTGGACATAGAATCAACCTCCGACGGCCCTTACTCTCTTAAGCCGTCAGAGGGATGTAACCATGGCAAAGACTGAGTAGTCTCTGCCGTGGTTACACCAATGGTCGGCCCGCATTTAAATCAGATAAGCGGACCATTACATCATTGCAACGGAGTATGTTTACTGACAAGATATAAATCAGGACCTTAGTCCTTAGCTTATTACTTTAGAGGTAGACTCTATGTCATCCCTCTGACTTAACTATATTTGGTTTAGGATGTTTACTTGCTTTGGATGTTGACCCTATGTTGATCCTCTGCATTATTTTGGTCTGCTATTGGAGGGTGTATTTCTAATTCCCTAACTACTTTTTGCCTTGTGTAATGATGTGAACTTTGAATAAACCTTATGTTTTTTTACTTCAAATGTTCTCTTGCAAGGGTTTTCTTGACTGGCTTGTTTAGGCACATGAAGCCTCAGATAGTTCTGATCCTTTGTCAACAGTACCAAAGTAGGAATCTTTTAGTGTAAGAGTAGCTACTAGTGGTCAACATCAATAAGTGAAAAGAATGTATCTTGCAAGGCTATACTGCCGCATGGCAGAAGATGGGGGAGCAGGTATGAAGCATATTCATGTGCACATTACCACAAATGCAATACTTTACAATGAGTAGCAGTTTCTGAAACTATCACTAGCTGGAGTAGCACCCACAAACTGAGGATGTTACAAAGTCAGAAAGTACAAGTGCAAACAAGAAGATCCCAAAGTAAACTTTCATTTTAACAGTGATGAAACTGAGTACTGTGGGAGACTTTAATGTAATAAGGAGTACAATATTAATGAAAAATGTCTAAACAAGTTCTGTGCTGGGACTCCTTCTGGAACTTGTAACTGGTAACATACAGGATTATAGTATGAAAAAAATAAAGGTTGGACAATGTAGCCTAGGATACGACAAGTGAGGCTAGGATTCCTGCACCTGTTAACATTACCTTCTCATTAAAAACCCCTTATCTCAAACGGAAACCAAAACTCTGAATCTGTTCTAATATAGAAGCCTCACACAGATGGACCATTGGGATAGGGTTAAGCATCTTAGAACTGCTCTGTTCCTCAGGATCCTTGGATTAAGGTGACCTCTGGAGCAGCAGGGTGTTACTCAAAAGAACAAGGTCTGTCATCTCCTCCGCGAAACAATACATTTATTCACAATTGTGCTGTTGAAGATTGCAATAATCTCTTAGCATGAGCTGAAAGCCATTTTGAACTTGGCAGCCATTTTAGTTAGCTATGTGCTGGACATTTGCTGTTTCCCTCTCCCAGAGTCTTGCACATGCTCAGATGGGCCTAGCTAGTAGAGTGCACCTGTTCCTAATATAGAACTGTCAGGCTGTTCTAACTAATGTCAGCAACGTATTACTCCTCCTACTTGTTGACTGTGTAGTTTCTGTATGACCATCTATGTGCATAACTCTTCTCATGTGTACTTGTACCGCCTTTTCTCAGCCCCTGTGTGGGTATATAATGCCCCTGTTCTCTGTACTCCTTAGAAATGTTTCCTACAGTGATTTGAGAATACTGTATGACGCATTTTTCCCTCTCTGAGGTTAAATAAAAAGATGTCTTTTATATTACAGCTTCTGTGCCAATCTCTTCTTTGTTGGTTTAAAAGGACCAGGTGTATCAGTGAAGCCCCTGAGAAGGTTTTGATTTCTACAATGGGTGCCCTCTGTGAGACTCATCAGAGAAGTGGCTATCCAAGGGAGTGATCCTGATGGGAGACAGGAATCTACTGAGGAGGACAGAACAGGACTCTAGTAAAAAGGTACCCTAAAACTGAGATTCTGTCTCTGCAGCCCAGTATATTTCTGGTCTTCCTGATTGGACTCCTCCAACTGCTTACCACTTCTGACTGAGAACATTTTTGGCGTGAGTATTCTAAAAATGACCGTTTGGTCACTCAGAACTTGGCAGTTAGAATCTAGAAACTTGTGCTTGGTAAGGTCGTTTGTTGCGACGCTTTTTGGATTTGTATGGAAATTGGCCAATATTTGGAATTTGGAAATATGTAAACTGCAGTTTATGTAGGCAGGTAATGAGAAACTTTTGTAAACTTGAACGGCACACTTTGAGTTAAGTGCTACTTTGTGTATAATATTGTATATGCTACAATATTTTTGGCATGCCTGTTCTTAGCACACATCGTAGAATGTGTTGCTTTCTTGTAGGTACCCTTTGGAACTTGTATTGAATTAGCCGGCTCCCCTATAGGGGATACTTAACTAGGTTTAGGTATAAAAACGTATTTCTTCCTTGGTGACTAGTACCCCGAGGAACTAAATATGTACGTAGAAAGGATCCTGGTCTGTGCACTTAGTAACATTTATAAGTGGTGATATGCAGAGTGTTTTTTTTCTTGGTGTTCTGCCAGCCAAATCTAGTGAATATGACTTACAACTAGTATTTACAAATGGTTTGGTTTAAGTACAGTCTGTGGGCTGTCTTTTGTTTCTGGCTTAAGTGTTGATCTGTGGGTTAAATGTGTGTTTAAATGTCTGTGGTTTGTCATTAGTGGTACTTGTGTGAGTAAGTAGCGATTGCGCTCTTGGTGCAAGAATGGCTAGCCTTAAGTGCCCTGTATTATGTGTATGACACCGTTTTGAAAATGTCTGGAATGAGCTCAATGTTTTTTTTTGTCATCATTCTGTTATGCAAAACATCATTAAAATAAAATATATTTTAAAAGAATCCAGCAATGAATTATATAATATATGCTAAATAGCTGCACGCTATCATTAAATTGACAGAGTAAGACACTATACATGTGTGCAAATTGCCACAATGTTAAAGATAAAATTAGAATCCACATTGAATAGGAATAAAAAAGCTTCAAAAAACGAAATTGTGTGTTTTGCAATAGATAAAATTAAGATACAAAATGTCACAGCATTTATCCTTCTGTATTAGGTATTAAAAGGCATTCACATTATCTGAGTGAGTTGGTTGTTGCTAAACTAAGTACACATTAAAGAACGACAGATTTGTGCTGGCTCGAAAGGCTGACTTGAAAGGCTTGTGAATTTGACGCCTTTACGTGTCAAGCAGCTGTGTAAGCACGTGGGTATTTCTGACTCCAGGCCACACAAAGAAAACAGCTGAAGTCGACTACCCCTTAAGTCAGTGCAAACACAGTGTAAAATCCTGCATTTCAGACTGGTGTTTTAAAAGTTAGAAATATAGTTTCATTATTTTTGATAAACAGAGGACAGATTGACAGTAGGGATTTCTTTTCTTAATGCCTTTTTAAATAAGGATAAGAGTGGTTTTTGATGTTAAATAATAATGACTGTCCTTTAAAAGTGGCGCAGACTTTCAGATTAGGTTTCTGTTCTTAGGGCTATGAATGAATGTGTTTAAATATGATAGGCAAGGGATACAGCTTGCTTTTCATATGTGGACTCATCAAAATGATTGGATTTATTAAAAAAAATATATATATTTTGATTATATAAAAAATGTTATTTAAAATAGGTGCATTAAATTCGTTTTTTCATATTTATAATGCCTAATAATGATGCTGTGACCTCCTAGCATCCAAATTGAATTTAAGCCGTGCTATACAGCAATAGGGGGTCACTTACATGTGAAATGTCACTTTACCCAGGCGTACAAAACTTATTTTTATAAGGGTATACATTATACATTTCTGATGCCACATCTCTGGGATATGTAGAGGACATTCTGGGGATGACTATTATGCAAAAACATTGTAGGATATTCATTTTTAAGTGCCCCAAACATCAAAGTCGAAATTGAGTAAAATTCACTATTTAAATGAGGTTATTCCAATCAGAGCAGCTTTTAAACTGCCTTAGGCTCCAGTAAATGCACATATGTAAGTATAGAATGAATAGCTGACATCTATACTGCTAGACAAGCACTCAGCACACTGCTTACAAATATAAATATGTACAAAAAAAACTGGCAGAAGTTATTAAGCTTACCTCTGAATTGCTGGTAGACAGGAATGGAGTGGGTTGTTGAGCTCTCAGTCTCCAGGGTCACTTTGAATTGGTAAAACTGCATGAAAACCTTGCACACAAGATGGAACAGCTGCGAATAGGTTAAAGGTCGAAGTTCTACATTTAGAAGCAGGGCTCAGCGCAACATTTGCTTTGACATTTCGACATTTGAAAGACGAAATGGCAGGGCAGGGACAGAAAGAGGTTTTGCTTACTTTTTTTGGCAAAAGCAAGTTTTTGTTCACTCATATGAACAGATTGAATATTAATGGTATATGTGAGCTTTTATTAAGACAATGGCTCTGCCATATATATATAGCACTAATGCTTTCAGGGCTGAATTAAGGAAGCAATGGGATTTAGTTTGAATTCATGTGCCCTCATGTTACACTTGTACATTTGCTAAAGGAATATGTACTTTAGCTAGCTCAATGTGCTATTTACCTCCTCAGAGTTTGTTTATGCCCAGTTGCTACAAATTGGGGTTGATAGTGTTGACAGAATAAAACCTGTTACAGGTTTCCTACTGTCAAAAATGGGGGAAGGAGGCTAGCTCCTCTACAAATTAAGGGTAGGCAAATTTATGTTTTCTCTCTCTTTTTCTCAATTTCTTTTGAGCCTGTCTAAACTGTCTGTGAAATAGCCATGAGACATTTAATTGGCTAATCAGTAATACTGTTTTAAACATTATTAGCATTAATAAAATGAATAAATAAATTTGCTATGTTACTGCCCATCCTGTCTGATGAAATTATGAAAGGATGAGTAGTCTAGATTGTGGTTTCCTTATTTGATCTTTAAGGGGAACTAGCTGTGGGTAGTTTTTGTTCTAAAATTCTCAGGTGATAACACCACTATTGTTTGTTATTCTCATGCTACATACAGTTTTGCAAGGGCATTGCTAGTTTTTATTAGCTAGTCTGTGTAAATAAACTGACAGTACTTACTAGAGCTGATGTTGCATAGTTTGGATTGTGAAAAATAGAATGCAGGGAAGATGTCCATGTGATCCTTAGCAAACATTTTTGAGGAAAATATTGTTTTATAGGAGTCAGTTAGTCACAAGCTGGAGAAAATGTACCCATTATGTTGAAGTTTTTAGTTCTTTATGTAATAGGAATCCTTGTTAAATTAGCAGTTTTAGATTTTCCTGTTGCTCCTATAACATGAGAGCATGGTCCTAAGCATACAATGTAGGTGCTTTTATTAAGAGAAATCATTTTAGAAGTGTCTGCAGTCCTGTACAAGTAATGCAAAGTCTATGAGTAAAAGTGTAGACCATTTCCTTTTTTCTTGAGGGTCTTTAGATGATTAAGATAGGAATATACAGATGTAAGGATTTGGAGTATGTCTGTATTGTTTTTCTCTTTTCCTCAGAATTTAGTAAATGAAAACAGACTTCCTTGGCTGCTTGGGATTGGGTGACGTATTACTCTTGTCAGTTCACCAAAGAGTTCCTTTTATACTTGCCAATAGGTCGACGGCTGTTGTTTTTTTACTCTCACATAGATGAAAGTGGTTCTTGGGTACCTTGCTAATATATGGGGCGTCCCTAGACTAGGAAGTATTCTGAGACTAACCTCTCTGTTGATAGATTATTTCTGTGCCTTGTCTAAAGACCTTTTTGTTCTGTCCACCAATAGATATTTGCTGCCTTACAACCATTGCCAGAGGGGCGCGGACGTCAGATCTAGCTTGAGGAGTCAGCACCAGTCCAGCTTGAAGTCAAAGTGAAGGTAACCAGCACATGCATTGCTGGCAACCAGGACCTCAGTTAAAGTAGAAGGCCGGAAGCACTGGGATGTGAAGTGTGTACCCCTGCCACTGTCTTGGGCGAAAGACGGGGTCACAAATCAGAAAGGAGAAATCGTGGATCAAGTTTTTGATGCCCAGCCGAGAGTCACAGACCGACCAGGAAGGCGAGAAAGTTTTTGCTTGAGGTAACCCCCTTTGAAACAAGGGTTGCTTCAGAGATCCTAGCATCAGGCCTCTGAATCATGGTCCCAAAGTGGCTGTAAAGTCTTCACCTTTGTTGGTCAAGAGATACCTGGGCACACTGAATGCAATCTATGGCCCCAACGAAAGAGCAGTGTGCCAGCAGAGCAATACAGGAGTTAGGGAAGGACTTGAGTTCAGGGTACAGGTGCTGTGTCTCTGGTGCCTGTTAGATTAAAGTGAAGAAAACTGGTGCACTATCTGAGACACTGGACAGGATCGCTGAGAGCATTTGCCCAGGTGGGTGATTGCCCTATCCTGAAAGAATAAACTTTTCTCTTGAAACTGGGCCGTGGTTCCTGAGTTGCAAGTTGTGTAGCTCCACCGTGGGAACAACAAGAGCCTGCCTGTGAGGCTCAAACGGACACAGGGAGAAGACTCCCCTCTGGTTGGTTGTACAGCAGCTTTAATTTCCCAAGGACTTCTTTTTCTTTTTTGTTGAAAATGTACCCCATTGGTCGTCCCATTTTTGAGGAAGAGCAGCCCTTTGCAGCTCTTCGTCTTAATTCTCATGGTCCTGTTTGTATTAGGAATAATGTTTATTCTACGAGAGAAAAGTGCATCTGAGCATTTGACAAATGTTACTTTACCCTTTCCTTGATTGATATTCTAGCCCTGATAAAGGAAACACTGGAAAAGTCTAGCGAAAATGTTTTTATTAGATATGTGCTGTTGGCTATTCTGAAGTTGAAATGGATGGTCACTGAAATGCATAGGAGCCTTGAAAATGTTTTTACTGGATGGTTCTAGGATTTGCTTAGGACTAGAATGCTAATAGTTCTGTTTCTGATAATAGTAATTACTCTCTCCTGCTATCTGTATGACCCAATTCTCTGTTCCCTTTGCACTCCTGCTTATACCTTATACATACCCGCTTAACAATATTTAGAATGAGAAATGCCCACCGACCAATGAATTAGGATATTGATAAATTTATGAAAAAAATCTAATGTGCATATTTTCTGTTTTCCTACTGGATTATAGGAATGTCTTTAGCTCATGCTAAAAGGACCATCTGTTGAAGATTGCATTAATCTCTTAGCATGAGCTGAAAGCCATTTTGTATTTGGCAGCCATTTTAGTTAGCTATGTGCTGGACATTTGCTGTTTCCCTCTCCCAGAGTCTTGCACATGCTCAGATGGGCCTACCTAGTAGAGTGCACCTGTTCCTAATATAGAACTGTCAGGCTGTTCTAACTGATGTCAGCAACTTATTACTCCTCCTACTTGTTGACTGTGTCGTTTCTGTATGGCCATCTATGTGCATAACTCTTCTCATATGTACTTGTACCGCCTTTTTTCAGCCCCTGTGTGGGTATATAATGCCCCTGTTCTCTGTACACCTTAGAAATGTCTCCTACAGTGATTTGAGAATACTGTATGACGCATTTTTCCCTCTCTGAGGTTAAATAAAAAGATGTCTTTTATATAACAGCTTCTGTGCCAATCTCTTCTTTGTTGGCTTTAAAAGGACCAGGTGTATCAGTGAAGCCCCTGAGAAGGTTTTGATTTCTACAGTGCTACAAAAGGGCATATGGATTCAAAGGTGCAGACTACCCTTAAAATTGCATTCTCGATCTTTGGGTTTTAGATTTGAACTTCTCAAAAAACACATTTATTTAATGGGGCATGTCTCCTACAAAGTGTAAATGTTGGTTGGATGTGGCTTGTTCAAACGTTGGTGTTTCCAGTAAAGTGGCAACGTCTGTGAGGTGTGGTATGTTCAGAAAGAGGCCAACCATCCAAAAGAATCGTTCTGGGTGTGGTTTGTCTGGCAAGAGATGAGACTGACAACACAAGTGGATGTTAACATCTACCTAGTACCTACATATTCCCTTTGCTGTGCAACATCCTTTAGTAGACCGCAATTAATTTCTACTTGCATCACTTGAATTCCATATTCTGCATGACCTATTCCATATATAAGATCTTATAAGGGTAATTTCCTTTAAACTAGACATTGCCTAGCTATTTTATATTAAAATAATATCTCATTTTCTAAATAGTGTTTGAAAAAACTGAAAAATACCTTCAAATTTTGCTCGTTTATTGAACCGTACATGTACATAGCTGCCTTTGTATTTGTTTGTAATTCGTAATAACGTAATTCATTGACTTTTTTTTATAACCTCCCTTGGCAAGATGTAAAAATACTAAGGGCCTGAATGACCGTTGTTGTCGAGGTGGCGGTCCATGGACCATCAGACAGGTGGTCCAGCCGCTGTATTCCGACTTTGGTGGTTGGACTGCAGCTGGACCGCTGTGTCGGTCTGTGAGCCATGATCCTATGGTGGTAGCGCAGCAGTCGGAAACAGCAATATGCTGGCGCTGCGGCACCAGCAAGCATATTACAAGTTTCCTCACCACAATCCTTTCCATGGCGATGAGCCCTCCATGGAAAGGGAAGCAGTGAAGCAATGCCAGGGGCCTGTTGCCTCTGGGTATGGGGGTGCGTACAGGCAAGCACATGGAATGCCCCCCTGTATTTCTGCACCCCCTGTTCCTGCACAGGAAGAAATGCATGACATGGTGCATTTGTCCCCGTGTAAGATCGTGCTGTGGCGCTTCCACGGCTGTGCTTTCTAAGGCTCTCCTATGAGCTTTAAAAGGCAACGCCGTGGGACCGCCGCAGCACCGCCCGCCAGGCCAGGATTAAACTCCTAATCTGGCGGGCAGTGTGTGGACGGGTTTGGCAGTCCCCCCTCTGGACCGCTGGTGTGACACTCTGCGGGAGGAACGCCAAACTTGTAATCAGGCCCTAGGTAGTATAATTATCTCTTTATTTTTTTCCTGAGTTTGTATGCTTGATTGGTTGGTTCCCATTGTTTGACCGGGGTTTCCAGTTTCATCTTTCAGATAAGAGCAAGTAACAATCAGAATACTCATGCTAGGATTTACAAAATTAATTATACTCAATTTACACACTTACATTTCTGAAACGGCTTGAGCTTGTGACCCCTGAATTATAACAGGCTCTGCTTCGCTGGAGTAGCAGTGAAAGTCCTGCTGCTCAGCAAGTTCTTCCATCCTAATTCTTCCCATCTGAGACAGGCCCTGCTGCCATGGCGAACAACTTGTTTTACTTTCTGCGACATCGAGGTTAACCACGCTTTCTTCTCTCATTGAAGGCATCAATTTCGCTTCTGACATTTAAGCCTGTCCTCGTGGAATGCATTCAATGCTGCAGATGCAGACCAAGGCATTGACTCAAATTGCCTCCAAATGTTCTATGAGCTAATGTGGTTTATGGCGGAAAGTTGAATTAAGTTTTCTTTCGCTGATGTTTCTGCTGTTGTTCCCAATTACATATTCTGTGCTCATCGGACAAACTCATTGCAACGGGGAGGAAGTCTGAATTCTCCCAGAGTTAGGAAACTTCCTCTGATGCTGGTGGCCAACTTCACATCTATACCAGATTTTCGGTTATTCTAAATCAATAAAATATTCCTCAATAAACTTAATAAGCTAACACAGCCATGGAGAAGTTGGATGAACAACCTCAAAAGAGCTATCTAGGGAAAAATAACGAGTCTGACAGTCTCCAAAGAGAGTTACCGATCATCTTAATAAGCAAAATTATCAGGCACAAGGTTGGCGAAATTCGGGTTGTCATTAAGACACGTTCTACATTGGTCCTATGCCAGCCACAGCATCAGATCCCTGAGTGCATAGTGAGCTCTAGACTCCATGTGTCACGGGTGGAATCCAAAGCGAGAAAGACAGGTGCAGACAGGGAGACATGCACTGACAGCAGAGAGCTGGTTGGATGGAAAAAAAATGAAGAAACAGACGCCCCCTTGTGTGGGTACCCGCGGAGCCCTAGTGGTAAAAGCCTGGCTCACTTCATCTTGAGCCTGGTGACCCATCTAGATGCCATTCGGAGGTAAAACTGTGGAGATTATGGATGGGAGGCCAGTTCAATGGAGAAGAGGAGCACTCACTGCATATTGCCAAGTGGCTCACTTGGATGGCAAATGGAAGTAGTAGTACGAGAATGGTCAGATCAGAGATTCATATAGGGGCTGTGGAGATGCCAGATGCCTCTGAGCACAATGGATGGCACTGAAGTGCTCTCTTTGACTAGTAAGGGATACAGAGTCGCCAGCCTGAGGCTCACATTTGGTAGTGAAAGAGTGGCATATTAGGCACATCCCCCTATGCTCACCGGAATACTATGAGCACTATTTTACTGGTTAGTGCTGCGGTGTTACTGGAGGTGGCCTGGCTATTTATCCTTGTCTCTGAAGCGAAGGTTAGACATAGTCCTCGATAAGGGTCTAAGCTCAGCCCCATTCACAGAAGATGTTGTACTGCTGTTAGGGGGCAGCACTCCCGAAGATTCGCTCAGATCTAAACCAAAATGGTCTAGAGTTTATGGAGGAACATTGGCTTGGAAAATGCAAATCAGCCTGGGTCATCATTTACGAAGAATACAGAGATGTTTGCTAGAGAGTGTGGATCTTAATGCTATCTGTGATCTACATGAGCTATGACAGACAGACAAAACCACTTTATTCGATTAATTAAAATCATAAAAGTACAATGCACACATAGAAAAAATGTGTTATCCTAACTACAAATGGGCAGTAAAAAAAGTAAAATATCATAAATAATCTAATATACATCATGATATCAAAATCCCGGTAAAAAACAATTCCTGTTAAATTCATTCAACATTAACCATGGGCAATATTCTTTTTCTTCGACGGACAGCAGCAACAAGGAAACTGGCGGCACAAAAAAATTTCCTTACATCTTCTAACAGTTGGAGATACAATAGGGCTGGTCTAACCTGAAAAAAGCCCTTTTCCCTCAAAAGAGGGACTAAAAACCTCCTCCGTATATCATTATAAAAATCACAGAACATAATAAAGTGCAAAGTATCCTGAGCTGAAAAGTTATCGCACTGGCACGGGCCTATCTCCTCTATTTTACACCAGCCAGAAAAGTTGCCCAACGTGAGGTGAATTAAATTAAAACGGAATCTAGTCAGGAGCCAACGATGATAAGGTTTGGTCACAATTTTCAGGTACATGAGCTGTGTCTGAGGTGCTGCAAACCTGAGAGCACTGGCAGACTTATGCAAAGGTCTTTGAGAAGCAATAGCGTGTGGGATTTAGGGTTACAAATGCCCATTTATCAAGGAGAGGTCTAAGTATGAAGGTCACTATGTGTAAGGCCAAAGTTTTAAATTGCCTGAAATGTAAATTATTGCTGCGGTAAGTGGTTGTTGGTGACACAAATTTGGGGGCTGGGTAGAACGGCAGATTTTGCATAGTATAAGAACAGATAACAAGTTCCTAATTTAGAACACCACAGTAAAAGGCTGGGGAATACTCTGATGGAGAAATTTCAATACGTATTGTGAAGGTACAGTATCATCTTCAAATTTGGAGCTCACTCCCATGATAGAGTAAGTACAGCCAGTAGTAATACTGCACTGTGCTGCTACCAAATGTATGTCTGCAACCATTTATCTATCAAGATGGCTCAGTGACTTTCATTTTCACTGCTGACATATAGTTTGACTGGTAGATCAGAAATTCGAAACTAGGTAGGGTCAACTCAGCCTTTCATTCTCCCGAGGCAGTGAACTAGGTAATATTGATCATTGAATCACTATAAGTACTCCCGTAATGGGGCCAGTCAGCAATAGAAAACTCTGCTGCCAGCTCAGGTGTTGGTATGCCCTATTTGAAGTAAGTAACACCACCTAGGCTGGGGAAGGAGGCAAGTCCTTTTGTTATTATTTTTCCTCACACACCCTAGAGGTGTCATGCTTCATCATTGGGACACCCCGACGCCTAAAGGTCAGGGTGGGCTCGACCAATATTTCAGGGAGCACTTGGTGAGAAGATTTTTGGCCAGGGGGTATAAAGATTAAAAATCGGCGTCAAGCCCCAGTTTCCCTTTATTCTTGGGTTTGGCGCTGATGTTAAAAAGATAAAGAGAAGGGTTGCTAGGGGTATTATGGTCCTAAGACCCTATTGCCAACATGTTTCTGTCCTTAATGCCCCATAAAGGGTGCACGGACATTCATCAGGGCTTGTGCCCCCTGTAAGTTAGGGAAGAAGAAAGAGAAGTTCCCTATACTACCATCCAGTAAGGGCAGATAGCTGCTCCTTATTAAAATGTCATTCCGTAATTGAAATCACTCCATCTGTGAAAAACAAAAATGACAAGCATGACACCACTAGGGTGTGTGAGGGAAAATAATAACAAAAGGACTTGCCTCCTTCCCCACGCCTAGGTGGTGTTACTTACTTCAAATAGAGCAGTGGTTCCCAAACTGGGGTCCACGGACCCCCAGGGGTCCGTGACACATACCCAGGGGGTCCGCAGGCAGCAGTTTTAAAAGCAATGCAAAGTTCCTTGTATAAACAGCAGTTTTGGGGCAGCAATAAACGGGTCAAGATAACTCCAGTGATTAATGTACCTGCTACAGAGAGATAGGAGGTTTGTCCAGTGGCAGCTTTGAGTCATCTCAGGAAGCCCAGATTGTTCATATCCCTGCTGCAAAAAATGTCTACCATGCATTTTTTTAAAAACAGTATATTGTTTTGTGCATAGCTCAGTCAGTTCCTACTTTACTACAGAGACTCTTTTGTTATTATGCAGTTCACAAGTTCCAATCGCATTTAGCACAGTGAGCTATGAACTGACATCAAAGAGCAGCAAGCAAACGCGTGGTACAAGTTAGTAAGTTATGCTTTTTCACAGTCTTTCATTAACCCGATGCTGCTAAAAAGGTTTGTTTGGTTAGAAATAAATCCTTATTAGTAAAGTCAATGCGAACCCCTGTGTTATGTTCTGAATCCTGAGTTTGTGCTCTCCAAACCAAGCACTCTTACAAAATGCCTACCAGTATGGATGACTTGTGAATCCTACACCTTGTAGTTCCCTTTGCCTTATGTAACATTTTCTAGTCACTGATTTACAGACGTATGATTCTTTCTCTCTGTATGTGTGTGATATAAAGTGCTCTGACACCCTACAGTGGTATGAAAGGTGCTATAAAACAAATTAAAGACATGTGACAGTGGGGCTTTGGAGAGATGAGAGGCACTGTTGGAGGGTAGTAGTGAGGGAATCGATGAAGATTGACAAGAGATTGTTGTATGCTGGTGCATAGTAATGTCATCATTTCAATTCAATATATAATGACAAATTTGTTGTAAAATGCACAATTTCCCCCAAAATTTTCTTGGGGGAGAGGCCTCCAATGCCCCCTTTGTAGTGGTCAGACTCACTTGGTGTGCACTGTATAGGGACTAGTCTGCCAACATTTGCCAGAGCAGCTTTAAGTTTCCAGTCCAGCCTTGGCAGGAGCAGGACCCCCAGGCTGTGAACTAAAACCAAACAATGGAAAGTTAGTCGCGAGATGCAGCACCAACCTTCCCATTAGGATTTTTCTATTTTTGCAAATATTTTAATATAAAAATACTAAAATCTTTAGTAATTTAAGTCTAGTCTTTGCTTGATGCACACACGTGTGGTTTTTTTTCTTCTTCGAATTAGTTTTAATGTTTGACATTTAAATCTTACAAATTGCCTGGGGGGCCCCGGCTGCCAGTCGTGACTCAATGGGGGTCCTCAGGAGTGAAAAGTTTGGGAACCACTGAAATAGAGCATACCAACACCTGAGCTGGCAGCAGAGTTTTCTATTGCTGACTGGCCCCATTACGGGAGTACTTATAGTGATTCAGTGTTTACCCCGGGAGGGTGTACTCCCTTACAAAGTTCCTATCGGCCCCCTAACCTTACTAGGGATCTGTCCTAATATAGGTTTGTGAATTAAATATTGATCATTGAACAGATACATGTGGAATTACAGTCTGCTAAAATTTATAGCATTTTTTGTGTGATTTCTGATCTGGACAGCGCGTAAATATATCTACTGTGCATACTACTCTCAGATGACAATTCGGGTCGTTGGGGGGGGGGGGGGTTTACCAGTTTCTTTTGAGTGCAAGTAATTATCAGGGTTTATTTCATTGCGAGCTAGGTCTTCTTGAGTAACCATTAATATGGGTTTATTTTCCAATGGGGAATTAATCGCTGGCAGGAATTCCGCATGTCACATTACAGTAGTAATTCCACGTGTCATAATCTCGGCAGGAAGTAAAGCTAAGCAGGAAATACAATACATTTTCCCAGTTACCACATCACTCTGAATGAAGGCACATGCCCCAGGCCCCCACCATTTACTACGCTGCTTTAGTTCACCGCCTTCTTGTTGGGGTGCTAGGGAAATGGTGATAACAAAATGAGGACAACTGAAGCACTTACATTTCGCTTAACAATTCAACATACAATAAAGTAACCCCACAAAACTCAGAATACATGCAAGGTCAGCATAAGAATAGTTAAAACAAATTACCACAAATAATAGGTGAAAAGGGTTAAGATTCGTCCTCTTACAAACCTAAGGACTGATTATATGTTTAGCAAAAATGTTTTGCATGTGGTTGCTAGCAGTTTGTCAGGTCACTTGAGTTCATTATGCAGAGTACAGTAGTGGACTTATTCCACTGGTAGCGTTGGAGGTTTCCAAAAGAGGTAGGTTTCAATATGAGCAATTTACTTTCATTCTTAACCTTTCGACAGTAGCCAAATTCTGCTCTTAACACCCCTTGCATATAAGGTTTATACCTGCGGTTCTTAATCTGGGTTACGCAATGATTACTCAGGGGGGCCGTAACTGTTTAGAAAATGAAATAATAATAGAGGAATAATAATCTATAGAAATATACACATAGAAGCTCAATTTGTAAATGAAAATGTTAAAATGCTTCGTAAATGTGAGGAATTTTGAAATAGGAGATTAAAATGAAGTTGATATTCTTAGCTTGGTTCTTAGAATATAGTGTGGAAGCTTGGTGGCCTCAACCCAAGCACTGGTATGCATCGACAGAACATGCAATAGGAGCATAAATGAACTTGATATGCTAGTGTCTCTTATATTAGGTTGTTTTTAGGTCGAGCCTAGGAGCAGCGCACTTGCACTACTCGCTCTGCGAGACTGCTGTAGTAGAGTATGGGAGAGAAGCCGCGCCCACTCTCCGACAATATTTTTCATTGGCTTGTGTCACTATATTTTGGAAATGCTGCTTTCGGATTCATTAATAGGCTTTTTAGTCCCTCCCTAGTACAGCCTTGTCTTCAATAGTAAACTCCATGGCTACTGGCCCCTTTACTTTGGTTGTTACACAGTACCTGTAATTAAGTTTGTAAGCACTATTTACTTATTTGAATTTCTCTTACTGCAGGTCAGACATGCGCTGCTTCAGCTGAAACCGCTTGTGTTTTTTTAAGCAGCACGGCCGCCCCCGTAACACGGGCACCTGCTTTCAATCACTTTAACCTGACATTATCTTGTGTCTGTTTCGACCCCCCAAATAAAATGGATTTAGAAATTATTAGGAATTAAGTCATGTGAATTCCAGGTAGCACATAACCGCCAATACCAATACCACCATCACCAATACCACCACCACCAATACCAATCTCACCACCACCAATCCCACCTACACCCCCAATACCAATCCCACCGCCAATACCACCACCACCACCGATACCACCAATACCAATACCACCAATATCACCACCACCACTAATACCACCACCATCGTCACCACCAATACCAAAACAAATACCACCACCAATACCACCACCAATAACAATACCACCACCACCAATACCACCACCACCAATACTACCACAACCAATACCACCACCACCACAACCAATACCAACACCAATACCACCACCACCAATACTACCACCACCACCAATACCAATGCCACTGCCAAAACCAATATCACCACCAACAATATCACCACCACCACCACCACCACCAATACCACCACCACCAATATTACCACCACCAATACCACCAACATCAATACCAACAACACCAATACCACCAATACCACCACCACCACCAATACCACCAGCAATACCACCACCACCAATAACACCAGCAACACAACCAATACCACCACCACCATCAATACCAGCACCAATACCATCAATACCACCAATACCACCACCAATATCACCACTAATACCACCACCACCAATACCAATACCACCACCACCAATACCAATAACACCACCACCAATACCAACATCCCCACCACCACCACCACCACCAATACGACCAATACCCCCACCACCAATACCACCACCACCACCCATACCACCAATACCACCACCACCAATACCACCAGCACTACCAATACCACCTCCACCAATACCACCACCACCAGTACCACCAACAATACCACTAATACCAATACCACCACCACAACCAATACCACCATGCCAATACTAGTACCACCACCACCAATACCACCACCAATACCAATACCACCACCAATACCACCACCACCAATATCACCAATGCCACTATCAACAGTACCACCCACAATACCACCACCAATACCAGCACCACCAATACCACTACCACCAATACCACCACCAATATCACCACCACCAATACAACCATCACTAATACCACCACCACTAATACCAATACTACCACCATGAATACCTATACCACCACCTCAGCGCCTCTTGCTCACTAGTAATAGCAGGGGCACTGTAAGAGGCCGCAGCTGCAGCTGAGACCGTCCCTCTCTCCCTCCCTCCATGTCTGCTATGAAGCACAGCCCGTCCTGCACCAGGAGGTGAATCCAGGGCCCTACTTCAGCTGCAGTGTTTTTTATTAGGCCAAAGATATCAATAAAATCACACAATGCCACACTGCACACTCAAATCGTGGAGAGGACAGAAAATAGACCCCCCTTCCGCTCTTCTTCCTGAGCCGCGACAGTGTAATCACAGAGCAAAGGATGTTGGCGCGTTTTGTTAGTGTTTATAGCTCAGATCATATGTAACTCTCACTTCACACTTTGGGGGATATTCACAGGGATCTATCGCCGAGTTAACGGCACCTTATCGCAGCCAAAGTTGCAATAAACTTATTGCCCCAATCACAAGCTGGTGCTAACATCCCACAGCACCAGTTTACCTGCGATATCAGCCGCAAAAAACATCGCCACAGATGACCCCCGCAACTATTGTTAATGAGATGCAGAGTAGGCGTTCCCGTGCCAAAAGCCGTGACAACACCACTCCACAACATTCACAACGACCAGCCAGAACTGCAATAAGAACATAAAACAGGCGATAAGGCACGTTAGCAGCAGGAAAATAACACCTGCTCTGACCTGGTGCAAAGTCAGACCACAGCCTGCACCACAAAAGGGAGCCCAGCCCACAGCCACATCGAAAGGGCAACAGATGCCATGGAGCCACCGGTCATGCGTCCCCAACACCCAAGAGGGCCACAACACCCACCGCCACCACCCCAGGAACCCAACGCCCACCCGGAACACCCCCCCGGACCACCACAGAAGCAGCGCAGACAAAGACAGCAGACCCCCAGGAAACGCACCAGCCTCACAGACCCAACACCTGACAATGTCATTGCCCACTACATGTTCAAAAAGACAACCATCGTACGCATCCTGACCAACAACGCCCAACAGGCCGAAGGCAACAACACAGCAGACAACCAACATCCCACCCCACACAAAGCTGCTGGCTGTGCTGCACCTGTTGGCCCCTGGAACCCCCAAACCAACATCCACCAGAGTTGGAAGAGTCTCACAGCCAGCCACATCCAAGTCCCTCACACTTGTCCTGGACATCACCATCAGCCTGGTACCCCAGTCCCTATACATCCAACACAATGAGCAGGATCCGCTGGAGACCAAGCAAGGACCATATGCCATAGCTGGATGCACCCACGTGTTGGGGGCAATCCACAGCACACATGTCCTACCTGTGCCCCCTGGTGACACAGCACACAATCACCGCAAGAGAAAACACACGTCTCACATCAATGTGCAGGCAACAACCGAACACCGTGGAACCTCCACCAATGTTGCCTCCAAATACTCAGCCAGTGTGCATGTTTCCTTCATCCTCCAACAGTCCATCAGCAACCAGCGTTCCACGGATGGCACCAAGGGAAATGCACAGCCCCTTGGCAAGTTCCAAATGAACACTCCACTCACCTCAACTCCACAACCATGCAACTCACAACTCTGTCAATGCACACGTCACAAAATCACAACCAACATGCAAAGCAACATGCCCACCCACCAGACACGACAGAACAACTCACAATGGTAACCAGGGCAAGGGGTGAACATGAGCCATCAACAGCATGGCACCTCAGCCACACACTAGCCGAATGTGGGGAAAGGTGGCAACCAGGCATGTGTGAAGGATTCAGGAGAACCATGATTGGGAAAGTACACAATGCCAAGAGTGGCGGAGATGTGCTGGACAGACCGCAGTATGCCAAACACACCCGTATCCATGGCGACATACACCGCTGGTGTATGGAGTGTTGTGGACATTGGACGCAACCATGTCACCCCAGCCAGTGGGGGAGTTCGCGGAAATGTTGCCTGTTAGGTCCCCCCCATAAGCGTGAGCAGAGTGGGATGGCCCGGCGTACGCCAGGCCAGCGTAGGGGTGTGAATAAAAAGCAGGTAGCCCTGGGTGTGGTCCTCTTCCGGAAAGCCCAGCGTGTCTGCCAGGGCGGCACCTCTCACCACACCACGAGGCCAACGCCGTCCTTGTGAGCGGAGTTGCCTGCGATCCTGTGCCACTGCCGTACCTCGGCCTGCTGGACCCCGAACCCATCAGGCCCGCCCACGTGCAGCCAGGCCACACTGATCACCTTCCAACACCGGCGTGTGTCAAGGAGGGCCCACCCCGTGCCTGAGCAAGCTCCAAGCCTGAGGCCCGCAGACCATCACGGCCTCCACGACACAGTCCCGCTTTAGTCCTTTCTCATTGACGTACTCTACTGCCTCCTCCGGCCTACACCATGGTCAAGTAGGTCACACATTTGGAACTGAATCTTGATTACACCATGGCAGTGAACATTATTTAAGGCAGAGTTCATGTCACTATACTCCCTTCGATATGGTGCCACCAAGTATGTGCATAGCATTACAACCACACGTGTCTGTGGGCCTACGCAGACTACTGCCCTCGGCCTACGCTGCGCACAAGTAGGTCACATAATGGGAACTGAACATTGATTATTCAAAGGCAGAATACATATTATCACACGCAAGGAGAGGCATAAGAGGATGATGCGTTGCAGTCCGGAAGGAATAAGATCATCATTACGGAGGTGATCGAAAACTACAGACAACTGTCCTGGTGTCACTAACTCTGCACATCGCGAGCCAACGACAGGTGGGTGTTGTCCCCTGCTGACTACTGCCTTCGGCCCACACTACGGACAAGTAGGTCAAACATTTGGAACTAAGTCTTGATCATACATTGTCTGTGTACTCACAAAAAGGAAGATTCTACTTCACTGTACTCCCTTTGGTTAGGTGGCAGCAACCATGTGCATAGCATCCCAACGACACGTTGCTGTGGGCCCTGCTGACTGCTGCCCCCAGCCTACACTGCGGTCAAATAGGTCACACACACTTTCGAATTCAGCCTTGGTTTATTTATGGCAGTCTTGATGTCATTGTACAGGCCTCATCGCAGACTGCATCCCCTTTCAGCCCCGGTGCCACTATGACTATTCCCCGAGACCCATAGACACTTTCTGGTTGGACTTTGGTGGCGACTAAGCCCATGGACTTGTGATTGTCGTCGCCATCATGGCGGTGATACTGACTTTGTGGTGAAAACGAGGCCATGGCATTCCACCCCTCCATTTGCTGCTTCCAGACAGCTTCCACCCTCTGCATCATGCCCTGGAGGACACCTTCCACTGTCCCCCGCAACCCTCCACAACATACACCTCGGACATTGATGAGGACCCGCTCAGGTCGCATGGCCCATCTGACTGCACCGCAAGTCACCGTCCCGTGGCAAGGTGCCTGTGCCGGCTGCAGTGCATCCGGGGCCACTAACTCTGTGCTGGTCATGTCCGGGACCCCTTCTTCTGAGATATTGGATGGTCTCTGAGGCGATGGCCTTTGGGTCATCAACACCATGTGTCTGTGGCCCTGCGCTGTCCGCTGCCTCCGGCCTCAACTGCGGTCCACCAGGGCTCACACATCAAATCGAGTCCTGACTGGCCCGGACGTCGCATCACCGCAGGAGCCACACGCCACCACTGCCAGAACCACCTCCAACCACCATCTGCCAGAGTCGAAACGGCGGTCCTGTCAAACTTACGGAGTTGCTCACACCTGTCATGGATGCCATCATCAGACTGATACCCTGCTCTGCACTCCAGGTGCCACTGACTCAGTGCACCGCAAGCCATCGTCCGTTACTGATTGAGTTTTGTGTTGTGGAGAGGTTGCGCAGCAATGTCACCTTAAGCAGTGTGGGAGACCTGGGACGTTGATGAGGAAGATGATGCAGGTCTAACACACCCCACTACATCTGCATCAGGAATATCTCGAGGGGACACAATCGGAGACTTTTTCTTCAAATGGGCGCGCTCAGCTGTAGTGCCCCAACCTCAGTGCACTGCAACTCACGGACACTTCTGTTTGCATGTTGTGTGTCCTCTGGACTTTCTCCGGCTCTCTCCATGTTGCTCAGCAGTTGACTCTGTTATGCAGGTGTTTTCAGTTTCCGTTGCACTGGTGTCTACTGTTCAAGTGGTTGCCAGCACCAAGCACTCGTGCGGGGTGGCTTACACTCACCCCACACACATCTAGAACAGGCGTCACTGTACATGTGGCCCTGCCAATAAAGGGACCGGGCGCACGTGCCCATAGCCAGTTCAACATAATATCTGGTGTGTCCCTGTGGTTTGGTTGTATGCATGAGGGCCATGGGCCCTAGGACATTACATTGTGCTGTGTACAGCGGATACAGACATGTCACCGCAGGCAGCGGGTTAGAGCTTGGACATGTAACTTTGCCGTTACCCACTCAATTTGTAAGGGGAGTGGCCTGGACCGTCGTACGCAAAGCCAACGTGGATGTGTGACTGCTATTTGCGTGCCCCTGGGCGTGGTTCTGTACTGTGAATGTGCATCTTCATGTGTCTCTATGGCAGTGTGGGTCTCCTTTGTGGGGTGTAAGTGGTCCCTGAAGGGTAATTGACACTAACGTATGTGATCTAGTTCGCCTTCCATGGGTTCGGACCCCACCCACACCTGTTTGGCCACCTCCTTTTGGCGTGCTGACACATGGCATTGGGGTGCCATGTGTGGGTGGGTGAAGTGTCGTGAGCCAGCTGTGATTGCGGGTGCTTCCTGCTGTGTGGTCTGTTGCAGGCTCTGTGTTCTCCTCTAAGTAGCTTGGCTGCCCGGGTCCTGGTGGTGGGCTGTGTGGGATGTCCATGGGCTGTTGTAGGGCGTCGGTGTCGAAGGTGTGGTGGTCCTAGCCGGCATCACAGATGTGTTGTCTTCTGTGCTCTGCTGAAGGTGCTGTGTGCCCTTCCGCAATGTGAAAGGGAGATGCATGTTGACATTGTGTTGACATGTATGTTGGCGCACTGTTCTGGTTTACATGCAAACTGTATGACAATGTACATTGTGACTGTTTGAGAGGTGCTGAATACTGCTGCGGGACAGTGTAAATTTGGACTACATGACAGATGTGAGGTCGTACGCGTACATTTCCATTTCACAGTTTCCTGCTCTGTCAGATGTAGTAGGCATGTTTCTTTGCATGTGCGGAGCCAGTTGTGTCCTCTGTTCTGCAGTGTCGGCTTTGCGCATTGTACCACGTTGTTGTCTATGTGGGTGTGCTGTTCCTGCTATGTGTGTGTGCTGCAGTGTGCCAAGGGTATCAGGGACATGATCCTGGGTAATTGTGGGGGTGCAGTGTGCTACACCTCGTTGTGCATGTGTGTCATTGTGCCCATCTCCCCTCCGGCCACCCAGTCCCTGTTCGTTACTCTCCCTGTTGATGTTGTGTCAGTTCCTCTCGAGCTGTGTCCGTACTCCCTACTCCTTGCACCGTCTCCACACTGATGACTGTGGCCTCGGTTTCCTCCAGCTCCTCCTGTGGCGCAGGACTGCCACCTCCTGTCGCCGTTGCTTCCTTCCTGTTGGCAGTGGGTTTGTGCCAGGTTTAGGTTGTCACATCATGCCAGCACCTCTTGGCCTCCTCGGTACTCCGACTGCATTCCAGGTGGTCTACTTGTGGGTCAGTTGCTGGTAGTGTTCTGTCACCTCCGTGACGCTAATGTGGTTTTGCTGCAGACTGCTCCCCGTCTTCCTCTCCCTCTTCTCCTCAGCCGTCCCCCTCCCCGTTGTTCCTTGTTGGTGGTCTGTGGGGGTTGTGGGGTTCGTGTTGGCCTCTGCGCTGGGTCAGGGTGCATCCATGTTGCTACGTGCTTTCGCTTGTTTCTGGTGTGTTGTTTCTGTAGCTTTTATGGGGCATTTTCCCTCCAGACGTGTGAGATTTGCAAGCCTGTGGCTGGTTTTCGCTACTTTTTGTACTGCGATTGGCCTCATCGCATGATTTTTTGCGTTCGTGTTTCGCATTTTTGCGGCATGGCGTTGAATTTTGCGTGGCCATTTGAAGCGTTATCTGGTGACTATCGCATGCTACCGTAGCGTTGTGAATACTTGGTTGGTACGGCATAATTTTCCTGGGATAGGCTGCGATGTTGAGAGTTGCGTTAAGCTACTCTGGCGGTAGTTATCACACGTTCTTGTGAATATACCCCTTTGTGTTTGTGTAATTTACAATACTTACACATCTTCTTCACAGCACTATTTATCACTACTTTGAAGATGTCTCAGGCCAGTCTCTTCCTCTGATATTTACAATCTAACAAGCGGTCAAGAAGGCCGTTTATTGCAGTGCAATAGGTCTCGCATTTGCGAGAGTTTAAGCTATTAGTACTGTAAATGACAATGCCTTTTATTTATGTTTTAAAACCCAAAGTATAAATAAAAGGCATTGTCATTTACAATGCTAATAGCTCAAACTCGCGTGAATGCGAGACCTATTGCATTGCAAATGCTTGTTTAGAAATACAACTACATTCTGTGACGTTCCAACCTTCCCATTAGACTGTTTGTACATGTTCTTGTTTGTGAATTTAAAGTAACTTATTTCATAATTTGTGTGCTTGGTTGAGTATAGTTGTTTCTGTATTTGTATATTGTTTTAAGAAATCACTTAGGCGCAGTCTGAGCTTTCAGAAGTGATTCAGTGGGGGTTAAGACCTGCTAGTTTATACTTTTATCAAAACTAATAATTCAATAAACCCTGTAAAAACTCATTTGGAATGCAGTTTATTCACACCAAATCTGATAATTCCAACACAAAGTTTTTCTGCTGACCCGAAAAGCATCGCACTCTTGAAGACGATATTCAGAACATCATGACTGACTGTATTGTAGCAAAGAAAAAAAAACTTGTAGGTACTCTTATTAAAATGATTATCGCATTAGGTAATCTTTTCATGAGCAGCTGAAAAAATACGAGCGGTGTTGACAACTGTTGAAAAGGAGATTGTAAAAACATTCTTCAAGAAAGAATGAATCTTTATGAGTTAAATTTGCAGAACACCTGATGTGCAGCAAGTAAAGAGAGAAAAGAATATGTTTTTATTATTTGAGCGCACTGATTGTCTATCAGAACAAACGTATGGCAAAATAGGAATTAAATCACTGCTTTAGAAAGACCTGTTCCAATTTATTACACCCTGGAAGTATTTCCTTTTCAAGGACGCACTCACAAAGACTAGTACTCCAAAATCCAACCGATTGGAGAAACTGTGTTCATAAAGCTATGTGCAAGAATGTGGCCTGGAGATCTATCATGGACTTGTTAGTTCTTGGAAAAACAGGGTGGAGGTATGAAACTTGACATGTGAGGAGTATAGCCCTACAGATCTCTGGGTCATACAGATCCTAAACAAAGCAAGCTACACTATCAAGATAATATTTTCATTAATCAACAACAAATGTGAGAAGATGTAACTGGAGTGACTTCTACCGCTAAACAAGATATGCATTATTAGCAAAAGTAACTAAGGCCCTTATTACGATGTTGGGCGGCACGACACCGTTGTGGAATCTGGACAGACCGACCTCCGGTCGGCGGTACCAACTGCAGCATTAGATTGCAACCACACATGGTGCAGTCGCATACTCCATTTTCTCTATGGAACCTTGTGCTGCGGGCGTAAACCGGCCGTAGCACAAGCTCCCATAGAGAAATGGGAGGATCTGTTCATCCCTGCACCGTGTGGCAGGCACCCTGAAGTGCCTGCCACGCGGTGCAGGGATTAACAGGGGGCACATATCTCGCCCCCAACTGGAGGCCACAGGGTGAAGGTGGCCCTGCTAGAAACCCCCAATGTTGCTTTCTGACAGGCTTCCCATGTCGGAAAGCCTGACATGGAAAGGCTGTTGGAAACCGACATTGTAATCCCTATGGCGGAAACGCTGTCCAAAAGGATTACAGACAGGCTTCTGACTGGCTGACGGCCTCATTGAGCCTGTTGGAATCCAATCTTTTCGACTACCTGCTTCGTAATGTGGTGGTCAAAATTGAAACCGCAATGAGACAAGAAAAGCCTCCGACCTGGGGTCGGTGGCTTTCCAGGTCTCATCGTAATGAGGCCCTTAATGTTTTCTTAAATGATCTACTTGCGCTCATGAAGTTAGTGGGATCTACATTCCCTTCTTCAGCAAGCCTCAGTAAAAAGACATTTAGAAATATCATATAACCTTTTATCGGAGTGATAGAAATCGAGATAATTGTAGTCAAAAATGCAGAAAATCCTCTGGCGGTCTGGAGGGAGCACATGGGTGAATCTGCAGGAATCTGTTATAAAATTTAATATGGCAGGAAGGTAAGTCGATCAATTCACAGGATTCTCTGTGTGCTGATCCCTCCTAATTTTTTGAACTACGCTACAAGTTCCAGATCTGAATTAAAGTCAATATAGAGAAGCTGGCCAACACATAAAAAACAAATGAACAACAACACTACCTAGATAGGCCTTATTACTTAGTCCAAGACATAATGACTGTTGAAAGTATGTACAGAGGTTAGTTACCCACCTTATTAATATCAACACTATGCACACCTATCAAAGGGACTCAAGCAGCCAATATTCATCTGGTCGAATGAGCTCACGTTCCCTCAAGGAACGCCTCTTATTGCCAAGCGCATAATGCCGACTATAAAAGTCAATAAAGAGTGAAGTCCTTTGCTTGGATACCACCTCTCCTTCTCGGCAAAATAAAAAATAAAAGTTAATCATCTGACCTGTACTCCTCGCGTTTTCTAATGAAAAATATGCAAGGTTCTGATGGAGTCTAGCTTCTGGAAGTGCTTTTCAGCCTTCACAGGGGGAAAGGAGGAAGAAAGAAGGAAGGCAGCAAAATGAAATGATGCTTTCCAGCTTCAAATGGTACCTGGCTGAGGACATGGGTGTGGGAGGGGTCACTGAAGCTGTTGTCATTTCGGTCTCAAATAACTTGTCTTTGCTAGGGCGTTTTGGTCAGGTGGTCACCCCTTTGCACAGTACAATTACATATGTTGACTCTCGCTTAGTCTATTGGGGAGTTCAATGAACACTCCATTTGTCGGTCATGAGTGACTGTTGTAACATCCAGGGGATGCACATGTGTGCTGATCCATATGTGAATGGCAAAACAAACCTGTGATTCAGGAGCTGACCTACTGATTCTCTCTTTGCATTTCTAGGCTCCCAAAACTTAAACATAAACAAGCTGGTCAACATGCCTTTCATTCTAATACAATACAGTAAAGCAGGTTCATAGAATCAGGGAAGAATGCACAGATTCCTCCTTAGACATTAAGAGCACAGCGAGATTTTCTAATATTTATAAACCGTTCTCTAAACCAGTTTCTCAGGCACCTCATGCAGCAGGTCCCTGTTCCTAAATGCTATATTTATTCATATTATGTGTTCCCCCATCATTTTGGCAACATGATTTAGAATCATAGAACGTCAAAAGCATTGGTGGAGCTGCCTCTGAGGGCCGTGGTCACGCACTCTGGCTAACACACTGTGTGCCAGCTTCCGAAGGGTATGGTAGGAAAGGACATTCAGGGCCAAATTACGAGTCTGGCTGTCCGGGTACTGACAGACACGTGGTAGTGCGGCCGTGAGGGTCCGGTCAGACCACCCTGGGACCGCTGATGCCGCCAGGGAACTGCCGTTCCCTCAAGGTCGGTCGGCGATCAGCGGACACAATATGCTCAGCAGGACCGCCATAGTCCCGTCAAGCATATTATGTGTTTCCTTTCCACCGGCAGTGACATGGAGGTTTCTACTCCATGTCATCCCTGGCATAACATGTGCCTCCCTGTGTGCATGCACAAGGCTTTTGCACAGCATGGATATTTTAGTTCATACCGTGCAGGAACCTTGTGGGGCGTTCCCATTGCGGTGCCTTTTTCAAAGGCACCACAGCCTTTGAAAGAGGCACTGCCCTGGGAATGCCGCCCGCCTGCAAGACTACGTTTAATTTTTAATCTGGCAGGTGGGTGGCTGCGAGTCTTGGCGATGCAGGGGTGCGGCAGTGGAGTACTGGCCGCCCCTGCACTGCCGAAACTTGTAATCGGGCCCTCAGTGATCAGCTAATGTTTGGCCCTAAACTTGTAAATTAACTTCTCAGGAACTGTTCCCATAGAGTGCACAGAGCTCAAAGCCTCAATGGTGTTCCTTATTAGCAGTTAATATATATAGTGAACATTGCTGACTTTAGGGCACACTTTTTTTATTGCAGAGATAATCATGGTACTCCTGACAGAGTTACCTCCCATTATTACCGTTCCCGCTTTAATGATTATTGTATTTTAAGGTATTTCTTTAGTAGTACACCGGTTCACTGGTAGACGCTCACTATGCAGGAAAAAATATATTGAATATCTAGAGGTTTTTCTTGCCTTGGAGACATCATTGTTACATTTCATAAAACTTCTTAATATGGGACAGGATTCTCTGCTGTGTTTCTTGAACTGTGGCCATATACACTTCCAGTATCAATAAACGCAGATGTATTTTGCTTGAGCTCTTAAGTGAGTGACAACATTTATAAAGTGTCTACCACCAAAAGGAATCTATGGCATACGTCTTTAAAAGTGCCTACGCAAACAGGTATGTTTTCAGCTTTTTCATGGGCGTAGGAGTGTGCCTGATGTTAAGGGGCAGGGATTTTCCCAATAGTGGTTATTGTATTAAGAATGAACACCACACTTGCACACCAACAACTACTCCAACACGCACCAATTCACACACATTGGCAAAATATGAGACAGACACTGGACCTTTACGAATTCCTTTATGCTTCAGCCTTCCCCTCATGCAATGCAGGATACGTTAATATTTGTTATAGAAGGTATACTTAGGAAAGACCTCGGTATAAATAATAAATTCCTCTCTGCTTTTGTAAATCTGGGAGGGATGTGGAGTATTTAGGTATTCAGAGAACACCCAGGATGGAGAACTCTTTTTAAAGGTAAGTAATGATCTATACCAGGTCCTGGGATTCTTGGGGAATAGGATTGAACAGCAAGCTCAATAAAAATTGTGTCTTGTAGTTGAGAAAAGCATATAGAGTAAAAGAAGCCTTAGGGCCTTATTTATAGCTTGGGTTCAAATTACCTTTTTAGTCAAGAAAATAGGTCTTGAAGGAAGTCTTCACCAGCTATACCAGTTCTGAGGTTGGAAAGCGTACAGTGGTGCTTAGGAAACATAGGAGTTAGTCATCACGAGGTATCCACCTTACATAACTAAAGCAGCTTCTTGGCCCAACACTCTCTGACCTGCCTTATAATATACTTATTTTTGTATCTTGCAGAAAATTATAGTCTTGAGGGTTAGGCCAACTCCCTCTCTTTGAATAAAGTTATTAAGAAAAATATTGAGTTTGTGTTTCCCAGAAGTTCGTATGCAATAATTAAATACTAGTTAAGCACAATTTAAAGTAGCACAGTTATGAAACATAACACATCTTACAGAATTAACGAATACATACATTTGACAAGTTGTGCCTTTTATCATAATTATTACAGATTATTTCCAATAGTTAATCCCAAATTGCATCAATCAAAGTGTGTAGCATGTGACATTCTTGTTGTAGTTTATCCAAAAAGGATATTTTTATATTAGTTTTCTTTTTATTCCCTGAGTATTTAACAAAGATTCTTTTGCAGTATCATAGTTAAAATGCACTTCATTCCCAAGCAGTCTTACAGTATTCCATTGATTTAAAACCAGCCAATATGCGTTTCGCCCTCTACATGGTCAGCAAGCCTAGGGCTTTTTCAAGGCTGTAGTATTTGTAAAAATCATTATAATACAGAACCTATTCCTTGCCTTATCCTAATACGGCTGTTAGATTTTAAACCTACAATGTGAGTTGGAAAGCCTGTGACCTGTGGTGGGAGGCTTTACGACTCACATCGTAATAGGTCCCCAAGTGTCTCCTAGAATGTGAAGTGCACCGCAATCCAGTGATGCACCACCCACGTGCCCTTTAGTTAGACCTTTACACACGTGAAAGTGAATCTACTGTGTGAATGTACTATCTATTTTATCCTTCCAAGATAGGATATGTGCTTATTTTAAAAACTACAAATTACTATGCGCTGCAAAGCCTGGGGTTTTAATATAGCCTTATAGCCCGCCGTAGTGGGCTATACCGGCTGTTAAAGGCCCGCTGCAGCGTTAAAGGCCCGAGCCGAAGGCGAGGGACTTTAACAAAGCAGAGGGACTTTAAAAGCCGGTATAGCCCTGCTACGAAGGGCTATAAGGCTATTAGAACATTCTGCCACTAGAGGGCAGAATGTTCTAACAAAACAAAGCCTTCAGGGAGCGCGAGGGGATTGAAATCCCCTCAGGCTCCCTGAAGCCTTTGTTCACAGCCAGAGCTGTGAACAAAGAAGCATTGGAATGTTGGAGCTCCGGGCTTATACCAGCCATTATAAGCCAGGAGCACTCCATTGTTTTCAATGGAGCTTCCAACATTCCAATGTTCTAATAAAATAATAAGTACCTTCCAGGAGTTTGTTTTCTTTAAATTAATTATGTTATATACTGCTGTCTAATTCAAGGTTTATTCATGGATTACGAGGATGGAGTCTGAAAGTATTGAAGCATAAGTTTATATAAACTTATAGAGGTCAGTTGTGAAATTCTGCGCCTTTTTTGAGTCCCCAATTTACTGTATCAAATCTAAGTATCAGTTCACTTTCTCGTTTCCATAATTCTAATTCCAAATTCTCGGATGTCATTTTAGTTTCTCCAGCCCATAGGAAGTAAATGTTTGTAAATGGGGATTTTGTGTATCATAGTTAGGACTCCCGGTTTAATGGTGTTTATTTTTTTAACATTTCCATCTGTATTTACTGATATTTAATTTTTTGCCATTTATGTTATGTATTTATCCATATTCATTATGTGTTTTCATATAAATGTAGTTGTAAAACTGTATATTTCCATATTTATTTAAATGATAGACGTGCCCTCATACTTTGATGTCTGTCGGGTTTTAGCTATTTAAATTGCCAAATACTACATAATAGTACTTCCACTGGCAAATATTAGCATTATACTACAAATGTATGTTGACACATGCAGTTATTTAAAGAAATGTCATCTTTTTTTATTATTTCCCATGCTGTCCACCTGCTGGGCTATAATACATGTAAAACAGCACGAAGAGTTACCTAAAACAAGAACATTTTCTGTATTTATCCACTTTTAAAAATAAATACAGACAGAAAACACATAGTCTTCTGTCTGTATTTATCTGTAAAAATCAGTAAAAACGGAAAACAGGAAGTCTTAATCATAATGTTCAATAAATGGTAGTTTTCGATTCGATTTCTTAATGTTTTGATAATGTTCCTGTATTATATGTTTCAATTGTCTGATAGTGCTTCTGATGTCATTTTTATTACATGGCCAGGTTATGTTGTATATGACATATAAAGTGTCACAATTGATCTACTCCTTAACTTTATGTTGATGTCCATTTATTGTAGTTTCAATTGTTTTGTTTTTACCTAGTCTTTAGACTGAGCAGTTTTTACATGTATACAACACTTTTGGATTGTCCAGGCATGTTCCTATGTCCCTTCTGGTATCCTGAAAAAAATATTGACATAATATTTGTTTCACATTTGGTGCTCTTTTGAAACTTAGCTCAGGGAAAGGGTAAATATAAGTTTTGATGGTAGGATTGTTCACTTGCAATGGCCAGTGTTTCAGAAGGATTTTCCTGATGTGTTTGTGTCCGTTGCTATATTGGCTGATAAACCGAATTTCAGGTTTATTCTTTTTTTGTTTTCCTGGGTCTTGTAAGAGTTGATGTCTAACCACCTGTATAATTTCTTTCATAGATTTCTGTAAAGTAGTTATGTCATAACCTCTTTTGATGAGTCTTTGAGTGATTTTGTTTGATTTTATTAGGAGGTCCTCTTGTTTGCTGCAATTCCTTCTAGCACTACGGTAGTCACCTTTCAGAATATTAGAAATGGTAGCCTGTGGATGACAACTGGTTGCGTGTAGAATTGAATTAGCTTTAGTAGTTTTCCTGTGTATTTTACTATATAGTTGATTATTTTCTATAAACAACTTTAGATCCAAAAATTCCATTTCCTATTTTGCAATAATAGATGTCTATGTTATCCCCCAGTTGTTGGCAATAGTTTGTTGATGTACTTTTTAGAGTAGTTTGTGAGCCGTGTCATATAAGCAAGATGCCTCAAAGAATTACGCTGTTATCAAGATCCTTAAAGTTTTCATTCCAAAGCCAATATTTTCCAACTTCACCCGTTAGGAGACAGGCATATGGGGGTGGGGGGGTAAATCAGGCTCCCATCGAAGTCCCTTGTTGTTTTAGATATTTATTGCTATTGAAGATGAAGATGTTGTTGGTCAAGCAGAACTTTGGCATTTCAATAATCATCATATTCCTTTCCAGAAAATGGACTGATCTAGTGACCAGTGCTGTTCTGACTGCTTCAAGTCAATCCTGATGCTTGATGGCTGAATATAAACTTTCTACGTCTATAGTGGCCAATATATAGTCTGGTTGCCAGTCAATATTATTGAACTTTTTGAGGATATCCTTTGTATCTCGGTTGCAGGAAAGTAAATTTTTCATAAATGATTGTAATTCCTCATCTATGTATTCTCCTAATCAGGATAAATTGAATCAATACAAGCAATAATGGGCCTTCCTGTAGGGAGGAACCCAAGCTCAAGAATTTTTGGAAATAAATACATGCTTGGCATCACAACGTGCTCAATAAATAATTATTGCTTTTCTTGAATGGTAATAAGACCTTTATTGTACCATGTGCTACAAGTCTCTTCTGGGTGTCTGCTCTGGGTTATTTGTTATTTTGATATATCAAGCAGTTTCCTCCAGTTGCCGATTTCTTTCTTTCAGTCAGTCTATTTCATCTAAAATTGCAATGTTGCCTCCTTTGTCGGACTCTTTTAATACTACTTCCTGACTGCTACGAACCTCCTCAATCACTTGTCCATGTTTCTTAGTTAGGTTGGAGGGAAGGTATTTGCATTTAGAAATATATTTTCGATATTCCTTGTCAAGGTCATGCAGTACTGCAGTTTGGAAAAGATCAATTAAATTGCCTAGGGGTAAAACAGTTGTGAAAATGGACTTAGAGGAGAATTTACTTTCACGTGTGTATGAAACATCAATTCCTAATTCTGTAGATGTATCAGAGATTATGGGCCTTATGTAGGTGGGCTGGCATTTACCACTTCATAAATACCGAATCATACCGATTCGGTATTTATGAAGTGGTAAATGCAATGTAGGTAATGAGTCGGTAAATATTACCGAATCGGAAAAATTCGGTAATTACCGAATCGGTATTTACCGATTCGGTAATGAGGCATACCTTCCCATTGATGGTAATGGGGGAGCACATGCAAGGGTGGCAGGGTGTCACATTGACACCCTGTTGCACCCCTGATTCGGCCATGTGTGCACATGTGGCGCACATACATGCCCTAAGGGCATGTATGTCTGCCACATTGCACACTTAAACGTGCACAAAAATGCTTTTTTTCACCTATTCGTCATTTACCACCAACCTTTAGTTGGTGGTAAATAACGAATCCCCACACCCACCACACACTCCCCCTACATCTCATTTCATGATTCGGTATTTACCGAATCGGTAAATTTACCGAATCGGTATTACCGATTCGGTAATTTTACCGATTCGGTAAATACCGAATCATGAAATTCTCCCCCTACATCTCATAAGCCAAAATACCGGTCGGTAACGGTATAATTACCGAAAATCGGCCGTTACCGACCGGTATTTGGCTTCCTACATGAGTCCCTAAGTCACTTAAGCCAGTATCATCAGTTTCTGAAAGGTTAGGCAATAAATGTATATTTTCAAGGTACCGTAAGGTCACTTGTCAAAGCTGGTAGTGTGACACTTTTCAAAGTTTCCTGCTTATCTAAAAAAAGGCTTGAGATTTTAGTCACTGAGTGACTTTGTATAAGTCGATTTTGGTTTTTACTAAGTCACATTTGGTCGTGGGGCAAAAAAATCGCTAATATCCCACACCCCGGCAGAGAATTTATTAGCCCAGGAAGTTTGCTCGGCTGGCATGTTTTCTTCCAACATCAAGCTAAAGCTCAAACCTCCTGCGACTGGGTCAACTTCGCACCAATGAGCTTTCCCAAGCTTCTCTCAAATAGCCATCAACTGAAACTTTACTGCTCAATGATCCTGGCATTAAGGGAAGGGCAACAGCCAGGAAAGTTTACATGCACAATGTGCCCATACTCCCAGGAGGAGATATAGAAGGAAAGGACTTTCTGACCAATAAAGTAATTAATTGGTTGCATAGTGTTTGTAACTGTTTATGCATAGTTTGTTCTGATATTGAAGACTTTTGTTTTAATATCTCTATGTGTATATTGGTAAGATCCTTTGTTGAGAGTTTGACCATTAGTTTATTGTTGTTGTCTTGACCTTGGTTTGTTCTTTCTTCCTTGCTCGTGTTTGTATCCCGATGTTGATGGTTTGTCGGTTTTGGTATTTGGATGTCTGGTTCTTGTGCATTTAAATTTCCCAGGCGGTGTCTGCGGACCGCTTTGTAAAAATGTTCTCCAGCAGCCTCCTCCCCTGGGGATTCTATATCCGATGTTAATGATGTTTCTGTTGTATTGATTGGTTCATGGTTGATTTGCTGGTTTTGGTAAAGAAATAGACTGTACCAGTTGATAGTCAGCTTGGTCTCGTCTGAACTTTCTATTCTTCCTTTTTATGATGTTTTATTTGTATTTATCAATGAATTTGTTCAAATATCATAATTTTTCTTTGTCATTTCACCCCAGTTCGCTTCTTCAATTCTTTTAGTTAAAGTATCCTCTTCCTCCCTATATTTGTCAAATTCTTCTTGAACTTTGTCTAATAATTGTTTAATCACATAATTTGAATGCTAGAATCACCACATTTGCCTGTACCCGGGGTAGGACTTCATCCCCCTGTATTCCATACCTGCAAGGAGGGGCACAGGTTTATCCTCCCGCTAAAAGCTCAGTTTGTTTCCCGCAGCACAGGAGGCCAGAATCGCCACATTTGCTTCTACCTGGGGTGGGACTAAATCCCCCTGTATCCTGCACCTGCAAGGAGGAGGGGCACCGGTCCATTCATGCACTAAAAGCGTTGTTTGTTTCTGGCTGGACGCACCTGGGCACTTTACTGCTCAATGATCTTGGCATTAGGGGAAGGTTGCATAGAGTTTGTAACTGTTTATGCGTAGTTCGTTCTGATATTGAAAGTGTTTCCCATTATAATGTTTCGGGAGCCAATTTTGTTTATGTTGAAATTTCACTAATATCCCACACCCCGGCAGAGAATTTAATAGACCAGGAAGTTTGCTCGGCTGGCATTTCTTCTTCCAACATCAAGCTAAAGCTCAAACCTCCTGCGACTGGGTCAACTGCGCACCAATGAGCTTTCCCCAGCTTCTATTGCAACTATGGCACTGGCACCCTCTACCCAACAGTGACTCAAGAAGGGAATCTGTGATTAACATTTCACCAAAGAGCCCCCTAGTTCTTCCACAACGCCCACTGATGAATGGAATAAACTTTTCTAGGTGCATAGCTGCCCTAAAATCAAAACTTGCTGACCCTGACTGGGGATCCTTTGCAGACTCCTTCGATATATATATTTTTCAAGAAACTTGGTGTGTCAATCCTGTTTTTAGATCGGGTTTGCAAAGTTTTATTGTGAGGCTCTATCTAGGGGAAGGGGTGCCCTGCTTCAGGCCTGTAATATGGGTAAAAACCTCCTACTGCAGCATGAAAAGGCTTCCTCTGATCTCACTTGATATTCTTGGCCTGCTGTTTTCCACTCCCAATGGTAAGTCTAGGTGGCCACAATATAATGTCGTCCACACTCCCCAGTCTTGAGGAATTTCTTACTGTTATCTTGCCTGGGGGTTTGGCTACACTAGCAGGGGATTTAAATGTTACCTATGAACCCTTTGATAACTCTGATCTTGGTATCTCCGAGGAGGAAGACAAGGCATGGGCTATCCTTCAATTAGCACCGTTGAAGAGACACTCGGTCTTAGCAACTCAACTTTGAAGGCTCATATTGACATTAGGACTTAGAGCCTGCAACGGCAGGCCCCCTTCGGACCCGGGAGGTGGGCACACATTTAAGCTATATAACGAATCCATCAGAATTGTTTATATCCTCCTTTTCCTGGATTTATGCCCTATATCCTTCCCTCTCTGGATGTATGGCCCTACTTGGGGGACATAAGGATTATCTACAGAAGTAATAATGATCATAATGCCCTCCAACTGATAATGAGAGGGTCTCAGTTTAGCAAAACCAAATTGCAACTCTCCAGGCTGCAGGGAAATACCATTCTTGCTAATAATAAACAAGCCCTAAAATGGCCTGTTGTCTCCTGTGACCCTAACACTATGGCCCAGGTATATGAGAAGGTTGCTGACTCTATTGAGACTATTGTAAGCTTGGAATCCTAAGAGAATTGTGTAGCACCAACTTATACATCATGATGACATCTTCGATACGCTAGGTGTTTTGCTTCTAGAAAGAGCACAATAAGCCCTTTAAAGGCAGAACCAAACATCCAAGCACTGCACATTAGCTAAGACAGCTTTAATACAGTCCATTAAGTCAAATAATAGGGACCAAATTATATCAGCTATATAAGGACCTGCTTAAGCGTGCTAGATCTGAATGGGAGACAGATGTATCGGAAGACCGGGCTGTGTCAGCAAGAAAAGGGGATACCAAATCTTTTTGGAATATAGTTGCCCGTGGATGTAAATCTGCGGTCACCCACGTGGATTTCTACCTCCAGTCCAATACATGGGATGGTCACTGTGAGGGGGTCTACTCTGACATGATGCCTTGTCTAGTGACGTCCCCCATTTAGGTCTATTTAATCACATGGAATTGGCAAACTCCCTTTAAATATCGATAAGTGACTCTCTAGAGGCTCTTATAGCTATTGTCCCAGGAAAAGCCCCAGACCCTGATGGCATATCTTGCAATTCATTCGCTGCGGAACCTTTAATCTGAGGTCTCTCCTTAAATCTCCTAAGCAACTCTATTTTGAAGGGCAGTCCCTTACTGAAGTAATAGCATCAAGAAGAAATCGTATCTATATATTAAAAGGGTAACCAGGGCGATCCCTGTAGCTACAGGCCTAATCAATGGGTTGCAAAAACTTTTTTGCAGTCAAATTCTGGGAAAACTTGTCGAGTGGGTCCGAGAGAACAATATAGTTTCTGATTTCCAAGCTGGTTTTCGCCAGAATATAAGTAGTATGAATCAGACCTTCCACCTGTGTACCATCTATTGAAATCAGTGCTAGCTGAGAAGGTACACTTATATCTGGTCTTTTGGGACTTAAAATCAGCTCTTGATTCAATCCTCAGACACAAGCTATGGGAGACATGGAGGTACCCGATGGAATTCTATCAATTATTATTAGATTGCATGACCTTAATTATGTCTGGGTACAGGTGTGGTGGAATAGGCGAATTGACAATCATTATCCAAATTCAGAAGGGAGTGGCCAAAGGGATGTGTATCAATTCCCATTCTCTTCTCACTTTACATACACAATCTAGTGAACTATTTGGACGTCCTGGGCAATGATGCGCCAAAAACCGGGGCACTTAAAGTCCCGGCATTTTTATTTGCGGACAACACCTTGCTCATTTCTAAAACCCCCTCAAGTTTGCAAATCCTGCTTGACCGTTTTTTACTGTTCTGTGCTAGAAGGGGTTTGGAACTAAACATTCAAAAGGCAAAATGTATGTCCTTCAACCCCTACCCTTCCAGGAGGTACAGCATTAGGGCTTAAAACTGAGTGCTTGAACAAGTCAAATACTTCAAATATCTGGGGGTTAGAATTAACAACAAGCTAGCCTGGCCTTTCTACGTCTCACTCTACACACAAGCTCCAGCCAGAGTCCAGGGTAATCCTTATGATGATAAATAAGAAAAAGACTAGGTCACTCTCTCCAGCAGTGGAGATATAGAATACCAATGCTAAAGGATCTGCCTTTTATGGCGTGGAGATTTCGGGATATGAAACAGTAATAAATCTGACAGTAGTAGAAAATAAATGTATATGGGCACTGCTGAACTTATCACAAAGTACTCCCCGCCTCCCGCAGCTTATAGATGTGGGTATCCTTCCAATTGCCCTAGTGTGTAAACTTCGACCCGTACTCTACTGGCATACACTGTGGCCCAAGAAAGAACTGGCACCATATAGGCTGCCTCTTGCAGAGTTAATGCGTTCAGACACCTGCTGGAAAATTACTTGGCTAAGGTTCATTAAGGAAATGCTTTTTAAGCTTGATCTAGCTGTTTTCTGGAATTCTCCGGATAACACTGCCTCTACTCTTAGATCCATGCTAAAAAATACATTGACATTTTTCTAATGGGAAGAGAAATTAAGAAAAAGCAATCGAGGCAGTTGCAAAGACAGCCTGCTAGATATAAAAGTAGTTACATTCTCTGAGCCCTTTTTTAGATAAGAATATTTGTCCCTAAGCTAAGCTGCTGTTCTTACGATTCGATATGGCACCCATTAACAGTTTTTATTTACGTTGGGGATCAAATTATTGCACCAGCAACTTATGTCCTACCTGTAATTTAGAGGAGGAATCTCTACATCACTTCTTCTGTTTTTTGTTGTAAACTCTACACCTCTGCTCGTAAGAAGTGAAACAAACCTATGAGTCTCTTGCTAGGCATGAGGAGAATAGATCATGCATTGAAAATAATGAGATCGGACAGTGATGAGATCTATACCAGTGTCGCAAAATGTCTGTTCTCTGCATGGATTAGTGCTAAGAAAGCCCTCGCGCTGCGGTCGACCTGCGTTTTGCACAATCATAATGGCTATTTGTAGTAATGACACCGGACACCAGGGTTACAGGAACAGACATTTATTTCCAAATAAGTTCCTCAGAGCAAACACAGGAGCGTGTTCCATCAACTCCAGCCAAACACCAACTGTCGCCACTCGCCAATAGAACAGCGCGCGACGAACGTTCTAAACGCCAAACACCAACTGTTGCCAATAGAACAGCACGCGACGAACGTTCTAAACGCCAAACACCAACTGTCGCCAATAGAACAGCGCGCGACAAACGTTCTAAACGCCATACACCAACTGTTGCCAATGGAACAGCGCGCGACGAACGTTCTAAATAAACGGAACAATGGGGACTGGACGCAGCCGAGTCCAAAAAGGTAAATGTGACATCACTACACTATTCAAGTATTCTTTAATGATATGCTTCTTTGCACTTATAGTTGCGATCCTGCAAAATGAAGTAGGCGTGCTATAATTGAGTGTGAGTGAGCCCGTCTGCGCCCGTCCGCGCCCGATCGCTGCCAGTCGCCACAGCCCCAGGTTATTGACAGGTAATTTTGTATATTGTTTTGGAAACTAGTCCCTTTCCTTGGTAGTTCGTGTTCATTATAAAATGACTCCTCTACAATTCTCGAGGGAGGATTTATTAGAAATCAATACTCCCACTTTGGGCTGCTCTGACTGTCACATAGTAAGCCCTGGGTTAGTCTCAAGTATCCCCCACATAATCAGGCCTGTAAAGGTGGCTCCATCAGGTACTGTAGATGGACGAAAACATCATCAACTCAAGGCCATCTACCTGAATGCTCGCTCCATTCCTAAGCACTCTGGTGAATTGTGGGCCCTGATAGATCAAGAGGCCCCTGACATTTGTCTAATCACGGAGACTTGGCTTCATGACCACACTTTGCCTGATATACATGTAGCGTTTCCTCCTCAGTATAGAATAACGAGAGCAGATAGGACTCAGACAAAGGGGGGGGTCTATTAATAGCCATTCTGGACGATCTGGACCTAACTGTTCTAGAAGTCCTTATTGAAAGCTGTCTTGAAATTTGTATTTTTAAACTTAAAGCTGGCCAACATGGAACTTGGAGGGGGGCTTTGGTGTATCGTCCACCTGGCCCCAAGGGGGACTTCACTGAAAGACTCTTGGAACTCCTAGCACCGCATGTCTTGGCAGCAGATAACTTTCTTGTGATTGGGGATTTTAACTACCACATTGATGTAGATGACAACCCTGACACTGGGAAATTGATCTCGTCCATGAGTATTCTGGGCCTCACTCAAATGGTGCATGAATCCACTCACGCGGCTGGTCATACTTTAGACCTTCTTTTTACAAACCAGTCCGAGATAGTTGTATCACCTCCCGTCCCGCTATTATGGACCGACCACTGCCTTTTAAAATTTCAATTTCCTTATATGTCCAGAGAAAACAAGTCTCTGAAAATTGATTCCTCATGGCGAAGACCCTGGCACAAGATCACTTTGCCTCTTTTTCTGGAACACTTCCCCCGCAATCTAATAAGGCCCGACCAAAATATAACTCAAACTCTGGCTTCACTAGAGGAAGCAGTTTCAAACACACTGAACAATATAGCCCCGATGACATTGGTGAAGACCAAGATAAGAAGCGCCCCCTGGTTCACGGACCAGCTTAGAGCGACCAAGACTATGTGTCGGACAGCGGAGCGCAAGTGGCGTAAAAATAAATGCCTAGAGGACCATGCCACGTATAAAGAACTCCACCACAGATATATGCAGGAAATCAAAACTGCCAAAACATTGTTCCTTACTAATAGAATAAACAAGGCAAGCAATTCCTCCAAGGAACTTTATAAGGTCCTGAATGAATTTACAACTCCCAGGAATCTGCAGCCTGCTCCTGTTTCACCACACTGGACGGACTCTCTCTCCAAATTTTTCAAAAAAAATCTCTACTATTCATCACTCTTTTACGTCCAATATAAATAATTTGGACTTAAATAATGGTTCTCCTGCCCTTGCGACTCCCCCCCACTATCTCGAGAAATTCACTGCGGTGGATCCAGAGACAGTTCTCAAGACTTTGCAGAGGATAAAATCCGGCTCTCCTACTGACCTTATCTCCTCCAAACTTCTGGCAATGGTCGCTCCTGCATTGGTGAGCAATATCACGGATTTATGTAACAAATCATTATCAGAAGCTGTTTCCTCCTCTAATTGGAAAATTGCCTGCGTTAAGCCCATCTTGAAAAAACCTACGGCCGACCCCAGCCTCCTCTCCAACTACCGTCCGATCTCTCTACTTCCCTATCTTGGGAAAGTAGTAGAATCCCTTGCCAATCAGCAACTTGTTGGTTACTTTTTGACTCATGAGCTATTGGACCCTTCACAATCAGGGTTCAGAGCGGCTCACAGTACGGAGACGGCACTGGTCGAGTTCACCGATAACATCAGACGGGCCCTGGACATACAACAACCAGTAGTCCTCGTACTTCTCGATTTGTCAGCCTCATTTGACACCATCTCCCATAGTATTATAATTCATCGGCTCGGAGAGATTGGTGTCAGCGGCTCGGCCCTGAACTGGTTCAAAAGCTACCTCTCGGGCCGCAGCACTACTGTTCAGGTGGGGCTTAGTACCTCCTCCACTAGACCTGTCACTACCGGTGTTCCGCAGGGTTCCATTTTGAGCCCCACTCTATTCAATCTTTATGTGGCTCCTTTAGCTCCAGTGATCAGAGCATACGGATTTGAGGTCATATCGTATGCCGACGATACTCAGATCATAGTCACGTTGGGCCCGGACCCTAAGGAAACCATGACGCGTTTCCAAAACTGCATGTCCCATATTAACAAGTGGATGAAGGATAACCATCTGCAACTTAACGGTGAAAAATCCGAGATTATGCATTTTAGAAAGGCATCAGACTACTGGTCCTCAGAATGGTGGCCCTATGACCTTGGCACCTGTCCTGTTCCCAAGGAGGTAGTTCGCAACCTGGGTTTCTACCTGGACAATCAATTGTCCATGCGGGCCCAGGTTAATCATGTGATCAGTTCCTGCTTCGGAATTATGCGCACTTTACGGAGAGTTTTTAAATGGATCCCCTTGGAGGCAAGAAAATCGCTGCTTCAGGGTTTGATTACCAACCGAATGGATTACGGAAATGCACTTCTGTTATCCATAAATGAATCCTTTTTAAATAAGCTCCAAGGGTTGCAAAATATTGCAGCCAAGATGATTCTGAATCTCCCCCAACGAACCTCCTCTGCCTCATGTCTCAGAGCCCTGCACTGGCTTCCAGTGAAAAAGCGCATTCTCTTTAAGGTCCTGTGCCTCACCCATAAATATCTTTATGGCAACAAACCGCAATATTGGTCCAGAAAACTTTACTGGTACAAGCCCCAGAGGGCATTGCGGTCAAGTGCTAAGTCCTTACTCACTCCTTTTAGAATTTTTACCACTAGACAGGGTGGCAGATCTTTCTCATACTTAGCTCCGTATTCCTGGAACAAGTTGCCGGTCCACTTGCGGTCCATCCCCGTTCTTGGGTGTTTTCGAAACAGACTTAAGACCTGGCTGTTCGATCAATAATTCCGCACTGCCATTCTCACTTTGCTTCCAGCCGCTGCAAGCGCCATGAGACTCTTCGGAGGGATATGTCTGCGCTATAGAAATGCTGCTGACTTGACTTGACTTGCTATCAAAGGGCTGCTGCTAAGCATTTGCATTTTAAGAGATTTCTAAAATGATGTAGATATGTGATAATTGTTGGGATTAATAAAGAGCCACAGCTAAGCATTTGCATTTTATGAGATTTTAATGTTAGTATTCTACAACACTGTACTGCTTCCTATCCATTTTTGTCAAGATCTTGCAAGATGATGCAGGCTTGCTGTAAATTTTGGCGAAATTAATGAGCTGCTGCTAAGTATCAAAGGGCATATTATCAAGCCAGGCGATAAAATTATCGCCGCTTTAGCTTTAGTCCTTCACATCTAACATGGGCTTCAATTAGAATTCCATAGAGCATATTATCAAGCCCATTATCGCCGTTTTAGCGGCAGTTTTCTGCCGCTAAAGCGGCGATAATTTTATCACCTGGCTTGATAATATGCCCCTTATATTTTAGGAGCTGCTAATGCTATTCTTTCATGAGCACTATTTTTGACATTGGATATATATTATGTACTGTTCAATGCTTTTTTAAGATTGTTTCTTGGATTTTAACACTAATGTTTTTATGTGGCTGTGCTCTTATTATGATGAGTGTGGTTTCAAGGATTTTTAAATCTGAAATAAACTTTTTTGACATGTTATTTAAAAGCTGTGCGTAAATTATCTCCCCATCTTTTTAATCTGTCATGTGATGTCGTTTTTACAGGTAAAGATAATAATATTCTAAGGCCTCTTTCCGCCTGTAGAAACTACATCACATGACAAAATAAAAAGATAGTCAAACAATTAATAGACATAAATCAAGTAGAAGTTAGTGTAAATCAATACACTACATGAAGGCACAGGAACTGCTGCAATGGCTGTACCCTTTAGAAACATTGGCATTTGGGAGTCACCTCCATTGTTGGATTGTTGGGATAGGTGGAGGCACCTCAGCAGTAGATACCGGCTACATAAAAAAGGTGACTTAATCACCCTCTTCCATGTTCTAACTTTAACATACTTAGGGCCCGATTGCGATGTTGTAAGGAAGGCCATCCCAGAGCCGTCCAGAGTCGGACCTTCTAACCGACTCGCACTGGGAGCCGGTTCTACGAAACGATAAAGTACAATGCCCAAAATCCTTTACTTACCGAACGACTCAGTCACTGCGATTCTGCTTCATTTCCCAAACGAGAAGCCTCCAGATATGCAGAATGGAGTCGTCCGGAGGCATTTTCCTAGTCCGATCGCCCAAGTACGATTCGTATTTCCTGTGCGCTGAAACGGTCGCCACAACCAACATGTCCGAGCATCCGGAAGGGGAGTATTTCAGCTCTGATTCATGCGACAACACAATTCCTGCGAATGAGACGGTACAGCCATGTATCCTATTGCACATGTCATCCCTATACTGTAGATCTACGGACAATACTACAACCCCAACCGACGCTGACGTCGCAGATAGTAAGTCAGACACCTACACCCACACAAAAACACCCCTACCCCGCAAAAGGCAACATAATATAAAGCAGGGGCGAAACTACAGTTACATTTACGGTGGGGGGAATACTTGCAGCAATGTAGAGGCAAGGGGGGTGGGGGCAATAATTCCAGCAATTCAGACACAACGTGGGGCTGAGGGGCTAATACTCCCAGCAATGTACAGCCAAAATTGGGGGGTGGAGGTCTAAAACTCCCAGCAATGCAGAGTTAAAACTGGGGTTGCGGGCTAATACCCCCAGCAATGTATAGGCAATTTGTGGGTTGTGGGGCAAATAGCCCCAGCTATGTTGAGCCAATCTGGGGTTTGGGTGGCAAATACCCCCAGCAATGTTGAGCCAATCTGGGGTTTGGGTGCCAATAACCCCAGCAATGTTGGGGAAAATTGTGGGTTGTGGGGCAAATAGCCCAAGAAATGTTGAGCCAATCTAGGGTTTGGTTGGAAAATACCCTAGCTATGTTAAGCCAATCTGGGGTTTGGGGGCAAATACCCCCAGCAATGTTGGGCCAATCTCGGGTTTGGGTGGCAAATTCCCCCAGCAATGTATAGCCAAATTGTGGGTTGCGGGGCAAATAGCCCCAGCTATGTTGAGCCAATCTGGGATTTGGGTGGCAAATACCTCCATCAATGTTGGGCCAATCTGGGGTTTGGGGGGCAAATACCCCCAGCAATGTTGGGGCATATTGTGGGTTGTGGGGCAACTAGCCCCAGCTATGTAGACCCAAACTGGGATTTGGGTGGCAAATACCCCCAGCAATGTTTAGCAAATCTGGGTTTTGGGGGGACACAACCCCCAACAATGTTGAGGCAAATTGTGGTATGTGGGGCAAAACCCCCATTAATGAAGATGCAAATCTGGGGTTTGGTGGGCAAAACCCCCAGTAATGTAGATACAAATCTGGGGTTTGGGGGCAAATTCCCCCAGCAATGTGTATGTGAACAATGTAACTGCTGCACATGCAAAGTGCCTCAATGCCTAGAGGTGGAGTACATGCCTCAGGAATGTCTAAATGAACAAACACAAAAGTCATTTTCCATGAAATGCATTCTCATGCTGTTGCAGCAAAAGTAACTGGCAAATTTGAGGAATGGGCAGAGTGGAGATGCAAGTGTTCTAGGAACTGTTAAAAAACAAACAAAGCCTCATCATCTACTAAATGGTCCCTTAAAAACCTGTGAAATACTAGGGGGCTGATGTGCAAACAAGATAGACCAGCCACCTACAGCAGTTCAAGGACTGAATGTGTGTGTGGAGAAGCTGTCTCAGCCTGGGCTGGCACACACAAAGGGGGAAAAAGCCCAAAGAGCCCTCTGGGTGTTGAGTCCAATCAGAAAGTGTTCAGCATACCCTTGGATTGGCCCTGCTGGCAATTGGGCATTGGTCAATGGGCTGGTGCACTAGGGTCACCTGTGGGCTATGGTTTTGGGGCCTTCGTAAAACACACCAAGAGACTAACTCACTTACACAGTCCCCACCACACCACTGCAATGTGGTGCCAGGATTTTCTCGGCTCACCATCTGTACTGTAAATTGAGGCTGGGGACAGCCTTTGGAGCATACTCACCTTGGTGCACTGCCTTACATGCCGTGACAATGGTAGTGTCCCTCACACGACCATCACTTTCAGGTCATGGCAGGTGCAGGGAGGTTGCATTTTATGTAGGGACCTTGCAAGGAGTCAAGTCACATTTGGATAGTCTGACCTACAACCCACCCCCTTGATCAGCAACAGTGTGCCTTTTATAAAAAAAACCTTGGCAGGTAAAAGCACAGAAGCCAGAATCAAAGAGATGATTACAGATTGAATGCCAATTACTTTCAGAGGGCCTGAGCATCATTGTGATCCCAATCCGAACATGGGTCCATAGTATGTTGTGTATGTACAATGAGGGAATGCCAGCATCAGATAGGTATAGTTAGCACTGTAAATACTAGGGGAAACACACATTTGACAGTGGAACATGAATTGCCATTACCACACATATGTATGTATCACAAAGTGAATGCATGACTGCACCACAACACACACTGAAGCATCGCAGGGCAACAGAGCTACAATGTACTCACAATAGTATGACATCGTGATGCGTCTGTGTACAGTTAAGCCCAGAGGATATTGGCCCAGACAACGCACATGTCCACAGACCTAGCCACTCAGTACTGATTTCAGTGTCTCCTAATACAACACAGAAGTGGCTGTCTCACAATCGTCAGGGAAATAGCTGTAGACAAAATCCATCTTGGATTTAAAAGAAGCATGGGCCAAGAACAATGTAGGATCCAGTCACCATGTGTGGACTGGTGCTGCTGCACACAATTCCCAATCAGTATGTGTCATCTTTGGAGAATGTCATTCGTGGCAATTCAGCATCTAGCTCCTCAGGCTGTAGTGTGTTCTGCAAATTAATAATCCCATTTTGAATGTGCAGATTGTGTGCTGCCCAGTAGGAGGAGTACGCATGAGTCTCAGGACGTAGGGTCCACAAACAGTGTTGGTGTGTCTAGTGCACAGCTCATTGTGTAGGATAAGCTGCCAGCATGGGTGAGGATACTGGGGGGGGGCGTGGGTGGCTCACAAACACAACTGAAATAGTCATCCTCAAGTCAAGGGATATGGGTACATCTTTGAGGATGAAAGATATGTGCTGAATGAAGTCTGCTTTGTACACATTTGGCACTGAAACACTGTCCAAAAATCTATGGAAACATCAAGGAGGCCTTCAACAAACACATATTTCCATCAGGCCCTAGGGCAGTATTTAATCAGCACAATGGGAGCCCTCATGGACACACACAAGGGCTACCCTTGCAAAACCAGATCAGAGGTACCAAAATTTAGAGAATGCAAACACTTATGGAACTGGGTGTACTGTTCCAGTGCCAAATGTGTGTTTGCTTACACTGCAATGTGTTTTCCTCTGCACAACCAGAGATATCATCACAATGACTCCATCTCCCTTGGTGTCCCCATACCTCAGACATTTAAAGTCAGAATGCCAGCAATACCCATGCGTGTGTAGTGTACTTGCAAGTGTGGGCATGTGTTTTGGAGTAGTCTTACCCCAGGTGGCACAACAACACACATCCATGACTTCAAAATTGATGGGGCTTTACCCCACTAAGGAATGGACTGCCATCAAATGTTTCGGAATCATGACATTGCAAATTTAGAAAACACCACCTCCATCCCAGGGCAGTTTCCACGGGCAAGAATGACCAATAGCTGAGTACAACTACCTACAAAGTGTTAAACGCCACATATGCCAACACACAACTCAGACAAGGCAAGGCTAGGTGGAGCCAACTTTTCCGGTGAAGCCAATAGGTCTTGCAAACGACAGTGTACTCAAAGTGGCCATTAAAGCAATCAGTCATGAACATTCATTGGCAGGCAGCACGCTACAGACAACACATTCCACATCTACATATTTACTCAGGCAACTGTTTTTGACTACTTACATACACAAAATCTACACATCGGTACATATCAACATTATCTCATGGCCTGCATGAACTCTACTTGTGTAGGTATGACCCCTCTCACATCCACCTCAAAGTACATGGTCAACTTTCAAAACTATCATACAAGCACGTCATGAGCCCCCACTGGTGCAGCTAGGTGGAAAACCATGTCTGCCCCTCAAGCTACAACCTAGTACTCACACTGTCCAAACCCAATTCTCATAATATCACACAGGCTCTGCACTTCTCATATCGCCACCTACATGCACAGCACCCCTCTTCATCACTATGTACACAACAACTCTCACATACATGACATGCAAACTGTACTCATTACCTCCTCAGCAGATGTCAAACGTACCATGTCAAAAGGACCATGCTCATCACCAGTTGTACCCTCAGTAATGTCATGGACTTCACTCATCACAACGTGCAGCATCACTGCCCACTCTGACATGCACACTTCACACATCACCACATCTCACAGCAATGGATATATCCTCAGTCATTCACATATCACCACATACCCACCCTACTCTGCTTAAGTTCTATATATTGTAATTTCTAAAAGACATGCATACACAGATGCAAAAACAACATACATCAACTATACAACACCTCACATTTTACTGTTCAGCACCCTAAATTACACAACTGGTGTATACCCAGAACATACACGTATGCACTTTGTCACATATGACTAGTTTAATCATGTCTCACTGTGGCCCTGTCGCATCCAGAGACAACTTCCATTACCAATAACCCAATTGACTTTAGCACATTAACAACTAAACTCACACATTGAAAATGCCATGTTCCAGTCATATCTCACAGTAGTGCCACAGACTACAGCTCTGATCACTTGCCATAATCAGACCTTGTCTAGCTGGATATACCCCTATCACATCTGACTATTCCCACTATACCTTGTGCCGGATAAACCAATGTTAGGAGCTTGCATACTCTGATTCACACCCCGCATATAAAACCACTCACCTTCGGACAATGTGACTACTTCACGTCTCCTACACAAGAACAGCCCATGAACTTAAGCCATGCCTTACACTCTCTGACAATAGCTAATTTTGTCCTGGCTCCATTACGTAGGAGTCTCCACTCCATATCAAAGTTGGAAACTCCAGTCGCTCTCACCTCTACACTTGTTAAAGCCAGCTTAGCACATGTAACATCAACATCAACCTTGCTAAACACACCTGCAGCTAGGCCTCACAACTTAAATTCCACATATTCCCCTGTGTGGCAACTGAGAGCATGGATGTGACACTGGCTCCAGTGGCATCTGCATGGCAGACAGACCCCAACACTTCTGTGCACTCACTGTCCACTCGGCTCACCACATGTAGCACAGGGCAATCCAAACGACATTACAGCACCCTTAGTTCAGCTCTGTGTGATCTGGAACAGCATCAAGCATAGCTCTAAAGGATACCATTGTCAGTCATGCACAAATGACAACCTACACACAAATCATATGCTCAACTATGAATGATGTGTGGCAGTAAATATGAAATTCAGGTTTGGACAGACAAAACACAACATCAACATGATGCAGCCAGACCAAAGCAAGATGGCCTGAATCACATATGAATGAGAAAGCACTGGACTTTTAAGACCACAGACACCTTGATGAAAAGGAATATCGGCAGAAAGTTAAGTCCTAGGAGGCAACAGGGTCTGAAGACTGAAAATACTGCTCACCTTACACTCACCATGAGCTCAGGGAATGTATCAGATGAGTACACAGCCATGAAGGGAGATTGCCTACAGTGGCATGCCACCTGTGGCAAGGTTGTCATTGCCACTAGTCTACCAGATCTAAAGAAGACACAGATATGGATCCACCACTATCAAATCACATACAAGTATTGTACCATTACTTTGTGTACATGGGTGTGTTAAAAGTCACTACCATGTAGTCAAACTCTATATATACCCATGTGTATTCATGACACAGGTGTCTTCTGCCCATTACAAACATATGCAGCATGCTTCTCCTAAACTGTTGCACTTTGGGACATTTGCACTATGTTGACATCTGAAAGCATGAACTACGAGGAACTATGAATAAAAAATTCAAAGGTGTGTGACTTCATGTCACACTCATAACTAAAACTAATCTTCACATTGACACCCAGCAAATGTAGGCACCAAACTCTAGACTACATACTGTCAAAGTCCACATACTCCATGGACCATATGCAATCTATGCCATGCTAACTTCATTGTACACTTACACTACTAATTACACATGATTTACAGTTAACTAAAATACAATTTTGGATGCCACCCAGGCTGACGAGGACTCGCCACATAAAGCACGCATGGCACAGCAGGAATACAGGTCCCATCTTTGGGAGGCAGCACGCGCTAAACAGGTGGCAACTCAACATACGATCTACGAACTAGGGGACAAAGCAGGCAAACTCCTGGCATGGCTGGAAAGAGGGGAACGCGCGGCGCGGTGGGTGGCTCGGATTCAGCTCGGAACCGGGGAATTTACCTCGGAGCCTAGGCAAATAGCGGGGGCTTTCGCGGCCCACTACAAAATGATATACACTCCGGAGGCCTCCTCTACCGTTGCTGATAACGAGCTCTTCCTTCGAGACATCATAATGCCGCGACTGCCCCCTTCGGGCGTAGCGGCCCTGGAGGCGGACCTGACGGCTGAGGAGCTTACACTGGCGATTCTGGCCCTCCGCACCGGGAAGGCGATGGGGCCTAATGGAATCCCGATTGAATACTATAAACAAAACTCCTCACTAGTGGTCCCGCACCTGTTAGCCATGTATAGGGACGGTCTATCGACCGGGATCCTCCCCCACGATCAGAGGATGGCCACGATAGTGGCGATCCCGAAACCTAACAAACCGACGCACAAATGTTCATCTTACCGCCCGATCTCATTACTGAACGCGGAGGCGAAGATCCTAGCCAAGGTACTGGCGACACGACTACAGCCATACCTCTCTAACCTAATACACCCGGACCAGTCGGGATTTATGCCCCACCGAAACACTGCCCTAAACATACGACGTCTACATGGAATTATTGCGTGCCGCTCCTCGATAGAGGAGGACGCGGCCATCCTGTCGTTAGATGCGCGGATGGCGTTCGATAGGGTAGAATGGCCTTTCCTGTTTGCCGTTCTTCGTCACATGGGACTGGGCCCCAAGATTTGCGCTTGGATTCAGCTTCTTTACACCCAGCCACTTGCACAGGTAGTAGTGAACGGCCACGTCTCGGACGCCTTCCCTTTGGGCCGGGGGACGAGACAGGGATGCCCCCTTTCTCCGCTCCTTTTTGCGCTGGCTCTAGAGCCTTTGGCGGCATGGGTTCGACAGGACCCTGTGATACGGGGCCTCAAATGGACGTTGGGGTGGGAGGATCGTATCTCCCTATATGCTGACGATGTCCTCCTGTACCTTGCCTCGCCGGCACGCTCCATTACCTGTCTCCTTGACATATGTGCATCGTACGGGAGGAGGTCAGGCTATGAGATCAACTGGGAGAAATCCATCCTTTACATGCTCCAGGGCTCCCCACCTCGCCTTCCGAGGAGTTGTAATATCCGAGTGGCCGCTGATGGCTTCAAATATCTTGGCATTTATGTGACGGCGGATCGCGACAAATTTATGGCTGAAAATCTAATGAAGCCCCTGCAAAGGCTCCGTGCCGACGTCAAACACTGGCGCTCCTTGCCCCTGACATTGCTGGGAAGGGCTTCACTCTTCAAAATGCTGGCCCTCCCTAGATTCCTATACATGCTACAAAATACCCCTTTCCCGGTTGCACCCTCCTATTTCACGGCTATCAACGCAGAGGTCACCAGCCTCCTATGGGAGGACAAGGCACCACGGATAGCTCTACACAAGCTCACCAGTGGCTGGTACGATGGCGGTATAGCCCTCACAGATATCAAAATCTATTACTGGGCGTCGCAACTTATGATTATAAACCAATGGCTCCATGCGCCTGGAGATGACCCTGCTTACCGCATGGATAGGCAGCTGCTGGGGGGGGAGGGGGTGTTGGGAGCCCTATACAACCCCAAAAAAGGTCACCCTCCGGCGGGGCCCGCAGCACACACCCTCCGGATATGGTTCACGGCACAGCGCGCAATGGGCTGGGCGGGAAGAATTACCCAGGCTACGCCTCTCTGGGACGCGAAGCGGCTCGGGGTACTCCGCACCACCAAGGGATTCCACCAATGGGATCTAATCGGTATCTCCAGGGTCGGGGACCTCTGGAAACGGGGAGAGGTGGTCCCTTTCCCCAAATTGCAGGCGGAGTACGACCTGGCCGATACTGAATGCTTCCGCTACTTACAAATCCACCACGCTCTCCGGGCGGCGATTCCACCGGGGACGCGGCTCCCGGAGTCATCGCCCCTGGAAGATCGGCTCCTGACAGAACACCTTATTCAAAGAGCGACGTCCCTCACATACCGGAAAATAATAAATACTCGTCCTGATCCTTTCCTGACCCTCAAGAGTAAATGGGAGGCAGAACTTGGGGACTTAGATGAGACGGAGTGGCAGTCCGCGCTGTCGTCCCCCAGGGAGGTGGGCATATCGTCCAAGTTCAGACTAGTCCAACTTAAAATTTTGCACCGCACATACTACACCCGTACACTCCTATTTAAACTACAGCGGGCGGAGTCCCCGCAATGTCTCAGGAACTGTGGCCTCGAGGGATCTTTCTTTCACACCATATGGGAATGCCCAGCCATCACGATCTACTGGAAGGAGGTGATGCATACGCTCTCCCAAGTGACTAGAATCCTGACACCCCCGGAGCCTCGGCGATGTCTCCTTAACATCTGGGAACAAACTGATCATAATAGAATGACGCAGCTCTGGGTGACGTTAGGGCTCATGCTGGCAAAACGCAATATAGCCCAGCGATGGGGTTCGGGGCAGGCGCCTACCCTGGCGCAGTGGATACGTGACATGGATCAAGTAATGGTGGTTGAAAAATCTGTATATATACATAGAGGGTGCCCCCGGAAATGGTCCCAGGTGTGGAATGGGTGGAATGTATACAGAGGGAATATATGTGAGCCCCCACCAGCCGCATCAGATGATGAACTCAGTGACCAAGAGTAGTGCGCCTTTCGAATGCAAGGGTTTGAGATGGGAACGACGATATGCTACGTATGTAATGTCTTTATGTCTCACTTGTAACTATACTGCACTGTGGAATTCCGTTTGGAGTAACCTCCTGCTACGCCTGGAGATCGATGAGTGGTGTTTATTTTCTTTTGTGTTTGCAAATTTAATAAAAATATTTCAAAAAAAAAAAAAATACAATTTTTGGGATACAGAAATCTGAAAATGAAATTTTGAACCTGCTTTATTCAGCATGAGAACTAAAGATAATAAATAACAAAAGGCCAATGGCCAGTCCAAAAGTCTCTGACATATGGGGTAGAAGAATCATGCCCATCAAGTCTTTCCTGCACAATTTCTGCTAAGGACACCTCCCCTGGGAGGGGCATCTAGGGGGCATGCCAGGCACCAAAGGGACTAAACTAGGGAGGACCTGTTTGGGTTTTGGGAGGGATGGGATCAGGAGGGATGGGTGGGTCCACTACAGTGGTTGTGTCCAATTGAGGGGGCGGTGGGTCCACTGGAGTGGTTTTGTCCAATTGACAGGGCGGTGGGTCCACTGCAGTGGCAGGCTCAGACTGAGGTGGGAGGGCAGCTGTAGTGGGAGTGCTCGGTGGAGGGGAGGTGGGGCTTGGTTTAACCTTCTTGGGGATGGTATCATCTTGAATTGTATATACAGGGATGGGGAGGGACTCTGACTTATTGAGAGTGGTTTTTATTGTTGGGAGGTACAGGGCTTGGCTGGGGGAGTCTGGGTTTGTAGAGTGGGTTTAGGAGACCGGTGTGAATTCTGGGTTAGGTGGGGCTTTGACCTATGACCTTTTCTTCTCCAAGGGGGGGCAGATTTAGGCATAAGGGCCAGGGGTGGGGCTTTGACCATTGACCTTTTCTTCTCCAAGGGGGGCAGATTTAGGTATCAGGGTCGGAGGGGTTGCCTCTTCTTTTTGGGATAGAGGCCAAGGTCACTGAGGAAGAGTTTCTGGCCAGAGGGGGTACAGGAGAGGCACGGGCAGGTGTTGTGGAGGCAGAGGTTTGTGAAGTCTGCGGAGTGTCTGTGGATGCATGTGTGTCGTCTGGTGGTATGTCCCTGGTGGTGAGTGTGCTGTCTGTCTCCTACTTATGCAAGTGTGTGGGTTTGCCTTTGTGTCTGTGCACTGCTTGTGGCTGTTGAGGTGTGTGCATGTGTGTGTCTGCATGTGCTTGGGTCAAGGGGGGTAGTTGGGACAGTGGATGGGGAAGAGGTAGGTGGGGGGAGGGGGGAGGGACTGCTGGAGCTGGGACACTGCTGCCGTCAGTATGGAGGCCAGTGCCTGATTGGATCTCTGTAGGGCAGACATGTCTGAGTGAATGCCCTCAAAAGAGTGGTATGTGCATGGAGGACGTTCAGCATCGATGTCTGCCCCACAGACATCTTCCTTAGGATGTAGACCGCCTCCACACTAAGAGCAGCAGGGGAGACAGGGGCAGGGGGGTGAGGTGCCTGCCACAAAGAAGATGGTTCCCCAGTCACAGGAGCAGCTACGGACACTGTGTCTGGGAGCAGGTGGGTGGATGGAGATGAGAGTAGTGGTGGACTCCGATGTTGAGGAATCATTTCCTGTGTCCTCCATCACCAGGGAGTCATCGCTGGAGCTTGACTGGTCTTTCGGATGCTGCAGATGGAGTTGCAGAACTCCCCTCATCCTCCCCGCCAGCTGATGCCTCCAAGTCCGAATCGGCACTGGACCCAGACTGGCAAACTGCTCCCCCTACACCTGTGGCACTGTCTTCTCCGCTGGCTGGTGCTGATACTGTGAACGAAAATGAAAAATATTTACATAAGTCATCTGTATGTACATGACACATAGGTAACATCGCAAGTCCTCACAGTTCAAACAACTACATCATTTTGACTAGTGCTATCAGCGTTTCATACATTTACATACATGGCACTTGTCAAACTGCAAGTTAACCATTTCTCCCTCACACATGTGTTTATCTGCAACATTGGGTGTATCAACATCAATTGACACAACCACACTGGCGACTACTTCACTATGTAGCAGGTGATGTATCGTCTTTTGCACCTGACGGTCTTGTGTCCTGACACACCTGTCTCATCTCCTGCAAGGGAGTATAGAGCTCACAATGGAAATAGGATTCACACAATTGAATTGAGACAGGGTATCCATTCTGCAGTACCTAGTCATCCAATTGGGAAACATTGGCTCTATTGAAACAGGTCAAATGACATCCTTGTCCAACTTTAAGCTTGCGTACTCATTGCATGAGTCATGTTACACAGTTAACAGTGATTGTGCTTGATTGTCCTGTAACTTAGGTTCTCTACTGTCAGGTCACACATCTGACTCTGATTGAGGATTTACCAAGGCAGTAGGCATAGCTAGGGTGAGAGGCACGTGGCCCACTGTCTTGTGTCATCTATGCAAAGTGTCATTAGGAAGAATCAGAATGTTGTGCACATTGTAAACAGCTCACCATTTTCAGATGTGAACAATGGTCAACACACTTCCAAGTCCAATAACTTCATCTTCACAATGCTTCTTGTGAAACACCATGCCAATGGCCCGTCTGGGTGCACTGTCTGTCTGTACAGACTATCAGTACTGAACCTCCGTTCTTCATGAGACCAGTCAACACTGTGTACCAATCCTGTCCAGACTGCAGAGGTTCCCATTTGTATGGCCCAAGTCTGAATGTCCCTCACTTCCATGAGACATATTTCAAACTTCCTACAGCTTAGATCGCTCTTCTTTCCCATCTCATTTTGTTGATTCACTTCAAGATGATGCATATTTTACACCTCTCAGGCTGACTGCGATGCATCATACGCATGGTTTACAAAGCCCCAAGTATGTATAGTCAACAGAATTTACACACATGACAACTGTTGTGAATGTGTAGCTAACACAGACCTCACATTTTCAGCCATGTTTCAACCAGTGGTTTACAAAGCCCCAAGTATGTATAGTCAACAGCATTTACACACATGACAACTGTTGTGAATGTGTAGCTAACATTAGACCTCACATTTTCATCCATGTTTCAACCAGTGACCAACCAGTGACCACCAGTGAATGGCATGTGTTGTCACTGTCAGACACTCACTCCTTTGAATGGAGAGAATGGAATCTTCCACACAATCATGTGACAGGACAGTGTGACAGATGACCAGAGTTAGCATACCTGTAATTGGCCCATGGGATACATTTCATCACACTGAGCAGCACGGCTGGGGCCTAACAGTGGCACAATGACCAAGCAAAATTCACCAATGCCTCAATCTTGATGTCACCTGCTGCAGGGATGTACAGCATGGCCTATTCACACTTGTTTGCTCCAATAACAACATGCCTCACACCACACTGAGAACAGGTCATACATTATTCAATGTGCAGGCACATGTTGGGCATTTGCATTACTCCAGAAGGTTACCTCCATGCACATGTTTCTGTGATTTGTGGTGACCACATGAGCATGGCACTATGGTCACTTCCCTGAACATAACTGAATCACATCTCCCTGATGAAAGGGGCATAACCTGGCATCAAATGATCCCTGTGCATATACACCTTACAAAACGGAACAGTAGGTTTGGATGAATTACAAACCAGTAAAAGGGGCAGCAGGATAAGGTACTGTAGCATGCATGTCCAAAAAAGTTGTGCGAAACGGCACATACTCAGTCCCTCCTTGCTGCTTTCTGGCTTAACTGCCCATCCAGGTCAGGGAAGACCACCGCTAGGATGCGGAGCATGTGGGGGGTCAGTGTTCAGTGCCCGTCCCTCTTGCCAGGATGTGACAGGCCCAGCTGGACCTCAGCAATCTTTCCAGCTACAAAGGTCCTGCCACCTCTTGTGGCAATGACAGATGCGCCGAAGCTCCAACTCCACGGAGCGCACCTTCTTGGCAATAGTCCTCCACAGTTTGGCCTTTTCATGAGCGCTGACCTGTAAGGATGACATGGTGACAGAACCTTAGTGCACATGCAACATGTTTCTGAGTCAGACATCTGTACACACTGTTCATGGTCAGTCTGGCAACAATGTCTAAGGGCTAGGCATATGGCATTCTGTGCAGTTGTCCTGGTTTCAATGATGACTCCGTCCCATGAGGACAGTGTTAAGATATTCACCCCAGTACACACACTTCTACAGCAGTGTACCTTCCCAGAACAGTTATCTACACACTTTTAAAGTTACAGATAACGTTTTACATGCTTGCCAATGAGATTACTAATGGTAGTACAGCATGGTGAGTGCACATGTTCAATGAAAATGCAGTGTGATCATCACTCACCTGCTCCTCTGGATTGCCATACAGCTGGCTGTACAGTGGCAGGAGGGTGTCCAACAGGGCCTGGTTTTCCTCCTCACTGAAAGCTGGGGTCCTGTCCACTGTACGTGCCATAGTAGCTCCCAGAGGATGTGGTAACAGCAGCAGAGAGATAGGGAGGTGCAGGAACAATGCAGGTAGTGCAGACAAGTAAAGTCTCTAGGGAACAGAGAGACATATCTAAACAGAAGAGGCGGTCTCAAATCCATGCAGCAGAAGTGATAAATTTGCATCGGTCGCATTATCGGAATCGGTCCAATGCATTACATTGCTTGCAAAAAACACGCCTACCGCAATGTTCAAAAACTCTTCATCGGACCAGGAGTGACTTTGATACATTGGTGATGGGAGGTTACTGAGTCGGTTTCCACACGATTACGATAGGAATTGAAAAGGGCGTCTGTCACCATAACAACCAACATCCAATGGTTGTGACCGATTCGGTTCGGATGGGACTACCGCATCCTTTTAATACTCACCATCGTCTGTTACCATAATAACTTACAGCCAATGGCTGTGACCGAATCAGTTCGGATGCGGCTACCGCGTCCTTTGAATACTCACCCATATCTGTCACCATAATACCTTTCAGCCAATGGCTGTGACCAAATTGGTTCGGATGTGGCTACCACGTCCTTTGAATACTCACCAGGTCCTTCCAATAACGGTCGGCAGGGCAGAAACTCCTGTAATTGATGAAAAATTGTACCTTTCAATTAATAGCTCACACTCCCATGAGAAGCTAACATTGAGGGGCACACAACACACTGTTTGTGATGCTAATACCAACATTAAGACATAACTACTCCTTTTACCCTCCTAGGCTTGGTCACAGCGCCAATCAGTTTTGGGGGATACCCAGGCTTTTCCTCACATATTCACTGCTTTGGTGGACTGTTTGACCCAGTGTGCAATCTGTGAGATTTCTGACTGTAAATCTTTTGTGTCTAAGTCATGGAAAATGCATTCACTTCTGAATGAGTAGAGCGTGACATTAAGCCGCCACACCAGCTTGTGTTTGTTATGTGATTTACTGTTGTATCTTTGTGTCCCAGACTTAAGTGGATGATGGCGTAATATGCAACACCTACACTCTTCATGTTCTGTGTATGTGATTGTATGTGTTTGTCAAACATGACAGTTTCCATCCTGTGACAGTGGTGTGCATGATTCTCATTTTCAGACGCTGTGTGTATCATGTGTCCCACATATCTGGCATTACATGATCCTATTGTGGGTACCTTTCAACCATGTAATTGTTGGCACAAACCTATCTCTTGGCTTATTAGGTAGGGGGTTGTGGACTATGTGATGCTTGATCACATGAACAGTGACAGACAGTAGAGACTTTGTACAGTACAGCACTCTAATTGCTGTGTTACCATACCTTGGTAACTTGTCTGGAAAGGGTACTAATGCTGTGATATGTATCTAGGGTCAACCTTTTTAATAGAAATGTGTATTTCCAATGCTTTGTACCTTAATTGTGTTCATATTTCATGTTCAGTTTCTTTCAATGCATTTTGCTTTGTACATTGTAAACTGACACCAACTCTGTTTGCACTCTACACATAGGTATTGCAGACAACCTCCAGTCTACAGGCCCTTCCCCAGCCTCCAGACCATGGGAGAACGTGATACCATCAGAAGATGCCATTTTACCAGGTCAATTATTGTGGAGTTGTCTCAGCAGTTGGCCCTGCATTTGCAGCCTAGACGCCCATATCCAACTGCGCTGCCCCCAAGGTGAAGGTGATGGCAGCCCTACATATTCCTTTGCCACGGGGTAATTCCAGTATACAGTGGCAACATCTGGTGGCATGTCCCAGACCAGTGGTGGCTGGTGACATTTGAAAGTGGTGGGGCGTAAAAAAAGGGTCTAAATGTGTTTTGTGTCATAGCGAGCCTGATTGACTAAAGGGGAACTGCAGGACCCTCACGCCAAGGAAATTTTGAAGAACAAAAAAAAAAGGCCCAAAGGATGCAGGTTAAACCACATTTCAGAAAGCAAGAATATTTATAAAAGTAGGTAGGATATGTAGACTTGAAATAATTAAACACATTTAAAACTGTCCCATATCGTGCTTCATTCCTGCTTGCACCCGTGCCATCCATTTAGCCTGACTGCATTATTTTAAAACAATAGGGAACATTGGCGTTAGCCGCCTGACCTTATTGCCAAAGAAAGATGAACTATATGTCACCTCAGGTCTCCAGTAGGGCCAAAGATTGGGTGGCGAAAACAGTGACCAAGTCTCCATAACCACACTCTCTCAGATGCATTGAATTAGTTATATAGCGCCACTCATACCAGTGCAGGGTGTCTGAGCACTTTGCATCACACGCATATTACACACAGACATTCAATCATACATGTGTAAATCACTGTGTAGGAAATGTTACGTAAGCCAAAGGACTAAAAGTGTAGGAGTCACATGTCATCCATACTGGTAGGCAGCATAGTTTAAGAGTGCTTGGTGTGGAGAAGCACAAACTCAGAGTCGAAAAAGAAACAGCATAGTTGGGAGTTTTCTTTAATAATAAGAATCGATTTCTAGCCAAATTAACCCTTTTTGCAACATTGATCAATGTTCTGTACTTTGCAGCGTGTATGCAGTTCTAGGATGAAAGTTAATACCTCACTATTCTATATTAGGACTAAGGACTTTAAATTATACATTGCAAGTAACCTGCTGATCTGTTTACATCTGTAATCTACATGGTACACGTTCTCTGCAGCAGGCATATTAACCCTCTGCACTAACTTCACCTAAGTCAAAACCACAACTATACAAAATGCTGATCTCTCTCTCCAGGAAGATAATTAATCACACGAGTTATCTTGACATTTATGTGAGGCATGGTAATTGCGGGGTCAAAGAAACGCTGCAGCAGGTGCTTCAAAGGCATAATAAACTTTCAAACACGGCGCCCCCAGGATTCCAGCACCCGGTGCGGTGGCACCGATCGCACCGCACTAAAGCCGGCCCTGACTGGCATTGATACGGCACCGGAGGGTCTAAAATAGTAATGAATGTACATAACTATTTTAGGCCTAAGGAGGGCCTAAAATAGTTTTGTACATTCATAACTTCACAGTAACGGCCGGCATGATGGGGGTGGGGGTCGTCACGGGGGGTGGAGGCGGGTGGGTAAATGAAAGAATATTATAAAACTTACCATCCTCGTCCTGCAATATCTTCTGGATGCGTTCCAACTCCCGCTCCGTCCTGCAACACCGCAGCTTCTGGATGCGTCCAAACTGCCGCTCCCGCCGTCCTGAAGCTCTCGTCGTCATGTCGTCATGAATGAAAGGCAGCCTCCCTCCCTCCGCTCTGCCAATCACAACGCTGAGGCGCAGTAGAGAGCGCCCCAGCCGGGACCATTTTCGCTATGTAGAGTGGGCGCCGTGGGCGGTGCTGCTCGAGGGCATGGGGGGAGTGGCTTGCCCAGTGTTGTGCATACGGACTGTTTGATTGGCCCCAGGGCCGGCCAAACAGTCCCTATGCACAACACTGGGCAAGCCACTCCCCCCTGCCCTCGAGCAGCACCGCCCACCCCCGATCAGGCACTTCTGCTTTCTCGCAGTGCGAGAAGGCAGAAACATAAATGGTAGTTATTACCATTTATGTTTCTGCCTTCTCGCACTGCGAGAAAGCAGGGGGGCGGCGCCCAAACGCCCGTATGGAGGAGCCGCCACTGAGTCTATCATAGGTACATGCTCACTTGTTAAGTGCTTTTTTCTTAAGAATGTATAAAAATGATCCATGATCCTGTAAATCCCCTTAAATATTCTCTTGTTTATGGACAAAAGAGAGATTCCCATGCCAGAGAACTTTATAGACTAAGGGGCACATGCATTAAGCTTTTTTCCGGTCGCAAACGGGCCAATTTGCATAATCGGCCCATCTGCAAATGCAAAAATGCCTTTTCTGATGCATGTACCTTTTTCCATTCGCAATTTAGGGAATCGCAATTTATGATTCCCTAAAGGCGATGCGTGTAGCCTTTCCTAAATGTGAATGTGCATTTAGGAAACGCTAATTACCATCAATTTCAAGATGATGGTAATTTGTGCATGCTTTGAAAAATTAGCAGAAATGCATTTTTCAAAGTGCTATGTGCTACACATGTGCACACTTACCTTTTTTTGGGGGGATGCTTCAGGGGGCTTTAGGTCCCCGGGCACCCTAGGATTTGCATTCACAATTTGCGATTACCAATTTGGTAATCGCAAATTGCGAATGAATGACCATTCATTCCTATGGGCCTGTAGGCCCCTAGGAATGACTGGAGTCACATTAGCTAATAGTGATTTGCAATTACCGAATAGCTATTAGCTAATGTTAAGGAATCGCAAAATGTAGTGCATAGGCATTTTAAATAGCGTTTCCTTAAAAATTGCTATTCGGTAATCACAAATGGTGAGTTTGATGCATGTGCCCCAATACCTCAACCCCAGGTATGCTATGTAGCAGGTTCATTTTCACCTTCATTTCATTCAAGGATTACACCAAGTTTGACCATCTAGCGAGAAAGATAACGCGGTCCTATAAAGCACACATACTCTACTCATAAGAATAGCCTGCTTATGATTATCATATTTTTTTATAAAGCAGTTAAAGTAAACAACCCAATGTACTGTGAATCTTATGGCATATGCTGAAGCCTTACAACAGGGTTATGATCAAGGAGAAGAAAAATGGGTTCTCTGTTGCTGCTGAATAGTACAGTTCTGTGTCCAGAACCACTAATGCTCCTAGTTGATATGAGTGTAAGGTGTACTTCCATCCTATTGTAGGGCAGTTTATTTGATCAAGTAAATGACTCAAAATAACTTTTGAACTGCACAAATTAGTTCTAAGTGCGTCTACAAGCAGATTTTGGATGATGAACAGTATATTTGCTCACCTTGGCTTGTTGAGAAGCTAAACCTTTGCTCGTATTGACATTAAACTTTTAAACTATCTCTCCAATTTGAATCTTATTTTCATAAGCTCCCCAAGAATCTGCCATCCCTACCCATAAATAACCCAAGATTATGTAAAGTGGGGACATCATTCTGCTCTGCTCACCGCATTCCAGCACCCCACAGCTCAAGGGAGTCTTCCATACCTGCCTTCTAGCCCTGGTGGGACCGGAGTCCCAGGGCACGACAGACGCTTCTCTCTCATCTCACAGCGCCAGCAGTAAAGAGGACTACAAGTCCCAGAAACCAGTTCGCCGCCCACAGCTGCCGCCAGTGAGGGGGAGGCGTTGCCATCGTGCTTAAAGCGGTGCCTCTCCCACGCGGCACGGGACCTGCGCGGGCCGTGCCTGGGCCAAGCCCGGGCCCATCCTTGCCCATCATCGCCAGGAAGAGACAGGGCAGGGCCACCCCTCTTTCATCTATCACCTGGAGTTTGAGAAAGGCGAGGGCTACTCATGGACACAAGAGGTACTGTTTGTTTGCCCACCGTACGTGTATTTACCCACAGAGGAAAATTAGACTTTGCTTGAAATTCAGTGAAGTAAAACTGAGAAGCCCATTTATCTAACAGGGTGTATTTTTTTTTCTCTTATAGGAAAACGAAAGAGCATGGAAGGTGGAGGAGGGGGGTAGATGGTGACAACGCTGGCAGAACTCGTAAAGGGAAAAAGGCCAGAAGGATAACCAAGAAAGCTGGCAGCAATTGTGTACTTGACCGGATAGACACACTAATTGAGGAATGCGAGGATATTCTATTATCTGAGCCAAGTTTGCATTTAGATAGGGACAAGGCCCCTCCTAGCACAGCTGAATTGTTGAGGGAAATACCACTTAAGGGTCTCGCTATTTCTGCTATGTTCCTAAAGCACAAAAAAGGTTCGAAGGCCACTGGGGGGCGAAAGAGAAGTGAGAGAGAGAGGAGTGAGCCCAGCGAGGATGAGCGTCTTGGCTGGTAGCATTGTTAGTCCCCCTCCTAACTGATAGTAGTCAACCCCAAACTTATGAACCCATAGTATCCTGCTCAAATAGGTATGCCATATTGTTAGACACCCAGGAGGAGAGTAACACACAGCTGCCTGATTCACCACCTGAAATACCACCTGAGATAACTGTTGACCCAGTTGTTAATCACACTCTGACTCTCCAGGACTTAGCTCAGGTGGTATACTCACTGCGGGATGAATTAGGAACTCTGAGGACATTGATTGATAATCTAACTTCCATTATTAGACACATAGCGGGGCCCGAAAACAAGGTAGTGCAATCCCTGGAGATAACTCCACCCCACCTAGTCAATCTACTGTCCAGGCAAATGTATCTGGTTCGCTAAACGCTGCTGGGCAGCATAATGTTACTGCTTTGTATAGTGAGGTGACCAAACAGAAAAAATGTATATTACCATACTCCACTACTAACAAAACAGCCCCTACTACACCAAGCAGTTACAGGCCCCCAAATGTAGAAACACCAAGAAAGTACTCACTGCTCAACAGGAGCAAGAATACCTGCTTATCTGCAAACCAACAGTATAGCAATGTGGAAAGGAGCGGGGACTTGAATGTAGTTAAAGCACCTAATAATAACAGAATATATATGGTGAATGTTCCTAAATTAGATCCTAGCAAAAGTATAGAAAGTGCAGACTCTCTGACCAACAAAGCGATCCATTGGATACGCCATGTGAGGGGATGTCGATCTGTGATCAGGAAAGACATCATAAAGGCGCGTAGGCTTATCTCCACCACTGATCGTTTAGATTGTATTGAACTGACCCTTCAGAGGGAGGAGTTGCCTGAAAACCTGTTTGCTCTTGAGTTTAGAACATGCCCTCCTGCATATTCTTCTATCCAGCTAAGGAGGCTTCCACCTGGCAGTCAGTCTAACCACCATCCTGGGCAGCCCGTGGCTTGCAGGGTGGGTAACTCCACGCTAGAATGCAATGACTGACTGGTGGAAGAGCCTGGGCCACGCACTGGTGGAGCTGATGACTTAGTAGTCCCAAGGGATAGCCACTTAGCCACTAATTCCAACAGCACTTATAAATCTGTAATGTCTACTGAAATATGATCCTCGTATCCTCCTTGTTTAGTGAACCAGCATGAGCTTAGAAATAATCCCCCGGGGCCCATAAATGAATCACTGCACACTTGTTATGCTTCCACAAGGGGCTCACTAATGTCATGGAACATCGCAGGTCTGAGTTCAAAACTTATGTCTCCGGAATGGCTTGCTTTTATTAATGGTTTTGATATTAGTTTTTACCAAGAGACATCGCTGTTGACACCGCAATACTGTGCAGGTTTTTTAAATGATCATGTCCCAGCGGTAAAAGGAGCAAAAGGTCGGCCTGCGGGTGGTTTAACTATATGGATTCGCCAAGATCTAGGTGTAAGCATTAGGGAACTTCCATCTAAGAGCAACGATATACAGGTGCTAAGACTAAACCTAGGCCCCCTAGAGAACGTTGACATCTACAATGTCTATGTGAGGGGAACGCGAGGGGGCAAGTCCCAAGTTTTAAACTGGCGCCGGTTGTGGACCACACCGGAATTGATATCGTATGCAGGGGGATTTTTGGATGTAATAAAATCCGATAACTTTCACAAAATTGGCTGGCTACGGGGAGTCAGAGACGTTCTAGTGGATATTGGCATGAAAGTGCTCTTGGAGGACCCAACCAAGGCCTGCTTTCCCTGGAAAAAGATCCTAAAAGAAAAGTGTTGGGAGATGGTTACTTATAACACTGAGAAATAGTGATTCTACCTCTCTGACAGGAATCTTTTTGGAATTTAAACCTATTCCAAGACTTGAATCATATTGGGACACCATAACCAAACCACTGGACAGGAAATTGTATTTTCAGTTGAGGGCAGGTGCACTGTCCCTAAGATTTTTTACTTCTAGGTGGTCTCCCTCAAGTGGTAATAAGTGTCCCGCATGTGCGGCCCACAAAGAAACAGTCCCACACATGCTTTTTGCCTGCCCTGCCTATGTAGCCCCATGACCGGTCGGGCCGAGACCTATATGCAAGCTGCTAGGTATTAGGAAGAGGAAGGATTATACGCACTAGTACCTCATCAACTATCTCAATAGCAGTTCCAAAATATCTTGGGTGGATGTGGGTAATAAGGCTGAAATCAATGCCTGTGTGAAATGTTTTTGCAAACTGTGACTAGTTAGTACATTGACCCAGTATTGTAAATGTCTCCCTCTTACCCAACTTCATCCAGCTTTTCTTTAGTGCAGGCCTGAATTACCAGAGATGAAGTTGTCCGTATTGGGTTCCTATGAACAAAAACTTTCTACAGTTTTATCATCTGTAAATATGAAGTCTTTTAACTAATTTTCCACAAACAGGATTGTTACATAATCTATGTACGACATTTTTTAATGTATATTTATTGATTGTTTTTGTAATGTGCTTTTATGACTATGTGTCGAATAAAGCTTGTTTGGAATTGGAATTGGTAGGAGAGACATACAAGGTCTGTATTTCCAAACTGAATCAGCATTGTATATGATTGGGAGAGTGTCCCATTCATCCCAATTCCTTCTCAACCCAGAGTAGAGTGCGAACTGCCCAGTCAACTAATATTGGTGGAAAGTTAATCTCTGGGTCAGAGATAAGAGAATGTCATACTCTTAGGGAATGTACGGTGGATGTTCATTAAATATGCACACCCCTATTACCATGCTTGACCCTCATCAAGAATGTCTATGTCTAACTAATGGTCAAGTCCATTATTAGGGGCTGACCCTGTGCCATTTGGAGCAGACCAGCCTAATGCTTCATAACTTATTTCTGCAAAAGATACCTTGCCCAATTTTGCTTCCTTTGTTCCCACATGTCGGGACTTTCACTTTTTCTCGGATCGGTGGATTTCCCTGGAGGAGAGCGAGAAAATAGCTAAAAAAATAAAAATGTAGCAATTTAGAAAGGACATAGGGAGAATGTGATGTGGAAGTACGTGTGTTTCTTTCTAACATCTGCATTACCGAAGGGTTTATTGTGCCAACATTACCTTCTTCACAGATTTCAGCAATCGACAGGCATAAAAAGGAATTTTTTTTCACCACAGGACTTTCTAATTTCCAAGGGGTGGCATTTACTTCCTATTTTTCTGTTTTCTACCTACTTGCAGTTTTTGGGGTAAAAAGGTGTGAAACTTATGGGCAAACCTGGAAAACCCTGTGCATTTCTGAAAAGTAGATAAAATTCTGAATTCAGTAAGGGGTCGTCGGTGTAGCTTGCTTATGGTCTACCAAAATAAACTAACTGTTGAATTCAAAAATAAAAGAGGGAAACATAGTAATAGGTCACAATGCATTAATTTTGTAATATTTTGCCCATTGGATGATCTTCAAAAGTAATAATTTATAATGTCTGTCAGACTTTTCCAGAGGCAGGTATATAGATTGTGTCTCTTGGTTGTCCAAAAACACATGATACCCAGAGCCATACATTCTGCTGCAGCTTATAATGACTTTTCATTGTGTCCCAAAAAGCATCAATTCATTTAAGTTACATTTAATAAACGAAAAATGGGTATGAAGGAAAGCTATGCATTTTTTAAATATGTCCAAGAATCCGAGTTTAGGAATAGTGGTTATTCGTTTGACTCTGAATTTGGTGTTAACCATAATATCATGTGCATCAGAGGGTGTTGTACAAAATGTATTTTCTTGCAATATGACTTACATAAAATGGAGAGAACTTCAACAGATCAAAATAAACGTTCTTCTATTTTGTTTTTCCACATTTCTCTCACTAAAAACAGCACCCCACTTGGGTGAGATGGCCTGTCACCCAGGAAAGACTCCAAAACACAAAGTGGAAAGTTGTTCTTTTTGAATTTCAATATTTTTGCGGATGGTCTAGCTGCAGTATTTGGGCTCAGGGTTGGGTGGCATCCTGGGAAATACCAGGCATTCCTTAAAACTAGACACCCAAGGCAGTGCAGGGTGGTGTGGCTTGCAAAGGTCCAACTAGCTGTCTTACCCAGAATGGGTGGTATGAAAGAGGCACACATGGCTGAACCACACATGCCTCTACAACGCCGTCCTAACCACAAATGTGTCTAAACCACACATTCCTTTACCACGCAATTTCATGGTAAAGGCATGATTAGTGAAGGGATATGCATGGTAAAGATTACTATTACCCCAATCTCCCCCTCCCTGCCCTAAGCCCTAAAATCCTATCCCCCTACCTCGTCCCCCCACTCTGAGGCCTAAAACCTACCCACCCTTAAAACTACCCCTTATCCTTCCCAGCTCTGAGGCCTCAAACCCTCCCCCTTACCAAAAACTACCACAATCCCAGACTCCCCCACCCTGAGCCCTAAAACGTACTCTGCGTTGTCTTTAAATCTACCTCTACCCCTTCCACTGCCCTTAGGCCTAAAACCCTGCCCCCCATTAAATAAACTACCCAACCCCCCTTTCCTGAGCCCTAAAACTGACCTCATCCCTAAACACTACCCCAAACCCTGCCCCAGCCATTAAAATCACCTTGAGCCCCTCCCCTCCCCTCCCCGTCCCCTCCCCCTCCCCTGTGTCTTAAAACTAACCCAGCCCTTAAACCTCCCCCAAACCTTTCCCCAACCCTTTAGACTACCCCACCTCCTCCCCCCGCCCTGAGCCCTAAAACCCTGCCCTTTCCAAAAAACACCCAACACCCCCACCCTGTGCCCTAATAACCACCCCTGCAGCCAGCCCAACTTACCTGTCCGCGTCCAGAGCTTCCTGTTCTGATGCTTCCTCTTCTTCTCCTTGCCCTTCTGAACACTAGACCACTATTTGCCTTAGCCATGCATATGCGTGGTTAAGGCAAGTGCGTGATTCAGGCAAGCATGGTTACTCTTGCGGGTAAATCGCATGGGTGGCTCAGCCCGCGTTGTAAAGGCCGTTTCCCCTCAGAATGCCCTGCAGATCCACGTTTGGATAAAATCACAGATTTTCTTCAGATTCATGTGATAGCATTCTGGTATTTGCAAGAAAAGTCCTACCACCCACCTTTCTCCCAACAAAAGGGTCTATTGTCCATGTCAAGAAAGGCCCAAAAACAAAGTGGAAACATCAAGATTTTCCTCTTGAATTTCAATAATTTTTTGTTTGGGGGTACCTGCAGTATTTGGGTCGAGTACAGAGGAAAAAGTACTGATAGCAGACATTTCTGAAACCAAAACACTCAAGGGTGTCCAGGGTGGTGTGCCTTGCCTGGTTCCCAACACATTTGCTTAAAGAGAAGGCCCTGCAAACAGCAAACTTTGGCTGAAATTATGGATCAGATTTCCTGTCATATATATACTGAAAGTCCTAGAATCTGTGAGTAAAGACTGCAGTCCTATCACCTAGCGTTCCCAAACTTCTCCCAATGAAAATGGTACCCCACTTGTGGTGGCGGGCCTATCAAAGAAGATAGGCTAGGTTCCAAAATGCAATTTGGTGATCAAGATTATCCGTTGGATTTTCATTCTGTCTGGGGCTATGTTATTTGGCCCCAAGGCTGGGCAGCACCCAAGGAAATCTACCAATCCAAGAAATGTTTGAAATCTAGACACCTGGAGAGTCAGAGGGTGTGGCGTGTGTGGTTGTTCCTGTATTTTCCTATCCTTAATGCTTAGCAAATAGCAAACTTGTCCTAAACCACAGATTTTACTTACATTTATGTGGTGGAAATTTCTGGTATCTGTGATGAACAACAAAAGTCCTGTGACCCAGCATTCTCACACTTCTCCCAATTTAGACAGTATCCCACTTGTGTGGGTGGGCATATCATCAGCAACAGAGAAGGTCCCAAAATGCAAATATGAGACATCTAGAATTGTCCTTGGAATTTTAATTATTCTAGGGAGCGTGTTAGATAAAATCATAGATTTTCCCCATATGTGTGATGGAAAGTTCTGATATCTGCATGGATCAATTAAAGTCCTACCATCCATCCTTTCCACACTTCTCCCGATAAAAACTTGAACCCACTTGTGTGAGTGTTTTTTTTGTCTATGACAGGAAAAGATCCAAAACATAACATGAAGATTTTCATTTTGAATAACAATTTTTCTTTTGAGAGTAGCTGTGGTAGTTGGGCGCAGGATTGGCCGCAGCCAAGGAAAACTTAACAAACAGGACACCCAGGGAAGTCCATGGTGGTGTGGCACTTGTGTCTCCCACTACTTTTCTTACCCAGAAGGTCCTGCAAAGTGCAAACTTTGGATGAAATCAAAGATTTTCCTCACATGTCTGTGTCGGACAGTTACAAATTCTGCAAGGATTGACGAACTCCTACCAACCAGCGTTCCCACTCTTCTCCAGATGAAAATGTTATGTGTGGGTGAGTCTTTTGTCTGCTACAGGAAAGTCTCCATAATGCAACATGAAAACATCAAGATTTTTCTACTGAAATGCAATCCTTTTGCTATTGTGGGTCACTGCAGTATTTGGTATTGCAGTCTTCCAATACCCAGAAAAACCTACCATCCCAGACATTTCTGGAAATTAGACACCCAGAGGAGTATAAGGTGGAGCGGCTAGCTTGCCACTACTTTTTCTTACCCAGAATCGCCTTCAATACTGCAAACTTTGGTTAAATCACTAATTTCCCTTTAAATTTTGTGATGAAATGTTCCTGTCTCCATGGGAATTGACACAACTCAGTTCTCACCCCGCTAAATGAAAATGGAACCCCACTTGTGTGGGTACTTCTTTTGTCAGCAACAGGAAACGCCACAATTTGTTTTTTTTTATTTCACCCATTTTGCATTTGGGGATCATTGCAGTATTTGGGCATAGGTTGCCTGGTACAGAGATAAAACTACTAATTCAAGACATTTTTCAAAACTAGAGATCAGGTGGGAGTCCAGGGTGGTGTGGCTTGCTTGATTTCCTCTGCAGAATGCTCTGCAAATGAAAACTTTGGCAAAATCTCATATTTTCCTCACATTTATGTGATGGAAACTTCTGGTATCTTTGAAGATCAATAAAAGTCCTGCCACCCAGAGTCCCAGATGAAAACTGTACTCCCACTTGTGTGTAGGGCTGCTGCCTGAGATATGAAAAGCACCAAAACACAACATGGGACATTCAAATTGTCTTTGAATTTCAGCAATTTTGTGTTTTGAGGAACCAGCAGTGCTCGGGACTTGGGTTGGACACCTACCAACCACAGATATTTCTGAAAACTAGACACCCAGGCGAGTTCAGGGTGGCGCGACTAGCATGGATCACACTGTGTTTTCTTACCCAGAATGTCTTGCAAGCATCAAACTTAGTCTAAATTCAGAGATTTTACTCACTCTTCTGTGAGAGAAAGTTCCAGAATCTGTAGGGATCCACAAAATTACTACCACCAACCATTCCCAGACTTCTTCTGATAAAAATGGTACCCAAGTTCTGTGGTGCACCTATTGCCCACAATAAGGAAGGCCCCAAAATACAACAAGGAAGCATCGTATATTTGCCTTTCAAATTCACAGATTCTGGCAATGTGGACAGCTTTGGTATTTGGGCTCAGTCTCGGCTGACACCTAGGACTCCCTACAAACCCCCAGACATTTAAAAAAACAGCATTCCGAGGTGAGATCTTGATTGTGTGACTTGTGTGGATCCCTCTTTGTTTTCGTACTCAGAATGTACTGTAAACTTCGAACTTTGGCTAAAATCACATATTTCCTCAAATGTTTGTGGGAGAAAATTCTGAATTCTGTATGAATCCACAAAATTCCTAGCAACCAGGATTACCACATTCATCCCAATGAAAACTGTACTGCATTAGTGTGGCTGGGTCTAACGCCTTTTACAGGAAACGCCCAAAACTCAACAAGGAAACATCAAGATTTTGCTTTTCAAATTGACCCATTCTGACAGTGTGTGTTGCTACAACCTTTGGGCCCAGGCTCGGCAGGCATCTAGGAGAACCAACCAACTGCACAACTCTCACACTTCTAACAGTATATCTGCCACACAGTGTAGGCAAAATGTATGTACTGGTTCTGTACATATGGAATCTATCCTCCAATACAGACCTTCCGATTCTTATCTTGTAACGTTTCTTCAGTACAGGCATTACTGTGATCCTACTCAGTCCTACATCAATCAGCAATCTAAAATCTCTTGATGGCTAAAGCATTCTGCTCGAGACTTGCAGATAGAAAGAGTGTTTAGGCACCAAATTATGCCAAAGAACAGATGTGGTTATCAACAGGCCAGCTGTTTCTGTGTCACACACAAAGTTGTTTCTGGTTTTGAGGACCCTTTCCTATTGTAAAAATGGTGAGTTCTGAGGCCAAATAAGAACAAAAAGAGAGCGAGGAAAAAGAGAGAAAACTTTTCCTCTTCCCCAATAGTTCTGAGGCCATCCTGCTTCAGCTACTAGAAAAAGTGATGATTTCATGTTTCTAGACTAAAAGCAGGGAAAGTAAAAGATCAGACCTCCTACAGTAATCATGGCCCAAGGTCAACAAGAAGCTGAGTTTTGAGGCAATCCTAGATTTTTTAATCAGTAAGCGTCTACTTACATATCTATAGCGTGGACCAGTTATGATGCCTCAGATAGGTAATGGAAGCATGCTTTTTTTGTGAATACCCTCTGTATACCCTCTAATTGGTTGGAAAGTTCCATAAGGGATTCCCCACCAAACCAGTAGTACGGTTGTTGGAATTTGCATGGTGGGAAAACTATCATGACTCATCAAGTTAACACTAAAGGTCAGAACAGATCAGGTGGAAGAACAATACGCACCTGCGCGCTACGAGAGGTACTTTACCTGAGAACACTTATTTTAGCAGCCTACACAGCAACCCTACACACTCACCTACTCCCTGCTGACGAGAGGCAACTACCTCGAAACACGTGTCCAGGGATGGCTAACGCTACACTTACTTGCACTCATGACTCGGGCATAGGCGTACCCGCCGACGCTGACTTCAAGGACCACAATTCTTTGGGGCAACACGCTGGTAGGTAGAGCAGTGTGCGACCAATTGGACTTTTGTTAATATTCAGGCTCCTTGAGCCGGTGGAGCTGACGAGCTCATGGTTACGCACCTGCGCGCTACGAGAGGTACTTTACCTGAGAACACTTATTTTAGCAGCCTACACAGCAACCCTACAAACTCACCTACTCCCTGCTGACGAGAGGCAACTACCTCAAAACACGTGTCCAGGGATGGCTTACGCTACACTTACTTGCACTCATGACTCGGGCATAGGCGTACCCGCTGACGCTGACTTCAAGGACCACAATTCTTTGGGGCAACACGCTGGTAGGTAGAGAAGTGTGCGACCAATTGGACTTTGGTTCCCTTACGCTTGGTTCACTCACTGTATTTTGCCTTTCCTGCGTGTAGTGCTAGAGGCACTACTATAGTCTGACACCATGTGATGACCTTTGACTACAATCATTTTAATTGACTTTGGTGTGTTATTTTATCCTAGTCTGAATGTACGACGTCCTGCATATGCCTTGTTTCTCTTGACAATTTCTTCTCGTAGTTTGGAAGTGGGAAAAGTCACAGTAGAACATCCTTGCCAAGAACAGAACGTTTGGGGATGTGCATTTGAAAGCATGAGAGAAAGAGAGTTGTGGAATGTACATTTTGATCTCTAAGTGCAGTGTTATGAGCAGTGGTGCACAAATGTGCACTGTGTTATACATTGAGAGATCAGGTATGTGATGCTATAGGCAGTGGTGCATAAATGTGCATTGTGTTGGATATTGGGAAGTATTATGAAGTTCTTACTATTGGCTTTGACATGGCCTCATGTCATCCTGAGTTCTGACTCTGCCTTGCTTGAGCTTTTCTGTGCGCACAAACAGGCCCCCAGGGTTAATCACGTTCAAGGTTTGCTTTGTGAGAGATTGTTTAATGTACCCTGGAAGGCTTTCGTAAGCTTTGTTAAGATAAAGGCTGGAACATGTGAGAATGTAGAGGGAACATGGGAACTTTTCTTGCTGTGGAATACGTGCCTGGAAACTAGCAGTTCCAGTAAGTTTCCTTGGCGCAGAGGGAAAGACTCTCGAACCTTCTAGTGTGTTTTGAGATTATAAAGCTGAGGGTTGTTGACTTAGAAACTGGGATTTTGGAATCCGAATGGGGACGGACACGTCTACTTCGGTACAGCGGAACCCTGGTTGCTGAGGCTCTTACACCCGGTTGTAAAATCCCTTGGTCTGGTGTGGGCTAAGATGCAGTGTTTGCACCAGGTGAATTGTTTGAGTTTTGATTATTGCCATCGTGATGTGTGGCCCGTGGCTTTGATCTTTTGAGGTGTTTTCTTTGTGATGTGTGAGAGAGTCGGAGTACACATCCAAAGTAATTCTTTGATGTATTTAGTGTATATATATATATATCTTTCTGATCTCTTGTAGGAAGTCCAGTATTATTTGCTTTAGTTTTATCTCATATTATTTGCTGCTTGTATTTCACATTATTATCCATGCATTTAACTGTTGCATTTACCAAGTGTGTTATTATTGCTTGCATATAAATATATATCTCTATATAAATTTCAATGTGGTTCATTTGACACCTGGGGAAGCCTTCTGTTAGAGAGCATTGCATAAATAAAACCCCAAGCCTTATTCTAAAAAGAGAGTCTTTGCATTTTGTAAAGTGAAACCCTTTTTTAGGTGTTGTGTTTTATGTCTCTAGCCTGATGCTCCAGTGATCACTGGAACCAAGCTATACCCGGTTAATGCTCCCTAACTAGGGCACAACCGGTCCTGGGGTGCTTGTGTTTCAGTTCAGGGAGGACCTAGCCTGGAAGTTTAGGCTGGACTATTACTAATGAAGCAGGGCCAACACTGATTTGTATATGGCTGGGTCCAAACTAAGGTGGCATGGCATGCAAAATAACGATGGACTGGGGTGCAGCCCCGAGTAATTACCGGTGGCTGAAATTAATTCAAGCATTCCATCCATCTCTTTTTTGTATACTTTAGTGTGCCCACCATAGCTGTTATTGATCTTAGGATGTACAAGGAGACCACCCCATGCTCAGGACCACTGGGTACTAATTGAAAACAGCGAGGAAACAAGCAGAAGAGAAAGATCTGAAACCTACGGTAGTGGAGCTCTTCACAGAATCACGGCAGGACCATGTGGAGTGTTTAAAACAAGTCAAAAACTATAGAGGAAGGTAAAATCAAAGAGAAAGGAGAAACGACAGCGGCGCAGGAACCAGAATGGTGCAGTGGCGTAACACAGGCCCCACAGCTACCGTTGTGCGGGGTGGGGCAAGTTCCAGGGGGCACCCTCAGCACAGAGAGATGTCCTTAATGAGTCCGGAGGGGGCACATACCTTGCAGGGGGCCCCCCTCAGGTTTCGTTACGCCAGTGGAATGGTGAACAAAATAAACACCAGTGATAACCATATAACCAAGAAACTGAACTATAAGTTTTTCCACCGATGCTTCTTATGCTGCTTTAGAAGAATTGGATTCTGCAATCCTAATTGTCTGTAGACTGATATTCCACCTTTCCAGACTTCAACTGCTATTTGTCTGAAATCCTCTCCACCTAAGCAATGTCATCTACAACCTTTAACTTGCTTCGATTCTATTAACATTTTCTGCAGTCTTCTGACACAATATGGAAGAGAAAGGTACCGAAGTCCCTAATAGTTTGCCAACAGTGGCTGGCCTGTGACTGCAGCATTCATCTAGTGGTAGAACTAATGGATTTAACCCAGTACCGGGCCTATGGCCCCTTAATCACGGCCCATAGCTCTACAGTAAAGCAAAATATGTTAGCACTCAAAAACTAGTGTCACACTTATAGGGTGATTGACAGTTACAAGGCGTACATACTGTATTACAAGACCTGGGCCTGGATTGTCATGCTGTGAGAACAGCGAGCTAAGTGAAGGAGCGTTTGGGAGAATTGTGGAAGAAATTAAGAGTGGGATGTACCAAAGCATTGGAAGGCAAATATAAAAAATGTCTCACATGTGCACAGTACAGTTAGAGTATTGGCCATCGCACATCAGTGATAATTTTTGAAGGCAGGTGTCCATAGCATGGTGGTGCCCTCACCTGGTACAAAACTGACCCTGGCATTGCAGAGGTACTTCTTGGTCTATTATGGGCATAAGTGGCATTATGATGATGATACCTACACATGGCATATTGCTGGACCTCTGACTTCAAACTATTGGCACACGTTTTGCAGCGATAAGGCTCCAGTTAAATTGGGGCTACAGTCAACACAGACTTTCTGCAAGTTTAATCCATACAGCTAATGTGAGATATCATTAATCTATTGATGATAAGCATCCCCTAAGCTACAAAGTTGGAAGACACAAGTATATATTAGAGATATGTTGATCCCTATAAATGTTTAAAACCTATACACTTTCTCAGTCACGATCTGTCAGGAGTCTGTAATATGGATGCCAACACCAACCCCATGTCTTCCCTTCAGCGAAAGTACTTAATTTTAAACAAGCACTGTGCAAAAGATTCTCGGGAGGACACACAAGGAGGTAAGCCAAGAAGGAAGAACAGTGGAGTGGCCCCGCAAACTTTGGAGGATACCACCACTCCCTCTGTACTGCTCCACCACGTAGAGTGAGATACAATAGGCATCAGATACAGTGATATAGGGAGGAACAAAGTACATATTATAATGTACTATTTGTTTTCCTCGTCACTGTAGGTTGCAGGAGACAGGTCGCCCACAGCACTAGTAAACTCCCTTAGTGGTCTCTGCGAAGATGGTGAGGAGAGCATGTCAAATGTTTTTAAGCAGGATTGTTAGCAGCAGGTTGCTAGAGTGTATTTGCAGAAGGAAAAGCAAGAAGTCACTAAAAGGTAACCTTAAGGAGATGACAAAACCATAACCGCGCATACAGAGGAGGAGTCAAGGTGAGAACCCAACAAAACACACAGTTGCCATGGTAGCCCAGGGTTATAAATTGTGCTATCTCACGTTGACTTGGAAATACTACCCTTCGCTATTTTGAATTGGGGAAGGATAGGAAATCCAGGATGGAATGGGAAAGGATGCTAACCATTTGCTGGCACTTCTCAATATATGTGTACTGTATTATGGGTTTTCAAACTCTCCACATGCTTTTTGTATATATTTTGCCTTTGGGAGACTTAATGTTTCTCCAATTATGAAGAACCTTATAACCATGACAGTACCCTCCAGAAAAGAGTCCCCCTGGCTTGATAGGGAAGCGTTGATGGAGTTTGTTGATCACCACGGACCATTTATAAAAGATGTAGGTTACCAAGAAAGGTTAGCTGGTCCAGGTCCTTTCCAGTCAATCAGATATTGTACTTGACCTCAGTTTATCCTAGAGAAAATACAGTCTCTACACTGGTTTTGATTAAGGAATTGGAAGAGTGAACTCATACTTGGGCTTTCACACATAATCCATAGATATACAAAATGGGGAACATCTTTAAAGAACTTTATAAAGAACTATTGTACATGAACCCAGCCTGTGTAATCCAATGGGTGCCATCGTGGTCTTTTGAGTGATAAAACAGTTTAGCTATTATTCAATGGGTTGATTCACCCTTTTTGTCTCTGTCAGTCAGTTTGTGGATAGTAGCTATTGGAGATATTAGTTGTGATACCTAAAAATGGCACTCAAGCTGTCCTGGATTTTGATGTAAACTGAGATCTTCAATCTGAAATTATTGTATTAGGCAGCAGGCGTTTCCCCGGAGGGCCAGATAGGTGGGGGCCGGTTTTATCACTGGGGGCCGGTTTTGTAGCAGTGCTGCAATATCAGCGCCCTGTGACAAAAGCGAGAGCTGTGCTGATCTGTTAGGCACCATGTAAACATGTTCCTTATTGTGTGATTTTGAAAAATCATTGTAATGAAAGCCACAATTGCATGTTCGTATACGATACATAACAGATACTTATGTTAGCCTGTTAAGAGGCTTAAAACTGACACAAGTTAGGAATCGCTAAAATTAGAAAGGAAGTGATTAAAATCCCTGTACATTTTTAATAATACACAAATTTAAGATGCTAAATGTTAAGATACTTTACAAAATCTAAAAGGCAGCTTTTGCCCCTAAATGGGCTTCAAAAATGATCCCATAACAGAGCTTGTGATGCCCAATACATCTAAACAAAGCCTGAATTAAAATGTAACTGCTTAAAGAGTTTCTCAAAAGCATAAAATACTAATTTTATCATGATTAGTCATTCTGTAGAATAAAAACATATAAGGCCCACTAAAAAAATTAGATATTTAGGGCCACATGCATCAATCCCGCATTTCGCAATTTCTAAATGGCGAATTTTACCAATTGGCTATTTAGAAATCGCAAAATGCAATGCATGTAGGAATCGCAAAAAAAAAGTGATTCCTTAAAATTCCTTAATTGCGACTCAAAAATTGCGAGTTGCAATTAAGGAATTGATTCCCATTCATTCCTATGGGCCTAGAGGCCTGTAGGAATCAATGGGAATTGCATGCGCAATTTGCAAGTACTCCATAGGTACTTGCAAATTGCGCATTCAATTTCAAGGGTGCAAGGGTCCCAAAAGGATACCCTGTTGCACCCCTGAAATTCCAAATTTTACACATGTTGCGCACACACATGCCCCAAGGGTATGTGTGTGTGTAAAATGTGAATTTTAAAAATGCACTTTAGTGTATTTTTCAAAGAAATCGCAAATTCCCCTCAACTTTAGGGCCAGATCTATGAAGCCCTTTTCCTGTTCACAAACGGGCCGATTCTCAGAATCGGCCCGTTTGCGAATGGGAAAAAGCCTTTTGGGATATATCATCCCAAAAGGCCCTCGCAACATAGGAAATCGCAAAATTTGCGATTCCCTATTTTGTGAATGCATTTAAGGAATCGCAAATTGCGATTCCTTAAATGAAATGCTGGAAGCACCCAAGTTGTGCGATTTCTCCTTAAGAAATTGCAAATTACCACCATCTTCAAGTTGGTGGTAATTTGCAATATCTTTGAAAAATGCACTTTTATGCATTTTCAAAGTGTCATGTGGAGCACATACATGCCCTTAGGGCATGTATGTGCGCCACATGTGCATGCATACATATTTCAGGGGTGCTTCAGGGGTGTCCTTTTGACACCCGTGCACCCTTAAAATTGCATTCGCAATTTGCAAGTACCTAATAGGTACTCGCAAATTGCGAATGTCTTCCCATTCATTCCTATGGGCCTCTAGGTCCATAGGAATGAATGGGAAGGTATTCCTTAATTGCGAATCGCAATTTCCGATTCGCAATTAAGGAATATTACGGAATTGCAAATATTATTGCGATTCCTACCTACAAGGCATTTTGCGAGTCCTTAATAGCGATTTGCTAAAAATCGCTATTAAGGACTAGCAAACTGCTACAATGATACATCTGCCTCTTAGTTTGATGGTAATTTGCGATTTCTAATAGCGAAATCGCAATAATTTTGTATTTAATGCATTGCATTTAAGGAATCGCAATTTGCGATTCCTTAAATGCAATCGCAATTGAAGTAATCGTAATTTTAGCGACTCCTTAAGTTGCGATTTTTGCATTTGCAATGAAAAAATTGCGGTCGCAAAGGGGCAGATTTTTGACCGCATAAAGCAATGAGGCATGTGCCCCTAAGAGTTTATGGGCATTTAGCAGCCTATTGGAAGCACAGCATCTGGTGCATAGGTAGGTAGTGCCAGAGTCGCTTTCAGAAACTTCAAAGATCATGCTGCCAGCTGTGAGGAGTTACTTCTCGGGCATGCTTCAATGGCTGCGTGGCAAGTTCTAATGTTAAGAGCATGCCATATTGGGCGCAGTCAGAATATTCTTAGCTGAAGCAGCTTTTCAGAGACGCAAAGGATATGAATTAATGATTCCTCCTGTTTTGCACAAAAGCAGCAACGTCTATCATGCTCATCAAAGTTCCTCTGGCCGTGCCAATACTGTTTCAGCAGAACTAACCCCAGTCGCAGACTCATTAGCTCCTGCTTTAGGGCCAAGCTGACAGGCAGAGAAAGATAAATTGTCTGGGCCCCTGGCTCGTACAGAACATAGGCCCATCTGCCCTATGCCGATTTTTTTTTTTTTTTTTTGAAAAACCTTTATTTTATATCAGTGACACAGCTATTCAGCCGACATCCCGGAGGTACGGCAGCTTTAGAGATTCAACACATGCTTGCGTCCACATATCACTGACAGGAGAGCCAAAGGTTCTATTTTGCATAAACATAAATACAACCCTAAACACAAGCAAGGCGAAAGGTACTGTAATCACCAAGAGAGGTTCCCATCAGGGGGGACGAGCCCCATCACGTCCAACAGGCACTGATCTATAGTAAGGGAAAGGAGGGAAAGGCAGAGACTCTAGAAACAATCACATATCAGCGGGAAAGTCAAAGCCGGAAAAGGACTAAGGGGAAAGTTGCTCCTCAGGCGGATCCGGGTCGGGGGGCAGGCATATGTCCCCTCTGTACTGGTTCCATGGCCCCCACACAGCCTGCCATTTCCGAGGGCGCCCCCGAGCACAATACACTGTCTTCTCCCTAAACATGCTCCAGTCCATGTTTTCCATCCACGCTGTCAATGTGGGCGGCCTATTGGAGCCCCACAGCCGAGCGATATCGCGCTTGGCTACCATGTTCCCCAGGGTCACCCACTGAGTCTGTGCCGCGTTGTGGTCAGTAGGACTCCAGACATTCAGGAGACAACATCGCGCCTCAGGCTGCATAACAATTCCTGTCACCTCCCCCATCACCTCGTGGACTTGCCTCCAGAACTCCATAATCGCACCGCATTCCCAAATAATATGGAGGAAGGTACCCACCATACCACAGCCTCTCTTACATAGGCCCTCCTCAGAAAAACCCATGTGAACCAACCTGGGCCCCGTCACGTAGACCCTATGGAGTATTTTAAGCTGCACCAGCCGCAGGCGCGCGGGGATAGCGACCTCTTTGGGAGAAGAAACTGCGTACTGCCAATCCTCATCATCTAGTTCAAGGCCGTCCCCTATCCATTGGGCGCGCAACCCTAGGAGAAGATCCGCCCGAACATTGATAAGCTTCTTATAAATGAGCGAAATCGTGCTCTCTGGCATGTGACCATCCAGGATCCGATCCTCCAACGGAGAGGACTCGGGCACCTTCTCCCCCTCCACAAGGACTGACCGCAAGGCGTGGCGCACTTGTGCATATCGGAAGAACTCCGTGCTCCCCAGCTCGTATTCCTTCTGCAGCTCCTCGAACGACTTTATCTTACCCTTAACCAAAAGGTCTCCAACCCTGGATATGCCGATCAAATCCCATTTCTCGAACCCTTTTGTGCGCCAAAGCTTCCCCAGAATCTCGGAGTCGAACAGAGGGGTGGCAAGGGTAAGCTTACCCCTCCAGCCCAGCGAGTCCGTCGCCACCTTCCACACATGGACGGCCACTCTGGTGGGCCCCGTGAGGGTGAGGTCCGACGATTTCGAATACAACGCTCTGTGGTAATTACCCCCACGGAGCAACCAGCGGTCCATGGCGAAGCCAGGGCTGAGCGCCGGACCATAGACACCATGGTTAATCGCGCTCAACTGGGTGGCCCAGTAATAACGTCGAATGTCTGGAAGCGCGATACCACCGTCGTACCACGAAAGCGTCAACTTAGCGACTGCGATACGCGGACGCCCGTCCCATAAGAGCGCGCGCTGGTGGCTTTCGATCTCACGGAAATAGCTGGCCGGGACCAGGTCAAGAGTATTCTGCAGGGCATAGAGGAAACGGGGAAGGGACATCATTTTAAACAGTGCAGCGCGGCCAAGGAGGGAGAGCGGCAATCGCCGCCAGCCCGCCACATCCCGCCGCAGGCGCACCAAGGGAGGGAGCAAGTTCTTCTCGTAGCGCAAGATGGGGTCGGTGGAAATATAAATCCCCAAATACAAAAAGCCCTGCTGGGCTATCTGGATCGAACAGTTACGCGGAACAGGCGGGACATCCCCACACAGGAAATACAAATGTGACTTCCCCCAATTAATGACTAGGCCCGAGTTTCTACCGAAAGATGTCAAGACGTCACAAACCACTATCAGAGATTTCTTAGGCGAGGCAAGATATAACAGAATGTCGTCAGCGTAGAGTGAAATACGGTCTTCATGGTCAGGCGACCAGCGAAGCCCACGTATATCCGGGTGCCACCGTATCCGCACCGCCAACGGCTCAAGAGCAAGGGCAAACAGCAACGGCGACAGGGGGCAACCCTGCCGGGTGCCTCTCCCGAGCTCGAAAGGTGCCGACGCCCGCCCGTTCACCACGACGCATTCAAGAGGCCCCTCATAGAGCAGCCTCACCCACCCCACGAATCCAGGCCCGAAGCCGAATTTGGCCAGCACCGCCCACAAGTATGCCCACTCTACCGTGTCAAAGGCCATCGTGGCGTTGAGGGATGCCACAATAGCCGGCTGTCGTATCGTACCCGTCCTGGCAATCACTCCGTGGAGGCGTCTAAGGTTTAGTGCAGTGTTACGGTGCGGGATAAAGCCCGACTGATCCGGGTGGATCAAGTCGCCAAGTACCCGGACCAGGCGGTTCGCGAGAATCTTGGCAAGGATTTTCGGCTCGGCGTTGAGGAGCGAGATCGGCCGATAGGAGCCACACCTATCCCGGGGCTTTCCGTCTTTATGGATTACCACGATCGTCGCCAGCCGTTGATCGAGCGGAAGAGACCCGTTCCTCCGCGCCTCCACGAACATGGCGGTCAAGTGAGGAGCAAACTTATCCGGACAAAGCTTGTACAGCTCTACCGGCAGACCATTTGGGCCCGAAGCCTTGCCGGAGCGCAACGCACGGATAGCACCTGCCACTTCGTCTACAGTGATATCACCATCGAGGTCCTCCCTATCAATGGCGGAAAGGCAGGGCAGAGCGATGTCACGCAGAAGATCACACGAGTCCTCAGTCGATCTATCCGAGACCGAGGCGTATACCGTACGAAAATAGTCTGAGAAACACCGGACTATACCGTCGGGATCAGTGACAACCTCTCCCCCATCCGTCAACAACTCCGGCACCACACGATTAACACGCTCCTTTTTGTCCAGCCATGCCAGCAATTTCCCGGCCTTATCACCAACATCATACAACCGCCCCTGCTGCTCCCTGTGAAGGGTCTTGGCGGCATTTGTCACCAGATCCCTATACTCCAATTGCTTCAGGCTCAAATTGTGCAGCGTGGACGTCTCAACATCCCCTTCCAAGGCCAACTCTAAAGCCGCTATCTCGTCCTCCACTTGTATCACCTCGGCGTCTCTCCGCCGCTTGGCGGCCACTACCAGGGACAAGGCTTCTCCTCTCAGTACAGCCTTAGAAGCTTCCCACAAGGACACCGCGGAGTCAACTGAGCCCTGGTTTTCTCGAAAGTAGTGGTCAACTGTCTTCAGCAACGCGCTGCGCAGCTTGGGGTCCCGAAAGTACCAGGGGTTAACGGGGGCCACCCTGCCCCCCGCCACCCGGCCTATGTCCAGACGTGCCCACACCGGTGAGTGATCTGATATGCCCCGTGCCATGTGCCTAACCTCAGTTACCAAAGAGGCGTGTGCCGCCAGAGTGAGCAGATAATCAATCCGGGAGAGACTCCCGTGGGCCCCGGAGTGGAAGGTGTATTGTCGCTGAGTGGGGTGCCGCAGCCTCCAACAATCTACCAGGCCAAAAGTATCAATAAAGTCGGGAAGCCACTTCTGAGCCCCCCCGGTGTCTCTGGGCGGGCACCTATCTAGCATTCCAGAACCAACCGCATTGAAGTCCCCTCCCACCACTAGCATCCCTTCGGGGAGTTCCAACAAGGCCTTGCCCAGATCAGCAAACATGGAGGCCTGCAAGGCAGGATGGACATAAACTGAAACCAAAACCAACGTTCTGCCCTCCCACCTCACCGACACGCGCCCCCTATCATCAGCAATGGTGGAGTCAACCTCAAATGGTAGGGAAGCTCTGACAAGTATGCCCGCACCCCTGGATCCCGAGGAAAACCCCGAGTGAGCAATGAATTTGTAGCCCTTTTGTTAAGTGCATAACACATATTCCCTATAAGGTGGGTCTCCTGCAAGAGGACCACATCCGGCAAGGTCCGTTTAAAAAATTGCAGGACTATCCCCCGTTTTATACGGTCCCCTAAGCCATTAACATTCCAGCTGAGTACGTTTAAGCCCCTATCCCCCATCCCTGAACACAAAGAGACCTCCCCCCCCCCAGAGAACCACAATCGGACAATTCTGACAGTCATTGCTACGCCTTGCAAGAAAAAACAACAACCCCAAACAACAACCCCAACATCCTGAAACCCCCTCCACCCTGCACCCCTGCGTCAGCTTACAGAGCCCCCCCAACTTGCAGTGTGCCTGTCGCCCTACCAAAAACAAATCTATAAAAAGCACCCCAAGGGAGGAAAGAGCCCCTATCTTCCCCCCGCCGCCCTCCCATTACTGCAATAAGGTGCGAGTCACTGTCCAGGGCTGAATCGAAGCAGGCCAGCACCGAAGGTATCACTTCTGTCCATCCCGGTCGCCTTCCACCCCATCCACGCTGTCCCGGCCGGGCTGTCGCCGAGGGAGTGCATCCAGCCAGTCCCCTGCCATGTCCGGCGATTCGAAGAAGAAAGTCCGATCCTCATATACCACACGCAGCTTAGCGGGGAAAAGCATGGCATACTTCAGGTCCATATCCCTAAGCCGCCGCTTCACCCCCAGGAAACTTTGCCTCTGTTTCTGCACCATCTGGGTGAAATCAGGGTAAAAGCTCACAGAGGCATTTTGTAGCCCTTTTGTTAAGTGCATAACACATATTCCCTATAAGGTGGGTCTCCTGCAAGAGGACCACATCCGGCAAGGTCCGTTTCAAAAATTGCAGGACTATCCCCCGTTTTATACGGTCCCCTAAGCCATTAACATTCCAGCTGAGTACGTTTAAGCCCCTATCCCCCATCCCTGAACACAAAGAGACCTCCCCCCCCCCCCCCAGAGAACCACAATCGGACAATTCTGACAGTCATTGCTACGCCTTGCAAGAAAAAACAACAACCCCAAACAACAACCCCAACATCCTGAAACCCCCTCCACCCTGCACCCCTGCGTCAGCTTACAGAGCCCCCCCAACTTGCAGTGTGCCTGTCGCCCTACCAAAAACAAATCTACAAAAAGCACCCCAAGGGAGGAAAGAGCCCCTATCTTCCCCCCGCCGCCCTCCCATTACTGCAATAAGGTGCGAGTCACTGTCCAGGGCTGAATCGAAGCAGGCCAGCACCGAAGGTATCACTTCTGTCCATCCCGGTCGCCTTCCACCCCATCCACGCTGTCCCGGCCGGGCTGTCGCCGAGGGAGTGCATCCAGCCAGTCCCCTGCCATGTCCGGCGATTCGAAGAAGAAAGTCCGATCCTCATATACCACACGCAGCTTAGCGGGGAAAAGCATGGCATATTTCAGGTCCATATCCCTAAGCCGCCGCTTCACCCCCAGGAAACTTTGCCTCTGTTTCTGCACCATCTGGGTGAAATCAGGGTAAAAGCTCACAGAGGCATTTTGAAAAGGCACCGGGCCTGTCACTCTCGATGCTTGCAGGATAGCATCCCGATCTCGAAAGTGGAAGATCCGGGCGACAATCGGCCGCGGGGGGGCTCCCACCTTAGGCCGTCCGCCAGGCACTCGGTGAGCCCGCTCCACCGCGAAAAACTTGCCGAGGCCCTTTGGCGCAAGATGATTCACCACCAGGTCCTCGACGAGGAGGTCCACGGAGAGCTCCTCCGAAGTTTCCGGGACCCCAATAATGCGCACATTATTGCGCCGGGCCCGACCTTCAAAGTCCTCGAGCCGGCGAGCGGAGAGGTCATTCGCGGTTCGTAGCTTGCGGACCTCAGCCTGGAGTTCCGAGATATCGTCAGCGAGGCCAGTAGTCTTGAGGTCCAGGGACTTGACCCGTTCATTGGTTTTTCCCAGGTCCGCGCGAATCAAGTTGACATCGACCAAAATCATTTCCACCTTGTGCGCCAGGGTCTCGAACTGTCGCCCAATCGAAGATTGCATCCCATCTATCGCCCCCTTGATATCCTGCAATGATAACTCCGAGGCTGGGGATGGATCGGCCTTCTGTGCTTCCAGCGACTGTCCCGATCCACCAGGCGACTCCTTCTGCTGGGCATAGCGATCCATATTGTTGGATTGAATATAGCCTCCCCGCCTGGTAGTCTTAGACTTCGACCTGTCTGCCTCCGATTTGGTCGACATCTCGGACAGCAGGACGGTCCGTCGCAAGAGGACGTCCCTCACTCAGGTAGAGGAGACAGGTACGACTAGGTCTTCAACAGCCAGTCAGGACCGGGTGGAGGTCTTCCAGACAACAGAGGATCTGTATGACGCACTCCCAACCCGGAGCAAACAAAGGGCGAGAAAGCGAAAGTGAAAGTGCCACGGCATCCGTCCGTCAGTTCACACCTCCCAAGGCCGCTGTTGTTCAATTAGTGGCCGGGCATCCTGCCAACGCAAGCCCCTGGCATCCTTCGGAGGTAGGCCGCAATCTTCCGCCGTGCACAACTTCGGTCCCCGGTGGGCGATCTTGGCCCGGACAACGTCAATCGCCCCAGCTGTGACTCATCTGCAGGATTCCGTGCATGAAAATCAGGATTTAGGACAGGATGAGTGCCGGAGAGCGCGAGGGTAGCGGGAGCTCAAGGCTCACGCGGCCATCTTGGTCAAGCGCTAAGCTCCTCCCCCCTATGCCGATTTTTTGATGGCCAAAGCGTCCTGTTCACTTGAGATTGCTTTTGCCTGCTTGGTTATCAATTTGCGCTAGAATGCCACTGGACCAACAGGCACATGCATCAAGGTAGGATTTTGAGAGTCCTTAATTGCGATTAATAAGAAATCGCAATTAGGGACTCGCAAAATCCTATGCATGTAGGAATCACTATAGAAATAGCGATTCATACACATTCCTTATTTGCTACTCGCAAATTGCGAGTCGCAAATAAGGAATGGCTTCCCATTCATTCCTATGGGCCTACAGGCCCATAGGAATGAATGGGATATTGCATGCGCAATTTGCGAGTACCAAAAGGTCCTCGCAAATTGCGCATGCAATTTCAAGAGTGCACGGGTGTCAAAAGGAAACCCTGTTGCGCCCCTGAAATTGATCTGTGAACATATATTGCGCACACACATGTCCCAAGGGCATGTGTGTGTGTAACCTACAACTTTGAAAAATGCACTTTAGTGCATTTTTCCTTAAATGCAATTCCTTAAATGCAATTGCAATTTAAGAAATCGCAAATAATTGCGATTATTTAAATTGCGAGTGGCAAATTGTTTCCTGCATCGCAAAAGCTAATTTTGAGATCGCAAACGGACGATTTTTGAGATTCGCACCGTTTGCGATCGCAAAAAGCTTTGATGCATCTGCCTGCAAATCTCAAGGGCCTTTAGTGTGTTCAATGCCAAGTTGAGATACTTATGCCAGTTAGTCGAAGGATTTCTGATTGTTTCCCAAATTATGCTTTTCAACATGTCTTCCTTTGCTTGTTTAGCTTTCACACAGTAGATTAAAAACTCAACCTTGAGTAACCAGTGTCGTAAGACCAAGCAAAACTCCTGTCGAATTTGGGCATGTGCTGTGCAATTGGAAAGGGTAAAGATCCTTTGGTATCAGAGGGATTAAACCCTATCTATCCAATTTGCCATGCCTTCCCTGAATATTATTGCGCCATGCGAGATTGTTGGACATAGTTTGCAGCCCATCACCTTTAGCAGGGGCCTTAAATTAGGATTCACCAGTGACTTATGCAATTTGCAGAAGGCCCATTCCAGTGTGTTTACGGCTGATTGCTGCGCATGGATGTGGGATGCAATGCAGCCCCTATGGTCCCACCATACTTCCAGCTATTTATAAGTGTTCACGACTTCAACAACACCCTCTTCAATGAACCAGGTCCTTCTTTTTTCAGTTTAGATGAGATTATCAAGACTTTTGTTTTTGTTACATTTATCTTCTATCTATTAATTTTGCAAAAGGCTGCAAGTGCATTGAAGAGTCTCTGCAACCCAATAGGCATCAGATCGAAGAGCACAGTGTCGTCTGAATAATGTAATGATTGAACTCTGATGCCTGCCATTTTTGGTGGGAAAGCCCTCTGTTGTATCTTATATCTTCTATTCCTTTGGTTTCTTCCCTCACCCCCACTGTTGGAATGTGCTTAGAACGTTGACAGCATTCTAACCTGCGATCCTGTACCAACGCTCGTTATTGCCGTTGCCGCTGTGGTAATGAATGTCAGCTGATACCTTTGAATAAACCTTTTTTACCTCAACGTTTCTTTAATTATTTCACTGGCGACGAGTGTCAGTGTTGAGCGGAGGACGATCTGACATTCCCTCCGTGAGTAACCACAGTCGGGATAAGGATATTTTGATTATTGTGAGGAGGCACAGTGACTATCGTTAAATACTGAACAAGAAGATGTTACGAAAGCATTGTTGAGCACTAGGTTGAGATTAAGAAATATATTTTAAGTATAATCAGCGATCATAAGGAGCTTTTCGACTCACCTTATACATCTAAATGGATCAAAAGTGAGTACTTGGAAAAACATCTTGGATATTGCGTCGTACAGGAAAAGTGTAGAGAGGAAATCCTCGGATGTACAGAGCCTGGTGAATGTATCCTTGCGGTTTCCGTTGAAGCTTTCGCATCTACTTCTTGGTAGTGTTGCTTGCAATTGTGTGAAGCCGCGGAAGGAGATCACGACGTAAGTTCAAATAAAGGTGTGGTGTTATTTTAAGCTCATGAGCATTGTCCTGAGGAGGAGTTCCGACTTGTGTCTCTCTTTCGCACATGCGCGGTGATCCGAGGAAGACTTCTCAAATTTCATTGCTGTTCCTGGTTGAGGCGACATTAAATTGCTTCGCTGGAGCTTGCTGTGCTGTCGAGCGGATAGCTGTTTGAACATCAAATAACCATACGGTGAAGTTGGGACTGTGAGAGGAATTATTTAACAGCGCGCGGTGAAGATTTGGAAAGGTACTTTTTGGAAAATGCAGCTGTAAGTTAAGGAACTGCTCTAAATACACTGCTGCAACTAGTTTGAACCTACTTCCTCAGCTAAAAAAACTAAGACTATTAAATAATTTTAGGAGGTACATCCAATACAGGAATGTGTAAATTCTAACAATTTTGCATAGTGTTAAACAACTGAAGTTATGGTATAAGTATTTTAGTGCATAATTCATGTAATACTGTGTATGAGTATAGTTAGAGCTCATTGGTAACTGTGATCCTTTTATGTTACTGAGATAATAATTCTGAATATTGCTAGAAAATATATTTAGAGTATGGCAGCGGCTAGTATGCTTCAACCCACACCATTTCTTTCTGAGGCAGGGGAACCGCTAGTACCATGGAAAGATTGGAGGAAAAGCTTTGAGTTTTATCTTATTGCCATTGGTGCGAGTGGATTCTCTGCAATTAGGAGACAACGTATCTTGCTTCATAATTTAAGAGCGGAAGGAAGGAAAATATTTGACAGTTTACCAGTTAGAAGAAGAAGAAGTAGGAGAAGAAGGAAGAGATGTGTATGATTATAGCATAAAGAGATTAGAACTTCAATTTGCTGACAAAATTAATGTTGTACTAAAAAGACATAAGTTTTTTGGAAGAGTTCAAGGGAAGAATGAAAAGGTAGGAAATTATATTGCTAGCCTAAGGGGACTTGCAAATACTTGTGAATTTAATGAGCTCACTGAATCCTTGATACGTGACCAACTAGTACGTTGTACACACAAAAACAATATTCAAGGAAAATTATTAGTTGGTAATCCTAATTTAAAAACTGCAATGGACATTGCAAAAAGTGTAGAACACACTGCTGAATGTATGAAAGAGATGAACACGACTGGAGATAGTAGTGTAAATGAAATAAGTGAAGAGTTAAATGTCTGTGCCATTAGAAACACTAGGAGGAAGGAAGCAGCAAAAGAGTTTAACTAGGAAAGAATACACACAGAAAACAGATTAACATGTTTCAGATGTGGTAGCAGTGGGCATCTAGCCAACAATATTAACTGTTTAGCGAGGACTGCCATGTGCAGAAATTGTAATCGCAAGGGTCATTTTGCACGTGCATGCAAAGACATGTCCAGTAAAACTGTAAATAGTATAGAGAATAACGAAGAGTACAAAAGCAAATATGTTTTGCAAGTAAATGTATTTGACAAATGTAATGTATACCATATTGACCTACCAAAATGCGAAATTGGATTAGACGGGCACAAATTAGAAATGTATGCTGATTCTTGTTCACCATTTACGTTCATGAATAGTGAGATTTACCATAACAAATTTAATGAGGGGGAGACATCACTACAAACTCCAGATGTAGTACCTGTAGGTTATAATAAGGATCCGATTCCCCTAGAATGAGTTGCCACTATGAAGATTACATTCAAAGACAGGAGTACTGTAGGGAAAGTTTATATAGCAAGGAAGGGTGCAAACTTACTAGGTTGGGCACACCAAAGAGACTTAGGGATGAAACTGGATCCTACTGCAGATATTCCAGTGATGCTTGTGGAAAGGAGTGTTTGTGGAGTGGAAGTTTTTGATGAGTTTCCTGGAATCTTCACAGATAAACTTGGGTGTTTAAAAGAGTACCAGCACAAAATTAAATTGAAGGAGGGTGCTAAACCTGTAGCTCATAAATGCAGGAATATTCCCATAATGATGAAAGAACCTTTGAAGAAGGAGTTAGACAAATTATTGAGCCAGGGTGTTATAGAACCAGTGGAGTGTGCAGAATGGGTGGCACCCATTGTTATTACGTCAAAGGGTAACACAAATAGCATTAGATTATGAATTGATTTGAGAGAATTAAACAGTAACATATGAATTGACAGGCACCCTTTGTCCAATATAAATGACATGCTTAACCAGATTTGTGGGGCAGAATTTTTCACGGTAATTGATTTATCCTCAGCCTACCACCAAGTAAAACTTCATCCCTCGAGTAAGGCCTTGACCACCTTTATCACACCATTCGGAGCGTTCAGATTTTGCAGAATGCCTTTTGGGCTAGCTTCCGCTGCGGCGGTTTTTCAAAGAGCTATGCAGAATATTTTAAAAGGGATCGAACAGGTATTGTGTTTTCAGGATGACCTGTTAGTTTATGGGAAGGATGAGAAGAATCATAATGAGAAATTACGCATGGTTTTGAGAAGGTTGAAGGAGGCTGGACTTACTCTAAAGAAGGAAAAATGCCAAATAGGAGTCCGCTCTGTCACTTATTTAGGGCATGTTATCTCTAAAGAGGGAATCAAGCCTAATGCCAACTTGGTTGATGCCATTAAATTAGCTCCCAAACCGAACAACAAGGAAGAGGTTAAATCCTTCCTTGGATTGTCAGAGTATTATTCCAAGTTCACTAAAAATTTTGCAGACACTACATATCCTTTAAGAAACCTACTTAAAAAAGGAACTAAATTTGAGTGGGATGAACAGTGTACAGAAGCATTTGAGTACCTTAAACATCATATACCTAATGCACGATTTTTGGGGTGTTTTGATACCAAAAAGCGCACTATTATCACTACGGATGCCAGTTTGAAAGGCATTGGTGCTACTCTCAGTCAAATGACTGAAGGAGAAGAAAGGATTGTAGCTTTCGCCTCTAGAGCTCTTTCGGAAGCGGAATCCCGTTATTCAGTCATAGAAAGAGAGGCGCTCGCTTGTTATTGGGCTGTGTTGCATTTTCGGACATTTGTTTGGGGCATACCTTTCACTATAAGGACAGATCATAAACCCTTAGTAAGCACGTTTTCATCGAAGAACCTAGAAAGAACCACTCCTAGAATATCCAAATGGTTCCTTGGACTTGAGGGGTACAATTTTAAGGTAGTATACATACCTGGACAAGCTAATCAGGCAGCTGATTGTTTGTCAAGATTACCCCTAGAAAATTAGGAATCAGGGAACTGTTCTAGTGATGAGGTAGTAGTGGCTAAGGTTTCTGACGGGTTGAACAAACGAGAATGAGAGGAGGCCTTGTCCAATGATATTCTATTTCCAAGAGTGAAACAACTCATATTGGAAGGATGGCCAAGCAAATTATCTGATTTAAACAACGGTGAGGATGTGTTCTGGGAAGTGAGAAATGAGTTACATGTACGAGAACAGAATATATACAGAGGAAGTAAGTTGGTACCACCAGAGAGCTTAAGAGAAAAGATTAGAAGTTTAGCCCATGAAGGTCATCTCGATTGCAGCATAACCAAGAGCAAGATTCGCATACATTAATGGTGGCCAAACATGGACACCATGGTTGAGAGAAAAGTGAGAGTGTATGCCATGTGCAGCGAGTGACAAGAGTAAAATTGTGAGTAAGGGGAAAATTTCACCTGTAGAAGTTCCACTTGCTCCTTGGAATAAAGTTGCCATGGATATCATTGGACCTTTAAATGTAAAAGGGCTAGGTGGGCGGTTCATATTTACGTTAGTAGACTATCATTCAAAATGGATTATCATCAAAGTGGTAGAAAATATCACTACCAACAGTGTAATTTGTTTCCTTCAAGAAGTTGTCCGTACAGAAGGGGTACCACAAATCTTGGTTACGGACAACGGTGTCCAATTTACCTCCACACTTATGAGAGAGTTTCTACACAAATTCTCTGTTGACCACCAACCAACAGGCTTATATTGTCCTAGGGCAAATGGTCCAGTAGAACGCATCAATCGCATGATCAAAGACTGCATTCAACTTAATGTACGCAATGGAAGCAATGTTGTTAAAGCACTTAATGAAATGATCTGGTCTTATCTCGTCACTCCTCACTCAGTCACCGGAGTGTCACCATTTAAGTCCCTCAAAGGGAGAGAACCTGGCACCAAGTTAAGCCCTCTGTTGCTTGTCGTTAATATGAGGGAGGAAGTCAACAGGGATATGATCATGGACAAAATACACTTACATCAAAAGAATTATGTGGAAAAGTACAATTGTAGAGTGCAGAAATCTCCTAGAACTTTGGAGGTAGGTGATGTAGTAAGAATACAATTACCTAGATCTGTAACTTCAGGTTGTTCAAAATTCTCTGACAGGAAGGTGGTAAGCAAAGTGTTCAAGAATGTTGTACAGTTGAATGATGGACAATATTGGAGTGTTGATAGGGTAGTCCAGGACAACAGCGATGGTATTCTTGACAATGACTGCAATGTCGAACTTGAGGCTCACAATGGGTGTACCACTCCTAATACAAAGGTGCACCTGATAAATATCCACTCTAAACCCAGTTGGCAAAGAGACTATGTTATGTATTAACCTCTTATCTTGCCCTCGCTGTTTTGCTTAGGTAGGAAGCTGAGATTATCCTCAATGTGACATCCCTTTTGGAATCCTGTTTGACTAATTGGGATTAGCTTATTGCCCTCTGCCCAGGATTGAAGCTCTCTGTTTAAAATGCTAGCAAAGCACTGTGTCGAGGCGCGGAATTAGACGGTAAATCCTAGGGCATGACCTAGAGCCTTTTTTGGAAGAGGTACCAGTAATGAGCCCCTCCATGAATCGGGGATAGTTGATCCAATAAATATTGCTGAAATAAGGGGGTCATTACCAAGGCCGATCTGGTTGGAGCCCATTTATATACTGCTGCCGGGATACCACTTGGGCCGGAGGCCCCACTTTGGCGCATTGCCTTGATGGCCATCATTACTTGAGCTGGGCTTATTGATGACAGGTCGTCGATCACTGGGCTTGATGGTACTGGAAGCTGGGTGATAATCTGGTTGGATGCCTTGCTCTCATTTTTGCCATCCACCTGTTCTATGTAATCTTATAATATACGATTCCCACTCAGTAGGGCTGACATTGCCACCCGTCACCTGGGGCATTGGAATTAGGCTTTTATTAATCCACCTACAGTATTTCCTTTGGTCCTTTGATTTTATGGTCATGTGCAATTCAGACCACTTTCTAGCTTCCTCCTCCCTTTGAGTGTAGAGAGTTTTTCTCTATTTTAGCCTTATAGTGGTGAACTGGAATCACAGGCATTTATTCTCCCTCGTGTCACTGCTGAGAGTTTTCAGGGCTTTATTTAATTGTTGTTTTAAGGTGCCGATTTGGTTTTTGCTGCTTGTTGTCGACGTGGTCAAGGCTGATTCCATACTACTTGCATTTCTTATTGGGATACCATCCGCCTCCTTTAAAGGGGCGGCCAGGCACCCCCAAAGATTTTAATTAAGGCGTTCATTGCCTGCATTCAGGATTGCCTCTAAAAACACGTTTCCTCGAATTCCATGCCCCTCTTGATTTTCCATATTCCACCATACCCTATTAATGGGTTCAAGGTCGTCTTGCATTCCAATAAGACACAGTTTGGGGCGACCAGACGGAGTATTGCAACTTCACAATTGAGAATGGCATGGTCGCTAGCTAGGGTCATGGCAACTACAAATTTGCCTATAAGTTAAGAGGAGGCCAGAGAAACCCACATACAGTCTAGGGTTACCATCCTAAAACAAGATGTATATGTGTATAGGCAGCTGGAATATCCGGCGCTACTCTACCATTTATTTTGCAGAGGCCCAGTTGATTTAGTGATTCTGCAAGCACTTTACCTTGCTTATCGCACCTCTGATGTTGGGCTTTGGTAAGTCCCAAATCTCATCATTAAGGCCTGTTGAGCTGTTGTTCCACTCATCATGCATTAAGTTAGTAGGGAAATCCCCCATAATTATTTAGATATGATCCGGATTTGATGCGGTGAGGTCCATCAAAATTGGAAGCAGAGACATAAGGGTTGATTCTCTTCTTGACCTCGTGGGATGCAAATAAATGCACCCTATAATGAGAAATGGCATTGGCCTCATTCATCTACTGCTAGTCCGATTTATTTTCAAAATGATGTTGTCCCTCTTCCCTACATTAAGCACCATTGTTGTTGCCATTAAACCATTCTTCACATACATTGACACTCCACCAGAGGCGTGTCCCCCTGCCTGTGAGACTATTTGCAGGGGATTCATATACTTTGAAATCTGGCCAGGGAGAAGAATTAAGCGGCTCAGTCCAGATCGAGGTACCGACGGACAGAGCGGTGCTTCATTCCCTGAGCGGATGCCAGGTGAGGTGAGGTGCACACCCGTACAAACACGGGTATGAGTCCAATTTTCCTGTGATTTACTACATTTAGGATACACAGGTTCTGGCAGGTCGTATGGTATCAACTGCTTGTTATTGAGACTGGTGTACACGTTTTTTGGTTCACTGTTTTGCAGTAGCATTTTTTCATCTTTATATGTCCTGACGAAAGCCTGGATCAAATAATCCAGGGGGCTGAAACATGTAGACCTTCCCTTATGGACTTACTACAGTTATTCTTTTAAACTGTAATTGCACTGTTTTTAGTTTTGGCATCAGGGTAGCATTTATTAAAATTTAGTCAGTATCCTGTTAGCCAATTTTAATATCACTTGACTTTCAGGCCATCACATCACGAGCACTGCAACCATCACCCTTCCAAATACTCCAACAATCTCCTCATTTTTTGATATCATACTGATGGAAACATCTGTTTCAACTCCCTTCTACCTTTGAGAAGTTTGCAGCCCTTGATTTCGTAAGGGCGTGCATTTGGAGTGGATATCCCAAATGATGAAGCAAGCCACCTCGGTGGGTGATGGGATTCCGTTGTTTCCCTAGAAACTTTTCTCACTCTATTCAGCATTTTCTTGCTGACTTAGAAATAATTCTTTTAGAGACCATAGTTTTCTTCTTTTTGTGTGACTAGAAGAATTAAGTGCCCATTTATCTTGGAGTGCGATAATATCCTGTCTCTGCAACTCTTTGATGGTTTCATTCTTAGCTGTTGAGTCAATTAGAACTCTTATATTCCATGAACTGATTTTCAGAAAAGGCCCCATTTTCTTGTTAAATGTGTTCTGGGGCCAAAGGCTAGGAACAGGAGTTTAATGTACTTGGTAGCCGCGTCCAATCCTTTAATGCTGTTTGTTGTGCTATACAATGGTGGCCTTCGTCAGATCTACTTGCTGTAATTGTTAATGTCTCTTCCATAACTTTCGGGGGTCGACTTTCCCTTGCGATGCTCCTTAGAACTGGTCTAGTGGCAGACATTTTCCTATTTTGTGATTTGCTCTTGGGACCTGTCTCTTCAATTGTGAATGCATCTAACTCCAGAAAGCAAGCAGGATAATTGCTTACCACGCGATCAACTTATTTTATGCCCCATTGTTCGAGCTGCTTCTTATTCTTCCTCAGTGCATTTCCTGGGTTTGGACTGCTGAAGAGGATTTCAGTGCGCACCATTCTCTGATGGCAGGGCGGCACCACTCCATCTATACCTGAAGAACGGATTTGTTCCAAGCTCTGGATATTTGCATAAAGTTTCGGAAAGTTTCCTCTATTGAGGATATCGCATATTCCCCTAGATACATATTCTGGATAGAGAATCATTTTTTTATGTTCTGTTCCCGGTTTACTTTTCTCATTTTCTAGGATGAACACCTTCCTGATAGAGCTTTCCCTTGGTTTCCTTTCCAGATTGCTTGATATATTACAGATCTATGCCAGAGCTTTTGAGGGTTTGTAGTCGGAACATCCTTTTTAGGTCTCAGCCTGATGTAGGCAGCGCATGCGCTGCATCGTCATACGAGGCTTCTTGGAATCGATACGATTCCAGAAGCCTCGTCCCAGCTCCGCCTTAACTTTTGATTCGTGCGCGTTGTTTTCCATCACAAATTGTGCCAAAGGCAGTGCAATGATTGCACTGCAGGCATGTCACTCCCTTATTGTTGCCACCCTGTTAGAAAAACCCCACTCCCACACCGGAAAGGGTGGTGGTAACGGGGTCTCCCAGACATACACTGTGGTAGCTTGGCTCGAGTGGTCAGGAATCAGGCTCCGTGCTAAGCATACGACATACCCATACAATAACCATGCGTGCATCCGTTCCAAAAACGACTCTACACCGTAAAAATTATGAAAATATCTTTCTTTATCTTCTTTTTCTCTTAGTTGCTGATTAGATAAATAAATAACAATCACAATATACAAACTTTTTAAATAGTGCAGGTCAAATAAATACTGGCTTAATGATTCAATAAATAGGGGTGATCATAAATAATGAAGGCCTAAATATAAGTGCAATACATACAGGCAATTAAATATTCTGAGGCAATAAATACTGTAAACCAATAAATATTGTGCATCAATAAATACTGTGGACCAATAAATACAGTGAAGCAATAAATAGGTTAAATACAATAAATACAGTGCCCCTAATGAATACTTAAAAGCTGACAGTGACACTCATAGAATCAGATCACATTTGAATTCCTAAGGGCTGATTTGGCCCAGGCACAGCTTGTGGGGATGTGGAAGGCTTGAGGGTGTCTACTCCCTGGCTTGGACAAGGCTGAGGCCTAAACTGAGGTAGATCAAGGGGGGAATACCAGAGACCTGGCTCTCTCACTCTACACAACCCCTCTAAATTAGTCTCAGCTCACCCCTGGCACAGTCCAGCTGGTTCCAGCACCTCTCTAACCCCTAGAGTAGTCTCTTAGGATTCCACAGGGCCTTTGGCGCCCTCTATTCCACTTACTGCCCTTTTTCTGATGTTCCGACGCCGCTGGAGTCGTGTCGACACCGTGAGGCGGATCCGGTTCGACGTCGGCGGCCTCGGCACAATGTCAGTTCCTGACGACGCCGGTAGGCGGCTCCGGTTCGATGTCGGCGGCCTCGGCTCGATCTCGACCTCCGATTCGATGGCGTCGGGCAGTCTTTACTCGATGTCGACCTCGGGCGGCTCCGGTCCGATGGCGTCCTCAGCTTCGATGACGTCGGCCGGCCTTGGCTCGATGTCGACTTCCGGCGACTCCGGAGTGCGATCCTCACTCCCGACCTCCGGTGCTCCTTTCCTCAGGTTTCCGGCGACTCCGGAGTGCGACCTCCACTCCCGACCTCCGGCACGATTCTCTCAGGTTCCGGCGACTCCGGAGTGCGATCCTCACTCCCGACCTCCGGTACACTTCACCTCGGTCTCCGGCGACTCCGGAGGGCGGACTTCACTCCCCCGTTGACACCGCTCACTCGACCTTGGTTAACTTCCACCTCGACCTCTGGTACACCTCACGTCCTCCGTCGGCGCCCTCTCACGATCTCTGGCGGCTCTGGGCACGACGTCTGCTTCTCCAGTCAGCGCCGCTTCTCCACCTCAGGCTCCAGGTCTCCAGGCTACTCGACGTCCGGCTCCAGGGAAACCAGTATCCAGGTCAGGATCTTGCTTTCTTGACTTCTAAGGCCTGTTCCTGCTGTCCAGGTCCTTAAGATGGTTTTTCTCGCTTCTTCCCACACAGGGCTCCAGGCTGGGCTCAGTCAGTAGGGACTAGTATCACGGGTGGGTTTATGGACCCAACTCCAGGCACAAGTTTCCACCCCTGCTGCCTCACTCCTTCCTCCTTCAGGTTTCTGCTGCTCACTCTTCACCAGTCAGGTGCCAACTCCCAGCTCCAACTGCCAACTCTCTGTCTTAGCTTCCCAACATTCTAAACCGCCTCCAACGGTCACAGGGTTCTGGAATGTTCTGGAAGGTGCTAGTAGGTTCCAGTGGATGCTGGTGATGTCACAGGTGGCCACCATTTTGTGCTCCAGGCCCTCAGACAGAAGTTTCAGGGGTAGCTAAAATGGCTCCCTGAATCTGCAGCAACACGAAAAAGTCTGGTGGTTCCCAAAAAGGAAAAATTCAAACAGGGTTTGAGGCAAAAGTGGGACAAAATAAATAATGATGAGGAGGGACCACCCAAAGGGCTGACAGGTCTAACACGCGTCCCCCCCAGCTGAAAGTGGGGAGAGCTACCCAACCCCTTGGGAGTTCTCATCACTAAGGCGGAAATACCTTGAGAGACCGTCTGCATTGGCATGGTCCACTCCAGGCCGATGTTCCACCTGAAAGTCCATTCCCTGTAGGGAAATAGACCACCTCAACAACTTGGGATTCTCCCCCTTCATCTGCATCAGCCAACGAAGGGGTCTGTGGTCGGTCTGAACCAGGAAGTGCGAGCCAAACAGGTATGGCCGCAACTTCTTCAGAGCCCATACCACTGCAAAGGCTTCACGCTCTATTGCACTCCACTTCTGTTCCCTGGGAAGTAGTCTCCGGGATAGGAAGACCACGGGTTGATCCAGACCCTCTTCATTGAGTTGCGATAACACTGCCCCAATGCCATGTTCTGATGCATCTGTCTGGACAATGAACTCCTTGGAAAAGTCTGGGGCCCTTAAGACCGGGGCCTCGCACATGGCTTTCTTCAATCTCACAAAGGCTTGCTGACAAGCCTCCGTCCAGACTACCCGTCGAGGTTGTTTCTTGGACGTGAGCTCCGTGAGGGGGGCTACGATGGTACCGTACCCCTTCACGAAGCGGCGGTAGTATCCCGTGAGGCCCAAAAATGCTCGGACCTCAGTCTGTGTCTTGGGGGGTTCCCAGGCCATGATGGCCTCGATCTTCGCCTGGAGGGGTTGCACCGCTCCCCTACCCACCAAGTGTCCAAGGTACACTACCAACCCCTGCCCGATCTGGCACTTGCTGGCCTTGATCGTCAATCCAGCTTGTCTCAGGGCCTGGAGAACAGCTTGCAGGTGACGCAAGTGATCCTCCCAGCTGTTACTGAAGACGGCTATGTCATCCAGATAAGCAGCAGAGAAACTCTCCATTCCGGTGAGGATCTGGTTTACCAGGCGCTGAAACGTGGCAGGTGCGTTCTTGAGCCCAAAGGGCATCACACAGAACTGGTAGTGGCCATTGGGCGTGGAGAAGGCTGACCTTTCCCTTGCTCCATCAGTCAAAGAGATCTGCCAGTACCCTGAAGTAAGGTCAAAGGTACTTAGATATTGGGCAGCTCCCAGCCGGTCAATCAATTCATCCGCCCTAGGGATCGGATGAGCATCAGTTTTGGTGCCTGAATTCAGTCCCCGATAGTCCACACAGAACCTCAGTTCTGGTTGGGCACCCGGTGGTGCAGCTTTTGGTACTAGTACCACCGGACTGGACCAGGGGCTGCTAGAAGGTTCGATCACTCCTAGCTCCAGCATCTTAGTGACTTCACTATGAATGCTGGCCTTCACCTTGTCTGACATCCGGTAGATCTTGGACTTCACAGGTGGGCTGTCTCCTGTGTCCACGTCATGGACGCACAGGTGAGTCCTACCCGGGACAAGGGAGAACAACGAAGAGTACTGCCCCAGGACCTGGCGACAGTCCTCCTGCTGTTCAGGAGTTAGAGATGGGGAGAGAATCACTCCCTCCACCGACCCATCCTTTTCTTGAGACGCAAACAAATCGGGGAGAGGCTCGCTTTCCACGTCCTCTCCTCCGTCAGTCACCATCATCAAGATGACTTCGGGCCTCTCGTGGTGGGGTTTGAGGCGGTTGGCATGCAGCACCCGCAGGGGCTGACGAGGGGTCTTCAGGTCCACCAAGTAGGTAGCCTTACCCTTCTTCTCCAACACCTCAAAGGGTCCTGACCAGCGATCCTGGAGGGCACTAAGCTCTCCTGGTTCGATCACCCACACCTTCTGGCCAGGCTCCAACTCCACCGGGTGAGCATTGTGGTCATACCACGCCTTCATCACTGCTTGGCTGGCTTCCAAGTTGTCAGAAGCTTGCTTCCACAGCTTAGCCATTTGGCTCCGGAAGGCCAGCATGTAGCTCACCACATCCTGGGGAAGCTTTCTGGGAGTTCTTTCCCATCCGTCTCTCACCAGGTTGAGAGGTCCACGTACAGGGTGCCCATACAGAAGCTCGAAGGGGCTGAAGCCCACTCCCTTCTGTGGCACTTCCCTGTAGGAAAAAAGTAAACAGGGTAGGAGGATGTCCCATTTCCTCCGCAGGCTTTCAGGCAGACTTCTGATCATGCCCTTCAAGGTTTTGTTAAACCTCTCCACCAGACCATTGGTCTGGGGGTGGTAAGGAGTGGTGAACCGGTATGTCACTCCACAGTCCTTCCACATTGCCCGCATGTACGCTGACATGAAGTTGGTCCCCCTGTCGGACACAACTTCCTTGGGAAAACCCACTCGGGTAAAGATTCCCATCAGGGCCCTAGCCACAACAGGTGCTGTTATGGTCCTCAGAGGTATTGCCTCTGGGTACCGTGTGGCATGATCCACCAGGACCAGGATAAACCTGTGACCAGCTGACGTTGGCGGATCTAACGGACCCACAATGTCGATGCCCACCCTTTCAAAGGGTGGTGCTAACGACAGGAAGTGGTTCCAGGGGAGCTTTCAGCTTCACCCCTGTTTTCCCACTGGCTTGGCAAGACACACATGTCCGGCAGTAGGTATCGGACGACACTTTCATCTGAGGCCAATAAAAGTGTGGGACAAGACGGGCGAAGGTCTTGTCTTGCCCCAGGTGTCCTGCCAATGGTATCTCGTGAGCCAACTCCAGAAGGAAGGCTCGATAACGTTGAGGGACTACCAAGGCTCGTGACGATCCGTGTAGGGGTGCCTTGGGTTCACTGTAGAGGAGGCCATCCTCCCAGTAAACACTGTAGTTCCCTTCAACGTTCCCTGCTGCCTGGGCTTCGGCCTGTCGCCTCAGCCCCTCAAGGGTAGGGCACTCCCTCTGGCCCTGGCAGAATTCCTCCCTGGACGGGCCTCCCTCCACGTGCCACTCGGCCGGGATGGGTAGGTCCTCCAGGTTGGTAACGTCCCCCACCGCAGACTCCTGGTCCACCACCTCCGGTGGCCTATCCGTCCTACGGGGTGTGGACGCCGAGGCAGGCTCCTCCTGTCCTCGGTTCTTCCCTTGACTGGCAGCTGGCTGGGTCTTTGTTCCAGGCTCCAGCCGAAACGAACTCCCTCTTCGGGTAGTCGCGGACCTTGTGCTAACACAGACCCAGTCAGGTGTACCCAGCATCTCAGTGTGAGTCCGGTATTCCACCTCCTTCCAAGCATTGTGCTCCATGTCATTCCCCAGCAGACAATCGACTGGCACGGCAGGGCTTACGGCAACTCGAAGTGAACCTGCAACCCCCCCCCCATTCAAAGGGAACCTCGGCCACTGGATAGTGGCCTGTTCTGCCGTCAGCCATCGCGGCTGGGTGGAGTACATCGGGAATTACCTGCTCTGGAGACACCAGTTGGCTACGCACCATAGTCATACTGGCTCCTGTGTCTCTCAGAGCCTCCCCTCTTTGGCCGTTGATGGTGACCCACTGCCCATACTTTGCGGTATTTGCGGGTACCTGGATCTTAGGAACCATCTCCCGTTCTCCCAGGGACACTAAAGTGACACCCGCCCACTCCCTTCCCTTAGTTAAGGGCATCTCCTCCCCGAGCACTACACTAGCTACTCCGGGGGTCTTTCCTCCCATGGGAGGGGGTGGTCGTTTCAGGCACTTCGGATCTCCTTTATAGTGTCCAACGCCACCGCACTCGTAGCAATGGACAACCCTTGGCTGCTGACTCTGGCCAGGATTAGGGTTTCTGGGTGGGTTAGCCCTAGGGGTGAATCCTGTTCCCTTTCCTTGGAAGTTATTTTGGGGGCCTTTGGAGAACTCCTTTTTCTTTTCCCCTCCCTCTTTCTTCTGGGGGGCGCCCTGTCCGGCCCTTTGAGTATCCCCTCCAGTCCCCCTTGTGGACACCCGGGTACTAGCCCAAATGTCCGCCTCCTCAGCAAGCTTCCGGGGACTGGTCAGCTTGCTATCCACCAGGTGTTGCCGCAGTTCAGGGAAACATTTCTCAAGCAGGTGTTCCTTCAGTACAAGGTCAAACAACCCCTCGTAGTTCCTCACTTCACTGCCCTGAATCCAACCCTCTAGTGCCTTCTTTGCATAGTCCAGGAAGTCCACCCAATTCTGTGTGCCCAGTTTGTGACTACCCCTGAACTTCTGTCTGTACTTTTCGGGTGTTAGTCCAAACTTTCTTATGAGCGCCAATTTCATGGTGGGGTAGTGGGTCTGCTCATCCTCTTCGAGGGCCAATAAAGCATCCCTACCAGCTGGAGGCATGTACTTGTACAATCCCCCTCCCCAGTACTTCTCTGGAACCCCATGGGCCCTTAACGAGACCTCATAGGCTGCTAGCCACTTGGCGATATCGTCACCCGCCCCATAGCTAGCTACTATGTCCTTTGGCAGGTAGGGTTTGGGTTCCCTGGTGTACTCTCGTCCTTCGCTGCCACCGTTAGGTACAGGGTGTGCCCCGATTCTCAGGATCTGAAGATCTATCTCTTTCAGCCTTATCTCATGAGCCATCCTCTGTTCCTCCTTCTCTTTCTCCAGCCTTGCTAAGTCCCATGTGAGCTGCCTTTTCTCCCTCCGGTCTGTTAACTCCACTTCAGACAAGCCACCGCTAGAGGCACTGCTGCCCTTCCTGGAAAGTGTCCTGGGCCCCGCTGACAGGTTCCCCACCTCCGGTTGGTACAAACCAGCTCCCTCACTGTCGGGCTCTCTATCCCTGTCCTCCTCCTCAGCCTTGCTTTCTCGGCGTGCCTCCCCCCAAGCCCTTAAGCTGGTTTGGAGTGCACCGTTCTTTGCTCCTGGGGGACAATACACCCCCTCCCGCTGGCAAAACTCCCTGAGTTGGGCCACAGTGTACGTTTCTAAATTCTCCAGTACAAACTCCATCTTGCCCACTCAGGTCAGAGGACAGTTATTTGCAGTAACAATGCAGGGGGGTACCTTTAATAATACCTCCTCCCACCACCAGAGTAAATTTGGAAAAAACAAAAACCCACAATTAGGAAGGCCGCTTTGAGAAAACTCCCGGTGTAGGCCTATGGACTACCCACAGTTATTGTTGAGTACACGTAGGCACAGCTCGATCCCACCACTGAACACCAATTATGTTAGAAAAACCCCACTCCCACACCGGTAAGGGTTGGTGGTAACGGAGTCTTTCCAGGACATACACTGTGGTAGCTTGGCTCGAGTGGTCAGGAATCAGGCTCCGTGCTAAGCATACGACATACCCATACAATAACCATGCGTGCATCCGTTCCAAAAACGACTCTACACCGTAAAAATTATGAAAATATCTTTCTTTATCTTCTTTTTCTCTTAGTTGCTGATTAGATAAATAAATAACAATCACAATATACAAACTTTTTAAATAGTGCAGGTCAAATAAATACTGGCTTAATGATTCAATAAATAGGGGTGATCATAAATAATGAAGGCCTAAATATAAGTGCAATACATACAGGCAATTAAATATTCTGAGGCAATAAATACTGTAAACCAATAAATATTGTGCATCAATAAATACTGTGGACCAATAAATACAGTGAAGCAATAAATAGGTTAAATACAATAAATACAGTGCCCCTAATAAATACTTAAAAGCTGACAGTGACACTCATAGAATCAGATCACATTTGAATTCCTAAGGGCTGATTTGGCCCAGGCACAGCTTGTGGGGATGTGGAAGGCTTGAGGGTGTCTACTCCCTGGCTTGGACAAGGCTGAGGCCTAAACTGAGGTAGATCAAGGGGGGAATACCAGAGACCTGGCTCTCTCACTCTACACAACCCCTCTAAATTAGTCTCAGCTCACCCCTGGCACAGTCCAGCTGGTTCCAGCACCTCTCTAACCCCTAGAGTAGTCTCTTAGGATTCCACAGGGCCTTTGGCGCCCTCTATTCCACTTACTGCCCTTTTTCTGATGTTCCGACGCCGCTGGAGTCGTGTCGACGCCGTGAGGCGGATCCGGTTCGACGCCGGCGGCCTCGGCACAATGTCAGTTCCTGACGACGCCGGTAGGCGGCTCCGGTTCGATGTCGGTGGCCTCGGCTCGATCTCGACCTCCGATTCGATGGCGTCGGGCAGTCTTTACTCGATGTCGACCTCGGGCGGCTCCGGTCCGATGGCGTCCTCAGCTTCGATGACGTCGGCCGGCCTTGGCTCGATGTCGACTCCCGACCTCCGGTGCTCCTTTCCTCAGGTTTCCGGCGACTCCGGAGTGCGACCTCCACTCCCGACCTCCGGCACGATTCTCTCAGGTTCCGGCGACTCCGGAGTGCGATCCTCACTCCCGACCTCCGGTACACTTCACCTCGGTCTCCGGCGACTCCGGAGGGCGGACTTCACTCCCCCGTTGACACCGCTCACTCGACCTTGGTTAACTTCCACCTCGACCTCTGGTACACCTCACGTCCTCCATCGGCGCCCTCTCACGATCTCTGGCGGCTCTGGGCACGACGTCTGCTTCTCCAGTCAGCGCCGCTTCTCCACCTCAGGCTCCAGGTCTCCAGGCTACTCGACGTCCGGCTCCAGGGAAACCAGTATCCAGGTCAGGATCTTGCTTTCTTGACTTCTAAGGCCTGTTCCTGCTGTCCAGGTCCTTAAGATGGTTTTTCTCGCTTCTTCCCACACAGGGCTCCAGGCTGGGCTCAGTCAGTAGGGACTAGTATCACGGGTGGGTTTATGGACCCCACTCCAGGCACAAGTTTCCACCCCTGCTGCCTCACTCCTTCCTCCTTCAGGTTTCTGCTGCTCACTCTTCACCAGTCAGGTGCCAACTCCCAGCTCCAACTGCCAACTCTCTGTCTTAGCTTCCCAACATTCTAAACCGCCTCCAACGGTCACAGGGTTCTGGAATGTTCTGGAAGGTGCTAGTAGGTTCCAGTGGATGCTGGTGATGTCACAGGTGGCCACCATTTTGTGCTCCAGGCCCTCAGACAGAAGTTTCAGGGGTAGCTAAAATGGCTCCCTGAATCTGCAGCAACACGAAAAAGTCTGGTGGTTCCCAAAAAGGAAAAATTCAAACAGGGTTTGAGGCAAAAGTGGGACAAAATAAATAATGATGAGGAGGGACCACCCAAAGGGCTGACAGGTCTAACACACCCTGTCTCCTTTTATCTATGCCCTGCGGGGTTGGATCTCTTACCCGCGGCGTTACACTAGTGCCTTTATTTACTGGGGAAGCACTATTTGTTTCCCCTTCCGTCTGTCTCTCTGAGACACAGCTGCTTGTTTACAGCGGCTGCCTGACCAATCTGTTTTTCTGCCAGGGTGTGTTTGAGTGCGTGTGTGAGATAGAGAGCATGTTTGTGTTGGCGTCAATGTATGTGTCTCTGGTCTGTGGTGTTCGTGTGAGAAGTGGCGCGATGTCTGTGCGTGGAACGGTCACACATTGCGACCCCTGTCTCTCTTTGTCTGTAGCTGCGTGTTGCCGCCCGATGCCACAGGCCTCCTCTCTGCCATGTCGGTGCCACGGAAGATCTGAATTGGAAGTGCTCAGACATTATTTAAATGCCAGGATTAACATGTCGCACATGCCTTCATTTGGGCATAGTTTAAGAAAGAAATCAGTGGATTACATGTACCGTATAGGACGCAGCTGAGCCAGAGTAGGGATGTTAAATCAGCGCAGTTAAATAAAACCTCAGTACACACGAGAGATTGGCGTGTTGAAAAAGTCTTCTTTTATGACAAAAGTGCAGCGAGGCCCGACTTGGGATCTGACATGATCCAGTGACTTGATTGCTCTGGTCTGACCTGGGTTTTACTATATACCTCCCCTCACCTCACTTGTCCACATGGCGTGATCCTCTGCCGTTAACTCTACCTTTCTAAACCTCATTTCTGTCATCGATCTGAATTGGAAGGGCTTAGACATTATTTAAATGCCAGGATTAATGCCCTGATGACAAACTCAAGTTTAATTCTGCGATCAGGAGTTTGCGCAGGGATTGTAGTGCATAGCTGTGCGATGATGATCCCACTCCACATGTTTTACCCTGGCAGATTTCAGCATGTCTAATCTGATGGAATTTAACAGGGGAAAAGGCCTTGAAAAAAATACAAAACAAATGGAATTTCACACTTTAAACACCGATTCGGAGTGTGGAGACTCATTTCCAAATCAAAAATAGGAGGTATTAATCATACACGATGCATACCTCAGCCCGGGCAGTGTCTTTTTTACTGGGGAGGTAAATACGGTATGGCCCACTTCTATTAAGGTTGTCAGTGTCTTCAAAGTGCTCATTCTCTACTACCCACTCTCTACTACTCATTCTCTCCCACTCTCTCCTACTGTCTACTAACTCTCTACTAACTCTCTACTACTCTCTCCTAAGTCTCTACTAAGTCTCTACTAACTCTCTAATCACTCTCTACTACTCACTCTAGTACTCACTCTCTACTATTCACTCTCTACTACTCACTCTCTATGACTCACTCTCTATGACTCACTCTATACTACTCTCTACTCACTCTCTACTACTCACTCTGTACTACTCACTCTCTACAACTCTCTACTACTCACTCTACTCACTCTCTATGACTCAATCTCTACTACTCTCTATGACTCACTTTCTACTACTCTCTACAACTCTCTACTCACTCTCTACTACTCACTCTGTTCTACTCTCTACTACTCTCTACTAGTCACTCTCTACTACTCTGCTCATTCTCTACTACTCTCTACTACTCACTATTTACTCTCTACTCACTCTCTACTACTCACTCTGTACTACTCACTCTGTACTACTCTCTACTACTCACTCCCTACTACTCTCTACTACTCCCTCTCTACTACTCACTCTCTACTACTCTACTCATTCTCTACTACTCTCTAGTACTCTACTCATTCTCTACTACTCACTCTCTACTACTCACACTCCCCTAACTCTCTACTCACTCTGTACTACTCTCTACTTCTCACTCTCTACTACTCACTCTCTACTACTCTACTCATTATCTACTACTCATTACTCACTCTCTCCTACTCTACTCACTCTCTACTCACTCTCTACTACTCACTCTCTACTACTCTCTACTAGTCTCTACTACTCACTCTGTACTACTCTCTACTACTCACTCCCTACTACTCTCTACTACTCACTCTCTACTACTCTACTCATTCTCTACTACTCTACTCATTCTCTACTACTCACTCTCTACTACTCACTCTTGCCTACTCTCTACTACTCACTCTCTACTACTCTCTACTCACTCTCTACTACTCACTCTCTACTACTCACTCTCTACTACTCTACTACTCTCTACTACTCACTCTCTACTCACTCTCGCCTACTCTACTCACTCTCTACTCACTCTCTACTACTCACTCTCTACTAATCACTCTTTACTACTCACTCTCTGCTAATTCTCTACTACTCACTCGCTACTACTCACTCTCTACTACTCACTCATTACTACTCTACTGATCACTCTACTAATCACTCTCTACTTCTCACTCTCTACTACTCACTCTCTACTACTCACTCTCTACTACTCACTCTCTACTACTCTACTCTCTACAAATTCTCTACTACTCACTGTCTACTACTCTCTCTCTACTACTCTATACTAATTCTCTACTACTCACTCTCTACTACTCCCTCTCTACTACTCTCTACTTACTCTCATCTCTACTACTCACTCTCTACTACTCTCTACTAATCACTCTCTACTACTCACTCCTACTCACTCTCTACTGCTCTACTCTCTACTCATTCTCTACTACTCACTCTCTACTAATCACTCTACTACTATCTCTATTACTACTCTACTACTCACTCCCAACTACTCTCTGCTGCTCTACTACTCACTCTCTACTCACTCTGTACTACACTCTACTACTCACTCTACTCTCTACTACTCACTCTCTACTCTCTACCCCTTACCTCTCTCTACCTCTTACCTCTCTCTACCTCTCATGCTACCTCTCTCTCTACTACTCTCTACCTCTACCTCTCTACCTACCTCTCTACCTCTTTACCTCTCTACCTCTACCTCTCTACTCTCTACCTCTAACACATATGCACAAATATATATATATGCATTTATATATATGTATGTGTGTATATATACATACATACAAATATATACATCTGCATATCTATATAAGTACAAATAAAAATGCATGCATACATATACATATATGCATACATATGCATGTTATGTACATGAAAGTTTGAAAGACACTAACAAAAGCAAAGCTAAAAAGCCACCTAATTACAAACAGAATTGCTTTAACTTAAACGAGGGCGAGACCTATTGCATTTTCAATGCTTGTTTACTGATATTCCTGTTTGTGACGTGTGATTGTTTGATGACTCTCCTGAGTCTCATTTTCCTGCAGGCCTTGGCATTGTTTGCGACCCTACCGAGGACTTGGGGGGACTGTGGAACTCCTTTCCTCCAGATACATTGGCTGTACTGGGTGGAGTGGGGGATCCTTTTCTAGTGGCCACTCTGGTTCGCTGGCTTTTTCTGGAGTAACAGACTAATTTACTATAACTATGTCTTCCATGAGTTCCTTACTAGCCTCCTTTTGATTCTGTTCAGGGGCCCCTGAATCACTGACCTCTACCTCTTGTCTAGGTTTACAATCCCCTTAATCAATAAATCACTCAATCATAACATTTGTAAAGCGCACTACTCACCCGTGAGGGTCTCAAGGCGCTGGGGGGAGGGGGAAGAAGCTACTGCTCGAATAGCCAGGTCTTGAGTAGTCTTCTGAAGGCTAGCAGGTCCTGGGTCTGCCGTAGGAGGATGGGGAGGGTGTTCCAGGTCTTGGAGACGAGGTGGGAGAACAATCTGCTGCCGAAGGTCGATCTAAGGATGCGGGGGACGGTGGCGAGGGCGCGGTCGGCGGAGCAGAGCTGGCGGTTGGGGGCGTAGAAGGTGAGTTGTCTGTTGAGGTATGCTGGTTCGGTTTTGTGGAGAGCCTTGTGTGCGTGGGTGAGGAGCTTGAAGGTGATCATCTTGTTGACGGGAAGCCAGTGCAGGTCTCTCATGTGGGTGTGATGTGGCTGTGGCAGGGGATGTTGAGGATCAGGCGTGCAGAGGCGTTCTGAATACATTGTAGTCGTTTCAGGAGTTTGGCCGAGGTTCCTGCGTAGAGGGCGTTTCCGTAGTCCAACCTGCTGCTGATGAGGGCCTGGGTGACCGCCTTTCTTGTCTCGGTGGGGATCCACCTGTAGATCTTGCGGAGCATGCGGAGGGTGTTGAAGCAGGAGGACGAGACGGCGTTGACCTGCTTTGCCATGGAGAGAATAGAGTCAAGGTTGCGTGCGTGGTCAGTGGGTGTTGGAGCTGTTCCCAGTGCGGTCGGCCACCCAGAGTCGTCCCAGGCTGAGGGGGTGGAGCCGAGGATGAGGACCTCTGTCTTGTCTGAGTTCAGCTTCAGATGGCTGTTCTTCATCCACTCGGCGACGGCTTTCATTCCTTCGCGGAGGTTGGTTTTGGACGTGAGGGTGTCTTTGGTGAGGGATAGGATCAGCTGGGTGTTGTCGACATAGGAGATGATGTTGAGGTCATGTAGTTGGGCGATGTGGGCGAGCAGTACCATGTAGATGTTGAACAGCGTCGGGCTGAGGGATGAGCCCTGGGGTACGTCGCAGATGATCTCGGTGGCTTTGGAGCGGAAAGGGGGGAGGCAGACGCTCTGGGTTCTGCCAGAGAGAAAGGAGATGGTCCAGTCCAGGGCCTTTTCTCGGATCCCAGCGTTGTGTAGGCGTGTGCGTAGGGTGCGGTGGCAGACAGTGTCGAAGGCGGCTGACAGGTCCAGGAGAATGAGGGCCACGGTTTCGCCGTTGTCCAGCAGGGCCCTGATGTCATCGGTGGCGGCGATGAGTGCCGTTTCGGTGCTGTGGTTGCTGCGGAACCCGGACTGGGACGGGTCCAGGATGCTGTTCTCCTCGAGGTAGCGGGTCAGTTGGCTGTTGACCGTCTTCTCGATGACCTTCGCCGGGAACGGGAGCAGGGAGATGGACCGGAAGTTCTTGAGGTCCTTGGGGTCAGCTCTGGGTTTTTTGAGCAAGGCGTTGATCTCGGCATGCTTCCAGCTCTCCGGGAAGGTCACTGTTTCGAAGGAGATGTTGATGGCTTTCCGGAGATGGGGTGCGATGGTGGCTCTGGCTTTGTTGAAGATGTGGTGTGGGCATGGGTCTGACGGGGATCCGGAGTGGATGGTGTTCATGATTTTGATGGTGTCGTCGTCGCTTATGTTGGTCCAGGAGAGCAGGGGATCGGTGCAGATGGTGGCTGTGGGGACGGAGGTCTCAGTGGTTGTCGGGGTGGTCGTGATGTTGAGGCTGTGGTGGATGTCTGCGATCTTGCGATGGAAGAAGGTGGCAAGGGAGTCGCACAGGTCTTCCGAGGGTGAGATGTCGGTGTTGGAGCTGGGGTTGGAGAGTTAACCTTTTTTAACGGGTGGTTCCATTATTCCCTGCTCATCTTCTGGTTCTAACCGTAGCCATTGAAGTAGGGTTGATCTTCTAATATTATTACCCTAATGTATTTTTTTCAATCTTTTTTTTTCCTCGACAAGGGCATTCTCAAATCGTCCAGAGAGTTCGACTCATTAATTGTATTAGGTATGAAGGAATTGACATCTCCAGCCTTGCCAGGTCAGCTGTGCCTCACCGTCAGACAGAATACCCAAAATTCTAAAACAGCTCTACCTGAAGGTTCTAAGGATGAGACCACATAGTAGGGATAAGGGAGGAAGGGAGGGGGGAACGGGTGAGGCTTTACATAGGAAGTATATTAAGATTATAACGCATCTCCCCTCTATAATAACAAACAATCATTAAACCAAAGTAACTATTGAACACTCAAAATATAAAACTCTACACCTACACTGTGAAGTGGTATATTGTCATCACATTGTAAAAGAATTACAAAAAACTGTAATGTACAAAAAAGAAAAAAACAACATACAGCTGGATAGTGTTATGACACCTCATAGCCTTTAAACCACCCAGGAGGATGGACTTGCTTTTTTGTTCTTAGACTAGACTTGATATTAATGGATTTGTTTTTCTCCACCCATGCAGATTCTTTGGGGGGGGGGGGGGGGGAGCAGATTTCTCGGCCAAGATGCTAATTTATTAATGCTCTACATAGCCCCACTTTCTAGAATTACAACATTATTTTTAACTTTCTTGATTTTCTCTGGTTTATTAAATTTTTCAAATTTATTACGACAGTTGTTGGGTTTCCTGAAACCCATTGCCCTTTCTTCCAATCCCCTTTTCTCACTCCCCATTTCTTTTCATACCAATCTTGGTATCTGGTTTGATGTTTCTCCACCTTATCCTTCAACACCTCCTTGTTAACAGTAACCTATTTGTTATCACACAACCAACATGGAGTCAATTTGGTCCCAGGTTTACTGCCTCTCAACTTCTCAATAAACCTGTAACTGAATTAGGAGAAGTAGGATAAGACCACATCATATACCTTACCCTTTGCTCAATGGGTTTTGAAGAGGCTATGGCTAACTGAATTGATTCTTTGATCATCGTGTCGGCCGTTTCCACACTTCCATTAGCTTTAGGGCAATGCAAAGGGGTTCTTATGTGCTTAATGGACATATCACGAAGAAAATTCTTCATCTCGTCTGACATGAATTGAACCCCATTGTCAGTGATCAAAGTGGCAGGTATCCCTTCATTAGAAAACACCTCTTTATATTTATAAGGGTCTTAGTATTTAACATATTTACGAATTTAGTACAAATCCAATGAGAATGATATATTATTTCTGTATACCCCACCCATGAATGGGACCTGCAATATCCAAACACAATTTGTTCCTCGGGGCTGTAGGGAATTAACAGGGACCTACATATACTTTTGGCTTTCTTACTTACGCTACAGGCATGGCAATCTTTGACCTTTTCTTCCACTAAATGATCCATATAGGGGAACCAACAATCAGCTCTTGCCTTAGCTTCAGTGAGATTTCTCCCTAAATGCCCCTCATGGACTATATTGACAACTGTTCCCTTAACCCTGCTGGTGGTACCATCTTGCCAGATCTTAAGATGTTTCCTTCCAAGGTATAATTCTTCTCTAACATTCCAAAATAGTTGTAAATCCTCTGGTAGATCCTTACACTTTTTGGGACAACTTTCCGCGAACCAACTTCTTATTACTTCAAGATTGTGGTTCTTTACCATCGGATCACCCCACTCCGACTAAAGAATGGCTGGAACAGTGATTTCAGGAATAGCTCCTTCATCATCTTTTGACACTTCACTTTTTCCCAAAGGTAACCTTGAAAGGAAATCTGCTGCACTGTTACTGGATCCAGGAACGTATAAAACCCTCAAAATTAAAACCTTGGAGTCTTAAAGCCCACTTAGCAATTCTGGGTATGGTTTTCTCAATTTCTTTTGTTTGACAACAGTGTCAGCAAATGGTTATGATTTGTTCTCAACTCGAAAGGCAAACCCCCCAGATAAAAGTTAAAGTGTTTGATGGTCCAGTAGGACGCCAGTGCCTCTTTCTACACAGTGGAATAATTTACTTCTGAGCATACCAACGTTCTTGACGCAAACACCACAATTCTCTCTTTGCCCTGAAACCTCTGCAAAAGGGTGGCACCTAGACTTCAGTTAGTAGGATCTGTATTAAAGTAGTTTCCCTATCAACATGAAAGTTTCCTATATGTGGTGCATCAACAATGGCTTTCTTTATGTCCATGAAGGTAATGGTGTGCTCCTCTTTCCAGATAAAAGATAAAATATACACCTTTTTCAACAAATCTCTAAGGGGCTGGACCAAGTCAGAAAAATTCCATATATACTTGGACATGTACTCTGCCAAACGCAAAAATGATTTGACTTCATCTTTATTAGTCGGGGTGGGTGCTTTACGAACTGATTACACTAAATCTATCTTGGGCATAATGCCTTCACTAGTTTCTGCAGCTCTTGTTTCAGTGGTTCTCTGATCATTAATGGTACTGATCTTGTCTTATGCACCACAGGAGTGGCCCCTGCTTTAAGTATTGTTTTATGTAAGTAATTGTTCAACAGAGCCAAAGTGTATGAAAACACTTTTGGGAACTCCTCGAATACGTTTTTTCCCACTAGGGATTGATCTACTAAAAGCACTTGCTCTTCAATATTGGGGTCTAAAGTTATACCTAACTTATTCTGATGTTTTCCTTCCAATACATTTGACCCTTTTTGTGTCACATAAAATTTCCCCACTGTGTGTCTGTCCTTAAATGAGATACGCCTTCTCACCATACCCTCTAGTGGAATGGGTTGTTTGGTGTACCCTCCTGGGTGAATGTCTGGGATCTCAAGTTTGTACTCTTCTGCTGAAAAGTTTTTCTGAAAAGTGACCTTGTCAATCAGTGGATACGGTGAGCATGAATCAGCATTTGCCTGAATTATTATACCATCTAACAGAATGTCACATTTGGGATAATGCATTTTCTCCTTAATAACTGTGGGATTAACCTGGAAAATATATTCTTTCTTACCCTCCAATTTACTCCTAGCGTCAGATACCAGTTGTACATTTTTACCCTTAGGATTTAGAAACTTTATTAAAGTGTTCCCCTTCATTGCATTTTCGACACATAATTCCCCGAGCAGGATACTTTAAGCTATTGGCCAAATGGTTCTGATTTCAACATCTATAACACCTTAAATTCTCAATCTTTAACTTGGGTTTCACACTGGTTTCATCATTATGTTTTACACACCATAGAAGAAACGCGTTACTTACCTGTAACAGCAGTTATCCAGTATTGGTGTCTTTCATAGATTAAAAAGCCTGAATCATTCCCCGTCGTCGAGACGGGAGCCTCCGGTACATAGAAAAGTAATGTCCTATAGACATACATAGAGAAAAATAGGCCTAAGGGCCTCCCCTTAGTAGCCTATCTTAGTCCTTATGCAAAAAGGACCAAACTCTTAGAGCCAGCCAATCAGCTGTCACCTCCCTCTAGAACCTTCCTGACAGGAGGCTCAGTCCCTCAGATTTTCGTACGCACCAAGCTAGGTAGGTGTAACATAGTTAGAGAGAGACGTGAGTCCTTCCAGGGGAGGCGGGAGGGTTGCATGTGAATCTATGAAAGACACCAATACTGGATAACTGCTGTTACAGGTAAGTAACGTGTTTCTTATCCAGTATTAGGGGTGTCTTTCATAGATTCACATGCCTGAATCAGAGTAGTCAGCAATACATTATGCACATTTCTGATGTAATCATGCCATATAGCTATTTTAGATAAAACACATATTACTATGCGAGTTTAAAACATTGGCATACATCAATACAATAAATCAGCAAGAGATGTGCATACCAGGATGGCGGGATGTTGGAAGGCTCACCTCACTGGAATAGATGGCGAAGCACCGCCTGGCCCACTGCCGCATCCTTCGTAAGCTCAGCATCCAGGCAGTAGTGTCTGGAGAAGGTGTGCGGTGACTTTCACGTCGCCGCTCTACATATGTCCAAAATCGGCACTCCAGCGAACAGTGCTGCTGATGTGGACATCGCTCTGGTGGAATGCGCTTTCACCCTGTCTCTCAAAGGCCGACCGGCCCCGTCATGGCAGAATGCTATCGCTGAGGAGATCCACCGTGAGACGCTCTGTTTCGTTAGAGGCATACCCATCCTTGGCCTACTGTAGGCCACAAATAGCTGAGATGACTTCCTGAAGCTCTTTGTTTTGTCTATGTAAAACTTTAGACACCTTTTGAGGTCCAGAGAGTGGAGCGTCCTTTCTGCTGCCGTGGTAGGGTTTGCAAAGAAGGAACGGAGAACCACCGGTTCATTGAGGTGAAAGTCTGAAGGCACTTTCGGTATGAATTTGGGATTTGTCCTCAGTACTACCCTGTCCTGTTTGAACTGCATGAAGGGTTCCTGAATGAAGAGAGCTTGAAGCTCGCTGACTCTCCTGGCAGATGTTAGAGCGAGCAGCAGAGCCGTTTTCCATGAAATGTACTTGATGGAAGCTCGATGAATGGGCTCAAAAGGGTGCCTCATGAGTTGGTTAAGGACCAAATTGAGGTGCCACGTCGGTGGGACCCGTCTAGGTCTTGGGAAGGACCTATTTGTCCCTTTAGGAACTGTTTGATAAGCCTACTGGACCAGAGAGACGGGCCTTTGTAAGTCCTGGTGAAACGTGAAATGGCCGCCAGATGCACCTTTATAGATGCATGCGCCAATCCCGACTGTGCCAAGTGTAGTAGATATGGCAATATCTGTTCAGGTGTGATATGGAGTGGGCGCAGGCCTTTCTCTAAACACCATACGCAGAATCGTTTCCATTTGAGAGAGTAGGTTTTGTTGGTACTGTCCGCTCTCGCCTTTGCCAGCACGTCCCTGCATTCCTGCGGGATGTTTAAATGACAGAACTCTCTGTGCTCAGGAGCCAGGCCGATAACCTGAGCGATTGCAGGTTCGGGTATTGCACCTGCCCGTTGGACATTGTCAGCAGGTTCGGGTGCTGTTTCAGACGAATCGGTGTCCTGATGGAGAGGCGATGAAGATCCGAGAACCAGTGCTGCCTCGGCCAGAACGGAGCAATTAGGATCAGGATACATGGCTCTGCCTTCATCTTCCTGAGGACTCTGGAAATCATCGGAAACGGCGGAAAAGCGTACGCAAATACGCTGAACCAGCCTATGGAAAAGGCATTTCCGAGTGACCTTGGTTGGGGATGCCAGCTTGCGTAGTTTGGGCATTTGGCGTTCTCCTTGGTGGCAAACAGGTCGATTCCAGGGACTCCCCATTCCGAGAATATCTGACCTAGCGTATTCTCGTCGAGCTCCCATTCGTGGGAGAGGGATTTCTGTCTGCTTAGGGCGTCTGCAATGGTGTTGTCCTTGCCCGGGACATAGTCCGCCCTGAGAGTGATCCCATGGAGAACAAGCCAGTTCCAGATCTTTTGCGATTCGCGTGATAGAGTGAGCGAACGCGTTCCTCCCTGTTTGTTGAGATAGTGCATCGTCGTGGTGTTGTCCGTTCTGACGAGCACCTGGGAGTTCTGGATGCGTGGTAAAAAGGCTTGTAGCGCCAGATACACAGCCCTCAATTCCAGAAGATTGATATGGAGATGCTGCTCCTGATCTGTCCATTTGCCGCTTACGCGGAGGTCCTGTAGGACGGCTCCCCAGCCTGCCAGGGATGCATCGGTGGTGATCACCAGCGGTGCTGCTGGAAGCAGGAATGTCAGTCCTATAGACAAATTCCTGTGATCTCTCCACCATTCCAGGCTCTTGGATATTTGCGGTGTTATCCTCACAATGTCTTCGAACGAACCTGTACTCTGAGTCCATTGGCTCGCGAGGGCTTCTTGCAATGGACGCATCCGAAGTCTGCAGTGAGGGATGAGGAGTATACAAGAAGACATCATTCCTAGGAGTGATTTGTAGGTTCGAACTCTTAGGGACTTCCTTGATGCCACAGCCGTGGCCAGAGATATTATCTTGTTTTTCCTTTCCTCTGAAGGGAATGCCCTTGCGCATTCCGTGTTCAAGGTCGCCCCGAGGAAGGTGATGCTTCTTGTTGGGGACATATAGGATTTCTGGTGATTGAGAGTCAATCCTAGATGTTGAAAAAGATTGGTGCAGGCGTTGGAGGATTTGGTTGCGCCTGCAGCTGAAGGTGCCTTTACCAGCCAGTCGTCGAGGTAGGGGAAGACTTGGTGACCCATTTGACGCAGGAAAGCTGCCACAGGTGAAAGGCACTTGGTGAAAATCCGCGGAGCGGATTTGAGGCCAAACGGCAGGACCTTGAATTGGTAGTGCTGTCCTGCCACCTCGAAACGTAGAAACTTTCTGTGCCCCCTGAGTATCGGGATGTGATAGTAGGCATCCTGAAGATCCAGCGATGCCATGAAATCTCCTTTTTCTAGAATGCCTATTATTTCTTGGATCGTCACCATCCTGAACGACTGACTCTTGAGGAAAGAGTTGAGTGCCCTGAGGTCTAGAATGGGCCTCCACTTCTTCTCCTTCTTGCGTATAAGAAAGAAGCGGGAATAGAATCCTTTCTCCCTCTGAGACGATGGAACCCGCTCGATCGCTCCTTTCTTCAACATCGCAGATATTTCTCGGAGTAGCAGTCGCAGATGTCTGTGTGGGAACCTGCGGGGAGGGGTTGCAGGTGGGATGGTGGTGAATTCCAGGGAATGGCCGAATCTTATTAATTGAAGTACCCATCGATCTGTGGTGATGAGATGCCAATTTTTTAGGAAATGGGTCAATTTGCCTCCAATCTTTGATGAGGGAGATAGTCGCTGGACTGGCTGGAGTAACTGGTCACTGGCGTCCGCCGGTGCCCCTCTTCTGGTTTTTGCCCCTGAAGTTTGATCTCCCATAAGAAGCCTGACGACCTTGTTGTTGTTTCTGCTGGTACTGGGATTTATTCTGGGAGGAATACGAGGACCTACTCTGATAGGATCCCCTATAGGAGGACTGGCCTCTGGACTTGTTGCCTCGAAAGGACTGATTCCTTGCCTGTAAAGTACCAAGCGCTCTAGCCGTATCAGTGTCCTTCTTGATTGCTTGGAGCGCCTCGTCAATTTTATCTCCGAAAAGGTGTTGGCCGTCGAAGGGCATGTCCAGCACCTTTGTCTGCACTTCCTGCCTGAACGATGTTGCCTTCAGCCATCCCTGACGGCGCAGGACTGCAGCCCCAGCCAGTTGGCGAAAGCCTGTCATGGCCACATCTATGGCACAATCAATGATCTCGGCCGCCGAGGTTTGGCCCTCAGTAAGTAGTGCCTTGACCTCCTCCTGAACTGCGCTTGGCAGCTCCGCTAAATATGGGGCTATATCTTCCCAAAGTTGGCGGTTATAACGCCCCAACAGGGCTATGGAGTTGGCCACCTTGATGGTCATTGCCGATGTGGTAGAAAACCTTTTAGCAATCGTGTCCAACGTCCTGCCTTCCTTGTCTGGTGGGGCTGACAGAGGAGAGGAAGGGTTTCGAGAATTCTTCTGGGCCGCCTGGGTTACCACCGAATCCGGTTTCGGGTGCCCATTAAGGCAAGCTGGCGCCGTGGATGGAGCCTTGTACTTTTTATCCAGGCGTGGAACAACCGCAGGTACGGAGGCCGGTGTCAGCATCAGTTTCTTTCCCTGGTCCCAGAGAAAGTCAATAATGGGGATTGACTTCGTCGTCTTCTTTGTCTGCTCCTTGAAGTCATGCAAGAAGCACTCAGTCTCAGTCGATTCCATCACCATATGAAACAGCGTCGCTGCTCTTTCTACTATCTTATGGAAACCGCCAATATCCACTGGCGGTGAATCTGCTTGGCGCGGTTGCGGGGAAGGTGGGGAGGAGGCCACATACTCCTCTTCCTCTTCCTCATCCTGATCCGTCTGGTCTTCCTGGACTTCCCCCTCTTCAGCCTCCTCATCCGACGACTCTATCACTTGAGGAGGCACTTTCTCCTGGCAGACCTGGGTAGCTGGTCGTGTTTGAGTTGGGGCTGTCCTTGGTGGATTTGTAGTAGGCATCGGGCCCCCTGTCTCAAGCGCCGGTGATTCCGGGAAACGTTGTTTGTAGTCCCGGATAAGGTATTTGAGGTCATTAACAATCGACAGGGGAAGGCATACCATCGGGGTGACCTCCGTGCGAACCTGCTCCCGGACAGGGAGTTCCTGGTAGCTCATCTCCTCCTGTTCTTCATCCGTGCTCTGACATTTGACATGCAGCTCAGAAGGGGAAGTAGCCTGATCCAGGAATTCTTCTTCAGACTCCTCACTCTGAAGAATCTCCATAGGCAAATGTGTTTGCACCTTACTTGGAGACGTTGTTTCTGGAGTAATCTGTTGCCTTGTCAGTTTGTCAGATCCAGAACCTTGTACAGGATCCCCTGCCGTCGTCCGTGTTGTCGTCGACGGTGGTAGGGTCATAGACGACGTTCCTACTAGTTTAGATTTCTTCCATGGCTCAGAAATATCTATGGACGACGATGATTCCCCCGTCGACGATACCCTCGTCGACGGCATGGCCTTCGCCGACGGTGTCCCCGCCGACGATGTTTTCCTCATCGACGATGCGCTCGTCCACGATGCGCTCGTCGACGATTCATTTGTCGCCGACGCCTTCGTCGTCGACGCCTTCGTCGTCGACATCTTCGTCGTCGACATCTTCGTCGTCGACATCTTCGACGTCGACGTCTGCGTCGTCGACTACCCCGTCGATGGGGGACTCCTCATCGACGATGTCGTCGTCAACGGGATAATCTTCGTCGTCGACGAGGTCTTGGACGTCGACGACGGCTTTAGCAGTATAACAGATGAAATAGGTGTACCTGCTGACGATGATGAAGGGGTGGTCGTCGTCGACGAGAAGACTGACGACGCAGTCGTCGTTGACACAGTTGTCGTCGCTGTGGAGACATGACCTGGCGCCCCAACTCTTTTTTGCGCTGAGGAGGTTGGCGCCATTTTGCTGGCCGACTGGGTAGGCTTCTTAAAAGTCTGAGAGTCCTTGTCAGACACTGAAGATTTTGAAGATCTTGCCTCTGAAGACTTCTTGTGTGCCTTCATAGGAGGAGTGTCTGAGGGGCCAGGAGATGTAACTCTTGGCCTCTTCAGGGAGACTTGCGAGGTTCTTGAAAAGCTTTCCTCTGAGGAAACCACACTCTCCCTGTCCTTAAGCCTGTCCAGCCAGATAAGCAGACGACCTTCTCTGTCCCTCAAGGTCTTGTGAGGGAAAGACCTGCATATTTTACAGTCCTTAGGCACGTGGTCTGGATAAAGGCAATATAGGCAGAGGTCATGTTTGTCGTCCACATGGAGCCTCTTCTTCCCACATGAAGAGCAGGCCCTGAAAAGGGCTTTCTTCTGGGATTCAGACATGCCAGAAATTTTAGAAGAAAGAAATCACTCACTGCAGTAAGAAGTGGCCTGAAGCAATCTCAGTTCAAGTCCTTGAAGAAATAAGTCACTTAAAAAGTGAACAATCTGGTTTGAAAGAAATCCTGAGGAGAACTCAGGCTGGAGACTCCCTAGCACAACGTGCGGTAGAAAATCTGAGGGACTGAGCCTCCTGTCAGGAAGGTTGTGAGAAGTTGGCCTGATGTATGATGTCACTAGTTCTAGTGTACACCTTATATGAGTCCAAATACCCTTATGGTGATTGGTTGTAAAGTCAACCTTATAGACCAGCTATCCTAGTGGTAGCATGGACAAGAGCAGTCTTAGGCTAAACTCTGAATGGCATGTGAAGCCAGCTGTGATACCATATATAATCCCTTGAATACCAAATGAAAGGACACCACAACAGATATATATATAAAATAAAGTGTATTTATTCTAGTCAAACCCTCAGCACTCTTTATGAGATTAGAGGTAAGTACAACACAGTCTTATTTAAGCATACATTAAGTCACACAGGTAAGTAATACAGTTAGGCCCTAGGGGCCACGCAAACCATATACTAAGTAAGTGGTATAAGGACCACTGTCACGGAAATAGAATAGGCCTAGGCCTAGGGAATCGCTGGGGCTACACTACACTAGCGTTAGTTAGGAAGTGGGAGGCCCACGGGATTCGTGTGCAGAGTGGAAGCACTCACGCGTAATGCGTAAAAGTCAATAGCAATAGTACAGTTTAGAAATCGATAGATTTAGGACACTTCCGGAGTAGCTAGGAAGTCGAGACTGGAAAACTAGACACTAGGATAGTCACTATCCTGATGAGCACCGGAGTACCCAAGTTACCTAGCCCACAGGCTGCGGGTGCATAGGGGTGAAGATGCGTCGGTTTTCGTCGTCGACTCCTATGGATGCCTGAAGAAAGATGCTGACAGGCAGTCAGTGAAGAGTGTCCGGTGGATCCCAAGGCTGGGATCCAGAAGAGAGGAGACCTGCAAGCAGAAGGGACAGAGTCAAGGTCACTAGCCAGTGACCACGTGGAACCAGGAAGGAACCAGGCGATGTCGTGAAGATTGCAGGTGAAGGTGAAGCTTGTCGCTGCAGCCAGGAGGACCAGGAAGCGTCGAGGACGACCAGGACCAGGAGGCGAGCTGTCCCACGAAGGCTCTTGCTGTCGGCGGCGTCGAAGTTGGACTAGGACTCACCAAGCCTTGGCAAGCGGAACCCACGAAGAACGGAGGACTTGCTTCTGGTGCAGACCAGGAAGGTCTGGGGTGCTTCTTCTTTGCAGAGAAGCGGGAGCCAGTCTGGAGGAGCCAAACCAGCGCAGAAGATTTCAGGGTGCGTCGTCACAAAGGCCACTAGCCAGCGGGCAAGCAACCGGACAGACGCGGCAAGCAGGAAAATGCAGAAGGGCCCCACGCAGGACTCGTGGAGTGTGGGGGGCTGATCTTCGGTGCAGATGGTGCTTGGGGTTTCTCAATCCCCGGTGCACAACTTCGAGGGTGCCTCAGAAGCTGCGCTTGAAGTTACTAGCCACTTTTCCCAGGTAGCCGGTCCCACGTCGCTCGTCGCCTCCACGGATCTCAGCTTTGCTGTGGATGTGGATCAGGGTCGGAGAAGTCTGGAAGTCAAGGCTCTGGTCGGGCTCTGCAGTCGGTTCCTCGTAGAACGTGGGCAAAGCAAAGGGTAGTCTCTTGATGGTGCCTGTTTGCACAGGGTGGCCACTCCTTGGCCACAAGGGAGATTCTTCAGTCTTCTTCTTTCGTCGAATGTCGAAGGTCCAGAGTTTCTGTTCAAGTTTGCAGGTTCAGGATAATCTAAAGTCTTGAGGCCCAACTCCCACTCTTATACTAATCTGGGGGGCTGGGATACCTGCTAGGTCACGCCTTATGGGTGGGACCTGGGAGGGGGTGGTTACACCCACTTCCCTTTGTCCAGTTTCGCGCCAGAGCTGGGGCTGGAGTGCCCCAGCGCCGGTTTGAACTGGACTATGCAAGGAACACCTTGTGTGCCCCAGGCATGTCTCATTCCTTTCAGCCCACCCTGCCCCAATACACTAAAGGCTGTCTGGGGAGGTGCTAGCACCTCCCCAAGCAGGAAACCTATTGTCCAGGCCTCCCTGGCTGGGATCACTCCCAGCTGCAGGAGGTCAGACTTGTGTCGTGGCAGCAGCATCCATTTTGTGATGCTGAGGCTTTGGTCAGAGGCTAACAGTGAAGTATGATTTTAACATGTCTTTCCCTCTAGAAGGGGGGAATAATATCCTCATGTCCAGAAATGGCATGGGGGTATTATTCCACAGTGTTAGACACCTTACACGACATGTTTCGATAAAGCCAAACCATAGTTACCATAACCGTCTAAGATTATAAGGCACTTTAAGAGTATATGGTAGGCTATATCATAGAACAGCTATAAGGACAAGGTTCCGAAAGCTGCAGACAGGCTCAGCTCATGCTAGAGCACCATCTCACATGTTACCAAGCACTCTGCCTCCAGGATTGTTAAGGCCCGCCATAGGAGTGACTGATAGGTACACATGTGTCTATATAAGTAAGTTAGGTATAGGAATACTACACCTAAGCAAGGGGTGATTACACGACCTTGCCCCAGCTGAGTGATCAGCCAGTTGTGTCAAAATGGAAGGCCAGGCCAGGGGTGGCATAATACATGCTGCAGCCCCTGGTAGGCCTAGGGTACACCTATGCCCTGGGTACCTAGGGTACACTGTACAGGGGCCAATAAGGTGATCCTATCCAAATGGGTTATGTACCTAAAGTACATAGTATTAATTTAGAGAGAGAACAGCAGGGCTGTGGGTCTGATTAGCAGGCTCACAGCCACATCTAAGTCGAAAACCAGTAAAGCAAAAGCAAAAAGTGGGGGTGAACATAGAAAGCAGACCCTACTCTCCTACAAAGGTTCTAGAGGGAGGTGACAGCTGATTGGCTGGCTCTAAGAGTTTGGTCCTTTTTGCATAAGGACTAAGATAGGCTGCTAAGGGGAGGCCCTTAGGCCTATTTTTCTCTATGTATGTCTATAGGACATTACTTTTCTATGTACCGGAGGCTCCCGTCTCGACGACGGGGAATGATTCAGGCATGTGAATCTATGAAAGACACCCCTAATACTGGATAATCATCATTAAGAGATTTTACCTCCTCAACCTGATTGCATGCCACACTAGATAAACTCAATTCTTTGAACGTTTGTTCAATTACCTTTGCTATGTTTATGGCCTCTGATAGATCTGGGTTCTGTGTAAGAAGTTTCTCCAGTACTTTATGGTCATTGGTGCAACAAACCATTAGAGGACGATACCCTCCCTGATCACGCCATGCCTTTTTTATCCTTTCAGGGCAACAGTCTCATGACGACCACCTACAACGTAGTACCACAGGATTACGGGCTCTTTAAGAAGCACCAGGTATCTGTGGCTAACCCCGCCCTGAGGGAATGTGTCACGTATAGCGTCTTCCCTGAAAGGCTGGAAAAAAAAGGACGTAGAGGAGGAACCCGGAAGACGTGGTGTCTACGCGGGACTTCAGAAGACGCCGGGAGAAGACGCCGTCTACAAGTCCAGCCAGCAGAAGTCCCTCCTGACACCGACGCCGGAGTCTGAAGGAAACAACGGAGCCACGGGGGTCTCGTCCACCGTTCCTGACCGAGAACAAAGACTACAGCGACACCGCGCAGAGACCTGCCACGCTCCTGGAGGAGCGTGGCTTGCAGAGGTACGTGCCCGTTTACAGGCATTAAAGGGGAGGCGGGTTACCGACACCGAGTGAACCTTGCACATCAGTGTGTACTCCTGCGTGTTTTCCCCATTCCCTCACATTGGTGGCCGGCTGGTGCATATCACCTCACTCCCTATCCCCGTAGAGGTAAGCACTTGAGAAAGAGACCTCTGACTCTGGTTTCTTTGTGTTTTTTTTGTTTGTTTTTTTTGTTCTCTTCCGAGCATCCTACAAGCAAGAGGATCCAAGAACCGCGTGACACGAGTTAAAGACGTTTTGAGCCTGTTCCCCTGCACAAATTACGGAGAATGGTTGTCTGTCTAAATGTCTAAATAAAGAGAGGTCAAAAGAATAGATAAGTCTCACTCCGTCCTTACCGCCTGAGCATTGTAACATCTATTTTAAAAAACAGTGCCTCTCAAGAACAAAATGAATTCTCTCTTTGAAATGAGATTCTAATTTTCTTAGTGTGTAATCATATACATCTTCTTCAGTGTGTTCTTCTCCGCTTGCCTCATTTGATTCTCTTTTTGTAATATCTTCATATACTTTCCTCCCTTCCCCTCCATTAGCTATCAAATATGATTTAAACATTTTCAACCACCTATCCCACGGTATATCTGGTTCACTAAAATCATTTAGAAAAGAAGGGGGCCGAGTCATGCTAGCAGCTGCTGTTGTGAAAAGTCTAACAGGAGTTATTTAAATATGCACTGTCACATTAGACAGCAAAGAGAGTTTACCTGTGATAGTACTACACCTGAAGAACAGTGCTCACCCCTTACCATGATGGAGAAGTTGACAATAATTTAAAGTATATGGAAGTAACTTTTAAGAGCATAACCTAAAACCCTGCACTAACTTCCTTCGGTCCCCTCTCTAACTTTATACTTTATTTTTCTTTGTTACAAAACCATCCTCTTTCTGTTGAACAAGTTATTTGCCTTCGGTAAAGCCTTATCTGGTAGCGACATGACCTAGCAGCAAATTCCTTACCTTTGAATTTCCCAGGCATTAGACTGGATCCAGAAGATTTTTCTTCGAGCAATACCCTTGTGCGTCGATAAGTGGCGTCAGTCGTCTCCGCATGGTTTCGTAGTGACAACTGCGTCACCTATATAGGAACCACCTCGGCGCCCTGACATTAGTTACTTTTCACGACTTTCCATGCCAGAAGTGTGGAGCCCTCAACATGTTTTGAACAACTAGGGCCCTAAAAGGGTATCAGCCATGACCTAAAAACCTGTCCTCAGTGCAGGGAGGATGGGTGGGTTGGTAACGAATCTGCAGCTAGATCATGTCTCAACCAGATAAGGCATTACCGAATGTAAGTAACTTGTTCATCTGAAAGTCACAGATTCCTTACCTTTGAATAGCTACACAAGCAATTCCATCCCCGGAGGAGGGACTGCGGACAAGTTTAGACCAGAAAGTTCAGCAAGACAGAACGGGCAAAGAAGCCTTCCCTGTGGACCTGACCGTCAAGGCAGTAATACTTGGTAAACGTGCTCAGGGATGCCCACGTTGCTGCCTGAGAAATGTCGAGGACTGGAACCCCACGTTGCAATGCAGCGGCAGCAGCCTTAGCTTTGGTGGAATGAGCTCTTAAGCCTTCAGGAGGCTGTTTCGTTTCCACAGTGTAGCAAATCTTGATGCAGAGGAAGACCCATTGTTAAATAGTCCTCTTCTGCAATGAACAACCTCTCTTTGCACCAACATAGCCCATGAAGAGTTGGTCGCCCACCAAGAATTCTTTTGCGAGGTCAAGGTAGAACGACGCTCTTTTTGGGTTCAGGCAGTGGAGTTGCTCATCTTCCTTAGAGGGATGCAGCGGAGCATAGAAAGTGGGCATGGTGACAGACTGTCCCACATGGAATGGTGTTACCCTTTTCGGAAGGAAAGAGGCCCTAATGCGAAGCACCATCTTGTCAGGGAATATTGCCAGGTAAGGAGGAATGGATGGCAAAGCCTGCAATTTGCTCACCCTCCTGGTGGATGCGATTGCCACTAATAAGGCTGTTTTGATGGTAAGCAACCAGAGGGGGCAATTGTGCAAATCCTGATCGGAGGATCGATGCTCAGTTGGAGAAGCTCGGAATACCAGACTCTCAGTGCCCAGTCCGGAGCCACAAAATTACTTGGGCCCATTCGTTCCTGATCTTGAGAACTCTGAGCAGGAGTGGTATGGGCAGAAAGGTGAACACGAGGCCTAAGCTCTACCTGAGATGAAGAGCATCTCTGAGCAAGAACCGCCTTGGAGTTTCCAGCACGCAAAACTGCTGACATTGCATATTCTCGGCAGAGGCGAACAGATCTAACCAAGATTCTCCTCACTGCTGAAAGAGACCATGCGCTATCTCCAGGTGGAGACGCCATTCGTGATCAGCTAGGCATTGACGGCTGAGTTCGTCCACCCTGGCATTCAGTGAACCTGCCAGGTCTTGAAACACCAGGGATATGCTCTGCTGTTCAAGCCAAGTCCAGAGATGCAGAGCTCTTGACAAAGGGTCCACGACCCCACCACGCCAGTTTGTTGCAGTACCACATGGCGGTGGTGTTGTCTGTGAACACATGTACCAGTCTTCCCTTGATGGAGGGTAGAAAGACTTTCAATGTCAAACGAATAGCTTGGTGCTCCAGCAAGTTGATGTGGAGTCCAGATTCCACCGAAGACCAGACTCCTCTGATATCCACCTCTCCCAGATGGCCGCCCCATCCGAGAAGTGATGCATCTGTCACTACTGTGCGATATGGTTGGGGAAGGGAGAACGTCTGCCTGTGACCCAATCGTGATTTGTTAGCCACCACTGCAATTCCTGTGCAGTTCCTTCTGAGATCTGGACCATGTCGAAGAGATTCCCCTTTTGCTGCGCCCACTGGAACTTCAGGTCACACTGCAGAACCCATATATGCCATCTGGCATGTGTCACTAACAGGATGCAGGAGCAGGCCCAGCAGCCTCAGGGTCATTTTCATCGAACTTCAGGGGCTGAAACATCGGTGTCATAGTCTGAATATCCTGGACTCGCTGCTCGGGAGGATAATCCCGAAACTGTTATGTCCAGAACACCTCTGATGAGAGGGGGTCAGGTGTGACTTTGGCACGTTGATAGTGAACCCCAGCGAATGCAGGAGGTCAGCTGTAGTATGGAGGTGGGAAATGACAGCCTGGGGTGAGCCCCCTTCAACACAGTCATCAAGATAGGGGAAGACTGATGCCCCTGAGCTACGAAGATGAGCTGCGACCACCATCATCACCTTGGTGAATACCTGAGGGGTGCTGGTAAGGCCAAAGGAGAGAATGGTGAAATGAAAATGCTCATGGCCTACCGTAAACCACAGGTAGCTCTGATGAGCAGGTTGGACGGGAATGTGGAAATAGGTGTACTGCAAGTTCAGCGCTACCATCCAGTCTCCCGGGTCCAGGGCAGGCAAGACCTGAGATAATGTGAGCATCCTGAACTTTCCCTTTTTGAGGAAGTAGTTGAGGGCTCGTACATCTAGGATAGGACGAAGGCTCTTGTCCTTTTTCAGGACCAGAAAGTAGTGAGAATAACAACCACAGACTATTTCTGGTGCTGGAACCCTCTCTATGGTTCCCTTGGCCAATAGAGACATGACATGCTCCTGAAGCAAAATGAGATGATCCTATGTCAGCCAGTCATAAGACATAAGCATGGGGGCATAAACTCAGAGGGGAGGGAGTAGCCCCTTCGGACGATCTGGAAGACCCACCTGTCTGATGTGATGGTCTGCCAGTTGTGGAGTTGATGGCTCATCCAGCAACCAACTGGCCACCCATGAACTAGGAGGGCAAGACTAGGAGGGTTTGGAGGCTGAGGTTGCAGGGGGGTGGTAGGCTGACCTGACCTCTGGCACCCAAACCACAGGGTCGGAACGAGCCACAACCTCAGCCGCGCGGAAGTTGTGGAACTTGCACGGTCTTGTGGCTGTGATAGGGCTGGCGCTGCTGAAAGTCCCTAGCCACGAAAGGGGCAAAAGACAGACTGTGGATGTGTGGCCACTGAAAGGCCCAAGGGCTTGGCTGTAGCCCGTGAGCCCATAAAATGCTCCAGCACCATGTCTGCCTGGTCTTTGAAGAGATGACTGCCATCCAAGGGCATGTCCAGGAGAGAGGCCCGGACATTCCCCGAAAAGCCAGATGTTCTCAACCAGGAGTGGCATCAAACAGCCACTGTTGATGAAATGGCTCTGCCCAGGGAGTTGGTTGTGTCAAGACCAACCTCTTTGGAGTAGGGTGGATAGTGAGGTAACTTGGGTCGCCGGAGCAGGGCGGTGGTAGCAGGCAATTGTCCTATTCACAGGAGCCCCTGTGCTGGGCTTGGACCAGGTTCCCAGTAAGATATCTCCAAGGATCTCATTAAAGGGCAGCAAGGTTTTCAAAGAGGCGACACCAGGCTGCAGGGCCTCCATCAATATCTTAGTCTTGACCGCCATGGAAGGGAGCTGAAGGTCCAGGACCTCAACCGCCCTTCGCCCCACCATAGCAAATAACGCTCCCTTCTCCATAGCCACGGTAGGGGGAGAAAGCATGCCAGAATCTGGAGAGATGTCCAGTCCACTGGCCTCACCCAATTCCTTATACCAGTCCATTTCCTGGTAAGGCCGGTCTTCAAAAGGGTCCAGCAACCCCTCCCAATATTCTCCCACTCCTAAACCCTCAGAATAGGGCTCAGGAAATGGCCTAGGACCTGGAGGTTCTGTGAACGCCGGTATTGGCACCAATTGATGCGGTACTGGCTCTGGGTCATCGGGATCAGAATGGGACTGTCACTGCCAGGGGGCACCAGCAGCACTGGGAGCATCAGCGTAGGTAAAGGTTGCAATGGCACGACCGGTGTTGGAACAGATCCTTAGGGAGTTGTTGGGCTGGATTCGCCTGCGCGGAACCCAATAGAGTACCCTTTGACCCCTGGGAGCCCAAAGGTGCATTGGTAGGGTCAGGCCACCCAAAAATGAGCAACATGGCCTCATAAAACTCTCAAAGTTGGCTGGGGGCCACACTGACTCCTGGAAAATCGAGGAGGTGCAGAGCCGAAACATGCACAAGTTCTGAAGAAAGAGGTCTAGAATGCAGAGATTCCTCCATTACGTCGGTGGACAGATAGGGAGAAGTTGAAGCACACTTTTTTTTGCACCTCTTACCTGCGTATCCTGATGACTTGGAGTGGCACGAAGAGGACTTGGGACTCTTAGAGCAGTGCCTGGACCTTCCTGTCGACCGGGACTGTGAACGAGATCTCCTTGGAGCCATGCGACACGGTGCAGACGTTCGGGCTGCAAGTAGCTTTAGGGAAAACTTCCCCAAAGCCTTCGGAGCCATGGTCCGGTAGTCGTGTTTGCGCTCCAGGCACCAAGCCAAATCAGGACCGGGTCCGTCAACGGCATGGCGCTGTGGGAGGCACCGCATGGTTTGAATTCAGAAGTCTTCCGAGACAAGAGGAAAGAACCTACACATCCAAAAGGTCTCCACAAAAGTTTTTAAAAAGCCTGTCAAAACGTGACAGAGGGCAGCTCTCTTCACAGATCCGCAATTGACTAGCGTGGAAAGAAAAAAAATTACACCAGCGCGCAGAGCTAGTACCTATATAGGTGATGCGGACATCACTAGGACGCCGATGACAAGGATGTCACGCGGAGCCGACCGATGCCAACTACCGGCGCGTAAGGGTATTGCTCACAGAAAAATCTTCTGGATCCAGTCTGACGCCTGGGAAATTCAAAGGTAATGAATCTGCGGCTAGATGGCTCTATCAGATATTATTGTTCAACACACAGACCACTTCCCTGTAGCTTGATGTAGCAGCCACCACGTTTTCCTTGAGTCTGCTGCCACTGACTTCATGAAGAGCTACACCATCACTGGAATGTAGGCAGCGACTTTTCACCTTCCGATTTGCTGCCAAACAGTCCCTGAATTCACACCAAGTAAGCTTTTCAAATGAGGATTCTTTTCAAATGGTGTGCCGTATGAGCAAAAATGCCTCCAAACTATTGCAGCGTAGGGTTTTCTTATGGTAAAACTAATTAAGTGTATCTCTTCACAACACAACATAACTGAGAATGCTCGACGCTAACTAGCACTGACCTCCACAACGGTTAGAAATCGTGTCACCGTTAAAATCACCACAGCGTCCCCTCCCCGCGCTAGTTCTTGTGCACGACGTGTCTTTCACAGCGATATCCTCAGTGATCTTCTCAACGTGCCAACATTCCTTCTGAAAACGCCACGCGCTGTTTCACCGGTGCACTCTTACCAATTACACTGCAGCCCTCTTCACTCCGGCTCCTTGTCGCAGCAGGCCATCTTCTCTCAAACACACTCGCACATAGAAACAATGTGAGGATAAGTATATTACAATGGAAGGCTCAAGAAATAACTGTTGTGTATTTCACTTTAATTCTTGTTTATTTTATCTCGTGCAACAGCACGTGTATTGTATTTGTTTTAACTGTATGTTCGGTTCTCCAAACGTTTTTCCTGGGCAACAGGCATTACTGACATGACCTGCTGAGGAGAAGCGTTGGAGGTGCTGAGCTCCTTGTGGTGTTTCAACTTTCTGAATAAATCTTGGATTATTTCAATGATATTTGTGTACCTTTTACTCAACCATTTCGGCAACGAGTTGCTATTGAGACACCATCCAAGAACCCACAAAATTCCTCACCATTTTGCCTTTTAATAATTTTTGAGGAAATACTTTATCTACATTGGATCGTCATTCCTTGAAGAATTTCTACATTACAGACTTCTACGTTACGAAAGGTATACTGGGCCAGATGTATGACCATTTTTGCATGCGCATACGTGTTTGCGAACCCGTTTGCGCATGCAAAAACAGCATGGGCCATGTACAAAGCCTATCGACTCGCCAAATAGGTTTTGCGAATCGCTATTAGGAAGGGGCGTTCCCTTCCTAATAGCGATCGCAACCCTATGTAAGAATGTTTTGCGTCCTCTTCAAGAGGGTGGTAATGCACCCGCAAAAGGAAAGGGGTCTCCAGGGGACCGCTTCTCCTTTGCAAATGCATGGGAAAATATTTTTGAAGGGCAGGCAGGGGTCCCAGGGACCACTACCTGCCCTTAGAAAATGAACGTAAACGTTTCATTTTTTTCGTTTTTAAATGCATCCCGTTTTCCTTTAAGGAAAACAGGCTGCATTTGAAAAAATAACTGCTTTATTTAAAAGCAGTCCCAGACATGGTGGTCTGCTGAGCCCAGCAGGCACCATACCTGGAAGGGCCTGCTATTCCCAATGGGGTCGCAAATTGCAAGAGGCTCATTGAAATTCATGAGCCTCTCAATTTGCAACCCAATTGAGAATCGCTAGCAGTGTGTTACACACTGTTGTACATCCAAAATAGCGCCTTACAAGTTGTGAGTCACGAAAATCTCGCAATTTGTGAGGCGCTATTTTGGGCGTCGTACATCTGGCCCACTGTTCCTTTGCCATCGCAGCATGGTATTTGGTTTGCCCAGCTGAATGACTCACCGGCTTTCCTTGCGACCGTTGAAGGCATTGTTCAAATCAAGGAGCCAATACCAAGGGAGATCTCTTCACCAGCATTCGAATCTTCATCACTCTGTCAGGTTCCAGCTGCCTTCCGTCATACAGATTCCAGCATTCGACTCTTCGTCACTCTGCCGGGTTCCAGCTGCCTCCCGTCATACAAATTCTAGCATCAGCGTGCGTGCGTTGTGTGACCTTTTACACGTCATCACGCAAGGTCACGTTACGCGACGCCATCTTGGCTGCTTCGCAGAGTTGCTCTGCTCATCGACACTTCTTGGCTTCACTGAATTAACGGAGCTGAATAATTACTGGCTCTAAGACGTTTCTCTGAACATCGGCATTGAATACCAACCAAGAGATCAACACTTCATTTACGGCTCACGCATTAATTTTATTCCAGAAAGAGTTTTGTTATGGTAACTGTGTTTATCACAATTAGTTTTTCTTTCTTCTTTTCCTCATCGTCATTTAGTTAAACATATGAAAGGATATAGTGAACTAGTCCCTTGTGGTGAAGAGTGGACACTATATCCTATTACCTTACACAATGGCTGCACAGAATTTTACTTTACAACCACCTCAAGCCTTTTGGCCAGTAGGAAGCAGTCCGTGCATGAAATGGACTGAATGGAAATCTTAGTTTTTGAATTTCATCAATGCCATTGATGAAGAAGATAAGATGTCTGCTGAAAGAAAAAAAAACAATATTTTTACATTCTGTTGGGCCTGGTGGAATAAAAGCTTATGAGGAAATGACAATAGGGGTTGTAAGTGGTGGTGTTAATTTATTTAATGCTATTCTTAAAGATTTTGATAACCATTTTGCTCCCAAAGTCTGCATAGGTATTGTTAGATACAAGTTCTTTCATAGAAACCAAGAAACGAATGCATCCATAGATGAATATGTTTCCGCTTTAAAGTGATTAGCAGAGGATTGTAAGTTTGACCATTCACAGGATCAGTTTATTGGAGACCAGGTTGTCATGCACACCAGAGATCCTGCCATTCAAGAGAGACTGTGGATTAATGGAGATGCAGAATTGAAGGATATCCTAGCTATTGTGAGAAAGGCGGAATTATCTAGTTGCAGGGCAAAAGTGCCCAAATCTGATAGCAAGTCCGGAAACATTATTAGTAAAATGAAGAATAGGAGTGTAGATAAGCCTATAAAAGTTAGTCAAAAAAGACATGATTCTGTTAAAATAAAGTCGTAACTTTAGATGTTATCGTTGTGATGGCAGTTCCCACTTAGCCTCCAGCAAATTCTGTCCTGCTCTAAGACAAAAATGTTATAATTGTAATATTGTAGGACATTTTGCAAAAGTATACAGAAGAAGGAAAAACATCAAAGTGAAATGTGTTGATGGAGATGTGTCCAGTTCTAGTGATGAAGAACAGTTAATTAAAAAATGGTCTTCTCACGGTTTAACAGATTGTGACGATCCCAATAGTTATGATTCCAAAGAACTATTTCTAATTAACATTATTGATAAGAAGGTTGATCACAAGAAGAAACCCTTTTGTTCAATATCTTTTGGTGGGATCAATGTTCTAATGTATGCCGATTCAGGATCACCTTACACGATTGTTGATGAAGAGCGGTGGATGAACAAATTTGCCAATAAGTTAGGGCAAGAATCATTCCCACCTGACATTCACCTGGAAGGTTTGTCAGGTGAAAAGATTGATATGGTTGGTTTTCATTCTTGGTTGTTCAGATTTAAAGGGAGAGAATCCTTTGGGAAACTAAATGTAGCAAAGAAGGGTCCTGCGGTTTTAGGATGGAAGGATCAAGGTAATTTAGGTATTATCCTAAACCCCAATAGTGCGGATCCAGTCATGATATTGGATGACACTATAGAACTATGCAAGGAAATCTTAAATACATTTCCTAAGGTGTTCTGTAAAGAGATAGATACAATTAATGATTTTGGACACCGCATTATTTTAAAACCTGATGCTTGTCCTAAAGTTCACAAAGTTAGACATATTTCCATTTTGCTTAGAAAGGAGGTGGAATTAGAACTAGAAAAGTTCACTAAAGCAGACATTATTGAACCTACTGAATCTTCACAGTGGATTTCTCCAATTGTCGTCGCCCGACGCAGTAATGGAAAATTGAGACTTTGCATTGATTTACTCCATTTAAACAACAATTTATTTGTTGACAGATTTCCATTACCTAAGATTTCTGAAATGTTAACTCTCATAAAAGATGCAGATTGGTTTTCTACCATCGACTTGTCAGCCGCATATCATCAGATACTATTAAGTGAGGATAGTAAATCTCTTACTGCGTTTATTACTACGTCTGGTTGTTTTTAGTACAAGCGGTTACCGTTTGGTCTTGCTTCTGCTGCACAGTGCCGTCTGGTGACATTTGAAAGTGGTAGGGCTTAAAATAATTGTCATACTTCACTGCAGCGAGCAAGCCGGACCAACCTACGGGGGGTTTGGGGGGTTCCCCCGTGAAAATTTTGATTAAAGAGTGGACAAATGGTGCATTTTCAAGCAAATTTGAGAAAGCAGGAAGGTTCCTGTGGATATCATAATTCTATCAGCAGCTAGGTCGCAAAGCAGTAGTACGGGGTTTTTAACAACTTAAGCATTTTTCATGCTTTTTTTAATTCAAATTAGAGCGTTTCAATATGATTTAAAAAGAAGACTCCCAAAAAACACTGTTGCTGCACCCTGTAAGAGACAAGGTAGTATAGAAACGTACACTACTTGCTATAAGTAGTACCTGAGAGGACGTGAAGAAAGAGATATCACATGAAATAGGCAAACACGTTTTAGTGATTGACTGTCACTAGAACAAAGGTCCTTAAATGCGCTTAAAAGGGGTGGTGCAGGCTCAGGAGTAACATTAAGAAATAATTATCTGGCTAACTTTTCAAGTATCCCCGAACTTGCAGTCTTTCTATAATATGCCAACAACCGACCTCCCTAATGATGCTTTTACACCTTAGTTTCACGAAATGGCAAATAAACTTTAGAATGAGAAACACGCCGTGCGACGATACAAACTGTGAATGAATTATTGACAATTCTGCACAATCCCCCGGAGGAACTCGTGATGAAAATGGTACGAAGAGATGACAAACTATCGGACGGCTTGAAAACCCCTGGTCCACGATGCTTTACGTGTTCACAAGGGGCCCGGGACCCAAGAGGGGTGTCTGGGGTGGGGGTGATTTGCATGTGATATTGAATAGATGTGGGATTCACGGCGACCGCTGTGTGGAGGGCTTACGGGGCTTACGAGACTACATCATCCAGGCTCCCTTGCTACAACGCCCGGAGGCGGACACCCTGAATTTCGCGCCAACAGGAGGTTTAAACATCACTCCGCCCCAGGCAGAGCGGGTTTCTCTGCTTGCTCACCTGATTGAAACTGACGGTGGTGTATTTCCCTACCCGCAGCGCCTTCCAGTGGGCTTGTGTGTCCTGATTGCTGTCCTTCCACTCCCGCCGTTGCAGTGGGATTCACGGCGACCGCTGTGTGGAGGGCTTACGGGGCTTACGAGACTACATCATCCAGGCTCCCTTGCTACAACGCCCGGAGGCGGACACCCTGAATTTCGCGCCAACAGGAGGTTTAAACATCACTCCGCCCCCCGCATCGCGGGACCGCGCACGGGCGGCGCCGGGCTAAGCCCGGGCAAAGGGTGGGCCGTCTGTGGCCGTCAGAGGCAGAAAGAGGCTGGGCCACACTCCGTTCGTCTGCATTCCGTGAGTGGCAAGAAGATACTGTGGTTTGTGTGCTGCAATTGAGTACAATGACTAATTTGTGACGATGACCAAATCCCCACGTTAGCACTATAACTGCTTTTCCGTATCATTCATTTTTTGCCCGTGTGAAATTTCGGGACTTGATTTATACGTATTGTATTGCGCCCTAGTTATTTTGTGCTAGGATGGGGAAGCGGGCTTGCTCTGTGAGGCAACATAACCCTACTCCCATAACTAGTATGCCCAAACCTACATCCATTGATAGAATGCTTGAGAAAGCCCTCGGAGTAGTGGCCACAGAAATAGAACGCACTGAACGGCGCCTTTCTATTACTCCAAATTTAGAGCTACATTCACAAGTCTCTGATTCTTTAACTAACACACGGACATCAGATATAGAGCTCTCTAAAGATCATTCTCTAATTGAGGTGATTCAGACCCTGGATCCCCCAAGAGAGGAGGTCTCCCGCTGTCCTGGACGTAAATGTAAGGAAAAAACTAAACACATTTTGAAATCACCCATAAGAAAGAGAAAGGGACAGGACGTGCTCAAGGAGAAGGGGAAGCAAGGTAGGCTTCCAACGGAGGCTAGTTCTGTAATTACAAATGATCAGCCCGCGTGGGTTACTTTGCTGATGACGAATCTGCAACAGCAGATAAGAGTTATTATCAAAGAAGAACTAACCCCTGTAAAAGCAATGTTGGATAGCCTGTTAGCAAAGAGGGATGCATGGGAACAAAATAAAGAGATGTTCATAGACACAAATACGAAACAGAGTATGGTTAATGCCCTGGTCCCAACGAGCAATATGCAATCTGGGTCCACTACAGCTACTAAGGACTCTTCCAATTTGACTCTACAGGGAAAAACTGTACACGACAGGGGGGAAACTGTTACCAATGCGGGATGTTGCTTGGCTACAACCAATTTGGCGCTCCAGGACCGTTCGCGGATTCCAGGAAAAACGCCATTAGTGGATACCCATAGGCGGGGGATGGTGGATACCCCTTCTAATCAGGTATATAATGATTTTGAATCAAAAACCCTAACACAGTGCCCCCCAACCATAAATCTACCACCCGAGTCTGCACCATATGTTTTGATTTTAGCAGGAACTCCAGCACTAAGAGAGGACACATTAGAATCCCATGAAGAGCTAAAGCATAAAACCATTCACTGGTTAGCTAATCACAGTGATTTTAGCTATGAGAACACCCACGAGATTTTGACTACAAGAAGGGTAGGATGGATTGGTAAGCATCACAAGGATATACATGGGGACTGTGTAATAATCAACTTTAGAAATCCATGTATCATCGAGCACATTCTAGCGACAGAATACGGGAAAAATAGGGGGTCTATTATTTTACTTCCCTTAGGGTATTTCTATCCCCCAATAAGACCTCATTATCAAGAGTACTCAGCTCAGTTGAAAAGGAGAGTCCCAACCATAAAAGTGGCACCCCTAACCCAGCCCAGTTGTTTTATAAATACCCAACTTTTAATATCCCCACTAGTAACAGGTATAGTCCCCTTGAGGGAGTGGATTGACAGGGGGGGTCTAACATTACTAATAAAGTGGGAATAGTTTCGACATCACCTGATTTAGAGTATCCGGATAGGCAAACAGGGATGATTTCCAAGTCTGGGGAAGAATTAGTTAGAGGGAGTCAGATTGGCTACCGCAATTTAAGCTATCCTCTTTTGGGGCCCGACCATTTTGAAAACCCAGATCATCCGATGCATTTAGTTTGTAAACCTATTGGTAGTGCTGAACCAACAAATGTTCCCACAAATCAAAAAACAGTTGTGACCCCGCATAAGAACCCATCCAATGCCGAAATAACAAGGGTCTTATCTTGGAATATAGCGGGTTTAAGTAGTAAATTAGACGACCCTGATTGGGGAACGTTTATCGATCGGTTTGAAATCTGCATGTTCCAAGAAACCTGGGCAAGAAGAGAGGTTCTTAAATCAGGATATGCCAACTTTAACATCTTGGCATCCTCGAGGGGAAAAGGGAGACCTTCCGGGGGCCTTATAATTTGGGTGCGATCCCACCTGGGGTGTTCTGCAACCCTAATTGATACAGGTTCCAGTGACATTTTATGTGTAATGCTACAGTTTCCGGCAAAGCCCCCTGTTGTTTTAATTAATGTCTATTCACGACCTTCCCCAAAAGGTATTGAATCTAATACTGTGGAGGAATTAACCACCTTCCTCGGTACCATTGATACCAACCAATTGATTATACTAGGTGGGGATTTTAATTGTCAATTTGAACCGTTGGAAGGACTACCTCTGGACGGTCTATATGAATAGGATCAGTTTCTAAAAATTCCAGAGTCAGGCTGCCCCAAAGTCAAAATTTGGTCCCCATTGGCGATCCAGATGAGTTGCCTCACTTTGAGGCATTCCCTTCGTGCCTGTAATGGGAGATCACTATCTGAGACATCAAATAGCTATACATTTTATAGTAAAAATAGGGGGTCCATATTAGACTATATTTTTATTAATTCACATTTATGGGATAGGATGTTGGATTTTAAGATAATTCCTCGTTTTGATAGCGACCACTCCGCTCTTGTGGTGGAACTTAAAGCGCTGAACATAGGGAGTCAGTTGGACATGGATAACCCTCTTGACTCTAGGCTTGTGGTCACGCATTGCAGAAAGAGAGTGAAATGGTCTAATTTTATCCAATCAGAAGAAAAAATGGCCAGCCTATACAATGCCTTGCTTCCGGTTTTTACAGACGCATCGAAATTGTCCAGCCCGATTACAGAGGGTTTAGACCTCCAGCAGGCCCAATTAAACTATGACAAACTAGGAAAAATTACCTATGATTTCTTTTTCCCAACAAAAAAACTGAAAAAAGATAAGTGGCCTACTCATCCCTGGTATAACAGCTCTTGCCGTAAGGCAAAAAAGGCATTGGTCTCAAGTATTAAAACTAAAGACCACCCTTTAATACGGACGGCTAGAGCCAATTATAAAGCAGTTATACACGAGACAAAACAAAGTTGGGAAGTTGAAAATTGGGCTTCTATGAAAATCTGGGTGATAGAGATATGAGGACCTTCTGGGGAATTGCTAATTCTGGCACAACTATTTTACATAGTGCGGTTGAACCAAATTTAGACGAACAGACCTGGCGGACCCACTTTGAAACTTTGTATGCCAGGGAATCGGGTGTTGATCTTGCTCTTGGTTGTGATTCATCAGCTCCTGGTTCTGTGGTTAAGGAGGACATAAACCATCCATTTGATGGTGACCCGGGCTTGAGTATTTCTATAAAAGAAATAAAAACCGCATTGGCCAGAATAGCCTCGGGCAAAGCCCCAGGGTTGGACAAGATACCCGGTGATTTATTCAAAAGTGAACCTGCTATTTGGGCTCCCTACCTTTGGATGCTTTTTAACTCAATTATGCAAGGCATGAAGATCCCTTCAAGTTGGCTAGGTGCGGAAATAATTCCGATTTTTAAAAAGGGTTCCCCATTCCTCCCGACCAACTATAGACCCATAAGTTTAATAGATATCTCCCAAAAAATCTTTGCGAGAGTTCTCCTCCTCAGACTACAGTCATGGATGGAAGAGAGGGACATTTTGTCTGTCCTCCAGGCTGGGTTCAGGGAAAAACTATCGACCCTGGACCAAGTCCTAAGATTACAATTACTGTATTGGAAAACTGTTTTCCTGCAGGGGGGCAGTCTCTTTTTAATTTTTGTAGATTTAAGATCAGCATTTGATCTAGTACCGAGGGAGAAATTATGGTCAGTTTTAGGTGGGATGGGGGTCCCTGTCTATCTAATTCAACTTTTTAAACGTTTGCATGAATGCAATTATGCCCAAATTAGGTATGGGAAGGATGGTAATCTTACAGCTCCTATACCGATTAACCGTGGCGTCCGACAGGGTTGTGTGCTCGCGCCAACTCTGTTTAGCCTTTACATTAATGGCCTAATCGATACCCTGTTAGCAGCAAAAGACCTGGATGCCCCAAAGCTAGCTTCTCGTAGAATTTCGGCTATGATGTTCGCCGATGACACCCTTTTGGTTGCTAAATCACCTATGGGGATACAAAAGGTCTTGGACAAATTTGAGGAGTTTTGCAGGGATAGAGGTTTAGAAATAAATCTCCAAAAAACTAAATTCATGGCATTTAATTGTCCAAAAAGCTCACGTCCTAATCCATCCCTAAATGGTAAACCTCTGGAAAGGGTGTCATCTTTTGTGTATTTGGGTTTCACAATAACTGAGTCTATGGATTGGGGGGCTCATATTACAAAATCTACGCTAAGACTAGCACAATCTTCAGGAGGAATCATGAAGGTTTTTAACAAGTCCAGTAAAAGAACTGTTAGCCCAGCAGTTGAAATATACAGGGCTCAGGCAAGAGGTGGAACTTTATACGGCGCAGAGTTATGGGGCCACTTAAACATGACAAAACTATCCCAGGTGGAGAACCAATACCTAAGACAGTTATTTAGACTACCTCGTAGTATCCCCCTGCGCTTGGATACAGGCGTAACACCAATAGCTGAAGTAGCGGGCCTCAAGCCCATAATGTATTGGCGTCATCTGTGGACCGCCCCTGAGCTTATACCATATAGGGAGGAGCTTTCAGAGGTTCTAAGGTCTTGTGGCGCTTTAAAAATCCCGTGGTTTGACCATATAAAGCTTCTTTTATCCAGCTTGGGCCTAGGAGATTGTTGGCTTGACCCTGAGTCTGCCTGTCTGTTAACATCTGAGGGTCATATGAAGGCATGCTATAGTGATTACAAACTAAACCAACTTAACAATTTCTCTAGGATTGGGAAATGCACTAGTGCTTTCTTAGAAATAAAAGCATTTCCTTGTTTTGAACCGGCAATAGATCTCATCACACCACCAGCGGCCAGGAAGCTCTATTTACAATTTAGATATGGGGTACTCCCACTCCGCTGTTTTACATCTAAATGGAGAAATCAAAACCTGACCCATTGTCCGGTGTGTGATCACTCCGAGGAAACAGAGCTCCATGTCTTCTTTTGTTGCTCTGGATACCAGAAGGCAAGGAGTCGCTGGTTGGCTCAGATCTGCAGGAATCTGGGCAGCAGGTCCTGTCTAGAAACCTTTAGGATACTGAAATCTGACTCGGGTATCCCAATAGTATACTCGGTGGCTGGTTTTTTGTTTTCAATATGGTGTACTAGAAGGGCCTATCTGAGATCTCATAATGAAAAATAGATTGCCTGTTAGTAATTGCTGCAAATTTATTTCCCGCTTATTTGCTCATGTACAAGTTTTTATATTTAGGAACTTTTGTTTCCTTATTTTATTGAGGATCTGTTTTTAGGTAATTTATATATTTATTGCACCAGGCACTTTCTAATCTATCTGTGCTATCTCTTGTCCAAATCTTATTTCCCAAAGTTCTATGAATTTTTAAATTTGAAATTGTATGTACAATTGTATTGTTTTTATCCATTTGCTAGTTTACGATGTACTTTTTAGGACATTTTGTCCGAAATAAAGTTTTCTTGAATGAATGAATGAATAGATGCTTATGTTTTGTTCCTAAACCTACATCTGCATATTTTTTTCACCTTGCCGCCCCTGAACAAACTAACGCAGTGCAGTAATGGGAAACAGAGTAAGCCTGGAAACTATAACAGTGGTAGTCTACTGCCGCGCCACACGGACGTTTGGAAACTGAGAGGTAAGTAAGAAATGTGCCGGATACATCGGCATCAGACTACGCACTTTCCCTGCTAAACGGAACGGTAAAAGGAATGAAAAAGATGCCGCGACACACAACTCTGACATATATTATCACTTTATTAACAATTACTTCTACTGCCGAGACCTAGTGCTGGAAAAATACACCCAGAAAAGTGCCCTTTAAATGTGTTGCGGCGTTTGAATGAATCTTGCCCATAGCTATAATGGCAGTATGGAAAGGTAACACATTCTATACATTTCCTGCCTGCTGTTTACACATAAATCCTTCATGTTCTTCATCTTTACCCTTCTAATTTGATACTGCTGTTTCCCTTATCCTGTGACACCGAAATAAATTTGGTGACTTATTAATCATGCCCATTTGACAATCATGACTTACAAAATCAAAGACACGTTTAAATCAACAATTGGTTGCAACAAAGACTGAATACCAAGAGCGTTACCGAGTTCACATGACCTAGAATGTCTATAAAGCAATGTATAGGGCAAACCCCATGCAGCGGCATCACTATGGGGGCGCGGGGGGGGTGCTGACCGGGTGACACCCTCACATGGGGTGACACCAACAGGGCCGGTGTGTGCAGAGCAGCCTAACCTTTCTGGAGGAGGAGGTGCCTGTGCGCTGTGCGCACTGTCTCCTACTCTGCCGCGTCTGCGCGCCTCTCTAGGCCCGGTGCAGGCGGCTGATGTCATTCCCGCATGCGCATTGGACCCTAAAAGTGCGCATGACTGGCCTGCAGCAGCATCACGAGTGACGTGGAGGAGCTGAGGCACTGTCTTGACCACCCGTTTCTGGGCCGCCATAATTTAATTGCATTCCTAGGCTAGCCACCGACGTAGCCCCCCCTGTCTGCCACCAACACAGCAGGTGAGTTTCTCCAGCACCAATTGATTAACGGTCATGGGTGGTGGTCAAGCGGTTATGCTGCCTGTACTGTGTTGTTGGGAGTGAGTGACTTTTGTGACTTCTTGAGCAGGGCGCAGGGCGGAGGGCGGAGGCAGTGCGGAGCGAGGTGGCCTGCCTCTGATCACTGATGACGTCTTCTACGAGTTGTGGGCCCATGTTTTGAGCTGTCGGGAGGCCTGCGAAGACGACTTTCAGGCACAGCTGCTCTGTGTACATGCTGAGGCCTCTCGCCTGCTATCGCGGCAGTTCTTCTCTTACTGAAAACAGTGGCTGCAAGACGGGGTTCTCACTCTCTTTCCTCTCCTTTCCTTTATTTGCGCTCCTGTGAAATGGCTGCAAAAAAGAAAATCACTTTTGCTGGAAATCAATGTCGTATTTTTCTGACATTTAATTCCAAAGTGCAGCATCGGGAATAAAAGTTGAAAAATAAATAACTAAATAAAGTAAGTAAGACAGAGTGGTAGCAAACTGGCAAGATTTATTTTATTCACACCCAAACACATTAGCGCCACTTTTACAGAGTTTGCCAGTGACGCGCTATTTTTGTTGTCTTGGCTTTGTTTTCCCTGGGCTTGGAACTAGTGCACCAATCCTGGAAATACTGCAATGTGAGGATTGAAAAACAAAATTTGTACTGCTGCTCTGCATCTAGGGATGTTGTCTTTTTTACCATACTGCTTACGTTTTGTAAGGATGTAAGTAATGTCCATTGAAATGGGTCCATTCAGGACCGTGTGGTCATGTCCCTAACTTTTCAGGCAAAAGCACTCACTGATTTCTGAACAGTGAGTGTAAAAGCGTTAAGGTAACCATGTTGTTCCTGCTTACATTTCACATGGTTTGCAAAATTTTGCATTCCCTATGATTGTTTGCTTTTTCCAGGATGATGTCACTTTTTTTTTGTAAATGTAGGCCACATATTGCTCTAGCCCAGTGTGTAATTTAAATTGAGCCGCATCCAGGTGTTTATAGCTGGCAACAATTGGGTTGTAGTTGAAGGCAGTCTGAGTTTTTCTCAGTGGGGCAGTATGGTGTTCAGTGGGGGAGAGGATGTGGCACTATGGCCAGAGCTGCTGAATTTGGAACTTGGGAACCAGGTTCAGCCTTAATAACCAGTCCGCCAGACCATTCTCCTGAGAGAGCACTATCTCATGCTAGACCTTAGAAGGCTTCGCAAGACATTAGAAGCCCCGGTGTCGTAGCACCAGCAGTTGGACCCTAGCATGACAAGTGTAGGTTAACCTTCAAGGCTTGTTCACCACTATTCATACTGAACTTCACCTCCAGTCTTGAGGACAGGCCTATGAAGCAGCACACCCTAGAACAACAGTGACCCTGTCACTGAGATCACAGGACCCTTGAGAAGGGCAGCTCTAGGGCGGTGCAACCGGTGTGACCGCACCAGACTTCCTGGCATCCAGCAATTTTCGGTAACAATAAAAATGTCATGATGACTCTGGTGATTAATGTTCTTCGTAGAGAGAGATCGGAATTTTGTCTAATGGAAGATTTGACTCATGGAAAGGTAGCTCAGAGTGTTAATGTACCTGCTGCAAAGAACATGTACCATGCAGATCACAAACTGGCACATGCATCAACAATGCCATTTGCGATTCCTTATTAGCGAAAAATAAGGATTGGCTAATAAGGAATAGCAAAAGTCTATGCATGTAGAAATCGCTCACAAAATAGCGATTTCTAAACATTCCTCAATTGCGAGTCGCAAATTGCGAGTCGCAATTAAGGAATACCTCCCCATTCATTCCTATGGGCCTAGAGGCCCATAGGAATGAATGGGAAGACATTCTCAATTTGCGATTTTCAATTAGAGAATAGCAAATTGCTCATGCAATTTCAAGGGTGGCAGAGTGTCAAAAGGACACCCTGTTGCACCCCTGAAATCTGCATATGAGTACATCTTGCACACACACATGCCCCAAGGGCATGTGTGTGTGTAAAATGGAACTTTGAAAAATGCACTTTAGTGCATTTTTCAAAGTTTTTGCATATTACCATGAAGTTCAACTTCATGGTAATTTGCTCCCCCTATTAGCGAAATCGCTAATATTTTTACTTTCATGCATTGTATTTAAGGAATCTCAATTTGAGATTCCTTAAATGCAATCGCAATTTAAGTAATCGCAATTTAGAGATTACTTAAATTGCGATTTTTGCATTTGGGATGATGCATCCCAAATGCAAAAATACCGGTTGCAAAGGGGCAGATTCTGAGAATCTGCCCGTTTGCGACCGGTTTTTGCTTTGATGCATGTGTGCCATAGTGCACATAATGTAAATAGGCCAGTGGGCTACTGCTTTTGTCAGAGAGATCCTTTTGTTACTTGCAGTTTATAAGTTAAAATCCTAACATAGAACAGTGAAGTATTAACTGTCGTCTACTCCGCAGCAACACAAGTCAAATTTTTTATTAACTTTTGATACGTTTGAGCTACAAACAATTTATTAGTTTAAATGGTCAGATCATGCGGCAGATCTTGGATTATGAGACAAATATGGCAGAGCCATTATTATTTAGAAAACATTTGCAAACTAGGATTTTTAGCCATTCATATTTGAACTGCTGTTGTCGAAAAGGGAGAAGTGCTGATGACAGAAACTCCATGGCTCGGAGACAAATGGCTTGTGCTTTTTATTGTATTTGGGGACATTCTAAGATTAGAAGTATATCCCAATTTGTGAATACATTTTACTGTCAATAACTCATTATAACCTTAAATAATCATGTGTATCCATTGGTTGATAAAACTGGGCAGTGAAACCACACAAATACAAAAAATTGGGATGTTTGTGCATTCTGGCCACACCTCTGGCTCCGCCCACTGATCCAATCCTTGGGTTATTCCCGCCCCCTGGTTCTCCGTCCACAGTCCCCCTACTTTTTTCCCCCCACTTCGACCACTGATATATCGTGTTGCCGGATAGTGGGAACACCACACCAGTACAAAGTACCATGCCTATGATATTATAAATTCCAATAAACTGTTGACTAGCAGGTAGCCCACTGTACAACCTGATTAATGAGTCATTATCACACTGTTGTTAACAGGCACAGGGGCCTCTGTCTGCAGAGGCACGGCTGGGCGCTCACTGTCTACACAGATTTGGGTGGTAGAAGAATACATTGGTTATATTTAAATTCATGTTTCATGCTCGACATTAAATTTTTTAGTGTTCTCTGTAGGAATGTCTGTGATTCATGACTGGGTATCCTGGTGCTCTATAGGGTAATCATTTACTATGCTTTAAAAGTTAATACAATCTAATATGTAATGAAAAATGTGTTGAAAAATGCTTTGTTTAGGCCTTTCTGTCTCCCAAATTTTCTTGGGGGGGAGAAGTTCAACCCCCCAAACTCCCCCTAGTAGTGGTTGCTCACTGCGCTTGCTCGCTACAAACCATGTGGGGCTGGTCTCACTTTTACTTTGTTCTCTCTGATTCACTACTTGTGTCTATTTTTGGTGCTCTCTGAAAGAATATCTATGGGTACGTATGACTGGGTGGGTAACCTGATGTTCTTTAAGGTCACCATCTACTATTTACTGTGCTTTGAAAGTTGACACAATTTGAATATGTAATGAAAAATGTGCTGTAAAATTCACTATCATGTGACCTTGCAGCCATCTGTAATTTGAAATGTGAAGACGACACAAGGGGTGAATCTGTAGCGCTATCATTTTTCAGACCATTTACTATTGTCACTCCCATCAGAGTACAGGAAGGGGGGCGGGGGGCTATATTTGGCTGCCCTTTATTGGGCATTTATGTGCTTTTGAACTGAGACCTTTATTTGGAATAGCTTGTAGGAGCACCTCCCCCCGTTGTCCAAGCCTGGGTGGGAGGCTCAACTACGTTGTCATTGTCACACGACTCCACCATGGTGGAGAGCTGCCTGGCAGAAACGCATCCACCAGTTAAATCTGGTTAAAAGCACCAGGCACGCCCTGAAATGAGGGGGAAGCCGGACTCGGAGCGGAGGAGGTCCATGAGGTAAGTCGTGAGGGGGTGACACCATGAGTTACCCGCACCGGGTGACACCAACCCTAGTGACGCCACTGGGCTAGCTTGCATCCCTTCAATAATCATTTATAGAACAGCCTCCAGTGAATTACCGAGAACTTGAAAAAGCACATACATACCAGTCGCCACAACCCCCTTCTCCTTCCCTCGCCATTGTTTACCGGTGATATGTAATGGCCCCCTTTCATTCCCTTCTCATTTAATTATGCCAATCACGGTACAGGAATAGTGCAAGAAATAAACGCATGCCATGAGACTAAATAAATAGGGTGAACATTAACATTAAATTATGAATGCGCGCACTTAAAAATTATTACCCTTTCGGGAATGATTCTGTCGCATGTTTCTGCAGCATTTGAAGGTAGCCGATTTGGCTGTTAAAGAAAATTCTGCTCGCTGTCCTTAAACCCAGAACAAGAAGATTCTGGAAATAAGTCTGCCAGCATCTCCCAGTGCCAACCAGTGTCAGTTTTTACACAGCCCACTGGTGCTATTGACAGCATCTCATACTGCCTACTACCAGCGTCAGTATGAGATGCTGTCAATAGCACCAGTGGGCAGTATGAGAGGCTGACACCGTTAGGCAGTACGAGATGCTGTCAATAGCACCAGAGGGCAGTATGAGAGGCTGACACCGTTAGGCAGTACGAGATGCTGTCAATAGCACCAGAGGGCAGTATGAGAGGCTGCCCTCTGGTGCCACTTACAGCATCTCATAGTGCCCACCAGTGTCAGTTCCGTGACCTGCTTGCTGGCACCAGCATTTCTTACTGCCCACTGGCTTCAAATACTGTCTGCGGTGGTCTTGCAGCCTTGCACTGCCCAAAAGTGTGATCGGTGTGCATGAGCACTCACCAGTGTGTCCTCTGCTGCTGCCCCATTCCAGTTTATCATGCTGTGCACCAGTGCAAGCGCATCGTGCGGCTCACATCCGACGCAAACACCTTAGATCGCCCAACCGTAACAGCTTCACGAGTCACCTGCTTCTCACGTGGCCCATAGGTTGCCCCTCTGTGCCACCGCCTTGCTGTGCGTGTTCCTGACGTTTTTCACCAGTGTCCTCATCCTGCCTATGAAGCACTAACGTTGTACTATGCTCACACCATTTAGCATCACACGTTCTCAGGAAGGGGACTACAGACTCTGTGCCCAGTCAATGCATGACCTCTTCGCTGAGACTGTAACATCACTCACTGGTAGCACATTGTGACGATAGTGGCCATAGTGAAATAACAGTGTGCAGGATTACCACATATCAATATATTTAGCAAAAAATGTGGTGGGGCTACAGGTGAGATAGCTGGGGGCAGAGGCGCCACTGATGTAGTGGGGTGGAATTAACAAGGGCGGGGGGGGGGGGAGGGGGGGGTGGTTGCGGGCCTGCTTTTTAAAACCAGTCCGTGTTCCCCTTGGTGTGTGTGACTGTGTGCCTCCATACCCGCTAACATTCCTAGCCTTAGCGGCCTTAGGAGGTAGGGAGACCCCCTGTTACAGGGGCTCAGACCCCTTCCGGCAGAAGTGATCGAGTGTTGCGATTGGACCTTCACTACGCCCAACTATGCTCTGCTATGGAAGGCCAGGCAGCGTCCAGTCAGGGTTCGGAATTGGGTGGTGATGTGCCTGTCTATTCTGTCCTTCCGGGGGCTGCCCTTTATGTCCTCAAGTAGCCCAGTGTTTGCCGAGGGCATGCAAAGAGTGCGCGGTTCACCGGACGAGGAGAAGATTATGCGGAACCTTCTATGTGACATGTGCTAGGAAGGTGCGCCACTACACCCCGGCGGGGACAGCGGCTTTGGAGGGGGAGGTGGGGGTTTAGTAGGGGGCAGTAGGAATATGCGTTTTGAGAAAGGGCAACAAAACTTGTAAACATACTTGACATATGAGTGCAAGGTGGTTCTAAAAGATCGCATTGGGGAGAGTTGGGGGATGGCAGGGAAGACTTGTCAGCAGCGCAGAACGACAGGTGGGTTGGACCACATACTTGCTGTCCGTGGGGTAAGCTGGGGGATTTTTTAACGTATGATTTTTTTTTTTTTTATATCGCAGACCAGTCTCAGAGGGCACTTTGAGCATTAAATTAGTGCTATTGATACATAAACTAGTCGTTTCTACTCGACAGCTACCGTGCACGGGCAGTGTTTACGCTTGAGACAGCACAGTTAAACCTGGTGCCATTAATCACAAATGTAATATTTCATTATATGTGCACATATTAACGCTTGATAAATTCCTTCCCCACCGTGCCAAACGCGCACGTCGTAAATTAGACACGCAGCTCGCGTGGGGGGGGGGGACCGGGGGGAGTTTTAAAATAAATTAAAAAATCCTACCTGAGCAGGTCCGCGCTGCCTCCGGTCCGTTGGCGCCTACAGGAACGGAACAGCCGCATCACTGTTGGCAAGTGGGTGGCAACCCCTCTCAGCCAATCCTGGCGCTGGATTGACTTAGGGCATGGTTACTCTCCGCCCGCCTGCCCATTAGGAGACCGGGGTTTGAGCCTTTGCTCAACCCTCGCTCTCCTAATGGGCATGCGCCAGCCTGTGCAGACACTAGTGTGCATGACTGGGCACGGCGGAAAAATTCGCCAACCTTCCCCAGTCATGTGCACTTGTGGTGCTACCTGCTGCCCCTGGTCTGACAATCATGTCAGTCAACATGACGTTGGACCGCCCACCCCCTTCAGACTCTGAAGGGGGTGGGCGGTCCGACGTCATGCTGACTGACATGATTGTCAGTTCTCCCCCGGGGTCTCTGAACTTAAGTAAACTGAGAGTTTACTTAAGTTCAGAGACGCCGAGGGAGTCGCGGGCGGCTTGTGGGGCAACGCCCCAGCGCCCTAATGGACGCACCGGCCCTGCTGCCGCAGCTGTTTTTCAAAGACTAATGCATCTACTTTTTGGAAAACATGATAAGGTGTGTTGCTTCCAAGAAGATATTTAAATTTTTGGCAAAGATAAAGAAGAACATGATGGTGTGTTGAGGGATGGGTTGACGGTTTTAAAACAGAAAGGTTTGACCATTGAGCACACTAAGTGCAAATTTGGCGTGAAGTCCATCACGTATTTCGGACACGTTATTAGTGATGCAGGGGTGTCCACCAAACCTGCATTAGTGGATTCTATTGTCAATGCTCCTCACCCTAAGAATAAAGATGAGGTACGTTCTTTCATTGGGTTGTTGGAGTTTTACTCCAAATTTGTACAACAGTTTTCTAGCAAAAGTTTTAACAGACAACTACTCAAAGAGAGAAACAAATTTTTGGGGAGTGAAGAGTGTGACAAATAATTTGTAGATATTAAGAAAGCCATTGACGATGCACCTGTCTTAAGTTGTTTCGACCCTGATCTTAATAATTGCATTACTGTAGATGCCAGCAACAAAGGCTTAGGAGGAGTACTTTCTCAATTCAATCAGGAGGGTAAATAATGTATTGTCGCTTATGCGTCTCAAGCATTATCACCTACTGAAGAAACATTTTCAGTCCTAGAAAAGGAAACGTTAGCATGCATATGGGCTTTAGAAAATTTCAGAGCGTTTGTATGGGGGAAATCTTGCATTGTACGAAGTGACCACAAACCGTTGGTAAGGTTATTAACTAATGATGGATTGTTTAATGCCTCTCCCAGGACAGCAAGAATGTCATTAAGATTACAGGATTACGTTTACAAAATTGTTTATGTTCCTGGAAAAGAAAATGTAGTTGCAGATTTTTTGTCACGCATGCCTACTGAATTACAAGACAGCCCTGACCATGACTGGGAAAATGTTGAGGTTGCATTAGTTCATGACCAAGGTCTATCCATTGTCAAGAAGGATGAATGGGTAAAGTTATACAATGTTGACAGTATCTTACAACAACTCATTATATTTACTATTGATGGATGGCCTGAAGAAAAATGAATTTCCAAGGAGCTAAAGCAGTTTTGGGAAATTCGTGATGAATTATCTGTACTCCATGGTAATGTCTTGAGAGGTGAGAAAATTATTCCCCCTTCATTACTAAGGGGCTGATTACGATGGCAGTTGTTGGCACCTCTGCGGTGCTGGCGGAAAAAGTCCTTTTCCACACTCCTGCTGCTGTCCTCGTGTCCGCCGTATTAGGATGGGCAAAGATATCCCATTTCCTGTCTGCTGTGGAGTTTTGGGATCTGCAAGAAATTTCCTTCTGCAACGGTGGTGGAGGGAGCCAATAGAGAGAGGCCGCCGTGCGGAATGACGTTACGACCGCCGAACAGATCACGATGCTTCAAACAGCCCATCACACCGCAGCGGAGAATCCAGCCATTCGGAGACGGCGGAAGCACTACTGTGGTGAGCGAAAATCGAATCCCGGACACCGCCACGTGTTCCTGATTGCGGGTCGAACGGCGTTTTGGGTCTATCTGCAGCAATTCCGCCCGCTGCGGATGGATTTTCAGCTTTTCCGGACGTTCCCGTATCATGGATTCGTGGAAACCGTGTGCCGCGGTAGGATTTTTCGTGCAGTGCATCCTAATCCGACCGCCATCGTAATTGACCCCTTAGATTGAGCATTATTAAAATGTGTCATGAAGGTCATGGCGGAATTGTCAAAACAAAGGATAAAACAATGGTATTGGTGGCCGGACAAGGATTTAAGTATTGAGAGAGCAGTAGGAAATTGTGTATATTGTGCCAATTCTGATAAAACCCATGTCACTTTAAAACCTGAGATGTCTGAACCTATTATTCCCAGACAACTTTGGCACACTGTTCCCATTGATATCATGGGACAAATTGGCTCTCAAAGTAAATATATTTTATCACTCATAGATATTTTCTCAAGATGGCCTGTACTAAAAATTGTGGATAAAGTAAATTCCCAAGAAGTTTTAACATTTTTAGACAGTGTCTTGGTTGGCGAAGGACTTCCTGCACTCCTCATTAGTGATAACGGAATCCAATTCACTTCTAAGATTGCGAAAGATTATTTCGAAAGAGAAGGCATAAAACCACTTTATACAATCCAAGTGGAAATGGCATGATGGAGCGTTTTTATAGAGTCCTTAAAAATACCATTCAAACAGATAATTTTAATAATTGTGACTGGGAGATGCAAATATTTAAAACCCTGTGGATGTACAGAACCATACCACATGATGCTTTAGAATTATCACCATTCGAAGTAATGAGAGGGATAGCTGTCAGAACTAAGTGCAATCCTGAGTGGTTATTTAAAACTTCAAGACCTAGTGTTCCTGTCGATGTTTTAAAGTCTAGAATTGAGAGAATGCACCTTAAGTACAAGGACGTTTATGACCTCAAACATGGCACAAAGGCTTGTGACATTAAAGTAGGAACTTGGGTCAAAGTAAAACAAAATATGGAAAGTAAGGAAAGGTGAGAGCCAGTTTTCTGAACCCATGAAAGTAATTAAAGTCTACCATAATGCAGTTCAATTAAACAATGGCAAGGTTTGAAATCTGAAACGCATTGCTGTGTTGAAAAGCAACATCAAACTGTTTGAAAACTGTAGGGAACAGGACAGTTCTCTCTTGAGGAAAAATTTGGACTCTCTTGATATTGATAATGATCCTATCTGCAGCAGTAGCTCTGGAAGTGTTGACGGTGTCTGTTCCTGATGTTCACATTGATGCTAATAAGGATCATGTAGAGCTTGGTTCTGAATTTTCTAACAGGAAAGATAACATGGTTGATGTTAGTATTGAAGGTGTGGATGCAGGAGAAGGTGTGGATGAAGGAGGTCGCAGCACGCGCATTCGCACGTAACCAAAATGGTTGGCAGACTTTGTCTGTGATGATGCCTCCAGACAACACCCATCAATTTAAAAAAAAAAAAAAAAAACCTTAAAGGGAAAGATGTGTTGTGTATTTCACTTTAATTCTTGTTTATCTTATCTCGCACAACAGCGCATGAATTGTATTTGTTTAATCTGTATATTCGGTTCTCCGAACGTTTTTCCTTGGCAACAGGCATTACTGACATGACCTGCTGAGGAGAAGCGTTGGAGGTGCCGAGCTCCTTATGGTGTTTCAATTTGCTGAATAAATCTTATACGATATTTGTGTACCTTTTACTCAACAAAGACCCTCAAGCCGCGAAAGGTTTAAACATTGTCAGCATATCCTCAGTGAAAAAAAGTTAAATTGCGGTGTTTAAAAGCCGCATGCACTGCTCATTCAGCCATAAACTAATTAATCTCTGACTTTTACTTAATGGATATATGAGTGCACCTTATCACAAGAAGTTTCACCATGATTAGTACGTATTCCTCTGTGGGCTGTCACAGGAACCATGATTTGGCAGCAAGTTTTCCGTTCTGGCCAGTTTTTTAAGACACCGGGGTAAAGATGTCTTGCTGTCCCCAGCACAGCATTCCTTGCTCGTCACCATTTGAAAAGATGGTACTGAAGCAGCGAAGGTTTAGTGAGCTTTATTACGTATGAAGGAATACACATCTCCAGCCTTACCAGGTCAGCTGTGCCTCACCGTCTGGCAGAATACCCAACACTCTAAAACAGCTCTACCTGAAGATTCCCAAGGATGAGACCACCTAGTAAGGATAGGGTAGGTGGGGAACAGGTGAGGCTTTACATAGGAAGTATATTAAGATTATGAAGACTCACAATGAGGACTCAAATTAGCTCAGTGATCTCGACCTGCTTCTACCAGTTGAGGAAAATAAAGAAAATCTGTAGATTTCTTACCCAGGAAGCCTTATCTCAGGTAGTTCTAGCTATGGTTATGTCCCATATAGACTATGCCAACTCTTTATACTTTGGCATCCCTCTATATTTAATTAAACAATTGCAACTGGTACAAATCTCAAACTTTTTAAAAGAAAAAAAAAATTCCTCACATTTCTGTGATGGAAAGTTCTGCAATCTGCGGGGATTCACACATTGGCACCCACACAGCATCCCCCCCAAGTCTGCCAATAAAATTGGTACCTCCCTTGTGAGGGTAGGCCTAGTGCCCGTGACAGGTAACGGCACAAAACGCAACATAAACACATCCAATTTTTCCAGTGAAAACAGATTCTTTGTTTAAATGTGCCTATCTGTGGATTTTGGCCCATGGCTCAGCCGGCACCTAGGCAAACCTAGCAAACCTGTACAAGTTTTAAAAACTAGACACCCAAGAGGATTCCAGGTTGGGGGGGGGGGGACTTGTGTGGCTCTCACCAGGTTCTTGTAACCAAAATCCTTTGCAAACCCCAAACTTTGTCCAAAAAACACATTGCCTTCACATTTCTGTGATGGAAAGTTCTGGAATCTGTGGGGAGCCACAAACTTCCACCCACCCAGCATTTCCCCAAGTCTGCCGATAAAAATGGCACCTCACTTGTGTGGGTGGGCCAAGTCCCCGCAACAGGAAATGGCCCAAAACTTATTGTGGAGAGATCAAAATTATTTATCACCCAATAACCTGCTTTTGCAAGTGAGTCACCCATATTTTTGTTCTCGGTCTCGACGGCCATCTGGGGAAACCTACCAAACCCAGACATTTCGGAAAACAAGACACCCGTGGGAGTCCAGGGAGCTGTAGCTTGCATGGATCGCCAAATGTTTTCTTACCCAGAATCCCCTGCAAACCTCAAATGTAGCTTAAAGAAAAATCACATTTCTGTGTTGTAAAGTTGTGGGATCACCAGGCGACACAAATTTCCTACCACCCGTTATTCCTCCAGGTCTCCCGATAAAAATGGTACCTCACTTATGTTGGTGGGCCAAGTACCAGAGACAGGGAAGGGCCCAAAATGTATTGGTGAAGACATCAAAATTAAGTATCACAAAACTACCTGGTTTTGCAACGGGGGCACATGCGTTTTTGGACCCAGGCTATGAGGCCATCTATGGGAACCTACCAAACCCAGACATTTCTGAAAACTAGACGGGGGGAGTCCAGGGAGGTGAGACTTGTGTGGATCCCCCATCGTTTTCATACCCAGAATCCTCTGTAATCCTCAAATTTAGCTAAAAAGAAAATCACATTTTCCTTCCATTTCTGTCTGGGATTATCACACCAGCACAAATTTCCTATCACCCAGCATCCCCCTTGGTCTCCTGATAGAAATGATACCTCACTTGTTTGGGTGTCCAATGCAAAATAGCCTAAAAACATATATGAAAAATATAGCAACTAGAGCTCGCTTTGCTATCCCCTTAATATCTATGATTTTGGCCTTTCCCAGTCGCAGGCCCTTGGCCCACCCACACAAGTGAGGTATCATTTTACTCGGGAGACTAAAGGGAATTTGATTTTTCAGCAAAATTTGAGGTTGGCAGGAGATTCGGGGTAAGAAAATGATTGTAGATCCACACAAGCCACACCTCCCTGAACTCCTCGAATGTCTACTTTTCATAAATGTCTGGGTTTGGAAGGTTTCCCTAGATGGCCGCCTAGCTCGGGACCAATAACGCAGGTGCTCCCCCCCTTGCAAAACCAGGTCGATTTGTGATAAATCATTTTGATGTATCCACAATGTGTTTTGAACCTTTCCCTGTTGTAGGTACTCGGCCCACCCACACAAGTGAGGTACCATTTTTAATCGGGAGACCCGAGGAAATGCTGGCTGGTGAGAAATTTGTGCCAGTGCAGTGTTCCGACAAATTTTTAACACCAAATATGAGGACAATGTGAATTGTTAGCTAAATTTGAGGTTTGCAGGGGATTCTGGATAATAAAACACTGGAGGATCCACGCAAGCCACAACGCTGCCAAGCACCATTCATGCATACCACCAGCCAAGCGCCATCCACGCACACCGCCAGCCAAGCACCATCCAAACCCACCGCCAGACGTGCCATCCACGCAGACCACAAGCCAAGCGACAGTCCACGCACACTGTCGGTCAAGCGCTAGTCCACACACACTGCCAACTAAGCACAAGTCCACACACACTGCCAGCAAAATGCAGGTTCACACACAGGCAGCCAATCGCCAGTAAACACAGGTTGTCAGCCGTACTAGAGTTCACACACCCAGAGAAACTTTCGCTAGCGTCTAGTGGTTTTCTGCCCCCCTTGGGAGCAAGTGTGCCTATAAATATCGCTGATCTGCCGCAAGGGGGGCAGAAGCAGTGAAAATGTGTTCACAAAAAAGAGGTCACTCCCTGACATGCCCATAAACATATGTCTGGTGCCTAGAGGGCTTTCTGCCCCACTGGGCAGCAGATCGGGGGCTATTGCCCCCATCTGCCCCTGGGGCAGAAAGACTATGACAATTTTTTGGAGGCGTCCTTTAGGGCAGCCCCCACCCTTTTGTTCTCACAAAAAAAGATCCCTGGTATCTAGTGGGCTTTCTGCCCCCCCCCCCAGGGGAAGATCGGGGGTCTTATATTTGTTTTTGAACAACGGGGTGTTGAAAAAAAAAAGACATGCAATTAACTGATTATCACCAGCTGAAGACCTGCTCAGGTGCCAGGCAGCCTTTCCACTAATTTAAAAGAGTCAATAGAGGGCAGACATACTCCAAATTCTTCCGCTAATTCTGTCACGCCAGCTGCACTGTCATTCTGGCTCGTGGCTTTTCCCTACCGCCTTTATCACCTTCTGTTGCTCTTGCAGTGTTTGATGTTTCTTCGCCAATGACCGGGTCACAGTGCAGCGGCAAATTAGAAATGGAGAATGTATCCTGACCATTGAACGTTCAAGAGAAAAGCAATTTTCCATTCCATCTCGTCCCTGGGAAAGGATTTACTGTGGCCCTTGGCAGGACAATGTCCAGGTTGGAAATGGGTCAGAAAAAAAAGTCTATGAATACCCATGAACGTGAGAGTTTGTGGGTGTTATCAAACCAAACAGGGTACACCCTCCATAGCACGCTCTCTCCTAGGGTAGGATTTACCTATGCACAATATTACTCAATCATAGGAGAATATAATCAAGAGTTAAATGGATTTTTACACGCAAGTTTACCATTTGTAATTTTCCTCAATAATGGAAATGGAAATGGAATCATTTGTATATGTAAATTTGACTTGTGCACGCAAATAGCTTTGTAAATCGGCTCCTACATTTTCCCCAATGCGGCGGTGACGTCAGGAGGCAGCTTGGAGGACTCAGCGCGCACCATCCGTGAGTACTTGGAAAATACGCTGGTCTCTGGGAAACGCCTCAGCACACGGGGTTTCCCAACAACAAAGGCGCCCTTGTACACCGGGGGGATCGTAGAGCGAGTGCTGATACAGGAGCACTCTAGTCTGTCAGCAACTGTGAGGTGCAACGGTGCCTACTCTCCTCTTGTTATAAAAAAGCAGGTAGGATCGCTAAACCGCCCTGGGTGCCTGAGTGCTGCGGTCGCTGTGCACCGAAGCGAAGGGGCGGGGCACGCTCTTATCCCCAGGAGATGCCCAGTGTGTGCGCCTTCAATGCATGCTGCCTGTACATAGAGCGCGCTGCAGCAGCAGCTTCAACAGGAGGAATAAGCGGTCATCATCTTTAAAAAAAAAAAAATAACAATTAAATGTAAACGTACGCTACCTTTCACATTGCAGTAAAAAGGATCCAAAACCTTCTGTCCGATTTAAAAAAATACAAGCCCAATCCTCCTTAAAAAAGGCCAAAACCAAACAATCATACTACTAAAAAAAAGCCCAAATGAAGTTAGATCTCGACAATTGCTAAAAAGCCTAAACAATATAACCAACAAAGCGAGAGGCATGGCGCAGGAAGTAACACTAATACAACTGTGGAATTAAGAGGTGGTCGGAGGAAGGAAAGCTATATTTTAATGTAATCAGCCTTGGTGCCGAAACCGCACACAGGCAAAGAGTAACAGAGCATGTAACCAAGAAAAAAGCACTCTCCCAAAGAATAGATAAAGACCTGTAGCGTTATGGGACAGTACTTAGTCCCTGCGGCATGGGAGGTACGGAAGAGAAAAAGAAGGGACAAAGAGGCATGAGTGAAGACTAGCAAGCAAGGATTTTTAAAGGACACTGACATAGACAAATGAAAAGCAAAGGTAAGCAATGGGTGGAGTTGGAACTCCATAAAGCAATTACAACAGGTCGCTAAGCGACATCGCTGCCTAGGCTCAACCTAAAAAAGGAAATCCCTCTGCTGTTGGTGTGCAGAGGACGGAACGGTTACGTCCTTGGCACACCAGCGCTGCAGCCATGGACATAACCATTACGTCCATGGCACCGAACCGGTTAGGAATCGCTATTTTTTATTTTTTTTATTTTTTACATTAGGAATTGCGATTTCCTAATTGAGATTCTTTCCTAATAGCGATTCAGTAAGAATCGCAATTAGGAAATCACAATTCCTATTTTCAGTATAGCTGGCCCTGATACCCTTGGGTTAAAGTTGGAAAAAAAGTCTCAACGTATGTTTGTTAATCTATCCCTTTTGCACACGACCAATTCAAAGCTGCCAGTCACAATTTTAACTTGCTTAGGTTGAACACTGGCTTTGACTCGGGGTCGGACTGGGACAGTAAATAAGCACGGGTACCAAAATAATAGGCTGACTAAAGAAAATGGCCCACGTACGAAAATCATCAGTTTTTAACTTTTAAAAACACCAAAGTCTAAAAAGGTAGACCATCCAGGAGTCATCTGATGACTTTAGCAGGGCTATTCCTGCAATTATCTGGAGAAGTCACCCCAAGCCGTCCTGAGGTATGCCTATAGGCGAAATATTTAAATGAGATGAATCCAGAGTCATTATTAAAACGACTCTGGTATGGTGTCCCGATTACTTAAATTGAATATGCGTGACAATCTTTTACTACTGAAGGAACACAACTGACAACTTCAGGATGAGTGTTAATTACTACAGGATGATTCCATAACAACTTCACAATGACTGATGATTACTCTAGGATGCTTCCAGGACTACTTTTGGATGACTGTGAATTACTCCAGAATGACTCAATGACAACTTTAGAGCGAGTAAGGATTACTCCAGGATGATTTCATGAAAACTTTAGAATGAGTGTGGCATAATATAGGATGACTTCATGATAAGTGTAGGGGGAGTGTGAATTGCTCCTGGATGAATTCAGGAAACATTTTGATGGCTTTTGGCAACTAATGAATGATTAATCATTATTGCTGTAATACTCATTGCAGATTCTATGACATGAGAACATGCATTGGCCACATTTTCTCAAATCCAGTGCCCATCAAGGACTTTAGATCAACTAATCTGTCGATAAACAAGTACTTTGAGGTGCATGACCTATGTACCAACCTGTAAAATAGGAACCTGTACTAGAATGTAATGATGAATTGTAAGTAGCTAATAAGAGAGTAAAATTAAAACAATCTGAAGTAGGAATTAGCAAGAATACAACACACTTTGTATTCAAAAGAAGGCTTTTAATGTGTGGTACTCCCTCATATTCAGTAGAGATGGCCTTTATTTGTGTATAAGACATTACCTGACTTTTTTCTAATATTGTGATCTGTGGGAAAAGACTAAACAAAACACAGGTTGAAAGAAAATGAATCCAAAATAATTAAATGCAATTTTATTGAGCTGAAACACATACTTTATCCCAAAAGGGCTCAGGCTAACATGAAATAGAAGAGTAAAATGAGATAAGAAAAATTAGACAAGAAACACATACCCTATCCCAAAAGAGCTCAAGCTAACATAAAATAGAATAGTAAAAGTAGACAAAAACTGGCACCTCGTTGTTTGCTTCTAGATTTTCTGGTTTCTTCAGTTCTCTTCTGTCAAGGCAGATTTTTATGGCAAGTTCTCACTGCATCTTTTTGATGTTCATGGTTCGCCAGCTTTTGGCCTTATACACAGATTTCATAAACTCTGAAAGATAACAAAACCATAGATTAGGATCTTTTGTCAAAGTGGGTGCTGCCTTCAAAATGAACAAGACCATAAGCTTTCAACAGTTTGCTTATGGTTATTGGTCACGGAAGCACAGGTGATATTAGGACATTGGTCATGTTGGAGGTGGAGAAAGAACATTTCCATTTCAGAACTGTGATAGAGAAATAAGCAATTTCAGAAGATCAATCTCATAGTTAAGATGGTGTAGCCAAATCTGATCAATCTGCAAAGCGTACTATTTCACTTTTTGATCTCCTCCTCATCAGAAAAGGAAAGAACACCTTCCTAGCTGTGCCTTACATGGACGCAATTGTTACACAGGATAAAGTCTTCAGAGAGTGTGTTCAGTTAGTTAAGAGACTGCTCTGCCAATAAATATCTGGTCCCCAAAAGGATCCTACACCCAAAATGTAACAAGCATTTGCAATGCAATAGGTCTCGCATTAGTTAGAGTTAGAGATTTTGGTATTGTTTATATTTTTCTGGATTTGTTTGTTATTTTCTGTACTTAATGTGTTAGCTAACTACAGTTTTGTATGCATCTGTGGAGTAAGTATGTGTATTATACTTTTTGCATTGAATATTTGCTGGTGTAATAGTATATGTAGCATAAGCTAGAGTAGCAATAATGTGTATTTGTAAACCATAAAAATAGTACGAATAAAAATAAGGGCATCTGTTTGTACACTACTATTTGTAAAACAATGCAGAAGGTATCAATAAAAATTGGTATTTGTTGCCTCTGTTTGTTGTCATATGTGTAGTGGGATAATATTTATTAACAAGTGGTATAAAAATATAGTTGCACGTTTAAAGCGCTGCTTATAAACATGCAAAACAAACACTAGTTAAATATGTCCTGTGAGTTGCCCTAAACAGTAACCTAATGTTAGAACAGCAAAAGTGGCACGTAAATATAAGTGAAACCGACTCAAAATGTATTGCTGTGATAGCAGAAGCAAAAGCGTCAAGTATGTAAAAAAAAAGTACCTTTTTAAATAAATATAAAATACGCCAAGATATGCTAAAGTGGAAGTGTCATGAAAATGGCTCACACAGTTAACACGTAATGAATAAAACAACTACGAAATAAGAGACAGATGCGGGCAAGGCGTCTTTTAGTCTGTTTTTTTGTCATTTACAATACACTGAAAGCTATCATAGAGACGAAGAAATGCACAGCATGTGTTTTTATTAAGTGCGAACAGTGGATGGTGTTATAGACAAGAGTAACAGATCCTCCTCCAAACAACATACAAAGTGCTAGAGGGATGTTTTGTGTCCTGTAAGAAGTTTGTAGATGGCATACGTTCACCAGCTGCCACATAATATTGTGGAACGTCCTAAACATGCCGTAACAGGATATTATAGTACCTGCATCCACATAAAAAATGCATACTACTCCGACAACCAAACTGCAGTTAGGAGATTGCATTATGAAAGCTAAGTACAGAACACTTTGTGTAAACAGTTGTAGAGCCCGGCTGTAAAATAATTGACACTTATGTTTAGCCAAATAGGCGAAGTCAAATTGATTGATGTAAATCCCAGTAGGAATTGTAAGCAGACACAACAGCATAGACACTGTCTAAAATGACACAGCAGCCAAAATAAAAAATACGCCTTGCTGTCCCAAAAATGTATATGTTTAGGCTGCTATATAAGGGCCGCATTTGTTGAATTGAACAACGCTGTGAGTGGCGTATTTTAAAACATCACACCACTAATGGGAAACACAATTGCAAAAAACACGCTATGCGTGCAGTCTTACTGTGGCGCTTTAGTTCTGCTAGTGGTGGGGGAGGGACAGTTGTGAGAGGCGCCATAAGGAAACAATCTCTCGGCATGCTGTGGCGGGGGAGCGCATTCCAGGCGGTGGAGCGGTCCCTTTGAAGTATGATGCCGAGGCTGTGGCTACACGTGCACGCGCCAGTGGGCTGAAGCGCTTCCCAAAACGGATTGCATGGCGGCACGATGCACGTGATTGTGCGCGTGCTCGCCATGCAATCCCCTTTTGGGAGCACTTTGAAATGCCCCTCTTACTAGAGTCTCGCATAGCGATTGCGTAAACGCAATAGCTAGGCGAGACCTAAAAATTGGGATGTTTGTGCATTCTAGCCACACCTCTGGCTCCGCCCATTGATCCAATCCTTGGGTTATTCCCGCCCTCTGATTCTCCGCCCACAGTTCCCCTACTTTTTTCCCCCCACTGCGACTACTGATCCAATCATTCAAGAAACGTAATCTCGCCAATGCGATTCACACACCGCAGCGCCCATTGTGACGTTTTCTAATGGTAGAGAATGCATGAATGAGCTCATATAAAGCCCCCTTCGGGTCGAGCTCGCGCTACATAAAACTACAACAACAAAAAAACAGCATGGCTCAAAGATCGCACATGCGCGCTGCCTAGGCTCGACCTAAAAACGCATCAAAAGCAACAGCACAGCACTTGCGTAATTTGCGTTTCCTCGAACGAAACCTAAAGATGGGCTCTAAGGTCACGTAATGCAAGAAGACCAATCATATTGGCTAAATAAATTAAATTAGAACCCTTAAGTACTCAGGAATAGTTGTTGCTGTTTGAAGGACATTTCGCGGCTATCGTGAGGTAGCGCTTTGTGAAAGTTACCTATTTTTATGTCTGGTTGCTTCGTTTTGCCCGTGGTGCGGTGTCAAAAAAAATCTACAAAAGGCATTGATTTATAATATATTAGTTTTTCATCAAAAAAGAGTGGATCACTTGTACCGGTTATCCAGGGTTAAGTGGTTATTCAACCGTTCCTTAAAAAACCCTCATTCACGTTTTTAGATGGTCTGTGTGGCGGTATATCTTGTTTCTCCGCCTCAATAACGTGATGGCATCATCATTGGGTTTAGTATTGTGCTACCTCCACCCGGAGGAAACCACTGGATATGTCAGTAGTGATCAGAGATAAAATTGAATAAAGTGCTCGTGTGCCGTGAATCAGTGTGAATTAAAAAGGATAATCCCTCATGCTACCTGGACTATAATCTTTATTGTTGTCTGGTGCACGGGGAAAGAATAAAAAATGAGGGAAAGTTGTACCGAGAGGGCAGTTAGTGTGTCCGCTGTACAATCAATCCAAAGGGTGGGTCGACATGTTTCAGCTCTTCATGTGCCCCGTAGGGTCAGGTGAGCTTTCATCAGGACCTAAGGGTGTTGTGTTAGAGAGGGATATTACCCACTCTATAAGTGAGGAGTTCGGAATGGTATTCACTGAGCTCCTGGTGGGAGGTTATTACCCACGCTGTCTTCCTGTTTGGTCAAACAGGAAGACAGCGTCAGCACAAGTCGTGCAGAGCGGCAATCCCGCTCAACTGCGCTGCAACTCTTCCTCAGAAGCCCTAACACGGAGCTTCTTAAGGTAATAACCTCCCACCAGGAGGTTATTACTGCTCTTTGGTGCGAAACGTACCATCTATGTATAAATTGCCCCATGTTGCGATACCTACTTTAGTGAGGAGCTGGCGACACTGCAGTACCTGAGTGACCTCCAGGGCTGGATACCAGATCACTGGGAGTAACAGCGAGTATAGCATCTCTATATTCAATCGCAAATATTTTTCCATGCATTCACAGTGCACTCCACAGTGGTGGAGCCCACTTCTCTTGTCCTAGCTTGTGTAGCTATAAACCCAGATAGTAGAGTTGGCTGCATGTAATACTGCTCTACCGCCAGATGCGGCATTAGGGGGGTGGGGGGTTTGAACCAGTATGTCGCATAGCGCGCCTGTGCACTAAGATAGTATAATTCAAAGTCAGGAGCTTCGAAGCCCCCCTGTGCATATCTTAGTGTCAGAGTCTGGGCCGTATCCCTCCCCAGGCAAGTCGTATCACCTGAATTCTTAGGGTTTTGTAAAAAGCCGGACCGTCTTCTTTAGGGAAATTCTTCCTGCCATTGACAGGGGCAGTGCTATCCATCTCTCCACCGACTCAGTAATGTGCTCCATCGTTCTCCCGTAATTTGCTTGAAGGAGCTCTGAGCCGTCTCCAGTTATTGTTATTACCAAATATCCAACTTCATTGGGGCACCATTCTATGGGATAGTCTAACGGGTAAGGGCGCACAGCGGCAGTGAGAGAAAACATTTGAGACTTTACCCAATTTATTTTGAATCCTGATAGCTCTCCAAATGCGATAAACTCTCTCAAGATTGGATTAAGACCGGCCTGAGGTTCTCACACATTCAGCATGATGTCATCTGTGTATAATGAAATCAGTGCGTGTTGTGTGGGATATTCAAGAGCCTATTCTTCATGCCACTGTCTGAGTCTAGCCCCCCAAGGGCTCGATGGCCAAGGCGAACAGCAGCGGCAACAGCGGGCACCCCTGGCGCGTGCCTCTTGTATTGGAAACCAGGGCGGGCTGGCTCTGTTTATTATTACTTTTGCACGTGGCCGCGTATAGAGCAGCCGTATCCAGGACAAGAAGCTATTTGGCATACCCACCTGCTGCAGTATTCCGAACAGGTAATCCCATTCCACCGAATCGAACGCTTTGGTGGCGTTTAAGAATACTGCAACCTCCTCAAGGTACGGGTCCATATCGTGCTTTGCCGCAAACAAGGTTTGCAAGTTACGAGAAGTAGTACGGCCAGGCACGAATCCCGCTTGGTCAGGCAAGACAAGCAGTCATGAGGAGGCTCATCCGGTTTGCTATTATTTTGGCTAATGTCTTCGCGTCACAATCATAGAGAGCGGCCTGTATGCGTTTCATCTGTCTGCTGGCTTTCCAGGTTTGAGTATTTAAATGTTGGTGGCATCTCTCATGGTAGGCAGTAGCTCACCTAACTACAAGGCTTATTTGTACACCTGTTTGAGTATCGGGGCTAAATGTTCTATATATGTTTTATAAAAATCGGCATGCAGGCCATCGGGTCCGGGGGCCCTGCCAGATCGGAGTGGCATTATTGCGGCACGGATTTCATCTAATTCGAACTCAGTAGATATAAATTCCCTCTGTGAGTCTCCCAGCCATCCTAAGGCAACTGGCTCCAACTTCTGTTGTAATGCTATCGGATGTTGCAGTTTCGAAGTGTATAATGTAGTATAGAAGGTCTGAAATGTTTGTAGTATGTCTAACGTGTCCGTGGCAGGCTCTACCTCTGGAGTCTGTATCTCCATGACATAACTTTAGAATCTAGGCGTGCGTATTTGTTCGGCTAGTGCTTTGCCTGGCCTCTCGCCCTCTCTGTAGCGGCGGGCTTTAAAATATTTACCTCGGAACCGGCATTCTCTATCTGCTGCTTCTTAATATTTGGTTATCTTGTCTCTAAGCTAGATATACTTCTGTGAGGATGGCAAACGATTTATGCCAGTTTTGATTTGTTTTATTTCTTACTCTAGCCGGGTGAGCGTATACCGCAAGTCTCTAAGTACCCCTCCTCCCTTAGCGATGCAGTTCCTTCTCACAGTTATTTGAACACCTCCCATACCGTTGCCATATGTTCGACTGTTGGACTTGGCCCTTTTGGCAGGTTCACCCCTGAACTTTTTGCCTTAAGCTCTGACATAGAGGTAATGATTTTTGGCCTCTGCGCACTTTAGCACTGTGGCCCAGTGTAAAGTGCGTGCACTCTCTGAGTGCGTGTGGCCTGCCCTCCCATAGGAATGCATGGGGGATATATGTGTCCATGGTAATTCTTGATGTGAGAGGAGTGCAGGGACGAGTTTAATATGTGTGAACTGGTGAGAATAAATGCTGCGCAATGGTGTGCGTGGATTTATGGTGACTGGTGGAGAAGTGCCACTTCTAGAAGTTGGCATTTCTGTGTGCTGTGTATCTGCCTGCCTGATGTGGAGTGCATGTCTGGCTTGTGATTGACAGGTGCTGGGTGGTGTGGGAAATTCCAGGAGCCAGGGTGAGTCAGCCCAGTGGTGAATGGAGAGCTCTGCATGCAGATGGGAGGGAGGAGTTGCACCTGGGACCTGAATAGGACTGTGCCTTCCATCCACAATGCTCAGATGCCCCCTGTGGTGCGTCTGAGCACCTAGCCCCCACCTAACAAAGGAGAGAGGAGCTGAGCAAAACAAAGTGCTCCAAAGCTCTCCCAAACCAGTTCTAACTGGTATCCCTAAACCCTGTGCTGTGACACAAAGGGAGTTGCTAATATAAATATAGGGGCTGTGTCCCATAAAGTGTGCTGTACTGGTGCTGTTCCTGCGGGGCGTGCTGCTGCTGGGGCCCAGGAGGAACTGCCATGGGGGCTGCCTCCCTGCTGGAGGGCCCTGTGTGCTGGCCCCAGGGCCCAGCTATGCCCCTTCCTCTCTATGGACTCATTTCCTCTATCTACAGGACCTTTTGCCTGTTCTAGCGCCTTGTGAGCGCTTTATTTTATTTCCTAAAGGCGCTGTCTCCCTGCAGCTGATGGAGAGTGCATGGGCCTGCCAGCGTGGCGCTGCCGACAGAGAGAGAGGGAACCCCCCAGCGTAGGCATTCCCCCAGCAATGCTAGAAATTGCGGGTGTTCACCCCGCATTCTTGTGGAGCTTTGCGGGTACCCACCCCGCTTATTTCTTTATTTAAATCGCGGGTGCCCACCCAGCGGTATATTTGAAATTTCAATGGAGCCTACCCCTCTTGCCGCCGAGGAAAAATCACCGCCGCGGCCCGAGCCGAGAACCAAAAGCAGGCGCGTCTGTTTGACTGTGGGCGGGGCTTCAAGGAACGGAAGCAAGAAGACGTCCGGAGCCTGCCCGCCCACGAAGCCCAGGTCCCGAGAGAGGGGACCGGCCGAAGCAAAGAAGAAGTCCAGAGCCCTAGGAAAGGGCCCACGTGAAGGCGGTGAGAAGTCTACGTCCAGGAGGGGCTCCCGTGATCCAAGGGAGCCCCGCGATGCCATGGAGAAGACGTGTGGAGAGGAGAGCCCCGCCGTACTGGAGAGGAGTCCTACGCTAGAGCCCGGGCGAGGCAAAGAGAGCAGCCCGGTGAGTTAAAATGGCTGGGGGGGCTCCGTGTGTGCTATTGTTGGTGCCTGATCGAGGCACAGTGTCGGACCTGTCTTGCGCGGCCCCGCCTGCCAGAGGGCCGCTCCAACTTGGGGCATGTTATACTATTGCCTTACCATCCCTCTCTCTGCGCCTCTTACCACCCCTACAGCCAACATTATTACAGTTCCTCGTATCGGGAGCGTCCCCCGTGACACCCGCCAGGATACCCTGTGCATTTTGACCCTGTTTCCCCCCTACAGACGGCCTCTTGGGACCCTTCACTCAGGATTTTGCTGGTTCAGTGTAGCTCCTTCCCTTAGTATTTGTCCCTCCATCCTAAGTTCGATTGCCGGAGAAACACAGATGTTGCCTCTATACTTGTTCCACTTCCCCCATTTGTGATCCCATTTAGGTGGGCACCCCCTCTCCTTGTACGTTGCACTCTCCGCTAGCATGGCGTAGTCCATATCTTTAGCCCAGTCCGCTAAAGTTGGTATGGTGCCCACTCCCCATAGCTGTGCAATGTTCCTCTTGGCTACCCCCCATCCCCCCGTGACCCATTCTTGTTCAATTTGTGTAAGGTCTGTAGCTACCCAGATGTTCAACAGGCATAGCGCGGGTGTAGGATCTATTGTCTTATCGCAAACCCTGGCCACTTGCCTGGTGACTTTGACCCAATATTCCCTTATGCGGGGACAATCCCATAGTATATGAAAAAATGTGCCAGTCTGTGCACACTGCCTGAGGCACTGGGAATCAGGACGCCTATTTAGTCTGTGCAGCAATCTGGCGTCAAGATATACCCTATGAAGGACTTTAAGTTGCACCAGTCGGAAACGCATGGGGACGGCTACTTCTCTTGGCGATGACAGTGCCTCCCTCCAGTCTTCCTCGGGCAGGTCCCCCAAGTCAGCTTCCCAGGCCACCCTAAGCTTAGTCATAGAATCACCTCTATTGTTGATCAGCTTCTTGTATGTGAGCGAAATGGCCTTACTGTTCATGGGGTCCAATAGGAGTCTATCCTCCAAGGGAGAGGAGTCCGGAAGGGGACCATCGCCGGGCCCGTATTTTAATCTCCAGCTGCCCCGATGACTAGAGGGCAGCTGCCACATCTTGGGCATATTGGTTTTAAGGGCCAGAGGGGCCCGTGTCCGCTCCAACATGGGCATGTGTTGTTTAGGAGCCAGCGCGCTCCAACTTGAGATCCTGCGTGGCTCCAAAGGGGGCATTTGTGTTTTAGTATAGCCCCCCGAGGGCTCCAACGATGGCATAAATATTTTAGGAGGTCCCAGAGGGGTCCATGCTGTTCCCCTGTTGTGTGGCCACTCTTCACAGCTGCCCCGCTTGCGAGAGGGCAGCCGCAACGTTCTTGGGCACATGGGTTTGAAGGGCACAGTGAGTGCCAGTGCCCACATCTTGATTTGACAGCTGTGCAGCACTTAGTGCCAGCTGCTACTTTTAGGCCGCATTTCTTTGGCGGCATGTTTTCTGAAGTTAAGAGTGAAATGCACTCCTTTGCCCCATGTCCTCACAGCTGCCCAGCAAGTAGTGGGCAGCTGCAACGTTTAGGCCTGCGCAGATTGCGCACCCTTGACTTTCGCTGCTTTGGCAGCGCGCCCTGACTTTTGGGACATAGGGCATTTGAGCCCTTTTGAAATGGCCAGTTGGCCAGGGGGACTATTAGGTTTGTAGGGCGCCAGGCCCTGATGTGATTATGTGGTGCTAGGAAATGTGATTCATGTAATATGATTTACGCACCCTGTTTTATACCTCTAAATGTGGTTCTTGTGATTATGAGGTTGTTTTGCATATTATGGTTTATGCTAGTGAGATTTATTTCCTAATGTAGTTATGCTTAGGAGGTTAGGGTCTAACGCATTTTAGACTTCTGAGAGAATTGCATCATGTGTTTATGCTGGTGAGGTTGGCGCAGTGTGTATTCGCGCCTAACGTGATACTGTGATTTATGTTACAGGCTGATGCTGAGTACAATGGCTACCAGTAGTTACTGGTTGTGTTCTAGGTTTATATGTTCTGCATTTACTAAGTTCACTTTGTGATGGTTCTGACAGTGGTCCAGTTGGCCCTGTCCGGTGTAAATAATCCCTTGTAAATATAACCTAGTGCCAGGTGGCACCATGTATATTATGTGATTAATAATCTAATGAGTTATGAGAATACAAAGGATATTTTTGATATAACCTTGTGTGAAGTTCCTTTTGTAGTGTGCCTGGGATGTTGTTGCTGTGTGCGTGCGCAAATGCTTTACACATGGCCTCCGGGATAAGCCTGACTGCTCGTGTCAAGCTACCAAGGTGGTGAGCAGGGGTTATCTTTGGCGTGTAACTCCCTTGACCTGACTAGAGTGGTGGTTTCTGCCTGGCTTGGGTGCAAACCTCAGCCAACCAGAAATCCCATTTCTAACATCGACCGTGCCCAAGTTGCGCTGTAAGGAGTCTTGGATTATCTGATCCATCTTGGCTCGAAATACCGCATCTAAAAGCATGGTAGGGTTTAGGCGCCAGTTCATATAGGGAGTGTGTGTCGTTGGTGGCGATAGGCTCATGAGTACAGGGGAGTGGTCCGAGTAGGTACGTGCAATATGTTCCACATTGGTTAGCCATGTACTGAGTCCTTTAGTGACTACCCAGGTATCTAATCGCGACCATGTTGCATGCGCTGCCGCGTGACATGTTTCCTCTCCGGTTGTATGTGTAACCAGGCATCTAGCAGGCTGTATTCTTTCATTATAGCGCCCATTTGCCGCTGGGAGCGAGTGTAATGGTGTGGTATCGACCTATCTTGCGTCGGCTTAAGAGTGATATTAAGATCCCCTCCCCATATCACATGTGTGGCTCCAATATCTGCTATTTTCACCTATAGTGTGGCAAAGAACATAGGGTTATCGATGTTGGGACAATAACAGCTGACCAGAGTCACCGAGTGAGCTGCCAGCGTTACCCGATGCCAGACTGAAGCGACCCTGCGGGACCGAGATCATGCCCGTGGGCATGTACGGAGTGATTTTTTTTTTTTTACAAAAAAAGCTGTGCCTCGCGAGTAAGTGGAGTAGGATGCGGAACAGCTGTATCCTGCCCATCTAGCAGCAAACCTCTGTGGTCGTTTGGAATCAAGATGAGTTTCCTGGAGCATCGCGATCTGTATTGAGTGCCTGGCTAAGTATGTTATAATTTGCCTGCATTTTGGTGGGTCTCCCAGCCTTCTGATGTTCCAAGTCAATAAACGTATCGGGGGGGGGGAGAGTGCCGGAGTTATTCATTTTGCCAGACTATCTTGTTACATGCTCCCTGGTATTTAGATGCGCCTAGGTAGCTACATCCCACACGCCAGGGGTGTCTATTAATGTTGTGCACTATGTCTGTTTGCATATGCTGTTCAATATGTGGGAGCTCTGTGACATATATTGTTATGCTGCAGTAAACTTAAGCAAAAACATTTCCCTTTTCCACCCCCACCCACATCGACAACTCAAATTTGTCGTGAATGTCATTCTCACCCTTATTTTCAGAATCAGCAATCGGTAACATTTTCATTAACAGCTGTTTCGTCAGCAACAGTATACCAACTAGTGTGAACCAGAGGGGTGAGGGGCGAGGGAAGGAAGGCAATGAGACATGTATAAAAAGGGGGGGGGGGACAAATTAGAAGGGTGGAGATTGAGAGACAAGGGGAGGGATATAGAGGATGGGGGGGTTTGACTCTGAGGGGGAGGAGAGGAAGGGAAATACAAATATTAGCAGTCAAAGGTGGACTGTCTCCTAGGGGTCTACGGGTAGATATTAAAGGGGAAGGCAAAGAAAGAGACTACTATAGCCAGGGGGCTCACAATGTGGGGTAACATCAGAAGGCGCGTCTCTCCGCTTCCCCCTCCCCTATGGTCCCGGAAAGAGTGGGAGCGGGGTGCCCGGGATTTTCAGAAAACATACTCACTAATTTCCCCTAATTTCCCATAGTATATGGTAAGCTATCATTTCTGTTATTCTATTGCTTCAAATTGCTAAATGTAAAGTTCTTATTCATCAACATTGGTCGCTATTTACTCACAACCCGCCTCTCTTGGACATGATCAGTCATTATCGGAAAGCTGCGAAGACGATCGGGCCTCAGAGTCATCAGTCTCTTGGTTCGATTTCTGCTTCTTCAGTTTTCGTAGGTAATCCTCCACCTGCTATGGATTAGTGTAAAAATACTGTTTCCAATGGTGCGTGATTCGAAGACGCGAAGGGTACATCATTGCGTAGTCTATGTGCGCTTGTATCAGCTTTCGCTTGACTAGTGCAAATTTCTTTCTGGCCTCTTGAACAGCGAACAGAGGTAAAGTCTGGGTATAAAGCAATGGTATGTCCGTCACATGTTGTTTCGTTCTCGCCATTCTCAGAGCCGCATTGTGATCTCTGTAATTAAGAAGTCTCAGGATAATAGGTCTGGGCGGTGTCCCCGGGGGTGGTCTAGGGCCCAGGGAGCGGTGCACCCTCTCCACCACCAGCTGGGTCGAAAAGGCCTCTGAGCCAAAGAGACCACTCAGCAGTTTTGCAATGTATTCCTCCATTTTGCCCGTGTTGGCGCTCTCCAGTATTTCCAAAACTCGAATGTTGTTGCGCCGTTAGCGCGCTTCAAGGTCTTCATTCTTGGCCGCTATAACTTTTAACAACGTGTCCATTCCTTGGAGGTCACTGCGTCTTCTAGGTCTGAGATTCTGTTCTCTGCGTCTCCTATGCGTGTGTCGTGTTTCTCCAATTTTTGGGCCATGAAGTCAATTCGGTTGCACATGGTGTCCATTTTGGATTCTATGGAGCTTAAACAGTGTTTCATGGTAACAGGGAGTGTTTTTAAGTCCTCTTCTTCAGGTTGCAGTTTATCGGTATGTTGATCTGCGAGCAGTTGCTCGGTTTCGCACTGATGTCTCGGCGTCATGCGGGCTTCGAAGGGCAATTTAGACTGTCTGGGGTCTGTCTTGCCCATCATGCTTAGCTGCAGTCTGTCGATGCGCACTTATATAGGTGGGCGTATTGTCCAGTTGTTGTGGAACAAATCCGTTATCTCGTTTAGAGGGAGCTCCAGCAGTATGGTAGTTGAAGGAACACTCCTGTACCTTTGCAGTGGTATAGTGCAAGTTTCGGAGCTCTCAGGAGTAGCTCGGGAGTAATACGATTCATATTCCCCCGTCACGAGGGTGCGCCCCCACCGCTGATTATGGCCTCTTTGTTTTCCCTTTCTGCTACGTGTATTCCGCCTTCTGTCTGCAGCGGCCAGACAGCACTTTCAGGCTCCTTGCGCCGCCGATACACGCACCTGCGCACTAGCCGATCTCCCGCAGCTCGACCACAGCCCTCGGGAGGAGAGGTCGTCGTAGTTGTCTCTTAGGCCGTAGTCGCTGCCAGTTCTCGTCACAGCGGGTATTCCGGTGGCTCTCACCGCACTCCAGGGCAGTCAGGCAGCAGGGGCAGCGTCGCTTTCCACAGCAGCGAAGCCCGGCGCAGTCCCCCCTGCCTCAGGCCGCACCTTCCCTGCCGTGTCACAGCAGCAGCTAGGGGAGATCTGCCGCTCCTCGCTGATTGTCAGTTTATAGTTACTTCTGGCCTCACTTTTCGAAGCCAGCTGTAATCCGGCGCTGAATATGTAATTTTAACTAGACGATCGCTTTGCGGGAGAAGGATAATGTCGGATTATTTCTCCCGGGCCGCCAGAGCCTCACACAAGTGCGGCTATCTTGGTTGCGCGCCCTTTGACCATGTCGATGCAGACTGCTGCCGGAAAACGATTTGTAGTCATCTCCTTTCAGCATGTGCCACATACCTGAGCTATAATGGAAACAAATAGTTTCAAGTGAGCAGATATAGGAAACACAAACATTTTTGGGCAATACAAGTTGAGGGTAGAAAAGAGTTATGGATTTGGGTGTTGTGAGATATACATCTCTGAAAATGAGTTGTCATCTATCTGGTCAAAACAGAATATCCTTTTAGGCAGTCAATCTCAGACTGTACACCTCTCTCTTTTGCTCGTTAAAGTATTCACTCCTTTTTCGTATAGGTAGAGATGGAATAAGAGGAATAGGTGTTCTCTCCATTAATGATTGACAAGTTATACATAATTTCATTAGGCAGCAAGTGCCTTTATCCCAGTGTGAAATTATGCACTTTGAGTTATCAAACGATGATAGAATGCCCTGTTCTGAAAAAATCAAGAGAAACCAGTGAACTTATAACCACTTCTGTGCAACTGTTTACAATATAATTTTTTTCTTTTGTTCATTCATATTTTTTAAAAGTTATGTTAAAAGGGCTTTTCAGTCAAGACAATTAATGAACTACATTTATTCTGTATTACAAAAAAGGATTACGTCCCAAAAAAGGATGCCTTTGTCACCATGCAAAGTAGAATAGGTGTGCAGGCTTATTCGATACAATTCTGTATAATTATGCACTTATAAATCTCAGCTTACATGATGGCCGCCACACTCTCACTGCTTGTGAACTGGTCGTGAAGGCGAGTAGGATGGTGCACATCAGTGATCACAGCGGCAGCATAAACTTCACTGTAGGGCAGGTCATTTGATGATGAATGTAGCCATATCGGAGTAACACTGACGGGCATAGTCACAAACTACATTTTGGAAGATGTTTTGAAGTAATACAAAATGCTCTTCACAAACCTATGTGCAGTGTTTATGATTCTTCTATATTTTTCTGTGCAGAGATCTCATCCTCCCCCTCTAAAAACCCTCCTCTGACTGCACTCTTCGCATGCGCAAGTATACATATTAGTATTAAATGTGTGAGGGACAGAGGGGAGTGGTTGGAAAATACTACTGGGGGCCGTGGGGAATAGGAAGAACTAAAGAGTGGTTAAGGAAGGGATGTCTAACCCCTAATTTGACCCTGTTAAGCACTGTACTGGGTGTGAACATAGGCCAGGGGCACTGAGACACAAGGTGTCTTGTAGCTGTACTTGCTCCTCTTCCCATCATCAGGGGTGCACTAATGGGCAAGTCCTGGCATTTCTGACCTATCAAAATGCCTACTTCTGGTGAGAAAGATGGCCAGTAATTTTAGCTTTGAGTGCAACGCCAATATTGAATTAAGTATTGACAATTCATTGACTGGTGTTTTTGACCTCCTGTCTGTGCAGCACTTTCTGCATGCAGCTTTATAAAACGGATGAATCTTTGAGTCATCTGTGCTCTATTTAGGAATTTGTCATAAGCCTGAGGTTCGAAAAACAATTAAACATATTTGAATATTAAGTTTATAATAAATAAACCACATAACCTATTTCCGGCAAGGTATAGCATTTAGGCATACATTTTATAATACATATTTGGAATTTTCATTACTTAAATTGAAACTGGACATCAGACACCAAGGTAGCCACTGTACATTGAATCGATCACCTTCTTACAGAAATGAACAGAGCATCATGTGAGCAAAAGTGAATGGCACACAACTAGAGAGCAACAAGTATTGGCAAAGCCAATAGGCCTCGCCTATGCGAGAGCTATTGGCAATGCGTTTAGCCATGTTGTACACCAGTGTGGCAGCTGCTCAGCACGGCTAAAAGTAGGTGGCATGGGGTGGGTTATATTGGGGCAGAGTGGAGCGGGATAGATTGGCGTAGAGTGGAGTGCGGTAGAGATAGGAGTGGAGTGGAGTTGGATAGATTGGAATGGAGTAGAGATTGTTTGGGGAAGAGAGGCGTGGTGTAGATTAGAGTAAGGTATATAGAATGGAGTGGGGTGAAGTGGGATAGACTGGGGTAAAGTGGGATAGACTGGAGTGGAGCTGGGGAGATTGGAGTGGTGTAGTTGGGTACATTTGAGTAGAGTGTGGCAGATTGAAGTTAAGTGGAGTGGGGTAGATTTGGATAGAGTGGAGTGTGGTAGAGTGCAGGAGGTAGAATGGGGTAGATTGGAGGAGACTGGGCTGGGGTAGATTAGATTGGAGTGGGTTGGAATGGGATATATTGGGGTAGACTGGGGACTAGTGCAGTGGATCGGGATAGATACGAGTGGGGAGTGGAATCGAGATTCGAGTGGAGTGGGATAGAGTGGAGTAGATTGGAGTATAGTGGGGTGCATTAGTGTGGAGTATATTGCAGGGAAAATAGGACAGATTGGGCTGGAGTGGATTGTGGTAGATTTGAGTAGAGTGTGGTAGACTGGATTGGAGTGGGGGTAGATTTGGGTAGAGTGGCTTGGGGTAGTGAGCTAGACCGCAGTTGGGCCAATTGGAGTGGGATAGATTGCAGTGGAGTTTAGAGTGGAAAATTGGAATGGAGGGTGGAAAATTGGACTGGGTTAAATTGGAGTAGAGTGGGGTAGATTGGAGAAGACTGAGAGTGGTAATCTTCAGTGGAGTGTGGTAGACTGAAGTGGAATGTGGTACAGAGGGGTGGGGTTGATTGGGTTAGATTGAGTGAAGTGGGGTAGATTGGAGTAGAGTGGTGAAGATTGAAGAGGAGTAGGGTAGATTGGATCGAAGTGAGTGGATTGTGACAGATTGGGTTAGAGTGGGCCGGGGTAGATTGAGTGAAGTATATTGCTGCGAACTGGAGGAGGTGGGATAGATTGGGGTATATTGGTGTGCAGTGGAGTGGGAATGAGCGCAGTGGGGTGAGTGGCGCAGTGTGGGGTATACATGGTGTGGTAGCCCACTGCCATTAGACAATACATTTTCAATTGAAATGACCATTACATTTGCACCGAAATATGGCCTTACTGCATTCAACCGATAACGTGTGCTAAATGTCATCACCTAGTGTATTGATGTGTCATGTTCAAATACTTGTTTCCACCACACTTCAGAATTACAAGAAAAAACACACACAAAAAAACTTCATTTGTACTAATTCTGATACATCAGCATAGTTCATTTTTATAGTGTGCTTGGAAAAAAAACTTCCAACATACTCTCCTCTTACATGGGTACTTAGCAGGACAGTCACATAAATGCTCTTGCTTTGAAGTAAGAGAAAGAAACATAATCACCAAGCTCCTTGAAAGAGAAAGCCTGACCATTGACCTCAGTCTTTGAATGCACAGAAAATGTGATAAGGGATAAAAACAAGATTTAAACACCTCTTTGCGGATAGCGAATTTGTAAGAATACAGTAAAACAATGTTTGGGCAACAGGATGGGCGAACTCAAGCTGGGCAGCCTAATGAAAATAAAGCCAGCAAATAGAAAGCCATAAATTTAAGTTACAAACCACAAAGTCAATGGTAAGCCACGGGCGAATGCATTCCTAGGTCAGTTTTCTGAATCTCCCTAAGATGTCTTCAGCAAAGTCTGGCAGGCTTCAACCTAAAAAGAAGCTTAGTTACGTAGATTATAAAAAAATATAGAAAGGAAGAGTGTGAAACATGGCAGGAATAACAAAATTGTGATGAAAAGATGGTGAAACAAATTGAGAGGAAAGAGTGACAAAAAGTACAAGATGAAAAAAGAATAAAGGGTGGAGGGAGGGAAAAAAGGTGACAGAATGAGTTTCAAGCATAACTTCATTTGTAGGTTATGCAGCCCACGTGTTTTTATGTCTGGTGATTTCACTAAAATTATTCATGAGATAGACATAAATAGCAAGGACGTTCAGTCAGGCCTCTTCTTCTATTGGCCAGTTGTGTCATTTACATTTTTGTCCCACCCAGGGCAGCATACAGCATGGGCAGAGGGTCAACCAGCTCACTTCAGCTGAATGACTAACGCCACTGTAACATCATTCTTCCTTTCATAAGGAACACATTGCGAGACAACGTAGTTCCTTTCAGGAACTGCCACAGCAAGTGCTATCTGAGAACAAAAAAAATCTTCGCTTTTACATTTTTTTTTGATCGACAAGAACACTGCAGCTTCTGCTAACAATAAAGTTTTACAAAAGACAAAGATACAAAACAAGCACCAACAAAACCAGAAGGCTGGTGGGCAACATCAGACCTATTTGCTTTGCCAGGTCCGGTTTACCACTGTATTCTGTACCTACAGTGGCAGTTGTATAATCTGATAAGTAGGACTACAAAGCACAGAATACAAAAAACGACTCGCCTGCGCTAGTCATACATGGATGTGAGAAACTAAGAGGTCTGCTTGGTCCAGAAACAATCATGTAGGAGGCCAAAATATTCTAACACTGCTTTGTAACTACTTCAACATCCACATATATGTATTTACTGAGCATATGATGGCAGACACTGGCATTTGAAATACTGGATTGCAGAGTTGCAGAGATCCAAACAGCTGGGACGTTATAACTGACACCACTGTGCCCCTCACCACGGGCAAGACTGAAAATCAATGTCTCCAAGGCAAAGGGCACAAGTAAGGAGGACAGTCGCAATGTGTGATTCAGTAAAACATTAGTGCAAAAACGTGCCATTTACAGCATTTCAAGAATCAAGTTAGGTGGAATGACTGCAAAGACGGACACTATTATACTGGTGGTTCCCTAATGCTGAAAATCAATCAATCAATCAATCGCATTTATAAAGCCCGCTACTCACCCATCAAGGGTCTCAAGGCGCTGGGAGGGGGAGGGGGGGTCAGTGCTCGAAGAGCCAGGTCTTGAGCTGCCTTCTGAAGGAGAGGTGGTCAGGTATGGCGCGAAGGTGGCTGGGCAGAGAGTTCCAGGTCTTCGCTGCTAGAAAAGAGAAGGATCTTCCTCCGGCGGTGGCTTTGCGGATGCGGGGTACGGCTGCCAGGGCCTGTCCGGTGGAGCGCAGAGTGCGCGGGGGAGTGTAGAAGGAGACGCGGTTGTTGATGAGTTTGGGTCCGAGGTTGTGAAGGGCTTTGTGTGCGTGGGTGAGTAGTCGGAAGGTGATCCGCTTGTTGACGGGTAGCCAATGGAGTTTTTTCAGGTGTCCGGAGATGTGGTGGTGGCGAGGGATGTCCAGGATGAGTCTTGCGGCAGCGTTCTGGATCCGTTGGAGTTTCCTCTGCAGCTTGGTGGTGATGCCGGCGTACAGGGTGTTCCCGTAGTCCAAGCGGCTGGTGACGAGGGCGTGGGTGACGGTCTTCCTGGTGTCGGTGGGGATCCAGCGGAAGATCTTGCGGAGCATGCGGAGGGTGTTGAAACATGCCGAGGTCACCGAGTTCACCTGTCTGGTCATGGTGAGGGAAGAGTCCAGGATGAAGCCGAGGTTGCGCGCGTGGTCGGTGGGTTGGGGAGTGCTGCCTAGGGCGGGGGGCCACCAGGAGTCATCCCATGCGGTGGGAGTGGGGCCGAGGATGAGGACCTCCGTTTTGTCTGTGTTCAGTTTCAGACGGCTGTCTGTCATCCAGTTCGCCACTTCCTTCATTCCTTCATGTAGTCTGGTCCTAGCTGATGTGGGGTTGTTAGTGAGGGATAAGATGAGCTGGGTGTCGTCGGCGTATGATATAAGGTCGAGTCCGTCTCTCCCCATCTGACAGACCCAGCAGTGACTGAAAAATAGCTCTGCAAATAGCATAGCCTATGTGAGGTGAAAAACATGTGCTACTGAAAACAGCCTCAAATCGCGATAGACAGAGATACCCTAGAAAAAGCCAGAGGACTGCCTCCATTGTGAAAACCATAAGGACAAGGATTGCCAAATACGCGGTCTATACCTAATACATTGGTAGCACAGACATAGCTGCCAAGATTTGAGATTGCCAAGTGTGACATTTTCATAATTACAGTGTAATTATGAGTGACATTCCAAAGACTACGATTGACACTTTTTCGCAAGCAATGAAGACTAGGAAAACATATAAATATCAGCAATTACACCCATTTGAGCAACAAGGCACTCTTAGGAGATGTTAAAACTGCTGGAAAGCACCAGAAACTAAAGCATCTAGTGCCCTTCTAAGCTGATCGTACTATTAACCAAAACGGAGACTCAGATCTGCACCACTCTCATTGACAGTGCGCGTCCTGCCACTACAAACAAAAGGGCGTTTCTGTAAATTTCAGCAAAGTCAGTTATTGTAGTAGGGTCAGATTATCTGTTGTGATAACCGGCACAGTGTGCATGCCACTTGATCACCTGGAGTACAGAGAATAACATAATGACTGGTGTGGGGGTGGGGTGGAGATAAGGAGGCGGATGAGGACTGTTTTCAAGATTGGGTGTCTCACTTGAAAGCGCACATCATCATTCGTTGGGGTACTGAATGTATCTGAGGTGCAGACTCTCCACTACCAAAAATTTGAGCAGGAGTTCTGCTTTAATTTCTTCTGCTCTACCAAAATGAAAATAAAAAGCTTTACCTAATCACTTTCATGACTGCTCAACCGCTATAAATCTGGCCAAACAAATTAGCACAGGGACATCCATTGTATTAAAAACATCAATAGTTTGCCTTGTTCAGAGGATATAAGAGATCATTAATCATGTACTTACGTTGGGCAGGCGACGAGCGGAGAAGATGCCGTAGAGACAGGCACTTTTCCCCGGGGCTGGTACACACTCTCACAGCTGCAGGCAGCAGTCTGGCCAGTGCCAGGCGGTGGCGGTAATGACCCTTAGGCACGGGATCATGATTATACCACTTAGCACACAGACACTACACAGAGTACATAGCTGGCCGAAAGTGGCGAGCAGCTATCTATCTCTGCTACATGGCGGCAGCAGGCTCATAACAGTGAGTCAGCAGCCACCAATGCTTGTGGGGCCGGGTGACCCTCAGAGAGACCGAGGCAAGCCTGAGGTGGTGCGAGCGGCTGTGGCGTGCTCATCGCCTCAGCTACCCCGGACCTTTAAATTATCTGAGATCCTGCCTCTGCCATGACTATGCCCACCCAGTGAAAGCCGGTGTTTGCGCGAGGAGGCAAACTGAAAAAGCATAACTGCCACTCGCCTTGCCGCCTACGCAGAGAAAGTTAGGGATACACTGTTGCAATCGCGTGACCTCACCAGGCCACGTGAATGCCGTGCTCCCCGCCTGCCCGCAGCAGCTGTGCTAATAATAAATGCTCATTGCTGCAGGCAGCGCAGCAACGAGCCATTCACAAACAGACTTTTCTCACTTAAACTTACAATACACACTGCAATAACAGCACGTGGTCTACGCTGCGTGCTCAGCTCATTAGGAATTGGCCAGGGTGGCGATTTCCGTCCTGCTTATCTCTTCGTCTGGACCGATGGTGGTGTCGTGAATGAGCTACAAATGCGTGACCTTGCATTTTTGTGAGGTGATGCGGACCACTGCACAAAAATGCGTTAGTGTCCCGCCTGATGCGTGAAACTTGGCAGGGCTGCACAGACGAACATGCATCATACCTGCACCAACTACCAGATACTACCTCGAAAAGATCTGACATTATGGCCATAACTACTGACTATGGAACCGACGAACCAGGATCGATGTCCAGGGTTGGCTCAACATCCTGTGATTCTCTGCAAATAACGTAAGCTTCCCGTGCCTAAAGGAAAACACAAATGTGACTCTGTGTAATATAATGGATGACTTGTAAAAGCGTTCCAATCCCTTCAGGTCGAGTTCTGCTCCTTAAAACTGAAAAGACAAACCCATGTCCTATAGAGACTAAAAACATACCCGCTTACTATTAGAAACTAGCAGTCTCCAATAGAAGGAAAGTATGTTGTTTTCAGTTTTATGGAGCAGAACTTGACCCGAAGCGATTTGAGTGCAATTAATATACATACAAGAAAGGCCCAAAAGTGAAAGATACACGAGGCATTTATTAAGCCTCAGAAAAAAACATAAACTACAAGTTAACAGTTGCGGATGAGCATTAGGAGCACGGAAACGGGATGCATACAGTTTAAATGTCCAAATACACAGCTGCCTAGTTTTTCGGTAAAATACAACTTAATTGTGGTTATCTCCAAAAGAATGCTCAGTCAGGCCACAATTAAACCAGGAAGAGGATTGCTGAAGAATAAAATACTTAATTGTTCCCAGGTGCCCGCCATTTCGGACTACAATCCGATCCCACTATTTTCCTGACCACGCTTTTTAACTCAAAGAAAGGGGCTGAATGCGACATCCTAGACTTGGTAGTTGCGGAAAAACGCACATGAGAAGGGAAAAGATAAGCAATCTTTCTATTTCACATACCTCTTCAATTTTCCGGCCGTATTCCTCGCGTGCTCCTAACAATGTCGGCACGGGCAGGTGACGTTACTTCCTTGGTGACGTCCCTTCCGGTGCCACGGGACGTCCGCCCTGAAGTGCTTTAGAAACGTGCTTGAAACGCAGGTGTCATTTAGGCCACTTGTACATTTGTGGTCTTGCTGTTGCCGGTGAAGGTAAAAAGTCAGTGATGCAGCTGCATGAAATCTAGAGTTTCAGAAAACTGTTAGGTTTGAATTTCAGCGCTCCGATTTAGTTTGAAGAATTCCGATTTTTTCAGCAAAACGAAGTTTATTTTTATGTTCTTTGTACTAAATACCCTTGATGGAAGTTAGTTGGAAAAGGAATTTCTCTCGATGTTTACGATCACTGCAAGAGTTTCCTTGTGTTATCACGTATAGATTGGAATGTGCAAGAACGAGGGGATGAGTGCAAAATAGGAAATGTGACATTTTTTAAAGAGCAATGCAACGGTAAATTATTACACGTGCGCACCAAGGTATGATTTATGCATAACATTTTTGAAAAAGAAAGTGAGATTTTTAGAAAAGTTTATTTAAGCACAAACAATTTGAGGTTGGAGACTCTAAAATATAGTAATTTGTGCCTTCAAAAAATCGTGAGTCTCCCACTTGAATCTAGTCTATTGGCACTTATGTTTATGTACCAATTAAAATATGCATAGCTGACTTTTTTCGTGCAGCAAATCACGTCTGGAACTGATAGTTTCACTTTTATGACTCGAAACCCCAGAATGCAACAAGCAATTCAGAAGAGATAAAATGTTGAGTGAAGCCACAGATAGTTATACTCCACAGGAATAGCGTGTATCTTTCTCAAACACTGTAACATGCTTCCTAACTTAAAGATTCCCAGTGACTGCTCAAAAAAGAATAGCATTACCGTGTGGTAATTTATAGAACGTCGTAACCTCATCAAGTGCGTAGCAGTCACCTTGGAAGTTGTGTAAAGCACTTGATCTGGTGCCTCTTGCTTTATGTGGTACCAAATTCTTCCAGTGACTTAGATATTATAAATTACAGTTGTGGGTACATCATTCTGTCCATAAATTAAGTGTGTTTTCAATTTCGAAAAAAGGTTCATACTTCCCATGGTAAAGAGCTATCACATAACTCTAAACTGCTATATGAGTGTTATTAATATTTCCAAATGTAGTGGCAACCCTCGACTCCACTGCACTGATTACAAAAGCAACCATAGGAGTGAACAGGTATGCTGCTGTCATCCTTCCCTCTCAATTGCCTGTTCTGACTCATAACGGCTTCACACATAGTTGCTGGCCTAAGAGATCAAAGTGTCAAAAGGTTGGGGTTACAATAGGAGGTGCTCCGCCATGCTTGGCTGTTGCTATGCTTCAAATAAGATCAACATCATCTTTATGAAGATTGGGTCCTGGTTGGATTAGGGTGGTTACTACTCTTCACGTTCTGTGGCCTCAAACAGTTCCCAGAAGCCCCGGAGAGTGGGCTTCAAGATTTTGAACCTTGTGCGCTGTGGCTTTTACAGGAGTTTTGAGGGCCCTGTCCTTCCATGTAGGTTCAAGGTTCCAGAATGAGATTTGCTGTTGGTTTGCGACGTTTTACTGAATACATCATTTGGAAGCAATTAATATTATGAGTGACCAACTCGTAGAGTACACACAACAACCTAGATTGTCTCTCCCCTTTATTTAATACCTGTCCTTGTTAATGAAACCAAGGTTATGATTTTTGTGGTGTTTTTACTGAAAAGGATGAAAGAATCAGTCAGCATGCAGAAATTCAAACAAGTGACTTGCAATTCCCTACAACAAGCATTTGGCTGACTGAGCTGACTTAGAACAGGAAACCAGGCCAACACCGTCGGAATATTTGCATTTGGGTCAGGTGCTTAGTAAAGGCTGCTGTTTTCCTCTAAATCAGGGGATCTCCAACTTTTTCTGTAATTAGAGCTACTTATGTTCAGTGTAAATCATATTGAAATACTAATATTATCAGTGTGGTAATAGCGACCACGTGAGACAAGGTTATGTTGGAGACCTCCCATGCAAGATTACTAGCAATGACTACCTTAGTGCGTAAAGCAAGGTTGGCAGCAGTAGCAGGAAAATGGGTTTATCAATTTGGAATCCTTCGGCATGGTTAATACATGAGTCATAGTTGCAATGCCCCTGACGCCCTGGTTATAATTTTAGTGTAAGTCTTCCTGATGCCAAATTATTTATCCAGCAATTATCAGTTTTAAATATATTTTGAAAATTCCTACATTTGTATGCAAATAATAGCTAAGCTTATGAGTTCTGAAAATGTACACATTTTAATCTAAAATACACGTTTTTCAATTTTGTGATACATTTATTAATTCAACCAAGTAAAAGTGTCTACTTTAGGAGGCTGGGGTGCACTAGTTGAGCTACTTACAGGTAGTTGGGGAGCCACAAGCAGCTCGTAAGCTACTCTTAAGAGAAGCCTGCTCTAAATAATGGAATGTTGTCTTCTATAAGTTACAGTCTCGTAGTGCCAGAAACTCTCTTTCCCACCCATACAATCTTGTGACAGTATTTTTGCCTTTCATCCTTTTGCCCAGGTTTGCGTTATACAAATATCAAATGTATACACAAGGCATGGGCAAAGTTAAAATTAGGTTGCCATAATTTATGTAATTTGTGGAATTTTACGCCTGCTACATGAAATTATGCACCATTGAACGTGCAATTTGTGTTAAAAATGTACCACAAACGAATGGGAACAACAACGCGAGTAGCTGTTGTTCACTGTGCATTTGTGTAAATGCGTGCTTGCACCAAAAATTGACACATTTCACAGCACAACATAGTACAAAATTATGGATTTGCATTTCAAGTAATTAACGCAATTTTGCCGTAATTTAGTGTAATTAATAAAAAAAAGATTTTGCACTCCCCTAAATACATGTACATATACATGATTAGACAGACTATTTTCATGTGAAATATAACAAATGCAGTATTAATTGCAAGCAGTGATACAGTCAATCAGCCTGACTTTTGATTAGTAACCTGCTTTGTAATTGGTGGGTGAGTTGGTGTATAGATATTTAAACCACTGGGATGCACTGCGTATCCCTCTCTCCATGTGATGAAAATAGCGGCAGGTGGAATATTCACCCTTCACCTGCAAAGTCGGGAAACTTCACCCTCTGCGAAGATGCTGACGCTTCCCAGGCTCACTAAGTCAACGTTTTAGCCACTTAACCTGAAATTTTTACATTGGACTTTTTTCCAGCCTCAGGGTGTTTCAGCCTTTGGTTTTCCAGGGTAGGACAGTTGACAGTGAAAAGGTGGAGACTGGGGTGACGCTCCAGCTCTGGAAGCAATGTCTATGAGGGTGTAGGACCAAGTGACTTAGCTCGGTAGCAGGAGATGGTGCACAATTTTAGACTCAGAATCTGATTAGGAAACATGTTTCGGGTAGGGTCTCTGTTGGGGACCACAGCCACCCAACAAAAGTTGCCATAGTAGGAATGGTTTCTCATTGCTGTAGAATTCTGCTGAAGCTGCTATTTTTTGTATTACTTTGCAGTATCGCACTTTGCACAATTAAAAAAGTATGTAAAGTTCCAAGTTGCTTGAACCTGTTACCCCTTTTTAAAATGTCAAGCAGATACATTTCGCAATTTCATAGAATGTGCTGTATGATTTGCATTCTTTGAATTCATACCTTGTTTTACCTTGCTGCATGGTTTAGACAACACTGCCCAATTATTTTGTACTCCATTGCTGCTTAATTCCATTGGCCCTACCTACAATTGATCAAATGGCATACAAATTAACATGTTATGATCATTTTATTACAATATACTTGTTAATACGGATTATTATAAATAAAACTGATGTAAAAATTAAAAAATCCACATATTTACCTGTGACTTTTTTCATAGTCTTATGAAGCACACTGTATGCTAATTTGCATTTAAAAAACACTAATTTAATACCTAAATAGTGATCACTGACTAGTAATCAGCAAATGATTCTAAAATCACTCAGCAGGTTCGATCTTTCTGACAAAAAATGAAACCAAAATAGTAGGTGTATTTTTGGGGTAATCAGCAAATCATTCTTTTAAGGGTAAGTTTGGTCAGTGCGATTCGGGGCTTTCCCTCCCACAGCATTTCTCTCTGCAGTCCCTCTATTTCTCTGAAGTATTTGGTAGGCACTGTGTCAGGGTAGTTCTGCAACATATAAAGGAAGCGGGGCAGGGACATCATTTTAAAGAGCGCTGCCCTACCCAACAGTGAGAGCGGGAGCGCCTTCCATGCCAAGATATCTCGCTTCAGTTTTTGTAGTGGCGGAAGTAGATTATGAACGTAGCGGAGGTGTTGGCTCGCTGTCACAAAGACCCCTAAGTATTTAAAACCTGTTGTGGTGACTTATATGGGGCAGACCTTGGGTATAATTGGGGGGCCTCCGTGGAGGTTGTACAGGGTGGATTTACCCCAGTTTATGGAAAACCCAGAGAATCTACAGAAGCTTGCTAATATGTCAAAGACCGCTATCAGCAATGCTCTAGCGGAGGCGAGGAATAGAAGTATGCCATCCGCATATAGCGAGATGCGGTCTTCCCATCTTTCCGTCCAATGTAGGCCGCGTATGACTGGATCTCTCCAAATCCATGCCACAAGGGGCTCTAACGCAAGGGCGAATATGAGGGGGGACAGCGGGCATCCCTGGCGAGTCCCCCGAACTAGTGCAAACAGCTCACAGCAAATCATTCTTAAAACATCAGGAGCAATTACATCATGTTAAAAAGAAATGATGTTTGTGGAGTTATGGATGTTTATTTTTAAATCATCCTCACATCATCAAGAATAGTTGGACCATATGAAGTAATCAGATACTCATTCCTAAATCCTCCTGAAGTCATCAGGAATAGTCAGACCTTGTGAAGTCATCCGTTACTCATTTTGAAATCCTCCTGAAGCCATCAGGAATAGTGTCACCGTCTGAAGTCATCAGATACTCATTTTCAAATCCTCTTGAAGTCATCAGGAATAGTCACACCTTGTGAAGTCATCAGATACTCATTTTCAAGTAATCCTCAAATCATCAGACTCAAGTTTCTAAACTCTGCTGATGACTTCAAGAGCTTGATGATGTCTGATGATGTGAAAATGACTTCTACAGTAAGTGGATGCTCATACAATTACTGAGATGACTTCTAAAGTAATCCTGTTTGACCTGGTTAGGTAAGTATTTTATAAGGTATGGGAGATGACATGCAATTATGCTTGTTTGAGGTAATATTTGCGGTAGTAAAGGGGGAAATCAACTGCAAAGAAACGTCCCACGACCTTAAAATAGGCCCACAAACACAGCCAAAAACCAGGCCCACAAACACAGCCAAAAAACCGGCCCACACACTGACCTTTTAAAACAACAGCCTTACGGGCATTTGCCAGATTGCTCATAGACCAGTCCGACCCTGTTCTTGAGAACCTTTGTGACACGGTGTGTGCCTCAAACAGGTTGAATACTCACTGTAGTTTATGAACGGGTAAAAGCCACAAGCAACGCGCGCCCGGTTGTCACTCACTGCCAAGGTCAATAAATAGTTCAGAATCAAATTGGTAGAACATTTATTGTTACAAAAGACAGCGCTCTCTCTTTGTCGTCTAAGACATCGTAAATGTAATATTTTTTGTATTTATAAAGTTTCAAAACATTTAAAAATATTGCATAACATTATCTTGCACTGCTACATACAGCCCTTGCTATTTTACCTGAAAAGGGCAAACTCCGTGAATTATGTATTTTGTTGCTGACACCTGTTCAGTCGAAAGAAAATATTTGTATCTTGAGGTAACATTCGTGCCACGAAAGCGCAGACCGTGATTTTAAGACACTCAACATGTTCCGCCAATGGCGCCAAGCCAGATCCATCTCTGACTAACAAAAAAACCAACGCTCAATCTACAAACTGGAGGCTAGGGGGAATGCAGTTTTAGACCAGGGTATGTATGCCAAGTTGTGAAAGCTTTCTATATCAGCACCGTGCGAATACACAGATCTTACGGCCTCAGTTCGCGTGGCCGGCTACCATTCCGCTTCCTTCCCCATCTGCCGAGGGACTAGGCAGGGTTGCCCCCTCTCCCCGCTCGTCTTCGCTTTAGCTATAGAGCCCTTGGCTGCATGGGTGCGCCTTGATGCGATTTATCGGGGACTGGACGCCTGAATGCGCAGACAGGATAGCACTGTATGCTGACGACGCACTGTTCTTCTTTTCCGATCCTTTGGTTGCTTGGACGAGTGTGCTTGAGATTCTGCGGGTATTCGGCGACACGACCGGCCTTCATGCCAACCCGCCCAAATCGGTTCTCTTCCCTATCTGTGGCGACCAGGGGAATCAAACCTGGGCCGCACAGCTAGTTATCGCGGACAAGGCGTTTAAATACCTTGGTTTCCATATAACCAGATATCCCACAGCGGCGTGGTCGCGCAACATGGCCCCTGCTGACGGTATGGTCCCACCTCCCCTTATCATTATATGGCCGGTCTGCTATTTTTAAAATGGTGTCCTTACCATGCTTGCTTTATAGGCTGCAGAATTACCCATATCCTATCCCCCCGTCGTGGTTCCTTCAAATCAACGCGCTTCTCAACAGATTCCTCTGGGGGAGAGGGGCGATAAGGGTGGCCCTAGCGACCTGTATCCAGTCCACTTATTGTGGCGGGATTAAGGCAGCTGACGTTCGGGCGTATTATTGGTCGTCACAGCTCCTAGTAATCAACGACTGGTGATACAACCCCCAAACTGATACGGCCTATGCTGTGGAATGGCTCTTCCTGGCAGAATACCCACTGCTTGGTCTTCTATACAGTTACTCGCCCTTAGAAGCCCTTCTCCCGGCCTGCCGTACTGTACTTCAGGTCTGGCGACGTGTGTCTCGGAGCATGGGCTGGTGGGGCATGTTGACGGGCATGACTCCCCTTTGGCAGGGCACGCACCTCCGGCCCGTCTCCACTCTAACCGGATTTCATAGGTGGGATATTATAGGAATTTCTACGCTGGGAGACGTGATGCGTGGGCCCACACTCAAATCTTTTCAGAGGCTGCAGGAGGAGTTTGACCTTCATAAATCTCAGTTTCATAAGTATCTTCAGCTCTGCCATACCCTGTCCCCCCTGATAAAGCACCTTAAGTCCCTGCCCGAATTCCATCCACTGGAGGGTAGACTGTTACTGGGGGATCTAGGAGGACACAAAATTCGTCAAATCTATCAAACTTTGACTACACACTCCAAGACGAACATACATAAGACTAGGGCAGCGTGGGAGGCAGATTTACCGGCCCTGACAGACGATGATTGGACAGAGGCCCTTGCCAGCCCTAGATATGCTGCCGTCTCCTCTCGGTACAGGCTGATTCAGTTTAAATACATACACAGAATATATTACACTCGCCTTCGCCTGTGGAAGATGGGAGCTATTCGGTCCCCTACATGCCTTCGCTGTAACTCTGAGGAGTTACAATTACACCTATCTTATGTGTGAACACATCTTGAAAATTTGTAACCATTTCTGAGAGTGTGTCATGTTCAGAATCATGTTTGCAAGCTAAATTGATATCACAAACCCTGACAGGGTCAGGTGAACCTGGAATCAACATTTGTCCCAATTTTACCAAATAGCGCCAGCCTAAAATTAATTTTCCTTTCTTAGCAACACAGATTTTTGTAAATGCTTCTCTGCCCTAACATCTTACTTTCTCCAAGAAAAAGCTGAGCATATCAATGTCCTTGTTTCCATAAGCTTTGGAAAAACATCAGTTGTGTCTAAAGGTTTCCATGTAGTCCACACTCGTTCATACAATGTGTCTGAGATTATCGTGAAGGGAGCCCCTTAGTCTGCCATGATGTTGAGTTTTGTGTCACCAATGTAAACATCACAAATGGGACCCTTAATTGGAGTGGAATCAACTATGTCTACTTCAAGGGGTGAGAAGTACTTTTGCAAAATCATGTGCCAAGGAACATTCTTCCGAGACAAAAGAAATATCAACAGAACCAACCCTAGTGACATTCCCTGAACTTCTGCACACTCCTGAAAAGTGACCCATTTTATGGCATTTGGTGCATTTTTTACCGATAGCAGGGCAAACAGGATTATTACTTAAATGGTTTTTGGATCCACATCTGAAGCAAAAAGTATTTTTTTTTTAAAGGACTTATTAGTATTAGTCTTAGATCTGTAAGATAAAGCATTAATGACTTCTGGCATTTCTACATTGTTTATAGGCTAAGAAGTGGTATCAGAGGAAATACATTTGCTGGAAAAGATTGAGCACTCAATAGCTTTTGCCATGTCGATTACTTTTGAAAGTGTTGGATCTCTGTAGGAAAGTAAGCGTTCTTGAATTTTCTTTGAGTTACACCCAAAAACAAATTGATCTCTAATAGAAATGTCAATAGATAGGCCAAAGTTGCATTTTGTTGCCAAAATTCTGAGTGCTGAAATATACTCTTCCACTGACTCATCTGTTAATTGATTCCTCTTATTGAAGTTGAACCTTTCCAATAAGATGCTAGGTTGTTCAGAAAATTTGTTCTTCAATCTACTTATAGCTTCCAGGTATTCATTCCATTCTTCACCTTGTCCTACAGAAGATATTGCTGAGAGACTGTTGAAAAACCTTTTGTCCCTCAAGGCCGAGATTGATATATAAAATGTCCCTCTTCCTTTTGGCGTTGAATTTATGTGCGTCAATAGCGACAAGGAAGTTTTCAAAAGAATTATACCATTTGTCCCATTGTTGTGCAGGTTTGCCAGGGTTCTGTAAGAACAGATGAATTTGCACAAACTGTTGGAGGTTAGACATTTTAATAAAAATTGTTGAAAGTCTTTTCAAAATGTTGCAAGTGTATGAAATATATTAATTCCGGAATAAAAAACTTTTCGAAAATAAGATGTATACCAAGAAAAAGGTTCCTAAACCAAAATGGTTTCCAGCGTTTACTTAATAGATTTAAAATGGCTGTGTGAACAACCTTTCCCAATTTAAGATCGCCGCCAAGTTGAAGCAAGCTTGAGCGTGGCTTAATACAGCAGAACGTATGAATGACCATTCCAATATGGCCGCCACGTAACATCACTAACCCTGCCTGCTTGTGTGCCTGTGCCATGAACCCTTAACAGTCCAGTCCAAGATGGCCCACACGTGACATAATGAGTGACTTCAGCATCTAACAATGAGAAATGAAGAAGGAAAACTCAAGAAAATGCTTGCACAGCTTCTTTGCGCAGCGTAATGGTCTCCGATCATCTCTGGCAGTGGCGGAGTACAGTCCCGGTCAGGATTGAAGAAGAGCAGAGAAATTCCAAAATGTACATCGGGGTTCGTAATTATGAAAAGTTGCAGTGAGCTCCTGCTTACTCCCGCTCGTCGCCAAATGTAAAATGAGATTCTGCAGACTTTGAAGTAAGTTTCACAACGTTTATTCAACAATAGCAGGAGCCCCTCCGGCCGCGGTCCAACTCCATGAAGTCAAAACCCGCATCTAACGTGCAGCCATGGAAACCATGGAGAAGGAACCTAGCCGTGAGCAGTGCATATTTGAAAGAAAGCATTGCGTGTGATCATGCCTGCGACGAGGAATCATCACGAGCAAGATCATGCGCATATGGCACACTACACCTGTTTACTGTTAATATCGGCGTGTTGTACTTGCTTGCTTGTGGCTGAAAGCAGCATCTCGAGCAATGCACGCTAACACACATGAAATAATATACTGGAGAGTGTTTACACTTTGAAAAAGAAGACCTTGTGTGTGCCTTATTTCGAAGTCATCCGCCTATTTAGTCAACTTGTGTGTGTGTAGTTCCTGGGTAAATGCAGGAGCTGGCTATATGGCAGGTTCTCATTTAGATAGCGTGGATGAACTCTTAAAAAGTGTAGTAAAGTGTTTTTGTTAGTAGGTTTGATATATAAACTTACTGAAAGGTGAATATCATTATTCTAAACTCTTGGAGCATCAGACTATAGAACTATGCTGATCGAGTCACAATTCTGAAAAAGCCAGCCTCACATTAGACTTAGCGAACATCAGCAAAAATCCGGACTGTACAGTACAGGTGCTTAACCAAGGGAAGTCCTTCAATGACGTGCAATAAAAACTAAAGGCAATGCACTTAACTTATTTGCTGATGATTCTGGCCAAGTTGAAAGTCATACGCGAGGAGAAGACTCATTTCTTTGAATCGTTACAGGCTATATTGAACCTGCTAGACACATGGTCGCCGGGGCCGAGGAGCCCTACTCAGGGATCCATAGTCCAGACAGCTGGTCATTAGGGCTTGTGTGACTGTTTTTTTCTTGCTTATTGGAACCCATTTGAAGATTCTTAGGAGCATACAGACAGTGTGGAAGCAGGCAGAGGAGACTGTTGATCTGTCGTTTCATGGTGAGTTTGCTGTCCAAGATGGTGCTGAGGTTGCAGGCCTAACGTTTTGGTGTGGGGGTGGGTCAAAGTTCAGCAGGCCACCAGGTGTGGTTCCAGGGGAGGTATGGTTGCAAAATATCAGCACTTTAGTCTTGTCCGTGTTGAGCTTCAGTCAATTGTCCTTCATTCAGGTTGCAGCGTTCTTCATGCAGTTATAGAAGTTGGTCTTGGTGCGACTGTAACTCCTAGGTCTCTACTGTCTGTCTTCCAGTGAACCCCTTGTGTTTCCAGCTGTTCCTGCTTCCCTTTTCCGGTGCGATCGCAGAGGGTAACTGGAGCTGCTTGAAATTTGCCACTCGCAGGGTCCTCCCACCCCTCTCTAAGCTAGCGAGCTCCGGTCCATACGAGCGTGGCAGATGTACTCAGCCGCCGCAGAGTGCATGCCCTGGGATCTCTGGGGAAGCGGCCCGGCTAGAGCCAGGTGCGGCGTGCGGGCCTCTCGGTGTGCCCCGCTCACAACCCCATCCTCGCTTCACAAATCGGCCACCTACTCCGACCTCTGTCAAGTCGACAGGCTCATAAGCTGCCTGCTGACCACTGCTTTGCCGCCCCACACGCCACCTTACCTTATTCCACCTGCTACCTGCCAGGATTGAAAGTGCAGGTAAGCAGAGCAGCGCGGCGGGTTCAGGGAGTGGCTGGAATTGGCTGGACCGAGCAAATTCGAATAGGTCTACGCGGTGGCATTGCTTTGGAGGCCCAGCTGTGCCCAGGACCTCACGCTCTGCTCTAGTAAGGGCTCACAATCCCTGTTTCTTCTGACTATTCTGGTCTCCCATTCGGTGCCCTGAGCCCCTCCTCTGGTGCACGGTGGGGGAGTGGGAGCGGGGGGTGGGGGGAATAGCAGAACCTGCTGAGGGGTCAGGAGGAAGAAGTGCATCAAGTAGCTCATTTAGCATGCAAAAAAGAGTGCCACCACTCCCTCTGGATTGGGATTCGCTTGAGGCAAATCACCTGCAGCCACTAGCAGGTTCGGGCCTCAGAGTCAATTAGCACCAGCCACAACCTGCACCAACTAGCACCTCCACCGAAAACGCCAGGACACACCTGCGGCATCAGCGAGCACCAGAGAGCATTGAAGCACTTTGGTGGGCAGAATAGGATCAGGGAAAATCTAGGGGCCCAGCAGCTGGCACAGCACAGGAAAAAGGGATCAAAGGCAGCTTGCACTGAACCTGCGCTTGGGTCCGGGCTTCAAATACTCAGTGTTAAGCAAAAGCCCACACCGGATATGGCTGGCAGCTCAGCTTCACCATGAGTCACAAAATCAATTCTACCTCAGAACAACGTTCTCCATTTGGTCGAGGCTCTGGAAGAATCTGGGAAAGTTTGGATTCATGAAAGATGAAGGGCCAGCCCTTTACCCTACTATGGAGGCGGTAAATAAAGTATACCTACCACTTTAGCCCACCCCAACGCCTACACCTGCCACTCTACTGGAAGAACACGTTGGAGCGCAGGGAGAACAGTATGGCAATGTACTCAATCAGCTTTTCAGACTCAATTCTACCATCATGTGTGTAACCTTGCCCACTGATCAGCAAATGGAGCCACTTTCTTCCGCATCACCATCCCCTGAACCAAATCTCCAGCAGGACATTCTGGCAATGCAATTAGTGGAGTATCAATTGTCAAACTGGTCCATATCCTTAACCAATCTCACTTTACATAACACGCATAGTGAAGCACTTATTGACGTACTCAGAGCTGACAGTATCTCACAGCCACAAGATCAATATCCTGAATTGGGGTCTCTAACAACTACATGAGCCATGCCCAGCACTGGCAGTGACTCAGAGAACATTGCAAAAAATGAACTCTTCAGATACAAATGATGACATAGCCATCGGTGAGTCCAACATCATGACATATGTGCAAGACTTTATAACTGACCCTCTGCCAAATATTAGGACCTGGCAGCAACTAATCAATACATTAGACACCACAGCTAAAACCCTTGAATACCAGTCTAATAAGTTTGATATCTAAATTTCTCTGCTTGAAACATTAGCCCAGTACACATACACAATGGACTCACGATTAGAACGCCTCAATGCAACTATAGGTAACCTACCTAGGAGCGCTCACAAATCAAACTCTCTTACGCCTAACGCAAATGAATGCATATGTGCTATCCTCATGGTAAAATTGGTTGCTCTACCATCAATAGTGAACGACTTACTTCAAGAAGTAAAAATGGTTCGCAAGGTGCAATCGTTGAACGCCAACCCTCGTAGTTCTGTCACCACCAGTTCAGATTGGCACACCCGCACAACCAGCCCCAATCTTAGCCCAAACAGAGTCTTAAACATTAATGCGGAATGCTGATGCTTTGCCAAAAGTGTCTAGTTCACTAAGAAAGAACGGAAGTGAGACCGCTGGGTCATCTAAAGCCACCAAAACATTGTTGGCATAAAGGCTAATTGGTGTGTTTCTCTCCTCCAAATGAATTGCCTGTGATCTCGGTATTATCCCCTACTCTCTGGGCCAGGGGTTCCATATATAGTGCAAATAATAGAGGTGTGTGTGGACACCCCTGGAATATGCCTCTACATATCGGAAATAAGGGTGAGGGATAACCATTCGCTCTGACCAATGTGGTTGGTTGGCCATAATTGTTGTGAACCCACAAACAGAAACTTTCGCCAAAACCAAAGTGTTGAAGTGTAACTGTCAGAAACTGCCAATGAACTCGATCAAACACTTTTTCAGCGTCGATCGCCAGTAGCATACGTTCCCAGTCAGATCGTTGAGCTTTGTCAAAAAGGTGTAATAGCCGTTTGGTGTTATCGCTACATTGGCGATGTGGTATAAACACTGCCTGATCAGGCGCAATAAAGTAATAAGGAGCCTAGGCGTGCAGCTAAAATGCCCGTAAAAGATTTGAGGTCCACGTTCAAGAGGGAAATTGGTCTATATAACACGCAGTATTGCTTATCTTTACCAGGTTTAGGAATCACAACTATAGAAGCTGCTAACATAGAGGGTGGAATTGAGAAAGGTGTGGTGATTGCGTTGAACAGCCTAGTAAGTAGGGGGGCCAGAATCGAACAGAACATTTTGTAAAAAATTGCTGGAAAGCTATCTGGGCAAGGTGACTTGAGGTTTCTGTCAGACTATGCAAGAAATAACCTCTTTCACCCAAATAGGGCAATCTAAGTCCATTGCCTGCTCTGGTGTTAATTTTGAGGTATGGGCGTCTCGAAGATATAACTGCTGTATCTACCAACAAATGTTGCTCCGCATATGGATCTTGGTAGAAGTCCCTAAAAGTCACAGCGATATTGGGATCTTCCGCTTCTTCCATACATGCAGAGTCAAACACCATCTGAACCCCTGTTGCCCGATGTTGTATTCTTAATCTATTAGCTAGCAAGCGCCCACACTTGTCTCCACCTTCATAAAACATGTGATGAAGCCGAAGAGCTGTGTATTCTGCTCTATCTAGGTTGATCCGCTCCAATTGGGATCGGGCAAAATCAAGTTGCCGCCACACCCAAGGGTTACCCATATGCTTATGAATGCATTCTAATTCTTGGACCTGTCGAGGCAGCTGTTCCCATTTATATTTGTGCAGTTTATTTCCAGATGCAGAGATTGCAATCAATTCACCTCTAACCACTGCCTTCAAAGTCTCCCATAAAGTAAAGATGGAAACATTGGGGGTATTGTTGATAGTCAAATAGTCGCTCAAGGACCTGGTGATTTGTTTGATAACTTTGGGTCTATGTAAAAGAGTTTCTCTGAATCGCCAGGACCTAGGAGGGGGCTCTAGGGAAGGGGGGCAAGGGGTAATTTCAAAGGGACCAACACTACAGCATAAGCCGACAAGGAGCGAGGCTCGATCACAGATTGCGAGACCATAGAAGTGATGCCTGATGAGCCAAAAAAGTTCTCCAGTCGGGCATAAGTTTATGCGCATGTGAATAAAATGTATATTCCCGTGTTCGTGGATGTAGTGATCGTTAAATGTCAGACAACCCCTCCTCCTCCAAACAGCCTGCCCTGTAGGGATAGAGCCCCAGTCTGGCCATGACGAGAGGCCAATCTGTCTAAGTTGTTGTTGAAGACTAAATTTAAGTCCCTTCCCAAAAAGATCAATTGATCAGGGGTGTTCAGGACCTCGGTCACTGCACTGTGGAGAAAGGGTTCCTGCACTTCATTTGGTGCATAGATAGAGACTCTTAACATTAAGGGTCAGAATCAGTAAGTCACGGTACATTAAGTCGGCTGGGGTAGAAAGCTGAATTAAGGGCTAGAAGCCAGCCTGTAAACTGTAGATGTACCTCGGACAGCATGACGAAGGGTAGCTAGTATGTAAAGTATTATTAAACAAGTCAGTGCCACTTTTGGTTGATTCCCCCAATATAAAACAAAAACACAGAAACCATTAGAATTAACCATTGAAACATAGTAATAAGAGTCAGTGACCAGGGCAAGTGCCCTATTAGTATAATAGAAGAAAGGGTGTGTGTTGGTCCAGTGACTTCCCTACGGCCCCACCTGGGCCCTCTTGTCAGTATGAAAATAATTTTTTTGATTGGAGAACCACCCCTACTGCTGCCGTTGCTTTGCTCATGTTGCCTGTGTTGGGCGCGTTGCTGTGCTGTTGGGGATTTTAGTGCCGTCCGGCTGATTTGGATATGGATCGTAAATTTGCCTGACATGGCCTGTGGTGGACGTGCCTGCTTGCAGGCCGGTTTGACAAGCCAGTTTGGAGTCACCAGAGGTGCTTTAACGCTTGCGGTATCGGCGACCGGCCGCGATAGAACATCTGGAACGCCTGGAAGTGAAGTATGGATTTTGGCACGTTTATTGCAGCAGCCAGGATTTGTGTATTGACTGAAGCATCTTAATTAAGCCCTGCGGGCCTCAAATTCCCCCTTCACCAACCCTGCTGCACCCAGACCCTCTGGGAAGCCAGGGGGATTAGGGTGTACAGCAGATCTGTAATTTAGTGTAGGGGGCTAAGAGGGCGCAGGGGCAGCTACTGGCAGGCGTCAGAAAAAGAGGGGCAGCGTTGGAATTAAATCTAGCGGACAGCGAATCACATAGTCTGGTGGAGCCGGCTGTAGCACCAAGGCAGAGTGGGAAGTAAGTCTTCTTGTACAGTACCGTGTTCCTGTTTAAAATCAGACTGACTACCTCAAGGTGCAGCAGACTCGAGCTTCATAAGGGGGAAATGCCACCGAAAGCGAAGGCCCTCGTGGCTATAATCTAAAGAGGGGGCGGAAAGACTCTTGGTTAAAAATGTGCACCCCTAAGGAGGGCCAACATAGTAGGTCTGTGGAGAATACTATTATTGAACCCCCTGAAGAAAATCCGTCTCCCAGTATGATTTAGTAAGGATATCTGATTAACGCAGCTGTGTACCCTACGGAAGAAGTGGGTGTGACACCCTTGGGATAATCTATAAAAGAATTTGTGGGGAAATATTTTACAAGGAAATCCGATGTCTGCGAGCACCCTTCATTGCTGGGAAGTCTTCAAGGTGGCGACTAGAGAGAGGGCGAGAAGAAGGTAACGAGTGACTCTATATTTTTTTTAAACAGATACAAATCAAGTTTTGGGGATGGGTGGGGTAAAAATGTTGGGGGATGTTCTTGCCTGAACCAAGGTTATCGATTTCACCCTGTGTCTTCCCCTATGGGATCAATAGCATTACAGAGGATAGCGAGGCCCCGCAACAAGCGGTGAATGGGCTAGGGAGGAAGGGGACAAGGAGCGGGGAGAATGACTCATTAGAAGAGGCAGGAAAGAATATCCCTCGGCAGTACATATCCCACTGATACCTCTCTGGTCTTAGATATGACAGCCACCTTGGCCTCATCACTATTAGAGATGATGTTTTTTTTATGCTGAAAATCCTTCAGGCAATATTAGAAGCCCTAGTTGAGAATAATTGAGGGGAGAACTCTCATAAAAACCAACTACAGAGGATTACAGAGGAATTAAATCAAATTAATAATTGGATGCCCACCCTAGTGCGACCAGTGACAGAGAAAAGAGATCAGGAGGTATATGTGTCGGTTGACACCAACGAAGTAGATCATACACAGACAGTAAGTTCCCCTATGGTATACATTTCAAAGTGCCCAATGCTAGTAATAAAGAGGGGCAGCATTGGTTGCCAAAGAGGTATAAACCATGTCCTAAGAAATTAGGGAAAATATAGAAGACACTCAAAAAGAAAGGGGGTGTAAAAAGATGTTGGGGGAAAGGGCAGTGTGTGGCCCCAGATATAGTGAGCCGGCAAAAGAGTGGAATGGGAAGTAAAAAGAGAGTGAGTCGGATCTTGAGTTGAGCTGGAGTTATAGGCCAAGAGGACAGTAAGGCATTGTTTGGAAATACTCAATGCCAAAGATTTGTAGACGAGCGAGGAAGGGAAATAGTTGGAATTGAAAAGAGGGAAGTAGAGTGAAGGGAGAGTTTCCTGCTATAAATGAAAGAGATGAATTCACTTTAAAGCAACCTGGGAAAAGTGAATGCTTAATGTCAGTTAGAGCTTTCAGAGATGAGAGTAGTGAAGAAAAATATAATGGAAAATATAGTATATGGGTATGTTTGAAACCATGGGGAAGAGGGATAGGGAGGAAACTTCAGAGGAAGCTAAAGCCCCTGAACCGCTCGCATCTATTACAAGTGCTGGCTAAATGTCCTAGTCTGTGCGAGATTACAACTGGTGATATAAAGCAAATAGGATTTGTTAGACCTGGCACCTTGGCGTGAGTCTCCCTTCCACTTTTTATCGCTGTGCCTCATGTGTTTTGCTGGTGTTAGCTGCTCAGAGCACTGTGCCACTGCCAACCAGTGCCACAGTGCAAGTGCTCCCTATTTAAAATGTATATGTTGGTTGGATTCCATGATTGGCTTATTTGGTTTACTGTCAGACCCCAGTAAAGTGCACCAGGAGTGCCCAGGGCTTGTAAATACAAATGCTGCTGGTGGGCTTGCAGCACTGGTTGTGCCACCCACAGACGCAGCCTAGTAAAATGTGACTAAGGTCTGCCATTGCAGAACCTGCGTGCAGTCTGGTACTGTCATGCTGACTGAGCAAGTGCACCCACTTGCCAGTCCCTAAACCTTCCTGTAACTTCAAATTAGTCACCCCTATGGTAGGCCCAAGGGCAGGGTGCATTGTAAGCATAAGGCAGGACAAGCCCTGATGTGTGTGGCATTTCCTAATAGTGAATTACAGCCATTTTCGTTTTTCACTATTGCAAGGCTACCTGTTCCCATAGGCCAGAATGGGCTGTCAGAATTGTTACATCCTATGATCCTAACAGACCCAGGGAACATGGTAGAAATTCGAGTTTAGTATGCCTGAACTCAGAATAATAAAATACATCTTTTAGTAAAGTTTATTTTAATATTCTGTGTTTGCAAATACCACTTTTAGAAAGTTGCTATTTGCTTGCCTGACCATTTCAGCCCACCTCTGCTATGGTGTGTATCTGCCTGTCTGGTTTGTGTGAGTGACAGGGCTGGGGAAACCCAGAGGGGCAGGGCTAGGTAGCCTGGTGGTGAATAGAGAGATTGACATCCAGATGGGTGGAAGGAGTGCACCTGGACTCTGAATAGGGCTGTGCTCTGCCACCACAATGCTGGCTCCACCTCCTGTGGAGTGGCTGATGTCTCTGCCCTGCACCCTGAATATAAAGTCAGAGTCATGTCAACAAAGTGCTCAGGAACTGGTTTGGACTGGACAAAGGCCCCTCTACCCCAGAGGAACAAAGGAATTAGAGGTATAAGTATTGGGACCCTGCTCCCAAGACATTAGATCCTGCTTGACAAGAAGAACCTCTGCCTGAGGAGAAGGAACTGGGAAAGCTGTAAGGAGGAGTACTGTCCCTGACCAGGGGGACTGGCCTGCAGTGGTTGCCTTGCTGCTGAAGGAGAGGAGAAAGACTACAAAGACTTTATTTCAACTTGTGCTTAAACAGATCTCAAAAGGGCTTGGAATAGAGCTTGCCTCCTGCTGAAGTCTCAGGAACAACAGACTTTACCCCCCAGCTACCCAGAGTTCTTTGGAAGTGCCTGCTGCTGTTGTTGGGCCTTCTGAGGAACTGCGTGTCGCAAGGAGCTGGAAGTGCGACTCAAGGAGGAGAAGCGTGCCGCCGTCGGAGCTGTTGTCGTCACATCTCGTAAAGTGTGTCGCCGCTGCAGCATCGCATTGAGCGGAAGCATCTCGCATCATCCAGGAAGCGTCTCGCATCATCCAGGAAGTGTCTCGCGACGCCGAAGAAGCGTGTCGCCATCGTAGCTGACGCATCGCACCGCATCAAGAGAACAGTCTCGCATCGAGGAAGGAGCGTGTCGCCATCCAAGCCATCATAGCTGTCGCATTGCACCGCTTCAAGAAAAGCGCCTCGCATCCACGGAGAAGCGTGCCGTCGTCGGAGCTGCTGTCGTCGCATCGCGTAAAGGGGTGTCGCCGCTGTAACATCGCATCGAGCGGAAGCGTCTCGCAAACGTCGGAGAAGAGTGCCGCTGCCAAGGCTGCTGTCGTCGCATCGCGTAAAGGGTGACGCCGCTGCAGCTGACGCGTCGAGTCTTCTAGCAACATCAGAGAAGCGTAACGCATCTGGAAGATCTTCACGTCTTTATTTCTTTGCACCAAAATCTTCATCGCTTCAACAACGTTGCAACACTTTCGTTGCCCTGCGTGTCGCATCTAAAAGGTACATTGACTTAAAGTGTCGCATTTAAGAACCTAAGAGAACTAAGCAAAATTCTACCATCTAAAGAAACAGTATTGTGTATTTTTGTCGTTTAATGGTCTTGTGGTAACTCTATATAAAGAATCCTTATTTTTAATATAAAACCTGTGTGGTGTCCATTTGTAGTTTTGTCACTTGGTTACTGTATGTGTTCACAAATGCTTTACACACTTCCTCTGAGATAAGCCTGTCTGCTCGTGCCAAGCTACCAAGGGGGTGAGCAGGGGTTATTTTAGGAGTGTACCCCCTTACCCTGACTGGAGGAAAGGTTCCCTGCTTGACACAAGTTCCTACCTGTGCCAACCAGAGAACCCGGATTCTAACAGGATTTACAACAAACTTGGAAGGAAAAGAGTTGACATATGGCACAACGACAAGACACCGGACAGCCGCGCTGCCCACAAAGACGCCATCCGCAACCACCACCACCTCATCAGGACCGCCAAAAGGAGCTCCTTCACAGACCGCCTCGACAACAACGCACACAACAGCAGGGTGCTCTTCACCATCGTGAAGGAACTCTCCAACCCCAGCTCCAGCGCCAACGACATCCCACCATCGCAAGCCCTGTGCGACTCCCTCGCCACCTTCTTTCACCGGAAAATCACCGACATCCATGACAGTTTCAAACCCCGGACGACCCCTGCAGAGCTTGCCGTACCGGACCACTGCATCCCACCGCCCACGACACCCTGACAACCTGAGCCAACGTGAGCATCGAGGACACAATCAAGACCATGGGCACAATCCACTCCTGATCCCCGTCCGACCCTCTACCACACCACATCTTCAACAAAGCCAGCAATTCCATCGCACCCCACCTGCACAAAATCATCAACCTGTCCTTCGAGACCGCCACCTTCCCTGAGAACTGGAAGAACGCAGAGATCAACGCCCTACTGAAGAAACCCAAAGCGGATCCGGGCGACCTCAAGAACTTCCGACCCATCTCCCTGCTTCCGTTCCCAGCAAAGGTCATCGAGAAGATAGTTAACACCCAGCTCACCCGTCACCTCGAAGACAACAACATCCTGGACCCCTCCCAATCAGGATTCCTCAGCAACCACAGCACCGAGACCGCCCTCATGGCCGCCACAGACGACATCAGGATCCTTCTAGACAATGGCGAGACGGCGGCCCTCATCCTCCTGGATCTCTCCGCCGCCTTCGACACCGTCTGCCACCGCACACTACGCACGCGACTCCAAGACGCAGGGATCCGGGAGAAGGCCTTGGACTGGATCACCTCCTTCCTCTCCGGCAGAACTCAGAGAGTCTGCCTCCCCCCGTTCCGGTCCGAGGCCTCCGAGATCATCTGCGGCGTCCCACAAGGATCTTCCCTCAGCCTGACGCTGTTCAACGTCTACATGGCACCACTAGCACGCATCGCCCGACAGCATGACCTCAAAATAATCTCCTATTCCGACGACACGCAGCTGATCCTCTCCCTCACCAAGGACCCTCTCACCGCCAAATCCAACCTCCACCAGGGAATGAAGGCAATCGCCGACTGGATGAAGGAAAGCCGACTTAAGCTGAACTCAGACAAGACGGAGATCCTCATCCTCGGGTCCAACCCCTCAGCATGGGACGACTCACGGTGGCCCGCATCACTGGGGACCCCCCGGCCCCCACCGACCACGCACGCAACCTGGGAATCATCCTCGACTCAAAACTCACCATGACCAAACAAGTCAACGCAGTCTCCTCCACCTGCTTCAACACCCTCCGCATGTTCTGCAAGATCTACAGATGGATCCCGACAAACACGAGGAAAACAGTCACCCAGGCCCTAGTCAGCAGCAGACTCGACTACGGAAACACCCTCTACACCGGAGACTCGTCCAAGCTCATCAACAGAATGCAGAGAATCCAGAACGCCTCTGCACGCCTGATCCTCAACGTCCCGCGCCACGACCACATCACCCCCCACCTGAGGAACCTGCACTGGCTCCCCGTCGACAGGAGAATCTCCTTCAAGCTCCTGATCCACGCACACAAGGCATTCCACAAGACCGGACCAGCCTATCTCAACGGTCGACTCTCCTTCTACGTACCCAACAGGAAACTCGCTCTGCTGACTACGCCCCGGCCACGGTCCTGCGCATCCGTAGAACCACTTCCGGATACAGGTCCTTCTCCCACCGCGCCGCCAAGACCTGGAACACCCTCCCCCTCTACCTACGACAAACCGAAGACCTGCTGACTTTCAGGAGACAACTCAAGACCTGGCTCTTCGACCAGTACCCCCCCCCCCCCAGCGCCTTGAAACCCTAGTCCAGCCCGAACTGCCAAGCCAGGTCCTCCCCGGACCGGAAACAAGCATCCTAGGACCTTTTTCGGTCCTAGGATGCTTGTTTGAAACCCCGAAACCGGTCCTAGGATGCTTGTTTCCAGTCCAGGGAGGACCTGGCCTGGCAGTTCGGGCTGGACTCTTCCCATGAAGCACAGGGTCAAGACTGATTTGCATATGGCCAGGTCTAAACTGGGGTGGCACGGTGAGCAAAAGAATGATGGATTTAACCCAGATCTCTTTACTGGGGGTGAATGTTTTGATTTGTTCTGCATTCCGTCCATCAATTGTGTGTCTTTTGCTTTCTCGCCCTAAGTGCGCCAGGTATGCCCAGACGTGTGTCCTGGGCTCACTGTGCCACTGGAATCAAGCTATCATGGCTGAAGAGGGGTGAAACCCCGAAACCGGTCCTAGGATGCTTGTTTCCGGTCCAGGGAGGACCTGGCTTGGCAGTTCGGGCTGGACTGTTCCCCTGAGGCACAGGGTCAAGACTGATTTGCATATGGCCAGGTCTAAACTGGGGTGGCATGGTGAGCAAAAGAATGATGGATTGAACCCAGATCTCTTGACTGGGGGTGAATGTTTTGATTTGTTCTGCATTCCGTCCATCAATTGTGTGTCTTTTGCTTTCTCGCCCTAAGTGCGCCAGGTGCCCAGACGTGGGTCCTGGGCTCACTGTGCCACTGGAATCAAGCTATCCTGGCTGAAGAGGGGTGAAACCCCGAAACCGGTCCTAGGATGCTTGTTTTCAGTCCAGGGAGGACCTGGCTTGGCAGTTAGGGCTGGACTGTTCCCATGAGGCATAGGGTCAAGACTGATTTGCATATGGCCAGGTCTAAACTGGGGTGGCATGGTGAGGAAAAGAATGATGGATTTAACCCAGATCTCTTGACTGGGGGTGAATGTTTTGATTTGTTCTGCATTCCGTCCATCAATTGTGTGTCTTTTGCCTTGTTAAAGGGCAGCATGCCATAACTCATAGTGAAGTCAGCCAATGGCGGAAGTGGGCTGATGCATTGCCCCTTGGTGCATGCTCAAGTGGGTGGAAGAAAATTGTGAATGATACAGATGAATGGATGAAGTGTGGCTGGAAACCCTTATAAGTAACTATGTCATGCACATCATTTTAGTAAAATCAAAAGGTCCTGGCTAACACAGATCTAAAAGAGCTAACCGTCCTGCATGCCTCTTGCCTTTGAGAAAGAATAAAACAAAGAAGGAAAGAAGAAAGGACAGACGGACAGAAAGGAAAGTAAAGAAAGGAAAAAACAAAGAGAAGAAGAAAGGAAAGAATAGAAAAACAAAAATAGAGGAAGGGAAGAAAGCAAAAGAATGGGAAGGAAGAAAAGTGGAAGGGAAGAAAGAAAGGAAAAATGAAGAATGAAAGAGAAAGGAAGGGAGGAAAGAATAAAGGAAGGGAAGAAAGGAAAAAGGAAGGAAAGAAAGTAAGAAGGATCTAAGTTTTCATACACTGTCCTCCTAGTTTGCATCACATTTGATTTAGGGCCACCATACATTTAATGTAATGATTGGCTCATAACTTGCACCAGTAAAGTTTCAAGCTTCTAGAGGACCTAACACATTCAATTATTAGTCATGGTGTAGAGGCTTTATAGGGGGGGCACTCTTTATGTGCAGACAAAGGAGGTACACGTCTTGGTTTAGTGATGTGATGCAATGTGTTTCTTTACATAGTTTGTCATGTTTGTTCCTGTTCCTTAATCATCTCATGTTTCCTTTTCAGGAATGTCATCTTTTCAGATATGCAAGAATTTCTTCAGTGTTATAGACCACCATAAGATGGCGTTAATGTACTCTATGAGTGAGATGGAAGATTCGGAGAAGGGGGGAGAGACCTACGAGAAAACTGATCCTCTTCAAGACAGAATTACAAGGTAGAATGGTATCCATTCAGTTATTTCCCATTCTGTGGTTATTGACTCTTAATTGCCTGGAACTGGCTGATGCTACCTTTTCCAGGGGAATTCACTCATAATTGCTTGCTACTGGATAGATGCTACCCCATGGTATCATATTTATAGGTGCGGGGTTATCCCCCCACCAGTACTATTCAATTTGTAATCGGGTTAGAATAGTAAAGATAATACTGCACGTATATGTTAGCCAAGTAATATTTTATATCCCAAATATATCCTTCAATTAGCAGGAACATTGTGACCCCCCCAAATGAAGTTTAGTTGAATCCTAACAAAGTTTATACAAGAAACACGGAAGGTTCCTCTTTCTAAACAACCCAACTAGAACCCCATACACCACATATAATTGCATTGTAACTCAAATGTGCTCAGTCTCACCAGGGTAGTTGCTCATACAAGCTATGCATTGGGGGCATGCAGAAATTGTGAAGCTAAATATGCTGCCAAAGATTAGAAAACTGACAAATTAACTGACGGAAGAGTACCTTTTTGGTGCACAAGTAATTACTGTATTTGTATAAAGCAAAACTGCAAATGCCTTTTCTAATGCAAACGTTCTTCATTCTCTTACTCTGCTTGCCAATATAGTAGCAATTAAAATGCTGCCTTCATAGTTAACTATTAAATACATTTATTCGAAGGATTAAATAGGACCCTACTATCCACCTAGAGAGCACTACACTTGGGCGGATTTAGAGTTTGGCAGAAAGGGTACTCTGTCGCAATAGAGTACCCTCGTCACCAAACTGAAGACCCGCCTTTCTGATTTACATTTGGGTGGATCTTAAGTATGTCATCAATGGAGAGTACTTTGTCTCTGTTGCTAACATACTCCTCCGATGACCTGATGGCTCATCCATAAAAGAGAGGATGCTTCTCTTTAGTATTGCTGCTGGTGGATATGTTAATAGAATGGAAACTGTTGCGAAAAGATGTAAATGCTTCCAATTGTCCGAATTGTCTACTTCTTGCATTCCGTGCTATAAATATTCCATCAATTTATCTTAGCCATTCCAGAGGTTTGATGCTAGAAGTAGCAAGTATATGGCCCTCAAGTTTACCCATGAAGATATTTGCATAAGATGGAGCAATCTGAGTGCCCATGGAAGTTCCTTGTATCTGCAAATAATGTTTACCATTGAAGGTAAAAGTTAAAATTGTTGGATTTAAGGATAACTCTTGCAAAGATGTTAAGGACTTTGGTTGCTGGCATTTTTCACAGTTCTTTTATTAAGAGCTTCAGATAATGTGATAAGACCATCCTCGTGTCATGTTAGTGTATAATGATGTAACATCAAATGTAGGCAGGAAAGTGTCATCATCAAATGTGTAGGTTTTGTTAAATCTTTCAATAATCTGAAGTAATTGGTATCCTTAACAAATGATGAAAGTCTTTGAACAATGGGTTGGAGGTGCACTAAACAAAGTCAGTTTCTTATGTAGTCCCACTCCAGAGAGTCGAATGCCTTTGTGGCATTGAGGAGCACCAACACCGTAGCCTGTTCTTGGTCTATGTCCTGTAGGAATGAAAATAGTGTGCGCAAATTGTGTGAAGTAGCGCATCCCGATATGAATCCTGATTGGTCAGGCCTAATAGGATTGTCATCAGCAGGCTCAAGCGATTAGCCAGCATCTTCGCAAGTATTTTGATATCGCAGTTGATGAGTGACACGGGCCGGTAGGATTAGCAAATCTCTGCCGATTTTCTGGGCTTGAGGAGGGCGATAATCATTGCTTCCCTCATTGAGGCAGGGAGGAGGCCAGACTCCTTTGCCTCTTCATAGACTGCTTTTTGGAGTGGGCCAAGGGGACCAATTTATGTTTTATAGAAGTCCGCCTGCAGGCTGTCCGGACTGGAGACCTTGCCAGGTTGTAACTGCATAATAGCCTCTCTTATTTCGTCTTCCTCTATGTCTGCCAATAAAAACTCTTGCTGCGCACCATTCAGCCAGCCTAATGCTACATCCTCTAAATATGGATCCATGTATATGGCATATGTTCTATGGGATGTGTAGAGGGAGGAGTAGAAGGTGGAGAAAGTACTGAGTATCTCAGGTGTGTCCCTGACTACTGTGCCGTCAGCGTCTCTAATCTCAAGGATATAGTTTGAGAACCAGGGTTTGTGTGTCATTTCTGCCCGCACGTTACCCGGACGTTGCCCTCTCCATATATCCTGGCTTTAAAGTATTTGCCACGGAACAAGCACTCGCGCTCAACTGTGTCGTGATAGTGGGTGAGCTCCTCCTCGAGTTTGGCATCAATTCCCGACTCCCCCGATTTTCCATTCTGCCCCTTCAGCTTCTTGATATCACTTTCCATCTTCTGGTGCGTGCTCCGGATTGCGCGCAATAGCCCACCACTTTTGGCAATGCAAGCCCCATGTATGGTGAACTTGACGGCCTCCCACACTGTGCACATATCCAGGACAAAGTATTTCTCTCAAAGAAATCGAGGATCTCTTATCTCAGTTTCTCACTGAATGGCACATCAAGCAACAGTGCAGGGAACAGCCTCCATACAAATAGGGTGAGGGATTTGTCGAAGAGCTCAGCATGAGGAGGACCAGGGAGTGGTCAGAGTAAGTTTGCACTTGATTTGTTGCCCCCTGTACCCAAGTGTTCAGTCCCCAGTATATGATCCTATAGTCAAGTATCGAACAACTACTGTGTAACCCAGGGTGAAAGGTGCCCTCTTTTTCTTGGGGATGGAGCATTCTCTACGCATCCAATAGTTGATGCTCTTCCATGATGTCCTGAATATGGTGATTAGCCGAGGTGTGGTAATGGGTTAATGGATGGGATCTGTCCATAGCCGCGTTTAATGCAATGTTAAAGTCCCCTCCCCAAATTATGTGCGTGGCCCCTTTATCCATTATTAGACCCCACTGTCTATCAAAGAAGGGGGAGTCATCAGTGTTAGGGTCATAACAGTTGACGATTGTTATCGACACCAAAGCTAGTCTCCCTCCATCAAAGTATGCCCTGTTGTGTATACGGTGTGCCCTTTCGAATAAGCGTGGCGGTGCCCCTGGCATACTTTGAGTAAGTCGCAAAGCTTCTGTTTGAAGCCCATCGGGTGGCAAAGGTTGTGTGGGTGTCATCTCCTATATGCGTCTCTTGTAGCAATGCTATATGGATATTGTGTCCATCCAAATAAGCTAATATGTGACAACGTTTACCTGGGTTACCCAGCTCCCTAACATTCCACGTCAGACAATTATATCTAACTCGGACATCAGTACAGGTTGCTCCAGGTTTAGCCATCCCAGCTAAGTGGTCGGGGCTCTGTTGTAGTGTGCTACTTCCTGCAACACAGTGACTGGTATGACCTCAAATACAGGATTAACGAATGTGGCTGATTTGCACTGAATAACATGTAAAACATTCCTTATACCCCCCCATCTCCCACACTGGCAGCCCAAGCCTGCCACGGAATAGCCTCCATCCCACCCAATGAACAGAAAAATTAACTTAACCATGGCTCCCTGCATTGCGCTTTTTGACACGTAATCCTTGAAGTCGAGCGGGGAGAAAGGAAGGAGGAAAAAAGGGAAAAATAAAAGAACAGAATAGGAGGAGAGAGAGAAAGGAAGCTGAGAGAGTAGAGAGGAAGTAGAACGTCAAGCTATCTGCCAGGGATTATGCAGGTCAGGATAGTGCGGAATAGGGGAGTTGTAGAGGAACAAGTGGAGTAATCGTGGGTAAGCAGAAGTGTACGGAAGGGTCAGAAGAAAGAGAAGAAGTAGTAAAGGGAGGGACAATTTAAATAATAGATTAAGTAGTCCAGATAGAAACAGCACATCTCAGAGAACACAATACACCAATAAATTATATCACGGGTATCCTTTAGGGGTTCAACCAGTAAACCTGGTGGTTTCTCCTCGAATTAACGAGGGTGTCCAGGGCAGCTTTGTGGACAACTCAAATGACTGACCATTGGAGAGTCAGAATCTGCCAGTTTGCCATACTCAGTATGTCATTATCTGAGCATAAGTCATATTGCCTGGTAGGGTGGTGTCTTTCTCTTCTGCACTACCAGTGTCTTTATGTGCCCCTTTCGACTGACTGACAATCGGGCCACTGTATATCTCAGCTTTGCATCTTTAACCCTGCTGCTCTGACAGCGGTGAGGAGGGTCTGGGTTCCTGTGATGCGTGATTAGCCAGGGAAATGTGGTTTGCATTGCATTTAATGAAATCACTGACCTGTTGCAGGTTGGGGAATATGTGAACTTTACCCTGATAGGTGAGGCGGAGGCGTGCAGGTTATAGTATTGCATTCTGAATATTGGCTTGCTGAAGCTTCTGTTTGATGACCATGAAGTTCCTGCGGGCCTCTTTCCCTGCTATAGTGAAGTCAGGATGTATGGACACTGCGTTCCCTTCAAAGTGTAGCGAGTGTTTCTCTCTGGCTAGTCGCATGGCAGTGTCCTCGATCATGATAGTTTAATAGACAGGCAGTGATTGGGCTCAGTGGTGCACTAGGTGGAGGGCCGGTTCCACTATAAGCATCTTGGAAAATGACTGCCTCGAACAATGTTGTGAGCAAGCGCTCCACAAAATCCTTCATTTTACCTGTGTTGGCGAAGTTGGGTCACCTATAATCCATAGATTATTTCTGCTTGACCTTGCCTTTAAATCCTCGTTTTTAGCAGATATCACTTTTAAAACCCTTTCCATATTGAGGAGTTGTTCACGTCTGTGGGAGGCAGAGTGTTCAATCACAGAGATCCTGTGTTCCTCGGCCCTTGTGCGGCCATCCTGTTTTTCTAGCTTTTGGGCGAAGGAGTCCATTCAAAAGCACATGGAATCCATTTTGGATTCAATGGAGATGAGGCTGTGCTGCATTTCGAGGAGCGATTTCATTTCTGTGGCATCAATTTGTTCTTCAGTGGGGAGGTCTTCAGGACTTGTCTGATTGGTGCTGCTTCCCTGCACTCGAGTAGATCTACAGGCATTTAATTTGAGCTTGGTCTGCCTGCCATCCGTTTTTCCCATTTCATTGTCTATGGTGATACCTTCAAACAAGAATAAGCAGCGTGAGGTCTATGCCGCAGGCGCGTCCTACCACCCACTTGTCAATCGTGGTCCCGGTGGGTCTCCACCACCCAGGCGTCCACCAACCCACAGTTGCTTGTCACTGGTATCACTGCGGTCCCACCTCATCTCCTCTTGGCCGTTGGGAGGGGCCTGAGCAGGCAGGGCCAACCAGTCATTCAGGCTGCCGCAGGGAGTGGGTTGGGAAAGCCCCATAGTACTTCACTGTGTACAGCATGCGTAGCACCCAGAGGTTCCTTGCTGGTTTAATAACGGGTGTGGGCAGTCGCTCATAGCAGGTGAATATTAAGGAGAGCCACAACAGTTGTTGAATGTGAGTGTTCTGGAGTTCTTGGATTTCTGGGCCTTCTTGTAGCTCGCCCCCAATGGGGTGGACACAATAGCGCAGGGTATGCCCTCAAGTGCAATGTGGGATCGTCAGGGTCTCCATATGTAAGTATCCACTGCCCCAGCTTTGGTGTTGTCATTCAATAGGCCTCTGCGACCTCACTCTCACTCACCGCAATGGCCCAGTTCGTGGCAATATGTCAGCAGTTACCAGGTCCGGGTTGCCGGAATCCTCCGCTGGGTAGCTGTGCTCACATCCCCCAGCCAGCGCAGCTGGACCCTGCCTGCAAGCAGTGACCCGCCCATCATCAGCTCCCCAATTGGCACGGCCCCAGTCCAGGACAGGCATGCAGCAGGTCCGAGCACACCCACCCGCCCTTCTGCCGGGCAAGCAGCTACCAGCCCCCCATCTTTCTCCCACAGCCCGCATCTCCATAGGACGCTGGGGCGTGCCGGCCGGGCCAGTACAGCGGCCCCGCCATGCAACCCCCACCAGGCAGGCTCCCGGAAGAGATCGAGCCAGCCAGAGGTTGAAACGACTTCTGCAGTTGGCCACCAAGTTGCTGGAGCTCTGCCTACTGCAGTCCTGGGTCAATCGGCTCGATGAGCTGTTCGCAGCGCTGCCGCCATTTTCATGCGCGTCTCTCTGTTTCAACTCACAGGGCCGCTATCCTCCAAACATAGGCATTTGCCGCTCCACCCAGCGCAAATATCGCTCAAAACAATTCTTCTCTGTACAACTCAGTCTGGCATGCTTAGAGATCTGTGTGTGGCAGCCCTTTAGGGCAGGATTGTGAAATGTTGGCCCTGGACCGAAGGAGCCTCACCTTAGTGCAACCATCTATCTCGCCAGCTCTCTGGCGCCACTCAACATCATAGTTCATGTTAAAGTATTCTGCAAGTCTACATCTTCTATCAATGGTTTTAGGTCTCTCATCATGTTGGCAGTGCTATGCTTCTTAGGTACAGGACATAAATAGAGGCCTTAGCTCAATAAGTTTATTTCACCTCGTGATCCTGTCACCCTCCAGTTAAGTCAATAATGGTGTCTGATGTCTGAGAGTGTCGTAGCTGGCAGATTCTATGCAATCTTTTTTGTCTCATCAACCTTCTGTTCTTTGTATGCTGTTTACTCACAAGACTTTGCACTGACAAACACATTTCCAAAAATAGATTGATTTAAGGGGAAGATGAGGTATATAAAATGTTAACATGTCTCTTTATAGTTTTGCAGATAAAATTTGAAGAGCATTCCTGACTGCCATCTTTTTTATTTATGCAGTCCTAAGTAATGTGTATGTCATTTGAAAGTCAATTTTTGTGTTCTTTAAAATTTCAGTTCTTTTTGTAGCTTGGTTTTAAGCATTTGCTTTTTTAATCATTACTTTAACAAATGCTGATAGTAGTGCCATTGATAGGTTGTTCAGTAAAATATTCTACGAAGCTGACCATCCAGAGATAGTTAGTTCAAATGGTGTCTTAGGTGTATCTCCAACCCCATGAGATAGATGTAATTTTGTTTATACATTTGGAATTATGCTACTGTAAATTGCGGTGTTAAGACAAAATATTGTCTTTAAAATATTGGGAGACAGGAATACTGGAGATTGAATATTGTGACACACAAATATAGTAATTTACTCATTTCATTAGCAAGCCTATTGTTTTTTGAGGTAAGTAAACGCGTTTTAAACAATATCAATGTTTTTAATATTGTTTTCTATAATATAGTAATTAAAAATATAGTTTTTTGATTATTTGAATGTGTTTTAGTTGATATATTAATGTTATGTGTTGCCATTGTTTATATAAATGTTAATTTATTTCTATAGTTTGTAATTTTAAGTGATTTAGACTTTTTAAAATAATTTTAATAGTAATTTATAGTATTGTAGTGGGTTGAGTTTGTAGGGAGATCTAGTGGGAAGTTATGTAAAAATTGATTATGAATTAGTTACTAAATTTTAATTTATTATATCATTTATATTGATTTTTTAAATTGTGTATTTATTTCTGTTGTATGTTATTTGTGGGCTGTTAGGTTTATAGGGGTAAAGGGTGGGAAGTTAATTAAGTCATAATTATCAATTTTTAATTGGTTTTTATTTATGTCATTTATGGAATAGTTATTTATTTTACTTCTATTTCAATTGTGGGCTGCTAGGTTTGTAGGGGTCCAGGGTGGTAAATTAATTCAATTCAATTCAAATATCTTTATTCGAATGTAATACAATACATCCATAAAAGTACATTTTAAAACGTACAGACATAACATATTCCTTTCCTATAAAGAAAAATCATCCATTTCAACAATAAGACACAAAATGATGTGCAATAGTTTTGTGAAACCAGGATAACACATAAAATGCAACAAGTTAAAAATATAAATAATTATACAAAGCTAAAAAGAGATAAAAATACAACGATAGTAGCAGCATAATTAACCCTCCATACTTTTCCTGAAGGTGATAGCAAGTTTCAAAAAGCTGCATATAAACAGAGTATAGTCACATTTCAGGAGTTGGAGGTAATAAAGTGCTGGTTTGATTTGGGTAAATTGTAAATCCTTTAAACAAGGCTTCAAATACAACTTCCGAGGTACTAGATAATATGGACAAACAAATAAAAAGTGTGCCAAATCTTGCGGAGACTTCCCGTCGCAGCCGCAAGCAGGTAACACTTGGCCTCGGTGTGCTCCTTTTGGTGTTGCCAACAGGAGATGAAATAAATCAAAACGGAACCTTGTCAAGAGATAGCGTTCATACCCTGACATAGGCCAGGATAGGTATGGTTCCATATGTGAACATGTTTTAAGTAGGGCGTGCTTCCTTACACTATCTTTCGTCAACTCGCCCTCCTCCCGGGCAAGATACCTAGTAGACATAAATGTCTTTTTCACAAAAATTACATCAGCTTTAGTTATACAATTTGGGGATGAGAACAAATCCGGCCGTCCCATTTCAGTGAGGCGGTCGTTAATATACCTCAGCCACGGAACCTTAAACCTACCGTCCCAGGTTAAAGCTTCTTCTAGTATAGCATGAGTGAGAGGTATATCATCATTTAGCCAGGAGTTCAACCAACATAACAGGGGATTTGCTGCTATTCTGTCACTCAGGAATGGTACACCTAATTCCTCATGTACCGAGAAATTTCCGGTGCCCCTTGGCAGCCTCAATACCTTCTTTAAGAAGTTATTTTCTGTAACCTCCAGGGCTTGTGTCTGGCAGTAGCCCCATATCTCACTGCCATAGCAGGCGATGGCGACACTTTTGGCTTGATATAGTTTGAGCAAGGCGGCCACCGGACTGTTGCCCATTTTTCTAGCAAAGCCAAGTATTGCTGCATTGACACGTATTACTTCGCCCTTTTTTTTGGCAATAGCTGGGCCCCACTCTAGATGGTCGTCGAGGAGGACCCCGAGGTATGAGAAGGTTTTGGAATTTGGAATTCTTTCCCCATTTGTGTGAAAAGAGTTGGGTTTACGCGACCCCTGGCCTATTTTCATAGTGTAGGACTTTGAATTATTGATACTTAAGCCTCTGGACTCCATAAATTCATAAAAAGAATTTAGAAGTTTCTGGAGACCAATTGCGGTCCTTGAAATAAGGACAGCATCATCCGCATACAGTAAGACTGGGATACCTTTTTTGCCTACATAGGGGTAATCTGCACCTGTTCTCAACAAACAGTCCTCCAGCTCATTTATGTACAAATTGAAGAGAAATGGTGCTAAAATACATCCTTGACGGACGCCCCTATTAATTCTGATGTCCCCTGACACCTTCAAATCTTGTGAGTAGCGGACGTTGGCTCTTGTATCTGAGTGCAAATCGATCAGAACATACACTAAGTTCCGATCAATGCCCATTTTTAACATAATGTCCCATAATTTACCTCTGTCCACACAGTCAAATGCGGACGATAGGTCCATAAAGGCCATGTGTATGGTTCCCTGGCGGGCTAGAGTGTATTTGCTTACAATTAAGTACAGGTTCAGACACTGGGTCACTGTTGAGTGGCCTGGTCTGAAGCCGTATTGTATTGAAGATAGAATATTTTTCTCATTTGCCCATGTTGTAAGTCTGTTCAAAAGCACACCCCCTACCACTTTTGCTACAGAATTAATTAAGGATATTGGTCTGTAGCATGTCGGGCTGCCACGATCACCCTTTTTAAACACGGGGACAATAGTTGATTGTCCCCAGGATTTTGGGCACCCAGATATTGCAGCTGCATTTATTACATTTGCAAGGATAGGAGCCCATAACTGGATACTGGATTTAAAAAGATCCGGAGGAAGGCCATCCGGACCAGGTGCCTTATTGCTAGTTAAACCTTGGATTGCCTTTTCTACTTCGCTGATTGAGAAACAGGGAGGCTTCTCCTCTAGAGTTAAAAATTCATGATCTGAAAATTGATCATGACTTTTAAAAATTGCACTAAAATGGGACACCCAATCTGCCTCTGGGATATTTGTGCCTATTGCAGTATCACTTGGGTTGTCAAACAAAGGTTTGTTGACAATCTCCCAGAATTTGCTGCTATTTCCCAGGACAGCTGGGTCAAGCAGGGACTCCCAAGTACTGGCCTTAATTTCCTTTTTCCGCTTGTCTAATGTTTTTTTATAGACATAGCGGAGGATCCTGATTTCGCCTAGATCTCTAGGTTTATTTTTTAACGCCATCCTTAAATTTCTGTTTACAACAGAACATGCATGATCAAACCATTTAGGGTGACTATCAACTTGCCCTTTTGCTGGAACCAGTAGCATAGAGCTTACTGTTAGCGCTACACTTTCAAAGGTGGCTAAAGTTTGCTTTGGAGACACAGATGTTGAGGCACAGGTCGCTAATTCCTCACCACATAACTTATTAACATCATTGTAAAAGTTTTCTTGATTTACCCTATGCCATTTCAAACGACGTTTACCATTTGTACTTTGTAGAATTCCCCTGTCTTTACATTGTTTACGTAATTCAAATATACCACCATTCAAGTTGATAGAAATGGGGTTGTGATCACTGTAAATATTCATGTGGATAGTAAAGCAGGAGATCTGGTTTACAAGGTCAACAGATAATAATATATGGTCAATAAAAGACCCATAACGTGACCCTTTAAACGTCGGTACATCAAAGACTTTAGATTCTGACACCAGAGACATGGCTACAGACAAATTATATTCATTGAGTAAATCATTAAGAAGGGAACCGCGTCTAGTATGATTAAAGTGAAAGCCATCCATGCTGTTACATCCGAGGGATCCCATTGGGGTATCTCTTGGGTTACCGCACGGATGTGCATTAAAGTCACCTACAATCAATACTTTACAAGGTAATATGTCTATTCCTTCTTTCAACATTTCATTCAGTAATAGTATGTTACATTCCCCTTGACTAGATGTGGCGTTATAAAAATTGACTAAAGTCAAAGCATTCTTGCCTCTCTTCAATATAAGCGCTTGAAGGTTACTATTTACACATTGATGAATAGTTATATCGCAAGACAGGGCCAAGTTTATAAAAATGGCCAGGCCCCCTTTTGCTCTGCCACTAGTAGAGGGGGATGCTGGCCTAAGGAAGCTTTGATACCCTTCAATAAAGGCGGTATTTTCTTCTAACCATGTTTCTTGGAGACATATAATCGCATATTTTTTAACAAAAGCAAGCCAGGCAGGGTCGCATATCTTGTCTGCCAAGCCTGCAATGTTCCAAGAGACTAGACTCATTTTACAACCATCATCATTCTCTGTGTTCATGGGAGCCTCGGTACTAGTAAGTTCTGATAACTGGTTTTGTTGTTCATTGACAGTGGATCCCAAAGTTTCTACCGCAGTGGATTTTAGTTCTACAATTGATAGGTCAACGTTAAGTGCGTCAGATTGATGATGCAGTATATTAGAGTATTCACAATCAAAGGATACAGGCCTGGATAACAAACAGTCTATATCTGGTTCCACAAAATTTATGCAGTCTAATTCTTTGTTTGGATGACAGATGGAAGCATCGCAATTAAAATCACTTAATGGGGAATCAGCAAGCGTAGGCATTGCTGGTGCAGCATACAGTCAATCAACCCCCTCTAGACCATTTTGCTCGTAAAAAACATCAAACCTATTTGTGGTTGGGACATTATAATATGTGTTAGAGGGTATTGGTTGGAAATGATTTTCATAGCAATATGGGACATCTGGGGTCTTCCGTCTTTCATGATAAGGGACCGAATAGTTAACATTTCTGGGTCCCCCCAAAATATCATTTCTATGCTGTCTGTAATGACCTGTATTATAAGAATACGTCATCGGTATTTCTCCATTAAAATGTGGGTTGTAGGCGACATACTTTTCTTTTTCCTCAATAATAGGATGTGTAGGCAACTTATTAATGCCATAATCACTTGTGGGATAAAAATAGCTTATATCTTTAGTGCGGATCAAGCTGTTGATTGTATCATCTTTCCAGCCAATAATGTGTTTTACTGCTCGATTATCAGAAAAAGTAACGAGAATGCAGTCACCCTCAGTAGATTTAAATCTATGGCCCACCCAATCGACCCTCCTGACATTTAAGATTTTACCACTGATGTGTCTAGGGAGCGGTCTATACGTGGTTAGCCAATGACTTACTTTATTTTTCAAGTCCCCATATCTCTCCGCCTTATCCTTTTCTAGCTGCGGAACACCTATCATTACTATGGTGTGTAGTTGGGATTCCGGAGGGAGATGAATATGTATGGGTTTTTTATTTTGTGGGGGCTGCGTGAGGTTTCGTGTTGGTCGTATATTTGTGGCTGGGGATACCGCTGGTGGAGTCCTAATGGGCATAGCTCGATCGGCAGATGATACTTGGGATAGATCTTCTGCGGCCCATTCGCTCTCGTCGTTGTCAACTATGGAGTATGCCAACATGGTGGGTACACTCGGCAACGCTAATGGTTCTTTTTGTGTTCTTATATGTTGTGGTTGATCGTTCTGAGCATTAAATCCCGTAGGGGTAATGATTGCCGTATTGCAACAAGCGGTTTCTGAATTGTCAGTCTGTATAAAGGTAAGAGGGGATTTGGGATTAGCGATCTGTACGTTATCTCGATGTTTCTCGAGTTTGGCTAACATTAACTCTATATTAGTGATTTTCTCATTTATAGGCTGGAGAAGGAGTCTAACCAGCCGTTCTAGATCTGTCAAGTGAGATGTATCAGTTAAACTCACCCTTTCAGTCTGGGTTGTCTCATCAATATAAAGTTTTTTTGTTTTTGACTGATTTTCTTTGGCTGTTGATAAATCTTGTTTGGTAGATGTTGTAGCCATATTAGATGTACCCATTATTGGTTTGGCCAGTTTAAAATTAAGCCATACATCTTTGGCTAAGGATTTATGGTTGCCCAGAGGTTTGTAAATCTTCCTCGTGATAGACTTAGTTTTTTTTCTCCCATTACGTCCTTTCTTCTTTTTGGGAGAGGGAGACTTATCTGTCACTGTTATGCTAGTTAGGGGGGAACTTTCAGCAAGTACCTCTCCTGGGGAGTTTATTGACATATTTCCTGGTTGTACTAGACACGGGCTAGCCCCGCCATTAGTAGTGGGCGAAACACTTCTTTCATTACTATTTAGAGTAATCAGACCTGAGGGTGTTTCATTTCTACAACCTTTGCCACTCGGTAACCCCGAGAAGGATTGCAGCAAGAGCGAATCATCCACATTTATAGTTGACTTCACAGTGTTATTATGCTCAGTGGTATGCATTGAAAGATTTGGAAAACACATGTTAGGAGTCAAGGAGAGGCGTCTCTCCGTATTTTGGATCGCATCAGCTACTACACTAATCGTTTTCTGCAGCATAAGGTCAATAGCTGTTAAAGATGGCAAGGGTGTAGAGGGGGTGGGATTTTTCCGAGTGGATGATCTTGTGGCCACCGGAGTCTTTCTGGCTTTCGTCATTTTTTACAACTACCCCTCTATGTTACAACACAGCTAGATATTACACTTAACCTATGCTCGTATCAGGACTAGTTAACATATAGCACACAGATGAGATACAGAGATCACCTCAAAGCTTTATCCTGAGTGGCAAGATGAATGCAATGGGGGTGGCCCGTCCCGTCCCCCTCAGTCCCCTGAGGGCCACAGAGGGCCCGCCCTTTGCCCGGGCTTCGCCCGCGCGCGTCCCGCGATGCGGGAGGAGCGTCGCGCTTTTATGCGCCTCCGGGCGCAAGGCACTCTGGGGGCTGTGGTCTCCGGTCTCCGGCCGCGAGAGCTGGTGATGGCGGCGGGGAGACACACGGAGAAGCGAGGAAGTCCCCGGTAGTGGCGTCGGCAACAGCAGCCCCAAGACACGAGGGAAGGCTCCCCAGCAGGTAGGCAGCGTTTGTTTTAGGCAGTGTTCCCGCTCTGTTTTTCGAGCGTCGCGCTTTTAAGCGCCTCCGGGCGCAAGGCACTCTGGGGGCTGTGGTCTCCGGTCTCCGGCCGCGAGAGCTGGTGATGGCGGCGGGGAGACACACGGAGAAGCGAGGAAGTCCCCGGTAGTGGCGTCGGCAACAGCAGCCCCAAGACACGAGGGAAGGCTCCCCAGCAGGTAGGCAGCGTTTGTTTTAGGCAGTGTTCCCGCTCTGTTTTTCGAGCGTCGCGCTTTTATGCGCCTCCGGGCGCAAGGCACTCTGGGGGCTGTGGTCTCCGGTCTCCGGCCGCGAGAGCTGGTGATGGCGGCGGGGAGACACACGGAGAAGCGAGGAAGTCCCCGGTAGTGGCGTCGGCAACAGCAGCCCCAAGACACGAGGGAAGGCTCCCCAGCAGGTAGGCAGCGTTTGTTTTAGGCAGTGTTCCCCAAATTAATTATGCAATAATGAGTTCACAATTAATTATTACATGTTAATTATTAAATTGAGTTTTAATTATGTAAAATATGGAATACTGATTTATTTTACTTATGTTTTAGTTGTGGGATGCTATGTTGGTAGGGGTAAAGGGTGAGAAGTTAATTAAGTAATAATTGATTAACTATTATTTGTAAATTAATTATTTAATTGAATTTTGAATATGTAAATTATGGAATACTTATTTATATTATTTATATTTTAGTTGTGGGCTGCTTTTTTAAAATCCAGAAAGCCCCGGGGAGGTGGTGGTCTCTGGGGCGCTGGTCCATGCAGCCCGCTAAATTTAACAAATAGATGGCGGTCCTAAGGGCCAGGAAGGTCCGGCAGCCCCCCACCTCATATTTAGAATAGCCCTGGGAAGCTGGTGGTCCCCGGGGGGGGGGGGGGGGGGGGGTCCACCTGGTCCCCAGCAACATTTCTTATTTGAGCCCTGAGGAGGTGGTGATCCCTTGTGCATAATTAGGCCCCAGGAGGGGGGCCCAGTGCGCCCACCTCCTTTTAATTCCCACATGACCCCGGGGCCTGGCCCACCCGGGGGCTCAACCTCACAAAAGAGTTGGTGTTCACGCTTCTTCTTTTATTTATTTTTTGTAAAGAGCTGCAGCTCCAGTTGGGATTAAAAAAACAAAACAATGTTTATTTGACTCCCTCCAAGATGCCTAGGGGGTCAGGGTATACCTATCCTGCCCCTTTCTCTTTTTATGTAACATATTTTGTGGGACTCAGCTCAAGCGAGTCCCAAGATGGATGCCAGTACTTCCTAGTTTGAATTGTTGGCAGCCAATCAGATCCCAGCACAAGATCAAGAGCCATTGCGTTCCTATATATACTAATTTGAATTTCTTTTAATAACTTCTTAACTACTGAATGGTTTACACCAAATCAGAACAAGGCGCTTTTCTAGACCAACAGGTATATTTCTGCCAAATTTGGTGTAAATCTGTTCAGTGGTTCGGGCTGTAGCTGTGTCTAAAGGTCCTATGGGAATTAACATGGGGAAAATGCGTTTTGGGACCCTCCATTTTTCTAAGCCCCTGCTTGACGGATCACCATAAAACGTTCGAGACAGCAACTGAAGTGAGTGTCATACTAGTCATGAAATTTTACAAGGATTCGTCAAACGACACCAAAGTTATTAGCAAATGACAAAACGCTCTCCCTAGGGAAACTTGGTCCTAAATATAACTATCTACTGGCAATCGCCAGTAGGTAATAATTATTTTTATTCACTTAAAAAAACAAAGTTTAAAGGGCTGTTACAGTTAGGTGAAAATGTCACTTAAAACATGCAATTTTAAACAAACAAAATCACTGAATTTCACCAATTACAGTTGTTTCAAGTAACTATAGCTCGTGCCCTAAAGCAATCATAACTCGACATCTCCATTATGCACAGCGTTGTCATTAATGAAGTAATTTCAGATGCTGCAGGGATGTTATCAATGATTTCATAGAAGAAGTCAATTTAGCAGTGCATGGCGAGAGTGTGGATTATAGTTAATGTAGGTCACAAGATATAAGTACTTGTGATATCTATAACTGGTGAAGTTCACCGGTTTTGTTCATTTAATGATATGTTTTAACTGGCATTTTCACTTAACTGTAACGTCCCTTTAACTTATGTTTTTTTCAGTGGATTTCTAAGGAATTTTGTAATGTAAAGTAAGATATTGTTACAACTCTAACTATATCGTTCATGTAACTTTTTTTTTTCAAGTGTATTTCTGTGGCCAGGCCCTGCACCCAACCCCCATTGGGCGCCTATCCCCCGCTGCCATCCACCGCGCACAGTTGACTATGTCATGTAACATTATAAAGGAATCACTGTAAGTGAGGCAGACATACTGGCTTTGTCAGAGGATCAAAACATAAAAAGCGGTGGGCCTATTGAATTCATCAAGGGGTCAGCACATCAACATATATAAAACAGACCTACTGACTTTGTCAAAATGTCACGAATAACTATAATCAATGTATATTACATAAATCGCACATTACAATGTTTAATAATAGTGATTGTCACAAAATATATTAAATAAAGCATTGTTTTAAACAGAATTAAACATGTCTTTGAATCTTTTTTGAAAAATGTTCAGGCCACCAAGTGCAGCCATAGATTCAACCACAAAGGGTCCCTGCACTCCAGCTGAGGAGAATACAGCTCCAGCTCAGAATGCTTTAAAACCATTTGGTAAGCTTTCCTGAGATCCTGGATTCAATGACCCAGGAGACGTACAATCTTTTTAAATGTTGCTAGGGGGTTGCTGCGCTCACTGCAGCCCTCTACAGCATTAGGAAAAAGGTTGGTGGTGCCTCTGTCTGTTCTAAGGGTCCCACCAGGAAGAAAATGTAATTTAAAAAAACCCTTGTGGGGCCACATTTCTTCTTTTTTTTTAATTTATATTTTTTTATGGTTTGTTTTTTTCTTTTTGACCGTGGTTGCCCGGGGCACTCTCAGCTTTTTTTAGGCCCCTGCTGGCTCTTCCGCCAACACCTATAGTGGTTGCTGGCGGGAGCAGGCCATTATATAAAAATGGGTGCCCCTGTGGGATGAGGTCCCTGGAACATTACTTTGATAAGGTACCTGGGGATAGGGGCCTGGAGAAAATGCATTGCTTGAGGAGGGAGGCTTGATGCCACACTGCCCAAAACAAAAGCACTCGCCCAGGTGAATGGGGCTCCCGGGTCTTATAGACCCTCGAGGGTGGAGGAGGGGCATTGCCCACTCCCCAAAACCAATATTTCAGCCCTGGTATGGGATTCCCAAGATCTTAAAGAGACTCAGGGATGGTGGTCGCTCCATTCCCCCCATTAATAATTATACCAACCACTGAGGATGGAGTCCCCGGGGCCTCCAGAGGCTTAGGGAGGGGTCCGCACAATTCCCTGCCACTTAATAATCATACTGGTCCAGGTAATAGGGTCCCCGGGGCCTCCAGAGGCTCGGGGGCACATTTTGTACTCATGAAAGGTGCTTCTCTGCCAAATGTTATTCTGTCAAAGAGTCCAAAATCAACTCATCCAAGCATATCTTGACAGCATTAGTCCTTCATTGCTTTCTCAGGAAATGCATAGTTGTATTATCTGCACTTGAACCAGCATGTCCTTGAGAACTTGCTGAAAACATTTCAGCACCAGTGTTGCCATTGTAAAGACAAGGATGTTTGTTTGAAGAGTAATGTCTCTTTTCTGCAAAACACTCACTGCTTAATTTGAGCCGGTGTTTTCTGTTGCGAAGCAGTGGCACTTAATTCTGTGTCAATACCGGACCGCTTTCTTTAATATAGCAGCCGTCCCATAATTTTTTATCATTTTCAACACTAAAAGCGAAAAGCTACCAGTCCCATGAATCTCTGGGAATGTTTCACCAATAACAGTCCAATCACAATACACATATTCCCAGGAAGCTGCACTTGTAGATGCGAAGATCCAATCGCTCTTAAAAAAAATGCTTTTCGCCCAATGACCATCCACCCCCACAGTTTGTCAACTGTCATTTCAAAATGGAAGGCACTCGCCTCCTGCGGGATGTGCTGCGGACGGCCCACTGGATGGTCCATTTGGACCTCAAGGACACCTATCTGTCCGTTCTGATTTTCCCTCCTCACCGGTGATTCCTCCAGTTTATTTGGCGCCAGCAGGTGTTCAAGTTTTCCAGTCTTCCATTTGGGCTTTTTTCCACCCCTTGGTGCTTTACCAAGGTTCTCAAACCAGTGGTGACACATCTTTTGGTGCAGGAGATGCGCCTCATTATATACCTGGACAACATGCTCATCATGGCCCAGTTCCCTCGACAGTTGTAAATCCAGTCGCAGACGGCGATAGACCTTCTGGAAAGTTTGTGGTTCATGGCTTATGAAACAAAGTCCCTACTACTGTCTTCCCAGAAGGCGGCTATTTTGGGGTTTGTAATCAACTCAACCACATCCTCACTGAGCCTCCCGTCCCAGAAATCACAAAAATCCGACACGATCTGAGGAGCACACTGGCAAAGCCTCGCACATCGTTGCGACAGATTGTCCACCTCGTGGGGCTCCTTTCGTCCTCCATCCAAGCCACCTTCTCGGGTCCTCTACTCTATCGGGCCATTCAGCGCTTCAAAGCCTCCCTTTTGCACAAGGGGCTCACATACCCTGAATGGTATCCGTCACGGACTACACAAAGGAAGAAATCTCCTGGTGGCTTTTTCAAATGGAAGCAGGGAGGAGAGCAATTTGTGGATAAGGCCCAGATCTCGTTATAGAATCTGACTACATCAGGTCAGGTTGTGGCACGTGATGTGGTGAGTTTTCCACCTGACATTCTTGGTACCCTCAGGAGCAGTCCTTGCATATCAATTGCCTGGAACTCCTGGCCAGCTCATTCCCGGTCCACTGTTGGACAAAGGACAGAATTCAGTCATGTGTTCTCCTCAAGATGGACAATGTCTCAGCAGTCCGATACATCAATAATCTGTGTGGAACGCGGTCCAAGGTTGTCTCTGACATGGCAACCAACTTTTGCTAGTACTGCCTGGATCACCGGGTGTCGGTGACAGCAGAATACCTTCCAGGCCAGGTGAATCAGGTGGTGAAGTGGCACTCCCGCCATTTACGGGACTCTAGTCTGTTGAAGATCCATCCTGAGGTGTTGCCGACCTCCAGGAATGGCGGGGTACCTTTTTGGTGAACCGGTTTGCCTCTCGGCTGGATCACCAGCTTCCCAGATTCTTCAGCTGGAGGTCGGATCCGCAAGCGGTGACAATGACAAATGCCTTCATGCAGGATTGTGCTCCAGAACAGGGTTACGCGTTTCCCTCGTTCACAATGCTCACTTTGGCTTAGGCACAGATCCAGAGACAGCAAGCGGACATGGTGATGATCACGTCAACGTGGAGGTCTCAAGTATGGTTTTCGGTTCTTCTAGAACCTTTCTGATATTCTCCAATCCAACTCTCCCTGTTTCCTCATCTTCTTCTCAGTCTAGATCAACTCCTACACCGGCTGGTGTTGGAGGGTTCTCTAGGTTTGATGGCTTGGTGGATTTCAGGGGATGCTTGTCGGTCCTGGGTCTTTCGAAACAGGCTGAATCTTTCTTATCCAGAGCGTGGGAGGCTAGTACCATCAAGAGGTATAAGTCTGCTTAAACTAAATGGACACGTTAGTGCCTGTGACGGGGTGTGGATCCTGTGCTTGCTGATGTAGCTCAGAGCCTCAATTTTTTGCAGAGCCTAGCAGCTGAAGGTTTGGCCTATTGATCTATTAACACTTTTCGTTCCGCCATTTCGGCTGGTCACGTACCAGTGGAGGGATCCCCGGTGGGAGAACACCCTTTTGTGTGCCATCTGGATATTGATCATTTGGGGGTAAGCAAGCTTTGAACAAGCAGAATCCTCGCCTCCAGTCCTGACATAGAATGAAAATTGTTCCTAACTAACGTGTTTTTAATTCTATTAAGGACATGGAGACCAGGATTATCCCACTGTTCCTCCTTATGGAACCCACCCTATCACTAGTAAGTACTTACATTTTCAGATTATGTGAAAGTAATGTTTTGAGGTTTTCAGAAACCCTGTTAGTGGTATTTATTCAATTGAAGCGTTGTGATATGATTTATTCTACATACTGATGACTCTCTTTGTTCATAGGATTGGAGGGTACTAAACAGGATCCACAAGGGCAATACTGAGGCTTGCCTCTTGGAGAAGGGACTATATCAGACCAGAACAAGCCTGATTGGATATTGATAAAACTAATCTGTTCTGTGATTGGCCTGTTATTGTTGAACCATTCCCTGAGGTTCAAGCGACTGGTAGTTTTTTGCTTTAACTTTTGAAAATGATAAAAAATCCTTGATCTTCCTCACTTACATTTCCCAACACCCCTGAGTTCAAATATCTTATCATATTCTCCTCCTCCCCTCCCTGCTCCTCGGTTTATAGCTTTTAAGTAATGTCTCTGGAAGGCAGCCCTAATCCCTTCCTGATCCGAAACTATTCTTACCACAAGGTCTTGAACTTCACCTATGAGGGTCTGGGTTGTCTGTTGTCTAGTCCGCACCGCCAAAAGATGACCCACTTAGTCATTCAGCAGTGCAAAGAAAAAAAAAAAGAAAATCCATTGTCCTATCCCCCACACCCGATCCTACCTTCAACCCTCCGTGTCCGTGTACTTGTCCCTGTCCACTTGGATATGCTCCACTACCCCTCCCCCCTACTCACCCTGCTGCTCCCATCCCCTGAGCAGCCCCCAAAAACTGAGCAAATAGGTCATATCTGACCCTTGTGATGCCACCCACTCCTACCCGCCCATGGTGCCCCTATGCTCCAGCTCTTGTGCATATCCATCAAAAAAAGAAAACATCCAAGAACAGAAGATTCCGATGAACAAAGAATATATACTTGATTAGCAAAATAAATAAAAGGGGAGAGGGAAAAAAAACAAAGGGAAAAAAAGGAACACAAGCCTAAAGCAATCAGCCACCTAATAAAGTTTTGCAATAATGGGAAGACTAAAATATTGGCGCATTATGTGCAATAGATGAAGAGTCTAAGACGTTCGGGAAATTTTCTGGATATCTACTAAATTAGGGCAAGACCTAAATTGTAAAAAATACAGAAGTCGAATGGGCGGACGGGCAAGTAGTAGAGGGTGCGACTTATTTGGTGGTCCATATTGTAGAAGATATAGACAAGATCGTACAAATCTAGATCCACTAATAAAAAGTACTAAGAGGGAATAGTCAAGAATAAATAATCTGCGAATGTCATTATTAGTTAGGACTAATTTGATCAAAATGACGTATTTACCCAAAATATTATATTTTTTTAGAGCCATACCTCTCAAAATAGGGAATCAGGGGTTTAAAGCCATACACCAGGCCTAGGAGGGCGCTGAAATATCTGACTCTTCCAAGAGAGCGGGGAGGGGCTATCGGTACCTAATATAAAAATATACTACTGGGCCACGACAATGCAACAGATGTCTATTCTGCTGGGGAGAAAACGGGAATATCTCCATAGTCCTAATCCTTTCGAACTTCTGATTGGAGACATAGCGTGTGGCATATTATGGAGACAGTTGGAATACTTCAAAAGAGTTAGATTTAAGACACTCAGTTGTTGGTATAAAGTGTGGGCAATAGTACGGAAGAAGTTAGGAATAGGTAGGTGGAGCTTTTACCCCCATTATATAACAACCTTAATCTCCCGATGATTTTTAGGGATTCTTATATGAAGCCATGGGAAGAGGGGGGACTGGTAGAACTAGGAGATTTTTTTCAAAGGGGGGGGGGGGGTATTAGTCTCATTTGAGGTTTTACAGCCAAAATATAAATTGGGGCACCAGGAATTTTTTTTTATTATTTAAAGATTCTAGGCTCTTTATCTGAAGAAATAGGAGTGACTGAAGGATTTTCTAGGATTGAAGTGGAGGATAGAGTGCTGAGCAGAAAACCCCCCATTGGAAAATGTTATCAGATGCTTAATGGGCTCATGTCAGATGACTCAGAAAAACAGGAAAAGTGGTGGGAAGAAAAGGCTCGGAAGGGAACAAAGGCCCTCTCGGAGTCTAGAAATTTAGCATAGACTATCTTGATCTCTGCTTCTTTGCAAGTACAGCATTTTAAAACTTACTATAAACTCTACTATACTCCGGAGAAAATTGCTAAATGGGGCGGCACTAATAATGTGCACTGTCCCAGGTGTCATCTATATGAAGCAGATTTGATACACATGTTTGCGACCTGTTCAGCATTAGAGGGTCTGATAGGGGATGTGACGGAGTTCCTGGTGGGGAGACTAGGATTAAACATAGTATTGAACCTGGAATTTATATTACTGGGGGTAAGTATGACACTGTTCAGTTTCAGTTTTAATCTTTATTCAACTATCGGAGATAGCCATAAAAGAGCAATCATTATAAAATCTTATATCCAGCACATACAAAATAATATAATAATAAAATCATTACATAACATTACCATACATTCACGTATGAGCTACATCATAAATGAGGCAGAATTAAGTTTTGCACATGAAATAATCGATTAGAAATATTAAAAACTCATGTCAACTCTATACTGCTAAAAACGGAGGGCTTTTCTAGTATTTATTGCCTTCAGAATGAACAGGGCAACACTATAGTAAGCCAGGGGATCACCCAATGTCATCAGGAATTTAATTGCCACTTTATGTGATCTGATGGTGTGTGGAATAAAAAGTGGCTTTAATTAAAAACGTCTAAGATTCTTATAAAATTTGCAATACAGCAAAAAGTGAACATACTTTGTTTACTTAAACTGTCACATGGACATAGATGATTTTCCGGCGGATGAGACAGCATTGTAGGGAAGGCTACAAGGTAATGAATAATGCCACATCTTAATCTGATGAGAACAAAATGATGCTGTGCAAAGGTCACGTATGATAAATAATTATACGTACTCATCTCAGTGTTATACGATATATACTGGGTAACGGTAATTTTATTCTTTTCATCCTTGGATCTTTCGACTGTCCTACGTTGTAGAAAGGTATCTCTAATCTCTTTCTTTGTATGTATCAGTGTTTTAGATGTTTCTGCCTATACTGTTGTTTTATACATATTTTCTAAGGCAGTATTAATGTACAGCTGCCATAGGATCTTCAGAGCATTATGTAGCTTAAGGCAGTCTAAAATAATTGATTTGGTAAAATAATTTTCTTTCCTTTTGCATGTAGAATCCCAGAATAGCAATGGTTGGGCCAGTAGGAGATCTTCTAAAAACTGGAGACCCACCTCATAATGAGCAATGTATTTGATGCAGAATGGGGTAAATAGAGCAAACGTTTCAGGAACAGGTTTTCTTGCACTTGCAGGTCTTCAGTGTTTGTATGGGCCCATAACTCTGCCTCATAAAGAGCTATACATGTTCCTTTAGCTTTATATAAGGCTACCATCTCATTAATTGGTCGACTCCCCAGTTTGGAAGAAAATTTAAAAATGCCCTGAATTGCCCTACACATTTTGGCTTTGGTTGTTGTGATGTGTTGTGACCACGAGCCATTTTCTGAAAAAACAATACCTAAATAGCAAAAAGAATTCACAGTCTTAATAGGACTTTTTTCAATATAAAAAGTTTTAGGGAGTTTATATGTTTTAGATTTTTATGACCATTTTCTTCTGTAACATAAAATCAGAAAATGCATCCATAAGTCTCTGTAGGCCCATCGGGGTTCTCGCTACGAGTACGGCAGCGACCGCATATAATAAAACAGGTGTCGGACGACCTGCCACCATGGGGGCGTCAGCCTGTATGACTAAATTCCAGTTCAGGCATATGAATTCATGTTTATCGTAATGGCGGTTCTTCGGTTATGCTTGGCTACCACTTGGCGAGAGAGCTCTCCACCCTCAGTCCATCAATGGCTTGCTTGTCTTATGGCTATTTATCACACCAAAGTGGCAGTGTATGCAAGAAAGGGAAAGGAGACTAGGAGGAAAGGGGCTACGGTTTGGGACCCTCTGACAAGGTGGGCGGCCACAATATAAACGCTCAGATGTCAGTATGACAATATCCTATCACATGTTTTTCAGGATTACTTTCTATTCTGTTTCATTGTTTTCTGACTTGGTTAGTGTGGCTCTGTTAGGTGGTGATGATAAGATTATTTGTATATAAAATCTGGATCTGATTATCCTATTTTATGTAAAGGATGGGGGGAGGGGCAAGTAAATTGTAAAAGGTGTAATAATATTATTATTTTTTAAAAAGAAAGAAAATTATAATTAACGATGAAATAGCTGCTTTAATAAGGAAATCAAAGAAAGTAAAGCATAATCCTTTCCTCCGTGTCCTAGTTAGGAACTATTTTCATTCCCAACACCAGCACATGTGAAAGTCCCCACATGGTGGTGCTTTTTGTCTGTTTCTATGGTGAGCGCACCAGAGTATTTACCATTTCAAAACATATTAAAAATTAACAATACTAGCACATCCAAGCCATTGCTATATTTTTGGATTGCATGTAATAATCTAAATTGTTACACTTGCAGGAGTATGATGAAGTTGTGTTGGTGCTTGTTTGGGAGTGCTGGCATGGTACCCCCAAGCACCCATTTAAGAACACTTCTGGGCCTGAGGAAAAACAGAAGAGGACTGGACCTGCTGTGTGTGACGTGAGAAGAGCCCTGAAGGACTGGGCCTGCTCCTTCTTGTAGCCAGGTCAAAGAAGTGGACTCCAAGGGTCATAAGGCTGACAGCCTGGTAAAGCTACAGGGACACATAATGCATCCTTTTTCTGCAACTGCCCAGCTGACCAGTCACTGCCGTAACGAAACTGGAGGGGGCCCCCTCCACAGTACATACAGGGGGTCCCCCACGCTCTGGATTCACTCCGGAGCTCTCAGCTGCCGCCCGTGCACAGTGCTGGGGGTGCCCTGGAGCTCGGGGGCCCTCACACTGCAGGGGCTGCAGGGCTATTGTTACACTACTGAGACCAGTAGCACCTAGACCTGGACTGCACCCTGCTGTTTTGCCTCTGTCTGACACCATGTGCCTCCCCTGAAGTCTACAGGGGCTTTAGAAGTGTACTCCTGTGGTGGATTGGCACTTAAAGTAAAAAGGACAAATCTTTGATCAGGACGATTCTGGTTGGTGGTCTATGTCAAATTGAGCTTAGGGCCCTGGTCTACCGCAACCATTGACTGTCATTTGCACTGTATGCATATTGGCGCTATTCCTACTTAAAACTGCTTCATATCTTTAGTTCTCCTTATTGGATTTTTGTCATTTTGTTGATTACGTTTTCTCAATTTTTCTGATTCTGTTTGGGATTTCTATTGTTTTGCACCTCAGCTTTATTACTGTTTTGATACTGCATAAATACTTTACACAGTGCCTTAAGTTAAGTCTTTCTCCTCTGTGTCATAGATACCAGAGGGTTGAGCTCAGGTTAATTTAGTGACTTTGAGGGTTCACCCTAACAAGGGTTGTAATTAATCCTTGTGGTGGGTTGTTTCCCACCCCAAATGATAATCCAGTTTCTCACATTAGTGTGTTTTCAGCAGTGGTCTGAGGCTGGACAAGGAACCCAAGAAGGAGGACTACAGGATTGCCTTCACAACTTGTGAAGAAGTAAGCCTGCTGCACTTCACCTCACAGGAGAAGGAGTATGAGGTAGAAGAGGAAAATGTGAATGACAGTGTTGAAGCCCCAGGACCAGAGGAGTGTGTGCTCCAAGGAACAGCCTCACCTTCATTTTCCAGGAAAGGGAGCATTGTGTCCTCCGACAGTTTGTCTCATCAGAGCTGGTGGTCAATCAGATGGGGAGGAATCTGATGTTGCGACTAGCTACCCTAGCTTAGAAGAGAAAAAGCTGGCTGCTGAAGAGAAACCAGCAAGAGCTGGACCTGAGAGCCAAGAGGGTCTCTGAGTCCGGGAAGATGGTGGCAGCGACAGTAAAATGCTTAGGAGAGGTAAAATCCCAACAGACCTGGTGCCTATCTTTGTGGTGGGGGATGACATAGATAAGTAGTTTTGCAACATAAGCCATGCCCCTACGAATGCATTGAGTCCCAGGGAGGGAATGGAGGCCTGTGTGTGAAATCACGTGCCCATTGCTGGAAGAACACCTGATTGGTCCTTGAAGTAGCTGACCAGATGACATAGGACCCCATGGAGAGAGCCCTAAATACTAAATTTGGTTTAATCTCAAAAAAGTATAATCTGAAATTCGGGGTTAGCCAGAAGCAGACCCCCCAGTCATGGGATGATTTTATGTATTTTTCCAGTAATGCACTAAATGGTTGGGCGAAGGGCAAAAAAGTAAATTATTATAACGGGCTGTTAGACCAGGGCTCCATGGTTGGCTGAGGTAGGTACCTTAGGCCAAATAGGGACCCGCGTTTCCACGTCAGGGAAAGGAAGGTCACCTTCTGAGATAGCCCCCGCTCACCCCATGGTAGCTTGGCACGAGCAGCCAGGCTTATCTTCAAGGCAAATGTGTAAAGTATTTGCAACCGCGCTCACAGCAACCCAATTATGACACCACTAATAGACTCCACACGAGTTTTATAAAAACAAGTATAAATTTTATATAAAAAGATATACGATAAGACCGCACGATATGAATCCAACATATGAGTATGTGTACTATTTCTCCTGGCAGGTTGTTAGGCCAGCCAGCCCTTGTAAGTTCTGGCAATATTAATGAGCACTTCTAAATATTCCACTGTAATCCTAATACCATGTTATGCAGTTCGTAATGCTAGAATCAGGCACTTTTGCAATGTAAAAATAATGCAAGGCATAACACAACAATCAGGCACTTTGCAATGTAAAAATAATGCAATTATTAAAGTAACAATCAGGCACTTTGCAATGTAAGAATAATGCAGCGTGTAATACAACCACCAGGTACGCCGTTATGCAGAAATAAGGCAGTGCATAATACACGAATTAGGTAGTTCTTTATGCAGGAATAATGCAATGCGTAATACGCTAATCAGGTAGTTTGTTATGCAGAAACAATGCAATGTGTCATACGACAATCGGGTAGTTCATTATTCAGAAATAATGCCTTGCGACATACAACTACCAGGTACATTGTTATGCAGAAATAAGGCAGTGCGTAATACACTAACCAGGTAGTTCGTTATGCAGGAATAATGTAATGTGTAATACACTAATCAGGTACTCCGTTATGCAGAAATGATGCAATGTGTAATACAACAATCAGGTACTTTGTTATGCAGAAATAAGATAATGCGTAATACACTCCGGCACCGATCACGGTGCCTTAGGCGGTCTCTCCGCCACTCCTTCGGACTCTCAGTCAGCCTCTGTCAACAGTTGCCCCCAACACGGGTATGGTGTAACAAAAAGTGCAGCTCCGCACTCTGGCCCCAATACTGTCACTCCCTTGGCAATACAGGCTGCGATACGAGCGGAAGCAGAGGCTCGCGCTGCTGTAATGAGAGAGAGGCCGAGGGCGTCTCCCTCTGAGCCCGCACCCCGCCCCAGGAGTCGACACTCGTTGCCTGGGGGGCGCAAACTCACTCTCCTCTCCTCATCCAGCATCTTGGGCCTCCAATGCAATCTTTGTGAATTGGCAACGGCGGGCTTGGGCCGACGGCTCAGCTCCTCCGGGGCTGCCGGTCCGGGCCGCTATGACTACGAAGATTTCAGGCTGCCACAGGGCACATGCACACAGCGTCGCTGAGACTCCCTTGAGCTTCGAGTGCACGATCACCGGGCACTCCACACAAAGGTCTCAGGCTGCACGAAGAACACGCGCACAGCGTAGCTGAGACTCACTTTAACTCCAGGTGCACATTAACAAGGCAATCCTCATGAAAGTCTCAGGCTGCACAAAGCACACGCACACGACGTCGCTGAGACTCACTTGGACTCCGGGTGCACGATAACAAGGCAATCCTCACAAAGGTCTCATGCGGCACAAAGCACACACACACAGCGTCGATGAGACTGACATGGATTCCGGGTGTGCACAATAACAAGGCAATCCTCACAAAGGTCTCACGCTGCACACAGCACACGCACACAGCGGCGATGAGACTCACTTGGATTCCGGTGCATACGATAACTAGACAATCCTCACAAAGGGTTCAGGCTGAAAATAGTACATGCACACAGCATCGCTGATCCTTGCTTGGACTCCAGGTGCCCACGATCACAGGGCACGGCTTACAAGGGTCTCAGGCTGCAACAAGCACGCGCACACAGCCTCGTGAGACTCTCCTGGAAACTTTTGTGTTCCTGAGTTTCCGCAACAGGGAGCCAGCTCACCTCGGGCCCTTGGGGATAAGTTACTTTAGGACACAGCACAGCTAAATCCTTTCAAGCAGGGAGACACAGCACACAGCAAAGTCCCTTTAGTCTTTCCATGGTTAAAACAGCAAACTGCAGGCCAGCTCCAGAACACACAGCAAGGGTCAGTCCTTTCCTTCAGTCACTTCAGTTGTTTCTTCCTTGGCAAAGGGTCCTCTTGATCACGAAGTATCTCCAGTCTTGTTCAATCTTGATCAAGCTATTCTCCAAAGTTCAGGGGCTTCAGCTCTCATAGTTATACCACTCAATGGCTTTGAAGTCCTTGTGTTCAGGGGGGCACTGACCCCTGTTCAAACTAGTTCTGGGTGCCTCCCTGCCAGTGACACCTTCTTCCTTTGATTAGTGGGGTTCTGGATTCTCAATCACTCAGCAGGAGATGGGACAATTGTTTTATAGCAGCCGCCCAGGCCTCTTCACCTCTAGGGGCTAATCCTCCTCCTACACTCCAGATGCAGGTCAGCCTGTTGCTGTCTCATCTCCTCCCCTGGGTCAAGACATTCCCCAGATCCTATTGCTTTCAACTCCAGACAGTCAACCCACAACCAGGCAGAGACACCCAGAAATGTTAGAGCACAAAAACCCAGCCACTTCTAAAAGAGTGGCTTCTAAACAAACAGTGCAAAAACCACCTTCAGAAAAATATGTGTTATTACATTGTGAGTTCAGGCATACTAAACGTCACCTCTCCATCTTAGGCCTTTGGGAAGAGAGGCTGGAAAACATATTACACAGCCTTCCCATTTTATCCTATGGGCAAGATGGCCTTTCAACAGTGAAAAACGAAATGGAGATTATTTCACTGTCAGGACATGGTAATCACCATGGCACATGTCCTACCTTTCACATTCACTGCACCCTGCCCAGGGGGTACCCTGGACCTACCATGGGGCTGTCAGGTGTGCATAGAAAGGGAAGTGTAAGGTGTGGCAAGTGGGTGCACTTGTCAGAACAACATGGCAGTTTAACAGACTGCGCGCAGACACTGCAATGGCAGGCCTGAGTTCCCTTTTTAAGGCTACTTGTGTGGATGGCACAATTAGTGCTGCAGGCCCACTAGTAGGATTTGCATTACCAGCCCTGGCACACATAGTGCACTTTACTAGTAAGGCAAACATACCAATCATGGACAACCAGTTACCATTACACTTTATACAGGGAGCACTTGCACTTTGACACTGTTTGCAATGGCAAAGTGTCCAAAGCATCTAAGTTGGCAAAACAAAATCTATCACAGCACCAAAAACAGAGGAGGTAGAGGCAAAAAGTCTGGGGTAATCAAGCCAAGAAATGCCAGGTCTAACACGGGCTTTATATTTTGATGATAGGAAGCACATTTTAAGCAATTCTTTGACAGAGTTGCACCAGCACCTGATTGATTGATACCAAGCTCACTGTGCCCAGAGAGCTTGCAAAAAAAGCTGATTCTGGATCACCACCAGAATGTCAAAGTAGACACCAGAAAGGGTGGTTCAGGTTCACCTCAACAGGGGTAAGAGGAATGCCAGGATAAAACAGAGATGTTCCCCAAATGTCCGCAAAAGAGTTTGGAGGGAAAGGATTCCCATTCCCCTTCAGAGCAGAAGGGGAAGGATTGATGGGGGGAAGCTAAGGCACCCAAACATAAAGATTTTTAAAGGAGCTATCCCTAAAAAGAGGGTACGGTGGCCCTGAAGAAGAGTAACAGTAGCAGGTGGGTGTCATCCACAGTGGGATAACCAGTGGGTCAGAGGTTAGCTCATTTGAGATGAGAGTACCCCAAGACCGACCCTGGTAACGCCACTTCTGTCCTGGAGGTGCTGCTTACCTTGTCACAGAGAACTGGAGATTTGCACCAGGCAGACCCTTAAATTACATAGACAGACTGTGTAACCCTTGCAAGGGACTGTCTGCACCCACGTGGAAGAACTGGACTGCCAGCCAACTTTTCAGTCTCAGGGTACAGTCCCTGAACTGAATGTACATCTACAGGTTGTTACCCCAAGATGGTAGACAAAAGAGTGAAAGGACAGTGTCTTCCACCTGAGAGTATGGTCCCCCACTCTGAGAAACCTGAGAGGTCAGAGAGACCTCAGGAACAAGTCAGGGACTCCTTGCCAGCCTCACCCGTGAAAGTGAAGTCTAATCAAGGCCCCAGATTGATGCCTTGCCTGGCAGTAGATGGGAAGTGGCCTGGTTCCTGACACTGACAGCTATCAGAGACCTCCATTTGTTGCTTACCTTATGAGTAGAGCTACTTTTATCTGGGACATAAGTCTGACCTAGGCGGCAGAATGGGCCACATCACCTTGTTGACCATGGTGAAATTGTCCACCTACTGGGATACACCTGTGAGCAATCTAGGGTTAGTCAACTTACAGGTGGGTTTTGCAGGTGAGGGAAAGGTTTTACCATGGGCAGAGTTCAAGGTAAGTGGCTAGCAGAGATGACTACAGATGGGTACAGGTAGGTTCAGAGGGGCATAGAGTAGACAAGTACCTGCCTTTTCAGCTTGGTCATCACAGAATTTATGTGTTTTGCTAGACCCTATGTTTTTGCTAGTTTCATAAGTATGTTCAGTTTACCTCTGCTAACCAGTACTAAGTGCATGTGCTCCCCATTTAAAAGTGGCACAATCCTAATTGGTATATTTAACTTAACTACAAGTCCCTAGTGTATGGTACAAATTGCACCCAGGGCTTGTAAGTTAAATGTCACTAGTGAGTTGTTGCACCTATTGTGCCAGTCACTACAGTAAAAGTGTACAAAATGGCTTCAGGCCTATTAGTGTAGCCTGACTGTAGCCGTCTAATAAATATTAATAAGTAAAACCTATATAGGCTTTGTCGCCTAGACGGCACAGAGCATGGCATTTAAAAGTACGACATATAAAAATGTTATGTTAACATGTCCTTACAGTAACTAATACCCAGAAGCTATTTTTATTGTGGCAAGTCTACAAGTTGTCATATGCGGAAAAAGCAGAGTGGAGATTAAAAATCCTAATAACAGTATTTTCGGACTGGGACTAGATAGAAAATAATTAATCAACTATTTTTAATAGTTATCAAAAATCCAATTCAATGGCAAAGCCGTATTTGTATGAAATGTTAAGGAAAAGCAACTTAGAAAGTTACCTTTTCCCTGCCTGAAGTTCCTGGAGGCTAAATTTACATTTGCTCTCCCACTTCTGCCAGCTAGTAATGAGCATTTGAACAGGAATAAAAAGGTGCAAAGTCCTTTCCAGGAGCAAACAATAGGCAAACTAAATGGGCAGACATGCCTCCACTGACAGAATATGCAGAATAGAGCTATGAGGATACTTTTTGACATTACAGTGTCAAATTCTGCTTAACAGGTCTGCTGGAGTTTTAAATATGACACTTGACGAAAACAGAAGGGATGCCAAAACAATTCTTGTGTATCTTCTGTCTGGTTGCTGAAGGGCCTGGTTTGTCCCACCAGACTTCTGTCTCTTGTTTTTTTTTTACAAATAACTCTGGGAGTGCACTTCAAAGAAGGGAAACATTATGCCAAAATAATTCTTGTGTATCCACTGTATGGTTGCTGGAAAACCCTGTGTTGGTCTGCCAGATTGTTGTCTGTGAGTATTGTGGGTAGAGTGACTGCTGCCCCAAACTGGATTTTAGTGTTAGATGTAGGACGACACTAGGACTACCAAGGTACACCTCCCACACACACCCCCAACTCCTAGAGCCCACGTTTAGTGCGGCTAAAGAATTTTGTCATCTTGAAAATGACCAAAGTGTGTAGGGTTGTCCCCGAGAACTTTTACCCTATTTGGCGTGTCCAGGAGTCATTCTTACCCACTAGTTTGTGCCAGACATAAATGTGACACCATCAGGCACCCACTGACCGGGACTGTACCCTGCTGTTTGGCCTCTATCTCACAATCTTTGAGTTACTAAATGCCTTCCCTGGAGGTCTTTATAAGGGTGTGCTATTGTGTCTGTATTGGAGTGGGACTTGAAGGGCAGCCAGAAGGTAAAATATTTGACCAAGACAACCCTGGTTGGTGTATCTAACCCACAGTCCATCGCGGTCAGCGTGAAATTGAGCCTGGAACCCAGTCTAACACGACCATTGACTATCTTTAACACTTTATGCTTCCTACCTAAAATTGTATGTCTTCGATGCCCCTTAATGGATGTTTTACATGTCATTGTGGTGTCATTTAGATTGTACTCTATCTTGCTAACTCAGTTTTGGATTTTTATTGTTTTCCATTCTGTCTTTATTACCAATTTATTTCTAAATAAATACCTTACACATTGCCCTAAGTCAAGCCTGTCTGCTCTGTGCCATAGCAACTAGGGGGTTGAGCTCATGTTAATTTAGTGATGTTGAGTGTTCACCCTGGCAAGGGTTATGATTATTCCTTGAGGTGGGTAGTCAACCACCCGTAATGATAATCCAATTTCTCACAGCCATGTACACAAGTGGGATCCAGGATTTTGCAGTATCATGCAGTAATTCAAGTTTCAAATTAAAAATCTATTTTGTTTTCTAATACTCAATTTCTATTGATTTTTCAAACAAAAGAACACAAGTGAAAAAGTAAAACACAGCACATTACAGCGATGATAGGCAGCAGCCACATTATGTCCTTGGAATTTAGTATGCTTTGCAGTCTATGATCCCATGAGGCCACATACAATAGACAGAGCTAATGGAGTTGAGCGTGCCTATTTTATCTGACCCAACCATTTGCCCCAAACCTTGCGATGGTTAGCTGGGCATCCTCTGGCTTCGTACAGAGGTTTCTCCTGTGTCACACACCAGTCCAGCTCCCTGCGCCACTTCAAAATAATCTATTTTTGAATTGACAGCCAAAAATTACTTTTTGGATTTGTTATTAGCTTTTGATTTTGAATTGGTCATTCTTGATTCTTCCTAAATTTTTATTGCTGTCCTCACTTTTTGCACCTGTGAATTTTGCAAGCATGCGGTAGAACTGAACAACATTGAGAGCCTCGGCACGCAGAGTAAGGAAGGAAGGGGCTACCTACCCCAAATTATCCAGTTTCGTATAGTTGCGTTTTGCTAACCCCTAAATCCTGTTAGTGAGTACTGTAACCATGAGGCTATGTGTAGTTTCTATTTTTGCTCAAGGCAAAGAAGGACAGCGTACATTTTATTAGTGAAGAAGAGGGCATATTTGTACACACTTTGGGGCACATGCATCATTGGAAATTGCGCTCACAAAGGGGCAGATTCGCAGAATCAGCCCCTTTGCGACCGCAATTTTTGCATTTGGGATGCATCATCCCAAATGCACAAAATCGCAATTGGCAATTGCATTTAAGGCATTGCAAAGTGCGATGCCTTAAATGCAATGCAAGATTGCATTTACAATAGCAATTTCTCTATTATGGACCGCTAAATACCGATTATTTCAACCTGATGGTATTTAGCAGAAACTTTGAAAAATGCACTAAAGTGCATTTTTCAAAGTTTCATGTTACTCACACACATGCCCTTGGGGCATGTGTGTGCGCAACATGGGTGTGCATCACTATTTCAGGGGTGCAACAGGGCGTCCTTTTGACACCCTTGAAATTGCATGCGCAATTTGCGAGTACCTATTGGTACTCGCAAATTGCGCATGCAATCTTCCTCCATTCCTATGGGCCAGGAGGCCCATAGTATTGGATGGGAAGCCTTTCCTTACTTGCGACTCGCAATTTGCGAGTCACAATTAAGGAATGTGTAGGAATCGCTATTTTAATAGTCCTTAATGATTGCAATTAAGGACTCCCAAAAGCCTACTTTGATGCATGTGCTCCTTAGAGTGCCAAATAGTGGGTATCTAACTTGGAAATGCAGAGCAGAGGAGTTTGTTTCATCCTCGAGATTGATTAGGCTTTATAAGAAAGGGTGAACCGACCTTTCCACTCCTTCAGTGATTACCTGTGCACAGGATTCACATGCTGTTTCACTCATACATGTCTTAGTGGCAAATACCCATAGCACACATATTTTCTCTGTGTCTTTCCGACGCTTTTTAGCTAGGGGACTAACTTGTAATAGCATTTGGCATGTAAATAAACCTACGTTAGAAAATATAGAGGCCAACACAGGAGCAGGAAATATTGCAGCCCAGTCGGTTAACCTACAAGCACCATTGGAAAAATGACTCTCACTCTTGAGTAAGGTGGATGGGAGTTGGGCTGTCTTATACTTTGTGTTGAGGGACTGACATGGAAAGTGGAAGTAATTGTTCTAACTCCTACAAAGGAAATATGGGTTACTGGATACTCCCTGTGCTCTACTTTTCTATGGGCTTGCCGTTCCCCATGGTGGCCCTAGAGTCAATCCAAACAGTTTCACGCAAAGCTAGACATATGGACATCTCCTCCGGGGAATTAATGGTCTAGGCTCTGGGCTAAGGGCACTAATCTCCAGTAGCACACAAAACACATCTGGATCATGGCCAGGGCTCGGTGGAGACCCTAGGGGAATGTGCATAAAAGAAGGCCCCAGGGGCTTCACACCGTGTGCATGAGGTGATCTCACCAGTTTCCAATAGCTACCTTGCTCATTTATCTTCAGACATGTAATATTCCTGTTACCACATCCACGTGACCTATAGTTATGCACTCATTCTGCATACTGTCACATTCATTCCCATGGTGTCTTTTAGCTCTCAGCTCTCAACAGTTGTGTAATGAAAACATTATAACTTCTACCAGCATATTTCCTAAATAGAACTCTGCCCCCAGCATGGCCATGTGGGGCTGGCAGATCTATCCTCTAATCAGACATGTGTGTTGCCAAAGGAGGGCAGCTGAAACATATATTCCATCTGTTAGCAAATGAGCGCTGCCACTGTTATGCAATCTGGGAGCACTTTGGGTGCTGAACTTTACTTTTGCAGTTGTGAAAGGCCCTCTCCCCACAACCTCCTTTTGGTGTGGAAGATGGTGTGTACAGAAATAATTGGTTCTTTAGTTGGGCCCTTGAAGTTGCTGATTCTCTTTAAGAGATATGTGTTGGTACTACTACTAGTAGTATTTGTAAGCCACAGTGGTCCTTTGAAGTGCATTAAAAGGGTCCCAACAAAAATTGAGCCACTATTCCCAGTATGTTGAGGACGGTACAAGAAGAAATGGTCCCAGTGAAAACAAAATTAAAACATTGATTTAAATACGTGCGTTAAATTAATTACTAACAATCCTTTGCATGTTGAACATATTTAATCATATTGAACACAGTAGCATGTTCAAAACACAGCACATGTCTCAGTAAAATTGTGCAACGGTGCCCCAGAAAAAGGGAAGGGTGGGATTGGTGCAGCAATGTGCAAAAGTGAGGGTAAGTGAGAAAGGAGGGCAGTGACAATATATACATCAAAAACACATGAATGGCCTATCTGGCCTTAACCAAGGCTACAAAACTATTTACAAAACCATAATGTTAAGTTTGGCTCAGTGAAGCTATCACTGTTGTCCTCATTTGGCACACAGAGTGGAGCGGTCGATGTTTCGACCCAATGGTAGTGTAGGGAAATCTAAATCCCTACAGGAGGGTGTGTGGGGGACCTAAGAGTCATTAAAATTACCTTTAGTGTATTCAGGGGACAGAAAAAACAATTGCAACATTAATTGCAACATTAATTGCTTCGAAAGTATGTTGAGAAAGCCTCCTCCATTTGAATCTCACACTACTGACTCTTTCCTACTCTGTTCTTATGTGCTGTAACAAGCACTGACCTAAAAACAGGTTTCTTTTCCCTGTTAGGGCCCACCCCTCTCAACCATACCCAAACAGGTTCAAAGAGGACCTATCATGAGACAAAAACACTCATTCTTACTTCTGCTCTGCATCCTGCACACCCTATGACTTCCACTTCCAATGTCGCAATTTTCAATCAATTGCCGAGGGAACATTGATAACTCGGAGACCATGGAGAACAGTACATTAATCATTATCAGCTGTCTGGAATCTGCATAAGATGAATTTTTCTGCAACTCTAATCCTATCTTTAACTCTAACCCTTGGCCTCAGGGTAACCTATTATCTAACTTTATTTTTCGTAACAGTTTCCTCGTTAACTATTTACTTTCTCAATAATTGTTTTTCCCAACCACTTGATTTGGACAAATTTTAATCTGAACCAAATAATTTTAGCTAATTACGGTGCACTGGTAGCGGAACCCGAGTGCCTTTGGTACCTGTGATACTGTGAGTATATGCATGATGTTCTTTGCACTTTATTGACTACCAGGGGATTAAGGGGATTTTAAATTCAGTATGCTTGACAAGTCTGTGGTGTGGATTGTTTGTCTGTGCTCGTACTTGATATTTCGCGTCCTCTATATGTGTCAGCAAATGTCCCTCCCAGAGAGTAAATTGAGTTTAAGGCTTGTTACTCTAACATCGGGTAATGCTCGGTGTTAAAGATTTTCTTCACATGTGTCCATTGGTGAGCACTTCTGTTTCTAAAAATGACATTTTCTTGCCTTTTTAGGTGGTAGCCTACCAGATAGGTCAGCTGTCTGGTTGTGAAAGACTTCTTGGGGACATTCTGAAAGCTGATCTGGGAATGCATTCCGCCCATTACTTGCCATTGGCCTTGTGTTTAGTCACTCACACTTGCTTGCTTTCTATAAGTTGGCTTTATTTATTTTAGCACCTTGAGCGTGTCTTTGTCTATTCCATGGAGCATAGCCTGTTTACCACATCTTCATTTGACTCCTATTCTTCCACAAGCGCTCGCTTTTTAGAAGCATTTTTTTGTTTTTTGAGCAGCCCTCCATGAGAGTGCATGTGTTTTGTAGTTGTTTCCGTTGTATGCTTCTCTACTCCACGCACTCTGTCCTCTCAAGCTATGTGCTTCTGTGCATCCCACGTCCACATTACTGTTTCACCCATGAGCTTCTATCCCCTTCACCCGTATTGCTCTGTCGTTTTCCCATGAGCTTCTCTGCTACCTCTGTGTTATTTATTGTAGTAAACAGTAATGCCAGGATAACCTTACCCAAATAATGTTTAGGGCTTAGCAACTGTTTCACAGGCAAACATGATGATCCTAGTCAGAAAGCTGCCCACTGTGGCTGCCTGCCATCACAAAGCTATTTTTTTAAACAAAAGTCAAACGGAATGCATGCAGTGATTGTCTTTTTATATGTTTAATAAGCTTTATTAACGTAATGTTCATCATACAACATAGGGCAAAAGCGTAGCAATATTTGAGAATAACCAACATATGAGATAAAAGTATGCCATAAAACATAGCAGAAATCGTTTACAATTTTAAGGTTTACGTAGGAAAAGAGAAGGAAGGGAAAGAAAGGGGCAGATAAGATATACTCTGCAACTGAGGATCAAATAGCATTAAATACACATTAGTACAAAAAAGGATACGATTAATACATTTTTCATATAAGTTTTACAATGTTGAATAGTATTAAAGAGAAAAAAGGCAAAGAAGTAGAAACTCATGCAGGCTGTAAGTTTTCAGAACAGTTATGGGCTGACCTGAGAAATAGAGATCTTATTTAATTAAACAGTTGGTGGTAACCAACATAGATCGCTATTTACCTGTGGATTACAACAGGAGGCAAAAGCAGTATCCAACCTATGATAGTGGCATACAATGTTCCACCAAGACTTGACTGAGAGCTTGTTTGAGCATTTCCAATTCAGTGTAATCTGTTGAAAAGCTAAAACTAACATAAGGTCAAACAACCCTCGCTCATAAGACAATAACCCAAGTGACTCTGATAAACTTCTCGTAAAAAGAAGGACATTTAATAAAGAAATATGTAGATTAAAAATAGTCGAGACCTGAAACCAAATTTGTGACCAAAATAAAGCTGTGGGGGTCATGAAAAAAGGAGGTGGTATAGGTTAGCCAAACGGTGGTCACAAGACCAGCAGGTCTTATTATTAGAGTGTGTAAAATTAGCAATGGAAATGGGGTAAAAAATAGTCTGTGATATAGAAAAAACATAGATTGAGTGGTAGATGCTGATCTAGAGATTTTTAACAATCTGGTCCATATCTTGCTCCAAAAATCAGTGCTCCATGTACAACCAAAATATGTCTTCCATGAGAGCTCCATCTTAGTCTTAGCCCGATCCGGATCAGCGGAGTTGAAAAATCTATCAATGAGGGAGGCCCTTGGGGATAACCAGACAATTCTGAGAATCAGATCTTGTGTAGACAAATACTTTTCGGAGGGAAGGGAATAAAAAACTTCCAGAATTGCTTCATCAGTAGCGAGAATTTGTGTAAAAACGAGCAGGGACACTGAAAAGTGGCTTGGAACTGGGGTAAAGAACAAGGAGAAATGCCATCAAACATGTCCTGGACCCAGATGATACCTTTAGTTCTCCAAGAGCACCAAAACAAAGATCTGTTGTTGATGATGAGAAGAAGATTGTGCTAAAGAGGAGAACATAAGAATGTGTTCCTAGAGATTATTTTTGGTTGACAGTTAGGGCTTAACAGTGAGCAAGTGTGTTTAAATAGTGGAAGAGATGTGAGACTGGTTTTGGCCGTAAAATCGAGACTCTGCGGGATAGAGAAAAATAAGCAGTGTTCAACACTAACCCATTAAGGGGTGAAAGAGGAAATAAAAGGCTTTATGATACAATCTAAAATTTGTAAAATTTACACCTCCGGTAGATTTTAGTTTTCTAAGATGAGATTAAGAAATTCTGGATAATTTACTGTTCCATAGAAATTTGGAAAGAAGGGAATAAAGTTTTTTTAGATACATAGAAGGAATGTGGACTGTGATCATTGAAAGGATATATAACATAATAGGAGTGACCATCATCTTGATAGAATCAGGGCATCCTCACCAAGAAAAAATAGAGGATTCCAGGAGGAGGGTAATTTGGAAATACGATCAAGAATTTCTTTCATATTTATTTTAATTGAGACTGAAATGGAGTTAGTAAACCATAAACCTAGGTATTTCATTCTAGAGCTATTCAAACGGAATCCAATTGGGTCAAAGTGATGCTTAGGACAAAATTTGGTTATGGGAAGAATTTCCCTTTTGTCAGAGTTAATTTTATATCCTATACCCCCGAAAAGTCTGAAAATTCTTGTAATAACGTGTGGATAGAAGTTTCTAGGTTAGATATAAAAAGTAAGATATCATCTGCTTATGCAGAGAGCTTCAAGTGATGATCTCCATATAGAAATCCAGAAATAGAAGTGTTGCGACGAATGTGAGTCAGAAAGGGTTCAAGGGATAAAATAAAAAGAAGAGGAGATATGGGGCAACTCCGTCGAACACTGCGATTAAGTGACAAACGATTTGAAACAAGACCATTCACTATAGTGGAAGCAGTAGGTTTCGTATAAAGTAGTGAGAACAGGAAAATGAATTCAGGTCCAAAACCCTGCCAACGGAGTGTCTTAAATAAGAAAGACCAATCAACTCTGTCGACAGCCTTTTCCGCATCAATAGATATCGCAGCCATGGAATAGGATAGAGTAGATGCCTTGTTCAAAACATTAAAAAATAATCGAGAATTATCAGAAGTTAATCTGCCCTTGACAAAACCACACTGTTTTGGGCCAATTAAATGGGATAAGAGAGATGCAAGATGTAGTGCCAATAATTTAGCTAAAATCTTATAATCCACATTTATCAAGGATATAGGGCGCTCATTTTTGCAGAATTTAGGATCCTTAACTTCTTTATGAATTAGACAAATAGAGGCTTCTAGAAAAGTGGAACTTGCTTTACCAGTAATGCAAAAATGCTGACAGAGATTAAAGAGTTTTGGGAGAAAGAAATTCGAAAAATGTAAGTAAAATTCTACAGAAAAACTATCCGGACCAGGGGATTTATTTTTCTTTAGTGAATGTAGAGAGCTAGAGATCCCCTGGAGCGATATGTCCGAATCTAGGGAATTGAAATCAAGATCTGTGGATGGAGGGGGAGGAATACTGCTGAGATCAGAGGCAATAAGAGGGTCCGATGCTGGTGTTTCTGGAGTATATAAGTTTTTATAAAAAGTTGTAAGTTCTTCTAGAAAGTCGTGATCTTTGAAAAGAAGTTTCCCATCCGCTGACTGAATAGAATCTATCAGCACCCTCTCTTTTCTGGACTTAGGATAGTTAGCTAAGAGTGATCCTACTTTGTTACGGCCTCCATAATACCGGGTGCAGCTACGAAGCAGAATAGAAGAAGCATTGTCTTGTTAAACTCCAGCTTTGCACGAACAAGCTTCTGCAGAGTGAAATCTGACGAGGAAGTATAAAATTCATGTTCCAAGTGTTTGATATTGGTTAGGAGGGCTTTATGTTGGGTAAGGGTGTGGTTGTTTTTTCTGGATACAAAATCAATGATAAAGACCCGGGCAGTGGCTTTAAAAGTGTCTCACACCAAAGCAGGAGATACAGATGGACCTTCATTAAAAGAAAATAATTATTCCGTAAAGGAAGCAAAGGAGGAGGAAAAAGCTGGATCCTGTAAAAGGAAATTGTTAAATCTCCATCTAGAAGATTTGGGTTGCGGATGGAGCAAATCGAAATCAGCAATCACAGGAGCATGATCAGAAAAATGGGTTTAATCGAAGATGAAGTGAGATTTTGAGCTAAAGGTTTGGACAGGAAGATATAATCTAATCAGTTAGGGAACCATGTGGAGGGGAGAAAAAAGAAAATTCTGTTTGGTCTGGGTTACAAAGTCTCCAAGCATCTGCGTAATTGCACTGTGAAATTGTTTATGGGCTTTGTGAGAGATAAAATGTACCTGGGATTTGCGGTCAATAAAGGGGTCCATGACCTGGTTACAATCGCCCCCAGGGATAAAAAAAAAGAATCTGTGTGATGCATACATTTATTTGTAATAGTAGGCCAGAAGCCATAATCCGGTTGTGTCGGACCATAAATATTGAAGACAGTTAAAGGAATGTTATAATTAATGAGTAGTTTAACTAAAATCCATCTGCGTCTATTTCTTGTGAAACAACAGAGCATTTTGACTTTTTATGGCATAAGATAATTACACCTTTCTTCTTTGTAGTAGTAGGAGAGACAAGAACAGAACCAACCCAATTGCGTTTGAGCTTAAGAGTCTCCGCTTCTGAGAAATGAGTTTCTTGTAATAAAACTAAATCAGGATTATAAGAGGTTAAATGTGAAATAATTCTCTGCCTCTTTATAGGATTAATAAATCCTTTTACATTCCGTGTGACAACTCTGAATGCAAGAAAATAACAGTAAATATAGAACAATAGAACTGACAATAGTGAAGGAGAATAGGAAAAGTAATAGGCAAAGCAAGAATGAAAGAAAAAGGTAGAGAAAGAGCCATAAGGAACAGAGTAAAAAGGGAAAACAAGAAAAGGAAAGAGGGAGACAAAGATAGAGAAAAAGAGGACAGTACATGTCAAAACAAACTGACGACCGCAATACATACCTTGTATTGCGGGGAGTACAAAAAGGAAAAATGACTGGCGACAGACGCTAAAGACAGCAGACCAGCAGAGGGAAACTCACCACATCAGGAACCCAAACAAACAGATAACGAGAATGTGAAGTAGATCCAATGAACTGTTATATTAATAGAGAAAAAATATATGATTTAATAGGAAAACATCAACAGTTAACCTGTAAAGGGAATAAAAAGTAATGGTTTAAAAGTAAGATAACATTGACCACAAGATAAAAACTCAAGTATTAGAAGAAGGGCCAGCAATTTCCATGGAAGCCGCAGAATGAGAATTGATGAACTTCCGAATATCGGCAGGTTCTTCAAAGGTGAATGTGTGATTTTGAAAAGTCACCTTCAACAAGCAGCAATTAAATAAGCCATATCTAGTGCCCAAAGAGCGTAAGGCTGGTCGAAGTTCAAGGAACTCTTTCCGTCTCTTGACAGTCACTGTAGACACATCCTGGGACAAAAACCACTTGGCTTCAGACCAGGATAACTGTTTTTTTCATTTTTGCAGCATTCAAACCTTGAAGAAGTCAAGTGAATTGCAAGAATAGGATTATCACTCCACGAGGTTTTGAGGGTCCTGAAGAAGAGGATAGGCAATGCCCTAATCTGTGTGCTCTTTGGATATTCCAAGCTGTTTATGTAGGTAAATCTAAAAGTTTCAGGAGAAAAGAAGAGAAGGACACCGGGTCACCTACCTCAATGCCCTCTGGAATACCATATAAACGAAGATTGTTACGCCTATTCCTGTTTTCAAGGTCTTTAGCTGATTTCTTTCAGAGCAGAATGCCCTTCTCCATAGATGAGATTTTTGTAGAAGTGGCTTGCACTTCACTAACTTGTTGTTCCACTATGGAAATTCTGGATTCAAGTGATGACCATTTAGTGTCCATGTCTTGTAAACAAGTATTGGTTTCCTCTACAAATGGTCGCAGTGCCCTAATCTCTTCCGAGGTAATATCCAAGGATACCAGAAGGACAGTCTTCGGTGAAGAAGGAGGGTCTTGATTAAGCCGTTTGTTCACAGGAGAGGGCGACTGCAGTTTAGGTGGAGCAATGGGTGAGGAAACTGCCTTGGAAGAAGATGGGTAAGCCATCATTACAGGAGTATGAAGAGAATCCACCAGGGGATTAGAGATAGAAGATTAGTATGAAGAGAATCCACCTGGGGATCAGAGATAGAAGATTGCGATAAAGGCAAGCCAAGAGAAATTTTTCTACGTGTAATAGTTTTTTACTTCTGCTCATATATCTGAGAAGACACCCAGGGCGAACTGAGTTTAAATGTAATTAAAAGCGACCAGGGTGATCACAGCTCTCCTGAGGAAAAGGAGCAGTGGGCACAAATGTAGTATGCCCCTTTATGCAAATGAAGAGGATCCAAGTCCCCAGAGAACATGGAAAGGAAGGCTAAAAATAGTCAAAAAACGAATACCTGAAGAGATGTCCAAAACTGCATGTAGAAGAATCCAGTAAGAATAATGGCGGCCAGAGAAGGTCGCAGGAGATTTACGCTGTCACATGAAGCTGCAACCCTTTAGACGATATTCAGAGACATCCTAAGGGTCACCAGGTGTTCACCTCATAAGGAATCCTGTTTTCGCTAAGAAAATCAGGTAAAAACCGCCGAAAAACGAAACGCGGCGCGGAGCTCTGTACTAGGCGGCCATCTTGAAACATGTTGCACGCCGAGTCCCGCAGTGATTGTCTTTAAATCCATCATGTCGCCTCTGGTCAGCTGTTCGTACACAGCAGCCCTCTGGGCCCTGCCTCAGACAGAAACATGATCTCACAATGCAGTTGATGAGCTCACCACAGCAGAAACGCCCTGGCTCCTCAGACCACCCAGCTGCCCAGGTAAATAAAACTAATAAATAACCAAGACACATGTGGTCTTATAGTTTCCAAGGGAGGGAAGCCCTGCAGGCGTCACTGTGTGAGACAGAGGGAGTCATCTCCCACTAATGTTGCTGACACTTTACTCACTGCTTGTTCTGGTTCCACGTAGCGCTTCATACCTCACTTTTTCAGTTTCTAGGTGCTATAGAAAACAACCATTAGCAAAGCCAATAGGTTTCGCCTATGTAAGACCTATTGGCGTTGTCAATGTTTTTTAAAGATGTTGCTCAGCAACATGATTCAAAGTAAATAAAAACAAAGCATTGACCAAGTCATAGGAGTTTGTTTTTATTTACTTTAAGAGATGTTGCACAGTAGCACGCACCGCTGTGCAGTAAGCCTTAAAGCAGCACGGTGGGTTTGTGGGGTGGCAAGCAACCATCTCATTTGGGGAGATGTGGTGCTCCAGCCAGCGATACCGACTGTGGAACTGGGGATCCAGGTTCGAGCCTCGACGTGGGCTTAAAATCCTGTGATTCTGGGCAGTTAACCTAATCTCCCTGTGCCTAAAACAAAAATGAATGCCTCCTTGTGTAATAAATCAAATATGAAGGTGTCCTTGCGTAATGTAACTGGTGCTCATGTAAAGTGGTCCAATGCCTCCGGGTCGAGTTTGGGCTATATAAACCTTGGGGGAAAAAAAGCAGGAAGAGGGTGGGAAACAAAGATGGTAGGGTGAGTTGGTTAACGAGAACGAGAGGGGGTGGTGAAAAGCAAAAATGAGAAAGGACACTGGACACAGGAAGCACTACTTGGTCCATGCTCAATGAGGGTCGAAAACCGATTCCCAGAAGCAAGCCAGAGGCGAGGAGGGGCGCCGACAAATAGGATACAAGGAAATGAGAGTGAAATGGAGCCCAACCAATGGTAAGTAAAGGTAAGTAATGGTGGTCTTTAAGCACCTTTTTAAGCTTTTTTTTTTTTTAGAACAGTAGCTTTCACGGACAGCGCATGCGCCCATTAGGTGAAACCTAAACACCACCATACCCCTTACCACCACTCTTCCCACCACTCTTAAAAACCACCACCACCAATGTAACTGCCACCACCACCCTACTCTAAGCACCATCACCTTAGCCTGACCACCACCCTAACAGTCACAACCACCCTACCCTAACCAACACTGCCCCCTAACCACAACAACCTTCAGCACCCCACCCCCCTTCTACCCTACTACCACTGCCCTAACTACCACCACTCTAACTACCACCACAGTAACCACTACCATCCTAACTAGCCTACGAAAACCTTACCACCACCACCCTAAAACCACTACCCCACCACCACCCTAATCACCACAGCCCTACCCTAAATGCCATCACCATACCCTAAACACCTCTACCATAACCCCTAACCCTAACCACAACCACCACTACCCTAGCAACCACTGCCACTTTAACCACAACTCTCTAACGATCACCCCCAGAACCACCACTACTCGAATCACCACACTAACCACCACCCTAGCCTACCAATGCCACCACCCTAACACGGCCTCCTTGACCACTTTCACCGTAACACAAACACTCTACCAACCACCCTCATCACCATCACTGTACCATAACCAAAACCCTAACCACCACCAACCTCACTACCCTATCCACCACCCTACCTTACCACAACCACGCCCTACCCTAACTACCACCACCCTACCTTAACCACACCACCCTCAACCGCTACCTCCCTACTAACCATCACCCTGTCCTATCCCTCACCACCTGACCCTAACTGCAACCACCCTAACCACCACTCTATCACCCAAACCACCACCCTAACCATCAACCGCACATGATCTTAACCACCGCCACCTTCACCACCACTACCGCACCCTAGCCACCACCACAATCTGACCCTAATCATTACACCCTAGCCACCACCAGCCTCACCGCCTGTTCTGCTTGGGTTTTCGGATCAGATAGAACCCACTCATCAGGGCCTCACTAACCCAGCCAGAACGTTACCCCCTCCCTAGAACCTATTTACAATCCTACAACCACATATATCTATCACCTAAGGACAGGGGATTCCTACTATGTATACCCAGATCTCACAATCGGCGGCCTCGCGATCCCATACGGATCCAGACCTTTCTGCCCATACGACAGTATCACAAGTGGCGGCCTCGCGGTCCCATACGAACCCAGACTTCTGCCCAGACGACAGTATCAGCACAATCGGCGGCCTCGCGATCCCCTACGAATCCAGACCTCTCTGCCCATACGACAGTATCACAAGTGGCGGCCTCGCGGTCCCATACGAACCCAGACCTCTCTGCCCATACGACAGTATCACAAGTGGCGGCCTCGCGGTCCCATACGAACCCAGACCTCTCTGCCCATACGACAGTATCACAAGTGGCGGCCTCGCGGTCCCATACGAACCCAGACCTCTCTGCCCATACGACAGTATCACAAGTGGCGGCCTCGCGGTCCCATACGAACCCAGACCTCTCTGCCCAGACGACAGTATCAGCACAAGTGGCGGCCTCGCGGTCCCATACGAACCCAGACCTCTCTGCCCATACGACAGTATCACAAGTGGCGGCCTCGCGGTCCCATACGAACCCAGACCTCTCTGCCCAGACGACAGTATCAGCACAAGTGGCGGCCTCGCGGTCCCATACGAACCCAGACCTCTCTGCCCAGACGACAGTATCAGCACAATCGGCGGCCTCGCGATCCCCTACGAATCCAGACCTCTCTACCCAGATGGCAGTCTCATACGACAGTTCATCCTATGGTTACCATAACATACAAAAAGGGCTCACTATTCATCAGATCACACAAGGATTGTCAGTTTGAGTACAGCCTGTTCTCAGGTTCGAGGGGCTCCTCTTTCCCTTATTCAGTTACCACTTACCTGATCAGGGTTAACATCTGTTCATGTAGCCGCAGCTGACTAGAAGAATAGGCTACCCTCTTATACAAGAACACGCAGTACATGTTGGTTCACTACAAACTGGATATTTTATTACTCATTACATACATAATCACATAACATTACGATATAACACATAACCTGCAAAGAAAAGTGAAAGATTAAGTTGTACACTCTAATAAGAAAGGGTCGACATCACCTTAGTAGTATGTAGCCTGCACTCAGTGGTCATCTAGGTTCCCTTCTCGTCTGTATCTCGGCTCGCCGGGAGTCACCCTTCTTCGAGTCACTGGGACCTCTTCCTTATCGGCTACTCTCTCCTCTCTGGCTATTCTGCTAGGAAAGCATCTGTCTCTCGGTTCTTCTCCGCCTTCAAGATGGCGTCTGTCTTCCCTGGAATAAGTAGTAGCTTTACTGCTAACGGCCAGATGCCGCCTACGGACTGAACATGTAACTGCCTAAGACTTTCACTAATATAGAGGTGCATTTCCTCATGGAAAATTCCGGCCCGTAACCTGCCGCCCACCAAATTCTTGTACCTCCCCGTACCAAGGACACGTTCCCAGCCGGCCGGCCTGATGTAGTGTCTTCGGCATGAAGAAAAATACAATCCTTCGATAAGGGCCGGCCTGAACCGGTTCTCTCCAAGCGAATAACACCTCATAACTAAAACATAGCTTTTGGCCTAGAAGCATCCCAAGCTGCCGAAGCAGAAAGAAAGATGGAGTCTCTCCCGTTTGAGGCCTAACAGCCCTGAATTCAGCACAGCTCCATGAAATACCCTCACTATAGGACAGGTTATCCCTAATACTAACGAATCTATCCCCTAGGCTATATATGCAAGCCCTGATCTATGGGGAAGGGCACAGAATCATATCAAAGTGCCTAGTAAATAGGCTCCATTCACTACTCTAACCCTTAGGCTTGAATGATAAGAGACTGAAGTCACATCCAATCACTTGTTAACACAAGAAGGCCAGGAAAATCGAGCAGAACACCGCCACATTCCCTACTAACCATGAACACCCTTTTATCCACCAGCACCCTATTATCCACCACCACCCAACCATAACCACTACCCAACTCTAAAGACAATCATTCTAACCACCATCCCACCCACCACTCGTAATCACCCTAAATACCAACACCACATGACTCTTACCACCACCACCACCTTTACCACCATCACCCTAACCACCACACCTAAACCACATCACCCTAACCACCACCACCCTAACCACCACCACCCTAACCACAACCACTCTAAACACCACAACTCTAAACACCTCAATAACCACCACAGCATGCCTAAACAACACCACTCATTATCACCAGCCTATCACCACCACCCTAACCACCACCACTCTACCCTAACCACCCACCCACCTACACCCTGCTCCACCTCCACCCTAACCACCACCCTCATCACCCTAACCACCACCCTCATCATCCTATCCACCGCCACTGACTAACCACAAAATCTAACCTTAACCTCAATCATTCTGATAACCACCACCTTAAACATTAAAATAACCACCACAACCACCCTAAACAACATCAGTCTAATTACTGCCTGCCTCCCACCACACCGCCCTGTCACCACCATCCTCTACTGCCACCCTAGCCATTACCACCATAACCACCCTACCCTAACCATCAACCCACCTTAATAACCACTATCACCACTACCAACCCTACCTCCATTAACCTTACCACCACTACACTCACCACTACCCCTTACCACCACCAACCCTCGCCATCTTCACCACTCTCACCACCCAAACCAGCCAACAACTGCCTTTACAACCATCCTAAACACCACCACTACCCTAACCACCACAATAACCATCATAGCCACCCTAACCACTACACTCACCATCACCACCACCCTACCACTACCCTGACCTCCACCCTAACTACCACCACCACTGTCACCACCACTACCCTCACCGCCACCACCTTCACCACCACCACCCCTCACCATCCTCACCACCACCCTCATAAGCCTAGCCTTACCACCACCACCCAAACCTACCAACCCCAATCACCACCACCCTTTCACTAAATATAGCTCTCAGTTCCTGTAGAAGCGCGTCATTTTTAACAACCATTTTGTATTCATTACTTGACTGTTGTTTTCAAGGAAACTTGTGGCCAACGTTTGCATTTGTTTACTCTCGGGTAACTTGTTCTCACCTGAAACTATTCATCTAAGTATCCAGTAAAGCTTAGTCATAGTAAAGATTAAGAGACATTTACATGTTGTGTATAGCTATCTATCAACCTTTTGGCCTTATCAATGGAAATCGATATGTGAACATTGAGAGGGAACTTTATGGTAGGATGTTGCTGGAAACCCTAGGGCAAGTGCTCACTGGGCAGATTCACATTTGAATGAACTTTATATTTGACTGCCTAGTATGCTTTAATTGTTGTGAAGTGGGAATAAGAAAACATAGTGTTCATCGCATTACATGGCATGCTTTTAATAAAGTAACCACTAAATGCAGTTGGTCCTGCTTCGAAGACTGGTTGTGTGGTCTTTCCTTCCTCTTCTTGTGTTTGTCCCTGCCCTGGAGCGTGGCCTCATCACGTGTGTCCTTCTACTGCTTACTTTTCAGACACTCCATTTTTCTTTTTGTCTAAGCACTCCATGAGAGTAGATGTGTTTTCCAACTGTCTACCTTGTGTACTTCACTTCTCCCCTCCACCGTGATCCCTGTTGATCTCGCCCATCTGCTTTTTACCCTACGCCCCTCAATGATGTGTGTGCTTACACTTCTATGCTTTTCCTCTGCATTGCTTTTTTGTCCTTGTGCTTCTCACCGTTCCACACTGCACACATTCTTGCTTTTGTGCTTTTATTCCCCTTTGCTCCACGTTGCCCTCTCTTGTCAGTGATGTGTACTTTTCTTGCCGTTAAACAAATTGCTTCCTACCCTGTCCTCTGTGGTGCCTTGCCCCACCAGTGCCCTCCATGTTGCTTCCACCCCATTCTCCTTGTAGCTTCTGCCACCCACTTTAAAAAACACAAAAAAACCTTTGCCATTACCTTCTTGTCCTTTTTGTAATGTTACAAATCCAACTTAGATTAGTAAATAAAAAGACTTCCTGTGCATTTTATAGGTCCGTGCATATGTGGTGCACGTTCCTACAAAATGACACGGTACAAAGTTCTTGAAAGGAAGAAGCTTCACAAGAAAGATGGGGTAAGTGTAGCTTATTTATACTGAGAGTAAGCTGTCGCAGGACTCCGCACCTCCCAGCCAGCTCCCAACTGACTCCCCGAATGCCACACTTCCAAGCCCCTCCAAAATTCCACGACGCAGTATGCTACACACCTCTCGTCCCACAAACCATACAAGGATACAGAAATGCAACAATGCAAATATTCTATAAAATAAAATAAGATGAAATAAAATTAAAGGAAACATCCAAACTTCATGTAAAATCTGGAATGACATAGCGTGGAGAAAACATATGCTAGCTCTACCACAATGGACATGCCAAACAGTAAAATCGTTGAAAATCGCTGAAATAAGCTTCAGTACATTTTGTAGTCCTTCACCCATTCCGGTGCCCTCCGGAACCTTCCTTGCCTGGCTTGCCTCAGAAACACATTGGTCTGCACATCATTTCTTGTTCTCACAGGTACATTGGTAATGCAATCAGCCAGCTTAGCAAACTTTTTCTCATTTCATAAATTTCCATCACTCAGGTGAACGGTATGTGCATTCACCTTTTTCACTTGGAACGGACCAGAAAACGTAGACATTCCCTTCTTCCCTTTTCGCCCACAAAGCACACACTCCCAATCACCAACCACCAAGCTTAGGGAATTTGTTCCTTCCATGCCATCTATTCCAATGACACTGTTCTGCTCATTCCACCTCTGCACTCCAAAAGACAACAACATCCTCGCTTTTCTGCCCGCATCAATTCAAAACATGATTTCCCAGTGGCACTATTGGGTATGATAACCCCTTATCAACTTCTACTCCGCCTTCTTCCATGAGCTACCCTGACCCAAAGCCAGGTGCAATCCTTCCTTCAATGTTCTATTCCACCGCTCCACTAATCCATTCTCTTGGGGATAATAGACCAATGAACGGACCTGCTCCACACCCCATTTTTCCCAAAAATCTTTCATTTCACATGACACAAACTGCACACCATTATTGGTCACTATCACCTCCGGGGCCCATTCTCCGTTCCACAGCTCCTCCAGAAACACAATCATCTCTCGCATATTGACCTCATTGGTAAACGTCACTTAATCCACGGCCACCAGAGCATACACAGATCTAGCACCTAAAACTCCATAAGGTCTAGAAATGTCATACCCGATTTTCTTCCTTGGAGCATCCATTTTTTTCGTTACCACCGGTGGGTATGTCATTGTCTTCTGAGATATATCACTCCATGCACATGCCAAACTGTTCCAAATACTGGGTTCCACCTCACGGTCCATGCCAGGCCACCAGTATTCAGATCTCAACCTCCGCTACATTGCACTCATTCCTGAATGTCCCTCGTGTGCCAGACCCAAGACATGACTTCTTAGCTCTCCCGGCACCACCAACACCTCATTCCGCCACAGCATCCCATCAGTCGATGATAGTTCCTCACCCACTTGCCGATATTCATCAGACTGAACAGAACCTTCCCCTCTCTTCTGCCACCCATATGTCACATATTTCAACACTTCCTGCAGCACAACATCCCTTACCAAGGCTTACACCCACTCCTTGTGTGACATGCGACCTTCTCACATAGCACTCACTCCAGCCACCATCCAATATATTTTGTCCAAATCTTGTTCATCCAAACAATTGACCGGCAACCTCGATAAACAGTCAGCTTCCACATTTTTCTTTCCTGGCAGATATTCCACCACATACGTGTATTCCATTATCCTCATCCTCCAACATGCAATTCTGGCGGTAGATCTGCTTGCCCCCTTTGTGGTAAAAACAACCACTAATTGGCGATGATCAGTACGCAGTACGAACTCAGTTCCCCACACAAACATTTTAAAATGACAAATACCCCACCAACACCCCAGGGCCTCCCGTTCAATCATGAAATATGTCAATTCCACCTCCCTCAATGGTCTGGATTCATAAGCTTGTGCTTAGACGCGGGACTGAGAGCACTCCGCGACAAAATAGGGCTTAGACCAATATTGTATTGGTGCAGAATTTAGGTGACACTCAAGCTACTAGCTTATCTGCAGGGTTTAGAGGATGTATTTAGGTCAACTGGTGTCTTAAAAATACCATAGGTCAGGTATATCAAGCAAACTCTTATCCAATTAGACTGTGCAATTCTTTGGACTCTTCCATGCAGACCTTAGTGGGGTATCCAAGGCTGCCTTAAAGAGCTTGTATTGGCAGTATAAGAAATCCACATACATTGGGCAAGGGGGAGCAGGTTCCCTAGCTTCTGCATGTCTTGATTTTAAAGTAGATTTGAAATTGGAACCCTTTTTCAGTGAGGTCGATCCCCTTTTAGCTGAGTCATTATATTTGAAATTCCGTTATGGGACTCTTCCTCTGTGTTCCTTTTCTTCCAAATGGCAGCAAGCAAATACGTTATTGGAAAGAACTTGCCCTCTTTGTGCTGGACCCAATGAGACCATTGAACATGTTATGCTCTTTTGCCCAGTTTACCCAGGATATCAGAAAAAATGGATACTTCCACTATGTTGGCTTCTGGGCATACGAGTTTACAGAACAGCAATTAGGATATTGAGAAGCGATACAAGGCAATCCATAGTGTTTGCGATCTCATGATTTCTGCTCTGTATGTGGAGACTACAGTCCAAATTTTTGTAGTCCAGGGATCCTGCTTTTATTAGCGCTTGATTTGCACCTATTGTATATGTAAATTTGCTGCTAAATTGTATCACTGGAATGATTTTATCAGTTTATTTATTTATGTACAGTATCAATTGATTTTATTAAATCATATGTTTTTATGTACTTTTATGGCTCTGTGCTGAATAAAGAAATGTATGACGATGATCAGCTATTGCCACCCCTCTCTCTCCTCAGCGCTGCACCAACACTGCTCCCAACCCCACGCCACTGGCATCAATGCAAATTATACTGATGTCACGTGTCAATATGTTTTATCCTAAGCCATCAATAAGAGTGTTTAGTGAGCCAGCCATAGTTGTTAGATGACTATGGATTGCCTGTAGAAGGTCTTTAAAATGCTATGAAACAACACTTCTGAAGGCTGCATTCTAAGGTCCAATGGGAGGAGGTTCCACATCTTTGTCTTTGCTGCAAGCACACTGAAGGAGCTGCCACCCAAATGAGCTCTGTGCACTTTGGGTATCGTCAGCTTAGCTGTTCCTGAGGATCTGAGACTGCTATTTGGCAGGTAGAGTTTAATCAGGGGAAACAAAAATTGGGGACTTTTCAAATTTCCGATTCTGTGACAGAAGCATAAGGCTTTGAAGGCCACTCTGACCTGAATAGGAAGCCAGTGAAGCTTAGTAATGGCAGGGCCCAGAGAGAAATGCCTAGGAATATTAAGGAGCATATGGGCCGCAGTGTCCTGCACCCTCTGCAACATTCTTATTCTGCCCTTAGAGACTCCAAGATAAAGAACATTACAGTAGTCCAGGCTAGACACTACCAACATCTGGATGATTGTTTTCTTAGGCAACTCTGGTAACAGCACTAAGATTTTGTGAAGCATCTTCAAGATGCCAAAACAGAAGCCAGCCAGAGACGAGATCTGGTAGTCGAAGGACAGTGCTGATTCAAACCAGACCCCAAGATTTTTTTAATCTTTGATTTAGGAACAGGGACCAACCCCAGTTCAGTTCTCTTTTATCTGCACTAATTCTCATTCACAAGCTCACACCACACAAACTTGGCATTCTTTGTCATTAGTTTCCTCATATTCACTGTCCTGTCCGCAAAATTTGGTATAAACCTTGAACAATATTCGGCTAACCCCAAGAATGAACGTAATTGGTCCTTGGCATCTTGTATGGCTTTTACAATCTTCAGCTTAGGCGAAACACCATGCTTATCCAATCAATGTTAAAGAAACTCTACTCCATCCCTCTCAATCCTACATTTGTCCAGCTTGATCGTTAACCCACTATCACACAACTTTGACAACACACCATGCAAGCTTTTGTCATGTATTTCCTCTTTTTTCGCCGAATATCAGAATGTCACCCTGAAAATACGTTATATTAGGCATTCCCTGAAACAGGTGGTGCATTGCCCTTTGGAAAACCCCAGACGCCAATCCAAAGGGCATGCACACAAACCTGTATGCCTCCTCCGGTGTGACAAATTAAGTTAGATGTCTTGACTCACTTGCAATACAATCTGGTGGTACTTGGATAATAAGTATTAGGTAGAAAACACCTTAGCTCCCTTGACCAACATCCACATATCTCCAATGTTGGTCAAATGATGCCTGTCCACCCATATCTCTGCATTGAGATCCCAGAGATCAACTAACATTCTCAGATCCCCATTGGCTTTCTTTGCCAGTACAACTTGAGCCAGCCACTCTGACGCCTCTATTTCCTTGATGACATTCTCCTCACGCAACCTGCGCAACTCCTTCCTCAAGTCAAACAGTATAAATGTCACTTGTATGTTTGGTGGTTTTTTGAATTTTGGTTTGGCAATACGACATAGTTGGATTAATTCTGGGTCTAACTTTTTTACTTAGATTTTACACGGCAAAAGATCTGGTGGACACACCATCCACAGGTACAACTCACTTTTAATAACGAGGCTGTTGCATTTAAAAGGCGGAAGCAGTCTAGTAAGAGTCCCTTTGTGTTCTCCTTTCAGCTCCCAGGTCCTGATGAGAGCCCCAGCACTAGAAGGGGCTTGAAACGCGTCGACCTCTATCTTTTGGCCTAATGAATTCAAAGAATCTTTTGGAACCCTCAATATTGTTCCCTACAGAATACATCATTCTCTATGGCCAAATTGTAAATTGTGTCTTTAAAGAGAATTCAGATTGTTTGTTTATACATAGTATGTTTGGTTCTGGACTGTCCAGTGTGGTATGGGAATGAATGTTGATATGACTGTGGTTGAATGTGTCTATCTATGTACAGTAAATATTCTGTGTTATTAGTTCAATGTTAATTGTGGAAATACACAAAAAAAGTTTTTGTGGAATTCAAAACAAAACGCATAAATAGATTGATTAAATCGACTAAACAAAAGGTCCCCCGTTCATTTTGTTTTCTTTCGAAATGTTCCCACATAAGAAAGTGGAGTCAAAAAGTCCATCAGTACTGGCATTGTTATTGTTACTTCTATTTCCTTGATAACATTCTCCTCACGCAACCTGCGCAACTCCTTCCTCAAAGGCTCTCTCATGACGAATGGCACAGGATGCGCCTTGTGTACTTTGGATGTAGCATTATCGTTCAATCTTATTGTATGCATGAACCCTTTTAATAATCCCAATCTGTCACTGAAAACTTTGGGAAATCTTTCTTTCCAACTGTTCTTGATACTCCATTGACACAGGGTCACAAACTTTATTCCACCCCAATTACTTGCTCCGGATGATTAGGATCCAATTTTATCTGCAACTCCCTCTGTTGCGGACAACCCAATAAACAAGATCCATCATTCGCGATGTACACCTACGACATGAATGAGAAACCCTGAAACTCCAAAGTGCTATTAAAGTGCTATTGAAGTGCTCCACCAGATCAATTGGCTTATTTCCATATGCCATCAACCTGACATCTGGTGGTTTCACATCCTTTCCAGGAAATTCGTTCATGCGTTACTCTCCAATCAGCGTATAGTGTGCTCCTGAGTTCACCATTATTCGCACCTCCATGGCATCCACAGTCAAGGTGCAATATGGGTTTTCTGACTGGCCAACTCCCACCTCACTGAGTAGCAACAGGAATTCTTTCGGCATTGCATTCTCGTCATCCCCACTCACGGCTGCAATCACGTTTTTCGGTTTGAAGTACAAACTTCCAGCTTTCCCTTGCACATCCTGGCAAAATGTCCACGTGACCTGCATTTCCGGCATATCTGTCCCACCTCAGGACAATCGGGACTAGTTGCATCATGTCCCTTCCAACCACACTTGTAGCATACTACAACCTTGCTAAAAGCTTCCACAGATTTTCCCCACGTATCTTGTTTCTTTATACTCAAGTCTCGTCGGACCGCACTAGAAGCACTCGTACTCGCCACCTTGTTCACATCACCTGACCCCATTTCTTTCAGTCCTTCTCTTGTGTTCTTGCCCTCTTTGCAATTTTTATTGCTTTGTCTAGTGTCAGATCTTCAGTATTTAGCAATTTCTCTTGCATTTTCTTGTCTCCAATTTTCTGAACCAACTGATCCCTCAACATGTCATCCAAGAAATTCCTGTAGATGCAAGTCAAAGCTCGTTGGTTCAAATCGACCATGAAGTTATCAAACGTCTTGCTAGATAGCTAACCTCTCTTCAAGAACTTGTATCTCTCCACCACCACGTTTCTTTTTTTCCCATAATTGATGTCCAGTCACCACATAACACTTTCTCATTCGTCCAACTCATCATCCTCCTCTTCGTTCAACTCAGGAAGATGCTTTAACACTCAATGTTCTTCTGCCCTCAATGTTTAAGCATAGCCGTTTTACGCACTGCAGTAAATATATCCCCGCCCACTGCTGTCACATAGGCTTCAAAGCCCTCTTGCCAGTCCTCCCATAGGATTGTGGGCTCCCCTGGTGCCTTTAGGAATGTCTTGGGAGCTATTAATCCCTCCATTGCCATGACTCTTTACTACGTCTGACGTTTTATTAGTTCTTAAATTGTTCTTCTGGTTCAATGTTAGGCTGTAATGTTAGGTTTGTATTCATCAAGGCTTGTTTTCTTTGCCAGAGGCGGTGCTTGTTACATCACACAAAATGAGAGCAGTTACATCAAATTGCTGGAAAGGCTAAACAAGTTAAGTGCAGAACTGCATTACTTTACATGAACGAGCGAGAGCTGGTGTTGCCAGTCACAGATGGGTTGCTAAGGGCAAACGTGTTCCGTCCTCCTTTGGTAGAGACTGCCAGGAGCTTCTAGGCAACAGATGCATTGCTAGGTGCACTGTGACAGATGTGTGCGCTCGACTTCTCTCGGGCTGACTCCGCCCAGCTTGCGTTGACTCCTTTGTTTTTTAATACGTAAAAAAACTCTCAATGGCAGCAAAAAATATTACAAAAAAAACAATACCAGCAATATCCAACAAGTGACTATTCTTGGCTGTTGCTTGTTTTCTCAGTCTCTCATCCAGTGTAGAGGCACCGGCGCAATACTGTCGATGCTTCCCTTTTAGATCATGTTCGGACCTCCGTTCGTTGCTACTTCAACGTCCTTAAAAGGAAGAGGCTTCGCAGGAAAGAAGGGGTAAGTGTAGTTTATTTATACTAAGAGAAAGCTGTCGCACCACTCCACACCTCCCAGCCTGATCCCATCAGACTCCTCGAATGCCACACTTCCAAGCCCCTCCAACATTCCACGATGCAGGATGCCACACAGAACTGCTGCAGCTGTGTCATAGCATAATTTCTTTGGTTTCCTCTTTAGCATTGCTGCACATATAACTGAAAACCATTGGCAAAGCCAGTAGTTCAAAAAGGTGCCATCGATTGGCTTTGCCAATGGTAGGTTTTACAGCCCCTTGATAATCTATGTTCTATGCACTTAAACCCCTTAGAGACAACTGTTTCTGTCTTTGAGGTAAGAAAGGGAGGGAAAAAGGAGTCCCTTTCTGTGTACAGAAAGGCTTGAGTCTCCTTACATCTCTTCTATTCTTTTCCCTTGGATCTTTGCCACCATGCCTTGAGAAGCGCCTCCCCTGGTTCTGGTAAGTGTCGTGATTAACTATTTTGCTATTTCTCTCGGCATCAAATAAGGACAATACTAGAAAGGGCAGGTCAGGGACACACAAAGCAGCCTTTGATGTCAACACCAGCAGTCACGCCATGAAAGTGTTTTAGGATTACCCCATGAACAACTGAAGGCTCCGCCAAATATAAAATATGAGTTCAGAAGACGTTATCAGTCTGTTTCAGCTAAGTGTCAGCTCAGGTGAATAACTATTTCTAAAGGTTTATATAGCTGCTTCTTTCCTCTGTTATCTGGCCTGAGCCCAGGTCTTTCTTCTCTTTCAGAGAGCTGTGCAACAGTATTAAAGATATTCAGCTGAAAAAACAGGCACACTAAGAGCTGAGATCTCCAAATAGGTGAATTCACATTAAATCAGCATATGTTACACAAACCTACGTTGAGAGACAAAGAGCACAAGAAGAGTACAGTGGATGGAACACACAAATCAGCCCAAGCAGGAAGAAACTTGTCACTCGAGCTCAGGAAGAGCCATTGATGTACATCTTTTGAAGTATCTTTTTTAACCCATAAATTTTAGGAGCCTGCTCCTGGCGTAGGCCAAACGGACCAGTTTAATGCGTCAAGAATGTTAATATTCTCAATTGGTATGACGGGGGCGTCAGTCTCCCTGACTTTAAGAAATATTATTGGGCGTCCCATCTCACAGCAATTAACCATGGGATCTATGGTCGCCCGGGTATGCCATGGACAGATGGCTACTCCCGGGGGGGGGGGGGGGAGGACAGCAGGACGCTATATGCCAAACCCCGCAGATTCCCTCTTACCGGACCAACTGCACATTCAATCCATGTATGGCATGAGGCCAACAAACAATTGAGATGGGACGGTAGGCCCTCCCTGGCTACTCCATTGTGGAACTCCGAGAGGCTGGGGAGTCTATGGAAATCCAAGGGCTTCGACAAATGGGATCTCATTGGAATTTCGTAGATTAAAGATGTCTGGGGTAGGGGGACTATTATCCCTTTTGCCTCCCTCTAACGGCAGTACCGCCTGGCGGTCACCGAATACTATCGGTATCTTCAAATACGACATGCCTTGCTCACCCAGGTGGCCAGCAACACCACACTTCTGGAAGCCTCCCTCCTGGAGGACAGATTACTCGACGGACAGCTCCCGGAGAAAACCATCTCCCTGATTTATAAAAAATTGATTAATAATATGGCAGACCCACTACAATCCTTGAAGGAGCAATGGATTAGCGATGGCTTAGAACTAGATGAAGGGGACTGGCAGGAGGCGGTTTCCTCCCCGAGGGAGGGAGGTTGCAATCCAGGCTAGGCTGTGATTGGTGCAGCTCAAAATATTACATAGTATCTACATCACAGGGCCCTGCTTGGTACGAATGGGTAAAGCAGAAAGCGGTGAGTGCAGTAGAGGGTGCGGGGAAACCGGAACATTCATCCACACTTTGTGGAATTGCGTACACATACAGTCTTATTGGCAAGCCATACACCACACACTACGGGAGGTGCTTCATATTGACCTTCAGCCCGAGGCTCGCAGGTGTCTCCTTAACATTTGGGAATCTACGGATCTCAACTCGTACGCCACGCAATGGGCAACCCTGGCATTCATGATAGCGAAAAGGAATATAGCACAGCAGTGGGGGGCATGCCAACCACCCAAGCTGAGAAAGTGAGAAGAAGACCAAGACTGGTGTATGTTTCGGGAGAAATCAGTCTATGTGGCAAGAGGGTGCTCTGGTAAATGGAGTAGGGTGTGGGGGTCATGGAATCAGTACAGAGGCGATATCTGTACTCCACCTTCTACCCGGACAGACCCTGAAACTCTTGAAACCCCTTGAATTATCTTATATTGTAAATGTGACTTGACATGTGGTGTACTTGATTGGAAATATGGAATTTGTAATGTCGCTTGCTCATGATTTTTTATGGTGAGTTTTGTCGATAATGTTCAATAAAAAGAATTGTAAAAAAAAAGAATGTTCCTATTTCATTGCTGTGTTATGTTAACCAAGATTTGGATGCCTCTGTATTACCATTAATGTGGCGGCGGTGCGCTGCCTGTTCAGGAATCCCAAAGTCTAAGTAAGAATGAAGGGAAATAACTGAAAAATTGGACTGAGAGAAAAACTCACTAATACGGCGGCTTCGTGTTAATGAATGCATGGCCAAAACACATTTGTTAGTTTAGTGATCTACATTGATGTAGAATACTTGTTGTCACTCCAAGACACCCTTCAAAGGACAAAAAGGTCAGAAGTGTTGCATTATTACTAGCCAGAGCTCTTCGAATGAGGGCTAGCTGCCTTTTCCAAGAAGGATTGTCCTGCGTTTTCAGTTGAAGGAATGTGGGGCTGTTTGTATGCATTCCTCTTTCCGAAAACGAATCTAGCCAGAGCTTAAAATAGTAAGAGGCATTACAGTCCTTCATCAGAGCTTTCCATGTTGACAGGACTGCCTGTGCTGTCACAGGAGAGTCTGAACTGGGTCGCACGCCTGTATGTCACCCCTTGGATGACCAACTCTTCCTGCTAGATAACCCAGTCAAGCTGCAGGAGTCAGAGGTTTTTCCACGGCTACCTTCTGCGGTTATCTGTTTCAGATGAACAAGTGTTCAGAGATTCCTCCCCCTATGCCTCGCCTGCACTCACTTAAGCTATCAAGGCCCAAGAAGGTTGATTTGCTGCAGCAGGAAGTGTTTGCACTCGTTACTTGTAACCCTATACAGCCAAAGCCAATATTACATCATCTGGGTGAAATAATGAATCACTTGAGACACAGAACAACTATTTGATTTACAAGCGCAGCTGCTTTCATATCTGATGGAGTCAGTGATGAGTTATTGCAAATCTTATATTTGAGTGGTGTTACCGGTCGTGCAGCAAACGTATGAACATACTTGTCTTAAATGGTTGCCTGTTATCTAAGCAACCATAAATCAGAGATAGCCAGATGCTTTCAGAAGCGCCCTCTGGTGAAGCACAATGTTTTCTGGTAGTGAAAAGTAACACGATCTTATATTATAAATAATGTATTGCACAACAAACTAGACTGCAGAGTCTAACACCCCAAAATACCTCGACTTGAGTGGAAAATTATCTGCATTGGATTTTTTTTTTATTCCTAGCAGTGGACATATTTACATTTTTAGACCGTCTTTGAAAGTAAAGTCACTCAGGCCACATTTTAGATTAACTATTTTCCAACGTCCTGGCTGTATTACCTGAAATCCAGTCGTCTTTTAAGTCCCTTGATTTTAATGTGCAGCTGCTACGTCAAACAAACTATATCCTGGACTAGAAAGGAATGTTACCATATATCTTATGTAAACGAGGCACATTAAGTAGCACTCATTTAGAATTGTCATTGACTGTCATCAGGATTGGGGGGAGGGGCATGGCTGGTTGATATATTGTACGGAATTAGAAGAATCTGCTTCTGCACGTAATGGCTTAGAAGTACAGAACAAAGATTTTGGCTCAAATTTAAAGCTGACCCTCTAATAACTCTTGATTGAGAGTATAGCACTTCATATCAAGTCTTTCTAAGAAAATATTGAAAGAAAAATGAATGAAATCTGAATGCCAGTTCGATGTTGACTGTAGGCAAAAATGAACACTAACCCCGCCAAGGGTGTTATGAAGTACCTGCTACACCAGCTTCAGCGTAGATGGCAGTGGAAGATTAAATGCTTCTTGATGCCCTTCTTAACTTTGATCTGCGAGTCATGAAACTAATACATAACACTACAAGAAAGAAGATACCATGGCAATGTTGTGGAGTGGGGCCAAGGGATGGCAACGAGAAATAATAAAACAATGATGAGAAGAAGGAATGAGAGGTAAATGGAATGGCAGTGTTAAAGAAGGAAGGAAGGAAGGAAAATGTTATAAGGGAAAAATGTTGGGAAAAGATTGAAAGGAACATAAAAAAAAAGAATGACATTTAGAAGGATGAAAAAAAGAAGGATTGTTAATGCTACAGTGATTTGTAAATCACGAACAAATACCCGAAGGTACTCGTGTTGAGTGCTGCTCCCGATATTTTAAAAAAGATTGATGTTTGCTTTTTTAAAAAAATTGAATTGATTGTGCTCTGTGTTGCTTTTAACTAAAAATCACTTTTTCCCGCTCTTTTAGCATTTTCTATGCTGTTTGTGCCGGGTTCTGCTGCTATAACGCTTGCTCCCGCATTCTAGACAGTGCCGAGTGCTGATTGGCTGGTTAGGGCCAATCAGTAGTGCCAGGAGGTTTTTGGCCCTGCCCACCGACCTTTAAATTCCATAGCCAATGCGGACGTGCAGCGGGCGCGCCGCTGGCGCGTCGAAGGCGCCCGTCCGAGCTGGGACGCTGCCAACTGCTAGTAACTCTGCCCAATTCTGTATTGACAGGATAACATTTACCCATTCTGAACTTCTGTCTCTGAACACACACTGCTCAAGTTGTATGAAGCATTCCTGGACATCTATGTTAGATTTTTTTCAGTGTGAACAGTGTCTTTTTACTCTGAGGAGCGCGGGGAGGGGTTTCTCTCCCATGGCCTCAACAGAACTACGGTTCCTTAGTCTGAATTGCCGCTCCCTTGTTAAACATCATGCTGAAATATTTGATTTGCTCTCAGATGATTCTCCGACCGGTCTCTGACGGAGACCTGGTTAACCCAGGATTCTGGTTCAGAGGGCTGGCTGGCGCTCCCTCCAGGTTATAGTATGTTTCAACTTAACCGATCATCCAAACGTGGTGGAGGCATTGCGCTAATTCTTAAAGAGCCGTTCTTATGTAGTTTTAAGAAGGAGGATATTCCGGACTGTGAAAGTGCTTTTTTTCAAATTACTTTTAATTTCAACTTCACGGTCTCGGGATTGCTAATCTACCGGCCTCCTGGGCCATCTAACATATTTAGGGAGGCGCTAGTGAGTAAGGTCGCGATATTAGCTAGTTAAGCAGCAAATTTCTCCATCTTGGGTGATTTGAATCTCCATTTGGAAAACAATGACAAAGCTGACATCGCCTGTTTCTTAGCTGATCTTGAGGCCTGCCAACTGTACCAATACGTGACTGAAAGCACTCATGTGGCAGGCCATTTGTTGGACCCCATATTTTCAAATTTGGGCTCATTAATAGTGTCTCCTCCTGTCCCCGTGGCTTGGTCCGACCACTTTTTGGTCTCCTTTTCTGTAAAATTGCCAGGGAAACCGGCTTTGAAGCGTGCTTGCCCGGTGATGAAACGTCCTTGGCATAAATTGAATGTTAGCCAATTCTCTGGTTGGTTGGTAAGCTCAACACCCCAGTTTTCCCCTAATATAGAGGCTGCGGACCTTCTTTTTCAGGATTGGCTGACCTCAGCATTAGATACTTGTATTCCGGCAAAACTGAGCTCAAAGAAGAAACAAGGGCCATCTAATCCATGGTTTACTGAAAAAAGGTCTGTAAGCAATTGGAGCGAACCTGGAGGCGTGCTTATGAGTCAGAAGCAAAAAATAATGATCGCGCCGCTATTAAGTCATATCATAGGTTGATTAGGAAAGCAAGAGCTAATTATATTGCTGACAAAATTTTGGAAGGTAAAAACCCGCCCAAAATGATTTTCTCCCTTCTTAGACAAATGCAACATTCTAATATGAAAACGGATCCCCCTGTCTTGTTTAATGCTCATTGCGATAAACTTGCTGACTTCTTTGTGCAAAAGGTGGAGACTATTTATAATAATCTTCCAACTGTCAGCCCTCACGTACTGAGTAGTAACATTGCGTCTGTACCTAAAGGGGTGGATTGGTTGGTCGCCCCTGCATCTACACTGTTTTCTTTTCCTCCTCTTACGTTAGCTGAGACGGAATCTTTTTGCCGTAAGATCAAATCAGGTTCCCCAGTTGATACTTTGAGACCCGACCAACTGAGCTTGGTCTTTCCCTCCGTGCTCCCAGTGGTCAGGGATTTGATTAATTTATCGTTGTCTTCGGCTTCTTTGCCCACCTCTTGGAAGCATGCAAAAGTGATTCCTTTATTAAAAAAAAGCATCTTTGGAGCCCTCCGATCCTGGAAATTTTCGGCCCATTTCTCAACTTCCTTTTTTAGCCAAAGTCATCGAATCCTATGTCAATTCTGCTTTGGCGGAATTTGTGGCGGAGAATAAAATCCTTGACCCCTCGCAAAATGGTTTCCGTCCCCGCCACAGTACCGAGTCTGCTCTGTTGGCCGTGATTGAGGATCTCCATGGTAACCTGGATGTCGGGAACTCGGTGGCCTTGATTCTATTGGATTTAAGTGCCGCTTTTGACACTGTTTCGCATGACATCCTTTTGGGTAGACTACGTGATATTGGGGTCAGGGGTTCGGCGCTTTCCTGGTTCGGTTCTTTCTTGGGAAAGAGGACCTTTCAAGTGGTTATTCCTCCATACCATTCGCAGGTGCATGCCATTAAGTACGGGGTTCCGCAGGGCTCAATACTGAGCCCAGCATTGTTTAACATCTATGTTCAGCCCCTTGCAGTGGTTGCTAAAAGTAGAGGGTTGTCGTTGGTATCTGATGCCGATGACACCCAGTTAGTCATTGCTTTTTCTAAAAATTGTAGAAACAACCTTCTCAAATTCAAAGAGGACTTATTAGCTATCTCAGATTGGATGACAACCAACTGCTTGCAGCTAAATGCCGCAAAATCAGAAATTCTTGTGCTAAGGAAAGACAGTGCTTTATGGTCAGAACAGTGGTGGCCGGATCAACTTAAGCCAGTGCCACTGCCTAAAGAGGCGGTCAAGAATTTAGGCTTCTGGATAGACAGGGACCTTTCCTTCGATACACAGTCCAAAGTCCTTGCAGGGGTCTGTTTTGGACTCCTGAGGGGGTTGAAGCCCCTGCATGGATACTTTGATCCAGAGATCCGCCAAACTATTCTCCAGGCCACAATACTGTCCAGGTTGGACTATGGCAATTCCCTTTATCTGGGGGCCAATAAATCGTGTATCTCTCGCCTTCAACGCATTCAAAATGCGGCTGCTCGGGCGTTGTTTGCGCTTCCTAAATTTTGCTCGGTGTCTAATCTTTTACCCAACCTGCACTGGTTGCCTATAGCCAAAAGATTTCAGTTTAAGTCCTTGTGTATGGCTCATAAAATTCTGGTGAAACAAGGCCCTCCTATCCTGGATGACATGCTTGTCCAGTATATTCCGAATCGCCCCCTTCACTCCGCTAACTCGGGCCTTGTCTGTACTCCTCGTTTTCAAAGAGTTAGAGCTGGTGGACGTTCTTTCAAAGTCCAGGCAGCCCTTTTGTGGAATTCCCTTCCGACTTCCATTAGAGGTTTGCAGAATCATATGCTATTTCGCAAGGCCGTGAAGACCTGGCTTTTTCCTGCGTAATTCTAGTCTGTGTTAGTTGGAGTAGTCTCTGCACTTGTTCTTCTGGGTAGCGCTGGGACGCCCCGTCACTGGGGCAGCTATGTGCTGTAATAATACCTTAATAATAATAGGTGTCAAGACGCTAGCACTGTGGGAGATCAAACATGGGACCTCAAGGAATTACTTAGTGAAAAGCCAAGTTTTCAGTACCTTCCTGAAATTGAGCAGGTTATGGCTAGATCGAATATGGGAGGGAAGTAGAAATGATAGAAAATATATGTGGGCAAATAGTTACAGGAGACCTTCTTACGAATTGTCGAAATTGCATAATTCCTACACTATATTCGTGTGATATGGTATAAAGTTGGGTATTTTATTTTTTTGTTACTGCTTGGACCCCTGCAATAAAACATTTCCTACACATAACTAATTAGTAAGTTCTTTGCCATTGTAGCAGATTTTTTGGGGGATAAATTGTCTGGGTCAGTAAACACTTCTATAGAGCAATACTCGTGCTCTTTCAATTTTGCTAATTAAAACAATTTCAGCCTCACTCTCAGAGAATCTTAGCCTCATTTCTAACCCAACAGCAACAAGTTATACTGATCCTTCAGTTGTCTCTCTAAAGACTGAACTTATATAAATATAGCAGGATATCATTTGCATACAATGGTAGTCCGTCATTCTCCCATTCGGGGCTCCTCCAAAGCCCCCTGATCAATGCCACATCAAATCCAGTGCTAGCTGCTCTAATACTAGAAAAACACACAAGATGATGGACGGAATGTTGCACATTGGCAAAACATTCACCCCCAGTCACAGATCTGGGTTTAATCCATCGTTATTTTGCTCACCACGCCACCCCAGTTCAGACATGGCCATATGCAAATCAGTCTTGACCCTGTGCCTCATGGGAACAGTCCAGCCCGAGCTACCAAGCCATGTCTTCCCTGGACCGGAATCAAGCATTCTAGGACCAGTTTCGGGGTTTCACCCCTCTTCAGCCAGGATAGCTTAACTCCAGTGGCGTAGTGAGCACAGGACCCACATCTGGGCATACCCTTCCCGCATAGGGCGAACAGCAAAACACATAAGATGATGGACGGAATGTTGCACATTGGCAAAACATTCACCCCCAGTCACAGATCTGGGTTTAATCCATCATTATTTTGCTCACCACGCCACCCCAGTTCAGACATGGCCATATGCAAATCAGTCTTGACCCTGTGCCTCATGGGAACAGTCCAGCCCGAACTGTCAAGCCATGTCTTCCCTGGACTGGAATCAAGCATCCTAGGACCGGTTTTGGGGTTTCACCCCTCTTCAGCCAGGATAGCTTGACTCCAGTGGCGTAGTGAGCACGGGACCCACGTCTGGGTATACCCTTCCCACATAGGGCGAACAGCAAAACACACAAGATGATGGACGGAATATTGCACTTTGGCAAAACATTCACCCCCAGTTACAGATCTGGGTTTAATCCATCGTTATTTTGCTCACCACGCCACCCCAGTTCAGACATGGCCATATGCAAATCAGTCTTGACCCTGTGCCTCATGGGAACAGTCCAGCCCGAAATGCCAAGCCATGTCTTCCCTGGACCGGAATCAAGCATCCTAGGACCGGTTACGGGGTTTCATCCCTCTTCAGCCAGGATAGCTTGACTCCAGTGGCGTAGTGAGCAACGGACCCACGTCTGGGCATACCCTTCCCACATAGGGCGAACAGCAAAACACACAAGATGATGAACGGAATGTTGCACATTGGCAAAATATTCACCCCCAGTCACAGATCTGGGTTTAATCCATTGTTATTTTGTCCACCATGCCACCCCAGGTCAGACATGGCCATATGCAAATAAGTCTTGACCCTGTGCCTCATGGGAACAGTCCAGCCCAAACTGCCAAGCCATGTGTTCCCTGGACCAGAATCAAACATCCTAGGACCGGTTTCGGGGTTTCACCCCTCTTCAGCCAGGATAGCTTAACTCCAGTGGCGTAGTGAGCACAGGACCCACATCTGGGCATACCCTTCCCACATAGGGTGAACAGCAAAACACATAAGATGATGGACGGAATGTTGCACATTGGCAAAACATTCACCCCCAGTCACAGATCTGGGTTTAATCCATCATTATTTTGCTCACCACGCCACCCCAGTTCAGACATGGCCATATGCAAATCAGTCTTGACCCTGTGCCTCATGGGAACAGTCCAGCCCGAACTGTCAAGCCATGTCTTCCCTGGACTGGAATCAAGCATCCTAGGACCGGTTTTGGGGTTTCACCCCTCTTCAGCCAGGATAGCTTGACTCCAGTGGCGTAGTGAGTACGGGACCCACGTCTGGGTATACCCTTCCCACATAGGGCGAACAGCAAAACACACAAGATGATGGACGGAATATTGCACTTTGGCAAAACATTCACCCACAGTTACAGATCTGGGTTTAATCCATCGTTATTTTGCTCACCACGCCACCCCAGTTCAGACATGGCCATATGCAAATCAGTCTTGACCCTGTGCCTCATGGGAACAGTCCAGCCCGAAATGCCAAGCCATGTCTTCCCTGGACCGGAATCAAGCATACTAGGACTGGTTACGGGGTTTCATCCCTCTTCAGCCAGGATAGCTTGACTCCAGTGGCGTAGTGAGCAACGGACCCACGTCTGGGCATACCCTTCCCACATAGGGCGAACAGCAAAACACACAAGATGATGAACGGAATGCTGCACATTGGCAAAATATTCACCCCCAGTCACAGATCTGGGTTTAATCCATTGTTATTTTGTCCACCATGCCACCCCAGGTCAGACATGGCCATATGCAAATAAGTCTTGACCCTGTGCCTCATGGGAACAGTCCAGCCCAAACTGCCAAGCCATGTGTTCCCTGGACCAGAATCAAACATCCTAGGACCGGTTTCGGGGTTTCACCCCTCTTCAGCCAGGATAGCTTGACTCCAGTGGTGTAGTGAGCACGGGTCCCACGTCTGGGCGTACCCTTCCCATATAGGGCGAACAGCAAAACACCCAAGATGATGGACGGAATGTTGCACATTGGCAAAACATTCACCCCCAGTCCCCATTCCTGGCTGAAGAGGGGTGAAACCCTGAAACCAGTCCTAGGATGCTTGGTTCCAGTCCAGGGAGGACCTGGCTTGGCAGTTCGGGCTGGACTGTTCCCATGAGGCACAGGGTCAAGACTGATTTGCATATGGCTGGGTTCAAACTGGAATGGCATGGTGAGCAAAAAAACGATGGATTCAGGCCCAGATCTCTGTACTGGGGTGAATGTATGACATTGTTCTGCATTCTGTCCATCAACTGGTGTTTTTGCATTTGTCACCCCGAGTGGGAAGGGTATGCTCAGACGTAAGTCCCGTGCTCTCCATGCCACTGGAATCAAGCTATCCTGGCTGAAGAGGGGTGAAACCCCGAAACCGGTCCTAGGATGCTTGGTTCCAGTCCAGGGAGGACCTGGCTTGGCAGTTCGGGCTGGACTGTTCCGATGAACCACAGGGTCAAGACTGATTTGCATATGGCTGGGTTCAAACTGGAATGGCCTGGTGAGCAAAAACACGATGGATTTAGGCCCAGATCTCTGTACTGGGGTGAATGTATGACATTGTTCTGCATTCTATCCATCAACTGGTGTTTTTGCTCTAATACTAGAGCAAAACTTAAATGGAAAGGGAGTCGCCCTGTCTTGTTCAGAAAAGGGCTCAGATACAACTCCATTTACCCGCTGTCTTGCCAAAGGAGCTGTATAAAGTAGTTTAATCCCAGACACAAATTAGAGACTGGAGCCTATCCTCTCTAGAACTCTCATTACATAAGCATACACAACTGAGTTGAAGGCATTTGGAGAGTCCAGGGACTGCACTACTGTCATTTATGCAGTGTTGCGCATATATTCCATGCACCTATACAGAAGTACAGAGTTATGACTCATGCTGCTGTAAAGCATGAATCTGAATTGATTCTTAGAGATCACCTGATCTGTCCCACACAGAGGTGATTTTCCAAGACCATCTAAAATCTCACATTCTAATCCCACCACAGCCACTTAATTGTGGTATTGGTTCCCTGAAGATCACAGGCCACTTGAAAATCAGTTTTTTCCAAGTTGGAGCAACTGCGATTCTACTTCCATTAATAAATTCTCATGTACGGTAGTTTTGGGACAGACCCTATAAAATGTGAAATGGAGTCAATATTATGGAAAATGTATGTTAATTGCCTGGACGAAAATGCATCTTTTCCTGACTTCCTCTATTTAGAATTCTGTTGTATTGAAAAAAAGAATAAATATGTTCAACTTCACCTGGAACAGGATAACAATGTAAGGATTATTTGCAATATGGAAATTGAGGCCAATGGGGAAAAATCAATGTAATGGTGCATCCAAGATTCTTACATGTACTGTAGACTTGTGAATGGTGTATCTGAAGAAACCATTCGCCCAAATAGGCGTGTCTTTGATTTACTTTCTTCAACAGCAAAATGTGAAGGTGAAACTGGCTGGAGACTTCACGTAATGTGATCATACTACAACATGCCAAACGTGTAACAGATCTTCCTGAATCTGAAATACCCACCTGGTTAAATATAGAGAGTTTCTTGTCCTTGACTCCATATTTCGTTTTAGTTGTTTCCTGGAACATTTTAGGGTTACACTGACATTTAAGAGAGAAAAAGATTAGAGTGTATTGAGTTGTATCAAATAAATAATTTTAAGGAGACCTGGCATACTGGAATCTCCTCTCACCCACAGACCATATTTCTTTGAGAAAACCACTACAGCATATCTTTAGGCCTGCATAAAGGAAGATCTTTAGACACTGCTCTGCAATAACTAATATTGCCAGTTGGAAAGGGAAATTAACATTGCTTTAGAGTATTGTTTTACTTTTTGCACTTGAAATTTTCAATGTTTAAAAAATATACTAATTACTAATACCCATTTTCTAATTCATTCCTCATTCAAACACACTTTACACAAAGAGGTATTTGGTACTGAAGTAATCTCTTTTGGATGGACCCCACTGTTGTAATAGGGAAACATGAATCTAATGTGTTCTGTGGAGCGGTAGAATGTCCAATGGATGATGTGCAAGCAGTGTTTGAGTCACTGGATTTCTGAAGCACAGCAGACTTTCGAGTAGAGTTGTGTATCATCTGCATTGTTATTTGTTAGTAGTGCACGAAGTGGCTCCATGTAAAAGTTGAAGATCACAGGAGGCACTCTGAAACCCTGGAGGACTTGGCAGGTGATAGGGATGATTTGTGACCTGTAGGTACCCATATGAACAAACTGGTGTTGGTTGGAAAGGTGGGAGGAGAGCCAGTGAAGGACATTGCCAGTGAATCTCATTTGACACTCTGGGGTGCGTATGAGGGTGGGATGGTTGTCTATATCGAAAACAGCTGAGGGGTCCAACAATATCAGGAGTGCCATATTCATCTGGGGTCAAGAGGGCATCGCCTGTGATGTATAAGGTAGTGCTTTCCATGCTGCAGCATAATCTGAAGCCATACTGGCAGTTATGCAGGAGATGGTCACTACTGATGTGCCCTTGAAATTAAACATAGACTGCTTTTTCAATGAGCTTGTCGATGAATGACCGGTGAGTGATGGGCTGGTAGCTGGCAAGGTCAACCGGCTCTAGTGTAGATTGTTTTAGAAGTGGAAGGACCGAGGTGCAAGGTGCCTTGAGTGTGGGAGGCATTGACATTAGAAAGTAGGGGTAAGAGCATCCCCAGAGAGTGCTTTGAGGAAGGATAATGATAAGACATCACCTTCATAAGAATGGGCTATAAGGAAGTTGAGCATGTCAGCAACATCTGGAAGAGATAGGGCTTTGAAAACTGGTCATTGTGGAATTCTTTTGAAAGGGCAGATGTAAGAATTGAAACAGGCTTGATGTTGTTGATGTGCTGTTGGATCTTCTGTACTTTTTCATGGAAGAAGAGATTGATGGCATTGCACTTTTCTTTAGAGTGAGGAACGGGTTAAACCAGCATAAGGTTGATGCAGTGTATGACTGTCTTGAATAGCCTTCTGCTTCTGTTGGTGGCTTTGTTGATGGTGTTGGTATAGTACTTTGCGTTGGCTGATTTGATGAGCTGTCTGTGTGTTGAGCGGAGGGACTTCGAAATCCTGAGGCCCTTGGGAGTTCTGTTTTTCATCCATTGTCTTTGTCTGCAAATGGGTTGTTTATTGCTAGCAAGGTCCTTTGAGTACCAGGATGCTCAAGGCGTTGACCTGCAGTTGCATCTTTAAATTTGGGCGTGGATGTTAATATAGGTTTCTAGAAAATTGTTTAATTTGTTTAGAAGGGTGTTGGCGTCTGACTTGGACTTGATAAGGTGATAGGAGAGTTCATACATTAGGTTGTTTATGAAGAAGTAGTTAAAGGATCTGAAGGTTTGGCCTTCTGTTTTGTGCTGACCTTGATGTTTGTAGGAAGCTAAGTCTGGAGATAGTGATGGTAAATGTGTTGATCCAGTCCAGGGGTATAGGTGGTTTGCATGAGATTGTTGGTGATGTTGACAATATGGCCTTTGGAATGGGTTGGTTTTGTGACAAGCTGTAGCACTTTGAGTCGTTGAGTGTATCGATCGGGATGGTGTCTTTTGTTCTTATTTTAGGTTGTGTTGCCTGAGAGGTTGAAGTCACCGAAGAGGGTGGTGTGGGCATGTTGGATGGGAGAGGTGGTGATGAGATCCGAGAGTTCATCATTGAAGACCATGGTTCTCCCCACGAGGCCTGTAGATAAGATGATGGAGGAGGTTTGTGTCACAAGGAGAGGAAAATTGCATGTCAGCAGCTCCATAGAGTTGGTGTTACTTGGTAGCCTAGAATGTAAGAACATAAGGACTTATGGATGACAGCGAGGTGGCGGCCTCATCCCTTTTTATGTGTGCAGTCCACAGGATGGATGCTGTGTGAATGTTCTGCGAGTCTCTGGGTCGTCTACAAGTGGGTGTGATTGTGGGGATTGATAGTACGGGGTACTGGATGAAGCACAAGAATGCACCTTACACTGTACGTTTCACTGGAATAGGGTTCTGGCCCAAGGCCTATCCTGGCCCTAACAGGCCCAAAAAGGCGATACCAGTGCCTGTGTCCACAGTTTGCTGGGGACCGCCTGGCAACGGGGCTTCCTGAAGAGTTAGTTGAAGTCGGGAGAAGACAAGAAGTGACTTCACTACCTGTGCAAATGGATGATGGGAAATCCAGTGATGTCACTTCCTGTTCAGATGGATGATGAAAAGTGCAGTGGTGTCAGTTCCTCTGCAGATAGATGATGGGAAATGAAGTCCTCTTGCTTGGCTTGTTCTTTTAAATACAGTTTTGGTGGGAAACCAGTGATGTCACTTCCAGTGTGGATGTATGATGGCAAATCCAGGGATGTCACTTCCTGTGCAAATGGATGATGGTATGTCCAGTGATGTCACTTCCTATACAGATAGATGATGGGAAATGCAGTTGTGTCGCTTTGTGTGAAAACGGATAATGGAACATTAATTCCTCTTGAATGGCTACTTATGTGTTGACCATATTGAAATGATGTGGGTCTTTTGTTTACTTGTTGAAGTAGAATGTATGTTAATGTAGTGTATATCAAACAAACCAAGCACTTTGAATTGTTGTGATTTGATTATTGCACAGCCAATGGAGAATCCACCTGTTTGTAGAATATGAAAAAACTAAGAAAATTATCATTACTCTAACAATCCTGGTTTCCTTAATGATGAATGATGGAAAGCTCCAAATTTCACTGCATTTAACACCAATAAAATCTTTTTATTTTAGTCCTCAAGTTCTTGTGGCAATAGAAAATGTGATCTTGGAAGTTGTTTCAAGCTTGTCCCGAAATGAAGCGCCTTGCCTCACCTTGTTTAACCGATCAAACTGGGGAAATGTAGAGTAAGTACTTTTCAGTATTGCTGGCTGCATTTTTCTTTCCTCGTGGCTCACAATACTAGGTCGTATTGTTTAAAAATGTACATAATTTTGAATTTGTGACTGCTATTTTCAATAAAAGGATAGAGACCATGTTACTTTAGCATTATACCATTATTTATTTAAGTTGATTCCTAGAGTCGAAAGAATGGCTACTTTTAACCCTAGCAGAGTGCTTTTGTACATAGCAAATGCAGTAAGTTAGTATGCACATGTAGGAGATGTATAACAATGTGTTGAATGTGTCTAATGCGGGTTTTGAAACCTACGGCCTGCCACATTGTCACCTTCACTGTGCAACTTATGATGAAGTAGTGTAACAAAGGTTTATACAGTATAGGGAAGGGAAGTTCAAAAGCAAGAAAATATGATAATTAGGAAATATGTAAAATAAGATTTTTTTTATAAGGGTAGAGTGTTTTTCTGAAGGGGAGATGACAGCCAGTCTCCATTAGTTCGCCTTGACTCTAACTAGATTCTTCTTAGGAAACTTTCTCAGTAAGCGATCAAAAGGCAATACTCAAGGTGGTAGGTCCGAACTGTTGGACTTTGCCCTTTCTAAAGGGTCATCAACCAACTTTTTGCCTTGGCCCTCCTATTTTCAGAACTCATTTTTGTTGGCTCTTAGGACTCTGTGCACTTTGCCACTGCTAACCAGTTCTAAAGTGCTTGTACTTTCTCCTTAAAACATGGAAGAATTGGCTTATACCCAATTATCATATTTAACTTACTCCTAAATCCCTAGTACAGAGGCACTCCAAGTGCCAGGAAATTAAAGGCTATTAGTGGGCCTGTAGCCCTGATTGGGCCACCCACTTACTTTCTCCTTAAACATGTCTCATGCATGCCATTACAGCCTGTGTGTGTAGTTCTAAACTGCAATGTTGGCCTAGCAAAATAAGCATTTTGCTGTGTCCAACCCTTCCTTTTGAATACATATAAGTCACCCCTAGGGTGCAGTGTACTTAAAAAGTAGGACATGTACTTTTGAGTTTTACATGTCCTGGTAGTGAAAAACTCTTAACTTTGTTTCTCACTTCTGCAGGGCCTGCCTCGCTCATAGGATGAAATTGGGGTTAACTTATTACATTTTAATAAGATGTAACTTCCAGATGGAAATAGATCATCAATTCATGTTTGGTGTTTTTGGAATTGTAATGAAAAATCTTCTCTTATGGTAAAGTCGGATGTTAAATTACAATTTTGAAAATGCAACTTTTAGGAAGTTGGCATTTTCATACCTTAGGCATTTATTGCCTACAGCATGTCTCTGAGTCACATGAATGGGTGTAGCTGACAGTTGGGCTTTGTGTATTCTTCCTAAACAGCCACACACAATACAGAGTTTAGGTGTGCCTGGATGGGCCATTATTGGCAGGATGGGAGTACGGAGCTGGGCAAGGCACTAATTACACTTCAGTAGGCTGTGCCCTACCTCCACAGAAAAGCTGCATACCGCCCTTAGTTTGTCTGGAGCCAGGGCAGGGAGGCAGGAAACCTGTGCACTTTAAAGGGAAAACTCCTGAAGCTTCTCCCACTTCAAAGTTAAGGCCAGGTAAAAATATTGAACCTCAGACACCAACTCTTCAGTACACTTTTGGACCTGTGGAGACTCTGCCAGGAGGAAGGACTGCTGTGCTATTGAAAGGACTGCACTCTGCTGCCCTGCTGGAGAACTACCTTGCTGGCCTGCTGCCTTTCTGGAGTGCTGCCCTGCTGCCCTCTTTCTTGAGTCAGAGGGTTTGGACCCACACCTGAACCCAAGACTCCCAGAACGACACCGAGGGTGAGCCTGCATGCCTCCTGTTCTGAGTCACAAGGACATAACAGGTTCCCAACCACCTGACCCAGCACCCAGCTCCAGCTGGAGCAACCCCTTGACCCCCAAGTGGTGCCCCTCAGGTCCACAGAGAGGCTGAATTTAAATGTTTGGGTTGTTTGCGACTGCTGACTGGCCCATTGAAATCGAAACATTGGCAGTGTCTGCCAACGTGAAGTTCAGTCAGCTTGACCCTTCATGCTACAGCATCACCACGACCCACCCATTCATGAAGATAACAGGATCTTCACGCTACAGCAATGATCGTCCATGATGCCAGGCATTGCGCTACATCGACGACCATCACGCAATGCTTCCCTGCTCCTCGCGGCCCACTCCACCTTGAACGGGAATCTTTGTGCTGGACTGAGAAGGTGACTTTTAAGTGGGACTGACCTGCTCCTTGTATCTTACCCACCCTCCATAGCGCTCTGCCTGAACTTGTGAATTTCTTCCTGTTTTGCACGACCAGATAGATGCGCTTTTTTCGCTTATATCTTTAAAATTACATGTTTCTGGTTCCACTGATTGGATTTTTGTCATTTTGGTCTTGATTCATTTATAAAAATGTTCTCTACTTCTTTAAATTTGTGTGGGATTTTTCTTGTGTTGTGTTTTCACTTTGTTACCATTTGTAGTGCTGCAGAAATGCTTTACACATTGCCTCCAAATTAAGTCTGTCTGCTGTGTTCCAAGCTATCAGAGGGTTGAGCACAGATTAATTTGGGTTTTGCTTGTGTCTCACCCTGATAAGGATTGTGGTTGCTGCTTGAGAAGGGTTTCACCCCCTGATTTATTATTTGGTGGACGGATCGTTGTTCCGCCACGGGGATGGAATAAATTAATCCATCCCCACGGCGAATGGACCATCCATCAAATTTATAAATGACCGCCAAACAGGCGGTTATTTATAATGCCTTGGCAAAAACCTCCATGACGGCTGTTCCTGCCAATGCATTTCACTGTTTGGTGCAGGGCTGCGTCAGCATGACACACACCTGCACTAAACAGTTTCCTTTTTTTATTTTCAAAAAGAAAATGTAATGTTCCCCTTGCCATGGGAGTCATCTCCCATGGCGAGAGGAGCATTATTAGCATTTTACTGTCCCTTACCGCCAGGGTTTAAAAGCCTGGCGGTGACGGACAGTAAAACACTGGCTATATGTCCACCCATCCTGATTGGGTGAGTAAACACACAGCCATTTCTCTGATGGCCCTTACTCCGTCAGTCTGTCAGAGAGATATGGCTATGAGGTGGCGGAGTAGTCACCGCTCTAGACAGAACTATGGTCCTCAAGCATTTAAATCGGGTGGGAAGTGGACCATTATGTTGACGGTAAAGATACTCCGTCGCCATTGCGATGCAGTATCCTTACCGCCAACATTTAAATCAGGCCCCATATCCTGGACCATTTTATAACAAAGAGATAAATGATGCTATTCCACGAAGTAACTTATTTTGTAAGTCACGTGCATTTTTAATTAATTTCCTCTCGTAGTACTCCAGCTGTTTCCTTGTGCAAAATAAATCAGAAGAGTGGCGTACCTTATTGGATCCAAGACAGTATAGAAGTAAATCATCTGGATGGTCACTCGACAGAAGGTGCTGCAGCAGTCCCAGAATGAGAAGTAGTTACCCCTCATCGCTGGATTATCAAGACACACATTTCTCCATTCCCACACACCCCAAGAACCACAGAAACCTGCAAGTAGCCGGTTCTTCGACCTCATGCCAGCACCTGAGATATTCACAAAATATATGGCCACTGAGGTAGCATTCCTAAATAGACAACGACACCGTGTCTTTCTTTACTTAGATGACAAGTCAAATGTAAAGATTTCCACTCGGCCAAATCATCAACAGAATCGCACCAGCACCTTTTTTGCTCCCTAGACTTCGCCTTAAAATAAACAAAGTCTTATCCAAATACTCTCAATATTTTTAGGGCTGTCAAAGACACAACAATGGAAAATTATTTGACATCAATCAAAAGAATTCAGAAGCCATGAACATTTGCAATTCATGTACAGGAACTGAAGAAGGGCTCAGTCCTCACTTACAATTAACTTATTTCATGATGTCCTCATGCATTTCGTGGATGATGCACTTCCGGTTGAATATGTGTCCTTTGTAGGAAGAAATGAATGCGCAGTGGCTGCAGATGTTCAGCTTTTGTGTAGACCGTGTGCAGGTCACTAATATAATTAAACAGTTGCTGACATGGTAGAAAGCAAAGTACAATACAGGTACAACCTTGTATTTGCAACGTCGCCCGGTACACTTTGTAATGACAACCTATGCATTACTGGAGGGATAGGGCATCCAATTACTGGACTTGGAGGCAAGAGGAAGTTGTTCAAAAAGAGAATGTCTGCTCCACATCAATATTCTCAATTTCAAGGCCGTCAGGAGGGGGTTACAGTCATTCCTCACACGGCTTATCACCTCTTCAGTGCTCCTGAGGACAGACAATGTTTGTAATGTTTTATAAAACGAGGAGTCACAAGTCAACAATATTCTAGGAGGTGTCACAACAATTTCAGATCTGTCCCGAAAAGTTACTGCATTTCACTGACTACAGAATATTTTCCTGAAATCAACAACGCACGGGGGAACACACCCGACAGAAAGCAAAATGTCAGGCACAAGTAAACGTTGATATTCCGGAAATTGGGTCTACCGACATGAATATATTCGGTGCACCACAGAACAAAAAATGCGCATACTTTACAGACAGTAGTTTCTGGGATCAAAAGGTGGCGAAATGCCGCTGCCCGCATCCCACGCAGGGGGACATCAGCAGGGCAGCTCTCTAGTGGCCACCCGTCGGAGCCTCCCCCCCCCTGTTCCACCTCTCTCGAGAGGCCGCGCCTTGGGGAGGGGAGGCCCCAATGGGCATCGCTGGGGGAGGTGGGCCGCTGGCTGGGCGGGGCCAGGCCCCTATTTAGGCCTCCCCCACTCGTAGATCGCCCTCTGCTTCCTGCGTACACTCCTGGCCGCGCAAGATCCCACCCTTTCCGCTTACCCTGCGCGGCGTAGGCAGCGCGCAACTGGAATGTTATAATGTTTTTTCTTGCGTTGCAGGCGGAGTTACAGGGCGATCTGGAGGCAGAAGCGTACAGTAAGGGTACCTCTGCGACAGGCGGTACAGTAAGGGTACCCCTGTCCGGCACAGTAAGGGTGCCCGAGCCAAGGTCCGTGAGCCGAAGGAGGTTCTGGGAAGACCGCGACGGCGCCCCGTTAGTCCTTCGGGCGGTTGGGGGGCCTGACCAACCGGGGGTGTGCCATAACACGCTCCGCCCCCGTTAAAAGGGGCGGGAGTATTAGACAGATCACGTGATCCAAAGGAGGATCTGAAAAGAATGTGCCGCACTGCCGGGCATCGACCCACCGTGCGTGCTGGCTCGCAAGGCGGGCGGAGCAGCGAGGGGCTGCTTGCCCTGGATCGCCCGTAAGATAACCCACTCTATCGTCATACTTATGTTGTATGAAATAAACCTGCAGCAGTTCTTCACCCATAACTAATGTGTCAGTGTAATCATTGGGTGATGTCTGTGCATACGTGTTGAGTGGAGCGGATGACGGTGTGGTCACTATGTTCATTCTTATAGTCCAAGGCGTTTGCATACACTTTTGCTTTGCTTCCCCCTCCCCCTCGCCCACAAGAGATCAGCATGATCAAGAGGGAGCCTTACAAACAGATTCACCTCCCCGCTCTGAGGCATTTTTCTCTTTTCATGCTTAAGGTATCAATGAATAGAAGTATGGTGGTCTATAGTGGCAGTGGAGCTCAGTTTTCTCTCACCTTTGGGTCTTTCCAAATGCGGGGTTTTAGTTAGTTAAACACAACAGTGTTGAGTGTATTTCTAAGGAAAACTGACTGTACTGCTAGTGTATAATCAATATAGGAGTCCCACCTGGACATAGGGGATTGATTCAAGCATGTGATTCCATGAAAGAAATCAGCGCTGGAGGACTATGGTTCCAGGTAACTAACTTTTCTTCTTATTCCTTTGCTTTTCTACCAGACCCTAAATTATCAATTTAACACCATGTGCAAAGTAATTACCACTAGATTTATTAGCCTAAGTTAAATTTAGTTGCCTTGTTTCTGAATGAGAGCGCAGCAGTTTTCCAGGAAGGGCTTTATTATCTTTAGTTTACTAATAATTCCTCTATTCTGTGTAAAGAATCCAGCCATGAACGTGTTTGTATTCCAGGTTTACAGATTCCCTGGGTCTTCACATGATCCCTTGTTGCACTACCAGAAGAGTAAGAAGTGATTGTCCGAAGTCAGCACATAGATTTGGTAAGATGAATGAATAATAACATTTGTATGATGCTCCGATTTAATTAGATTACTTGTCGGTGCTCGCCATCTGACTTAACTGAACCAGAAGATGTACAACAAAGAAGGCTTTTAGGTGTCTCCCGCAGAATACAAGGGTGGAAATCATCATGAGGGTGAACAAAAATACAAATAATTTCTAGGCGATAGTTGTCTGAATTGAGAATTGTCACCCTCTTAGCGGAAAGTCTAAAGAAGTTACTGGAGAAAAGCAGCCGGTTAACTGAGCCGGGCCATCTCCTGTGCAGTGTTTTGTTTCTCTCCTAGATGTCAGGGCTAATCGACCACTTAGGCACTTTGGCATTTCTCCGAAGAGCTGCAGGCTAGGTGATTGGTTAAAGGACTGGATGGGCTGTCCCAGCCAGCAATGAAACTGCTCTCTATCCTGTTCTACCCACAATTCATTGCCACTACCTGCATCAGGTAGATGAGCTTGCTAGCTTCTCCGCCTCTGATCACAATCTTTTTACTAACTGCATTTTCTGGCAGACTTGGAAACCAAGCAACCTGTAAAAGGGTGCAACAGTGCATCTATGTGCGCATGCGACTGGAGTGTTTAATCCATGGATGAAAAGGGTGGTTTGATGTGACTAGATGGGGAGATTTCCCATCTGGAGTGAGTTAAAAATTACTGTGAATTTAGAAGGAAGGGCAGACTTCTGTCAATCTCTACAGCCGTGTACTAAGCAGCATGCACTAAGGCGAGTCTTGAATAGACACTTCCTACTGTTACAAAGTCCAGCAGTTCCTGATACTGGTTGCAGTCTATGCCTCTTTGACTGGGATTGAGGAAAGATGAAGGAGTGTAGGAAGTTTGGCTAGTCTGCATATTGTACTTGCACTGAAATGAGTCTTTAAATAACATGGTATTTTGGTTTCTGGCTTGATAAACAAGCTGTAAATTCCTTTGCACTATTGATGTAGGAACACTTATGGTGCCCGCTTACTTGGACAATGTGGATTCTTACATGATTGTCGATGACTCTATGCAAGTCATGGTATCGGGGTTGCTTGCCCTGCAGTAATGCTTTCCATACATAGGCCTTTCCGTTTTTAGCATGTTATTGGTGCTAATCCTACCTGGGTAATGTCAATTCCAACATGCGTCCAACATTGTAGTTTCTGGAAGAGGTGGTGTTTTCCATGACATGCGATAGCAATATGTAGTTTCCTTACATGTACGATGTATACACTGGTATCAAAGCAGTGTCCAGCTGGCATATTTAGAATCTTATTATGAGCAGCCCACGAGCTTTTGAAGCAACCTTAACTGGCATGGGAACAGTAATAAGCGTTATGCCGTGACAGTTCTAAAAACTATCGGAATTTATATGTGCATTAGCATTTATTTAGTGAGTGCATTGGATCAGGTAAGCAGTATTGCTATTGGGGCCCAGAAATAGTTACAGGTGCAGGTATATTTAATTGGCTCTTCAAAAATGACTTTTTATCCAAGATATTTGATGCATTGTGCTGTTAAATACACTGTTTGAGCCAATTTGTTTAACAGAAATGTTCTATGTGGAAGACCCTTTGCCCTCTAAACCTCTTTGGAGACATTCAGGTGTACTTACTTTCAGACTTGCATATACAACATTGCATTTGAGCTCTGATGTAAACAAGGACTGCCACACTGAACCTATTTTTTTGTACATACTAGTGACATTACTGAAGTGAGTTTTGACCGCGCTCGTAGTTGAAGGCGTCAAGGTCTTGTCTTTGATCATATGAAACATTACTGGCTTAGGGGCAGCTCCTACGCTAAGGAGGAGGAGCATCGCCCTACTGAGTTCAAAGGAAAAATAAGATGAAAATAACGCAACGTTAATAAAGTTACGTTATTATCATTTTATTTTTTGTATGGAGCCCGAGCCAGGTTAGGGCGGGGCAGGGCTAGGCTGTCGTCACAGGGAGGAGGAGTGGTTGCTCCACCATAAGTGCTCATGACAGTTTGGCTAGCCATCTTGAGGTGGCCAAACAGTTATGCACACTTAGCATGTTCTCCATCTGGCTGTATTGCAAGGCCAGGTAGAGAACATGCACAGGCTACCACTCCCTGTCTGAGCGTTGAACCAGGGCGCTCAGAACAGGAGTGGCTAGGGGAGTCTGGGAGCATGTGTTCTTCCTGCTTCCTGGTGACTACAGAAGAGGACGGAGGAGAGGCAGTGTCCGGCAGGTGAGCTTTACTTTTCTCTATTTTTTATTTTTTTGTAATTTCCCCCACACCACCACTACATTTTCCTAGCGGTCGCTCCTGACTGGTTTACCAATGAAAAAAGCTTTTGAGTACAAAGTTATTTTAGGCTCTTTCATTGAGTTATTCTAATACAATTTAGTTTTAGATAGATTGAGCTGCAGACAGCCAGGTTTCCATTTGGTTCTGAAAGTCAAAGTCTAGATGAGACACTTTTGGTTTGCACCCAACTTTCTGACAAAGTTCTCTAGCTGCAGATTCCACATCTTTCCAATACTGTCCAGGAGTCTGACTGGATCCTGAAACTCTTCAGCAGTACCTCTGCACGCTAGTAGGTAGTGCCATCCAGTTTTGCACCAATGCCATTCCTCTCTTGAAGTGGCTTCATGATGCTGCGCACAAAGACAGTTGAGGTGCTGCTTCTTCCACGTGCAAAGCCTCCCCCACAGGGAAGACAGCATACCCTGCATTCATTTTTCATCATGGACTGAAATATTGATTATGACGCGGGTGATGTGTTTGCTCAGCCCTTCAAAGACGTCAATTGGTATGATGATCTGCAGGAGGCAAAAACCAAAGGAAATGATGGACGGAGTGTTGAACATTGCAAGCACTCACCCCCAGTCAACTGATCTGGGTTTAATCCATCACCGTTCTTTAGCCCACTCTGCCACCCCAGTTCAGACATGGCCATATGCAAATCAGTCTGACCCTGTGCCTCATGGGAACAGTCCAGCCCGAACTGCCAAGCCATGTCTTCCCTGGACCGGAAACAAGCTTCCTAGGACCGGTTTCTGGCATTTCAGCCGTCTTCAGCCAGGCTTGCTTGAATCCAGTGGCAAAGTGAGCAAGGGACTCACGTCTGAGCATAACCTGCCAACTTATGGCGAACAAAGCAAAAACCAAAGGAAATGATGGACGGAGTGTTGAACATTGCAAGCACTCACCCCCAGTCAACTGATCTGGGTTTAATCCATCACCGTTCTTTAGCCCACTCTGCCACCCCAGTTCAGACATGGCCATATGCAAATGAGTCTGACCCTGTGCCTCATGGGAACAGTTCAGCCCGAACTGCCAAGCCATGTCTTCCCTGGACCGGAAACAAGCTTCCTAGGACCGGTTTCTGGCATTTCAGCCGTCTTCAGCCAGGCTTGCTTGAATCCAGTGGCAAAGTGAGCAAGGGACTCACGTCTGAGCATAACCTGCCAACTTATGGCGAACAAAGCAAAAACCAAAGGAAGGCTATTGGTCTCAATACCTCCCTTGAAATGTGCCTTTTCTTACACCCAGTACCAGCCACAGAGCAATCTGCTTCCTACCCAACGGTAATTCGTAGGGTGACCGAAGTACTTTACCTTCAGCTCTCCACCTTGGAGGTGAAGATTAACATATTGACCTTGCTCTGGTCAACCCTCAATCTTAAAATTACGCAACGCAATCACCCATTTTTATCTCAACACCTCTCCCCCGAAAGCTTGGTGGTACAAATGTTCACAAGGGAAACTAACCCCAACATGTTCCCTACTGCTCCCTCTGATAGAGAGTCAAAACGTGTTGAAACCTTTGACAGGCGAGTATTTTCAGCCACCAGCTTGGCACTCAGGTCAGTGAATGCAAGCTGCCTTCTGGGGCACTAGTCCCATGCCCTTTGGGACTTGGTGGATTTAGTCCTCCCAGATATCCCTCCAACATTAATGACCTCTCCTTGCCCAGGCTATCAAGATGCTGCTAAATTCACGATTCGCTGTGGCTTGGACACCACCCAATCCATTGTGCAGGCCATCAGCACCAGTATTGCTATTCACATCCGCACCTGGCTGAGGTCCACCAGTTTTTCAAGCAGTGATTCCTCATGGACATATCGTTCGAAGGTCAGGGGTGCCAGTCTTTCCCTACCTCAACAACGGGCTGTTGAAGGCGGGTTTGTCCCATGCAATAATCAACTACCTCCAGACTACGGCGAACGCCTGTCATCACTGGGGTTCTCTATCAACATGCCAAAGTCATACCTGACTCCTTCTCAGACTCTTCTCTTTATATGAGCCATTCTAGATATGGTTCGGTTCATGCCTTTTCCCAAGAAAAGAGAGTACAGGACATTCAGACTATGATCTCGATCTTTCTGCTTCGGTCCTGGATTTCAGTAAGTTCGACTCTGAGGCTGCTGGCAGGGATGGCTTCCTGCATCCTGCTGGTCGAGCACGCCAGGTGACATTTGCAGGCTCTGCAGTGGGACCTAAAGTCTCAGTGGGACAACATCAAGGGGACCTCTCTGACCACGTTCAGATTTTGAAGAAGACTGATCTGCAGTGATGGTTGCTGGACTGTGATTGGGTCAGTGCAGACCACTCTCCTTTCCCCACCCAGGGCTGACAGCAGTGACCATTGCGCCACTTCTGGGTTGGGGTAGGCCTCTGGGAGAGGTTGAGATCAGAAGCCTCTGGTATTCAGCGGAGCCCCAGCTCAATTTCAATCTTCTGGAGCTGAGGGCCATGTGCTTAACGTTGAAAGCATTCCCTCCATCCATCAAGGGGAGGCTGGTGCAAGTGCTTAAGGACAACACCATCAATATGTGGCACTGCTACAGACAGGGCACGTTGGGGTAAAGGACCCTGTGCTAGGTGACCTTGCACCTCTGTAACTGGCAGGACCACCAAGGAATTTTGCTTGTGGTGAACCACCTGGCAGGATCATTGAATGCCAGGGTGGATGAGCTCAGCCATCTGTGCCTAGTGGATCATGAGGTCAGTTATACCTGAAGGTGGCACAGGCTCCCTTCCTTGAATGGGGAAAACTTTAGCTTGGTCTGTTCACACCACAGAGAACGTGCAATTTCAGCACTTCTGCATGTTGGAATTTCCAAGGTGTCTCTCATGCAGGGGGTGCTTTCCTCCTCAATTGCAACACATGACTTCTGTATGCCTTTCCGCCAATACCACTCCTGTCTTGAGTTCTCAAGAAGATGAATGTTGAGACCCAAGTCTTGCGGAATCTTCCATCTCCACTGACTGCGCCCGCGCGGCGTGGAGTGAGGACCTGGGCGCCGATCTCTCTCAGGAGGTCTGGCTATACTGCTGCAATCAGACGAAACGTTTATCCCCAAATTACCGCCTGCGCCTCATACATTTTAAATATCTGCATAGACTATACCGCTCCCCCGCTCAGCTGCAAAAAATGGGCCTCATCCCCAACGAAAGATGTTTGCGATGCTCCGCTCCTGCGGCAGACTTCTCCCACCTCGCCTGGCTGTGCTCCAAGGTCTCTGCATACTGGCGCGATGTGTGCATCGCCATCACTGAGATCACCTCCACGCCTGTCACGCTGGACCCACTGCTTTGTCTCTTACGCTTTGTGAAATTCTGCCCAGATGCTACTCGCCGGCTGACTGCGATGCTGCTCGTTCTCGCACGGCGCAGGGTCTCTATGTGCTGGGGTCGAAGGTCCGTGCCCAGGGTTAGCCCTTGGCTTGAGGAAGCTTCGCGTTGTCAGACTTCTGTCCGAATTCTGGGACCTGGTGACGGCCACCTGCCGCCCGATTAATATTTGGGGTCCCCTTGTCTCTTATCTCCAGTGCCATAACGCCCTGCCCTCTGCGACCTCTCCCGCGCTCCCCGCCGGCACTCGGCCCGCGGCGGCTGCCAGCGTTGGCTCGTGAGGCGCGGCCTCCCCATCCACACACTCTACAGGTTCCTTGCGCACTCTCTCATTAGCATTGGGCCTTTCCCGGGTGCTTCCCTCCACTCTCCCTGTTTCACCTCAGTACTTCTCTTTCTTTGTAATGTAATGGGCTACTCATATACGATGGTTCATATAATGTATGTAACAGATGTGGTTCTCCTCTTTGATTGCGGACATGCCGCCTGCATATATTGTAACTCGAAGTGCAATTTTTTCTCAATAAAGGTTTTTGGAGAAAAAAAAAGATGTTGAGACCCAAGTCATCCTAGTGGCCCTGGACTGTCAGGTTACCCCTTAAGGAGGTCCTACTGTTGCAGAAGCAGGGCAGGATTCTGCACCCGGTCCTTCCTAATCTCCACCTTCATGCACAAAGATTGAGTGGCGACAGCTGAGCACCTTTGTCTTTCCCCCAGAGGTGGTTGATGTCATCTTGGCAGTCAGGCGTCCCTCGACTAACACTGTATAGGCCTGTAAATTTGTGGCTTGTGCGTTACTTGGCAGATTGACCTACTTCACGTCAAGGTATCTGGCGGTGTAATGTCTGTTTTGTCTCTAGCCCAGCAACGCCTTGCCCTGGGTACAGTTAAAGGGTACCTTTTGGTCCCTTTGGCTTTTTTGCGGTTGCCAGTTCAGCCCTCTTTGTTCAAATGTCCTGTCGGTATGAGATTTTTGAAAGGGTTACAACATGTGTTTCCTCCCTCTCTCTTTGTCATGCCACAGTTTAATCTTAACTTGGTCCTCACCTTTCCAATATGCACTTGATGTAAGCTGCTTCAATGCTGTCCCTTGCGGCTCTGTCCCCTCCAGACACTGTTCCTTATCGCCACAACCTCAGCTCGACATGTGAGTGAGCTTCAGGCCCCCTGTGTCAACCCATCGGACACCACCTTCTTCCCAGACAAACTGGTTCTGCTGATACAGGCATCCTTTCTGCCAAAAGTTGTAATGTGGTTCCACGTTGGTCAAACCATCACCTTGCCAATTTTCTAAGGAGGAGAAGTGGATCCATCACTCCTTTGCTTAGTCCCCATGAGAGCACTGAGCTTCTATATAGATCTTAGCAAAGACGACTAGCTCTTTGTGGGGTTCGCTGGAATGAAAAAAGGCAAAAAAAAAGGCAAGGTTTCGCAGAAGAGAACATCATCTGCATTATCATCTGCTACTGACAGGCTAAAAGGCTGCTAACAATGTGTTAGTACGAGGAATCCCTGTCCTGGACATTTGCCAGGCTGCTACATGGGCATCCCTCCGTATGCTCACGAACCACGATTGTCTGGACAGTCAGGTCTGCTGAGAAGGGCCTTTTGTCCATGCACGTCTACAGGACTATCTGGTATGAGTCTATTCATAGTACCTCAAATTAGGTACTGCTTTGGTATCTATCCAAAAGGGGAGGAATCTACAGCTAGAAGTATAATGCTGTTTCCGGTAGAGACTCTATCTAGCCACAGATTCCTCACCGACCCTCCCATCCTTCCTGTTCGTTGATTGGACTCTATCCATTAATAGGATCCCACGTCTAAGATTTTGCACACTGGTCATGACAATTTTCTATTGCGGCTCTGCATCTGGGGGCACGGACGTCTCGAAAGCAACTTGTTGCATCCTGTATTATGTAAGCTTGTCTGTTTTGATATGTAATCTGGGCTCACTGGAATATGGAACACAGTGTCTGCGTGGTACGGTTTGTGTTCCATGTTCCAGGGGTCGACAGTTGGTGTATTACCAGTAGCTTGATGTGCTGTGTCTCTTTTATTCTACATAAAGAAACAATCTTTATAACTACCTTGTTCCCTGGAGTTTGGATTTTACAATTGGCGACGAGTTGTGGAAGGTGTTGCTGCCACTTCATAAACGAGACACAGGTGCGCTGCAGCTTTCATTTGGATCCACGCTGTTTATGGTTATAGAGACGTGGGGAACATCCTCCTTTCATCGCCGTATTCTCTTCGTGCCGTTCCCGAAAATCCGGAGTTTGAAGGTGGTGAAATCCACAAGCGGCTGAATTTTAATCATTTTCCTGGGAAATACAAGTCCTGGATATGTCACAAGGATACGTCATTGCTGCACGAGAAGAGTGACTACGCTGCATTTGGTATCTGGGATACCGTGAGAGACGCTCCATAAACAGAAGCATACAAGTTTACTGTGGGCCCCTCTGATTGGATGCGCGCGCTACAAGATATGAAGTGTTAAAGCCTGCGATTGGCTGCGCGTGACGTAATCACGCTGGCGGCCATCTTGATGTAACACGGAGGTGTAAAAGAGAAGCTTTTTGTCGGAGAGGTTTATTTTGCTCGTTTTTCCTCGTTTCAAGTCTTCGTTCTGAAAAAACAAATATTTACTTATGTGAGGTACTTTGGTGCGTGACTTTAACACTTACTCTACGGGATTATGATGATGAAACTTTATTACTCTTCATTTTCAGTTCTAAGATAGGATAATAATAGCTCCAGTAATTTATTTTCTGTGTGGTATTTATTGTAAAGTGTGACATAATTTTGCAAGAATATACGTTGAGGTTCAATGTAGTATACATTTATAAAGTTGAACCATTATTTCATTTTTGTAAACATGCAATTCGATCCGCCATCTAAGTTTCTACAGGACAAGGGTGAACCACCAATTCTCTGGACAAGATGGAAGGAGGAATTTTTTACCTTTTTAAAGGCCATCGATGGAGAACGCATGTCGGCCGAAAGAAAAAAAAACATTTTTCTTCATTCGTTGGGTTCTGAAGGACAATTAGTTTTCAGAACTCTTCCGCCTGTTAGATCTGGTGGAGATCACAATGTTTATGATGAGGCCATTTTACGTATTGAGGGAAGATTTAAACCTACTACTAGTGTTGCACTTAATAGGTTTAAATTTTATACAAGAGCTCAAGCAGACAGTGAAAGTTTTGATGAGTTTCTCACTGCTCTGCGTGCGTTATCCTTGCACTGTAACTTTGGTCTCATGACGGATGAGGTGATCAGAGATCAGATAATTGTGCATGTTAAGAGTAAAAAGGTTCAAGAACAGTTGTGGATTTTAGGTGACCCTAGCTTGGAAACAGCGATTAGTACGGCTAAAGCTCTTGAACAATCAGATAGATGGATTAAAGCTCTTGATAAAGATACCAAATCTGTCGCTTCAAATGAGGTTAGCGTAGTTAGTCCAAAAGGAGGTCCTTCTTACAAGAATGAAAATAAGTCTAAACAATTTTATTGCTATAGGTGTGGCAATCCGGATCACATAGCTTCATTTCCGCATTGTCCTGCTATAGGTAAGGAGTGTAATAAATGTGGACGTCTTGGGCACTTCTCGAAATTGTGCAAAAATGTATCCAAACCTAAAGTTGATTACAGGAAATTTAATTCAGATTCTTCCAATGTTGGAAGAGGGAAAATTTCTTGTGTTGCATGTGAGAATATGCCTAATGATTGTTCCTTTGGAGGAGTAGAGTCTGGTGTGGTGGTTTCAATTCAGAGTTCCTTTGATTTGTCGGAAGTAGATAAGATTGGTTCGCCAAAGTGCATTGTTGATATTTTGGGAAAAAACGTGGAACTCATGGCAGACTCTGGTTCTCCTTGGACAATTATTACCAAAGAGTATTGTTCAAAGTGTTTAGGAGATCTTGTGGATTTTGGATCTCTATGGGAGCCAGATATTTTGGCTTTCAATTTTGATGGCTCTAAAATTGATTTCATTGGTTACAAAGAAGTACCTATTCAGTTCAAAGGTAATTCCACCATCATTAAATTGTATATTACCCCTAAGGGTGTTAATGTGCTAGGATGGCGTGACCAAGCCAGGCTAGGTATTATGTTAAATCCCAGAGACAAGGAACCAGTTTCGGTACTGGCTCTAGCTGTGTCTACAATTGATTTTTCACAGATGTATCCTCATGTTTTTTCAGATAGGTTAGGGAAGCTCAAAGGTTTCACACACAAGATCAAAATCAAGTTGAGTGCTATTCCTGTGAAACAAAAGCTAAGAGGTGTTCCAATCAACATCAGAGAAGACCTAAGAAACATGTTGGATACCATGATTAAGGATGACATTATTGAGGAAGTGGAGTCCTCGGAATGGGTGTCTCCCATTGTTTTGGCCCTTAAACCGGATAAAAGTATTAGGTTGTGTGTTGATTTAAGAGCTCTTAATACTAACCTAGTTGTGGATTGTCATCCTCTTCCGAATATCAATGAGATGTTATGTATGTTGGATGGAGCATGTGTATTTTCCACTCTTGACCTTCGGTCAGCCTATCATCAAATTGAACTCACAGAGGATTCTAGACATTACACTGCATTCATAACACCACATGGTCTTTTTCAGTTCAAAAGAATGCCTTTTGGCCTGGCTTCGGCCGCTTCTGTTTTCCAGAGAGCTATGTATCACATTTTCAGAGACTTGTCTACTTTTGTGAAATGTTTTCAGGATGATATTTTGATTTTTTCAAAAAATGATGATGAGCATTATCTACATATTAAAGAAGTCTGTTCTAGGTTAAGTGAATATGGGCTAACACTCAAAGCCAGTAAATGCAAATTTTTCTGTAAATCTATGGAATATCTAGGACACACACTTTCTGGGGAAGGTGTGGTACCGAAAAAGGTTTTGGTAGATGCTATCATTAATTCACCAGCTCCTGATAATAAGGATAAATTGTTGTCATTTGCAGGGTTATGTGAATACTATAGTAAGTTTATACGAAATTTTGCAACCAAAATGGAACCTCTCAGAGAATTGATGAGGAAATCGTCTGAGTTTGTATGGACAGACAAACAGGATGCAGCGTTCAAATGTATCAAAGAGGAGATTGTTAATGCTCCTACTTTAAGGTCGTTTTGTGTCAACAAAAGATGCATTATCACTGTTGATGCTAGTCTTTATGGACTAGGAGGGGTTCTTAGCCAATGTGCTGGTAAAGATGAATGGTCTGTAGCGTTTGCTTCAAAGACCTTGTCTGGAACGGAAAGAAGATATGCTGTTATTGAGAGGGAACTTTTGGCATGTGTCTGGGCGATTGAGCATTTTTGCAACTATATTTGGGGAAGCAGATTCACACTGAGAACCGATCATAAACCCCTGGTTGGTATTTTATCTCCTGGGGGTGGTTGGAACTCCACTGCCCGCATAGCTCGTCTTACATCCCGTTTACAGGAGTATGATTTTGAAGTTGCTTATGTTCCGGGTAGAAACAATGTAACTGCAGATTTTTTGTCTAGGTTACCGTGTGGTGATAGTTGTGTTTCTTCAATTGAACAGGATCTAGATATAGTTGCAACATTGAAAGACTTTGTATCTCAGGATTTTGTAAAATTGTCAGAAAGTGAATGGACATTGGAAATGGGTAAAGACCCGTTGTACCAGGAAATTTTGTGTTGTGTGAAAAATGGGTGGCCTAAGGAAAAGGAGGTTTCCGCTGATCTTGCTCCTTTTTGTCGGGTATCTGCTGACATTGAGGAAAGTGATGGTTTAATTTTCAAAGGGGGTAAGATCGTTCCTCCGAATGCCATGCAAAAGAGAATTTTATTTATTTCACACCAAACTCATTTGGGTATGTCTTCGATGAAGCGTTTGATTAGGGCTAACTTTTGGTGGCCGGGCCTTGACAAAATGGTGGATAGAACTGTTAGGGAGTGTCCTGAATGCATTAATAGCGATAGGATGCTTCACACTTCTTCTGCTCCGCTTAAGCCAGTGGTGTGGCCAGTGTTCCCTTGGCAGAAGGTGGCTTTTGACATTTCTGGACCATTTAGCAATCTCCCCCCCAGTGCTCGCTTTGCTTTAGTCATGATCGACTATCATTCCAAATGGCCTGAGGTTAAGTTTGTGGCTAATTTTTCAACTCAGACTATTGTGACTTTCTTTAGGGAGGTCTTTGCTCGTGAAGGGTATCCTGAGATAATTGTAACGGATAATGGGGTACAACTTACATCTCATGAGATGCAGGAGTTTTTAGATATGTGTAACATCAAACATGTGACTACGTCTCTATATGAACCAAGGGAGAATGGTCAAGTGGAGCGGTTTAACAGAGTTCTCAAGGACAGTGTTCAGGTGGCACAAAGGTCAAGTGAACCTTGGTTAGACGTAGTCAGGAAGAAGCTGTGGATTTACCGGATCACTCCGCATTCAGTGACGGGCATTAGTCCTTTCAGCTTATTGAAAGGGAGGGAACCTTCGTCTGAAATTTGTCCCTGGTGGATTAAAAAGTACAATAAAACAGATGATACAACTGATATTGATGATGTTGCTAGACAGGTAAAAAGTAAACAGGAGGTGATGAAAAGAAGGTTTGATGATAAAATGAACGTCAAGATTCCTGACTTTGTGGTTGGAGATTGGGTCAGGATCAGGAAGCCTGGGTTTTTGGTTAAGGGATGTTCTAGATTTTACCATCCCATTAAGGTGGTGAAAGTTTGTAAGAACAGTGTGATTACTCAGGATGGTAGAGTCTGGAATGTAAGAAGGGTGGCAAGGTATAAAATGCCTGCGGTTGTTGAATCTTGTACATCACATAATTTGTCTGACTTTTCAAAAAATGTTCCTCCTTCCACATCTTCTGTGGCATGTAGAGTTAAGAACAATCTTCGCGAAAGAAGGTTACCTGTACGGTTTTTAGGTTAACATTTTTCTTTTGTTAAGGAGGGAAATGTGTTGCATCCTGTATTATGTAAGCTTGTCTGTTTTGCTATGTAATCTGGGCTCACTGGAATATGGAACACAGTGTCTGCGTGGTACGGTTTGTGTTCCATGTTCCAGGGGTCGACAGTTGGTGTATTACCAGTAGCTTGATGTGCTGTGTCTCTTTTATTCTACATAAAGAAACAATCTTTATAACTACCTTGTTCCCTGGAGTTTGGATTTTACACAACTGACTTCAGCAAATGGGAGTGGCGTCTATATCAGCTCTGCCCGTCATATCTAGAGTAAAGCGGCATCAATGCGGATTAGCACAGCACCACCTATCAGTGTGCAGAGGTACTGCTGAAGAGTTTCCAGATCCAGTCTGACACCTGGGGACTATTCAAAAGGTGAGGAATCTGCAACTAGAAAGATTCTCTACCAGAAAGAGGCAAGTAATGTCTTCTTAAGTTGCATGCTGCGTGTTGCACACGAAGAATATGACAACGTGGTTAGAAACAGTGGGTCCAGAGTCATTGTTGTCTTCCAGGCCAACATAAAATGGTAAGCCAGAGCTGGCAAGACCTGTGCACATTCAATAACATTTTATTGGGATTTTATCCAATAATAAGAAAACAGCGCTTGTTAATGTTAATCACATCACACTGCTACTGATATGTAGCACAATCATTAATCTATAACCCAGCCCCCATTTCCAAGCACAAGGTGGAAAAGCTCATATCACAATTTTGTAGAGGTAACATTTAAACAAAACATTAGCAACAGTACAAAATATTCAAAATGACAATTTGCTGCTCATTTCACCATGATCTTATGAAGTTATTGCAAATCTTAACTGGATTCAGGGTTCCCCAGTAGGTTGTCAATGTCCAAAGTGTCCGGTGGTATGACAGAGCTGGCATATGAATTTGCAGATGGTCAGAGGTTAGAGGTTTCCATTCAATGTAGAATATATCCCTGTCATTTGCTAGCTCAAATGTCATCATTTCCATGGCCTTTATCAGTCATGGATGGAAGTAGGAAACTGGCTTATCCACTTCAATGTTATCTATTGTCTCATATTAGTAACTAAGAATCAGTCAAACCAAGTCAGTCCTTCCATTCCATGATGTTGTAGGCCCAGAATGTTCACCCCAGAGTCTGCAGGCAAGCGATGGTCCATCACACTTTTCACATTCTTTCCAAAAGGTCTAGACATGACAGCAGTTCCACCAAGCATGCACATCATCTCCCATCCCACCACACTACCTCCAGCACTTGGTATCTATACCCCAAAACATCCGTATTCTGTACCAAGGGAACTTTATTTTACACAATATTTCTTTATTTTGTACACTTTACAAACTCTTAGGTATATCTTGCCATAACCATCCAGTTACACTTCCCAAGACAGATTTTGACAAACTTACCAAAGTGAGAAGACAGACAGGGTGTGACCACAACTCCCCTGTAGATAATGTTGGGGAACATTATGTCCACCACCCTGATAAATTACTGCCCGCTAAATTTAGAGATGATTGCCGGCCATGGATCTCTAAAACTTGATAAGAACCACCATCATCTTGGTTCCGCTCAAGGTACAAAAGGTTTGGTGGACAGCCACCATGCTTTTGACGGCCGTTCACTCCCGTTTTTGTGCGTCAAAAATAAACTCCCTAAGTGGGAGTTTGTTTTTGAAAAAACAAATAACTATTTACCCCAAAACCCAGGGAATTCTTTTCACTGTGTGTGGGTGTTATTATTTGTCTTTTTTATGTCCCTCACCTCAAGGTAAAACCTGGCTTAGCCTGGTGATGACAGACAAAAATAATAGCACACTTTCCACTCTAAATGGGCCGGGTACTAAGGTACCCCCAGATTGGCTACTGTTGTACCCTTGTAAGTCCCTAGTATATGGTACTGAAGTACCCAGGGCATAGGTAAACCAGGTGTTCCCCATGAGCTGAAGCATGTATTATGCCACCCATCGGAGACCAGTCAAATTGTGATTACAGGCCTGCCATTGCAGCCCGTGAGCTGGTGCAAGCACCACTTGCAACAGATATGCTGAGGTCACTACACTTAAAACCTATAAAGCACCCCTCATGCAGGCCTTTCAATCCTGATGATAGGGTGCTTGGTTATAAGTGTGAGGGTACACCTGCATGAGCAGGACGCTCCTACAAACGCCGGAGTCCATTCTCCAGGCGCAAGTGCATCAGCCATTACGATACATAGAGTGGCCATGCGTCATTACGCGATGGCTAACTCTAAACTGGCTGTAACGAACCCTGGCATGTTTGGTATCAAACATGTTGGAATTATACCCCGACACCGGAAACAGTGTTGGAGGTATGATTCCATGCACTGTGGTGCAACTCCGGGAAGCCCTCTGTGCTCCTGGTACCAGTCTTCCAGAGTCTTGACAGCAAGCTATGGCTGCTGTCGACCACAGACACGATTTAGGCCTCATGCTGCTGAGCCAAGCTCAAGCAGGGGAAGGTAGGACAATAGGTTTCCTGTCACGGGGAGGTGTGACCACCTCTCAGACATGGCATAGTGTATTGGGCCAGGATGGGGGTGCTTACCAGCGCCACTAGACTGCTATGAAGGGCACATTTTGTGCCCTCCTTGAATACTCCAATTGGAACCAGTTCTGGGTGCCGTTGGCTCCTGCTCTGGTGCGAAACTGGACAGAGAGCATGCGAGTATCCTCCCCACCGTCCAGCCCCTCCCCTGGGAGGGACCCCTGAATCGTCTCTTCTTTAGGGTACTTAAGGGCTTACCTTTTGGTGGTTCTTTAGATTCTTCGTGGGACAAGATTCAGATCCAAAACCACTTTATCTTCAACCGTCTGGGCACTTTGGACCTCATTGGACTTCGCTTTGGGAACCAAGACTGCACCAGGAAGACTCCTGCTCCTGGTCTCGTTGTACTGCCAATCTTCTTTGTCATTTGTGCCTTTGCTCCATACATAAAAATAAATGAAGGGCAAACCCAATATACCCTTGAGGGCTTGGGCAGATAAATTGTAAAGGTAAAAATGCCAACAAGGGATTTTGTTTAAAGTAAACTGGTTACTTGTACGTTTCAAAAATTTAATTAGTAGGTGTATTAAACTAAATTCACACCAAAAAGAAGTCAATCAACTGATCAAATCATCCAATATAGAACACACAAACGGGGATTCTGATTTGTGAATTAAACACAGTTCTTTTTATATGTCAATCAAGGATAAAAAGGAGTATAGGTGAAACAATAATTTCAGCAATATTTCATGAAAAAAGGGGGTTACATCAAATCCACATTTCATCTGAAAAACATCTATTCCATCGTGATTTTAAACAGAGACCAATCTCATTGTTGAGAAAAATAATCAACTGTGCATGATAAATAATTTGGAAGTAGATGATATAGTCGACGTTTCGGTCTTGGGTGGTGTCAATCCGTCAGACCATCTTCAGGACAATTATTGCATTATAAAGACTCCTATATGAACATAATACAAACAGTTACATAACTGTAAACATGATTGTGCTATCAATGTCAAATACAAACAATTTTAAAACAACCCGTGTGTGAGGAGTGGTTTTCTTAACATTTTGTCAAACATATTTTGTCGCCGTCTTGCAAATCTTATCAACAGGACAATTATCATTGTTTTATATTGAGTGTTAGTCTACATAAGAAGACAAATTCTTACAATTAATGAGTCATGCTTACTTTCTGAATCTCAGAGATTTCACGTTACTTGTTTTAAATCGTCTTATAGACGTTTTTATTGGTTGATGCTGTAACAAAAGTAGAGAGCACAGCATTTAGCAAACATTTATAATGATTTTTAAGAAAAGAGTCCAGGTAATGAAATCAAATCATACCGGGTAGTCTTCAGGGTTTCTGACAGCCAATTAGTGTAGGCGCGAGGGAGTCCTTCCTCGTATGTAGAACTGTTTAGTGAAGCAAAATGCCACAGTATTACACAAAGGCTTATAGCTGCGCTGTCTGTTCATTATATCTGCAACTGCATCCATTCAGAACGTACTTTTATTGTCGAAATTTAGTGTTTGAGCCGTATATTTCGCTCCTGGTGTCAACTAGCTTGGAGGTCAGCTAATCAACGAGCGTTTTGGTTATTCTCAATCACATAAATAGCTCCGAGTGTCAACTGGCTTTGAGATCGATTAATCGGCGAGCGCTTTTTTTGTTATTCTCAATTACATAAATGTCTGGCACATGACATGATTGTATTCCATTCATTTAATGGCATCGGGAATTTCATGCATCTTTGGCTAACTTAGAGTGATGACCATCGACTAAGCGATATCACTTGCGACCCGCCGTATATGGGTATGACGCCTAGCTGTATATGTCAGGGGGAATATCAGATACTAGAGTTATCATTCCCGTATGGCTAACATAAGTGAAATGACAATAATTGGGCTAAACTGAACAATCATGCCTTGTCACCGGATAACCAGTCTGGTCCGACGGCAGCCAAACGAGAAACTCTCAAACATGTGATATACAAATTAGGCTGACTGCTCATTGCGACTGAATTACTGTGTTTCTAGTCTCTTAGTTAGTTCATTTATGTTAACTAAGTGAATTAACAAGGATGCGAGACGAGTTCCACGTAACGAACAATTTGGGCTGACTGCTCTCTGGCTGTGTTACTACTCTCTTAAAAAGTTAAATCCTTAACAAAAGTGAGAGACCTTAATGACCTAATACAAAGTCAAGAACTACTAGGAAACTCAAATCGACTTACTTGTTTTTTGCAACAGTCAAGACACGCAGGGGGGGGGTCCGTCCAAGTCCGGAGAGCCTAACCTGTCTAATGACTGTAGAGTCTTTTTAAAGGCAAGCAGCATCAAATACGGAAGTCAATGTAATTGATACCGGAAAAGCGTATAGATTTTTTAACGAAGCAAAGGAGCGGCCATCTTTCATTGCCTCACTTATTATGTTTTTGTATATACACATAATTGTGTTACTCAATATTTCCTCATTATCGTAAGGGAAGCCTGATCTGTCTAATGACTAAAGAGTCTTATTAGAGGCAAGCGGCACGAAGATGTGATTAATACTGGAAATGCATATAGACAGTTTTGCGGAGTAAAGTGGCGGCCATCTTTGACTGCCTCACTTTTTCTGATTATATGCACTTTATCATGCTACTCAATACTTCCTCATTTTCGATAGAGCTATATTGAATTTAGGGTATAGTAATCAAAAATTCGGAATTCTCCAAGAATAGGTGTGGGCAAATCTTTAAGCTTTAAATTCACTTGAGATTAGTACAAACACCGGGACTATCGGGTAAGTGCTCTCAAAGAAATGCAGTCTGAGAGACATATAAGTGACATGATAGAGCGGCCATCTTGGACTGCCTCAGTATTTTAATCATCTTTAAATCCCACCTCATGGGCATAGGCTTTTGACTAATTAATTACTCTCAGATTGTCATACATTAGTCTATGCGGTATAAATATTATGGAAAGATAATCTCAAAATCAAGACTCTGTGAATTAAGACACATATAAATTAACAGTAACATTTTCGATACTTTTAACTGATGATGTTATTGTCAAATGCTGTTATCTCATAAGGTCATATTTTAGGACATTATTGTGTATTTTTACAATCATTTACATGTATTCAAGAGTGGGCACAACTTAAACATTCTTTATGAAAACAGCTTTCATTGTTATATCTTAAGCAGGCAGTGTCTACATTGTCATTTTGGCGATGGATTATCGACATATTTTCTGTATGTCAGAGTCACTTTATACAGACTGGTATTTAAAATCAACTTTTGTACTGTTTTAATTGTAACTCCTGTCCACAACAACTTTCTTATATGCATCTAAACATTTATCACTAATTCGTACATTTTGTTACAATAGTAGTGACAGTCACAGTGTGATTACAATCATATTGGTTGCCAGAACATCTGATAATAAACAATGCATCTACATATGTTAAATAATACATCCTCTTTTTGGAAAACCATGAAAAATAACCTATGCTGAGTTATGTACCTAAGGTGCGGTTAGTAAAAGATCACCTTAATTATATTAGGCAAGCCAAAGTGTGCCATTCTGTGGCAGAATTAAGACCCTGCTTGATGTTGTCAGTTCGCCAAATCCAGCGATTTTCTTTCATGGTGAGTGTACGATCAACATTGGCCTGTCTAATTGTGGGTTTAACCACTTCGATAACCCACCAGAACATGTCTTTTTCAGTGTGCTTCATTCTGGTGTAATGCTCAACAAGTGGTGCATTCTCTACTTTGCATCTAATTCTTGATTGGTGTTGCAAGATCCGTTTTTTGACCATTTGTGTGGTCTTGCCTATGTATTTCAAGCCGCAGGGGCATTGAATACAATAGACAACGTTGTTAGTGTTGCAATTCTAGAAAGACTTTACTTTGAAATTTTCGCCATTAAGTTCAAATGATTTCACATTAGATGTACTCGGGCATGCTGCACAGTTACCGCATTTGTAGTGACCAATTACAGGTAAAAGCTGTCGCATGTTATTGACTACATTGTGGTCTAGAGATTTGTATGCATGCACTAGCCGATCTTTGAGATTTGTACCTCTTTTGAACGAAAACAGTGGTTCTCTGGCTAACTCAGGTAATGAGGCCAAAAGTGTCCAGTGTTTTTTGACGATTTTTTTGATTTTGTTGGTGGCTGTGCCAAAGGTAGTAACACACACAAGTTCTGGTTCATTTGTTTTGCATTTGACTTCTAGCAAGGCATTACGATCGTTGTCCACGCCCTTTTGAGTGATTTTTTAAGTAGCTTGTTGGGATAGCCACGTAGGTGTAATTTTTCTTTGAGTTTCTTTGCTTCTAAAAAATAATCTTCCCTCCTGGAACAGTTCCTCCGAAGACGGAGAAACTGACCGAAGGGAAGGTCATCCTTGAGTGACTGTGGGTGATGACTGTCATATTTCAGAAGAGTATTTCTAGCTGTGGGTTTCGTGAACAGTGGTATATAGTGTATTTTCTGTACCCACTTTGACTGAAATGTCAAGAAAGTTAATTTGTTGGTTGTCACATTCTATTGTGAATTTCAAGTTGGGGTTTCTAGAGTTGATCCATTCATGAAACTTGAGGAGTAGTTCTTTAGTGCCGGATAACCAGTCTGGTCCGACGGCAGCCAAACGAGAAACTCTCAAACATGTGATGGGTTCGAAGGTGGGTGGCTCAGTGCCAAAGAGGCATTGTTTCTAATCAATAAATCCCCCACAGTTCCGGTAATATACATCTTACCCAAAATACATAAGAATGCTAACATGCCTCCCGGTAGACCGATTGTCTCTGGTTGCAACTCAATCCTGAAACCTTTAGCTCAATATGCAGATTTTTTCATTCGTCCCTTTGCTACTGAGACTACCACCTATATCAGGGACACTACAGCAGTCTTCAATGTGGTCGAGAATCACCCTTTCGACCCTCTCTGTGAACTCCTAGTCTCTATGGACATAGAGAGTTTATATACCAACATCCCTCAAGTAGAAGTTTTAGAGATTGTGGAAAATCTACTTAACAGTACTAACAGTAACTTAACAGTAGACCCAGACCACATGCGGTCCCAACAGAATTAATCATGGAGTGTATGAGGATCTCTTTGTGTGAAAACTTTTTTCTTTTTGAAAAAACATTTTTTCAGCAACTAAAGGGAGTCGCAATGGGGGCAGTTTATGCACCAGATATAGCTAACATCTATGTATCGGATTTTGAAAAGAAACATGTTCAGAATACATCTAATCCATTTATAGCCAACATTACGTGTTGGCTAAGGTACATAGATGATGTCTTTCTCATTTGGAAAGGCACTAAAGAACTACTCCTCAAGTTTCATGAATGGATCAACTCTAGAAACCCCAACTTGAAATTCACAATAGAATGTGACAACCAACAAATGAACTTTCTTGACATTTCAGTCAAAGTGGGTACAGAAAATACACTATATACCACTCTATTCACGAAACCCACAGCTAGAAATACTCTTCTGAAATATGACAGTCATCACCCACAGTCACTCAAGGATGGCCTTCCCTTCGGTCAGTTTCTCCGTCTTCGGAGGAACTGTTCCAGGAGGGAAGATTATTTTTTAGAAGCAAAGAAACTCAAAGAAAAATTACACCTACGTGGCTATCCCAACAAGCTACTTAAAAAAATCACTCAAAAGGGCGTGGTACAACGATCGTAATGCCTTGCTAGAAGTCAAATGCAAAACAAATGAACCAGAACTTGTGTGTGTTACTACCTTTGGCACAGCCACCAACAAAATCAAAAAAATCGTCAAAAAACACTGGACACTTTTGGCCTCATTACCTGAGTTAGCCAGAGAGTCACTGTTTTCGTTCAAAAGAGGTACAAATCTCAAAGATCGGCTAGTGCATGCATACAAATCTCTAGACCACAATGTAGTCAACAACATGCGACAGCTTTTACCTGTAATTGGTCACTACAAATGCGGTAACTGTGCAGCATGCCCGAGTACATCTAATGTGAAATCATTTGAACTTAAAGGCGAAAATTTCAAAGTAAAGTCTTTCTCGAATTGCAACACTAACAACGTTGTCTATTGTATTCAATGCCCCTGCGGCTTGAAATACATAGGCAAGACCACACAAATGGTCAAAAAACGGATCTTGCAACACCAATCAAGAATTAGATGCAAAGTAGAGAATGCACCACTTGTTGAGCATTACACCAGAATGAAGCACACTGAAAAAGACATGTTCTGGTGGGTTATCGAAGTGGTTAAACCCACAATTAGACAGGCCAATGTTGATCTTACACTCACCATGAAAGAAAATCGCTGGATTTGTCGAACTGACAACATCAAGCAGGGTCTTAATTCTGCCACAGAATGGCACACTTTGGCTTGCCTAATATAATTAAGGTGATCTTTTACTAACCGCACCTTAGGTACATAATTCAGCATAGGTTATTTTTCATGGTTTTCCAAAAAGATGATGTATTATTTAACATATATAGATGCATTGTTTATTATCAGATGTTCTGGCAACCAATATGATTGTAATCACACTGTGACTGTCACTACTATTGTAACAAAATGTACGAATTAGTGATAAATGTTTAGATGCATATAAGAAAGTTGTTGTGGACAGGAGTTACAATTAAAACAGTACAAAAGTTGATGTTAAATACCAGTCTGTATAAAGTGACTCTGACATACAGAAAATATGTCGATAATCCATCGCCAAAATGACAATGTAGACACTGCCTGCTTAAGATATAACAATGAAAGCTGTTTTCATAAAGAATGTTTAAGTTGTGCCCACTCTTGAATACATGTAAATGATTGTAAAAATACACAATAATGTCCTAAAATATGACCTTATAAGATAACAGCATTTGACAATAACATCATCAGTTAAAAGTATCGAAAATGTTACTGTTAATTTATATGTGTCTTAATTCACAGAGTCTTGATTTTGAGATTATCTTTCCATAATATTTATACCGCATAGACTAATGTATGACAATCTGAGAGTAATTAATTAATCAAAAGCCCATGCCCATGAGGTGGGATTTAAAGATGATTAAAATACTGAGGCAGTCCAAGATGGCCGCTCTATCATGTCACTTATATGTCTCTCAGACTGCATTTCTTTGAGAGCACTTACCCGATAGTCCCGGTGTTTGTACTAATCTCAAGTGAATTTAAAGCTTAAAGATTTGCCCACACCTATTCTTGGAGACATCCGAATTTTTGATTACTATACCCTAAATTCAATATAGCTCTAACGAAAATGAGGAAGTATTGAGTAGCATGATAAAGTGCATATAATCAGAAAAAGTGAGGCAGTCAAAGATGGCCGCCACTTTACTCCGCAAAACTGTCTATATGCATTTCCAGTATTAATCACATCTTCGTGCCGCTTGCCTCTAATAAGACTCTTTAGTCATTAGACAGATCAGGCTTCCCTTACGATAATGAGGAAATATTGAGTAACACAATTATGTGTATATACAAAAACATAATAAGTGAGGCAATGAAAGATGGCCGCTCCTTTGCTTCGTTAAAAAATCTATACGCTTTTCCGGTATCAATTACATTGACTTCCGTATTTGATGCCGCTTGCCTTTAAAAAGACTCTACAGTCATTAGACAGGTTAGGCTCTCCGGACTTGGACGGACCCCCCCCCCTGCGTGTCTTGACTGTTGCAAAAAACAAGTAAGTCGATTTGAGTTTCCCAGTAGTTCTTGACTTTGTATTAGGTCATTAAGGTCTCTCACTTTTGTTAAGGATTTAACTTTTTAAGAGAGTAGTAACACAGCCAGAGAGCAGTCAGCCCAAATTGTTCGTTACGTGGAACTCGTCTCGCATCCTTGTTAATTCACTTAGTTAACATAAATGAACTAACTAAGAGACTAGAAACACAGTAATTCAGTCGCAATGAGCAGTCAGCCTAATTTGTATATCACATGTTTGAGAGTTTCTCGTTTGGCTGCCGTCGGACCAGACTGGTTATCCGGTGACAAGGCATGATTGTTCAGTTTAGCCCAATTATTGTCATTTCACTTATGTTAGCCATACGGGAATGATAACTCTAGTATCTGATATTCCCCCTGACATATACAGCTAGGCGTCATACCCATATACGGCGGGTCGTAAGTGATATCGCTTAGTCGATGGTCATCACTCTAAGTTAGCCAAAGATGCATGAAATTCCCGATGCCATTAAATGAATGGAATACAATCATGTCATGTGCCAGACATTTATGTAATTGAGAATAACAAAAAAAGCGCTCGCCGATTAATCGATCTCAAAGCCAGTTGACACTCGGAGCTATTTATGTGATTGAGAATAACCAAAACGCTCGTTGATTAGCTGACCTCCAAGCTAGTTGACACCAGGAGCTAAATATACGGCTCAAACACTAAATTTCGACAATAAAAGTACGTTCTGAATGGATGCAGTTGCAGATATAATGAACAGACAGCGCAGCTATAAGCCTTTGTGTAATACTGTGGCATTTTGCTTCACTAAACAGTTGTACATACGAGGAAGGACTCCCTCGCGCCTACACTAATTGGCTGTCAGAAACCCTGAAGACTACCCGGTATGATTTGATTTCATTACCTGGACTCTTTTCTTAAAAATCATTATAAATGTTTGCTAAATGCTGTGCTCTCTACTTTTGTTACAGCATCAACCAATAAAAACGTCTATAAGACGATTTAAAACAAGTAACGTGAAATCTCTGAGATTCAGAAAGTAAGCATGACTCATTAATTGTAAGAATTTGTCTTCTTATGTAGACTAACACTCAATATAAAACAATGATAATTGTCCTGTTGATAAGATTTGCAAGACGGCGACAAAATATGTTTGACAAAATGTTAAGAAAACCACTCCTCACACACGGGTTGTTTTAAAATTGTTTGTATTTGACATTGATAGCACAATCATGTTTACAGTTATGTAACTGTTTGTATTATGTTCATATAGGAGTCTTTATAATGCAATAATTGTCCTGAAGATGGTCTGACGGATTGACACCACCCAAGACCGAAACGTCGACTATATCATCTACTTCCAAATTATTTATTATGCACAGTTGATTATTTTTCTCAACAATGAGATTGGTCTCTGTTTAAAATCACGATGGAATAGATGTTTTTCAGATGAAATGTGGATTTGATGTAACCCCCTTTTTTCATGAAATATTGCTGAAATTATTGTTTCACCTATACTCCTTTTTATCCTTGATTGACATATAAAAAGAACTGTGTTTAATTCACAAATCAGAATCCCCGTGTGTGTGTTCTATATTGGATGATTTGATCAATTGATTGACTTCTTTTTGGTGTGAATTTAGTTTAATACACCTACTAATTAAATTTTTGAAACATACAAGTAACCAGTTTACTTTAAACAAAATCCCTTGTTGGCATTTTTACCTTTACAATTTGCTCCATACAGGTTCTTTTCCAGGCCTGTGGGCATCCAAGACACCCAAAGGAATCTCCCTTGGAGTGAAGGAGTCATTCCCCTGCATCTGCAGGCACCTCAACGAAGCTGACTGGTCTGCTTTTCCTAAGCTCCCACGGACACCGAAAGGTTCAACAACACAGGTGGTGGTTCTCCAATTCCCTCAAGGCCTGCCGTGTCTTCACAGACAGTTTGAAGTCAGTATCCTTCGTCGGAACCGCTGGAGCTGCACCCCTCTGCACTGTGTCGACTTGCCGTTGCAAAGGCTTGTCGGCTCTCTTCTCCAGAGATCTTCGGGCTCCAAGAAGCTCCACCCTCCAGCATCTCCTGCTACCAAGATCTTCGTCCTCACTGCATCCTCTGCACCGTGGGCCTGCATCATTGGTGAGTTGCTTGAGGTCCTCTAGCGACTCCTGTGCCTTAGCCCGTGGACCCACTACAGGGTCTTTTTTGGCTCCAGTGGGCTCCTCTATTTGCTCAGGCCTGCTCTGACTTACCTCCACTTGATGAGTCCCTTGGAACTTGCTGGTTCCCACACTGCACCTTACTTCTTCTGCCTAGTTTGTTGCCTCTGCCAAGGCTTGTTGGTGCTCCTGCCGGACACCGACCCCCTGGCTCTTGAAATCCGACGTGGGACAGTTCGTGAAAGGCTCCTGGTTTTCCACAGCGTCCCCTGGTCCCCACAGCTACAGTGCCAAGGTTACCGTCAACTCTTCTGATAAATGCCTATGATTGATTCTGCTTCTTCCGACATCAGTGGGCATTCGTCTCCTGTGCCTCTGGGTCACTCCTGAGTGGCATAGACTCTGTCTCTCTGCTTGCAGGTACCTGTCATCCTGAATCCACCCCTGGATTCCACTGGATTTTCACCTTCTTCGCCAGCGGCATCTTTACTGAAGTTCTCCATTGTGGTCTACGGCGGTTTCCAACGTCACTTCGCACCTATGCACCCGACTTCTCTGGTATAGGTATCCTGGTTCACAGGGTATCCATGGGTTGGGTGACTCTCCAACCTTCCATCTTCCACTAGATTTCTTCAGGGTCTTCTGGGAAGGGTGCTTCTTGAAAACGGCAACCGCTCATTCCCCACTGACTTGTATTGATCACACGGTCGTGTTTCCAGGGTACTTACCTTGGGTGGTTCCTTGGGTCCCCGGCTCTTCTAAGTCTTCTGGTTCCAGTTTCGATTTAGGTCGTTTTTCACATTCCACTTTATTTGTATTTGGTTTGGTCTCCCCCTGAAGACCACTGTGTATTTGTGCTACCTACCTGTTCTATTACTGAAGTATTGTGTGTATTGTGGTTATATGTCCGGGGAGGAGATATTGCAATTTGTTAGTGAGTGCTAATAACAAATACATATTTTTATAACTACACTGTATGGTTCTTTTTCACTTAACCTACACTATATGATTAGCACTGGTAAAACAAGCTGCTTCGCACTCCTTCTGGACTAAGCCTGAAGGCTGCTCTCCACAGCTACCACTTAGAGAGCTTTCTTATGTTGTCTAAGAACACTAAAATCACCATGAGGGTTGTCTGGATTAGTGCAGGGCCCTTCACTTAAATAAGTGTGCACCATATACTAAGCTAGCCTCCTACATATGTTGTGACAATTTAGCATGTCATAATCACCTTCTGACTTATACAGGGACGTGAAATCTAATTTAACCATCTCCTGGGGGGCTTAGTGCGTGTTTTGATGGTCAGATTAGTTTATTACCATAATTTGTTCTTGGGTCCTATGAGATAGGTCTCTGTTTAATTTTTACAGATGATGAGCGTTTCCTGTGGATTCCATATTTGAGCAGCGAATGTCACTTGGTTTTACTATATCATCAGCGAGGGTTGAGTGAGACTGATACATCTGCGGCTAAGAGTATTAGTAATGTGGCTATCATTGCAATGTCATTCATTATGTGTGCATCTTTGAATCATTGGTTTGCTATGGGGTCGAGATTACATTTGTTTGCTTGGGAGTTGAGATAACTTCGGCCCCTACAGAGGGCAACCCTTACTTCACAATCTCTCTATAAGTTGGTTGAATAAATACCGTTGTGGTGCCAAAAGTTATTGGCGGTGCTATGGCGGTAGTAACACGGTTGGACAATTCCTTTCTGTAGTGGATGTAGCTATTGCTGCAGATGAAGATGAATTGGGGCCACTGAAGGTATTGAAATCCATGTCTACACTCATATTTTTAGCTTCTCCATCTGATTGTAGTGTGTCAGGCTGTGCCATATCTGTCGTGGCAGATGCTGCCGAGTTCACAGCAGGTGTAACGATATTGGTCTCACTTGTGTTATAGGAGACCGTTTTCAGCATCGGTTTTTTGAATATTGGAATATTTTCCACTGCCACATGAGAGTTTTGGCCTGGATTTGCCTGATTTATGTCTGAATTCTTTTTAAGTCTTTTTAGTTTCTTAAGGCGTCTTTTACTTAAGAATGGAGCAAAGCCTTCAGAGGTTTCTTCCCTGATTGATTGTTCTGGGGATGAGCGTGATTTGTCAAGCTGGAGAGCTTGTATGATTTGTACAGCTGATTTATAACTTGTAGTACTCGGTCCCCCATTTGTAGTATTTTTGAGGATCGAGTCTCCTGGCTCACTAAGAGCGCCTGTTTCCACGTTTGTGACTGGTGCAGGCTGTGACAACTGTCATAATAAATTCTGCTTGTGATTTATCTCGGTATTTGTTGGAGCCTGCATTAGGTGAGTGGGGTAATCCGACTCTCTTGATACTTCCAGCTCTTGCAGTTGGTCCAGAGGTATTGACTTATTGAATTAGTTAGCTGTTAATTCAGTGTGATTGTATTAAAATTCCAGGTAGAACACCCCTACAGCTATGGAGTACTTGTGGCCATAGATAGAGTTAGTTTCCAAATGATCATTAGCAGATAACTCTGGTATGGCGTTCTTTACTGCAGGGGTGGTCGTAAATCGGTGTGGTAAAGAAATGTCAGCATACGTGGTGATAACATGGAGGCTCTTATTGGGTGCCATGTTAACTGCTTCAGTGCTTAATTTGAGCCGCTGGTTTCAGTGCTTAATTTGAGCCTGTGGTTTCTCGGCACCGGTACTTAATTGTCAACACCGGCACTTATGACTATCTGCTACATGGTGGCACTATCTGTCTAATTTAGAGATGAGCACAACAGTTATTTCATAATTCAGTAAACTTTAAAAAATTACTAATACGTACCTCCCAAGCCATTCTTATAGCATTAGGGTGGGGAATAGTCTGAATTGTCACATTTGTAGGAGTGTGATGGTTAGTAGCTGTGGTGGTGCGGTGATTGACAGCACCGGCAGGGGGGAATGGTGTGGTGGAGGCTGCAGTGGCCTCTTGACAAGAGCCCTGGCACTTAATATTTTTACAAATTAAGCACTGAACTGCTTCCAATGGTTGCAACCCCAGACCAGACTTAGAGCACAATTGGTTATTTGTGTTATTATCTGTTTTCCTTAAGCATTTGTGGATCAATTGTTGTCTAGTATTGGGTTTTGCAGGCTTGGGAATAAAAGATGAAACCTCTTCGTCCCTCTCCATGGGAATTGTATCATGTGCTGTATGCAAGGCAGGTTGAGCTTTGGCTATATCTGTTGAAGGCAGTACAGGCCTTACTGCAGAGTCCTTGGATTTACTCAAGCCTGCCAAGCTATGATTGGGTATATGGTGGACGTTCAGTTTAGCGGAGCATGTTTTCATCTCCCATGGCTGTCGCTCACTAATTTAGGGCGGGGGGGAGGAAAAACACTTGTAGCAACCACTAAGTACGATCTTCACCACTATGCAGTTGGTTAGGTGCTTTTCTCACCACCCCACAGTGAGAAACTGGTCATTACAGATATTTTAACATCGTTCTGGTGGTTGTGTGATTTTACTTATTTACGTTGGGTGAGGTAGCATCAACTTGGTTGGGGATTAGTCAGGTTTCATCTTGAGCCAATGAAGCTGCTGGGTCTCCCCTCCTTCTCACTATGTGAACCTTGTGGAGTGGCATTATCGTCCTAGCCAGTAGAATTCGGGGAGGCTGCTGATAACGGATCAGATGCATGCAGACAAGATTGAGAGAAGGCAGAGGAGGGCCATGCAATGACCAAGCCGCACCAGCCCCTAGGCTAGCTGCCTCCATGCACCGCAACCCTCAACCCTATGGTGATGAACCTACTCTGCAGCAGCCTCTCCTCCTCGTTGTTATGTTTGTATAAGTGAGCCAGGTTCACATGGTCAACCCAGAGAGGGGTGTTTTATGTCTCCCCCTGTGTGCGTCAGTCCCGGTAGTCACGATGTAAGATCAAAGGCAGCGTGAAGGAGACGTCAGGAAATTAAGGTAGGCTTGAACAAGTATTTATTGTTCAGGAGTTATAGAGACCCCATCCAGCACTCAAGCCTTGCAACGGTCAACTGACCAGTTGCTGGAATCCCTAGGCAACCTCCAGGTTCCACATTCCATGGTGGTAACCGAGGAATCAAGAACTTAACACTATACACAACCGTGACATAGGAACACAACAAGTTTAATAAAGGAACCCGGGCGTGGCCCAGTGGTAGTTAACCACCAGAGTTTGTTTGCGTGTCATTTAATTATCCCGGGGAGCCACTAATTACTCGGGGCCTGCATCCACGGGCAGTTGCACTCATTTGGCAACACAACACTTGTGAAGGGCAAGGCAGGATGGGCCACGAGGTCAGAGCCGTGCTCTCGTTGGGGGAGTCTGCTGCCCGCCCAAGTTGCGATGGGGCGCTTCTCTCCTTGAGACTGAGGCCACGCTAGAAACACACATGCTCTCTGCTGCTCCGCTCTACAGGTGCCAGCCCTGGCAAGTCGGGAGGTCGGTCGGGGGTCCGCAATCCATGATGCGACCCGTGGAGCGGGCCCAAGTGATGGCCGATAGTAGTGGCGGCAAACAGCAGCCATGCAGCCCAGCTGCACGGGAAAGAAGGTAGCTGGAAGCGGAAAGAGTCAAAGGTAGTGTTCAACCTACCTAGCTAAAAGTTGGACTACAGTTTCCTCCATCAAGATACATTGAACTGCCATTAACGAGTATCATTTGTATCTTGAGGTATCTAATTTCGGGGTTTCAGTCGTTAAAGATTTTCTAAAAGATCTCAGGCAACTTTGTCCTACTGTCAGAAAACCCTCTCCTTCATGGGAACGAACATAGTCGTATAAACGTTAATTGGTTTTTCCTTTCGACCGATGAAAAAGACAGATCTATCAAATTTGTATCACTTTTTCTTTCTTCCTAAAATAATGTATGATTTCAGCAACAATTGGCTGATTTCCCTGCCGGCCTCCTTCCAAACCCTTTCCTCTGTCTGAACCTTCTTTGCATACATTGGATATGTGAAGAGCAATCCTTTATTACTTAGAACCAAATGCATTGAAAAGAAGTTACTGAAGCCAGGTAAGTAAATTGATTTCTTCTTTATTACCAGCAGGACTCAAGGGACTCGATGTACAACCTCTCTCCGTATTTTCCCCAACTGTCGTTTCCCTTCCTTCTAGAACCCCTCTACGTGGAAGTTCTAAGGCGAACATCACGAATAGAACCTAACACATCTTTCTCCTATACAAATGAAGAACTAAAATTAAATGTATACTAGAATTAAATATCAACAATATTTTCATAAAACAAGAATAATTAAGATTCTGACATATTAATTCACTTACTGATACATTACGTAGTCATGAAATTTGCTAGGTAATTTTGTTGATCTGGAAGAGTGTTCACGAATGTAAGGACTGTGACATGTAGTAGTTTGATTGGAACATGTGGTAGTTTGATTGGTACAAGATGAATTGTGGCGATCAGAAATAGTTTGATTGGCACAAAAATGAATTGTGGTGATTAAAAACAGAAATCTTACTTTTATTCCACCACCTTCCATCTTCTAAATGTACAGCACTTTTATTAGTTCTTACTGCAAGCTGAGGATGAGAGAACTTTGATGATCCCTTAGGCAAAATTCTAGAACATTTGACTCGCACAAAATCTCCTACTTTTACTTTGAGCTGTCTTGTGCAAGACTGAATGTACTTCTTTTGAGCTTCAACTTTCTTCTTGTTAACATCTTGTAATTTCGTTATTGGTACACTGAACGCACCCATCCATCCTCTTAACATTTTTGAAGAAGGGATCCGCCCTCTAAGTAAAGCAAAAGGAGAAACCCCTGTATCTGAGTTCGGAGTAGTGCGTACAGCCCATAACACATTTTTAAGTTCTTTTTTACAATTAAGATTACCCGCTTTGGAGAGTTGTATATCCTCTTTGATTACCCTATTAAACCTTTCCACAAGGCCATTACTCCTAGGGTGATAGAGAGATGTCTTGGTATGTTTTATGTCTATAAATTTTAGAAATTCCCCAAATTCTGAGGAAGTGAATTGGCAACCATTATCAAATTTTAACTCTGGCCAACGGCTGTAATAATCCATGACAACAATACCATATTCTGAAACACCATGATTTGATAACTTCAAAGGACCTATGATGTCAATAGCCAACTTAGACCATGGCTTTGGAGAAACTTCCACAGCTTGAATAGGGCTGGGAACAGTCACCTGAGTTTTGTCACTAATGGCACACTGTAAACAATCTCTCACAAAATGTTCGACATGCTTATCAAGACCAGGCCACCAGAATTGCTCCCTAATCCTTCTCTTCATTGCACTTATGCCTATATGTCCCTCATGAGCTAGGGTAAGTACTTTATTCCTCATACCTTTTGGAACTATAAGAGAAGTAGAACGGAATAAAAAGCCATCAATTATTGATAACTCATCAAAAACAGGTTTGAATTTACCAATAGAATCATTAAGAGAAGACTCTACTCCACCCTGTGTGAATCGTGTCCATCACCTTCTTGTTATCCTCATCACAAGAATATGCATCTCTCCATTCACTTTCCAAAATGGCACCACATGATTCAAAAATAGCAAAACAAAATACATCTCCTTCATCAATATCTTCAATTTCCTTTGTGTCATCAACACTTGGCAATCTAGATAGACAATCTGCCACAATGTTCCTTTTTCCTGGAACATACTCTACTTCTAAATTATGTTCTAATAATCTATACTGCCATTTTGCAATGCGGGGTGTTGCCTTCTCCCCACCTTTTGTTGTGAAAAGTTGTACTAAAGGTTTGTGATCAACTCTCACAGTGAATTTAGAGCCCCATGAGTAGTGTTTAAAATGAACAATGCCTCACCAACAAGCTAAAGCTTTGCGCTCTATTACAGAATACGTTGCCTCTGCACCTTTAAGACCTCTTGATGCAAAGGCTACTACATCATCTCTTCCAGTCCTGCGTTACATTAGTACTGCGCCAAGACCCTTCTGACTCGCATCCGTCATAATTATGGTATTGTCATTAATGTCAAAAGGTTTAAGAGGAGTGGCATGTGCAATCTCATACTTAATTTTTTTAAATTCTTTGTTGCATTCATCACACCATTTAAAAATGACATTTTTCTTCAGGAGATTCCTCATATGAAAAGTTTTCGATGAACAATTGGGAACGAACCTGGCATAGAACTCAATAAGTCCCATGAAATATCTCAATTGATCTTTGTCCATTGGAATACAGAAATCTTCTATAGCTTTAATTAGGCTATCTTTTGGTACAACCCCCGTTTCAGATAGTTTGTACCCCAAATAATCCACAGAGGCTACATTCATTTTACATTTTTCCACACTTCAAGTAACACCTTTTCCCTTTAAATGTTAAAGACCTTACTTAATGTCTCATCATGTTGAGTTTGATCCGAACCATAGACCAAAACGTCATCCTGAAACGCCATCACCCCAGGGATGTTCTTAAACATGCTTTCAACAATTCTCTGAAAAACTGCCGAAGCAGATGCAAGACCAAATGGCATGCGTTTAAATTGAAACAATCCTTCTGGGGTGATGAAGGTAGTGTAATGTCGCGAATCAGGATGCAACTCAACCTGATGATAGGCTGATGTCATGTCGAGCAGACTGAAACTTTTTCCATTCTTAAGGGTGCTAGTCATCTCAGTTAACAATTGCGTTAGCCTGGTTACCTTTGAAACATACATTTGCATCAACTTCACCTATAACATTTATGTTTTTCCCTCCATAAGCAATAGGTTTAACAAGAGAGTATTTTAAAACATGACCTTGTGATTTAAACAAATCCCCCCATATTTTGTCAGATATAAGAGTGAATGGGGATCCTTAATCGGCTAGAACTTTGATGTCTACTCCATTTACTGTTAACATACATAGAGATCGTTTAGCTTCTGATTCAATTATAGCAATAACATCGGCATTCTGAGGATCAGACAATATGCAAATTTGGTTTTCCTCACTTGAAGATGATATATCCGAAGATTGTTCAATATTCATGACTTTCTTGGTGGGCGACGTGCTTGGTTTGCTTAATAATGACGATTTAGTATTGAATCTGCAGGCACTTGCAAAATGACCTTTCTTTTGACATTTACTGCACGTTTTATTGATGGCTGGACAAAATTTAGCATTTCCAAGGTGGGAACTACTTCCACAACAATAACATTACCAACGTTTATTGGGTTTAGAATTTGTATCAGCATTAAGATGTCCATCTTTATTCCCTTTATGTTTATCTTTTGAAGAAGAATTGGATTTGCTTTTAATGGAAGAAACAGCTTGTACTTGACTATCAGAACTAGAAACAGACATCTATTCCAAATGAGAAGAAGTGCTTTCAATTCTTGTAGCTATTTCCAACTCTTTTTGTAGGGACAAGTATGGTTTGTTTAAAAGAGCTTCTTGAACTTTTTTGCTATTAGTTTTTTCTACTAATGGATCCCTTATCATTTCTTCCTCAAAAGTTTTATAATTGCAGGATTCTGCCAAAATACGTAATGCACCAACATAAGTAGTGGCTGACTCACCGGAAAGCTGTGCTCTTTTTCTAAATGTATGCCTTTCTAATGTAATGTTCTTACATGCTTTGAATCTATTGTCAAGAGATTTAATTGCTGTAGCATACTGATCTTCTACACCATCACCTTCATCTCCGCTTAAAAGAACTACAACTTTTGTGGTATCTTTAAGGATGGTGCGACCTTCAGATCCAAGACAGTGTCTCAAAATTGAAAATGTCCTTTTATGCGTGAAAGGATCGCCATCAACAGCATCCAGATATGCTTCAAAACTTTCTTTCCACTTCTCCCAGTCTAAATCAGGAGAAGATGGATTTGGAGAAAATGCTGGAGGAGCTGATAAGGATTGCTGCATGTTGGCAATGACAATTTTTCTTGTTGACTTATAATTCAATCGATAAAAAGTAAAAGCTTTGACTGTTTATTCTAAAATAATAAATGTGACTTGTTTTGACACATGTAAGTTATTATTAGCGTGCGTGCCGCAGATGTAGAAGTAAATAATTGTGCCACGATGAAAAGATTCACTTGAAATAGGTTGAAAACAACATGCACGTTATTTTAATTACAAAGGTGCTAGCGTCCGCATCGCTGATGTGAGTATTAACAGTCATAGTTCATTGCACCAATCTGTATGCTTTTTTTTTAATTAGCGTGTGCATCGCTGTGAAAAGAGATGCGCTGCAAATTTGAAATAATGAAGAGGCGCGCTTAGATCAGTGTGCGCGTCGCTGGGCAACAAGTTGACGCGCTACTAATTCCGGAAAAGTACGCCGAGAAAATAATTTTTACTTCCCTATTCACAATGGCGGCACGTGATCTTTTACGTCTGGACTAAATGCATCATACGCTGTATGCGTGTCTCGAGAGGAGCGCGCGATCGTGTCTCGAGCGTAGCACGCGATCAGAGTGCGCGAGCACCATACCTGTCGAAAACACGTACCTTGCCCAAATTCGTTGGCGGGAATCCCAACACAGTTCCCGATCCTTCGAGCACCAGCAACCATGCACGAACTGGTATGGAATCAAAGAGCCGAGCACAGCACCTGTTCGTCGAGGAGAGTTCTTGTTCGTTGAGAACAGTTCCCATTCCCGTATCTACTCCGCCAACTACAGACCAGAAACTGCACGCGTGGCTGTCCTGCTGGCTACTCGTCGCCAGTGAAAAGAAGTTACTGAAGCCAGGTAAGTAAATTGATTTCCTCTTTATTACCAGCAGGACTCAAGGGACTCGATGTACAACCTCTCTCTGTATTTTCCACAACTGTCGTTTTCCTTCCTTCCAGAGCCCCTCTACGTGGAAGTTCTGAGGCGAACATCACAAATAGAACCTAACAGGCATCTCCAAGCCCAAGCTGCTTCCATTTATTATGGAGCTATTCAGATGTGGCTAGCATAGTCTAAGCAGTCTGTAGTTAGATGGGATAGTCTGTTGCATCATAAACTCCTTAAAGAATGCCAATAGGACCTTACATAGTGGACCCTAGAGCCACTCCAGAAGAGGAAAAAAAGCAAGATATTTTCATAAAGACAAGTCCACACGTTTGCTAAGCATTGTTTATGCATTCATTAAGGATTTTGTATAGCAGTATGTGTAACCTTCAGTAACTTCAGAGTGCTCGCAGATGCAAATTACCATTGATTGTTGAATGAAGATGTTAGTGTTCATTCGGGTAGGGTAAGTAGATATGTACAAAGTTCTTCGACACCATAATTTTCCAAGTCAATCTCAAGTAAATGCAAGTTGGAAAAGTTCACTTTTCATTAGCCTCTAGAAAATAACTTCAAGACGGATATCCCAGGACACCAGGCTTCCCTGCAAACATGTTTGCAGAATAATTCCTTCTTGCTCCATAATTTGTTTTGCTATATTTCTTTATGGAATTTTGTGTAACATCAACAAACAATGCTGAAGGATCACCTGGTAACAACTGCATACAATTCCGGCTCGTTCCAGTTAACGCCTACAAAGTAAATATATAAGTAAAAATAGTAGAGTCTGCAGGAGTGCCCATCTGTAACACTAACAATAACCCTTTGAGTTCACTGTGGTGTAGGTGTAATTGAATTAGTAAAACTACCAATAAAAGTTAAGTATGGCGTTAGCACCATACCATGAGCTACTGCGTAGTGCCATCCTCCCTCATATAAGGACCCCTATCTGGGCCTCCATCATCATGCCCTGCGCATTTCCATGTCTGATCTGCCATTACTATGCATCTACTACTCAGGGAGGGTGTACGTCCGATCTAGGTTCCAGTTTTTCCAGGTAGGTGTCCCAATCAGCGTAGCGCACACCTCTGCCTCCCTTACTATGGGGAGTAGACATCACAGCGATCTCGGTTTGGGCCCATTTCCAGATATTAATCACTCAGTCTCCAAGTGTTGGTGCCATTGCCGCCTTCCATGACATTGCAATGCTCCGTTTAGCAAGCACAAATGCCAGATAAATAAATTGCGACACATGTTTGTGTTTTTTTGAACGGGCCATTAACCACAATAGTCATAGCGAGTCATCTCTAGGTATCAGCCGTCCAATGAGGTCTGTTATATTTTGCAGTATTGGGTCCCAGAATCCAACTATCATGGTGCAGTGCCATACCATGTGCGGTAAATCAGCTTCTTCTTCTCTACATCTAGGACACACTGTTTTCATCCCTGAGAACATGTGGTTAATTCTGTGGGGCGTTAAATAGGTGTGTTGGAGGTAGTCAAACTGGACATACCTCAGTCTGGCATTCCGGGAAACCCCTTTGATCACTGATGGAGCAAGGTTTCGCATAAAAGGAAACTTGCTCATATGCAATCCTCTCAAATAACCTGTAACACTATAATCAACCTGTCCGTGAGTACTAACAGCGCACCACATTCAACATATTGTATCTAGGGGACGCTTTTCTATGTACCTTACTAATGAATAACCCGAGTGTTCTAAAATGGCCGCCGAAAATGCGTGAACTCTTCTGCGCATGCGTCTACTACATCTACGTAGTATGACGTTTTCTGTCGCTTGGGGGGGGGGAAACTTTGCATCTGCGCAATAGCTTCCAAAATGGCCACTTTAAAGTAACGCATTAATGCACATGCTGAGCTGAAACTAACCCATGCAAGCTCTACTAAGCTATTAATGCAAAGGATTTATTACGTAAATGGGGTTAGAGTAGAAGTAAGTGATATACAGTGAATTCATTTAAGTTTGTATTCTAACGTGTTCCTCTTTGACTTTATTAATAGTTCCCATTTGGGCTTTGGAGGGTGACCGTGTCTCTGTTTCCATGTGACTTACACGCATGCTCAAACGTCTGCTTATTCTGAACAAGTGAACTAAATTGACTGGCTGCCAAACCATAAGCCAAGCAAGGACATGGGAGACCAACTTTTGACCCTACAAGAGGAAGGAGAAGAAACATTGTAAATTAGACTTACCGATCCACCTATGAAATATCTGTGGGAATAAAGCTTGTGGGTATTAAAATTAAGGGGCGGGGAGTTAGACAATAGACTAAAGAAAAATATTGCACTTGGTATGGTGTGATGTCCTCACCCCACTGCTTGGCCCAATCAAATTGCGGGTGAACATGGAATTGAAACATTTGGGGGTGGATCATACACTTGAATTTGGTATAACAGAGGTAAGTTATAGATAGTTAGACACACTTGATGCTGATATGCTGATGCTATGCTGAGATGCTGCCTGATTTTGCTGCAATCTGACTTAAGAATCGAACACTAGGGAAGTTCGTGGAACAACCGAGGAGGCACATCTAGGAAGGGGTCCGGACGAGCCGGAGAGAGTAGCACCAGAGAAGGGTGTAACGCTGGCGTTGCACTAGAAGAGATCACCTTTCCCTGTCCCGAAACTGTCCTGAATCCTTGACTCTCTGATGTCGGGGTCCTCACACCATTCTAGGTAAATATATCTGTAGGGTTAATGCTCCGTACTTGCTCTCTGTTCTTTCTCTCCTCGGGTGCTGTCATTGCAAGAATTATTAATGCGAACTGATTATAAGCTAACTGTACTATTTTCATGATGGAGATTTCTGGTATATTCATGTGTATTTTGATTTGACTCACAAAATTATTAATTCAGATAAACTTTTAAAACACCTTCTGAGTCTGTGGTTCTTTAAAATAAAGTTAAATGCATTATTGTATTTCCTTCCTATTCTAATCTACTACTAAGATCTTATCAAAACGTTCATTTACTCAGGAGACAGGAATGGTAAGAATACTGGTGTAATGGTTTCCTAAATAATAAAATTGATGACCAGTGGATATTTGACAGCTCATTGCGCGTATGAATGTATATGGGCCCAAATGAGTGTTGTGTGTATGAATGTGTAGAGCTGGTAAACTCCGCTGCATCACCACTGCTAGGCATTTTCACTCATTGTTGGTATGATAAATTCTCTCTCACAGTTCCCTAAGGTGTCCCAGTGACTGTACAGTGTTGTGCAGCAAAGTTGTGTAAAGCAATGTGACAGCGTGCCTGCCATAAACTTGTGTTAACATCACTTGTAGTGGTTTCGATGTGGCTGGTTCTGAGTTTCCAGTTCCCCACCTCTCCGTGAGCAGATCACTCATCGCTGCTTAGAGCAAAAAGGCGCCCGGCCCCAGATTGGTGGTCTCTTGTAGGTTAGAAAAACGTTGCAATGTTTCTTCGTGGAACAGATCCCCCTATGCTGTGATGTCCGTCTCAGTCCAGTGGCGTGTATCATGCAAGGCAGCCATTGTCGCACTTTTTGGAAGGGTCTAAAGGGCAATTCTGGAGCGTACGTTGCCTTTCCGGGGCTAACCTGCATGTATTTCTTGCAGCGCTAGTGAGCCGCCCCAAAACAGCAGAACAGTGGTGGTTCGCTTCTCGTGCACTCCTCAAAGTCCCTGTAGCAGCGGCAGGCCTTCTAAGTGCGCCGATATAATTGGAGTTTCCGGGTCGGCAGACCCCACTATCCATCTCATTGGCCACTGCAATTGTGCTGCTTAGTAATATAGCTCATAGTCGGTGTACAACCAGACCCCCCTCATTCTGGGGGAGATAAAGGTCAGTCAACCTTACAGTGCGCCTCCCATTAGCCCAAATTACCATTGATGATAGGGAGTGTAACGTTTAAGTATGAGTCTGAGCGCTGAGAAAAACTATAGTAACCTAGGAAGTATTAGCATCTTAGAGATTTCTATGCGGCCCAATGTGGATGATGGTAAGATGCTCTAGAAGGGGAGGGAGTTCCTGATCGTAGTATCAGCCCTCCCTAAGTTACACTGGAACAGATCCTGTCTGTTTATAGTGATAGATGTGCACTCCCAGGTATTTAAATGTATCACTCGCCAAATGCAGTACAGTATTTGGGCGAGCCCACTGCCTATCAGAGTCTCTGGCAGTCAATGGAAACAGGATTTATCCCAATGCACTTTGAAACCCAAGGCTTTGCCAAAGTCTTCAAGTACCGCCATAACTGGGGCGAGGTTTCGTTCAGTGATCATTCCCACCCTTAGGTATATCAGGGCATCATCAGCATATAGGGAAACTAGGTGCCATTCTCTCCCCTGTCGCGTTTCTATTCCTATCTGGATAGGGGATGATATGTCTCCCCGTACATTCCCGCACAGCATATTCCCTGTGGAGCAGACTCACCCATCGAAGGAATCCAACACCTATGCTGAATCGCTGCAAGACACCCAGCAAATAAGGTCAGCTGAGGTTTTTTCGATATCTAGCAAGATCACCCAATGGCGCTCTAGGTGCCACCTAGCCCAGTCCATGATCTCAAATAAGCGTAGGTGATTTAGGAAAGTGTTGCAGCCTGAAATGAATCCATTCTGATCAGTTTGTATCACAGTCTGGATCATGGGTAACAGGCGATTAGCCAACACTTTCCCAGAATTTTATAATCTAGCTTCACAGCAAAAATGGTTGCTAGGAACCTACCGCTAGGGGATCCCTGACGGGTTTCGTTAAGACCACGATCAACGCCTCACTCATTGACTTAGGAAGATGACCAGCGTCCTTGGCAAATTCATAGGTCTTTAATATGTGTGACACTAGCCCCGGTCTGAAACCTGCATAAATTCTAATGGGAGACCATCTGGGCATGATGTTTTGCCCCTGGCCATTTGTGCTATCTCTGTATTTACTCGAGGAAGAGGGGGCTATCTAGTACAGCTTTCTGTGCCGCAGTAAGGCTAGGGAGGGGGTTTGCACTTGGATCATCATCAGCCGCCGTTCCGTTAATTCGGCTACAGGTGTGTATAGGGTAGCATAATAATCTTTGAACACCCTGTTGATTGCAGACTGCACATTAACTACCATTCTGTAAGTGTCCCGGATCGCAACCACTGGTGTTCTGGGGGAATCTGTTCGTAGGAGCAATGCCATCATATGTCACGCTTGTTGGGTTGCACTCTCCCTGTATTCAAGGCGTCCCAATCTCGGTAGTGCCTCACTGTACTCTGCTCAGGAAGTGAAGAAATCATGTTGCCTCAAGGGTATGGTCATCTTAAGAGGTTTGTGATTAGGGAGCATGCAGCCCGGGTATTCTGCATCCATCAGGTTACCTACTAATGTCTCACTGCAGTAAAACAGGTCTATCCACATGTGTAAGGTGTGCACCCAAGAATAGAACGAGTATTCCCAACCAGTTGGGTACAGAGCTCTCTATACCTCTGTGACATTTGTCGCCCATTGGGATAGAGTCTTCCATGCCTCCAACGAGTGCACCCCAGGAAATGGGGGAAGTGATCTGTCAGTGTCAGTGTTTGGTACCGTGTTGAAGTCCCCACCCCATACGTGTGGCAAAATTGGATCAGAAAGCAAAGTGGGGGTGAGTGTGGTGAGAAAGGACTCCTCTTGTGCATTAGAGGCTTATATCACTATCAAATTTATGCTCTACCCTTCGAGCAGCCCTTCAGCGTTACATACCGGCCCTCCTGATCTGTCTTGCAGTGTGTGAGCTGGAACGGAACCCCGGCTGCAACCTAAATGAGAACCCCTCCTGGCATAATTAGAGTATGTGGGACCCACCAGTGTACCTCACCAACGTTTGCGCAGTTTGGCAAGTTCTGTGGTGATCATGTATGTTTCTTCTAAACATGCAAAGTGTACATCTCTGCATTTAGGTAAGCATGAATTCTGTTACACTTGGTGTGGGAGCCCATGCCCAAACATTCCAGGTGAGGATAGTGTATCGAGAGGGGATGTTTGTGAGTGTATCAGGAATTATGACCCTTGTGTTATAGAGAATACATCACAACTCCACCTCAGTAGGCCTGGCGAATCCACATATGGGATCATGACAGTCTGGATTCCAATCCGTGTACTCGAAGTATGAACTAAGAAAACCCCTTTCTCCCCATCCTCCATCGAGGACTCCTAGCTTGCCTTGCCAAACCTTTAGCACCCCAAACCGGTGCCCGGTGTCATGTCCATTCAGTAGTCAGCAAGACTCCATGTAGGTATGCACTAAATTCTTGTGTCCCACCCCAGGCAGCTCCCCTTAGAGCCTGCATCACCCTGCCCCCTTACTCTACCCCTTCACCTCCATTTGATAGGGTTGACGATCATTATTAAGCCACAAATAATATATGGGTGTCCATCAGTTATCCAATAAAGTCTGCCGTCATGGGCTCCGTGCCTCGAGGACAGCAAAACCTCCTCCAGTTTGGTGTGGCACCCCTGATCGTCCCCTGAATTAGATGATTTCGGGCTGGTCTCCGCTACGAACGTGGCCCGCTCTTTGGCTGCTTGTTCTTGAGACGACGGCTGTCCCCTAAATCTTCTGCGGGGCCCTTTCCTGTGAATCCAGGCCAGTTTGGGAGCAACAGCATCACTGTGGCCCAGCCCCAGGAGCCCCCCTGGCATCTAACCATGAGTTTGCTTCAGCCAGGGTTTAAAAAAAAATCACTTTTTCTTATTCTGTGACTGAGTTTGGCTGGGAACATCAGAGCATATCTCATGTTAAGGTCTCGGAGGTACTGCTTGACCCCTCGGAATGACTCTCTGCGGCATTGTGTTTCAGTAGTGTAGTCCGGAAATATGCTTACTTGACTGCTCTCGATCATCTATGGCTAGGCTTTCCTGTTTTCAGTTTCTATTTTTGGTAAAATCTGGTGTATTTTTTTCTCGTGTTTTCCAGTGATTTCAATACCTTAAAAAAACAGTGGTTCTCAGTGGTTACACATTTTCGCACCATTAAAAACAACAGAAACATTGTTTTTCCGGTGTTTATGGAACGTTTTGCTTTTATTATTTCTTGCTTACTGTACTGATAGTGCATGGTATATAGACAGTGTACGTACAGTTTATGAGGTTCTAATACATTTTTACAAATCAAAATCATTGTAGCACACCATACAATACTTCTTCAGTAAGTCTTTGGTCATGCACGCTCGCACATTCCTTCACATGTAAACTTTTATCTGTGAAAAAGCCCTCTCAGCATAATATTAATAGTAATAATTAATATTAAGGGCGGACTTATGACCCCAGAAGGATTTCAAGGCACTGGTGGGTCATTGGGGAGATTAAGTGAGCTATTGCCCAGAGTCACATAGTGCTGAGCTGAGCTGCTGACGGCACTGGGGATTGAACAGCGTGCCCCGTGCTCCGGTGTCAGCTGCTCTGGCTGCTGCATGCCAAATCAGCCAGTACACAATTTGCTAACTCTGGCCACTGGCATAGCTTTCTGTGCCAATACTGGTGCACCTGAAGATTGTGATTCTCTGGGATAGGTTCTGCAACATATGCGTTGAACTGGGCGCATATGTCCTCAGAGTTATTAAAGCGGTCAAAAATAAAGCAGTCATTTTCAAAGTCCGGAGAAAATTTTCCTTTACAGAAGGGATCTAGGACTTGTGCAGAGTACCACAGTGATGCCTCATTAACTTCAAATCGAAAACCAAGGGAAATGATGGACGGAGTGTTGAACATTGCAAGCACTCACCCCCAGTCAACTGATCTGGGCTTAATCCATCACCGTTCTTTAGCCCACTCTGCCACCCCAGTTCAGACATGGCCATATGCAAATCAGTCTGACCCTGTGCCTCAGGGGAACAGTCCAGCCCGAACTACCAAGCCATGTCTTCCCTGGACCGGAAACAAGCTTCCTAGGACCGGTTTCTGGCATTTCAGCCGTCTTCAGCCAGGCTTGCTTGAATCCAGTGGCAAAGTGAGCAAGGGACTCACGTCTGAGCATACCCTGCCAACTTATGGCGAACAAAGCAAAAACCAAAGGAAATGATGGACGGAGTGTTGAACATTGCAAGCACTCACCCCCAGTCAACTGATCTGGGTTTAATCCATCACCGTTCTTTAGCCCACTCTGCCACCCCAGTTCAGACATGGCCATATGCAAATCAGTCTGACCCTGTGCCTCATGGGAATAGTCCAGCCCGAACTGCCAAGCCATGTCTTCCCTGGACCGGAAACAAGCTTCCTAGGACCGGTTTCTGGCATTTCAGCCGTCTTCAGCCAGGCTTGCTTGAATCCAGTGGCAAAGTGAGCAAGGGACTCACGTCTGAGCATACCCTGCCAACTTATGGCGAACAAAGCAAAAACCAAAGGAAATGATGGACGGAGTGTTGAACATTGCAAGCACTCACCCCCAGACAAAGTGGCAAAGTGAGCAAGGGAGTTCGGGCTGGACTGTTCCCATGAGGCACAGGGTCAGACTGATTTGCATATGGCCATGTCTGAACTGAGGTGGCAGAGTGGGCTAATGAACGGTGATGGATTAAACCCAGATCAGTTGACTGGGGGTGAGTGCTTGCAATGTTCAACACTCCGTCCATCATTTCCTTTGGTTTTTGCTTTGTTCGCCATAAGTTGGCAGGGTATGCTCAGACGTGAGTCCCTTGCTCACTTTGCCACTGGATTCAAGCGAGCCTGACTGAAGATGGCTGAAATGCCAGAAACCGGTCCTAGGAAGCTTGTTTCCGGTCCAGGAAAGACATGGCTTGGCAGTTCGGGCTGGACTGTTCCCATGAGGCACAGGGTCAGACTGATTTGCATATGGCCATGTCTGAACTGGGGTGGCAGAGTGGACTAAAGAACGGTGATGGATTAAACCCAGATCAGTTGACTGGGGGTGAGTGCTTGCAATGTTCAACACTCCGTCCATCATTTCCTTTGGTTTTTGCTTCATTAACTTCAAATGCCATGGTTGGTGAAGGGACATATCTATACATCGTTGCAAGCCATTCCTCTTGCATTGTAAAATAAATTTTCCTGAATTGCTCCTCAACATTTCTTTGCTTACCAAGTGGTAAGCATTCCAATATGGAACATGTTGCCGTGCCAAAGTCAATAAAAGTGTAGTCCAGCCTACTCTCAAGATGTTTTACACCAATTATACTGAACACTTGGTAAACAAGGGTGTTTTCAGACTCTAGTGTTTTAATTATGTCCACTACAGCAGTCATGGTTTCCTGTAAAAATCTAAGAATGCAGTAGTGTACTTTTTTCACATCACTATCAATATACAACCAAAGATCCTCACATTTCTTGCCTTTGGCATCACTAAGCAAAAATTCTGTAAACAGTCACCACAGGGATAATATCGCATTCACGGCCTCAAGGACTGAGATCCACCGGCTAAATGACACAGTTGGGATGACTCTTTCTTTGATGCCACACAAAGCACAAAATGAGAAATATTTGTGTTTTAGTTCTCGTGCATAACAAAACTGCACAGAATGGACTACAAAGTCAATAGCATTCTTTATTAACTCTGAATATTGTAAAGAGGCTTTCCTCATACCATCTAGCAAGTGGCAAGGATTTCTTACAGGGAAACACTTCACCTCAGGTATTTTTCATATACGTAGCTGAATCACTGCAACTACACACAATATCACTCCAGTCTTTGTTAAACTTGGTAAGAAGTTTTTGCAGCAGCATTCCAAGTGACACTGCATTTCACGTTTTCCAAAAGCCTGGTGTCGTGTTTCCACCTCTTTCCCAGATGCTTGGTGACAGTACGCTTTTCACATATACCTGTCACTACACCTTGCATTGACTGTTTAAAGCCTGGGGTGTTTGGCAATTCACCTACTACCAATACTGACGCACTAGAAAAGGAGAATGATGTATTAAAGGGTTTCACCCATCTTCTGACTATGGGTAAATGTGATGGTACATATCTGAGGAAAAGTGTCCTTCTTGTCGGCATCCATTTTATGTCAGACTCCATTATTTTAGCATTGCCATTTTGTGTCAAACACCTCTGCATGACCCTCCTGGTCGTTTCTACTGATGCTTGCCAAAGTTCTAACTGTCACGACCGCCCTGCCCTTCCTGCTCCTTGCGGTTAAGCCAATTCCAAAAAGGGGAACAGAGAAATGGCCTCTCACCGCCCTCGGACTGGACTCCTGCACGCACCCATCCTGTTTTTGCAAGACTTGGTCACGACGCTGTCCCAGAACTTGTTTCTTTCACATATCCTGTTTGTCAAGATCTGTTTGATTCTTTCACGTACATATCCCGTTTGGCAAGATCTGTCCTAATCGATTGCATCATCTGTTGCAGTACCAGTCCTGCCTGAACGAAGAATGGCGTAACTACAGCCCCATCTGAACTTGTTCCTTGGGGTGGGGAAATATGTATATAAGGCCTGTAAGCTGCGGAGTAAAGCAGCAGCCTCCTCTGTCTTGTCACCGACGAGCTTGGGACTCTGTTCCATAGCCCGGGCTATTTGATTAAAACCTTGTTCCTCCTGCAGACGAAGGCTCCTGTGTCTCCTTTTTCGATATAAGGAGGGTATGGTAGACTTGGGCGGTTCCCCCGCCACCGAGACCTAGTAAGTGGGTATTACGGCTCTACAAAACGGCGCCCAAACAGGGACCCCACGAGCACGAAGGTCTGGCCCGGTGGATGTGAGGAGGTGCACGGAGAGACTCGGACAGAGGTACCCTACCTGAGGGATTCTTGCAGTCCGGTAGCCGAACGACTCGCCCGCTGTTCCTCCCCGCCCGGTCTGGGCCACATGACCGCGTCCTTGCTGGGGTCCCCTAACAGTGATTTCTGGAACAGGACACGGCCCTACGTCTGCAGAAGAGAACTACCCCTGTCAGGTAAGGGTGGGCTGATCACCCACCGAGTCTGTATGATTGCGCTCCTATTGACTTTTGCAAAAGCCAAGCCAGCGAGGTGAGTTTTTTAAAGCCCGCTCTTGTTTGCATTATCTGTTTTCGGTCCTTTTCAGTATGCCGGCGAATAGTAAGTTTAAGAAATATGTTGTTGTATGTGTACGCAGGACTCCCAGCTGGAGGCGGCTTGCCCGCTTCCTCCAGAAGGGACGCCTGGTCACACTATGTACGCAAAACATGGCCCATCTGCCATAACATTTTCCTCCCTTGGGACTAAGTATACCAAATGAGCAGTTCCCGATTTACAATGGCGCCCTTATGGGTCCTTTGATCCACAGGTTATTGCAAATCTAGAAGAACAGCTATTTAAACTGAAGGTTCGTCCCTCGATGTTTGAGTCTGTCAGGCTGTGGAGGAAGGAAATTGAGCAGAGAGCAAAGAAGGAAAAGGCACTAGCAAAGCGCCTAATAACTAGAAGGTGGAAGGCGCATGACCCGCCTCACCCGCAGGCATGGAGGCACTCGCTTGCTGCATGGGCTGGAGCGGAGGGGACTGCCATCAGACGGGAGGAGACGTTAGGGTTGATGAAAACGCCCATAGCCGCGCAGTGGGAGGAGTTGCTCCGAACGCTCAGACATGTAGAGGAGGTGGAAGGGGGGGACGAGCTGGCAGGTAGGGGGTCGACTTCAGGGCGGGCGACGGGAGGGCCGTTGGAATGACCCCGTAGTGTTCTACGCATGACTTAGACCTAGACTGGGTGATGTGAGAATACGCACCTAGACACAAGATTACGTGCCATAGCTTAGCCACTGCAAAATACCATGGGAGAAGGGGAGCGGGCGGGGGGCGGAGATAGGGAGATGGATAATGGAGCTGGTCTAATTCCGAGGTGGTTGAGGATTTAAATGTTTTGTTTCATCATGGTTTATTGGAAGTAGATATTGATTAGGCTGAGGGACTCAATGAGATATCCTGACATGCTCATGTAGAGGAATAGTGGGCTGTACACGGCAAAGCTTAAAACCTACACTTTACCAGAGGTTCTGAGCAACTGGGTAGAGTTCCCATTCTGTAACCCAACTATGTCCCTGTCATGTGTAATATATAACCTCTTCAGTGCCCATGACGAGATAGTCTCGTCATGGAGCACGGTTGCGCTGTGCCCATGACGAGACTATCTCGTCATGAACCCCACCCACTAGTGCAACGCCCGGCACAGGAGGGGGAAAGGGCGTGGCACTGAAGGGGTTAAAGCTGTTATGACAAAGGAACTCATATGCAAGTAAGCCGAATTGCTGTAACTGTGTTTTCTTTTTAAAAACCCAATAAAAACAGATGATAAAAAAAAAAAAAGAAGAAGGAAAAGGCACGAGAAAGGAAACGAGAGCGGATGTCAATGGCTGACCATGCTAGGGAGCACTTACAGGACCGAATGGAAAAATCTGTAGAGATAGCTGATAGGGAACATAGGGCGCGGGTGCAGAAGTGTTACCCGGCCCGTGAAGAGAAAGGAAAAGGCTTTATGGAAGGATACCATGTTGGAAAGTCCTCCTGCTTATGCCCCCATGTACCCTGCGCTGAAACCCCCGCCCGCATGCTACACACTCCTGCCCCCACTGCCCTCCTACTGTTCCCCAAGTCACACCAACCCCCCCTATTTTGACGCCTATAACACCGACTGCGCACGCTACCCCTGTCCTCGCCACGGGAATGACAACGAGTCGCCATCCGCCCAATACCTGCAGCTTTACCCTTGCCCGCCCCCTCCCTTCTTCCCCGTGGTCTACGGTTAAGCAGGATTTATATAGATTATTGAATTCCCCCCGACTGGCTTCCTTGCGCTCTGCGGTCAGCTTTTCATCCCTTCGAGAAGATGACCTGCAAAGGCAACAGTGTGAATGCTGGATAAATAGCGGGAATATTTATCCATTTAAAGAAATATGCTCCACCATTTCCCAGTGGACGATTATGGAACAGACCACCTGGGCTGAATACATGTGTACCTTGGTTGTGCAGAGATTCGAGAATTAATTTATGCAGATACCCGCCGGATTGGTGGACCTCAGGTCACAAATAAAAAGAGGCGATGTACAGGGAGAGGGGATGTTTGGCGCTATGTCTGCTTTGATAGCTTACCGTGATATGACCGCTTTCCCCAGCCCCACTCTAGAGACAGCTATGCCAATGAGAGAGGCAGCCCCGGTCTTTGTTAATGCACTCACCGATGCCCAAAATAATGACCGAGGGGCTGTCGAAGCACACTGGCGCAGGCTTTGGGTTCATGTTCCTTGGAAAAGGTCAGAAGTGATACAGATAAAGGGACAATTGCCGGATCCTCTGAAGAATCCGGCTGCCTTCTATAAAGAATTAAGCCAGATAATATCTGCCGGTACCCTTATTCTCGAAGACAAAGATTTACTTTTTGGTACGGTTGTCCCTACTGAGGTCTGGGATAATATACTACATACCGACCATGAAGTAGAATTGGGATGTAAATGGGCTGATCTAGAGGCCATGGAGTGGGAGGGTGGAACCAAACGCCCCCATCACAGCCTTGCCTGGCAAAATCATAACATTCATGAAGACGCTGTTGCCAGAAACGGTCATCAATTGGGATCAAATTAACGCCTGTAGACAGCGTAGAGATGAGAGTGGCGGATTTCTTCACCCATTTTGAAACTGAATACAAGGAACACAGCGGCCTGGACCCTCGGGTCCCAGGAGACGGCCCAGAATTCGTTGACAAATTTGTCAGCAATTTGCTCCCTGACATTTCTGCCAGACTCAAGAAGGTTTGGAGTACATGGTCCGCTCAGACTGACAGGTATCTTGGCCATGGCCCAATACCATGAGAATAGGGAAAACGAGGATAAGGAGAAAGAGGTCAAGAGAAATAAAGACCTTAAAACGAAAGTACTTCTGCAACAGGCCTATCCTCCCAAAGGTCCTGACGCCCGTGGCAATTTCCGGCCGCCCCCTCAGCGGCCGCCAAGAGCACACCAGTCGATTCCCTCCAGCCCCTCCGGGCCTCTCCAGACAGATCAATGTGCCTATTGTAAAGGTTACGGCCACTGGGTGGATGAGTGTCCTGTTTTGACAGAAAACATACGGACTGGTAAAGCACGGCCTTGTGTTCACAGGGATGGGATGATTGCTAAAGACCAAAGGCAACACCGCCCTAGTGACCGAGAGGGGAGAAATAGGGATGACAACACCATACGACAACGCCCCGCTAACAAGTTTGATGGGTATGAAGCCATGGGTATGAAGCCACACGTACTTATTACAATGACGATTATGAAGAGGTAGACGAGACACGGTTTTATCAAGCATAGAACAGCCAGGGAAGGGGTATTTCGAAAGTACAAATTCCGGTCGACCAGAAGGGCACGCATGTTCAAGTGTCAGTTGCAGGGGATGCTTGGTCTTTCCTTCTGGACATAGGGGCGACTAGGTCTTCTATTGCACGTGTATCGGTCCCGGAGGCACCCCTTTCTGGCAATTTGAATGTCTCCGTGGGTTTTGCGGGAACACCCGTGACCAGCCCTGTTGATGAACCCCTCCCTCTCGATATCGGCCCACCCATGTTGATGCTCCCTTGCTCCTTACTACAGGTTGCAGTGAAAACTTATTAGGCATGGATTTACTGAAAGCTCTGTATGCCACTATATCATGTAGTCCCCAAGGCGTGTCTCTAACAATTTCCCCCACCCCCGACTCCTATATGTATCTGTCCGGGCCTCTCCCACCAGAGTTGCAGTCATTACCTTCCTCCCTCTGGGCATCATCAGACACTGATGTGGGGTGACTCAACATACCCCCTCATGTGGTACGCATTCAGCCAGGCACCCTTCTCCCCCGCCTCCAGCAGTATCGACTACCCGCGGAAGGAGAAGTCCCCCTTTTAACAATAATATCTGAATTGATGGACTAGGGCGTAGTGGAGGAGACACGTGGTAATAACTGTAACAGTCCCATTATTCCGATTCTTAAGAAGACCAATGGAGATGCTCTCTCCCCTAAAATATACAGATTTGTGATTGACCTGAGAGCCCTTAACAATATACCGATCTCCCAATACCCTGTTGTCCCCGACATTACAGCCTTCTTGACGATGGTCCCTTCTGACGCCACGCACTTTTCTGTCATAGACCTGAAGAATGCTTTTTTCAGTATTCCTATACATCCTAACAGCAGACATTTTTTTGGTTTCTCCCTTGGTGGGCGGAGCTTTAGATTTTGCCGCGCCCCTAAAGGCTTCACCGAGAGCCCCAGTATCTATAGTCAAGCTCTCAAAAGTCAACTAGATTCCTTGGAACTCCCTGATAATTCCACACTGCTGCAGTATGTTGATGACATCCTCATTGTTGCAAATTCTGCCCCGACATGTAAAGAGGCTACCCTCTGTTTGTTATGCCACCTTGCCCTCCATAACAACAAGGTCTCTTTAAAAAAGCTTCAGTTTTGTCAAGAGAAGGTGACCTATTTAGGTCATCTCCTCTCGAAGGAGGGAAGACAGCTCACCGCTGATCGTGTAGCCGTTATCAATGTTATGGCGGCCCCACGAACACAAAAGCAGGTACGAGCCTTCATAGGCCTAACCTCAGACTGCAGACAGTGGATTTCCAATTTTTCGGCCATGGTCAAACCTCTTCTTTCCCTCACCACGAAAGACATATCAGACAGTTAGTTTCCATGGACTAGAGCGCATACGCAGGCCTTCCAGGATTTAAAAAGAGCTCTGTGTACTGCTCCAGTCCTCGGTACTCCTGATTATAACAAACAATTTTTTCTTTTTGTACATGAGACAGACGGTTGTGCATGCGCTGTCTTGACCCAGATGTTCGGAGATCACCATCGGCCATGTGCCTATTTTTCAGCTCCCTTAGACCCTGTTGTGAGGGCTCTCCCAGGATGCCTACGGGCGACAGCTGCGGCCACACTCATGGTCCGTCAGAGTGCGGGGATCGTCATGAACTCCCCCTTAACTCTGATGGTTCCCCATTCTGTGGACACCCTCCTTAATAACACCAAGACACAGTACCTCACTAGCGCACGACTCACAGGATATGAATTGACAATCTTTTCCAGCCACATTAACATCAAGAGATGCACTGTACTGAATCCCGCCACATTACTCCCACTGGATACTCAGGATGCCCGTTTAGATCCACATGACTGTATATTGAGGACAGAGGAGGAGACGAAGAGACGGGTTGACTTACAGGATACCCCGATAACAGATCCAGAAGGTACACTGTATGTGAACGGATCATGTCTCAGAGGGCCAGATGGTAACACATCAGCCTACGCCCTCACGACATTGGAGCAAGTAGTAGATACAGCTCAGATTCCACAGTGCTCTGCTCAGGCTGCAGAATTAGTGGCCCTCACTAGAGCCTGTGAGTTAAGCAAAGGAATAACGGTTAATATCTCCACTGACAGTCAGTATGCTTTTGGGGTGGCTCACAACTTTGGAAGACTTTGGAGAGAAAGGAATTTCCTTACTTCACATGGGACGAAAATTCAACATGGCCCCCTAATTCACCGATTATTAGACTCCCTGACATTTCCCAGAAAGGTAGCCATTATAAAATGTAAAGCGCATAAGAAAGTGACGGATGATGTTGGAAAAGGCAATGCCTTGGCTGACCAGACAGACAGCTCTTAAGAAAAAGGAAGGAATGTACGTGGGAGTTCCCTCCAGGTGGGTGGCAGAAGGGGGCATGGTTGAAGACACAGTACAGAGTGTGATTGATATTCAGTCCCATGCTACCCCTGAGGAGCTGAGGATGTGGACGGAGCATTTGGCGGTAAAGGAAATAGATGGTTGTTGGGCCCGTATCACGATGGAGAGACAATGGATGTTGCCTGACAGTCATGTGCTACCGGTAGTTACAATGGCCCACGGCCCTGCTCACATTAGTACAAAAGGGATATGTAAGCTGTTGCAACCTACCTGGTATAACTCAAAGATACAAGCGTATGCTGAGAAGTTGGTCAAAACATGCATGATTTGCCTTATGTACAACCCGGGTAAAGGTACAGTAACTCCTGAAGGAGGATTCTCCCCTCCTACCTTTCCTTTTGAAGCCCTCCAGATGGATTATATCCAGATGGACAGATGTAACCATTTAAAATATGTCCTGGTGGTGGTCTGTACCTTTAGCCGATGGGTAGAGGCTTATCCTGTCAAAGACTGCACCGCTATCACTACCGCCAAAATACTATTGAAAGAATACTTCCCACGATATGGTTTGCCCCGTTTGATCTGGAGTGACAACGGGACACACTTTACGGCTCAAATAATGGAGTATGTCTGTTCAGCACTGGGTATGAAACAAAAATGTCATGCAGCTAACCACCCCCAGTCCGCAGGTCTAGTGGAGGTGTAGAATTGCATCCTAAAGACCAAAATGGCCAAAATTGTAGCCGAGACAGGTGTCACTTGGGTTGATGCTCTGCCCCTGGCTCTACTGTCTGTCAGGACAACGGCCCATACCAGGATCGGATTATCTCCCCATGAGATTGTGTTCAGGAGGCCTGCCAATGTGTGGGGTGTCCCATGCCCTAAAAAACTGTCTGATGTTGAATACCCTGTGTTGACTGATTATCTGTACAGTTTGACTAACACCTTTCGTACCCTTATGAGGCCATACCTGATAAAAGCGAGGGCCCAGGACACATTATCCAACCTGGCGATTGGGCTCTGATTCGCAACTTTCAACGTACTAAGAGCCTCGAACCCCGCTGGACACAGCCCTGCCAGGTGTTACTGGCCACCCGCACTGCCGTGAAAGTTGAAGGTCGGAAGAACTGGATACGTGCAACGCACTGTAAACGAGTGCCTCTGCCTCTCCACTATGATCAGTGGGTGTGAGAAGGACAAGGAGACTCAGCGACAGAAATAGTCCCGACGTTTGTTCCATTCAGCGATGCAAGATTGCATTCTACATCTACAGAAGCAGAGAGTGACAGTATTCTGAAGGGAAAGGTGGAACTCTCACCTAACTCTGCTAAGCATCAGGAACAATTATTCCCCGACCATACTGTCCCTATTTCTACCCGATATAACTTGCGTTCCAGAAAGAAGGCTTGTCCTTGACTTCGCCCGGGTACCTATAGGCTGTAGAGCTGTGATCTCCCGGCTGAGACCGGTGCTGGTGTGTCAGACTAAGGTACGTCCCTAGGGCTCTTGGCACCTGCATCCAGTGAAGCAACCACCAATCACAGACAGCAGCTAGTGGTCCCTGGCTTAGTACAATGGCAGCCGTTCAATACACCCAAGTCCAGAAATGATATGTCAGTCTCCTACATAGCAAAGGCTTCCTGACCACCGTGGTGACACTGTTTGTCTCCCTCATCTTGTCTATCATCGGTTGGATGTTACTGATCTACTATCCTGTTACCCCACCGACTCCTACCCCCACTCCTGCGGAGCATCAGTATTTCACGTTACCTGCCCACGAATTACCCCGCCGTGCAGAATTTTTCAATAACACCTTCGTCCAAATGTTACATCATCATCAGCTGATCATAAATACTTCCAACTGTTGGGTATGTGGACTGATGCCGCATGCTATGACACAACCTGTCCCATTCTTTCCTTATCCTTTTTCCATCTCTGGGTCCTGTCTTGCATGGCGGATGTTGATACAGGAGGCCTATACTGTCAATGGTACTGCCAATTCTGCACTTGGAACATTTCGAGATGACTTCTGGCGGAACAGGTCTGGCAATACTAATACCCTTTTTTGCTCGACCAACTCATCAACATTGCTATTATCAACGGATGAACTCGGTGAGATGGTGGTATTTAACTCAACTTCTCGACAAACATTTTCCAAATTTCGCGCCAGAAGGCTACTACCTGATGTACAAAACACTCTGAATGTTATAAATGTGCGGGGCCGTGTCTGCATCCATGGCTTGGGAACTAAGAAAGTTGGTACTAGTATCTGTGACATCATTAAAAAGGTAAAGTCTACTCCAAAGTTGGTGGCGTCTCCCAACACTTATTTTTTCTGTGGCACAGCAGCCTATACTTGGCTCCCCCACAACTGGTCTGGCACATGCTATCTGGCCTTCCTCTTTCCACCAACGTATTCTACCCATGGAAATTGCCACCTGTTGATGAAGGGTGCTTTACGCCGCTCACGTAGGGGTGTCATATCGGCTGAGGATACAGTAGGCCAGGAAGCCGGGGACTTCTTTAAGGGTTTCCTGCCATTCTGGGGCCCCATGGCAAACAGTCTGGCTATACGAGGACTGATCAGGGTCCTTGAGGCCACTATCACAGAAACAGCTGGTGCCCTCTCCAACGTCACTGCAGAGCTACAGGCGAACCGCCTTGTAGCACTTCAAAATCGTATGGTCCTTGACATCATCCTCGCTGATCGTGGTGGTGTGTGTAAATTGATTGGCTCCAGCTGCTGTGTGTATGTTCCAGATAATGCACCTACAGTATATGATGCCATCCAACGTCTGCATCACCTTTCCTCTGAAATTCATCAAGATAAAGGCAACTGGTCCCTCACAGGCTGGATCTGGGGCTTCCTTTCCCAATGGGGATGGAGGGTCCTCGTCTTCCTTACCTTGGGAGTGGCTGTCCTAGTCTCCTGTTGTTTGTGTGTTCAGTGCCTGCCAATGCACTGTGCAAGGTGTGTCCAGGCTCTTAAGCTTCCACCCCCAAACATTCACGACACCAATATGAAGATGATGCTCCAACAAGAAACAGATGATCTCATGAATATAGACATTTCGTAATGGTTTTGCCACTCAATGGCAAAAGGATGGTCTGAGGAAAAGTGTCCTTCTTGTCGGCATCCATTATTTTAGCGTTGCCATTTCGTGTCAAACACCTCTGCATGACCCTCCTGGTCGTTTCTACTGATGCTTGCCAAAGTTCTAACTGTCACGACCGCCCTGCCCTTCCTGCTCCTTGCGGTTAAGCCAATTCCAAAAAGGGGAACAGAGAATTGGCCTCTCACCGCCCTCGGACTGGACTCCTGCAAGCACCCATCCTGTTTCGCAAGACTTGGTCACGACGCTGTGCCAGAATTTGTTTCTTTCACATATCCTGTTTGTCAAGATCTGTTTGATTGTTTCACGTACATATCCCGTTTGGCAAGATCTGTCCTAATTGATTGCACCATCTGTTGCAGCACCAGTCCTGCCTGAACGAAGAATGGCGTAACTACTGCCCCATCCGAACTGGTTCCTTAGGGTGGGGAAATATGTATATAAGGCCTGTAAGATGCGGAGTAAAGCAGCAGCCTCCTCTGTCTTGTCACCGACGAGCTTGGGACTCTGTTCCATAGCCCGGGATATTTGAATAAAAACTTGTTCCTCCTGCAGACGAAGGCACCTGTGTCTCCTTTTTCGATATAAGGAGGGTATGGTAGACTTGGGCGGTTCCCCCACCACCGAGACCCAGTAAGTGGGTATTACGGCTCTACATATTGGAAACAATTCTTATGAAATCAGCCATTTTACCTATCAGTGAAAGAATCAAACGTAGCCAAAATATCAAATTTAATTTTGATATTTCCTGATTCTATGCAGTTTATAAAATGATTAAATAAGACCTAAAACATGCTTCTAAACCGTGCATCTTTAGACCAAAGACAACAAAACTGAAAAAAGTAAAAGGAAGAAGAAACAATATTTTAGTGACATATCTAAATAACAAAACTCAAGCAGAAAAATGTTAGCATAGTCTGTCTTGCTGTTACCTTTTATAACAAAGTTACATTGTATTGGGCCCTTCAGGAAGAATTAAAATGACTCTTTCACGCTCCTTTACCTTTCTTTGAATGACATTTAGGGTATGGCTGTGCAGGTGTTTTTTCAGAGTTTATATGTTAACACTGGTAATGGCTGTCTCCCTTTCGGTGGGATTTTATCAGTTATCATAGGTTTAAACCAAAAACAGGATAGTATACCTATGGCCCTTGTGCTTTGGATGCTTGAAGGATGCGGTCTCTATCCGTTAGTTGAAAAGTCTCGCCATAATTGACCAGGGGAGTGCTCCCGGCGGCGGTCTTTGGCTTGGCACTCTGTGCTCTCACTCCACTGAAAAAACTGTGATTGTTCACCAACTAGTACTGTTTACATAAACCACATTTCAAGATAAAGTTCCAAGCTAGGGCCCTCAGTCCGCTTCGAGAGGTCCACAATGCACACACTGTTCCTATAACACCACAGTTTGCCATCTTCAGTTTTCAATTTCAGGTATCATACTTCCCCCTAGAAAGCTTTGATGTGTGTTTCCATATCGCTCACTTAAGGACGAAGCGCTGCCAATGCAGACTGATTAATCTCCACCCATTCCACTAGCTTCCTGTGGTCTGCTCTCAGCATCACCACTTATGTTACGTTATAGGTTGTATAGAGCGCACAGCTGCCCCAGCAAAAGGGAATCAAGGCGCTAATTGTAGCAGATTATAGGAGGAGACTGAAAAGAGAGAGGCAAGGCCTATAGCGTAGAGAAAAGATGAGTTTTAATAGCTTTACGGAAAGAGGTGTGGTTGTTGATACTACGAATATGAACCGGGAGAGAGCTCCAGAGTTTCGCAGCCAGGGCGTGGAAAGAGAGACCACCTGCTTGCTCTTTCCTCACCCGAGGAACAACCGCCAGATGCTGGCCCAAAGATCGTATATGGCGAGTGGGTGTGTAGGGTGAGAGCAGGTTCGCCAGGATATCTGGGGAAAGGAAATGCATGATTTTGTGGGCAATACAGACTGACTTAAACTCAATGCGTTTCGCCACTGGCAGCCAGTGAAGTCTGCAGATGGCGTTGGTTGTGGGGCAGGTTCTTGGGAGGCCAAGTAGGGTTCTGGCAGCCGCATTTTGAGCCCTTTGCAGATGTAGGATTTCTGCCTTATTAGCCCCTAGGTAAAGTTAACTAGCATAGTCCAGCCTAGATAGAATGGAGGCCTGAATGATGACTTGGTGAACTGTTGGATCAAAGAAGCCCAGCAGTGGTTTGAGCCCACGCAGGAGTCCAAAACAGGTCCCAGCTACTTTTTTAGTTTGGGCCTGGAAGTTAAGGGCAGAATCAACCCAAACTCCCAGGTTTTTGATCACCTGTCGAGGGGCGGGTGCACAACCCAAAGTCAGAGGCCACCAGCTCTCAGTCCACAACTCAGTATCTTTCCCCACTAGCAGAATCTCTGATTTGCTTGCATTTAGCTGGAGACAGTTGGCAGTCATCCACTCTGCTACAGCTGTTAGATCGCTGAACTTAAGAGCGTCCTGTATGGAGTCATCAGAGAGTGCCACTACCAGCTGGGTATCGTCAGCATAGGATACCACTGTTAGTCCTCTGCTCCTGGCTACCACTGCTAAGGGGTTGGACATAGAGATTGAATAACGTTGGGCTCAACGCTGAGCCCTGTGGAACCCCTTGTTTAATAGTGTGTATCAGGGAGATGTAAGGGGGGGCCGCCACCTGGAAAGTTCTTTCAGCTAGAAAAGAGGCAAATCAGCCTATTGCCATACCCTCAATGCCAGCCTTCTCCAGACGTTGTGACAGAATCCGATGGGACACTGTGTCAAACGCGGCGCTAAGTTCTAACAGTATCAGCGCCGATGTTCGCCCAGCATCTAATGTCTCCCTCAGGTGTTGGGTCACAGCTAGGAGGGCAGTCTCCGTGCTGTGGCCTGGTGCGGAAACCATTCTGAGAGGAGTCAAGCAAGTTGTTATTTTCTTAGAAACCTGCCAGAATGGAGTTGATGTAGACTCCGCGATTTTGGAAACCCAAGGCAGGAGAGAGATAGGGCGAAAGTTCTCCGGTTTAGAGCTATCCAATGTGGTTTTCTTTAGGAGAGGGACAACCAAGGACTGTTTCCAAGCCCTGGGGACAACCACCATAGACAGGGACATGTTAATCATCTGACGAAAAGGAGAGAGGAGCAGAGGCAGAGAATTAAGGAATTGCTCAGGTTTAAGAGGATCTGCAGGAGAGCCTGACTTAACTTTCCTGCACATCGCAAACCTCAGTAGCCACTACATCGAATTTGGGATCCAATGTGGAATTCACATCCTGGATAGCCTTCAATATGTCATCCAACTGGGTGGTGTGTTCCTGCGCCGCAACATCAGGGGTGGCATGCATTCCCGGCGAGGAAGCTTGAGTCACCATCTCGCCATTGAAGAGTCCACTGTGGCTTCCAGGTGTCACCCCTTTCGGTTTCACCATGGTGACCGGGATGATTGGCACCAACACCGGACTCCCAGCAACTCTGTATTATGAGCCAAACAAAGGGTGGAGTGCTGGGGCTCTACCCTGTTATCAGGTTGCTTGTTGAATGGCCTCTATACAGTCCTGTTTCACCTCACCCGAGTGAGGTCGCCTTGCACAGATCTGGCCCTACCAGGCCATCCTAGGTCTTTAGTGTCTCGTCATGCTCCACTGGGCCGACATAAAGGAAGACAGCCCCGCCCCCTAGGTGATACTCTGTGCGCACCCACCAGTGGGGGGAGTGTCCACATCCACCTCGAAGAATATCCATAGACGGAACCCTGCACTCCAATAGAGGTCTCCGCGATTCTCTGACTGAGTCCCAGTCAGGGGGCTACGTGTTTGTTTTGAGAGAGGTAGGAGAGACGACCACAGTGCACCCAACCTCCTGCCCCCGTCAAGTACGGCTGATGCGCTGGTCCCGCGTCACCAAGGCCCAGGACCGTTGGTCCCTGTAATGTGGGCTCAATTATTCCGCGTCTGGCACCCATCTTTCTCCCAGGAGCTGGCCCAGCAATGCAACTCGGACGAGACAGCGTGAGATCCTCTTCACGGCGCTGAGGGGGTATGGAGATCAGCCGGCCCCACCGCTAAGCCAGACAGCGAGATACGGGGCTTCGCTCGCTACACCCGCTCTCCTTTCTCCTCCATCAGGACCCACGGGCCACGGCAGCACCCCTGGTGTCCGGGCCGCAGCACGCCGCTGGCACCAGGTTTCCCAATCAACCGCTAGCAGTTCTCAAGGTCCCCGGAGGTCGATTTAGGAGGCAAGGATCGCAGCCAGGGTAGTTCAGGATGCTAGCAGGGGGAAGACTTACAACAAACAAATGATGGACGGAATGCTGACAATGCAGACATTCTCCCCCAGTCAAGAGATCTGGGTTAAATCCATCGTTCTTTTGCCCACTACACCACCCCAGTTTAGACATGGCCATATGCAAATCAGTCTTGACCCTGTGCCTCATGGGAACAGTCCAGCCCGAACTGCCAAGCCATGTCTTCCCTGGACCGGAATCAAGCATCTTAGGACCGGTTTCTGGCTATCAGCCGTCATCAGCCAGGATAGCTTGACTCCAGTGGCGTAGTGAGCACGGGTCCCACGTCTGGGAATACCCATCCCACTTAGGGCGAAAAGCGTTACAACAAACAAATGATGGACGGAATGCTGACAATGCAGACATTCTCCCCCAGTCAAGAGATCTGGGTTAAATCCATCGTTCTTTTGCCCACTACACCACCCCAGTTTAGACATGGCCATATGCAAATCAGTCTTGACCCTGTGCCTCATGGGAACAGTCCAGCCCGAACTGCCAAGCCATGTCTTCCCTGGACCGGAATCAAGCATCCTAGGACCGGTTTCTGGCTATCAGCCGTCATCAGCCAGGATAGCTTGACTCCAGTGGCGTAGTGAGCACGGGTCCCACGTCTGGGAAAACCCATCCCACTTAGGGCGAAAAGCGTTACAACAAACAAATGATGGACGGAATGCTGACAATGCAGACATTCTCCCCCAGTCAAGAGATCTGGGTTAAATCCAGCAGGGGGAAGACTGTCAGAGCGCTGAGCCGAGCGACTTACTCAGTTGCCATCTTGGTCACGCATCCCGCTTGCTCCATTGTTAACTCTCCAAAGGTTGTTAAGTTTGTTCTTATAGTCTGTTCTTTGGGAATATCAGAGAGAAACCCGTGATGGAGAAGTAAAAGTTACTTTGTTGCATTCCTAGTACGCCATCATCGCATTCCTCTCTGAAGTCCCATTTTTAGATTCTTCTCGATGCAATGATAGGGCAGCAACACAAGTTCTTGATTAGTCATGCTGAGCTTTTCACGTTTGTGCACACTAAATATAGGAGCATTTTTCTCGCCTTTCTTTTTGTTTTGAGAAATGCATGTGTTCTAAAATATGACTAATTTAGTTGATTAGGTTACGTTTTTACATCTGGCTTGACAGTGCAGCTGTCCTCATACCACCAGAAAAAGAGATGTACAAAGTACTCCATAGAGAGAGGAGCTTTCACTCTGCTTACATGTCATGCGCCTTAGTTACAGGACTTAATTGGGCAGCAATTGTGTTAGTCTTCTTAAAAGTAGTTCGACTTCCTCTGCCGTGGCATCAGCTGATATATACCATGCGCCTCTGACACCAGTGAGCGAGGACAAAGCCCCTTTGGTGATTGCAGCAATGCTTGCCCTGTGACGGCACCTGCCCCAAGGAAAACCTGCATTCAACTGTGTGTTTCTAAGGGCTGTTGAAATATTACCTGCTGTCTCATGCGCTGACAACGCTAATGGGGGCTGTAGTTTTCGAGTCCTTAAAAAGCCCCTGGGGCTCACTCATATGTCAAGTAGTTTCTCTAGGGCATCAGAACTCTTGTCCATCCTCGAGTCCACTGTCATCTCCCTACACTCAGAGACAAAGAGAGGTGGTGGGCAGTACAGTGCAGGCTAGAGGTGTATAAAGGCACTTCATCTCATTGCCACTTGTTCATCTCTTTCTCTCTGGCATCTGCAGTGCTGCTGTCTCTCATCAGTGAGGCACTGGGAGATGGAACTGAAAATGTGAAACCTGCAAATAAGGTTCAAAAGCCACACTAAAGATGGTGTCTACGCGCTCCTGCAGCATTGCTCTGTGGCATTATTGCCCTGTCCACACAACTCCTAAGCAAGGGTTGATAACAGTCCATACTGCTCTGCTGTGAACTGCTATGGTTTAGCACACACACACCTCCAAACATAACCTGGTGACAAACTCAAATCCATATCATGATGTTGCCTTCAGTCAAAACCTCATCCACCCCACCCGCCCTAGCTTTGCTTGTCTGCAGAAGCATCCCTCATAGATCTGGTATGAAAGCCTCTGGTACAGTAGACTACAACGTGAAGGCTGAGCTGGGTAGCTTAAACTCTGCTTTAATTGTACTTCCTGCTTCGAGTATGGGCTCCTTATTTTGATGTACATCCATGATGCAAAAATATACATGTACACTAACAAACACGTATACAACTGCACACACACATACACCATACAATACACAGATACACACATGCAACACCAACATTACTGCCTTCCTCCTGTTTGATAGTGCAGCTGATACATGACTGCACTCTCTATCCACTGCCCTTTTTCCTGTCGTTTGCATCAATCCTGTTCCTCCAGTCTAGCAGAGAAGCTGAACTGTGACTGCATTTAGTCTAACACACACACGTCGATCACATGGAATTATTATACACAGGCATCCACTCCACATTGTCCCTCACTTCTCTCTGCCCCCTTTCTCCATTCTTGTAGGGGAAGTGGGAGTGTGGCTGCACTAATTCTACTCATCACCACCTCTCTCCTGTTCACTCACCCTCGGATCCAGGACAAGAGTTGGGGGTATACGCAGGTGGACGGAGTCCACCCACTAATTTCACAGGGTTAACTCAGTCCACCCTGCCAAGAATTTGGGCCCCACTGACTAATGTGCTGAACTCGTCCCGGTGTAATCTCCAAACATCGGGACACTTTCAGTAGCGCCTGCACGTTCTCTGCTTTCCATCTGCAACAAGCAACAACGTGCAGGCGGGAACGGGGCTTTCCTATTTTACAGCCCTCCTGGGCCCATAACAAAGGCCGAATTTGAGGGGTCATCAGGCCTCTTTTTTTCGAGTCTCTTTGCTGGGAGCAGCCAGGAGCCTCACACCTGATGCAAAGGAAGCGGAGGGGAAACAAAGACTCACACCTTGTTAGCACTTCACATATACTTAAGAGAGGCAGCTTTTCACTTTGTTCAGTCCCTGTTTATGAGATATGCATGCACTGTAAGAATGTCAGATGTGTTGGTCTTTCCCAGTATTTACACAAAACAAATTGCAATTATATGGAGCTTATTTCCCCTGAGAGGGCGTTGAAATAATTTAAGTACTATTATTTTTTATTGTATAGCCCTACTCATCCCAATCAGGGTCAGATCGGTAACGCGGACACTCGGGAAATGGCCGAAGGGCCGGTAGCCGAGTTCTAGCAGTGGGCTGCTTTTTTGGGTAGTCTGTGCTGTTAGTATGCTTCCAGCAGCCCAGTGGGTGCCTGCGTGGCCTTTCTAGAGGCAGATGGGCGAAGGTATCACTCTGTTTCTCTCGCTGGACCGGCCCATTAATGTATGCTGACTGAGCGGGAGCAGGGGGCCTGATCAGAAGTGATCTCACTTGCATTCATGTGTGGCTCAGCAGTGTAAACTGATCTCTGCATTTAAAAAAAAATCCCTTTTCTTTTCATAAAACTTCGCTGAAGCAGTGTTTTGCGGAAAGGCACTATGCCAATGTGGGTGAATTTTTTTGGGTGTGCCTCAGCCGATTTTTGATCTCAATCCAACCCTGATCCCAATGCAGGTTGTCAGAGCGCTTTACATCAACATGTGCATATTTACATGTACAATAAATGATATAGGTTTGTAAATGAACGAACAAGATGTGTTACATAAAACTGGGGATTGCAAGGTGTAGAAGTCAGATATCGTTTTCCATAGCTCACTGTGCTTTTATCCTTGCAATGCACTCAAACTTACTCATGATGGACCTGCTAAACATATATGTGAGGGCTTTGGATCTGATGTCACTTCTTGTGATGCCACTTCCTGTAAAGTCATGGCTTGTGATGCCACTTTATATGATGTCAATTCCTGTGATGCCATGCCGTGATGTTGTGCGCCGTGATGTCCCTTGCATACTGCCTAACTAGGTTAGTCCCGCTACTTTTTTGAGGGGATTTGTGCCCTGCTTGGATCCATGTGTGACTAGGTCCTTCATCTGAGTTTTTTCTTTTCCTCGTTAACCTGTTGTCCTAATTTTGTACTGGGTTCCATGGGACCAGGTACCAGATGCCAGTGTGCTGTGTGGGAAGCCATGACTTGAGCGGCTGTGGACCAGGGAAATGTGACAGGACTAGCTTTTAGGTCTCGCCTACGCAGTGCGCATGCGCTGCATAGGAAAAAGACCTTTTATAATCGACACAGCTTTGCAGGCAAAAACGTGCCCGCGTTGCATTGCTTTCAATGGTAATACGTGCACGTTTGGCGATTCCCATGCAGGAGCGACATTTGGCGTCATGTGTTAGCAATTATCGCTCCTGGCGCTGCTCGCTCCCGCAAGGGAAACGCTTTCACTTTAGCCGCTACTTGTTTTTTTTACTTTTAGCTCTCTTACTTTTGCAATTTACTGTGCATACGGAGGTGCCAGTTGCAAGACTTAGTTATATTGTACAACACAATGGAGTATTGTTTTGTACGTCATTATTTGACATTGAGCCCGTGGACACGCACCCACCCCCATGATGAAAACGTTCCAACACATGGGTTACGGTACCGACGGCGTGTCCCTGCCTTCTCGCACTTTCCCAACTTGCAATCACTATGTGCCCCAGTAGTGTGGCGGTGGCTGCTTGAAAACGGCGTTTACTCTTCAATGTTCTCCCCCCTCACAGACACACACGCCTCAGACCCTCCCACCCGGCAGCGTACTTCTCCATGCACTTCATGTCCCCCCCGCACTGCTGCCCACCAGTCTCCATGCACAGACATGTATGCCCATCCGCCCCCGCCTGCCTCCACCTCACCCGAGCAGCCCCCTCACAGCCCACCGCTTGCAATTAGGATTTTTTTTTGCCACCGGGGAAGAAAGTGAGGGAAAGAAAGCGCACCCACCTCTCTGAGCGCGCGCAGCAGCTTGCCTCTCTCTGCAGCACACAATGCAGCTTCATGAAACTTGGCAGGCAGTTCTCTTTTGGGGAGGGCTGAGGTCTGTCCCTGTCCAGCCCTCCCTCACCACACCCCTTGAAGTGTATGTACTGCGTGTAACTGATAGCACTGGTAGAACCTCCTCTGTCCTTCTATGGGCCTGGAAGGGGCTTTCCTCGCGTCTAATACAACCCTAGTCTGCTGGGAACTTTAGCAGAACATAATGCGCACAGCCTCGCTGTTCAACCTTGTTTTAACCAGCCGACCGCAGGCACCTATACACACAGTACAGCATTACCAGGCAGGTACCCAGGAAATGCACGGCGATTGAGTACCGAATTATATGGTTGGAGCAATACATTATGTGGCAAAAAGGGAAGTTATGTGGCATAATGTAACGTATTCTATGGCAGCCTTATTTTGCCGTTTTGTCACTTTAAATCAATAGTGCCTTGGCAACATTTTTACCTCTTTAGCACTGTTTAATATCTGAATAAAGGAAGCAGGGAATGAAAGGTGACAGGTTCACCTTTGCAAATGGTTTGCCACTTTATCCAGTGTTGGACTGGCTTTTCGGGCAGCCTCGCAGCCTGGCACTGCCAGATGAGCCATCTTCAAAGGGCCAGTGTGTGGGCTGTGACTGTCTTGGTTCCAGAACCAACAAGCATTGGCATAGCCAATGGGTCTCGCCTTTGGAACCTTATAAGTATTTAGTTATGCAGTACAATATCCTTGGTGCAACAACATCAACTGTTGCATGGCTAAACACTTACAAGGTCCCAAATGCGAGACCTATTGGCTATGCCAATGCTTGTTGCACAGTAGCAGTGGATTAACAGCACTTCATATACCCTTACCAACTTACCACCTACAACTTCTTTTATGCAGGGCAGCTGAACCATCACCAGAAAGAGCCTGTTAGACACACCTCAGACAACTCCTATCAGTAGACTGGCAGTAAGTTTACTCTCTTTAACGCCCTTCCCCCAATTGCCCCGCACACCCATTCTTGCTCTTTCCGATTTTGGAATACTGCAAGAATTTATTTGCGTTTCACTTGCTTTACTAAAACGCTCAAACAACTGTAAGGACTCGTCCAAGGGACTTGAGACAGCGTCCGATAATATTCCACAAATCTCCTCCCTGTGATGGCAGGTAAGAGAGCACATATGCAGAAAAAGGGATTTAAGAGTGAAACGAGAAACCTCTTCTATTGGAGTCCGAATGGATGGCGTTTCGTAGCAGGTCATCGATGGAACAGCTCACAGTAGAAAGGTGAAATCCCATATAAGGAGCGTTGACAAGAGCCAGAGATTACCAGGAGGCCCTCTCCGAATTTGAGTTGAGAGCATTGGAGGCAGCTGGTGAAATCCCCAGATGCCTTTTTAGGTCTCGCCTGGCGACGCAGCGCAAAAGCGCTGTCGCCAGCGAGATCTATTGTTACTGACTTGCTTCGAAAGGGAGACAGGAGATGTGCACGAGCAGGATGGACTGGAATTGTGAACGCGCTCGTGAACGCGTACGACGGCGTTAGATTAACTCGCAGGAGAAACAAACAGACTTGCTTTTTTTTCCAAAAGCTTCCATGTCAATTGCAAGCAAACCTAAAAACAAAGAGACTACAAGGCGCCTTCAGTACACCCACCCTGCACGTTCTAGCTCGCTAGAAGCATTCCGTACAACCGCTTTTAAAAACCCTGTCCTTATCTCATCCCCCGCACGCTCCTGGTTGGGCCCTTACCTCAGTTGTTGCTCTGTTGACAGCCGGCAGCTCCACAATCTCCACAGCCCACTCACAGCTGCCTCTGCCTCCCCCTTGTCTATAGTTTTTTGGCATGGTGGTGCAGCAGTCCTCCCCTGCCAAGTCCCAGTGCGTGGCTAGGCTTCTCGATCGCGTCGCATCACCATTCCCCAGCGCGCCCGGACAGCCAATGTGCACGCTCACGGTGTGTCTTCTCTTAAGTCTGTCTTAAGTTTGTCTTAAGTTTGTCTTAAGTCTGTCTTAAGTCTGTCTTAAGTCTGTCTTAAGTTTGTCTTAAGTCTGTCTTAAGTTTGTCTTAAGTTTGTCTTAAGAAAAACTTAAGACAAAATCCTAACTTCTGTGAATACCAACAGTAGTAAGTTTAGGATTTTGTCTTAAGTTAGTTCTGTGAATCGGCCCCAATGCCTTTTATTTATGTTTGGTTTTTTAAAACATAAATAAAAGACATTGTCATTTACAATGCCAATATCTTAAACTCGCGTAAATGCGAGACCTATTGCATTGCAAATGCTTGTTTGAGTTTGCCAAAGTCACAGCCCAACAGATACAAAACATGAAGAGGAAAGGAGAAAATTAACAAAGGTGCTGAAACTCTAATGGTGAACAAACTGAGCGGGGAAGGAACCCTACAACACAGCAAGTCACACGGACTGTTTCCCACTGCTGCTAATTAAAGTCAACAGGAAGAACCCGCTCTAACCCACTGACCGACAGGACACATCTGAATGGTTCTTTGCCTCAGGTTATACTCCCTCCGAGCTCCACCTTCACAGTGCCGTCCTATATCTCTTCCAACCCTGCCCAGGTCTCGCTGCATTCCTTATAATCAGTGATTTCTTTTTATATGATAATCTACAAGTAGGTGTTTATCTTCTTACAGAACTGGCTAGCCGAGGGCACTGTGACAATCATCTCCTGACACCTACCTTACAATAGCTCTAACCTTACAATTATTTTCGCCCTAGGATTGTATAGGGGATAGGGAGAGGAGTGCTGGGGATAAGGAGCGTGTGGCTATTACTGCTGCTCTGCCTAAACAGCCACACTAACTCTGCCCCACAGAAGAAAGGAGCTCATCTGGAGCCACCTTCCCTGTTATGGACAGGTTTTAAATGAAGCTGAGCTGTGCATCACTCATCACTCATCTTGAAATCTAGTCTGTGCAAGGCTTTCCAACACATGCTTGGCACTGTGTGAATGTGGTTCTTCACCAGGTGGCCTTCTGTGAGGGATGACACAGTTTGTGAAATGGTGGCACCGTGTGAATGGCAGGCCTGACACGCACAAATGCAGGTGCACATCAAAATATTACATGCTCATAAATCAACACAAATACATGTGCACATACGCAAAACCATGCACATAAAAAGGCATATTCATATTCATACAAACCACACCATTACATATACATATACACCTGATATCCATATACCTTTACCCCTCCCTTCTTGTGCCCACCCCGTCCGGTCTTCCAGCCCCTCTAATGTGGCCCCTCCTCTCAGTGAGTATAATCAAAGGTCTGTAAAAAGTTTAATTTTCTTTAAAAACTACCCGTACTTTTTGCTTTGTCAATGGCGCTGGCATAGTTTTCAAGAAAAACATTTTTAGCCTTGTGGAGAGGTATGCGTAAACCTGTGGTGTAATGAGAATAACCCCTGGGCCCCTTTCTTCAGTGGGACATATTCTACATTTCATGGTTTCTATACAACTGTACAGGACACTGTCGTTACATGCTGCTCTTGCCATGGTTCTTAAAAGTGGGTTACCATTACCATATATAACCCTTTCATGCTTTTTCTTTTTCAAAGACAGAATCCGTATCTATGCGTGGAGATAGCCTATCCTTTCTGAAGTCAGAGAAAAGGCCCATGATGTAGGTCTAGAATTGCATATAAGTAACTTTTCCTCATGCATGTTCAAAATATCCTTGCTTTTTACATGGAGATCAGATTACATTAAAGATCTGTTATATTAAATTAGCGTCACCATTACATTGTTTTCGACGGATGCATAAAACCCACTAAGATTTTGTTTCTTCATTTACCCATGCCATAATAATTTACTGTAAACGCGATTTGGCAAGTACATTTTAGGTGAACAAATCTCTTATTAAAAACACTCTATCTTAGACACATTTGTTATCCTGGTTCATAGCACTTAAGAATGTATTGCCTACGCTGCCAACATAAATCTAAATAACTTGCAAATTGAGTGCCTGGTGAGCTTAATATTTCTCTTGTGCCATAATTTATGGGCTCGGCATGTTTTCTGTTACAGCTCTCATTCTTAAAATACTATCCATGATTTACAAGATGGTGCAGAAAAATACCTACGCAACTAAGAGGTAATTTTTTTCTAATCATTACTTTTTCGGAATGTTAATGAATTTATTTACGTTATTAGATGCTGAATGGGTTAACACTTTGTAAATCTCTGCTGTTTTATTGCAAATCATGACTCGCAACTCCTTGTCAGCAACCTTCTGAATTTTTTCAAAAATGTGATTTGCTGGAGAGGGGCTCAACGTTTTTTCAACCTTATTGAAACTAGTGAGTCAGCACTGACTCAAATGTTTTTTGACAAGGGAAAAAAAAATCCCAGCCATGGTTAGAGTGGTGTCCAATTAGTGGTGCCCGACCAAGTAGCGTGCTGAGAAGCACCCAGAGGCATGGAATACACACCTAGAAACTCAAAAAACGTTCTAAGCACGTTAATCGTTATTTTCACGAAAAGCTGGTGGATCACAACAGCTGTCATTTTAGGTGGACAAATCTACCAGCTGTCATTTTAGGTGAAGGAAAAAGCCACCATTTTGTGTTGAAAGCCCATGAGTTTGCAACCACATTTTAAAGAAAATATATTAAAAAAATGAAAGAAAAATATGGGAAAATTATTTTTCACCCACAACAAAAAAAGTATAACACATGCTGCCGAAGGGCTTCTGCAGTAGGAGTTGGCCACCAGTGATACTTAAGTTGCAGGACCTGGCTGCAGGCCATGGCCTGCGTCCAAACCAGCGACACAGGGCTGAAGAGTGTTCACAGTGGGGATGAGCTGTCCGCAGCGGGTCTGCAGTAGCCCTGATGTAGAGTTTGGAGCAGGGCCTGTCTGCAGGTCAACCTACACTACACACAATGTATATATGTGCTGCAAATCCTTTTGTTCACAAACAACTTAATGCATTCTGGCTACACAGAGCCCTACTTCAGGGTGAGGAGCCATGTTTATATTTGCATTATTTATACCACCCAGCGACATAATCCTGTAGACAGAGAAAGTATTGTTAGTGTTATTGCACACAGTAGTCTTTTCTTATGGTATACCTATATAACTCATTTCTTATCATTAAACTACATCTAAAAAGATTTCTTTATAAATAATATGTATCTTATCATATTGAAGCAGTAACATCCTTGGATGAATCTCAACAAACGACGCATACACAATTATTATTAGGCTCAAAAACGTGTTACCAACAATCTGTTACAAACAAAATTGACAGCTGTTGCTATTAGGTACCTCATGCCCATGGGGACAATGTACCATTCATCCATTGATCACATGTACATTGTTCCCAGGTGGGCCACTTTTACAAAAAATCAATATTTGTAATGAATTGATTTATTTCTCAAAACAATAATTGCAACTACTCCATATTGAATCGATCATGACTAAACTGGCAACTATCAGTAATGGTGAAAAATGATTCATTCCTCTCCATTGAGCAAGCTGCATATATTATCATCAATTGTGCTCATCAGTAGTTTATTTTACATTGATTTCTCTTCAGCTGTTCCCTAGGTCAGTTTGATATTTTTTCCGGTAAAAGAAAAGATTTAATTTAAAAAAGCTAGAAATCAAAGAATTCACAAAAATGTGCACGCTGCTCTTATCAGAAAAAGACAGTTACCATATTTTGTAAGTGCACAAATAATTATCCTTTTATTTTCAACTCTCTGGGTTCCTTCGTGTCTAGTTCCATTTAGACTCTAGCCTTCTAAATGCTAATTATCTAGTTTCCCTCTTCCTAGGTTTATATACTCTGTCAATAATAGACTATTCAGGAGGTCTTCCTTCCCTTCATGCCATTTCGCAAATCTGCATGATTTCTTATTGCCCCTACATGCTGTAAAATTCTTTTGTGAGCCTGCAAAACAGTTCTCTATAGATAGCTCTTTCAGCATGATCACACCAGCATATATACAACATGATCTGTTTTACATGTTAGAATTTCATTTTTCTTCTTTAGGAATGTTTGAGAAAAGTGTAAAATAATATTTGCAGTCTACGCTATGTTTACAAGCTTTGCAGCTTTTGCAGCACTTGAAACCATCCATCCCCTTTGGCCATTTACGCCTCTTTGTTGCAAAATCACTATATACCTCTGTCTTTTAACAATAGTGCTTTACAGTTTTTATGGCTGGTCTTCTAGGTATCAATTGCCCTATCACTGGCTGCGATATTATCACCTTCCAGTGCCTATCCATGATTATTCCTACTTTATGATGTTGATTACTACAGGTTGTAATTCGACCTGTTCTTAGTCTCTTTCCTGCCTCATATTAACTCCTCCCTGTGTGAAAGCTATTAGCTTGCAAGATGCTGTTTGCTGATCTATCTTCACTGAAAAAACAAAGGTTAAAATGATGTTATAGTTAGGTGAAAATGTCATTACTAAGCTAACTAGAACTCGTGCCCCCCACCATGCCTAGTGTCATCAGTTCTGTCATTTGAAATGTTATCATTATGTCATCTATGATTTAATTGAGCTTGTAATGAGTGATGCTGTCAGTGAGGTCATAAGCAGAGGATAGTGGGGCACAAGTTTCAGTTAGCTCAGGGTTAATTTGGGGTTTGTTAATGTAAAGTAAGATCTAATTATCATACTCAATCCCCTGTGGGTGGCCAACCCCCCTGCCTGCATGTGGTGTTGGATGCAGAACCTGGCCTGTGGCTAAGACCTGCGCCCACCCATCCACGGGCGACGAATTCAATGCTGCACACGGCTAAAGCAGTGCATCGTATTGGGTTGGGTGCAGGGCTCTGCATTGGCCAAGCCCTGTGACCAAACCCTCGCAGGCAGCCAACCCCATGAACTCCCACTCCACATTTTTTTATTCATTTTCCCAGTGCCTCGGTACTCCTGCAAGATATATGCTATTGTTTAAACATTTTCAGGGCACGATTGCCGAGCCCCCATGTTCAGTAATGGCAGACGCAACATTTCTTCTGATGTTTCGGTCACCAACCAGAGAACTCACTCCCGCAGGACTATCTTGCTCCAAAGAAAGCGAAATGACTGACGAGAGAAAGAGTTTGCTCCTCAGTCACGCTTTATTTTTTTTTAAACTGGTCCTGTAGGACACCAAGGGACCAACCATCCAGATATCTCTATTTTGTAACCTTCATTTTTCAAAAACAAGTGAACGGATTAACACCAAAGCACGCTTTCTGGATAAAGATCGAGCTTTCAGACAAATTTGGCATAATTCTGTTCAACCGTTTTGGCTGTAGCACTAGCTAAAATTCCCTATGGAAACTGCACGTGGAAAAAGAGCTTTGGGACCCTCCCCTTTGTCTCGGCCCTTTCTTCACAGATCATCCCAAAACTTTCAAGGAAGGAGCTGAGGTGGGGGAACTTTTTTTATGAAAGTTTCTTTTTTTAAATCTCTTTATTCAGTTTTTGCATTTTTCCCCAGAGATCAGCACAATAAACACAACCAGATACAAAATACGAAAATACGAGATTTTAAGAAGAAGCAAACAAATGTTACATAGGCTTATTATAGAACATCAGAAAGTAAATAAAGCACATTTTTTGCAGAAGGAGGCCGATTTTTATCACAAAACATTAATCTGGGTTCTTGCAGAAACACTTAAACTAAGCCAGTACATTGAACTCCACCCACATACTTGGCTTATTTGCCTAATTACTGGCAGTAACTATGAATCCTTCCATCTTGCTAGGGGAGCCCAAATACTCCGTCCTAACAATTTCGATTTCTTCCCCTTTCTTTCATAAATCGCTCTTTCTAATGTATAAATAGAGAGTAACCGGGCAAGCCATTGATGAAAAGTAGGGGCGAAGGGTCAAGCCAGGCAGAAGCGATATTCATCCGTAGTCCAGCCATAGCCACAAAAAGAAATTGATAAGCCATCTCATTTTGTTCCATCCTGCTTACTCCCAGCAAAACTAAATCGAAAGTTGGTATAATCTTTAACCCTAATGACCGGTCTAAAAATTCTACAATAGATTCTAGTAAGCCCTGCAGACGTGGGCAGGATGCAAACATATGCACGAGGTCTGCTGCCACCGCCCCGCACCGAGGACACGTAATCCCAGATAGCCCACCCCACTGTGCTAGTCTTGCCGGGGTATGATATAAAGCAAAGACAGTTTTAAAGTTTTGCACCTGAAGCCCGGCAGATCGCAGAACCGTTCGAGCTAGCTCTAAGGATTCTGTAAGCGCCTATGGCGCGGCCCCCACACGTTCCACCCATTTATTCTCATGTTAGCTAAATCGTCCTTTTTTAGGCCTATTAATTCTGCATACGATAGCCTAATGATACCCTTAGTACTGCCTCTCATAATGTTTATGATTTTATTACTGCTAAACCCAATAAGCCCCCCAATCTTTTTAGAAAAAAAACTACGTAGCTGCAAGTATTTAAAAAAATGACCCCTTTCCAACCCGAACTCGAGCTGGATATCGCTAAATTGGCGAAACCCTTCATTCAATATTAGGTCCCCAGCCATCCGAACTCCGTTTGTTGCCCATACTGCCATTACCTCATCTGAGAAGATTTCCGGAAAGGTGGGATTTTTATAAAGCAAAGTATAGTGATTAAGTCTCCCCAAACCAATCTTTTTTTTTAAAGCCCCCCAAATCTTGAAGGCAGAGAGAAGAGTCTTACATTTTGCCCTCTTATAGTAGCTGGGCTCCGTAAATTTCCCAAAACAGTTCTCAGCCTGCTCCCCCAATAGCAACTTATAAACATCAGGAAGTTCTATTTCCCCATCCAGATCCCTGGAACATGACCCAACCAGTATGCCCATGTATTGGAGAGTAGCAGCCTAGTAATAGCTTTGAAAATCAGGAACTGAAAACCCCCCTTTCTCCCGTGGTAAAGACATAAATCGAAAGGCCCTCCTAGTTTTCGTGTGTGCCCAAATAAATCGATTAACAATACCTTCCAAAATAACAAACCAAGATTTTTGAAACTCCAACGGGATTGCCCTAAGCAAATAAAGAATCTTTGGTAAGAATATCATCTTTACCACGTTACAACGTCCATAAAGAGATAAAATCCACTCTCACCTTCCTAATTACTGGCTCAATATTCTTGGCTACCAGATTCTCTAAATCAGACACGATCCTAATACCCAGGTATATTGCTGAGTCTGTAACACGAGAATCTTCAATGTTAACAAAACGATTCTTTATAACTTGAGTTTTCGTTCTATTTAGTGCATACCCTGAATATATGCCAAATTCTTGTGCAATTGACTCCACCACCGTCAGCGCCGAGAGCGGATCAGCGGTGATAATGGCCACATCGTCAGCATAAGCTAAAACTTTAGATTCAACACCCTGACATATAATTGGGAAAATTCCATTATTAGCCTCAAATAGCCGTATTAAAGGGTCCATATATATAGCAAATAGCAGGGGCGAAGATGGACAACCCTGCCGAGTCCCCCGTTGGATATTAAAAGGCAGAGTATTGCTACCGTTAAGCCTTAAGCGAGCTGTGGGAGCCAGGTAAAGTACCTGAATAGCTTTAATAAAGAATTCCCCCAACCCAAACCATCTCAATGATTCCCACAGAAAATCCCAAGAGACCCTATCGAATGCTTTTTCACCATCTAATAACAAAGCAGCCATAGGGTCCCCTGAGATCTCCGTGGCATCAAAGAGTGTTATCACCCACCGTACATGCTGTGTGGTTCCACAGCCCATTATAAACTCATGTTGACAGGGGTGAATAGTTTTCTTTAATATATTGTTTAGCCTCGTGGCTATTACTTTCGAAAATATTTTAACATCACAGTTCAATAATGTTATGGGGTGATAAGAGCCTGGCTCCCTAGGTGGCTTATCTTTTTTTAGGAAAACTGTAATGTCCGCTCCTGCCCAAGACTCAGGTGCGGGTCCCCCCCCCCCTTTGAGCCAAAAAAATAACCTCAGTCAAGTCTGGTCCAATAATATCTTTGAATATTTTGTAGAACTCTAGCGAAATCTGGTCAGGACCATCTGCTTTACCAGATGGTAAATCTTTTAGAGCCCCTATTATTTCTTCATAAGAGAACACCCTCTTGAGTTCATCCCTATCCGCCGGGTCTACCTTGTGTACGGGTTTTTTATCTAAAATGTTTAGTGTTAGATCTGGGGGTCTCTAGTTGGCAGAGGTAAGTACCTTAGACCAAATAGGGACCCTTGCTTCTAGTCAGAGTACAGGGACACATACGGTAGATAACCCCTGCTCACCCTCTAGGTAGCTTGGCTCGAGCAGACAGGCTTATCCCCAAGGCAATGTGTAAAGTATTCGCACTTAACATCTACAATGAACCCCCTAGTACACCACAAACGTGGACCACACAGGTAAGTATATCAAAAATATAACTTTATCTAGTTTCAGCAGTGGAAATCAATTATCATAGCGTTGCACATTAATCGTTTTCTTAGGTTGATAGGAGCGTAAAAAGATAGTCTCTAGTCTCTCGTGTGAATTCCACAGAGAATATGTTCGTAGGCTCTTAGTTCTTAAGACACGTTATTCAGTGGTGCCCCTGCGCTTGCAACTGTAGCGCTCCTCTCCGGCTGTTCCTTCGATGGTAACCAGGTGATTATACCTTGCGCGGCAGTCCCCGAGCCCCCCACACGCTATGCGGGATGATCTGGACTTGCGAAGGATGCTACTACAGTAAGCCGGGTTCCCTCTCCCTCTACAGACTCACCAGGATGGGGCCCGGGGTGCGAGGACTCGGCGTGTTGGAAGGTTTCTTCGGTGCAGGGCTCCTGCAACTCGCTAGCGCTGGCCAATCCGGTCGCGGCTCTCTCGTCGAGACCCCAGTGACATCGACAGATGTCCCCGGGCAACAACCAATCGCAGCGCAGCTCCTCCGGCCAAGCCTCCACAAACCACCAATCGGGTCGCGGCCTTCTCGCTTCTTCCTCCGCGGCTTTGCGGAGCGAGTTGGTCGAGACGTCGCCGGGCTTCACAGCGGCTCAGAAGGCACCCACGATCTTTTAGGCTGGCAGGAATTCACGTGCCGATGAGCACGCCGATCTCCTCTCCACGGCAGCCGGTTTCAGGCAGGACTCGGTGCGGCGCTCTCAAGCAAAGCGGAGAGCAGCCAGCGCAGTTCACGGGCAGAACAGAGTCTTGTAGTCGCGGCAACCTTGATGTCCCTGGGTTGCCAAACAGGAGGCCAGTTCTTCTCAGGCCCTTGGAGATTCAGAGTTTGAAGACACAGCACACAGCAAAGTCTTGTTTTTAGGTCAAGCAGGCAGGGTCACAGCACACAGCAAAGTCCCTTCTCCTCCTCAGCTTCAGTTGTACAGCAGGACAGGTCAGCCCTTAGAGCACACAGCAAGGCAATCTTCCTTCAGTCCTTCAGCGGTCCGTCTTTCAGCAGAGGTTCCTCTTGATTGTAGAATCTAAAAATCTGTTGTCAGGGGTCCTTTACTTATACCCCTAAAAGTCTTTGAAGTCTTTGTGCAAGTGGGCCCTGAGCCCGGTGTGATCCAGTTCTGGGTGTTGCTGGAGCACTTTGTTTTCCTGGCTTCTTCTTTCCTTTCAGAGTGAGGGGCAGAGTCGTCAGCCGCCCAGCAGGAGGTGGAGCCAGCACTGTGGCAGGCAGGCACATCCCTATTCACTCCCAGGTGCTACCTCCTCCTTCCACTCTACTTGCAAATGTCGTCATTCAGCAAAGGGCTGACTCAGCCAACCCCCTGGGGGATCCCCAGCCCCTGTCACTCTCCAACCAGACAGTCAATCCACAAGCATGCCCAGGCACACAGAAGGGTCAGACAAGAGAACAGCTACTCTCTAAAAAGTACTATTTTCCAACTCAGGATTTAAAAACAGCCTCTCCTAACAGATGTGTTATTAAATGCTGTGCTCAGGGATATCAAACACTCATGTCTTATCTTGTTCCTATGAGAAGATAGGCTGATAACCATTGGCACCAGCCTCCCCCATGTTAGCCTATGGAGCAAGATAACCTTGCAGCAGTGAACACACAAAATGGCCGCTGTTCACTACCAGAGCATGGTACCTGCACTAGTACATGCTCTACCTTTTACATACACTGCACCCTGCCCAGGGGGGTACCTTGGGCCTTCCATAGGGATGACTGATGTGCACAAAAAGGGAAGGGTTAGGCCCGGCCAGTGTGGACACTGGCCAGGAGGACATGGCAGTCCGGGGACTGCAGGCAGGCCTGCGGCGGCAGGCCTGAGACACCATTTTAGGGCTACACAGGTGGGTGGCGCAATCAGCGCTGCAGACCCACTAGTAGCATCTGTCATCACCAGCCCTGGCACACACAGTGCACTTTACTAGGGACTTCCTGGTGATACAGATATGCCAATCAGGTATATCCAATCGATACGATATTTTACACAGGGAGCACTTACACTCTGGCACTCATTAGCAGTGGCAGAGCGTCCAAAGCATCTAAACCAGCAAAAACGAAATCCAGCACAGCATCAAAAATCCAGGTAGTAGAGGCAAAAGATAGGGGAAAAACCCACGCCAAGGATGTCAGGTCTAACATTTAGTATATCCAGTGGCACCACTAGTGATTCTCTGCTATATAGATGCTGATAAAAATGCCTAAAGGTCTCTTGAATCCCTAGCGCGTCGGTTATAACCTTCCCATCAGCATCGTAAATTTCAGAGATCTCCCCAGCCGCCATTTGTTTCCTTGCTCTTACAGCCAGAGTATGCCCCACTCATTATATTCATAACAATGCTCTTTTCTCGCCAGATAAATCTCTGCCGCTTTTGCAGCAAAATTATCACCTGCCTCAACCTTTTTTATAGCCAGCTGAAATATTATTTCTTCTATCAGCCCTCCCGTGCTAATAGCAGTAGCTACAGCCTCTTCCAGTTTATTAAATTTTTCTCTAATCTCCGCTAGTGGTTTCGCCTCTAACAACCCGCTTTAAAAGCGTCCCAGACCATTCCCGCGCCAGAACTCCCTCGGTTAAAATCCCAAAATTCCTTAATCCAACCCTTCATATATATAACATAATCAGGATCATATAACAACCTCCGGTCAAAGGTCCATCCCCGAGTTTGCTTATCACCCCCCTCCCCCCCCCCCCAACAAATTAACAGTAAGAACTAACGGGTTATGATCCGACATTATCCGAGGGTACCTCTCAATACGAGAGTTAGAAATAAACTGGTGTGAAACAAATAAGTAGTCCAAGCGAGAGATTACCTTATGTGGTGCAGAATCTGTAGATTTCACATATGCCCATACATTTATCAGAGCATTATTGCTAACCAAATTTGCTAAAGCAACACCAACCCTTTTTTTTCCGGCAGTACTTGCTCCCTGGCATACCCACCGGACCCCCAAACCATGGATATTGAAATCCCCACAAATAATCATAGGGGTGGGCCACATGGCCAACCTAGAATCTAGAGCCTCTAGCATTTCTGGATCATCACATGTTGATCCATAAAGAGAGCATAGTGTAAATTTGAAACCATTTAATAATCATTCAATCACCACCCACCGACCCCATTGATCAGCAGACTTTCTTAAAACTCTTACATCATTCCTCCGGGTGAGGATTGCAACCCCCCTAGTACGAGAGCCCTGTGTCGTATGCACCAAAAGTTTAAATCCCAGTTGTTCCATTATACGTGCTCTGCTACCTTCTATATGTGTCTCTTGAACACAAAGAAGATCTGCGCGAAGAGACAAGCCAGATTGCCACCTTATTCCTCTTATTCTGGTCATTTAAACCACAAATATTAACTGTCACAATCCGCAAACTCATGAGTAAAAATTCCCTGTTTCCTTATTGTAAACCCACATCCTCCTGCTTTTGTTTAATATCTCCATACTTGCATTTATACTTGTCAGGACTGTTCGGACATCCTCTAATAACCAGGCACAGACATTTTGCCTCCAATTACGCAGCTCCTTCATAAACCTCACAAATTGTGCTAACTCATATTGTGCTGAACCCAAACAAGACCCCCCCGAGAGAACAACCTCACAACCTCCCCCCACTCCCCCCTACACCCCTTACAGGCAACTAGGTCAATCATGACCTAAGTATGGCCGCTGAGTTTCCACCTCCAGCAACGCCAACCCCCCCCTCGAGTGTCCCCACATACCACTTATTAACCAGCCTCAATGGACTAATCCTTAGCATTGCTCAACCCGGTAGACCCCCAGCCCCGAAAATTCAAAAATAGGAAACCAAGGCGGCTAACAAAATTATACTTCATAGTAAGTTTCCCATCACACCGTGACCCCCGCAGAACATTAATAACAAACCATAGTGGCTAGCACAATTATACTTTAGTCATCCCATGTGGCCCCCCCTCTGCGATATTGGCTATGGCCCTCTGACCCCTCATTTCGTTTAACTCCGCTAGAAATTCCTGGGCTTTTACCTCAGAAAAAACATTTTAACCCTCCCTTTATGAATAACCTTGAGTCGTGCGGGAAACAGCAAGAAAGCTTTGCAACCCACCCCCTGAACGGGTTATCATCTGCCATAGTCTCCATCTTCGCTCGACCGTTGTGTGGCAAAAGTCCGGCCGACCGAAGAAGGTGTACCCCTCAAATGTTCGCTTTGAGTCAGGTCTGGCCCGGTCTGGTATAGCCTGCCTTAGCAAAAAATTGTCAACAAAAATCAAGATGGCTCTGGGTCGCTCCCCTTGGTTTTTCGTCTGGGTTCTCCTGAACATTGGGAAGCGATGAGCCCGCTGTACTTCCATCTCCCAGTTCCAGTGGGCAAGATCCGGAAAAGCACCCTTCAGCAGCTTAACAACGAAGGCCATGATATTCTTTCCCTCCACGTTTTCCTCCAGGCCAAGCAACCGGACATTATTGCGGCGCTGCCGATTTTCGAATTCCTCAAGCTTCCAGCATACATCTAGTGATTGTTTTTCCTGTGTAGCCTTAAATGATTGTAGTTTCTCCACCGCCTCCTCTACAGCAGCTGTTCGTTCTTCCACATGAGTAACTCTCTCAGACATATCGGTACACAGCTTGTTCGTCTTGCGGATGGCCCCCTGCAGTTTTTTCGCTGCAAGTAGCGATCTCTTACTTTCCTGTCTGGCCTCCCCCTGCATCTGTTTAAGAGTTACATACAGTAACTCCAGTGTCGGAGAAGGAGGCATATTGCCAGAATTATTGATTCCTCGTGTACCACTTTGTAACAGGTTTCCTGATTCAGGTCCGCTACCGGTGCAGGCTGTCAGCATAGATGCGAGTAGTCCCATTCAAGCTTCCTAGTAGCTGAGTCCGAAGATCTCCCTTTAGTCCTGGCCCTTCGTTTGGAGATCATAGATCGACTGCGATGCGTCTTCTGTGTGGCCGATGAGGCGGTCTCTTGTGATGATTCCAGCTCGCAAATCTCTGAAGTGTCAGCATCATCATTCAATGAAAAAAATGTATCTACTTCCGGGGAAGGCAAGGGTACACTCGTCCAAGAAGCTACAGTCCCATGGTTATTCTGATCTCCTGAAGTACTGCTAATATTACCACCGTCGATTTCCAGTGTATCTGGTACTGCCTGAACTTGCGCTGATGTATTACACTGAGACTGGATTGATTGACAATCTGTATTCTTAGAGACGGTATCTAGACTAAACCCAGTGGCAGAGGCATTACAGTCTTTGTCCTTATCCTTGCGTTCATTTGCAGTCTTATGCTCATCCATTATAGTAGCCATAGTAACCATAGTCTGAGAGTTTGCCTCCTCCAAAGTCTCATTTAAGGATATCGTAGGTGGGAGCCCCCCTGCTATATTTACATCCATTGCACCACTCAGTTCCGAACAACCAGCAGAGTTCTCTGGAGCCTGAGACTGTAACTGTAACGGAAGCTGGGAGAGAGAACGACTAATCACAGAATCCACCTGGGCAGCCACAGGAAAATCAATGCCCTGTACACCTAGGGCCGGAACATCCGCCAAAAAAAGTAAGCTATCATCGTTTCCAGATACAGCAGGTATTACAGGGGCAGAAGCAGGGAGGCCAGCTGGAAAATCAGCAGTGCTTGGGGGTATTAACGCCGTAGTGCCTATCACCCCAAAAACCTCCAGAACCGAAGGCTGTCGCATAGTACCTTCCGCGGCAACAGTGGCTGCAGCGCATAGCCTTGTACCGCCCGCCATGCCAACATCCTGCGATCTACCACCCTCACCTTTCTTTTTGGGGCCACCTCGCCGCTTCTGTCCAGAATCTGCACCCATGTCCTGCGCACCGTCCCTCGAAACACCTCTGATCTCCTTGGCCGCAACCCTGGCTGCAGCCTTAGCGTCGTTCGTGTCTTTTACAGCGCTCGATACCTTGAGCATCTTAGTTGTCTTCGGAGCCATCCTAAACCGAAACGACCACTGCCGAATGAGCACAGAGAGCCGCCGCAAAGCTGCTGGAATCCGTAGCAGCCGAGGAACGCTACACGGAGCACCGTAAGAACAGCCACGACAGCCGAGCCAGCCGCTCCCAGCCTCACGAAAGTCAGCAGCGTCAGGAACTTGCGGAATCTGAACAGCCTCGCAGTGAGTCCACCGAAACATATCCCTTACATTTGATCGTGCATTTTCAGCGGGTTTTCCACGGAGGAGAGAGGAAGGTCAGCGCTGCCCTCCCTGAAGTCAGTCAGCGGCCATCTTGCCTTTATGAAAGTTTCTTGAAGGCCAAAGTTATTAGCTAAACAAAAAATGCTGTTCCAGTGGAAACTCTGATTCATTATAATCTCACATATTACATTACTCATGAAGCTCAATGACATCATTGATGACATCACTGATGACATATCTATTGTTTTTTCAGTGAATTTCTAAGTTTTTATTTAACGTAAAGTAAAATATTATTAGAGCTAATTCTAAAGCCACTTTAACCTTTGTTTTTTCAGTGAATTTCTGGGGTCTTTTTTAACATAAAGTTAAATCTTATAACCCTACCTAACCATAACGTGCATTTAATCTTTAGTTTTTTTTAATGAATTTGTAGGGTTTTTAACATAAATTATGATCTTATTACCATACCTAATCATAACATCACTGGCCTGTGGTGGACAATCCTTGCACCCAGTCTCAAGGGGGTGCAGACAGAAACCCCCCTTATCCCCAACACACACACCCTCCTGCACAGTCAGCCGATGAGAAGGCTCATCACAATACAAAGGTGTATTTTAACTGATGCAAGGCTTTCTCTAGGGGTCACCACATCAATTTATAAAAGGGAGACCTACTGGCTTTTTCAAGAGGTGGCCACATAAACATTCAAGACAAGCCTATTGACTTGTAAAAGGGACACCACATCATTATATAAAGGTAAACCTATTGGCTTTGTCAACGGGTGACCACATCAATAAACACGGCAAGCCTATAGCCTTTGTCAAAGGGTGACCACATTCTTATACAAAGTAAGCCTATTGGCTTTGTCAATGGGTCACCACATCAATATATGAAGGCAAGCCTGTTGGCTTTGTCAAGGGATGACCACATCAATGTACAAGGCAAGCCTAATGGCTTTGCCACGGGGGTCACCATATCATTATATGAAGATAAGCCAATTGGCTTTTTGAAGGGGTGACCACATAAATATACAGGACAGCCCTATTAGGTTTGTCAATGGATCCCCACTTTATTGTATAATGACAGACCAATTGGGTTTCTCAACGGGTGACCACATCATTATACAAGACAAACCTACTGGCTTTATCTAAGAATGACCACATCAATGTACAAGTCAAGCCTATTAGCTTTGTTAAAGGGTGGCCACATCATTATACATGACAAGCCTATTGCCTTTGTCAAGAGGTCACATCATCAGTATATGAAAGCAAGCCTATTGGCTTTGTCAACAATAGTAAATACTGTTAAGAGTATTTTATTTACATTCCTCAGGCCACATAATGCAGCCATAAGACCACTCGCATGGTATCCCTTCAACTGTTAGCTAAACAGCAAAAGCACCAGCTCAGAGAATGCTTAGAAACACCATAAACTTTTCCTGGGGTGACATTGTATACACAGCAGCAAACATGGTTACTTTTAATTAATGATTTCCGGGGAGCTGCTTTACTCCCTGCAGCCACCCAAAACACTTTTGTAACATGTTGGTGTTTCCACTGCCCAGATAGGGGTACTGTGAGAAAGTGGGTCTATGTTGCAGTAAACCCCCCCCCCCTCCTTTTCTTTTTTTTGTTGCCAGACTACTGATGCTCTTTGACTTGGTATGCCCTGGGCCCCTGCCAATCAGGTGCCCAGGGCCTGTGTTCCTTCCCTAAAACTGCCTAACAACCTAAACCCAATTGGCATCTCTGGCCACATGTCAGCCCCTGGTAAATGGTACCCTAGGTACCCAGAGCCTTGTGACCAGAGAAGACCACTAAGGGCTGCAGCACTTATTGTGCCACCCTTAGAGCCCCTGTGCCCTGACACACACACACTGCCTTTGCAGGCTGAGTCTCTTGGTGCAGAACAAAACAGAAAGTTGACATGGCACACACCCCTGTGTGCCATGCCCACAAACACACTGCCATGGCATACCTCAGTCACCCCTCTAGCTGGGTGCACTATGCCAGTGGTGAGGATATAGGTGCATGAGCCCTTTACCCCTACAGGTCCATTCCTGGGCACTGTAAGTGCAGTGCTGCCATTAATGAATATATGGTGCTTGGAGGTCGTCATCATGAACTCCAGAGCACCATGATGGCTGCACTGAAGACTGAGAAGTTTGATTTCAAACTTCTCAGCACATTAAACCCACACTGATTCCAGTGTAGGATTTAATGTAAGATGCATGACAGAGGGCAACTTAGAGTTGCCCCCTGAACCTAACCTACAATCCACGTCCTGTCTGAGAGGCTGCCTAGGCTGCCACACAGCAGACATGTTGCTGGACCCCTGGGTAGAGAGCCATCCGCTCTCCTGGGCCTGCAACAATGCACATCCTGGGCGAGGTGCTAGGTCTCCTCCCCCAGGATGGGCAGGGGAAGCTTCAAAGGCATGCCGCCTTTGTGAGCTTCTCCAGGCCACTTGCTGTACTCAGCAACTGGCCCCCACCGGTTCAGACCCCCACTCTTGGGGGAAGACTGGCCGGAAAGCCCAAGTGAGGAAAGGGGGTGTGCCAGCCTCTGCCAACCCCACCCCTCAGGTGGGGGAGGCGAGGTGAAGCACAACTCCGGGCTCTCGCCATCTTGAGGATGGGGGAGCCCTGCCCAATCAGGATTAGGCTCCTGCCCCCCTCCCACTCGAGAGTGGCAGGATAGGGGGTGTACCCATCCCAGGGAAGGGACCCATTGGCCCCTGACCTCTACCTACCTGTAACGCCCCCAAATTTAGTATTTAGGGGCACCCTGAACCTTCCTTCCTCAGATCACGAATCCGAAACAAGCAAGAAGAACAAGAAGAAAGAAGACCTGCCGTGCAGCTGCTAACAAGAGGAAGACACCAACTGACTTGGCCCCAGCCCTACAGGCCTGTCGACCCTCGAACCTGCTCCTGCTAAAACCCGGCGTCTCCAGTGGTCAGCAACCTCGAAAAGCCCGGAGGACCTGACTGCTTTGTGACTATAAAAGACTGGGACTCCCACGAGAAGTGGTTCTGCTCAAAGCAAGTAACAAGCCCCTGGTGCCAACCAGGAACCGCGACTCCTGCACACTCTGCACCCGCCAAGCCTGGCCTGTGCCGGAGTGGACGAAGACCACGAGGATCTCCCCCGGCGACTGTGACCCCGAATCCAGCACCCAAGGAGCCACCTTGACGCTCCTGATGACGCCTGCATCCTCAGAACCAGAGACCCCTCCAACCGCGACCAGCTGAGGGTAAGATTTCCCGACGCAAAAAGACACCCCTGCATCTGGCGCCCTGCGACTCCCTGTGCCCAGCTCCTGGGTGCCTACCTAACCTACAGCTTCCCAACTTAGCTCTCAAAGTGGTGGTCGCACCTGAAGAATCTTCGTCCCCGAGCTTGCAGCCTTTCTTCGTCTTAGAGATTCTCCATTGAAATCCGTTGAGCGCCCGACGGCTCAAAAGCACCCTGCACCCAGCCGCCCGAGTGCCCCTTGGAGTGCAACCTCTGTCCTATTTTTCTTCCCCACTTGCCCTGAGCAAGTGACCAGGAGCCCAGCTCCCACAGCCGCGTGGCCTGCCTGCTAGCAGCCACTACCAAAGGCCCCCTGCCCGCCATAGGCTAACATTGGGCATAACTCTCTCTGCACCCGGCTGCCCCTGTGCCGCTGAGGGTGTTACAACTGTACTTACCTGACCCTGGGAGATCCCTGAGTCTATGCCCAGAACCTTAACTCTGCCAGTCGAGTACTTACCCAAAAGCCAAGTTTTGAAACTTTAAAATATTCACCTAAAATCAGCCGAATAACGAAAACGAAATTACTCACCTGTTATCAGGAGAGATCCCAGTGCTGGATCTTGGTGCCCAGCACTGACCCTGAAAAGTAATTACAACTGTACTTACCGCTAACTTGATTTTCCTCCATAGGATAACAATGCCTGTTTTTTACCAGAAATTCTTCTAAGTGTCGATTTTTGAAACAAACAAATATTGCTTAAAAATCGCCTGTGTAACAAAAACGATTTCTTTCAACTGGATCCAGCACTGAGTAAAAAAAAGTAACGATACCCCTACTTACCTGCTAAGTGTGTTTCCTCCCATAGGATCATATTGGTGATTCTATGTGAAAAAGTTTCTAAGTGTCAACTTTTGAAATACAATAATATTCCTTAAAAATCATACCTGTAATCAAAACGTATTTACTTACCTTTTTCCAGGAAATGTCCCAGGATCCAGTCCTGTAGTTAGAAAAGTAATCCAAAAAGTAATTAAGTGCATTTACTAAGAAATTCCCATTGAGCTCAATGTTATAATTGTGTTTGAATTGTGTTACCTATTGCAACAGCTGTAACTACTGTGTTCAAAAGTCTATTGCCTATTGTAAGTATTTAAGTAAAGCATCTCATTCTCAGAAAATATATTTTGCTACCTATTGTTGGTTCTAAAATAAAACAACTATATATTTTTATATACAAACCATTGGCCTAGAGTTCAGTTCTTAAGTGTGTGAGACCACTTTCTGACTGAGTGTGTACAACAATGCTTTACACTGTCCTCTGATACTGCCTTACTGCTCGACCAAGCTACCACTTTAGAGAGTAAGGTTATATCTAACTTTAGCCTCTGCCAAACCTCTGGAGACTGTGGACTCTGTGCACACTGTACCTATATTCAGAGCCACTTTCTTACAGGTACCACAAAGAAAGAAAAAATAAGCAAATTACCCCACAAAGGGCATTATGAGGTGCTCCTGGCTGGGAGCAGTGACTTATAAATGAACTTCTCTGGGCGCTTATTTATTATGGCCTTATGACCCGCCATAGCGGCTATACCGGCCATTAAAGTCCTGCTCCAGTGTTCGGCTCGGGCCCTTAACAAAGGAGCGGGACTTTAATGCCTGTATAGCCCAGCTACCTAAGTCTATAAAGCTATTAGAACATTCTGCCACTAGAGGGCAGAATGTTCTAACAAATAAAACAAAGGAATCCTTTTGGGCTCTGTAAGGCCTTTGTTCACTGCAAAAGCTGGGAAGGACGACATTGGAATGGTGAAGCTCCCGGCTTCTACTGGCCATTAGAAGTCCAGAGCACTACATTGTTTTCAATGGAGCTCCCAACATTCCAGTGACCTAATATTCTTTGTTTTCATTCTTTAATTGTTGATTTGTGGGTGGCCAGTCCCACCCAGGATACCCACTATTTATTTAATTGTCACAGGGTGCGGGGGGAACCCAGTGGCCCCTATGAGTCCGCGGAACCGCAAATGCAGCCCGTCCTATGGTGCTGCACAAGTGCATTTTTTTCTTCAGTTCTACATTGAAAGTAAATATATAAAATTCATTTATAATTATATTTAACATAAACATATTTTGACTGTTTTTTTTTGTGCCTCAAATAAACTTTTTACATTTTCCTTATACTTTAGTATAGGGAGACTCCACAGTCAGGGCAGAGATCTCTGCATGCTAAAGTACAGGGAAGATAAAAAAAGATTATTGAACTTGAAAATGTTAAAAAAAACATTTTTATGTCAAATATTATTGTAAATTAATTAAGATATTTATTTTAAGTGCAGAACTAAAGAAAAAATGCTACAGCACTGTTTTCTTAATTTCGAATTAACTCTTTCATTACTATAAATATATTAAATAAAGTTAAAATAATTCTTCTGAAGTTTAAATTAAAAAATAAATTCTCACCTAGTAAAACAATTAATTTTGTTATTTTGTTTTAATAATTATTAAGAGTGATGTTTAGAATTAATTAAAAGTAAATTAATTACATTTAAATAAAAATATTGTTACATTATTTTTTAATTCAAAAGTAATTAAAATATGTCATAACATAATTATATACTATTTTTATAGTTTTTATTTAACATTAAATTATATTTGTTTATATTTGTAACTATTTCAAACAATTTAATTTAATTTAACATTATTTAAATTACTTTCAATGTGAGGGTGTTGCATTACCAGGGAATTGCCAAGTGTGGTGCTGAACTTACGTCAGCCCTGAGCTAGAATACCTTATACTGTTTTGGGTTCTTTTTTGGCTGTAGTAACTTTAAAAGTGCAATTTGTGAATAGCTCTTACTCTTTGTGGGTGGGTGGATATTCCTTCCTAAATACCTCCCTGACCGTCCCTAAACCCCTCCCTAATCCTGAATTATCCCCCCCCCCCCCCCCATTAGTTGTAAATATTTCCATTTTCCTCTCTGTTCCTCCTACATTCACTACTGAAACATGAACTTAGGTGTCCGGAGATTCCACAGTCGGGGGCAAAGATTTCAGTGCAGAAAAATATAGGAGAGGCAGAGGTTGAAAATGCACATGTAGTTTTGTAAATCGCGTTTTTAGTACTATTGTAGTATTACAAAATGTACTATAAAATTGCAGTTTCAGAATGGGCTTCAGGTTATACAAGTTCACTATTATTAAACATAGACAAAAAGTTATAACTTTTTAATTGTGGATACAATGTGATGATCAAATGACATATCTTCACTCAACTTTTTACATTAGATTTACCCTCTTTCATCTTTAGTGTGATTTCTGTATGGTACTCTCATTCCATTGAGATGGACAGTCAGTTTTTGTCATATAGCAAAAACATCTATGATGCCCACAAACATTCTACATATCACCTGTTGCTACCTCTCCAGATTTACAGAACACCTAGAATAGTGGGCTTCATTTTTTTCAGTCCAATATACAGTGATGGCTGTGCAGTTTCTACAACGTATCTTACTACTAACCTAAATATTTTGCACCTTGCCTTTTACCTGGTCACCAAAATCATGCACGTCCACGTCAAAGCGTCTGTTATTAAGGCTTCTGGGGTTTTAGTTTTGGGCTTCTCAAGTCTGTAGAAAGTTTCAGAGGGTTTGAAAATCACACCTCTCATCTCTGTAGAAAGGGTGTGAAACCTTTCTGTTTTAAGCTTTGATTTTCATTGTTTTTTTAAATAATTATTTTTATTGTGTTTTACAAAACTACAAACATAATTCCTCACAGCTCAGTCCTAATAACGCAGGTAACGATTAGCAAGTAAAGCATACTTAGTTCACTTCAGCCCTCTCCTCAGTTCCCCAAGCCAGTAGTACACTGACTAAAGGTCCCACCAAGCATCCTATATTTTATGGTACTTGCTCAGACAACCACACGCAGCATAAACAGTTTTTTCAGCTGTTGCAAACATATCCATTCCTTCGTTGTAGGTGGATTGGAAGCCATCTAGTGCCACGCAACATCTTGTTTTGCTACCATCAACACGACAGCCATCAGTCGGCGGGCCGCTATGGTGTCATCTCCTTCTCCGTCAATGCCCAGAATAGTATGCGTAGGATATGGTGTAAGCATGTATTTACCACAATTTCACTCAGAGCAATGTGTTTTTTAGTCCAATATCAGGTGATGACCGCCCACTCTCATATCCTATGAAAAATGTGGCCTGGTTTGCCTTGCATCTGGGACAGTTATGATCCTTCCATCTATCCGTGTGCCAAAGTCTGACTGGGTCATAGTAAACCTGGTTGAAATATTTAAACTGAAACAGTCGTGGTTTAGCAGATATCGTCAGGTATCTAGCTGCCATTTTGGCTTTCTGCTACTCTTCGTCGTCAAGTGGGCCTATGTTGTTCTACCGGCTAGCCTCCAGGGGTAAAAAGGGTTCTGTGGAATTCACCATCAGAGATCTATATGTGCATGAGATCCCCTTCTCAGTTAACTGCTCCATTCACCACCTTAGGATCAATTGGGTTAAATTTGGTTACCTATTCATGGAGGTGTTCCTGTTTAGAAAGTGCATGGCCTAGTTGTAAATACCTACTAAATTGGGATCTGTGTAGAGTGAACTCAACTGCAAAATGGTTGAGGGATTTAATATGTCCTCCAGACCATACATCACCAATCATAGAGATGCCAATATTATCGTAGGCTTTAAAGCCCTCCAGACCCGACACCTGGAGGTTCCAAGTGTCCTGCATGAAGGAGTTTCCTTGGTAACATGTTTGAGCCATTTGATATGTTTGAGAGCATGGTGCCAACATATTAATTGTGCCATGGTCAGTTCCAGTATCCCAGTAGAGACCAACAACCCATATAGTATTGCTTCCAAATCACATGCCTCTATGTAGTCCCTCTCTAATTTATACGCTGGGTCTCCCGTTCTCTGAAAAGCCAATCATTGACTATATAGCTATAAAGCCTAGTAATAAAGGCGGATTTCGGGAATGCTCAGTCCACCGTCATGTTGGGCCTGTATACATTTAGCCAAAGACACTTGCGGGTGTAGGTCAGCCCATAAAAACGTACTTACTAAAGCGTTAATCTCTGCGAATAGGGACGTGGGTATTAAATGATTAACCTTTGCGGACGCCTTGCCAAGCATTCGTGTCAACAAATAAAAATTTCATTGTTAATGCATTTCTAAAATATTACTGCCATTGTTTGAAATTGTTGTAATATTAAAGACGTGCATATAATGTTTTATTTATCACGGACTGTCTAAACTACATTGTATTTAGGCTATTGGTCAAATATATTTATAAATAAACATTAATGCATAAATTCATTACTTGAACTGGCAGATTTACAGACTTTGAGATTTTGTTATTGTCTTTTATTTAAAATGTTTAATTTGTAATGCTGTGTCTTTATCTCTAATTTAATCAGAACTGTTTTATTGTTGTGGTTTGAGTAGATATATTGTAATAAATGTATTTGAAATCTGTTGGAACACAATGTAACAGTTTCTTTAAAAATCTCTGCATCAGAGTAAGATCTGGCAATTTTGCCAACTTGTAAAAGTTCATTTTATGCCATTATTGAAATTTCTCCATAGCCAGTCTAAAGTTTTCTATATTAGACTTAAGCATCGCAAACCTTAAGTCATTTGAAAATTCTGAGGCAGATCTACCAAGATGAGAGTCCACAGCCAGCGCAATACAAACTTCAAATGCAATTCAACTAGCAAACAATGAAATTACATTGAACTTGTACCATCAGTTAATACATTTTTATTCCAACAAAAGCCTGAACTTGTGAAAGTGTTGTAAGGAAGACGCTCAATTATCAGTAGTTTATGAGAGTTTATTCTTCTCAGACCAGCCATACAGAGAGTCTCATCAGCCAGACAGCAGACCTCCTACTGAAGTGGTCTCCCTTGCTGACAATGGATCTCCTAATGTAACCATGATCCATAAAGCTATCAATCGTAACAGATGTCTTTTCTCCTTTAAATTCATAAAATTGAAATATACAAAGAATTTGAGAAAGAAAATATAATAGAACACTTGTTAACCTAATGATACACAGAATATAGTATGGACCAACAACAAAAATATTAAAACATAACAAGATGGTAAAGAATATATATGTCAATGCAATATCATATAATGATGAAATGTTATCTTCCCTACTTCCACTCAATAACTATCACACATAGTCAGTAAGCTGTATTGGAGCCCTCCTCACTGTTGGTCGGTTGAAACTCATCAGGTCATTCTCATGACCGACACCTGTAAGATAATCACTCCTAGTTTACTGCCCATCTCTCTCACCAATTTCCTTATCTCAAGGCTCTACCACTCTCTTCAAACACTCATCAGTCATCATCAAGACTCCTCCACAACTTTCACTATCCTCTCCATCACCTTGAATTTCATCACTCAAACTTCGTTTTTGATACAAAGCCACTCTGCACCTGTTTCAACTCTGGCCATTTTGCCGTTTGATGTAGTCCCCGCTCACATACACAACCTTAAAAAGTCCTTTAAATTTAGATAAGTCCACACCCAACAGTCCAGACTTCACCGTCACCCAATCTCCTACCTACACCCAACATCTATCATTTTACACTTCGCCGGCCTCTTCTGAATCCTCCTTTTTGGCAATTTTTTTTCAACCATATTGGGGCCAACTTGGTGTGACCTACCCGACCCCTCATCATAAAAAATGCTGTCTGATCCATGACCTTATTCAAACAACTGTGATGTGCCCCAAGAATTTCTATGGTCCTGATTTACAAAGGTAAAAGTACACTTTTGGTTTGGTTTACTACATTTCTGTATTCACAAAGGTAAACTTAGACCAAAAGTTGAACTTTACTATTTTTCGGTATTCACAAAAGGTAAGTTAGTAATAGTAAAGTTCGACTTTTGGTCTAAGTTTACCTTTGTGAATACTCAAAAGTAGTAAAGTTTGACTTTTGGTCTAAGTTTACCTTTGTGAATACCGAAAAGTAGTAAAGTTCGACTTTTGGTTCAAGTTTACCTTTGTGAATACCGAAAAGAAGTAAAGTTTGACTTTTGGTCTAAAGTGTAAGTTTACCTTTGTGAATCAGACCCAGAAACTGTTCAATCCACACTTCACCTCCATTTAAATGACACCTTTAATCATAGAATTCACGCTTTCAAACATGGCATTCAACTGTGAATAGGCTATTGCAGTTCTACAGTTTCTTCCACGGACTTCCATCAAAACTATTTAATATCTTTTTGAAATTAACTGTGTTCCACTGTATGTAACTCGATAAAATGGGACACCCTTTCTGGTAAAAAAAATTAGATTGTGCTAGCAGTGGTTATCTCACTTATTAATTCGACTTCTAGCCATCCGGTATGCACATCTACCAGAATCAAAGCAAATCTCAAGCTATGCAGAAAAGCTTATACAGGACCTATAAAGTTCCATAAACCCTCCCCTCGAAGGTTGAACTGAATCTTGTGTGTGAAAATCAAAACCTATAATGTTATGAGAGAGGCCCCACTCACCAAAGGGACAGGGCTCTGTATAGACTGTAATATAAAATTGATATTCCCTTTGGTATTCAACCTAATCAGATATTCCTCTCCATTCAATTCCACACTAAATCACATTTCATGTATACAGCACAACCCCTGCTCATAATTGTAGTTTAAATACTTTAAAAATATAGTATGTTTATTAAAAATACCATAGCCTCCTTTAGTGTTGGATATTTCACTGTCCACAGTCTTTCTTGTAGCTTCTTACCGTAACATTTAAAAAAAAAAACAACTTTATTTATACAATTTTTCACACCATAACTGAGCGGTCACATAAAAAATCCTTCAAGATAATACCCTTCGATTTATTTCCATTATATACTTCTGAGTCCTGAGCACATTAGTTATACCTTTGTACATGTATGGCACAGCAGTAAGCCCAGCGTCATACATAGTTAGGGTTGCCCAAGCACCAACATTTACATGCTACTACTGCTGCAGACCCATTGTCCTGCTCACTTCCAGTCCCCGTTGGATTTCACAATTCCCTACATAACTCTCTCCAGATTACAATGTCCTCCTCTAACTTCTCATCCTTACGAGAGGCCCTCAAATGCAGCTCCTCCACTAGAGACCACTCTCCCACATCCCTTATCCAACTTTCGAACGTCAGAGCCCGTTCACCCATCCAGCATATTGCCACCCTCCGTTTGGCCAGCACCAATGCTAACTGTTAAAATGTATTGGCCTTTTTCCTTTTTTTGGCGTTGTGGGACCAGCCCCAGTAGACACTGTTCTTTCTTACTATTGCATTAACTATGTGTTGATCTTGTATCAGTTCCTCCATCATAGCACCAAATTGACACTTAATTGCCAATTATCTGAGGCAAGTGACACATTCCTAGCCTGATTTGTTCACTCTTTGAGGATTCATATACAATTTGTAGCTTGTCATAGCAATATTCACAGCTTTGCCAAATATTGTTTCAAGTGTATACACATCGGGAATAGGCTGTCTTAGTTATTGTTGGAAAGTGGATTATTGGTAGGGGCAAATGTAGGTCTGCCACTGGCAATAAGGCTATTAACAAGGTAGTGGGCTCAGAATAGGTCACAGAAAATTATTCCTAGGCTCAACCCATGGTAACGTGGCTGCGAGCAGGCAGGCTTAACTTCAAAGACAGGTATGTAAAGCATTTAAAAACACCAATTCAGTAAATAATTAAGACACAACACAAAATAAAAATCCAATACCAATTTACAAAAATAGGAAATATTTTTATCTTTTAAATGACACCAAAACGAAAAGAAAATCCACTGTATGGACCAGAGATATGAATTTGTAAAGATTAATCACTTTCTAGTGCTTAGAAACCAACAGTGCCCCTTTTTTAGAACACCTTCCTAAAGTTCTTCTTGCGGGTCCCAAATAATCCAACACACAATCCAAGGTTCTGGAATCTCCAAGAGGGTCCTTGAAAGTGTGAGACTTCAATTCCCACCATCCGCTTGGACAAAACCCTTACAAATCCACTGGTAGTACTCCAGGCTGGGCATTCTTTGTGGTGATGGTCCAGGTCAGCTCTGTTAACCTGTAGCTTGCAGGGAGTCCACTCTTTAGTCCTTATGAAGCAGGTTTGATCCACAGGGCTGTAGTTTCAAATGGTGCAAAACGGCGCAATCTTCAGAGTTCAGGCTTTTGGAAATGCACATCAAACTCTTCAGCGCAGACCCTTCTGATTCTCTTAAGTTTCAAGCAGCAGATCTGAGAGGCACCGCCCCTCTCAGATACTAGTTCAGTGTTCTCTGTGGCTCAAGCAGAAGGGCACTTCTGTCCAATGAGCCGCAGGGTTCCACCCAAAGGTCTGACCACTTCCTGCAGAGTGTGGCAAAATGCTAACCCCGAAACCACTATTCTTCCAAAATTCAATATGTCAGATTTTTCAGCAGGGAGAGAAGAGCTGGCTAAACACACCCCTAGGATGGGTAATCTCCATAGTCTCTCCCCCTTACGTCTGCTCATTCCTTTCTTAAGCCTAGCATCTGCCTTGGGTCAAAGAGGAGAGTTGTAAATTAAACTGATGTTTTTAGCTTTTCTTCCTCTTCCCTTGAAGAGCATTATTTACTGACCCTCCCCGTGGCTCTGGCATTCCTATGTCCAGCAACCTCTCCTCCCCATGGAGGCTTCCTAACTCCAGGGGTCATTTATCACCTCTTCAAAGCAGCCAGGCTCACCCACTTATCTCTGACCAATCAGGACAGAGCAGCACAGGGTTGAATTTTGGCTTACAGACAAAAAAAAGTCTTATAACTTCTTGTTACATTTTACAATAAATTCAACAATACCATATTGTTGGATTTATCATTACAATTCTACTGAGTCCTTTAACCTAGTTTTATGGCTTTTCTCTCTCCAGTTATTAACTAATAGCCTTTTCCAATGTTAACCTTTGGCATGGGATTGGCAATGGGAAAAGGGACTACAGGACCCTCACCCCAGGAACACCCAGGGGAGACATTAGGGGTTCTGAATATGTAAAAAATATTGCAGATCCTCGCTCCACAGTGCTCCTACCACCAAAGTCGATTTTGGGCAGCATTTTATCACAATGTGGGCAGTGAAATGTGCAATTTCAGTTCACCTAGGGCATATAAAACTCATTTTTATAAAGATCCACCTTATAGATACCTGATCCCCCACCCCTGGGACACCTAGGGGAGACCCTGGGGGTACCTAATATGCCCAAACATTGTAGGTTAACCGTTTTAAGTGCCCCAAACACAAAAGGCGAGATTTGGGCACAAATTACTTTTTAAAAGCAGTCATGTAGCACAGAGCCACTTTTAAAAAGACCTTGGGCTTTAGCAGGGCACACATGCAAGTGCAGAAGGGGCTGCTGGCCTCTAAACTGCCATGCCCTATTATTATACTAAGGACTGGTAGGTAGTTTCAATCCCCCTGAACCATTATGTACTAGGGCCCTATGGTGTAGGTCATACCAATCACAGGGGTACCCCAACCCTTAGTGTACCCTAGTATATGTAGGTGTTTTCATTGTATTCCAAGTGTTGTCAGCATAGCACTGGCCCTGGGCCTGGTTAGGCAGAGCCCAGGGTCAGTTAGAGTCAGTTACCACTAGTTAGCAAAAAGTTGGGGAATGCCCAGAGCACAGGATAACTTTGCAACAGTTTTGCTCTAGGTAGATAGTTAAATATGAGCTGCCCCTGCTGGCCCAATTTATTTAATGACAAAGCCCTTTTCCTTTCTTGACTGAGGATCTGACCATCCAAGCCTGCTAGATAATTTTCAAAAATTTCCCTCCATCCAATCAATGGAGGGTGGACTACGATTAGGTGAAAAGTGAAGGAAGTGAAGGGAGCAATTCCCGAAACGCGTCGGACCAGCTGGAGGCGGTGCGTGTATGGAGCATCGTGCCTGAAAAGAGCTTTACTCTATCTGCCCTGAGTGCCGGCCACAAGGGTGTTTCTTGTTTCTAATAAATTGTGGCTTTAACCCGGCCACGGCATGGCACTGCTGCAATATCTTTGCGGATACCGCGCCTGTTACACTTGGCAGGTATGCGGTTTGGGTGGCCTGGAAGCTGCTTGTGGAGGGCTGTTAGCGATGTTTTTTCACCCCTTCATTGGTTTTTAAGAACTTTTTGGCTTCAACAAACTCAGCGGTGGGCACCCCACATGGGGATTATTGTTTCATGGACTGCATGCCCCATAATGCACTTGGCAATTGCTACAGATTTCCTGAAAGAATACAGACTTCCTGTGTTTAAATGAAATAAAAGAAGGCTTGAATGCAGCCATTTGCCTGCCGCTCTGTTATTGAAAGGGTCCATGAGGAAGGGAGCAATTCCTGAAACGCGTCGGACCAGCTGGAGGCGGTGCGTGTATGGAGCATCGTACCTGACAAGAGCCTTACTCTATCTGCCCAGAGTGCCGGTGATGTAGCGCCTAAAGGTTTTGAAAATTGTAGGGGTGCATCATATCCACTGTTAGTTGGCACCCGCATATAATCAATGTATACTTAGATGTGCCGTGCGAAATGTATTAAGAAATGTATCAGCTATATGGTAACATAGAAGCATTAGAAATGTGAAACTATATTGTGAATGTATTTAGTAAATTGCATGATGGTTAGTTTTCGGTCAATGCAATGTATTAGTTAAACGTGGGACATGATTAAGATTTACTCGTGTAGGTCGCCCATTCATGTAGGTGAAAGTAAGAGTACTAATGCTTAGGATGTGATTTAATAGCGTGCTTAACCGAGTAGAGGCCCGAATGCACATATATCGTTGAGAAGAAAGGCCTGTTAGTTTCTTATGTTAGCTGAATGCGGTAGGCCGCAATGATTTATTCTTGTAGAGGTTTTGGGCTGCAGTAAATTGTAAAGTTAAAAGATGCAAAGTATTTCTCCATCCCATGATCTCACCGCAGGTGCAAGGACAGTTGGTTCGTTAGTAGAAAAGGTCTTTGTTTAAGAATTGAATTATGGGGGAAGCCAGACATGGGAGTACTTTAGAATGTGCCAATTGCAACTCCTAGCGCGGACGGTGTCTGGGACTCAAGGCCAAGCTGATGGACGATGGAAGATGGACAGCGCTGGATGGAAAAGTACTGGAAGAAGACCTGGTCGAGGAGGTGTGCCAGAGGGCGTGTTCTATGATTTGGGGTTTCGTATTAGGGACAGCGCCCCGAGGGTTGAGCAGAACAGAGTAGCCCAGAGCAGAGAGAGGAGAGGTAGAGAGGAGCGGAGAGAATAGGTGGGCAAGGAGCTAGAAGGAGCATGGTAAATCAAGCTCTCTCTAAGTGAAGACTTCTTAGGGAGTTTCACTTCTGACACCTTTTTCGATTTCTTGGGTCTTTAGGGAATGCTAAGTAGGGATGACATCTAGCTGAGAGTAGGGACAGAGATGCTTTGGATTAATGATTCCTAATATCGACATTGGCTTGGTAGTTATCTACCTCATACTTTTAGAATTTTGTCGGGTTGTCAGCGGCACAAGGTAATTAGGAGAGCCACTAACCTGTGAAAACAGCCAGCAGGGACGATAGCAGTGGAGAGAGGCCTCCCTATTCGCCCTGATACTGCCTCCCACCCAGGAGTGGTCACTGGTATGGAAGGCAGCACCGTGGGGAACAGGGAAGAGAGAGCAACTCGGGTAACAGCGGATGTGGGTGTCGGGCGAAGTTCGCGTTCCACACGGCTGGGAGTAACTGCGGAGGGATTAAAACAGGAGCATAAGTATGTTGTTTGGAATGAACATGACCAAGACCGTACAGTATTAGCAGTGGTTAATCCTCCTACTCACAAGCCTGTCGTACTGGTACGCGATTGCGTCGTGGGCTCCACTCTTCCCTGTGACTTCTCAGCGCCCCAATGTCTGGGATGAGAGTCAAGGTGGTGGACTGTGGATTACGATGTCTCGAGCGTGTACTCAACAGGGTCGTGAAGCTAGGCAAAGTAACAGATAAGTGAGCGTCAATAAGGGCGTAGGTAAACACGCACTTAGCGCCCCTTACCTGTCACCGTTGGCCGTAGTCGAGTCTGCGTCTGGGAGTACAGCTTGGGATGGGTCCGTATACCGAAGCGGGTAGGAAAGCGTCCGCCTTCGGTATACCTGGGTCACGCTGCCGACAGCTCCTAGCGGGAAGGAAAGCGTCCGCGCTGTGACAGGGGCGTGAATGAAGATGGCGGGAAGCGCCGCTGGTCCTAGCGGGAAGGCAAGCGTCCGCGGTGGGCTGAGGTCCCAATGGTAACACTGGGTCTGTGGCGGCTCCTAGCGGGAAGGCAAGCGTCCGCGGTGGGCAGAGGTCCCAATGGTAACACTGGGTCTGTGGCGGCTCCTAGCGGGAAGGCAAGCGTCCGCGGTGGGCTGGGAATCCTCGGCGAAGGGAAACTGCAACGAAGCCTCGTAGCAGTCTTCAGGTTCCGGTCGGATTGTCAAGCACTCACCTGGTTCCAAGGTGGAGCTTATATAGGGGCGGGATTCTTCCTGGTTCCCGCTCTTTTCCCGGCCCTGCCCCGCGGTGTTATGGGAGTTGTAGTGCGGGTGTGTGTGCACTACTCCCGGCGTCTCTGGAGGATCGCTACAGAACCCCCTCTCAAGGACCGCCGACTCGGCGGGCGACCAGGTTTACCAGGATTATGTCTATGGAACCGGTCTAGCAATTCAGGGCATCGGAGATTCTGTATGGGTTCCCAGGTTCTGTCTTCCACCCCGTATCCCTTCCATTCAACCAGATATTGCACTCTCCCTCTCACCAATCTGGAATCTAATATCTGGTGGACCTCAAACTCTTGTTGGCCATCGATATCTATGGGTGGAGGTTTATCTGGCAACCTCATGGCAGTGGGGCAGGGTTGGAGCAAGGATACGTGAAACACCGGGTGTATGTGCCATGCCTCGGGTAAGGTCAATCTCATGGCAACGGGATTTACGACTTTCTCAATAGAGTAGGGACCGATGTATTTGGGTTTGAGTTTTCCCACTCCCTTTAAGTGTAAGTTTTTTGTGGCCAACCATACCCTGTCTCCTACTTGATACTCAGGTTCTCTTGTTCTCTTTGTGTCAGCATAGCGTTTTTGTGCTGCTTGAGCTGCGACGAGATGCTGTTTGGCGTCTAGTAGAACCGCCTTCAGGTGTTCATGATGTTCCTTTATACTGGGAAGGTTGGTGGTAACCGGCAATTCGAAAGGTAGCATGTTCGGATGGTATCCATAGAGACAAAAGAAAGGGGAGCATCCCAATGTTGCATGGTCCGCATTGTTGTATGCGAACTCCGCCGTCCACAATAATGTTCCCCAATGGGCTGTGTTTTGTATAGAAAAACACCGGAGATACTGTTCTAGTGTCTGGTTGAGGCGCTCCGTCTTCCCATCTGTTTGGGGATGGTAACTGGAGGAAAGGCGCGCTTCAATTCCCATTGTTGTGCATAAGGCTTTCCAGAAGCGGGAGGTAAATTGAGTTCCTCTGTCTGTGATGAAGACACTAGGTATACCATGAGGTCTCACTACATGCTGTAAGATCAAAAGAGCTAGTGCTGAGGAAGTAGGCAATCCTTTCACTGGTACAAAGTGGCCCATCTTAGTCAAATGGTCCACTATTACTAGTATCGTTGTGTATCCTTGACAGGGGGGCATCTCCACTATGAAATCCATTGACACTGTATGCCACGGTCTAGGAGGTATAGGGATTGCTTGAAGTAGTCCAGCGGGTTTTTCATGTCTCGCTTTTCCTTGGGCGCATACCGAACAGTTCTGGACATATTCCGTGGTATCTCCTTTCAGGGATTTCCACCAGAAGGCTCTTTCCACACAGCCGATTGTTTTATTGATTCCTAGATGTCCCCCCAGGCTGGAATCGTGTGCCCATTGCAACACTTGGCGCTGTAGGTCAGGGATGGGTACGTACACGGCATGGAAGTGGTAGAGTAATCCACGGTTCATGGTTCTATGGTTTGGGTCTTCCTCAATCCATTCCTGCTCGTTTACGTCTCTTACTGCGGTTCTGATCTTGTCTATGAAGTCGGTTTTTGTTAGTAGGGCTACTGCCTGTTTCTGGAACACGCCTTCCGCCAATATTGAAGGGATCTCGGAGACGTCCAAAGGTGTGTCACTATCTGTGTTCAGACTGCGTGAAAGGGCATCAGCCTTGCCGTTTTGAGGCCCTGGCCGGTATTTGATTACAAAGTCATAATCGGCAAAAAAGAGAGTCCAGTCGAATGGAGTATTTTTTCTCAACAGACTTGAAATGGGATGTATTATTTTTGAGAAATCTTTAATAAACCTACGGTAGTAATTTGCAAACCCCAAAAAGCTTTGTACTGCCTTAACGTGTTGGGGGGTTTGCCACTGGGTAATGGCTTCAATCTTTCCCGTTTCCATCTGGAATCCCTGGGCGTTGATGACATACCCTAAGAAGGCTACCTCTTGCACATGAAAAAAGCATTTCTCCAGTTTTGCGTAGAGCTCGTGAAGACGCAGTCTATTTAGGACGGTTTTCACGTGTTTCACATGATCTTGAAGACTAGCTGAATAAATGAGTATATCATCTATGTAGACCACACATATGGTATCCAATAATCCCCTCAGCACTTCGTCCATGAAATATTGGAAAGCGGCCGGGGCGTTGCAGAGCCCAAAGGGCATTACTTTATACTCGAAGAGACCGAACTTCGTTCGGAAGGCTGTTTTCCATTCATCCCCACTTTTGACTCTCACTAAATGATATGCGCCCCGGAGATCTAACTTAGTGAAGTAACGAGCTCCCTTGAGCTGGTCCAGTAAAACAGGAATCAATGGTATCGGGTATCTGTTCTTTACTGTTATGCTGTTGATTGCTCGGTAATCTATGCAGGGTCTTAGCTCGTCGCAGTCCTTCTTCGGTATAAAAAAAAGTGGGGAAGAAGCAGGTGAAGAGGACGGGACAATGAATCCGGAGGCCAGATTCTCCTTCAAGTAATTTTGTAGATACAGTGTCTCGGGTTCGGTTAGTGCATATACTCTGCTACAAGGGATGTGTGCTCCTGGTATCAAGTCGATACGACAGTCGTAGACTCTGTGGGGAGGAAGTCGTGTAGCCTTTTGTTTATCGAAGAGAGAACGATATTCTTCATACTCTTGTGGCAATGTGTTGTTGACGAGGGTCATCTCTTGTGTGTTGGCTATCGCTAGCAGGCATGCTTGAGTATCGGGGGAGCTGATTCCCGAGAAGGGGTCTTTATGACAGTTCTTGGAGCAGTATTCTGAATCCAGGGTCACTGTTCTTTCCCCCCATCTCACGGTGGGATCATGGAGGGTTAACCATGGCATACCAAGGATGAGGCGGAATTGCGGTGCATCTATTAAATCAAACTGTATATACTCGTGGTGCCAGGCGTTAAAACGCATCAATAGAGGCCCCGTATGGGATGTCACAGGGCCTGAGGTCAACGCAGATCCGTCGACCGCTTTCACGAATTCTGGTCTTTCCTTTTTCTCCCACGGCACGCCGATGCTCTTGGCATATCCTTGATCCATGTAATTTCCTGTAGCACCCGAATCCAATAGGGCATCCACCTCTCGAGGGTCGTTAGCGGAGATCCATAAGGTAACGTTTACACAGAGATGAGCCACCGATGGCTGCAAGGTATTTGCTAAGACGGAAGAGATCAAATTTCGTAGTTCACCCGACCCAGCGATCTCCTTTTGGCTCGGGCGCTTTAGTTTTCCGAAGGGTCTTGTATTCCCATCACGGATGGTTGTCTGGAAGAAGACACCCGTTCGGGTAGCTGGGCTCTGGCTCTACATTCCCGCACGAAGTGTCCTCCTTTCCCGCAATAAAGGCACAATTTCATCTTGCGTCTTTTTTCCTTCTCTTCGGTGGTGAGGGGGCCTCTAATGCCTCCGATCTGCATGGGTTCTGTCCCTTCCACCGTTTTATGCGGTTCCTCCGTGCTTACTTTGGGTTTTGGGTACCACCCTCGAGGATCACTTTTACCCTTATCTCCCTTTCTTTCCTGCAACCTATGGTCCAATTGGACTGTGAGGTCGATCATGTCTTCACAGGTGGCGGGAAGTTGTACTACCTGTGCCAGTACGTCCTTTAGTTCCCCTCTCAGACCCTGATAGAACAGAGTGGTCCGCTTCTCTGGTGGCCAATCTGTTTCTACTACCAATCTATTAAAGGAAGTGATGTAGGACAATAAATCCTGCGATCCTTGCCGCAGGGTCAGCAATTCTCTGTCCAGGGACAACATGTGCGATTTGCGATCGAACAGTTTCCTCAGTGCCACACAAAAGTCAGGGAAGGAATGCAGCGTTGGATCATTTCGTTCCATTAACGGTATAGTCCAACTGGCAGCATTGCCTCCCATGTATGACATCATGAACGCCGTTTTAGCCACATCCGTTTGGAAGACTGCGGGTTTGCAGAGGAAATGGAGTCGGCATTGATTTAGGAATGTTTCAAATTTCTTCGAGTCTCCATGGAAGCGCTCTGGAGGTGCCAGGGGAATCCCCGTGTTTTGTATTACGTGTACTGTAGGGTTCGTGCCGGAGGAGGGAGAGGAGACAGGAGGTATCACAAAAGACCCACCCTCACTTGTTGTGGTGGTCACCGGGGTGGGGGCTGCCGCCCCTGGTGCAGGAAGGGTAGCCTCACGAATATAAGATCCTGTCCCGGGGCCCCTACGTGACAGCCCTGCTACCTCCCTTCGTAAGGTATTCATGTCTTTTCTTAGGTCTTGGTTTTCTACTCTAGCGGTATGTACTTCTTGCTGGAGTGCCGTAAGAGTCTCCAGCAATGAGGACAAAACCACATTGGTGTCCATCGTCCAGGCCGGTCCTTTTAACTTGGGCTTGACAATCTGTCGGGTTGTCAGCGGCACAAGGTAATTAGGAGAGCCACTAACCTGTGAAAACAGCCAGCAGGGACGATAGCAGTGGAGAGAGGCCTCCCTATTCGCCCTGATACTGCCTCCCACCCAGGAGTGGTCACTGGTATGGAAGGCAGCACCGTGGGGAACAGGGAAGAGAGAGCAACTCGGGTAACAGCGGATGTGGGTGTCGGGCGAAGTTCGCGTTCCACACGGCTGGGAGTAACTGCGGAGGGATTAAAACAGGAGCATAAGTATGTTGTTTGGAATGAACATGACCAAGACAGTACAGTATTAGCAGTGGTTAATCCTCCTACTCACAAGCCTGTCGTACTGGTACACGATTGCGTCGTGGGCTCCACTCTTCCCTGTGACTTCTCAGCGCCCCAATGTCTGGGATGAGAGTCAAGGTGGTGGACTGTGGATTACGATGTCTCGAGCGTGTACTCAACAGGGTCGTGAAGCTAGGCAAAGTAACAGATAAGTGAGCGTCAATAAGGGCGTAGGTAAACACGCACTTAGCGCCCCTTACCTGTCACCGTTGGCCGTAGTCGAGTCTGCGTCTGGGAGTACAGCTTGGGATGGGTCCGTATACCGAAGCGGGTAGGAAAGCGTCCGCCTTCGGTATACCTGGGTCACGCTGCCGACAGCTCCTAGCGGGAAGGAAAGCGTCCGCGCTGTGACAGGGGCGTGAATGAAGATGGCGGGAAGCGCCGCTGGTCCTAGCGGGAAGGCAAGCGTCCGCGGTGGGCTGAGGTCCCAATGGTAACACTGGGTCTGTGGCGGCTCCTAGCGGGAAGGCAAGCGTCCGCGGTGGGCAGAGGTCCCAATGGTAACACTGGGTCTGTGGCGGCTCCTAGCGGGAAGGCAAGCGTCCGCGGTGGGCTGGGAATCCTCGGCGAAGGGAAACTGCAACGAAGCCTCGTAGCAGTCTTCAGGTTCCGGTCGGATTGTCAAGCACTCACCTGGTTCCAAGGTGGAGCTTATATAGGGGCGGGATTCTTCCTGGTTCCCGCTCTTTTCCCGGCCCTGCCCCGCGGTGTTATGGGAGTTGTAGTGCGGGTGTGTGTGCACTACTCCCGGCGTCTCTGGAGGATCGCTACAAATTTGTACTCTTGTTTATATTTAGCCGAATGCGAATTCTTCGTAGAGTAGCATTTGTGTTAGTGACTATTTACCTGTTGTGCCTTGTACTAATGTGCCTTTATCTGCAGATGTTTATGTTGATAATAAAATCCCGAGAACACTAGAGATTGAGTTTCGAGTTCTTAATTATGTCAAATTGCGGAAGGTATTCACTGATAATTGTGTTTGCTCCCTCCACGCTATTGGGCAAGTAAAAAGGTTCACTCGACCAGAGTGGGTTCTTGGAGATAATTGGAAACAAGAAATTGGGCCCCAGCAGTTGGTAGCAGAGGATGGTTACTTCCGATAGCGAGGGACGATTAGATTAAGATAAGTGATCCTTGAGACCCATATACGATAAGTAATGGTGAATCATCAGACGGTGAGCAGCGGACGACGGCGGATTGTGAACATTGACGGCGAGTAGCAGTGCGGCAGGAAGCAGCAGTTCGTGGAGTGAGTATGAATAGGATGAGATGTTGTAGATTGCGGTGTTGAATTGTCGTGTGATGTCTTGCGGAGTTGGAGCGAATGTTGAGTGATTGTGAGATCAGGCTGTTGTTGTATTCCTTTAAAATGTGCATGGCTATGCAGCACCTAGCAACAAGGTTCTTCTGAGGAATCTAGATTGTAGAGACCTCAGAGGAAGCTTGGCTGAGGAGCTGAGAGGACACGTCTGGGGCTCCGTACTTGATATCTCATTAAATATCTTCTTCAATTCATTTTTGGTGTCGGTATTCACAAAAATGGCGACAGAGGATGGCGGAGTTTAAGGACATTTAAAGACGTTTGCTGCCTTTAACTTTTGACGACTCTGCAGAATACCGAAAACGCGACTGTGGACCCCCAGAGCTGATTATTGCTTTACAGGTAAAGAGGCTTAGGAATATATCGGACATCGGACAAGGACGGCTATACCCTGAAGTAATTTAGATAAATCAGTTACGCTCACCTGAACGGTTGCTAGCGTTGTTCAAATCGGAACGCGTGCGTGAGTGTGAGCTGGTGAGACTACGTTGAGTCGTGTCGCGTGCCACACGGAGTGCTGCATGGAGCAGAGCTGTCTGACTTGCGGCTGCTCTGAGGAGTTGCTGGTTTTCGCTGACATAGCAGCGTGAAGACACACGGAGGCAGTGGGAAGTTCCTGTCGGTTTGGATCGGCGAACCAAGTGCACTGTGGGAAATCGTCCAGGACAGCAAAGATTGTCTCTAGAAAGAGACACAAATACTGAACAAAAACACAACGAGGTGAAGTGCATTATTTGAATGAACGTGGGAAAGGTACTGGAGAGCGAGGATTGTCTCTAGAAAGAGACACGAGAACTAAAAAGACACAACGAGGAGGAGAGCGATTGTTGTCACTTCACAAGCAACACAAGGAAGTAGAGAAGTCGCAACAAGAACTAGAACACGTATAATTTACATACAAAATATGGCAACACAGTCATCGATTCCCATTCCACCTACTTTTTTACAAGAACCTGGTCCTCCGTGTATGGAATGGGAGTATTGGAAAGAAGCTTTTACTACATATTTAGAAGCTATAGGGGGTGATATATTTGTACGAAAAATGAAATTAGCCATATTAAAAGTATGTTTGGGGTTAGAAGGGAGAAATGTTTTAAGCACTTTACCTAGTTTTCAATCTGATTCCACAAATGTTAATATTTCGTCTGACGAAGATGAGGATGTATATGAAATGGCATTGACAGCCTTGGCTGACAATTTTGCGAAAAAATTGAGCATTGTGGTTGAAAGGCATAAGTTTTTTTCACGCTCCCAAAAACAAGGAGAACAAATAGAGCAATATGTTGCTGCTTTAAGGAAATTGTCAATAACTTGTAAGTTTAAGGATTTAAGGGATGAAATAATTAGAGATCAACTTATAAACAGAACTAATAACAAAAGAATACAAGAGAAATTACTTGATTTAAAAGACCCTTTGTTAGATAAATCCATAGAGATTGCCAGACGCTTAGAAAATACGTCGCAATATGTGAAGGAGTTAGCAGAAACTAATGTAAAGAGTGAAACAGATGCTGATAAAATATGTGCAGTGAATTTCAATGCAAAAAAAAAATTATCTAAAAATGTTAATGATGATAAGATGAATTTCAAAACAAAACAAGAGGTGAACAGTAGGAAATGTTGTTATAGGTGCGCAAGTTATAGACATAGTGCAGATGCTGTACACTGTCCTGCACTCAAAAGCCGTTGTTATAAATGCAAAAGGATTGGTCATTTTTCAAGGGCTTGTAAAACCAATGACCTTCCAAATTTTAAAAAAACGATAAACACGATAGATAATGCATACATGACAAATAATATGGAAGGTAAAAGTGAGGATGAGGAAAGTGATGTTGAAGTTATGGTAATCGAACAAGTCAGTTCAGTCATTAATGATCAATCTACGCTATATGTTCCTCCTAAATGTTCGGTATTCATTAACAATACGGAGATACAAATGTGGGCCGATTCATGTTCCCCTGTTCACCTTGATAGACAGAATCAAATGGGAAAAACTAGGAATTCGCAAATTAATTCCTACTGATGTTGAACCCCTAGGATATTGTGGGAAGAAACTACCTGTGATAGGATATTTTAATGCTAAGATTAATTTTAAAGATCGTGAAACTTTAGCAAAAATCTATGTCGTAGAATCAGGCAGATGTCTTTTGGGGTGGATGGAAAAAAAGGGTTTGGGTATAATACTAAACCCGAATCATCCTGCACAAGTGCTTTTAACAGATGTGAGCAAGGGGAACAAATGGGTCAATGATTTTCCCAAACTATTTAGTGATGACCTAGGATGTCTCAAAGGGTTTGAGCATAAAATTATTGTCAACAGTGACGCAATTCCAAGGGTACACAAGGTACGTAATGTACCTATGGCCTTAAGGGGGGAGTTAAAAAAGGAATTACAAAGATTGTGTAAGGAAAAAATTATCGAACCTATAGAAGCATCACAATGGTTAAGTCCAATTGTGATCGCGCACAAGCCCAACGGAAAAATCTGCATGTGTGTGGATTTGAGAGATGTAAATGAGAGTATTTGGGGACATCTTGCTCGTTTTTGCAGGGGATTCAGCGGAGGAGCTTACCTGTTTCCTACTTTGCGCCCAATCACTGCTTGGCGCACCCGCTTCGCGGGTGCCCCTTCGCCCGTCTCGAGGAGCGGACCATAATCCACGCTTGGGAGGAGTCCGGAGGAGCTAAACCGGCAACAGGCGTGTGGCTGCAGCGGGGCTGCGAGCGTGCGGTGACTTCATTTCCCAGAAGTCCCTGCCAGACCAACGACGAGCTTCCGGTCCGCTCTCCCTGCTGCCCCGCCCCCCGCCCTCCCGAGGTTTAAATACACCTGTTTGCCTTGAATTAAGCGGGACATCTTGCTCGTTTTTGCAGGGGATTCAGCGGAGGAGCTTACCTGTTTCCTACTTTGCGCCCAATCACTGCTTGGCGCACCCGCTTCGCGGGTGCCCTTTCGCCCGTCTCGAGGAGCGGACCATAATCCACGCTTGGGAGGAGTCCGGAGGAGCTAAACCGGCAACAGGCGTGTGGCTGCAGCGGGGCTGCGAGCGTGCGGGGACTTCATTTCCCAGAAGTCCCTGCCAGACCAACGACGAGCTTCCGGTCCGCTCTCCCTGCTGCCCCGCCCCCCGCCCTCCCGAGGTTTAAATACACCTGTTTGCCTTGAATTAAGCGGGACATCTTGCTCGTTTTTGCAGGGGATTCAGCGGAGGAGCTTACCTGTTTCCTACTTTGCGCCCAATCACTGCTTGGCGCACCCGCTTCGCGGGTGCCCCTTCGCCCGTCTCGAGGAGCGGACCATAATCCACGCTTGGGAGGAGTCCGGAGGAGCTAAACCGGCAACAGGCGTGTGGCTGCAGCGGGGCTGCGAGCGTGCGGGGACTTCATTTCCCAGAAGTCCCTGCCAGACCAACGACGAGCTTCCGGTCCGCTCTCCCTGCTGCCCCGCCCCCCGCCCTCCTGAGGCTTCAAATCTACATTTTACTCCCGCAGCGCGGGACGCAGCCCGGGCTAAGACTGGGCAAAGACAGGGCCGTTTGAGGCCGTTCGTAGTCGGTCGTGGTCGGGGCGGGCCACCTCCCTTAAACCTGCCACCATATATGAACTAATTATTTTGCTGGCGCAGTGAGTATAACCGCATCTGCCGTCTGGCGAACTGTTTTACAGCATTGGTGGCCTATATTTTGCCCTTAACTAATGAAATGAGTTCTGGACATATCTAGTCAATTTAATTTTGTTGTAACCATTGGAGGTTTATCAGTTTACCACATTCCGAGTTTGTTTGTTTGTTTGTTCTTTCCCTAAACCATGACCTCTTTAAGGTCTGGTAGGATGGTGGCCCGGGGCAGTATAGGGGGTCAAGTAACAGGGACCCTAGACAACTTTATTACTAGAGCTGCTCGTGTTCTCGAACACGAGATTATATTAACAGAAAAAAGATTGTCCCTGGAACTATCTGCTAAAAGATCATCCCTTGGCAACATTATGACAGCGGTCTCGCCTGACAATAGCCAGCCCCAACTTCATTCTATTATGTCAGGTATTACTTCAAATGTACCTCCAGTCACTGTTGATTCTTGCTCGTCGGTGGACTTCCATGAGACAATAAGTACCCCAGTTACTAGTGGCATCCAAACCATCGATGGCACTTGTATCCAACAGTCCACCTTCGACCAGCCATCTGCTGGAGCGATGACTCAGGTCCATAAGCCCAGGTACATTTCGAGTAAAAGGAAACGGACGGGAGCCCCTCCCAAGGGGAAACGTGTTAAAACATCTAAAGTGTCTAACCCTCATAAATTTGTAGCTACCGGCGAAGCTTCCAACCCTGCTACGCCTGCTAGTTCCCAGTCGGCATCTGTTAGTTCTAAGTCCCCGCACCCTCCCTCTGTTCAACCCAACGTAGACTCTTTTACCTCCGACTTTCTCAAGCCTGTAGAGAAGCTATTTAAATCACTACTCCTCCCATTATTAGAGCGAGTTACTCGTCTCGCTACGTCGCTTGGGAAGTTAGAGGGTATGGTCTTAGCCAATACGTCTTTACTGGAAAAGATTGCAGTGTCTCCTACTGATCATGTAACCTCTTCTAATTTAGACATTGCTGACAAATCTAGACTTGCTCCCACGGCCATTACATCTTTGGACGGAGCTTTACCTAATAACCCGGCTCTTAATGTTCAGGTGGTGGATGTTCCTCGTCCCCAGGCCCATACTGAGGCCCCGAGAGAAACAGATCGCCACACTAATACTGCCATCAATTCTAATATTATTTCTACCAGTAAGTCCAACATAGAGGAAGCTGATTCCCCCCAAAATTTTCCATCTATTAATCTTCCACCCGAGTCCCAGCCTTACACTGTCATAATGGTGGGTGTTCCTCGGCTTCCTCAGTCAAAGTTCGAGTGTCATAGTGAGCTGAAGAACAAAGTCTCACACTGGTTAAATACCAACAGGCCTTTACCGGCTGGTCTAGGGGCTGAAATAATGACTGTTCGTAGGGTATGTTGGTTGGGCAGTACTGTTAAACAGGTGGTGGGTGATTGTGTGATTATTAACTTCCGTGACCCCAGGGCTGTCAGGCATATTTGTTCCTTTCCCAACATTTTGAGAGGGACGGGCATATCCACGGTTGACTTGTCATACTTTTATCCACAAAAACCCTTTGCCACAATACGTGACATGTCTCTTGCTTGGGAAAGGGTCAATGGGACTTCCCACCGTCTGATAAGGCCGGATTTTCAACTCCCACTGTCAAATTATTATGCACCCCTGAATTCATTAGAAGGGGTTGATTGACAGTTATCTTATCAGGATAATTCTTGTTTTCCGTTGGAAGGCTGCCTTGGCCCAGTTAACTCAGTGCACAAGGGGAGTGGTGGCTCTCGGGGTGGTCAAGTTGGTTTGGTTGCTTTCTTTCCCAGCACCCCGCCTCCTCAACCAATTAGTTTACCTTCCCCTCTCACTGATTCTTGTCTACCCGAAAGTGAGTCTAGGGGCCCCATCGATATTGTACTAACCCCAGTCACTACTGGTCCCGTCTCTGCAGCACTATGTGCCATGCCATCTAGTTCCATGCCTTTGACCCTGGTTTCGTGGAATGTTGCGGGCCTTAGTAGTAGGGTAACTTCTGAAGAATGGGTTGGCTGGGTATATACACACGATATCCTGGTTTTCCAGGAAACCTGGGCGGTGGATCCGATCTATCTTTCTGGGTTCGTAAACTTTTCTAAGGGGGCCATTCGTGGCATCAGGGGCCGTCCGTCCGGCGGGCTCTGTATATGGGTTAAGCAATCCCTTGGGTATTCACTCAAGGAACTAGCTATTGATAGCCCCGACATACTAATTATCTCCCTGCAACATAACAATGATCCCGCTGTTTTAATTATAAATGTTTATAACAGAGGCCTCCCCGGTGGACGTGGTACTAACACCTTTTTATTATTAGATGGGTTCTTGGACACCATTAATATTTACACCAATGTCTATATTGTGGGCGATCTAAATTGTTGTTTCGAACCCCTGCTTTCTACTCTAGACCCACTAACTGGGGAAGTGGATGCGATTTTAAATATTCCCCCTCTTGATCTCCCTCCCATCAAGAGGTGGACCGAGTCTGCCACCCAGTGGATGGGATTATGCATGGAGCGGGGATTTAGGGCCGCAAATGGGAGGACCACCTCGGATAAGGGTGGAAAGATGACTTTCTCAGATGGCCGACGTTGCAACAGCAGAATTGATTATGCCCTTGTTAAAATCGAGTTCTGGTCAACACTAAGTGATATGGCGGTATTAGACCGTCCAGAGAGTGACCACAACCCGTTGGTCTTAAGTCTCTTACTTTGCCCGGCACATAGATCCAAACCCACCGAAATAGCGACCGCGGAAGCCGTCTTAGCTAATGATCGACGGCGCGTTCGCTGGGACAAGGTTGCAATTGATGTCGATTTACTGTTAGTGATTAGCTCCAAGGTATCCGGTGCTCTGGCTGATTTACAGTCTTTCCAGAGTATCGAGGATGTTGTTGGTAAAACCACACGTGTTCATGACCATCTTTTCACTGGCCTTAAATCTCTTTTCTCCAAGCCTTGTAAGGCTAAGAAATCTGCCACTTTAAAGCCATTATCCTGGTATAACAAAGAGTGCCGTGAATCTTTTAGCAATTTAAAATCTGCTATTGCTAATAATGATCCAGTTAATACCAGACTGGCTAGGAAAACCTACAATAAGGCTAAAGCCAAGGCCAAACATGAGTGGGACAACGACCACTGGAATAATCTTTTGGCTGCTAGCAATGCACCGGAATCTAACCCTCTTCTGGCATATTGTCAAGTGGGGCAACTCCCAGAACAGTCAGGTTCCGACCAATCACGTCTCTCCGGACGCCTGGGTGACTCATTTTGAATCCCAGTTCTCGGTTTCCCCACTGGTTGAGGGTTTTGCTCCAGCCATAATCAGGGATCTTCCCCCCCACTCGACATTGACTTTTGTCAATGCCGAAGTTGAAAAGGCCTTAAGTAAGATTCCAAGTGGCAAGGCGCCTGGTATGGATTGTGTACCTACGGATCTTTTTAAATCTGATCTAGGGAATTGGGTGCCTTATATTGTCCACCTTGCCAACGCTGTAGCCAGAGGGGCTGATATTCCTGACTCCTGGGGGGGGGGCTGAGATTCTTCCCATCTTCAAAAAAGGTGATCGTTCATGCCCGGGGAACTACCGCCCAATCAGCCTTATTGACTCGGTCCAGAAAATTATCGCTAGAATGATCTTGGCACGAATACAGGCTTGGATTGAGCAGGAGGATATCATCTCTCCCCTCCAAGCTGGCTTCAGACCGTGTACCAGTACCATCGACCAGGCATTTAAATTCCAACTAATTGTCTGGAAAACGGTCTATCTGTGTGGCGGTACTTTATACGCTGCCTTTGTAGACCTTCGGTCAGCTTTTGACCTAGTCAATAGGACGAAACTCTGGAGCGTATTGGCTGAGCTAGGGCTTCCTCCCGATCTCCTGAATATCATCATTAGGCTCCACGACAACAACTTTGCACAAGTTCGCTGGGGGAAACAGGGCCAGGTTACGGATCGGTTTAGGGTCAATCGGGGTGTAAGACAGGGGTGCGTCCTTGCTCCTACTTTGTTTCTTTTGTTTATTAATGGTGTAGTTAAGTATTATTCTAACACATCGACTGACGCCCCAACGTTGGGAGGTACAAAAATACCCCTCCTTATGTTTGCCGATGACACCCTTCTCCTTTCCCAGACCCTGTCTGGATTACAGGTGGCACTCAACGTCTTCACGAAATTCTGCCTTGATTTTGATCTGTCTGTCAATGTGTCCAAAACCAAATACATGGTTTTTAATAAAGGGAGAGGTGTAAAGGGCCATGTCTGTATGGACAAAGCCTTGCTGGAACGTACTAATGTTATGACCTATTTAGGGGTAGTTTTTGAAAATAAGTTGGATTGGAGGCCGCAAATTGACGTTCTATCGCTAAAATTTGCTCAGCTTTCAGGTTGCCTAGTCAAAGAACATAAGCAATCCCAGTCGAGAATGATAGGTCCCCCCATTAAAATCTACAATGTAAGGATCAACTCGGCGATCCTCTACGGCGCCGAACTTTGGGGCTTCGCAGATCTTTCTCCTCTGGTTAAGGCGCAATATAAATTCCTCAGATTACTCACGGGGCTTCCTTGTTCTACCCCTGTCAAACCCCTCCTGTTGGACCTTGGTTGTCACTCGTTTGATGATATTGCAAGGTTCAAACCATTGGCTTTCTGGAGGCGTTTATGGACAGTCCCTGAGTTGGACCTTTATGCTAAGGCCTTTCTGGATGTGCGAGCCATCTTGGGGGCTGGCAACATTCCCTGGTTCAAACAGACCAAACAACTCCTGGAATCTATGGGGTTAGGCAACCTATGGTCCGATCCCGCCAACGAACCCTTTCCCTCTAAGAAAGATTTTAAGAGCCTTTATTGGTCAATGGTACAGCAGAAACATTTTAACACAGCTACCGCAGAGTCCTTGTCAGGAAGGTTCCTAGCCCTAAAAAGAATTCCACTCCTCGAAGCTTACTGGGACACCATCACCAGACCTTATGACAGGAAACTATACCACCAATTTAGGGTAGGCACACTTCCGACCAACTCTTTCACCAAAAAATGGAAGGGCATGACCAGCGACTCCTGCAAAAATTGTTTTGATTGTATTGACTCTGTCGGACACATTTTTTTTGTTTGTCCTGCCTACGCTGCACCCCGAGCAAAATGGCTCAAACCATTATGTCAAATTTTGGGCACCAGACGAGGGTCTGAAGCACTTGAAATGTTGAGATTTGAGTCTAGCGAATATGTTGCTATCGCTGTTGCCAAATTTTTGGCTTGGGTTTGGTTTATCAGAACCAAGAGGCATTAAGGTACTGAAATATTTTTGTGTATATTGCACATGTTCTTCTTCTTTTTAATCTATGTATTTTTAAAATTATGTATTTCTTTTATGTATTGTAATCGTCTTTCATGATGTAATACATCGATAATAAAGACTAATGAAATGGGTAGACAGATTTCCTTTACCCCGTATAAATGAGATGTTATCGAGTATTGAAGGGGGGAAATATTTCACGACCCTGGATCTATCAAGTGCTTACCATCAAGTACGCTTACAACCTGAGTCAAAACATTTAACATCATTTATCACGCCTGAATGGGCGTTTCAATTCGTTAGGATGCCGTTTGGGTTGGCCTCGGCATCGGCAGTGTTCCAGAGGATCATGCAAAAAATATTGAAGGATGTTAATAATGCTATGGTATTCCAAGATGATGTACTGGTGTGGGGTAAGGATGAAGATCATCATGACAATGTTTTGAGGGAAGTACTATGCAAACTTGAAACTGCTGGTCTAACCATTAGCTTACAAAAGTGTAAATTCTGTTTACCTGAAGTAGAATATTTAGGACATACGTTATCCGCCAAGGGTATAAAACCAAAATTAAATTTGGTGGAAGATTTAGAAAAAGCCCCTCCACCATTAGATAAGGACCAATTAAGGTCATTTCTCGGACTAGCCGAGTATTATGCGAAATTTGTACATCATTTTTCTGATATAGTACAACCATTACGTGATGTTATGAAAAAAGGCATCAGTTTCATATGGTCAAAGGAATGTCAAGAGTCTTTTGAGACAGTCAAAAGGGTGGTTGCAAGTGCCACCGCTCTGAAGTCTTTTAATCCGTCAAATAAGTCAATCATAGTGACTGATGCTAGTGGATATGGCTTAGGAGCAGTATTGATGCAAGAGTGTAATGGTAAGAAACATGTGATAGCGTTTGCATCACGTACACTTAAGGGTGCAGAATTGTCGTATTCCACTATTGAGAAGGAAGCATTGGCATGTTGGTGGGGTGTGCAACATTTCAGGGTGTATGTTTGGGGCACAAAGTTTGAACTGCGTACTGATCACAGACCTTTGTTAGATATATTCACAACTAAAGGTGCTAGTAGAGCAACTCCACGCATAGCCAAGTGGATTTACAGATTGCAAGAGTATATGTTTAACCTAAGATATGTGCCCGGCGTGAAAAACATTAATGCAGATTGCTTATCAAGATTACCTGTGGATAATAAGTTGGATGATAATAGTGACGATGAAGATCTGCTAATTGCTAACATTGATGATCTCCATCATTCTATAAGTGAACAAGAGTGGAAGGATGCCGTTATCTCTGATGACTCCTTGGTCAAAATAATTAAATGTTTGCCATCCATGAACAGGGTCAAGCTAGATTCAGACATAGCAATGTGTAAGGATGTTTGGGAAGAACTATCTGTGGTTGACAGTGTAGTAAGGCGAGGGGACAAATTGGTAGTGCCTTCTGTTTTAAGATCCAAGTTGATGCATCTATTACATGAAGGTCATGGTGGGATGTCCGCTGTCAAAAGAAAGGCGAGAATGGATTTTTGGTGGCCTAATATGGATAGAGATATAGAAAGGTTTGTGAGGGAGTGTATTTCTTGCACGTGTAGTGACAAATCTCATGTAATGAGGGATTCCCCTATAACACCTATGAAGTTTCCGGAAAGAGCATGGGAAAGGTTGGCAATTGACATATGTGGGCCGTTCGATGGGCTAGGCTCGGTAGAAAAGTATGCCATAGTCATGATAGATTACTATTCGAAGTGGCCTGAAGTAGCACTTGTGACTGAAGTCAAGACCAGCAATGTTATCTCTTTTTGTGAAGAAGTGTTTAGGAGGGAAGGCTGTCCGGCAGAATTACTGTCGGATAATGGTCCACAATTTTCTTCACATGAATTTGATGAGTTCATGAAGGAATGGGGGGTCAAACATTTAAGAACACCAGTATATCATCCTAGGGGAAATGGTGTGGTCGAGCGCTTCAACCGTGTTTTGGGGGAAAACATTCAATTGGCGGTATCCATGAACATGTGTTGGAAGACGCAAGTAAAAAAAAATTTGTGGGACTATAGGACTACTCCTAGTTCAGTAACGGGTGAAACACCTTTTTGTTTACTTAAAGGTAGGACTCCTTGTTCAGCTGCGGTGCCTTTCTGGATGGGGAGGAGTGGTAAGAAAACGATAGAAGATGGAAAAATCAGGGAAAAAGTGATGAAATATCAAGAAGGTTATCGGTCAAGAAATAATGACAAAATTGTGAACAGTAAGAGAATTTTCTTAAAAGGTGACTACGTGAGAGTATGTCCTAACAATTTCGTAAGGAAAGGTCAGTCTAAATTATCCGATCCCAAGATGGTTGTGGAAGTCAATGGCAATGTGATTAAAACTTCAGATGGAAAATGGTGGAACACTTCTAGAGTTGCCAAATGTAATGATGTTGAAACAAAATATTGGTTGGACAACAGTACAAGAAAAATTGAAAATTCAGGGTGTGGCAATTCTGTTGATATGTCTAAAAGAGTTCCAACCGAACGTCTGAAAATGAGACCTAAAAAATTGGATGACTATATGTGTTTTTAATTTTGTTGTATTTATATTTGCAAAGGATTTGCATATATATTTGTAATTATATTTGTACAAGGAGGGATGTGTTGTATTCCTTTAAAATGTGCATGGCTATGCAGCACCTAGCAACATGGTTCTTCTGAGGAATCTAGATTGTAGAGACCTCAGAGGAAGCTTGGCTGAGGAGCTGAGAGGACACGTCTGGGGGTCCGTACTTGATATCTCATTAAATATCTTCTTCAATTCATTTTTGGTGTCGGTATTCACAAAAGCTGTGAGCGCGCGCAGCCCGGGAATTGTGGTGTAGAAGACACCCGTGGTAGATTTTGTTGACCACCCAAAAGGAGATCGTGAGGTACCATCGATCACCTGGACCGAGATAGGGGGAGCGAATGTGTGAGTGCATGACAACTTGACGCTGGTCGTGGGTTGCTGTATGTGGATTTGAGTATTTGTAACCTATCAGAGGCGATCTGTCTGCCCGGACGGGGACAGACAGTTGCCAGCCGAGGTCAACAATTTCGAGAGACTGTGGACGAACAGTCAGAGGCTGTGGACGGACAGCCAGAGAAGTAACTAGTTTGGGACAAACGGTTATTTCAGTGTATGAGTGGGACGAATGCAGGCGTGAGATGTACGTGTAAGGAAAGGGAACTGCTGCGAACGAAGGAAGGTGACGTCAGAGAGTGTCGCGCTGTGATAGGCTGGTTGGTGTTAGTCGCGCTGTTATTGGAGGGTTCGACATCAAGAGGTAAACAGTGTGTGAGATCGAATTTTGTCAATCATGAAGTGTTTTAAGGTTTTTCGAGAATTGTGTAGAGGTGACAAACATGTGGTTACTCGGGAGAGAGAAGAAGCTCCTCCTGAGGATACTCCAGCACATTATATGGCAAAGAATGTGGAATTGCATACGATAATTTGGCTTGAGAATTGGCATAAAATGACTCAAAGTGAAGGAGAATTAGCATTCCCGAGGTATGGCTCATTTAGATTAGCAGTATTCTACCAGTTGAAGTCTGTGATGGCGGCTTTACGACCTTTGCCAAGGCCAACACAATTCGAAGCACTATATGCGTGTATTAGAGCAGCGCATGATAGAGAAAGAGGAAGAAATCGGGAAAGGGTGAAAAAGTCGGTCAGGGCTTTTCAGGATGCCAGATGGGATGCAGCGGAGAAAAGATGGAGGGTACAGGCAATAGATGGAGATAGACTGTATCCCTTATTGATCAATTCAGAGGGGATAAAGAATGTGAGGTTAGAGGACGAGGATGAGAGTGATTTTGAGGATGGTCTATTGGAAAAGTTGTTATCAGAGAGACCACCTCCGTATAACCCAGAGGTCCCAGAAGAGACGTTGGTCCAGATAGAAGACGGCAGAAGAATAACCTTCCAACCAGAGACGAGAGTAGAAGGAAGGATCTCGATAGGAACAGAGAGTACAGGGAGCCAGTCTGTGGCTAGCGTAAAGGTCGAGAGAGACGTGAGGTTACCGGATGCTCTAAAAGAACCGGTCACTATTGAACCTATTGTTTCGATTTATCACCCAGATTCAGAGGAGGCTGCGGACCCAGAGCGGACAACCGAAGGGGTAAGGAGAGAGGCCGCGGGAAGTGGCCTCATGGGAGGAAATGGGTTAGTGGGTGGAATGGCTTGGACTCCGAACCCTATAGAATGGAGTACACCATTGCCAGCCATGTCAGATTCATCTCAGAGTCAAGGAGAACAGAGACCAGAGAGGCCGAAGTCTCTGATGGAGCCGAGATCAGATTTACGATCATGGGTACCACCAGTGAGAAATCAGAACCCAGCAGTGATGACAGCAGAAAGAGAGCGGGTTGCTTTTCTGAATCGTTTGCTCCAAGGTGCATACCAGAAGGGAGTAGGTCGCAAGAGCAAGAATGCGAGGACAGAGATAGGGAAGGGGCAGTCTGCCGAGATATGCTGAGAGGAGCCCTGAAAGGGGGGATGATAGATGTAGTAAGGTTAAAAGCGGAAGTGGATGAGATAATAGGTGGAAACTTACCCCTTGACAGAATATTAATATATGGACCAGATGAATTACTCTTCGTAGCGAAGGATGTGACTCGGAAGGCACGAGCTGCACATGAGAAATTGTCAGAATTGGCTAGGCGATATGAGGTGGATCTGTCCAAGACTAAAACATTGCAAGGAAGTCATAGGTTGCAGTACAGCGACCAGGAACTGGAGGAGAAAAGGGTTGCTGGACTGAGGTCCCACAGTAGAGATCTAATCACAGCCATGCGTGCATGGATGATGCTTGAGAAATGGGAAGAAAAATGATCCAAGAAGAAAACCTCTAGGGGAATGGCAGGGACCCCACCTCCGGGTGGAGGGACGATAGGGATAGGACATTTCCCTTTAAGGGAAGTGCAGAATGGAGGATATGTGCATGTACCCTGGAGCAGGGGTGATTTGGCGGCGTTTACGAATGATTTTCCCCAGCTTAGGGAGAAGCCCGCAGAGTGGTACAAACAGGTTGACCGCTTTGTGAAGATCTCGAAGGTATTATGGATTGATCTGAATACCTTGTTTGATATTGTGGTTCCGGGAGATTTGTGGGCAGCATGCAAGATTGCCGTTGATTGGCTGACTTATAAGCCCGATAGGAACACGATCACGAATGGTCCGTCACCGCTAGTGATGAGGAAGTACGAGCAAGTGATTGAGTGGTTGAAGTCGAAGGTCTCACCACAAGACATTGATTGGGTGAAGATAGACAGGACAGTGCAGGAACCTAAGGAGACGGTCTATGAGTTCTACGAGAGACTTTTGCAGGCTTTAAAGCAATACAGTGGCTTAGATGTGTTGGAGACGAAAGATATGGGACAGTTTGACTCAAAGTTTGTGTTGGGATTGAAGCCAGAGGTTAGTCTCATGATACAGCAGCATTTGATTTGTTGGCAGAACAAGCCCGTTGATGAGATTTTGTGGTACGCCTGATATTGCACAGATGAGATTGAGTCAAAACACAGGAAGTTGAAAGATAACTTGATGCTTGTTCAGATGCAAACCGCTCAGGGACAGCCTAATGGGGGAGCATTGGTAAGGTGGCAAGGAAATTATCAGGCAGGAAATCAGAATGTTCAGGGGCAGGGAAGGCCAAGACCAATAGACCCTAGAACAGGCATGGATGTGGCGACATTGAAAAAGACTACAGCATGTCATCAGTGTCACCAGGTTGGACATTGGAGACGCAAGTGCCCCCTGAACCCATGGAATCAGATACATCCAGAAGGAGAGATAGTTCAGGTCCCTGGGACGGAAGCGGTACACACGGTGACTAGACCTAGAATGGTAAAAGTGGGGACTGGTGCTTCGCAGGTACAGATTCCCCAGCCACCCAGAATACAGAATGCACAGCAGGGAGCTCGAACTTATTTGCAAATGCCAATGTTTGAAGTAAGTGAGGGAAACGATACCAGCCTGTTGGCATGATCCTGTTCAGAGAGAGATAAGGATTGCATTCTTAGAGCCATCCTAGAGGTAGATCAGAAAGGACCCTTTGTGGAGGCAGACCTTGACGGTCACCCTACAACCTTTTTGGTTGATACGGGGGCTACCAGATCGACTATAAGATCGCCAGTGGTTCCAGGTTTAGCTCTTTCTGGGCAAAGTATCCAGGTTGTTGGTGTGGCAAATAAGAAACTGATTAGTCCACTGACAGAGCCAATTCCAATCAGGATAGGAAATTTCAGAGATAGACACCAGTTCGTGGTGTGCGATTCTAGTCCGGTTTGCCTGTTAGGGAGAGATTTACTGTGCAAGCTCAACTGCACGATCTACTGTACCCCGAAAGGAGTGGAGGTACAGACGAGAGACTATGACGCGACCTTTAAGGTTGCGAATCAGCGTGTGTGTGTGGAAATGTACCCAGCATTGACGCTGGAAGAACTTCCACTTGATCTGAGGGACTCAGTGTCTATTGACGTATGGGACCTTAGTGGGGAGGAGATTGGTTTAATCAAGGGAGTAGACCCAGTGAAAATCCAGATTAAACCAAACATAGAGTTTCCGAGGACACCCCAGTATAAGTTATCTCCTAAAACTATTGCAGGGATTAAACCTGTGATTGAGTCTATGATCAAGCAGGGAATACTAAGGGAAATTATGGGTAGCCCATGTAATTCGCCTATCATGGGACTACAGAAACCAAGTGGGAAATTCAGGATTGTGCAAGATTTGCGAAAAATAAACGAAATAGTTGTTCCATGTTGTCCAATGGTACCGAATCCATCCGTGATCCTATTTCAGATCCCATGTGAAGCTGAATGGTTCACGGTGATTGACTTGTGTCAAGCATTCTTCTCGATTCCTTTACAGGAAGAAAGCCGTTTTCTTTTTGCATTTCGGCTGGAAAATCATGTGTTAACGTGGTGTCGTATCCCACAGGGGTATACCGAGAGCCCATCTATCTTTAATCAGATCTTGAAGAAAAATCTCGAAGGTCTTGTGTTTCCACAAAACTCTGTTTTAGTGCAATACATTGATCATCTGCTCGTTGCGTCGGAGACGGAAGATGCCTGCAGAAATGATACGGTTGCTCTGTTGAATTACCTGGGAGAGAATGGTCACAAGGTGTCTCCAAACAAGCTGCAATACTGTCTGAGCGAGGTACAGTACTTGGGGCACCGAATTGAGAAGGGCAAAAGGAAGGTGTCTCCAGATCGCATCGATGCGATTCTGAGAATGCCGATTCCCTCGACTCAAAGGGAAGTCAGAATGTTCTTGGGAATGGTGGGCTATTGCCGCCAGGGGATCCCAAACTTTTCCTTTGAAGCGAAGCCTTTACAGCGGCTGACGCGAAAGGATGTGAAGGATCCGGTACCATGGGATGACGACTGCCTAAGGTCATTTTTGAGGCTGAGAGAAGCTTTATGCAGCGCGCCAGCTTTGGGAATGCCAGATTATAACAAGGCATTCGCTTTATTCTGTTGCGAAAAGGAAGGTTGTGCATTAGCAGTGTTGACTCAGAGTCACGGAGGTGTCCGTAGACCAGTTGCCTATTTTTCAGCTACTTTAGATCCAGTAGCTTCTGCGTTGCCCGTATGTCTCAGATCCGTTGCTGCAACAGGTGTCAGTATCGAAAGATGTGAGAGCATTGTGATGGGTCATCCGCTTACTGTTCATGTGCCACATTCTGTTGAATTGTTGATGACTAGGACTACCACACAGCACCTCACAAATAATAGATTGACTCGTTATGAGCAAGTCATCCTTGCTGAAGACAATGTGACACTGAAGAGGTGTTCTGTTTTAAATCCTGCTACATTGTTGCCTATTCCAAATGTAGATGATGATGAAGATTGTGAGGACCATGATTGTTTCGACGTGACTGAACTATGCACCAAACCGAGACCTGACATTGTCGATGAACCGCTCCCAGTTTCAGATGAGATTTTCTTTGTGGACGGTTCATGTTTAAGAGACAGTGTTGGTCGACTGAGAGCAGCGTTTGCTGTGTGTACCATCACAGGGGTGGTTGAAGCCGCTTGTCTAGAAGGAGTATACTCCGCACAGGTGGCTGAACTTATTGCCTTGACTCGTGCCTGTTTGGCCGCTGATAAGATCCGTGTAACCATTTACACGGATAGCCAATATGGGTTTGGTGTGGTTCATGATTTCGGACAGCTATGGTCCCAGGGAGGGTTTATGACATCTTCTGGTTCACCCATTAGAAACGGGGATTATGTACGACAATTGTTGGAGGCATTGCAAGGCCCAGATGAAATTGATGTTGTTAAATGTTCTGCACACACTAAAGGAAACGACTTTGTGTCATTGGGTAATAATTACGCAGATGAAGTTGCTCGATTTTGTGCAGAACAGGGATGTAGTTTTACTGAGAACCATGTTGTGGAAAGCGAAGAGAAAACAGAATACGATGTGATGTTAGCTATGGCAGACTCATGGGAGGAACTGAAACAGTTGCAGGATGGAGTCCCTGATCAGGAGCGGGACAGCTGGATACGAGCGGGATGTGAGAAGGGGGATGTGGATGTTTGGGTTTCGAATGATGGACGAGCTGTGTTGCCGGAATGTTTGCTGAATCCCATGGCGAGGTTGATACATGATGCTGTACATCTTGGTAGAGATGCAATGATGCGAGTGTTTCGTCAGACGTGGTACAATCCGAAGTTTCGGACGGTAGCTGAAGGTGTGTGCCAGAGGTGTGTCACATGTCAACAGATGAATGTAGGAAAGAGGACCGCTGTGACGTTGAGTCACATTGGTAGGTCAGGTGGACCTTTTAATAGAATGCAGCTGGATTTTATTGAAATGCCGAAGTGTAATGGGTTGAGGTACATATTAGTCATAGTATGCGTCTTTTCCAGGTGGGTGGAGGCTTACCCGACACGTAGGTGTGACACACTCACGGTAGCTAAGTTATTATTGAGAGAACTAATCCCGAGGTACGGTTTTCCGACCTCTTTTGAATCAGATAGAGGAACGCATTTCCACAGTGAAATCATGAAGCTGCTTTGTGCTGCCTTAAATGTAGACCAGAGGTTGCACTGCAGTTACCGACCAGAGGCTTCTGGGATTGTAGAGCAAGTGAATGGGACTTTGAAAGCCCGAATGGCGAAAGTGTGTTCTTCGACATCCTTGAAGTGGCCAGATGCATTACCTTTGGTTCTCATGAGTCTCCGTAGTGTCCCTGATAGGAGGACTGGATTGTCACCCCATGAAATCCTCATGGGAAAAGTGATGCGCTTGCCCGCAATACCTGCTACTGCTTTGATTAATATCACTGATGATATGATACTGGACTATTGTAAAGGCCTGGCTGACGTGGTCCGTTCTGTGTCTCAGCAGGTGCAGGCAGCAACGGTTCCAGCCGCAAGTGACCTGTGCCACGACTTGTGCCCAGGGGACTGGGTGTTGGTGCGCAAACACGTAAGGAAGAGTTGCCTGGATGCTCGCTGGCGCGGGCCGTACCAGGTTATATTAATAACGAACACAGCAGTGAAGTGTGGAGGACTTCCGAACTGGATATACGCTTCCCATACCCGTAGAGTTCCAGCACCCTTGGAAGAAACAGCCCCTCTCGAGAACGAAAACCCAGCTGAGGTGGCAGAGCCATCCGAGAGGGCAAGTCAAGCTGTAGGGGTTGCTGACGCAGCTGGTTGTGCACTAAATCAAGCCGAAAGGGAACGTGAAAGTAACATCGAAACAGACTCGGAAGAAGAAGAAAGAGCTGCAGTGGGCAGTACCGAGTCAAATCCTGCTGAAGAAGAAAGAAGTGCACAGGGTACCAGTAGGGAGAGTGGAGGTGCCACGGAAGCAGGAAAAGTCTGGCCCGTGAGTCAGAGTCAGAGAAACCTGAGATCAGTACCAAGAACAGATCTCGCCCCAGTTTCCGAAGAATCAGAAGCAGAGCAAGGTGACGAAGATCAACCCCAAGGTGCTCTGAGGCGATCGAAAAGAACAAGAGTGCCGTGCCAGAAGTACGCCTCACCAGAGTGGGCATACTCTGTGACTGATGACAGGGTTACTGACCACGGGACGGCTGAGATCAATCACACTGGTCAGCAATTCTCTGTTTCCGAGAGTGGAAGTGTTGTTGAAGATCCCAGGATTGGAGATCGAAGGAATATTGACCATCAATATTTCGAATCCGCCACTTCTGAGCATCATCCGTGGTCTGATTTTGGAAACGCTAGACTTCCCAACTTTTGCAGTTATACCAGCTCCCCAAGAACTGACAACCCTTAAACTTGCAATTTTGCAGGGGGTCCTACAGCTGTTGGGACCCACAGTTATTCTGGACTGATTGTAAATTTGGTGTATATAAAGCTTGAAAGAAGGTAACCTAGGCCCGAGTGGAAGAAGAATAAATTTAGGGATTTTTCCGTTGGAGGGCAAAGAAGAGCTAGTGAAGCCTTCCTGATCTAAAAGGATAAGAAATTGAACTTTGCTAGAGGTTCCCCCGATTGAAAAGAGCAGCTGAACTGAACATTGCTGGATGAGAAAGAGACTTGTGTCAACAGAGACTGTGCTGAACATTGAGAACAGTTCAAAGATGGCGGAACCTGGAAATACACACCGTAGAGCCAAAATAGTGATAGGCACACTGTTAGGGATAGTGATAGCCGTTATATTTGCAGTAGTAGTGACTTCATACATGGTGGCCCATAGACAGGAGGGGGAGGTTCAGGGAACACCCACACCTACCACTTTGGGACAGGGAGGGGTCACTAGTAGAGATCAGAGAGCTCAAACGCTTGAGGAGAGTCATATGTTTCACATAGATTTGTCCAGAGCTGATTTCAAACTTAATGCTTATGCGAAGCTGTTGTATGAGTATGTTGATGCGATGGATGCGAAGGATTGTTATGTGTGCATGCAGTTGCCTGCTTCAGTAGACGAAGGTATCAGGTATCATCATCTTCCATTGACATATGGGGTTTCTTGTAGCTTATTGCTTAGTTTGTTTTATGACAGGAGACAGTTTGGGTATTTCTTTTCAAATTATGATTCAGTACTTCCTGAAGTTCCGGCATACAAGCATTTGAATAAGTATGATTATTACAAGTCAGAAGATAGACTTCGGAAGTATTTCATACCGACTGTGAAGCTAGATACAGCTTATGCTCACAGACATAACTGGACATGTTGGTTGTCCGAGACAGAAAAGAAGTTCATAGCTCAGATAGAGGATAGGTACAGAAAACTGACTCAGACACGAGATACAGGAGATAGTCCAGTGGATTGGACGGATGAGGAGAGATTACACAAATCTAAGGGAAGTTATGGACCAATTGCATTAGATGAAGTACAGAAGGGGAAATTGTGTGTTGCCCGTCCTCAAACTCCTAAGGAGAAGGTTCCAGTGGGACAGAGTACGTGTGATCATACTTATACCATGGAGCACTCTGCTAAGAACTTCTTGCAAGGTCCGGTACAGGTGATTCCGACCGTGTACTATGTATGTGGGAAGAATGCCTATGTGAGATTGCCTGCGAATTGGTATGGTTCATGTTACTTGGCTATCATCTTCCCAAAGATTTATCATGCTGAGGATTTGAAGTTACTAGAGACGGGACGTCATTCGAAAGTGCGTAGAGCTGTAAGTGCAGGAGTAGTGATTGGTGATATATACGGAGCGACTATACCTAGTTTGGGCGTGGTCCTGAATGATGTGAAAATAAGAAGGTTGGCGACTGTGGTGGATGAATTGTCTATGAATTCGGCGAGGTCATTCTTGTTGGTGAATGGAGAAATGTTATCGATACGGAATATGGTTTTGCAGAATCGACTTGCGTTAGACGTATTATTGGCAAAAGAGAGCGGAGTCTGTAAATTGCTGAAGGTTCAGGAATGTTGCACGTATATTCCAGACAATAGCAAGGATTTGGAGAAATACATAGATAACATTACCACAATCCATAAAGAAATATTAGATCTGACAGAAGAGAATGTGTGGGAAAAAAATTGGTCAAGGATTTGGTCGCGTGGGAACTTGGTTTGCGAACCTGGGAATGGGATTTCTTGGATCTGTGTTGAAGCCAATAATAATTGCTGTGGTTTGTGTGATTTTTTTGTGGGGACTCGTAAGGGCATGGAAATGGTACAGCGGGACTAAGGCCGAAAGAGCCCTCAGAGCGAATGAGCAGAGAATGGCGAGATTGCAGGACCGTCAATATCAGAATCTTAAAAGGATGGAAGAGATTCAACAGAGTGGAATGGTAGTAACTGCCGTTTAGATTAGCTTCTGATTCCAGGAGAAGTGAGAAATGATGGTGTGATGACAGTTGTCATCAAAGGGGGGAACTGATGTAGCGCCTAAAGGTTTTGAAAATTGTAGGGGTGCATCATATCCACTGTTAGTTGGCACCCGCATATAATCTATGTATACTTAGATGTGCCGTGCGAAATGTATTAAGAAATGTATCAGCTATATGGTAACATAGAAGCATTAGAAATGTGAAACTATATTGTGAATGTATTTAGTAAATTGCATGATGGTTAGTTTTCGGTCAATGCAATGTATTAGTTAAACGTGGGACATGATTAAGATTTACTCGTGTAGGTCGCCCATTCATGTAGGTGAAAGTAAAAGTACTAATGCTTAGGATGTGATTTAATAGCGTGCTTAACCGAGTAGAGGCCCGAATGCACATATATCGTTGAGAAGAAAGGCCTGTTAGTTTCTTATGTTAGCTGAATGCGGTAGGCCGCAATGATTTATTCTTGTAGAGGTTTTGGGCTGCAGTAAATTGTAAAGTTAAAAGATGCAAAGTATTTCTCCATTCCATGATCTCACCGCAGGTGCAAGGACAGTTGGTTCGTTAGTAGAAAAGGTCTTTGTTTAAGAATTGAATTATGGGGGAAGCCAGACATGGGAGTACTTTGGAATGTGCCAATCGCAACTCCTAGCGCGGATGGTGTCTGGGACTCAAGGCCAAGCTGATGGACGATGGAAGATGGACAGCGCTGGATGGAAAAGTACTGGAAGAAGACCTGGTCGAGGAGGTGTGCCAGAGGGCGTGTTCTATGATTTGGGGTTTCGTATTAGGGACAGCGTCCCGAGGGTTGAGCAGAACAGAGTAGCCCAGAGCAGAGAGAGGAGAGGTAGAGAGGAGCGGAGAGAAGAGAAGAGGTGGGCGAGGAGCTAGAAGGAGCATGGTAGATCAAGCTCTCTCTAAGTGAAGACTTCTTAGGGAGTTTCACTTCTGACACCTTTTTCGATTTCTTGGGTCTTAAGGGAATGCTAAGTAGGGATGACATCTAGCAGAGAGTAGGGACAGAGATGCTTTGGATTAATGATTCCTAATATCGACATTGGCTTGGCAGTTATCTACCTCATGCTTTTAGAATTTGTACTCTTGTTTATATTTAGCCGAATGCGGATTCTTCGTAGAGTACCTTTATCTGCAGATATTTATGTTGATAATAAAATACCGAGAACACTAGAGATTGAGTTTCGAGTTCTTAATTATGTCAAATTGCGGAAGGTATTCACTGATAATTGTGTTTGCTCCCTCCACGCTATTGGGCAAGGAAAAGGGTTCACTCGACCAGAGTGGGTTCTTGGAGATAATTGGAAACAAGAAATTTGGCCCCAGCACCGGCCACGAGGGTGTTTCTAACATATATATATATGTATATATATATATTTAAATTATGTGAAATATAGGGTAAACCAGCGTTTCCACAATCCTGACATCAGCATAGTATGTCATATGATGCTTTCGCCTGACTTTCTGTAGCATTGCTGTGGTAGCAGCACACAGTTTCTTCATATTATTTTCACACGCAGGCCCTCTACAGCATCCCCTGTAGTCGTGCTGAAGCTAACACACGTTGCCAAACTGTTCTTAGGAAGACGCTCACGTATCTGCAGTTTATGTGAGATTATTCTTCTCAGACCAGACTTACTGGGAGTCTCCTCAGCCAGCCAACCAATCTCCAACCGAAGTGGTCCTCCTTGGCAACAATGGATCTCATGCAGTAATCATGTTCCATAACGCTGCAAACTACAACAGAAACATTAGAGAAAACATTTTTTTTTTTTTTTAAACACCAGGAAAAGGTGTTGTAGAGAGATCAATAAGGGGAGCATCTGCATTCAGTATTAACAAGTTTTCCGATTGATATAAAGTCTTCCATGTCACTTGTCCTAGATGTTAACATTTTCCTGCTCACTGCTCATGAAAAGAGCCACATTTTATTGGTGATATAGATGCTATTGAGATTCAAAGCCGAAATACCTCACAAGTTTGTAACTATCTCAGGCCCTTGTGTCCAACTTCATAGTTGGAACTAGCATAAACGACCAATAAAACACGAATAATTTGATTGAGAGTACAGTAAGCAATAAAAGCAGCGGAGCGTGGGCGAGGCTTCCACAGGATACTCTACTGCTGCATGCCACGCAGAGTGAGCAACGCATGCGCACTGCCGCTAGGCTCGACCTAAAAATGATTGTGTTTGTCTGTAACGCAACTGGTGCTCATGTAAAGCGCTCCGATACCTTCGGGTCTAGGGCGCTATATAAAACTCACACACAAAATAGTGTAGGGTGTATGTTTTGGTTGTGGTTCTGTGTGTGACGGGTAGAACTACAGTTCTTTATACATATGTAAATAAATAGAATGCAGAGTGAAATACAACATAACCACACACCTAGGTGCAGATTGTGAAAAAGGTGTCATTTGATCTTGTTGATAGTTAATTGGTGATATTTTTAGAAGTCGTTTGCACTTTGATGTACCCACCACCCAAAAAAACATGAAATCGTTGCTCTTTTTTATGAGAGATTTAGTGAATCATTAATTTTCTTGTTTCCCGACAGAGACATATATTACACGGATGTGCAGTTATTTGGCACCCAAAGTGTAGTGGACAACATTGTCAATGACATTTCCTGCATGTTGAAAATACCCAGGAGAAGTCTGCATGTTGTAAGTTGCTTCATTCATTTTGCCCAATATCTGTGTTCGGCTATGTATCTAAATCTCCAAAGTGTTTGTCCCTTAAATAAGAAAGCTGTTTACATCTAAAGCAAAGCGGTGTGGATTATAATAAAAGTTCAGGCTATTTTTATTTGTGTAGACATAGGGGGTGGTCATCTGCTTTCTTCCACCTTGAGAGTTTTGTCCTGGCTAAAAATACCTTTAATCTTGCAGATTTGCATACACCTCTGCATTACTTAACTTCATGTTTACTTCTGTTATGGTGGGAACGGTGGGGAAGTAGTGTCGCCCGTGAATATTGCCAATAAAAAGATAAACGTCTCTTTTCAACTTCTATTAAACTTTAGCTGTAAATGTTGTGCGGCTGAAATGAAAGCAGTAGGACGCTCTAACCGCAAAAAAGACCGGACGTTCTCCCACGACTGGTTTATACACACATCTTTTATATTGTTTATGTTCTCAATTTTGTTTAGCCAATTAACTCCAGCAGTGTCCTCTTTTCTTTCTTGTTGGTATCTCTGATATGCAAGCTAAATTAATGTTGGCGTCCTTGCAAGCTAAATTGAGCCGTATTCGTTTTTCAAAGTCTCCATTAATGAGCTTTGTTGGTACTGTTCAACAAAGCAAACTTTGCTCACCAACCCTTCCTCGAATTCATTTAAGGTTCTTTGCAGCCTTTTTGAGACATTGGTGTTGCCTCATACGGAAGTACATGTATACCCGAGTATCCGTACTTGTAGATTACAGGAACACCCGTCCATTACAAGGTGGAAATGAAATGAGAATTAGGGAGTAAAATGCTGGAATAAATGATTCGGCACTGATTCCTGCGCCTTATTTCTCATTATCCAGCAGGTAAAATTTCAATTCTTTTTAGCAGGTGAAATATATGGATGAAAAACTCGGGAGCTGTAGTGTACGCGTTTGGTTCCCAGTAACTCTCTCTCAGGACACTTTCGGATAATACCTCGGCAAGTAGGAACTACTGGGCCCACAGCCGAAGTGCATGGGGCATTGTATTACTGTTGCTCCATGCCCTAATCTACTACTACAGCGCTGAAACTGAGCACTAACTACACCTTTTCAATGCTGGATCCTTAGGGTTGCAGACCAATAGTCCGAGACTTCTAAAGGAGGCAATGTGTGAGGCGGAGACATAGGACACAACAATGACCCAGTAGCGGAAAAAAAGATTGTCCAATCCAAAGCTTACTTTTAGTACGAGAAAAGGATATAAACAGGGGGCAAGGTTCTACAGGAAAAAGGCCCTATCTTATTTAGCAAGGCAAAATCACAAAGTGCAAACAGATCGCCGTATCTATGACCGTGGGAAGGGCCTCTAGGGCAGGGCACTCAATTTTGAGTTCATTTAACAATTATGCTCCAGTCTCATTTCTAGGCACTCGTGTCAACTTTGGCCCAAATCAGTTCTGGTTTACCTGCTCTTGTGATGGAGGGACCAGGTGCGAGGTCTTCACCAAGGTGTCTTGTAGGAGGACAGGCTCTGCTTCTTTTCTGATGGTACTCAGGAAGGATTATAGGCGCAAACAGACCCAGTGGAAAACTCTCCCTCTCAAATGGTGAAGCCCACCCCTCACATTCTCTGTGAGCTTTCTCCTGGGCATCGCAGGTGGGTTTTTTCTCGAGGCAGTCTTCCTCCTGAAGGGATGCCCTTCACTCCCCTGTCTCAGGCCAGGGAGGCTCTGTATCGGGGGCCGGGGCTCCGTTCCACTGCTCTCCTTCAGTGATAGATGCAGACTTCCATGTATTATCTCCTCATCCCTGGGATACTGGCTCTCAGGGACACTAGACCTGGATCACAAGAATCCCTAGACATTCTGCAGAGTGCCACCTCTCCGGGCTGTGAGAATTTGTGGAAGGAACACCTTTGGAAGGCTTCAATCCTTCTCTTATAATCAGTTTCCAAACTGGGATTGGATTCCACTTACACATTTCTGGACCCAGGATGAAGTGGTTTTCTCATACAGTGTGTTACTCTTCTTCAGTGTGGGGTCAGTCTTTAGTGACATCTGAAGGATTTTTGGGTCTTGTGACCGTGATGGGCCAGTTTTTGCTGTGGCACTTCACAGGATCAACTTAAATGGTGGCTGATGCGCACTACGGATCAGCCTCCTGAAATTCCAGTGAGTGCATATACAGTTGCAACAATTAGAATTCCAGCTCATGAGCACCAGATGGGCCGATTTTGCTGCAACCTAATAAGTGCCTCTTCTGCAGCGAGCTACTGCACTGTCACCGCGTTGGGCTGGTTGCTGCGCTGTCCCGCTGGAGCAGACAAAATGGTGGCTGTCGCGCTCGTCTGGTCACCCTCACAGAGGCCTCTGTGAAAATCTGTATATGCATAAAAGTCTAGGTTAGACAGGTTGCGTTTAAGTTGTAAGGATGAGATTAGTAACATACCAGAGTTGTCGTATAGATTGGAAATCATAGCTATCCCTTTGGCAGCCCACAGGTGATCAAACTCATGAGAGTTAGGAGTGAGTAGTTCCTTTTTATACCAAAAGGAGGACATCGTTGAGTTATGGATGCTGGTTTTCAGTACTGAATCAATGGCGAGTATGGCGGCTACAGTGTTTATAAAGATTATGCAACTGGGAGTAGGGTTACTGTGACATTGTCAGTGTGGATGAGAGTGGAAAGGGGTGACAGATAGTGGACTCGGGCTCGAACCAGATGGGTTTAAGTAGAGGTTTAGGTTCAACCCACCGAGCGCCCTGGGAGGCCAAGTATGCCATTTGGTAAGAAGCCCTGTCAGGGAACATGCAGCCACTGGCCTTCCTGGACATTCTCAATTTCACAGTCTCGAAGTACGAGACAGAGCTACAGTTCTTGCAAGAAGGTTGCCAGTATCGAGCCAAAGGACTACCAGGAATCCCTTCTGCAAATCAGAGAACCTGTAATACTTAAGGAGACATCCAGGTAGAATTGGAGGATGCCTAGGCAAGAGAGGCAAGTAAGTAGTGGCACTAGTTGTTCACTGATGTATACAAAAAAGTGATGGTTGGAATGCTTGAATTATTCTCAACCACTGCTAATTACTTGGGGGTTTATCTCAGTCCATCATTATTTTGCGCACCATGCCATCTCTGTTTGGACCCAGCAAATCATCCTTGATTCAGTTTAGAATTTACCAGTGAACTCGAAGACTGCAGTAATAGCATGAAGCGAAGGAAGGGAAAACACAACAAAGCTGCAGGACTGGGAAATGATGAGTGTACTAACCAGGGATCAAAAGACTAAGCAGTTGCAGGACAACTGGCAACTTACAACATGGCTCTTTACATTTCCCTGTAAGTACCCACCTTCTCTCTAACTGTTGCAATGATTGGACTCGTGACTGAAATGACTCAGAAGTCTTGCCTAATCCCTCTGTACCCAAGCTGCCAGTGTCATGCCTTCAATTATCATCTCCATTTACCGCACTTCTTGTGCTGTTTAATACCTGGTGGACCCCAGGGGATTAGGTTCATGCTTTAATCATGCCTTTCTCAAGAATTTCTGCCAATGATTCCTGACGGACACCTTCTTACTAGCATTCCCGAAAATGTTTGAAGATCCTGGCTTTGAGTATTCTGCTGAAGAAGCATTGTCCAATATTCAACAAGGAAGAACGGAAGTACTGATTTTTGTGACTTGTCATTAGTTGACAGCTGAAACTACGTGGGTTGAAAGAGCTCAGGTGACGTTTCTGATGTGGGTTGAAAGTAGAAATTAAGGGTGAATGTATCCGTTTTCAGCATCCTACTTCATTTTCTGAACGTATTGATCTCGTGCTGTTGATTGAACACAGGTTACAAGAGAAATTAAATTAAAGAAGGAACTCAAAAGTAAGTTATTCTACATTTTCCAGTTGCCCTGTCTGTTCGATTTCTGTGGACCCATTTTCTTGAGGAGAGTCAATGCAAGAAGGAGCTTTGTTGAGCCCTTTAACTGAAAGTGAAAAAGAGCGCTGGTGAAAGTCTCAACTGTGTCTATATCGTAAATAGTGCTGGACATATTATTTAGCCTATATAAATGGTCACCTAGAAATGTTGGAAGTACTCAGTCCTCTCCTGAGAAGACAGGAGTGTTTTGGCTTTCTTACTTTAGATATTCTATGAATAACACTGATAATCATTTGTTCCTTCTACAGATTGTTATGAGAGTAGAAGAAGGAAAGTTTGTAATAACTCTGTATTGATGGATAGTGGCTCCTGTGGTATGACTGATCAGGACTAGCTGCAAAGAATCAGACCAGCCATCAGGACAGACAGACCTCTCTGCTTACCCTTTGCCTCAGTTATGCTCTAGCCTGAGAGTGATTTAAACAAACTGTTTTCTAATGACTCCGGAGAAAGAGGGGAAGAAAACAATAGAAGAGGAAAGACAATTAGATGCCTGCCACTGAAGCAGTAAAGCTATAAAAAGGAAAAGGCAGAATATTAAAAATGCAGTAATTGGTGAAATAACATTTTGGAGGATACAGTTGTATTCACGATCAGCGCGCGAGTTCAGCCCTCCTGTTCTGCCAAACAGCAATGAAGGAAGCAGAGGCAATCTCCATCTCAGAAAACCTCAGTGGCAAAGCACTGATAGATGGCAAATGCAAGATAACAAAACAAGAAGTATACAAACTCAAACACTGGAGGAGCGCGAGGAGGGAGGGAGTAGGGTAAACAACCAAAGTTCACAGAGGAAGAAGACCAGTTGCAAACAGGAGCAAGGTAAACCCACCAGTACTCAAAGTTGCCAGGCACAAACAGAATGGAACCCTTTTATTCTGTCACAGCTATCCGTGCTCCGGAACACGAAGTGAATGTAAATGGTAGCCATATTGGATAGGGAAGATAATCTATGGAGCATGATGGTTTTGACGGAATCCAATATGGCCGACTCGTGTGGGAACTTAACCAATTATATGTTCAATCTTCACCTCAAGATATTCCCGGTTTGTCACTTGTCGTTCACAGTCTCCTGAACCCAGGACTCTTCTATCTTTCAGATGGGGGTTTGCTCCACAATCCTCTGATAAATGTCTGTGGGGCCAGTTCCCAAACTTCATTTGTTGTAAGTAAAGTACTACTTACTTTCTACAAAATGCAATTCATAAACCTACATGTGGAAATCTCCCCCTCCATTTCCGCTATCTTTTCTGTGGGGACATCTCCACACATGTAAGTTTACTACTTAGGCCCTCATTACGAGCAGCCTAGTTCATTACAGTATGTAGAGTAACTGCTGTTACCGCACAGATTCCAGTTATGTGTTTTGATCTAAATATTTTCAGGTCAAACATGGCAATATTTATCAGTGAAAAATTATTCTTTATTTACCTGAACATGCAAATTTTTGAGCAATGAACACCAAATCGGCATCTTTTTCCACAAAAAAACACGTATTTTAGATAAATTTAGACTCGGCTGAATCTGATTTTATTAGGTGCAATAAACATCACTCCAATTATTGGGCAACTTGTAATGAGGGCTATAGTGGTGAATGTGGGAGGGACCAGGGAAATGATGGGAAAATGGGAAATATCTACTAAAAACGGCAGGGGTTTAGGGAAAAAGTAGGGGGTTAGGGAGGGACAGAATACTTCAAACACCCACCCACAAAAGAGTAAGCTTATTGTTATTCACAAACTATACTTCTAAAGTTACTAAAGCCCTAAAGGTAACAAAACAGCAGTAAATGTACACTAGCCTAGCTTTGGAGTAAATCAAGCATCACACATGGCCATCATAGGCACTGCAGCACACAACATTGAAATGTAATCATAAACTTACTTTCAAAATAAAATGAAATTAAACTTTTGCTATAAAAATAAAAATAAATAAATTAAAACATCTAACTTGTAACAAAATGTAATACCTATTAAATGCAAATAAATATTACTATGGTTGGGCATTGCTTTAAATTATTCTTTAAGAAATATTATCGCTAAGATAAATAAATAAATTTAAATTAGTTAACATTTTATTTTGTTATTTCTATGTTAATGAATATTTTAAATTACTATACAGTGCCATTTTATACTAAAGAATTGCTAATGTTTATTTTCAAGAATAATAATTTTAAAAGTTTGCCCTATACTCTCCTGTAGGGAGATCACCAACTCAGTGTTTGAGATCTCTACCAATGTGTGGAAAGTTCCTAGTCGAAGCTTTAAACTCTTAAATGTATTCCTAGGTGTCTCCACTCCCAGGCTTCAGATCTAAATCTATATTTAGAAATGCTGAGCGAATGATTAGCAAAAAGTGTAGATTTAAACCTAGGTGCAAGAGTAACTTTACATGTAAGTAAATCTACACATATAAGTTTACCTTTGTGAATAGATATTGTTTTCCCACAACTTCTACAGGCAGTGTAATACAGGAAATCTGCACCTGCTTTTCCTATCCATCTTAGTCGGTATCCTGAAACATGGCCACTAAAAATAATATTTCAAATAGAGTTAAGAAGGCTCTTAAAGTGATTTCAGCTGTGGATGGCTTCAGGTCTGACTGAGGAAGCTTCTATTGCTTTGCAATTTGGGATCATATAGAAATGTTTTCCTTTGGCATTATTGCCTCTCATTTTCACATTAATTGTGGAATTCCTAGGATAAAGAGGCAAAATCCACATATAAGTTGGTCAACTTGAAAAATATCTTTGTCAACACAGATTTGTTGTGATCATTGTTACAGTGTTATGTTTCTGGATATCATTCCGGAACAAGTAATGAGAAAAGGAACTACACCTCCAATTAACTAGTGGCTGACCTAGCTTCTGGGCCACTGCAGTACCATGCTCTCTCTCCAGTCTTTGCTAAGTTTATGGTTTATCTCTTCTCCTTCATAGGGAATATGACTGCATCATACCAGTTGAACCTGCTACTAGGAACATTTTTGGACTGACTTATTCCTTAACACAGAAAGTGATACTAAAGGCTCATTTGCAGGAGAGTTTGCAACATAGTTTAATTGTGCTATCTTGTATCACTTCCTGGGGCAACATTATTCTTTGCATCCTAGAAAGATCACAATGTTCAACCTTGTATTGATTATAGAGGTTTATGTCAGATCACAATCAAGAATACATCTATATCCTTTACCTCTTATAAAGGGCATCTTAAGGTCACTCCTTAGAGTACACGTCTTTACTAAAATTGCTTTGCAAGGTGCATGTCATTTGTTGCTCATAAAGGTTGGTAATGAATGGAAAATGGCTTTCAACCCCCCATTCAGACATTTTGAATATCATAATGAGTGTGTGCAAAGCTCCTGCAATCTTTCAGCGCTTTGTGGATTCAATATTCTTTCATATTTTCACTCAATGTATATTGTGCTATCAAATTATATTTTTGTGTTTTTTTAAAAACTGTTGAGGAACATCAAGGGCATGTGAACTTGGTGTTATCAAAACTTCAGCAACATCATTTGCCTTACAAACTTGACAATTTTGAGTTTGTGAAGGAGGACGTCGAGTATCATGGATTTACACTGAAGTACAAGGTTTCAGCTACTATGGACTAGCCATCACCTACTAATGATAAAGATACTCAAAGTTTCCTTGGATTACAAACATTTAACAATTAATCATCAAAACTTGGCAAAGATAACCAGTGATATTACTTGTGTTTTCAAAAAGGAAAATATGAAGAGAAGCTTTTGCTTGAACAAGCAAAATAAAATAGTTTTAGTACTCAAGTACCAATCTTATGTCATCCTGATATTTCAAAACTTTATTGTGTAAACAAGTGCCTCTAAAAGGGTAGGTGGGGCAGTTATGTTACAAGAGCCGGGAGATGATGGGTAAGAACATTCTATCTTTTATTTAGCTCATGATTTGTCAAAGACTGAACGAAAGTACTCAGTATTTGAAAGAGAACTCTTAGCTCATAGCCATGAAGATGTCTTCAACTAAACGGTAACCTGTTTTCATGGGCACTATAGAACCATTTGGAATTTGAATTGATCATCAAAATATGGGATGTTTGAGGAATCTTCAGTGCAGGAATTACTGTCAAGATACATAGGCAGTTTCTTTGCACCGCATGCTTTTACTCTCACTTATATTCCAGCTTCAAGGAATGTGTTGGTGGATGCTGAATCCTGTCATTATCCTGAGGCATCTCATACTAATGGTGAGCCTGTAATTCCCACTCAATGGGTCGTTTTAATAGTTCAGTCTTTCTCAGACAAAGTCAAGATGGCTCAATAACTTTTGGATGCAAAGAAATTAGAACATCTTCATCTAGATCCTGCTAGTTTGTTGAAATGATTTTATTTCAGCCACCGAGCTATTTTATGCCATCTTAGGAATTCCAATTGGATGTTATGAAAATGTGTTCTAACTCAGCCATTTCCGGTCATAAAGAAGTTAAGACCACTTTGGATTTAGGTTTAGGATTGTTTTGGTTGTCAGCTGTGGTTCTAGAATACGTCCTCACCTGTCCCATTGTGTCCATGGATAAACTCTTACATTCTAACTCTTTTGTATAGTTACAACTATTACAAGCAACTCCTAAATAATTTTGGCATAAAATTGCTACAGAGTTTGTGACAGATAAAACACTGTTGTTAGGATACTGTGTGATAATGGTTGGTATAGATACTTTTTCCAGAGATGTTTCCTCATCTGCCCAAGTTACCAATGGGTGAAGAAATGATTTATTGTTTTTGGTTGATAGTTTACATCTTGATGGATTCCCTTACACTATCATTTTTGGTAAAAGTACTCAAAATCTTAAACTTTTTAGAGAGTTTTGTGTAATGCATTGAAACTTGATGAAAATCTTCGTTGGGGTTATGATCTAGAGTGAAATAGGCAAACATAACACTAACAGCAGAAATACTGACGTTGCTACTGTTATTAAACTCAAGACAATGTTACATCTTTGGTAAAGCAGGGTCTGCAGGGACAAGTGCTCCCTGAGTTGTGCAGCGCTTCCCACTTTTGCGAGACAAGCGTGTTCACATACCTACCCGTCAACCTTCTCACCTGGTTCCTGACTCAGAGCAGCCCACCCTGGCTCTGACGAATGTCTCAGGGGACATGGTTGTGGTTTCGGGCGTCTTTCTTACCCAAGGTATTGGTGTTTTCCTTTCCTGCTTTCACAGGACTAGGGACGATAGCATCTAGGCATAAGCTACTAAAGACAAGAGTGATAGCTCTGAAGGCAATGTAAAGCAACTAATCAGTATCCTCCTTAACTTGCAATTGTCAGGGATACCACGTCTTAGTCGTGTTTATTGCCCATTTCACTGCAATCCCTTGTTTCACCTTGTGCTCTATGTTCTGTTTTTGACTACTGTTTCATTCTGTGTTTTGTTGTTTCTTATACTTTTTGAGAACTGTTTTATGCTATATGCATTTTTTGTTCTTAGGTGCCTTCCTGCCTATAGCGACGGTTGGCATTCTTCTTTTTTCTATTTGCCTCCTTACTCTTCTTTACCTAGTTTTTCTTAGCAATGCCAGGCTGCCATCGGGGAATGACCATCCAGATCTTCCTTTATTTAATATGAGGTCCAGAAAAGAACAGACTAAAGCTTATGCTGTTCTCATTTCAAAAATAAGAAAAATGCTGATAAATCAAGCTCAAAGTATGTTTATTTTGCTCCTGAAGAGAAAGTCTGACTTTCTTCTTGTTTCCTTCCTTGCCATACATTGCCAGTTAAATAATGAACAACATTCTTTGGTCCTTGGTCATTTAGTCTATGGTCTCTGTGATAACTAATCAGATCACTCCAATGGCCTTTTGGTTGTAGTTGCTTTGCTCTTAGAAGAATTATGCTGCCAACTTAAACCAGTGTTTTCCATTCTAATCATCAGCTTCTGTTTGAAGCTCCATCAGTTATGGTGCAAGGGCCATCACAATAAGAGCTTAAAGCAATTGGTGATTTTCTGAAACTTCGATGTAGGTTTTAATTTCTAATTCACTGTAAAGATTATCTTTCTAGTGACCGCTTTTGAGAAGACCCTTCCACACTTCTTAGATTGCCATTTATTTAAATGGCACTCTGATAAGTCTGGAGCTTTAGGGAGCAGGCACAATGTTACATCCCTGCCAAGAGCTGTGTTGAGAGCAATGTTGATAGCAGTGCCAAGAGCTTATCAGAGCCTATGAATGATCAGAAGATAAATCACCATTCCAAGTGTCATTGGACAGTGTGTTGATGGATGCTGCTGTCAGCACATGACTGGGCAACTTTGCCTTCTAATTCACTCTGGCATCTCTGCTCTCTTGGCCACCTGGAGAAGGTATACCATGAACTGCCTGGAGCCTCTTTCATAAAGGTCAGCCATGAGACTGCAGAATTTAGTGCAAGTTGATGAATGTCGAACATGGGCTTCTTCAGTTACCAACTGAACGTCATGAATTGCGGGAAAGGGATATGGACAAAACATACAAATTGCTGTCGAAAGATTATGGTCTGTCATAGCATGTTAATAGAGGTTTATAATCTAAGATCAATTAGAGTCTTTCCCTGTGGTGCTGGTTCCTGTTTGGATCGTTGTAGGAAGGTGGATATCTGACTATGGTTACCCCCAAATTTGTGCCTAGTGTCTAGCTGGTTTTTCGACTTAGTTGGCCTGAGATCCTGCCATTCAGGCTCTCAGGCTATCTGCTCTCTCTGTAAAATGGACTCCATGTACCCTAGGTACATAACCTATTGGAAGTGGATCACCCTGTGAGCCCCTGTACCAGTGTACACTAGGTACCCAGGGCATTGGTGTATCCAAGGCCTACCAGGGGCTGAAGCATGTATTATGCCACCCCTGGCCTGGCCTAACAAATTTGACACAACTGGCTGACCACTCAGCTGGGGTAAGTTGGTGTAACCACCTCTTACTTAGGTGTAGTATACCTATACCTAACCTTAAATGGAACACATGTTAACCTATAAGTCACTCCTATGGCAGGCCTTAACAATCCTAAAGGCAGAGTGCTTGGTTTCCATGTGAGATGGTGCTCTGGCATGAGCTGAGCCTGTCTGCAGTGGTCGGAACAACTTCCTTCTACTGTTTCCAGTTATCGTCATACCATATACTCTTAAGTGCATTATGAACCTCGCGGTTAAATGCTATCTTTGGTTTGGCTTTATCAAAACATGTCGAGTAAGGTGTCATACGAATTGGAATACTAACCCCTCGCCAATTCTGGCGACGGGGTTAGCATTCCACCCTTCTAGAGGGACACGACATGTACAGTACCTGAAACCCGGGTAAAATCAGACATAGCCTCAGCTCCACAAAATGGATGCCGCCACCACAGACACAAGTCTGCCCTCCTGCTGCTGGGAGTCCTTCCAGCTTGGGAGGTGTGGACAAAGGGTTTCCTGCCAGGGGAGGTGCGTGCACCACCCCAGACAGGATTTTGTGTATTGGTCAGGTAGGGCTTGAAAGGAACCAGACATGCCTGAGGCTCACAAGGAGCCTCGGTGCATATGCCAGTTCAAACCGGTCCTGGGGCACACCAGTCCCGGGCCTGGGGCGAGCTGGACAAAGGATTGGGGGTGTAACCACCCCCCTTCCTGGTCCCACCCATAGGGAGGGACCTAGCAGGTAGTCCGGCCCCTAGAATCCGAATAAAGGTAGGAGTTGTGTCCTAAGACTTTAGACATCCTGGAATCAACTTGAAACTAAGAAGAAGACGGGAACTTTGACATTCTGCTGCACAGAAGACTGAAGCTAATCTCCCCTGTGGTCAGGGAGTGACCACCTTGCTAACGCAAGCACCATCCAGCGAATCAACGTCTGCTTTGCCGCCGCCGGAGCCCGAGCCCAGAGACTGACAAGACCTGGACCTCCAGACCTCTCACCGCCCGATCCACAGTCCCTGAAAAGAGGAGACCCGTGGAGGCACCGAGACACGTGGAGCCAGCCATCTTGGAACGACTACGACAAGCTGACAAGTGCAACAACCGAGGCTCCCTCCAAGTTGTGCTTTGGGATCTGAGAAGCCCAACACCCGAGCAGCATCTGCACCAAAGGTGAGCCCTCCAGCATCTCCACGATCTGCGTGGGGCCCTTCTGCATTTTGCCACTCGACGCGCCTAACCGGTTGCTGGCCCGCTGGCTAGTGGCCATCTTGGTGACGAACTACACGAAATACACCGCTGGTCTGGTTGCTCCAGACTGGCCCTTGCTCCCCTCCAAAGGAGCAGTCCCTCTGACCCTGCTGGTCAGAACCATCAGCTTATTTCATTTCCTCCAACAATTGCTTTTGCCAAGGCTTGTTTGCTTCGATCAAGTCGCCGACACCGCCGACAGCGAGAACCTGCGTGGGACAGCTCGTGAGCCGACTCCTGGACGTCGTCGACCTTCAGGGACCACGTGGCTGCAGAGACAAGCTACACCTTCCTTCCTGTTTGCACCCGACATCGCCTGGTACCCACCTGGTGCCACGCTGGTCACTGGCTAGTGACTGTGAACACTGTCCCCTCTGCTTACAGGTCTTCAACATCTCCGATCCACTCTTGGATCCACCGCATCTCTCCCGGACCGACCGCCTGCAGCATCTTTGCCCCCAGGCTCCACGGAACAGATAGAAGAAACCCGACGCACTTCGACACCTATGCACCCGCTTCCTGTGGGTGAGGTAAAGCTGGCACTCCGGTGCCCACGTGTAGAGTATCCTCTCTAGTGTCTATGTTTACAATCTTAAGTTCCTAGTCCATCCGGAAGATCCTCTTTGCAGTAACTTTGTACTTTTTACGCACCCATTGAAACCTATGGGAGCTCGCCTGTGACTATTTGCTCTGCACACGCAACCCGTGGACCTCCTGGTCACTAACTGAAGTTAGCTCCTTGTAGGCCCAGCGATTCTAGAGGCCCTAGGCCTTTTCCCTTTTCTGTTCGTGGTACTTATACCACTATTTTAGTATATGGTTTGAGCGGCCACCAGGGCCTATCCATATAAAGTGCAACTTCTGTGTATTCTACTGTAATCTTGTTTGAGGATTTGTGCTCCTGTGCTCATAAAGAGACTAGGGGTTACTTTGAGAAATAAATACATATATGTTTTGAATATATATCTGTGTGGTGTCCTTTCATTGGTATAAAAGGGGGTTACATTTGGTAAAACAGCCTGCTTAACACGCTTCACGAGTTTAGCCTCAAAGACTGCTTAGCCTACGCTACCACTAGGGCAGCTAGTCCGAAAAGGTTGACTTACAACCACACCATAAGGGTTGCTTGGCATGGTACAAGGTGATCACTTTAACTAGTGAGCATCATATACCAGGCCAACTTCTCACAATCGTGTAAAAAGGAGGCATTTCCATTTGCAACACATTAGTACCCTTATTTCTATTCATCCTCTTGCTACTATTTTTGTTCCTGATATTTTGTTTCTAGCCATTGGAACTTTCTAGCCAACTCTACTTCTGGATATTTGGGTTGGCACTTTCCTCTTCCCTGGTATCAGCAGACTTCCTTACCTTGCTAATTACATCAGTATTATTTTCTCATGAGTCAATAGCTACAGCATTTCCAATGTGATTTGTTCCTCCTAACTGACATCCTTTCAAGGAAACACTTGATATCCTCCACATGTACAATTCTGTGCAAGTTCTGTGCATAGCTACTAGGGGGAGTCACAATGTTCTCGAACAATTAAGAACAGGACTCAACAGACCATCTTGCCATTCAGTACTTGAAAACCCCACTTGTTTCATATCATTCATCTGTCATACAGCTCTAAATTACCAGTCACCTTATACTAGTCAGCACTTACACACCACACGCACAGAGGATGTCAACGCAGGGAACTGGTTATAGCACTTCAGTGGAACTATCCAGAGCGAGGTCAGTAGACTCCTTGCCTTTTACCACCCAGCATCTAAAAGCTGGTACATTGTGAGAAGTCCCATGTAGTGAGTGGATAATTTTTGTTTCGCTCCTCCAGACAACATTACCTTGCACTTGATCACAATTTCTTTACCTATGCTGGTCCTTAGCATCCTTTCGAGATTTTTGTGTGTGCTGGGAAAAAAGTAGGAATGGTAAAACATTAGGTTAATACTTATATAGATGGGGGATTATTCTAAATATTTACTATGGGTTGTAATTTCTCACCTTATTTATTCTTATGGTGAGTCTTATCCAAGCAGTCCTGTACACGTACGGTATATATACCCGACATAAGATGGCGCCGGACGAATACGCCGGTTCGGGCACGCGGTAGGAGTACTCTCCTTCAGATGACTACGGGGACAGGTATTTTGGCTGCAGTTGTGAATACATGTGTTAGCATACTGTATACACTATTGATTTCTATTCTTTAGTAGCGATCATTAGATATTGGGGATATTGTGAACGGTTATATATGCGCCCTTTCTCAACATGCGCTATTGATTTTTATACTGGAGACACAACTGCTTTAATATGAATATACAGTGTGTCTTCTTTGCAGAGACCATTTTTGTTGAGCACTTTGTATGCGTCTTTTCTCAGCATGCGTTATTGATCTTACACCGGAGACATAATATTTTTTGATAATTAAATATATACTGCATGTTATTTTTCACAAAGACCTTCTTTTGAGCACTTTGCATTCATTTGTGGTCATCCTCACAAGTTAATTTTACTTTGTGGTTTGTGGGGATCCATTATGAGGACTCTGGATGTGCCCGTCTGGTGGTTTTTACCACGGTAGGCTGTAATTGAATATCTTACGCAATGTGGGATAATATAATTTAGACGACATAATCCATTTGGGCACATTCTAAATTTACAATATTGTCATTTTGGATTACAGGATCACTCCCTGATCCTTACAATACTAACTATGGGGCAATCCAAGCACCGCTGTACTCTCACAATACACCCGTGGCCACTTAAGGTACCTTACATCAGGGAGGCATTGCTTAAAGACGCAGACTACTATTTCACCAAAAATATGGGGTCGTTCTCATCAGCGTCGGTGCTGAGGGGTGCGTTCGGCGCGGTAATAAAGGGCAGAGCCTTGTCGCTTATGGTAGGGCATAGGAGAGAACATACTAGGTGTGTGGTTGATCTGGACGAGGCATCCTCGCTAAAGAGAAGGCCCTGGCAATTGCTCCTAACTCGGAGGCGGAACACCTGCTGGACATGGTGCGCTTAGACTATCAGCAGCTTCTGACTGACGCGGCTAGGGCCCCACACACAGCCACCCGGCATAAAATATACGACCATGGTGAACGTACGGGCAGGCTCTTGGCATGATTGGAGAGAAAGGAAAGAGCATCTAGGTGGGTGCATTCGCTGCATGGGGCTGAAGAGGAATCGCTCACTGACCCCCAAAACATTACTGACACATTTGCCACTTATTTCTCGTCTGTGTATACACCGGCCAAGACGTCCCAATCTGCCATGGCTATAGAACTACTGTCGACAATTAAAGTCGCTTGTCTGTCCACACAAGACAGGGACTCCCTTGAGGGCGACATCACTGACACTGAAATTCAGAAAGCTATTCAACACCTGTGCTCCGGTAAAGCCATGGGACCCAACGGGCTCCCAATCAAACTTTTTAAACCAATGGCATCCAAGCTCTCTCCCCATCTATTGCAAATGTATACTGAAAGTTTTGACGCGGGGGTTTTACCACCCGAAGTCAGGATGGCGTCAATTGTGGTCATACATAAACCTGCCAAACCTGCAGAGGACTGTAATTCGTACCGTCCTATTTCCCTCCTCGCGGTTGAGGCAAAAATTCTGGCAAAGCTATTGGCCAATAGGCTTCTCCCATACCTGACCGGGTTGGTGCATCCGGATCAATCCGGGTTCATGCCAGGACGGAACATAGCTTTGAACTTGCGCCATTTGAATGGGGTCCTGGGCAGAATAGATACCATTAGGGAGGATGCAATCGCGCTTTCCCTAGACGCAACGATGGCTTTTGACACCATTGAATGGGACTTTCTCTTTGCTGTTTTAACCCGGATGGGGTTCGGTCCCAAGTTTGTCAAATGGATCGGGCTACTCTATTCTCAACCTGCCGCGCAGGTGATTGTCAACAACCATGTATCAGGATCGTTTCCACTGCGACGGGGCACTAGACAGGGGTACCCCCTGTCACCCCTTCTCTTTGCGCTAGTACTGGAACCCATGGCAGTTTGGGTCAGCGGGGACCCAGTGATTAGAGGTCTTAAATGGACAGAGGACCATGAAGACTGCATCTCCCTATATGTGGATGATATCCTCCTTTACCTCGCTTCGCCTGCGCGGTCTCTTAATCAAGTCCTCCATATTTTTCGTGTATTTGCTGCCCACTAGGGCTACACTATTAATTGGACTAAGTCGCAGATTTATGTCCTATGGGGCGATCCACCACGTAACCCTAGGGGATATAGCATACCAGTGGCCCCACACAGCTTCAAATACCTCAGTATCTTAATCACCCTGGACCCGGTTCTATTTCACGAGTCCAACTTGCTCAAGCCCTTGACCCGGCTTCGATCTGACGTCAAGCACTGGCAGTCTCTTCCCCTTACCCTCCTGGGATGGGCCGCCCTTTTTAAAATGCTAGCGCTACCGTGCTTCCTCTATGTGCTGCACAACTCCCCCAATGCGATCCCCGACACCTTTTTCGTCGGTGTGGAGGCCACAGTGCGAGAGCTACTATGAGAGGGACGTGCCCCACGCATAGCAATTAAATAGTTAACGATGGGATGGTACGATGGAGGTATTGCATTGCCAGATATAAAGCTATACTACCAAGCTTCTCAATTGATCGCAATCAATAAGTGGGCGCACGGTGAGCATGATGACCTGAACCTTCGCACTGACCGCTGGCTCCTGGGACGGGGTGGCTACAATAGGGCGCTTTACACAAACCCTCGCAAACTGCACCTCACGGGGCCCACGGCACGCACAGTAGAGATTTGGCACGGGGTTAACAAACAATGGGGCTGGAACAACACTCTTACTAAGGCCACGCCACTCTGGGAGCCTGACATGCTGGGTCAGCTTAGCAAATGCCCTGGATTCGACAGGTGGGACATGATAGGGATCTCGTCGGTAGGGGACATGTGGGTAGAGGTAAACTAGCAACATTTGAAGACATGCAGGCTAAATATCAACTATCTCAGACTGAGGCATACAGGTACCTACAGATCAGCCATGCAATTGCCGCTGCCTTACTTAGGGGCTGCCCTTTGGCCGCATCCACCCCACTGGAGGATAGGCTGATACTCGACCCTATGCCTACAAAAGCCATATCCCTACTTACAAGAAATTACTAAATAACCGTCCTGATCCCGTTTGCGCCAGAGCTGGGAGGTGGACCTGGGAGACATTGAGGATGAGGACTGGCGCGATGCTCTGGCTTCCCCTAGAGAGGTGGCCCTCCCGCTAAGACTACGCCTGGTTCAACTAAAAAACCTGCACCACGTCTACTTCGACGCGCAAACCCTGTTTAAAATGGGTAGAAGATCTGACCCTCTGTGCCTCCGGCGCTGTAACTTGCCAGGCACTTTCTTTCACATACTGTGGGAGTGCCCCATAATGCAACAATCCTGGGAAAAGATCACAAAGCAGATGGAGAGAGCGTGTGGTAAGTCTCTAAAGGCTACCCCCCAGCTATGTCTCCTCAACATGTGGGAAGGCACTGACCTCACACAGGCCGAACAGACATGGGCTTCAACTGGGTGGTCCATCGTAAAACGAAATATAGCGCAGAAATGGGGGGTGGAGGCAGCCCCATGCCTGCGGGACTGGGCGATTGACATGGACAGGGCTATGATCGCTGAGAAAGACGTCTTCAAGCATAGAGGGTGCTCCAAGAAATGGGACCATAAGTGGGGGAGGTGGAACAAGTATAGAGGCGACATCTGCGTATCCCCTACCATTAAATTACAACGAGATAGACACCAAATATTGGAAGTCTCTGGTTTTGATGACACACTCCCGCCTAACGAGACTGATATGCCTGTTCTAATGCTCATAGCCGAGTGGGGTGAACTCACACTAAGTACAACATTCTGTCTAAATGCCAGTTGCTGCCGGGTTGAGATGTTCCTTATATTTCCGTTGGGATGTGGGGATGTGGGAAGGTGTGCTGTGCACACTGCGCACTTTATGAGCTGCAGCTGGTAAATTTTTACTGTGGACCCAAAGACTGTTTTAACAATGCACTGTACCTTTTCTTTTTCTTTCTCGATAAAAATTGTTTAATAAAATTTTGGGGGGATTACAGGATGATGGTTCTCCCTAATATTGGAACTTAATATACAAATGAAGAGGTGCATTAAAAACTAGTTCTATATCGGTGAGACATAGGATTTAATAGATTTTATAGATGGATGTGTGCCACTTTGCGATATGGAGTTGATGGTTACTGTTTGTTCATAGTTTGGTTTACGGCGATATTGGGAAATATCAAAGGTTACAGGACCATAGAATATTACAGTGTGATGATTTACCAACAGGTGAAATAAAATATGAGTTCATTAATGTGGAAAGAGACATAAGGGCTATAAGGTGGCACTAGGGTGTGATTGTAAATATTAGCACGATATGTGCCACATTACACAGGGTGATTATTTTTTGTTTTTCAAAATCTCTTTTGAATTCATACTAATATTCCACAAATTTAAGTACAGCATGCGAATCAGCACTTGTGGTGGGACTATTCTTGCATGTATACATTATAGATGTGTTAGCTTCCTAGATTTGTGCTTTAGGCATATATTTAATATGTGTATTCTTAGTGTGTAATTTATTTAGTAGTCCTGATGAAGTTAGTGCTTGATATACTGAATGACGAAACATATGTTGGCCACGGATTTGATTGAAGGCTTTTGAACATATGTGAAGAAAAAAGAATAAAAGACAAAGAAAGCACAACTTACCTTGTATTGACTTTTTGAAATATTTGGCTGCTCAGGAGGATTTTAAAAAGCAGAATTATCATGGAAATTTGAAGTTGTGTAACCTGTGGCAGGGATGCTTGTAAAGCCTTGCAAGGAAAATTCCTGCCAAATGCTCTCATTAAAGGCCGCATCAGGAACAACAGGCCACTTGCAATTAGGCTGTGAAAAGGCTCCAGTATCACCTCTCCTGAAGAAGCCCTTTCTGGGTCCTTCTAAGCTGAGTGCGATTTACACGATGTTCAAACTGATTACTTGGCTAAACTTGTAGATGCTGTGTGAATCAATGACTTCTAACTTTCTTGGAAAGTTGACATATTTATACCTTTTCCAAGGTGTCTTTAGATGAGGCAAACAACAAAATCATTTTTAATTAGGTTTAGCTCATTATTTTCAACTTATCGAGAATGAGGTCAGTGTCTCTGAAGTCATTCTCTTGAGCCAATGCGGCCTTCGATCATGTGATCTATAGGATCAAGCTGTCCACCTGACCAAGCGGTGTGTGGAGAAAAAGTAATGGACTGGGTTTCTTCTTTTCAGTCTGATGGTCCTAGAAGCTGGTACTAATCCTTTTTCTCCTTGGTACCCTGCACCATTCCCTAGTGGATCCACAAAGTTCTTCGCTCTCTCCCCTCTATGTAACATCTACATCAGCCCTTTAGCTAAAGTGATATTTAGCTTTGGCTTCCACTGCTTTACCTAAGCAGATGTCTCTCAGATCTTGCCCCATATCAACTCATTCAACTCCCTCAGTTGCTTCAGCTTTGAACTCTTTTTTTGTAGTTGTTGTTGTTCAATAGATATACTTCACCTGCTTAAAACTACAGTTTGCACTGTTGGGAGTGAGAAATAAATCTGGAATCTAAATATGATATATAGGGTTATTGCCTTCAGTGTGTCAAGCCCAGCATTCTAGAATTTGGTCTCCTGCTTGACGAAAAACTCTTGGTTAATAAATCAGAGCATTACTTAAGTCTGGTCACATTCAGCTCAGGATTTTTCCCCAAAAACATTTTTATTAGGTTGTCCATAACACCAGTAATACACAATTCACTGCTTTGTGGGTGGAGTTAAGCACTGCTATTGACAGTTTTCTGGTTCAATTAATTGCAAGAAGGATGATTCCACTCCCCCTTCCCCTTACGTTACAGAACATATTATTCAATATGCAATATATTCCCTTTACAAAGTCTTCACACAGAATATTGAATCTCTTTGCTGAATTTTATACTATGCTCAATCTTCTTTGATCTCATCACTCTCTTTTTTTTAAAATTCTTTTTATTTGCATTTTCATCAACAAAACAACCACAATGATCTCATCACTCTCTTTAGTAGTTCCCAAAGTGATCGGAAGTCTTAGTATAGTTTAAGCACCCACAGGCTTTGTGGGTGAGACAGTGACAAAGTATGTGTTGGCATATATTCAGTGGTTTCCACACTGCCAAGTTTTGCTAGTCCTATGGTAGCATCTCCATTGCCATGGCTGATCATAGCCTTCTTTTGCATTCATTAACGAAGGGGGAAGAGGGTGCCTTTCCCTACAGTGCACCCTCTTCTTTTACCTCACTAAGAGCATGTTATAGATAAGATTCCAATAATTGTTTGCGAACCCCTCTAATTCTGTTTGGTCTCAATGCCACCATTATAACCCCTGGTTCTTCTTGGTCTCAGAAACATATCACCTTTTTAATGTGACTCAAAATCCCCTTCAAGTAAATGGTTAATACTGAGCAGTTCCACCAAATATGCATATCATCTCTCACCATCTCACACTGTATCCAGCAATGTTTGTTACCTCTCAGGAACATTTTCCTAGCCTACCTGCCATTGATTTTGGGAATCGCTTTACCCAGCGCTTTTCCCCATGTTTCATGTATGACCATGGGGGTGGCATGTGTGTGTCCTTATGAATACTTTATAAATGCTGAATTCCAGGCCCTTTGTGGTTTCGTACATGCTAAAAGAATTCACCACAGAAGTCAGCACTCTAGGACTTCCTCTCATTGCAGTCTGCGAGACAAATCTCTCCTGTTCTCCCATTGAGAATTTTTTTGTTTGCACTTTTTTAATGTCTTGCAGTGTAAGAAGACCCACACCACAGTCTCCCTCCTTACACCTTTTCAATCCCTTTCTCTTCATGTTTGGCCTAAACTCTAGTTTATTGTGTATGACTGTAAATGGGATGTGAATGGGATGTAAATGTCATATCTTTGATGCCCTGGGATATGTAGTCCCATATTTACAGTAGTGGGTATGTTAACTCCCAAACGTAGACCAATACTGGTCTGTTTTTGTTTTCTAACCAGAGGAGTTCCCAAATAGAGAGGACTATTGATGCTTGCTCCCTCAGCTCGGGGTTTAAGGCACATTCTGCCTTTCCTACAAAACAGTTTGATAGCCAGAGCAATAGACCTTTCTAGACTGCACTATTATAGCAGTCTTTATTTGGGTCTGTCCAAGTCTGTGGTGTACCACCATCAATGACTTTAGAAGGCTACTGCAAGACAAGTGCCTCACAACCACCACTTTGATCAGATAACTCTAGTTTGCGCCCAATTTTACTGGCTACTTGTGCACTAGTACATTAAGTTTAAAGCTCTGTCAGTTGTGCAAAAGGCTGAAGTGAAGGCCTAGGTTTACTGGTGAGTAACTTTCAAAACTATCTTACCTCCCTGAAAACACCCTCAGGAGACAGTTGTCATTTCCATGTTTTCTCCTTCCATAAGGTTGTACCGGAAGCCATGCCTCGGGCCTTTTGAAGCTTGTTGCTGGAATGTACTGACTTGAGCAATGCATCATCATGCTTGATGACGTGCCAGTAATGCAGTCCTGCAAGGTATAGATGATGGGCCCTGCTCACGTGGCCCAATCAACCTGCATAGAATCCCCATGGCCCTTATGGCTATACCCTATTGTGTTATGGCTCATGACATGAAATGTTGAGCCATGACATCATGCATTCCAAAGGTGACAGTTGGAGCAGCCTGGAGAGGTTTACATAGTGGGGGCTTCTGTAATGTCTACGCAGTCAGACTAAGCCAAGTTCTCCTCGTTGCTAGAGTGTGTTGGCTCTACACTGTCACCGTGATGCACACACCTTTATTTCTACATTGCAGGCTCCAAAAAAAACTAACGCTGTGACACACCTTTTTTTAATACCAGCGTGTCTTTGTTGAGTATGTCACACCGGCATTTGTATTTGTTGGCAATTTACAAACACGCGGTGAGGCACTCTCCTACTAAAAGTTAACGGTGGCCTCTTTCTATCCCAAGGGGCGTGTCTGCTGGAGGCTCCTCACAAGCTGATTAGTGTCCAGTTTCAACCGCCATTTTGGGAGGAGATATTTTGGCATTGAAAACAGTTTGGCAATCTCATTGATACGCACACCTAATACAGAGTATCAATTGTTATGTGTGTTGAATAGGTGATGCGCCTAACATGTGGAGCACGTTTGGCATAGTTTCTTTCGCTGACGTACACAGCTGGTTGTGACATTGTATGTTGGTGACAATTATGTGCATTTACTTATTAGTTTGGAAAACACATTAAACCAGATTTTCAGTACTGTGGTGTTTTGATGCACGTGTAGCATAATTAATTCTACTCTTTCGCTGATGTGCACAGCTGACGGTGACATTTAATGATAGTGTCATTTGTGTGCTGATTCTTATTAGTTTTTAAAACACATTAAGGCAAATTTTCATAGTTTAGATGCACAGCAGGCAATTCTTTTGTTATGTGCATAGGATGAATGACACATGGTGGTGAGATACACATCCATTTGTTTAGTAGGTATATTTGATTTTGCCAAAATACATCTGTAGCACATATTTATTTTTGCTATTAGCATGCGGTCAGTCAATCCTCCACCACCGTTTTTGGAATTGCCTGGTAGTCCGCCCACACCATGGAATCATTGTTTCCTTGCCCTCCAGGCATATCTGAGGCTATTGGTGCATCTTGCTTCAGGGCTGACAGAAAGAAATATCTCTTATTACATTCCTTGGGTTTCGAAGGTAGAGAAGTGTGCTAATATCTTCCAGAGGTGCTTCTATGGATAGAGAAGATCTTGATGAATATCAGGAAGTAGTAGAAAAATTGAAGGAAAGGTTTGATATTCAACCTAGCTTAATCGTGTTACGACATAATTTCTTTAAGAGAACACAGTCGCCATCAGAGAATGTAGACAGGTACATCAGTGTGTTAATGAAATTGTGTGCAAAGTGTCAGTTTGCAGGATTCACTTATCAACTGAATAGGGATCAGTTTTTTGACAATTGTTTCTGATAAGCACATCCAGCAAAAATTACTTATTTCCTTCCTTACAGGAGGTGATTATAATTCGCTCAGATATCTATTAAGGAGTTAAATGCCCAGGCTGTAGTAAAAAAAACTGTCAGTGCAGTTTGTGGGTGGTCAGCAAAATAAGAAAGATGTTAAGACACTTGAGAAGAGTTTTTTTAGGAGGTCCAACATCTGTTTTAGGTGTAGGAATAATCCACATCGTAGCGAAGGAAGAGGTTGCACTGCAAGAATGGTAACATGTCGCAAATGCTCAAAGGTGTGTCATTTTGCTACTGTCTGCTAGAGCAATATGACAGAAAGTCTGAAGGTGACTAGTGTGGTAGAAGAGGAATTCCAGTGTGGGGTTGATGAGCTGATTGTGAAGGAGATTCAAGATATAATTCTTGTGGTCAAGGAAGACGAATTGAAAGGTTGTGATCCAGAGGAATGTATTGACCCATATTTAGATGTGTGTGTGCGAGACAAATTATTGTTTGATTCTGTGGTAAGAATCACAATGATCACTTAGGAGTTGTACCACAATCTATGGGGTGGCATTAAGTTGAATCCTCCGGGTATGTCACCGGTATCCTGTCAGGGTAGAAAGATAGAGTTAGGAGGATTTCTTGAGGATAAATTGGAGTTCAGAGGCAGAAAAATATTTGGAAAAGTATAGGTAGCTAAGAAGGGTCTAAATATTTTAGGATGGTATCATCAGGGGTTCTTCATTTTGATGCTCAGACCAGGCACAAGTGAGCCTGTGTTAGTTGTAAAGGATGTATCTCTGTCAAATTCTATTGAATAAGAGTTCCCTGAGGTCTTTGCTGAATAATTGAGACGCATTTCAGGTTTCAAACGCAAAATTAAAGTAGGAAGCTATACCTGTTAAACACAAGACTAGATCCAATCCATTTAGTTTATGAGGTGATTTGGACAAAGAGTTTGTAGGAAGGTGGATATCTGACTATGGTTACCCCCAAATTTTTGCCTAGTGTCTAGCTGGTTTTTCGACTTAGTTGGCCTGAGATCCTGCCATTCAGGACCTCAGCCCATCGGCTCTCTCTTTAAAATGGACTCCATGTACCCTAGGTACATACCCAATTGGTTGGATCACCCTGTCAGCCCCTGTACCAGTGTACACTAGGTACCCAGGGCATTGGTGTACCCAAGGCCTGCCAAGGGCTGAAGCATGTATTATGCCACCCCAGGCTTGGCCTAACAATTTGACACAACTGGCTGATCACTCAGCTGGGGTAAGTTGGTGTAATCACCTCTTACTTAGGTGTAGTATACCTATACCTAACCTTAAATGGGACACCTGGTAACCTATAAGTCACTCCTATGGCAGGCCTTAACAATCCTGAAGGCAGAGTGCTGGGTTCCATGTGAGATGGTGCTCTGGCATGAGCTGAGCCTGTCTGCAGTGGTCGGAACAACTTCCTTCTACTGTTTCCAGATATCGTCATACCATATACTCTTAAGTGCATTATGAACCTCGCGGTTAAATGCTATCTTTGGTTTGGCTTTATCAAAACATGTCGAGTAAGGTGTCATACGAATTGGAATACTAACCCCTCGCCAATTCTGGCGACGGGGTTAGCATTCCACCCTTCTAGAGGGACACGACATGTACAGTGCCTGAAACCCGGGTAAAATCAGACATAGCCTCAGCTCCACAAAATGGATGCTGCCACCACAGACACAAGTCTGCCCTCCTGCTGCTGGGAGTCCTTCCAGCTTGGGAGGTGTGGACAAAGGGTTTCCTGCCAGGGGAGGTGCGTGCACCACCCCAGACAGGATTTTGTGTATTGGTCAGGTAGGGCTTGAAAGAAACCAGACATGCCTGTGGCTCACAAGGAGCCTCGGTGCATATGCCAGTTCAAACCGGTCCTGGGGCACACCAGTCCCGGGCCTGGGGCGAGCTGGACAAAGGATTGGGGGTGTAACCACCCCCCTTCCTGGTCCCACCCATAGGGAGGGACCTAGCAGGTAGTCCGGCCCCTAGAACCTGAATAAAGGTAGGAGCTGTGTCCTAAGACTTCAGACATCCTGGAATCAACTTAAAAACTAAGAAGAAGACGGGAACTTCGACGCTCTGCTGCACAGAGGACTGAAGCCAATCTCCCCTGTGGTCAGGGAGTGACCACCTTGCTAACGCAAGCACCATCCAGCGAATCAACGTCTGCTTTGCCGCCGCCTCCCGCCGGAGCCCGAGCCCAGAGACTGACAAGACCTGGACCTCCAGACCTCTCACCGCCCGATCCACAGTCCCTGCAAAGAGGAGACCCGTGGAGGCACCGAGACACGTGGAGCCAGCCATCTTGAAACGACCACGACAAGCTGACCAGTGCAACAACCGAGGCTCCCTCCAAGTTGTGCTTTGGGTCCTGAGAAGCCCAACCCTCGAGCAGCATCTGCACCAAAGGTGAGCCCTCCAGCATCTCCACGATCTGCGTGGGGCCCTTCTGCATTTTGCCACTCGACGCGCCTAACCGGTTGCTGGCCCGCTGGCTAGTGGCCATCTTGGCGACGAAATCTACGACAAACACCGCTGGTCTGGTTGCTCCAGACTGGCCCTTGCTCCCCTCCAAAGGAGCAGTTCCTCTGACCTTGCTGGTCAGAACCAACAGCTGATTTCCGAATCCTCCTGCAATTGCTTTTGCCAAGGCTTGTTTGCTTCGATCAAGTCGCCGACACCGCCGACAGCGAGAGCCTGCGTGGGACAGCTCGTGAGCCGACTCCTGGACGTCGTCGACCTTCAGGGACCACGTGGCTGCGGAGACAAGCTACCCCTCATCACCTGTTTGCACCCGACATCGCCTGGTACCCACCTGGTGCCACGCTGGTCACTGGCTAGTGACTGTGAACACTGTCCCCTCTGCTTACAGGTCTTCAACATCTCCGATCCACTCTTGGGTCCACTGCATCTCTCCCGGACCGACCGCCTGCAGCATCTTTGTCCCAGGCTCAACGGAACAGATAGAAGAAACCCGACGCACTTTGAGGCCTATGCACCCGCTTCCTGTGGGTGAGGTAAAGCTGGTACTCCGGTGCCCATGTGTAGTAATACATCTCTAGTGCCTGTGTTCCAAATCTTAAGTTCCTAGGTCATCCGGAAGATTCCTTTTGCAGTAACTTTGTACTTTTTACGCACCCATTGAAACCTATGGGAGCACGCGTGTGACTAGTTGCTCTGCACACGCCCCCCGTGGACCTCCTGGTCACTAACTGACGTTAGCTCCTTGTAGGCCCAGCGATTCTAGAGGCCCTAGGCCTTTTCCCTTTTCTGTTCGTGGTACTTATACCACTATTTTAGTATATGGTTTGAGTGGCCACCAGGGCCTATCCATATAACGTGCAACTTCTGTGTATTCTGTGATAATCTTGTTTGACGATTTGTGCTCCTGTGCTCATAAAGAGACTAGGGGTTACTTTGATAAATAAATACATATATATTTTGAATATATATCTGTGTGGTGTCCTTTCATTGGTATAAAAGGGGGTTACTATTGGTAAAACAGCTTGCTTAACACGCATCACGAGTTTAGCCTCAAAGACTGCTTAGCCTACGCTACCACTAGGGCAGCTAGTCCAAAAAGGTTGACTTACAACCACACCATAAGGGTTGCTTGGCATGGTACAAGGTGATCACTTTAACTAGTGAGCAGCATATACCAGGCCAACTTCTCACATTGGTGAGCAGCGGTTGGATTTGAGCTTGCTGTGTTTTACCATTGTAATCTCTTGGTTACCAATTGAAAGATCACATAGGTACCTGTAGGTACATATAAAACAAGATTAGATATACTTAAGTTCTACTGAACTTAGTTGTTGTAGAGCAAAGGGAGTAGCACACCCTGACTACAACTACTAGATAGGTTTAGTAGGTAAACCCAAGTGTAGGTAGATTGCAACACATCCACCCACACTTAAGAGCAATGGCCGGGGCAGAGGGGTCCACTGTACCCATCTCTGTTGAGAGTGACCCCCAGAGGGCACCATCCAGCTTTGCTACCCTTAATCAGAATGAGCTCAGGCATTTGGCAACTCTTAGAGGCCTTAAACAGCCCAAGAACCCAAACTCTGCTGAGCTCAGAGAGCTCTTGCAGAATGATGAGAATCAGAGAGCACTCAAGAAAGCTTCCCAGTTAGCCCCCTTAGGGACAGGAACAGGAGGCCCCCCTTCTGAAGATGCCACTGAAGTACCCCTTCCCAATAGTCACCCCTTAGATGGGATGCCTACCACAGAGGATGAGAGTGAAAAGGATACTGACAGTAGTGAGGATGAAGGGAGAACTAGCCCAGTGCCAAGTATTATACTTGGCCCAGCTAAACCAAGGCTATTGGGGACTGACAGTGGGTTCAACCCACTGGATCTCCCCAGTGGACTTAACACAGGGCTTGGAAGGCAAAGGAATCGCTCAGGTGACTCCAATGCTTCCCATGGCTCTAGAGGCTCTCAAGGTCACTCCAGGAGAAGGATGACCACCCCTCAGAGGAGGGAACATGAGGCCAGAATGCAGGAAGCCCAGCTGAGGATCAGGAAGCAGGAGCTAGAAGTAGCCCTGATGGAAGAAAAACTGAGCAAGGCTAGGCAGCATAGAGAGAGTGGGTCTATACCCACTGGTGGCAGCAATGTCCCTAGGGACAAAGATAGGGTCTTTGACAATAGGAACCTGTCCAAGATTGTGCCCCCCTACAAAAGTGGGGATGACATCCACAAATGGATGACTGCTCTTGAGAGAGCCTGCAAAGTGCAGCAGGTTCCTGAAGACCAGTGGGCAGCAATCTTATGGCTCTCCTTTGAGGGGAGAGGCAGAGATAGACTCCTCACTGTTAGAGAAGAGGATGTCAGAAATTACAGAGTCCTGAAGAGTGTCCTAGTTGATGGGTTAGGCTTAACCACTGAACAGTACAGGTTAATGTTCAGAGACACCCAGAAGACACAGACTCAGGACTGGTCTGAATATGTGGAATGTGCCACTAAGGCTTTGGAGGGTTGGTTGCTGGGAAGTAAGGTGTCTGATTATACAGGATTGTACAATTTGATGATGAGAGAGCAGATTTTAAGTAATTGTCAAAACCAGCTTCTCCATCAACACCTGGTAGACTCAGATTTGACCTCTCCCCAAGAATTGGGAAAGAGGGCAGATAAATGGGTCAGGACCAGGATCAGGCCTAAAAACCAGGGTGGTGACCAAAAGAAAGATACCACCAAGCCTCAAGAGAAGGGTGGGGATAAAGAAAAAGAGAAACCTTCCTCAGGGCCCCAAAACTCCACACAGGGTGGTGGGTCCCAAGCTCCCTCCTCTACCACAGCTAAAAAGCCCTACTGCCATGAGTGTAAAACTCCTGGGCATTGGAAAACTGACAGCGGTTGCCCAAGGGCTAAAAACAAAACTGTTCCTCCAATTACTCCTGTCACACCACCTATTACTGTCAGCAGTAATCCCCCAGGTGGTGGGAGTGCCCCCAGAAATCTGGGTGGGTTTACTTGGGGAACACAGGGGGACCCTGGCTTAGCCAATTCCCCTACAGCAACCACTCTTGTCTGTGATGGTGGCATGGGGTTTGCCAACTTCACTGCCTGTCCCAACACTTTGGGTAGGTACAGACAGGAGCCCTACATCAATGGTACAAAAGCTGAGGCCTACAGAGACACTGGGGCTAGCATCACAATGGTGGCCCATTGGCTAGTTCCCTCTGAGCAGCTTTTGCCCGGTTTCTCCTACCAGGTGACTAACATTGATGGCAAACAGAACAGTCATCCCATGGCAGAGGTATGTCTCAGCTGGGGAGGGGTCACTGGCCCTAAAAGGGTAGCAGTGTCCCCAACCTTGCCTGTAGACTGCTTACTGGGGAATGACTTAGAACTCTCAGCTTGGGCTGGAGTTGAACAAGACACCCATTCTAAAATGGTAGGCCTGTCACAAAAGGGTAGGGGGGTTGTGCCATTCACAACCCCTGTCCAAATAGATTTCCTCCCTGAAAAGGTTGGAAGGGCATTGGTAGCCACAGCCCAGGCACAGACAGACTTCCCTGTAGAGACTGGCAGAGCTGTGACAGTCACAGCTCAAACACAAACTGAGTGCCACCCTGAAAAGGTTGGCAAGGCTGTAATGGTCTCAGCCTATACTCAGACTGACATAGGTGTAGTGAAGCCTGAAACAATGGATCACTCCACACAAACTGAGAGTAGTGGGGAGGAAGAAAAGTCTCCCTCTCCCCAGACATTAGGAAAAGGTCAGCCTCCTCAGGGATCTGACCTCACCCCTTGTGAAGGAACTGCCCCAGAGGTAGCCAGGCCTGGCCTGGCAGAGCCTCTGATATCAGTGGCCCCTTCCAAGGTGGGACCCAGTCTGGTGCAGGTAGCCTGCCTCTCTCTACCCTGCCTCAGTCAGCCCAGGGCTGCAGAGGTCAGGGAGGCCAGTGGACCCCCAGAGGGCCCCTGTCCACAAGAACCCCCCCATCAAAAGAATGAGGATTGCCTGGCTAGTAGCCCTAGTCAGGTGATGGGTAAAAACATTCCTGAGGGATCTCCTTTACAGGTAGTTAGGGACCTCCCCCAGAGGGATTCTGTTGGGCACAGGCAAACCTGGGACCTTAGGGCCCCAAACCTGACCTGTCCCTCCAGTAAGCCCACAAAAGGGACCCAGCCTCCAGCTTTAGGTAGCCAGAGGCTGACCCTGAGAGCACAGTGCAACTCAGTTAAGGAAAGAAAGGCATCCATGGTGAAGGATGATTGGAGGAAGCTGAGGTCTCACTTTGAGGACACTCACTTCAGTACTCCATCTCAACACCAGCCTTTTACTTTGCCAAGACACACCAAAGGTAGAGATTCCCTATGGTGGAGACCCTCTGATACCCTTAGGGTGAGGGATTGCTTAGTGGACCATGAGACAGGGGGTAACCATGCCAGTGCTGGTTCCTCCTTATATGGCCACTTGGGCAATATAGGCTTACCTGGTCAAGGTCAGCCTTATCTCCCTTCGTTTGGGGGGGGGTTGTGTAGGAAGGTGGATATCTGACTATGGTTACCCCCAAATTTTTGCCTAGTGTCTAGCTGGTTTTTCGACTTAGTTGGCCTGAGATCCTGCCATTCAGGACCTCAGCCCATCGGCTCTCTCTTTAAAATGGACTCCATGTACCCTAGGTACATACCCAATTGGTTGGATCACCCTGTCAGCCCCTGTACCAGTGTACACTAGGTACCCAGGGCATTGGTGTACCCAAGGCCTGCCAAGGGCTGAAGCATGTATTATGCCACCCCAGGCTTGGCCTAACAATTTGACACAACTGGCTGATCACTCAGCTGGGGTAAGTTGGTGTAATCACCTCTTACTTAGGTGTAGTATACCTATACCTAACCTTAAATGGGACACCTGGTAACCTATAAGTCACTCCTATGGCAGGCCTTAACAATCCTGAAGGCAGAGTGCTGGGTTCCATGTGAGATGGTGCTCTGGCATGAGCTGAGCCTGTCTGCAGTGGTCGGAACAACTTCCTTCTACTGTTTCCAGATATCGTCATACCATATACTCTTAAGTGCATTATGAACCTCGCGGTTAAATGCTATCTTTGGTTTGGCTTTATCAAAACATGTCGAGTAAGGTGTCATACGAATTGGAATACTAACCCCTCGCCAATTCTGGCGACGGGGTTAGCATTCCACCCTTCTAGAGGGACACGACATGTACAGTGCCTGAAACCCGGGTAAAATCAGACATAGCCTCAGCTCCACAAAATGGATGCTGCCACCACAGACACAAGTCTGCCCTCCTGCTGCTGGGAGTCCTTCCAGCTTGGGAGGTGTGGACAAAGGGTTTCCTGCCAGGGGAGGTGCGTGCACCACCCCAGACAGGATTTTGTGTATTGGTCAGGTAGGGCTTGAAAGAAACCAGACATGCCTGTGGCTCACAAGGAGCCTCGGTGCATATGCCAGTTCAAACCGGTCCTGGGGCACACCAGTCCCGGGCCTGGGGCGAGCTGGACAAAGGATTGGGGGTGTAACCACCCCCCTTCCTGGTCCCACCCATAGGGAGGGACCTAGCAGGTAGTCCGGCCCCTAGAATCCGAATAAAGGTAGGAGCTGTGTCCTAAGACTTCAGACATCCTGGAATCAACTTAAAAACTAAGAAGAAGACGGGAACTTCGACGCTCTGCTGCACAGAGGACTGAAGCCAATCTCCCCTGTGGTCAGGGAGTGACCACCTTGCTAACGCAAGCACCATCCAGCGAATCAACGTCTGCTTTGCCGCCGCCTCCCGCCGGAGCCCGAGCCCAGAGACTGACAAGACCTGGACCTCCAGACCTCTCACCGCCCGATCCACAGTCCCTGCAAAGAGGAGACCCGTGGAGGCACCGAGACACGTGGAGCCAGCCATCTTGAAACGACCACGACAAGCTGACCAGTGCAACAACCGAGGCTCCCTCCAAGTTGTGCTTTGGGTCCTGAGAAGCCCAACCCTCGAGCAGCATCTGCACCAAAGGTGAGCCCTCCAGCATCTCCACGATCTGCGTGGGGCCCTTCTGCATTTTGCCACTCGACGCGCCTAACCGGTTGCTGGCCCGCTGGCTAGTGGCCATCTTGGCGACGAAATCTACGACAAACACCGCTGGTCTGGTTGCTCCAGACTGGCCCTTGCTCCCCTCCAAAGGAGCAGTTCCTCTGACCTTGCTGGTCAGAACCAACAGCTGATTTCCGAATCCTCCTGCAATTGCTTTTGCCAAGGCTTGTTTGCTTCGATCAAGTCGCCGACACCGCCGACAGCGAGAGCCTGCGTGGGACAGCTCGTGAGCCGACTCCTGGACGTCGTCGACCTTCAGGGACCACGTGGCTGCGGAGACAAGCTACCCCTCATCACCTGTTTGCACCCGACATCGCCTGGTACCCACCTGGTGCCACGCTGGTCACTGGCTAGTGACTGTGAACACTGTCCCCTCTGCTTACAGGTCTTCAACATCTCCGATCCACTCTTGGGTCCACTGCATCTCTCCCGGACCGACCGCCTGCAGCATCTTTGTCCCAGGCTCAACGGAACAGATAGAAGAAACCCGACGCACTTTGAGGCCTATGCACCCGCTTCCTGTGGGTGAGGTAAAGCTGGTACTCCGGTGCCCATGTGTAGTAATACATCTCTAGTGCCTGTGTTCCAAATCTTAAGTTCCTAGGTCATCCGGAAGATTCCTTTTGCAGTAACTTTGTACTTTTTACGCACCCATTGAAACCTATGGGAGCACGCGTGTGACTAGTTGCTCTGCACACGCCCCCCGTGGACCTCCTGGTCACTAACTGACGTTAGCTCCTTGTAGGCCCAGCGATTCTAGAGGCCCTAGGCCTTTTCCCTTTTCTGTTCGTGGTACTTATACCACTATTTTAGTATATGGTTTGAGTGGCCACCAGGGCCTATCCATATAACGTGCAACTTCTGTGTATTCTGTGATAATCTTGTTTGACGATTTGTGCTCCTGTGCTCATAAAGAGACTAGGGGTTACTTTGATAAATAAATACATATATATTTTGAATATATATCTGTGTGGTGTCCTTTCATTGGTATAAAAGGGGGTTACTATTGGTAAAACAGCTTGCTTAACACGCATCACGAGTTTAGCCTCAAAGACTGCTTAGCCTACGCTACCACTAGGGCAGCTAGTCCAAAAAGGTTGACTTACAACCACACCATAAGGGTTGCTTGGCATGGTACAAGGTGATCACTTTAACTAGTGAGCAGCATATACCAGGCCAACTTCTCACAGAGTTGAGTAGGTTACAAAGTTCTGGTGTTATTGAACCAACAGAGTTGAGTTTATGATTGTCTCCTTTAGTGGTAGCTAGAAAGCACAATAGAGATATTCGGGTATGTGTTGACTTGAGGAGTCTTAATAGAGAGATATTGGTTTATTCCCACCCTTTGCAGAAGATTAGGGATTTGTTGGGAATGCTGGGTGAATTTGAGTGGTTTTCGAAAATTGACTTGACACAGCTTTTAATTCTCCTTCTGGCACATTCCAATTCTGTTGCATGCCGTTTGGGCTGACATCGGCTGTGTCAGTTTTCCAACGTACCATGCATCAGCTGTTGGACAACATTTTAAGTAAGCTTCTCCAGATTTTTTCAGATGAAGGAATAGTCGTTTAGAAGGAAAAATGTGACGTCTGGAAGGAGAAGGTTGAGTTTTTGGGTGACATTATTTCAGATGTGGGTATTTACCCGAGACCTGGACTGGTAAAAGCGGCTGTTGATTGTCCACCATCCGTGATCAAAATGTGAGTTATGCTCATTTATTGGGCAATGTGAGTTCTAAGCCAGATTTATTTTGGGGTATGTGTCTAAAATTAAAAGACTTACAAATATGTTAAAGAGGAATGTCCAGTTTGAGTGGGATGACTGTTGTCAGGTCACTTTAAATATGGGTAAAGATTAAATGACAGGGGCAAGACTTTTACAGTCTTATGATCCGGAGTTCCCATGCTCCATTACAGTTGATGCGAGCAAGTGTGGTCTGGGAGCTGTACTCACTCAAGATAAGGGGTGTGAGTATGTCACTATAAGTAATGCATCTAGAGTTCTTCATAAACTAGAGCTCAGTTACTCTATAATTGAGAAAGAATTGTTGGCCTGCTATTGGGCCATAGAACAATTTAGGTCATATGTACGGAGTAGGAGATTTTGCCTCCAAACAGATCATATGTCTCTGGTGAACAACCTGAGTGGTGAGAGAGTCAAGTATAACATTCCTCGTAAAGCTCATCTTACCGCCAAGCTTTTACAATATAACTTTTTGATTTTACACTTTCCTGGAAAAGATAATGTAACTGCACATATGTTGTCCAGTTTGCCAGTGACTGATCAAGAATTGACAGATCCTGAGGAAGATGTTGAGAGGTGTTTTGTAGCTGCAATGGATATGCCTGAGTATGAGGCATCTTCAGAAAGGGAGTGGAAACAAGCAAGTAAAGTGGATGCTGTGTTGAATAAGGTCCAGGATTATATTATTAATGGATATCCAAAGGAGAGGTGTATACTCCCAGAGATTCAACCTTACTGCAAAATTGCTGAGAAACTCTCCATTGAGGGTGGTGTTGTGTTGGGAGGTGACAAGTGTGTTCTCCCAGTGGCATTGCATCAAACGTCGGTTAAAATATCTCATGTGGAGCATTTGGGGGCAACAATGACAAAAAAAGAGCCAAAGCTTACTGTTGGTGGCCTTCGATGGAAAAGGATATTAAATTTGAAGTCAAAGAATGTGTTGTGAGCAGTAAAAGGCCTTAAAGTGGTGTTGCCACCTTTGCAGCCTCTTCAATATCCTGACAGACCATGGGATAAATTGGGATTTGACATGGTTGGTCCATTCAGTTTTCTGTCTCATAATTTGCATTTTCGTTCGTCGTAATAGATTATTACAGAAAATGGCCATAAATATGTTTTCCACACCTTCTGCAAATAATGCTGTGTTGTTGCTGAAGGATGTCTTTCTACACAACGGTTTCTTGAACATCTTATCTCTGACAATGGAGTATAATTCATAAATGCTTGAATGGAAGACATTTTGAAAGTTTCAGGGTCATACATTTGAAAAGTTCTCTTTATCATCCGCAGACCAATAAGCTGGTAGAGAGGATGAACAGGGTTGTGGGTTATGGGTTATTGCATTGAGTGGGCCAGAAACAACAACTAAAATGTGGAAGAAGCTTTCAAGTCTATGTTGTGGTTTTACCGTGCGACACCCTACTCTGTCACACAGCAGTCCCCATTCAGTTTATTAAGGGGACATCCTCCTGTCTCTGTGCTGTATACATCTTAGTTTCTTGGGTCTATTAAGCACAAAGTGATTAAAATTGATGATCAGAATACCTTATGTCAAAGAGTGTTGGAGAACCAAAACCTGGTTTTGTAAAGAAAGGAGATGCCAAATATAGTGCTCCAGTTAAGATTGAAGGGAAGTGCTATACTTGTGGAAGGGTGACATGGTGGGATGTTGGTAAGATTGTCAAAAGTACCAGGGTGAAATGTTCTCAGAGGCTGAGCTCAAACAGAGGAAAATATTGGTCAAGATGATGGTTCTTAGGGGCGATGACACAGTCAAGGATTCTTTCAAGGGTCTTCTTGAAATAACAGGGTGGAGTTAAGGAGATAGACCTGCAAAAGATTTGTGCCTATGAGATTGAGATCGGTTTATGATGCATGATTTTATAGTTACTGTGTTACTTGAAGGTTTGTTTGTGATACTAGTATGTGATAGAGATGTATAATTGTATCATTGTGTTTCTACTGTGTTTTGCTGTTTAGTTTATTTATTATAGTTATTTATATATATTTTTAGTGTTTAGTTATTTTGTATTCTTCTGTTAGTTTGCTTATTTTGTTTACTGTAAAAAAAAAAAGATAATATGTTATGGTTCATGGCATGGAATGTTGTGCCATGACATCATTGCTGGCCCTCGAAAGGCTGCGCTCCAATAATGACAGTTGGAACAGCCCTGGAGTAGTTTGCACAGTGGTGGCTTCTGTAATGACTACGCAGTCAGAATAATCCTGGTTTTATCTCACTAACCTGGAAAGCGTGATCTCTATACATTGTCCTAACAAAAAATATCTGGGTGGACCTACAAAATATGAGATCTTACAAAAATACCAATTTACCTAAAATTTGAGTAGTCCATCATATTTTGATATTGCATCAGTGATTCAAGGATTAACCAGTGGAAACATAATTTTTGCTGGTCGTTAATGCATATCTGTTAATAGAACAATGTATTACAGATCATTAAATGGAGATGAGTGGTATTACTGGTCCTTCTCCATGTATTACAGCTTTGCTTCCCATTAAATTGCCAAAGATGTTTGTATTTTTGCAAAGCAGACAAAATATATGGCGACCCTATTACGGGAAAATGGGTTTTGCTCTGCCCAGTAGCCAACAACATTTAATCATGGAGCAGATTGAATGGGCGCTGCCTGTTGAGGGAGTTTCCTGAAGAACAGACGAGTACGTGTAAATCTGAACTGAATTAAAAGTCTAATACAGTCAGAAGAAGTATGTTATTGACTAATATACAAAACACTTATCTCAAATACTTCGCCCAGCTTTCCATATACACTTTGTTTTCTTCATCACTGCAACTTTTATTTTTTCCACCAGCTGTCTACCTCCAAAGGTTGCATTGCGGGAGATTTATGTTATTCCGAGGAAGATGGTACTAAAGTAAATTGTAGCTGTTATTCAACGGTAAGCTGTTTTAATAATGTAATCCTTCTCGTACATTGTGTAGAATTGTGTTCCCTATTGAGATGAGAAGCTGAGTGCACTAATACATTGTGTTCCACAAGCCAGCATTTAACTTTTTAGAACGCTTCAACATTTTACAGTCACTGAAAGAAATTAAAAGGGACACGTGTATTTAAAACAGTTGATATGCTGTATCTTACTCTCAATGTTTACATTCCTGGCAGTGCCCATAAACCTGTTTACCTTGCATCCTGTCACTTGACCTATAGTATACTCTCGGCAATAAGAGTCTGCCGAAATCCTGCTGTGTTAGAGTGTTTATTAACTCTTGAGTTGGTTTACGTAGTAGGTCACCACGGTCTGGGAGACGTAAGTGTAGCATTAGTGCTACCAGATGCATGCCTAGTGGCAGTGCTGGTGGTACTTCAGCATGGTCGTCCGAGTTCAATAACAAGATTAACAAGCATTGGCATAGCCAATAGGTCTCGCCTTTGGGACCTTTTAAGTGTCTTGCTAGAGCTATGGGGGTGGGGGGGGGTGGGGGGGGGGGTTGGTAAACAAGGCACCACGGACTGAACGTAAATCAAACAGCTGCCGGCGTTGGCAGCCCCGGGTGCTGTGTGCTCCAGATTTGGAACTACAAAGGAAGGTCCTGCTGCTGTGCTCTGAAAGGACCATTTGGCAGTTACACAGCCTCCTCCACACGCAAACACACAGAGGCAGACAGACACACATGCAGAGAGGCAGCCGCACACGCTCGCAAACCACACACTCATTCACAATCTCACTGACACACGCAGATACACAGGCAGACAGAATTACAGACACGCAGAGAACTAAATTGGCTAACTTAAAGAAGTCTGGTGCTGCATCATAATGAAATAACTAACAGGGTTCCTAAATATGCAACTCTAGAATTGCGACTCCAAGAAACAGTTCAGGGTTATTAAAACAATCATCAAATCACATTATAATAGAAGTGAAAAAGATCCCAAAGAAAAGAATCGAAAAGGGAATAGCAGGGATTATGCCCAGTAGCGTGCTCAAAGGAAAGTCAACTCAATGAAAAGAAATAGACAAGGAGCTCCTTTTAAGGTAAACACCAGCACTCACGTCGGGACAGAAGTGCAACTATAGCCAAACTAAGGGGGAGGGGGGGGGGGGTGTAGGGAGAGGGATTCTTCCAGCAATAGGCAGAGTGGAGATGCAGGGTCTCTAAGAAGGGGCGAAAAACACAACAGCTTCTCATTTACAAGCAAATGGTCTTTTAAAGACCTGTGAAGTACTCGGATGCGGCTGTGTGTGTGCCCCGGAAGCTGTCTCAGCCTGGGCTGCCACACACGGGGGGAGGATGGTGGGGGGAGATCAGCTGAGGCTGAAAACAAAGCAACAACTTCACGGCTAAAGGAAATCAGGCGGAAAATTAAAAAAAACACACGATCTGTGTTTTCGTCTCTTATTTTAAATGTGTTATTTCTTTTAGTCGCTGTGATGCCCATTTAACTAATAGAGTATACAAATTATATGTACACCAAATGCCCCGAACACCACATTTGTGGCTTTTTTGTGTGTTTATGTGAACAATTTCTAAAAATAACATGAAAGAAACAAAGATCATGTCTGTGGTATGCTTTTTTGATCGTCCATAAACGGAAAAAAAATATAATTGTGGTGACACTCCTGAGAAACACAGTGTGAACCCGGCTTCCCTGCCATTTTCAGACTCAAACATTTCTTTAAAACACATATGGTACAGGATGAAAGGCTGTCTGCGCGGTAGATCTGCTTTGTGATTGGCTGAAATTATGGTGGATGTCACGTTTTAGGGCAGGATGATATGGCTCTGCACATCCGTGAAACCTCAGCCATTACCCCTGGTGAAACCGGGAAGGTAGCAAACTGTGTAGCCTCTGCAGCAACCGTGATGATTCATCTGCAGCGCCGCCTGAGTAAATCTGAGGCGCGCGCGCAGACTGGGTTTGATGACGATCACACTGTTCTCCCGTATCTAGGGCACGCCGTGCCTTACATTTGTTACAAAAACAAGCCCGGCCGTGGTGTGCGAGAGCTCGCGCGCTTGTGTGAGGGAGCAGCCCATCTGTTTTCAATTATCGCGCACGCGGCTGGGCACGATAATTGGAAACAGATGTCGCCCGTGCGGGTAACCGCACTGGTTTGGCCGTGGGCGGAGCAAAGGCGGGGAGATGCACCCGCCTTTTCCAAATTGCGTGCTGTCTTTTTTGAAAGACAGCACGCAGAGCTCAATTAAAATAAGCAAAAAAAGCTCGACCCAATGATGCTCCACAGAAAAATGGAACACTCATAGAGCAAATGAGAACCAGTTTGAAAGCCTTGAAAAAGAATATTATATTAAGTGATTAAATCCCTTGCAAACCAGGAGAGTTCTAACTGAAGCTAGAAAATTGCATAATCCATGAGGTGAAAAGGAACCGTATGGGCAGTGGTAGACTAGAAAATGGAAAAGAGCCCACATTTAAAAAAGAGAGTTCATGCAGGATATTATTAAAAACGCTTAGTTCAGGGTTGTCAGATGGAGGACAGGGGTGCATTATTCCTTTGGTCCTACTCTTTTTCAGGGACACATGCTGCAAAATTAATATTTCAGATTTTGGAGAAAGCCTGTCCTGTTTATCAAAGATGATGAAGATAATTAGTGCTATACCACTAAATGGTGACAGAGGCTAGAGCTTCTATGGTGCTTCTTTCCCTGGAGAATATATATATATGTTTTTTTTTTTTTTTTTTTAAGATGCTCACAGTAGGTAAGGCCTTAAAGGCGCATAAAATAACTTCTGGCATGCAAGGTGGCCCAATGTGACCTCACAGAGTAAATGAAAACATCTCTTAACAAGGAGAACACTTAGATCTCATAAATGGCACGAAAATAAAGGACTGCGCGGAACACCTTCAACGACTTAAATAGATATATTGGTCACCACTCAGTGAGTGATAGTCCATTTCACACTCTGCTCTTTGCTAAAATAAGCATTATTACTAGATTACTTTGAACAGGCTCTGTTTTCCAAGATGTAGTTTACAATGAAGCTCACGGAAGGACAAAGGCAAACAACATCTCGTAACAAGGAGAACACTTAGATCTTATAAATGGCAAGAAAAGAAGGACTGCGCGGAACACCTTCAACGACTTAAATAGAAATATTGGCCACCACTCGGTGAGCGATAGTTCATTTCACACTCTGCTCTTTGCTAACATAAGCAGTATTACTAGATTACTTTGAACAGGCTCTGTTTTACAAGATGTAGTTTACAATGAAGCTCACGGAAGGACAAAAGCAAACATTAGTGGCCTGATGGAGTTCTGCCAAGGAGAATCATGCCATAGGAGGTGGGTAACTAGCTGCTTCAATGAAGTGTTTCACAGAGTGGCCATGTACACTCCATAATGTGATAATTGGTTGCCACAGCAATTGTTCTATATTTCCATAAGCTTTTAGGAGTGACAAAGCGCAGGTCACATTCCCAGTCTGAATGACGAGCTCCAGCACCCGTTGAGGTTGTAATAAAATGCGTGCTTGTTGTTAGCTTTGACGGTCCCGAGAGCAGGACTCTATTTGGGTCTCATTTCAGGTGAGGTTCTGCCATTTGCAAGCCTAACGTTTTCTACGTCACTGCCTGTGCCATGTATGCTGCCTCACAGACTGTCCGTCCCAGTGCTGGGCAGTTAGGTTGGCAGTAGCAAGGTGGGAGGTAAGGTGAATGGAACTGTATGGGCCAAGTTAAAATGAGTCAGTTCTTCAGGAAAGCCCCATTTGTTTGGATATTTTATGTTTTTATGATCTCATGGACCAAACCAGGCGACTGCCAAAGGCACTGTGGCTTAAGGATATAACACGTCTTACTGCGCTCACATTCCCAGGTTTCATTCCAGTGCCCTGCATTGAGTTCACGTTCTATACACCATAATAATTTGTATATACAAAGATCTTCCTAATCGATAATCTTACACGCCGTCGCAGTCAGGAAGTGGCACCTCCCTTCCCAGGTATGTATGCTCCATTAAAACATAGCTCGCAAGGCTGCATTCCTGCAGGCGGAAGCTGCAGGACAAAGGGGGCAGCGTGGGAAAGAGCTACAATGGACCAACGTGATGGAAGGGAAGACTCTGAGGCGTGAAGAGAACGGGTTTGGAGGTGATGAAAGGTAATGATACGGGGATTTGAGAGCGCACCAACAAGAATGCAGGTGCAGAATCTGAAACATTGGACAAAGGGTCGTGTACGGTACTGATGAGTGCGCTGAAAGGATCCCTGGGTGACAGCCTAGGGTACCAGGGCAAGAGGATCGTCTTCTCAAGGTCACGTGGTCCGCCTCAGCATGCATGCCCAAGGGAGCGTGCTCCGTTGTCCGAGTTCAGAACTGAAGCCTCCTTTGGAACTTCCGCCTGTTCTCAGCACATGGAAAGACCACCCAGTCACCTAAAGCAGTCTAAAGTCATGGAGACTTGTAAATACCTAGAGACAGATATCAGTTTGTACTGCCTGCTGGATACGGATCTCACTTTCAAAGGCGAACCGTGCTGAAATTATTGTTCTACATCAACAGTGCGTCTGGGCATGTGATCAATTAATCTATAACTTAAGAAAATAGAGAAAAGCTTATGGGGTTTTAACGCTTCTAAAGCTCGCGCGATGTCACTGCCAAGGTAAACAGAGTCAGAATGTCCCTGAAAGCACTGTGAGGAGGGAAACAACTTGATGCAGAGCTTCCCAGCGGAATGCCGCACATTCCACGTGCACCAACAGTAAAAGCAGATCGATGATTACAAAACCCCGGGAGCCTGACAGGAGGTGCCCGGCTCAGGGACAGACTCCGATGCAACTTACTAACTACTGAAGACTTACTAACATGGCATAGCCTACATGAGAACCGATGCGCCGGCGAATGGATTATACAACAGCACTATTTACAGGATCACTGTCTGGTGCTCAAGTAAAGAGCTCTGATACATTCGAGTCAAGTTGGCACTATATAAAACTCCAAAGAAAGAGCTGTAAGAGATGTTTAACACGCTCCAGATATTTGGAACCGTTTGTTTCTGGCTCATGTACAAGCCCCAATCTGCTGCAGTCTATTCACTGAAGCCTTTACTAACATGGTTAGAGCACTCCGTGGATAGCGACTGTAAAAACAAAAGATACGGCTGGGCACAGGCGTGTAGTGTTGTGCGCGCTCACACACACAGCGTTTCCCTTGCGAGAGCGAGCAGGGGCACCCGATAATTACAAACATATGTCTCCAAAGCTCGCTCCCGCAAGGGAATCGCCAAGCGTGCACGCGTTGCCATTGAAAGCAATGCAACGCGTGCACGTTTTTTCCCCAAAAAGCGAATCAATTCCAAGAGGTCTCTTTCTATGCAGCGCTGCGTAGGCGAGATCTAAAAATTAGCAATCCTTGTGTGACCATGCATAAACCCTGGATAGTAAAGCTTATAAAACACTAATAACACACATTTGTTCAGTTTTTCATGGGGAAATATTAGCCGTCTATTGGATTACAGATTTCTTAAAGTTTAAGAGAGGAGCTCATTTAGAACAGTGAGGTAAAACCCAAATTCACAGCATGTTTTAGCTAAGTCCTCATTCACATGGCGGACGCAAAGCAAGAAAGCAGGAAATGGGACTAGGACCTGGGTAGCCAGGCACCGGCCTTGTACCAATGTCTTAGGTACCATGCGTTCACCAGAAACAGTTGTATTGGCATGGAATACAACCATGATTCTGCCCAGTGCATGTCTCTCTGTCTCATCACCTATGGGTTAGTTTCCTGCTGTATTTGATTCACTCTTCATAGGTAAATACAATTATGATTCTTAACCCCTTCGATGCTCATGACGGAACGGTTCCGTCATGAGCATCGGTTGAGCTGTGCTCATGACGGAACCGCTCCGTCATGAGCACAGCCCCTGGGGGAAGCGCTGGCGCTCCCCCCCTGGGGCATCGATCGTGCCCCCACAGATGGGGATGGCAGCGGAAGAGTTTCCGCTGCCACCCCCGAGCCCCCCCACGCTTCCTGGTGACGTCAGCGCGCACAGCGCGCGCTGGCGTCATCAGGAAGCGTTGGACGCGCTGGAATTCATTTCTTCCAGCGCGTCCAACGAGGAAGGTAGGTGTTTTGCTGCGGTGTGGCGGGGGGGGGCGGAATTCCAGGGCCTTGAGGCATCGGGGGAGAGGAAAGAGTATTTCCTCTCCCCTGATGTCTCAATGCTGGGCATTCCTGTTCCACGATCGCGCACAGCGTCGCGATCGTGGGACAGGAATGCCCCCACTAGACCCCAGGGATGTTGTTTTCGGCCATTTGGGAAGCGACCCCTTGGGCAAGGGTCGCTTCCCTGGGGGACAATATTTTGACAGACTTTTCTGCCCCCCCTGGTGCAGATCGGTCCACTTTCGGTCCGTTTCTGCCCCCAGGGGGGGCAGAAAAGCCCACTAGACACCAGGGATGTCGTAATGGTGAATTGGGAAGCGACCCCTTGGGCAAGGGTCGCTTCCCTGGGGGAGAAATTTGGCAAAGACTCTTCTGCCCCCCCTGGGGGCAGATCGGTCCACTTCCGGTCCGTTTCTGCCCCCGGGGGGGCAGAAAAGCCCACTAGACACCAGGGAATTTTGATATATTGATATGGGAAGCGACCCCTTGGGCAAGGGTCGCTTCCCTGGGGGTGAATTTTTGCAAAGACTCTTCTGCCCCCCTGGGGGCAGATCGGTCCACTTCCGGTCCGTTTCTGCCCCCAGGGGGGGCAGAAAAGCCCACTAGACACCATGGATGTCGTAATGATGATATGGGAAGCGACCCCTTGGGCAAGGGTCGCTTCCCTGGGGGAGAATTTTTGCAAAGACTCTTCTGCCCCCCCTGGGGGCAGATCGGTCCACTTCCGGTCCGTTTCTGCCCCCAGGGGGGGCAGAAAAGCCCACTAGACACCAGGGAATTTCGATATATTGATATGGGAAGTGACCCCTTGGGCAAGGGTCGCTTCCCTGGGGCTGAATTTGGGAGAATTTGTGCACAGACTTTTCTGCCCCCCCTGGGGGCAGATCGGTCCACTTCCGGTCCATTTCTGCCAACAGGGGGGGCAAAAAAGCCCACTAGACACCAGGGAATTTCGCAATTTTGTTATGGGAAGCGACCCCTTGGGCAAGGGTCGCTTCCCTTGGGGAATCATTTTTGCACAGACTTTTCTGCCCCCCCTGGGGGCAGATCGCTCCACTTTCGCTCCGTGTCTGGCCCCGGGGGGGGGGGGGGGCAGAAAAGCCCACTGGACACCAGGGAATTAGTGTAAATAAAAATGGAAGTGACCCCTTTGGCAAGTGTCGCTTCCAGGGGGCAATTTTTATAATATGTATTTGGCCCACCCGCCCCGGGACAGAGTAGCCTTTTTTTTCCTGCTGTTTTCTGCCCCACCTGGAACATAACGATTGACCATTTGGGTAGTAACATAGAATGTTGTTATGTTTATTGTTTTTTTTTTGTGAATTGCAATAGTAATGTTTTTTTTTTTTTTACTTTTTTGTTCTAGGTGAAGGCTTTTGCTCTTTTGAGTTTGCCGTGTTTCTGGCGGTTCTGCTGTTTGTGTAGTTTGGTAAGAGACTCTTTTTTGTACAATGTAAATGTGTTTGATTTCTCTGCATGAATTTTTTTTGCAAATGGTGTAATAATAGCAGTATGTTTGTTTTTTGAGTGTCAAAAACTTTTTGCATTGGTGCTCGATGTGTATTTTGTTGTCTTGTGAGTAATGTGTTTTTTTTTTCTTCTTTCTAGTTTGATATCGTTGGTTTTTGCTGTGTCACTGCAGAGTTAGTTTCTGGTGAGTGCAGCTGTCTCTTGTAATTGGATTGTATAGTTTTTGAGTACATTGATCTTTGTGATAAAGGTACACATTTCTTTACTTACTTGGTTTGCACATTGTTGGTTGTTGTTGACTTGTTTGTGCAGTCTTCTATCTTAGTAAGTATAATGGCTAGCCGCAGGATGACTGCTCAGCAGGTTGTTGGTTTGCTGTTTGAGTCTTCCTCTGATATTGGTTCAGAGACTGACTCTGCATCTGAGGGAGAGGAGGCAGGGGACGATTCTGGCAGTGAGTTGTCTCTCCGTATGGAGTCATCGGATGATGAAGATACTCTTAGTGCGGATGAAGTGCCTGTGTTAGAGGAGGAGACTGATGTGCCGCTAGTGCGGCAAGAGGCATCTGGGTTGCAGGCTGGGGCTGCAAGGCTTCCCGTTGGTGTAGTGCGGCAAGAGGCTTCTGGGCTGCAGGCTGGGGCTGCTAGGCTTCCCTTTGAAAGTGATGACCTCTGGGTTGCCCCTGGCATGGTGCAGCCGGCATTGCTAGAGTTTACTGGTGTTCCAGGGTCTAGAGTGAATACTGAAAACTTTTTGCCGGTCAATTTTTTTCAGTTGTTTATGGATGATGTGTTTTTTGCAGAGATTGTTGAGCAGACTAATTTGTATGCCGAACAGTTTTTGAGGGACAACTGTGCCAGTCTTAAGCCACACTCTAGAGCTACCCGGTGGACTCCCACAAATGTTGAAGAGATGAAGAAGTTCTTGGGTTTAACTTTTTTGACGGGCTTGCTAAGGAAGCCATCAATGTCTTCATATTGATCTAGCAGTCCCTTGATGGCAACGTCTATTTTTCCGGCAGTCATGAGTCGTGACAGGTATTTGCTACTGCTTCGGATGATGCATTTTGTTGATAATGGTTTAGCGTTGCCACGAGATCACCCTGACTGTGACCGTCTTTTTAAGATTAGGCCTGTCCTTGATCACTTTGTTGATCGATTTCCTGAGATCTATGCTCCTGGGAAACAAATTGCAGTGGATGAGTCTTTGGTGTTGTTCAAGGGCCGCTTGGTTTTTAGGCAATACATTCCTAGTAAGAGGGCACGCTATGGAATAAAGCTGTATATGCTGTGTGACAGTAGGACTGGATATGTCTCTAATTTCAGGGTGTACACCGGTAAGGAATCTAGGTTTAATCTCCCTGGTTGTCCGTCCACTTTTGGAGTGACTGAGAAAATTGTTTGGGAACTTGGAAGAGGATTTTTTAACAAAGGCCACCATTTATATGTAGACAACTTCTACACTGGTGTGCGGTTGTTCAGGGAATTGGCCAAAGTGGACACTCTTGCTTGTGGCACAATCTGCTCTAACCGTAAAGGTTTCCCGAAAGAACTTGTGTGTCAAAAGCTTGTGCGGGGACAGTGCAGTGCGTTGCGTTGCCAGGAGCTTCTTGCTGTGAAGTTTACTGACAGGAGAGATGTCTACATGCTGACTACCATCCATGATGAAAGCACTGCACCTGTGACTGTTTGGGGTCAGGTCGCTGAAGCGCGCAAACCTGTGTGCATTTTAGACTATAATAGGCACATGGGTGGTGTTGACAGAGTAGATCAGAGGTTGGAACCTTACACTGCTCTTCGTAAGGCTTACATTTGGTACAAGAAGTTGGCTATCCATCTTTTCCACATGGCAATGTTTAATGCTTTTGTTGTGTTCCAGGATTCTTGCCCTGAGTCAAAGATGACTTTTGCTAAGTTTCAGGAGTCTGTAATAGGCAGCCTTGTTGTAGTGGAACAGGCAAGTGTTCCTAGAGTTGGACTGGTGGAGGATGTTGCTAGATTGAAAGAACGCCACTTTCCAGATCACATTCCTCCCACACCCGCAAAAGATTTTCCCAGTAGGAGATGTAGAGTCTGTTGGCGAAAAGGTTTGCGGAAGGAGAGTCGTATGTACTGCCCCGACTGTCCTTCTCATCCTGCACTGTGTCTCTCTGCTTGTTTTAGAGCGTACCACACCCGAAATTTTTTTGGGGAGGATTCTTGAGTGGTAAAGTGAACTGCCTAGTCTGTATTCTTTGGATAATTTGATTCTGTTTCAAGGTTGGTGTTAGTGCAATGTATTTAGTTGCTGATTTTCTGTTAGAAGATTTGTATCTATTTGCAATTTGTTTGTGTTTTTTAAAAAAAAAATCCTAAATGTGATGGCGGTGTGTGTTGGCTTGCGCTTGGCTGTTGGTGTGTGTGGACTGGCACTTGGTTGGTGGTGTGCGTGGAATGGTGCTTGGCTGGCGGTGTGCATGGACTGGCGGTGTGCGTGGACTGGTGCGTGGCTGGTGGTGTGCGTGGAATGGTGCTTTGCAGGCGGTGTGCGTGGACTGGTACTTGGCTGGCGGTGTGCGTGGACTGGTGGTGTGTGCGGACTGGTGCTTGGCTGGTGGTGTGCGTGGACTGGAGCTTGGCTGGCAGTGTGCGTGGAATGGTGCTTGGCAGGCGGTGTGCGTGGACTGGTACTTGGCTGGCGGTGTGCGTGGACTGGTGGTGTGTGCGGACTGGTGCTTGGCTGGTGGTGTCCGTGGACTGGCGCTTGGCTAGCGGTGTGCGTGGACTGGTGTTTGGCTAGCGGTGTGTGTGGACTGGTGCTCTGCTGGCTGTGTGTGAGTATTGACTTTCTGCTGATCACTACACACACTGCTAGCTGAGTGCCACTCCACGCAATCCATCAGCCTGTGTAGTTGCTGTGTCTGGATTGTGGGCGTGTGAAAGTGATGGGCCCTTGAATGGCGCTGTGTGCTGGTGTGAGTTTTGTTATGTGATGGGCCCGCGGCTGGCGGTGTGAATGGTTTTGTATGTCTCACACGTATGAAAGGTGTGTGAATGGCCTGTAAAGAGGTTGGTGCCTTGTCGTGGCTTTACAGCTCACGAGCTGTGAGTCAATGGTTCAGTTTCTCGCCCTTTCAATTATTACCAGTGCATTTCATTTCTGTGAAATCACTTGCTAATACAATTGTATCTACTGAACCATCACTCACCCTCGTGCCAAATCCAACCAGTATGTGTGTGTGCTTGCGGATTAGATGGCTGTGCAGTAATATTTGTCTTTCTGAAGCAGGGTGTACCTTGTCCCTTTTTGGTGAATTTTGTAATGTGTTGCTTTTGTGCCTGGTGGTGCGAATGGTCTTGTTTGTATCACGTATGAAAGGTGTGTGAATGGCCTGTAAAGTGGTTGGTGCCTTGACGTGGCTTTACAGCTCACGAGCTGCGAGTCATTGGTTTGGTTTTTTGAGAATTTAATTATTGACAGTGCATTTCATTTTTGTGAAATCTCTTGTTAATAAAATTTAATACACTGAACCATGACTCGCCCTCGTGCAAAATCCAACCAGTATGTGTGTGTGTTTGAGGAATAGATGGTTGTGCAGGAATCTTTGTCTTTAGTTTCTCTGGCAAGGTACACTTTCCATGCAAGAATAACCCACCAACTGTAGATATTGTCGAAAACCCTTGGGAGTTCATGGTGATGTCTCTCTAGTGAATTGAAAAATATTTTTTATCCCCATTGTCCTGTAAACCTCAAACTGTCTGCCACATTTTCTTTGCAGTATTATTCCAAAATTCCCACGCTGTAGTAACAATAGTTAATCTGGTTTTGCAAGGGGGGTTACTTTGGTTTTTTGCCCGGTGCTCTGCGGCCATCTAGGGAAACCTACCAAACCCACACATTTCTGAAAACTAGACAACCGGCGGCTTCCAGGGAGGTATGGCTTGCGTGGATCCCCCAACGTTTCCTTACCCAGAATCCCCTGCAAACCTCAGTTTTTGCTCAAAAAATCACTTTTTTCACACATTTTGGGGTGGGAAAGTAGTGGCATCACCGGGCTCACACAAATTTACCACCACCCAGCGTTCCTCCAGGTCTCCCGGTAAAAATGGTGCCTCACTTGTGTGGGAGGCCCAAGTACCCGCGGCAGGCAAGGGCCCAAAACGTAGTGAGGCGACATCAAAATGGCCTATCGCAAAACCACCTGGTTTTGCAAGGGGGGTCACTTTGGTTTTTGGCCCGGTGCTCGGCGGCCATCTAGGGAAACCTACCAAACCCACGCATTTCTGAAAACTAGACACCCGGCGGCTTCCAGGGAGGTATGGCTTGCGTGGATCCCCCAACGTTTCCTTACCCAGAATCCCCTGCAAACCTCAGTTTTTGCTCAAAAAATCACTTTTTTCACACATTTTGGGGTGGGAAAGTAGTGGCATCACCGGGCTCACACAAATTTACCACCACCCAGCGTTCCTCCAGGTCTCCCGGTAAAAATGGTGCCTCACTTGTGTGGGAGGCCCAAGTACCCGCGGCAGGCAAGGGCCCAAAACGTAGTGAGGCGACATCAAAATGGCCTATCGCAAAACCACCTGGTTTTGCAAGGGGGGTCACTTTGGTTTTTGGCCCGGTGCTCGGCGGCCATCTAGGGAAACCTACCAAACCCACGCATTTCTGAAAACTAGACACCCGGCGGCTTCCAGGGAGGTATGGCTTGCGTGGATCCCCCAACGTTTCCTTACCCAGAATCCCCTGCAAACCTCAGTTTTTGCTCAAAAAATCACTTTTTTCACACATTTCGGGGTGGGAAAGTAGTGGCATCACCGGGCTCACACAAATTTACCACCACCCAGCGTTCCCCCAGGTCTCCCGGTAAAAATGGTGCCTCACTTGTGTGGGAGGCCCAAGTACCCGCGGCAGGCAAGGGCCCAAAACGTAGTGAGGTGACATCAAAATGGCCTATCGCAAAAACACCTGGTTTTGCAAGGGGGGTCACTTTGGTTTTTGGCCCGGTGCTCGGCGGCCATCTAGGGAAACCTACCAAACCCACGCATTTCTGAAAACTAGACACCCGGCGGCTTCCAGGGAGGTATGGCTTGCGTGGATCCCCCAACGTTTCCTTACCCAGAATCCCCTGCAAACCTTAATTTTTGCTCAAAAAATCACTTTTTTCACACATTTCGGGGTGGGAAAGTAGTGGCATCACCGGGCTCACACAAATTTACCACCACCCAGCGTTCCCCCAGGTCTCCCGGTAAAAATGGTGCCTCACTTGTGTGGGAGGCCCAAGTACCCGCGGCAGGCAAGGGCCCAAAACGTAGTGAGGCGACATCAAAATGGCCTATCGCAAAACCACCTGGTTTTGCAAGGGGGGTCACTTTGGTTTTTGGCCCGGTGCTCGGCGGCCATCTAGGGAAACCTACCAAACCCACGCATTTCTGAAAACTAGACACCCGGCGGCTTCCAGGGAGGTATGGCTTGCGTGGATCCCCCAACGTTTCCTTACCCAGAATCCCCTGCAAACCTCAGTTTTTGCTCAAAAAATCACTTTTTTCACACATTTCGGGGTGGGAAAGTAGTGGCATCACCGGGCTCACACAAATTTACCACCACCCAGCGTTCCCCCAGGTCTCCCGGTAAAAATGGTGCCTCACTTGTGTGGAAGGCCCAAGTACCCGCGGCAGGCAAGGGCCCAAAACGTAGTGAGGCGACATCAAAATGGCCTATCGCAAAACCACCTGGTTTTGCAAGGGGGGTCACTTTGGTTTTTGGCCCGGTGCTCGGCGGCCATCTAGGGAAACCTACCAAACCCATGCATTTCTGAAAACTAGACACCCGGCGGCTTCCAGGGAGGTATGGCTTACGTGGATCCCCCAACGTTTCCTTACCCAGAATCCCCTGCAAACCTCAGTTTTTGCTCAAAAAATCACTTTTTTCACACATTTCGGGGTGGGAAAGTAGTGGCATCACCGGGCTCACACAAATTTACCACCACCCAGCGTTCCCCCAGGTCTCCCGGTAAAAATGGTGCCTCACTTGTGTGGGAGGCCCAAGTACCCGCGGCAGGCAAGGGCCCAAAACGTAGTGAGGTGACATCAAAATGGCCTATCGCAAAACCACCTGGTTTTGCAAGGGGGGTCACTTTGGTTTTTGGCCCGGTGCTCGGCGGCCATCTAGGGAAACCTACCAAACCCATGCATTTCTGAAAACTAGACACCCGGCGGCTTCCAGGGAAGTATGGCTTGCGTGGATCCCCCAACGTTTCCTTACCCAGAATCCCCTGCAAACCTCAGTTTTTGCTCAAAAAATCACTTTTTTCACACATTTTGGGGTGGGAAAGTAGTGGCATCACCGGGCTCACACAAATTTACCACCACCCAGCGTTCCCCCAGGTCTCCCGGTAAAAATGGTGCCTCACTTGTGTGGGAGGCCCAAGTACCCGCGGCAGGCAAGGGCCCAAAACGTAGTGAGGCGACCTCAAAATGGCCTATCGCAAAACCACCTGGTTTTGCAAGGGGGGTCACTTTGGTTTTTGGCCCGGTGCTCGGCGGCCATCTAGGGAAACCTACCAAACCCATGCATTTCTGAAAACTAGACACCCGGGGGCTTCCAGGGAGGTATGGCTTACGTGGATCCCCCAACGCTTCCTTACCCAGAATCCCCTGCAAACCTCAGTTTTTGCTCAAAAAATCACTTTTTTCACACATTTTGGGGTGGGAAAGTAGTGGCATCACCGGGCTCACACAAATGTACCACCACCCAGCGTTCCCCCAGGTCTCCCGGTAAAAATGGTGCCTCACTTGTGTGGGAGGCCCAAGTACCCGCGGCAGGCAAGGGCCCAAAACGTAGTGAGGTGACATCAAAATGGCCTATCGCAAAACCACCTGGTTTTGCAAGGGGGGTCACTTTGGTTTTTGGCCCGGTGCTCGGCGGCCATCTAGGGAAACCTACCAAACCCATGCATTTCTGAAAACTAGACACCCGGGGGCTTCCAGGGAGGTATGGCTTGCGTGGATCCCCCAACGTTTCCTTACCCAGAATCCCCTGCAAACCTCAGTTTTTGCTAAAAAAATCACTTTTTTCACACATTTCGGGGTGGGAAAGTAGAGGCATCACCGGGCTCACACAAATTTACCACCACCCAGCGTTCCCCCAGGTCTCCCGGTAAAAATGGTGCCTCACTTGTGTGGGAGGCCCAAGTACCCGCGGCAGGCAAGGGCCCAAAACGTAGTGAGGTGACATCAAAATGGCCTATCGCAAAACCACCTGGTTTTGCAAGGGGGGTCACTTTGGTTTTTGGCCCGGTGCTCGGCGGCCATCTAGGGAAACCTACCAAACCCACGCATTTCTGAAAACTAGACACCCGGCGGCTTCCAGGGAGGTATGGCTTGCGTGGATCCTCCAACGTTTCCTTACCCAGAATCCCCTGCAAACCTCAATTTTTGCTCAAAAAAGCACTTTTTTCATACATTTTGGGGTGGGAAAGTAGTGGCATCACCGGGCTCACACAAATTTACCACCACCCAGCGTTCCCCCAGGTCTCCCGGTAAAAATGGTGCCTCACTTGTGTGGGAGGCCCAAGTACCCGCGGCAGGCAAGGGCCAAAAACGTAGTGAGGCGACATCAAAATGGCCTATCGCAAAACCACCTGGTTTTGCAAGGGGGGTCACTTTGGTTTTTGGCCCGGTGCTCGGCGGCCATCTAGGGAAACCTACCAAACCCACGCATTTCTGAAAACTAGACACCCGGCGGCTTCCAGGGAGGTATGGCTTGCGTGGATCACCCAACGTTTCCTTACCCAGAATCCCCTGCAAACCTCAATTTTTGCTCAAAAAATCACTTTTTTCACACATTTTGGGGTGGGAAAGTAGTGGCATCACCGGGCTCACACAAATTTACCACCACCCAGCGTTCCCCCAGGTCTCCCGGTAAAAATGGTGCCTCACTTGTGTGGGAGGCCCAAGTACCCGCGGCAGGCAAGGGCCCAAAACGTAGTGAGGTGACATCAAAATGGCCTATCGCAAAACCACCTGGTTTTGCAAGGGGGGTCACTTTGGTTTTTGGCCCGGTGCTCGGCGGCCATCTAGGGAAACCTACCAAACCCACGCATTTCTGAAAACTAGACACCCGGCGGCTTCCAGGGAGGTATGGCTTGCGTGGATCCCCCAACGTTTCCTTACCCAGAATCCCCTGCAAACCTCAGTTTTTGCTCAAAAAATCACTTTTTTCACACATTTCGGGGTGGGAAAGTAGTGGCATCACCGGGCTCACACAAATTTACCACCACCCAGCGTTCCCCCAGGTCTCCCGGTAAAAATGGTGCCTCACTTGTGTGGAAGGCCCAAGTACCCGCGGCAGGCAAGGGCCCAAAACGTAGTGAGGCGACATCAAAATGGCCTATCGCAAAACCACCTGGTTTTGCAAGGGGGGTCACTTTGGTTTTTGGCCCGGTGCTCGGCGGCCATCTAGGGAAACCTACCAAACCCATGCATTTCTGAAAACTAGACACCCGGCGGCTTCCAGGGAGGTATGGCTTACGTGGATCCCCCAACGTTTCCTTACCCAGAATCCCCTGCAAACCTCAGTTTTTGCTCAAAAAATCACTTTTTTCACACATTTCGGGGTGGGAAAGTAGTGGCATCACCGGGCTCACACAAATTTACCACCACCCAGCGTTCCCCCAGGTCTCCCGGTAAAAATGGTGCCTCACTTGTGTGGGAGGCCCAAGTACCCGCGGCAGGCAAGGGCCCAAAACGTAGTGAGGTGACATCAAAATGGCCTATCGCAAAACCACCTGGTTTTGCAAGGGGGGTCACTTTGGTTTTTGGCCCGGTGCTCGGCGGCCATCTAGGGAAACCTACCAAACCCATGCATTTCTGAAAACTAGACACCCGGCGGCTTCCAGGGAAGTATGGCTTGCGTGGATCCCCCAACGTTTCCTTACCCAGAATCCCCTGCAAACCTCAGTTTTTGCTCAAAAAATCACTTTTTTCACACATTTTGGGGTGGGAAAGTAGTGGCATCACCGGGCTCACACAAATTTACCACCACCCAGCGTTCCCCCAGGTCTCCCGGTAAAAATGGTGCCTCACTTGTGTGGGAGGCCCAAGTACCCGCGGCAGGCAAGGGCCCAAAACGTAGTGAGGCGACCTCAAAATGGCCTATCGCAAAACCACCTGGTTTTGCAAGGGGGGTCACTTTGGTTTTTGGCCCGGTGCTCGGCGGCCATCTAGGGAAACCTACCAAACCCATGCATTTCTGAAAACTAGACACCCGGGGGCTTCCAGGGAGGTATGGCTTACGTGGATCCCCCAACGTTTCCTTACCCAGAATCCCCTGCAAACCTCAGTTTTTGCTCAAAAAATCACTTTTTTCACACATTTCGGGGTGGGAAAGTAGTGGCATCACCGGGCTCACACAAATGTACCACCACCCAGCGTTCCCCCAGGTCTCCCGGTAAAAATGGTGCCTCACTTGTGTGAGAGGCCCAAGTACCCGCGGCAGGCAAGGGCCCAAAACGTAGTGAGGTGACATCAAAATGGCCTATCGCAAAACCACCTGGTTTTGCAAGGGGGGTCACTTTGGTTTTTGGCCCGGTGCTCGGCGGCCATCTAGGGAAACCTACCAAACCCATGCATTTCTGAAAACTAGACACCCGGCGGCTTCCAGGGAGGTATGGCTTGCGTGGATCCCCCAACGTTTCCTTACCCAGAATCCCCTGCAAACCTCAGTTTTTGCTAAAAAAATCACTTTTTTCACACATTTCGGGGTGGGAAAGTAGAGGCATCACCGGGCTCACACAAATTTACCACCACCCAGCGTTCCCCCAGGTCTCCCGGTAAAAATGGTGCCTCACTTGTGTGGGAGGCCCAAGTACCCGCGGCAGGCAAGGGCCCAAAACGTAGTGAGGTGACATCAAAATGGCCTATCGCAAAACCACCTGGTTTTGCAAGGGGGGTCACTTTGGTTTTTGGCCCGGTGCTCGGCGGCCATCTAGGGAAACCTACCAAACCCACGCATTTCTGAAAACTAGACACCCGGCGGCTTCCAGGGAGGTATGGCTTGCGTGGATCCTCCAACGTTTCCTTACCCAGAATCCCCTGCAAACCTCAATTTTTGCTCAAAAAAGCACTTTTTCACACATTTTGGGGTGGGAAAGTAGTGGCATCACCGGGCTCACACAAATTTACCACCACCCAGCGTTCCCCCAGGTCTCCCGGTAAAAATGGTGCCTCACTTGTGTGGGAGGCCCAAGTACCCGCGGCAGGCAAGGGCCAAAAACGTAGTGAGGCGACATCAAAATGGCCTATCGCAAAACCACCTGGTTTTGCAAGGGGGGTCACTTTGGTTTTTGGCCCGGTGCTCGGCGGCCATCTAGGGAAACCTACCAAACCCACGCATTTCTGAAAACTAGACACCCGGCGGCTTCCAGGGAGGTATGGCTTGCGTGGATCACCCAACGTTTCCTTACCCAGAATCCCCTGCAAACCTCAATTTTTGCTCAAAAAATCACTTTTTTCACACATTTTGGGGTGGGAAAGTAGTGGCATCACCGGGCTCACACAAATTTACCACCACCCAGCGTTCCCCCAGGTCTCCCGGTAAAAATGGTGCCTCACTTGTGTGGGAGGCCCAAGTACCCGCGGCAGGCAAGGGCCCAAAACGTAGTGAGGCGACATCAACATTGCCTATTCCAAATGCCGCCTCACTACGTTTTGGGCCCTTGCCTGCCGCGGGTACTTGGGCCTCCCACACAAGTGAGGCACCATTTTTACCGGGAGACCTGGGGGAACGCTGGGTGGTGGTAAATTTGTGTGAGCCCGGTGATGCCACTACTTTCCCACCCCAAAATGTGTGAAAAAAGTGATTTTTTGAGCAAAAACTGAGGTTTGCAGGGGATTCTGGGTAAGGAAACGTTGGGGGATCCACGCAAGCCATACCTCCCTGGAAGCCGCCGGGTGTCTAGTTTTCAGAAATGCGTGGGTTTGGTAGGTTTCCCTAGATGGCCGCCGAGCACCGGGCCAAAAACCAAAGTGACCCCCCTTGCAAAACCAGGTGGTTTTGCGATAGGCCATTTTGATGTCGCCTCACTACGTTTTGGGCCCTTGCCTGCCGCGGGTACTTGGGCCTCCCACACAAGTGAGGCACCATTTTTACCGGGAGACCTGGGGGAACGCTGGGTGGTGGTAAATTTGTGTGAGCCTGGTGATGCCACTACTTTCCCACCCCGAAATGTGTGAAAAAAGTGATTTTTTGAGCAAAAACTGAGGTTTGCAGGGTATTCTGGGTAAGGAAACGTTGGGGGATCCACGCAAGCCATACCTCCCTGGAAGCCGCCGGGTGTCTAGTTTTCAGAAATGCGTGGGTTTGGTAGGTTTCCCTAGATGGCCGCCGAGCACCGGGCCAAAAACCAAAGTGACCCCCCTTGCAAAACCAGGTGGTTTTGCGATAGGCCATTTTGATGTTACCTCACTACGTTTTGGGCCCTTGCCTGCCGCGGGTACTTGGGCCTCCCACACAAGTGAGGCACCATTTTTACCGGGAGACCTGGGGGAACGCTGGGTGGTGGTAAATTTGTGTGAGCCCGGTGATGCCACTACTTTCCCACCCCAAAATGTGTGAAAAAAGTGATTTTTTGAGCAAAAACTGAGGTTTGCAGGGGATTCTGGGTAAGGAAACGTTGGGGGATCCACGCAAGCCATACCTCCCTGGAAGCCGCCGGGTGTCTAGTTTTCAGAAATGCGTGGGTTTGGTAGGTTTCCCTAGGTGCCGGCAGGGCTAGGGTTCAAAATCTACAGCTAGTCACTTTGCCAAAAAAAGGGTCATTTTTCACTGCAAAACCACGTTGCGTTTTGCGCCGTTTCCTGTCGCGGGCACGAGGCCGACCCGCACAAGTGAGGTACCATTTTTCTCGTAGGACTTTGGGGAACGCGGGGTGGGTGGAAATTTGAGGATCCACGCAGATTCCAGAACTTTCCATCACAGAAATGTGGGGAAAATGTGTTTTTTTTGTCAATTTTTTACGTTTGCAAGGGATTCTGGGTAACAGACCATGGTGGGAGGCAGTTAAGTCACCCCATCCTGGATTCCCCTGGGTGTCTAGTTTTCATAAATGTATAGGTTTGCTAGGTTTCCCTAGGTGCCGGCAGGGCTAGGGTTCAAAATCTACAGCTAGTCACTTTGCCAAAAAAAGGGTCATTTTTCGCTGCAAAACCACGTTGCGTTTTGCGCCGTTTCCTGTCGCGGGCACTAGGCCGACCCGCACAAGTGAGGTACCATTTTTCTCGTAGGACTTTGGGGAACGCGGGGTGGGTGGAAATTTGTGGATCCACGCAGATTCCAGAACTTTCCATCACAGAAATGTGGGGAAAATGTGTTTTTTTTGTCAATTTGTTACGTTTGCAAGGGATTCTGGGTAACAGACCATGGTGGGAGGCAGTCAAGTCACCCCATCCTGGATTCCCCTGGGTGTATACTTTTCAAAAATGTATAGGTTTGCTAGGTTTCCCTAGGTGCCGGCAGGGCTAGGGTTCAAAATCTACAGCTAGTCACTTTGCCAAAAAAAGGGTCATTTTTCACTGCAAAACCACGTTGCGTTTTGCGCCGTTTCCTGTCGCGGGCACTAGGCCGACCCGCACAAGTGAGGTACCATTTTTCTCGTAGGACTTTGGGGAACGCGGGGTCGGTGGAAATTTGTGGATCCACGCAGATTCCAGAACTTTCCATCACAGAAATGTGGGGAAAATGTGTTTTTTTTTGTCAATTTTTTACGTTTGCAAGGGATTCTGGGTAACAGACCATGGTGGGAGGCAGTCAAGTCACCCCATCCTGGATTCCCCTGGGTGTCTAGTTTTCATAAATGTATAGGTTTGCTAGGTTTCCCTAGGTGCCGGCAGGGCTAGGGTTCAAAATCTACAGCTAGTCACTTTGCCAAAAAAAGGGTCATTTTTCACTGCAAAACCACGTTGCGTTTTGCGCCGTTTCCTGTCGCGGGCACTAGGCCGACCCGCACAAGTGAGGTACCATTTTTCTCGTAGGACTTTGGGGAACGCGGGGTGGGTGGAAATTTGTGGATCCACGCAGATTCCAGAACTTTCCATCACAGAAATGTGGGGAAAATGTGGTTTTTTTGTCAATTTTTTACATTTGCAAGGGATTCTGGGTAACAGACCATGTTGGGAGGCAGTCAAGTCACCCCATCCTGGATTCCCCTGGGTGTCTACTTTTCAAAAATGTATAGGTTTGCTAGGTTTCCCTAGGTGCCGGCAGGGCTAGGGTTCAAAATCTACAGCTAGTCACTTTGCCAAAAAAAGGGTCATTTTTCACTGCAAAACCACGTTGCGTTTTGCGCCGTTTCCTGTCGCGGGCACTAGGCCGACCCGCACAAGTGAGTTACCATTTTTCTCGTAGGACTTTGGGGAACGCGGGGTGGGTGGAAATTTGTGGATCCACGCAGATTCCAGAACTTTCCATCACAGAAATGTGGGGAAAATGTGTTTTTTTTGTCAATTTTTTACGTTTGCAAGGGATTCTGGGTAACAGACCATTTTGGGGGGCAGTCAAGTCACCCCATCCTGGATTCCCCTGGGTGTCTACTTTTCAAAAATGTATAGGTTTGCTAGGTTTCCCTAGGTGCCGGCAGGGCTAGGGTTCAAAATCTACAGCTAGTCACTTTGCCAAAAAAAGGGTCATTTTTCACTGCAAAACCACGTTGCGTTTTGCGCCGTTTCCTGTCGCGGGCACTAGGCCGACCCGCACAAGTGAGGTACCATTTTTCTCGTAGGACTTTGGGGAATGCGGGGTGGGTGGAAATTTGTGGATCCACGCAGGTTCCAGAACTTTCCATCACAGAAATGTGGGGAAAATGTGTTTTTTTTGTCAATTTGTTACGTTTGCAAGGGATTCTGGGTAACAGACCATGGTGGGAGGCAGTCAAGTCACCCCATCCTGGATTCCCCTGGGTGTCTAGTTTTCATAAATGTATAGGTTTGTCTAGGTTTCCCTAGGTGCCGGCAGGGCTAGGGTTCAAAATCTACAGCTAGTCACTTTGCCAAAAAAAGGGTCATTTTTCGCTGCAAAACCACATTGCGTTTTGCGCCGTTTCCTGTCGCGGGCACTAGGCCGACCCGCACAAGTGAGGTACCATTTTTCTCGTAGGACTTTGGGGAACGCGGGGTGGGTGGAAATTTGTGGATCCACGCAGATTCCAGAACTTTCCATCACAGAAATGTGGGGAAAATGTGTTTTTTTTGTCAATTTTTTACGTTTGCAAGGGATTCTGGGTAACAGACCATGTTGGGAGGCAGTCAAGTCACCCCATCCTGGATTCCCCTGGGTGTCTACTTTTCAAAAATGTATAGGTTTGCTAGGTTTCCCTAGGTGCCGGCAGGGCTAGGGTTCAAAATCTACAGCTAGTCACTTTGCCAAAAAAAGGGTCATTTTTCACTGCAAAACCACGTTGCGTTTTGCGCCGTTTCCTGTCGCGGGCACTAGGCCGACCCGCACAAGTGAGGTACCATTTTTCTCGTAGGACTTTGGGGAACGCGGGGTGGGTGGAAATTTGTGGATCCACGCAGATTCCAGAACTTTCCATCACAGAAATGTGGGGAAAATGTGTTTTTTTTGTCAATTTTTAACGTTTGCAAGGGATTCTGGGTAACAGACCATGTTGGGAGGCAGTCAAGTAACCCCATCCTGGATTCCCCTGGGTGTCTACTTTTCAAAAATGTATAGGTTTGCTAGGTTTCCCTAGGTGCCGGCAGGGCTAGGGTTCAAAATCTACAGCTAGTCACTTTGCCAAAAATAGGGTCATTTTTCACTGCAAAACCACGTTGCGTTTTGCGCCGTTTCCTGTCGCGGGCACTAGGCCGACCCGCACAAGTGAGGTACCATTTTTCTCGTAGGACTTTGGGGAACGCGGGGTGGGTGGAAATTTGTGGATCCACGCAGATTCCAGACCTTTCCATCACAGAAATGTGGGGAAAATGTGGTTTTTTTGTCAATTTTTTACGTTTGCAAGGGATTCTGGGTAACAGACCATGTTGGGAGGCAGTCAAGTCACCCCATCCTGGATTCCCCTGGGTGTCTACTTTTCAAAAATGTATAGGTTTGCTAGGTTTCCCTAGGTGCCGGCAGGGCTAGGGTTCAAAATCTACAGCTAGTCACTTTGCCAAAAAAAGGGTCATTTTTCACTGCAAAACCACGTTGCGTTTTGCGCCGTTTCCTGTCGCGGGCACTAGGCCGACCCGCACAAGTGAGGTACCATTTTTCTCGTAGGACTTTGGGGAACGCGGGGTCGGTGGAAATTTGTGGATCCACGCAGATTCCAGAACTTTCCATCACAGAAATGTGGGGAAAATGTGTTTTTTTTGTCAATTTTTTACGTTTGCAAGGGATTCTGGGTAACAGACCATGGTGGGAGGCAGTCAAGTCACCCCATCCTGGATTCCCCTGGGTGTCTAGTTTTCATAAATGTATAGGTTTGCTAGGTTTCCCTAGGTGCCGGCAGGGCTAGGGTTCAAAATCTACAGCTAGTCACTTTGCCAAAAAAAGGGTCATTTTTCACTGCAAAACCATGTTGCGTTTTGCGCCGTTTCCTGTCGCGGGCACTAGGCCGACCCGCACAAGTGAGGTACCATTTTTCTCGTAGGACTTTGGGGAACGCGGGGTGGGTGGAAATTTGTGGATCCACGCAGATTCCAGAACTTTCCATCACAGAAATGTGGGGAAAATGTGTTTTTTTTGTCAATTTTTTACGTTTGCAAGGGATTCTGGGTAACAGACCATGTTGGGAGGCAGTCAAGTCACCCCATCCTGGATTCCCCTGGGTGTCTACTTTTCAAAAATGTATAGGTTTGCTAGGTTTCCCTAGGTGCCGGCAGGGCTAGGGTTCAAAATCTACAGCTAGTCACTTTGCCAAAAAAAGGGTCATTTTTCACTGCAAAACCACGTTGCGTTTTGCGCCGTTTCCTGTCGCGGGCACTAGGCCGACCCGCACAAGTGAGTTACCATTTTTCTCGTAGGACTTTGGGGAACGCGGGGTGGGTGGAAATTTGTGGATCCACGCAGATTCCAGAACTTTCCATCACAGAAATGTGGGGAAAATGTGTTTTTTTTGTCAATTTTTTACGTTTGCAAGGGATTCTGGGTAACAGACCATGTTGGGGGGCAGTCAAGTCACCCCATCCTGGATTCCCCTAGGTGTCTACTTTTCAAAAATGTATAGGTTTGCTAGGTTTCCCTAGGTGCCGGCAGGGCTAGGGTTCAAAATCTACAGCTAGTCACTTTGCCAAAAAAAGGGTCATTTTTCACTGCAAAACCACGTTGCGTTTTGCGCCGTTTCCTGTCGCGGGCACTAGGCCGACCCGCACAAGTGAGGTACCATTTTTCTCGTAGGACTTTGGGGAACGCGGGGTGGGTGGAAATTCGTGGATCCACGCAGATTCCAGAACTTTCCATCACAGAAATGTGGGGAAAATGTGTTTTTTTTGTCAATTTTTTACGTTTGCAAGGGATTCTGGGTAACAGACCATGTTGGGAGGCAGTCAAGTCACCCCATCCTGGATTCCCCTGGGTGTCTACTTTTCAAAAATGTATAGGTTTGCTAGGTTTCCCTAGGTGCCGGCAGGGCTAGGGTTCAAAATCTACAGCTAGTCACTTTGCCAAAAAAAGGGTCATTTTTCAATGCAAAACCACGTTGCGTTTTGCGCCGTTTCCTGTCGCGGGCACTAGGCCGACCCGCACAAGTGAGGTACCATTTTTCTCGTAGGACTTTGGGGAACGCGGTGTGGGTGGAAATTTGTGGATCCACGCAGATTCCAGAACTTTCCATCACAGAAATGTGGGGAAAATGTGTTTTTTTTGTCAATTTTTTACGTTTGCAAGGGATTCTGGGTAACAGACCATGTTGGGAGGCAGTCAAGTCACCCCATCCTGGATTCCCCTGGGTGTCTACTTTTCAAAAATGTATAGGTTTGCTAGGTTTCCCTAGGTGCCGGCAGGGCTAGGGTTCAAAATCTACAGCTAGTCACTTTGCCAAAAAAAGGGTCATTTTTCACTGCAAAACCACGTTGCGTTTTGCGCCATTTCCTGTCGCGGGCACTAGGCCGACCCGCACAAGTGAGGTACCATTTTTCTCGTAGGACTTTGGGGAACGCGGGGTGGGTGGAAATTTGTGGATCCACGCAGATTCCAGACCTTTCCATCACAGAAATGTGGGGAAAATGTGGTTTTTTTGTCAATTTTTTACGTTTGCAAGGGATTCTGGGTAACAGACCATGTTGGGAGGCAGTCAAGTCACCCCATCCTGGATTCCCCTGGGTGTCTACTTTTCAAAAATGTATAGGTTTGCTAGGTTTCCCTAGGTGCCGGCAGGGCTAGGGTTCAAAATCTACAGCTAGTCACTTTGCCAAAAAAAGGGTCATTTTTCACTGCAAAACCACGTTGCGTTTTGCGCCGTTTCCTGTCGCGGGCACTAGGCCGACCCGCACAAGTGAGGTACCATTTTTCTCGTAGGACTTTGGGGAACGCGGGGTGGGTGGAAATTTGTGGATCCACGCAGATTCCAGACCTTTCCATCACAGAAATGTGGGGAAAATGTGGTTTGTTTGTCAATTTTTTACGTTTGCAAGGGATTCTGGGTAACAGACCATGTTGGGAGGCAGTCAAGTCACCCCATCCTGGATTTCCCTGGGTGTCTACTTTTCAAAAATGTATAGGTTTGCTAGGTTTTCCTAGGTGCCGGCAGGGCTAGGGTTCAAAATCTACAGCTAGTCACTTTGCCAAAAAAAGGGTCATTTTTCACTGCAAAACCACGTTGCGTTTTGCGCCGTTTCCTGTCGCGGGCACTAGGCCGACCCGCACAAGTGAGGTACCATTTTTCTCGTAGGACTTTGGGGAACGAGGGGTCGGTGGAAATTTGTGGATCCACGCAGATTCCAGAACTTTCCATCACAGAAATGTGGGGAAAATGTGTTTTTTTTGTCAATTTTTTACGTTTGCAAGGGATTCTGGGTAACAGACCATGTTGGGGGGCAGTCAAGTCACCCCATCCTGGATTCCCCTAGGTGTCTACTTTTCATTAATGTATAGGTTTGCTAGGTTTCCCTAGGTGCCGGCAGGGCTAGGGTTCAAAATCTACAGCTAGTCACTTTGCCAAAAAAAGGGTCATTTTTCACTGCAAAACCACGTTGCGTTTTGCGCCGTTTCCTGTCGCGGGCACTAGGCCGACCCGCACAAGTGAGGTACCATTTTTCTCGTAGGACTTTGGGGAACGCGGGGTGGGTGGAAATTTGTGGATCCACACAGATTCCAGAACTTTCCATCACAGAAATGTGGGGAAAATGTGTTTTTTTTGTCAATTTTTTACGTTTGCAAGGGATTCTGGGTAACAGACCATGGTGGGAGGCAGTCAAGTCACCCCATCCTGGATTCCCCTGGGTGTCTAGTTTTCATAAATGTATAGGTTTGCTAGGTTTCCCTAGGTGCCGGCAGGGCTAGGGTTCAAAATCTACAGCTAGTCACTTTGCCAAAAAAAGGGTCATTTTTCACTGCAAAACCACGTTGCGTTTTGCGCCGTTTCCTGTCGCGGGCACTAGGCCGACCCGCACAAGTGAGGTACCATTTTTCTCGTAGGACTTTGGGGAACGCGGGGTGGGTGGAAATTTGTGGATCCACGCAGATTCCAGAACTTTCCATCACAGAAATGTGGGGAAAATGTGGTTTTTTTGTCAATTTTTTACATTTGCAAGGGATTCTGGGTAACAGACCATGTTGGGAGGCAGTCAAGTAACCCCATCCTGGATTCCCCTGGGTGTCTACTTTTCAAAAATGTATAGGTTTGCTAGGTTTCCCTAGGTGCCGGCAGGGCTAGGGTTCAAAATCTACAGCTAGTCACTTTGCCAAAAAAAGGGTCATTTTTCACTGCAAAACCACGTTGCGTTTTGCGCCGTTTCCTGTCGCGGGCACTAGGCCGACCCGCACAAGGGAGTTACCATTTTTCTCGTAGGACTTTGGGGAACGCGGGGTGGGTGGAAATTTGTGGATCCACGCAGATTCCAGAACTTTCCATCACAGAAATGTGGGGAAAATGTGTTTTTTTTGTCAATTTTTTACGTTTGCAAGGGATTCTGGGTAACAGACCATGTTGGGGGGCAGTCAAGTCACCCCATCCTGGATTCCCCTGGGTGTCTACTTTTCAAAAATGTATAGGTTTGCTAGGTTTCCCTAGGTGCCGGCAGGGCTAGGGTTCAAAATCTACAGCTAGTCACTTTGCCAAAAAAAGGGTCATTTTTCACTGCAAAACCACGTTGCGTTTTGCGCCGTTTCCTGTCGCGGGCACTAGGCCGACCCGCACAAGTGAGGTACCATTTTTCTCGTAGGACTTTGGGGAATGCGGGGTGGGTGGAAATTTGTGGATCCACGCAGATTCCAGAACTTTCCATCACAGAAATGTGGGGAAAATGTGTTTTTTTTGTCAATTTGTTACGTTTGCAAGGGATTCTGGGTAACAGACCATGGTGGGAGGCAGTCAAGTCACCCCATCCTGGATTCCCCTGGGTGTCTAGTTTTCATAAATGTATAGGTTTGTCTAGGTTTCCCTAGGTGCCGGCAGGGCTAGGGTTCAAAATCTACAGCTAGTCACTTTGCCAAAAAAAGGGTCATTTTTCGCTGCAAAACCACGTTGCGTTTTGCGCCGTTTCCTGTCGCGGGCACTAGGCCGACCCGCACAAGTGAGGTACCATTTTTCTCGTAGGACTTTGGAGAACGCGGGGTGGGTGGAAATTTGTGGATCCACGCAGATTCCAGAACTTTCCATCACAGAAATGTGGGGAAAATGTGTTTTTTTTGTCAATTTTTTACGTTTGCAAGGGATTCTGGGTAACAGACCATGTTGGGAGGCAGTCAAGTCACCCCATCCTGGATTCCCCTGGGTGTCTACTTTTCAAAAATGTATAGGTTTGCTAGGTTTCCCTAGGTGCCGGCAGGGCTAGGGTTCAAAATCTACAGCTAGTCACTTTGCCAAAAAAAGGGTCATTTTTCACTGCAAAACCACGTTGCGTTTTGCGCCGTTTCCTGTCGCGGGCACTAGGCCGACCCGCACAAGTGAGGTACCATTTTTCTCGTAGGACTTTGGGGAACGCGGGGTGGGTGGAAATTTGTGGATCCACGCAGATTCCAGAACTTTCCATCACAGAAATGTGGGGAAAATGTGTTTTTTTTGTCAATTTTTAACGTTTGCAAGGGATTCTGGGTAACAGACCATGTTGGGAGGCAGTCAAGTAACCCCATCCTGGATTCCCCTGGGTGTCTACTTTTCAAAAATGTATAGGTTTGCTAGGTTTCCCTAGGTGCCGGCAGGGCTAGGGTTCAAAATCTACAGCTAGTCACTTTGCCAAAAAAAGGGTCATTTTTCACTGCAAAACCACGTTGCGTTTTGCGCCGTTTCCTGTCGCGGGCACGAGGCCGACCCGCACAAGTGAGGTACCATTTTTCTCGTAGGACTTTGGGGAACGCGGGGTCGGTGGAAATTTGTGGATCCACGCAGATTCCAGAACTTTCCATCACAGAAATGTGGGGAAAATGTGTTTTTTTTGTCAATTTTTTACGTTTGCAAGGGATTCTGGGTAACAGACCATGGTGGGAGGCAGTCAAGTCACCCCATCCTGGATTCCCCTGGGTGTCTAGTTTTCATAAATGTATAGGTTTGCTAGGTTTCCCTAGGTGCCGGCAGGGCTAGGGTTCAAAATCTACAGCTAGTCACTTTGCCAAAAAAAGGGTCATTTTTCACTGCAAAACCATGTTGCGTTTTGCGCCGTTTCCTGTCGCGGGCACTAGGCCGACCCGCACAAGTGAGGTACCATTTTTCTCGTAGGACTTTGGGGAACGCGGGGTGGGTGGAAATTTGTGGATCCACGCAGATTCCAGAACTTTCCATCACAGAAATGTGGGGAAAATGTGTTTTTTTTGTCAATTTTTTACGTTTGCAAGGGATTCTGGGTAACAGACCATGTTGGGAGGCAGTCAAGTCACCCCATCCTGGATTCCCCTGGGTGTCTACTTTTCAAAAATGTATAGGTTTGCTAGGTTTCCCTAGGTGCCGGCAGGGCTAGGGTTCAAAATCTACAGCTAGTCACTTTGCCAAAAAAAGGGTCATTTTTCACTGCAAAACCACGTTGCGTTTTGCGCCGTTTCCTGTCGCGGGCACTAGGCCGACCCGCACAAGTGAGTTACCATTTTTCTCGTAGGACTTTGGGGAACGCGGGGTGGGTGGAAATTTGTGGATCCACGCAGATTCCAGAACTTTCCATCACAGAAATGTGGGGAAAATGTGTTTTTTTTGTCAATTTTTTACGTTTGCAAGGGATTCTGGGTAACAGACCATGTTGGGGGGCAGTCAAGTCACCCCATCCTGGATTCCCCTAGGTGTCTACTTTTCAAAAATGTATAGGTTTGCTAGGTTTCCCTAGGTGCCGGCAGGGCTAGGGTTCAAAATCTACAGCTAGTCACTTTGCCAAAAAAAGGGTCATTTTTCACTGCAAAACCACGTTGCGTTTTGCGCCGTTTCCTGTCGCGGGCACTAGGCCGACCCGCACAAGTGAGGTACCATTTTTCTCGTAGGACTTTGGGGAACGCGGGGTGGGTGGAAATTCGTGGATCCACGCAGATTCCAGAACTTTCCATCACAGAAATGTGGGGAAAATGTGTTTTTTTTGTCAATTTTTTACGTTTGCAAGGGATTCTGGGTAACAGACCATGTTGGGAGGCAGTCAAGTCACCCCATCCTGGATTCCCCTGGGTGTCTACTTTTCAAAAATGTATAGGTTTGCTAGGTTTCCCTAGGTGCCGGCAGGGCTAGGGTTCAAAATCTACAGCTAGTCACTTTGCCAAAAAAAGGGTCATTTTTCAATGCAAAACCACGTTGCGTTTTGCGCCGTTTCCTGTCGCGGGCACTAGGCCGACCCGCACAAGTGAGGTACCATTTTTCTCGTAGGACTTTGGGGAACGCGGTGTGGGTGGAAATTTGTGGATCCACGCAGATTCCAGAACTTTCCATCACAGAAATGTGGGGAAAATGTGTTTTTTTTGTCAATTTTTTACGTTTGCAAGGGATTCTGGGTAACAGACCATGTTGGGAGGCAGTCAAGTCACCCCATCCTGGATTCCCCTGGGTGTCTACTTTTCAAAAATGTATAGGTTTGCTAGGTTTCCCTAGGTGCCGGCAGGGCTAGGGTTCAAAATCTACAGCTAGTCACTTTGCCAAAAAAAGGGTCATTTTTCACTGCAAAACCACGTTGCGTTTTGCGCCATTTCCTGTCGCGGGCACTAGGCCGACCCGCACAAGTGAGGTACCATTTTTCTCGTAGGACTTTGGGGAACGCGGGGTGGGTGGAAATTTGTGGATCCACGCAGATTCCAGACCTTTCCATCACAGAAATGTGGGGAAAATGTGGTTTTTTTGTCAATTTTTTACGTTTGCAAGGGATTCTGGGTAACAGACCATGTTGGGAGGCAGTCAAGTCACCCCATCCTGGATTCCCCTGGGTGTCTACTTTTCAAAAATGTATAGGTTTGCTAGGTTTCCCTAGGTGCCGGCAGGGCTAGGGTTCAAAATCTACAGCTAGTCACTTTGCCAAAAAAAGGGTCATTTTTCACTGCAAAACCACGTTGCGTTTTGCGCCGTTTCCTGTCGCGGGCACTAGGCCGACCCGCACAAGTGAGGTACCATTTTTCTCGTAGGACTTTGGGGAACGCGGGGTGGGTGGAAATTTGTGGATCCACGCAGATTCCAGACCTTTCCATCACAGAAATGTGGGGAAAATGTGGTTTTTTTGTCAATTTTTTACGTTTGCAAGGGATTCTGGGTAACAGACCATGTTGGGAGGCAGTCAAGTCACCCCATCCTGGATTTCCCTGGGTGTCTACTTTTCAAAAATGTATAGGTTTGCTAGGTTTTCCTAGGTGCCGGCAGGGCTAGGGTTCAAAATCTACAGCTAGTCACTTTGCCAAAAAAAGGGTCATTTTTCACTGCAAAACCACGTTGCGTTTTGCGCCGTTTCCTGTCGCGGGCACTAGGCCGACCCGCACAAGTGAGGTACCATTTTTCTCGTAGGACTTTGGGGAACGCAGGGTCGGTGGAAATTTGTGGATCCACGCAGATTCCAGAACTTTCCATCACAGAAATGTGGGGAAAATGTGTTTTTTTTGTCAATTTTTTACGTTTGCAAGGGATTCTGGGTAACAGACCATGTTGGGGGGCAGTCAAGTCACCCCATCCTGGATTCCCCTAGGTGTCTACTTTTCATTAATGTATAGGTTTGCTAGGTTTCCCTAGGTGCCGGCAGGGCTAGGGTTCAAAATCTACAGCTAGTCACTTTGCCAAAAAAAGGGTCATTTTTCACTGCAAAACCACGTTGCGTTTTGCGCCGTTTCCTGTCGCGGGCACTAGGCCGACCCGCACAAGTGAGGTACCATTTTTCTCGTAGGACTTTGGGGAACGCGGGGTGGGTGGAAATTTGTGGATCCACACAGATTCCAGAACTTTCCATCACAGAAATGTGGGGAAAATGTGTTTTTTTTGTCAATTTTTTACGTTTGCAAGGGATTCTGGGTAACAGACCATGGTGGGAGGCAGTCAAGTCACCCCATCCTGGATTCCCCTGGGTGTCTAGTTTTCATAAATGTATAGGTTTGCTAGGTTTCCCTAGGTGCCGGCAGGGCTAGGGTTCAAAATCTACAGCTAGTCACTTTGCCAAAAAAAGGGTCATTTTTCACTGCAAAACCACGTTGCGTTTTGCGCCGTTTCCTGTCGCGGGCACTAGGCCGACCCGCACAAGTGAGGTACCATTTTTCTCGTAGGACTTTGGGGAACGCGGGGTGGGTGGAAATTTGTGGATCCACGCAGATTCCAGAACTTTCCATCACAGAAATGTGGGGAAAATGTGGTTTTTTTGTCAATTTTTTACATTTGCAAGGGATTCTGGGTAACAGACCATGTTGGGAGGCAGTCAAGTAACCCCATCCTGGATTCCCCTGGGTGTCTACTTTTCAAAAATGTATAGGTTTGCTAGGTTTCCCTAGGTGCCGGCAGGGCTAGGGTTCAAAATCTACAGCTAGTCACTTTGCCAAAAAAAGGGTCATTTTTCACTGCAAAACCACGTTGCGTTTTGCGCCGTTTCCTGTCGCGGGCACTAGGCCGACCCGCACAAGGGAGTTACCATTTTTCTCGTAGGACTTTGGGGAACGCGGGGTGGGTGGAAATTTGTGGATCCACGCAGATTCCAGAACTTTCCATCACAGAAATGTGGGGAAAATGTGTTTTTTTTGTCAATTTTTTACGTTTGCAAGGGATTCTGGGTAACAGACCATGTTGGGGGGCAGTCAAGTCACCCCATCCTGGATTCCCCTGGGTGTCTACTTTTCAAAAATGTATAGGTTTGCTAGGTTTCCCTAGGTGCCGGCAGGGCTAGGGTTCAAAATCTACAGCTAGTCACTTTGCCAAAAAAAGGGTCATTTTTCACTGCAAAACCACGTTGCGTTTTGCGCCGTTTCCTGTCGCGGGCACTAGGCCGACCCGCACAAGTGAGGTACCATTTTTCTCGTAGGACTTTGGGGAATGCGGGGTGGGTGGAAATTTGTGGATCCACGCAGATTCCAGAACTTTCCATCACAGAAATGTGGGGAAAATGTGTTTTTTTTGTCAATTTGTTACGTTTGCAAGGGATTCTGGGTAACAGACCATGGTGGGAGGCAGTCAAGTCACCCCATCCTGGATTCCCCTGGGTGTCTAGTTTTCATAAATGTATAGGTTTGTCTAGGTTTCCCTAGGTGCCGGCAGGGCTAGGGTTCAAAATCTACAGCTAGTCACTTTGCCAAAAAAAGGGTCATTTTTCGCTGCAAAACCACGTTGCGTTTTGCGCCGTTTCCTGTCGCGGGCACTAGGCCGACCCGCACAAGTGAGGTACCATTTTTCTCGTAGGACTTTGGGGAACGCGGGGTGGGTGGAAATTTGTGGATCCACGCAGATTCCAGAACTTTCCATCACAGAAATGTGGGGAAAATGTGTTTTTTTTGTCAATTTTTTACGTTTGCAAGGGATTCTGGGTAACAGACCATGTTGGGAGGCAGTCAAGTCACCCCATCCTGGATTCCCCTGGGTGTCTACTTTTCAAAAATGTATAGGTTTGCTAGGTTTCCCTAGGTGCCGGCAGGGCTAGGGTTCAAAATCTACAGCTAGTCACTTTGCCAAAAAAAGGGTCATTTTTCACTGCAAAACCACGTTGCGTTTTGCGCCGTTTCCTGTCGCGGGCACTAGGCCGACCCGCACAAGTGAGGTACCATTTTTCTCGTAGGACTTTGGGGAACGCGGGGTGGGTGGAAATTTGTGGATCCACGCAGATTCCAGAACTTTCCATCACAGAAATGTGGGGAAAATGTGTTTTTTTTGTCAATTTTTAACGTTTGCAAGGGATTCTGGGTAACAGACCATGTTGGGAGGCAGTCAAGTAACCCCATCCTGGATTCCCCTGGGTGTCTACTTTTCAAAAATGTATAGGTTTGCTAGGTTTCCCTAGGTGCCGGCAGGGCTAGGGTTCAAAATCTACAGCTAGTCACTTTGCCAAAAATAGGGTCATTTTTCACTGCAAAACCACGTTGCGTTTTGCGCCGTTTCCTGTCGCGGGCACTAGGCCGACCCGCACAAGTGAGGTACCATTTTTCTCGTAGGACTTTGGGGAACGCGGGGTGGGTGGAAATTTGTGGATCCACGCAGATTCCAGACCTTTCCATCACAGAAATGTGGGGAAAATGTGGTTTTTTTGTCAATTTTTTACGTTTGCAAGGGATTCTGGGTAACAGACCATGTTGGGAGGCAGTCAAGTCACCCCATCCTGGATTCCCCTGGGTGTCTACTTTTCAAAAATGTATAGGTTTGCTAGGTTTCCCTAGGTGCCGGCAGGGCTAGGGTTCAAAATCTACAGCTAGTCACTTTGCCAAAAAAAGGGTCATTTTTCACTGCAAAACCACGTTGCGTTTTGCGCCGTTTCCTGTCGCGGGCACTAGGCCGACCCGCACAAGTGAGGTACCATTTTTCTCGTAGGACTTTGGGGAACGCGGGGTCGGTGGAAATTTGTGGATCCACGCAGATTCCAGAACTTTCCATCACAGAAGTGTGGGGAAAATGTGTTTTTTTTGTCAATTTTTTACGTTTGCAAGGGATTCTGGGTAACAGACCATGGTGGGAGGCAGTCAAGTCACCCCATCCTGGATTCCCCTGGGTGTCTAGTTTTCATAAATGTATAGGTTTGCTAGGTTTCCCTAGGTGCCGGCAGGGCTAGGGTTCAAAATCTACAGCTAGTCACTTTGCCAAAAAAAGGGTCATTTTTCACTGCAAAACCATGTTGCGTTTTGCGCCGTTTCCTGTCGCGGGCACTAGGCCGACCCGCACAAGTGAGGTACCATTTTTCTCGTAGGACTTTGGGGAACGCGGGGTGGGTGGAAATTTGTGGATCCACGCAGATTCCAGAACTTTCCATCACAGAAATGTGGGGAAAATGTGTTTTTTTTGTCAATTTTTTACGTTTGCAAGGGATTCTGGGTAACAGACCATGTTGGGAGGCAGTCAAGTCACCCCATCCTGGATTCCCCTGGGTGTCTACTTTTCAAAAATGTATAGGTTTGCTAGGTTTCCCTAGGTGCCGGCAGGGCTAGGGTTCAAAATCTACAGCTAGTCACTTTGCCAAAAAAAGGGTCATTTTTCACTGCAAAACCACGTTGCATTTTGCGCCGTTTCCTGTCACGGGCACTAGGCCGACCCGCACAAGTGAGTTACCATTTTTCTCGTAGGACTTTGGGGAACGCGGGGTGGGTGGAAATTTGTGGATCCACGCAGATTCCAGAACTTTCCATCACAGAAATGTGGGGAAAATGTGTTTTTTTTGTCAATTTTTTACGTTTGCAAGGGATTCTGGGTAACAGACCATGTTGGGGGGCAGTCAAGTCACCCCATCCTGGATTCCCCTAGGTGTCTACTTTTCAAAAATGTATAGGTTTGCTAGGTTTCCCTAGGTGCCGGCAGGGCTAGGGTTCAAAATCTACAGCTAGTCACTTTGCCAAAAAAAGGGTCATTTTTCACTGCAAAACCACGTTGCGTTTTGCGCCGTTTCCTGTCGCGGGCACTAGGCCGACCCGCACAAGTGAGGTACCATTTTTCTCGTAGGACTTTGGGGAACGCGGGGTGGGTGGAAATTTGTGGATCCACACAGATTCCAGAACTTTCCATCACAGAAATGTGGGGAAAATGTGTTTTTTTTGTCAATTTTTTACGTTTGCAAGGGATTCTGGGTAACAGACCATGGTGGGAGGCAGTCAAGTCACCCCATCCTGGATTCCCCTGGGTGTCTAGTTTTCATAAATGTATAGGTTTGCTAGGTTTCCCTAGGTGCCGGCAGGGCTAGGGTTCAAAATCTACAGCTAGTCACTTTGCCAAAAAAAGGGTCATTTTTCGCTGCAAAACCACGTTGCGTTTTGCGCCGTTTCCTGTCGCGGGCACTAGGCCGACCCGCACAAGTGAGGTACCATTTTTCTCGTAGGACTTTGGGGAACGCGGGGTGGGTGGAAATTCGTGGATCCACGCAGATTCCAGAACTTTCCATCACAGAAATGTGGGGAAAATGTGTTTTTTTTGTCAATTTTTTACGTTTGCAAGGGATTCTGGGTAACAGACCATGTTGGGAGGCAGTCAAGTCACCCCATCCTGGATTCCCCTGGGTGTCTACTTTTCAAAAATGTATAGGTTTGCTAGGTTTCCCTAGGTGCCGGCAGGGCTAGGGTTCAAAATCTACAGCTAGTCACTTTGCCAAAAAAAGGGTCATTTTTCAATGCAAAACCACGTTGCGTTTTGCGCCGTTTCCTGTCGCGGGCACTAGGCCGACCCGCACAAGTGAGGTACCATTTTTCTCGTAGGACTTTGGGGAACGCGGTGTGGGTGGAAATTTGTGGATCCACGCAGATTCCAGAACTTTCCATCACAGAAATGTGGGGAAAATGTGTTTTTTTTGTCAATTTTTTACGTTTGCAAGGGATTCTGGGTAACAGACCATGTTGGGAGGCAGTCAAGTCACCCCATCCTGGATTCCCCTGGGTGTCTACTTTTCAAAAATGTATAGGTTTGCTAGGTTTCCCTAGGTGCCGGCAGGGCTAGGGTTCAAAATCTACAGCTAGTCACTTTGCCAAAAAAAGGGTCATTTTTCACTGCAAAACCACGTTGCGTTTTGCGCCGTTTCCTGTCGCGGGCACTAGGCCGACCCGCACAAGTGAGGTACCATTTTTCTCGTAGGACTTTGGGGAACGCGGAGTGGGTGGAAATTTGTGGATCCACGCAGATTCCAGACCTTTCCATCACAGAAATGTGGGGAAAATGTGGTTTTTTTGTCAATTTTTTACGTTTGCAAGGGATTCTGGGTAACAGACCATGTTGGGAGGCAGTCAAGTCACCCCATCCTGGATTTCCCTGGGTGTCTACTTTTCAAAAATGTATAGGTTTGCTAGGTTTTCCTAGGTGCCGGCAGGGCTAGGGTTCAAAATCTACAGCTAGTCACTTTGCCAAAAAAAGGGTCATTTTTCACTGCAAAACCACGTTGCGTTTTGCGCCGTTTCCTGTCGCGGGCACTAGGCCGACCCGCACAAGTGAGGTACCATTTTTCTCGTAGGACTTTGGGGAACGCGGGGTCGGTGGAAATTTGTGGATCCACGCAGATTCCAGAACTTTCCATCACAGAAATGTGGGGAAAATGTGTTTTTTTTGTCAATTTTTTACGTTTGCAAGGGATTCTGGGTAACAGACCATGTTGGGGGGCAGTCAAGTCACCCCATCCTGGATTCCCCTAGGTATCTACTTTTCAAAAATGTATAGGTTTGCTAGGTTTCCCTAGGTGCCGGCAGGGCTAGGGTTCAAAATCTACAGCTAGTCACTTTGCCAAAAAAAGGGTCATTTTTCGCTGCAAAACCACGTTGCGTTTTGCGCCGTTTCCTGTCGCGGGCACTAGGCCGACCCGCACAAGTGAGGTACCATTTTTCTCGTAGGACTTTGGGGAACGCGGGGTGGGTGGAAATTCGTGGATCCACGCAGATTCCAGAACTTTCCATCACAGAAATGTGGGGAAAATGTGTTTTTTTTGTCAATTTTTTACGTTTGCAAGGGATTCTGGGTAACAGACCATGTTGGGAGGCAGTCAAGTCACCCCATCCTGGATTCCCCTGGGTGTCTACTTTTCAAAAATGTATAGGTTTGCTAGGTTTCCCTAGGTGCCGGCAGGGCTAGGGTTCAAAATCTACAGCTAGTCACTTTGCCAAAAAAAGGGTCATTTTTCAATGCAAAACCACGTTGCGTTTTGCGCCGTTTCCTGTCGCGGGCACTAGGCCGACCCGCACAAGTGAGGTACCATTTTTCTCGTAGGACTTTGGGGAACGCGGTGTGGGTGGAAATTTGTGGATCCACGCAGATTCCAGAACTTTCCATCACAGAAATGTGGGGAAAATGTGTTTTTTTTGTCAATTTTTTACGTTTGCAAGGGATTCTGGGTAACAGACCATGTTGGGAGGCAGTCAAGTCACCCCATCCTGGATTCCCCTGGGTGTCTACTTTTCAAAAATGTATAGGTTTGCTAGGTTTCCCTAGGTGCCGGCAGGGCTAGGGTTCAAAATCTACAGCTAGTCACTTTGCCAAAAAAAGGGTCATTTTTCACTGCAAAACCACGTTGCGTTTTGCGCCGTTTCCTGTCGCGGGCACTAGGCCGACCCGCACAAGTGAGGTACCATTTTTCTCGTAGGACTTTGGGGAACGCGGAGTGGGTGGAAATTTGTGGATCCACGCAGATTCCAGACCTTTCCATCACAGAAATGTGGGGAAAATGTGGTTTTTTTGTCAATTTTTTACGTTTGCAAGGGATTCTGGGTAACAGACCATGTTGGGAGGCAGTCAAGTCACCCCATCCTGGATTTCCCTGGGTGTCTACTTTTCAAAAATGTATAGGTTTGCTAGGTTTTCCTAGGTGCCGGCAGGGCTAGGGTTCAAAATCTACAGCTAGTCACTTTGCCAAAAAAAGGGTCATTTTTCACTGCAAAACCACGTTGCGTTTTGCGCCGTTTCCTGTCGCGGGCACTAGGCCGACCCGCACAAGTGAGGTACCATTTTTCTCGTAGGACTTTGGGGAACGCGGGGTCGGTGGAAATTTGTGGATCCACGCAGATTCCAGAACTTTCCATCACAGAAATGTGGGGAAAATGTGTTTTTTTTGTCAATTTTTTACGTTTGCAAGGGATTCTGGGTAACAGACCATGTTGGGGGGCAGTCAAGTCACCCCATCCTGGATTCCCCTAGGTATCTACTTTTCATTAATGTATAGGTTTGCTAGGTTTCCCTAGGTGCCGGCAGGGCTAGGGTTCAAAATCTACAGCTAGTCACTTTGCCAAAAAAAGGGTCATTTTTCACTGCAAAACCACGTTGCGTTTTGCGCCGTTTCCTGTCGCGGGCACTAGGCCGACCCGCACAAGTGAGGTACCATTTTTCTCGTAGGACTTTGGGGAACGCGGGGTGGGTGGAAATTTGTGGATCCACACAGATTCCAGAACTTTCCATCACAGAAATGTGGGGAAAATGTGTTTTTTTTGTCAATTTTTTACGTTTGCAAGGGATTCTGGGTAACAGACCATGGTGGGAGGCAGTCAAGTCACCCCATCCTGGATTCCCCTGGGTGTCTAGTTTTCATAAATGTATAGGTTTGCTAGGTTTCCCTAGGTGCCGGCAGGGCTAGGGTTCAAAATCTACAGCTAGTCACTTTGCCAAAAAAAGGGTCATTTTTCACTGCAAAACCACGTTGCGTTTTGCGCCGTTTCCTGTCGCGGGCACTAGGCCGACCCGCACAAGTGAGGTACCATTTTTCTCGTAGGACTTTGGGGAACGCGGGGTGGGTGGAAATTTGTGGATCCACGCAGATTCCAGAACTTTCCATCACAGAAATGTGGGGAAAATGTGGTTTTTTTGTCAATTTTTTACATTTGCAAGGGATTCTGGGTAACAGACCATGTTGGGAGGCAGTCAAGTAACCCCATCCTGGATTCCCCTGGGTGTCTACTTTTCAAAAATGTATAGGTTTGCTAGGTTTCCCTAGGTGCCGGCAGGGCTAGGGTTCAAAATCTACAGCTAGTCACTTTGCCAAAAAAAGGGTCATTTTTCACTGCAAAACCACGTTGCGTTTTGCGCCGTTTCCTGTCGCGGGCACTAGGCCGACCCGCACAAGGGAGTTACCATTTTTCTCGTAGGACTTTGGGGAACGCGGGGTGGGTGGAAATTTGTGGATCCACGCAGATTCCAGAACTTTCCATCACAGAAATGTGGGGAAAATGTGTTTTTTTTGTCAATTTTTTACGTTTGCAAGGGATTCTGGGTAACAGACCATGTTGGGGGGCAGTCAAGTCACCCCATCCTGGATTCCCCTGGGTGTCTACTTTTCAAAAATGTATAGGTTTGCTAGGTTTCCCTAGGTGCCGGCAGGGCTAGGGTTCAAAATCTACAGCTAGTCACTTTGCCAAAAAAAGGGTCATTTTTCACTGCAGAACCACGTTGCGTTTTGCGCCGTTTCCTGTCGCGGGCACTAGGCCGACCCGCACAAGTGAGGTACCATTTTTCTCGTAGGACTTTGGGGAATGCGGGGTGGGTGGAAATTTGTGGATCCACGCAGATTCCAGAACTTTCCATCACAGAAATGTGGGGAAAATGTGTTTTTTTTGTCAATTTGTTACGTTTGCAAGGGATTCTGGGTAACAGACCATGGTGGGAGGCAGTCAAGTCACCCCATCCTGGATTCCCCTGGGTGTCTAGTTTTCATAAATGTATAGGTTTGTCTAGGTTTCCCTAGGTGCCGGCAGGGCTAGGGTTCAAAATCTACAGCTAGTCACTTTGCCAAAAAAAGGGTCATTTTTCGCTGCAAAACCACGTTGCGTTTTGCGCCGTTTCCTGTCGCGGGCACTAGGCCGACCCGCACAAGTGAGGTACCATTTTTCTCGTAGGACTTTGGGGAACGCGGGGTGGGTGGAAATTTGTGGATCCACGCAGATTCCAGAACTTTCCATCACAGAAATGTGGGGAAAATGTGTTTTTTTTGTCAATTTTTAACGTTTGCAAGGGATTCTGGGTAACAGACCATGTTGGGAGGCAGTCAAGTAACCCCATCCTGGATTCCCCTGGGTGTCTACTTTTCAAAAATGTATAGGTTTGCTAGGTTTCCCTAGGTGCCGGCAGGGCTAGGGTTCAAAATCTACAGCTAGTCACTTTGCCAAAAATAGGGTCATTTTTCACTGCAAAACCACGTTGCGTTTTGCGCCGTTTCCTGTCGCGGGCACTAGGCCGACCCGCACAAGTGAGGTACCATTTTTCTCGTAGGACTTTGGGGAACGCGGGGTGGGTGGAAATTTGTGGATCCACGCAGATTCCAGACCTTTCCATCACAGAAATGTGGGGAAAATGTGGTTTTTTTGTCAATTTTTTACGTTTGCAAGGGATTCTGGGTAACAGACCATGTTGGGAGGCAGTCAAGTCACCCCATCCTGGATTCCCCTGGGTGTCTACTTTTCAAAAATGTATAGGTTTGCTAGGTTTCCCTAGGTGCCGGCAGGGCTAGGGTTCAAAATCTACAGCTAGTCACTTTGCCAAAAAAAGGGTCATTTTTCACTGCAAAACCACGTTGCGTTTTGCGCCGTTTCCTGTCGCGGGCACTAGGCCGACCCGCACAAGTGAGGTACCATTTTTCTCGTAGGACTTTGGGGAACGCGGGGTCGGTGGAAATTTGTGGATCCACGCAGATTCCAGAACTTTCCATCACAGAAATGTGGGGAAAATGTGTTTTTTTTGTCAATTTTTTACGTTTGCAAGGGATTCTGGGTAACAGACCATGGTGGGAGGCAGTCAAGTCACCCCATCCTGGATTCCCCTGGGTGTCTAGTTTTCATAAATGTATAGGTTTGCTAGGTTTCCCTAGGTGCCGGCAGGGCTAGGGTTCAAAATCTACAGCTAGTCACTTTGCCAAAAAAAGGGTCATTTTTCACTGCAAAACCATGTTGCGTTTTGCGCCGTTTCCTGTCGCGGGCACTAGGCCGACCCGCACAAGTGAGGTACCATTTTTCTCGTAGGACTTTGGGGAACGCGGGGTGGGTGGAAATTTGTGGATCCACGCAGATTCCAGAACTTTCCATCACAGAAATGTGGGGAAAATGTGTTTTTTTTGTCAATTTTTTACGTTTGCAAGGGATTCTGGGTAACAGACCATGTTGGGAGGCAGTCAAGTCACCCCATCCTGGATTCCCCTGGGTGTCTACTTTTCAAAAATGTATAGGTTTGCTAGGTTTCCCTAGGTGCCGGCAGGGCTAGGGTTCAAAATCTACAGCTAGTCACTTTGCCAAAAAAAGGGTCATTTTTCACTGCAAAACCACGTTGCATTTTGCGCCGTTTCCTGTCACGGGCACTAGGCCGACCCGCACAAGTGAGTTACCATTTTTCTCGTAGGACTTTGGGGAACGCGGGGTGGGTGGAAATTTGTGGATCCACGCAGATTCCAGAACTTTCCATCACAGAAATGTGGGGAAAATGTGTTTTTTTTGTCAATTTTTTACGTTTGCAAGGGATTCTGGGTAACAGACCATGTTGGGGGGCAGTCAAGTCACCCCATCCTGGATTCCCCTAGGTGTCTACTTTTCAAAAATGTATAGGTTTGCTAGGTTTCCCTAGGTGCCGGCAGGGCTAGGGTTCAAAATCTACAGCTAGTCACTTTGCCAAAAAAAGGGTCATTTTTCACTGCAAAACCACGTTGCGTTTTGCGCCGTTTCCTGTCGCGGGCACTAGGCCGACCCGCACAAGTGAGGTACCATTTTTCTCGTAGGACTTTGGGGAACGCGGGGTGGGTGGAAATTTGTGGATCCACACAGATTCCAGAACTTTCCATCACAGAAATGTGGGGAAAATGTGTTTTTTTTGTCAATTTTTTACGTTTGCAAGGGATTCTGGGTAACAGACCATGGTGGGAGGCAGTCAAGTCACCCCATCCTGGATTCCCCTGGGTGTCTAGTTTTCATAAATGTATAGGTTTGCTAGGTTTCCCTAGGTGCCGGCAGGGCTAGGGTTCAAAATCTACAGCTAGTCACTTTGCCAAAAAAAGGGTCATTTTTCGCTGCAAAACCACGTTGCGTTTTGCGCCGTTTCCTGTCGCGGGCACTAGGCCGACCCGCACAAGTGAGGTACCATTTTTCTCGTAGGACTTTGGGGAACGCGGGGTGGGTGGAAATTCGTGGATCCACGCAGATTCCAGAACTTTCCATCACAGAAATGTGGGGAAAATGTGTTTTTTTTGTCAATTTTTTACGTTTGCAACGGATTCTGGGTAACAGACCATGTTGGGAGGCAGTCAAGTCACCCCATCCTGGATTCCCCTGGGTGTCTACTTTTCAAAAATGTATAGGTTTGCTAGGTTTCCCTAGGTGCCGGCAGGGCTAGGGTTCAAAATCTACAGCTAGTCACTTTGCCAAAAAAAGGGTCATTTTTCAATGCAAAACCACGTTGCGTTTTGCGCCGTTTCCTGTCGCGGGCACTAGGCCGACCCGCACAAGTGAGGTACCATTTTTCTCGTAGGACTTTGGGGAACGCGGTGTGGGTGGAAATTTGTGGATCCACGCAGATTCCAGAACTTTCCATCACAGAAATGTGGGGAAAATGTGTTTTTTTTGTCAATTTTTTACGTTTGCAAGGGATTCTGGGTAACAGACCATGTTGGGAGGCAGTCAAGTCACCCCATCCTGGATTCCCCTGGGTGTCTACTTTTCAAAAATGTATAGGTTTGCTAGGTTTCCCTAGGTGCCGGCAGGGCTAGGGTTCAAAATCTACAGCTAGTCACTTTGCCAAAAAAAGGGTCATTTTTCACTGCAAAACCACGTTGCGTTTTGCGCCGTTTCCTGTCGCGGGCACTAGGCCGACCCGCACAAGTGAGGTACCATTTTTCTCGTAGGACGTTGGGGAACGCGGGGTGGGTGGAAATTTGTGGATCCACGCAGATTCCAGACCTTTCCATCACAGAAATGTGGGGAAAATGTGGTTTTTTTGTCAATTTTTTACGTTTGCAAGGGATTCTGGGTAACAGACCATGTTGGGAGGCAGTCAAGTCACCCCATCCTGGATTTCCCTGGGTGTCTACTTTTCAAAAATGTATAGGTTTGCTAGGTTTTCCTAGGTGCCGGCAGGGCTAGGGTTCAAAATCTACAGCTAGTCACTTTGCCAAAAAAAGGGTCATTTTTCACTGCAAAACCACGTTGCGTTTTGCGCCGTTTCCTGTCGCGGGCACTAGGCCGACCCGCACAAGTGAGGTACCATTTTTCTCGTAGGACTTTGGGGAACGCGGGGTCGGTGGAAATTTGTGGATCCACGCAGATTCCAGAACTTTCCATCACAGAAATGTGGGGAAAATGTGTTTTTTTTGTCAATTTTTTACGTTTGCAAGGGATTCTGGGTAACAGACCATGTTGGGGGGCAGTCAAGTCACCCCATCCTGGATTCCCCTAGGTGTCTACTTTTCATTAATGTATAGGTTTGCTAGGTTTCCCTAGGTGCCGGCAGGGCTAGGGTTCAAAATCTACAGCTAGTCACTTTGCCAAAAAAAGGGTCATTTTTCACTGCAAAACCACGTTGCGTTTTGCGCCGTTTCCTGTCGCGGGCACTAGGCCGACCCGCACAAGTGAGGTACCATTTTTCTCGTAGGACTTTGGGGAACGCGGGGTGGGTGGAAATTTGTGGATCCACACAGATTCCAGAACTTTCCATCACAGAAATGTGGGGAAAATGTGTTTTTTTTGTCAATTTTTTACGTTTGCAAGGGATTCTGGGTAACAGACCATGGTGGGAGGCAGTCAAGTCACCCCATCCTGGATTCCCCTGGGTGTCTAGTTTTCATAAATGTATAGGTTTGCTAGGTTTCCCTAGGTGCCGGCAGGGCTAGGGTTCAAAATCTACAGCTAGTCACTTTGCCAAAAAAAGGGTCATTTTTCGCTGCAAAACCACGTTGCGTTTTGCGCCGTTTCCTGTCGCGGGCACTAGGCCGACCCGCACAAGTGAGGTACCATTTTTCTCGTAGGACTTTGGGGAACGCGGGGTGGGTGGAAATTCGTGGATCCACGCAGATTCCAGAACTTTCCATCACAGAAATGTGGGGAAAATGTGTTTTTTTGGTCAATTTTTTACGTTTGCAAGGGATTCTGGGTAACAGACCATGTTGGGAGGCAGTCAAGTCACCCCATCCTGGATTCCCCTGGGTGTCTACTTTTCAAAAATGTATAGGTTTGCTAGGTTTCCCTAGGTGCCGGCAGGGCTAGGGTTCAAAATCTACAGCTAGTCACTTTGCCAAAAAAAGGGTCATTTTTCACTGCAAAACCACGTTGCGTTTTGCGCCGTTTCCTGTCGCGGGCACTAGGCCGACCCGCACAAGTGAGGTACCATTTTTCTCGTAGGACTTTGGGGAACGCGGTGTGGGTGGAAATTTGTGGATCCACGCAGATTCCAGAACTTTCCATCACAGAAATGTGGGGAAAATGTGTTTTTTTTGTCAATTTTTTACGTTTGCAAGGGATTCTGGGTAACAGACCATGTTGGGAGGCAGTCAAGTCACCCCATCCTGGATTCCCCTGGGTGTCTACTTTTCAAAAATGTATAGGTTTGCTAGGTTTCCCTAGGTGCCGGCAGGGCTAGGGTTCAAAATCTACAGCTAGTCACTTACCCAAAAAAAGGGTCATTTTTCACTGCAAAACCACGTTGCGTTTTGTGCCGTTTCCTGTCGCGGGCACTAGGCCGACCCGCACAAGTGAGGTACCATTTTTCTCGTAGGACTTTGGGGACCGCGGGGTGGGTGGAAATTTGTGGATCCACGCAGATTCCAGAACTTTCCATCACAGAAATGTGGGGAAAATGTGTTTTTTTTGTCAATTTTTTACGTTTGCAAGGGATTCTGGGTAACAGACCATGGTGGGAGGCAGTCAAGTCACCCAGTCCTGGATTCCCCTGGGTGTCTAGTTTTCAAAAATGTATAGGTTTGCTAGGTTTCCCTAGGTGCCGGCAGGGCTAGGGTTCAAAATCTACAGCTAGTCACTTTGCCAAAAAAAGGGTCATTTTTCACTGCAAAACCACGTTGCGTTTTGCGCCGTTTTCTGTCGCGGGCACTAGGCCGACCCGCACAAGTGAGGTACCATTTTTCTCGTAGGACTTTGGGGAACGCGGGGTGGGTGGAAATTTGTGGATCCACGCAGATTCCAGAACTTTCCATCACAGAAATGTGGGGAAAATGTGTTTTTTTTGTCAATGTTTTACGTTTGCATGGGATTCTGGGTAACAGACCATGGTGGGAGGCAGATAAGTCACCCCATCCTGGATTCCCCTGGGTGTCTAGTTTTGAAAAATGTATAGGTTTGCTAGGTTTCCCTAGGTGCCGGCAGGGCTAGGGTTCAAAATCTACAGCTAGTCACTTTGCCAAAAAAAGGGTAATTTTTCACTGCAAAACCACGTTGCGTTTTGCGCCGTTTCCTGTCGCGGGCACTAGGCCGACCCGCACAAGTGAGGTACCATTTTTCTCGTAGGACTTTGGGGAACGCGGGGTGGGTGGAAATTAGTGGATCCACGCAGATTCCAGAACTTTCCATCACAGAAATGTGGGGAAAATGTGTTTTTTTTGTCAATTTTTTACGTTTGCAAGGGATTCTGGGTAACAGACCATGGTGGGAGGCAGTCAAGTCACCCCATCCTGGATTCCCCTGGGTGTCTAGTTCACAAAAATGTATAGGTTTGCTAGGTTTCCCTAGGTGCCGGCAGGGCTAGGGTTCAAAATCTACAGCTAGTCACTTTGCCAAAAAAAGGGTCATTTTTCACTGCAAAACCACGTTGCGTTTTGCGCCGTTTCCTGTCGCGGGCACTAGGCCGACCCGCACAAGTGAGGTACCATTTTTCTCGTAGGACTTTGGGGAACGCGGGGTGGGTGGAAATTCGTGGATCCACGCAGATTCCAGAACTTTCCATCACAGAAATGTGGGGAAAATGTGTTTTTTTGGTCAATTTTTTACGTTTGCAAGGGATTCTGGGTAACAGACCATGTTGGGAGGCAGTCAAGTCACCCCATCCTGGATTCCCCTGGGTGTCTACTTTTCAAAAATGTATAGGTTTGCTAGGTTTCCCTAGGTGCCGGCAGGGCTAGGGTTCAAAATCTACAGCTAGTCACTTTGCCAAAAAAAGGGTCATTTTTCACTGCAAAACCACGTTGCGTTTTGCGCCGTTTCCTGTCGCGGGCACTAGGCCGACCCGCACAAGTGAGGTACCATTTTTCTCGTAGGACTTTGGGGAACGCGGTGTGGGTGGAAATTTGTGGATCCACGCAGATTCCAGAACTTTCCATCACAGAAATGTGGGGAAAATGTGTTTTTTTTGTCAATTTTTTACGTTTGCAAGGGATTCTGGGTAACAGACCATGTTGGGAGGCAGTCAAGTCACCCCATCCTGGATTCCCCTGGGTGTCTACTTTTCAAAAATGTATAGGTTTGCTAGGTTTCCCTAGGTGCCGGCAGGGCTAGGGTTCAAAATCTACAGCTAGTCACTTTCCCAAAAAAAGGGTCATTTTTCACTGCAAAACCACGTTGCGTTTTGTGCCGTTTCCTGTCGCGGGCACTAGGCCGACCCGCACAAGTGAGGTACCATTTTTCTCGTAGGACTTTGGGGAACGCGGGGTGGGTGGAAATTTGTGGATCCACGCAGATTCCAGAACTTTCCATCACAGAAATGTGGGGAAAATGTGTTTTTTTTGTCAATTTTTTACGTTTGCAAGGGATTCTGGGTAACAGACCATGGTGGGAGGCAGTCAAGTCACCCCATCCTGGATTCCCCTGGGTGTCTAGTTTTCAAAAATGTATAGGTTTGCTAGGTTTCCCTAGGTGCCGGCAGGGCTAGGGTTCAAAATCTACAGCTAGTCACTTTGCCAAAAAAAGGGTCATTTTTCACTGCAAAACCACGTTGCGTTTTTCGCCGTTTCCTGTCGCGTGCACTATGCCGACCCGCACAAGTGAGGTACCATTTTTCTCGTAGGACTTTGGGGAACGCGGGGTGGGTGGAAATTTGTGGATCCACGCAGATTCCAGAACTTTCCATCACAGAAATGTGGGGAAAATGTGTTTTTTTTGTCAATTTTTTACGTTTGCAAGGGATTCTGGGTAACAGACCATGGTGGGAGGCAGTCAAGTCACCCCATCCTGGATTCCCCTGGGTGTCTAGTTTTGAAAAATGTATAGGTTTGCTAGGTTTCCCTAGGTGCCGGCAGGGCTAGGGTTCAAAATCTACAGCTAGTCACTTTGCCAAAAAAAGGGTCATTTTTCACTGCAAAACCACGTTGCGTTTTGCGCCGTTTTCTGTCGCGGGCACTAGGCCGACCCGCACAAGTGAGGTACCATTTTTCTCGTAGGACTTTGGGGAACGCGGGGTGGGTGGAAATTTGTGGATCCACGCAGATTCCAGAACTTTCCATCACAGAAATGTGGGGAAAATGTGTTTTTTTTGTCAATGTTTTACGTTTGCATGGGATTCTGGGTAACAGACCATGGTGGGAGGCAGATAAGTCACCCCATCCTGGATTCCCCTGGGTGTCTAGTTTTGAAAAATGTATAGGTTTGCTAGGTTTCCCTAGGTGCCGGCAGGGCTAGGGTTCAAAATCTACAGCTAGTCACTTTGCCAAAAAAAGGGTAATTTTTCACTGCAAAACCACGTTGCGTTTTGCGCCGTTTCCTGTCGCGGGCACTAGGCCGACCCGCACAAGTGAGGTACCATTTTTCTCGTAGGACTTTGGGGAACGCGGGGTGGGTGGAAATTTGTGGATCCACGCAGATTCCAGAACTTTCCATCACAGAAATGTGGGGAAAATGTGTTTTTTTTGTCAATTTTTTACGTTTGCAAGGGATTCTGGGTAACAGACCATGGTGGGAGGCAGTCAAGTCACCCCATCCTGGATTCCCCTGGGTGTCTAGTTCACAAAAATGTATAGGTTTGCTAGGTTTCCCTAGGTGCCGGCAGGGCTAGGGTTCAAAATCTACAGCTAGTCACTTTGCCAAAAAAAGGGTCATTTTTCACTGCAAAACCACGTTGCGTTTTGCGCCGTTTCCTGTCGCGGGCACTAGGCCGACCCGCACAAGTGAGGTACCATTTTTCTCGTAGGACTTTGGGGAACGCGGGGTGGGTGGAAATTTGTGGATCCACGCAGATTCCAGAACTTTCCATCACAGAAATGTGGGGAAAATGTGTTTTTTTGTCAATTTTTTACGTTTGCAAGGGATTCTGGGTAACAGACCATGGTGGGAGGCAGTCAAGTTACCCCATCCTGGATTCCCCTGGGTGTCTAGTTTTCAAAAATGTATAGGTTTGCTAGGTTTCCCTAGGTGCCGGCAGGGCTAGGGTTCAAAAACTACAGCTAGACTCTTCGCAAATAAAGTGTACATTTTCAGTGTGAAAATGTGGTGCGTTCACCTTAGGTTTTGAGCCACTTCCTGTCGTGGGCACTATGCCTACCCACACAAGTGAGGTACCATTTTTATCGGGAGACTTAGGGTAGTTCAAATTTGTAAAGCAACTGTTATTACCTATTGATTTTTGATGCATTTCTCCCTTCCAAATGAAAGACATTGTGTAAAAAAAAAGTCATTTTGAAAAATGACCAATAATTGTCATGCAAATATGAGTATTCCCAATTTCGAAAATGTGCAAATATGCACTGTTTCTAACCTCTGTAATTTGTTCCCATTTCAGAAATACATAGGTGACTTTCATACCGATTTTTCCATGTATACATTTTCCCACAATAATTGCTATATACCCGGAACAAAAAAAAAAACATTACAAAATGCTGCTCAGTTTTCTACTCTGGGTTCGTTGGGCTCTTGGTGAACCTACAAGTCCTATATGTCCCCACAACCAGGAAGGTCTACCGGATGTAACGGTACATTGCTTTCAAAGAGATGTCATAATTCGAAGAAGTTACAGGTGAAAACGTTGACTCAAAAGGCTGCTTTTTTCAACAAATTTTTAATTTTTCCTATATTTACCTGTAAATTTCTATAAAGAAACCTTGATGGATCTACACAAATGACCCCTTGCTGAATTCAGAATTTTGTCTACTTTTCAAAAATGTATAGCTTTCCAGGATCCATTATTGTTTTTGTACCCATTTCTACCGTTAACTGGAAGGAGGTTGAAAGCACAAAAAATAGCAAAAATAGGGTATGTCCCAGAAAACATGCCAAAACTGTGTAAAAAATGTTGGTTTTCTAACAAAATTCTGTCATTCCCTAAAAGCTGGAGAAATGGTGATTTCAGCCCCACAAACCCTTTTTTGATACCATTTGCAGAGAAAAACCCAGAAGCTTTCATTTGCAGCCCGTTTTTCCCATTTTTCACAAAAAAAAAAAAATTGCTGTATTTTGACTAATTTCTGGGAACCCTCTAGGAGAATCCACAAACCCTGGGTACCTTTAGAATCCCCAAGATGTTGGAAGAAAAGGACGCAAATTTGGCGTGGATACCTAATGTGGTCAAAAAGTTACAGAGGCCTAAGCGCGCACTACCCCAAATAGCCCAAAAAAGGCTTAGCACAGGAGGGGAAAAGGCCTAGCAGCGAAGGGGTTAAAATCCAGGAAGACAAAGGTTGTTGATGAATCACACTAATCAGAATTTACAGGGGAACGACCTCCAGATTAGTGCATCACAATTTGGCTTTCCTTTTTTTATAACCATGTACACCATAAAAGCACGATTTTTCCAACCGAACAGAGAAATTTACATTGCAAAATTAACTGGAGTCTGAATGTTCATTGGGACAACACTTTAGAATTTGAATGTCTACACAAGTGCGAAAAAAAGTTTTGTTAGAATATCTGAGTTTGTTTTCTGCTACTGTTAGATCGTAGCTCTTTCCCATTCAGAGCTTAATGGGTACCAAGTCAGCCTTTGTAGTCTTTTAATACCCAAACAAGGGGAACATGGGAGCATTTTATGTGTTTATGCGTTTGCTTTAAGGCCCATGGCACCCTTAGGTAGGCCACTGTTAGTCACCTGGAAACTAGACCACAAACGAAATCTAGAGTTGTTAATTCAAAGGTTTGTGCGGCATTACTACACTTGCATGCATGTGTGCATCATATGTGGCATGGCCACCTCTGATACGCATACGTATTGCCTCTCTAGCTCTGTTCACGGACAAAATAGAAATCAACTGGTGTTCATAACTTTGTGGGTAGATTCTTGAGACATTTAGACTCAGAAAGGGAGTGGGAAGAGGCAATATTGTGTGCCTTAGGCCTAGGCAATAAGATTATACTGCACTTCCTTCAGAAGACTTTGCATTGCTTCAGCAGGTCATCTTAATAGCAGATAAATTAATCTAGGGCAGCCCATGTGCACTTCAAAAATGGGAATGTAGCAATGCACTATGTTGTAGGGTCTGCTGCCTGACATTATGCATCTACCTAAAATACCCAAACTTGATAAACAAAATAGCATCATTGAGTTCAAAAGTTAGAAACAGAAGATGGAGGCTGCAAAGTTCTGTACTTTACCACCGGCCCCCACATTATTAATAAACATCGAGCTCTCTGAGCCTGCAAACTGGGGTGGAGATGGTAGTATGGATTCCCCGTCTTCCCCGGAGGTGTACTTTGCCATTGTGTCCTGGCAATCTGAAGCTGCAGAGAGGAGGTGGTCCCCTGGCAGACTCCTGTGGAGAAGGGAGAGCTGCGGTGCCTGGCAATGAGCCCCATTGGGCCCCGACAGAGAGCCTGGGGGCCTGGAGAGGTGGCGTCTGGCTGTGGCGGTAGTGCTGTGACTCATCTGGAGACCAGAGGAAGAAGAAAGTGGCGTTCCTCTAGTGGTAGAGACCACGAGCCTGGAGGACAGGTGCAATGAGTCGGCGCCCTGTGTGGGGTCCAACTGCAGACCTAGTGCAGAGGAGACTCCTGCACTCAGCGAAGGAGTCAGAGGTGGTAGAGGGCGACAATGGTGGAGTGGACCTGGGAGATGGGCATTACGGCCTAATGAGGGGTGACTAGTGTCTGGCTAGGAGCTGTGGCCATTAAATCAGACTTGGACCATGAGGTGAGGCGGTTTGACTGGACCTGGATGGAGTGATTGGGGCTAGATCACAGGGTGATTATCGCCAGACCAGGAGGTTTGTTTGCCCTATGGTGCTGGCAGACAGCACAAGAGACGTTGGGGGAGACTTAGGAGGTCTAAAACAGGCTGCCCTTTGTATTGCAGCTAGTGGATGTAGACGTTGCAGCTTCTAGCGGTAACCCATAGCTGGAAGGAGTGGTCTGGTGCAAAGCTATAGGTAGGGAGAAGGCGGCAGTCCCTGCCCAGGGGAAAATACACAAATTCTTCAGACCTTCCGCAGATAAGAAAGAAGGCAGAGGGGATGGATCCCGGCCTATTGGTGTTCCCTCTGACTCCACTGCATCCATTTTTCAGGCCATCCTCAACTCCCGATCTTCACCAAAGGGCACGATTGGCGAACCTAGTCTCAACCTGTGCCTCCTCCGCCAGGATCTCTGTAACACGGTCAAGAGGGTCTTAGAGGCTGAAAGGAGGCTGTCTGTAGTTGAGGACACTACTAAGACTTTTCATGCTATGCTGGCAGCCATCCAACGCAGAGTAGGCCTCCTAGAGACCAGAGCCGAGGACGCAGACGGTAGGTCAAGGAGGAACAACATCTGCATAAGGGAGGTGAAAGAGGAAGTCAAGGGGCCACAGCCCACCGCCTTTATCATCTACTGGCTTCGCTCGTAGGTTCCCCACGATGCATTATCTGCTTGCTTTGTGGTGGAGCTGGCACATAGGTCCCTTGCTGCCAGGCTACCCCCAGGCTCCCCTCGAGACTGATCGTAGCGAGGATCCTTAACTTCGTTGACAGAGATGCTATACTTCAGGAGGCCTAGACGATTGGGGACTTAAACTGTGGGTGGGCCAAGGCCATGCTCTTCTCTAACTACACTATAAAAGTACAGCAGTATCAATGTGCTTTTCAAGCTGTTAAGGTAAAGCTTAGGCCCATGCAGATCACAAACATGCTGCAATTCCTGCACTCCTCAAAGTTATCCATAATCACTGAACCTTGTTCTTTGATACTCCGGAAAGTGAGGAGCGCCAGGAATTGCAGCATGTTTGTGATCTGCATGGCCCTAAGCTTTACCTTAACAGCTTGGAAAGCACATTGATACTGCTGTACTTTTATAGTGTAGTTAGAGAAGAGCATGGCCTTGGCATTTCATAGGTCTATGGCCTGGGTATGGGGAACGCCCAGTCCATAGACCTATGAAACGCGTGTCACCCACCATTCCCTGTAAGGACTTGCCCACCTCACTGTGGCGACAGTTGCTGCAACTCACCAAGAGGAACAGATGGCAGCACAGATCGAGGAGGTGACCCCATACAGCCCGAAACACCAGCAATCGACGTCCATGGATGGCTTCCCCTAGGCATGGAGAGGAGGGGGAGCTGTAGAGCCCTGCAGGGGGCTTGCTGGGCCCCCTAGTGTCACCACTCACAGCGTTCTCAGTGTGCTGTACTGTAGTAACTTACCTGGGGCCCTAGGAGATCTACCACAGAATATATTTTTAACTATTTAGGGTATTATGATTGAGTTCTCAGTTTGGTGCCAGATGTTTTAGGGGGAAGTGGAGGGTTGAAAGGGAGTATTGCATCCTCTGGTTGCGGAGTCCCAGGGGAGTTATTATTCTGTTTGTTTGAATTTTGGTTTGGTTAATGCGCTCCTGGCGCTGGGCCCCATTCAGTTTCCTCTTACATGCAATTTCAGCAGTCACAGTAGTCAATTGGCAGTTGCCACAGGGGAGTATAAGATCACCTGTTATGCAAATAGTCTTAATGACGAGATCAAGCGGGGCTTGTCATCGCGTATGCCAAACTGCATCATCCAGCGGTTCTCATGCTCTAGGAAACTCATCTACTAGGGACCAACTGTTCCTTTCTGGGGCGGTTTAGATATTCTTTCGGTCCTGGATGGGCGTTCAGGGTTTGGTCGACGCCTGACGGGTGCGGCACCGCACCAAGTGTCAACACACATACTACTCCCCCATGGCTTCTCCTCCCATTTGGATTATTTCTTGCTACCCTCCTCAGACGTAAGATTCGTTATACAGGCTTGCATCCTTCCTAGGGGTCTTTCCGACATTCTCCGGTACTGTTGGTGGTTGGGGATGGACGTCGGGGCGAGCGTGGACTGGCGTGGTTAAATGCATTGTGGTTCCTAGACGGCGACTTTGCAGAGGGTTTCACCAAATATTTTGAAATTAATAAACATACTGCTTCCTCCCCTACTGTCCTCTGGTCCTTCCGGGATGGGCATTCTAGATATAAGCGTTAGCAACAGGCGTAGGGACGAGGTGTTGCTTTGTCTTGAGGGTGAGATTGCTGGCCTTGAGCAGATGGCTCAGGTCTCCCCTTCATAGTCTGTGCAGCGTAGTCTTATCCGAGACCGCTTAAACCTTCGCCAAAAGCTTTTAGATTCGACAAAATTGGGCTGACTCCATGCCCAGGGACAGATGTACAAGATCTGTGATAGGTGGGTAAGCTAAAATGTTGGCTGGCAACGGTCAACTGCCCTTACACTTTGGTCACCGAGCTGCGGACTGAGTCGAGCATAAAGCTGAGGGAGTCTGATCTGGTGAGGGAATTTGTCTCCCATTTCCAAGCCCTGTAGGCCCATCGGGGTCTCCCACTTCTGAGCGGGGGAATCCTATTATCCACGATTTGCCTGTGTGTACATTCTCGGCCGAGGAGAGCAGAAACCTTGATCTGCCACTCACTGTTGAAGAGGTCCAACAGGCAATATACTCTATGCCCCCCAGGGAAAACCCGTGGCCCGAATGGGTTTCCGCTAGATTATACAAGAAGTACTCCTCCTTATTAGTAACGCATCTACTGGTGCTGTATGAAGATGTCTACGCTTGCAGGGAGCTCCTCTGAGATCTCCGGAGAGCAATTCTTAGCCTGATAAACCCCCAGCAGACTACGGGTCATATCGCCCCATTTCCTTTCTTAACTTCCAGGTGAAAATTCTGGCTAAAATCCTGGCTATGTGCCCAGCCATGGTGATATACTTGGTAGTGGACTCCAAACAGAACAGCTTTATGCTGGACAGAAGCCATAAGCATTGCTTTCATCAACTGCATTTGGCACTAGCCGGATTGTATGAATTACCTGGTCGACATAGAGTGGGCCTTTGATATGGTTCATTGGCACCTTCTACTGGCTGTTCTTCGAAGGATGCAATTTGGACCCAGAATCAGGAAGTGTGTGTATCTTTTCTATACTGTCCTGTGGCCCCAAGCCTGGGAAACGCTGCCCTATTGCGAACATTTTCCATAGAAAGGGGCACTCAGCAGGGCAACCTGCTCTCTCCTTTGTTGTTTGATCTGATGATAGAGCCATTGGCGGAGCTCATCAGGGTTGACGCCTAACTGGGTGGCTTTGAGTGGAAAGAGAAGACAGTAGATTGCATCTCTCTATATATGCAGACGATATGCTCCTATTCCTTCAGAGATCCCGAAACACCATTCCACTGCTTATTGAGATCCTGACGGTGTATGGGGAAGCCTCGCGGCTCAGAATCAATTGGGGGAAGTCAACATTGGTGATCATACGAGGGGTGATAGACAGAGGGGTGTGGATTCTCGTTGTGGGTGGCATGCGATAGTTTCCGCTACCCAGGAATTAAAGTGGCCCTCACTCAACAGAGGTGCTGGGAACTCAATATTGCCCCGCTGCTTTCCTAGACATGGCAGGACATTGGAATGGTCCAGATTACCACCTGCAATTGCAGGTAGAGGTGCGCTTTTTAAGATGGTGTCCCTCCCTCATTTCCTTTACGTATTAAAACATTGCCGGCACCCGCTACCTCCCACTTTCTTTACAGACTTGCAGACCTAAATAGCCAGTTTCCTGTGGGTGGGAAAAACTCCCAGAGTCTCTTTTGAGAAATGTCAGTTTTCCACATTCAAGGCGGGGTAAGTTTGGGTGGATGTTACACTGTACTATTGGGCCGCACAGTTAGTCAATATTAATGACTGGTTCCGAGCAGATAGAGGCAACCCCGCTCACAGGCTAGAGTTGGAGCTGCTGCAATCCAATTGTATACTTTCATTATTGTATAGTAGGTCATCCCCTCACTCACTGCCACTCATCACCCAGGTCCCCATTCAATGTTGGTACACGTCCCTCCGCCACATGAAATTGTATGGCACCGTACTCAGGTGACCCCCCCATGGCATGGGACATGACTGTCAGAGATGGTGAATCTTGGTGGGTTTCGCTTCTGGGACCTCATAGGTATATCTATGCTCGGGGAAGCCTAGGGAGAGGGACATATGCGATCCTTCCAGGAACTTGTGGCTGAGTTCCATTTGCACTCCTCACAGTTATTTAGATATCTCCAGCTGAACCATGCTCTGGAAGAATACAAGGAGAGACTGGGTACCCTTCTGCAATTCACCCCCTAGAATGTAAACTGGTAATAGACGACCTTGGAAAGGGTCTATCTCATGCCTATACAAATCTCCAGTTGTTAACACGCCGGACTCCATGATGACCTTTAAGGTACTAGGTGGCCAAGCAACACCTGGTTAGGCATAGGAGAGATGAACTGGCACTGCCCCGGCAGGAATGGGTTAGGGGCATGGCCCACTGAGCAGCAATGGATAAACTAGTATTCAAGGCATGGGGGTTACACAAAAATATGAGCGAATGTGGGGCCTCTGGACGAACTACAATAGACAAATGAACTGACCGTGCTTGGTGCGTGTAGGAGGGGCTTGCCTTTTCTGTCACCAATTGTCTGCATGTCACTGAAGTGGGGAACTTATTTTATCTTGTTTCTGCAACCTTGTTTGTTTCCATGTAGAGGACCTGGCGATCGAATGAAGGCCCTCTGGGCCGCAGTTTGCTTATTTTATTGTATGAAAGCAATAAAATGTGTTATAAAAAACAGTCAGAAACTGTTGATCACTGCAATGCAGGTCCTGGTTCTGACCATGACAAAGTGTATGTGACAACCAGGGTGTGGCTGACGAGACAAGGGGATGTGCAATGAATTTTGTGAGAGAAATCTACTCGTTCATTTGGAACAATGGGAATACCTTTAGAACTAAGGTCAAATTGGGTCTCAAGATCACCTTGTCCTATTGGATTATGATGAATGGGGCTCACCTCGCTGATGCATCTGATCTCATTGTTTCACTGGAGCACCATTAATGAGCCTGACACTAAAAGAGTCTGCATGTCACTAATGTGTCCGGTCAATGTTGTGGCTAGTGTTATGAATTAAGCTTTGTATAATTTTTTTTTTTTAACCAACTTTGTATTTATTGAAAAATGAGGTTAGTCAATTTACACAGCTATGTGCCTACAACCATTGTGGCTGGCAGCGGGTAATGTCCAATTTCATCAGGCAAAAGCAATAAAACAGAGCATGTCTCAAATATCTCTCATCGTAATCCCAGCCATATGCTCTATGCCCAGGGTCTTCCCCTCTCCTTCTGAACCCTACGCCCCTCCATCACCCTAGTATTCCCCCTCATTGAAGAGCCTGCAGCCTTATCCCATCAGCCGCACCCCAACCCAGCGCATCCCACCTAGCGTGCCCGTCACCCCAAAGCCTGTCTACAGCCATGTTCACACCAGCCAGGGGAGCAGACAGAGCAAGTGCAGCTGGTGGCGCCGTCTAGACTCTAGCATGGGTCCAGCGAGAGGAGGCCAGTAGGGCCCAGTCCCAAGTCCAGTGTTTATCCTTACCCTGCCCAGGACGAGTCTTTGTTGCTCCCTAAGCCAAGCCTATAGTAGTTGCATGTGCCATGCCCCAGACCGCTCAATCAATGCATTACAATATTCCCAGCCTAATTCGCATTCCTTAGGAGTGTTGGACTGGCTGGCGTAGTGCCACCGTACTATGACACCCAGGCACTATCACATCGCATAACCTCTATAAGTCCTGAAGAAAGAACATAACCAAACAAACGAAGGGGAGAAAAAAGGCAGGGAAGGAGAGGCGGGGCGCCGAAGGCCAGAGGAGGAAGTCTGGTGGATTCAACTGGTCTCGCTTGATCTGGGCTAACTGTCCCCTGAGGCCTCCTAGTACCCTTGAGGTGGTGTGTGCCTGTGCCGTGGGGAAGCAAGACCCTAGTGCAGTCACCCGGCGTTAGGAGCCCTCCAGCGCAGAGGGCGTCAGCTCCACGGACCGCGCGAGTATCGGGCTAATCTCGTCATCGAACAGCTTTAGGGCCCGCAGTCTCGGCAGTTGCAACCGTGCATGCTCTATCCTACCCAAGTGTTCTACCACGGGAGTCCAGAGGGTCCTGAACCTAGTTTCCCTGAACTGAAGGCGGGCCGTGAGCAGCTCCATCGCCAACACCTGCCAGAGGCGGGTAAACCATACGTTGATGGAAGGCGTCTCCGCCTTCTTCCAGTAGACCGCCACTGTTTGTTTTGCTGCACCCAACATGTGGAGGCTCAGATGCCAGTCCCGACCCGTCATAGCCCGTCGTGACGTTGGCCGGAGGCCCAAAATGATCGTGAGCGGGTCCTCCGGCAGGGGGTAGCCCAGTACCCGTTTAATGTGGCTGAGGACTTCCTTCATAGGTAGTCAAACTCGGACACGTCCACCAAACATGAATAAAGTCTCCCAACGCCTGAGTGCAGCGCCAGCATAGCGGGGACACCTGAGGGAACATCTTCTGAAGTCGGACAGGGGTGTAGTACCACTGGGTCATCACCTTGTAGGCTGATTCCTGTTGGGGGATGCTACGGAAGGTTTTGGGGATATCACTCCAAAGCCTTGCCTACTGTGCAGAGGTGATCCCGGAGCCGGAGAGGTTCTGCCATCGTACTTGGTATGGGTGGGGACCCGGATGCTGAGCATGCTGGAGCACCTTATATACGCGGGAAATGAGGCCCCTATATGTACCAAACGTGCGCGCCAAATGCTCGAACGGGGTGAAAGGCCGCGTAGCCGCCTGCGCCAGCGAGGAGCCCTGCACCCAGTGCCGAAGCTGTGTGTATTGAAATTTGTCCTTTTCCGTCAGTCCAAATTCCCGTTGACACTGCGGGAAGGATTTGAATTCCCCCCCCACAAAGAGATCTCGGATCGTCCTACAGCCGCTTTCCGTCCAGTTCTCAAAGTAGGGCGGGCGGCAGGCCGGCGGGAACTGCGGATTGCGAGCTATGGGAGTGTGTGGTGAGGGGAAGGTGGTGAGGCCCCTGCGGACCGCCACCCTATCCCAGATCTCCAGGACCGTCTTGGTGGGGACCGCCATGTATGCGCTACGGTGACGCGCCGCCCGGGGCAGCCAAGCGTGATCCCAGATCGGGCGACATGTAACTGCCCTGTCCATGTGGAACCGGATTTTTTCACTCTCCCACGCCCCCCATTCCAAGACGAAGCGGAGGTGCGATGCCCAGTAGTAGTCCAGTAGATTGGGACAGGCCAGGCCACCCCTATCTCGGGGGAGCTTTAGGATTTTGTTAGAGAATCGCGGCTTCTTACCTCCCCATATGAAGGAGATCAGGTCCCGTAGTAGCCCTTGGATATAGTGTTCCGGTATGGGAGTCGGCAGGGTCTGAAACAGATAGAGAATCTTTGGCAAGACGGACATCTTAATTGCGTTAAGGCGACCCAGCCAGGAAAGCGGCAGGGTCTTCCAAGTGCGCAAGTCCTCTAAGACCGAGCGCTTGCACTCCTGCCAGTTGACCTCCGTCCAGGTAGCGAGGTCCGGCGTCAGGTTTAGGCCAAGGTATCTTACTTTGCTGCGCGCCCATTGGTATGGGGCGTAAGTCTGTAGCGCTGCAACTTCCGCCTCCGGAATCGTGAGATTGAGCACCCAGGACTTTGTGTGATTAATTTTTAGCCCGGAAACGCGCTCGTAGGCTTGAAGCAACGAATGCGCTGCCGGGAGCGAGGTTGAGGGATCAGACAGCGTGAGAAGAAGATCGTCGGCGAAAAGTGCGATCTTGTGGTCTCGGCCCCTAAGGGGAATGCCCTTGACGTCCGGAGACTGGCGAAGGAGAATAGCAAGCGATTCCACTACTAAGGCAAAAAGCAGGGGCGACAGGGGGCAGCCCTGCCGGGTACCCCTACAGATGGGTAAGGGCTGTGTAAGCTGGCCATTCACTCGCACTCTAGCCGCGGGGGAGGCGTAGGGAGCCATAATGCACGCCTCCATTTTAGGCCCAAGGCCTATTTTCCGTAAGACTGCTCGGAGGAACACCCAGTCCACCCGGTCGAACGCCTTTTCAGCGTCAAGTGACAACAGGCAAGCCGGGATTCCCCAATGCCTGGCCTTGCCCACAATGTGGGCTATGCGACGTACATTGTCCGCGCCCTGACGTTGGTGTATGAACCCCACCTGGTCCGGGTCGATAAGGTGAGGGAGGTGGGCACCGAGGCATTGGCGAGAATTTTGGTATACAGTTTGAGATCTGTATTCAGTAGGGCTATGGGCCGATAGGAGGAGCAGAGGGTGTGGTCCTTCCCCGGCTTTGGTATGAGGGCAATCTCAGCCATCGCCATATCCGGAGACGGCCCTCCCGATTCCGCGAATGAATTAAATAGCCGTAGGAGGTATGGTTGTAGCTGCGGCAGGAAGGTACGGAAGAACGCCACCGGAAGCCCATCTGGCCCAGGTGTCTTGCCTAGTGGGAGGTCTCTCAGGGCGCCCGCTATTTCCTCCAGTGTGATGGGCTCCTCTAAGAGCTCGGAGTGGTGTTTACTCAATGGCTCCCATTCACACTCCCCCAGAGTCTCCGAAATCAATGCGGGGTCCGGCGGGTCACTCACATACAGAGCGGAGTAATAGTCATGAAACGCCTGGAGCTTCGCAGCTTCAGTAGTCACCCAGGTTCCCCCTGCCCCCTGCAGCTTCGCGATGTGAGCCTTGGCCGCCCTCGTACATAGTCGCCGCGCAAGAACTGCACCCACCTTTTCACCTCCGACGTAGAAGCGCTGGCGGAGCGCGAGTAGCGCCCGTTCTGCCTTGTTTGTCCTATGCGCCCGTAACTGCCCCCGAAGAACCACCAGCCGCCGCTTATGGGCCGCCAATGGGCGGGCCTGGTCCATCTTTTCCAGCGTCTTAATTTCGCGAGTAAGTCTGGTTTCATACAATTGGGCCTCCCGCGTCCGTGCGACAGCTATAGCCGTGAGGGTGCCCCGTATCGTGGCCTTGAAGGCATCCCACACGAGAGGAAGAGGGGTCTCTGGCAGAGCATTGTTCTCGAAATATTCCAGTATGGCCGTCTGTATTTCCTCCCTGTCAACCGGGTCCCGCAAGAACGTGATCCGGGAACCGCCAGCGGCGCGCGCCGAGTGTGCGAGTAAAGCGCTCATGGAGCAACACCTCCACGTGGGCATGGTCGGAGACGGAGATGCTCGAGTGTGATGCTGACATAGTGTCTTTAAGCAAGAGGTGGGAGACAAAGAGCATATCGATGCGGGAGTAAGATCGGTGCGCGTGTGAGTAATAGGTGTAGTCCTTCAGCCCCGGGGAATGGTAACGCCAAACATCTACCAAATTCAGAGCAGTAAGGGATTTTTTCACTGTGGCCGACAAGGCCCCTACCCCATGGAAGCCTCCCCCACAACGATCCAGCTCCGCGTCCCACACCAAGTTAAAGTCGCCCCCCACTATGAGGTCTGAGCTCACCGGCTCGAGGTACTCCCAGATGACCCCGCGTAGAAAGGCGTCCTGACCCTGGGTGGGGGCATAAAGGTTGCAAAGTGTAAGCCTACAGCGTCCCCTCGCTAGCTCAACCCTCAGGACCTGGCCCTCAGTGTCCTTACGAACATGCACGTCCCCATACAGGAATCCCGCCCGACAAAATATCGCGACCCCCGCTGTCTTAGTGGCTGCAGATGACCAGAACCTATGAGGAAAGCGCGGGTGGGCCATTCGAACCACATCAGCTTTGAGGAGATGCGTCTCCTGTAAGAATATTATGTCAGCGCTCTGTTGAAGCAAGTATCTCCAGATCTGATGTCGTTTGCTAGGTGAGTTGAGCCCCTTCACGTTCAGAGAGACAACCTTCCAGGAGGGTACTACAGTCATAGACATTGATCAACTGATGCAATTATCCCCACCTTAGTCCCCAGCCCACCCACGAAGCCCCCCCGCCAGAGGATTAGGAAAGAGGGAGGGAGAAAATGGAGAGGGTAGGTTCGAAAAGTAGAACTGGAACCACAAAACGGCCAACATGGCCAACAAGGCCTATTCCAGCCAAGGGAGTGGCCAGGCACAGTGGCACAGGCTATCCCGGAGATGTCACTCTCCCAAGAATAGGAGTTGGGGTCCGTCTGCACTGCCGCCATCCACTAAGTACACCAGGGGGAGCCCCGGGCCGCCGCCCCACACTTGGAGCCGCAGTGGCGACCGAGGAGAGCAGGCATCCCTCCCGCTCCATGCGAGGCAGCCGTGATCCTGAAGTGAGGCCTCCTCGCCTTTTCGATGAGACAGCTAGTGGGCCCCCCCCTCCTGGGGTACCCGCACCAAGAACGGCGCTACAAACAGGGAAGCTCATTGGGGGGCGGGCTCCTGCGACCCCACTGGCGATGAGCCCGCTTCTAAGGAGCGAATGTGGCGTATGATGTCTTGTTTGTCCCTGGATGAGCGGCTAGCAGCAGGGGAGGGAGACCGCCCCGCACGGCGCACCCCGGACCAGCTAGGCCTAAGCAGGACACGTGGCCCCACGGCACGTCGCATCGGGCTGGCCGGCGGGGAGTCCGGGATCAGGAGCAGCTGCTCCGCCTCCCTTTAGGAACGCAGCACCCGGCGTCGGGATTCCCATTGGAAAATGAGGGCGAAGGGGTGACCCCATTGGTAGCGAATGTTGAGGTCTCGCAGTTTCTCTGTAATCGGCCGGAAGGCCCTCCGGCGCCGAAGGGTCGTGGGGCCAGGTCCTGGAACAGTTGAATCGAGGCGCCCTTGTACTTGATATCGGTCTTGTCCCGGGTCGCCTTGATAATGGCCTCTTTTTCGACAAAGAAGTGGACCCGCGTCAGGATGTCGGGGACTAGACCAGGTCTCCCAGGCGGGCCAGAGACCCTGTGGGCCCGATCCAAGGCCGGCGGTGAGGCATCGTCGTCCCCCCGGAGTTCATGAAGGAGATCCGCCACGAATGTCATAATATCTGCCCCCTCCGCTCCAATCGGGACGCCTCGAATGCGGATGTTGTTGCGGCGCCCCCTATTTTCCAAATCCGCCTGCCAGATCTGTAGTTCGACATTCTGCTCCTCTAGGGTCGTTATCCGCTGCCAAAGGCGTTCCTGGTCCTCTGTGCGAGCATCCAGGGTCTTTTCCATGTCGTCCACTCTGTCCCCGAGTTCCCCCACGTCCCTCCGAAGCTCCTTGACGCAGGCCTGGACCTCCGTGCGCAGCGACCCTATTTCAGACTTGAGGTCTTGCATGAAGAGCGCCATAAAGGACTGCGTCACTGGCTCCGCCGATGTCCCGGCCCCCAGTGCCGGTGAGCCTGCCGGCGCCACTCCAGGCTTGTTCCAAAGGTCTTTCACTGTGGTGTTTTTAGTGGGCGCCGGCGGTTCCTTCCCTGGCTTAGTGCGTGTCATTGTGCAGTCCCGCGTCGCCCCCACACGAGGACCCCCACCGCGAGTCGACCAGTCCACTCAGGGCCAGCACCCGGTAGGCCAGCCGGTATCAAGAGGCTCGCAGGTCAGGCAGCGCAGCGTCCGACTTGAGGCAGCTCCCCACTCCGGGCCACGCGCCCTGGTCACAGCGTCGTAGGACAAGTATTCCGGGTGCAGCGAGGGAACAGGGCACCGGGGCCCTCCCAGGCACAGACCGCCCTCAGAGCAAAGGCGCCACCAGTCCCCAAGTCCACGAAGCTCCGTCCCGGGGCCTCCCCCGCTCACTCAGGCAGCGAAGGTCGCAGAATCGCCAAGTAAGGGGGTGCGCTGCCACCTCAACGGCCCCCGCTCAGCGCCCCCAGAGGGTCTCCGGATACCCCCACAGTAGGCCAACACAGGCAGTTCGACAGTCGGGGGGGAGCGCTTCGTTGTCCATGCAGGGGAAGCCCAACGGCCGGCAGATCCCACGGCCTATGACCCCACCAGCGTCGCACCGCTCAGCCCTGCTCCACACCAACGTCTAGTCAAGGAAGTAATCCAGCGGCCGGGGGTGCCACCACTCCAGTGCGACACGCCCGATGGAGACCCCAATTCGCCCCCAGCGCAGGGTGAAGGCGCACCCCGCCAGGCAGGTCCGGAGCGCTCTCAGGGGCCAGTCGCCGACTCAGCTTACGGGCGCGCGTCCGTCCCCCGGGGCAGCAGCACCACCTCAAGCTACCGCACGGGGGACCAGCCGAATCGCCCCCAGTCCGGGACTCCAGTCGCGCGCTCTAAGGCCGGCCCCTGCACAATTACTCCGGGCAGCACCACAGTGTCATCGTCTCCAGCGCAGGCAGCACTCCCAAGGGTCCTCTCGCGGCAGAGCCCACCTCGGCCAAGGCGTCCCCCGCCACCACAAGCCGTCCTCCCCCAGGGCCGCTCGCGTGGGCAGACGCTGAAGCTGAAGCTCGGGCCGATACCGCCCGCCGACCTCCTCACCTCAGTCTTGGCCTCTCAAGCGGTGTCGCTACAGGCTCCCGCCCCCGGCTGCAGGGACCGTCCCCTCCTCCGCTCCGCGGCGCCAGGGGCACAAAATGGCGGGCTCGCCCTCACCCTCCGGATCAGCCCCTCCAGTGTCTCCGCCTCCAGCCAGCTCTGGTAGCTCTCCGCCGCTGCTCCCAGGCGTCTCCGGTCCCGTCCAGAAGTCGAGGCAGCTCCGCCGGCGGGCTCGGGGACCCAGTCCGGCCGTGGAAACTCTCCGCTGCACCCAGGAGCAGGACACTCAAAATGGCGGTCGCCTCCGCCTCGTCCGGGGCCTCTCCCCGATCTGGTCTCCGGCCCACCAGCTGCACGCTCCGGGCTCACCAAGGCGTCCGGAAGCAGCCCGCTCCCCTCCGCCGTTGTCTCGCCCCCAAAGGAGACGTTGTACCAGCCGCCAAGTCGCTGTGCGATGCTCGTTTCCCCGGCGGCAGCCCGGAGCCCCGGCAGCCCGCGTCTCACTCCATGATCGGCTTGGCCACGCCCCCCTTAGTATAATTTTAAGCCACGTTTTAGGCCATAGTTGCACCGATATAAGTTTTACAGACATTTATCTACACATCAGTCTTGGCCAAGTGATGCAAAAAGACACCATCGTTCACTGACCAAGTGAGTGGGTCCTTATTCGTCTCTACTGCCCAGTGGCAGAACCTAAGACATTCGCTAATGTAATTAACTCTTGTGGATGAGTTTCCAGCACCTCCACGACATCTAGGTTCCCTTAGGAGCGGCCAAGCTCTGCAAAGGTTAACACATCAGGAACCTTGTGTTCTATCTGTGCAATGGATTCCCTCCAAGAACACAGCTTTCTGATGGGGAAAATGCATTAGATCCTTCTGAAGCAGTTGGAGCAGGTTTGAACACCAGACTTGGCATGGTCAAGCTGGAACTAATAGAATGACTGAGCATCCTGGGAGCACTGTAGATCAGAGGAGTCCGAGGGAACACAAACAAAGTGCCCCCAGTCCAGTCTAATCCAATGCCAGCTATCCACATTGGATCCCGGCCCCTTCTCATCTAGGAGGTGAACTATTAATTTGAGTGGCAATATAGATGATGAGAAAGGGCCTATGAACTAAGCGTAACCATAATGGTAACATATTCCTTTTTGTCATGCAAATATAAATAAATCATGCTTACGCACATCCAAATCCTACCACACAAAAACTATTTTTGGACAAAAATATCCTTATTTTCCTACTTTGGCTTCAGTGTACTCTGCCCCTTGAATAAGCTTTCTTAGGCAGAGTTTGAGAAAAACTTTCATTGCCGTAGAATTTGACCATATGACGTCGACTCCCTGTGTTCAAGGACAATTTATAAAAGTATTCCAAACGGAATTGGTTCTGATGATGTTAGCCTAGAAAAATCCTCAGCAAAAATGATTATTCTAGTGCACTCTTAAAAGTGTTACGACAAATGGATTAAAAAACTCAGGTATTTAAAATCAATGTCTCATGTTATTCAGCTATAATAGTTTTAGCGATAAACTGAGAGTAGTGCCAATTCAAAACTCCTACTTGGATTAACATGTCCTTGCCTATACATTACCATTACCCGCAATTCCTAGGTCTTCAAATCTTTGAATCAGAATCTCTCAAATGTCCCATATTTTACATTTATCTCTCTACATTGGTGAATTGAATTTCCTAAGTGCTAAGACATCCAAATTGTAAGTTTTTTGTCATTCTTTGAAATCTTGGCTTTCTAGAATACTCACCTGTAATTGTAAATTTAATAGAGGTTTTTGATTCTATTCCTACCATGCTTCGAGATCATCTTCCTCCATGCACCTGGTATATTCCAAGCAAGAATGACCCTCTTTGAAGTATCAAGAGAGGTCAATGATTGGAAGCATTTCAGAAATCTCCCTCTGACACCTCCAAAATAGGCATACTTTTTATTTTTGATGAGAAGCTTTTTTGTAAACTTTTTTTATTATTTTGCAATGCAAAAGACTAAAGAAAAATTATCACAATCATGTCATATTTTGTAGCAATGTCATACGTGGCTGGTCCCGTCTAGGGTGCGCCTGTTGAAATGGGGGTCTCTAGTTGACAATGGTTTGCACCTTTGTCCAAATAGGGACGCTTCCTTCTAGACAGGATAAGGGAGATGCACTACTGAAATAACCCCTCCTCAACCCCTTGGTAGCTTGGCACGCGCAGTCAGGCTTATCACAGAGGCTGGGAATGCATTTGCACATAACCAACAGTAATAAAGTGAAAACACTACAAAAGGACACCACACCAGATTTAGAAAAATAACCAATATTTATCTGTGCAAACAAGACCAAAACGATACAAGACCAACATACAGTAATCAAAAGTATGCACTTTGCAAGAATAACTTTAAAATGCAGTTCCTTAAAGCTGGTTGCTCCGTACGGGGCTACTGTGGTGCTCAAAACATTGGAATGCAACAGTTCGGTCTGACCACTGCGGTGGGGACCAGTGTCAGTAGACTTGTAAACAGTACCTTTTGTTCTGGCCGTCCACATTGGTGCGGGCCTATCATGACAACAATAGCAGATGCAATGTGAAGCGTAGCGGTGCAGGCAGCGACTCCGTGGTGGTTGTACAGCGGCGTTGGTGAGACCAGAACTGCGGTGCGGAGTGAGGTGGTGCTCGTGGTGGTGCTGACAGGTCACGTTGCAAGCAACAGTTCCAGGTGATGGGAACTGGCATTGGTCGGCCTAGACTGCGGTGTGGGAAGAGGCGGTGCGTCGTGGGACTTACGAGCGGTGCCCCCAAAACCACGGTGCGGTCACAGGTGTCGAGGTCAGTGGGCAGCGACATCCTCGGTGATACCAGGGTGGCGGAGTGAAGCGAGGTGGTGCGGAGTGCGGTGCCCACAAGTTGCGGTGCAAGCAGTGGCCTGGTGGCAGCGGAGAGACCAGGGTTGCAGTGGGAAGTGCGGCGGTACCCTCTGCGGTGTCTTCAGGACACAGAGCCTGCAGAGGTATCGGTGCCGGTATTGGCTGCTTTTCCCCTCTGTGGCAACTGAAACCCATGGTTCCATAGTGTTACTCAGAGATAAGAGAAGACTTTGCTAGTCCTGAGACTTCGTTAACAGGAGCCAAGCTCTATTCCAAGCCTTTGGAGATACTCAGCGATAAATGAATAAAGTTCAGTCCAGTCCTTTCACTGCCCAAGGCAGAAGCAGCAACTGCAGGCCAACCCAACAAAGCAACAACACAACAAAGGGGCAGTACTCTTCCTGGCAGTTCTTCCAGCTCTTCTTCTTGGCAGGTTCCTTGATCCAAGCAAGTTCTGAAGTTCTGGGCCCCATTATTTATACTCAGTTTCTGTTTGTTCTCTTGGGCAGAGAGTGTCTGTGCTCAGTCCAAACTAGTTTGGTCCTCTCTGGCCCAGCTTCCAGGCAGGAGGTGGAGACAGAATTGTCCAAGGCAGACCAGGCCCATTCAGGTGCAATGAAATCTCCTCCCACTACTCTAAATGCTACCCAGTTCTATTCAGCCCAGCCCTGACTCATCCAGGAAAGGCAGGACACACCTCGACCCCCCCCCAGTGGCTGTTTGAAGAATATGTACTTCCCCAGCCCCTGTCACTCCAAAGCCAGACAGAGTATCCACAACCCAGCAGAGGCACACAGGATGGCTCAGCAAGAAAATACTTACTTCCTAAAAGTGGTATTTTCCAATACAGAACATAAAAATCATCTTTACTAAAAGATGCCTTTCGATATTCTGAGTTCAGGCATACTAATCTCCATTTCTCAATCTTGTCCTAATGGGAAAATATAATCCTAAAATGTTACCAAGTATTCTCCATTCTATCCCATGGGACAACAGTGAAACACAAAATATACTGCATTTTACTATCAGGACATGAGACACACACCAGTGCATGTCCTACCTTTCAAATACACTACACCCTGCCCATAGGGGTACCTTGGTCCTACCTTAGGGGTGGCTCGTATGTAATAAAAGGAAAGGTTAGGGCATGGCAAGTGTGTGCACTTGCAAAGTCGACATGGCAGTAAAAACTGCGTGCAGACACTTCAGTGGCAGATCCGGGAACCCTTTAAAAGGCTGCTCGTGTATGTGATACAATCTGTGCTGCAAGCCCACTAGCAGCATTTGATTTACAGGCCCTGGCACTCTCAGTGCACTTTACTAGGGACATACCAGTAAATCAAATTTACCAGTCATGGAAGCACCAATCCATAATCCAATTTACAATAGGAGCACTTTCACTTTACCACTGAACAGCAGTGAGAAAGTGCGCAGAGACAATAAAACCAGCAAAAACAGATTCAAAACTGGGAGGTCAGATAGCAAAAAGACTGGGGGAACACGCCAAAAGATGCCAGGTCTAACTCTGCCATTGCCAGGGTGTTTTCTAGTGGACGTGCCCGATGTCCTTTACATTATGGTGGTGATTTCTCTATGTCCCTGGGATTGGTAGTTGGGCCACCACACATCCACATTCAGCACATTTCATAGAACGATGGAAAGAGACATAGCTTGGCATCTCAAACATGAAGTATCCACCCATCCCTCGCCCTGCCCTGCCTGGCCCAGTGTCGTCTCATACTGTATTATTGCCTCTATCTAATGCCTACTCCAGCCTCTGCTCCCCTGTCCACAAGAAAGCCTGTGATTCTCGGTGCCCTATTGGTGTTGATGCACATGTGTAATTTTCCCTCCCTGCTTAGTTTATGAAGGGCCCCTGGTAGGCCCCCATTTAGGCTGGTGCATCGTTAAACAATTAGGCAGGGGTGTGTCCAAGATGACGCCCAAGTGAGAGTCTTCCTGCGAGGCACAGCATGTCGGCGGCTCAGCTGCTCCTCTTTGAGAATAGGGCAGCAAACACTGAAAATGTATTCCTAGTGACATCGGGGATGCCTGAGAAGGAGATTGCGGAGGCCAGCGCACCCTAGAGACAACTGCCGCTCACCGCTTGCAACCCACGCCCCACCAAAATGGGGGCCGCCAGCCACCTCGTGACCTAACCTGGCTAAAAGGCAGGATCTGTAGAGGCAGCAGGAGTCGCTGTGAGGCCTCCTCACCCTCTGCTGGGTCCCTCCCACATTTGCCCACCTTTGCTTCCGAAGGGACATCCGACAGATGACTGCGGAGCACTGACAGGGCCCTGTGGCTGGTTTGACTGAGTTGAGGTGCCGGAGGGGGGCTGCGGGAAGGGGTTGCTGTGGGACCTCCCTCCTGCTTTGTTGATATATGTGGCCTCCTGAGTCCGCCTGCCTTTGATGAATGCACCCTGTGACCCCTACTGCTGTGGTCTCTCTACTGGTAGGCGGACGTCGGCTCCTCCCTATGGAGATCCACTACCCTTGATGGTGCTGTAGTTGGGGCTACGCAGCCCACTTGCACCTGTGGCAGAGGCGGCTAAAGCAGCATTGGACACTGCGTGCTATACCTTGCCTGCAGCTCAGGCACTAAGAGGCAGACCTGGAGTGAGGAGGAGACGGAGGAGTTCTGAATCCACTCTCTCATTACTGAGGATCGTCAGACGTGGCAGCAGCGCCTCCCACTATGAGCATTACCCCTGCGCCCTTGCTTGCTCTTCATAGCTCACAGTGAGGGAGGAGGCGCTGTCGGTGAGGGGGCACACCCCATCTATCAAATAACACAGGGATTCGCGGGGGGGGGGGAGCCGCCACTCAAAATGCCCCTGAGACAGAGGCGCTGGTCACCCGCTCTCGAGTTCCTCTTTGCTACACTCTGGACATGCATTGCTACCCTGCGAGATGAGGTGGCAGCTGACGTCAAAGAGGTTAAGCAGGAGGTTACGGAGCACGGCCAAAGGGTGGACACACTAGAGCAGACTAGCGACGCCCAAGAGAATGACCTCAAGCACTCCTGATGAGAACTGCTGGACCTGAGGAACCAACATCAGAGCCTGCAAATACGCTTGCAGGGTCTTATGAGGGGTTTCACTAAAGGTGGATGCGGGGACCTGGAAGGCTACGTCACCCACCTTTGACATACTTTACCGGACCTGATCGACAAGGAAATAATCCTGCACCCCACAGATCAGGCGGATAGACTGGCCATGACCACAGGGATGCCGCAAGATATCTTGACATGCTGTCCACCACTTTCAACAAAAGGAGGCAATCATGGCAGCTGTGTAGGATCGCCCCACGGTCGCCTTTGAGGTTATAGGAGTCTGGCTATACCAGGACCTGTCCCTTATCACGTTGCAACATTGTCGCCTCCTCAAGTCCGCTACCTCTTTCCCCTTAGACAGTGGGTTCAAGTATAGAAGGGGGTCAATCATTCTGTCAGAATTTTGTGTGATACAAGGAAACACACACGATATGCACCTTGGCAAAAGCAAAGTCGATCCTGGATTTGGGGGCTGATTATTCTAAGGATGCCCCCTTAGATGACCATCACAAGCTGTCAAGACGCGAGAAGATGGACAGCAAGACCCCCGGTCCTTCCAGAAAACACCCATGCAAAACTGGCAGGTCCACAGCAAATGAAATTCGCAGAGAACACTCTGCCCTTCTCCATCACCTTCATCGTCATGAGTCCTCGCCGGACAGAGACTTTCCATGATGACCATCTAACAGCATGTCTCTGGAGGGGCTACCACCGAGATGCCTTCGCCCGCTGTCCTCTACCTCAGGCTCCCGACATCCAATGCTTGGTTTGAACCTGACAAGGGACTTTGCGCCCATCATTAGTACCCAACCAACATCTTAATCTTGTTCAATCACTGGGCTGGCGAACTACCCACCTTCACTACAAACCTTAAGACGCTCTCCAGACATGGCCATGACCCCTGTCTATGCTGATGCTTTGACTCCGATGGAGGGAGTAGTTGTATCCCCTGGTTGTATGCTGAGTTCTACCCCCTTTCCGTGGTCCAGCTTTTGTGCTATTGACTGCCTATAGAGGTGGATTCCTACCGGTCTTGACCGAGGGCTTATGCATCCGTCTGTGCATGCCCAGGCACACACACTATCATTAACATATTGAGTCTAAATGTCTGAAGCCTCAATGCACCGACCCAAAGGGTCGCACTACCGTCCATGTTATACGACTACCAGTACGATTTCTGCCTACTACAAGAGACACATCTCCTCAAATGCGATTCGAAGTTGCTGAAGTGCTGCTGGTTCGACCACCAATACTTCTCCTCGTGGGCTGGGGAAGAGGGCAGGGGTAGCGATCCTCCTTTCAAGGTCAGGTGTTCCAGACACAGGCGGACAACCGGGAAGGCTCCTTTCCTTATAAATCACACTACACACTTACACATTTACCCTGGAAAATCTCTACGCGCCCCACGATTATCAAGAACAGTTCATACTTGATGCTTTGGGACAGGTACTGATTACCCCTGACACTGAAGTACTGATTTCAATCTGGTCTTAGACACCTCCGTGGACCTCTTAGCACAACTCGCAGGCCATACCGGTGCCTTTACTGCAGAGGCCCTGCAATGGCTCAAGAGGCTGGCCTCTCACATGTACGGCACTCTAGTAACCTCTCAAATCGAGACCACCTTTTTCTCCACCACTCACCAGACATATGCACGTATTGATTACTTCCTGGCTACAACGAGCCTGGCTGTGGCGGTCACTCATGCCAAGATTAGAGTCATAGTGCTTTCAGATCATGCTCCGATCTGGATTGGATTGAGAGCCTCATGTGGTCCAACGATACACAGTACATGGTGCTTGAACCCAAAGCTGTTAACATACGACTCCACCGTTAAAGAACCACCTTTCTGAATATGAACAATAGCTCAAAAACACCCAATACACTTCTGTGGGACAACCTGAAGGCAGTCCTTCGCAGTGCTCTGATTGCTATATCTGAGAGACTTAACAAGTCTCAGAGTGAGAAACGAGCAGCCTTGGAAACTGACTTATCCCCTGCACTCTAGCCACGGCCAGGGCATCATCTTGGCACTGTGTTCTGCCAAACAAGTCATCCTGGCCGGATGGTACACAGGCACCACTCCCACCCACACAGACTGGTTATATAAATTCCAAGAACTAGTGGGCATTGAGCAATTACCTGCTGTTCTTGAGGATAACCTTCAACACTTTTTTAAAACTTGGGGCTCATATATCACACTAGACAACCACATGGACCACAACGCAGCTCACTAACCCTTGGGCTGGATATTTGTCATGCCCACAGATGGCCCTACAGAACTATTTATGGTGAGAAGCTCCTGGTAACGGACTCTTTTCCTACCCTGCCTATCCTCACAACCCATAACTCTCCTCCTGTGTGTCTAGGTGTGTTGCTCCCTGTTGCTTCTCTTTCCTGCCTTCTTATATTAAAACTAATGAAGAGATTTGAACCATAAACAGTTTAGTCAGTTTCTCTGCCAGAGGGTGTTACCCTCCTCTGAGTCCTATTTCCCTACCTCCTCTTTCCAATGGCCCAGTGTCAAGGCAACCACACGCTAGATAACTGCCATCACCAGACATACCCCTGTCATGTGCAAGAAGTCTGTATCTCTCAAAGCACACCTTGGGCATCTCTTGTCGTCGGTACTGCTAATAAGATTAACCTTTGTATTGTTAAGTAGAGTGGAGTAGAGTGGCATGTCGTGGAGTGTCATAGAGTGGTGCATAGTGTAGGGGCATAGAGTGGAGTACAGTTTTGTAAAGGGCAGTGGTGTGGAGTGGTGCATGTTGTAGAGTAGAGTGGAGTGGCATAACATAAGAGTTGTGTCTCATACAGTATTGTAGAGTAGATTAGATCTGCTTAGACTGGAGAGGCATAGATTGGAGTAGAGTGTTGTAGAGTGCAATGGCGTAGAGTGGAGTTGTGTCTTGTGGAGTAAATTAGAGTGACGTGTCATAGAGTGGCATCTTGTACAGTGTGTTAGAGGGAAGTTGCATAGAGTGGAGCAGCATGGAGTGGAGTAGAGACGAGTAGTGTATCATACAGTACAGTGGAGTACAGTATCATAGAGTGGCATACGGTGGAGAGGTGAAGTGTGTGGTTAAGTAGAGTGGAGTGGCGTGGCGTGGCTTGTCATAGAATGATGTGTTGTGCATTCTGTAGAATGGAGGGCCATAGAGTGGAGTGGCAAACAGTGAAGTGGCATGTCATAGAGTGGTGTGGTGCGTTGCAAATGAGTGGTGTGGAGTGTCGTGGAGTGCAGTGGCATACTGTACATTGGAGTGGTGTGCGGTAGAGTGGAGTGGCGTGACATAGAGTGGAGTACAGTGTTGTAGAGTGCAGCAGCGTAAAGTGGAGATGCGTGTTGTAGATTACAGTGGAGTGGCGTGTCAGAGAGTTGTGTTTTGTGCAGTATTGTGGAATGGATTATATTATTATTATTATTATGGAGTTTTGTAGAGCGCATGGTTACGCACCCCGGCGTGTCCCCGCGCTAAGAGGAGAAACAAAAAGGCGAGTAGAGCAAGAGATATGCATAGATTAGAGGGGTGTGGAGTGAAGTGTTGTGGCGTGGACTGGAGGGTTGTCTCGTGGAGTGGGGTTTCATAGAGTGGCGTGTCATACAGTGTGTTAGAGTGGAGTAGTATGTCATAGAGCACAGTGGAGTGACGTGGTGTGGAGTGGTGTAGAGGGAGTTGCTTAGAGTGTCTTAATATAGAGTACATTATTGTCATACAGTGGAGTAGAGTTTTGTAGAGTGGAGTGTCAAAGATTGAAGTGTCATTGAGTGTCGTGTCATAGAGTTTTGTGGTGTACAATGTTGTGAGGTAGAGTGTCATTGCATAGAGTATCATGGCGAACAGTGTCATAGCGTACTGCGGAAAGGTTTACAGGGGAGTGTCATAAAATGGAGTGGGGTAGAGTGGAGTGTCGTATAGTGGGGTGGCGTGTTGTAGAGTACATTGGAGTGGCATACACTGTACTGGCATGTCATAAAGTAGAGTGAAGTGGCTGTCATAAAGTGGAGTGCCGTAGAGTAGAGCGGTATCTTGTAGAGTGGAGTGGTGTGTCGTATAGTGGAGTGGTGTGTCGCAGAGTGAAGTGGTGTGGTGTGTAGTGTCGTACAGTGGAGTGGAGTGTCGTACAGTGGCGTCTAATATGGTACAGTGGAGTAGCATGTCGTTAAATGGAGTACAGTGGAGTGGAGTAGAGTGGACAGTCATACAGTTATGTATTGTCAAGTGTTGTAGAGCGTCATGGTTCAAATACCGTGACATACAGTGTCATAGCGTACAGTGTAGTGGCGTATAGTGTTTTGGCAATGTGTGTCATTGTGTAGATTGGAATGGCGTACACTAGAGTGGCGTTGAGAGGCATGTCATAGAGTAGAGTGGTATGTCGTAGTAGTGGAGTGTAGTAGAGTAGAGCCATGTGTCATAGAGTGAAGTAGAGTGGTGTGCAGTGAAGGGGCATAGAGTGTTGTAAAATGGAGTTACGTAGACTGGTGTGGCATGTTGTGCAGTGTTTTAAAGTGGAGTAGCATAGAGTGTCATAGAGTGGAATGGCATACAGTGGCGAAACGTAGCATGGCATAGAGTTGAGTGGTGTAGTACACTCGAGTATAATGGAGTACTGTGTCATAGACCAAAGTGTAGTAAAGTGGAATGTAGTGGCATCGAGGTAGTTCCATAGAGGGTTGAAGAGTGGAGTAGAGTGTCATAGAGTAGCAAAGAGTGGAGTCCAGTGTTGTAGAGTTGAGGAGCGTAGAGTGAAGTAGACTGTTGTGGAGTCGCGTAGAGTGGAGTGGCATTTAGAGGCATAGAGTGGAGTGGTGTGTGTCATAAATAGGCGTGGCATGTCATAGAGTGGAGTGGTGTGTCGTTGAATGGCAAAGAGTCGAGCAGAGTGGCGTATACTGGAGTTAAGCATGTGGAATGGTGTAGAGTGTAGTGGCATGTCATACAGGAGAGTGGAGTGGGTGTCTTAGAGCGACATGTCGTACAGTGCCTTAGAGCGGAGGTGTATAGAGTGAAGTGAGATGTCATAGAGTATAGTGTCATGTTGTAAAGTGGAGTGGCGTGGCGTGGAGTGCCATACCGTAAAGTAGACTGAGTGGAGTGGTGTGTCGTACAGTGGAGTGGTGTGTCGTACAGTAGAGTGGTGTGGCGTGTCTTAGAGTGGAATGTTGGACAGTGTCTTATAGTGCATGGGCATAGAGGGAACTAGGATGCCATAGAGGGGAGTAGTGTAGAGTGGAGTGGCATTTCATAGAATGGAGTGGTGTGTCGTAGAGTGGAGCGGCATGTACTCGGGTGGAGTGACTTGGAGTGTCATAGAGTGGAGTGGCATGTTGTCAAGTGGAGTTGTGTGTGGCAGAACATAATGTGTGTCGTAGAGTGGAGTAGTGTGGAGTGTCATACAGTGGAGTGGAGTCAACTATCCTAGAGTGGAGTTGGGTGTCATAGATTAGAGCGACATGTCATAGAGTGACGTGACGTGACGTCTCATAAAGTGGAGTGGAGTAGCATGCCCTAGATTAGGTTATTGTAGAGTGGAGTACAGTGCAATATTACTCTGTCATATATAATTACGACAGCACCAAACTGGGCAGAGGGTTTTTCTTAAAAATTGTCAGAGGTATAGATTATAGTGTAGAAAGGATCCTTTTTGTTTAGTCACAAACACTTTGTGATATTTTGGGCCATGGTGAATTATGGTACTTTCGCAGTATATCGCAATACATGCCGACGCCTAATCAGTATATGATTGGTTAAGACAAGCTGTTACAAAAGAAAAAGACTGCTATAATGTTTTGCCACACACTTGGGGACTTATTAGGATGTCGGTGGGACTGACACTGACGGCATGATGGTCCCAGCAACATCTGAATCAGTGGTCAGACTGCCGCATTACAATGCGGTCGGTCCGACTGCATGGATGAGGGACCGACAGCTGCGGTTCCAACGGGCTCAAGGAACTCGTCGGCCCTGCAGTCGGAATGCAATCCCTAAAATGAGGGAGGTGCCTGCTCAGGCACCGCCATAGGGATTACAGTGGCCCTTTCCGACTGCCTTTCAATGGTGGTCCAACCGCCATTGAAAGGCTGTCGGAAACAGACTTTGGGTGCCTCTAGCAGGTCCTCCGTCCCTCCATAGCCTCCGCTATGAGGCCAGGGGGGCTGCCCCCACAAACATCCATGCCCCCTGTTGGAGGCACGGTGAGGTGCCTGCCACAGGGTGCAGGGATGTTTAACAACATTCCTTTTGGCATTAGTGCTGTTCCCTTTTCCGGGCACAACACAAGCCTCAACGCCAAAAGGCATGTTTTCAACCACCGCCACTGCGGTTGTATCCTAATTAGGCAGTCAGGACTGCCAACTACCTGTCGGCCAGTCTTTTTCCTGCAACGAAACCGGAATGATGCTCCTCCGACAGGCATCGTAATTAGGGCTTTAGTTTTTGTTTTGGATTTGACGTTCAGATATAGCGTTATAATGTTTTTTGAAGGGATAGAAAGCAATGAGGGAGTTTAATAAAGTCTCTAAAGTTAGGGTAAAGTAGTTAAATTAATTGAATATATATATTTTTTTTAAATGTTGTGGAATACTGTTGTACTGCCACAAAAGTACCTAAAAGGTACAATGTTACTTAAAAAAGTGATTTATCGTAGATTATAAAAATGTTAAATGAAATTATTTAAACTAGTTACAAATATGAATTCATGTTAAAAATATATATTAAAAAACACTTTTTTTGTTTAATTAAATAATAAATATGTACTCTTTTTATATATTATGTTTAACATTATTTCCTATTGGGTTTTATTTTAGGTCCCTACCTTCAGTATGTTTTTTATGGGAGGGTGCTGCAGTACCAGTGGTCGACCATGTGTAGTGCTGGACTTACTAGCAAAGTGTAAATTACTACAGAAGTGCAGTTTTTGAATACGAAAAGTAGTAACTTACTCAAAAGTGTAAACTTGAAAAATTCCTTTGTGAATCAACCCCTTTATTGTCAAGATTGGCACCTCATGGAGCATTTACTGAGTTGGGAGCATTAAATCAATCATACGTTTTAACTTTTAAACATGTAGTGAAGGATTTCACCTGCCCCCAGTGTACTGCTTTCATGTTTTTTTGCAGTTGGAAGCATCTGTTTGCTTTTTTCCAAATACTGTTAGCATTTCAAATTCTGTGCTAGTAGTGGAGAAGCTATCTGCTTCTGGCTAAAGTGGGCTTCAATGGTTTACACATTTGATAGCGCTCAGAACACTGTTAGTAATAGCAAAATACACTCCAAGTGGTCTTCACTTACTAATGCCAACCGGTCTGTTGATGATTGGAATATGGTATGGTGTTCCAATATTAGACTGCTTCTTCTAGCCGCTATACTACAAACAAACTTTTCCCAGGTTCATTTTACACTTTGAACCCTTTAAAATGTATTTAAAGATGTTTTTAGATTCACCCAGATATGAGAGATGCAATGAGGTTGATAATTCTTTACCTCGTGTGGTTTTCAACCATAGATATGTAACTGTTTTCTGGTCTGAAGTCCAGGCAGATTTGTGGAATTCTTCCTGTAAATGAAATCTTGCCTTCATTTAATCTAACCTATAGGCACAGAGTTTTGAATAAATCTCTCTTTCCTAATGAATGAATCAGGTTTATCCTCATATCCATTGTGGATCTGGTTTATTTTTGCAAGAGGTATTAGTTCTTCATTTCATAGTCACAAGGCTCTAACAAGGCTAATATACTATGTTGATTTCTGTATATCTGTACAATTTTTTGTAATTATCTTGCCTTTTTTTTCTGAGTTTTATATATCGCGCACTGGACCCGAAGGCATTGAGCGCTTTACATGAGCACAAGTTGCATTACAGACGGACATATTCATTTTGTTAGGCACCGGATGATTAAGTGATTTGCCCAGAATCACAGGATGTTGAGCGTCCCTTGCAAAACTCGAACCCCGTTCCCCTGCTTCGAGGTCGACCGCTCTAGTCGTCAGGCTATATCCTCTCCCCATCAGTTATATATTTTTAAGTTTAATTTGTTTTTCCCTTTTCGTTTCGCATGTTTTTTTAAAAACATATTTTATTTCAGTTTATTTAAAAACAGTATTGCATATAGATTACAATTATGGTCATAAGGTGTATTTGAGTCATACAACACCTGAGAGAGTGAGTATTCCGTATTCCGAGTGAATAATCATGACTAATCTACAATATAATTGATATACTATAGTTAATATGTAGGCTTCACGTAGGCCACTGGAGAAATAGGTTAGCAAAAATAAACAAAACATAAACCTAATAGTAAATCTCCACCCTCCCTCCCTAACCCCCACCAGCTATCAGTTATTCATGTCTTTATAAAACATAGTTCATCTGTGAAATCCTGTTATATTCTTGAAGGCCCAAAAAAGGGTGTGTTCAAGTGTTTAGTAATACCCCAAGGGAACATCAGGTGCCATGGGTGATGTGGCCTTGATGGCAGCATGTAATTGAAAACTACTGACCAGATTCCTCCTGGGATCAGAAGGTCTCTAGCACGTCATCCCAAAACATTGTAATAGGCTGTTTACAGAGACCTCGATATTCCTCCCTGCACAGTGTGTAGCTCTCTGCCATACCTCAGCATATGCCTTCATCTCGCCAGCTCAATGTAAGGGGCGCTCAAGGGTATTACCAATGTCTTGTAATCTGACGTTTCACCAGAAGAAGAGCTACGTCTACAAATTGTTCTATGGTCTTAAACTTCTTAGGCTTGGGTATAGGCCCAGGAGACAGTGTTCAATTGTATCCCACTGGGTGAAACCGTAAGAGTAGAAATCACACTTTTTATATCTGCTCAGTAAGGCAGGGGCGGCTCCTCCACTAGGGCGGAGGAGCTTCGCCCCACTGCTTTCTCGCAGTGCGAGAAGCAGAAGCATGTGGTTGCGGGCAGGCGGGTGGGCGGGGCTGCTCTGCGAGCAGGGGAGGAGTAGTGTGCAAAGACTGTTTAATCGGCTCTCTGGGGCCGTCCAAACCAGTCACGCTCACTCTGCCCTTCTCCATGCAGGCTGTAATGCAGCCTACATGAAGAATATGACCTCCCCATAAGCGCCTGGCTGGACGCCATCCCGACCAATCAGAACGCTGCTTGCAGCATTGTGATTGGCTTAGGGGAGGGAGCCTGGCTGCCTGTTCCCTGTTCCTGCCAGAGGCAGGAGAGCAGGAGCCAAGAAGCCGCAGGACCCGGCCGGCAGAAAGGTAAGTTTAAATTATAATTTTTTGAAAATTATTCAATTAACGTGTGACCTCCCCTGCAACCCCCACCACCCATTGCCCCCCACCCGCGAGCCATGACGGCCGTGACTGCAAATGAGGGCCATGACCACAACATGTGTAGCAGATTTGCAGAGTCTATTAGGTGACGCTGTGGGAAAAAGTCTATGAAGCATGAGTGGCCTCAAATGTGTTTATGTAAAAGAGAAAATTGGATAAATTTGAAACACTAAATGCGGGAAATTTTGCTCAAGTTTTTGAGGAGAGTGTGCCACTCCTTATCACACAAAGCACAATGCCAGGTCTACTTCCATTTTCTCACTACAGGGGGTCACAGATGTGCATAAGTTCACATGCAAACCTCTACATAACCATTTAACAAGGAATGTGCCATTATCCATCTCATAGACCTCCTGAATTAGTGCATGTGTATCTGGTTCTGTCCCTGTAAGTGCCCAATGTTTATTGACATATCGGAAAAGAGTGGTCTGTTCGGGTTGGACTGTTCCCATGGGGCACAGGACCAAGAATCATTTGCATATAGCTGGGTCTGAACTGGGGTGGCAAAGTGAGCAAAAAAAACATGATGGATTCAACCCAGATCTGTGACTGGAGGTGAGTGTCTGAAAACTTTCAGCGCTCCGTCCATCGTCTCCTTGTGTTTGCTTTGTTCGCCCTAAGTTGGCAGGGTATACCCAGACGTGAGTCCCTTGCTCACTTTGCCACTGGATTCAAGCTAGCCTGGCTGATGAGGTGTGTTACCCAGAAACCAGTCCCAGGAAGCTTGTTTCCGGTCCAGTTAAGACCTGGTTTGGCAGTTCGAGCTGGACTGTTCCAATGAGGCACAGGGTCAAGACTGATTTGCATAAGGCTGGGTCTGAACTGGGGTGGTGAAGTGAGCTAAAGAACGATGATGGATTCAACCTAGATGTGTGACTGGGGGTGAGTGTCTGAAAAGTTTCAGTGCTCCGTCCATCATGTCCTTGTGTTTTCTTTGTTCGCCCTAAGTTGGCTTGGTATGCCCAGACGTGGGTTCCTTGCTCACTTTGCCACTGGATTCAAGCTAGCCTGGCTGATAAGGTGTGTTACCCCGAAACCAGTCCCAGGACACTTGTTTCCGGTCCAGTGAAGACCTGGTTTGGCAGTTCGGGCTGGACTGTTCCCATGAGGCACAGGGTCAAGACTGATTTGCATATGGCTGGGTCTGAACTGGGGTGGTGAAGTGAGCTAAAGAACGATGATGGATTCAAACTAGATGTGTGACTGGGGGTGAGTGTCTGAAAAGTTTCAGTGCTCCGTCCATCATGTCCTTGTGTTTGCTTTGTTCACCCTAAGTTGACAGGGTATGCCCAGACGTGGGTTCCTTGCTCACTTTGCCACTGGATTCAAGCTAGCCTGGGTGTTACCCTGAACCCAGTCCGACCATGCTTGTTTCCGGTCCAGTGCATCATCTCCTTGTGTTTGCTTTGGTAGACTATACTAGCCTTACGGCGATTGAGTTGGGAAAGGACCCTATGAAGCTTGTGGATGGAACCCATGCCCCTGACATTCCAGGTTTAAATTTTATACTTACAGGTAACATTGGATATTCAAGGAAAAAATATGCATCATTTCTGTCTGGGTCACACAACAGGCATATTATACCACATGAGATAGATGTAACAAACTGATGGCAAAAAATGAAAAACAATACCCCTATAGTAGGTCCAACAAAAAACATTTGTTCACCAAAACTGTAAAACATAACTAGGTATTCTTGTGAGCAACCGCTGTGGGTTAGGCCAACAAGGGTTATAAAGCAGATCAGTGATGTACGAAACTGCAAAGCTGCAAAAACCCTGCATATGTGGCACAAGAATTCACATCATTAAGGCACAATACAAAGTAAACAGTACACTTATCGGGAGGAGTGGCCATCAGTGGTGTTCACCAGCCGGGTCCAAGGAAACATTTTGAGAGGACACAACAAAAGGAAATGGTAGAGTGTTACTGGTCCATGCATTCAGATCATATTGTCTGCAGTTTGTGGTGTTACGGAGGGGAAAAGAACCATCCTGGTGTTGGAATCAGATTCTGAAACGTCATTCATCGCGGAATTAGAATGAGGTAAAAGTTGTTGCTACCTTATCGAGAACACAGTTGCAATCACAGCTCGTTGACCCTCCAGGGCCTGTTGTGGGGATGTAACCACTTTGAATGATGGTAGTCAAGGGACCCCATGCCTGTGGTGCGGGAGGGGGGGCGCCGTCTCGTTTGACAGGATGGTTCCGATGGAGGAGGTCAAGGTGTGGGAGGGTATTGTTATTCCAGCCACTCCCATACAACTTTGGGCATCAAAAAACAGAGTTTGGTGATCATGGATGATTTTTAGCCAGGCCAGGAACATCAGCAGGTTGGTGAGGTCCACTGTCCTGCGTTGTTTTTTGGCTTCTAGGAAAGATGCCCTCCTGCCAATGTGTAATCCGGCAAAAGGGCTATGGTTGTATTATCCTAAATTATGGGCCCATGCTCTCTGGCTTTTTGCAGTACAATGTTGCGGTCCCTGAAATTGAGGATGCGAGCCAAAATAGGCTTTGCCGGTGCCTCCGGAGGCGGGCATCCCGTTGGAACCTGATGCACTCTCTCCACAGTTGACAGAGCAGACAGTCCTTGTGGGGCCACACTGGTCTTCAGCCAGTTTTCTATGAACAACATAGCATTTGGCCCTTCGGCTCCCTCCGGTAATCCAATGACTCGCACATTGCTGCGTTTGCCCTCGTCCTTCAGCATCTTGCGCTCTGTCATGTAGAGCGCTGAGTTGTTTCCGAGGGTCATCCAGAGTGGTAGCGTGTTGCACCTGTTGTAGAGCCAGTGTGGTCAAGGCTGTTTCGGTTGCATTAACCCTGTATGACAACATACAGTGGTCATCCCTGAGCAGGTCCAGGTCCGTGGCCCGTATACCAATGCAGTGCTCAATAGCGGTCTTAAAATCTTGTATTTCTTGCAAGATAATGTCCAGCTTAACAGTAGTGGGGCTCAGTGCCATAGGCGGAATACTGTCTTCCAACATGCTGGTTGTGGAACTTTTGAGTTATGGTGTTGAGATTCACAGCAGTCTTGCAATTGTAACGGCGAGTAGTTTTGGTTGTGTGGCCCATAGTGTACAAACGTGACTGGGGAGGAGGATGAAAGAACGCTTACAGGTAGGCAAGGATCGTGCTAGCACACATGGCACTCCTATGACCGATGGATTGGGACAGAGCCCTTGCTCAAGGACCAGCCAAGTTGTACCTGTGGCACAAAAGAAAATACTTTGTGGTAAGAGTGGGACGTAGGGTGGCAGCTGCAGTTGGGCACTGGGCATAGTTTATTTAGTTTATTTTGTATAGTGCAAACAAGACCCTGAAGGGTATCAGAGCGCTTCACAGTAATGGCAGAGGGAACAAAGTAGGGGAACGTTGAGGAAAGGGTAAGAGAGGCTAGCATGTTGGGCTAATAAAATTATACATAGATGTGAGCAGAAAGTAACTTAACAAGGTAAGGCAGAACGTTATTTAATAAGGTAAGGCAAAGAATCATAGAACATTACAATTGTTAGGAAACTGCAATATATACACACCAGGGGGGGCCTGAGGAGATTTAGTGGACCACCAAGGGCACACTCCCCAATTAAAGACTCAATATCACACAAAGACCTCTTGGGTCCAAAGTGTCACAGTGGTAGTCCAGAAGTGAGAACAACGATTATAGAGGGGGGGTCCCTTTTAAGGACGGTTTCCCTCACACACCAGATGTGTCATGCTTCAATATGGGGATACCTCCTCGCATCATGAAGCCTGGTCATGATGCGGGCTACAACCCATTCGCTGCGAGGGAGGAGCTCAGGGATGTTTTGAAAAGAGGGGGGTACTCCTAAAACCCAATGTGAGCAGTGTGTATGATGGGAAAGTGCAGTGCTGGCGGGGAAGCGGTTAAAACTAGCTACAAGGTTAGCCAGAAGCAGTTTATTATTGCTACCCTGTGCTAGGATTAAAAAACAAATGACGTGTAGTGCTCCTGCCGACATTTGATGCAGTTGCACTTAGTAGTGATCAACATGTTTCAGCCTCAGACCTGGACAGTGTCATCAGGATCTCTAAAAAAGCTACTGCTACGTGTAGGTGAAGAAAGGAAAAAAAGAAAATAAAAGTTTGTCGGTGTGTTAATGAAACATACTAAACCAGTGATCCAGCAGTTCAACGGATTCACCGGTAGGACCTGCAAGAGCCAGGTTCTGTGCCACCTCTGTCCTTGCTTGCATTACAGCAGGGAGCCACGTGGTGTGTCCATGAAAGAGGAAGAACTGACCTGTTCCACGGACACAATCCACGGCTCCCCGCTGTAATGCAAGCGGTTACATGGGCGTGTGTACCTTAGGCTAGTTGCCGAGAACAGAGGCGGCACATAACCTGACTCTTGCAGGTCCTACAGGTGAATCAGTTGAACTGCTAAATCACTGGTTTAGTATTTTTCATTTAACATGCCGACGCACATTTATTTCCTTTTTTCCATTCTTCACCTACACATAGCAGTTGCTTTATTAGAGATCCTGATGAAAGCCACAAGACTGTCCAGGTCTGGGGCTGAAACATGTTAATCACTACTCAGTGCGACTGCATCTAATGTCGGCTGCAGCACTACATGTAATTTTTTTTTTAATCCTAGCACAGGGTAGCAATATTAAACTGCATCTGGCTAATCTTGTAGCTAGTTTTAACCACTTACCCACCAGCACTGCACTTTCCCATCATACACACCGCTCACATTGGGTTTTAGGAATACCCCCCTCATTTCAAAACATCCCTGAGCCCCTCCCTCGCAGCAAGGGGGTTGTAGCCCGCATCATGACCAGGCTTCATGATGCGAGGAGGTATACCCATGATGAAGCATGACACCTCTGGTGTGTGAGGGAAACCGTCCTTAAAAGGGAAACCGCCCCCCCTATAATCATTGTTCTTACTTCTGGATTACCACTGTGTGACTTCTGACTGAGGGCTCTTTGTGTGATACATAGTTACTGCAAGGCAGGAGCAAGAAGTATCCTCTATTCCAATATGATCCCAGGATTCAAGAAAGAACCAGTAACACAGCAGGTCAGAGGCGCACAGTATAAATGCCACACAAACAGCAGCAGCGTGCCAACAGTAAAAAGAAGGTGAAGTTTGTATGCCAAGTTCACTACAATTGGGAAATAAACATCTGCAGCAATGGGAGCAGAGAGTGCTGGCAAATGCAATGTTCAATATACCCCCGATGCCTATGTTGTTGGACCCACTTTATCTCTACTGCAGTTCCCAGTAGAAAAGCATACAATTTGTGCCTCTATGTATGGTTTGGGGAAAGTGGTCAGCAATCTCAAAGCAAAGTCCCCGGCCCGCCAGCGGCCCCAGCAAGTTTGTCAGTGAGTGCTCAGAAGGTTATTGCAATCCCTGAGGGCAACCCCCCAGGGTCAGTTCGCACTACTCCACTCATATCCGAGAAACCATGGGGCAAATACGGACTGCAGTGTACTCCAGGTGCAGGAGGAAGTTCTCAGGTGGCGTCCTGGAGCAGAAGTAAGTCTGGGGTTTCCGCAAGGGTGAACTAAGCTGAACCTCACCGCTCCGCGGTGCACAGAGCCATCAGGCAAAGGCCATTATGGTCGTGCGAGTCTAATAGGGGCACTCTTCACACCACTCAGGGTGGCAGCCGGCAGGGCTTTAAGTGGGATGAAAAAACTGGGGGGTCTCTCAAAGAGGCGTAGCCAATGTAATTAAGGGGGTTAAAAACACGTAAGCTAAAAATTTGTGTTTAGCATAGTGTGTAGCCCAACTTCTATTTTGCTGTTTCTGTCATTGCATCCAGATATATGATCAACAAGTAACATCATACCTACAACAAGTCAAGACTATTGGCTTTGTCAATGGTTGTTAGTTGCAGAAGATAAATAAGCAGCAACTATGGCTTGTATATAATATTGAAAAAGCTTCCACTTAAAGCCCTGGTGACACCACAACAATGTTGCTGCTCCTGAGTTTCCAAAAGAGAAGGGAAATACAGAGAGAAAATGACTCTCTTTAAAGGATTTCCCTTCCCCTGCAGCGCTCACCTGGCATGACATCATGCCATAACTTCTCCATGAGTGAAAAATGACCAGTGTGAGCTTGCACACATCGATGTGCCTGCTGTCACTGCAGTCCGGAAGAAAACGGACCGCCTGTGCCAGGCCACAAAACAGAGCCCGATAGGGACCCGTTTCGAGGCCCCCTTTAAAAAACTGCTGGTGCTCAGCACCGGTGAGACCCGGCTCACTTAAAGCCCTGGCAGCCGGGACACTAGTCATGATGCCCACCCATGCTACTATGGACAGTAGCCAGGCGAATATAGCAGCCGCGGCCCGTGGAGAGAGTTCCGTGGTGCGTAAAGGCGGGGCGGGGGAGGGGCAGGGTGGGGGGTACTAAAAACCGGAATATGGATAATTGGAGGTAAGTAAACAATTAAATAAATAAAACCAATTTAGTTGCGCGACCTGCATCGCAAAATGCGATGCAACGCGCGCTACGAAATTCGTTTTATTTATTTAATTGTTTACTTACCTCCAATTATCCATATTCCGGTTTTTAGTACCCCCCCACCCTGCCCCTCCCCCGCCCCGCCTTTCCGCCCCACGGAACTCCCTCCACGGGCCGCGGCTGGAATATAGGTACTTACAACGCATGCGATTTGAACGCATGCCATTACGTCGCAAGTCATTACAACGACTTACAGTAGGGGTCGCGCTGGATTTAGGAATATTATTATGTACTATTTCTACTTCAGTTTGTGCAACAGCAGGGAAGGTGTTAGATTGTAAATCCAATACCAGTGCGCCCCCTACTAAAAGTTGTTGTAATGACTTGCAATGTAATGGTATTGCGAACTAACAACGCGGTCGTTGTAACGACTGTGTTGTAATAGCATTACGTTGTGGAGACAGCGTTGTAAACGCTGTTTCCCAGCCAGGCCAATGCTTGGTGCCGCTTACCCCAGGACCTGGCGGCCCCCCCAATTAGTCCGTCACCTGCCGCTCAGCGGGCTTAAGTAGTCCCTCGGGGGCAGCTCGCTGCAGCTCTGCGCAATGTCAATTCATGCCAATCCTCGATCGGTTCATCGGCACATGATCGTTCAGGGGAGCAACACGGGGGGAGAGCACAGCAGGACCCTCTCGCTCTACAGTGCAGCAATAAGAGCAGTTGGTTCTCCGAAGTGGCAAGGAAAATTAAAGAACCAGCTTTTTCCTTCAATGCGAGTGCCGGCAACCGGCCATGCGCAAAGTTGTTTGCTGGCTCCAGCAGGTGACCAACCCACTGGAAACGACGTCAGTGGGTGCAAGAAAGGTTACCTCTAGCCGATGCGGCAATATTGCTGTGTGCTGGGTTCGGATAATGATGGATAATGCATGATTTTCTAGTACCCGGCGGGAGCAGTAGAAAAATCAGTCCACCATCTTTGTCAGTTAGCCACACCCATCTCCTTTTCACATGGTGGAGCACTATTAATGGTACTACTTTAAGGAAAACTATTTTTTACCATTATTTCATTCAATATTGATTAGACTGGTATTGATTTTTAATCCTTCCTTATACCATTTAAAATATTTATTATCTGTATATCCACTCCTTGTATCAAGTATCGTTCTGTTTTCGATTTATTTAATAAAATACGTTTGAATGTAAAAACAAAACAATACACCTTTGTTTTGTTGAGAGACACTCCCCACAGCTCGTCCTCGGAATTTGTTTCCTTGACTGTATGGGTCATCGGCTAGGGAATTATTAGTTTAATGCACAGTGCTTAATTTGAGTGGGTGTTGAGCACTTAATTGTCAGCACCGGCCCTAGTGCCAGTACACTACAGTGTGGCTTATTTGTCTAATTTTGAGATGAGCACAACAACAGTGTTGAATAAGTAAATGTACATTAAAAATTAATAATACCTGGCACTCAAGCCATTCTTTTAGCTTTGGAGGCCTGGAATAGTCTGAAGTGTCACACTTGTAGGAGTGTGATGGTTAGTAGTTATGTTGTTACTTTTATTGCTAGCACTTGCAGGGCCATTGAGTCGTGTAGGCTGCAGTGGCCTTCCAAAAAGGGCCCTCACAGTTACCTTTTTACAAATTAGGCACTGGTAATGCATATTCTTTTGCATGAGTATCAATCTAAAATATTGTATTTCATGTACATACTATCAGCTGAGTTGCGCTTTTTAACAAAACCTTCAAAATGTATGTCCACTCAATTCAGTCTCACTGCCTGTGAAGTATGGTAAAAAGTGCAAGCCACAATGTTGAAAAAAAAACTAAACAGTAACTTTCTCTCGCTGTACAAACTTGCAAAAAGTCCAAACTGTTAGTGAAATTTCAGATTTGTTCGTCTGGTATCAATGACAATCAAAATGCCAACGTCAAAGGCATAAAAATAATGCATGTACTGCATTCTGTATTTTAACTTAACGATATGGTCTTGTGTGGATGCTTACCTACATTTTAAGTTTGTGTTTTCTCTGTTGGTCTATCAATATTTCTCTTGTAGGGGATTTCCATGTATAGTCATAAGCATTGAATAGTCCTGCCCATCTGTGGGGACCCTGGAGCACTTTTTCCAATATATGTTCTTAAGTGATGAAGTTCACCTTTCTTCAGGAAGGCCTAGAAAAGTCACTTAAGAAAGTCATAATGCAGCCTAGGAGTAGGCTACAGTGGTCAGAGTTCTTCATCTTGGAATCTCAAAAGAATAGATTGTAAATAAATGTACTCTCAGCACATACATTTTCTGTAATCGCACAGAAAAAAGAACCTTCGCAAACCCTTTTTCTATGAGAAAACAGAGATGAAGAAGTGCTGGTCAATATAGCCCATAGGCTCCCATTATAAGTGAAGACAAAGAAGGCTGTGCCTTTAAGAGCAGGGAGACCACCAATATCCCATCATGTTCAGCCAGAGGCAGTTGCTTAAGTTCTTTTTTCCGGCTCCTTCTGACAGGACCGTTGGAGCATTGAACTCAACCTTTTTAGTTTTTTTTCTTCAATTTAGATCTTCAAAGTTCACTGTTTTTTGCTTCACTCGACGTCTTTTGTCTTTCTCTGTGGAGCAAAGTATTTTTCTGGTAGGAAAGAGGATTTTTTCCTATTTAAAATGCCATCTCTTTTTGACAAATGCCCTAGAAGTGGTAGAAAAAAATCTAAAACAGACCCACATGAGGTCTGCATTATTTGTTTACCATCCTCTCACCTTCCTGCCTACTGTGACATCTGCAAGTCCTTCTCCATACGAATCCTGCGTGACAGGGAGAAGATTCACCTACAGGGAGGAGAGGAGAAAACCGCAAGTAGCCAGTGGGACTTCTGAGCGAAGGGGAGGTAATTCTTCCACCAGAGCTCTTCCCTCAACCTCCAACGGACGTGGGAGGTAGGAGAGGCGTTCTTCAGGCAGAAAACGCTTTCGGCCCCGGTCGACGTCAAGAGGAAGGAGGTACGGCTCCGACATGCTCACCATCATTGTCTGGCATGATGTCGCTTAAACGTCGATGCTCGATGTCTAGAACCACTCAAGTGACGTCAAGAGACACTTTGCAATGACGACCGACACCGAAACAAGTGTTGACGTCGAGGGATACTGACTCTCCATCACCGAGAGGTAGGATATACACGTCGGCAGCGACACATCAATGATGAGATTGGTTGATGTCAAGAGCCGATCTTCGCTGAGTGGGCTACGTTGACATGGGTCAACGTCGAGGAGCAGGTCATTGTCAAAGGCCAGACGACGACGGAGATCAACATTGAGGAGACCATTGACGTACAAAAGGGGAATGTCCTCCAAAAGAAGGAGAATCTACTCCTCATCTGAGTCTCATTCCAGACCTCTTTCTCTGGTGGAGATACCTGCGTCTCCCATCCCGGTCTCTCCTCCACTGGACTCCGCGGCTCCTCCTGCATTACCAGCTCCTCCTCCTCCAGTACCTCAGACTCTGGTACTTCCAGCATTACCATCACCTGTCCTGCCTGCTCCTGGGGTGCCTCAGATTTCGACACCAGCTCCTACGAGATCACGGTCAAGAACACACCACCGTTCTCAACATGGATTCTCATGCTCCTCCACGAGATCTCGCTACTCTTACCGAAGGTCAGGATCACGCTCATGCTGTCATCGGCATAGAGATACGTCTTCGTCTACCAGAGACTATTCTCCTACGTTGACAGATTCGCCGCAACCACGGTCCGCTCCAATTGAATACATCAACACTTTTCAGAAGGTCCTGGTTGCACAGCGCAAAGAAAATTGGACATACGTCCGTCATCTTTGATACGCTCCACCAACGCATGGCTTCTAGACCATTACTTCCACTAATACCAGGCCTGCTGGAGCCAGCCATGGAATTGTTTCTTACGCCTGCTGCAGCAAAATCAGCACCATCAAGGCTCCAAAAGAAATATTGACCACCAGAGCAGGATCTGTTGTTCTTACCTGCCAATCCTCCTCCCGACTCAGTGGTGATTTTAGCAGCGCAAAAATCTCATGCCACCTCTCCATCTGCTACTTCTCCCAATAAGGAGAGCAAAAAGGTGAATTCATCAGAACGCAAGATTTGCAGCACGCCTGATACGTCCATAAAAGCGGCCAGTGGCATAGCCCTCCTATGAGGATACAACCGTGCCTTGTGGGATTCCATCCTCCAGTTTGCTGACCACCTCCCAAAAGAACATCGGGAAGATTTTCTAGAAATCTACTAGGAAGGGGCTATGGTGTCAAATCAAGTCATCAGCACGGTAGCCAACTCTTCCATTCTAGCTGCCCACATCTACTGCCACAGAATCGCTTTACATAAACACACGGCTGCGATTAACATCTCTGAAACCAGACGCCCAGGTACGTCTGCAAAATGTACCCTTTTCCGGCTCCACCCTCTTCTGCCCGCATGCCGACAACAAAATGCGAGAATGAAATCGGAAATGGATACCTTAAAAGCGGTGGGATTAGAAAAATCTAAAGAACAACGATGTTCATTCCGCCCTTACCACCGACGCTTCTCCGCACAGAGGGTTCAAACCCTCAATGGCAGTCAGACAGATCGCAAAAATATCAGCGTCTGTACAAGTCACAGCGCAAAACACAGAGAGGTCGGAACTCCCAACAATCTAACCAGGGAGTACGTCAACCTGCTACAGCAAAACCCTGAATCATCTTTTCCCCCTCTCCTGTTACCCACTCCGGTAGGGGGAAGCATTGTAAATTATCTGGCAGAGTGGCAACACATAACAACAGACACTTGGGTCTTGAATATTGTCAAACATGGCTATCATCTCAGATTCAGTTCTCCACCACCACCCATTCCTCCAAGGTCATCCACATCTCGCCTCAAGCTTTCACAAGAGGAAGTCAACACTCTGGGCCACAACAAGGCGGTGGAGCCAGTCCCTTGAAACCAACGAGGTTAAGCTATCTACTCCAGATACTTCCTAGTGCGAAAGGAAGGCAGACAAGACTTCAGGCCGATCCTCGACCTTCGCACCGCAAACAAGTGGATCCGGAAGGAAAAATTCAGGATGCTGGCCTTACACCAAATTTACCTTCAAGTTCAAAGGGAAGACTGGCTAAGTTTAATAGATCTACACAACGCCTATTTTCATATTCCGATCACAAAGTCCCATTGGAAATTCCTCAGGTTCGTCGTGGGACAGAACCACTACCAATACTCGGTTCTCCCATTCGGCCTCAAGTCAGCGCCCAGAACCTTCTCCAAATGCATGGCAGTGGTGGCAGCACACCTTTGGAAATGCACAATCTATGTAAATCCCTACCTGAACGATTGGCTGATCAAAGCATCCACATTCACAGAAGCCCAGGAACATTTCCTGTGGACGTGCGATCTGCTTCATCGCTTGTGTCTGCAAGTCAGTGTTCAAAAGTCCACGTCATCTCTGGTTCAGATTCCACATTAATTAGGAGCTACCATCAATACGTTGCAGGAAAAGGTGTCTCCTTTGGAGGAACGACAGTTATCCATTCTCCGAAAATTTCAGATAACCCATCCTTCAGTAAGCATGGTCTCTCGCTCCTCGGCTCGATAGCCTCCTGCATATTTCTGACTCCCAATGCTCGCCTCCACATGCCTCCGCTCCAGGAGTGCCTGGAGGACCAGTGGAACCAGTTCTCAGGGTACTGGGAGGTCAAGATCACCCTCCTAACTCATGCTATAGAATCTCTCCAGGGTTGGTGATCCCAGAAAAATTTCCTGAGAGGATTGCCTTTTCACCACAAGCCACCTACACAGATCATGGTCAAGGATGCCTCACCGCTTGGGTGGGGAGCCCACATGGATCCCCGACAGATACAAGGGCTATGGTCCCGAGAGAGCAGACATATCATATCAACCTTCTGGAACTCCGAGCGTACACCTGACACTCGAGGCTTTTCATCCTGCATTCACGTCCAACAACAATACAACCACCATGTACTACCTGAACAAGCGGGGGGAACGCGATCCAGAGCCCTATCACAAGAAGCTCAATAAATCTGGCACTCACTTATCGCCAGAAATCTAACATTGGTAGCTGCGCATCTGCTAGGGGAGCAGAATATCCACGCAGACGCTCTCAGCAGGGTTCTCGACAAAAACCACGAACGGGTGCTGAACGAAGTCATGCAAGGTATCTTCAGCTTGTGGGGCACACCCTCTACAGATCTGTTCGCCACAGAGGAAAACAAAAAATGCCACAACTTCGCCTCCAGATTTTACCATCCAAGGTCACTAGGGAATGCCCTATGGACGGACTGGTAGAACAAATTTCTTTACGCTTTTCCTCCAATACCACTAATACCGGCAGTACTGCACAAACTGGCGTCCACGACAGCCCAAATGATACTCATCGCCCCAGAATGTCCAAGACAACTATAGTTTCCGGACCTCGTTCACCGGTCTGTCCATCCACATCTCAGACTGAATTGCAGACCAGCGCTTCTCACGAAGTTTGAAGGTCAACTGCTACATCCCAGCCTGTCCTCCTTGAATTTGGCAGCATGGCTCCTGAGATAGTGCAGTACGGTCATCTAAATCTGCCTCAGGAATGTTTGGACATTCTAAAAGAAGCAAAGCGACCATCCTCAAGAACAGCTTATGCTTTTAAATGGAAGTGATTTTGTATTTGGTGCTCCTCCAAACAAATTGATCCCACTTCTTGCCATGCAGAAGTCATTCTCCCATATTTATTACATCTTGCCAAATCTGGCCTGCAATACTCCTCAATCAGAGTCCATCTCTCTGCTCTCACGGCATACTGGAAAAGTCCTTCACAAATCTCTTTCTCTAGGATCCCAGTTATTAAAGATTTCCTTAAGGGGTTAAATAAGGTCTTCCCTCTCATTAGATGCCCGTCTACTCCATGGGAGCACAATGTAGTACTGCCTCGGCTCATGCTTCCCCCCTTCGAACCCATTCACAAAGCTTCATTATAGCATCTCACATGGAAAACTGCTTTCCTATTGCCATTACGTCAGCGAGGAGAGTTAGTGAGATCCATGCCCTTTGCACCCATGATCCTTACAAGGTATTCCATTCCTCCAAAGTAGTGCTGTGCACTCACCCTAAGTTTCTCCCTAAAGTGGTCTCAGATTTCCATGTAAACAAGACTATCACTTTAACCACGTTCTTTCCAAACCCTTAGTCTCCAGTGGAGAGAGCTCTCCATTTGCTGGATGTTAAAAGGGTGTTAACATTTTATTTGGATAAGGCCACGGGCATTCATAATTCAAATACATGTTGTTTATCAATTACGGCCCAGTCCGCACAGGTTTATCTACCTCTAAACAGTCAATCTCTAGGTGGATTGTCTCTTGCATTCTCTGCTGCTATCAGCTAGCCAACAAATCTCTCTCTAGTAGGCCCAAAGCTCACTCGACCAGAGGCAAGGCAGCTACTGCTGCCCTAATGAGGAATATTCCTTTAGCAGACATTTGCAGGGCAGCTACTTGGAGGTCAGTCCATACATTCACTAGGCACTACTGCCTGGACACAGATGCAAGGGCAGATGTACAAGTAGAACATGCATCCCTTAGAAATATTTTTGCTTAATGGGTTTCTTTCCTGGTGTTTTTTGTCTACCCCACCGCCTTATGGGGAATGAGCTTGCTATTTTATTCAGCGCTTATGACTATACATGGAAATCCCCTACACGAGAAGGTATAGTTTCTTACCTGTAATTCTAGTTCTCTCGTAGGGGTATTTCCATGATAGTCATAAGCAGCCATCCCTCCTCCTCGGTGGAGTGGACAAATAATGTCATGCTCCGTTATAATCGGTTTGGTGTAGCCTTTAAAAAGAACTGAAGCAACTGCCTCTTGCTGAGCATGATGGGATATTGGTGGTCTCTCTGCTCTTAAAGGCACATGCTTCTTTTTCTTCACTTATAATGGCAGCCTATGTGCTACATTGCCCTGCACGACTTCATCCCTGTTTTCTCATAGAAAAAGGATTTGTGAAGGTTCTTTTTTCTGTGCCATTACAGAAAATGTATGTACTGAGAGCATGTTACAATCTCTTCTTTTGCCATTCCAAAATGAAGAACTCTGACCACTTTAGCCTACCCCTAGGCTGTATTCTGACTTTCTTAAGAGATTCTTAAAGGCCTTCCCAAAGAAAGGCGAACTTCATCACTTAAGAAAATATATTGGAAAAAGTGTTCCGGGGTCCCCACAGATGGGCAGGACTAATCAACTCTTATGACTATCATGGAAATACCCCTACGAGAGAAGTGGAATTACAAGTAAGAAACCATACCTTCCCTTTGTTTCTCTATAGTTTGGTTTTAGCTCACACACTTGTAGAGACTAATGAAGTGGCTGTACTTGCTTTACTTTGTATTCAAACAATCATTCGCGATCTGATTAATCTAAAGTTAGCCTTTAGGGTAACCCGGCTGTAGAAATACGTTTCTAGATAGAGGAAATCGTACAAGTGCTGGTATTATGATTGCAAAATAATGTACAGCATTGCTTGCTCCTTGGGTGGATGGAATCATTCTGTTGGATTGTCGTTCAGGAAGATGAATGACTGCTTAGGAAATCATTCATAATATGCCTGCTTAATTCTGCTATTTTTAAACATATCAGTTGCTTTACCTCTACTAATTCCTCACATTTTGATTTGTTGTTTTAGGCCATACTTGTGTCATCCAATGTTCACGGAATTAAAAGTATCCTTTGAATGGTGTCTGGTTGTGCTTGGAAGGGAAGTATAAAAACAATGAAAATTCCATGTTGAATAATATTTTCCTAAATCATTTACTATTAATTTAAAATAGCATTGCAGGGTCACTATCACTACATCATAAATACTGACTTTGGCTGACGATCAAATGTTTCTTGGCATATCAGCCCTGGAGCTGACTTGTGAAATGTAATATGATGTATGGCATACAGAGTAGGCTGTTAATGAGCAGGCTTACATTTGTATTTATCATAGATAAGGTTACCAGAACTAGGGTTGTCATTTTTCGAAATAGGCATAAAAATTGCGAGCCTACCTGGTAGTCTTGTTAAAAATATATGTAATTCCGCAGTTTGAATGGAAGTGCGGTATACTAACTTTCTTTTTGATGCACTTTGAATGTGGTTGTAACATACAATAACACAGCATGAGATATTCATGCATTATATATGAAGGAGCCATGGAGATTTTTACATTGGTTTTCAAAAAGCGCAACTAGGGCTTTGTCATGAACGTGCTACGCGTAGTTCAGCACACAGCACAGTTCTATGTCTATTTTATGTGATTCGAAAGTATAAAGTGCATAACTTTACATTTTTCCGAGTTATTACATAAGGTACATGAGCTGGCTACAGCAAGGCTCGTAAACAATGAACGGCGGTTGCCTCTCTCTGGTGCACATGGTGAAGTCCCTGGTGTTTCACCCACAAAAGTCACAATGAGGTGCTAACTATCCGTCCTGTGGAGATAGAATATACCCTGCCCATCCTAAAGTCAGGTTGAAGGTTTCATACGGCAAATCTATCAGTTTAGTCGGTACTTCACAGAAACGATATACATACTTGCACTGAGAGCTTACATGGTAGCTGGGATGTACCTACCCATGTGAGTTACCATTAGCCCCTACTGAGGGGCCAAGAAGGCCATTTGAATGCCCTCTTAAAGCGGTTAGTGAAGCCAATTCTCTACAACGGTTTGAAGGGAAATCTGACACGCAGCTGCTGACATTAACAGTTAGCACTTTGGGCCTGATTACGATTTTGGAGGTGCGGGTATGGGACCGCCACGCCACTACCCTGTTCCCGCACCGCCAAACCTGTGTGTGCACCGCTCACCAGATTTTGACTTTTTTAGGTACTGGCGGACAGATCTTTGGCGTTCCCACGGTGATGTCTATGAAATAGGTACCACAATGGGAACGTCAAAGGCAGTACCTGCACAGCATGTACTGGTGCAGTCCATGCAGTGCAGGTACTGGAGTGCATGTACAGTGGGGGGCACAACATGTACCCCCCTGCATGAACCCCATGGCCCAAAGGCAACATGAGCACCTTTAGGGTCACCTTTGTTTTCTCTCCGTCACAGTTTTCATGGAGGAGGAACCGCCATATAAACTGTGGCGGAGAGGAAATTCGTAATATGATTGGAGGGACTGCGGCGGTCCCGCCTAGCATATGGCAGCCTCAAGACTGCCAAGCCACAGCCAGGAATTTCTGATCCCTGGCGGTTGCTGCAGGGCAATGGCAGTCCGACCGCCCAACTTGTAATGGGGCAGTCGGACCGGCGGTGCGGCGGTTGGTGGACCGCCACCGTGCACCACTGTGAGTCTGGCGGTCTGTGGACCACCAGACTCATAATCAGGCCCTTAGTGACTGTGTTGTTTACTGTAAGGTAGCACGTTGAACACCATGCCTGTATGAAATCTGCTCTTTCTGCATGTTCAACTCAGATTTTCCACTTTTTCCTGAAACTTATATTTTATATTTTTGCTTCCTTTATCACTCTGTACACTTTATCTCTGCTAACTAAGAGTAGAGTGCCTGTGCTCCTGCTTTTAAAATGGCTGAATTGGTAGAAAGTGCAGTCAGGAAGCTTGGAAGTTAAATGCATCTTGTGGACTGCAGCACCTAGTGTGCCATCCACTACAGTAGCAGTAGCAGGGCAAACATGATTTCAGGCCTACCATGTTTAGCCTGACTGCTGCAGTGAATATCTGCAGTGCAACATGTTCAAATAACCCTTTTCGATGGGTGAAAACCTCCCTTTTAAATATTAGTTAGTTACCACTATGTAGGCTTTGTAGCCCACAAGGCAGTGTGCATGGTATTTAAAAGTGGGACATCTAGAAAATTAATGTTACCATGTCTCTGCAGTGACCAGGCCCTAAAAGCTATTTCACTGTGGCAGGTCTACCTGTTCTATGTAGAAAACCAGGTGCAGGTTAAAATGCTAATACTGATAACTCAGGAAAGAGAACAGCTTGAAAAAAACCTACTATTTTTAATATTTATTAAAAATCCATTTCAATGGAGAAGTCAGATTTTTACAAAATTTCATGGATGAGTATCTTTTTGGAGGTTAGCCTCTCCCAGCTCTCCGCATGTGCTCAGCCTTGAATGGGTGTGAAATGCCTCTCAGCCGCAAACAGTAGGTCATGATGTGAATAGGCAGAGCTAACTCCTCTGGGCTCCACAGAATGTGCAGGGTGGTGGCTGTGAGCCTCCTTTTTACAGCACAGTGTCAAATCCTGCTTGGGGAAAACCACTGGAACAAGTGGATATGTTTTCCTTTGAACAGCTCTCAATGAGCTGAAGCATGCCACTGCCATGGCATCGCCGAGACAACACCGCCAGCCCGGCGGTCTTCTCTGAATACGGGGGTTGGCATGCCACTGGGTTTGTGGCATGCTCCTGACCGCCGCAATGGGATACCGGCGGTCCGACCACCAAACTCGTAATTCGGCTCTAAGCGTCTGATTTATACTTTGGTTGAGTTTCTATGTCTGTTAGGGCCATAGAGTAATATGCTCTGTCGCCTATATGGATGCAGCATCTACCAAAGTTAGAGATGTCCGTTGGGCCTACAGACATTTTTTTAAATTGGCAGGAAGCACCATCAAGGTGGTTCCTATCAATGTTTTAAAAATTTGAAGGACGCCTCTGTCAAACATGACCTTGTCCCAAAGCAGGAATTTGTTTTTGGTAAATATAAAACTAATGATCCCCACACCATGGTAGTTTACTTCTAAGGTGTGGTGGCAATTATATATTGTTTTTACTGTCGCTCGCCTCCAGGCTTAGCTGGTGGTGATGGACAGTCATTCAACTGCCCACTCTAAATAGGGTGGGCAGTAGAATGGCTAACTTCTGATTGCCATTACTCCAGCAGTTCCGAGGAGTATGTTGGCAGTGAAGCCAGAGTAGGCCCTGTCATCGACATAGTTTTAGCCCGCCTGGCTCTGAACGAGGTGGGCGGACCTACAGTTTGTCAGAGAAGGTACTCTATTGGCATTGGTATGGAGTACCCTCTCCGCCAATCTCTAAATCAAGGCCAAAATCAAAAGGTAAAATCTATGACCAGGGTGAACCTTGGTGGTGGATCTGACCTGCACTCTTATCATGGTCAGCCTGAAACCGAGCCTAGGTCTCTAGCTACTACAGCCATTGAATGTAATTGGTGCTGTGTGTTGCTTGCTGCTATTTTCACTTTAAACTTTAAACATTCATATCCAGTTCCCTTGATTGGATATTGGTCCTTTTTTGGTTTCATTTTGTTAAATAAACTTTAATATTTGGATTTTTTTTTTTTTAAACAGATTTTTATTTTCATTTGCACAATAAACGCAGGGCTCTGCACCCCAGAGGCCGCTGCCGCATCAAGTTATACAGTGGCATGACCACAAATGACTGTTTTTTTTTTTTTTGCATAAGAAAAACAAACACAATCCTGGATGTAAAATGCCATTCCGGATACCCACTTCAAACACCCCAATTCCCCCCCCCCCCCCCCGAGTTGCTCAATTCCCAATGATGACTGCCCACCCGCCAATAACCGAGGACCAAAGAGGAAGGAAACAGACATACTACCCGCTCCGAGGAAAGACCATTCCACTCTAGCACAAACACCCCCCAGGCCCCCCTCCTATTTGGAATTTTTTATGTTTTGCATTTTGACTTTATGACTGCTTTGGTACTTCATAAATAATTTACACATTACTCTAAGTTAAACCTGTCCACTCTGTGCCATAGCTATCATTTGGTTGAGCTCTTTAATGGGACCAAGAGGGTGTGGAAGTTGATCATTACAGTACACTGGGCACAGCCACTGGCAGGACACCAGTTAGGGGCACAAATGTTTCATTGCTTTGCTATGTGACTAGTTGTTAGTTGTGGGCAACCGTCTTGGCGGTACCGAACTTTAGGGGCCCTTATTTTGGATCCTTCTAATCACAATGAAGACTTTTGGTTACAGGCGGTACCTATGGAAATAGGCCACTTGCAGGTTGCAAAGGTTAGATCACTGGAGTTCGTTTCGGCATGTAGGTTAACTCTGATGTGGCATTTATTCTGGGGAAATTCTGATTAGCTGGGATGCAAGATGTCCGTAGCCCATGGGTGATTTAGATGCGTCCATCATATGCTTTAATCATATGAGTCAAAGTTGGGGTTTCTCCCAGAATCTAGGACTGATCCTGGTGGGCAAAACACCAGTCAAAAAGGTCCTGTGTCTGGCAAATATTCTCTTGTTACTGGCTTGAGGTGTTTAGGAATCATCCTGCTTTGGGAGCACTAGCGAAAGCTAGTGCCAGTCAAAGCACAAGCAAATTCCACTGCATTATAGGAGCGTTCTGTTTTTGAGCAGGGAAGCTAAAAACAAAGGCAATGCAGGGCATCAAATCCACAGAAGCCGACAGCAGCCTGTGGCTGAACTGCTAGTTTGTGCAGGTCCATTAGACCTGCAGTCAGCGTCCTGGTTCCTCACACACACCATACACATGTGCTGCAACTCATTATATATAACAAATATTTTTGGGAGGGTAAAAACCACAATTATGGAGACTGAATTCATTTTACACTGGGAAAACAGGTTTGCTGCCTACATTCAGGAGGTTCGGTTACAAGAAATCTCTGCCACCATACAGCTACCTCCCACCTATTGTCTTGTATGGGGGTGGTCCGTACTAGAGTTGGGAGTAGGTTGGTCAACTTTAAGCTATATTGTAATCTTGTATCTATCAGATCTCCTGATTATTTTAAAATATAATAAAGGAGTAGTCCAAGATGGCGCCTGTTGCCTTAAATGAATAAGTTGGTGTCTCACACCCCAAAAACAATTAAACCTGGCAGGCCGGCTACCAACCCATGGGCCTGAGTAACCTATTGGCCTAATGATACAGACAATTAAGCTGAACATTTCTCCAAGCACAATACAGTGATTTATATTGGTGTGACCAGTACAGAAGGGTGCCTGCACCTCCGAACTGCATCACTGCATGGCAAAAAATCTTTGCGAAGGTCAATAGGCCTAATAGGAGGCACTGACTTTGCCAATGTCTGTAATAATCATGGAAAAGATCCGGCACCGTGTACATCATTTAGACCTATAGACCTGATTGATGTGGATGCTAACATTTTGACAAAAAATCAGAATTCTCATGTACAATCAATCCTTCCATAATTTATCCATACAGATCATGCAGGATTAATCAAAAATAGGCTTGTGTACAATAAAACTAGAAAAATGCTCATTTAATATACATTGCCACACAGTGACTATGATGGCCAGCAGTGCTTATCTCACTGTCCTCAGAAAAGGCCTTTCATGTCGTCTTTCGTAGAGAAAGCTGTGATCACAAAATGGGTGGGGCTCGATGTCAGAAAATGGATTCTGGAAAATAACGTATCTACCCAGGCAAATGCATTAGTAAACTGTAGTCTTACAACTCCTTTTTGTTTAGTGAGGGACACCAAGCAAGGGTGCCCCTTATCTCCTCTTCTGTTTGCAATGGTGGTAGAGTGCTCTGGCTGCAAATATTAAGAACAACATCCTCAGAAAGCATATAGAAATAGGGAAAGAAGAACAAAGTATTGTACATGATATATTATTTGCTGACCACATATGCCTTTGATGTTTGGACAAATTACTGAATAATAAATATTGTGGTACCAAAATATCACGCCAAGAATATTGGATTGTCAAAAATATCGTCAACACTAATATCGAAGATAAGAATATTCTTTTAAGTGTTGTTTTTATATTGTAAATAATACCTTTCGATAAAATATCGTTGTATAGAATATCATTTTTATGTGTTTTTATATGTATTTTATTTATTTTACTTGTTAATTTTTTGTATTTAGTGTGATTAATAAAAGGTATTTATTTATGTAAATTGTGATTTTCTAAAAAGTTTTATTAATGTGTTTAATTCATGTTTATAATTAATTTTTATGTTATCGTGTTATAGTAGTGGGAGGTTGAGTTTTTAAGGGACCAGTGGGAGGGGATTTTCAAAATGTGTATATTTAAATTAGATTTTAGGTGTAATTATTAATAATATATCCATGTATTATTTAACATTTTAAAAATGATTGTTTATATTTTTAAAATACTTTTTTTTATTATTAATAATTGAAACGTATTGCAAAGACAGATTCAATTTAGTGTATTTAATGTTCATTTTATAATTTTTACGTAATTAAAGTAATTGGAAAATTAAAATATTCAGATTTCAAATTGTATAATGTAATTATCTAAGTAAAATGTATGTATCTAATTATTTTAAAACATAAAACTGATAATTATATTTTTGTAAAATTGAGGGCCTCATTACGATGCTGTTCGGACCGCAACCGACGGGTTGTTGATTGCGCTTCGAACGCATCTACTGATGTGATCCGACCGACGCATTACAATCGAGCAGTCAGAGGCAGCAGTGGGAGGGACCGAGCTCATAGAGCCGGCCGGAAACCCACAATAATCCCTTAAGGCCGACGTTTCCGCCATTGAGATTATGATGTCAGTTTCCGACAGCCTTTCCATGTCGGTCTTTCTGACATGGAAAGGCTGTCGGAAAGCGATATTGAGGACCCCTAGCAGGGCCCTCTCCCCGCCCCCCCTGCCCTCTGCATCTGGGCTTGGGGGCACCAGAACATCCCTGACCCGTGGGTGCATGTCACACGGTGCAGGGATGTTCACAAACTCCAATTTCTCAATGGGAGCTTGTGCTGCGGGCAGTTTCTGCCCGTTGCGTAAACTTTCATTGAGAAACAGGAGTTTCCGACCACACCATGTGTGGTCGCATCCAAATAATGCAGTCGGAACCGCCGACCTGAGGTCGGTTGATTCACAATCTGCATCGGCCTCCTACTGACATAGTAATTAGGACCTAAGTGTAATATATTTGTTTTGTTATTTGTTTTGAAATCTGAAGTATTTTATTTTAATTTTTATTATGTTGTGTGTAAAACAAATGTTTTATTTTAAATGTAAATAATTTAGTGAATGTATAAATAATATGTAATATGTAAATCTTAAGTACAACATTATACAATTTATGTATTAGTTACTATGTATTTTTAAAAAAAATACAAATATATTTTAGAAATAAAAATAATTTTTTGTTGGTAATGAATAATTTAATATTTATGTATAAAATAGGTAATTGGTAAAAATACATTATATGTTGTCTGATGTTTAATTTATTTTATAAATATTTTTAATTGATTTTTTATAATTTGTGCATGCAATGTAAATATATTTTAGGAATTTTAGGGATTTTTAATTTTTGTTTATGTATATATTTATGTTTAGTTTTAAATTCTGTTTCACTTCTAAATAATATATAATTTTTAAAAATTAATAAATTATTTACTATGTTATTGGTTCAGGTTAAATATATAGATATTGTTTTAATATTATGTTAAAAGTAATATTTTTATTTATTTTATTAATAAATAGTTAATATGCGTTATCATGGAGTATGTATTTTCTATGTAATTCTTTTGGTGTCCACTACTGTCTCCTATTTGGTTTTGATTTGAATGGGAATAGTAAATGTTGACCCTTTAGTGTCCAACCCCTTCCCCAAAATAGTTTATGTTGCAATAGTTAACCCCTTCGATGCTCATGACGGAGCGGTTCCGTCATGAGCATCGGTAGGGCTGTGCTTATGACGGAACTGCTCCGTCATGAGCACAGCCCCTGGGGGAAGTGCTGACGCTCCCCCCCTAGGTCATCAATCTTGCCCCCACAGAGGGGGATGGCAGCGGAAGAGTTTCCGCTGCCGCCCCCGACCCCCTCCACGCTTCCCCATGACGTCAGTGCGCACAGCTCGCGCCGACGTCATCAGGAAGCGCTGGACGCGCTGCAAATCATTTCTTTCCAGCGCGTCCAGAGGGAGGGTACGTTTTTGTTGCTCCGGTGGAGCGGGGGGGAGGCAAATATGGATGCCTTGAGGCATCAGGGGAGAGGAAACCGTGATGGCTCAATGCAGGGCATTCCTGGTGCACGATTGCGCACAGCATCGCGATCGTGCACCAGGAATGCCCCACTAGACACCAGGGATTTATTTTTTGTGTTAAATGAAAGCGACCCCTTGGGCAAGGGCCGCTTCCTAAGGGGGACAAATATTTTTTGACTTTTCTGCCCCCCCCTGGGGACAGATCGGCTGATTTTTGGCCGTGTGTGGACCCGGGGGTGGGGGGGGGGCAGAAAAGCCCACTAGAGCCAGGGAATTTGTTTAATTTGAAATGGAAGCGACCCCTTGGGCAAGGGTCGCTTCCAGGGGCTGCATTTATTTTAAAATTATATTCTGCCCCCCCTGAGGACCGATAGCCTGATTTTTTTGGGCGTTTCTGGCCCCAGGGAGGGGGGCAGAAAAGCCCACTAGAGCCAGGGAATTTGTTTTTTTTTTTAAATTGTAAGCGACCCCTTGGGCAAGGGTCGCTTCCAGGGGCCATATTTAAAAAAAAAAGTATATTGTGTCGGTTTGTTTACTTGGCCTTTCTGACCCCACTAGACACACGGGAGTGTCTTAAATGTTAAATGGAAGCGACCCCTTGGGCAAGGGTCGCTTCCTTATGGGCCTTAATAATATGTAAGACTTTTCTGCCACCCCAGGGACAGATCACCTGCATATTTTGGCGTTTCTGGCCTGGGGGGGGGGGGGGCGCAGAAAAGCCCACTAGAGCCAGGGATTTAAAAATAAATAAATTGGTCGCTTCCAGGAGATATATATTTTTTTATGTATATCCTGATCTGCCCATTTATTTGTCCTTTCTGCCCCCATTTGGGTAGTGAAATAGCTTGTTATAATGTTAATTGTTTTATTTCTTGTGAATTGCAATTGTAATGCTTTATTTCTTCCTTTTTGTTCTAGTTCAAGGCTTTTGCTCTTTAGACTGTTCCAGGTTGCGGTTTCGTTACTGGGTGTTCTGCTGTTTGTGTAGTTGCATGTGTTTGGTAAGAGACTTTTTTTGCACAATGTAAGTGAGTTTTATTTTTCTGCATGAATGTTTTTTGCAAATGTTGTAATAATAGCAGTATGTTTGGCTTCTGTTTTTTGAGTGTCAAAAACGTTTTGCATTTGTGCTCTGTATTTTGTTGTCTTGTGAGTAATTGTTTTTCTTTTTTTCTTTCTAGTGGGATATCGTTGACTTTTGCTGTGTCTCTGCAGAGTAGGTGCTGGTGAGTGTAGCTGTCTCTTGTAAGTGAATCGTATAGTTTTTGAATAGATAGATCTTTGTGATAAAGGCACACTTTTTTTACTTACTTGTTTTGCACAGTGTTGGTTGTTGTTGACTTGTTTGTGCAGTCTCCTTTCTTAGTAAGGATAATCTCTAGCCACAGGATTGCTGCTCAGCAGGTTGTTGGTATGCTTTTTGAGCCTTCCTCTGACCATGGTTCAGAGAGTGACTCTGCATCTGAGGCAGAGGAGGCAGGGAACGATTCAGGCAGTGAGTTTTCTCTCCACATGGAATCATCGGATGATGAAGCTACTCACAGTGCGGATGAAGCTACTCTTAGTGCGGATGAAGTGCCTGTGTTAGAGGAGGACATTGATGTGTTGATAGTGCGGCAAGAGGCATCTGGGCTGCAGTCTGGGGCCGCAAGGCTTCCCGTTGGTGTAGTGCGGCAAGAGGCATCTGGGCTGCGGCTGCAAGGCTTCCCGTTGGTGTAGTGAGGCAAGAGGCATCTGGGGCTGCAAGGCTTCACGTTGGTATAGTGCGGCAAGAGGCATCTGGGCTGCAGCCTGGGGCTGCAAGGCTTCCCGTTGAAAGTGCTGACCTCTGGGTTCCCCATGCATGGTGCAGCCGGCACTGCCAGACTTTACTGGTGTTCCAGGGTGTAGAGTGAATACTGAAAACTTTTTGCCGATCACAAATCTGATTGATTTTTGCGCGTACTGGCTTTACTCCCTCTTTGTAGTTTTGCCCATACTCTTTCGTTGTTTAATAGTAATTTGTATGCCAAACAGTTTTTGAGGGACAGCAGTGCCAGCCTTAAGCCCCACTCTAGAGCTACCCGGTGGACTCCCACAAATCTGGAAGAGATGAAGAAGTTCTTGGGTTTAACTTTTTTGATGGGCTTGCTAAGGAAGCCATCAATGTCTTCATATTGGTCTACTAGTCCCTTGATGGCAACGGCTATATTTCCGGCAGTCATGAGTCGTGATCAGTATTTGCTTCTGCTTCGGATGATGCATTTTGACGATAATGGTTTAGCTTTGCTACAAGATCACCCTGATTGTGACCGTCTTTTTAAGATTCGGCCTGTCATTGATCACTTTGTTGATCGATTTTCTGAGATCTATGCTCCAGGGAAAGAAATTGCAGTGGATGAGTCTTTGGTGTTGTTCAAGGGCCGCTTTGTTTTTAGGCAATGCATTCCTAGTAAGAGGGCACGCTATGGAATTAAGCTGTATATGCTGTGTGACAGTAGGACTGGATTTGTTTCTAATTTCAGGGTGTACACCGGTAAGGAATCCAGGATTAACCCCCCTGGTTGTCCGTCCACTTTTGGAGTGACTGAGAAAATTGTGTGGGAACTTGGTAAAGGATTTTTTAACAAAGGCCACCATTTATATGTAGATAACTTCTACACTGGTGTGCGATTGTTCAGGGAATTGGCCAAAGTGGACACTGTTGCTTGTGGAACAATCCGCTCTAACCGTAAAGGTTTCCCAAAAGAACTTGTTTGTCAAAAGCTTGTGCGGTGACAGTGCAGTGCGTTGCGTTGCGAGGAACTTCTAGCTGTGAAGTTTTCAGACAGGAGAGATGTCTACATGCTGACTACCATCCATGATGAAAGCACTGCACCTGTGACTGTTTGGGGTCAGGTTGCTGAAGCGCGCAACCCTGTGTGCATTTTAGACTATAATAGGCACCTGGGTGGTGTTGACAGAGTAAATCAGAGGTTGGAACCTTACGCTGCTCTTCATAAGGCTTACATTTGGTATAAGAAGTTGGCTATCCATCTTTTCCACTTGCCAACCTTTAATGCTTTTGTTGTGTTCCAGGATTCTTGTCCTGAGTCAAAGATGACTTTTGCTAAGTTTCAGCAGTCTGTAATAGGCAGCCTTGTTTTAGTGGGACAGGCACGTGTTCCTAGAGTTGGAGTGGTGGAGGATGTTGCTAGATTGAAAGATCGCCACTTTCCTGATCACATTCCTCCCACACCCTCAAAAGACTTTCCCAGTAGGAGATGTAGAGTCTGTTGGCGAAGAAGTATGCGGAAGGAGACTCGTTTATACTGCCCGAGTGTCCTTCTAACCCTGGGCTGAGTGTGCCTGCTTGTTTTAGAATGTACCACATGCAAAATAATTTTTGGGAGCATCCATGAGTGATAAAGTGAACTGCCTGGCCTCTATTGTTTAATATTTTTTGCTCAGTTTCAAGGTTGGCATTTGTGTAGTGTATTTAGTTTCAGATTTTGTGTTAGTAGATTTGTATCTATTTGCAATTTGTTTGTGTTTTCTCATTTATATAAACAAAAATACTAAATGTGATGGCGGTGTGCGTGGTCTGGCGCTTGACTGGCAGTGTGTTTGGATTGGTGCTTGGCTGGCGGTGTGTTTGGATTGGCCCTTGGCTGGCGGTGTGCGTGGACTGGCGCTTGGTTGGCGGTGTGTTTGTACTGGCGCTTGGCTGGCGGTGTGTTTGGACTGGCGCTTGGCTGGCGGTGTGCGTGGACTGGCGCTTGGCTGGCGGTGTGCGTGGACTGGCTTGGCTGGCGGTGTCTTTTGATTGGTGCTTAGCTGGCGGTGTGTTTGTACTGGCACTTGGCTGGCGGTGTGTTTGTACTGGCGCTTGGCTGGCGGTGTGTTTGCACTGGCGCTTGGCTGGCAGTGTGTGTGGACTGGCGCTTGGCTGGCGGTGTGCGTGGACTGGTGCTCGGCTGGCGGTGTACGTGGACTGGCGCTTGGCTGGTGGTGTGTGAGTAGTGACTAGCTGCTGGTCACTACACACACTGCTAGCCAAACGCCACTCAACGCAATCCGTGTGCCGGTGTGGTTGCTCTGTCAGGAATGTGGGCGTGTGAAAGTGATGGGCCCTTGAATGGCGCTGTCTGCTGGTGTGAGTGTTGTAATGTGCTGGGCCCGCAGCTGGCGTTGTGAATGGTTTTGTATGTGTTACACGTATGAAAGATGTATGAATGGCCTGTAAAGAGGTTGGTGCCTTGTCGTGGCTTTACAGCTCACGAGCTGTGAGTCAATGGTTCAGTTTCTTGTCCTTTCAATTAACAGTGTATTTCATTTTTGTGAAATCTCTGGTTAATACAACTGTATATACTGAACCATCACTCACCCTCGTGCCTAATCCAACCAGTATGTATGTGTGCTTGAGGAATAGGGGGTTGTGCATAAAAATGTGTCTTTTCTGTTTTTGTCAAGCAGGGTGTACCTTGTCCTTTCTTGGGAATGTTGTAATGTGTTGGCTTTGTGCCTGGTGGTATGAATGGTTTTGTGTGTATCATGTATGAAAGGTGTGTGAATGGGCTGTAAAGCGGTTGGTGCCTTGAAGTGGCTTTACAGCTCATGAGCTGCGAGTCACTGGTTCAGTTTTTTGTCGTTTCAATTATTGACAGTGCATTTCATTTTTGTGAAATCTCTTGTTAATACAATTTTATATACTGAACCATCACTCGCCCTCGTGCCAAATCCAACCAGTATGTGTGTGTGCTTGAGGAATAGATGGCTGTGCAGTAATCTTTGTCTGTTTTGTCTGTCTGCCAAGCTGTACATTTCATCTAAGAATAACCTAACAACTGTAGTTTTTGTCGTAAACTAAACACCCATGGGAGTGCATGGTGATGTCTCTCTTGTGGATCCCAACAAGTTTTCTTACCCACAATGTCCTGCAAACCTCAAAATGTGACTGTGACATTTTCCTTGCATTATTGTGCCCAAATTTTCACACTGCAGAAAGTAACAACAAAATGCCAACCCCCCAGGATTTTTCCAAGTATCCCAATAGAAATGGTACCTCACTTGTATGGGTGGGCCAAGTACCCGCTGCAGGGAAGGGCCCAAAACCTATTGATGCAACATCAAAATTACCTATCACAAACCAACCTGGTTTTGCAAGGGGGGTCCCATGAGTTTTTGGCCCGGGCTCAGCGGCCATCTAGGGAAACCTACCTAACCCACACATTTCTGGAAACTAGACACCCGGGGGAGTCCAGCGAGGTATGGCTTGCGTGGGTCCCCCATCATTCTCCTACCCAGAATCCCCTGCAAACCTCAAATTTTGACGAAAAATTCACTTTTTTCTCACATTTCTGTGGTGCAAAGTTCTGGAATCTGCGTGAATCCACAAATATCCTCCTATCCAGCGTTCCCCCAGGTCTCCCGATAAAAATGGTACCTCACTTGCTTGGGTGAGTCAAGGTCCCGCAACAGGCAAGGGCCCAAAAGGGTTAGGGAGGTTTCCCTAGATGGCTGCCGAGCCCCGGGCCAAAAACTCATGGGACCCCCCATGCAAAACGAGGTTGGTTTGTGATAGGTAATTTTGATGTTGCCTCAATAGGTTCTGGGCCCTTGCGTGTCGTGGGTCCTTGCCCCACCCACGCAAGTGAGGTACCATTTTTATCGGGAGACCTGGGCGAACGCTGGGTGGGAGGAAATTTGTGGATCCACGCAGATTCCAGAACTTTCCCACACAGAAATGTGAGAAAAAAGTGAATTTTCAGTGAAATTTGAAGTTTGCAGGGGATTCTGGGTAGGAGAATGATGGGGGACCCACGCAAGCCATACCTCGCTGGACGCCCCCGGGTGTCTAGTTTCCAGAAATGTGTGGGATAGGTAGGTTTCCCTAAATGGCTGTCAGGCCCCAGGCCAAAAACTCATGGGACCCCCATGCAAAACCAGGTTGGTTTGTGAGAGGTAATTTTGATGTTGCTTCAATAGGTTTTGGGCCCTTGCCTGTCGCGGGAAATTTGTGGATCCACGCAGATTCCAGAACTTTCCGCCACAGAAATGTGAGGAAACTGTTGCTGTTTGACAACTTTTTAGGTTTGCAAGGGATTCTGGGTAACAGAACCTGGTGGAAGGCAGTCATGTCACCCCATCCTGGATTCCCCTGGGTGTCTAGTTTACAAAAATGTATAGGTTTGCTAGGTTTCCCTAGGTGCCGGCAGAGCTATGGTTCAAAAACTACAGCTAGGAACTTTGCCAAAAAAGGGTCATTTTTCACTGCGAAATTGAGGTGTGTCCATGATGCGTTTTGCGCCGTTTCCTGTCGCGGGCACTAGGCCGACCCACACAAGTGTGGTACCATTTTTCTTGGATGACTTTGGGGAACGCGGGGTGGGTGGAAATGTGTGAATCCATGCAGAATCCAGAACTTTCCACCACAGAAATGTGGTGAAAATGTGTTTTTTTTGGCAATTCTTTAGGTTTGCAAGGGATTCTGGGTAACAGAACCTGGTGGAAGGCAGTCATGTCACCCCATCCTGGATTCCCCTGGGTGTCTAGTTTACAAAAATGTATAGGTTTGCTAGGTTTCCCTAGGTGCCGGAAGAGCTATGGTTAAAAAACTACAGCTAGGAACTTTGCCAAAAAAGGGTCATTTTTCACTGCGAAATTGAGGTGTGTCCATGTTGCGTTTTGCGCCGTTTCCTTTCGCAGCCACTGGGCCGACCCACACAAGTGTGGTACCATTTTTCTCGGAAGACTTTGGGGAACACGGGGTGGGTGGAAATGTGTGAATCCATGCAGATTCCAGAACTTTCCACCACAGAAATGTGGAGAAAATGTGTTTAAAAAAAAAAAATTAGGTTTGCAAGGGATTCTGGGTAACAGAACCTGGTGGAAGGCAGTCAAGTCACCCCATACTGGATTCCCCTGGGTGTCTAGTTTTAAAAAATGTATAGGTTTGCTAGGTTTCCCTAGGTGCCGGCAGAGCTATGGTTCAAAAACTACAGCTAGGAACTTTGCCAAAAAAGGGTCATTTTTCACTGCGAAATTGAGGTGTGTCCATGATGCGTTTTGCGCCGTTTCCTGTCACGGGCACTAGGCCGACCCACACAAGTGTGGTACCATTTTTCTTGGATGACTTTGGGGAACGCGGGGTGGGTGGAAATGTGTGAATCCATGCAGAATCCAGAACTTTCCACCACAGAAATGTGGTGAAAATGTGTTTTTTTTGGCAATTCTTTAGGTTTGCAAGGGATTCTGGGTAACAGAACCTGGTGGGAGGCAGTCAAGTCACCCCATCCTGGATTCCTGTGGGTGTCTAGCTTTAAAAAATGTATAGGTTTGCTAGGTTTCCCTAGGTGCCGGTAGACCTATGGTTCAAAAACTACAGCTAGGCACTTTGCCAAAAAAGGGTAATTTTTCACTGCGAAAATTAAGGTGTGTCCACGTTGCTTTTTGCACCGTTTCCTGCTGCGGGCACTAGGCCGACCCACACAAGTGTCGTACCATTTTTCTTGGAAGACTTTGGGGAACACGGGGTGGGTGGAAATTTGTGGATCCACGCAGATTCCAGAACTTTCCACCACAGAAATGTGGGGAAAATGTGGGTTTTTTTGATAATTTTTTAGGTTTGCAAGGATTTCTGGGTAACAGAACCTGGTGAGAGGCAGTCAAGTCACCCCATCCTGGATTTCCCTGGGTATCTAGTTTTCAAAAATGTATAGGTTTGCTAGGTTTCCCTTGGTGCCGGCAGAGCTATGGTTAAAAAACTACAGCTAGGCACTTTGACAAAAAAGGGCCATTTTTCACTGCGAAATTGAGGTGTGTCCACGTTGCGTTGTGTGCCGTTTCCTGTCGCGGGCACTAGGCCGACCCACACAAGTGAGGTACCATTTTTCTCGGAAGACTTTGGGGAACGTGGGGTGAGTGGAAATTTGTGGATCCACGCAGATTCCAGAACTTTCCACCACAGAAATGTGGGGAAAATTTGTTTTTGTTTTTTTACAATTGTTTAGGTTTGCTAGGGGGGTCTGGGTAACAGAACCTGGTGGGAGGCAGTCAAGTCACCCCATCCTGGATTCCCCTGGGTGTCTAGTTTTCAAAAATGTATAGGTTTGCTAGGTTTCCCTAGGTGCCGGCAGAGCTATGGTTAAAAAACTACAGCTAGTCACTTTGCCAAAAAAGGGTAATTTTTCACTGTGAAATTGGGGTGTGTCCACGTTGCGTTTTGCGCCGTTTCCTGTCGCGGGCACGAGGCCTACCCACACAAGTGAGGTACCATTTTTCTCGGAAGACTTTGGGAAACACGAGGTGGGTGGAAATTTGTGGATCCATGCAGATTCCAGAACTTTCCACTACAGAAATAGAGGAAAATGTGGGTTTTTAAAAAACTTTTTAGGTTTGCAAGGGATTTTGGGTAACAGAACCTGGTGAGAGGCAGTCAAGTCACCCCATCCTGGATTTCCCTGGTTGTCTAGTTTTAAAAAATGTATAGGTTTGCTAGGTTTCCCTAGGTGCCGGCAGAGGTAGGGTTCAAAAACTACAGCTAGGCACTTTGCCAAAACGGGTCATTTTTCACTGTGAAATAGGGATGTGTCCACGTTGCGTTTTGAGCCGTTTCCTGTCGCGGGCACTAGGCCTACCCACGCAAGTGAGGTACCATTTGTCTCGGAAGACTTTGGGGAACGCGGGGTGGGCAGAAATTTGTGGATCCACGCAAATTCCAGAACTTTACACCACAGAAATTAGAGGAAAATGTGTTTTTTTTGGACAAAAGTTTAGGTTTGCAAGGGATTCTGGGTAACAGAACCTGGTGAGAGGCAGTCAAGTCACCCCATCCTGGATTTCCCTTGGTGTCTAGTTTTCAAACATGTATAGGTTTGCTAGGTTTCGCTAGGTGCCGGCAGAGCGTGAGTTCAAAAACTACAGCTAGGCACTTTGCAAAAAAAGGGTAATTTTTCATTGTGAAAATGTGGTGTGTTCTCGTTGGGTTTTGAGCCATTTCCTGTCGTTGGCACTATGCCTATCCACACAAGTGAGGTACCATTTTTATCGGGAGACTTAGGGTAATTCCGTTTTGTAAAGCAACTGTTATTACCTATTGACTTTCGATGCATTTCTGCCTTCCAAATGAAAGACATTGTGTAAAAAAGAAGTCATTTTAAAAAATGACCGATAATTCTCATGCTAGTTTGAGTATTCCCAATTTCGGAAATGTGCTAATATCTACTGTTTCTAAACTCAATATTTTGTTCCATTTCAGAAATACATAGGTGTCTTTCATGCCGAATTTTCCATGTATACATTTTACCACAATAATTGCTATATACCCGGTACATAATAAAAAGCCAATTGCAAATTGCTGCTCAGTTATTTACTCTGGGTTCGTCGGGTTCTTGCTTTCAAAGAGCTGTCATAATTAGAAGAAGTTACAGGTGAACACGTTGACACAAAAGGCTGTTTTTTTCAACTAATTTTCAATTTTTCCTTTATTTAACTGTTAGTTTCTAAAAAGAAACCTTGATGGATCTACACAAATGACCCCTTGCTGAATTCAGAATTTTGTCTACTTTTCACAAATGTATAGCTTTCCAGGATCCATTATTGCTGTCAAACCCATTTCTACCATTAACTGGAAGGAGGTTGAAAGCACAAAAAATAGCAAAAATAGGCTATGTCCCAGAAAAATGCCAAAACTGTGTAAAAAATGTTGGTTTTCTGACAAAAGTCTGTCATTCCCTAAAAGCTGTGAAAATGGTGATTTCAGCCCCACAAACCCTTTTTTGATACCATTTGCAGGGAAAACCCCAGACGCTTTCATTTGCAGCCCTTTTTTCCCATTTTTCCCAAGAAAACGAAAATGTAGCTGTATTTTGGCTAATTTCTGGGACCCCTCCCGGGGAATCCACAAACCCTGGGTACCTTTACAAACCCCATGATTTTGGAAGAAAAGGATGCAATTTTGGCGTGGATACCTTATGTGGTCAAAAAGTTACAGGGGCCTAAGCGCGCACTACCCCAAATAGCCAATACTTTCCCCAAAATGGTTTTGAATAGAGTGGGAAGAGGAAGTGTAACCCTTTTAATGTCTAAACACCTTCCCCAAAATGGTTTAGATTGGAGTGAGAATAGTAAATGTGAGGTTTAGATTGGAGTGGGAATAGTAAAAGTAACCCCTTCTGTGTGCAATACATTTCTCAAAATAGGTTACATTGGATTGGGAATGGTAAATGTAACCCCTTTAGTATCCAACACCTTCCCCCAAATGGTTTAGTTTGGAATGGGAATAGGTAATGTGATCTCTTTAGTGTCCAACACCTTCCCCAACATCGGTTACGCTGGACTGGGAATAGGCAATGTGACCCCTTTAGTGTTCAACAATTCCCCAAAATGGTTTTGATTGGTGTGGGAATAGTAAATGTAACGCTATTAGTGTCCAATACCTTTGCTAAAATGGTTTTGTATGCAGTAGAAGTGGTAAATGTAATTTAGTGTGTCCCAGATTTTCAGAAAAGTAATTCACATACGAGTTGGTTATGCATTTGTTATATAGCACATTTATATTTATATTTCCTTATTAAAATAAAGGTACATAACATGGTTTGTATTTTTAATTTTTTTCTCATAATTATTTAATGTTTATATTTACTTTTTTAACATATATAATTGTACTTATACAAAACATTTATCCTGTGGCACGGCATCTAAAACTTGTACATAACAGCAACCTCAATGATCTCAAATATTATGTTATCAGTTCAGTGCCCAAGAACATCAGAGGGGGCAATAGAGAAAAAAGATTAAGACAAGTAGAATCTGAATTTATTATGCTACTTGACTCCAAAATGCCGAATGGCCTCAATAATAGTGATGATCTGCACAATTTTCTATAATTACAATTGGGGGTAATAGCAATTGATGATGGATCTCAGTTAGGCTTTTAAATGGGTTTTTATTCTTTCTCTGTGGCCGGGTTTTAGTCTGGTTTTATCTAGATGTTAACTGGTTATGGTAGAGGATATTGCCGGTTTTTGAGTCCTGAGATTTTATCTTAATTGAATATTTATATTGTTACTGCACTTTAAGATCAATAGCTGCTATATTTATGTTTTATATTTGTATACTCTATGAATTTTATCTGAGGTTTTCTCGATTTTATTGGGTTTTATGGGACTCTTGCCGGTTATTTTCATTTATATACTAGGTTGACATAAAATAAAGTAAGATATTTGACTCATATCCGGGGTTCTGAAAAGCATAGGTAGAATAATTCTAAAAAATAAAGGTAAAATATCTATAAGGTTGTTGCTGGTATAGTTATTAGATAAGGGTTGTCTTAAATTATAAAACATTATATTTTCTTTTTTATTAGATATTTCTAATTACAAAGTCTGGAAATTGGAACATGACGATATGCAACTGTGAAACTGATTAAGAGGTCTAAAACAAAGAGACAATATAAAGGGCGTCTGTATATATGCTGCTATGTATTTTGTTTGTATTTATCTATGCACTTTCACGACTGCACTTTTTTGCACATTTTGCACACAGCGATGTATCATATAATGATTAAATAAGACGTATTTTTTAAGTGCTAGCGTTAATCTATCAAAAGACTAGATATTGGTATTTGTACTGTTATATCTGCTAATGGGAGACTCAAGCCAACAGAAACTAAAATAAGAGCACTAGGTTATTAGCTTATTGGTTTTCTGTTTCAAGATTAATTGAAGTCCATGAGTTGATTATTCTTTATTATTACACTGATGGAACTAGGAGCACTATGCTATCATTTTATGTTCCATGTAATACTAAGATAAACATATATGAGATTTCTATTTTTATGTACTTGAGTCAGTGGCCCTTTGGTTATATTGGCACTGTGTCTTTAAAACTTATTAGATCAAATGTATCATGTGATTATGTGCTTTTGTTAAGTTTCACTATATATACGCACTGATAGGTCCAGCGCGTCATGTGATCAAGACTGCCGTTGGGCAGTCGAAACAAGTCAGGCTGGGCACTTGCTTTTCTAAAGATTTTGCACTGGCACTTTAAAAATCTGCATTAAATAAGGAAGAATCTTTTCTCCATATCGTGGTCCGTACCTGCTTTGAGACCGTAATTGGGATCGTCTTCAGGATTGTGGCTATCATATATATATATATATATTGCCTTTAAAGTCTTCCCCAATATTTTCGGAAGAAAAACGAAGCCTTGTGTGGTTGAGCAAATCTTTATTCCTCAATCAGCCGCTCTCCAAACGCGTTTCGAGTCGAGTGCGTTGCACCCTTGTTCACTGACGTAGAGATACATTTTTTGCGGCCATTTAACTTTACTGCACATGTGACTTCTGAACTACAGATTGACTGTATGAGAAAACAGACTCGTAGTTTTACATGTCTGTGCAATTGTACGCTATTGGCAACAATGGAAATCATAATCTTAGTCATATATTTCATTACACCTAAATAGGAAATAAAGATCTAAATGATTTCACATTTATAATTAATTACTCGCAAAAATTGGTGTTTTTCCAATTGTTTGCCTATAATAATGCCCATGTGGGCGTTCTTAATTAACCTTGTCATTCTAGCCCTAGTGGGCGATTGCCAATATAATGCATCAATTCATACCAAGTCTCAAAACTGTATAATAAAACATTTCTTATAAAAGCAATTACAAGAACTGATTTCTAAAGATGCGTGTACATGTCCTCTTCAATATTTAAACCATCTGGCTTTTTTTAATTCAATTCAATTATGTAGCGTGACTCCAGTCTCCTCAGTTGCTTCTCTCTGTTGCCTCCCCTTGGATTTTTTCTAATGGCATCTATCACATAATACGTTAGTCCCTCCACTCTTTTATTATGGAACTTCTCAAAATGTCGAGCGACAGGGTATGACCTGTCGTCGTTTTTTATTGCTCTCAAATGTTGAAGCACACGTTTATGTACCTCTAGGATTGTGCTGCCCACGTACCTCAAGCCACAAGGGCACTGAAGCACGTAGACAGCAAAATCCGTCTTGCAAGAGAATTTTCCTTTTATCTTTCTCATCTGCTTGCTTAGACCTGGTTCATATGTATCTGTATTAACACCATGTGTGCATGCTTTGCACTTGGTGCATTTTACAAATCCTTGTTTCTTTGTTAACCAAGTTGTTTTGGGTTGAGATTTTTTTAGAGTATTTTCAACCAGAGTTTGTTTAAAAGATTTTGCTTTCCGAAATGTGATTTGCGGTCTACGGGGAACAATTTTTCCAAGAATTGGGTCATTCTTGATCACATGCCAGTGTTTGTTTAAAATGCCTCTTAGTTTGGTATGCTGTGTACTGTAGGTTGTAATGAATCTCCCTGGTTGGATCAACACCATTCTCTTGTTTTTTCCTTTATTCACTTCTTTTTTCTTGAATAAGACATCCTCTCTCTTTTTTCTTTCCACTTTAAAGATTGCACTGTCTATCCATTCATCTGGATATCCTCTCTCCTTAAACCTCTCTTTAACTACTCTCAATTCTCTCTCTATGACCTGCTCATTGCTGCAATTTCGTTTTGTGCGTAAGCATTCACCGTAGGGAATACTCCTCTTGAGGTTTACCGGGTGGAAACTTTTTGCATGCAAAATAGTGTTGCTGGAGGTGGGTTTTCTGTACAGTTTGGTTTCTATCTTACCATTCTCGATGTACACTGTCAAATCTAAAAAGTTTACTTCAATTTTGCTTATTTCACTTGTAAACTTTAAGTTGAGGTCGTTACATTGTAAATTATTAATGAATGACCTGGCCTCCTCTTCTGTACCTTTCCACACTAAGAACAAGTCATCGATAAATCGACTCCAATGTAAAATGTTATTTTCCCATTGTTGTTGGTACAACGACCTGACCACCTGCTCCTCCCACCAGCCCATATGCAAATTAGCATAGTTGGGGGCGAAGCAGGTGCCCATCGCAGTCCCGCACACTTGATGGAACAACTCATTGTTGAACATAAAGTAATTGTTTGTCAAACATTCCTCAATCATTATCAAAAGCATTTGGGTATGGGCCCACATTGTAATTGGTCTTGTTCCCAAAAAATATCTAACAGCTTTTATCTCATCTGCATGTCTTATACTAGTGTAGAGTGTTGACACATCAATTGTTATTAACAGATAGTCATCTTCCCATGGCATGTCATAAATGCCTCTCAAAAAATCCCCTGTGTCCTGGATATAAGAGGGTAAAGTTTGAACAAGGGGGTTGATGAAGGAATCTACGTATTTCGATGTGTTTTCTAGAGCACTCCCTATTGCAGAGATAATCGGGCGTCCTGGTGGTTCTAAAATATCCTTATGAACCTTGGGAATCAGGTAGAATACTGCTGTTATTGGATGGTCAATTTTTAAAAAATTGTATTCATCACGATTGAGCAACCCCTGATCAAACCAATTCTTCAGTTGAATGTTATACTGATCATTACTAGTGAGCATAAATTTATCGTCCACTCGTACATAACATTTTTTATTGTTAAGCTGTTTGTATGCCTCCGTGAGATATTTCTGTTTGTCCCACAGACTATATTGCCTCCTTTGTCCGCGTTGCGCACAATGCAGTTTTCATTTTCGGACAGTTTTTTCAATAAGGCTTGATACTCATTTTGCTTTGCATATTTAATGATTGAATTGATTGCATTCATTTGACAGCTCAATTTCTTAAGTTCATTTGTAACTAAGTCACAAAAAATATCAATTCCATCCCTAGCTGACATAGGGATGAAACGTGAAGTTGGTCTGAAACCAGTTGGTGCTCCTTGCCCAATAGATAAGCCTTCTTCTTGTGCCATTGTTTCTACATCTGTTGCATTTGTTCCAGATGTGTGTGTTATGTCCATCGATTTAAGTTTCATCATTAAGTCGAAGTCATGAACTTGCAATCCACTTGCTTTGGTTGTTGGTCTTTCCATAGTGGGTGCGCTTTTCTGCACAGGATTTACAAGGAAATGTTTTTTCAATTTGAGTGTTCTAATAAATTTAAAGAGATCCATCCTGGTTTGAACATAATCCAATTCAAAACAGCCAGATCGTTTAAATATTGAAGAGGACATGTACACCTATCTTTAGAAATCAGTTCTTGTAATTGCTTTTATAAGAAATGTTTTATTATACAGTTTTGAGACTTGTTATGAATTGATGCATTATATTGGCAATCGCCCACTAGGGCTAGAATGACAAGGTTAATTAAGAACGCCCACTTGGGCATTATTATAGGCAAACAATTGGAAAAACGGCAATATTTGCGAGTAATTAATTATAAATGTGAAATCATTTAGATCTTTATTTCCTATTTAAGTGTAATGAAATATATGACTAAGATTATGATTTCCATTGTTGCCAATAGCGTACAATTGCACAGACATGTAAAACTACGAGTCTGTTTTCTCATACACTCAATCTGTAGTTCAGAAGTCACATGTGCAGTAAAGTTAAATGGCCGCAAAAAATGTATCTCTACGTCAGTGAACAAGGGTGCAACGCACTCGAAACGCGTTTGGCGAGCGGCTGATTGAGGAATAAAGATTTGCTCAACCACACAAGGCTTCGTTTTTCTTCCGAAAATATTGGGGAAGACTTTAAAGTAGATAGTTATAGTTAGGACCGTGTTTCCATAGGAAATCCGCAACATTCTATTCAAAATAGGTGGGGCGCTCCGCTCCGCTCCTACCCTGAAAGTCTCGGGATGATTCGTCAAGCGGGGGCTGAGAAAAAAGGGTGGTCCCAAAACACGTTTTCCCCATGCAATTTTCCATAGGGACCTTTAGTCCAAGGTACAGCCCGAACGGCTGAACAGAATTACTTGAGATTTGGCAGAGAGGTAGTCCTCAGGTCAGGGATGTGCCTTTTGCAAGTCTGGTGTCAATCTGTTCAGTAGTTCCTGAGAAAATCAAAAGTAAAATCATATATATATGTGGGCGGAGCCTAACCACACATCTCATCCTGAGATCTGATTGGCTCTCAGCACTTCATCCAAGAAGTGTTGGCAGCCATCTTGGGACCAATATACATGATAGCACCTCATTAAAAAGCATTGCAGTTAATAGAAGGTTTTAAGACTTTAGTTACATTATAAATCATTTGTTGATGGTACCATACTCATTTTAGGAATTGTGGTATGTTCTAAGGTGATTTCACCATGTGAAAAAGCCTTCTGCTGGGATATCATGATTGAGAGAAAAATATTTTCTCATGCTTTTCCCACAGAGGTTTGGAAGGTGATCTATAAGCTAAACTGAGAGCTTATTTTCTGTAAATTCACATTATCTTTCTCAGTCATGTGAGAATGAAGTCTGACATTCTCAGTAAAACATGTACATCCAACAAGGGCAGAGACTGTCAGTTGATTCCTTTGTGTTCTACTGCAGCTTCCCAGAGTGTTCCAAAGAACAACTAGAGCGCTAACAGTCCTACTTATGATAAACGTATGGCACACCTGAAGCCATCTTGCTTGGATTAAAGTGGTAACTCTTAAAACATTTAATTTAAAAAGGAACAAAATGAGGGGGTTCATTTTTCCATAAAAAGTATGATTAGTGCTGCAGAAAGAAAAATTAGGGCACATTTTGAGTGACTTCTCAAATCCTCTTCTATTTCATTAAACAATTCTGACATGCAGACTGAAACATGCACTTTCAATACCAGCAGCAGTTTTCCCTGGTGAGCAGTAGCTTTACTACAGTGATCTAATGAGCAAAAAGAGTGCTAACATTCTGAATTTATGGCAAATGTGTGACACATCTGAATGCCTTTGGAATCAAAGTAAAAAACTGAAAGTATTTCCTACTGAGGAGACTGCAGTAAATGAGGAAATTAGGAAACTTCATAACAAATAAGTCTGCCAAGATGGCCACCAGAGACAAAAGAGCCCAAATGTAGCCCAAATATCACCCAGATGTAGCCCAAGTATAGCCCAATGACAGAATGTCCCAGAGTGTTCTTAAAAACAACTAGAGCGCTTACTGTCTTCATTATGACAAAAGTATGGCACACCTGAAGCCATCTTGATTGGAATAAACTGGTAACACTTAAAACATTTAATTTAAAAAGGAACACAATGAGGGGGTTCATTTTGCCATAGAAATTATGATTAATGCTGAAGAAAGAAAATGAGGGCACATTTTGAGTGACTTCTCAAATCCTCTTCTATTTCATTAAAAAATTCTGACATGCAGACTGAAACATGCACTTTTAATACCAGGAGCAGACTTCCATGGTGAACAGTAGTTTTACTACAGTGATCTAATGAGCAACTAGAGTGCTAACATTCAGAATTTATGGCAAATGTGTGACATATCTGAATACCTTCATGATGGAATCAAAGTAAAAAACTGAAAGCATTTCCTACTGAGGAGACTGCAGTACATGAGGAAATTAGGAAACTTCATAACAAATAAATCTCCCAAGATGGCCACCGGAGACAAAAGAGCCGAAATGTAGCCCAAAATCACCCAGATGTAGCCCAAATATAGCCCAATGACAGAAGTGTGCAAAACACTTATTATTTTGTGTTTTTGCAGTGTTATATAGTGCAGACTTGTCAGGTATTGGAGTGCTTTACATGAGCATTGGTTACATCCACAAGAACAAATTCATTTTGGTTGTAGACATGGGGAGACTAAGTGATTTGACCAGAATCACAGAATGTCGAGCTGAAGCAGAAACTCCAACCTGGTTCCCCAGTTGCAAAGTCTGCAGTTCTGGAAGTAACACCACATCCTCTCCCCTAAGTGCAACATTTAATCAAGTGGTCAACTGGATAAAAAAACATAAAGGTAACAAATAATTTAAAAGTGCTTTCTCGCTATTTGAAAACTCAGAAAATATGTCCTTATTTTAGTCTTTTAGAGCACTAACCATAATTTTGATGCCAATAAGACCCTCTCATATATGTAATTTCTAAAGGAAATGCTCTAGGTATTACAGTTTTGATTACATCAAGGTGACGTCAGGCGTTCCACACTTTTGTAATAAATATAGAATGTTAGCAATCTAGTTGTTCATTAGGATACTGTTGAGAGGCAGAGGCCAGGGGCACGGACTCTGAAAATTGAAGGCAGGTAGGAGGGTGCAAAGGCAACAATTTAACCACACTGAGCAGGCAGGAAGGGCTGTGGCAGCACAACAGACTATGGAGGGCAGTGGAAAGGGGGGCAGGGGCAACAAACCAACAATACAGGACTTGCAAGAGAGGCTGTGGCAATGTAATAGACCATTGTGGGCAGAAGGAAGAGGCAATGGTAGTACAACCATACATGCCAACAGACCCGATTCAGCCAGGAAACGTCCAATGGGCTTTATTTTATCTGTCTCCTGTCTACAATCTCCTCTTTTTCAATGTAACTCAAAGGGGAAAATCAATACCCAGTTTTTTTCAAAATCTCCCTCTTACCAAGTTCAAAATGTTCGCAAATATGGTACATTGGATCATGGAAGGAAATGGGGTAGGGACATAGACTTGGATAACAGAGGACAGGAGGGACATGGAGAGGTGCACCAAACTGACCCTTCAGGGCAGGCATCAGGGTTTGCAGCAGCACAATACACCACACAGGGCATGCGGGACGGGAGTGCAGCACAACAATCCATAGAAAGCAAGAGGGAGGGGACAGGACCATGCACATGGACAACAGAGAACAGAGGGGCAAGAGGCAGGACCATAATGGACAGACAGGAGAGAAAGCTGCAGCATAACAGACCATAAAGGGCAGGAGGGATGGATCAGGGGCATTACAATGGAACAGATAAGCCAGGAGGGAGGGAGTAGGGGTCTGCACTTGTAAACAGAGGGCTGGGGGCAAGGGGGCAGGGCAGGAGCAGCAATATAACCATGGAGGTCAGGCAGGATGGGCACTAGAAGCAAGACACACCATGAAGAGCAACAGTGAGACTGTGATGGCATACACACAGACCATGGAGGAAAGGTGGGAGGGGTTCAGGGGCAGCTAACTGACCACACAGGGAAGGTGGGAGGGGCCATGGCAGCACAGAAGACCATGCATGGCAAGTGGGAGGGTTAGTGGTAGCACAATGGCTATGATGGGCAAGAAGGAGGGTGCAGGGGCATGCACAAAGGACGATGGAGGATAGAAGGGAGGGTCAGGACCTGTGCACAGACAAGAAAGTTCAGGGGAAGGGGCCTCACAACAGACCGCACGGGGCAGGCACGGGGCAGGCAGGAGGAGCAGTTGCAGCACAACAGACCAGGGAGGGCAGAAGGGTGTGGCAGTACAATGGACCATGTAGGACAGGAGGAAGAGGATAGGGGCATGGCATGTGGACAGGCAGGGTGGAGGTGGCAGGGACAGGTTACAGTCATCTGACAACGCTAGGCAGGTGGTAGGGGATTGGCAGCTCAACAGAACACTCAGAGTAGATAGGAGTGGCAGGTCCATGGAACATGGTGGGCAAAAAGGATGGAGCAGGGGCATACACAAAGACATCGGAGGGCAGGGGGAAGGAGAATAGGGGCAGCAAGCTAAGCACAGAGTTTAAGCAGGAGGTCAATGATAGGGCATAGAATTGGGCAATGGAGGGCAGGAGGAGTGGACTGGTACATCATACTAAATTGAGGGCAGTGGCAGCACATCAGACCATGCATGGCAGGAGGGAGGAGGCTAGTCCATGGATTCACACAACAGAGGATAGGGAGGAGGGGGATGGGGCAGCAAGCTAACTGTTCAAAGAAGGCGGGTATTAGGAACTTTATTGTTTTTAAAACGTGTGTCTGTGCGAACTACTTAAAATATGAACAAGTATGCAGCATAATCTCACTTTTATTCAGGAAGAAGAGGACGTTTGTGACTGTGACTCCGGGCTCACTTGGCAGAAACACCCCCTGACCCTCCACCCCCTATCGCAAAATGTAATGCCCGTGAAAAGGGTAGGTGAACACAGTGTTATATAGAACATAGTCCTGAGAGCACGATTGAAAATGAAAACTAGATATAGTGTATGGTATAAACTATGCACCAAAAAGTGTGATATAAGATGAACCGGGCGTGAAATATAATATGCAATACATTGTGCGCAATGACAGATTCATTGGAGAGCGCGAGATAGCACAGGCACTAGCGCGTGCTATGCGATATGCGCCTTGGAGTGTAATATGCACAGGGCAGTGTTGTGTAACCTAACTAGTCTCTAAAGTTGTAATATAAAATATGTGCTGGGGAGTGTAACGTTGCATATGCACTGTGACAAAGATATGGATCCCAGATTGTAATATGTATGGCATAGCACTGTGCGTTATAACATAGGCATCGAGGAAGGCACGTTAGATGGGGCAATATAACCCGTGCGAAGACAAGTGTGGCATGACATATTCACGGGTGGTGTTACAGTGCACATGGGCTAGAGAGTGTCATAGCATATGCACTAGCTAGTGGAATACAACACAGAGGTGTGTGGCACTCAGCAGGCAATGGTGGGTGTAACACAGCATTGGGCTCTGCCAGGAGCGCGCTGTGACTCTCAAGTGATGTTCGTCCCCTTTCCAGAGAGTAAAATAAAAAGTATTACACATCCGGCAGTGGATGTGTGTTTTATTAACCGTGAGGGGGGTTTCTTGCATAGTTTTTGTCGAATTTTTGTCGAATCCCCTTTGAATGGCTTGGTGTGCATGTGTATTAAATGTGCCCGTCAATAGCTACCCATGTTTGTATAAATAAACAACAAGGGTGTCTACCGGGATTAGGCACGGTAGGGCATCAGACATGTCAGAGCTTCACTAGTGGTGTAAATACATTCCACGTGGATTCATTGTATGCATAGTCGCCTTTTAATGAATATCACGCAAATCGTCATGGTGATAGGTACGTACGGTTTGTCCAGCATGTCCTAGGTGTGTCTATAAATATATATTTTTTAAAAATAATAAAAAATAGTGGCCGGCACTGGGGATTGGGGTCAAAAAAATATAATTAGGAGACAGGCCCTGGGGGATGGGGTCATCAGGGCCAATAAATTAGAATAAGAAGGGGAACCACACAGCCCCCCTTCTTAAAAAATTAAAATAAATAAAAGACTGGCATCGTGCCGGAGGCCACGCCCCCTCCTTGCAGCACTCTGCAAACGCGCCCCCTGGCGAGTTGTAAGTTGGGGAATTAAGTCCTCTTCAATACTGAGGGTCCCTGAGGGCCAACTAGCCCAACAGGCATCTCCAGTATGCACCAGGGAGCTGCGCTGCAGACAGGTGCTCTGAGGCCAAGCCCCTATTTACACCTCTCTGCAACGCAGCTCTGTGGCGCTTACTGGAGGTACCTAGTGGTCTAGTTTGACCCTAGGGACCCTTAGGATTCAAGGGGACTTAATCTCTCAACTTAGAACAGCCACAGGGCGCGTTTACACAGTGGTGAAGGGAGGGGACGGGGCCTGAGGTGACGTGTGCAAACACGCACTATGGCACGTTTTAAATTGGGGATATAATTTTCCTTCAATACTGAGGGCCCCTGGGGGCTAACTAGCCCACCAAGTGCTTCCAGTAAGCGCCACTGAGCTGCATTGCAGAGAGGTGGTCCAGGCCGTGCCACTTTTTACACCTCTCTGCAACGCAGCTCTGTGGCACTTACTGGAGGTACCTAGTGGGCTAGTTGGACCCTAGGGACCCTCAGGATTCAAATGAACTTAATCTCCCAACTAAAAACGGACACAGGGCGTGTTTACACAGTGGTGAAGGGAGGGGACGGGGCCTGAGTTAACGTGTGCAAAAACACCCTGTGGCCTGTTTTAAGAGTTAGTTTTAATCCCCCTGCCCTATTATATACTAGGGGCTTACAGAGGAGGTCATGCTAATCACAGGGGGACCCCAACACATAATGTTCCCTAGTGTATGTAGGTGTTTTCACTGTATTCTAAGTGTCTTTTAACATAGCACTGGCTCTAGGACTGGTTAGTCAGACTCAGTTACCACCAGTATCCGTCTGAAAAAGTTGAGGGTACAGGATGATTTTGCAACAAGGCTTCTTTCTGCTCTTCTTTTTGTTCTTTCTGCACGTTATCCTTCTTCCTGCACTTTTCTTCGTCTTTGAGGACTTCTGTTGCTTCTTTCTGCACTTCTTTTTTTTCTTTCTGTGCATTTTTTCTTCTTTCTTCACATGTCCTATCTCTGTAGGCATAGTTAGAAATTAGCATTTAAAAAACCTTTGAAATTCACAGAAAAAACCATAGGTTTCAGGCACGTTATAGTTAGGAATTAGCATTTAAAAAACCTCAGAAATTCACTGAAAAAACCATAGGTTTCAGGGGTGTTATAGTTAGCTGGACTTTTCACTTGTACAAAACCATTGAAATTCCCCCGTTATAGTTAGTTCAGCTAACTATAACTCGCGCGCCCGCAATGCACTGCTGATGACGTCACATATTACATCACTCATGACATGGTCAGTGACATCACTCATGACATCACTGCTGACATCTCAAATGACATCACTGATGACATCACTGATGACATCATCCTTGTGATAGAGTGGCAGACCTCCTCTCACCCTAATATAACCTTTGATACACACATTCAAAAATAGAGACTAAACTTTTCAAAACAATGGACATACCAATACCAGTTACAACAACCTCTTCAGTAATTCTAAGATCCACATACACATCCACTCATTCACCAACAGTCCTATACAGTCACTCATACATGTATTCACTCATCATATGTACTCATACACCTATGCATCCTGTTACACAATGCCACTCATCCATAGAGTTACTCACACACATAGTCACTCATGCTAATAGAGAATCAAACATACATTTATTTGCATATACAGTTATACACACACCACCACACTTACTTCTACGGAAACTTACACATACTTAGTCTTTTAAACAATCACTTATAGAAACACATACTTATTCATACATCAACTCTTTCAATCTCTCACTCTCACATATACTCACTTATATACACCAATAGTCACATATACTAGTTTAAAACATATGTAGTTACTCATAAAGACACTATTGAGACAGTCATTCACTCACTAACACACCCATACACACACTCATCCACCCATACAGTCCTGCACACATGCTGTCTTCAACACATACAAAGAGTGAGTCACTCATTCATGCACCTATGCACTACGTAATACCCCCCACCGAACCATGCAGACACTCAGACTGATACTCAAAAAACCAACTAATAACCTAGACACCCATGTAGCTACTCACCAACCCATGCAGCCACTTATACACAAAGTGAGAGACTGATACAGATATTTACATATTTAAACATTACTCACTAAGCCATGTATTCACTATGATACACTTAATCAGTCAGTTACACAATCAATTTTTCAAAAACAAATCATCCATTTAGACACTTATATACCCATTTATTCTTCCATCGACCTTGAGATATACATATATAAAACATATTTAATTTTCAGAAAAACACACATTCACTGGATAATGTCATCAGTGATGTCATTTGAGATGTCATCAGTGATGTCATGAGTGATGTCACTGACCATGTCATGAGTGATGTAATATGTGACGTCATCAGCAGTGCATTGCGGGCGCGCGAGTTATAGTTAGCTGAACTAACTATAATGGGGGAATTTCAATGGTTTTGTACAAGTGAAAAGTCCAGCTAACTATAACACCCCTGAAACCTATGGTTTTTTCAGTGAATTTCTGAGGTTTTTTAAATGCTAATTCCTAACTATAACGTGCCTGAAACCTATGTTTTTTTCTGTGAATATATATGTATATATATATATATATTCATATGTATGTATATATGTATATATATATATATGTATATATATATATATATATATATATATATATATATTCACTGAAAAAAACATAGGTTTCACACATGTTATAGTTAGCTGGACATTTTACTCGTAAAAAAACCAATGAAATTCCCCCGTTATAGTTAGTTCAGCTAACTATAACTCTCGCGCCCGTAATCCACTGCTGATGACGTCACATATTACATCACTCATGACATCACTGATGACATCTCAAATGACATCACTGATGACATCATCCATTGAGTATGTGTTTCTGTAAAGTTTAAATATGTTTAATATATATAGGGAAAGGCCTGTTGAAGAATGAGTTTGTGTACAAGTGTGTAAATGGATGATTTTCTGTGGTGCGTAACTGACTCTATAAGTGAGTCATTAAATGTATCTTACTGCAGACTAGTGACTAAACTGTGTAAATGTCTGTATGTTTCTGTATGTTGGTGTATAAGTGGCTGCATGGTTTTGTGAATAGCTATATGAGTGTCTATATGAGTTATTGATTTCTTGTCTCAGTATCTGTATGGGTTCCTGAGTGTTTGTGTGTGTAGGGTGTGTGTGACTCTATGCATAAATGTGTGAGTGGGTGATTCTATGGGTGCATGGTTTTAAGAGTGCATCTGTGATGGACTGTATGGTTGAGTGAGTGTATGTATGGGTGTGTTAGGGATTGAATGTATATCTCAGTGGTACATTTGTGACTAACTACATATGTGAAAGGCAGTATATATGCATGTAAGAGTATATAAGTGGGCAGATGTGAGAGTGTGTGATTGTGAGAGTGACTGTATGGATGAGTGTGTGCTTGTATGAATGATTCTATAAGAGCTAAGAATGTGGTACTATTTTTATGACTAAGTGAACTTGAGTGTGTATAACCGCATAGGTGAGTAAATGGGAGTGTGATTATTTACATGACTGACTAGGTGTGAGAGTACCTCAATGGATGATTGGTGGTGTGTGAGTGTCTATATAGGTGTATAAATGCATAAGATAGTTTTGTATGGAGTGACTGTAAGTATGAGTGACTGTACAGCTGAATGATTGGAGGTGTATGTAGACCTAAGAGTTAATAAGTGGGTATGTAGTTATTGGTATTGCAGTATGTATAGTTTTGAGAATTGAACTCTTAAATTTTGAGTTGGTGTATCAAAGGTTATATTAGGGTGTGAGAAGATGCGCTAATTTATCACATGGATGACATCATCAGTGATGTCATTTGAGATGTCATCAGTGATGTCATGAGTGATGTCACTGACCATGTCATGAGTGATGTAATATGTGACGTCATCAGCAGTGGATTGCGGGCGCGCGAGTTATAGTTAGCTGAACTAACTATAACGGGGGAATTTCATTGGTTTTTTACGAGTAAAATGTCCAGCTAACTATAACATGTGTGAAACCTATGGTTTTTTCAGTGAATTTGTAAGGTTTTTTAAATGCTATTTCTTAACTATAACGTGTGTGAAACCTATGGTTTTTTCAGTGAATATATATATATATATATATATATATATATATATATATATATATATATATTCAATGAAAAAACCAAAGGTTTCACACATGTTATAGTTAGCTGGACATTTCACTCGTAAAAAACCATTGAAATTCCCCCGTTATAGTTAGTTCAGCTAACTATAACTCGCGCGCCCGCAATGCACTACTGATGACGTCACATATTACATCACTCATGACATGGTCACTGACATCACTCATGACATCACTGATGACATCTCAAATGACATCACTGATGACATCACTGATGACATCATCCTTGTGATAGAGTGGCAGACCTCCTCTCCCCCTAATATAACCATTGAAACACACATTCAAAAATAGAAACTAAAATGTTCAAAATAATGAACATATCAATATCAGTTACAACAACCTATTCAGTAATTCTAAGAACCACATACACATACAGTAATTCACCAACAGTCCTCTACAGTCACTCATACATGTACTCACTCATCATATGTACTCATACACCTGTACATCCCGTTACACAATGCCACTCATCCATAGAGTAACTCACACACATAGTCACTCATGCTAATAAAGAATCAATCATCCATTTACTTGCATATACAGTTATACACACACCACCACACTTACTTCTACAGAAACTTACATATACTTACTCTTTTAAACAATCACTTATAGAAACACATACTTATTCATACAGGAACTCTTCCAATCTCTCACTCTCACATATACTCACTTATATACACCAATAGTCACATATACTAGTTTAAAACATATGTAGTTACTCATAAAGACACTATTGAGACAGTCATTCACTCACTAACACACCCATGCACACACTCATCCACCCATACAGTCCTGCACACATGCTGTATTCAACACATACAAACAGTGAGTCACTCATTCATGCACCTATGCACTAAGTAATACCCCCCACCGAACAATACAGAAACTCAGACACTCATAGTGATAAAAAACCAACTAATAACCTATATAGACACTCATGTAGCTACTCACCAACCCATGCAGCCACTTATACACAAAGTAAGAAACTGATACAGATATTTAAATATTTAAAGATTACTCAGTAAGCCATGTATTCACTATGATACACTTAAACAGTCAGTTACACAAAAAAAATTCCAAAAAAAAGTATCCATTTAGACACTTATATACCCATTTATTCTTCCTTTGACCTTGAGATATACATAAATATAAAAAATATATAATTTTCATAAAAACACACAATCACTGGATGATGTCATCAGTGATGTCATCAGTGATGTCATTTGAGATGTCATCAGTGATGTCATGAGTGATGTCAGTGACCATGTCATGAGTGATGTAATATGTGACGTCATCAGTAGTGCATTGCGGGCGCGCGAGTTATAGTTAGCTGAACTAACTATAACGGGGGAATTTCAATGGTTTTTTACGAGTGAAATGTCCAGCTAACTATAACATGTGTGAAACCTTTGGTTTTTTCATTGAATTTCTAAGGTTTTTTAAATGCTAATTCCTAACTATAACGTGTGTGAAACCCATGGTTTTTTCAGTGAATTTCAAAGGTTTTTTAAATGCTAATTTCTAACTATGCCTACAGAGATAGGGCATGTGAAGAAAGAAGAAAAAATGCACAGAAAGAAACAAAAGAAGTGCAGAAAGAAGCAACAGAAGTCCTCAAATACGAAGATAAGTGCAGGAAGAAGGATAACGTGCAGAAAGAACAAAAAGAAGAGCAGAAAGAAGCCTTGTTGCAAAATCATCCTGTACCCTCAACTTTTTCAGACGGATACTGGTGGGAACTGAGTCTGACTAACCAGTCCTAGAGCCAGTGCTATGTTAAAAGACACTTAGAATACAGTGAAAACACCTACATACACTAGGGAACATTATGCGTTGGGGTCCCCCTGTGATTAGCATGACCTCCTCTGTAAGCCCCTAGTGTATAATAGGGCATGGGGATTAAAACTACCTCTTAAAACAGGCCACAGGGCGTTTTTGCACACATTAACTCAGGCCCCGTCCCCTCCCTTCACCACTGTGTAAACACGCCCTGTGTCCATTTTTAGTTGGGAGATTAAGTTCATTTGAATCCTGAGGGTCCCTAGGGTCCAACTAGCCCACTAGGTACCTCCAGTAAGTCCCACAGAGCTGCGTTGCAGAGAGGTGTAAAAAGTGGCACGGCCTGGACCACCTCTCTGCAATGCAGCTCAGTGGCGCTTACTGGAAGCACTTGGTGGGCTAGTTAGCCCCCAGGGGCCCTCAGTATTAAGGAAATTATATCCCCAATTTAAAACATGCCATAGTGCGTGTTTGCACACGTCACCTCAGGCCCCGTCCCCTCCCTTCACCACTGTGTAAACGCGCCCTGTGGCTGTTCTAAGTTGAGAGTCCCCCTGAATCCTAAGGGTCCCTAGGGTCAAACTAGACCACTAGGTACCTCCAGTAAGCGCCACAGAGCTGCGTTGCAGAGAGGTGTAAAAAGGGGCTTGGCCTCAGAACACCTGGCTGCAGCGCAGCTCCCTGGCGCATACTGGAGATGCCTGTTGGGGGCGCGTTTGCAGAGTGCTGCACGGAGGGGGCATGGCCTCCGGCACGATGCCAGTCTTTTATTTATTTTAGTTTTTTAAGAAGGGGGGCTGTTTGGTTCCCCTTCTTATTCTAATTTATTGGCCCTGATGACCCCATCCCCCAGGGCCAGTCTCCTAATTATATTTTTTTGACCCCAATCCCCAGGGCCGGCCACTGTTTTTTATTATTTTTAAAAAATACATATTTATAGACACACCTAGGACATGCTGGACAAACCGTACGTACCTATCACCATGACGATTTGCGTGATATTCATTAAAAGGCGACTATGCATGCAATGAATCCACGTGGAATGTATTTACACCACTAGTGAAGCTCTGACATGTCTGATGCCCTACCGTGCCTAATCCTGGTAGACACCCTTGTCGTTTATTTATACAAACATGGGTAGCTATTGACGGGCACATTTAATACACATGCACACCAAGCCATTCAAAGGGGATTCGACAAAAATTCGACCAAAACTATGCAAGAAACCCCCCTCACGGTTAATAAAACACACATCCACTGCCGGATGTGTAATACTTTTTATTTTACTCTCTGGAAAGGGGACGAACATCACTTGAGAGTCACAGCGTGCTCCTGACAGAGCCCAATGCTGTGTTACACCCACCATTGCCTGCCGAGTGCCACACACCTCTGTGTTGTATTCCACTAGCTAGTGCATATGCTATGACACTCTCTAGCCCATGTGCACTGTAACACCACCCCGTGAATATGTCATGCCACACTTGTCTTCGCACGGGTTATATTGCCCCATCTAACGTGCCTTTCTCGATGCCTATGTTATAACGCACAGTGCTATGCCATACATATTACAATCTGGGATCCATATATTTGTCACAGTGCATATGCAACGTTACACTCCCCAGCACATATTTTATATTACAACTTTAGAGACTAGTTAGGTTACACAACACTGCCCTGTGCATATTACACTCCAAGGCGCATATCGCATAGCACGCGCTAGTGCCTGTGCTATCTCGCGCTCTCCAATGAATCTGTCATTGCGCACAATGTATTGCAAATTATATTTCACGCCCGGTTCATCTTATATCACACTTTTTGGTGCATAGTTTATACCATACACTATATCTAGTTTTCATTTTCAATCGTGCTCTCAGGACTATGTTCTATATAACACTGTGTTCACCTACCCTTTTCACGGGCATTACATTTTGCGATAGGGGGTGGAGGGTCAGGGGGTGTTTCTGCCAAGTGAGCCCGGAGTCACAGTCACAAACGTCCTCTTCTTCCTGAATAAAAGTGAGATTATGCTGCATACTTGTTCATATTTTAAGTAGTTCGCACAGACACAATGTTTTAAAAACAATAAAGTTCCTAATACCCGCCTTCTCTGAACAGTTAGCTTGCTGCCCCATCCCCTTCCTCCCTATCCTCTGTTGTGTGAATCCATGGACTAGCCTCCTCCCTCCTGCCATGCATGGTCTGATGTGCTGCCACTGCCCTCAATTTAGTATGATGTACCAGTCCAGTCCTCCTGCCCTCCATTGCCCAATTCTATGCCCCATCATTGACCTCCTGCTTAAACTCTGTGCTTAGCTTGCTGCCCCTATTCTCCTTCCCCCTGCCCTCCGATGTCTTTGTGCATGCCCCTGCTCCATCCTTTTTGCCCACCATGTCCCATGGACCTGCCACTCCTATCTACTCTGAGTGTTCTGTTGAGCTGCCACTCCCCTCCCACCTGCCTAGCATTGTCAGATGACTGTAACCTGTCCCTGCCACCTCCACCCTGCCTGTCCACATGCCATGCCCCTATCCTCTTCCTCCTGTCCTACATGGTCCATTGTACTGCCACACCCTTCTGCCCTCCCTGGTCTGTTGTGCTGCAACTGCTCCTCCTGCCTGCCCCGTGTGGTCTGTTGTGAGGTCCCTTCCCCTGAACTTTCTTGTCTGTGCACAGGTCCTGACCCTCCCTTCTATCCTCCATTGTCCTTTGTGCATGCCCCTCCACCCTCCTTCTTGCCCATCATAGCCATTGTGCTGCCACTAACCCTCCCACTTGCCATGCATGGTCTTCTGTGCTGCCATGGCCCCTCCCACCTTCCCTGTGTGGTCAGTTAGCTGCCCCTGACCCCCTCCCACCTTCCCTCCATGGTCTGTGTGTATGCCATCAAAGTCTCACTGTTGCTCTTCATGGTGTGTCTTGCTTCTAGTGCCCATCCTGCCTGACCTCCATGGCTATCTTGCTGCTCCTGCCCTGCCCCCTTGCCCCCAGCCCTACTCCCTCCCTCCTGGCTTGTCTGTTCCATTGTAATGCCCCTGATCCGTCCCTCCTGCCCTTTATGGTCTGTTATGCTGCAGCTTTCTCTCCTGTCTGTCCATTATGGTCAGCTAGCTACCATTGCCTCTTGCCCCTCTGTTCTCTGTTGTCCATGTGCATGGTCCTGTCCCCTCCCTCTTGCTTTCTATGGATTGTTGTGCTGCACTCCCGTCCTGCATGCCCTGTGTGGTGTATTGTGCTGCTGCAAACCCTGATGCCTGCCCTGCAGGGTCAGTTTGGTGCACCTCTCCATGTCCCTCCTGTCCTCTGTTATCCAAGTCCATGTCCCTATCCCATTTCCTTCCATGATCCAATGTACCATACTTGCGAACATTTTGAACTTGGTAAGAGGGAGATTTTGAAAAAAAACTGGGGTATTGATTTTTCCCTTTGAGTTACATTGAAAAAGAGGATATTGTAGACAGGAGACAGATCAAAAAAGCCCATTTGAGCTTAAAAACATTGGACGTTTCCTGGCTGAATCGGGTCTGTTGGCATGTATGGTTGTACTACCATTGCCTCTTCCTTCTGCCCACAATGGTCTATTACATTGCCACAGCCTTGAAGGAGGGTAGATTTTGTATCACAGGGGGCCCCTGGCCCGTTCTGTCCACACCTGAAGTATGAGACCCTTGTCCTTGCCCTGCCAGCTGCATTTGTAGGCCGTATTAAATTGACCAGCGGGTCCTGTATTGCTATATAATTATCCTGAGACATCCTTACCACTCAGCCAGCATAAAACCCCTGTGTAGGCCCTTCTGTTCAATATGTAGGCCTCTTTGTTAAATTGACCATAGCTCTGCAATTTTAGTGTATAGCAGTCTGAAGGCAGGTCTGCGAGGCCTTCTGATCCAAACTAGTAGCCCCCACCCTACCCGAGTGCTCCGTGCTCGGTATCAAAGTTCAACATCCCCCTGAAGCTGTCGACATACAGTAGGCTGCATCCTGGACTGGTACTTGCTTCCTGGGCAGGTTTCCCGCTTTTAAGGAAGTGGCAACCGCAGAGCGTCAAGTTAGGAGAACTGAGGAGATTTTATACATGAATATATTGAATTCCCGTACAATACCCATTATTTTCTGCTTGCTCTATGGAACTTACGATAAGCGATTGGCCTGAGAGACTGACCTTTTCACCCAGTCCATTGTCAGCATTAAGTGGGTAAATGACGAAATGTCTGGTAAAATCTGCAGTCGAAGCTTTTGGGTAGCATACGTAGGTAGATGTAGCGTGCAAAGGAGCCCACAAAATGATATAAAAAGGGAGCACCCACAGATATCGACGGACTACCTCGCCGTCTGTATGTAGGTTAACAGGCAGTGCAGGTTTTCCCCAAGAGCTGGGAGCTCTTGTCTTCCTTTGCTTAAAATGTCTTGCTCTGCTTTGCTTGAAGTATCTTATTCTATTTTACCTATATGAAATGTCATGTTATGTTTAACCATTGTTCTCTTTACTTTTGCATTTAAAAGATTTTGTATTGTAATTGCAGGAATGCTTGCTCTAAGAGTAAACGTGAGTGTTCCTAGGTAACATTTTCCTTGGTGTAACTTGTTTCTCATGATGCATTTATAGATGTGTTTTCTCTCTCTCTCTGTCAGTACATTAATTGAGATACAGAGAATATTATGACAGCTGTATGATTATCTGGATTCTGTTTTTTGTACTTTATGTCTCTATTCTGCGGTTTCTTTGAAGTTGCATCTTCTCATTAAACTGCCATTGTATTCTGCCTCCAATTCCATGTCTCATATGTCTGTTTTCTTCATTTTTGGAGCAAGCGTTCCTAGGCACCCCGGCTCAAATTAAGGTGCCCCTTTTGTCCCTGACTCACTCTCCTGCTCAGTTCTGTGGTGGCTCCCGGGGATCTGGGGACCGCCCCTAGCTTTGTTGACCCGTAATAGATCTTCCCTCCAACAGCCTCTCTTGCAAGTCCTGTATTGTTGGTTTGTTGCCCCTGCCCCCCTTTCCACTGCCCTCCATAGTCTGTTGTGCTTCCACGGCCCTTCCTGCCTGCTCAGTGTGGTTAAATTGTTGCCTTTGCACCCTCCTACCTGCCTTCAATTTTCAGAGTCCGTGCCCCTGGCCTCTGCCTCTCAACAGTATCCTAATGAACAACTAGATTGCTAACATTCTATATTTATTACAAAAGTGTGGAACGCCTGACATCATCTTGATGTAATCAAAACTGTAATACCTAGAGCATTTCCTTTAGAAATTACATATATGAGAGGGTCTTATTGGCATCAAAATTATGGTTAGTGCTCTAAAAGACTAAAATAAGGACATATTTTCTGAGTTTTCAAATAGCGACAAAGCACTTTTAAATTATTTGTTATCTTTATGTTTTTTTATCCAGTTGACCACTTGATTAAATGTTGCACTTAGGGGAGAGGATGTGGTGTTACTTCCAGAACTGCAGACTTTGCAACTGGGGAACCAGGTTGAAGTTTCTGCTTCAGCTCGACATTCTGTGATTCTGGTCAAATCACTTAGTCTCCCCATGTCTACAACCAAAATGAATTTGTTCTTGTGTGATGTAACCAATGCTCATGTAAAGCACTCCAATACCTGACAAGTCTGCACTATATAACACTGCAAAAACACAAAATAATAAGTGTTTTGCACACTTCTGTCATTGGGCTATATTTGGGCTACATCTGGTTGATTTTGGGCTACATTTGGGCTCTTTTGTCTCCGGTGGCCATCTTGGGAGATTTATTTGTTATGAAGTTTCCTAATTTCCTCATGTACTGCAGTCTCCTCAGTAGGAAATGCTTTCAGTGTTTTACTTTGATTCCATCATGAAGGTATTCAGATATGTCACACATTTGCCATAAATTCTGAATGTTAGCACTCTAGTTGCTCATTAGATCACTGTAGTAAAACTACTCCACCATGGAAGTCTGCTCCTGGTATTAAAAGTGCATGTTTCAGTCTGCATGTCAGAATTTTTTAATGAAATAGAAGAGGATTTGAGAAGTCACTCAAAATGTGCCCTCATTTTCTTTCTTCAGTATTAATCATAATTTCTATGGCAAAATGAACCTCCTCATTGTGTTCCTTTTTAAATTAAATGTTTTAAGTGTTACCAGTTTATTCCAATCAAGATGGCTTCAGGTGTGCCATACTTTTGTCATAATGAAGACAGTAAGCGCTCTAGTTGTTTTTAAGAACATTCTGGGACATTCTGTCATTGGGCTATACTTGGGCTACATCTGGGTGATATTTGGGCTACATTTGGGCTCTTTTGTCTCTGGTGGCCATCTTGGGAGACTTATTTGTTATGAAGTTTCCTAATTTCCTCATTTACTGCAGTCTCCTCAGTAGGAAATACTTTCAGTTTTTTACTTTGATTCCATCAAGAAGGCATTCAGATGTGTCACACATTTGCCATAAATTTAGAATGTTAGCACTCTTTTTGCTCATTAGATCACTGTAGTAAAGCTACTGCTCACCAGGGAAAACTGCTGCTGGTATTGAAAGTGCATGTTTCAGTCTGCATGTCAGAATTTTTTAATGAAATAGAAGAGGATTTGAGAAGTCACTCAAAATGTGCCCTAATTTTTCTTTCTGCAGCACTAATCATACTTTTTATGGAAAAATGAACCCCCTCATTTTGTTCCTTTTTAAATTAAATGTTTTAAGAGTTACCACTTTAATCCAAGCAAGATGGCTTCAGGTGTGCCATACGTTTATCATAAGTAGGACTGTTAGCGCTCTAGTAGTTCTTTGGAACACTCTGGGAAGCTGCAGTAGAACACAAAGGAATCAACTGACAGTCTCTGCCCTTGTTGGATGTACATGTTTTACTGAGAATATCAGACTTCATTCTCACATGACTGAGAAAGATAATGTGAATTTACAGAAAATAAGCTCTCAGTTTAGCCTATAGATCACCTTCCAAACCTCTGTGGTAAAAGCATGAGAAAATATTTTTCTCTCAATCATGATATCCCAGCAGAAGGCTTTTTCACATGGTGAAATCACCTTAGAACATACCACAATTCCTAAAATGAGTATGGTACCATCAACAAATGATTTATAATGTAACTAAAGTCTTAAAACCTTCTATTAACTGCAATGCTTTTTAATGAGGTGCTATCATGTATATTTGTCCCAAGATGGCTGCCAACACTTCTTGGATGAAGTGCTGACAGCCAATCAGATCTCAGGATGAGATGTGTGGTTAGGCTCCGCCCACATATATATATGCTTTTAAATGCTATTTACTCAGGAAATACTGAACAGATTTACACCAGACCTGCAAAAGGCACTTCCTTGACCTTATGGCTACCTCTCTGCCAAATTTCTAGTAATTCTGTTCAGCCGTTCGGGCTGTAGCTCGTTCTAAAGGTCCTATGGAAAAATGCATGGGAAAAACGCGTTTTGGGACCCCCCTTTTATCTCAGCCCCCGCTTGACGAATCCCCCCGAGACTTTCAGGGTAGGAGCGGAGCGTAGCGCCCCACCTATTTTGAGAAATTCGCGAGGATTCATCGACCGGCGCCAAAGTTATTCAAAATAGAATGTTGCGGATTTCCTATGGAAAAGGGGTCCTAACTATAACTACCTACTGGCGACCGCCAGTAGGTAATATATATATATATATATCTTCAGTCTGCAGCCCAAGTTATGACGCTGGCGCACAGTTTCAAAGGGCAGTGCGTTTCTTTTCCGGCAGAGCCACGCCGGTATCCATAAGTCAGTTCTCGCTTTGCAGCTAAGTAAAGAAGCACTCACTTGATTGCAGAAACAGTTAGAGCGGATTTATTCGTTATTTGCCATGCCCTACGCGTTTCGGTCAAGAGACTTTTGACCTTAATCACGGGAATAGTGTGAAGCAGAGAAAAGGTCTTCTTTTATTTCTATCTGCACACAGTTACTTCCTGTTATATATTTTGGTGCATTGTGGTTAGTGTGGTATATACATGACAAGTGTTACTAGGTGACATTGGTGATTGGTGTGCTTATCTCTCTTTCATTTTTGAACAATCTTTATATTTTTTATTGTTCTATTGGCAATATTAATGCATTATGTCCGTTTTTCCATGTCCTTATTTATTTGCATTTTCTCTTTTCTTGCTCCTTGGTGAGCTATTCTTTAATGATTTTCATTTCTTGATGATTCTGGTATCATTCTAACTTCTATTTATTCTAATTTACTCCTTTTTAGAGTCAATGTTTCATATCTTGATTTCTTCATGTGTTTTATATTCATCTTTATGTTACTCTATTTTGTTTAAGGTATTAGAGAATGTTTCAAAGATGTACATAAAGTTCTTCATTCTGATTGAGACCTCTCGGATCCAAAGTTCTGAAAGCAACTATATGTCTTGATTCTTTCTGACGTAACGTTCTTTCACGATTTCCTCCCCTTTCTGAAAGTGGTATTTGTTCTATGGCCCAAAATTGGAGACATTCCCATCGACTTTCATGTTCTTTCTCCATGTGTTTTGCTATCGCATTCGAGCGATCCTTATGTATGGTGGCTCGGATGTGTTCAAGGATTCTTTTCTTGACCTCAAAGATGGTGCTTCCAATGTAACGTAATTTACATGGGCATTCCACCATGTAAATGACATAATTGCTTTTGCAAGTGAGATGTTGCTTGATTTTCCATTTTGTACCCTTATGGATCTCCAACTCTCTCACATGTTTTGCAATTTTTCACGCTTTACATTGTTTGCATGGCCAAAAGCCTTCTCTTTGTAGCCATGTTGTAGTTGGGGTATCTTTAAAATGGCTGTGCGTGATTTTGTCAGCAATATTTTTTGCTCTTCGATATGTCACATTTGGGTGGACTCCCATTATCTTTGCCAATGATGGGTCAAGTTGTAAGATATCCCAGTGTTTTTTAATGATCCTGATTAGATTTTTGTTTTCCGCACTGTATTGTTTATATATATATATATATATATATGCTTCTCCAAAACGGCTCTTTTGATCCGGTCAATGTGGCGCTGCAAAAAGGTGCGTGATCCTCGCGGTTCGAGCCACAAACCGCTAATATATGCCAACCATTTCTTCCTCGAAAGAAAATTAGGGTCGCACTCCAGTTCATGAATGTTGCAAGATTTATTCACAAATCATTTCCAAAGTCAGCAATAAAGAAAGGCACACAGGTCCCAACCAACGCGTTTCGGTATCCTCACGATACCTTGCTCACGGTCATTAGTTTAACTCCTGGTGACTGATATTTAAACTTTTCTCAACAAAACTTCACTGAAAAAAACTTTCAACAATGGGAAATGGTAGTACCTCATTTCCTGTTCATAACAAGACTAACTCCGCTGACTGATGGGAGATGTAGTCCATTGAATTTAAACCATTTTGTCATGCTCAACCAGTTGCGAGACAGTCATAGGTAGGCAATGATGATTCATCAAACACAATCAAATTAACCGATCAGGCCGTACATCGAGTTATAATTCAAACCATAATTTCAAACCTAGTGAATTATATGTACATGTTATTTTTCTCGGGTTGGAGATTGATGTATAAGCAACGTAGTAATTAACATTCTTAAACACATCACATTGTTTCTAGGCGAAAATATCGGGTTAAAAGAACCCTTCAGTGGGAATTATTTAGTGTCATTGTTAAACTTTTAAACTCCTCCAGTGGAGTGTCTCTCCCCATATTTAAATGGGATTTCAGCCTTTCATTTGACCTGTATTGTTGATCGCTGCCTATACAGGTTACTATTCAGTTTTTTTGAATCAGATGTGTATGTATAATTCTTCCGACTGGTTTAAACCGTGTGGTGTCAAGCTTCTGAAGTTCAAAATGTGACGAGATTCCCGTTGGCGTAGCATTTTCTCTCTGTTGCCACCGCGTGTGAGTATCGGGATGGTTTCTATTCCATAAAATTTCAAGGATTTCCAATTGCCATTGTGGCAAAGATCCATATGTTTTGCCACTGCATTGTTTTTGTCTTTGATTTTAGTTGCACGAACATGCTCTAAGATTCTTTTTTTCAGTTCGCATATGGTGCTGCCCACGTATTTTAATTTGCATGGGCACTGAATAATGTATATGGTGTATTGGCTTTTGCAAGATATCAAATCCCTTATTTGCCATACTTTCTCATTAGCCATTGTGGTTTCCGTAGTTGGTTGCGCAATTTGACACACCTTACAGTTGTGGCATTTGATAATACAGATCAAATGGAAGGCTGAAATCCCATTTAAATATGGGGAGAGACACTCCACTGGAGGAGTTTAAAAGTTTAACAATGACACTAAATAATTCCCACTGAAGGGTTCTTTTAACCCGATATTTTCGCCTAGAAACCATGTGATGTGTTTAAGAATGTTAATTACTACGTTGCTTATACATCAATCTCCAACCCGAGAAAAATAACATGTACATATAATTCACTAGGTTTGAAATTATGGTTTGAATTATAACTCGATGTACGGCCTGATCGGTTAATTTGATTGTGTTTGATGAATCATCATTGCCTACCTATGACTGTCTCGCAACTGCTTGAGCATGACAAAATGGTTTAAATTCAATGGACTACATCTCCCATCAGTCAGCGGAGTTAGTCTTGTTATGAACAAGAAATGAGCTACTACCATTTCCCTTTGTTGAAAGTTTTTTCAGTAAAGTTTTGTTGAGAAAAGTTTAAATATCAGTCACCAGGAGTTAAACTAATGACCGTGAGCAAGGTATCGTGAGGATACCGAAACGCGTTGGTTGGGACCTGTGTGCCTTTCTTTATTGCTGACTTTGGAAATGATTTGTGAATAAATCTTGCAACATTCATGAACTGGAGTGCGACCCTAATTTTCTTTCGAGGAAGAAATGGTTGGCATATATATATATATATATATAAACAATATTTTAATAAAAGTTTAGTGTTAAACCAAGTAAATGATATTAAAACGGTCTGTATTTTGCACATTTTTCTGTAATTATTTTCCCATTGTTTAACTTTTTTTCAGTAATCCAGTTCTTTCAAGTACATTTTTACACATTATTTGTGCATAATTTGTTTAATACATTTTTTAAATTGTATATTTTTAAATACTATGATTTAATTTATAATTTAAAAATGTTCACATAGTTATCCATACATGTTTTACATGCTTACCATTTCTTAAACATTTTATTATTTTTCTAAAAGTTTTTTAAACTTTTTTCTTTATGTTCGCATTGTTTGTGATGGGGACGTAGTATTTGTTTTGTTGCATTTAGTGGCTATTTTTTTTACCGCTACCTTCTATTTTGTAGTCTATTTGTCTAATTACTTTGCTGTTTTTCCTGGAAGGAGGTCGAGGAAAGATGCTGCTATTCGTTGGCACAGGTAAGATTTTTTTAAAGCTTTTTGGGGTGTTTCGAATGTGGATGGAATGTTGGGGAGAGTTGTAGACCTTAGTTATAGTGTTATTATGGGTTTTCGTAGATTTAGGGCCCAATTATGAGTTTGGCTGTTTCATCACCATACTGTTGAGACAGCGGTCCCAAGTAAACCGCTGACCAGGCAGTCTTCCGCCTGCCATATTACGATGCGTGCACCTGAACCGCTGACCGAGTTGACAGAGTGTGTCCCACCTGGGCCACGGCAGACTACAATGTTAGCGATGCATACTCCGTCGCTGTCAGGGCTGTGGTTTCCCACCAGACAATTACGAAAACACATTTGTTCTGGCGATCCCCTTGCGGTGGTTCCCTGACAGCGGTAGTCCCTCTCGGTACGCTCTCCTCAAAGCACCAGCACAGTGCCCATTGGATGGATACAAAAACAACACAGCTGATATCCATTGGCCAAGTGGACACACCTGCAAATCAAACTATAATACACACCCCATTCCAGACCATGAGCCTTTGCCTCTCTACTGCAGCACAACTAGACAGAGGTCACACTTTTTTTTTGTGAGATAAGGCAGTCTTTTTTTCCCAATCCCATTTAACATTCTCCACATACTTTTGTTGCATTTTTTTCTAATGTCCCTTGGTGGTTTGTTTTAGTCTTTTTTCAGAGGCTGAGTTGTCAGTCATGATGGATGAAATCATAAGAGAAGAGCCACAATTGTTTGGGGCCCAAGTCCAACATACTCCTCTCAGTAGGAAAAGAGAAATATGGGACAGAATAGTTGACAGAGTGAATGATGTAGGTACCACCCTGCACATAAATGAGGAAATTAGGAAGAGGTGGAATAAAATGAGCCCAAACGGCGGTGGCGATCCGCCCGCCATATTACACCGCCCGCATGCCAATTACCCCCCGCCATATCAGTATGGCAGGGGGTACCACGGCAGACGGGAAGACCGTCGTCCACTTTTCCGCCCGGTGCACCGCCCATATGGCGGGCGGTCCCATTTCCCATCAGGATGGCGGGCGGACAAAGTCCACCCGCCATCCTAATGATGCCCTAACTGTCACAACACTTGAATGTCCTGTATGCTCTCATCCCAACTTTTGCTATTGTTTTGTCTATTTACTTTCTATATATGCAATAATGATAGTATCAGAGATGCTTGATTGTCAGTGTCAATGTGAATTGTTGCATATAAGATCACATGCACCAATCTTCATAACATGCCACATGTTGGAACGGTGTCTGTACGTGTAATATTATTAAATTATCACCCCAGGACCAATGATTTGTGTCAATATGTAAATGTATGGTCTAGCACAACTGCATTTTGGCAACAGGTATGTAAGGCTAACCATTTGTCAAGTGTTGGGAAGTAGAGATTGAAATTACTGCACCATGAGGCCCTGTTTCTGTAACGCAAAACAAGATGCAATAGTAATTTTGCCCATTTTCACTTGTCTGCCATGTTACAACTGATTTTTTCTTCTCTTGGAGTTAACTGTTTGTCAAGTGTTAGGAAGTAGAGATTGAAATAACTACAGCTACTATGAGGCACAGTTTATGTAGCAGAAAACAAAACACACTAGTGATTTTACCCATTCTCACTTGTCTGCCATGTTACAACTGAATTTTCATTTTTTTCATGGACTGAGTAATCTACATACAGTGCTTTACTCAAAGACATGTCTGCCTACTTAGCTTGATGTTGTCCTGGTCTCCTCATCTGAAGCTATTGATGTCATGAGTGACTCTCAGTGTGTACTTTAAATATTTTTAAGGCATTAAGATAACTCAGATGATTAGAAGTGGGAAATGACCCATTAACTCTGCACTGCTTTCATGATGACTAATGCTAAATATGCAACCAAGTTGTGTGTTCGCCTGTATTGTACACAACTAGGCCTTAGAATGGTCAAATACACGTTACTTCGCCACTGTGTTGGCTTAAATGTTTGTAAGATGTCATGTTCATTCCTTAATCCAAAATGCAACATATCACCACAGCTAATGAGCTGCTCAATTCTAGTACATGTATTGAATGTCTCCAAATGTCTTGTTAACAAGTTCAATATCACGGAAATAAATCAAAATATCAATACCTTTTTTGTTTTTTCTCAGTCTCTACTTAGGGTCTGATTCCGATGCAGTTAGGAAGGCCTCCTAACGGCATTTCTCTGTCCAAATTGGATCGGGAACGTGTCTTTTCAACCGACTCAGAAAGGTTTCTGGCCGACCGAGTAAGATGCGAGTTAGGCGTTAGGAATATCCTAATCTGAACCCAGCGGCATTTGGAATGACCGAGCTGTACAGAGCAGAATGGTACGTCTCTATGGGCCGTGTTTCTGAACAACCGAGTACGATGCTGGATTTGGACATACTTTCCGAATCAGGCCGTCCGACTCGAATCGGCAGTCAGAATCAGACTTTGGGGCCAAGTAGTGGGCCCCCCTGCACCCAGAGCCTTTCCAATCGGGCCCGTGGGGGTAAACCATTAGTGCCCCCTTACCAGCCATGTACAGTGTGGCAGGCACCAGGGGGTGCCCTCCACAGGGTGCCCGATTGTCCCCAGCCACCCCTTTCTTCAATGTGAACCTATGCATCCAGTAGGTACAAAGGCTCCCATTGAAGTCAATGGGAGTCCAACCAAATTGTATCTGGAAGCATCCGGATGCATCGTACTTAGTCAGTTGGACTCTCCCAATTCGATTCGGTCGGAAACCATTCCCAAACCCATTCGGTAGGGAAGCTTTCCAAAATGCATCAGAATGCGGCCCTTACTGTGACACAAAATATTTGGATGTAGATACCACTCTTCCACCAATAACAATCTTCTCTATTTTCACAACAGACCGATCTGGCACAGCACCTGGGCAGAGCTTGGCCACCAAGCAGACTCCCACTCCACCCCGGGTTAAAGCCTTCAGTGATGGCAACACTCCTGAACATGTGGAGTTGGATGACGGTCCTCTCCCTTCTGATCAGACGGCAACAGTGTTTCTCACTTTGCCCACACCAACACATCCCACCCCAGCTGCAACACCTCAGCCAACCCCAGTCCCCCCAACCTGTGTACCTATCACAGTTACCACCATCTTGTGCCCCCCTCCTGGAATTTGAGGTGAGAATCACTAGCCCAGTCACAGAGGAACCAGGATCCAGCAGTAGAGGGCACCCTGGCCCAAGGGCATAGGCTCGTGGGGATAGGGATTGTGGACGGGGTACTATGGGCACGATGAGTGAGGCCACTGGGGCGACTCACACCCAGGCCTCCATCGGCCACTTTTGTGAGTCTATCATGAGTCCCAAGACGTGATGGGCCAGGTATTGAAGGAAATCCGGGAGATGAAGCAGCTGTAGAGGAACATACACTAGTAGCTGGCCACCCACAACACCAACATGGGCTCCATAATTGGGGTGCTGAAGGACATCAACACAACCCTGTGAAGGGCTTTTCTCCCACCATCTACCTCTTCCTATGGTCCAACTACATCAGGGCCATCTACATCTGTGGCAGCCACAGGAAGGGAGGCCTTGCCAGAGGAACACGCACCTGCAGACACCCTTGTCCCTGCAGCAGCGCATCCATCCTCCTCACCTTTGCAAGCGGGGATATCCATGCAAAAATCCAGGAGGTGCAGATGGCAAGACATTCAACACTGCCAGCAAGAAACCTCAACCTTTATTTCTTCCGGTGTGGGAAACACATTCACTCTGTGGACACTTTCTGTACACTTTTCCCTTTCTGAAGGAAGTAGCATTTTGGACTTCAGGCAATTTGGCACCCACAACTATGGTTTCATTCACCATGACTGACTACTTCACTTTTGTTTGTTATGTTTGGTTTTGTACAATATAATATCTTCACCTTTACCACTTTAATAAATGCACAAGTCACAAACTCATTGTCTGCTGTAGTAAATCTCACATCTAGCAATGTACATATGTACACCAACGTGAACTTTACAATGCCAAAACAAGCTAAATGTGTAAGCATGAATATGTTGCATGTACACAATGTTTATCTCAGGATTACAACCATGTAACGCCAACATATACAGACAAGTGTCTTATCTTAAGACATCTTTATTCCATTGTTCCATTCATAGGCTGGCATGATGTCAGAAACATAGTAAGTCATACATGACTCAAATATTCTGTGTCAGTAATTACATTTTCAGGTGCAGACCTTAACAGCATAGAAGGAGCAGATACATCAGACAATTTCCCATAGAATAGGCAAAATAAAAATGATCTATGTCATCAGCTGGTGCCATATCGCCTACCTCAAAAAAGGAATTCCACATCATTTAAAGGAATAAACAGACACATGGCAGTGCAACAGTTTCTGATCACATGGTCAAATCCAGTGTTGCTGCATCTGGTGGAATATCACCAACAAATGTCAGTGATGTGCCACACACACTTTTACCTACAATGAGCAGAAACCTCAACAGCTACATACAGCGTATACACAATGAGGATTTAGCCAATGTGAATGGAGACTAGCATGATTTGGGCCCACAACAACATTTTGTTGGAGCACATGATGGCACACATATTGCATTAGGACCACCATACAACAAGGAACAAGCCCAGTGGATGGCTCTGAACTTCCATCCTATCACTGTGCAAGCTGTCTTGGTAAAGAGTTTGAACACCTAAAGTCTGTGATAGACATTCCCAGGAACAATCCATGTCCACTTCATACATCCAAACAGCATCATATACCTGCTATTGTCACAACTCCGAAATGTCCAAATGAAGAAGCCATGGTGAAGGTACCTAAAACAGACCAAACAAAGAGAATAGCTATGAAACCATACATATGACACAATTCACATAGTCAACTTCTCGAGAACACAGTCCATGACAAGAATCTAAGCTAAACAAAGGAACACTAACAAAATAAACATGTTTCAAAATCTTCCCCCACAAACACTTTTCACCAGAATTTATCAGAGCTTTAGCTTCCTTATATTTTCCCTAAACATGTTCCTTACTTAATCACAACAAGAGTTGCTTTAATAATCAGAGTCATGACATCTCACAACATACTTAATCTCAGAAGAAGAAGTTGTTGATGAGATGTTTATACAAGTTAGCTCCTTTCTCTGCACCACTATCATCATGTGGCATTTCAGGATCCTCACCTGGTGTCACTTCATGGTCTCCATGCTCTGTGATATAAGGAATGTTCCGTCACAGGGCGATGTTGTGGAGCATGCAGCAGGCCTCTGTGATTTGACATACCTTCCCGGGTGTGTAGAGGAGGGCTCCCCCAGTCTTGTTCAGACATCTGAATCTGGCCTTCAGGAGCCCAAAAGCCCGCTCCACTGGCCACCGTGTTCTTCCATGGGCCACATTGAAGCAGACTTCCCCTGGCATAGTTGGGTTCATCAGCGGTGCCAACAACCATGGACAGTTAGGACACTCTGAGTCTCCTAGATGGAAGACAGACATGAGTGCAACAATAAAGTGCACACTTTCTGATCATACTACCTGACATCACCCACACAAAGTTAGGACAGATCAAAGGTACCAACAAGCCAGGTCCTCTCCAGTAGTAGTTGTGACATCATTTGGGGTATGGTGCTGTTCCGCAGTATGCAGTAATCATGGGCTGATCCTGGGAACCGGGCATAGACAATTGAGATGTACAAATCCGATAATCAGACAACTTGCATGTTGATAGAATGGAAGTGCTTCCTGTTACGGTAAACTTGTTTTCTGGCTTGTTGTGGCACTAAGGCGATATGGATGCCTTTAATGGCTCCAACCTCTTGTGGGAGGCGACCAAATCCATAGACGTCAACCTTCACAGTGGCTAAATCCTCATGTCTGGGAAACTGGATATAACTGATAATGTGTCTCATCATTGCTGAAAGCATGTGTTGTAGTACACCACTGAACATTAGTTGTGACATACCACCAGATATAACCACAGTGTATTGAAAGGAACCTGTGGCCAGAAAATACAATACTGCCATAAGTCTCACAATAGGTGGGATGAATGTGGGATTACAATTTTGAGGAAGGAGATCAGGCTACAACTGATGACATAAATCCTGATTTGTTTCCCTATTCAAACAAAACTTCTTGATTACATCCCTTTCTTCCATGGTTTGAAAGTCTGGATGGGCGGTACACTGGAGGCTATCGTCTCCTCCCTCTCCTAGGGTATCTATGAGTGGAGTGAAATAGTTTTTTTTACATTGGCTCCAATGTCTACAGTAAGATGTGAAGAGTCACCCAAAAGTAATGTGACAACACTTAACTGGTTCAGAAAGCATAACACATTATAATTGTCTACAGTCCAACATCCACCAATAATCCCCATTGTGACCTTCACATGTGCCTGTAACATAAATGTGCAAACTATACATTCAGAAATGTATTCTTAGCACAATAATGTTAATTTTAGGATATTTTAAGTGAAAAACTGTCAACCGCAGTTTACAGTGCACTGCACATATTTTGCACTTATGCACAGTAATGCACTACACATATAATTTGTGTCATGGAAATCACATGGCAATGGAGTAGTCAATATGTAAACATGTTAGCCCTCATTTAGAGTGGTGGTGACACACTTAACAGTCACCTATACTATAGTTTCTACTGCTAAAATGGTGGATACCTGACCTCGCATATAGGACATTTGTAAAAACCGCCACGGGCAGATGTCGGCCACGCAGTGGACGGTTTCATCCGCGGCAGACACAGATGTAAGCTAATGTTGGTGATTGTGACAGTCGCGGCCCAATGGCTGTGTCCTATGCTGACGACCATGTACGTGGCGTACATGTACGCTGTAATTTGAAATATAACTCACTTGCCTCCTGACACTGCTGCTGTCAACACCTCCTCCAAATTAGCTACTGTTTTCCACCTCAGGGAGCAATCATGCCAGGCCAAACAGATGAGAGGGCCCATGCTTTTCTCCAGAGGAGTTGGAGAAACTGTTTGAAGAGGTCATTCCCCTGCATGGCCAGCTCTATGGTTCACCAGAGGAACAAGTAACTATCTCACATACATATTTTACTCAGTTCAACTCCATATTTTCCCTTCCCATGGGCTACAGTGTGGCTCTGAGTCCCAGAGTGAATTCAGATTACTGTTGTAACATGTTGTATACATAGGACAAACATGTAATGGATTGTGGAGCACTGTACTTTGTGTACTTAACATCACCATTGTGATGTGTGATAAGCCCTATATCCTACTTTTGTGCATGCACATATCTATGCATATAAACATTTCATGGTACCTACGATATATTGGCTAATCAGATAATGGTAAGTGTGCAAAGAAATGTATAGGCTTTATAGCTTGAGCTGTGTATTTATAGTGTAAGAAGCAGTTGAGGATGATGTTAGCTATGTGTATAGTACCACATATCACTCAGCCCACATCAGGCCTCGCCAAACTGTTGTCTGCGAACTAGCTATACCTCACAGAACCCTTCAGTGTGCCACAGAACCTTGAGGTCACATATTAGATGGCCACAATATGTACTTTTATGTATTGAATTGGAGGAAATATGATGTTTATGTGGGATCAGTATTCTCAGCCTGCAGAGATCAAGGCCTTACAATGAATTGTGCCCAGTCTGGGACTTGGCTCAGGCTGGGGCAAAGTAACTGTGGCAATACAACTGATGCACAGAGTAATCTTCCTGTCGACATGCAGATCCTTGAAGGTTACCAAAATGAGTATTCTGAACTAATAGTAGCCCTGATTGTGTTTGCATGGACTACATTTGGAATGGTGACTGAGGTAACCTGATACTTCTTTCCATTGACCCATATTGTCAATGTGTGACATTTACTAATGACAGGCCCCTTACACCCACAGGTCTATTGTCAACCTTTCAATAAGTCATGCTTGCATTGTACAGGCCTATTGCACATGTGACACATTAACAGTGCAGATAGTTGGTTACTTCTGAAGAGATTTTTGTATGTGAATCACCAGCTTTTTTACATTCAGCCAATCAAACAAGACATACAATCGTATGTTGAATGTCATCCCTGTAACAATAAAAAAGTGACAAAGCTGTTCCTAGAGGGATGGGGGGAGGATGTACCATGTAAGGAAGGTATATTATGGATATTGGAACCCTCACACAGCCATCAGGATATTGTGAATCACATACCCTTCAGGATGTAATGTAACATCATCGGGCTGCTCCTACGTCGAGTCGGCTGGTGCAATACCCGACGGGCTCTTGTTTAGAGAGCACTCTTGTGGAGATCTTTATATCCAAGATAGCCGATAATTCAAGTGGAAGTGAGGGGCTCGTTGATAATGTAGATGAATATTAAAATAGGGGAGGAAGTTCTATCTCAACAATTTTATTATGATGTCTCCTCACCTAATTAAAAATTTGAGGTAAAGTGTTAGTAACTCAGGTCAATGTTCTGGGTTGTCTACACTGCCTCGTCATGGTCAACATGTTTCTCGCTATTACTGAGGTGTGCTCAAGCGATTCGTCAGGACCTAAAAAAATTCTATCTACAAGTATATACAGAATGGGTTGTGTGATTAACAATAAGCATTCTCATATACAGCTGGTATTTTACCTGCGACTCGGTCTACCTGTATGGAAAAGGGGAGACCAAAATCAATGTAGAACGCTCAATGACAAACTTAGTTACCATACATGGTGCGGATAGAACGTGCGTTGGGAGTGAAGGTGCACATTCTGTGTAAGGGGAGGAAAAATACTTAAAAAGACACACAAAAGCCACGTGAAGTGATCACTCCAAAGGTGTTTAAAACAGCAGTTAGTGGACTTACCCTATATACTCCATAGGATAAACCACTGCAGTCCCTGGTAGGCTACGCAAGGAGTTCCTTGCGTTCTGTAATGGTGTATGGAAGAAGTGCTTTGAAAAACATGTTAGATCACTAAATACAGTACTCCAGGGTCATTAACACCCCTTCTCTTATGTTCACAACATATCATTACGTTTATTGCAACTCTAGTGGGGGTCACTAATGAATGTGAGGAAAGTCAGAGAACATTCTGAAAGCACCTACTGTCTGTAGCGGCCGGTCGGTAAAGGAGACGTGTTCCTAAAAGTAAAAGTACAAGCAGCAGTCGGAGCAAAAGGGACTCGTGTCTCCGCGTTTTGATTAACGTCTCGTTCTGTCCTGTGTGGATCTGGGTACTCCCGTTTGTCTAAGTGGACTAAGGGCAATGACTATTAACCCTGGTGCGTGTGTGATTAATAAATATAAGTGTAGCCTTGATCCTGGACAGTGATGTCGGTATGTGGATCTAAACCCATCCGAGTAGTGGAGCTAGCAGTACTAGACACGTTATCATTTAAAACCATAGAGTCATACTTACTGACACGCCGAGTCCGTGTCGCCCGTCGACCTACCCCGCACTACCAGGACTGGGAGGTGGGGCTAAGCGGTCTCGCGTAGGTATAAGAAGGAATTCACGTCACCACTTAGGCGGAAATTAATGCACTGTTGTTAATTGATGTTGCGAGCGACTAAGTAGCCGCCATGTTGGAGGTGGTGCGAGTAGCGGAGATGTAGCGTTAAAACTATGTGCCGGATGCATACGTGTTGTTAATGCCATTTATAAATCGGTGTAGACAATGCTATTTCAAAATTGGATGCTGGTGTATTTTACCAATTGTGAGGAGAAAAAATATTTTTTATTTTTTATGTAAAACGAAAGATATAGCAGAGATAAATTCATATGGTTATGGTATATCCGCTGATGTTACCATATTTGCGGCTCGCCATATTAAAACATCCGTGACAGCCATGCGTAGTCAGCCATAGTGTTCAATATATTAAACTAATGGACCTCAATTTAGTCGGTTTCAGAACCTACAATATTTTGTGGTGACCTAAATATTAATAGGAGGTCTAGTCAGTGTGAGATGGCCTAGTGTATAAGGAAGATGTCAGACTCGAGTGTGGTAACTAAGAAAATTAGTGTGCACAATATAGGACAAGTCTTAAGGTGGTTTAAGGGAGGCCCACGGAATGGCATCATTGAGTCCTGAGGTGTCTGTGCCACTTTTGTACACCCACCGTTGTTCTTTAATTAATAAAGCTTCTTTTGTTTTATTCGGCAATGTTTCCAGAATGAGCCATCTAAAAGAATCGGGGGGTGTCCTTTTTCTAGAAAATACGCACACATTTTGGTGTTGATTTTTTTACAGCGAAAGTTACTGCGGTGTTCAATGATGCGCGTCTTGGCTGGGCGGGTTGTCATGCCTATGTACTGTAGTTTGCAAGGACATGTAATCATGTATACACAATTGGTCATGTTGCAGTTGAGAAATGTCAGCATGCTTGGAGTTCTGCAATTGGATCAATACTTTGGATCCACATCTCAAATTCACACACACAGTGTCAGAAAACAGCATCCCTTTTCTAGACCTGAACATCAATCTCCATGGAGGTACACTCTCAACCACACTGTATAAAAAACCTACTGATCGCAACAGCCTGTTACCATACTCCAGCCACCACCCGCGGAGCCTGAGAGACAACTTACCCGTAGGACAATTCCTGAGGGTAAGACGCAATTGCAGCAACTTAACTGATTACAAGACCGAAGCAGAAAAATTAGCAAGGAATCTAAAATCACGTGAATATCCAGCCAAACAGATTGCCCAAGCCAACAAAAGAGCTCGTAATAATCCTAGAGAGGCCCTGCTGGAACCAAAATCTAAAACACACACGGAGAACCTCACGTGTGTTACCTCGTTCACCCCGGTATCTAATCAGATTACCAAGGTGATCAAAAACATTGGAAGATACTGAATACAGGTTCTATGACTCTAGAAACACCCAGGTTCTCATTCAAACGCACAAGAAACCTGAGGGACTCTGTGATCCACACCCGTCCACGCCTACAGAGACCGACAACACAGAGATCACTATGGGACTTGCCCCCTGTCACCGGGCACTACCCCTGTGGCTCATGCTCTGTGTGCCACCTTACTGACATACACAAGACAGTTGAAATCAATGACAATCTCAAGTGGGAAATACGCCGCCACACCAACTGCAACACGACCAATTGTGTATACATGATTACATGTCCTTGCAAACTACAGTACATAGGCATGACAACCCGCCCAGCCAAGACGCGCATCATTGAACACTGCAGTAACTTTCGCTGTAAAAAAATCAACACCAAAATGTGTGCGCATTTTCTAGAAAAAGGACACCCCCCCGATTCTTTTAGATGGCTCATTCTGGAAACATTGCCGAATATAACAAAAGAAGCTTTATTAATTAAAGAACGGTGGGTGTACAAAAGTGGCACAGACACCTCAGGACTCAATGATGCCATTCCGTGGGCCTCCCTTAAACCACCTTAAGACTTGTCCTATATTGTGCACACTAATTTTCTTAGGTGCCACACTCGAGTCTGACATCTTCCTTATACACTAGGCCATCTCACACTGACTAGACCTCCTATTAATATTTAGGTCACCACAAAATATTGTAGGTTCTGAAACCGACTAAATTGAGGTCCATTAGTTTAATATATTGAACACTATGGCTGACTACGCATGGCTGTCACGGATGTTTTAATATGGCGAGCCGCAAATATGGTAACATCAGCGGATATACCATAACCATATGAATTTATCTCTGCTATATCTTTCGTTTTACATAAAAAATAAAAAATATTTTTTCTCCTCACAATTGGTAAAATACACCAGCATCCAATTTTGAAATAGCATTGTCTACACCGATTTATAAATGGCATTAACAACACGTATGCATCCGGCACATAGTTTTAACGCTACATCTCCGCTACTCGCACCACCTCCAACATGGCGGCTACTTAGTCGCTCGCAACATCAATTAACAACAGTGCATTAATTTCCGCCTAAGTGGTGACTTGAATTCCTTCTTATACCTACGCGAGACCGCTTAGCCCCACCTCCCAGTCCTGGTAGTGCGGGGTAGGTCGACGGGCGACACGGACTCGGCGTGTCAGTAAGTATGACTCTATGGTTTTAAATGATAACGTGTCTAGTACTGCTAGCTCCACTACTCGGATGGGTTTAGATCCACATACCGACATCACTGTCCAGGATCAAGGCTACACTTATATTTATTAATCACACACGCACCAGGGTTAATAGTCATTGCCCTTAGTCCACTTAGACAAACGGGAGTACCCAGATCCACACAGGACAGAACAACGAGACGTTAATCAAAACGCGGAGACACGAGTCCCTTTTGCTCCGACTGCTGCTTGTACTTTTACTTTTAGGAACACGTCTCCTTTACCGACCGGCCGCTACAGACAGTAGGTGCTTTCAGAGTGTTCTCTGACTTTCCTCACATTCATTAGTGACCCCCACTAGAGTTGCAATAAACGTAATGATATGTTGTGAACATAAGAGAAGGGGTGTTAATGACCCTGGAGTACTGTATTTAGTGATCTAACATGTTTTTCAAAGCACTTCTTCCATACACCATTACAGAACGCAAGGAACTCCTTGCGTAGCCTACCAGGGACTGCAGTGGTTTATCCTATGGAGTATATAGGGTAAGTCCACTAACTGCTGTTTTAAACACCTTTGGAGTGATCACTTCACGTGGCTTTTGTGTGTCTTTTTAAGTATTTTTCCTCCCCTTACACAGAATGTGCACCTTCACTCCCAACGCACGTTCTATCCGCACCATGTATGGTAACTAAGTTTGTCATTGAGCGTTCTACATTGATTTTGGTCTCCCCTTTTCCATACAGGTAGACCGAGTCGCAGGTAAAATACCAGCTGTATATGAGAATGCTTATTGTTAATCACACAACCCATTCTGTATATACTTGTAGATAGAATTTTTTTAGGTCCTGACGAATCGCTTGAGCACACCTCAGTAATAGCGAGAAACATGTTGACCATGACGAGGCAGTGTAGACAACCCAGAACATTGACCTGAGTTACTAACACTTTACCTCAAATTTTTAATTAGGTGAGGAGACATCATAATAAAATTGTTGAGATAGAACTTCCTCCCCTATTTTAATATTCATCTACATTATCAACGAGCCCCTCACTTCCACTTGAATTATCGGCTATCTTGGATATAAAGATCTCCACAAGAGTGCTCTCTAAACAAGAGCCCGTCGGGTATTGCACCAGCCGACTCGACGTAGGAGCAGCCCGATGATGTTACATTACATCCTGAAGGGTATGTGATTCACAATATCCTGATGAATGTGTGAGGGTTCCAATATCCATAATATACCTTCCTTACATGGTACATCCTCCCCCCATCCCTCTAGGAACAGCTTTGTCACTTTTCTATTGTATACTTCGGGCATACTTAGCTGGACCTTTCAAAAAGCCCATTTGGCCCCCCCCTTCTTTGTTGACTCATCCCTGTAACAATGTCACATATGGCAGTACATACCATGCAAACTCAATCAGACGTAGTATGATATCCCATTAAATAGTCAACATGTTCACACATCCCCAGAGAGGAAGCTCTCAGTGACACACATGCCAGCTCTTTCATTGTGACCTAAGTCTTAGGATGTTGTCTATACTATGGTACCAGCCTGTATGGATCGTATGCATCAAATCAATGGGCCTGGCTGTAAAGGTGTCTGGACAGTCATGCACACATAGTTTTCCCTTCTGAAGGTCACAATGGCTTATGCTAGGTTTATAGAAAATATGTGTCAACCAAACAGATATCCTAAAATTTGCAGTTGTAATCTGTTTCATCATCTATTGCATCCATACTAGTCAATGCCCATCAGAAGCATGTCCTTTGGAAAGCCATTGCCCGGAATGTGCAAACACTGAAGGTCTATCACTGGCACATCGTCCATTGCAGGAAAAGGTGGAAGGACCTGAGGTGCTGGACACGGAAGATCACGGAGGTACAGTTGGGGATGTCCTACCAATGTGGACGGGGCGTGCGCCGGACCCTAACCTCCCTTTAATTCCCCGCATACTGGCAGTGGCCTACCCAGTGCTTAATGGGCAGTTGAGAGCCCAAAAGCAGCTACAGGGTGGAGAGACCTGCAGAGTCATACATGCTACATTGCCAACTTTGTGTGTTACAGGCAGGCATTTCCCCATCAATATTGGGAGTAGCCCATGTGTGACGCACAAGAAGAGTTATTGGTGGTGTAGACCTGATAGTAGGTGCATGCTGATGTGCTTTGCCTATTGTCTTAATGACCAGGAACACAGCAGAGTCCAGCCCACTACCAATGTACTGTCATGAACAGACACATGGCTGAGTAAAGTGATTATTCAGCTCATTTTGTTTGATGTGTGCGACAATTGCACCAAACAGGCCACTTATCTTTATTGTGTTAAGAGTTATGCTCCCTCATTACTGTGTCTCATGTGATGGTGTCCCCCTTACATGTGACATAGCATACAGTGCACTTTAGATAAGGTGACTGAGCAATAAGCCCCATTGGTAAGTGGGGAAAGTACAGTATTATGAGGTAGCAACAGTAGCGGTCCGTGGAGGGAGTTCGGTGGGGCGGTGAGGCGGGGCGGGGGAGGGGCAGGGTGGGGAAATGTAAACACCAGAATATGGATGAACGGAGGTAACTACACATTTAAATAAATAAAACGAATTTCGTTGCTCAGGTTGCATCGCATTTAGCGATGCAGTGCGCGCAAAGGAATTCGTTTTATTTATTTAAATGTGTACTTACCTCCGTTCATCCATATTCCGGTGTTTACATTTCCCCACCCTGCCCCTCCCCCGCCCCGCCTCACTGCCCCACCGAACCCCCTCCACGGACCGCCACTGGGTAGCAAACATCACTAGTGCTATCTGCATTAGTTCCTACATGTTGGCATGTGTACCCTTCTCTGTTGTAGTATCATCTGCACTATTGTTTCATGCATGATCTACGTGTCTACGTCTGATTCCATCACAAGGGTAGGCTAATCTGTATTTGCAAATACTTATTTGTAATGGTGTCACAAAATGCATACCCAAACCTTACTAAAAGAAGACGACGTGGATCCATTCACCTCTCACCTGTCTCCTCTCCTCTGTTTCCAGGCTTCCCCTGACGCCGACATTCAGGAACCGCATTGTCCCTTTAACGTTACGAGTTCTCCAGACTCGACCCCGGCCCACGTGCTCTGGTCACATGCCCCAATGGGCGGTTACGGCACCATTACAGAAGACCTGAAAAGAGAACCACCCCGTGAAGCAAGCGCTGCAGAGCCCCTGTGGGAAGGCGGAAGAGAAGAGGACATCGGCTGTAGTATACGGACGGAAGGTTTGGAGGCGGAGCCCCTGCTGCCGCTGAGAGAAACATCTGACGCGGAGGACACCGACCGACCCAATGTAAAGAGGGAGCCGGACCCGCTTCGGCACCACGCAAACTCCAGCCGCGCTCCTGGAGGAACGTGGCTCCACAAGGTACGTGCTCGCATCCGTGCCATGTGGGGTCGAGGGGACCAAGGTGGAAAGCCACCAAGGACGTACCGGGAGGGCTGTAAAGGACCGGGTGCTACCCACAGCAGAAGTCTGGTGCGTAAACACAAGCAGTGTGCAACTGACGGCGAGCGAGCCACTGGTGACGGTCCCGGGTGCAATGTCTCACACTCCCTTCCCTCCTTATAAGCAGACCTGCTTTTGGCCTCAAATCTTACGGACTTTTTCTTTTTTTTCTTTTTTTTTCTGCCCACCTCCACTGAGTCTCCCGGGGAGCACGAGAACCAAGGGAGAAAGACCGAGACTCTCGGGAAGCATAACCACACCCAAAGAAACGGACTAAGCGTCCACACCTCTGAGACTACCTGTGTTCTGATATTGTCGAAATAAAGATCCATGCAAATCTAAAGTGAATCCCCGTAATTCTTCTGCACTGACCCACACGTGGTGAAGAATGCGGGCAATTATAGCTCCATGAAATAAACATTCAGCAATTGATTAGTGGGCAACAGAAGCTAGAATGGGCACTCAACAAACAAATGGCCTCCGCCCAAACGGACAGAGATATGTTCAAGAATACCATGAACCAGCAGGTTGAGTGTATACAAAGGGTAGCTGTCGACCAACTATAGCTAATTTACCAGATGCAAGTCCGACCCGGTCTCCAAACAGACGGCCCCCAATGTGGTATTACAAAAGTGCCTCCCGAGCGAAGACCTGGATGCCTTCCTGGTAAATTTCGAGAGAGCTGCGCGCGCGTGTGGCTGGCCAGAGGCAAAGTGGCCTTTCTTTTTGGCGCCTCTCCTAACCGGAGAAGCCCAGGCCGCCTATCAAGTGGCCAATCCCACAGGCAATACCCCCTATGTGGAAGTGAAAAAAATTATCCTGGACCACTTAGACCTGGACGCAGAGGACTACCGGGTCCGTTTTAGAAAGGAAAGAGGAAATCCAGGAGATAACCCAAAGACTTTATTTTTCAAGCCTAACACCGCTGCAGATAAGTGGCTCAAGCCAGAGGAGCATACTAAAGAAGAAATCATGGCGTCAATTTACCTGGAACAATATCTTGAGGCCCTGCCACACTCCACACAATGATGGCTGAAACAGCACTCGCACTTAACTGTAGACCAAGCGGTAGAAATGGCTACCACCTTCTCAATGGCCCAACCCCGATCTATACCTTGGGAAAACGACAAACCCCGTACACACACCCCCTCCAATAGGACAGACAGAAGACCACCCAAGTCCACCCCAGAACCCCTGAAAACCCGAACCTACCAACCCGGTCCCCTCCCTTCCAAGGGCCCGCAGTGCTTTGATTGTGGGGAGTGGGGCCACATCGCCCGATTCTGCCCCCACAAGAAGAGCACGGATGAACCAATGGACGTTAGTTGCATCCCCCAATCGGTCCTCTATACCGAGGTGATGGGACTATGTTTTTAAATAAGTGTACAGGTGGGTGGGAAGAACGTAAGGGCGTTGCTGGATTCGGGCTGTCATCAATCAGTTATACTTGAGTCTCTAGTGGACCCGTCAGCGCTTTTGACACCAAACCATATACCAATAAGGTGCGTCCATAGAGATGTACGCATCTACCCAGTGGTACGATCTCCCATCACCCTCCCGAATGGTTGTGTCCTCCGTGCTAAGCTAGGCGTCCTACCCAATCTCCCAGAACAATTGATATTGGGTTTAGACAATCCCCAGTTTCTTCACCTCCTCAGGGTTAAGATGTGCCCCTCCACTTCCCAAAACCAAGAGTACACTACCTTGCTAACCCAAGCTCCCTGGTTCTCGGATAGGAGCTCTAAATATAACCAAACCCATGACCCTACCCTACAAGCTGCTTGGTCTCATGCCAGGCAGTCCGCCACAACATCTAGTCCTACCTACCCCCTTTTTCATGTAGAGAACGGCCTCCTGTATAGGACAAGTAGCCCTGGGGTCTCTCCACAGCTTTAGGTGCCACAGGCCTTTCGAGACCAAATACTTTTTTTTGCACATTCCAACTTGCTGGCAGGACACCAGGGTGCCCAGAAAACCACACAAACTCTCCTCCAACACTTTTATTGGCCAGGTATCTTTGCTTATGTCAACAAGTATTGTCAGGAGTGCGAGGTCTGCCAGGGAAAGAACCCCTATAGGCCTCCCCCGTGCCACTACAACCCCTTCCGATAATTGGGAAACCATTCGAGAGAGTCGGGATGGATCTCATAGGCCCACTCCCACGATCCAAAAAGGGAAACGATATGCTTTAGTCATAGTCGACTACGCTACTCAGTATCCAGAGGCCTTCCCCTTAGGATCTCCTACAACCACCAACATTAGCGACAAACTCCTTGAGCTATTTTCACGCGTAGGTTTCCCTCAAGAAATTCTTACGGATCAGGGGACCCCTCTCGTCTCTCGCTTGATGACTCAGATATGTAAATCTCTCTTCATCACGCATATCAAAACATCAGTATATCAACCCCAAACTGATGGTCTCTGTGAACGTTATAACGCCACTCTTAAGTTGACTCTTAAAAAACATGCTTACGGTGGAAGGCAATGAGTGGGACATGTTACTTCCCCTCGCCCTCTTCATGATCAGAAGCCAGGTCCAGACCAGTTTGGGTTGTTCCCCTTTTGAACTCTTGTACGGTAGGCAACCCCGCAGCCTCCTAGAGATAACCAAAGAGGCCTGGGAACATGAGAAACAAGAAGAGACCAGGTTTTTTCTTGAATACACTCACGCTTTACACACCCGACTGCACAAACTAAGGGAGTTTGCTGATGCGAACTTAGAAAGGGGCCAGACTAAACAACAGCTATACTACAACAAAGAGAAGAAGTGGCGGCACCTGAATGTGGGTGACTGGGTGTTGGTCCTCTTACCCTTCCCAAAGTCCGTTCCGAGTGGAAAGACCCCTACCAAATCACCAAAAAGGTCGGTTTAACTTCCTATCAAGTACAAGTCACACCCAAAAGAACACAGTTATAGTATATTAACCTCCTAAAAAGTGGTTAGGCCCCCTCCCTCAAAATGCCCATTTAACCGTCCTCATGAACGAAGAAACCAACACCCTAGACCAGCTAGTAATAAATGAAGCCCTATCTGATGACCAAAAGAAGGTCCTACATTCCACCCTTTTACTTTTCTCTTCGATGTTTTCCAACTCACCCGGAAGAACAACCTTAGTGGAACACTCCATTCCCACTCTCCCAGGAAAAACAGTAAAACTAAAACCATATCATATACCTGCTGCCCGTAGGGAAGCCATAAAAAAAGAGATTGAGAGCATGCTGGCCATGGGGGTCATAAGATAAGTTGTTGGTCTTCTCCAATCGTTTTAGTCCCAAAACCGGATGAGTCTTTTCGGTTTTGCATAGACTTCTGGGCCGCCAATGCCATATCTAAGTTCGAATCGTACCCGCTACCCCGGGTCGACTAACTCATTGAGAAGCTCGGGGACGCCCAATATATCACCACCCTGGACCTTACCAAAGGGTATTGGCAGGTGCCACTCAGAGAACAAGACCAAGAGAAGACCGCTTTTTCCACCCCAACAGGTCTCTATGAGTTTACCGTCTTACCCTTTGGTCTACATGGAGCACCTGCTACATTCCAAAATCTTATGAACAAGGTACTCCTACCTCACCAGACATATCCATCCGCGTATCTGGATGATATCGTCATCCATACCCCAACCAGGGAAAACCATATTTAACACTGTCAGTAGGTATTCCAAGCTCTACGGTTAGCGGGTCTCCATGTGAATGCAAAGAAATCCCGGGTGGGGTTCCAGAAAGTAAGGTATTTGGGTATCTCCTCGGGAATGGGGTTATAGAGCCTCAGCAGGAAAAGATCAAAGCCATCATAAACACTCCATTTCCCTCCATAAAAGAGGAAGTAAGAGCTTTCCTAGGGCTACTGGGTTATTACAGGAGATTCATTTCCCAATACTCTGTCATAGCAACAGCATTGACGGCCTTTCTTAAAGCTCAGGTGAAAGAAAAAGACCTCCTGACCCCCACCCCCCCGCCCCCAGCGGCCATACACGCCTTTCAGGAACTAAAAAGGGCCATCACTTCCAGCCCCATACGGGGTTCACCTGACTTTTCAAGGCCTTTCATCTTACAAACAGATGCCTCCGAAAATGGTATAGGCGCTGTGTTGTCCCAGTCAGTGGAGGATGGTTCTGAACATCCAGTGCTGTTCATTAGCCGAAAGCTATTCCCACGCGAGCTAAGATATCCAGTGATAGAAAAAGAATGTCTAGCAATAAAATGGGTGGTTGATAAGCTCCGGTACTATCTGGAGGGCTCCCATTTTCTCTTGTACACAGACCATGCCCCCTTGCTCTGGATGAGCGGGAACAAGGGTAATACTCCCAGGGTCTTGCGGTGGTTCCTCTCCGTACAGCCTTTTTCCTTTGAGGTCAGACATCACAAAGGTATTGATAATGGGAATGCAGACTTCCTCTCACGTATATCGTCGTTCCCCGAACGGAAACATTCTGGGGAAGGGGTGTGTCACGAAATGCATACCCAAACCTTACTAAAAGAAGACGACGTGAATCCATTCCCCTCTCACCTGTCTCCTATCCTCTGTTTCCAGTCTGCCCTTGACGCCGACATTCAGGAACCGCACTGTCCCTTTAACGTTACGAGTTCAGCAGACTCGGCCCTGACCCACGTGCTCTGGTCACATGCCCCAATGGGCGGTTACGGTGCCACTACAGAAGACCTGAAAAGAGAACCGCCACGTAAAGTAAGCGCTGCAGAACCCTGGTGGGAAAGCGGAAGAGAAGAGGACATCAGCTGTAGTATCCGGACGGAAGGTTTGGAGGTGGAGCCCCTGCTGCCGCCGAGAGAAACATCCGACGCGGAAGACGCTGACCGACCCAGTGTAAAGAGGGAGCTGGACCCACTTCGGCACCACGCAAACCCCAGCCACGGTTCCTGGAGGAACGCGGCTCCACAAGGTACGTGCTCGCATCCGTGCCGTGTGGGGTAGAGGGGACCAAGGTGGAAAGCCACCAAGGGACGTACCGGGAGGGCTGTAAAGGACCGGGTGCTACCTAAAGCGGACGTCTGGTGCGTAAACACAAGCAGCGTGCAACTGACTGCGAGCAAGCCACTTGTGACGGTCCCTGGTGCATTGTACCACACTCCCTTCCCTCCTTATAAGCAGAGCAGCTTTTGGCCTCAAATCTTACGGACTTTTCTTTTGTTTTCTTCCCACCTCCACTGAGTCTCCCTGGGAGCGCGAGAACCAAGGGAGGAAGACCAAGACTCTGGGGAAGCATAACCACACCCAAAGAAACGGACTAAGCCTCCACACCTCTGAGACTGCCTGTGTTCTGATATTGTCGAAATAAAGATCCTTGCAAATCTAAAGTGAATCCCCGTAATTCTTCTGCACTGACCCACAGATGGGAATAAAGTTCATGTGTTACCAGAGACTGGAGTGTGCAGACATTGGTGGGTAGGTCACACATACCTTAAGCCATTACTCAATGTCATTAGTCAGGTCCAATTGATGAACCAATGAAGGACATGACATGTAGACTTACAGTTATTTCTCACAATGTGAATTTTCATGCCATTGATGTGGGAGCATTCAGTTATGTGAATTGCACATGTTGATTTGTCAAGGTTCATTCACTGACTGGTGACATGCATCAGGGATTGAGATGCAGAAATGTTGGGATCATATGTTAGTGTCTACACTCAGTAATACAATGGAATGTATATTTGCGAGAAAAAAAGGCACTGTGATGTGCCTTCCTATTAGGACATAAGTTAAACCACCTCTTCATGTAATGGAGATTCCCTGAAACTCAACAACCTTCAATGGTCTATTGGCTTTTAGGTATGCAATGTTGTAGGAGGCTGGATCTGTATATACTATACAAAAATTAGGTATAGTGTGTCCAGTGGAACCCCAAAGGTAGGCAGAGGTAAAAGTAGATAGCACCATACTCTCTATTTGTGGTAGCGTGGGCGAGCAGTAAGGCTTATCAGAGGGTAGTGTTAAGCATTTGTTCTACACACTCAGTCAGCAAATAATGGCACACACTCAAAGACTGACATCAGACCAATTTTGTTTGTATAAAAAAATATTATTGTTATTTTATTTCTAGAACCAAGCCAACCCTGGCACAGGTAAGTGAAATGCTTTGCAAAATATTATGCAGTGTTTACAAATTGAACGCAAGTTAAAATGAAGTTGTTTGAAATATAGGTAAGTCAAAGATTCGAAATTACTGTACAGATTACTCTTTAGTTACTTTTTAGATTACTTTTTAAGTTACTTTTTCTACTAAGTGTAATATGCCTAGATATCACACTGGGATATATCCTAGAGAAAAGGTAAGTAAAATCAGTTTTGCACAGTTGTAATTTTTCAGGTTTCCATACAAATCAACTAAACTCTTAGAATTTTTTTTAGAGAAAAACAGTCAATGTATTCCTGTGGAGAGAAATGAAGTTATCGGTTACCAGGTAAGTCCTCGGTCTTTGGGGTTGAGTTTCTGGGACTAGAACAAGGGTTCCCCCAGGGTTAAGGATGCACTCTCAAAACATCCTCAGCTGCACTAGGGCGGCCGGGTGCAGATTGCTGAGGCCCATTGTTATCCAATGGGGAATAGGAGGCCTCCGGTTGGAGGCTGCTCACGAGCAGGCCACAAGGTTGTGGGAGCAAAGCTTCTGGTGTTAGGCTCAGGGCAAAGGGGGATCCGGTTTAGCACACAAAGTGCACCTGCAGAGGCGCAGGGGCGACTGGTTGCAGGGTGCTGTTTTGGCGTCTGGTGCTATCTTTTTTCCAATGGGGATTTTCATTTTAGTTTTTTAGCTGCAGGCTCGGTCCAGAAAGTCTTCCAGGAGGAACCAACAGCTGGGCAGGTAAGTTGGAGGGCTTGGGGACGTAGGTGCGCCTCGGGTCTTCTCCAGGGCGCAGGGCAGCTGGAGGCAGGGGTATCCTTTGAGGTTGGATTTCACCTTACCGGGCCACTTGCGGTATGGGAGGGGGTCTCCGTGCAGAGGCTGCAGGCGACGCCGGAGAGTCCTGGAGGGGTCAACCAACGGTGGACTCAGACTCTGGAGCACTGGGGGACCTCGCTGGGACCGGTGGGCCACTCAAACTCGGGCTGTAGGCAACGGGTGCAGTGGTGGTTCTAGGCGTCGTGTTTCTTGGTCCTCAGCAGGCTCAGAGTCTGTTTTACGAGTTTCTTTTGATGCGCCATTCCTATTGTAGACCATATTTGGGAGGAAGGAGTTAAAATCATGAACAACCCATATTTGGTACCTGCTCTCCTTCCCAGGATTAAGAATATATATAAAGCCCCTGACGATGCACTTACATGCCTAGTAGGAGAGCCTAGGCCAGATTCGGGTATTACCCAGGCTGCACAACGAAAATCGCAGAATTCTCCAGTTCCCATCACTGCTCCACCTGATAAGGATGGAAGAAGGTTAGACAATATTGGAAATGGGTTCATCACTATTGCTCGTGCATCAGTGCATGCTGCAAATTCCTTAGCAATCTTAGGCAGATATGGCCGCCAAATGTGGTCTGATCTGGCATCATATCTTGATTTTTTTTGCCTGATGACAAAAAACAGGAGGCAAGAAAGATTTTACTGGAAGGTGAACGGTCAGCCTCGGAAATCACTGATATTTCTATGGATATGGCTTCTCAGCTTTTAGACACCTAGCTGGAGCAGCAGTTCTCCGACGCCAAGGATGGCTCAAGTCTAATACCTTCAATCCTGAGGTACAAAGTAAAATCCTAGACATGCCATTTGATGGAGACGCACTATTTGGGAGGCATGTCGATGACGCCATACCAGAAATCAAAAAGGATACTGACACCGCCAAAGCTTTAGGTATGCTGGAATATAGGAAGACTCCATTTCGAGGAGCCCGTGGCAGAGGATCATATTCCTTTCGAGGGAGCTATCAGAAGTACCATCCTCAATCATATCAATACAGATATGGCTATCCGCAGAAGCAGTCGTATTGAGCCCCACCGTCTGCTGCATATTCTGGGCAGTAACCCAGAAGAAAGCAACCTACTCAGGCCAGGGACAGTGCTAAAAAGCACTTGCAACTTCCCAGCACCTGCTATGACTGTTAAATTCCTATCCCAATCTGGCGAATATTTCCCTACAATTCAATCAATGGAGCAAAATTATGACAGACATAAGGGACCTGGACATCGTTAAGTATGACCATACTCTAGAAGTCCCACCGCCTCAATCAACCCTAAAAAGGATTCCACCTTATCTCAATTTTCTCAGAAAGGAAACAGTGGTTATGCTACAGAAAGGGGCTATAGAAAAAGTTCCTCGTTATCAGATGGGAAAAGGCTTTTATTCCCACTTCTTTTTAATAAAGAAGAATTCAGGAGAATGGAGGCCAATTCTGGATCTCAGAAAACTAAACAAATAAGTGCAGAGAAAATCTATCCGCATGGATTCTTCAGCTTCTCATTCATGAGGATTTTATGACAACTCTAGATCCCAAACATCGAACATTTCTCAGTTTTACTGTGGCAGGTGCTCACTTTCAGTTCATAGTCCTCCCTTTTGGTCTTCGCTCAGCCCCAAGGGTGTTAACCAAGTGTCTGACTCCAGTCGCTGCACATCTCAGGCTTCAAGGTCTTCAACTGTTTCCTTACCTCGACGACTGGCTGGTGAAAGCACCATCTTTTCAGCAGGCCTCAAAGGTAACCTCAATCTGCTTGCAATTGTTTCGTTCCCTGGGGCTAACTCTTAATTGTCAGAAATCAATTCTATAAACGTTTCAAAAAATGGCCTTTCTCAGAGCATTCCTGGACACTGTCCAAGACAAGGCATTTTTATCTACAGAAAGGCAAGCTCACCTTATTTCTCTAGCGGCAAAGCTAACAAAAAGAAAGTTTGCTTCTGTGAGACTGATAAAATCTCTGCTCGGCCTGATGTCCTCAGCAATTCTAATAGTACCTTATGCTCGTCTCAGCATGAGACTGTTACAGGAGGAGCTAGACAATCAATGGCTCCAGGTAACCGGATTAATCGACGACCTAGTACAGATAACTCCAGTCATGAAAACAGCACTTCTCTGGTGGCAGTTCTCCAGGTATCTCTCGACAGGGCTAACTTTCCGTTCCCTGATACCGGAATTCATCCTCACTACGGATGCTTCTCTAGAAGGCTGGGGGGGCTCACCTTCAAGACCTCCGGATAATGGGCAAGTGGTCCAATGTGCTCTCAAAGATGCACATAAATTTCCTGAAGCTACGAGCCATTTTCTTAGCCCAAGAGGCATTCCTTCCAAGAATACGGGGTGCTTCAGTCCTTATAAGAACAGACAATAATACTACATGTATGCATTACCTCAACAAGCAAGGAGGTACGCACTCTCATATCCTTTCGCTTGAGGCACAGTAAAACTGGAAATGGGTTGTCTCACAGCACACATCGATAAGGGCAAAACATCTTCCAGAAGTGAGCAACAGTCTGGCAGATACTCTAAGCAGGGCATCCAGTTCTTGCCACGAATGGGAACTAGATCAGACGGTTCTCGATTTCATCTTCCAGACATGGGGAAAGCCCAACTTGGGTCTCTTCACCTCTGGAATGAACCGGAAGTGCCTATTCCTCACCAGCTGGGAACCAGAAAGAGGAGCATGGGGATACGTTTTTCTAATAAGGTGGTCCGGGATCTTTGCTTACTCCTTCCCCACCCATTAATGCCAAAGCTTCTGATGAAAATGAAAAGTGAACCATGCCGTCAGATCCTCATTCCTCTGCGTTGGCCACACCAACATTGGTTCACAGAGCTTTCCTGCTCTCAGAATGCAAACCTTATCGCCTTAGAGTATCATCAACATTGTTAACAATGAACAAGGGTCAGATTCTCCATCTACATCCAGCGTCACTACAGCTGCATGCGTGGTTACTGAACTCAGTGAATTTAAGGAGCTAACGAGTGTAGAGAGATTCGTTCTAAAGCTAGAGCAATGTCTACTGTTAAAACTTAAAGTCTGAAATGGAAACAATTCTGTTCATGGTGTCTTCAGAACAAATTGCACCCGATTGAATCTTCTCCAGACAAAATTTAGCCTTATCTTCTCTCACTGGCTAAACCAGGTCTTATGTTCACTTCTATTAAAGTTCATCTGGCCGCTATCTCTACTTACAGACATTCTTCGGGAGAGATCTGTGTGTTCATGTTGCCTGGTAAAACAAGGACTTTTCAGAGTGTATCCTCCTATTAGGGCTCCTCCTCTGGAATGGAGACTTAATTTGATTCTTCAACAACTTATGAAAAAACCCTTAGAACCTATACACAGAGCTGAGCTCAAATATATTTCCTGGAAAGTTGCACTATTGTTGGCTCTTACTTCGGCCAGGAGAGTCAGCAAAATTCAAGCTTTCACGGTTAAAGATCCTTACCTTTGCTTTACAAATGACTATGTGCTACTTAGAATGAACCCAGTATTTATTCCTAAGGTGCCCTCTACTTTCCAACTGAATGAGCCGGTTATTCTGAGAACATCCTTTTCAAATCCTACTTCCCCGACTGAAAGAGCTCTTCATAATTGGGTATGAAGAGATGTCTCAAGTTTTATCTATCACATACTAAAACATCTGAAAATCTGATCAGCTGTTTGTTTCTTATGGTTCGCAAGAGCCAGGTACTGCAGTGTTTAAAGCAAAGATTCCCAAGTGAATCACAGCTGCTTCAATTCTGTCACTCTGCAGCAGGCAGGCCACTTACTCTCAAACCTAAAGCGCACTCAACGAGAGCAGTATCATCCTCAGCGGCACTCTTTGCGGGAGTGCCATTGGATAAAATTTGCCTTGCTGCAGCATGGAATTTTTTTATTTATGCGACATTACTGCTTGGATCTGGCTACACGGGGGCAGAGAGGTCGAGGACGCGGCAGAGGGCGCGGAAGCGGAGAAACAGAAGAAAAAGAATACATCAGCGATGGCAGAAGAGGCAGATCAAGGGGCAACATGGGAAGCAGCAGAACACGCTCCAAAAAGACTTTCTAATGGATCTAGAAATGGTTAATAAGACTATAATTAATCTTTCCAAAAGACCTGTGTGTGACATTGAAAAACAAACTCTCTGTTTAGGCTCTCATTCATTCTGTCCATCAAAGCCATTTAATTTTATCGATACCAGAATAGATATATACAAATTTACAAGAAATTAAAATTAAAGAAATGGCATAAACTGAAAAGATTAGGTGAGAATTGAAGACCTAAAATACTCACACCTAAGTACCAAGATAACATCAACACAGGTGATATTGACACATTAATCACCATGATACAATTGGGACAGGAGACCACAGGAAACACCAGTGTAAATACCATTGAATCCACACAGGGTTACACCTTTGACAACAACAATGAGTTAAGTATCACATAGACCTTAGACAGTCTTGATTTGACTACAGATGGATGTGCCTTTTCGGGTTTTAAACTTAAATCAACATTTCTGCCCATTTTATCTCATGACAACATTGATACCTTCCACGACAGTGTCAGTAAGGCACTATGTACATTTAGACACAAGAAGAGACATCCTAACAGGACCACTAACAATCTCTCGTACAACCAGAGACTAGCACTTAAATCTCTTGCAGATGACACCAATATTGTCATCCATCCAGCGGACAAGGGTGGCAATGCAGTGATACTGGATAGAGAGAAGTACATTGATGAGGCACTGAGACAACTTTCAGATACCAAATACTACATGCCTATCTCTACTGAGATATACAACATCAGTATTACTACCATCTGGGAGAAACTCACAACTTGGCATGACAAGGGTATTCTAAAATGGGAAGAGTATTGTTATTTAAAAAATGACCATCCTATACTTCCTGTTCTCTATCTTTTGCCCAAATTACACAAGGATCCCATCAATCCACCTGGGCGTACTATAGTGTCTTCTAGGGGGAGTGTCTCGGAGCACGTTTCCAAATACGTTGACCACTTCCTTAGAGACTATGTTACCAGTCTGCCCAGCTATGTCAGAGATACTAGAGATTTTCTAAGCAAAATACAAGATTTACGGTGGGAAGAGGAGTTTTTGCTCATAACCTTAGATGTACAATCATTATACACCATCATTAATCATCAGCAGGGCCTGGATGCATGCAATCATTTTCTGAAAACTAGACAAATTCGCTTCAGGGAACATAGCAAGATGATACTGGACATGATTGAGTTTTGTCTCATTAACAACATCTTTCTTTTCAATGGTGTCCTGTACAGACAAACCACCGGTACAGCGATGGGTTCATGCTTCGCTCCCAGCTTTGTGAATTTTTTCATGGGACGCTGGAAGGGAGAGCTATTTGCTGACCTGGATGCGCTTTATTGATGATTTGTTCATCATATGGAAGGGCACTGAGCTCAAAGCAAAATAATTAATTGAGCAACTCAATGTTAACAACTATAATATTGTCCTTTCAGGCAACATCAGCAGCACCAGAGTATTTAGATGTCAGGCTTGACATCAAAGACAATTTAGTATGTTCCACCCTCTTTAGAAAATCTACTTCAGGGAACAGCATTCTACATGCCCTCCCTAGCCATCCTGAAACTCTAAAATGGAGTATCCCTTATGGAGAGCTGCTGAGGGCAAAAATAAATTGCAATACTGAGGCAGCCTATCAACTGGAAAGTGCACACATGTTAGATCGCTTTAGAGCCAGGGGGTATCCAAACTGGATATTACGTAGAGCTAAACAAAGAGCAGATGGGGTTAATAGAGCTTCCACCATCTCAGAGAAACCTCCTGAAGCTAGGGAAGACAGTGAGAACAATACCAGGATTATCATGACATACAACTCTGATTCCAGCAGTATACAAAAAATCCTGACTAAGAATTGGGAAATTCTCAGATGTGATACCACCATTGGAGACAGTATTCCCACGAGACCTAGCATCACTTATAGGAAGGGTAGGGACCAACTAGTACACAGCGATGTTACTATATATCCTAAAAGACAAGAACATGGTCTCAAAGGCTTTTTCCCTTGCGGCCATTGCAAGGCATGCAGAAATAGTACATTATGCAATAAGGCTAATTGCAATTCCTCACCTGCAGTTCCACCTTTGTCATCTATGTGATCGAATGTCCGTGCAAGCTCTGGTATATCGACAGTACCACTCTCATGGCCAAGAAACGTATACTAGAGCATTGCAGGGCAATCACACATATTGATGAAAAGTATCCGGTGGCCCGCCATTTTAGAGATAAGCATTACTCGAACCCAGCACTTCTGAAATTTTTCATTTTGGAACAGATCTTTAGCAACCCCAGGGGTGGTAATCGGGTTCTCAAACTCAGGCAGAAGGAGTCCAAATATATTGTGGACTTTCATAGCCTTTTATAGAATTTTAGTCTCATCCTATTTTTCCATATTCCATCTGTGCATCAGAAATGAAAACACTGCATTGTGTTTTTTTTATAAGTGTATTATGTTATCAGTTATTTATTGTTTTCTATCTTTTTACTTATTCACAGGAGGAAAGGAAGGGGCCCAGACACCGGCACTCACTGTTCACGGGCAACCTACCCTTTTCCCCTTATCTTCACTGAGAAAGGTTGACTGATGGGTACAGTATGATAAGGTACAGGGACTCATTATTGGAATTGCGGGCTCAGCTGTTGTGTACTTTGATTGCCTCATCTTTGAATCTATGGGCACTTGCCCTACAAATCGCCTTTTCAGGATTGACTGAGAGCAGCCCTTTACATATTTACATTCATAACTTGGAGGGCAGTTGCCCTTCAGTTGCATTTTACTTTGCATTGCGCTTCAGAAGATTGGTAACCTCCCTGCGCACTCGCGCATGCATTTCTAGATCTTTTGTGTTACTTTTATGCATACGAAAGGGCAGCTTTAGATTACAGGTATTTCCCTGCACCGTTTCGCATGTGTGATACACTAACGCATGCGAGGTGGACAATTCTACTGTACACGCAAATCTGGGCTGGGGCATCTGAAAGTCATTAGTTGATAGCAGTGACCAGTGTCTCTTGATTATTTGTCTGATCTTGTTGTCTGAGATATCGCAGGAATTGTTCTTCTACAACAGACTACCTGCATCAATCAGAAGTTTTGAGCATGAAATTGGCACAACGTGCTTACCCTAAGAGAATCATCACTAGAGCTCGTAAAAGGGCCCACAATACACCTAGGGAGGCCCTGCTTGAGAGGAACAAAAAGGAAGCAAGGGAGAGCCTGCCAGTAGTCCTGACGTTTGACCCTTTGTCTAACAAGATCAGACAAATAACAAGAGACACTGGTCACTGCTATCAACTAGTGACTTTCAGATGCCCCAGCCCAGATTTGCGTTTAAAAGGACGCAAAACCTGAAAGACAGACTGGTGCACACGAGACCTGTTCATGGTAAGAAGAATGTAAGCCTTCCCCCAGGACATCATCCCTGTGGTAGTTGCTCAGTGTGTGGACTGACGGAGAAAACAACTGAAATTACACTAGGTAGTGGGAGAACCTGGTTTCTCCGTCAGTTTACCAATTGCAATACATGCCATGTAATATACAGACTGACATGCCCATGTGGCTTACACTATATTGGTTTAACATCTAGAAAGGTCAAGGTACGCATACAGGAACATCTGAGCACGATCAGGGCCGGCAAGCTCACAACACGCTTGGTACAACATTATCGAGACCAGCAACATCACTTTAAATCTTTAAAATGGGTCATTTTGGAGAAAGTTTTTGGCGACATTGGCGAAATAGACAAAAGATTGGCTGTGAAGGAAGCTCGCTGGATCTACTCAGAGAAGGGGGATACTATTGGTCTTAATGACCAAATTGAGTGGAACAAAGTGAGCAGATAGGTGGTCATTTGTAATTCTAGTATAACATCATGCAAATATGACCCTACTACCTGCGCCAATCCCTGACTTTCTATGTGTGGCATATCAAGTGTAGCCTTACACATAAAAGGTCTAGCCTTATGATCCAATGCGATTAATTTGGGGACTATGATTTCCCCTATGTGGTCTCCTCTGGGCCCTAAGGATAAGTCTCTTTTGATTGTTGTGACCGCCTTTTGTAATCTATTATGGTGCCCCCGATCGCGTCCTCAAACCCGTGAGTGAGCTGTGTTTTGCAGTCTGGAGGATACTTTATTGAAAGAAACTTGATCTGACTACATTCTTTTGTACCCAACATACTGTTAAGATGGCTGCCCGTTTTTTCATTCTATGGTAGATATTGGTATTTATAAGGAATATGTCCTTAGCATATGAGTTTTCAGCCCGCTTAATGCGGGTGAGCTGGAAGGTCTAAATGCGCACCCTCAATGACCCTACTGTGTCTGGGAATTCTTTTTTCAACAGGGTCTACACTAATTGTAAATAGGACCTGATACAGTTCTAAGATGGCCGCCGCATTTCCTAAGACCACATAGACACGAGACTGGAAACCGTGGAGTCTCGCGAGATGGGGCTAGAGACGTTTTGAAAACAGACACAGGCGGGCTGTAACCCGTTCCAGTGCTGAGTTACCGCCTGGGTGTAAAGTTACAGGGTAAGCTGGGGGTATACGAGACGCTGAGGGAATGCTGCCCGCATTTCGATCGATGCGTGGATGTTGCGGTATGTAGAACCTGAGCTTATTGTAAGCATGGCACGAGTTGGAGGGACGTTTTTAAGCCAGCTCGGGGGCATAGGAATATCCAGTGACGAGTTGGGTCCCCCTGCAGGCACAGGATATAAATGGGTGAATCACCGTCAGTGTGCGTGGCCGAGTAGAGCTTTGAACCCGTTGGGTGAAGCATCCATGAGAGCTTTAGGAGCAATAAATGACAATATATCAAGGACCGTGCCTTGTTAGGTATATATGATCGATATACTTTTTTCACAGACGGAGGCACTAACAACGGTCGTGCTTTGCAGAGCAGGAAGGCGAAAATAAAGAGGTTAGAACGCCCCTGCGACTGGTTGGTGGCTGGTATGTGGGCCCATAGCTCCAACTAGGTAATGGATCTGAGCTCATAATCCTAACCATCTCTGGGATGCACTGTGAATATATCTCCCGTTGAACTAATCAAGCTGTGTGTTGTCTTTTTGTGTTTGTCAGTCCGTTTTAAAGGTGTGTGTCCAGAGAAGGTGATCCTTGACCCCTTCTTGCCCTGATGAATTTGCCACAAATTAACTGGCAATGAAACATGTTGGCCGTCATTACCAAGGTATGCAACATGCTGTGTTTTTAAACAGCGGGATAGACTCCTAACCAGAATAAATAAATATTTGAGAGTCTATTACCCCCCCTTTTTTTACTGTCCTTGTTCGCACAGTTTGTGTGTTTTTTTTTTTTGTTTTCACACTACACCGTCTTGTGTTATGTGTTTTTGCACTGGACACTGCACACATTTTTCTTGAGAGAGAGTTACCAATGATGAAATAGACGTGGGCAAGCTGGTGAGAACCAACCAGTAGCTCCTCTGGTGGTGCGCACGTGAGGTACTCTCTCTCTCTTTACACATTTTTTCACCTCTTCATCACTGAGGGTTTGTGTAGAGCTTATCAATCTGTGGACTGACTTCACACTTCTTTCATTCTTTCTTTACTGACTTACACAATTTTTAATTTTGTAGAATACTGGATGGGGTGATACCATATAATATAATGAGCGCTGGTGGTTTGTGATAAAGCACACTCCCTCCGCCCATTCCAGAACAAAAATAAATATTTGCTACAGTGTGCCAGTACTTTTGTGTTGAAACCATTGTATGTGCACCAATTTCACGTGAACAAGGCTTTGCAGTAAGCCGAAACGCTCAGTGAGATTAAAACACCTTTACGGAATCGGATTGTTGTGGAGTCCTTTGATTACTGAGAGCGCATTGATTGTGACTTTTGGAAATATTTACAGCCGGCGCGCTCCACCGGCGTATGCGCCACCTCCCTTGGGTCCCCCGCGGTTGGAGGGAGCACCGTTTTTGCGATATGTATATATATATATATATTTCTCTTCCAGGGGATCCTCATCAATAGTCATGAGCATTAGAATATTCCCGCCCATGTGCGGGATCCCGGAAACAGTATATTATATGTGCCCCACATATATATATCCATACATATATACCTATATGTATACACAAGCAATTGCAGCCCATAAACCCTAGAGCTGAGCCATGCTGTAAGGAATTTCCACTACACATAAGAAAAAAGCATTATAAACATGAGAAACAACATTATAACTTGTTTGGAAACTGTTTTAATGCTTAGAAAACAGCAGAAATTCTTAGAAAACACTGAAAGCATAGGAAGCTCCCAGGCTGCATTGCAAATACCCAGTCTAAAAAGACTGAAAAGCTAACTAATAGCTGCATAGCAAAAAACTGACACCGTGCCTTTAAGGCACACCTGACCCCCACCTCCCCATCATGCCTCGGGGGTGGCAGTTAGGCCAGTTGTTCTTTCCGGCTCCTTCTGGAAGGATCCTGGCAACAGAGCTCCACTTTTTTTCTGAGTTTGTCAGAAAAAATTGTCTATTTTTCAACTGTTTTTTCACTTACTTCGACGTTTTACATCCAAGTCAGTAAGAGGCTGTCTTTTGTAGGCAGTTTTGGGCATTTTTTTCCAACTTGAAATGCCTTCTCTTTTCGATCCTTGCCCTGCTTGTGGCAAGAAGAAGGCCAGGACTGACTCTCATAGGGTCTGTATCCTGTGTCTACCGGAGGATCATGGTTCCAAGACATGTACTCACTGCCAGAGCCTGTCCAAAAGAACTTTGAAGGACAGAGAGCACAACCATCCAGAGGACGATCTCCGGTGAGGAAGGGCTCCAAGAAGCCTAGAGATTCATCTAGGAGCAAGTCCTCTCGTCCTTCCGCCTCAGCGTCGGGCTCGGCGCTGAGGAAAGATGTTCCGGGAGGTCGTGTTTCCAAGAAGAGACTTTCGACAGCGGGCTCGCCGTCGAGAGCAGGTACGTCGTCGACGTCGAAGTCCAGACCGCCATCGTCAACTCGGCGACGATCGGCGTCGAGATCTAGAGCCTCTCCGCCGTCGTCAACCCGGCGACGATCGGCGTCGAGAGACACCACCCCTCCGCCGTCGTCAACCCGGCGACGATCGGCGTCGAGGAGCAGAGAACCTCCGCCGTCGTCAACCAGGGGACGATCTGCGTCGAGGAGCAGAGAACCTCCGCCGTCGCCAACCCAGCGGCGATCGGCGTCGAGGAGCAGGGAACCTCCGCCGTCGTCATCTCGACGACGATCGGCGTCGAGGAGCATGGACCCTCCGCCGTCGTCAACCAGGCGACGACCGGCGTCGAGGAGTGTCACCCCTCCGTCGTCGAGGGCACGATCCCCTCCGTCGTCGAGGCTCCATCAGCGTTCGACGTCGAAACAGCAGGATCCTCCGCCATCGTCATCCAGCCGGCGTTCGGCGTCGAGGTTGGCATCCGCGTCGATGTCGAGAGTGGCAGCATCTCCGCCGGCGTCCCCACGGCGTTCGGCGTCGAGGGAGAGAGGGCCTCCGTCGTCGGCTTCACATCGCCGTTCGACGTCGAGGCGGCATTCTTCGCCCACGGAACATGGCCGCCGGTCCGCATCGAGGCGTCGTTCGACGTTGAGAGAAGAGTCCCGGCGAGAAAGGAGACGACGTCGCGGATCGACGTCAAGACCACGCTCGACGTCGAGACAGGCCTCGGACAGGTCAGTGGTCCTGGTGACAGAGTCGGCGTCGCGCCATTCCTCCTCTCACTCAGGGGCATCTCCACGACCGGCAATTCCACGAGAGCCTGCCGACCAACCCCGTAGGTCTTCCCCTCAGGCTCAAGGGACCATTTCTCTGTCGCCCCGATGGCTGCTGCCAGCACACCATTGGCAGGACTCAGGGGCTACAAGGAGGCTGCGGGAATACGTCAGTCCAGTGCATGACTCTCCGCTGCAACGGCTGGTGGCGGCTGTGGACAGGGCTAGTCCCCCCAGGCCAGCACGTCAGAAGTCGCCGGACGACAGGCGACGCAGATCGCGCTACCCCAGACGGGAGGGGCGTTCATCTGGGTCACGGGCTCGTGTTCATCGCCGGAAGCGGAGGACTCCATCATCGTCCTCTTCCTCGTCCTCCAGGTCCTCCATCAGGGACTATTCACCCACGCTATCGGGCAGCCCAGTGTCCAGGGTCTCGCCCATAGACAACATCAACACCTACCAGGAGGTGTTGCAACGGGGAGCGCAGAAGCTGGGGATTGAGATGTCAGTCCCCCAAGTCACCACGTCGGTGATTTTTGAAACACTTCACCAGACGTCTGCCTCTCGTCCACTGTTGCCTTTGGTCCCAGGAATCATGGAACCAGTCATGGACACCTTTCTCACCCCGGCGACCGTCAAAGCGGTTCCGGCTCGTATCCTCAAAAAATACAAGCCAGCTACCTCTGACCCCGTCTTTGTGAAAATGGACCCGCCTGCGGACTCCGTCATAGTGGCAGCGGCAAGAAAGGGTCAGACGGCGTCGGCCTCCTCTTCCGTCCCTCCAGATAAGGAGAGCAGAACCCAGGACTCCTGGGGACGCAGGGCCTGCTCTTCCGCGGCGGCGTCCCTCAAAATCTCCAGCGCGGCGGCGCTTCTGGGCAGATACGATAGGGCTCTCTGGGACTCGATGGAGCGATTCAAGTCCAAGCTCCCCAAAGAGGACCAAAAGGACTTTGAGGAGATTGTTACTTAAGGGGCTCTGGTGGCTAATCAGTCGATTAGCACAGCGGCGGATGGTGCGCTGCTCTCAGCCCACTCTTACACACACGGCGTGTGCGCCAGGAGGTCGTCCTGGTTGCGGCTGACAGGGCTCAAGCCAGACGCACAGCAACGGATTTTAAACCTCCCGTTCTCTGGCAACTCCCTCTTCGGCACTCACACGGATGAGGAGATGGGGCGCATGAAAACTGAGCTAGACACCCTCAAAGCTGTGGGCTTGGAGAAGAAAAAGGAATTCAAGCGCCGTTTTCGACCCACCCAACGCAAGGGGCCTCAACAGAGGGTTCAAACCCCTCAGTGGTCTCAGAGTAAACCCCAAGGAAAATCGCAGTTTCGAGGCGGAAAGTCCGGCAGGGGCAGAGGTGGACACCAGCAACAGTCCTCCACTACCACAAGAGGAGGAAAGTCATGAGCTGTGGCTTCCTCTACGACCGTTGCCCACTCCAGTGGGAGGAAGTGCGTCACTACATCTAGCAGAGTGGGACAGCATCACAAAAGATCGCTGGGTGCTGAATATACTGCGAAATTGATATGCGCTACGTTTTCGAGCGCGGCCGAGAGACACCCCGCCAAAAAGGTCCCGTCCTCACCACTTAAGACTACTCCAAAAGGAGGTGAGGGCCCTTCTGCAAAAACAGGCCATAGAAAAAGTTCCTCCTTCGCAGGTCGGAAAAGGAGTGTACTCCCGGTACTTCCTTGTGCCCAAAAAAGATCAAGAGCACAAGTTTCGGCCGATTCTGGACCTTCGTCTCCTAAACAAAGTCATCGTCAAGGAGAAGTTCCGTATGTTGGCGCTTCACCAAATATGTCCACATCTGCAAGTCGGGGATTGGATGTGTTCGGTGGACCTCCAAGATGCGTACTTTCACATTGCAATCGCGAAACATCACCGCAGGTACCTGCGGTTTGTGGTTGGAAGCAAGCATTATCAGTACAAAGTCCTCCCATTCGGACTCAAGTCGGCTCCGAGAGTCTTCACCAAATGTATGGCAGTGGTGGCGGCCTGCCTACACAAGCAGGGTCTCTTCGTCTACCCGTACTTAGACGACTGGTTGCTGAAGGCTCCATCCCAGCAGCAGGTGAAGAAAGACTTCCAAATCTGTCTGAGACAGTTGCACGCTCTCGGCCTTCACGTCAACATGGCAAAGTCCGTGCAGCAGCCCACTCAGTCCATCCACTACCTTGGCTCCGTTCTGGACACAAGCGTGGGAAGAGCGTATCCTTCGGGGGAGAGACTGTCTTCAATGAAGAGGAAATGCAGGCTTATGCAGCAGATGCAGAGGCCGTCAGCCCGCCAGGTAGCATCTCTGCTGGGATCCATGGCGTCCTGCATTTTTCTCATTCCCAACGCCAGACTGCGAATGAGACCTTTGCAGCAAGCCCTGGAGGACCAATGGGATCAGTCCACAGGCCGTTGGGGGGATCGAATCTCTCTCTCCCAGATGGCGAAAGCTTCCCTAGCATGGTGGACTCGTCAGGACAATCTATTGGTGGGAGTCCCGTTTCACCACCCACTTCCGGTGGAATCGGTGGTGACAGATGCATCGCTGCAAGGTTGGGGGGCCCACATGGGGTGCCTCCAAATACAAGGTCGGTGGTCTGCAAAAGAACAGGGCTACCACATAAATATGCTAGAGCTTCGGGCAGTCCACCTTGCTCTAAAGGCGTTCCTCCCAGCAATCAATGCCGACTCAGTCCTGGTGCAGACCGACAACACCACGACCATGTTTTACCTGAACAAACAGGGCGGGACTCGGTCACGCCCCCTCTCCCTGGAGGCGCAGGCGATCTGGCACTGGCTGCTAGCCCGGAACCTCTCGGTAGTGGCAGTGCACCTTCCAGGGGAGTTGAATATCAAGGCAGACGCACTCAGCAGGCACTTCGAAGATCAGCCCGACTGGGTGCTGCACGACGACGTGGTGGCAGACCTGTTCCGTTGTTGGGGTCGTCCAGACATCGATCTGTTTGCAGACGACGAAAATTCAAAATGCCACGCCTTCGCGTCCAGATTCCACCGTCCAGGGACCAGGGGGAATGCTCTTTTGATGGACTGGTCCGGGACATTTGCCTACGCCTTTCCGCCCCTGCCTCTGATTCCGAAGGTGGTATCCAAGCTGCTCAGATCCGACATGAAGATGATCCTCATAGCTCCGGACTGGCCGCGCCAGTGGTGGTACCCGGACCTTCTCCATCTCTCAGTGCGTCCTCACAGGCGACTGCCTTGCAGGCCGGACCTGCTGTCCAAGATGGGCGGGAGGATTCTACATCCCAACCTTCCCTCACTGAACTTAACAGCATGGCTCCTGAGGTCCTGCAATACGGACATTTAGGTCTACCACCTGACTGCATGCATATTCTCAAAGAAGCGAAGCGACCCTCCACGAGAGCGTCTTATGCGTTTAAGTGGAAGAGGTTCTTCATTTGGTGTAGGGAGAATCACCTTGATCCTACAAAGGGGCAGGAGGACGTCATCCTTCCGTACCTCCTTCACTTAGCTAGATCAGGCTTGAAGTATGCATCCATCAGGGTCCATTTGTCTGCCATTACAGCTTACAGGAGGTCTCCCAGCCAACCTTCTTTTTTCCATATGCAGGTGGTCAAGGTCAGGGGTTGAAAAAAGTTTACCCCCCTGTTCGAAACCCTTCTCCTCCGTGGGAGTTGAACTTAGTGTTGTCCAAGTTGATGGGCCCACCTTTTGAGCCGATCCACAAAGCTTCTTTACAGCATCTGTCGTGGAAGGCCGCTACATCGGCACGCAGAGTAAGCGAAATCCAGGCGCTGTGTACTAAAGAGCCGTACACAGTTTTTCACCAGCACAAAGTGGTCTTGAGGGCACATCCATCTTTTCTCCCTAAGGTAGTGTTTGATTTTCATATTAATCAGTCCATTTCTCTGCCATCCTTCTTCCCGAATCCAGCGACCCCGGCTGAGCGGTCGCTCCACTCCTTAGACCTCAAGAGGGTACTTAAATTCTACCTGGCAAGTACCAGAGGCATTAGGAAGACGGATCAGCTGTTTGTCAACTATGGCGCCATGAGAACAGCCTTCCCAGCAGCTAAACGATCCATTTCCAGATGGATTGTCTCCTGCATTACCCTAGCCTACCAGCTGGCGAAAAGGCCCTTACCTTTGGCCCCTAAGGCTCATTCTACTAGGGGGAAAGCGGCCACAGTAGCTTTCTTGCATGACGTTCCAATGGCAGAGATCTGCAAGGCGGCCACTTGGAAATCGGTTCACACCTTTACCAGGCACTACTGCCTCGAATCCGATTCCAGGGCGGATGCCCAAGTAGGCCAAGCCTCCTTGAGGAACCTGTTTGGGTAGCTGGGTCTATCTAAGCATACTGTTCCCTCTCTGTTTTTCTTTCCTTTGCCCGCAGGGGGATGAGGTGAGGCTCGCTATTCTATTCTAATGCTTATGACTATTGATGAGGATCCCCTGGAAGAGAAGGATTAGTTACTTACCTGTAATCCTAGTTCTCTTCCAGGGGTATCCTCATCAAAGTCATAAGCAACACTCCCGCCTCCCCGGGCAAAGGTGTGATAGTTTTCAGAGGTTATTACTTCTTTGTGCCATGACTTTTCAGTCTCCGCAAAGAACAACTGACCTAACTGCCACCCCTGAGGCATGATGGGAAGGTGGGGGTCAGGTGTGCCTTAAAGGCACGGTGTCAGTTTTTTGCTATGCAGCTATTAGTTAGCTTTTCAGTCTTTTTAGACTGGGTATTTGCAATGCAGCCTGGGAGCTTCCTATGCTTTCAGTGTTTTCTAAGAATTTCTGCTGTTTTCTAAGCATTAAAACAGTTTCCAAACAAGTTATAATGTTGTTTCTCATGTTTATAATGCTTTTTTCTTATGTGTAGTGGAAATTCCTTACAGCATGGCTCAGCTCTAGGGTTTATGGGCTGCAATTGCTTGTGTATACATATAGGTATATATGTATGGATATATATATGTGGGGCACATATAATATACTGTTTCCGGGATCCCGCACATGGGCGGGAATATTCTAATGCTTATGACTTTGATGAGGATACCCCTGGAAGAGAACTAGGATTACAGGTAAGTAACTAATCCATATATGAAAGAAAAGGTTGCCCCCAGGCGAAGTGCACACGTAGCAGGGAAATCCTTTAAAAAGCGCTTTATTCGATTTCATACACTTTAGCAGTAGTCTGGTGCCGACGCGTTTCGGGCTTTGCGCCCTTTGTCAAATGCATGCTGGGATGAAACGGCTTCTGCAACAAACACCCCCTCTTTTATGTCCATCACACTCAGGTAAATTAGCCGCATGAGTTATGGGCTATGTAGTCAAGTGATGCCCTTGTGGACTGCCGCCATTCTCTCAGCACAACGTTGTTACCCTGCTGATGAAACAAAACAAAGTCACTTTACTTGACACAGGAACCCGCTGCTCCGCCAAGTGCCTGCCCAAATAAGCAAGCCGCGGATCCGCTTTACTTCTTGCGGTGGTGCATCCTCACGGCCGGGCCGGCCGTATTACACGAAAGAAAAGGTTGCCCCCAGGCGAAGTGCACACGCAGCAGGGAAATCCTTTAAAAAGCGCTTTATTCGATTTCATACACTTTAGCAGTAGTCTGGTGCCGACGCGTTTCGGGCTTTGCGCCCTTTGTCAAAGGCATGCTGGGATGAAACGGCTTCTGCAACAAACACCCCCTCTTTTATGTCCATCACACTCAGGTAAATTAGCCGCATGAGTTATATATATATTTGACTACTTGTTTGTTTATTTAAAGGTTACAATATTTTAATTTGTGATATTTTTGTTATTGATATTAGTGAAAACCTATATTTTTTTTGTTGATAATTGGATTTTCTTAGTTAAGTATAGGAAGATGATTTTTTTTAGAACGATATTTATTTTAGGATATTTTTGTGAATCGATATTGTGTGCATCTATATTGTGTCATTGATCCACTCCTTTAACCAAACACGTTCTCCCATTTGTTGTCCGAAGCAATTCAGTGGTTTTCCACGGTATCAGGCTTTAAAATAAATGCAGAGAAACCAGGGCTACTGAGTCTCACACTCATCCCAGAAGATGGAAATTAACTAGTTGACTTACCTTGCCCTTACAGTTGGCCTCAGTGCTTCTAAAAGTCTTGGGCCCGATTCACAGAACTAACTTAAGACAAAATCCTAAACTTACTGCTTTTGGTAGTCACAGATGGCATTTAGTAGTAGTAAAGTTAGGATTTTGTCTTAAGTCTGTTTTAAGTCTGTCTTAAGTCTGTCCTAAGTTTGTCTTAAGTTTGTCTAAGTCTGTCTTAAGTTTGTCTTAAGTCTGTCTTAAGTCTGTCCTAAGTCTATCTTAAGTCTGTTTAAGTCTGTCTTAAGTCTGTCTTAAGTCTGTCCTAAGTCTGTCCTAAGTCTGTCCTACTACTTTTGGTATGCACAGAAGGCATTTAGAAGTAGTAAAGTTAGGATTTTGTCTTAAGTTTGACTTAAGTTTGACTTAAGAAAGACAGATTTAAGACAGACTTAAGACAGACTAAGGACAGACTTAAGACAGACTTAAGACGAAATCCTAACTTTACTACTACTAAATGCCTTCTGTGAATACCAAAAGTAGTAAGTTTAGGATTTTGTCTTAAGTTAGTTCTGTGAATCGGGCCCTTAGCCAAGGAGGGCTGCAATACTTTCAGCTTAGGTATTAGCTAAAGGATCCGTTAATTAAAGTTGGTGCAATCAGGAATGTAGAAATTTGAGGATGTTTATGTTCAACATTGTGGACGTTAGGTGTCGGATAACATTACCTTCCAAGGAACTAACAAGTTCAGAAAAAACAGAAGGCGCTGTATAAATAGTTGGGAGCCAGATTTGAGTAGGGTCATATTCCCCCTGGAATGGAACAACGTGCACAATAGGAATTTTCTCAGCTGTGTATGTGTGCAATAAAGTTATTTTTTAACAGCCTACACAGTTGGTATTGCACGTAAACCAGAATTAAATTGACAATGTTGGAGACAATGCTGGGAAAGGGTGACTGGCTTCTCCTTTGGTAAGGGTGTCAGAAAATCAAACTCTTCTGTCGACAGCTGAGGCACCTGATTTCAGAAATGTTAGGAATGGAGATTTGAGAAGACCCTTGCAGAAATTTATTTGAGGGGGCGAGACGGGTGATACAAACCTCTTCATGAGTATTGAGAGAAGGAATGTTGTGTACAAAAGTGCTAGGGACTGCCAAACGTGAGATGGCCAGTTTCTATGGGAAATATCACACCCCCTTTGATAGGATATGGTACATGAAAATATAGAACATGTTGCCAATGGAGCAAACGCTGGGTGCTTTGAGGAGTAATTCAAGAAGCAACACCACATCTGGGTCCTTTCCTTGCGAATATAGGCAACAGTGAACTTTGGTGCCCAATTCCTATAAGGACACTTTAGATGTGTGTTTAAATAACTTGTGCAGATGTTAAACTGTTGAATTTTCAAGCCCCATGGCAACATGTTGAATTTAGGGCCTGAATGAGAAGGATCCATGTATTTGATGCTAATCGAGATCTACTCTAATATCTGAATTTGATATGGGTGGGTGAGTTAGTGAGTTATTGAATATTGAAATAAGATGCAAAAGCTACTGATGTTGTATGAAAAGAAATGCATATAAAGTTTAAGGTCTCTAAAATCTATAATCTAAAATAAAACAAAAACATTTTTTTGCTTCAGCATTCCTACCACCATCCAAAGAGTGGCCTGAATGACGCCTTATACGAAGGGGAGTGACTGGCTATTTGACTGTGGAATAAAAGTAGCGATTCAATTGATTTATTGGGAAATAAAATATTGCAGCAAATCTCTAGATAAGGAGTTCACAGCCACTGGTGGAGTAAAGGGTAGACGTCAACCTAGTTTTGAGGAAAGTGGTAAGAGGGGACTCCGGGGTGTGAAGTAGTGCTTTGAAAGGCAACTCTCAGGGATGTATGATGCTACAACGCATACTTTTACAACGCATGCACTTAAAACGCAATTTTTACATCGCAACATCCACTACAACGCATTCCATTACATCGCATGACACTACAACGCATTTTAAAAAACTACCTTTACAACGCATTCCATTACATCGCATACTACCTTTACAACGCATACCATTACAACGCATACTGTTACATTGCATTTAAGGTAAGTATTGGATATTATAGGGGTAAAAAATACTATTCTAACTCCAGGGGGTGCAACAGTAGGGTAAGTGTTGGATAGTGTAGGGGTTAAAAATTACTATTCTAACTCCAATGGTATGCATTGTAATGGTATGCGTTGTAATGCCTGCGTTGTAGTGACATGCGATGTAGTGTCATGCGTTGTAATGGTATGCGTTGTAATGGTATGCGTTGTAGTGTCATGCGTTGTAAAGGATGTTCCGTTGTAATGCCTGCGTTGTAAGTGTAGTGCGGTGTAATAGTTGCGTTGTAAAGGTTGTTTCCCGACTCTCAGCCTCCCCACCCTTTCAAATATTTCAATATGTAAGCAACATCTGGAGCAACATTGTGTATGATCTCATCTGAACGGCTGTGAAACCATCCACGGATTTTGAGTTATTAGAGGTTCTGAAAATAAAAAAACCTAGGGCCAAGATATTAAAAGTCTGATATTGCACTGTCTGCTGCTGTTATGTGAGCAGTAGCAAAAATGTGAAACTCTTGGTGATGCTCAACTTCACCAGTGGTTTCAATTGACCATAATACGGACTTTCATACCTATTGTATACCAAAATTCAGGTGTATAAAAGCCAATATCTTAATAAATGCATTGACTGAGATTATTATTGCACAATGCCTTAACTTGAAAGATATGACTTCTAATGCAAAGTTTATACTAATCGTAGAGAAAGATGCTACCTTCCAACGTCTTCTAGATGATGAATTCTGCAAAAAATTATCCCCATGCATAATCATAACGGTAGGTGTCTAAAGGTATTTTTCGTAACACTTTAGTCTTGCCCCATGAAATACCTTTTAGAGTAATGTAGCCAAAAGAATGTATGCATTTGTAGACAGTAAAAAATCACATGCTTTCATAGGTTTGAAAGATTAAGGTCTTTAGAGCACTGTGTGCACATTGAATTCATTTAATATTGCAAACTGATCCTTAGGATGAATGGAAGATGTGATAAACATACAGGGGCATATGTATGAAATGGCTGTTTTGCGAGTCCTTAATAGAGATTTTTTGAGAAACTCTATTATGGACTCGCAAAATGCTATGTATGTAGGACTCGCAATAATATTTGCGATTCCTACATATTCCTTATTCGCAATTAAGGAATACCTTCCCATTCATTCCTATGGGCCTAGAGGCTCATAGGAATGAATGGGAAGACACTTGCAATTTGCAGGTACCCATTAGGTACTCGCAAATTGCGAATACAATTTCAAGGGTGCAAGGGACACTCTGTAGCACCCCTGAAATATGTACATGTGCACATGTGGAGCACATACATGCCCTAAGGGCATGTATGTGCACCACATGGCACTTTGAAAAATTCAAAAAAGTGAATTTTTCAAGAAATCGCAATTTGCGATTCTTTAAATGCATTTGCAAAATAGGGAATCGCAAATTTTGCGATTCCCTATTTTGCGAAGGCCTTTTGGGATGATACATCCGAAAAGGCTTTTTCCCGTTCGCAAACGGGCCGATTCTGAGAATTGGCCCGTTTGTGAACGCGAAAAGGGCTTGATACATATGCCCATAAATCTATGAGGTCACTTTCCTGTGAGAGAATGCAAGTTGAGCTAATATTTTATATAGGAACGCCTGGTGGTCGACAATTTTTTGGTATTACAAAGATTTCTTTCAATTTACTCACCTTACATTTCAAAAGCTGTCACATTCCCTCACAAGACTGTGATACTAGTGTGTCATTCAGAGTTTGGTGGAACGGGAGCACTGCCATGAGTTGGCCATTCTTCTGCTGGGCTAAACTTGAACATTCCCCTCTATATTTAGAGTCGCAGGAAACACTGGCCAGAGTTTGAGCTGGTTCCACTGATGTAAACCTGTGATCTGAGTGCTTCAGGCATATTTAGAGGGAGGAGGAGGCACCATTTCTTGTATCCCCACAAAGAACTGCTGTGAGATGCTTAGCAAGCCTGGATAGACAAATGCATACTAGCCCCGTATACAGGAAGAAAACACCCTGCACGTCATGGTAATTGTTTTTTCTTTTCAAGAAACAGCTTAACCCCTTCAGTGCCCATGACGAGCTGGACTCGTCATGGGCTGCGGTGGCGCTGTGCCCATGACGAGTCCAGCTCGTCATGAACTCCGCCCGCTAATGGAAGGCGCGGCACTGGGCGGGGAAAGGGGCGGGCATGCAAGGGGTTAAAGCTGCTTCTCTGGCGACTTCATTGAAGGCACATGGTCCCTACCTGAATGACAGGGATCTCTAAATTCAGCACGCATATTTCTCCCGGGGGGAGTGGAGGCCATGACCTCTGCTGAATTGGTAGGCTGATAGCCAAGGATCTGAAGGACCCATCTGGTGTTAGTTACCACAGTTTGGTATTAGTCTGCGTGCGTACCTAATCAGAGTGTGTAATAGGATATTCTGCGTTGTAGGCTCTCCAGTGATAGCCATAAGTGTTAGAATAATTACCCACTGTTAGGGTGGACCCTTGCACACTTCTCATCCAATATATCAGACTGTGACAGGATAAAGAGCCTGGCGTGACTAAAATTCACAAAATCATCCTCAAAAAGCCTATTCATTCTAAATGTTCTGAATTTGAAAATTGATTCATGAATAAATTAATAATTCTCCTCTTTAAGCTACATTGCAGCACCTATCACAACCTGTGCTCTAACATATCTTAATTAAGATGAACATAGCATGCTGATAGGCTTACATTCTAAGAGTTAAAAAGCACCTTTGATTTTTAAGACTCCAGGGACTTCCAAATACCATAATGACTTTTACTGGTAGTTGCTTGACAATGTGGTTTCTTTTTTCTGGATCATGTTTGTGGGATACTGTAATACTCTTAATTTCGCTTAACATATTTGTCCCTTTACAAGTTGTGTGATTTGATTTGGCAATTTTCGGGGATTTTTCCCATCATAAGGTCTTCACTATTCATGAAGTACCAATCCTGTGGAAGAAAGAAGGCTGCTACTAATCTTCTGGCTCTGTAAAGAAATGTGATTTTTCTATTAAAAAATGTCCAAAAGGATACTTAAAGACAGGGAAAGTATCAGGCTTCATGGCAAGATAGAAGACCTCAAGTCGAAGGAGACATAAAAGACTGACAAGACCTCCAGGAAACACTGAGTCTCCATTGTTACAGTGCCTGTTTCCCCAAAGGACTCCCACAGAGATAGATCCAGGAAGAGGAGATTAAGGAGGGTAGAAAAGCAAAAATATCACCACCGCCTTTGCATCAATGTTGATCTCAGTTACCATTGAACACTTCGAAGTTGGCAAAAGTATCAACATGGACTTGCTGAAACAGACACCTCCAGAAAGAGCATTTGGGCAGTTCTGTTACAAGAACAAAAATATGATGGACAAGAACATCCTATTTATTTTCGTGTTTTGGCGGAATGTAAAAAGAACTATTCAATACTTGATTGAAAACTCTTCACCCTGTAGATGTTTTGTATGGAATGTAGACATCTGTTTGTGACCCCTCAGAACCAAGGAGACGATCAATAGAAACCACACGAGCAAAAGGTTCACCAAGTAACCAACTAGTCATCAAAAAACAGAAGGAGCACATGCAAAGACAATCCAAAAGGTTTGTTGTAGAACAAAATAAACTAATTAATTAATAATTGATCAATAAAAATATTTTAGGAACCTAAACATACATCAATAAAAATGCTTTACGATCATACACATATATCAAAGACAAATACACATATATGTTCTCTTCTTACAATTGAACTAATTCTGTAAAAGATACCAGGAGCCATATTATGCAGTGTCCCGGGTGTGCAAAAGGCGTATGTTCCCTCTTTGTCGCACACCCGGGGCACTCCTGTATTACAGAAGTGGCCACAGGCATCCCTTCTGTAATACTGATAGTGTTGGGCACATGTAGCACCAGAGCTATCTCATAAGGGTAGTTACTCTTTTGCATTAGGGGGTGACCCTATGCAAATGAGGTAATCACGTTGTCTCTGCACTGACGCCCTACTATGGATAGGGCACCGAAGTCAAGCAAGCCATTAGGAGGTGACATGACAGTGTGCCACAAAACGGTGTCCCATTGTTAGCTTCTTCCTGTAATAAGAATCACAGAGTGGCCGAAGACCATCCTCGTCATCTTTGAAAGAATTCACTGTCTTCTATACCTCTTTCAGTTTAGAAACAGAAATTCAAAGGACACATTAAGAACCCTGTTTTGATTCAAGGAAAAAGTAAATACGCCCAAGTTCATCTTTATTTATTGACATTTTAAGTGGTGGAAAAATATTCAAGTTGACCTGTATGCCCACAGACTGCAAATTGTTTGAGCTGTTCATTCAATCAGATATTTTGTATCAAACAGATCAGAGACTGTAGGGAATTAAAGGAGTTGATTCTGAGGTTAAAAGATAAAGCGGTGGCTAAGGCATGTTTGTACTATTCATCAAAACTTAACATTGATTTTAACAGTACACGGACATTTGCATTTTCAGTCACAGCAATAGAGAAACTCTTCAATTTCTATTCTACCAGACTTCTGTCTGTGGGTTTTAGACATAAAGTTTAGAGCACACATGAAAGGAATGGAACAGGATGCCAAGACAATACTTGTGTTGCTAATGTCTGGTTGCTGAAGAAACCTACTTTTGTCCTACCAATATTCTATCTCTGGGTTGGCTGTGGGTACAGTGTTTGCCTTAAACTGTATTTCCATGTTGGATGTGAGAGTGCACTATGATTGCCATAGTATACTCCCAATGCACACTCTCAGCCCTCTCAGCCCAAGTTTAGTGTGGCCAAAGACTTTCGCCATCTTGAAAATGCCCAAATTGCATACGTAGAGTGGCCCCAGGAATTTTTACCCCATTGGTTAGGGCATTCTCTGGAGTCTTTCCGAAACACTAGCTAGTGCAAGGCATTCATGGAGAATCTCCAGGCACATACTTCAAATATGAATAAGAACAGAGGAGGACTGGACCCACTGCTTGTAACTTGAGAAGTGCACCTCCCCCCTCACGTACCCAGGACAAAAAAGTGGACTCCAAGGGTCATAAGGCTAAACTCCGTATCAAGCTACAGGGATACACAAGCTTCAAAAGGCCTGGCTTACAACCGGTGGCAACTGGAACTATACTGGACCATGCTGTTGGCCTCTGTCTATTTCTGTGTCTAGAATTTAAAAAGCACATGTCTACTAGGAAATGGTTTCCCAGTGATATCTGAACCTAGCCATGCCTCAGGTTCCTCAAATGGAATAGTTAAAGGAGCCTTGAAGTAAAGGAGCCATGTTTTACATTCCTTGTGGAAACACCCCTTCGTCTGACAGCTCTGAAGCTGTAAAGCAAGGGAATTCTACAGTTTCAGTGCATATATTTGAAAAGAGCATCCATCCAAACTGGCCAGTTGAAGCGCGGACCCACCCCCTCAGCCTGGGACGACTCTTGGTGGCCGACCACAATGGGAACAGCACCAACACCCACCGACCTTGCACGTAACCTAGGATTCATCCTCGGCTCCTCTCTCTCCATTCTAAGCAGATCAACGCCATCTCCTCCTCCTGCTACAAAACCCTCCGCATGCTCCGCAGGATCTACAAGTGGATCCCGACCAAAACAAGAAGAACGGTGACACAGACCCTCGTCAGCAGCAGACTGGACTACGGCATGCACTCTACGCAGGAATCCCAGCCAAACACCTACGACGACTACAACGCACCCAAAACGCCTCAGCCCGACTAATCGTCAATGTCCCCCGCCGCAGCCACATCACACCCCACCTGAGAGACCTACACTGGCTCCCCGTCAACAAGAGGATCACCTTCAAGCTCCTCACCCACGCACACAAAGCACTCCACAATACCGGACCAGCCTACCTGATTACCAGACTCAGCTTCTACACCCCCACCCGCCAGCTCCTCTCTGCCAGCCTCATCGCCTTGAGACCCTCATGGGTAAGTAGCGTGCTTTACAAGTATTGATTGATTGATTGACCTGTGCCAAGGAAGTATGGGAGGAGTGAAGCAATCTTCTGGGGCAGTAGGGACTGATCAGGCGGCATAGATATATCGTTCCAGAGTCCGAAAGGCTTCTATAAGCAAAGCAGAGTGCTTGGAAAATAATGCACTTTGCAACCGGGAGCTGATAGAGTTCCATAAGTTGGACCCACATATGGGGCAGATGTCCTTGAAGGCGAGCGCAGAAATCTAGATTATCTGTAATTTTTGGAGGAGAGCTTTATTGATAACCAGATGAAGCATATTGCTGTAGTCCAAGTGAGATGTAATCAGAGCCTGGACACTTTCTGTGCGGAGGAGTTAATGCCCACACAAATTTCCTTAAACCGCTGAGCAAGCCAAAACAGCAGGCTGCCACTATATGGATCTGTTGCTCAAACGTAAACTGGTTATCAATCCAAATGCCTAAGTTCTTAACCACCAGTGTGGGAGTAGGTACCGGGCCAAGATCTGCTGGCCTTCATTGAGCCCTCTGAAAATAGATGGTTGCCAGCTGTCAGAATATCTGTTTTGATAACATTGGGTTTCAGGCAATGTCTGTCCATCTACTTGGCCACTGCTTGTAAACAGCTTTTAAGTTGAGAAATACCATTGCCAGAGTCTGGGTACAGGCTAATGATCTGAGTGTCATCAGCATATGAAATTATGGAGAAGCCAAAGGTTTCTACACTGTCCACAAGAGGTCATGCATAGATGTTAAAGAGTTTTGGACGTAGGGACCAGCCCTGAGGAACTCCATGAAGGATCGACGGCACCAACGAGGCATAAGGTGTGGAGGGCACCTGAAACAAGCGATCTGCCTGAAAAGAAGCGAACCAGCTCAAAGTCAAGCCAAATATCTTGCACTCCTGTAGTCCCCTGAGTAGCACCGGGTAGTACACAGTATCAAAAGAGGCACTCAAATACAAAAGGATAAGGGCTGCAGTCCTGCCCTGATCCAGAGAGTCTAACTTCGAAAGAGAGACGCATCAGTGCTATTTCTTGGGTGAAAACCTGATAGAGAGGTGTGCAAAAGATAGTGGGGCACTAGATACTCTGCTTGTTGGTAATAGCTAAATCTGATGAGAACCCGTCCACCGAACTCTAAATCAGGCCCTAAGTCAGAAGGTAAAATCTATGACCTGGGCGAATCCGGTTGGTGTATCCGACCCACACTTTATTGCTGTCATCCTGAAATTGCGCCTAGGTCTTGGTCTACATGACCAATGTCTACACTTGCCACTTTGTGCTTATCCAGTATTAGGGGTGTCTTTCATAGATTCACATGCCTGAATCATTCCCCGTCGTCGAGACGGGAGCCTCCGGTACATAAAAAAGTAATGTCCTATAGACATACATAGAGAAAAATAGGCCAAAGGGCCTCCCCTTAGTGGCCTATCCTTGTCCTTATGTAAAAAGGACCAAACTCTCAGAGCCAGCCAATCAGCCATCACCTCCCTCTAGAACCTTCCTGACAGGAGCCTCAGTCCCTCAGATTTTCTACCGCACGTTGTGCTAGGGAGTCTCCAGCCTGAGTTCTCCTCAGGATTTCTTCAAAACCAACTTCTTCACTTTTAAAAGCGACTTATTTCTTCAAGGACTTGAACAGAGATTACTTCAAGCCACTTATCACTGCAGTGAGTGATTTATTTCTCCTAATTCTGGCATGTCTGAGTCCCAGAAGAAAGCCCTTTTCAGGGCCTGCTCTTCATGTGGGAAGAAAAGGCTACATGTGGACGACAAGCATGACCTCTGCCTATATTGCCTTTATCCTGACCACGTACCTAAGGACTGTAAGATATGTAGGTCTTTCCCTCACAAGACCTTGAGGGACAGAGAAGGTCGTCTGCTTATCTGGCTGGACAGGCTTAAGGACAGGGAGAGTGTGGTATCCTCAGAGGGAAGCTTTTCGAGGACCTCTGAAGTCTCCCTGAAGAGGCCAAGAGTGGCATCTCCTGGCCCCTCAGACACTCCTCCTATGAAGGCACACAAGAAGTCTTCAGAGGCAAGATCTTCAAAATCTTCAGTGTCTGAAAAGGATGCGCAGACTTTTAAGAAGCCTAACCAGTCGGCCAGCAAATTTGCGACAACCTCCTAGGCGCAAAAAAGAGTTGGGGCGCCAGGTTATGTCTCCACAGCGACGACAACTGTGTCAACGACGACAGCGTCGTCAGTCTTCTCGTCGACGACGACCACTCCTTCATCGTCGTCAGCAGGTACACCCATTTCATCTGTAATACTGCTAAAGCCGTCGTCGACGTCCAAGACCTCGTCGACGACGAAGATTGTCCCGTCGACGACGACATCGTCGATGAGGAGCCCCCCGTCGACGGGAAGGTCGACGACGAAGTCGTCGACGACAAAGACATCGACGACGAAGGCGTTGACGACGAAGGTGTTGACGACGAATGAATCGTCGACGAGCGCATCGTCGACGAAAGCATCGTCGATGAAGAAAATATCGTCGACGGGGGCACCGTCGACGAAGGCCATACCGTCGACGAGGGTATCGTCGACGGAGGAATCGTCGTCGACCATAGGTATTACTGAGCCATGGAAAAAATCCAAGCTCATAGAAACGTCGTTTATGACCCTACCACCGTCGACAACACCACGGACGACGGCAGGGGATCCTGCACAGGATTCTGTGTCTGGCAAACTGACCAGGAAGCAGATTACACCAGAAACAACGTCTCCAAGTAAGGTGCAAACTCATTTGCCTATGGAGATTCTCCAGAGTGAGGAATCTGAAGAAGAACTCCTGGATCAGGCTACTTCCCCTTCAGAGCTGCACGTCAAGTGTCAGAGCACGGACGAAGAACAGGAGGAGATGAGCTACCAGGAACACCCTTTCCAGGAACAGGTTCGCACGGAGGTCACCCAGATGGTATGCCTTCCCGTGTCAATTGTAAATGACCTCAAATACCTCATCCGGGACTACAAACAACGTTTCCCGGAATCACCGGCAACTGAGACAGGGGCCCCACGCCTACTACAATTACACCAACGACAGCCCCAAAACAGACACGGCCAACTACTCAGGTCCGCCAGGAGAAAGTGCCACCTCAGGTGATAGAATCAACAGATAAGGAGGCTGAGGAAATGGAAGAGGGGGAAGTCCAGGAAGACCAGACGGATCACGATGAGGAGGAAGAGTATGTAGCATCTTCCCCAGCTTCACCGCAACCGCGCCAAGCAGATTCACCGCCAGTGGACATTGGCGGTTTCCGTAGGATAGTGGAAAGAGCAGCGACGCGGTTTCATATGGTGATGGAATCGACTGAAACCGAGTGCTTCTTACATGACTTCAAGGAGCAAACAAAGAAGACAACGAAGTCGATCCCAATAATTGACTTTCTCTGGGACCAGGGAAAGAAACTAATGCTGACGCCGGCCTCTGTACCTGCGGTTGTTCCACGCCTGGATAAAAAGTACAAGGCTCCAACCACGGCGCCAGCTTGCCTTAATGGGCACCCGAAACCGGATTCGGTCGTAACCCAGGCGGCCCAGAAGAATTCTCGCAACCCTTCCTCTCCTCTGTCAGCCCCACCGGACAAGGAAGGCAGGAAGTTGGACACGATCGGTAAGAGGTTTTCAACGACATCGGCCATGACCATCAAGGTGGCCAACTCCATAGCCCTGTTAGGGCGTTATAACCGCCAGCTTTGGGAAGATATAGCCCCTTATATAGCGGAGCTGCCCAACACAGTTCAGGAGGAGGTCAAGGCACTACTTACCGAGGGCCAAACCTCGGCAGCTGAGATCATTGATTGTGCCATAGATGTGGCCATGACAGGCTTTCGACAACTAGCTGGGGCAGCAGTCCTGCGCCGTCAGGGATGGCTTAAGGCAACATCATTCAGGCAGGAGGTGCAGACGAAAGTGCTGGACATGCCCTTCGACGGCCAACACCTTTTCGGGGATAAAATTGACGAGGCGCTCCAAGCAATCAAGAAAGACACTGATACTGCTAGAGCGCTGGGTACTTTGCAGGCAAGGAATCAGTCCTTTCGAGGCAACAAATCCAGAGGCCAGTCCTGCTACAGGGGATCCTATTAAAATAGGTCCTCGTATTCCTACCAGAATAAATCCCAGTACCAACAGAAGCAGCAACAAGGTCGTCAGACTTCTTATGGGAGATCAAACTTCAGGGGTAAAAACCAGAAGAGGGGCACCGGCGGACGCCAGTGACCATTTACTCCAGCCAGTCCAGCGACTATTTCCCTCATCAAGGATTGGAGGAAAATTGACCCATTTCCTAGAAAATTGGCATCTCATCACCACAGATCGCTGGGTACTTCAATTAATAAGATTCGGCCATTCCCTGGAATTCACCACCATCCCACCTGCAACCCCTCCCCGCAGGCTTCCACACAAACACCTGCGACTGCTACTCCGAGAAATATCTGCGATGTTGAAGAAAGGAGCGATCGAGCGAGTTCCATCGTCTCAAAGGGAGAAAGGATTCTATTCCCGCTTCTTTCTTATACGCAAGAAGGAGAGAAAGTGGAGGCCCATTCTAGACCTCAGGGCACTCAACTCTTTCCTGAAGAGTCAGTCTTTCAGGATGGTGACGATCCAAGAAATACTAGGCATTCTAGAAAAAGGAGATTTCATGACATCTTTGGATCTTCAGGATGCCTACTACCACATCCCAATACTCAGGGGGCACAGAAAGTTTCTAAGATTCGAGGTGGCAGGACAACACTACCAATTCAAGGTCCTACCGTTTGGCCTCAAATCCGCTCCGCGGATTTTTACCAAGTGCCTTTCACCTGTGGCAGCTTTCCTGCGTCAAATGGGTCACCAAGTCTTCCCCTACCTCGACGACTGGCTGGTAAAGGCACCTTCAGCTGCAGGCGCGACAGAATCCTCCAACGCCTGCACCAATCTTTTTCAACATCTAGGATTGACTCTCAATCACGAGAAATCCTACATGTCCCCAACAAGAAGCATCACCTTCCTCGGGGCGACCTTGAACACGGAATGCGCAAGGGCATTTCCTTCAGAGGAAAGGAAAAACAAGATAATATCTTTGGCCACGGCTGTGGCATCAAGGAAGTCCCTAAGAGTTCGAACCTACAAATCACTCCTAGGAATGATGTCTTCTTGTATACTCCTCATCCCTCACTGCAGACTCCGGATGCGTCCATTGCAAGAAGCCCTCACGAACCAATGGACGCAGAGTACAGGTTCGTTCGAAGACATTGTGAGGATAACACCGCAAATATCCAAGAGCCTGGAATGGTGGAGAAATCGCAGGAATTTGTCTATAGGACTGCCATTCCTGCTTCCAGCAGCACCGCTGGTGATCACCACCGATGCATCCCTGGAAGGCTGGGGAGCCGTCCTACAGGACCTTCAAGTAAGCGGCAAATGGACAGATCAGGAGAAGCATCTCCATATCAATCTTCTGGAATTGAGGGCTGTGTATCTGGCGCTGCAACCCTTTTTACCACGCATCCAGAACTCCCAGGTGCTCGTCAGAACGGACAACACCACGACGATGCACTATCTCAACAAACAGGGAGGAACGCGTTCGCTCACTCTATCACGCGAATCGCAAAAGATCTGGAACTGGCTTGTACTCCATGGGATCACACTCAGGGCGGACTATGTCCCGGGCAAGGACAACACCATTGCGGACGCCCTAAGCAGACAGAAATCCCTCTCCCACGAGTGGGAGCTCGACAAGAGTACGCTGGATCACATATTCTCAGAATGGGGAGTCCCAGGAATCGACCTGTTTGCCACCAAGGAGAACGCCAAATGCCCAAGCTACGCAAGCTGGCGTCCCCAACCAAGGTCACTCGGAAATGCATTTTCCATAGGTTGGTTCAGCGTATTTGCGTACGCTTTTCCACCGTTTCCGATGATTTCCAGGGTTCTCAGGAAGATGAAGGCGGAGCCATGTACCCTAATCCTAATTGACCCGTTCTGGCCGAGACAGCACTGGTTCTCGGATCTTCATCGCCTCTCCATCAGGACACCGATTCGTCTGAGGCAGCACCCGAACCTGCTGACAATGTCCAACGGGCAGGTGCAGTACCCGAACCTGCAATCGCTCAGGTTATCGGCCTGGCTCCTGAGCACAGAGAGTTCTGTCATTTAAACATCCCGCAGGACTGCAGGGACGTGCTGGCAAAAGCAAGAGCGGTCAGTACCAACAAAACCTACTCTCTAAAATGGAAACGATTCTGCACATGGTGTTTAGAGAAAGGCCTGAGACCACTCCATATCCAACCGAGCAGATACTGCCATATCTACTACACTTGGCACAGTCAGGTTTGGCGCACGCATCCATAAAGGTGCATCTGGCGGCCATTTCACGATTCACCAGGACTTACAAAGGACCGTCTCTCTGGTCCAGTAGGCTTATCAAGCAGTTTCTAAAGGGACTATATAGGTCCTTCCCAAGACCTAGACGGGTCCCACCGACGTGGCACCTCAATTTAGTGCTTAACCAACTCATGAAGCACCCTTTTGAGCCCATTCATCGAGCTTCCATCAAGTACATCTCATGGAAAACGGCTCTGCTGCTCGCTCTAACATCTGCCAGGAGAGTCAGCGAGCTACAGGCTCTATCCATTCAGGAGCCCTTCATGCAGTTCAAACAGGACAGGGTGGTGCTGAGGACAAATCCCAAGTTCATACCCAAAGTGCCTTCAGACTTTCACCTCAATGAACCGGTGGTTCTACGTTCCTTCTTTGCAAACCCTACCACCGCAGCAGAAAGGATGCTCCACTCCTTGGACCTCAAAAGGTGTCTAAAGTTTTACATAGACAAAACAAAGAGCTTCAGGAAGTCATCACAGCTATTTGTGGCCTACAGTAGGCCAAGGATGGGTATGCCTCTAACGAAACAAAGCATCTCACGGTGGTTCTCCTCAGCGATAGCATTCTGCCATGACGGGGCCGGACGGCCTTTGAGAGCTAGGGTGGAAGCGCATTCCACCAGAGCGATGTCCACATCAGCAGCGCTGTTCGCTGGAGTGCCGATTTTGGACATATGTAGAGCGGCGACGTGGAAGTCACCGCACACCTTCTCCAGACACTACTGCCTGGATGCTGAACTTATGAAGGATGCAGCAGTGGGCCAGGCGGTGCTTCGCCATCTATTCCAGTGAGGTGAGCCTTCCAACATCCCTCCATCCTGGTATGCACATCTCTTACTGCTATGATGTATTGATGTATGCCAATGTTTTAAACTCGCATGGTAATATGTTTATTATCTAAAATGACTATATGGCATGATTACATCAGAAATGTGCATAATGTATTGCTGACTACTCTGATTCAGGCATGTGAATCTATGAAAGACACCCCTAATACTGGATAAGAAACGCATTACTTACCTGTAACAGCAGTTATCCAGTATTGGTGTCTTTCATAGATTCACATGCAACCCTCCCGCCTCCCCTGGAAGGACTCAGGTCTCTCTCTAACTGTATTACGCCTACCTAGCTTATTGCGTACGAAAATCTGAGGGACTGAGGCTCCTGTCAGGAAGGTTCTAGAGGGAGGTGATGGCTGATTGGCTGGCTCTGAGAGTTTGGTCCTTTTTACATAAGGACAAGGATAGGCCACTAAGGGGAGGCCCTTTGGCCTATTTTTCTCTATGTATGTCTATAGGACATTACCTTTTTATGTACCGGAGGCTCCCGTCTCGACGACGGGGAATGATTCAGGCATGTGAATCTATGAAAGACACCAATACTGGATAACTGCTGTTACAGGTAAGTAACGCGTTTCTTCCTTGTGCTATTCCTACTAAAAACTTTAAAAAGTCATATCATATCGCCTGTTCTCCTTATTGGATATTTTGTCATTTTGTTGTTTTGTTTATTAAATTTGACTCTATTATTTTAATTCGGTTTGGGATTTTTATTGTTTCGCATTTTGACTTTATTACTGTTTTGGTACTGCATAAATACTTTACACATTGCCCTAAATTAAGCCACTTTGCTCTGTGCCGTAGCCACCTGGGGTTGATCTCAGGTTAATTTAGTGACTTTGAGATTCACCCTGAAAAGGGTTGTGATTATTTTTGGCAGTGGGTAGTCACCCACCCCAAATAATATTCCAATTTCTTACAGTAAGTACGTATGGATTACACATTTAATTAAAAAAAAAAGACTTTGGCTAATACCGAACTTAAAAATGTTTGAACTGCCTGGAATATAATTGATGGATCCTAGGTGATGAAGATTGACCATTCCACAAAATGGCTTAAAGCTTCATGGTTTCTTGGAATGTTCCTGGCCTCTGCCACAAAAGTAAAAAGACTAGTGTGGCCATATTACAGATAGTTCATAATTCCAATGTGCATATTTTCTTCTGACTAGAAACCAATATCACATATAATAAAATAAAAGCGCTATTAATATCTACAGAGTCACTATAGTATCTGCATCGACTCAAAATTCTTGTATTACAGGATAGCTATTTTCGCAATGACCTCGTTCCATATTGCATGTTTAAAGGAAATGGGAGATCCATTGAATAGATGGGTGCAACCACTCCTATTTTTTTGACTGTTTAGAACAAGATTTTCTTCCTACACAGTACGTCCCTAATGTGGAGATTGTGAACATCTCATACTCTGGGTAGGGAGTAAGAATCCTTCAGGTGCTCGCTCTAGAAGGATTTTCTTTTTGAAAACTAATCTTGAGATTGAGGAATCCCCTCATCTCGAAATACTTTTTTCCCCACTCTGTGCGGCATCAGTGCACATCTCATGCTGATGTTGCACAATGCGAAAGTGAAAGCAGTCGCTGCCATTAGATGCCCCCTGAGAACCAATCAAAGTGGGAGAAGTACAGTAGTAAATGGGACAATGTCCTTCTTACTTTACGTCTACCTAGTGGATCCCTACTTGGTGTTTGCGGCAGAAGGATGATCCCCCACTAGATACAAGGGAAGTGAAGCAGCCCCTGAGGCATGGTTAAGTGCCCCCTAAAAAAAAGGTGGGCTCATCCTGACTTCAGGCTGCAACTGACTTTCCTAAAGGCTCCAACAATCTTTATTCCGCCCTGGGGCCTACAGCATCCCTGTGGTAAGTGAGAGGACATTTGCATTCTTTTGGGTGTAGTTTTTACATATCAACTAGGAGGGGGAGGTTAATCCTGTATCCAGCATTCCCCGGGTGGTAGAAAACCTATCTGTTGCTTGGGGTGGGCAATGCAGTGCACTGCCATGATGGGCAAACCCAGCCCCCAATCTGTTTCTCACTTTGTTTCTTTGAGGGACTTGTGGCTCTTCTGAGCTCCAAGAGTCAAGCAGGTCGGTGATAAACATCCCACTCTACCCAACCATCGGGGCTGAAAGCCCACTAGACTTCCTGGGGAAAACATGAGAAAAGTAATGAGGTGGAGGTACTTGACCATCGAAGAATCAGTCCTCATGCCTCTGTGCCAAACAATATTTCTTCCCCTAGGGAGATCCAGAATGGTGGGCTTTGACACCTCTTCACTAGCCCATAAGTCAAACCTATGCCCAACGAAATCTCAATTTCCCTAATCGCTTTAATGGTCAATAGCTTCACTGTTCGGGCTCTGTGTGAGCCAGCAGCCTTGGAACCCTACCATTCTTTGGTATTTCTGAAACAGAGACCCAGAGGAGGCCAGGGTGGTGTAGCATGCAAGCATCTCAGGTTGTGTTTTTTCCCCTGAATGCTCTGTGAATGTCAAGGTATGGGTCAAAATTATTGTGACAGAAAACACAAGCACTTCCAGTCAACACCCATGGTCTTACCACCCAGCGTTCCCACTTCTCCCAATTGAAACAATGTGTTTGAGGCATATGAGCTGCAGATTACACACTTTTGCATAGATCGCCATCTGGTGTTGGGCCCGGATGTTTGCAGTTTGTTTTTCCTCTTGGAAAGTCTTTGGAAGTCACGAGGTCGGTGACTCCTCCCTTGGTTCGTATTGCGCATGGGCTTCGGCTCCATCCTCAGATTGTTTTTTTCCTCCATCGGGCTCGGATGTAATACTTCGCGCTCCGGTTCCGAACATTCCAGTTCGACGATCGAAGCGGAATCCTCGCTCTCCGCGGTATTGTTTAGATACTGATCTCCTCAATCACCTTCTTCTTCGACGCACCTTCGATTCCAGTCATCGACGGCGGCCTTCGGGCCTATCCAGGCTCCGGTCCCGGCTGATGGAAAGAACTCCATTCAAAAAGTGCCCTCGATGTGGGTCCAAATTCCCCCACACCGATCTTCATGAGGTGTGCAACCTCTGCTTCTCCCCTGAACACGAGGCTCGAAGTCATCCCCGAAGATGTCGACTGGAACGGAGGTCGAGGAGTGCGCCATTTTTCGTCTGGCCCTTCGATCTCGAATAGTCTTTTTGGATCTAAAAGACTATTCGAGATCGAAGGGCCAGACGAAAAATGGCACACTCCTCGACCTCCGTTCCAGTCGACATCTTCGGGCCTAGGCAAGACCAAAGGCACTGCTTCGAACACCCCACCTTCGGGCCCGGTGACAAAGCCAAATAAGCCTTCCGGCGGCTCGGGCTCGAGCCAGCCTGCCAGCGGTGCCGAAAAACACCCTTCGGCACCGAAGAAAAGATCGGCCTCTACCTCGACACCGATCTCCACACCAAAGCCCTCGGTGTCCAAACCCAGCCTCACGGTGCCGACCAAACATCATAAGGCCCTCGGCACCGACACTCCCGCGCCGAAGCCTGTCTCGGCACCGAACAATAAATCGGAGGTTCTCAAAAAGCACGCCACAGACAAGCCTAAGAAGCCGTCGGCCCCGAAAACGTCGGCGCCGACCGAACAACCAGTGTCGCAAGAACTTTTTACACCGGATCCTTTGCAAAAGACACTTACCAAGGATCCAAAAACTGGACATTTGGCACTGTCTTCTAAAAAGAGACATTTGGACAAACCAGCTCCACCTCCACCTCCAAAGAGGAAGGACTGTGCTACTTCCCCTTTCAGAGTGCCTTCCCCACCTCCTCCACCCTCTCCACCCTCTCCACCTTCTCCACCCCTGCCTCATCGCTCTCCGACCCCGTCTCCAGACCATGATGATCAGGGGGACCCATACTACGACCCAGCAGATGTGCCACAACACCCCACCCTTACAGGATCCCCAGACCCCTGGGATAATTATAATAATCCAGACATTCCAGATGTCCCACAAGATGACCTCTATCCATCCAGGCCATCTCCACCAGAAGACTCACTAGGTTTTCACCACCTACTTCAGAGGGCGGCACATTATCACGGGGTAGAGCTACACACTGACCCAGTAGAGGAAGATTTCCTCCTAGACACCTTTGATACTGCACATAGGTCTACTGCTATACTACCTATGCTCAAAGGGGTAATAAAACATGCGCCAGAGGTTTTTAAAGACCCAGTCAGGGCTAGGGTCCTAAACCCACGCATAGAGAAAAAGTATAAAGCTGCCCCCACAGATCCTGCCTACATCAAAGGGCCAGCACCACTGGATTCCCTATTGGTATCCACCGCACGAAAGAGATCAAATTCCCAGGCGTCAGGTGAAGCACCACCACCTGACAAAGAATCAAAGCTCCTGGACGCGTCAGGAAAACGCACTGCGTCACAGGCAGCCAATATATGGCGTATTGCCAACACTCAAGCACTATTGGCAAGGTACGACAGAGCGCATTATGATGAACTAGAAACCATCATGCACCATCTCCCAGAAAAATATAAAAATAGGGCCAATGAATTAATTCAAGAGGGTAAGACCATAACTAATACCTCTATACGCTGTGCCTTAGACGCAGCAGACACAGCCTCCAGGGCCATTAACACCAGTGTCCTACTCCGTCGACACGCTTGGCTGAGAGTTTCAGGCTTTAAACCCGAGGTACAAGCCTCCATATTAAACCATCCATTCGATCAGGAACATTTATTTGGTCCAAAGATAGATGAGGCCCTCGAGAAGATGAAAAAAGACACAGATACGGCGAAACCTATGGGAGCCCTACAGTCACACCCTCCTAGGCGCTCCTTTCGCCGCTCTTCCTTTCGGGGCACGGGCAGAGGCTACTCCTCAGATAGCGCATCCACGTCCTACAAATCCCCTCCTCAGTCCACCTTCACAAAAGGTTATCAAAGAGGTGGCTATAGAGGCAATAACAATAAAGGCAGAGGCAAAACAAATACCGCCCGCTCTGCCACACCGCCTACCCAATGACTTTCCCCTGCTCCCCCCAGACCATCCCACTCCGGTCGGGGGCAGACTACAAAATTTCCTTCACGTCTGGGAGTCCATCACATCAGACAAGTGGGTGACCCAAATTATTCGTTCAGGGTACTGCCTAGAACTCACATCTACCCCCCCAACATTCCACCCAGGCAACGCCCAATGTCACAAGAACATTCCACGTTACTAAAACAGGAGGTAATCTCCCTCCTACAAAAACACGCAATAGAACAGGTCCCCCACGATCAACAAAATGTAGGGGTCTACTCCCTATATTTTATGATACCAAAAAGAGACGAGACTCTACGACCTATCTTAGATCTCCGGCCTCTAAACACATACATACATTCGGACCATTTTCACATGGTAACACTTCAGCATGTACTTCCGCTCCTCTCCCAGAACGAATTTCTCACCACACTGGACTTGAAAGACGCATACTTCCACATTCCGGTACACCATGCCCACAGAAAGTACCTCAGATTCGTAGTGGACGGGCAACACTACCAGTTCAAAGTGCTCCCATTCGGGGTCACAACAGCACCACGGGTATTCACCAAGTGCCTAGCGGCAGTGGCGGCACATCTCAGAAGACAGCACATTCACGTCTTCCCGTATCTGGACGACTGGCTGATAAAAACCGCGTCCTACAACCAATGTGTACACCACACCGCCACTACAATCCAACTACTTCATCAACTAGGCTTCACGGTGAACCACCAAAAGTCCCAGCTAACACCATCCCACATAAAGCAATACCTCGGTGCCACCATAGACACCTCAAAAGCCATAGCCTACCCCAATCCGGCCAGGATTGCAAGCATTCAGGCTTTGCGTTAAAAATTCATACTTCAACACTCCCTCCCAGCAACAGTGTTTATGCAACTGATAGGGATGATGGCCTCTTGCATTTTCATAGTGCCTCATGCAAGACTCCAGATGCGTCCACTCCAAGAGTGCTTAGCGCACCAATGGAACCAGACCCAGGGGCAACTGACAGATCTGGTGTTGGTAGACGGTCGCACCCATCGCTCTCTGCAGTGGTGGAACACCACAAATCTTTCCAGAGGTCGACCGTTCCTGGACCCGGTTCCACAAATAATCCTGACAACAGACGCATCGCTCTCCGGCTGGGGAGCTCATCTACTACACCTCACAGTGCAGGGCACATGGACGCCGCAACAAAAGTTACTCCACATCAATCATCTCGAGTTACTGGCAATCTTTCTAGCCCTAAAATCCTTTCCCACACAGATTTTAGGCAAGGCAGTCCTTATCCGCACAGAGAACATGACCGCCATGTACTACATCCAAAAACAAGGCGGCACACACTCTCCACAGCTCTCTCAACTAGCACAGAGCATATGGAGATGGGCAATTCCTCACAAAATCTTTCTGCTAGCCCAGCATGTCCCAGGAGTCCAAAACACCATGGTTGATCTGCTCAGCTGACAGACGCAGCAGATCCCTGAGTGGGAACTTCACCCGCAGGTTCTTCACCCGTTCTTTCAGATGTGGGGGCATCCACAGATAGACCTATTCGCCACCCACGAAAACAAAAAATGCCCAAGCTTCGCCGCCAGATACCCACACCCATTGTCCAAAGGCAATGCGATATGGATGAACTGGTCAGGCAAATTTGCATACGCCTTTCCACCTCTCCCACTAATTCCATTAGTGGTGCGAAAGCTACAACAGCACTCCCTCACACTCATTCTAGTAGCTCCAACATGGGCCAGACAACCATGGTACACCACGCTGTTGGAACTCTCAGTAGTGCCACACCAAAAATTACACCTCCCACCATGCCTCCTAACCCAGAACCATGGAGAGATCGGACACCCGGACCCAGCTCAGCTCAACCTTGCGATCTGGCTCCTGAAATCCTAGAATTCGGATACCTTAACCTTCCCCCCGACTGTATGAATGTTATCAGAGAAGCTAGACGTCCTACCACTAGAGCCTGCTACGCTGCCAAGTGGAAAAGATTTGTTGTTTATTGCCATAACAACACAATCAACCCTCTAGACGCATCCATACAGCACATCATATGCTACTTACTACACCTACAAACATGTAACCTAGCATATACATCCATTCGGCTACACCTCGCAGCAATTGCCGCTTACTTAAAAAACAGACAGCACCTATTACTTTACAGAGTGCCTGCCATTAAAGCCTTCATGGAAGGCCTAAAACGAATAATTCCCCCCAGAGTGCCACCCTCACCTGTGTGAAACTTAAATATAGTGCTCACAAGGCTAATGGGACCGCCTTTTGAACCCTTGCATAAATGCGAACTGCAATTCCTCACATGGAAAACAGCTTTCCTTGTAGCCTCACCTCCCTTAGAAGGGTCAGTGAAATACAAGCACTTACTATACAAGAACCTTTTCTCCAAATGCACCCGAACAAGGTTGTCCTACGTACCAACCCAAAATTCCTACCCAAAGTCATCTCACCCTTTCATCTAAACCAATCGGTAGAATTACCGTTTTTTTTCTCGCAGCCTCAAACTGTTGCAGAAAGGGCTCTACACACACTGGATGTTAAAAGGGCCTTGCTTTACTATATCCAGAGAACACAGCCTTTCAGGAAGACAAAGCAATTGTTTGTCTCTTTCTCTCCACCTCATAAAGGCAACCCCATCTCTAAATCAGGGATAGCTAGGTGGATTATAAAATGCATACAGATTTTATGGCATGACACGGAGGCCAACATTATGCAAATTCTCCTTTATTGCCACAGCTCAGCAGTAACAATGAAGAGAACATAGAACTTGTGAACATTCTGTAGAAACAGCATAAAGACCGTGAGCACACAGCCATCATCCTTCTTTATTGCTGCTGCTCACAGAGATAAGTACCTCATTTCATTCGCTCTTACTTTCATAGTATTACGAATTATATTACGATTATATTGTACTTAATGCTTGTACCTTTTTTTCTTGCTTTACATGACTGGGTCCTATTGACCCTATCATGCCTTTACTTTCTTTCACCCAACCTCTCCCCATTTCTTCTGTCCTTTCTATGTTTAAGAAGGCCTTTTCTAAGGTTGTAAGTGTTTATTATGACCCCCCTTTACTTCTTGCCGCAAGAATTTAAAATTGTTAGCCCCTTTCACTCGCTTCCTCTTACGCGCGTTTCAAATTCCCACACGAGCGCTAACGTTGCCTAGCAACGCATTGATAGGGCCCGCTTGCATGCGTACACCCGCCTCTCCTCTTCACAAGCCTGCCACACACTGCGGGACCTTTCCGCTCTTACCTTCTCCTCCCGGTACCATTGTGGTGCTCCCTTCCTGGCTCCTAGACGACGCCATTAGTGCCTCTTCCCCTCGCGATGCCGCCATTAACTCACGCATCGCGAGGAGGAAATAATTAGAGGAATTCTCCTTAGAAACAACCACGCACGTAAAAAAACGTGCGTGATTGTCAAAGCTTCATGAGAAGCAGCACTCGACGGTTGATTCCACACGCTTGGACTCGATAGAGTGCAACTGTCATCACGTATTTTCTTCTCAGCAAGGGTTTCTATTGAAATTTTCACCGGAATAACCACTTAGGCTTAGACCATTATTTTAACAGTGTTTAGTTTTTTCATTATAAAAAAAAAAAAAAGCTGAGAATTACGGTAGGAAGACATATCTATTAATTTAATCCGATACAAGGGGGAAAGACAATTTTTAAACTAGCTATCTTGTTAATTCTTACCCCTTCATTATGTCCTCCGCTGACGCATCGCTAGAAACCAAATTGGACCTAATGGTTTCTAAAGCCATGGACAAGGCCATGGACTCGTTCAGCGACCGTATTAATAAAAAATTTAACGAGACCATAAATAAAAAATGGGATATTCTTACAAAGGGGTGGCCCTCTACTAGCGGGGCACATATTCTAAACCCCAAAGAAGGGACAGGGAAGGTCCCAAAGAAAAGATCCGGAATACAACAATCAGACCCAAAATCTAAAAGAATAAAGGTCTCATTAAATATGGATCGATCTCGCTTACAAGGCGGAGACCAGAACGATGCCCAGGGCATCTCAGAAGGGCAAGAAACAGGCCTACAAACCCCTATCCAAGTTGACAGCGACGACCAATACGAGGCGGAGATAGATCTCTCATGCTCCTCGTCCTTCGATTCGGACATTGAGGTCCAAGAAAAGAGTTCTACTGTCAACACAGAAGAGGCAAACAAGGCCTCAGGATCGAAAATGGGTATTACTGACCCCTTTGGAGAATTCATGTTCGATCCTTTACTAATTAAACACCCCCTATCTCCCGAATGGTTACCCTCACAGCACGTGGCAGACTACATTAGCTTCTTGCTAAGAAGATAGATCCCGAAGGAAGTAAGGTCGAGATTAAGATCGGAATGTCCTCGACCATCTCTCCCAGAAAAAATCGCCTTCACACCCGAACTTGACCCTAAAGTCGTCGCATTCATAGCTAAAGGCGCAAAAGACCCAAGAAAAGGCATAGATAAAAGCCTTAGATCATGCCAAGACCGCCTTCTGGACCTAGTTGGTCCTCTAACCAAGATCTTTGACATGGCGGAAAATGCATATGTTGGCGGCATCCCTGTTGACGCGAAGGAACTTCGCGAATGGATACAAAGGTGCATCTGCCTTCTAGGCAATGCAAACACCGCCATATCTACAGAAAGAAGAAAGGGTATACTTCTAAAAATAGACCCAAAACTTATTGAACTGGCAAACCAAGAGGCTGGACCAAGCTCTCAAGGTCTCCTATTTGGAGAGGACTTTATACGTGATATGGCAAAATACGTGGGAGCATTTAGCTCAATACAAAAGTCTCAACGTGAAATCAAAAAAGTCTTCCAAGATAAAATTTTTGGTCGGGCCGGGAGAATGCGGGGTCGATTCCCCGGCCGTGGACAATCCACGTCAAGACCCTTTCTGGGACGAGGAAATAGGTTCCAGCAAACAACTTTCTACGGGAACCATCCCTTCTACCCTCAAAGACAACGCTTCAGAACAAGACCGTTTCGAGGTGAAAGAAGGAGCAGAGCTTTCTCAACAGGTAGGTCCATCGACAGGCCCTTCAGATACCCCTGTAAAAGTGGGAGGGAGACTAGCCCTTTTCTCTGGCAGATGGACACTAATAACACAAGATCCCTGGGTCCTACAAACAGTTCAAGGCTACAAAATAGATTTTATAGACCTCCCCTTCCAAACCAAAATTCCGCACGAAATAGTCTTTTCTCAAGAACAGAGAAAACTAGTGTCTCAAGAAGTCAAAGATCTTCTAATCAAAGGGGCTATAAGAGAGAGCTCAGAGATAGGTTTCATCAGCAATATTTTTCTGGTCAAAAAGAAAGACAAAACCCAGAGACCCGTAATAAATTTTAAAAATCTGAACAGTTGGGTTTCCTATCACCTCTTCAAGATGGAGGGAATTCATCTCCTCAGAGATGTTTTGAGGAAAGGGATTGGTTAACACGTCTAGACTTAAAAGACGCCTACCTCACAATTCCGATTTGGCCACCTCACAGAGGTAGTAGCTTGGCTAAGGGAAAGGGGAGTAAGACTGATAATCTACTTGGACGACATCCTTATCATGGCCCAGTCCAAGGCCCAAATCCATCAACATACGAACCTTACCATTCACCTTCTGGAGCATCTAGGCTTCATTATAAATACCAAAAAACATGCACTATCCCTCTACAAGAAACCCAATTCTTGGGATTCATGGTAAACACGATTTCGGGAGAATTAAAGTTACCAAGGGAGAAACTAAAGAAACTCAAAAAGGAACTCAAAAAGATCCTTTCACTGAAATTTTTCCCGCTGAGACTTTTAGCGAGAATTTTGGGTCTCCTCTCCTCGACCATTCAAGCTATTTTTCCGGGCCCTCTCCATTACAGAGCTCTACAGAGACTAAAGGCGAAAGCCTTGAAGTCGAACCTCTCCTACTCCCAGATGACTTACTTAGACGAAGAATCGAGGAAATAACGTTTTTGGTGGTTGAGGAATGCAGAAGCGTGGAATGGCAAAGCCATCTTCGGAGACACACCAGACCTGATTATAGAGTCGGATGCGAGTATAGAAGGCTGGGGTGCAACTTGCGCCAACCTTTCCACAGGGGGGCGGTGGACTCTAGAAGAGAAGAAACTTCATATCAACTGCCTGGAACTTCTAGCCGGTTCCTTCGCGGTTCGGAGTTTTAAAAAAAAAATTCGATCAAATGCTCTATAATGCTCCGCATGGACAATGTCTCTGCGGTAAGATATGTCAACAAGATGGGGGGACCTCGTTCGAAAGGCCTGAGCGAAATAGCGAAGGTTTTCTGGGATTATTGTTTGGAGAAAGGTCTGTCGGTCACGGCAGAACACATCCCTGGTTTGAACAACCACGTAGCAGACTTCAGGGAGAAACTTCAGGGACCCAAGCAACTGGAAGTTGGACAGAGGGATATTCTTATCCATTCAACAACAATGGGGTCCCTTCCAGGTGGACCTATTCGCAGACAGGTTGAATACTCAGATGACGGAATTCTTCAGTTGGAAGCCGGACCCTCTGGCATCAGGAGTGGATGCCTTCCTCCCGAACTGGCAGGGCTTAAAACCATATGCCTTCCCGCCCTTTGTAATGCTTCCACGCCTTCTCTCACATGCTCGCAGATATCTTCAGAGCATGGTGGTAATAACCCCCCTTTGGAGGTCTCAGGCATGGTTCCCGGTCATCCTGGAGATGGCCATAGACTTCCCAATCCTAATTCCGTCTTGCAGTTATCTCCTCCTAGGTCCTCAAGGCGAACTTCATCCCCTCATAGAACAAGGAATCCTAGTCCTGACGGCATGGAAGATTTCAGGCGACAATGGGAGATCCCTGGCCTTTCGCTCGATGCTTTTAGACTCATATCTGAATCCTGGGCTCCTGGAACGAGGAAGGCATATCGATTGGCATGGAACAAATGGGTTCGCTGGTGTCTTCAACGACGTTACGATCCCGTTTCAGCTGATTTAGTTCACGTTCTTAATTTCCTATCGGAAAGATTTGCCTCCGGTCTTAGTTACAAAACCGTTAATGTTTATAGGTCAGCGATAGCGGCAGGCCACTCTCTAATTGATGGTGTTTCTGTCGGCCAATCTCTTTTAACTAAAAAGATTATGAGAAGCATGCAGGTTCACAATCCCCCAACTCCAAAATACACAGCACTATGGGACGTGAGAAATATTTTACATCTTATTTCCTCCTGGGGAGATAACTCTTCTCTTTCTCTCAAACTTATTTCCTACAAACTTACTGTCCTACTTTGTTTGGTCTCCTTTAGAAGAACTTCAGATGTTAAAGCATTGGATATTTCTAGCAGAGCTTATCAACCCGAGGGAGTTTGTTTCTATCTTAGGAAAAGGACCAAAACTATGTTTTCATCCATTTTCTATCCTTTCTTCCCTGAGAATGAATGTTTGTGTGTTGTTAAATGTCTTAAAGAATATGAAAAAATAACACTTTGCATAAGAGGAACCAACACACAACTTTTGATCTCCTATAGATCTCCTCATAAACCAGTTTCCTCTCCCACCCTCGCAAGATGGGTGAAAGAGGTGATGCGTGAATGTGGTGTCGATACTTCTATTTTTGGTGCTCATTCCCTTAGAGGTGCATCTGCTTCCAAAGCCTTTATGCTTGGTGGAGGACTACAAGATATCCTTAGAGCCGCTGACTGGTCTAATGAAAATATGTTTAAAAAATGTTATTTTAGACCTATCAATAATGTGATTGACAGTGTGCTCAATTCACTTTAAACTTGCATAATGTTGGCCTCCGTGTCATGCCATAACATTTAGATTTTTCACAGCCTGCTGGGCAGAAAATCTGGATTTTATTAAAGACACGGAGGCTAATATTATCCCTCCTCTATGTCTACCCTACCTAAGGAAATCATTTTTACTTTAACTTCTCTCTTTCAGAATAAAATCCTCTCGTTTTGGATTAATGCAATGACTCCCTCAACGTTATTTAGAAAATTGGGATTGGCTGTTCTTTCTCTTGGATTCGCAGCTTAGAACAAAGAAGGATGATGGCTGTGTGCTCACGGTCTTTATGCTGTTTCTACAGAATGTTCACAAGTTCTATGTTCTCTTCATTGTTACTGCTGAGCTGTGGCAATAAAGGAGAATTTGCATAATATTAGCCTCCGTGTCTTTAATAAAATCCAGATTTTCTGCCCAGCAGGCTGTGAAAAATCTAAATTTGCTACCACAAAGCAAAACGCACGCTATCTGTTCGCCCTAAAGCCCACTCTACAAGAAAGATAGGGGCTTCTATGGCTTTTCTAGGGAACATCCCATTAGATGATATCTGCAAGGCAGCTACATGGTCAACACCGCACACTTTCACTAAACATTACTGTGTAGATGTGCAAACCAAGCAACAAGCTAGTGTGGGCCAGGCTGTACTAAAAACACTATTTCAAACCACTGCAACAGATACCAGTGGTCGCCGCTAAGGTTGGGAACTGCTATATAGTCTATGCAAAAGTGTGTAATCTGCAGCTCATATGCCTCGAACGGAATATGCTACTTACCAGTATGCATCTGTTCTTGGCATGTAGAGCTGCAGATCTACACACGCCCACCCGCCTTCCCGGCTACCTGTATCTGTTCCAGTCTATCTTATTTAGATACAACACACATGGGTTTCTTCACTGTTATTACTACGCTCCATATTTCCCTGTTGGCGAAAAACAATCTGAGGATGGAGCCGAAGCCCATGCGCAATACGAACCAAGGGAGGAGTCACCGACCTTGTGACTCCCAAAGACTTTCCAAGAGGAAAAACAAACTGCAAACATCCGGGCCCAACACCAGATGGCGATCTATGCAAAAGTGTGTAGATCTGCAGCTCTACATGCCAAGAACAGATGCATACTGGTAAGTAGCATATTCCCTCCCATGAGTGGGTAGGCCTAATGCACGCATTGAACAAACCAAAACTACAACGAAGTAAAGGCATCAGGGACCTCAAGTTCCACGTTTTATCCAGTTCCTCAAACTGGTGATAGACCCACCTACACAATTATTTTTAACAGAAATGTGGGAATGCTGGGGGGTAGAGATTTTGTGGATCTCATGGATTCTGGGTCTTTCCCTCACAGAAATGTGAAGAAGGTCATTTATTTTAGTCAAAGTTTGACGTTTTCAGGGCATTCTGCTTAAGGAAACTTAATGGGATCGATACAAGATACTAACTACCCTGCAATGCCCGGGGTGTCTAGTTTTCAGAAATGTGTGGGGCTGGTAGGTTTCCATTGGTGCCGGTCAAGCATGGTCAGTACACAATGAAAAATCATTATAAGCTGCAGCTCAGTTATTGTTTCTGGTTAGTGCTTGTTTGTGGACAACCAACAAGCACTATATATCCGTGCAGCTAGAAGGGTCTGACTAGCATAATGGTGTATTACTTTAGTAAATCACCAATCGTGATTATACCACAAAATGCAAATAGGTAGAAACCACACGCAAAAAAGGAAAAATTAACTACCACTTAGACAAATGCAAAAATCGTGGGGAAAATTATTTTTTTTACTACTGTACCTGTTCCTGAAAGCTGAGAAGAGGGTGCTCCTCGCACAGCAAACCATTCATTGATTTTTAGAAAACAAATTCACTTTCTTGCACAGCACGTTTTCCCATTTTCCCCAAAAAACTATTTTTTTTCTACATCTTGGCTCTTGTCTGGCTTCCTTTTGTGTGGGCAAAAGGACCCATTTTGAGGGTAAAGGTTCTGTAGTCTTAACCACAAACAGCCTCAAACATCAAACAAAGGTTACAAAATGTGGTGGATGAAAAGCCTCATAGGCAATTGATTGCGTACAGCCCTTATTCTGATTAGCTATCTAGCTGTTTATAACTATATACAGGTAGAAATTGAATAAACATAGCTTCTGATAGAGCCTTCTAACTGCAGATTCCTCATCTGAGAGAATTTCCCAGGCATCGTACTGGATCTGGAAAAGCTTGAACAGTGCCTCTGCAAGCCGCTAGGTGGCTCTGCTGGGGTCGGACCACGATTCTAGAGCTGGCGCCGACTTCCAGTTGGTGCACCCGAATGCGATCTGCGATTGAGCTGTGAGTGCGACATACGAAGGCCCGTGTCACTCAACATCTGATTCCGTGGGAAATCTCGGGCCCAGTCACAAAGCTGGTCTCGCAGACGGTCGTTTTCAAAGTCTAAGTCATTGAGTCGGGTAAGTCTAAGAAACAAAAAGAAGAAGTTGAGATGTTCTGCCGCCCCCCTAGAAACCCTGTGCTTTAAGGCCCTGCTCCCGCACTACACATGCAGAGGTGACGACCGGGTCTGATCTCCACCTCCCCAAATTCCCTGGAGCTGGTGTGACCCCCCTGCCCCCCCATCCAACGTAGTTTTTTTTAAGCCATGCACTCAGTCTTTTGGCCACCAGCTCCCTCTGTTGCACCTTCTGGCCCCATGGATCTAAGAGGTGCCCCAGCTGGGTTACCTACAATGAGTCCGATCCAGCGTCAACTGGGTCCTCTGGATCCATTCCCAGATCTGAGTGACTTCAGCCTGGAACCCCAGGCTGGAACCAGTTAACTCAACCCCGCCCTGACTTCTCTGGCACCATCTGACGATGTGGAACCCATTCGCCTGTCTGAGTCCAAGATGGCACTGCCACAGCAGTGTTGGACGTCAACACTGGCGGACACTCTGCCTCTGTCCTTAGACAGACCCAGTAGACTGGAGGTGGTGGTGATGATAACAGCCAAGGGTTTTTGGACCCAGCTGATGAACTGGCAAAATTCCTAACAGGAGGACAACTGGTACGAGGAGCTAGGTGATGCTACTTGTCACATATCCAAATTGTGGCTTAGTCTCTCCCAGCTGCCATGGAGGCACAGTCATTGTCGTCACAGTGGCAGTCTATTGTCACTCCTGGCTGAGATCAACTGGCTTCTCTAGGGATACAAAAGGGGGTGGTGATCAAACCCAGATCTGTTGACTGGGTGTGAGTGTTTGATTGGTTCTGATGCTCCGTCCATCACCACCCCCTTTTGTACCACTTTGTTCGCCATAAGTTGGCAGGGTATGCTCAGACGTGAGTCCCTTGCTCACTTTGCCACTGGATTCAAGCAAGCCTGGCTGAAGACGGCTGAAATGCCAGAAACCGGTCCTAGGAAGCTTGTTTCCGGTCCAGGGAAGACATGGCTTGGCAGTTCGGGCTGGACTGTTCCCATGAGGCACAGGGTCAGACTGATTTGCATATGGCCATGTCTGAACTGGGGTGGCAGAGTGGGCTAAAGAACGGTGATGGATCAAACCCAGATCTGTTGACTGGGTGTGAGTGTTTGATTGGTTCTGATGCTCCGTCCATCACCACCCCCTTTTGTACCACTTTGTTTGCCATAAGTTGGCAGGGTATGCTCAGACGTGAGTCCCTTGCTCACTTTGCCACTGGATTCAAGCAAGCCTGGCTGAAGATGGCTGAAATGCCAGAAACCGGTCCTAGGAAGCTTGTTTCCGGTCCAGGGAAGACATGGCTTGGCAGTTCGGGCTGGACTGTTCCCATGAGGCACAGGGTCAGACTGATTTGCATATGGCCATGTCTGAACTGGGGTGGCAGAGTGGGCTAAAGAACGGTGATGGATCAAACCCAGATCTGTTGACTGGGTGTGAGTGTTTGATTGGTTCTGATGCTCCGTCCATCACCACCCCCTTTTGTACCACTTTGTTCGCCATAAGTTGGCAGGGTATGCTCAGACGTGAGTCCCTTGCTCACTTTGCCACTGGATTCAAGCAAGCCTGGCTGAAGACGGCTAAAATGCCAGAAACCGGTCCTAGGAAGCTTGTTTCCGGTCCAGGGAAGACATGGCTTGGCAGTTCGGGCTGGACTGTTCCCATGAGGCACAGGGTCAGACTGATTTGCATATGGCCATGTCTGAACTGGGGTGGCAGAGTGGGCTAAAGAACGGTGATGGATCAAACCCAGATCTGTTGACTGGGTGTGAGTGTTTGATTGGTTCTGATGCTCCGTCCATCACCACCCCCTTTTGTACCACTTTGTTCGCCATAAGTTGGCAGGGTATGCTCAGACGTGAGTCCCTTGCTCACTTTGCCACTGGATTCAAGCAAGCCTGGCTGAAGACGGCTGAAATGCCAGAAACCGGTCCTAGGAAGCTTGTTTCCGGTCCAGGGAAGACATGGCTTGGCAGTTCGGGCTGGACTGTTCCCATGAGGCACAGGGTCAGACTGATTTGCATATGGCCATGTCTGAACTGGGGTGGCAGAGTGGGCTAAAGAACGGTGATGGATCAAACCCAGATCTGTTGACTGGGTGTGAGTGTTTGATTGGTTCTGATGCTCCGTCCATCACCACCCCCTTTTGTACCACTTTGTTCGCCATAAGTTGGCAGGGTATGCTCAGACGTGAGTCCCTTGCTCACTTTGCCACTGGATTCAAGCAAGCCTGGCTGAAGACGGCTGAAATGCCAGAAACCGGTCCTAGGAAGCTTGTTTCCGGTCCAGGGAAGACATGGCTTGGCAGTTCGGGCTGGACTGTTCCCATGAGGCACAGGGTCAGACTGATTTTCATATGGCCATGTCTGAACTGGGGTGGCAGAGTGGGCTAAAGAACGGTGATGGATCAAACCCAGATCTGTTGACTGGGTGTGAGTGTTTGATTGGTTCTGATGCTCCGTCCATCACCACCCCCTTTTGTACCACTTTGTTCGCCATAAGTTGGCAGGGTATGCTCAGACGTGAGTCCCTTGCTCACTTTGCCACTGGATTCAAGCAAGCCTGGCTGAAGACGGCTGAAATGCCAGAAACCGGTCCTAGGAAGCTTGTTTCCGGTCCAGGGAAGACATGGCTTGGCAGTTCGGGCTGGACTGTTCCCATGAGGCACAGGGTCAGACTGATTTGCATATGGCCATGTCTGAACTGGGGTGGCAGAGTGGGCTAAAGAACGGTGATGGATCAAACCCAGATCTGTTGACTGGGTGTGAGTGTTTGATTGGTTCTGATGCTCCGTCCATCACCACCCCCTTTTGTACCACTTTGTTCGCCATAAGTTGGCAGGGTATGCTCAGACGTGAGTCCCTTGCTCACTTTGCCACTGGATTCAAGCAAGCCTGGCTGAAGACGGCTGAAATGCCAGAAACCGGTCCTAGGAAGCTTGTTTCCGGTCCAGGGAAGACATGGCTTGGCAGTTCGGGCTGGACTGTTCCCATGAGGCACAGGGTCAGACTGATTTGCATATGGCCATGTCTGAACTGGGGTGGCAGAGTGGGCTAAAGAACGGTGATGGATCAAACCCAGATCTGTTGACTGGGTGTGAGTGTTTGATTGGTTCTGATGCTCCGTCCATCACCACCCCCTTTTGTACCACTTTGTTCGCCATAAGTTGGCAGGGTATGCTCAGACGTGAGTCCCGTGCTCACTTTGCCACTGGATTCAAGCAAGCCTGGCTGAAGACGGCTGAAATGCCAGAAACCAGTCCTAGGAAGCTTGTTTCCGGTCCAGGGAAGACATGGCTTGGCAGTTCGGGCTGGACTGTTCCCATGAGGCACAGGGTCAGACTGATTTGCATATGGCCATGTCTGAACTGGGGTGGCAGAGTGGGCTAAAGAACGGTGATGGATCAAACCCAGATCTGTTGACTGAGTGTGAGTGTTTGATTGGTTCTGATGCTCCGTCCATCACCACCCCCTTTTGTACCACTTTGTTCGCCATAAGTTGGCAGGGTATGCTCAGACGTGAGTCCCTTGCTCACTTTGCCACTGGATTCAAGCAAGCCTGGCTGAAGACGGCTGAAATGCCAGAAACCGGTCCTAGGAAGCTTGTTTCCGGTCCAGGGAAGACATGGCTTGGCAGTTCGGGCTGGACTGTTCCCATGAGGCACAGGGTCAGACTGATTTGCATATGGCCATGTCTGAACTGGGGTGGCAGAGTGGGCTAAAGAACGGTGATGGATCAAACCCAGATCTGTTGACTGGGTGTGAGTGTTTGATTGGTTCTGATGCTCCGTCCATCACCACCCCCTTTTGTACCACTTCTCTAGGGATGGCCAGTCTTTTATGATGGATATGCCTTTAATGGCTTCCGCCTGTTCGGCAATACGGCAGATACCTCACTCAAGCTCTTCAAGGAGCGTGGGGTCACTGCTAGATCCTTGGGTCTTTCCTTGGCTCCACGTCAACTGCACTTCTCCTTTCACCTCTCCCTCGGCTAAGGTAGTGGCTCCCAACAGCATCTGCAATACCAACCTTACCTCTAAGTCCTACAGGCTCCACAGCCCTTTTGTGGCCATTCACGCTGCTCCCACAAAGATTGCAGGACTCAAAGCCTGCTGACTATCCAGGCCCGATTCTAAAGCAAAAATTCGAAATGCTCTCCCTGGCCCATGTCCTATCTGCCTTCGATCGTGGAGCCTGGATGGTAGCGTTGGACCTCCGAGCCTTCCTTCCATCTATCAATGGAAATCTGTTTCAAGTGTTCACAGATAACACCATTGCCATATGGTATTACAACAAACAGGGCAGGGAGGGGCAGTGGGCTCCGTGTCAGGAGGTCCTGTGTCTCTGGACATGACTGGAACATCAGAACATTTTCCATGTCATGCAACACCTGGCGAGATCTCTGAACACCAGGGCAGACAATCTCATCCGCTGATGCATTATGGACCATGAATGGATAGAATGGGGGAGAAACTTGGTTCGATCTGTTTGCCACCACCGAGAACCAGCAATATCAGCACTTCTGTGCGTTAGAGTTTCCACAGCGTCTATCGCTCAGAAACGCAGTCCCCTTAGAATGGGACTCAGGACTCATGTACACCTTTCTGCCGATACCTCTCCTGCCCCAAGTTCTCTAGAAGATCAAAGTCATCCTAGTGGCTTCAGATGGGGCATGGAGAGTATGGAATTAAGAACTGCTGGGCATGAGCATCTGTACTCCGATCAGCCTGCCCCTTCCTAAGGATCTCCTATGACAGCAAGAGGACAGGGTCTTGCACCCTAACTTGGCTTTTTTGCGGTTTCTGGATCAGCACCCCCTCACAGGCTTGCGACATTTGTTCCCGCCTACTCATTTTGTTACGTCTATACTTAATTTAGTTTTGCTATATCTCATGTGTTCTCTTGGTTAATACCTGCACAGCTGTGCTCTAAGATGTCTGACTATTAAGACATTCTTCTTACTGGCCATTACATTGGCCAGAAGAGTCAACGTGCTTCAAGCTCTTTCGGTTAACCCTCTATGCACTAGCTTTTACCCAGACAAACTGGTTCTTCAGAATTGAGCCTCCTCTCTGCCATTTCCATTTTTCACCCCACCTCATCTTTCTAAGGGAAAGGAGACTCCATTGTTTGGATCTAAAAAGAACCCCACCCTTTTACATTGTTCCCGCCAGTGGTGGACGATCAGCTTTTTATTGGGCTCTCTGAAGCGAAAAAAGGCATGACACTGCAGAAACAGACCGTCTTTTGATGGATTGTACTCTGCATTAAAATCTGCCACACACTAACTAAGAGGCATCCACCTGGAGGGTTACAGGACCATTCCACCAGAGCCAAGACCGCTACTACTGCGTTAGCACGCAGCATGCATGGCATGGACATCTGCAAGGTTGCTACATTGGCATACATACATTAAATAAACACTACCGCCTGGAGAGTAAGGTTTTTGGCTAGAGCCAGCTGGCAGCCCCAAGTTCAAGGTATTGCTTTGGTATCTATTCCAAGATGAGGAATCTATGGTTAGAAGTCTCTATCAGAAGAACAAATTACTTACTGTTGGTAATGTTTTTTCTGGTAGAGACTCTATATAACCGCAGATTCCTCACCATCCCTCCCGTCCTCCTGATTCTGTGAACTGTGCTGTTCACCTGAAAGATCCCATTAGATTGTGCACAATGGTAAAAGATCCTCCTGATGGAGCTCTGCATTCTTGGTGCAGGAATAATCACAAAAGAAACGGTTGAATGTTGGCACAGAGATATTACTCAAGATTTTATGGATCCAGTCTGACGCCTAGGGAATATTCTAAGGTGAGGAATCTGTGTTTGCATAGAGTCTCTACCAGTAAAAACATTACCAGTGGTAGGTAACTTGTTCCTCAAGTATCACTTTAACTGGGGTGGACCTTTGAAGGAAAAATTAAACCAAATGATCCTGGGTTCAGCTTTTCCATCCACACTGAACTCGTATACTAGGACTGATTATTTTCTGATTTCAAAAGAATTGTGTCAGGATCTGTGCTGGATCAAGGTTTTACCTAGAAGTCTAGGAGATCTATTGAGAATAATCATTGAATTTGGATTGCTCCAGAAAATACAGACTGATCCTGGGCTGTGAACTGGGTAATGTAAGTGGATGCCTATTTCATGATGATATAAAGTAACAAATGTCAGAATTCTTTAAAGGGAAGCTAGAAGCTGCGCATGCGTTCTGAGGAGAGGTGTTCATATAAAGCCTTCTGAGGGGCTTTTATAAGTAAGTATGCTATGCACAGCAGGCACAAAGACCATAAGGAAAAGGAGCAATGGACAAAGTGCAAATGCTCAAAGTGTGTGTGATAAGTTATCAATTAGATTTTCTCTTCATCATGATGATATAAATTAATTTATCAAAAACACCTCCATGCAAGGAGATTGAGAGTCCACAATTGACTGCGTTTGATTTGCCACCTCAAGTAGTGGATGTCATTCTTGCCACCCGGCATCCTTCCATTTATACCAGAAGCTGATGTGGTGTCCGGTACACTGACCCCTTACAGGGAAAGCAGTTGGGCATCCTTTTATTTGTTTTGTCTTTAGCCCAGCATGGCCTTGCAGTGGGTATTATAAAAGGTTATGTATTTGTCTTTCTGACCTTTCTACGTTTGCTTGACCAACCGTTCTGGTTTAGGTCACCTATTGTGATAAGATTTATCAAAGCTTTGACACACATGTTCCCTCCCTAGTAGTTTGTAATGCCATAGTGAGACCGTAAATTGGTCTGGACATTCCTCATGTGCATGCCCTTCGAACCGATGCACAGCTTCTTGCTGTATCTCCTGATCTTGAAAACTGTCTTCCTTATCCTGATTACGTCAGCTGATCACATGAGTGAACTGCAAGCACTGTCGGTGGAGCTGCCTAACACCACAGTTTTTCTGGGCAAGTGGGTGCTAACGGCTCAGGCGACATACTTACCAAACGTTGTGACTCTCTTCCCCGTTTGACAATCCATCACTCTACCAGTGTCCTTTGCTCCCCCTTACCCCTTGAAGGAGGAGAAGAGACTCCATCGATTAGATCCCAAAAAGCTTTTAAGCTTTTAGATGGATCGTACCAGTGATCACCGAGCGGGGGATCAACTATTGTGGGGTTCTCTGGAGAAAAGAAAGGGAATGCTGTTGCAGGAGACGGCCTTTCGAAGCGGCTAGTCCTCTACTAAAAGCTGGACCAAAAAGCAGCACCTGTAAGGTCTGAGTGACGATGCTAACAGGGCTAAGGCCTCTCCCACTGCGTTGGCGCAAGGAGTGCCTATCCTGGATATCTGCTAGGCCTCTATGTGGGTGTCTGTGCATACATTCACAGAGCTCTATAGCCTTGACAGCCAGGCCCAGTGGGAAGGACACTTTGCCGGCCTGGTGCTCCAAGACTTTTTGGGTTAAGCCCTCTCCACAGACCTACACTTGGGGAGGCACTGGATTGTATCTATTCTAAAGTGAGAAATCTGCGATTAGAAGTATCTTTACTTTAGCTAGCTTTAGTAGCGCTCTTTCTCTTGCATACTCTAATCTCACATTTATCACTACCCTTCCACCTCCTTATTTTGTGAAGTGACCTCTGTTTAACATCTAAAAAAAAGTCCAAACTTAGTACTCATCACACTGTAACCAACGATTGTTCACACTAGCAGCTGAAGGAAAATTAAAAGACTAGAATCTGATGTTATCATGCACGGTTGACACTTATGTATGCTGCTCCACTCTGTCAGTTCTGGGCAGTATGGAGGCAACACAGAGCCGCACTACAAAGGAATGAGGAATCTGTAAATAGACATAGCACCCACCAAAAAGAGCCTAGGTAGGTAACTTGTTCTTTAGCTTCTGCCAGGGCCAAATCAACTCTGTGCAGCCGTGATTTGAGAATCATCCTATGCCTGTCATATCATGAAGTATGAGGTCAGTCGTACTAGGTAATATTTCCCAGATTCCTTCCTGTAATTGGACGACCATAGCAAATGGTACAGGTCACAATGTGGACTGCAGCATCTTTACAAACCGTATGACAAAGGATAGTTGCCTTGTTCAATCTGACAGGTTTTAGTGGCTATTTAAAGTAGGAGGCCCTCAGTTGAGCTTCTCTAATGGGTTTACTGTGCATAGAAGCAGGGACGTCCATTCAGTCTTGAATACGACTGTGCTCAACGTATTTCGCCAAAACTGCCTTAAGGTGTTAAAGGCAGGTTTGGAGAAGAGACTTCAAAGGACAAACCTTGAACACCCTGCACTACTCCCCTGAGGGAACCGACGTCCTTAAATATTTCAGACTGGAAATTCACTTAAAGTATTAGGTTATGTGGGTAGTCTGTGGTGCAAGCAGTGAGATAGCTGTAATGTAATGTAGTCCAGCTTCTATTCCAAATTCAGTACAAAGATCATGGAAAGCATTTTGGGTTCCATTCAGCACTATGTGGGCTGGGTTCATAATACTCTTTTATATCTATTGGGTCCAGTTAAATCATTAGGATGTTAATATAGTGGCATTATTCCACAGTAAGACGTGGAGAAAGAGGTCAACCCTGACCAGTTTTCATACCCTTTTCCAAGATTGAAATATGGCACCAAGGACATTATTTTTAATGTTCAATGAGACAGATTTATAGTAATATTAAAGTAGTGACCCATTCCCTGTTGATAACTGGTCTCCCTTCAGTATGCCAACCCAGGAGGCAGTGGTGCACAGTGTAATACACTACCCATGAGAGTTGATGTGTTAGACAATATGTATCCAGATATGATAAATGTAGGCCTCCAGCCATAGTATGGGCCTGTGATTTATATGGCTTTAGAGTAGTTCTGTGTCGCAATACAGGGGAAGTGGATTTAACAAATTACGTCTCTGGACTCGGATTCAACAAAGCCGGCGCCCGTCTTGTATTACAGGGTGGGAGAAACGAGGATGAGCAAACAGGAAGTCAGTCAGACCAAAGGAGGACAATGGTACCAGTAGGCCTGCGCGAGTTGGAGATACAAGAGGAGGAATCCAGGAACGCTGAAGAGAGAACCCGGAGGACAAACGAAGGGGGTTGTGTCCCAGCTGTCTTGGACGAAAATGGATGAGAGGCGTTGGAGGAGTTGAGCGGAGAAACCAAGGGGCCATCATCCACGGAGTAGTCCAGGCATGTCGAAGGAGCTTCACGGCGAAGGTCCTGAGGGGAAGAGCCTGAGACCCGGAGCGAATGCCGGCACAGTCTTCCATCCCACCACGCTCCCGGAGAAGCGTGGCTACGACAGGTGTGTGGACCATGGACAATTCCTGAATCAAGGAGGGAGAAGGGGAGAGAGACAGGAGATAGGAGAAGGAAACGGAGCGGGTCGTAGAAACGGAATCAGTTTAGCAGAAAGAAGGATAATACTCCTGTGAGACTTCCATTCTTTCTTTATGTTTTTTTATTGTTCAGCAGTTTTCTTTTCCTTGGGTGATTCCTACCGCATTTACTAGCTTGGAGAGACAGTCTATCTCCACCTGAGAATGCTTGAAAGTGGTCAACTATCAGGGTGTATTATCTTTCCCCACCCATTTTAATCTCACCTGAAAGATAAGTGATATACTGATTTACATTACAACTAACCTCCCAAGAAGTGAGACAAATTGTGCTAGTGCATTCACTTACCTGGTATATCCTTTTTGTCTAGGCTGCTGGCGGATGGAAGCTCTAGAGGACCTAAGTACAAAGAAGAAAACAAAAGAAGTTTAGTTGTAATCTGTAATCCATATTTGTAAAGCGCAAGCATATCAACCCTTCAGGTTTTAGGATGCTGGGGGCCGTCATGGAGATTAAGGGAGATATTGCCCAGAGTCACATGATGCTGAGCTGACCTGCCGTTGGAACCGTGATCCCCGCGGTCCGGAGTCAGTCGCTCTGGCTGCCATGCCACACCTCTTGAAAAGTTGAAATTTACGGAACTTTTGTCCATGTGATCAAAGAAAATAAAATCTTTTTACCAAAACCAACGACTCTCATAATTAATTCCCACACTGAGTGACACCTGGTTGAGAATGTGGACATAATATAATTTGAAACAAAATGGATGCCTTAATTAAACATCTAGTTCAAGGACAAAGAAAATTAGAACGGGCGATGGAACTCCAAATGTCCTCAGCTAAAGCTAACAGAGAAATATTTTGAGATGCGTGTAAAAATCCAAACCTAGCATTTTAACAAAATAGTCCAGGAACAATTACAAGTGACAACAGGACTCATTAATTATAGGGGACCTTCAATTGTGGGTCCTATGGTGGCGCTACAAAAAACACAGTCTGGAGAGGATTTGGATTCATTTTTATTTAATTTTGAATGGACTGCTAGAGCTAGCTCCTGGCCTATAGAACGTTGGCACCTTTATTTGGCACTGTTATTGACAGGAGAAGCCCAAGCTGCCTATTTATTTATTTATTTTATTTAAAACATTTGTAGAGCGCAACTGTCACCTGGCAGGTATCCTGGCGCTGAAACTCACTCCTTAAGAAGGAAAGAGACGGGAGGCTTCACTAGGGAGTTAGCAGCAAACGGGATTAGGGAAGAGCCAGGTTTTGATTCGCTTTCTGAAAGGCAGGAGTTTTGGAATTTGGCGAATGTCGACCGGCAGACTATTCCAAAGTTTGGCGGCAGCCACTTTGAAGGATCTTCCCCCGGTCCTTACCTTGTTAAATCTCGTTACCAACACAAGGCAGGCTGAGGTGGATCGGAGAGTTCTGGTGGGGGTGTACCAGGAAAACAATTTTTGTTGGGATCTGGGGCCCGTTCCATTTAGTGCCTTGAAGACAAGGCAAAGTGCTTTAAAAGCAATTCGCTGCTTCAAAGGGAGCCAATGTATTTCGGCTAAGGCTGCTGTGGCCGAGGATCTTCTGGTCCAACCAAGGGCCAGTTTGGCTGCAGCCGACTGGACTCTTTGGAGTCTGTCCAGTAGAACAGCTGGGGACTCGAGCAAAAGAGCGTTGCAATAGTCAAGGCGACTAAGGATAGTGCACCTGACTATTAGTGCTCGGGCCTGGGCGGGGAGTAGTGGCATGATTTTACGTAAAGAACGCAGTAGGGCCGAGCAAGTAGAGACTGTTTTGGTTACCTGCGTTTCCATGCTGAGGTTGTTGTTTAGCATAACACCCAGATTGCGGACACTAGTGACCGGCTGTGGTTTTTCTGGGTTTTCCGGGGGCCAGAATTCTGCAGGAAATAGACGAGGAATCCGGCTCCCAGAACAGAACAGGACCTCGGTCTTGGAAGAATTGAATTGCAGGGAATTCATGTGCAGCCAGCCGGCTGTGTCTCTTAAGCAGTAATGGAACGAGTCCATGGGAATTGAATCCTCCCCCTCCCAGGAGAGGATGAGCTGGGTGTCGTCCGCGTAGTTTACCGTTTTCAATCTGTGGGATTTGATTAACGTGATCAGTGGTTTTAGATAAACGTTAAAAAGGATCGGGCTAATGGACGAGCCCTGGGGTACACCGTGAGGTACTGGGGAGAAAGCGGATTGAAAAGGGGGTAGGGATACAGCCTGTTTCCTATCTCTCAAGTATGAGTGGAACCATAGCAGGGCGGTGCCGTCTACCCTGCCTCTCTGAGTCTCTTCAGCAGAATCACATGGTTAACCATATCGAATGCGGCAGACAGGTCCAATAGGATCAAGGCTACTGAGTGGCCCCTGTCTGCACGCATCCGAAGTTCTTCCATGGCTGTAAGTACCGCCGTTTCGGTGCCATGGGCTGGGCGAAAACCGAATTGGAAGTCGTCCAGGATGTGATTCTGCTCAAGATATGTCGAGAGACAGGAGCTAACCCAGCGTTCCACCACTTTGGCTGGAAAGGGTAGGAGCGATATAGGTCGAAAGTTGGATAGACACTCGGGGTTCAAAGAGGGTTTTTTTAGCAATGGGGTGATGAGTGCTTGCTTCCAGGGGGTGGGGACAAATCCACAGCCCAGAGATTGGTTACAGATCCTGCGGAGGGTGTGGAATAGTACAGTTCCGCACGCTTTCCAGGTTTTAGGGGGCAGAGGGTCGAGGGGGGACCCAGAAGTGATTCCGTGTGCCAGTCTCTCGAAATCTGCTTCGGGGATGGGGGGGAGAGCCTGTAGGGATTGCCTTGATAGGTGTCCTGGGCTCGGCGGCTCAAGGTTGGGAATAACGGCTCCGGGGGAGTTTAGATTATCTTGAAAAGGGGGAGTTGCAAGATTCTGAATGATTGTCTCGATTTTGTACGTGAAGAACTGTGCGAGATTATCGCAGAGGATCTGAGAAGGGGGGATAGTTTTCTTGGCACAGTCGGGGTGGATAAGGTTATCAAGGATCTGGAAGATGCTTTTAGAGCTATTTGCTGCGTTGACTATAGTGGAGCAATAATAGGTGGATTTGCTCTCTGCGATGGCTGATTTGTATTCAAGGAGCTTGTTTTTCCAGCTAATTTTGTATGATTCGCAGTAGCCTCGTCTCCACTTCCTCTCGGCCTGTTTGCAGGCTGATTTGAGGGTTTTCAGTGAGTCGTTGTACCATGGGGCTGGTGCTCTGCTTTTAGGTTTGCATCTTTTTAGTGGAGCAATAGAGTCCGTGGTGGATACAATCCTCGTGCAAAAGGCTCTGTAGTTGTTTTCAACCGGGTTGATTGGGGAGAAGCTATCTTCTACGTTGAAGGCGGTGGTGGTAGAACTCAGTTTTTCCAGAGCTTTCCAGTCCCTATAGTAAAATTCGGATGGTACGCTATTATTCAGCTTTCTAGTTTTTGTGGTGGTAATACAAAATTTGATAAGAGCATGATCTGTCCAGCTCATGGGCAGAATGTCGTTCAGATGTGTTAAACCCTGACTGGAAAAGATGAGGTCAAGACGGTGGCCTGCTGAGTGGGTAGGATGCTTAACCAGTTGGTAGAGTCCCACGCTTTCGCAGGAAAGCAGGAGGTTTTCTAGACCGGTGTCTAGGCTTCCGTTTGGCCAGAGATTGAAGTCCCCTAGAATGATTAATTTATTATGGGAGGTTGCCATGTTCGTGAAGGTGGTCAGTAACGCTTGCTGTTGTTGGATGGTGAAAGACCCTGGAGGTCGGTAGCAAATCATTGCCGTGAAGATACCTCCGGAGTGACAGTTTATGGAAAGGCCGAAGAGCTCAGTCCCGGCAACTGAGTCTATGTCTATGGTATTAATGTGCCAGGAGGCTCTATATATCATGCCTACACCGCCACCATGGCCTTTGGGTCTGGGAAGGTGCAAAATTTTGAAGTCTTGAGGGCAAGCCCATGCTAATTCAATGTCGCAGTCTGCGTGAGTCCACGTTTCGGTTAGAAAGAGGACATCCAGGTGGTGGAATTCTATGAGGAGATGAATTTCGTTGGCATGCTTTGGCAATGATCTGACATTCAGAAGGCCACCCAGGAGCAGACCCTTATGAGTGAAGTCGAGCAGTGGAAAGGCGGTGTCATCAAAGATGAGCTTACCTTCGTGAGCGAATTCTCGCAGGTTAATCAGGGTTTCCCGCGTATAGCATGGGGGCTGCGAGCTAATTTGTGCAGAGATATCTGCGCTAGGCGCGTCCTCGGCGCGGACGAGCGCCTCGGCGCGCATTCGTCGCGCCCGCTGCGCTCGTCCGCTGCGCTTCCGGTAAGTAAGCATGTTATATGGGTGAGGGGGAAAGACGGAAAGACGGAGGGGGGGCGTGGCCAGCACGAGGGGGCGTGTCCGCTGGGCCAAGGATGGCGGCAAGAGGTAATCAACAGACCCCAGGGGCAGCGAGTGATCAGCTGGGCTGGATGTCCGTGACTACAATGGCAACGCCGAGGGGTGAGTGAGATTAAAAAAACACAAATCAGTCACACCAGAATAAAATACTAAGATGCTCCCGGCTTTCCGCCTCAGGAGGAGTTCTGTAAACGCAGCGCTTCGTCAACGCGCGTTTAAATAACCGGGGGGGCGTGGCCAGCGCGAGGGGGCGTGTCCGCTGGGCCAGGGATGGCGGCAAGAGGTAATCAACAGACCCCAGGGGCAGCGAGTGATCAGCTGGGCTGGATGTCCGTGACTACAATGGCAACGCCGAGGGGTGAGTGAGATTAAAAAAAACACAAATCAGTCACACCAGAATAAAATACTAAGATGCTCCCGGCTTTCCGCCTCAGGAGGAGTTCTGTAAACGCAGCGCTTCGTCAACGCGCGTTTAAATAACCAGGGGGGGGCGTGGCCAGCGCGAGGGGGCGTGTCCGCTGGGCCAGGGATGGCGGCAAGAGGTAATCAACAGACCCCAGGGGCAGCGAGTGATCAGCTGGGCTGGATGTCCGTGACTACAATGGCAACGCCGAGGGGTGAGTGAGATTAAAAAACACAAATCAGTCACACCAAAATAAAATACTAAGATGCTCCCGGCTTTCCGCCTCAGGAGGAGTTCTGTAAACGCAGCGCTTCGTCAACGCGCGTTTAAATAACCGGGGGGGGGCGTGGCCAGCGCGAGGGGGCTTGTCCGCTGGGCCAGGGATGGCGGCAAGAGGTAATCAACAGACCCCAGGGGCAGCGAGTGATCAGCTGGGCTGGATGTCCGTGACTACAATGGCAACGCCGAGGGGTGAGTGAGATTAAAAAACACAAATCAGTCACACCAGAATAAAATACTAAGATGCTCCCGGCTTTCCGCCTCAGGAGGAGTTCTGTAAACGCAGCGCTTCGTCAACGCGCGTTTAAATAACCGGGGGGGCGTGGCCAGCGCGAGGGGGCGTGTCCGCTGGGCCAGGGATGGCGGCAAGAGGTAATCAACAGACCCCAGGGGCAGCGAGTGATCAGCTGGGCTGGATGTCCGTGACTACAATGGCAACACCGAGGGGTGAGTGAGATTAAAAAACACAAATCAGTCACACCAGAATAAAATACTAAGATGCTCCCGGCTTTCCGCCTCAGGAGGAGTTCTGTAAAAAACTATCAAACGGCAAACCCTTGAGGGAAGTCCACTTATGAAGAGGTCGAGATCATTTTGGACCGAGTGGGATTGGATGAAGACCTAAGTGCAAAGAAGAAAACAAAAGACGTTTAGTTGAAAATAGCGGAACTGTTGTCCATGTGATCAAAGAAAATAAAATCTTTGTACCGAAATCAACGACTATCATAAATAATTCCTGTACTGAGTGACATTCTACTCCCTTCCTTTATAAATAGTTTAAAATAATCATTGATCAGAGAAAGTAGGGATTTGGATATTAGTAGTGATAATTTACGGAATATGCAGCTGTAGTGTGCCTATTTTTAGGCCTGGAGGTAGCAAAAGCCTTTTGATTTTACTAAAATTATATATGTATAATATGTTTACTTAAGGGAGGTTTCCCCCAGCCCTCTTGATCCATTGGCATCTTGTTGCATCATTCACATTTTTCTTCTACGCTTTACACCATAACGCATGGAGGAGTTGGTCAGCCAACTTCAGCCATTGGCTTACTTCACCTGGAGTAACAGCCTGCAGCTCTTTCCCAAAGATCACATCCACACAAGGCAGTTCCCCTCAGTACTAGCAACTACTATGTCAAAGTGTGCTTTTTGCGGTTAAAAATCTTTTGCATGTTGCCAGCGTTATTATTTTTCATATTGGCGAGTTTGGCCGGCTTCTCAAAAATTAAGTTTTACAGAATCCATGACAAAACAAACACCAAAAAAGCCTAAAGGCGACCAGTCGAGGGGATTATGAGTCATGTAGCACATTTTTTGGGGGTTTATCTCACATCCTGCTACTCCTAATCAGACCATCTTATAAAATATAACTCGGCCGGAGGTTGAGCACAATTGAGTGTGATTACTATTCATAATCTGAGTTCTATTCCTTTTCTACCATTTTCTGGAGTAAGACTAGACTGTTTGCTGTTGCAACTTTTGAGAAACAGGTTTCGAAAATGAACAACTCTGGCATCCAAATGGAATGAAATAGTCTTAAGCTTTGAAACACCAACCAGTATCTACCACACATACTGTCCAGTAACCACCTATCGCCACAGTCCAGTGGAAACATTTTAGCCACAGAACTAGGATACTTGACGTCCAATACCAGCGTTACCGGTTCCCCTAAATAAGCTGGAAATAAACATTGTATAATAAAGCTGGACAGTGCCACACACAGTGTCATTTTCCTGAGAGAGGCATTAATTTGGCCTTGCCATCAGAATCACTGCTACCCCACTTATGGATTTCTGGGAAACGTGGAACAGAGAGAAACAGTTTTAAACCCCATTTGGCCAAATTGCGTGTTATTGGGTAATCAACTTTTGAGCTTATCCCTTTACTCCATGGTTTGGCAAGATTGAGAGTATGTAAAATCAATGTGAAAGCTGTTTGTACAAGTGTGGTTAAGATTAAGGAGGGAAGAAGTCTCCTGTCTCATGATATAGTCACCAAAATGCAATATGGTGATAAATGTGGCAGGCATTTCCAGAAAGTTACAATGTGCACCAGTTTATGATCTACTACTTTAATAAACTGTTTGAACCCGAGCAAATCATACTCTCCATGTTCCAACGTTAACTGATCCGACAATATGTCAGCACTCTGAAGCAGGCTTAATGTAAGATATAAACACCAAGGGTGCACTCCCAAGACAGGTCCACAACATGGTTTTCATTCACATGTTCTGGACTGTTTATGGTTAGTGGCTGGGTGTTCCTGGGGTTCCTGGGTCTGTCTGTGCAGACAGTGGGACACAAGGCAGGATTGCAGGAGGAACCTGCAAAACGCAGGAACGTTGGCCATTCTAGGAAATGATGTCTAACATTCTGCATTTTCTGAGTCTTGATACCGGAGTATCTGTAGGTAAATTAGGATGTTTTTGCCTTAATCCAACTCTACTTGAAAGCTATAGTGGTGAGTCATAGCCAAACTAGGAGAGGGTTATCCATTGCTTTACAGTATTGTGATGCTTTCACTACATGCCTCAAAAGAATGATGTATCTATAAAATGGAAGGTGTAAATTCACCACCAGAAGTATTGTGCAGTAATAACTATCCTTAGCTAAAACACAGAAGAGTAGATAAAAGACCGAATACTAACAAGCAGCTGAATACTTGAACATTTATTAAGATTTTACAAAACATGAATTTTATAACAAATATGTATATATTTATCACTTACTGCATTAGAAATAGCTTTGGTCAGGGAATCCATCACATTTTGACTCTTAATATGAGTGGAACTTTTTTCAGATCCCTGCATAGTCACTATTTTGCAGTGATATCAGCATCATGCAGTTCGCTGTAATTACCTTATTTCCTGAGATTTTTCCCCATATGATTTGGACAGATCAAACGTATTGAAATTCAACAGGATCAAATGCATGGTAAATACCAGAACATGCAGATTTTGTTGTGGAAACCTTTTTCTGAGCACAACTGAAGCAAAATAGCAAAGAGCCACTCATATTTAAGACTGATGGAACAGAAGTACCTGTGTACTTAATAAAATCCAAAGGACGCACTGTGATTAACGGAGCTCAAGCAATAGACCTAAAATCCTGAATGTTCATGCCATGAATCATATCCTTGGGTAACATATCTCGAATAGATAGGTTTTAAGGTAGGGCATAAAAAAGCAAGCTAAGACCAGTTTTGTCATATTTATTCTCTCCGCAAACGAGCAAGTGCACATTTACTTGATCTGACTTTAAAAATTGCCTTATTCGTAGCAGTGACTTAAGCCCAAAAGATCCGTTACCTTCAGGCACTTTCGTTATGGCGACTGTTGACAGTGTTCGGCATTGAGAAACTTTTTCTACTTGTCCTTTCTTCTTACTGAAAGTAGTTTCGGCCAATCCATTGGTTACCCATTGTTCTTCTCTTACTTATCCGAGGCTTGAGGAGGAGCGACTACATAGATTATCCCCCAGGCATGCAATATCTTACCACAGCAACATACTCAACAGGACACAGGTAGAAATCATATATTTGTCGGTTTCGCTGCAGCGAAGAAGGGCATGTAGGTGACCAACAACACAATTTTGCGTTGGTTATCCATTTGTATTGACATCTGCTATGACTTGGCCAAGAAAGAACCTCTGAATGGCATCTGTCAATTTCACCAGGGCCATGATAACTTCAACAATGGCAACTTGATCATCCCTGCACACATTTACAAATCTATATTTCCTCACATCCCAGGCATGCAGTGATGAATACTTTGCCAGAATTGTGTCACATTGGTTGGTCTGCACTACTCCGTCCCACCTACCCGAATGGCATTGCTTTGAAGCTTTGCAGGAAGAAATATCTATCATTAGAAAAACGTACTTACCTTCGGTAGCCATTTTTCTAGTGGGTACTTATCTTCACGCCGATACCCTTATTCATAAAATCCCAACATATGCTCATTTTTCATTGCTGTATTTGGCTATTTTGGAAGCTCTCCTGATTCTTCTCTGCATGCCTTGATGCGGCACAGGTAAAGTTTAAGAAATTGAGGCCAGTATGTCAGTTGGCACCTTATATATGCTGATGTCATGGATGAACACAGCCATGAGTAATTTACATGTGTAATTTACTCTTACCTTTTTAATAAATTTACTACTTTTAGCTATTCAACAAATCTGAGTGAAAACATACTCAAAAGTGTAGACTTGCACGTCTTCACCCCCTGAAAAGGGGAGTGGAGCCAAATGTACAAGTGAGAATAATGGAGGCAGGTAATTAAAACAAAACCCCATAGGAAATAATGCTAAGTTAAATTATTTACAAAAGTAAAAAAATATAAATGAAGATAATTTAATGTAAACAAATAAAACATATTTATTATTTAATAATAAAATATTTTAACAGCCTTTTTGAATTTTAAGATTATTTTTGTATTAAAATTAAATTACTGGTAGTTACCTCTAGTCATCACCTTTACTCATTATAAAAGTATAATAAAAAAGTGTTTTACTTTGTGTAGGAATTGATTTTTTTATTTAACATTTTTTAAATTAATGTAATATATTTAAATAAAAGATTTAATTCACAATTAAATTAATAGAGCATTTATTTAATGTCAGATAATTGTACTCATTTATTGTAAAATGTAATAAACGTTTAAGAATTTTCCCTATAGTTTACCATAGGGAAATGTCTAGCCCACCTATGGAGCCTCACTATGCTAAAGTATTCAACTCTACAAAAATTAGTGAACATATTTTTATGTTAAATAGTAATAGAAATTACTTTTATGTATTCATTTTAAATGTAGAACAAAAAAAAAATTCAACAGCACAATTAACTTTTTTCTAGTTAAATATTTAATTAATTTGAAAATATAAAATAAAATATGCATTATCTTTCTGGAGTTTAAATTAAAAAATAAATTCCCACCTAATGTAAAACAATGACTTTTTGTGTGCACTAATAATTATTAAACGTGATGTATTGAATTAAATAACAGTAATTTAATATTGTAATAAAAGTTAATGTAACATTCACTTATACATTAAAAAAGCCTGTTTAAATATGTTATATTTTGATTTGTTTAATATTCAGTTATAGTTATTTATAGTTCATGTTGGGTTTTATTTTAAGTCCTTACCGTCATTATTTTCTTTGGGAGGGTTATGCAGCACCAATGGTTGGCAATGAATGGTGCTGGACTTACTCCAGCTCTCAACTAGAGTAATTTACTACTGTTTTGCATCCCCTTTTGGTTGTAGCAATTTTAGAAGCGCAGCTTGTTAACAGAAATGAACTTACTCTTTTGTGGGTAGGTGCACATTCCTTCCTGAACTCCACCGTAGCCCTCCTAAACCTCTCCTTACTCCTTCCTAATCCGCTCCCATTTCATAGTAAATATGCTCCTCTTTCCATCATCTCCCCCAGTACCTCCCATATTTCTCGGTCGAAGCCGTTCCTACGGCATCGTAATCATCAGTTTGGATTAATTTCCGTCAGAGCCATTTGGATGAAGTCGTTCAGAAATTAATCCAAACTGGATTTCCGAATGGCTTCTGACGCCCGAGGGATTACGATGTCGGATTCCGACAGCCTTTCTGTGCTGGCCTTTCCAACACAGAAAGGCTGTTGGGAGTCAGCTTTGGGAGTCCCTGCAAGGCCTCCGGATGGTGGGCGAGGGGGCACCTATGGGCCCCCATGTTGATTTGCCACGGAGTGCAGGAATGAAATGCATCTCTTCTCTTTACAGTGAGAGCATGCATTCCGGTCGGAATGCATGCTGCCATTGTAAAGAAGAGGAGTGTGACCGAACAGTGTTCGTCGCATCCTAGTTGCTGGGTTGGGACTGCCGACAGGAGATCGGTTGGTCCCAGTACTGAATCGATGTCAGACGGACTCAGGTCTGTCCGACATTGAAATCGGGCCCTAAGTAGTAAACTTATATGTGTGAGAATCTTCTCATAGAAAAGGAAGGAGAGTTGGAGGTGAAGATATACACTCGCAAGTTGTGAACAGCATGTTGCAGTACTTCAGTAGTACTATTGCAATAATTCAAAACCTTCTACACAATGCAGTGTGAATGTTTCAGCAAATAGATGCTTGTATTTGACATTTAAAATGAAGACTGCTGTTGTTTAGAGAAGCAGTCCATACACTTCTGAATTTTCCGAATTGTTTTTAGGTTTGGGTGTAGTCAAGACCTTTTGGTTTTATTAAAATTATATTGATATAATATAAACTTACTTTTAGTAGCTTTTAGCCAGACCTTTTCATCCATTCATCTGTTTCACATTGAATTTCACCCACTACGGCACGCAGCATGGGACAGTGGGTCAGCATACTTCAGGCATTGACTAACTTCACTGTGAGTTACAGCATTCTGATCTTTCACAAGGAACACATCCACACACAACATAGTTCACTTAAGAGCCATAAACCTTTATGACAATATGCATTTTTGACACCAAAAAAGTATGTTGGCTTTTAGCCATTTTTTTAGGTTTACGAGGCGCCTGTGACTTTCTCAACAACAAGTTTTAACAAAAACCATGACAAAACAAGATTATTGACAAAGCCAAAAGGCCAGCTGCCAACTCCAGACCTGTTGCCTTAGCCAATGCTTGTCTTTGAAAGGCAGCTGCATTCTCCTGTTGTACGCAGATCTTTGTGAGAGGTGTCAGGGTTTAGTGCCGCATATTCTGTTAGCTGACATTTTGAGCTGATTGAAGCTCATTTACGGTGGGCCTGCTGCTGGAAGTCTGGCATGGCTGATGTCCCCTCCTATATAGGCAGCGACTTCCATTGCTGGTTTTTCTTATGCTGGACGATGATGCGAAGAGCGACTGTTTTGGTAAGAGAAAAGAATGTACCGATGTGCCACATGTCATGGATATTGTTTTTTCTTTCCAAAAGTACATTTACTCTGGCAAAGAGGGTAGGATGGGATTGATCATTTTTTGCGAAAGTGCTCCCTCATTGTTGGTCAGGACACATTTGGCAAAAAATCCCTACCCCCTCGGCAATATTCTTTGAATATGTATGTTCACTGTAGGGGGCAAGTGGAAGAGCAGCTTCCACCGCCCCATGGGTTTGCTGGTCCGCCAGCCAGGGTCTCAATCGCTTCACAGCAACTCTTGCATTTATCTTGCCTTTATTTTCAGTATTTCAATTAGATTCGTAGATATATAGATTCTTATTTCTTTTTTGCCAGGGGAAAGGAGTGCCAGACCTGAACACAAGACTCCTAATTAGAAAGCTCTGGGATACGTTCCACATACCGATGTTCACTCTTGTGGACGCCGATCCACATGGTAAGATCTTTTAAAAACATAATTTGTGAACTCACACGTTTTACAACAACAGCATCTTTATATTTAGGTCAAAATAACTGATTTCGTGAATTTAATAATTATATTTTAAAGAAAATGTTGCACTTTTGCTTTCTGTGTTGTGGTGAAAACTGTATAGTAGTAGTTGTATTTGTCAAAACGATTATGTGTGGTTATATTTGTGCAGTGGAAATAACATTCATGAATGAAGGGAATAGCCCTCTTCACTAACCTCACAGGGCTAAAAAAAAACAGTCAGGTGAACAATTGTGCCAGAGCCCAATGATGAGTCAAATATGGAGAGGACAAACAAGGGGCTGTGTACTTAGTTAAGAAAAGGTCATCTATGACACGGGACACATCTAACTGAGTTACACAAAAGACACGGTTGTGCTGTTTTTTTGGACGATACAATCAGTGATGAAAGCCCCCCCCAAAAGAAAACTAAAAAGAATGTTTTATTGAAGTGCATGGATCTTGATGCATATCCATAAACTGCAGTGCAGTCTTTAGGTCTGCAGGGTGCACGATGGAGGCAGCTGGAAGAGTCTTGAAGACAAGGCAATAATTAATGGATTTATGATGTCTGACTTCTCGTTGTCTGTGCCTCTTTCATCACCAGCTTAATTTGATTGATATCGTGGTGATGTAAACACTGTTATAGATGATAGATTTGATTGTACTTCTCTATTCAGTATTGCATGTGTGGAGTGGTCTATGTTCCCACCTGGAGTGATTATTCTGCCGTGTCCTATGTATCCATGGGTTCCGTTCTTTGCTGCAATTATCCAGCCAACAAGCTAAATTCACCTGCTCCTCTGAAAGTAAAAAGGTGTTTATGCTAAGTAAATTATCAGCAAGGAGTTAGACTCATTGCTGGTCTTCCCACTTTCCCCGTAACTGATAGGAGCTGATCACTTGTTGGGGCCAGTAGAAGAGAATGTGTTTATTAAAAAGACAGAAAATACAGTATAGAAAAGCCAAATTAGTCTTTTTGCAGTAGAAGTCATAGCAGATGATCGTGCAATCTGTATAGGAAAATATGGTTAATACATTATTTGGTTAATATGCCGATGATGAAATGTCTGAGATAAAAACGGAATTGGACACCCTGTAAGCTGTTGGTTTAGAGAAAAGAAAGGAGTATAGGAACATCCACAACCAGTAACAAATGGGTTCAGAATATTGTGCAAAATGGGTAATGTCTCAGGTTCAGATACACTCCACCAGCGACTCCACCAAAGACATCATCCCCTTTATATCAGTAGCAACTTCAGCAAGACGCCTCCAATCTTTTGTGAAATCAGGCTATGGAGAAGATCTCTAGTTCGCAGAAAGGGATGGGAATTTATCCCTATTACTTTCTGGTAAAGAAAATAAGGGCCAGAATACAAATTCAGACCCACTGTAGATGCCAAGACGGTGAACAAGTGGATTTCCAAAGAAAACTTCAGGAGGTTAACTCTGCATTAGATCCACCGCTAACTCCATCAGGGAGATAGACTATGCTCCATTGGCCTTCAAGATGCTTATTTTCAAATACTGACAGACAAAAAAAAGTAAATCCCCGAGATTTATAGTGGGAAGTGACCATTACCAGTACGTGGTCCTCTCTTTTGGCTTGAAGTCTCCACCCAGGACCTTTCAAAATGCATGACAATCTTTGCAGCACATTTCAGGAAGTTGAATATGTTTGTCTGCCCTTACCTAGACTATTGACCGATTAAGGCATTAACATATTAGCAAGCATGCCATTATTACCAGATTGTGGTCACTACCCTCAACTTATTGGACCTGCATGGCAATCATGAAAATTCAGTTTCCATCACAGTACTATCTATTCACTATCTGAGAGCAGTTTTGGACACTACAAACACATGTGTTTCGCTTGGAAGAAAGATGATTATATATCTTTTCGGAAATATTGAAGAAAAGAGCCCATCCAAGCAAATATCTTCTCATCTAGGTTCAGTGGCATCCTGTATCTTCCTAGTACCAAATGGGCGCCTGAATATGAGACCTCCGTAACAAAGTCTGGAGGATCAGTGGGACCAGTGTTTCAGCAAATGGGAAGACAAATTAACTATAACACTTCACACAATGCAATCACTCAGTTGGTTTTGCCTTCCACAGAATCAGTTTGGGGTGCTCACATTATTCATCTTCAGATTCAACACATTTGGCTTCTAAAAGAACGGACATATCACATCAATCAACCTGCTGAAGCTGAGGGTGGTGGACCTAGAACTATCCAGATGGACAACACAACAACAATGCATTGCCTGAAAAGCAGAGATAGACTAGATCCAGAGCCTTGTCCCCAGAAGCTCAAATTATCTGGAGATGGCAAATAACAAGAAAACTCAGGATTCCAACAGTCCTTCTGCCAGGGATCTAGAACGCTGAAGTGAACTCTTTGAGCAGAACCATCCAGGAGAACCACAAACAGGTCATAAACAATACAGTTTTGCGAGACGTCTTTTGCAAATGAGGTTTACCTCGAATAGGCAAGGAAACAATAAATACCTAAACTTCGCCTTAAGGTTTTACAAGCCAGGCCAATTTTGGCACGAATGCCTTATGGATCAAGTGGTCAGGCGGATTTCTCTATGCCTTTCCTACCTTTCACTGTTACCAGCAGTAATCATCAAGCTGACTTACTCAAAGGCCAGAATGGTTCTTAATTGCACCAGAGTGGCATTGTCAGTGGTGCTTCATGGACCTTCAAATCTATCACAATGGCCACTTACGAGGCTGCCGTGGAGTCCACACCTTCTGCACAAGTTCAGAGGCCAGATACTACATCCCGATCTTCATTCCTTGAACTTGGTAGCATGGCTACTGAACTTATACAATATAGCTACTTGAATCTTCCTCAGGCGTGTATGGATGTGTTAAATGAAGTCAGAAGACCATCCAAAAGAGCATCTGGTGTGCACAGAACACTTGTAATGCTAACACCATCCAAGAAGGAATGCTTCCATATCTTTTTAATTTGGCCATGACAAAGCTGCAATTTCCTGTAGTTAAGAAGTTCTTGGAGGGCATTAAGGAAGCTCTTCTGCCCATTTGGTGGCCATTCCTCTCTGTGGGAATTGAATATCGCCTGTTCATGCCTCCCGAGTCCTCCCTTTGTGGCTTCCTTCCAACTCCTTTCTAGGAATGCTGCTTTCCTAGTTGTGATAACATCTGCATAATAGTAATATGGTATGAATGAGTAAATGGTGATTTTAAAAAGTGCATGGCTACCTGAGAGGGCCTCCCAGCTCTGTAGGAGGAGGGTGATAAGCCAGACAAAGATGTTAGATGTTAATAGGTGTGCTCAAACTGCAAAGTCTTAGGGGATTTCCTGAATGTTGGTTCATTAAGAGAGTAGCGAAGTGTAAGAGGAAGGGTGCTCCAAAGCTTGGAGACCAAAAAAGAAAAGGAACATCCACCACTTTGGCTTTTATGGGATCTGGGGATTACAGCAAATTGGAGGTAGAAACCTTAAGTGATCTCCGAAGAGTATACGCTTAAACCAAGTGTCTCAAAAACCTTAGACGCTTGTTTTTAATTGTTCTAAAGGTGAAGCATAGAGCTTTGAACTGAATTCATTTTTTGATAGGGAGCCAATTGAGTTTTACAAGGGAAGTGGATACAGACTGGTGTCTGGGCATCTGCAATAGAAGAGGGGTTGCTGAATTTTGCATTATCTGCAGCCTTTTTAATGACACTTCGGGGGCACCAAGATATAGCACATTTCCGTAGTCCCGGCGAGACATAATTAGAGACTGAACTACTGTTTTTAGGTTAGAAATCAACAGAATGCTTTGAACCTTCCTCTTGATCAAAACAGCATACTGCCAGTTTCCTCACCTGAACCTTAAATGACAACTTGTCATCAAACTGAATTAGTAGGTTTTTTTATGACGGTTTTAGGCTGAGGCAGAATAACTAGACTATCTGGCCATCAATTGGGTGTCCAGCAGTGTAAACTGTTGCCTCCTATCATGACTTCCGTTTTTCCACCGTTATGTTTCAGATATCAGTTGGCCATCTAATTGCATACTGCTGTAAAGCATTTTTTAACTGAGCTGCTCTGGAATGATGTTCTAGAGCTAAAGATATGACCAGCTGAGTATCATCAGCACAAGACACCAATGTGAAGCTGAAGGTCTGTACAATATCTTCCAGAGGTCAAACAAAGATATTGACCACAATGGGGCTCATGGAAGATCTGCACAACAGAGGTGAGGAATCCAAATAGAAGGGCTTGTCTCAGACCTGAAAACTGGAGAGCAGACTCGGTGCTGTGCGCCAGACAAAATCCTGTGGGTGAAGAAGACTGTTCTGCTGTAAAAATGTGCACAGTTGCCTGTTAATGTGTTTCTCTAAAGCATTTGCAGGAAAGGGAAGGAGGGAGGTTGGTCTGTAATTTTCAAGTCACAAAGGGACTAAGGACGTTTTTTTTTCACAAAGGCTTACCTATTGCATCTTTTCAGTCCGTGGGCGACACTGCACTTAGAAGGGAGCTATTCAAATTTCCCTTAGTGCTGGATAAATAAATCAGGCATCTTGATTGAAAATATCGAGTGTGGGGGGGGAGGGTCTAAGGGTGAACCAGATTAAACCTTATTGATCAATACTGATAAGCCTTCATCTTCTATGGGAAAGAAGTACGGAAGCCTTTCCTTCGGGCCCCAGACCCAACTGTAAATTTCACATGGAGGGAGATCTGTTCCTTGATCAGGGATGGAGGGTATAGATGCAATATTTTCCTGGAAAAGAGTCTGTCAGATCATTACACTGAGCCAGCGAAGACGTCGCTACCGGATTTTCAGAAGCTGGGCTGGTCAAAGCTTTAACAGTTATAAACATGTCTTTCGCTGAGTTGACTGAATTATCAATTTTTGGGGAAATAGATACTGCCCATGTTTTTTCAACTTTTTACTAAAGGAGTCATAGGTCTTCTTCCACTTTTACATTCCTTCTTGGGCTTAGAAACTTGGAGTCAAACCATAGGGCAGGCCTTTTGGCCACAAGGCCTGGATAATCACAAAGAGGATTAGTTTTATCTAACTAAAAAGTGATCCGATCTTTGAATATGAAATCAGCTTTTATTGCATTCTTTCCAGATTCTTGTTTTGTGAGAGTTAGTAGACAATCAAATTCTCCAAGATCCAATTTGGAACAATATCTACAAATACTAGACATGAGGCAACTGGAGGTAATTGGGGAAGATACAAAGATCAGGACTACAAATTGGTCTGGCCATATCCCACATTAATCTGAGGTACATTTGAAAACACAGGATCTAGGAGATGCCCTTCTTAAGTGTGAAAGATTTCACCAGTTGTGTCAGTTTGATTGCAGCTAAGTCTTGTTTTAAATTGGCAGCTAGTGAATGATGTTTATTGTGCAAAGGGATGTTCAAATCACTGTTAGAAGAGTGAAGTTAGAAGCTTTTAGTGCATGAGTAGCTGTCACTTTAAGTAAGACTTGTGTTGGGGTCCCATTAGTTGGGTAGATTAAAGCCCCTGATAGTGTTAATGTCACAGAAAACTTAAGGGTAAAAAGTATGCTTTTACAGTCCGGACACGGAGCATAGAAATTTGCAACTTAACTCCGATTTATGTACTATAGCGATCCTGCTTCCCTTCCTACCTTGTTGAATCTGTCTTGCGATGACATAGCCGGAGGAAATAAGCACTGCTTCTGTAAACAATAGCAGCCTTCATTTAAATTGGTAAATACAAGCATCTCACTTAAATTTAAAAAAATAAACTGACTTAAGCACAAAAATTTCAGGCCTGATGTCACTGTTGATTAACAGTATGCTTGCTCATTCAGTAGAAACAGAGAATTAATATTTCCATACAATGGGATCTTGTATTGTAATTGCATTTATATAGTGCTTACTACCCCTGACGAGGCATCGCATCGTTCTTTGGCGAGTAGCACGCTACTCCGGAACCCATAAAGGATTAGTTGTGAATTAGTATAATGAAATATGAAAGCAATGTGAGTGGTGGATATGTTAGTCAGTTATTTCGATTCAAAAGGATAGTGGAGGGATAGAAGAGGGAAAAGGTTTACATTTATATAACGCTTGCAATCCCTGATGGGGTGTTAAAGCGTTTTATTCAGTGAGTAGCCCGCTACTCCGGAACCCATAAAAGATTAGGGGGGTATTGGTATAGTGAAATATGAAAGTAACTTGAGTGGTGGATATGTTAGTTATTTGGATTGAGAAGGATAGCGGAGGGATAAAAGAGGGAAAACGGTTTGAATTTATATAGCTCTTGGTACCCCTGATGAGGTGTTGAAGCTCTTTTTTGGCAAGTAGCACGCTACTCTGGAACCCATAAAGGATTAATGGTGAATTAATATAGTGAAATATGAAATTAATTTGAGAGGTTGAAATTTTAGTCTGCTATTTGGATGGAAAAGGATAGTGGAGGAATAGAAGAGTGAATGATTTAGACATTTTTTTGTTTTTCTGTTTGTTTTGGAGGTTATAGCCGTAGGAGGAGGCTTGGTATGAGGAAAAGGGGTGTGGAGGGGGAAGAGTCAGAGGGAAGGGTTTAAATAGGCTTGTTTTGGGGGATTGGAATAGTAAAAGAGGTATCAGATGATGCAAGGAGGGGTAGAGTATACATTGTTAGGAATTGTCCCCTACTCTGGCCTACAGCCCCTTCTACTGACCTGATGCAGTCTGTATGGACACCATGAACAACATCGGAGGAAGGCAGAGCCGGCACAAATGTACACAATAGTGATACTGTATTGTTATAAACACAGTGACTTATAACTTGAAGGTTGTTTTAAATTAAAGTTAGTCTGGCTTAAATGAATTGGGACAATACCTGGAATTGAAAAAAGGGTTGTCGGTGGGATATAAGAAAAAATTCCCATTTCCTCTCGGAAGATTATTGAAGGTCAATGCCCGCGCTGATCAGGTCTTTTTGTTTTTGGTGTACGAATTGAGTGGAGGGCGACCTGATCAAACTTTTCCCTCCATAGCTCCCTAATGTGAGAGATCAGGAAAGATCTCAGCAAGTTCTGGCTCACCCCCAACTTCAAGGGTTTGTTAACAGGTTTTTTTCCTAGAGTTACAGAATCTGCAAAGTCAAAATGGTATAATCATTTCTACAACAAATCACATTTTCACATTTTAAAACATCACATAACCCGATCACCTTAGCACTAACCAATTACATGAATATTGATTCAGCCATTTTGAGCTAATATCATCTGGAGGTGTTAGAACAAACTAGTTACACAAACAACTGAGAATGCAATACAGTAAGCAGGCAGGAAAAACCTTGGAGAGTGTAACGAAAAGCTTCCTCTAGTGAGCTTTTCAAGAAGTGTCATACCGAAATTAAAAATCCACATTTTGCTGTATGTAGTGTCAGGCGAGAAATATAAACACAGAATGAACATCTCTAGGAAACTGGATTTGTATTGCAGTACCCCCCCCCCCACCCTCATTTTTTTCCAGGTATCTTGTGCAACTTTGGCTGAAAGCGTGTTGGAGTTCCTTCTAATCAGGTCCCCAGCACCAGTGTTCTTTCCCTAAACTGTACGGTTGTTCCAAAGTTGGTACACCTTTAGGCCCCAAGTAAGTCCCTAGTAAATGGAACCCCTGGTACCTAGGGCATTGGACCTAAAGAAGGTCTCTGAGGGCTACAGCACGAATTGTACCACTCTAAGGGACCCCTCACCAAGCTTATGCAAACTGCCATTGCACCACGTGTGTCGGACATGGCACACATCCCTGTAATCAGCAAGAAAGATTCGGGTCAAAGTTTACCTGAAGTGACCTACATTCACGGCTGAGTGTATTTAACAAACAAAATGTTATACATTAGTCCAAATGCTTACACCATTTAACACATTTTCTTTTATCCAAAAGACTGTATTTCTTGGGCAATCACATCTTTTTATAACATAATTCGTGTTAAAAGATGAATATCTTCACATGTATACAAGACTCTTTCAAATATGCAAACACATTATAACAAGAAATTACCAAAATGTATTTTCTTTTTCTTCTTCTGTGATTTCCACTTGGTTTCTTACGTTGCCCTATGCATTTCAGGAATGATGGTCCCTTCTTCAGGGGCCACTAAATAATCGAAAATACGGAAACAATAAGTCCAAAGAAAACGTAATCCCAAAGCATCCTCAAACTGCCAACGTCCCCAAGTAGAACGAAAACACAACACCAGTGTCACCATCTTGGCCATGAAGTTATCAAATGTGCCATGCCTGATGCCTCAACCGCGCTCTACATGCCTATGTGCATCATGCATAGTAACAACATTAGTGACCTTGAACTAGCCAACCAAAGTTATGTGGCTGCACACCCCATTTAAAAAAAAAATTCTAAGAAAAAATTATACCAAAACATGCATTTTAGTACTGACGTGCTCACACAGAAAGTGGAATCATCAAGGTTGTATCCTAAATAAAATGACACAATATCTTAATTTTCCCAACTAACAACATTTGCAAAACAACCCTGTGCGTAGCATCTTCGATTCAAACTTAGCTTCTGTTGAAACTCCAAAAAAATATCTCTAACCGGCTGCACACAAGGCGCCACTCTGCAGAGATAAGATATCGCTAAACCGGCATAGCCCCATAGCCCAATACTACACCCTATTCCAAATCTATCGATGTCACCCTTCACTGCGTACCTAGTCTGCTATTCGAAGCCTCATCTGTTCAACGCTACACATGTCAGCCGTGTGAACTACAACTTATATATGGGACGGGTTCCAGATATAACCCTTGTGATGTCGGCGTTTTCCACGACCTGAAAGCAACAACGGACTGCCCATGTGACCTCGTCTACATAGTGCTTGTGGTGGCCATCTTAAATTGGTGAACCAAAGTCACTTTCACTACATTTGTTTCACACATCCCTGTGTGCCATGCCTTCTAGCACTACATGTGGTATAGGTAAGTCACCCCTACAGCATGCCTTACAGCCCATAGGCAGGGTGCACTATACCCATGTAAGGGTATATCTGCAAGAGTGGATATGTCCCTGTGAAATCTAAGTTCTCCCTTAGATATTACCACTGCACAGGGAACCCATAACAAGTACATGGGCTGGACACATGTCATTACAAGTTACAGAGCTACATGATGGCTTCACTGTACTCCAAGGTGTTTGGTACCAAACTCCTTGTCTTAATAAGCCCATACTGATGCCAGTGCTGGATTTATTAATAAATGCACGCAGACGGCACCTCAGAGGTGCCCGATAAAACCTACTGACTACTAGTGTGTTGACTGACTGGTCTTGACAAGCCAGACACCATAGACGGGTTTCTGACCTCCTGTGGTGAGAGCCTTTGTTCTTGGAGGACAGGAACAAACCCTGCACTCAGAGGTGTTCGCACCTCCTCCAAGCCGAATGGTCATTCCAGGGTGGCATGCTTTGTTATGCTACCCCGGGCCTCTCCAGATAGTGGAGTTTCCGCCCCCTGTCCTGTCCCCACTTTTTGGCGGCAAGACAGGCGGGAAAATTAGTAGGATTAGGAGGAGTGCCCACATTCAGGCAGCACCAGCCCTAGGTTAAGGGTGAGGGTGATGCTCATTTCCCACAGGATGTTGTCACATAGAGGGTGTAGGCATCCTAATGGAAGGTAGCCCATTTGCTACTACCTGTCACTCCCCTTAACATCCCTAAATTGAGTATGTAGGTAGCACCCCTGAACCCAAGAACTCAGATTCCATGGATCAACAGAAGAAGGACAAAGAAGAGTCACTGCTTGGAGAGAACTACAGCAGAACTTTGGACTTTGGCAAGAAACCCTGCCATCCTCAGCCCTCTCTCGACAATTGCAACGGAGTGACTTGTCCTGTAAGCTGGAGAACTACCAGAGCCTTTGGTAGCCTACTAGCACTTCAACAAACACCGAAAGTCTCCTTTAGCGTACAGGAGCTACTCCCCTACAGTTCACAGACACCGACAAGCAGAGTCTGTCCACTGCCTTGCAGCTCCCCGGCTCGACCAATGCTGCAGACAACCAGGGGAAGGTACTCGCACCCTGGAAGGTCAGATCAGTCTCCCCACAGAGTAGGAAGACACCAGGACTTACCGGAGCTGTGCCGTACCAACCCCCGAGGTACAGGATGCCCTGCATCAAAAACCGACCTTGAGTGTCCAGTCCAGATCCTCACTGCGCCAGGACCAAGCAGCAGTCGAGGGATGTCAGCATCACTGAGACCCACTTCAGGGGTGTCCCAGCTGCTTTGATTTTGCCCCTACCAGCTGTTTATCCCTGACTGCAAGGTGCATCTTTACGCACACAGCCCAGCAGACCAAACCACTCTGCTCCCGATCTGCCCAGCTCAAATCCTGACGAATCAGCTGTGCCCCTGTGCTTCAAGACCCCTTGCGACCTAAGCCCCCATTTGGGAGCCCTCAGATGTGCCCGCAAGTTCCCCTGTGCAGCCTCTTTTCAGGTGGCCACTGTTCTCCATAGTGTCTGCTACCATCCTCACTAGCTCCCTGCTCCCAGTAGAACCCAGGCGGTTCCCGAAGAACTGCTGGTAGTACTTGGCCCACTGCTACTGTAGCCCACAATGTGAAACTCTGAAACCCACTGTACCTACCTTTTTGCATATTGGACTTTCCCTCCCATAGGATTGCATTGTGCGTAAAAGTGCACAGGTCTGAAACGTTTACATACTTGTGAATTTTTTTTATCGAAAACTGTACTTTTAAGGAAATTAAGTGTTTGAAATATATATAAAAAGAAGGGTTATTTTTCTAATTTGGTCTCGGATTTATTCTTTGAGTTTGTGTCTCATTTTGCTCGTACACACTACCACAAAATAGAGGGTTAGTATTATCTACTGTAGCTTCTGCACACCCATTAGGGACCTACTGGACTCTCTGCACAGTGTACCTCTTTTTAGTACATTATATAGAGAGGCACCTTCCTACAACATCATAATACAGCAACCATTATGAACAAGATGGTGTCAAGGCCTAACTGATGTCTAGTTAACCTAATCTAGAAAAACACCCTTTAACACATCATAATTTTTTTTCACTTGTAATAGCTCTTTTTCAGTATACACCTGTGACTTGAGATGTTGAGCAACTGATATTAATGCACGTTAGTTTTAATGCACAAAGGCTCTCTCTAGCCCTATTGCAAGCACGCAAGCAAAATAGGCCCTCCTGCACCCTGCAGTTAATTAGTAAACCAACTGCCATAATTAAGGTGCAGAGGACCCCTCACACAGCACTGGGCCTTCTACACTAATGATGATAGGTGCACCTCTGCCAAAAAAGGAATGACTTGAGTTAGTCTAATAAAAAGTCAACACTTAACAAATTAAACATCTGGCCCTTCTAGCTTGCAACACACTGCACTCTTACTCACATACTCCTCTTCCCTGAATCTCATTACAACCTGCTGCTGTCTCTAAGTCACATACATCTTCAACTAGCTTTGGCCTGCACTCCCCTTCACCTATCTCCTCTTTTTCTCCCCATCACATCCTTCTTTTTCACCTTTCTCTTCTCACTCCTATCTCCACATGCTCACATATCTTTTACCACTTCATCATTTTTCAACCATGTTGTCACTCCTTCCTTCTGGCTGCAAACTTTGACTCTTTTCTCCCTCTCATCACTGCCTGTCTGCTTCTGTGGCAATTTCTTTTTTTCTTATTCCATTATTTTCCATTTTTGCAATTATGGCATTGTTATCTCACTGTAACGGTTTGTGATCTTGTCAGTTCTCTTTCGTCCTTCCTAAAGTGGTTTGTTCTCTTTTCTCATCCCATTTTTCTGTACGTTTTCTCTCTATCACTGCATCTCTCCTCCTTTCATTCTCTCTCACTGTCACTCAGTAGATTCCATTCATCCTATCTCTGTTCGCCCTCCTCTCTCTCATCCATCAATCACTACCCCTCTTCTATATTGTACTTTTACTCATTTATTTTCCTTACTCTCACCTTATCAGTTTGCACATTGTTTCTCACCTCATACACCTGCACTCTGTCTCTCTCATCCCTTCTTTTTGCCCTATAATCTTCATACGCTAGCACTCTGTAAACTTCCTTTCACCCTCTCAGTTCCCTCCTTTTTAGGTCGAAGCCTACCAGACAGGGCAGCTGTGTGATTTGCTAATGACATCTTGGGAACCTTTGGAAAAAATTACAAGGGCATACATTCCGCCCATTGTTTACCATTGGCTTTGTGGTTTGTAACTCACTTTAGCTTGCTTTTGTATTTGCTTGCTCTATTTGTTTTAGGGTGCTCATCCCGAGTTCCCCCCTTCCTTGACCAAACCCTATTTACTGTATTTATCCACCAGTGCTCGATTTCTATAAACAGGCCTTTGCATCTTGTTCTTATCTTCTCACATTTGCTGTGCATTCAAAGACTGGTCAAATGTTAGGCTCTCTTCCAGGGAGCTTGGTGTTTACTTTGTCTTTCTCTGAATTCAAAGTGAGAGGATTTATGTGACAATCATGCTGGCTTGGGGGAATGCATGAGGAAGGCTGTACAATGGTATTTTTATAGCACACACCAACATTTAAATGTCCGTAAATGAACTGTGCAGAAATGTCAGAATTTGAAAAGCCCAAATGAAGCACATTTTTTTGGTAATTCTGAAGTGTGGTGGAAACAAATATTTAAAAATGATTAAAACAAATGAATACACTAGGTGATGATATTTCCACACATTATTGCTTGTGCGCTGTATACTTCTATCAGTGAAACTGTATGTGTGCAAATGTAATGGTGATTTCAATTGAAGATGTGTTGTATTTAATGGAAGTGTGCTACCACACAATGCATATTCCACTGTATGCCACTCCACTCCACTGCAGTCTACTCTGCACCACTCCACTTTACACTATGCCACTGCACTCTACACCACAGCACTCTACTCTACTCTACTCGACTGCACTCGAACCAAGGCATCCAGACCCGTAATGACCTCTCCTATGTTCAGTGCATAATTAGCCTCCGTCATATGGGCGACTTGTATACCTAAATACCGATAGTGGTACAAGTGATTTGTAATGCATCTAATTGCCTGTAATAAATGACACAGCTGCTCTACTGTAATAAGCTATTACAGTTAACTTCTGCTAGCCAGAGCTAGCAGCCAAGGTGAAAGTCAGTCACAGAGCATAAACTGCAGTTTAAACAAGGATAACAAGAACTGACTTTTCATTCTTCTGATATGTTTTTCTAAACAGAAAAAGTAATAGGCAGAAAGAAAATGTTTATGCAACCATATTAACTTTTTCCATGCTATGGATCATTACAGGAAAGATAGAATCCTTGCAAGTTTCTACACAATCTGAGCCACAGTATTTTTTAATGTGATTTTCATGAAACTGACTCTAATATCATTTTGCACAAATTACAGATTGCTTTTTGGTGTGTTTGTTTATGCAGTATCGATTCTACTTTTGTTCTTCTGATCTGCAGAGAACTTGAAAAAGCAAGATTTAAGTGGTTTGTGGAAATGGTGAAAGTGTGACCATTTATTATAGGAAATAAAATGCCTTCTGCTGTACAGTAAAATGATATTTCAACTAAACCTTGAAGTTTCTTCACCTTCTTAAGGAAGTTCCTCTATATGGTCAAGGAATTACTCTGTGACTTGTAATAAACGTATAATATATGGGATTCTACAATCCTTGTATAAAAACCCACGTCTAATGTCTTTATAATACATGACTTGTTGCACAGACAGTGTCCTGTAATAAAGAAATGAGCATTCCATACCCTTATAAAGGATCTCTGTCTTCAGCCTTGTTCCTCTATATGGTCAATGAACTCTTTGGTAAAATTTTGGTGGCTTACTATATCCTTATAATGTATGGCAGGAGGCAATTTATCCCATATATAGTGTACTGTTGCAAGGTACTTTATTCCATATATTTGGTCACTCACATTTAGTCATCAGGCTGATGGAGCGCATCACCATTTTTGTTTAATATTTTAATTTTACCTTGACACAAGGTCTCAGTGAGCCAGTAGTCTATTCAGTACAAATATTCATCTTGTGTTTGCCTAAATAAATCATTAAATAAAATAGGCATTAGAACCAGCATGGGTAGTACTCGGGTCAGGAAGAATGACTAATCACACATCACTTCCCCTAATTTCATTTCCGAATACCATTTTTGCTGTGTCCAAAAATCTGGTCTGAAAATATCTAATAAATAATTATAGACAGAGATACGAGCACTCACTGTTCATTAAATGGGTTTCCAATGTAACTGAGGGTGTCCATGAGTACAGAGATCAAGTCCACATATCAACATTCAACCAGTTTGGCGCGCGCCTGGCAGACAGGGCTCTGAAGTGATATTAAGTGTGACATTTAGCACTCTGCAAAACACCAAAAATAAATGAGCGTCTCACAGACTTGGGCAGTAAGATCATTATTGCAGCCTTTGTAAAGCCCACCTGGGCTAGTTATTCTGCATAATTTGGTCACAAACTCTGAATCATTCAAGTTATTATTTTTTCAGACTTTGAGCCCTTTTCCCTTTGGGTTGTACTGAAATTTAAAAGTAAAAAAGGCAGTTCACCCGTTAAGATGTCTAGAATGTTCAGAAAAGTCTGGAAACAAGCACAACGTATTTAGATACACGTATTTGTGACCTTCTTGAAGATGAATGGTATATTGGTATGCATTCAAGCCTCACAAATTCATCGGCCTCTGAGGACCCCCAACTTTGATACTTTATGCTATCCGTAACTGCACGGCCAACCAGGGACTGTAAAAATATTTATTTTTTCAGTGAGGTACAAACAGCACTTGGAGAGTGCTCCAGACCCGGGCTATGTCACTTTCTGTGAGGTTGTGCTCCATGATCTTGAAAAGGCCCTCGGCCACACATTGAAAATCGGAAACATCAGCGATCAGATCTCAACTAGACAGAGCGAAGAACAGACCCATAAAACTATTTGACATAATAAAACAACAATCAGAAAAACTTGAAGAACCCACAACTGCAAACAATTCAACGTCTATCTGCAGCGCCATCTCCACTTTCTTTAAAGAGAAAATCGGAACCATAAGAAACTCTATCTTCAACCAAGCTGGTACCCAACGTGGAGAATCCATCAGCCACACTGTCACAGCACACTGCAGGGCATCTGATAACACTGTCCAGCCATCCCAAGACAAAACAGAGCCTTCTGGAGCAGCTTCGAATCTCTGTCCCAGGAGTTAATCCAGAGAACAATTCTGTCAATAAAATCTACCACACATTTCAACAACCTTATTCCCTCCCACCTACTGGAAGAGATCTACCAAGCCATCACTACCATATGGGCAAAAATCGTAATGCATCTCTACTACAAGGATCCCGTCCCGGGATGTCTGGAGATGGGCCAAGTATCCCCCCTAGTAAAAAAAACTAGACGATGACCAGAATGACTTTAACAACTTCTGACTAGTGTCTAATCTTCCCTTCCTTGCCAAACTGGTAGAAAAATGTGCCTACCATCAGCTATGCGAACACATCAAGAATTTTGACATGTTGGACTAACACCGATCAGGTTTCAGGTCTAGTCACAATAGCGAGGTTATTATTCTTAACATACTAGATGATATACAAACAGCACTAGACCAAAACGAACCCTGTTTCCTAAAACTTCTAGATTCATCAGCGGCGTTCGCCACACTTAGCCACAAACGCCGGCGAAAAAAATCTTGAATTCAGAATGGGCCTTTCAGGAGCCGTCCTTAACTATTTCACCTCCTTCTTGCAGATAGGGGGATTTCCACAAGAATCCACAATTTTACCAACACTCTTCAATCTATATATGGAACACTCACTGAAATCCTTAAACAATCAGTAATCGCATACCACATGTATTCTGATGATACTCATCTATACATCAAACTCTCCTCTCATGTGGATATCAGGAGAATGAATGACACTGAAGAAAACACAGAAATGGCTGGTACACAACCATCTAAAACGTTACCAGAAAAAAAAAAAATGTAATCCTCTTCTTCTCACCCCTTAGATCCCCTCAACCACAACTCTGGTCTCTTAGCCTCAAATCGCTAAATGGCACTGCAACCATCTGCGACTCCATAAAAACACTAGGCCTCACACTAGATTCTATGTTAACATGCAAGCTTACATGCAAGCTGTAACCAAAAGAGCTAACCTACATCTGCACCTGCTAAGAAAACTAAAACCCTTCATACTGCTAAGTGACCTCAAAAGCAGTTCATTCGCTAGTGCTGTCAAGATTGGATTATAGGAATGCCACACTCTGAGGTCTACCGAAAGCCAGCCTAGCCCCAATGAAAGCAACAATAAATGCAGCAGCAAGACTTTTAACAGGCACACATAGGTATGACCTTTTCTCTCCATCACTCAGAACTCTCAACTGGCTCCCAATTGAAGCTAGGATCCAACTGAAGGTGGCTTGCATAACACACAAAGATCTTCACAACTCTGGTCCGCAATACATGGTGAATAGGATCAAGCTATTAGGAGGTGGAAGGGAGTCAAAAAGTGTTAACCCCTTCGCTGCCAGGCCTTTTCCCCTCCTGTGCCATGCCCTTTTTTGGCTATTTGGGGTAGTGCGCGCTGAGGCCCCTGTAACTTTTTGACCACATAAGGTATCCACGCCAAATTTGCGTCCTTTTCTTCCAACATCATGGGGATTCTGAAGGTACTCAGGGTTTGTGGATTCCCCTGGACGGGTCACAGAAATTAGCCAAAATACAGCAAAATGTAGGTTTTTTTTGGGAAAATGGGAAAAACGGGCTGCAAATGAAAGCTTCTGGGTTTTTCCCTGCAAGTGTTATCAAAAAAGGATTTGTGGGGCTGAAATCACCATTTTCCCAGCTTTTAGGGGATACCAGACTTTTGTCAGAAACCCAACATTTTTTACACAGTTTTGGCATTTTTCTGGGACATAGCCTATTTTTGCTAATTTTTGTGCTTTCGACCTCTTTCCAGTTAATGGTAGAAATGGGTACAAAAGCAATAATGGATCCTGGAAAGCTATACATTTTAGAGAAGTAGACAACATTCTGAATTCAGCAAGGGGTCATTTGTGTAGATCCATCAAGGTTTCTTTATAGAAACTAACAGTTAAATATAAGATAAATTGAAAATTTGTTGAAAAAAAGCACCTTTTGTGTCAACGTTTTCACCTGTAACTTCTTGTAATTATGACAGCTCTTTAAAAACAATGTACCGTTACATCCTCTGGACATTACTGGTTGTGGGGATATATAGGACTTGTAGGTTCACCAAGAACCCGACGAACCCAGAGCCAACAACTGAGCTAGTAATTATTCTGTAAAAATGTGTACATGGAAAAATCGGTATGAAAGACACCTATGTATTTCTGAAATGTGAACAAAATATAGAGTTTAGAAACAGTAGATATTTGCACATATCCGAATTTGGGAATACTCATACTAGCATGAGAATTATCAGTCATTTTTTATGACTTCTTTTTTACACAATGTCTTTCATTTGGAAGGCAGAAATGCATCGAAAGTCAATAGGTAATAACAGTTCCTTTACAAATCTGAATTACCCTAAGTCTCCCGATAAAAATGGTACCTCACTTGTAGGGGTAGGCATAGTGCCCACGACAGGAAATGGCTCAAAACCCAACGTGAACACACCACATTTTCACAATGCAAAATTACCCTTTTTTAGCAAAGTGCCTAGCTGTGGGTTTTTAACCCTAGCTTTGCCGGCACCTAGGGAAACCTAGCAACCCTATACATTTTTGAAAACTAGACACCCAGGGGAATCCAGGATGGGGTGACTTGACTGCCTCCCACCAGGTTCTGTTACCCAGAATCCCTTGCAAACCTAAAAAATTGCCAAAAAAGCCACTTTTTCCCCACATTTCTATGGTGGAAAGTTCTGGAATCTGCATGGATCCACAAATTTCCACCCATCCCACGTTCCCCAAAGTCTTCCGAGAAAAATGGTACCTCACTTGTGTGGGTCAGCCTAGTGCCCGCGACAGGAAACGGCACAAAACGCAACGTGGACACACCTCAATTTCGCTGTGAAAAATGATCCTTTTTTGGCAAAGTGCCTAGCTGTAGTTTTTGAACCATAGCTCTGCCGGCACCTAGGGAAACCTAGCAAACCTATACATTTTTGAAAACTAGACACCCAGGGGAATCCAGGATGGGGTGACTTGACTGCCTCCCACCAGGTTCTGTTACCCAGAATCCCTTGCAAACCTAAAAAATTGCCAAAAAAAAGACTTTTCCCCCACATTTCTCTGGTGGAAAGTTCTGGAATCTGCGTGGATCCACAAATTTCCACCCACCCTGCGTTCCCCAAAGTCTTCCGAGAAAAATGGTAATTCACTTGTGTGGGTCGGCCTAGTGCCCGCGACAGGAAACGGCGCAAAACACATCGTGGACACACCTCAATTTCGCTGTGAAAAATGAACCTTTTTGGCAAAGTGCCTAGCTGTAGTTTTTGAACCCTAGCTCTGCTGGCACCTAGGGAAACCTACCAAACCCACACATTTCTGAAAACTAGACACCCGGGTGATTCCATGGAGGTATGGCTTGCGTGGATCCCCCAATGTTTCCTTACCCAGAATAAACCTCAAATTTAGCTGAAAAAATCACCTTTTTCTCACATTTTTGTGTGGGAAAGTTGTGGCATCACCAGGCTGACACAAATTTCCTACCACCCAGCATTCCCCTGGGTCTCCCGATAAAAACGGTGCCTCACTCGTGTGGGAGGCACAAGTACCCGCGACAGGCAAGGGCCCAAAACGTATTGAGGCGACATGAAATTTGCCTACATCAAAACGACCTGGTTTAGCAAGGGGGGTCACCTGGGTTTTTGGCCCGGTGCTCGGAGGCCACCTAGGGGAACCTACCAAACCCACACATTTCTGAAAACAAGACACCCGGGGGATTCCAGGTAGGTATAGCTTGCGTGGATCCCCCAACGTTTCCTTACCCAGAATGCCCTGCAAACCTCAAATTTAGGCAAAAAATTCACCTTTTTCACACATTTTTGTGTGGGAAAGTTGTGGCATCAGCGGGCTGACACAAATTTCCTACCACCCAGCGTTCCCCCGGGTCTCCCGATAAAAACGGTGCCTCACTCGTGTGGGAGGCCCAAGTACCCGCGACAGGCAAGGGCCCACAACGTAGTGAGGCGACATAAAAATTGCCTACCTCAAAACGACCTGGTTTTGCACGGGGCGTCACCTGGGTTTTTGGCCCGGTGCTCGGCGACCACCTAGGGGAACCTACCAAACCCACACATTTCTGAAAACTAGACACCCGAGGGATTCCAGGGAGGTATGGCTTGCGTGGACCCCCCAACGTTTCCTTACCCAGAATGCCCTGCAAACCTCAAATTTAGCTGAAGAAATCACCTTTTTCTCACATTTTTGTGTGGGAAAGTTGTGGCATCACCGGGCTGACACAAATTTCCTACCACCCAGCATTCCCCCGGGTCTCCCGATAAAAACGGTGCCTCACTCGTGTGGGAGGCACAAGTACCCGTGACAGGCAAGGGCCCAAAACGTATTGAGGCGACATGAAAATTGCCTACATCAAAACGACCTGGTTTTGCAAGGGGGGTCACCTGGGTTCTTGGCCCGGTGCTCTGCGGCCACCTAGGGGAACCTACCAAACCCACACAAAACTAGACACCCGGGGGATTCCAGGGAGGGCAGAAAGGCTGTAATGGTGGCGGTGGGTGGAGGCATTGGCGTGCCCGTTTCGGGACGCCCCCACCCTAAAAAAAAAACTGAAAACAAATCCCTGGTATATAGTGGGCTTTCTGCCCCCCCGAAGGGGCAGATTAGGGGCCAATGCCCCATCTGCCCCCTGGGGAGGGCAGAAAGACTGTGATAATTGGGGGGTCGGGTGGGGGCATGGGCCTGCCCGTTTTAGGCAGCCCCCACCCCTATTTCTTTTTTTTTTTTACAATTCCCTGGTGTCTAGTGGTCTTTTTGCCCCCCAGGGGGGGCAGATTGGGGGCCAATGCCCCATCTGCCCCCCAGGGGGGGCAGAAAGGCTGTAATGGTGGTGGGTGGGTGGGGGCATTGGCGTGCCCATTTTGGGCAGCCCCCACCCTAAAAAAACTGAAAACAAATCCCTGGTGTATAGTGGGCTTTCTGCCCCCCCGAAGGGGCAGATTAGGGGCCAATGCCCCAGCTGCCCCCCGGGGGGGGGGCAGAAAGACTGTGATTATTGAGGGGTGGGGTGGGGGCATGGGCCTGCCCGTTTTGGGCAGCCCCCACCCCTATTTTTATTTTTTGGAAAATTCCCTGGTGTCTAGTGGGCTTTTTGCCCCCCCGGGGGGCAGATTGGGAGCTACTGCCCCATCTGCCCCCCAGGGGGGGCAAAAAGACTAAATAATGCCCAAATTATTTGGGGGGAGCAAAGGCCCTTGCCCAAGGGGCCGCTCCCCCCTCCCTGGTGTCTAGTGGGTGGATCCCTGCTTGGGGATCGCCCTCCTGTGGCGATCCCCAAGGAATCCACTGGGGAGATTCTCCCCTTTCCAACGATACCTCTCCCGTCTTTCTACGTGTTCAGGGGGCTGAGATAGCCCCCTGAGCACGTACAAAGTGAAACCTGAAATGAGCCTCTTGGCTCATTTCAGTTTCACTTTCACTGTAAGGACGTTGGCGCGGCGTGCGCGCCGATCGTCATTACAGTGAAAGGGGGGGGCTCTTCCCCAGCTCCCGAGACTATTTGCAGTAAAAGGGAATCCCTCTGGTGCCCGCACCTGAGGGATTCCCCGGGGAATGACTCATGACGAGCTGGACTCGTCATGGGCACAGCGCGACAGTGCTCCATGACGAGTCCAGCTCGTCATGGGCACACAAGGGGTTAAATCCCTAATACTAGAACCACCCAGATTAAAAAAAAAACTCAGACTCACTTTTGCTGGAACAGAGAGCAATTACCTCGCTAAGGATCTTCGAGAAGGAAGTTAAAGCCATACTACTTAAAAAACATGTGTCGTGAGAGAACTGTTTCGAAACTGTCATAAACTCCATTTTATACTGTATTCCTTTGTTCCAGACCTTGGGCTTTGAACTCTATGTACAGCGTTCCTTATTTTATTTTGTATCCTATTGAATTTATACTTTGTTCCAAGAACTCTTTGTACAGATTGCCTTATTGTGTGAGGTGTTTTAATGCACTGCAACCCTCTCCAGCTCTCTCATTGCATAGCGCTCTGATAACGTGATGGTCATGTTTGCGCTTTATAAAACACAATAAATAAATAGAAATAAAATTAAAATGTCATCCTTATCAGATTTCAGAAAGGAGGCAGTGCTTTCTAGGGAGTTGAATAAGAGGGGATGCCCTAGAAAAAAAGTGTGGCGTGAGACACCAAGCTAAGAAACCTTCAGAGTAACTAAGGATGCAGTCAAATACACATGATATAGAAGACTGACAAATGTATAAATTGAGCCTTACTGTACAAAGAATAACCAAAATCAACATATACCCTGTGTACGAAAGTGCCCCTTTTGACATGGTTACTCCCCATGTTGTGCCCTTGTATCTGGTGCAACTTTGAATGAGAGTCTATTGGGTTCCTGCTAACCAGGTCCCCAGTACCAGTGTTCTTTCCCTACACTGTACAATTGTTCCACAATTGGCACCCCTTTAGGATCCCTGTAAGTCCCTAGTATTGGGAAGCACTGGTACCTAGGACCTTGGAGCTAAAGAGGGTCCCTAAGGCCTGTAGCACGAATTGTGCCACTCTAAGGGGCGTCTCACCAAGTTCATGCAAACTGCCACAGTAGTCGACGTGTCTTGGTGCAGAGAACACTGAAGGGTCATCATGGCACACATCCCTGTGTGCCGTGCCAGCAAAACACCACATGTGGCATAGATAAATCACCATTATGGCAGGCCTCACAGCCCTAATCAGGGTGCACTATACCCACGTATGGGCATATCTGCGGAAGTGGATATGTCCCGCTGATATCTAAGTTCACCCATAGACATTACCAGGGCACAGGAAGCCATAACCGGTACATGAGCTGGACACTCATCATTAGGAGTTCCCCAGCTACATGATGGCTTCACTGCACCCCAAGGTGTTTGGTACCCATAGGGCACCTTAGAGGTGCCCCCTGAAAACCTATTGACTACTAGTGTGATGACTGGTCTCGACCAGCCAGCCACCATAGACAGGTTTTTGACAGGTTTTTGAACATGTTCACATCTCCTCCAAGCAGGATGGGCATTCCAGAGCGGGAAGCTTCAAAGGCCCTGCTGTCTTTGTTATGCGACCTCGGGCCTCTCCTAAATAGTGGAGGTGCACACCCCCTTGTCCTGACCCCACTTTGTGGCAGCAAGACAGGCAGGAAAATTAGTAAGATTAGGAGATGTGCCCACATTTAGCTAGAACCACCCTAGGGTGGGCCAGCTGAGGTGGACCCCTCACTTTTTAGATTGCTCTATGTTGTTTCGGACAGAATTTGTTTTTAGGGTAAGGGTTATGTCCACTTCCTATAGAAGGTGGTCCTATAGAGGGTGTAAACACCCTGAAGGCAGGTAGCCCATTGGCTACTACCTGTCTCTCAATAAAAACGCCCGTAAATTGAGTATTTAGGCACCACCCAAGAATTCATTTTCGACTGTTCAACAGAAGAAGGACGAACAAGAGTCACTGCCTGGTGAGAACTGCAGGAAAACTTTGGACTTTGGTGTGAAACCCTGTCATTCTCAGCCCTCTCTCAACAGTTGTGGCAGAGTGACTTATCCTGTGAGCTGGGGACTACCAAAGTCTTGGGGAGCCTACCAGCACTTAAGAAACCACAGACAGTCTCCCTTGGGGTAGAAGAGCTACTCCCCTGCAGTACACAGGCACGACAAGCTGAGGTCGGTCCACTGCCTTGCAGCTCCCTGTCCTGACTGACTCCTTAGACAACCAGGAGAAGGTCCTTGTGCTCTGGAAGGTCAGATCTGTCTCCCCACCGAGTGTGAAGACACCAGGACCAACCGAAGCCGTGCATTACCAACCCCCAGGGTACTGGATGCCCTGCCTCAAACACCAACAGCAAGAGTTCTGTCCAGAATCTCATTGCAGCAGGACCAAGCAGTCATCGAGGGACGTCAGCAACAATGAGACCCACTTCGAGAGCGGCCCAGCTGCCTTGAGTTTTCCCCTGCCCGTTGTCTGTCCCTGACAGCGAGGTGCATCTTTGTCCACCCAGCCCATCTGAGCAAACCCCTCTACTTCCGAGCCTCCCCGCCTGGGTCCTGAAGAACTAGCTATGCCCTGTGCTCCAGGATCCCTTGCGACTTCAGCCTCCTTTTGGGAGCCCTCGGACATGCCCGCATGTCTCCTTGTGCAACCTGTTTTCAGGTGGCCCCCCTTCTCTGTAGCTCTATCTACCAGCCTCACCAGCACCCTGCTCCCAGCAGAACCCAGGTGATTCCTGTAGAACTGCTGCTAGTACTTTGAACCTTGGCCCACTGCTATTCCGATCCCAGAAGGTGAACCCCTGAAACCGACTGTACCTATGTTAATGCATCTTTGACTTTTCCTACTATCAATCAATCAATCAATCATTTGTCAATATCTTGGGGAAAGATATCTGTATAGTCTAGCGCGGAGACGCCTACGGGTATTCGCTTGCGCTCAGTAAATGTTAGAAATAAATAAATAAAGCGTACTACATACCCAAGAGGGTCTCATGGCGCTGGGTGGGGGGGAGGGCGCTACAGATCGAACAGCCAGGTCTTGAGTATCCTTCTGAAGGTCATCAGGTCTTGGGTCTGTCGTAGGCTCAGTGGGAGGGTGTTCCATGTCTTGGCGGCAAGGTGGGAGAAGGATCTCCCACCGGTGGTTGTTCTTCGGATGCACAGGACGGTGGCGAGTGAGAGATCGGCGGAGCGGAGCTGGCGGTTGGGGATGTAGAAGGAGAGCCGTCTGTTGAGGTAGGCTGGGCCGGTCTTGTGGAGTGCTTTGTGTGTGTGGATGAGGATCTTGAAGGATATCCTCTAGTTGACGGGGAGCCAGTGCAGGTTTCTATAGGATTGCATAGTGCGTAAAAGTGCACTGATTTGAACATTTTACTTACCTGTGAATATTTCTATTGAAAACTGTATTTACTTTTGAATAAAGTTCTTGAGTTTGAAATATATATAAAACGAAGTGTTATTTTTCTAAAATGGTCTAGGATTTATTCTTTGAGTTTGGGTCTCACTTATTGCCTCTGTGAGTACAATAAATGTTTAGCACTACCCTCTGATAAGCCTAACTGCTCAGTCACACCACCACAAAAGAGAGCGTTAGTATTATCTACTTTTGCCTCTGTAAACTAATTGGATACCCACTAGACTCTGCACAGTGTACTTTGTTTTAGTACACTATATGGAGAACCATCTCCCTACATTGGTGGATCAACGGTGGGGTCTACGACTTTACGTTTGCCTATACCACTTGGTCAATAAGTGACCACATGAGTAAATCCATAAATTGCTTTAGTTAAAAGTACTTTTTTTTCCGATTGTCAAATCCCCCCCCCCCCGACCCCCCTAAATTCTTAAAATTACTCTTTAAGAATTTGTTAAGTCCTTGAAGTTTAAAACTGTTTATGATTTAAAACCTTACGGTAGTTAGGACTAAGAAAAAATTGATTTTTCTAGCTCCAAAACGTCCCAACTTTAGTACAATAATGAATACTGCAGGGGATGTGGCTAAGGAGCTTGACCTTACCCCTTATCTGCATCTTACATTCAAGCCGGTAAGGACCCTCTGGAAAGGGTACAAAATGAAAACTGGCTACAATCTTTCCACTGTAATGATTCAGAAGCTGTTGGCAGAGTATGAGCTGGCACATAATATGGATGAGGCAACGACCCTGAGAACAGAGGAGGATGAACAAAACATACCCCAACTTGAAGGAAAGGGCACCGTACCGCTACCTCAAAACTGACCCAATGTGCCAAGGGCACATGCCTCTAGCGAGGAGTTCTCAGGTTGCTCAAGGTATACTAAAGAACGCTCCGAAGAGGAGGCTCTTCTTGAAAGATTGTCCCGCAGAATAGCCCTGGAGGACAAGATACTGGCCATAGAAAGGGTGAGGGTAGATATGGGTTTAAGATCCATAAACGGTGGGAGCAACATAATAACTAGAGACAGAGGGGAAACCTTTGACCCAAACATCCCCGAAGGGATTGTTTCAAAGTCTGCAGAAGGTGATGACATCACAAAATGGTTCACAGCGTTCGAGAGAGCCTGTAGGGCAAGGAAGCTTAGCCGGAAGTATTGGGGCTCTCTGCTTTGGGAACTGTTCTCTGGTAAGTGCAGGGCTAGACTCCTGACACTGAAAGGAACAGAAGCTGAGCCCTATAACAACATGTAGGGTACCCTGATTGAGAACTTTGGACTCACCACTGAAGAATACAGGATCAGGTTCAGGGAGACTCGAAAAAAAACAGAGTAAGCCCTGGGTAGATTTTGTAGACTTTTCAGGAAGACACTAGGAGGCTGTCTGGTTGAAAGCTAACTATGTGAATTACTATGATGGGCTGAATAATTTAATTATGAAAGAACATCTGTTAAGCAATTGTTATCAAGAAATGTTCCATCAGTACCTGGTAGACCTAGGTCCAATTTCTCCCCAAGAATTGGGAAACAAGGCAGACCATTGTGTCAAGACTAGGGTGACCAAAACTACCACTGGTGTGGGTGACCAAAAGAAAGCGGTTACTAGGCCTTCCCAGGGGAAAGAGGGTGAACATTCCTAAGGATAAAAGTAAACGTCTTCTAATGGCCTCCAACAACCTGCTATGGAGGGTGGGCCCCAAAACTCTTCACAACCAAAAACTGGGTACGAAGGCAAGAATTGGGATCCCAAAAAGGCATGGTGTCACAACTGTCAGAAGACTGGACACCGAACTGGAGACTCTGCCTGTTCCATAAAGAATCCCCCTAGTACTACTTCAGTTAGCGGTGGAATAGCAAGTCTCCAGGTGGGATCCCTAGTGTGCCCTGAGCATTTCTGAGTGCACACAGAAGCTACACTGGTCTCTGAGGGTGGGGTGGACCTTGCAACCATAGCTGTTTGGTCTCCTAATATGGAAAAATACAAGCAGCAGCCCTTGATTAATGGGATTAGGGTAGAAACCCTGTAAGATACAGGTGCCAGTGTCACCATGGTGACAGAGAAACTGGTTTCTCCAATGACCAACACTGAAAATGTCACTAAAATCCATCCCATGGCAATGGTGTCCTTAGAGTGGGGAGGAGTTACTGGCTTGCAACAGGTAGTGGTCCCTTCTGCAATCCTGGTTGAATGTCTGATAGGGAATGATTTGGAGTCCCCAGCTTGGGCTGAAGTCGAGCTTATGTCCCATGCATGCAGCCATGCTTGGAATTCCTGAATGGGTGTGTATAAATACCCGAGCACAGAACAATGCCCAGGGTAAAAAAAAGGTGTTGGAGCCTAAACTGATGGACCTACCCCCCAAGAGAAAATGTAAGAAGACTGGGAAACCAGCTTCTGAAGAGCCATACGCTCAGATTGCCTCTCCTCAGGGAGAAGACCTGTCAGCCCCAAGTGGTTGGGGTACCCTTTGAAAGGGTGAGGATTGACATTATCAGTCCCTTTGGCCCTCCAGCTGGATCAGAAAACAGAAATATGCTGGTGGTAGTGGATCATGTTACCGGTTATCCTAAGGCATTTCCCCTTAGGACTACTACTGCTCCTGTAGTGGCTAGGGCTCTTATTGGTATCTTTATCAGGGTGGTTTTTCCTAAGGAGGTAGTGTCAGACAGAGATACAAACTTCACATCTGGCTACCTGAAGCACATGTGAACTGAATGTGAAGTGACTTACTAGTTCACTAGCCCATATCACCCACAAACTAATGGCCTGGTTTAAAGATTCAACAAGACGATTAAAGGCAGGATCATGGGACTCCCTGACAAACTCAAAAGGTGGGATGTCCTTTTGACATGCTTGCTTTTCACTTACAAAGAAGTGCCACGGAAGAGAGTAGGTTTTGCCATTTAAACTTCTGTTTGGCCATCCTGTGAGGTGACCACTTTGTGTGGTTAAGAAAGGCTAGGAGAGACCTCTCAAAGAGCCTAAACACGATATTGTGGACTATGTACTAGGCCTACATTCCAGGATTGCAGAGTACATGGATAAGGCAAGCAAAAACATTGAGGCCAACCAAGAACTTCAAAAACTCTGGCATGACCAGAAGGCTGCCATGGTGGAGTTCTAACCAGGGCAGAAGGTATGGGTGCTGGAGCCTGTGGCACCTAGGGCCCACCAGGACAAATTGAGTGGTCCCTACCCTATCCTTGAAAGGAAACTCAAGGTCAACTATTTGTTTGGCCGTGGCACTATCAGAAACCCCAAAAGTGTCATCCATGTTAACTGCCTTAAACGTTTCCATGACAGGGCTGAAGTGGCTATGCTGATGGTCACTGATGAGGATCAGTAAACAGAGAGTGGACCTCTCCCTGACCTCCTTTCCAGCAGCCCCAAATATGGGTCAGTAGATGGAATGGTCTATTCGGACACTCTATCTGCCCAACGGAAAGCTGACTGCATGCAAGTCTTGGAGCAGTATGCTGGGCTCTTCTCCTTAACCCCTGGCTAGACACACTGGAGACAGCTTGCCTGTCAAAAACAAGATCTATTGACAGTCTGACCATGTTAAGGAGAGCATCAAAGCTGAAGTCAGCTAAATGTTGAGTTAGGGGTTTTTTGAACCCTCTGACAGCCCCTGGGCTAGCCCAGTGGTTTTAGTTTCCAAGCCTCACTCCAAAGGGCTGAACTAGAGGTCTCAATGCTGTCGCTAAGACAGATGCTAACCCTATATCCAGAGCTAATGATTTGGGATTGGGAGCAGCCAAATTTCTCAGCACCTTTGACTTAACATCAGGGTACTGGGAGATTGGCATGGCTCCAGGAGCAAAAGAAAATACAGCATTCTCCAATCCATATGGGCATTATCAGTTCATTGTTATGCCCTTTGGCTTAAAGAATGCCCCTGCCACCTTCCACAGGTTGGTGAACCAAGTCCTTGCTGGGCTGGAAGCTTTCAGTACAGCATATCTTAAAGATATTACTGTCTATAGTTCCACCTGGCAAGATCACCTGATCCATCTTGGCACGGTTTTGCAGCCCCTTCAGACTGCAGGCCTCACTATCATGGCATCCAAATGCCATATAGGACAGGGCACAGTTGTATACTTGGGCCACCTTGTAGGTGGAGGCCAAGTTCAACCCTTGCAACTGAAAATCCAGAGCATTCTGCATTGGGAAGCTTCAACTATTCAGACTTAAGTGAGGGCATTCCTTGGCTTGACTAGGTATTAAAGGAGCTTTGTGAGGGAGTATGGTTCCATTGTGGCACCCCCCACAGAACTTACCTCCAGGAAAACTGGACATTTAGTTGTTGTAAGGCTTTTGATACCCTGAAAGAAGCAATGTGCTCAGCACCCATTTTCAAAGCTCCAGATTACGCTGGTCAGTTCAGTGTGCACACCGATACCTATGAGCAAGGGATGGGTTTAGTGCTATTCAAGCCAACAATGATGGCCTTGACCAGCCTGTTGCGTTGAAAAGCAGGAGGTTTCTCCCCAGGGAACCTCAATAGAGTGTCATTGAGAGGGAAGCCTTTGCGGTGGTTTGGTCCCTGAAGAAGCTGAGACCATGAAAGGTGGCTCCTCCATTGGAGTGGAGGAGTGTCTCCCCACCTAAGTGCCCCCAGAAAGCCCCAGAGACAAAAAATAAAATGGTAATGAAGTTAACTCATTACCAAATAATTTTTTGTTAACCCGTCCTAACTCAGAAAGGGGCGGGCCTGCTGAGTGGCAGCAGTGGTGGGCTGCATTTGCACTCATTTATAGTGCGCATGTCCCTTTGCCCAGCCGTCGTGCGATGGCAAGCCTGACATGCGCACTATGAACCTCTGGGTTGAGTGCCTGCCTCCCTCCAGTCCTGGCGCTGCTCTCATAGTGATAACAGTGCCTGGATTAATTTTGTAGATTAGCTGGGGCCCTGGATGTGATGTCGGAAATGAAGAGGACCAGAACGAGGAGGACGTGTCTGCGCAATCAGGTAAGTGTTTTTTTTTACATTCATGTACCGTCTTAATGTAGTGTATTTATTTTATGCACCCACCCATTTCTCACCACTCCAATCAGCATACTTGCCAGCCGCCACTGGAGACCACACATGTTTGGTACTCACTTCCTTGTTGAAACCGACCACAGACCTCTCAGATGGCTGATGCAGATGAAAGGTGAAAACCCAAACTTTTGGGGTGGTCCATCCCCCTACAGGAAATGGACTTTATAGTGGAACACCGTCCAGGGACTGAACATGCCAATGCAGTTCGCCTTTCAAGGTCCTTCCACTTAGACAATGAAGACTCTCTTGGGAAAGGTTAGTCTCATCCTCTTTCTTTTGGGGGGTAGTGTAGTAAAGTGCCCCTTCTCACATTGTTACCCCCCCACATTTTGCCTGGTATCTGGTTCAACTTTGAATGAGAGTGTACTGGGTTTCTGCTAACCAGGTCCTCAGTACCAGTGTTCTTTCCCTAAACTGTACAATTGTTCCATAATTGGCACCTCTTTACATTCCCTGTAAGTCCCTAGTAAGTGGTACCCCTGGTACCTAGAGACTATGAACTAAAGAGGGTCCATAAGGGCTGCAGCATGAATTGTGCCACCCTAAGGACCCCTCACCAAATTCATGCAAACTGCCACTGCAGCCTGCATGTCTCGGTGCAGAGAAAAGCAGAGGGTTGACATGGCACTCATTCCTGTGTACCATGCCAGCAAAACACTACATGTTGCATATGTAAGTCACCTCTATGGCAGGCCTTACAGCTCTAAGGAAGGGTGCACTATACCCATGTGTGGGCCTATCTGCTGGATACCCTTCACCCTTAGATATTACCAGTGCACAGGAAAGCCATAACTGGGACATGACCTGGACACTCATCATTAGGAGTTACCCATCTACATGATGGCTTCACTGTACCCCAAAATGTTTGGTACTGTAAGAGAGTAGGGTCTGCTATCCTATGGTCACCCCAAATTTTTTGCTTTTTGCTTCACTGGTTTTTGACATATTGAGGCTGTGGGCCTGCCAATCAGACCCCCAGCCTGCTGTTCTCTCTACTAAATTTACACTATGCACCCTAGGTGCATAACCAATTGGAAGTGGATCACCCTGTGAGCCCCTGTACCAGTGTACACTAGGTACCCAGGGCATTGGTGTATCTAAGGCCTACCAGGGGCTGAAGCATGTATTGTGCCACCCCTGGCCTGGCCTAACAATTTGACACAACTGGCTGATCACTCAGCTGGGGTAAGTTGGTGTAATCACCTCTTACTTAGGTGTAGTATACCTATACCTATCCTTAAATGGGACACATGGTAACCTATAAGTCACTCCTATGGCAGGCCTTAACAATCCTGAAGGCAGAGTGCGTGGTTCCATGTGAGATGGTGCTCTGGCATGAGCTGAGCCTGTCTGCAGTGGTCGGAACAACTTCCTTCTACTGTTTCCAGATATCGTCATACCATATACTCTTAAGTGCATTATGAACCTCGCGGTTAAATGCTATCTTTGGTTTGGCTTTATCAAAACATGTCGAGTAAGGTGTCATACGAATTGGAATACTAACCCCTCGCCAATTCTGGCGACGGGGTTAGCATTCCACCCTTCTAGAGGGACACGACATGTACAGTACCTGAAACCCGGGTAAAATCAGACATAGCCTCAGCTCCACAAAATGGATGCTGCCACCACAGACACAAGTCTGCCCTCCTGCTGCTGGGAGTCCTTCCAGCTTGGGAGGTGTGGACAAAGGGTTTCCTGCCAGGGGAGGTGCATGCACCACCCCAGACAGGATTTTGTGTATTGGTCAGGTAGGGCTTGAAAGAAACCAGACATGCCTGTGGCTCACAAGGAGCCTCGGTGCATATGCCAGTTCAAACCGGTCCTGGGGCACACCAGTCCCGGGCCTGGGGCGAGCTGGACAAAGGATTGGGGGTGTAACCACCCCCCTTCCTGGTCCCACCCATAGGGAGGGGCCTAGCAGGTAGTCCGGCCCCTAGAATCCGCTTAAAGGTAGGAGCTGTGTCCTAAGACTTCAGACATCCTGGAATCAACTTGAAACTAAGAAGAAGACGGGAACTTCGACATTCTGCTGCACAGAAGACTGAAGGAAATCTCCCCTGTGGTCAGGGAGTGACCACCTTGCTAACGCAAGCACCACCCAGCGAATCAACGTCTGCTTTGCCGCCGCCTCCCGCCGGAGCCCGAGCCCAGAGACTGACAAGACCTGGACCTCCAGACCTCTCACCGCCCGATCCACAGTCCCTGAAAAGAGGAGACCCGTGGAGGCACCGAGACACGTGGAGCCAGCCATCTTGAAACGACTACGACAAGCTGACAAGTGCAACAACCGAGGCTCCCTCCAAGTTGTGCTTTGGGATCTGAGAAGCCCAACCCTCGAGCAGCATCTGCACCAAAGGTGAGCCCTCCAGCATCTCCACGATCTGCGTGGGGCCCTTCTGCATTTTGCCACTCGACGCGCCTAACCGGTTGCTGGCCCGCTGGCTAGTAGCCATCTTGGCGACGAACTTTACAAAATACACCACTGGTCTGGTTGCTCCAGACTGGCCCTTGCTCCCCTCCAAAGGAGCAGTTCTTCTGAGCTTGCTGGTCAGAACCATCAGCTTATTTCATCTCCTACAACAATTGCTTTTGCCAAGGCTTGTTTGCTTCGATCAAGTCGCCGACACCGCCGACAGCGAGAGCCTGCGTGGGACAGCTCGTGAACCAACTCCTGGACGTCGTCGACCTCCAGGGACCACGTGGCTGCAGAGACAAGCTACACCTTTCTTCCTGTTTGCACCCGACATTGCCTGGTACCCACCTGGTGCCACGCTGGTCACTGGCTAGTGACTGTGAACACTGTCCCCTCTGCTTACAGGTCTTCAACATCTCCGATCCACTCTTGGATCCACTGCATCTCTCCCGGACCGACCGCCTGCAGCATCTTTGTCTTCAAGCTCCACGGAACAGATAGAAGAAACCCGACGCACTTCGAGGCCTATGCACCCGCTTCCCGTGGGTGAGGTAAAGCTGGCACACCTGTGCCCAAGTGTAGTATTACATCTCTAGTGCCTGTGTTCCAAATCTTAAGTTCCTAGTCCATCCGGAAGATCCTTTTTGCAGTAACTTGGTACTTTTTACGCACCCATTGAAACCTATGGGAGCACGCGTGTGACTATTTGCTCTGCACACGCCACCCGTGGACCTCCTGGTCACTAACTGAAGTTAGCTCCTTGTAGGCCCAGCGATTCTAGAGGCCCTAGGCCTTTTCCCTTTTCTGTTCGTGGTACTTATACCACTATTTTAGTATATGGTTCGAGCGGCCACCAGGGCCTATCCATATAAAGTGCAACTTCTGTGTATTCTACTGTAATCTTGTTTGACGATTTGTGCTCCTGTGCTCATAAAGAGACTAGGGGTTACTTTGAGAAATAAATACATATATATTTTGAATATATATCTGTGTGGTGTCCTTTCATTGGTATAAAAGGGGGTTGCATTTGGTAAAACAGCTGGCTTAACACGCTTCACGAGTTTAGCCTCAAAGACTGCTTAGCCTACGCTACCACTAGGGCAGCTAGTCCGAAAAGGTTGACTTACAACCACACCATAAGGGTTGCTTGGCATGGTACAAGGTGATCACTTTAACTAGTGAGCATCATATACCAGGCCCACTTCTCACATTGGTGAGCAGCGGTTGGATTTGAGCTTGCTGTGTTTTACCATTGTAATCTCTTGGTTACCAATTGAAAGATCACATAGGTACCTGTAGGTACATATAAAACAAGATTAGATATACATAAGTTCTACTGAACTTAGTTGTTGTACAGCAAAGGGAGTAGCACACCCTGACTACAACTACTAGATAGGTTTAGTAGGTAAACCCAAGTGTAGGTAGATTGCAACACATCCACCCACACTTAAGAGCAATGGCTGGGGCAGAGGGGTCCACTGTACCCATCTCTGTTGAGAGTGACCCCCAGAGGGCACCATCCATCTTTGCTACCCTTAATCAGAATGAGCTCAGGCATTTGGCAACTCTTAGAGGCCTTAAACAGCCCAAGAACCCTACCTCTGCTGAGCTCAGAGAACTCTTGCAAAATGATGAGAATCAGAGAGAGCTCAAGAAAGCTTCCCAGTTAGCCCCCTTAGGGACAGGAACAGGAGGCCCCCCTTCTGAAGATGCTACAGAGGTACCCAGTTCCAATAGTCACCCCTTAGATGGCAATAATACCACAGAGGATGAGAGTGATAAAGGGGCTGATACAGAAAGTAGTGATGATGAAGGGAGAACTAGCCCAGTGCCAAGTGTTATACTTGGCCCAGCTAAACTAAGGCTATTGGGGACTGACAATGGGTTTACCCCATTGGATCTCCCCAGTGGACTTAACACAGGGCTTGGGAGGCAAAGGAATCGCCAGGTGACTCCAATGCTTCTCATGGCTCTAGAGGCTCTCAAGGTCACTCCAGGAAAAGGATGACCACCCCTCAGAGGAGGGAACATGAGGCCAGAATGCCGGAAGCCCAGCTGAGGATCAGGAAGCAGGAGCTAGAAGTAGCCCTGATGGAAGAAAAACTGAACAAGGCTAGGCAACCTAGAGAGAGTGGGTCTATACCCACTGGTGGCAGCATTGTCCCTAAGGACAAAGATAGGGTCTTTGATAATAGGAACCTGTCTAAGGTTGTGCCCCCCTACAAAAGTGGGGATGACATCCACAAATGGATAACTGCTCTTGAGAGAGCCTGCAAAGTACAGCAGGTTCCTGAAGACCAGTGGGCAGCAATCCTCTGGCTCTCCTTTGAAGGAAGAGGCAGAGACAGACTCCTCACTGTTAGAGAAGAGGATGTCAGAAATTACAGAGTCCTGAAGAGTGTTCTGGTAGATGGGTTAGGCTTAACCACTGAACAGTACAGGTTAATGTTCAGAGACACCCAAAAGACACAGACTCAGGACTGGTCTGAATATGTTGAATGTGCCACTAAGGCTTTGGAGGGTTGGTTGCTGGGAAGTAAAGTATCTGATTTTACAGGATTGTATAATTTGATGATGAGAGAACAGATTTTAAATAACTGTCAAAACCAGCAACTGCATCAACACTTGGTTGACTCTGATCTGACCTCTCCCCAAGAATTGGGAAAGAAGGCAGACAAATGGGTCAGAACCAGGGTTAAGCAAAAGAACCAGAACCAGGGCCAAGGGGGTGATCAGAAGAAAACAGACCAAAAGGGTGGAGATCAGAAACCTAAAGACCAGAAGTCTTCAACAGGGCCCCAAACTACTGCTAAGGAGGGTGGGTCCCAACAGTCCAAAAAGAAGAAAGAAGGTCAAAAGAAACCCTGGTGCAATCATTGCAAAAATACAACTCACTGGACTAGTGATTGCAAAAAGGGTGGAGCCCCCAACACTGTTGCCCCTAAGGCACCTGCTCCCAGTACTACTGTTAGCAGTGTTGGTCCCCAGACAAAGGGTGTAGTGGGAATCACTATGGGAACTGAAGGAGATTCTGACTTAGACAGAACCCTGACACAGGCAGTCTTGATCTGTGATGGGGACATTGATTTGTCCCTGACTGTGAGCCCCAGTAACCTGGGCAAGTACAGACAGACTCCTTTAATAAATGAAAAAGTGGCTCAAGCCTACAGGGACACATGTGCCAGTGTCACTATGGTGACACCAGGCTTTGTGGACCCTGGACAGTACATACCAGGTGAGAATTACCTGGTGACCAATGCCAGCAATGCCACTACTTCACATAGTGTGGCAGTTGTTAACTTCTCATGGGGAGGGGTAACTGGCCTCAAAAGGGTTGTGGTTAGTGCAGACCTCCCAGTAGAATGTTTGTTGGGCAATGACCTAAAGAGTTCTCTATGGTCAGAAGTGGAGTACAGGACTCATGCAGAGATGTTAGGTATATCATCACATGTCCTTGCTGTGACCAGGTCACAGGCCAAAAAGTGCCTCACTGAACCTCAGGTCCTGGATCCTGGAACAATGGACCAAGCACCTACCAAGAAGAAGAACAGGAGGGTCAAGGCTGTGCCTTCCCCCCTGCCTCAGAGTGATGATCAGCCTTCCCAGGAAACGGATCTAGAGGACCCTGAAGGAACTGTCCCTGAAGAGCTTGAACCTGATCAGGTTGAGTTTCTGGGGACAGGGGGACCTTCAAGGGCTGACTTGAGGCAGGCTCAGTTATCCTGTCCCTCTCTTGAACCCCTGAGACAGCTGGCTGCTGCTGAGGCTGCTGGGAATGCTCAAGGTACCCATAAAGTGTATTGGGATGAAGGGCTCCTTTATTCAGAGGCTAGAGACCCCAAGCCCGGTGCTACCAGGAGGTTGGTTATACCTCTGCAATTTAGGGGCTTCCTTCTTACCTTGGCCCATGATATTCCTTTAGCAGGACACTTAGGCCAGAACAAGACTTGGGACAGGCTTGTCCCTCACTTTCACTGGCCTCATATGAATGAAGATACAAAGGAGTTTTGTCGCTCCTGTGTGACCTGCCAAGCCAGTGGCAAATCAGGTGGCACAACAAAGGCCCCCCTAATACCACTACCTGTGGTGGGGGTCCCCTTTGAAAGAGTGGGAATAGACATAGTGGGTCCCATGGATCCTCCCACTGCATCTGGGCACAGATTTATACTGGTGGTAGTGGATCATGCCACCAGGTATCCAGAGGCAATTCCCCTTAGGACCACTACAGCACCTGTTGTGGCCAGGGCCCTGCTGGGAGTATTCTCCAGAGTGGGGTTTCCTAAGGAGGTAGTTTCTGACAGAGGTACCAACTTCATGTCAGGATACTTGACAGCTATGTGGAAGGAATGTGGTGTCAACTACAAGTTCACCACCCCTTATCACCCACAATGCAATGGGCTTGTTGAGAGATTCAACAAGACCCTAAAGGGTATGATCAAAGGATTACCTGAAAAGCTCAGGCGAAGATGGGACATCCTTCTACCCTGCCTTCTGTTTGCTTACAGAGAGGTCCCACAAAAAGGAGTTGGCTACAGCCCCTTTGAATTGTTGTTTGGGCACCCTGTAAGAGGCCCACTGTGTTTGGTGAAGGAAGGATGGGAGTTACCTCTCAAAAAGCCTAAACAAGACATAGTGGACTATGTACTTGGTCTCCGCTCCAGGATGGCTGAGTATATGGAGAAGGCATCCAAAAACCTTGAGGCAAGCCAGGCCTTACAGAAAGCTTGGCATGACCAAAAGGCTGTCTTGGTTGAGTTTCAGCCAGGACAGAAGGTATGGGTGTTGGAGCCAGTGGCCCCAGCAGCACTCCAAGACAAATGGTCTGGACCCCATACAATCCTGGAAAAGAAGGGAGAGGTCACCTACTTGGTGGACCTAGGAACTCCCAGGAGTCCCCACAGGGTACTCCATGTTAACAGGCTTAAAGCATATGTTGACAGGGCAGACATGGGCTTGCTCATGGCTACAGATGAGGGACAGGAGGAAGAGAGTGACCCTCTCCCAGACCTGTTGTCTCAGAACCCTGAAGATGGCTCAGTTGAAGGAGTGACCCTTGGAGGCAACCTCACTGCCCATCAGCAGACTGAATGTAGACAGGTTCTACAATCATTTTCACATATGTTTTCCTTGATACCTAGTCAAACTGACTGGTGTACTCATGTGGTGGACACTGGTGACAGTCTGCCTGTAAAGAACAAGCTTTACAGACAACCTGACCACGTCAGGGACTGTATAAAGGCTGAGGTACATAAAATGCTGGAATTAGGTGTCATTGAACCCTCAGAGAGCCCCTGGGCTAGCCCAGTGGTTCTGGTCCCCAAACCTCACACCAAAGATGGCAAGAGAGAGATGAGGTTCTGTGTGGACTACAGAGGACTCAATGCTGTCACCAGGACAGATGCACACCCTATTCCAAGGGCAGATGAGCTCATAGACAAACTAGCTTCTGCAAAGTTTTTGAGCACATTTGACTTAACAGCTGGCTATTGGCAAATCAGATTAGCTGAGGAGTCTAAGGCCAAAACAGCATTCTCAACCCCAGGTGGGCACTACCAGTTTGTGGTGATGCCCTTTGGTCTGAAGAATGCACCTGCCACCTTCCAAAGGCTGGTGAACCAAGTCCTTACTGGGTTGGATGACTTTTGCGCAGCATATCTTGATGACATTGCTGTCTTTAGCTCCACCTGGGAGGATCACCTGATCCACCTGAAGAAGGCTCTTGAGGCTCTGCAAAGGGCAGGCCTCACTATCAAGGCCACTAAGTGCCAGATAGGGCAGAGTAAGGTTGTATATTTGGGCCACCTTGTAGGTGGAGGCCAAGTTGAACCACTGGAGAGTAAGATACAATCCATCAATGACTGGTCTCCTCCAACCACCCAGACTCAAGTCCGAGCTTTCTTGGGCTTGACTGGGTACTACAGGAAGTTTGTTAAGAACTATGGGTCCATTGTGACTCCTCTTAATGATCTGACATCCAAGAAGATGCCCAAAAAGGTTCAGTGGACAGTAAGCTGTCAAAAGGCATTTGATGACCTGAAGGAGGCCATGTGCTCTGCACCTATCCTGAAAAGTCCTGACTACTCCAAAGAGTTTATTGTCCAAACAGATGCTTCAGAGTTGGGTGTGGGAGCTGTGCTGTCACAACTTAATGTAGATGGTCAAGACCAACCCATTGCTTTTATTAGCAGAAGGTTGACCCCCAGAGAGAAGAATTGGTCAGCTATTGAGAGGGAGGCCTTTGCTGTGGTGTGGGCCCTGAAGAAGCTGAGGCCATACTTGTTTGGTACTCACTTCAAGATTCAGACCGACCACAAGCCCCTCTTGTGGCTAAATCAGATGAAGGGTGAAAACCCCAAACTGCTTAGGTGGTCCATTTCCCTACAGGGGATGGACTTTACAGTGGAGCACCGGCCAGGTACTGACCATGGGAATGCAGATGGTCTCTCCAGGTACTTCCACTTAGGACATGAAGACGAGACTGGTCAAGGCTAGTTTAATGTCCCAGCGTTTGGGGGGGGGGGGTTGTGTAGGAGAGTAGGGTCTGCTATCCTATGGTCACCCCAAATTTTTTGCTTTTTGCTTCACTGGTTTTTGACATATTGAGGCTGTGGGCCTGCCAATCAGACCCCCAGCCTGCTGTTCTCTCTACTAAATTTACACTATGCACCCTAGGTGCATAACCAATTGGAAGTGGATCACCCTGTGAGCCCCTGTACCAGTGTACACTAGGTACCCAGGGCATTGGTGTATCTAAGGCCTACCAGGGGCTGAAGCATGTATTGTGCCACCCCTGGCCTGGCCTAACAATTTGACACAACTGGCTGATCACTCAGCTGGGGTAAGTTGGTGTAATCACCTCTTACTTAGGTGTAGTATACCTATACCTAACCTTAAATGGGACACATGGTAACCTATAAGTCACTCCTATGGCAGGCCTTAACAATCCTGAAGGCAGAGTGCGTGGTTCCATGTGAGATGGTGCTCTGGCATGAGCTGAGCCTGTCTGCAGTGGTCGGAACAACTTCCTTCTACTGTTTCCAGATATCGTCATGCCATATACTCTTAAGTGCATTATGAACCTCGCGGTTAAATGCTATCTTTGGTTTGGCTTTATCAAAACATGTCGAGTAAGGTGTCATACGAATTGGAATACTAACCCCTCGCCAATTCTGGCGACGGGGTTAGCATTCCACCCTTCTAGAGGGACACGACATGTACAGTACCTGAAACCCGGGTAAAATCAGACATAGCCTCAGCTCCACAAAATGGATGCTGCCACCACAGACACAAGTCTGCCCTCCTGCTGCTGGGAGTCCTTCCAGCTTGGGAGGTGTGGACAAAGGGTTTCCTGCCAGGGGAGGTGCATGCACCACCCCAGACAGGATTTTGTGTATTGGTCAGGTAGGGCTTGAAAGAAACCAGACATGCCTGTGGCTCACAAGGAGCCTCGGTGCATATGCCAGTTCAAACCAGTCCTGGGGCACACCAGTCCCGGGCCTGGGGCGAGCTGGACAAAGGATTGGGGGTGTAACCACCCCCCTTCCTGGTCCCACCCATAGGGAGGGGCCTAGCAGGTAGTCCGGCCCCTAGAATCCGCTTAAAGGTAGGAGCTGTGTCCTAAGACTTCAGACATCCTGGAATCAACTTGAAACTAAGAAGAAGACGGGAACTTCGACATTCTGCTGCACAGAAGACTGAAGGAAATCTCCCCTGTGGTCAGGGAGTGACCACCTTGCTAACGCAAGCACCACCCAGCGAATCAACGTCTGCTTTGCCGCCGCCTCCCGCCGGAGCCCGAGCCCAGAGACTGACAAGACCTGGACCTCCAGACCTCTCACCGCCCGATCCACAGTCCCTGAAAAGAGGAGACCCGTGGAGGCACCGAGACACGTGGAGCCAGCCATCTTGAAACGACTACGACAAGCTGACAAGTGCAACAACCGAGGCTCCCTCCAAGTTGTGCTTTGGGATCTGAGAAGCCCAACCCTCGAGCAGCATCTGCACCAAAGGTGAGCCCTCCAGCATCTCCACGATCTGCGTGGGGCCCTTCTGCATTTTGCCACTCGACGCGCCTAACCGGTTGCTGGCCCGCTGGCTAGTAGCCATCTTGGCGACGAACTTTACAAAATACACCGCTGGTCTGGTTGCTCCAGACTGGCCCTTGCTCCCCTCCAAAGGAGCAGTTCTTCTGAGCTTGCTGGTCAGAACCATCAGCTTATTTCATCTCCTACAACAATTGCTTTTGCCAAGGCTTGTTTGCTTCGATCAAGTCGCCGACACCGCCGACAGCGAGAGCCTGCGTGGGACAGCTCGTGAACCGACTCCTGGACGTCGTCGACCTCCAGGGACCACGTGGCTGCAGAGACAAGCTACACCTTTCTTCCTGTTTGCACCTGACATTGCCTGGTACCCACCTGGTGCCACGCTGGTCACTGGCTAGTGACTGTGAACACTGTCCCCTCTGCTTACAGGTCTTCAACATCTCCGATCCACTCTTGGATCCACTGCATCTCTCCCGGACCGACCGCCTGCAGCATCTTTGTCTTCAAGCTCCACGGAACAGATAGAAGAAACCCGACGCACTTCGAGGCCTATGCACCCGCTTCCCGTGGGTGAGGTAAAGCTGGCACACCTGTGCCCAAGTGTAGTATTACATCTCTAGTGCCTGTGTTCCAAATCTTGAGTTCCTAGTCCATCCGGAAGATCCTTTTTGCAGTAACTTGGTACTTTTTGCGCACCCATTGAAACCTATGGGAGCACGCGTGTGACTATTTGCTCTGCACACGCCACCCGTGGAGCTCCTGGTCACTAACTGAAGTTAGCTCCTTGTAGGCCCAGCGATTCTAGAGGCCCTAGGCCTTTTCCCTTTTCTGTTCGTGGTACTTATACCACTATTTTAGTATATGGTTCGAGCGGCCACCAGGGCCTATCCATATAAAGTGCAACTTCTGTGTATTCTACTGTAATCTTGTTTGACGATTTGTGCTCCTGTGCTCATAAAGAGACTAGGGGTTACTTTGAGAAATAAATACATATATATTTTGAATATATATCTGTGTGGTGTCCTTTCATTGGTATAAAAGGGGGTTGCATTTGGTAAAACAGCTGGCTTAACACGCTTCACGAGTTTAGCCTCAAAGACTGCTTAGCCTACGCTACCACTAGGGCAGCTAGTCCGAAAAGGTTGACTTACAACCACACCATAAGGGTTGCTTGGCATGGTACAAGGTGATCACTTTAACTAGTGAGCATCATATACCAGGCCAACTTCTCACAGGTACCAAACATCTCATCTTAAGAAACCCACACTGATGCCAGTGCTAGATGTATTAATAAATGCACCCAAAGGGCACCTTAGAGGTGTCCCCTGAAAACCTACCAACTACTAGTGTGTTGACTGACTGGTCTCGACCAGCCAGCCACCATAGACAGGTTTCTGACCTCCTGAGTTGAGAGCCTTTGTTCTCGGAGGTCATGAACAAAGCCTGCTCTGGGTGGAGGTATTCACATCTCCTCCAAGCAGGATGGGCATTCCAGAGTGGGAAGCTTCAATGTTATGGAACCCTGAAAATCTCCAGATAGTGGAGGTGCCCACCCCCTGTCCTGACCCCTCAATCAATTTCATGGCAAGACAGGTGAGAAAATTAGTAAGATTAGGAGGTGTGCCCACATACAGGCAGTCCCATCCCTAGGGTGGGCCAACTGATCTGTACTCCACTTTTCAGATTCCTCCATGTTGTTTTGGATGTAATTAGCCTTCTAGAGTCAGGGTTATGGCCACTTCCCACAGGAAGTGGTCATATAGAAGGTGTAAACAACACCCTGAAGGAAGGTAGCCCATTGGCTAGTACCTGTCACTCTCCTAAAACATCCCTAAATTGAGTATTTAGGTGGCACCCAAAAACTCATCTACGACAGATCAACAGAAAATGGACAAAGAAGAGTCACTGCCTGGCAAGAACTTCAGCAGAACTTTGGACTTTGGTGTAAAACCCTGCCATCGTTAGCCCTCTCTCGACAGTTGCGACAAAGTGACTAGTCCTGTGAGCTGGAGAACTACCATAGCCTTGGGTAGCCTTCCAGCACTTCTAACACCAACAGCAGTCTCCTTGGACTAGAGGGGCTATTCCCCTGCAGTCTGCAGACACCGACAAGCAGAGTCCAGTCCACCGCCTTGCAGCTCCCCGGCCCGACCGAAGCCGCCGTAGATGACCATGAGAAGGTACTCCTGCTCTGGAAGGTCAAACCTGTCTCCCCACCAAGTTTGAAGAAACCAGGACTAACCAGTGCCATGCAGTACCCATGCCCGTGGTACCGGACACCCTGCACCAAACACAAACAGTGAGAGTCCCGTCCGGATTCCCACTGCACCAGGGCCAAGCAGCCATTGAGGGACATCAGTATCACTGAGACCCACTTTGAGAGTGGCCGAGCTGTCTCGATTTTGCCCTTTCCAACTGTTTATCCCTGACCGCGAGTGCATCTTTGCATGCCCAGCCGACCAAACCCCTCTTCCCCTGCCCCTCCTAGCCCGGAGCCTGACGAACCAGCTGTGACACGTGCACCAAGACCCCTTGTGACCTGAGCCCCAGCTAGGGAGAACCTCAGACTTTCCCGCAAGTACCCCTGTGCAGCCTCTTTTCAGGTGGTGCTCCTTCTCTGTAGCGCTATCTACCAGACTCACCAGCACCCTGCTCCCGGTAGAATCCGGATGGTTCCTAAAGAACTGCTGTTAGTACTTTGATCCTTGGCCTACTACTATTCCGATCGCAGAAGGTCCACCCCTAAAACCGAATGTACCTACCTTTCTGCATTTTTGACTTTTCCTCCCATAGGATTGCATTGTGTGTAAAAGGGCACAGATTTGAACAATTTACTTACCTGTGAATATTCCTATCGAAAACTTTACTTACCTTTGAACGAAGTTCTTGAGTTTAAAATATATATCAAAAGAAGTGTTCTTTTTCTTAATTGGTCTTGGATTTATTCTTTGACTGTGTGTCTCATTTATTGCCTCTGTGAGTACAATAAATGCTTATCACTACCCTCTAATAAGCTTAACTGCTTGCCCACAATTCTACAAAAGAGAGCGTTAGTATTATCTACTTTTGCCTCTGAAAACCAATTAGGGACCCGCTAGGCTCTCTGCACAGTGTACTCTATAGAGAGCCATCTTCCTACACCCAGATATTTATTTATCAATATAAATAGTGCCATTATCCATGGCCGTAAACAGGGCCACTAAAATTGTGTGACGGGGAGGACAAAATTATGCAACAGAGTTGACTAAATTATGTGGCAAGAAAAGGTATATTATGCGTGTAATGCGGCACATTTTGTGGTAGTGTTACTTTATTCGTTTGACATTTTTACACATTATTAAAATTGTGTGTGCAAATGGTTCACCCTATTTGTACCAGTTTAACACCCAAATACTGATAAAAGTCACTGACAATTGACCAATTAAGCTTTGTAAAGGGCCTCCAATGAAGCAACAACACATGTTGCTGCGTTTATAGTAACTTTTGATTTGTTTGACCAGAAACATTTGTTTTCTTAAAATAAAAACGTTGCGTAGTGCTGCGGTCATTTTTTGCTTGCTCGCGGTCCTCAACGTCAAGTTGGCGACCGCGAGCAAGCAAAATGACATCCCGGCGAGACTTTTTCCTTGTTCGCGATCAGCAACATCAAGTTGGCGATCGCGAGCATGGAAAATAAACCTCCCGGCGAGATTCTCAATGCGAGGAGGTCAAGTTTCTCATTGCGAGTGGTCGCGTATGCTCGCAACCGCTCATGATGAGAAACTACCAGTTCGCGTTGAGAAAGCTGCCGCTCGAGTAAAAATCTACTCGAGCAGCAGAAAACTACAGCTTGCACTGTGCAAGATGACATATTCAATGATTGCACAGTTCCGGTTGCTTGTCCGCACTGTGCAATCATTGAAAACGACATCTGGCACAGTGCGAACAAGGTACTACACAGTTCGCGAAGTGCTACGCAAAGCTCGCGTAGTGCGAAGTGCACTTTGCGTAGCTTCGCGAAGTGCTACTTCGTGAACTAGGCCCAGGGTTACTTATCAGGATCCTGCATATTTTACGCACTTTGGCATCACAGACTTCAGGCGAGTTACCGTTGGTCTGAGAGCCACCTATCGCTACTGTCTTGCGGTTTTTGGATGCTCTTATTTGGATTGAATAACTGCTACCTTTTGATGACTCATCGTGACGGACTACTTGCAAGCCTTCAAAAACTCGTCACATACGACGAAACACATGTCGGCTTTCGTTTATCGGTGATTTGGAATAAAAACAAATGAAACCAACCAACTGTCTATGTGTACCTTCATGGATTATTGCTGAACCAACCGCAATGGACCCGCTAGAATGACGGACCTTCGTACTGTTATTGGTAGTGCTCTGGACGTTGTTAAATGAGTTTGTATGGATGGGTCTTCCCACTATACCTGACAGTGTTGGGATGATATGGTGCCTTGGTTTCCATTGAGCACGCCTACCTTACATTTGATAATTGTAAACTCCTGAAATTGTGTATGTGCTTGCACCTTTCTTATACCATTGTCAACCTATTTGTTATTATTTAGTGTAAATTGGGCCTTGGTAAACATTTCTCTTTACATTATGGCATTTAGTTATTCTTTTTAAGTTAAGTTCTAAGATTTCTAATTGAAAATATTTGAAAAATAAACCATGGCTATTATAAAGATCGAAAACATTTAATTCAATCCACAGTTTTGAGAAAATATGTGTTTGGGGTTTTTCTCCAGTATTTTGAAATGTTTCTTTTTTTAAACTTTTTTTTAAACAATCCTTTACAAACAAACACCAGCAAAGCAAACAATTTGGCACTCACATTATAAATGGAAGAGCTATTGGCTTTGATAGTCTTTGTTTGTTTTGCCAGCACTGAGTTCTTGGAGCCATTAGGCTACTTAGAACACTGACAGCAGGTTTGATGTATATTCTGGCAAAACCTGATAGCACATCTCCACAGGATGAATACATTCATCTGAATGACTCTACAAGTTTAGCACTTTGTTAACAAGTATCGGACACGAAACAACAGAAAACAACTGGTGCCAATAGTCAGTCTTATCTATGGATGTTCAGTGGACTAGATGAAATTCATTTGTTGATTGTATTGGTGTTCCCAGAGGGCAAATAGTCATCCGATTACACCACCACCATGATTCAACAATCATAGACAAACTTAGTGCTCTTTTTGGAGAGGTCAAATGTCTACTGAATTTGTGAAATTGGATTAATTCTAGTCTAAACTCTGTTCTGTTAAGTGACATTGGTTTGGCATTGTGGCCCTTTAGCCAGACTGATGACATCTCACATAGCTCTGTGGCTACCACTACAAACCGGAGTCTAATTCAGCTGGTTATTATATGGGATGAATATTGTGACCTGGTCATAGACTATGTGACCAAGTCATTAATTGAGAAGTAGGATTATGATTCTTTTGTTAAGGGTTAAGGTAAGAGAGCAGTGACAGTTCATTATTGAGAAAAATTTAACTTTATCAGGTAAAAGAATTGAACTTTTATTCATCAATAAAGGTTCACAGCTCAAAGCGATGTGACAACTGACATCTCACCAACTCCAACCGCCTTATCCCGAATTCTCATGTTCCCCACATTACATCACACGTACCACACAGAGAGCGAGAGGTCAGACCTAACACATCTTCCCCCTTAATAAATTTGAACGAGACCTATTACATAAGAGAACAAGAAGTGGGTGCAAACATTATACAAAGTTATCATGAAAACACATTATAATGGAAAAACAATGAAGCCACTGAAATGGAGTAATAGATGATAGAACAGAATAAAAATTATATACACAAAATGATGGATTAGATACTAACAAAATGAGATATACATAATTTCAACCCTTGACAGAAGTATACATAGAAAGAAAATTGACGCACTAGATGAACCCATCACAAAATCCTTGTAGCACTCAGACAACCGCCTGGCATTGAGAGAACATATATGATGGGGTGCAGATGTGGCAACATCAGCTTCACTTTCCACATTCCCCAATTGAGGTTGAACAAAACCAACTTTTTCCGAAGGCGAAGTAATAATAACAATCCTGTCCTTGTTTTGTACCTTACCATCATTAATGTGTTTTACATCAGGTGAGACTTTGACAACTTGCATAGGTGCAGAAAATTTATTTTGACCCTACTGAACGTATCCAGGTTTCTTGATTCTGACCCAACAACCTACTGTCAACATACGATCAGTCTTCTCTCTTCATTCAACTTCATGTTTTTTCTGAACTCTCTCTATTACATGCTGGAGCGGGTCTTTAATGGCCAGTAGAGCCCGCTAGGTCGGGCTCTAAGGCTATATTAGAACATTGGAATGCTGGGCGTTCCATTGAAGATAGTGGAGTGCTCCGGGTTTCTAATGGCTGGTAAAAGCCGGAGCTCCAACATTCCAATGTTTGTCATTTACAGTTGTTGCTGTGAACAAAGGCCTCGTGAAGCTCGAGAGGATTTAAATTCCCTAGGGCTCCCTGAGGCCTGTGTTTTGTTTGTTAGAACATTCTTCCCTCTAGTGGTGGAATGTTCTAATTGCCTTATCACCTGCCGTACCTGGGCTATACAGGCCACTGAAGTCCCACTCCCTTGTTAAAGGTCCTCGCCCGAGCTGAATGCTGGAGTGGGCCTTTAATGGCCGGTATAGCCTGCTATTTCGAGATATAAGACTATGATAAAGCCGCACAGCTCAATGTGATGCTACCACTCACACCTCACCAACTCAAACCGACCTTCTCCCGAATTCTTCTGTTCACCACATTCCATCACACGTTCCACATGGAGAGCAAGAGGTCAGACCCAACACTTATACAACTTCTAGGCAGGTAGACATTCACATTATCATGTGGCTCAAGAAGGAAAAGGTATTTCTTGGTATTGAGTAATTTGGGGTATGATGATTGCTGAATAATTATTACATATGTAGTATTTGTATAAACTTGTGCACAGAAGGGTTCCACTTAAAAATAATAATGGCAACTTGAGCAGGGTTATTATTTTACACCACATCTGTTGTTCTTTAAGAGGAAAGTCAATCCAGTACTTGGAACTTGTTGCGCTTATTTGTTCAAAGCTCTGCGTATGAGATACCTTTTTCGAGTCATTAAGTGCAAACTACATAAGGACGCTTGCAAAATTTGCCATTCCAAAGGTATACACAAGTATATAAAAATGAAGTGTTGAATTTCTATACCAGGGATTTTAAAAAGTACTGGAGTCCCGAGTGTTTTATGCTAATAATTTTGACAATTCATTTAATTTTTCCTTTATGGCCCTTAGAAATGCATATTTTGAAATTGGCAGATGGGGCACTACATATAAAATCGAGCACTTCCTTGTGCCTGAATTCCAAAATACTTTAGGTTATTTAATAATTCCCTACGTTTATATCGTTGTAATCAATTTGCAACATATTACATATTTGCTTTAGGTTATCCAATAATTCTTATTGTGTAATCTTTGTAACGAATGTGCATCATAATTTCAAATCAAATATCACTGTGTCTTGTACATGATGATGTCCATTCTCTTTCAACCTCTCCTCTTGCTCTCATTCGTGCCGTAGAGTGTAGATTAACATGATTTTTTCGGGCACATAGAGACTCATAGTGATGTGGCCGAAAACCAAATAGTTTAGATTTTATGCCCATTTCTTGTTATTTTGCTGTGTTATGTTATTTTGTTGTACTCTGGAATTGATTTAAAGTTGCAGCAAATGTTGCTACATTTTCATCAAAAAGCAGCATTTTCATTTAATTGTCTAAGGTTGTAAAATACCGCTGCTCATGCTCTTCAACTATTTAAGACATATCTCCACCGAAAACTGGAGCGGGGCCTGGCCTCAAATTTGCACTTTCATTGCTAACTTTATGTGGTACCACCCTTTAAATTCTATCTGTCAGTTGAAAGGACTTTTGGTATGATTGCAACTTTGAGTGCCAGTCATATTAAAGCAAAGGGAACTATTAAGGCATGTTTCTATTGTGAAGTGGATATCTGTCCAAAAACCTTGTTCCTTGCAGTCTGATGAAGCACGTTTAGAAAATTCAAACAATGCAAAGCATGTACTACCGACTGGCTGTTTTTAATCTAATCTAGGGCGAGAATGGGTTTAATCAATGAAAACAGTTTTCCTCCCATTATCGAGAAGGACAGAGCCTTATCGGTATGTCTAGCAGGGATTGAGATGAAACAGAGGGCGAGTCCTTTCTAGCCAAGTGTTCTGTCCTGGCTCGAAAACCGCGTAGGCTGACATGGCCTCTAACATTGTAGACTTCGCTCCAGCCTATCTCTACTAAACCACTCCCCCCTCCAGCAAATGTTTAAACGCATTAGCGAGTTGCATATATCAAAGCCAAATAACGCTGCCATAACCTCTCGTTGTCAGGATCTTGAGGCTGGAACAGTTTGTCTTTGATTTAGTCAGTGCACTAATGGACATTTAACATTTCATTGTCTGTTCGGGGAAGGGAAGTGAAGTCTGATTTCTTTTAAAGCCATGTGTTTTATATTTGTTGAAAACATTCACGATTTCATCTTTCAAATTCCACAACACAGCCGTTGAACAGCATTTGTGAAGTTGACTTCTGTGAACAGATTCGGTTGAAATATAAGTGTTGTTCAGACCAGGCGATAAGATTTTATTTTGGGACATGATTTTCTTACAAGCTGGGCTTAGAAAATTGCCAACTTCTTTCTGGCGTAATAAGGTTTAAATAAAATTTAAAAAACACAAAATTCGGGATGTTTACACCTCGAATGTTAAGATTCGTACAAAAGATGGACAATAATCCACAAGTCTGAACTTTGGGTTTCAATATTTGGGTGGAACATGAGTTCTACAAAATCCTATCTCCTGCTGCACACACCTCCCACCCACCATTTGTCTTCAAATTGAGCATACATCGCTGTAACTGATTACATTGCAGCTGATGTACTGTGCACGGAATCAAACACACAAAAACTATTTTAAATGGTGTTCTGGGTGCATGATTATTGCGCATAATGCCAACGTTTTCTCTAATCCATGAAGGACTGGTATACTTGGCCCTTATGGATATTCATCATGGTATTTGCTGTATAATTGTTGACAAATATGTTATTCATGTGATTCACAGATATTGCAGAACACTTCTTGTTACCCGTGGGAGCTAGCAGGGCAGAGCCTTACATACTGTGAGGATCTGGGAATATTATATGATATGGCTGTGAAGCCTAATCGTGGTGTACACTCGCAAAACATTTATTGGGTCCAGTCATGGCCGTTTGAACAACCTTAAGCTCAACTCTGGGTAGCTATGGCTTTCGAGCAGCAAGGCTTGAACAAAGGAGTCAAATAAGTTTATATGTCCTACTTAACAGTGTGCAGCTCCCTGACATAGAGCTCTATAGGCTTTCCTTGGGAGGGACTTGCATATAATGTTAATGGAAATGGTGGCTTTGCTATTGGTTTTAATGGCAAAGTTAAACTAGCAGTGTGACACTGCCCTTCCAGTCTACAGTGGCAGGCCGGTAGCCATTTTGAACTTGTGACACACTCAGGGTGGCACAACTAGTGCTGCAACCCTGGGTAGACACTCTGCCTTACAGGCCCTAGGTACTCTGGGTACCATATATGAGGGACTTAAAAGTAAGTCAGTACTTGCCAAGTGGGGATAGCCAATTCGACATACACTTTGGGTGAGAACACTGGCACTAAGGCCTGGGTAGCAGGCCTCATAGTCGAAAAACTAACAGCATCAGTCCAAAAAGTGGGGGTGAGCATGCAAAAAAAGTCATTTCCATACATGGTCTCCTCCAGACGAAAGCTGATAAGCAACTAACCCTTATCCTGTAGTTCTCATTGTCTAAGTGGAGGAACCTGGAAAGGCCATCTTCATTGGCATGGTCAGTCACAGGTCTGTGTTTCACTGTAAAGTCTATACCCTGTAGGGAAATGGACCACTTTCCACAGTTTGGGGTTCTCTCCTGTCATCTGCATCAACCATCTGAGAGGCCTGTGGTCAGTTTGAACTGTGAAGTGAGTCCCAGGCTGGTAGGGTCTCAGCTTCTTCAGGGACCAAACCACAGCAAAGGCTTCCCTATCAATGGCACTCCAATGCTGCTCTTTGGGGAAGAGATACCTGTTGATAAAGGCAACTGGTTGATCTTGACCCTGGTCATTTAGCTGTGACAACACGGCCCGTATCCTATGTTCTTGAAGCATCAGTTTGGACAACATAGTCCTTGCTAGAGTCAGGTGCCTTCAGGACAGGTTTTGAGCACAAAGCTTCCTTGAGGGTGTCAAAGGCCTTTGACACTGATTAGTCCATATGACCTTCCTTGGCTGTTTCCTAGAGGTTAACTCTGTTAAAGGTGCCACGATAGTAACATACCTTTTTACTAATCTCCTGTAGTACCCAGTCAGGCCAAAAAAAGCTTTGACTTGGGTCTGTGTCTCAGAAGTTTCCCAGGCCAGAAATGTCTATATTGTAGGTTGGAAAGGTTGTACATGGTCTCCACCTACTTGGTGGCCCATGTACACTGCAGACCCTTGCCATATCTTGCACTTGCTTGCCTTGTTAGTCAGCTCTGCCTTTTGAAGGGCTTGTAGTGCTTCCTTAAGGTGAAATGGATGATCCTCCCAGTTGGAACTAAAGACAGCAATATCATTCAGATATTTTGCACTAAAGCTTTCTAAACCTGGAAGTACTCTGTTCACTAACCTCTGGAAGGTGGCAAGTGCATTTTTCAACCCAAAGGGCATCACTTTAAACTGAAAGTGGCCTTCTGGAGTTAAAAAGGCAGACCTCTTCTTGGCTCCTTGGGCAAGGGGTAGCTGCCAATACCCTGAAGACAGGTCAAAGGTATTCAGATATTTTAAAGTCCACAACCTGTTTATGAGCTCTTCTGCTCATGGTTTGGGGTGGGCATCCATATTGGTGACTGCATTTAGGCCTCTGTAGTCCACACAGAATCTAAACTCTGATTTTCCCTCCTTGGGGCTTGGTTTGGGCACCAGAACCAATAGGCTGGCTGAAGGCCTACTAGAGAAATAAATCAGCCCCAACTGTAGCATCTTTGCAATCTCTGCTTTAATGCTAGCTTTGACCTGGTCCGGCAATATTGCTTTTGACAGGTAAACTGTCACCGGTGTCCTCATCATGGGAGCACCATATTGTCAAACCTGGGCTTAAGGAAAAGAGTCCAGCAAACTGACTGAGCAATTTGTAGCAGTCTTTTTGCTGTTGCTGGGACAGAGTCGAAGGGAGTACTACTCCATACACTGATCTATCTTTGACATTGGTAGACAGTATGTCTGGGAGAGGTTCACTCTCCTTCTCTTCTACACCATCTGTCACTATGAGCGTAGTGATATCTGCTCTATCATGATGAAGTTTGAGCTTATTCACATGTATCACCCTCTAATGGTTCCTAAATCCACTAAGTATCTGACTTCACCCTTTTTTACTAGATACATTAAGGCCCAGTCCTTTTGTTTTGGAGGGCTCTGGGTGCTACAGACTCTAACACCCATACCGGTTGTCCATCCTAGTACTCAACCATTGGCGACTTCTAATCATACCAGTGCTTGCCAAGCTCCTGGCTGGCATCCAAATTCCTGTTTGCTTTATTCATTAACTCAGCCATTCTGGAGCAAAAGCCTAGTACATAGTGCAGTATAGCCTGTTTGGGCTCTTTGAGTGGTCTCGCCCAACCTTCTCTAACCAAACTGAAAGGACCTCTCACATGGTGACCAAAGAGTTGTTCAAATGGGCTGAATACAACTCCATTTTGGGAGACGTATGTATGCAAATGCTGGAGCAGAGTTTTCTGTTTGAAAATTCGTTGGTTTTTGAAGCTCTGGCATGTCTATTTGTTATATTAATTTATTAATTACTAATAATTAATTATTTGTTTTGTGCAAGTGTGATTATATTAATCAATCCGTTTGTCCTAATAAGAGAGAGTAACACGTGGGTACGCATAAATGTGCTGTTTAATAATAACGTGCGTGTTTTCATGTTTAAACGTTGCTATGTGCTGTTTATTTTTGAGCACAAAACGCTTTTCGAATTAATGCTTTTCTATGTTGCAAGTGCTAGATAGATACATACACATAAGGGTATTAGTGGGATTAGCACTGTTTAATCACTATGCTGTGGTAACGTTGTTTTTGTTTCTTTTAATTAAGATGGTCTATTGTGGCCTATGGTGGCCTAGACAAAGATGGCCGATTTTGTAAGCCTGGCCTCGATTTGAAAGTAGAAAACTGTGATGGGAGAGAGCCCTGCTGAATATGGTCCTGAAGTCAGCTGACCACAGTCCTTGCTTGCCTTGTTAAAATTTCCGTGAGGACAGCAGCAGCCTGGGTAATCTCCAAGTGAAATGGAACGTCCTTTGCAGCCTTGGGAAACAAAGGAGCCTTAGAGAAAGACTCTGAACTATGGTCTCATTGCCGAGGAGAAGTAGAACTAACAAGATACATTTATGTTTCTTGGTTCCTGTTCCGTAGTCTTTATTTTGTGATTTTTCCTGAGCGGAGATTTTCAAATGTAGCGATGTTACATCCTTTCCTTCTCGCTCTGCTCAGCGGTCCAGCGGACATTACAACTTTTCTATGTATCTTTCCTTTGTTCAATTTATTATAAGAATTGTTAGCCTAGAGAGGGTTTTTGCCACTTGCCATTTGCCTTTGCCGCGTACCGAATCTGCGTTGCTGAGGATTGATGCTGAAAGGACTTCGTCTTGAGAGACTTTACCGAGAGACTTGTCCTGACCCGTTCTGACATTTAGCTAGAATAGGTAACTATGAGAAAATGATTTATTCTGATTGATTTCCCTTTTGACTAATTTTAGATAAAGCAATATAAATTGAACATGGTGTTGGATATTATTTCTTGTCAATTATTGAGTATTATATTTTGATTATTGCCGTATAGATTGTATAGATTATGTTTATGGACAGTCATAATAACCAGGTCTTATCGACCTCGATATAGATGCAGGGTGACTAGGAGTTTTCTTTCCACAGGTTTATTGCTGGTAGAGTATTTGAGCGTATGTTAGTGAAATGGGCCCTAGCGTATGATGAATGTATGTGCGTGTAACTGTGAGATTACTCTATCCGTGGTAGTGGGAATATTATACACACCCTGATCTCTATCAATTTCCTGGTAGCAGAGGATGGTTATTGATGATTGTCTTGATCTGATAAGATTGCTTGTACATTAGCTTATTGATTATTGATTATTGGTTGATGTTGGTATATGTACTAATACTATATGTTGGAGTCGTAATGTTGAGTTATATGTAGTGCTTCTGGAACTTGGGAGCTGGTAGCAGTTCCGTAGTAGGGCAGAGGGAAGTATATGCTGCTCTCGGGAAAGACGGAATTGTAAGGAATAACGTGTGACAATTGAAGTTGCGCGTCATATTGTCTGGGTTCTGAATCAGTGACATTGTCGTATGTTACTATTAGATATTTCTGGTATATAAGGAGTGTGTATGATAGTGAAGGTTATCTATGAAACTCTGGTCTTAAGTCCCAGGGATCCGTAAGGATTACCGTTAAAGCTTATCGCGGGAAAAGTAATAGGTATTCTCTGAGCTTGTTTGAGAAACTGGGCAGAGGAAAGCTGTTTAGTTGATGTATGTTATAATTCTGTAGTGGGACAGATTGTTCGCTGTTCTCGGGAAGCAGGATTCTGTGTGTATGTACTATATTTTTCTTGTATGAATGTGCGTAAATGTATATACATTTAATTGATTGTAAGACTCTTTGGACAAGTCCTAGAGGAAACAGTTAAGAGATGTATGAAAGTTTGTTGACTCTTGAGAAATAGATTCTTTTTACTATTCTGTGGTTAGCGAAGCAGACAATGGAGATGTTTTTATGTTGTAACTAATAGATTTTGTAGAAATTTTGACACGAAGTCTACTGAAAAGATTTTGTAAAGGAGGGGTAGACGAGTGACAGAAGACAGGAGACAAGCGACTGCAGCGACTGTTGACGTCAGAAAGACCGCGCTCTGATTGGATAGTGGATCAGAATAGTGTTCGCGCTAGGATTGGTGCGTTGGTGTGAGCCGCGCAAGAATTGGAAGAGCTATTTAGTGACGTAGACGCTCCAGGATTGGTGTGTTGGTGTGAGTCGCGCTGTTATTGGTTGAAAATTCGTATTGTATATTTATAATACAGAAAGAGTAGAGAGTTTTTTGGTAAACGCTAAAATGTATTACCAAGAAGAGAAAAAGAAGAAAAAATTTTTGGGAAAAATTAAAAAGTGGTTTAACAAGGATAAAGATGTTAAAACGAGAGAGGGTGAGTTGTTACCTCCAACGAAAACACCTGCATCCTTCATGGCTGCGAAATATGGGTTTCATACCTGTATATGGTTGGAGAATTGGGTTAGGTATACTAAAGAAGATGGTGTTCTAGCATTTCCAGAACATGGTTCATTTAATCTGGCCGTGTTGAGAAATTTACGGGAAAAGATGTTATGTCTAGACCCGAAACCAAGACCTACACAGTTCGAGGCTTTAGTGGAATGGGAAGAGGAAGTACATGAGCGAGAAAAACAGAGATCTGGAGGGTACTACAGGTACATGTTTGGGAGGAGACATGATCGTGAGACTCATCATGATCGAATGAAAAGGTGGCGAGATGTTAGTATGTCAGAGGGATTATATCCGATGAGAACAGTTGAAGGAGGAGCAGAAAGGGTTCCTGAGTCAGAAATGAGAAAATATGGAGTTAATGAGTATGAGGATGAGGTCTTGAATGACATGATTTACAAGAGACCACCTCCATATAGACCAGAACCGGATAAAAGTACACCAGTTGTTTCTCCGATAAGAGATACAGTTTGTGTCAATGAGACAGAAAATGAGACACCTGAGTTAGGAAGTGGTCACTACCTTGATGAGAATGCCAGACAATTAGCCAGAACTACAACAGAGCTGACTGAGAAGATTAGGGAGTTAACGAAGAATCTGGAAGCTGTTAGGGTGCCTGTAACTATAGGTCCGGTTATGCCTGTATTTGACAAACAGAGGACAGGTGAAAATGGATTGGTGATTCCATATGTTGGAAATAATTTGACAAATTCAGTTGGTCCTTCAGGAGATTCAGGCAAAAGAGCAGAAAGAACTGACTTGAGACAATCAAGACATGACATATGTAGTGAAATACTGGATGCTAGTGAAGCTAGTTGTTCAGGGATGCCAATTTTAGAACCGCAGAAGAGAGTGGTTCCAGTGAGAAAAACTGCTGAAATAACAGTTGAAGATTTGAATGATTGGATGAAAGTTCTACAGAAAAAGGATAAAGATTCACAAGTAATTGACGTGGCTAGGTTACGTGTAGAACTAGAAGAGCTTGTTACAGGAACAGTTCCAACAGAAATTCTGAAGAGTCATCATGATGGTGAGTTAATGTTTATGTGCAAGAACATTACCTGGAGAGCAAGAAATACACATGACAGGCTAAGAGCAATAGCGAATGAGCAGGGAGTTGACATTGATAAAGTGAAAGCTTTACAAAAAACTTACAGGATGGATTTTACAGAGAAGGATATTGAAAATTTGAATGCTACTGGTAGAACAGGACAGATTAAGGAAATGGTAGCATTATTGCGAAGATGGGGTGATGTAGAAAAGTGGAAGGATAGGTGGTATAAGAAAAGAGAGGAAGCTGAAGATAGAACAACTTATTCAGCATTTCCAGTGAGAGAAAAGGAGAAACCAGTGGATAATTATCCTATGAGAGAAATACCTGGAGGAGGATATGTACATGTTCCATGGACCAGACAGGATATTTTATCATTTACGAATGATTTCCCTCGATTGAGAGAAAAGCCCGTCGAGTGGTATAGGCAGGTAGATAGGTTTGTGAAATTGTCAAAAGTGCTGTGGGTTGACCTGAATAGTCTGTTTGATATAATTGTTCCAGCAGACTTGTGGACTGAGTGTAAAATTGTTGTGAGTTGGCCTACTGAGGAATATCCAAGAGACCCAAGAACAGGGGCACCAGATCCAGAGGTAATGAGAAAGTATGATCAGGTGATGGTATACCTGAAGAGTAAAGTTCCTGCAAAAGAGACAGACTGGGTAAAAATAGATCGAACACAACAGGAAGCGAAAGAATCAGTTCATGCTTTTTACGAGAGGCTGATACTGGCATTTAAACAATTCAGTGGAGATGAACACCTGGGTGACAAAGATTTGAGTCATTTTGTATACAGATTTGTATATGGCCTTAGACCTGAAATTGGTGAAAGAATTCGTGAGCATACAGTGGATTGGCAGAGTAAGAAAGTAGATGAGATTCTGAGACATGCGAAATACTTTAGTGATGAAATTGAAGCAAAACAAAGAAAGCTGAAAGAGAAAGCAATGTGGGCACAAGTGAAAGTTGCGGAAAGACAGGAAGCACAGTTAGTGGAACAGGCGAATAATCCAGGAAACAATGCAGGGAATAGACCTAGATATGCAGGGAAAGGAAAAGGAAGTCTTGAGGAAGCGAAAAAAAAGTTTCCTTGTCACAACTGTGGCCAATTGGGGCATTGGAGATCAGAATGTCCTAATCCACCATTAGTGAGTAATGAGAATAAATCCTTAAATCAACAGGTGCAGAATGAAGGAAATAATCAACAGCAGCAACAACAGAAAGTTGTGAGACAGCAGAGTCAAGAGCCAAAACCGCCCTTGCCGCAGAATAAAGGGTTACAAAAGTATAATCAGGATTCAGGATTCTACAATGATGAACAGGTAAATAAACCAAGACGTTCAAACAAGGTACAACAGTACTTGTTAAAGAGTGAAGGGAGTGAATCTGAGGGTGATTATTGACGGTGCCGAGGAGAGGAAGAAGAGTGCATACTTGGTGCAACTCTAGAAATAGACCAGGCAGGACCATTTGTGGATGGGAAAATAAATGAGGAGAGTGTTACTTTTTTGGTAGACACAGGTGCGACAAGATCAACTGTCAGGTCAATGGATGTTAGAAATCTTCCTCTCTCGGATGAAGCAATCCAAGTAGTTGGTGTAGCCAATACGCAAATCAGAACACGTCTTACTGAACCAGTAAGAGTACAGATAGGGAAATTTTCAGACATGCACAGATTCATTGTCTGTGACACGAGTCCAGTGAACCTGTTAGGTAGGGACTTGTTGTGCAATATGAACTGCACAATTTTTTGTACACCGGATGGAATAGCCTTTGAGACACCAGATGAGGATGTTTTGTACCGAGTGACTCTAGAGAATAGAGAAAGTGAGTTAATTGGTGCATTTGCTGTGTTTAATCCGGAGGATTTGCCTCGAGAGCTGAGAGACACAGTGAAAAGGACAGTTTGGGATTTTACTGGAGTGGATGTGGGATTGATGAATAATGTAGATCCAGTGAAAATTGCAGTGAAAGAGGGAATTACATATCCTAACATTCCTCAATACAAAATGACACCAGAAATAATTGAAGGGATAACTCCTATAATTGAGAAAATGATTCAGCAGGGAGTCCTGAGAGAACTACTGAGTAGTCCGTGTAATTCACCGATAATGGGACTAAAAAAGCCTAATGGGAAATTTAGGATTGTACAGGATTTGAGAAAAGTTAATCAAATCGTGGTGGCATGTTGTCCTATCGTGCCAAATCCATCAGTGATCCTGTATCAAATTCCACATGATGCTGAGTGGTATACAGTAATTGATTTGTGTCATGCATTCTTTTCAATTCCATTGCATCATGATAGCCAGCCGATTTTTGCATTTAGGTTTGGCCAGCGTATTTTAGCATGGTGTCGTATCCCACAGGGGTATACAGAGAGTCCTTCGATATTCAATCAGTTATTGAAGAAATCGTTGGAGAGTTTGATCATGCCTGAGAGCTCAGTACTAGTGCAGTATATTGATGACCTACTTGTGGCATCAAAGACACGTGAAGCTTGTGAAGTAGATACCATAGCTTTACTGAATCATCTGGCAGATGGAGGGTTAAAGGTATCTCCAGCCAAATTGCAATTTTGCAAGAAAGAGGTGCATTATCTTGGACTCAATATTGAAAAAGGTCTGAGAAAAAAGACGGATGACAGGATCAGAATAATCAGAGAAATGAAAGCCCCAAAAACTCAGAGAGAAGTGAGAATGTTCCTGGGTATGGTGGGTTATTGTCGTCAGTGGATAATTAATTTTTCTTTGCTAGCAAAGCCACTGATTAAACTGACAAAAAGTGAGATGACAGACCCATTGGATCTAGATGTAGAACAAATGGCAGCATTTGAAGAGCTCAAAAGTAAAATGTGTGAGGCTCCAGCTTTGGGTATGCCAGACTACGAAAAGGAGTTTGAGTTGTACTGCAGTGAGAGAAATGGATGTGCACTTTCAGTGTTAATTCAGAAGCATGGATTACTGAGAAGGCCTATTGCGTACTTCTCATCGACACTTGACCCCGTAGCTGTGGGTTTACCAGGTTGTCTGAAATCTGTGGCTGCAACATGCAGAAGTCTGGAACAAAGTGAGGGAATCATAATGGGATATCCTGTAAGGGTATTCGTACCTCACAATGTGGCAATTCTTTTGACAAGAAGCAGAACCCAGTACATGTCACATAGTCGGTTGACTAAATATGAAAAAGTGATTCTGGGAGCATCAAATGTGACTCTTGAAAGATGTGTGAATGTGAATCCAGCGACACTCTTGCCGGATATTGAAAACGTGGGTGTAAAGATGGAAGATGATCATGATTGTTTGGATGTGCTTGAGTATTGTACAAAACCGAGACCAGACATAAAGGATCTTCCCTTGCATGAGAGTGATCATGTGTTGTTTGTGGATGGATCATGTCTGAGAAATGATAATGGTGTGTTGTGTGCAGCATATGCGGTGTGCAAAGTTTCAGAGGTCATGGAAGCATCACCATTGAAAGGAGTGAAATCTGCGCAAGTTGCTGAATTGATGGCATTGACAAAAGCTTGCGAAATTGGGAAAGATTTGAGGACAACTGTGATAACTGATAGTCAGTATGGATTTGGAGTTGTGCATGATTTTGGCCAGCTTTGGCTACAAAGAGGTTTCTTGACATCGAGTGGAACTCCGATAAAGAATGCTGAAATGATTGGTAAATTGCTTGAGGCAATACAGCTGCCTAAGGAGTTAGCAGTTGTAAAATGTGCTGCCCATGGACAAGGAGAAGATTTTATCACGGTTGGAAACCGTTACGCGAATGATGTTGCGCAATACTGCGCCAAAACAAATCAGTCCATTAATCGGGACAGAGAGGGGGAAATGTCTTTTCTCTCTGTGATGTTTACTAATGTCTTAGAAACATGGGATGAAGTGAAACAGTTGCAAGATGAGGCAGGAGAGGAAGAGAAAAAGATTGGATTAAGGCAGGATGTGCTCCAAGAGAAACAGACCATGTTTGGGTCTACAGAGATGGCAGACCAGTAATGCCTAACTCCATTTTGTCGTCAATGGCAAGAATGTATCATGGCCAGGGACATTTGGGGAGGGATGCGATGGTTAGGTCATTTAAACAAACCTGGTACAATGCAAAGTTCAGGACAATTGCAGAAAGCATCTGTCAAAGGTGTTTGGTTTGTCAGCAATTTAACACTGGGAAAAAGACAGTGGTGAGTCTGGGAACAATAGGCAGAGAAGGAGGTCCTTTTACAAGAATGCAGATTGATTTCATTGAAATGCCCCAAGTAAACAGACTGAGGTATGTTCTAGTGGTAGTCTGTTTGTTTTCAAGGTGGGTGGAAGCTTACCCGACTAGAAGAAATGATGGAATAACAGTGGCAAAGTTACTGTTAAGGGAGTTGATTCCTAGGTACGGGTTTCCAGTAACAGTTGAGTCTGATAGAGGTGGACACTTTCAAAATGAACTCATGGGTTTGATTTGTGAAGCATTGAAAATACAGCAGAAGCTACATTGTGCATACCGACCAGAGGCTTCTGGTGTGGTTGAGCAGATTAATGGCACAATCAAGAACAGGATTGGAAAAATGTGCTTAGCCACTGGCATGAAATGGCCAGATGTTTTACCTCTAGTGCTGATGACTATTAGATCTACTCCAGATAGAACTACTGGCTTGAGTCCGCACGAAATAATCATGGGACGTGCAATGCGCCATGCATTCGTGCCTGTCAATAAGTTGGTGACAATAACTGATGACATGATTTTGGATTACTGTAAAGGCCTGGCTGACGCAGTTCATTCTGTGTTTCACCAGGTTGGAGAAGAAGCTACCACACTTGAGAAGAAGCAAGCCCATGATCTGAGTCCAGGAGACTGGGTGAGGATTAAGGTACACAGAAGAAGAAATTGCTTGGTTCCAAGGTGGGGAAGGCCGAGACAAGTTATTCTGACTACGACAACTGCAGTAAAGTGTGCTGGAGTGAGACACTGGGTACATGCAAGTCATACTCTGAGAGTTCCAAACCCAAAAGAAGGGACTGGTAAAGAGTATTTTGAAGAGTCAGATTCCAGTGATGATGAAGATACAGAATCAGTGAGGAAATAAGCAGGGAAAGCTTCAAATGAACCACTGCGAGTATCAGAGAAAAGATCAGATTCTGTAGGAGAGCCTGAAGTTTCAAAAAGCAGTGAAGGAAAAAGAAAAGAAAAAAGAAATTTCACAGAGACTACTCCTGAATCAGAAGAGGAGGAGATTGAGGAACCACTTGAGATTATACTTGAAGAAGTAGGGTCAGAAGAAGATAGAGAGGGACAGATTGCGGAAGACCCCAGAGGAGGTGTAGGGAACATTCTTGATGAGCTAGGTGAAGGGACAAGTAGACAGCAAGAAGATTGCGTGTCGGAGACTCGAGGAGGGACAGAAGTAGGGAAATCTCAAACAGTGGTGAAAGAATCTGTGGAAGAGAAGAAAACTGCTAGAAAACGAAAACAGAAGGCACTTGAAACAGAATTGGATGATGAGAATGAACAAACAGAGGGTCGAGTTCTGAGAAAGAGAACTTGGATTGGAGAAAGAAATAATAAAGAAATAAAGCCGAAAAAGGTGATAAAAGGAGATCGTTGGCCTAACAACAGAGTTAAGAGGCTGAGATACAGAATAATAAGGGCAAATACATCAAAAGCTGAACAAGTGAATGAAGTATCGAGTCAAAGTTCAAAAGCTGAAGGAGAAGAATCAAAGGAATCAAAAGAACCAGTAGAAATAAAAAGAGTAAGAAGACCCAACCAAAAGTACAGATCACCGGAATGGTCTTATGTGGCACTGTCTGAAGAAGGAAAAGAAGAAGCAGTGACTCGAGATAATCCGGAAGAGATCTTGAGAAAAGTGGTTGAGGAAGATACTGGTGAAATCCTGAAAGTACTCTTGACTGACATTGGAGAAGAGTCAAATACTGAGGATTTTGATGTTGGAGATCTAATACAATTTGATGTTGAAGAAATTGAAGTTAAGAATGACAAGTATCCAAACTGAATAAAAGAAGGATTCACTTGGATTAAGTGAACGAAAGGATCATTTGGAAAAACTGGGGAAAAAAAATTGAAAAGAATTGTTGAAGAATTTAAGACTTCCAATTTCAGTAGTGGAGTAGTAGAGGCTAAATTAAAGTAGTAAAATGGCTAATATAGAGGATAATCGAAATAAATGTGCCTTCTTTAAAAGGTGGTGTAGAATGTGCTGCTGCTGTACTGGATTATTAATGCTTCTATGGGGTGTTTTAGTTTTATTAGTTACTTTTAAAGTTGAGTTTGAGATGCATACAGAGAATGTGACAAATGTAGAGAAGAATTCGCAAAAAGTAGTTCCGATTAGAATTAGTAATACTTACATACACAAAGATAGGTCAATTAATAACTTTTCTAGTAATGTTTTTTCAAAATTGTTATATGAATATGTGAAAACAATGGAAGTGAGGGATTGCTACGTTTGTATGCAATTACCTGCATCCGTTTCAGAGGGTGTTACTTATCATCATTTACCAGCTACATATGGTATTTCTTGTAGTATATTAAGTAGTGTTTTTTATTTGTTAGGGAAAGTAGATTATAAAATGTCTAACAGAGATAGTATTTTTGGGCATTTGCCAATGAACAAAGAGCTGAATCCAGCTAAAGAAGCTAACACTTTTGGTGAGATTTTTATTGAAGAAAAAGGACTAACATTAGATTACATTTTTAAGAATAATTTAACTTGCAGTCTGAAAGGAGAGGAGAAAGCTTTCCTGGATATGGTAGAGGAAAGGAGATTGAACATGCAGGAGAAAGCAGGAAAATATAAAGTGAGTGAGACAATTTGGGACATTGAGATGGGAAAAGAGTTGAAAAATGGGGTTAGTCCGATTTTAGCTCTAGATACACCCCAGAAGGGTAAACTTTGCATTACAAGAAGGAAATCTCAATATGATACATATTTTGTTGGGACTAGTGAGTGCCATGATACATACTTCATTGCAACAGGTTGGGGTTTTAGAGGTGGAGAAGATAAAAATTTTCCAGGGGTGTACTATGTTTGTGGGAACAAGGCTTATTACAAGTTGCCTGACCATTGGTATGGCACGTGTTTTGTGGGCCTGGTTTTTCCAAAGATTTTTCATATAGATAAGATAAGAGATGTGGAACATATTAATTTACTAATGCGTTTTAAGAGAGAAACTTGGTCTGAAATAGTGGGTGATATTTTTGGGGTTTTAATTCCAGCAGTGGGAATTTCTTTGAATGCTTATGGAATTCGGAAGCTGTCCACAGTGGTTGATCGCTTATCGACAAATACCGCTGGAGGGTTTCTTTTGGTGAATACGGAATTAAGTGCCGTACGTGCCATGTCTATGCAAAATCGACTTGCCCTTGATATTCTATTGGCCAAGGAGGGTGGAGTCTGTGGAATGCTGAAAGTTCAACATTGTTGCACTTACATTCCAGACGAAAGCAAAGACCTGAAGGTCTATATCAAAAATATTATTGATTTGCATGAAGAATTAGTACCACTTGAAGCTGAGAATTTATGGACTAAAATAGCTAATAAAATGATAGCTGTTAAGGATTTTATTGCAAAAATAGGTAGTACTATTATAGGTAGAATATTGTTTCCTTTAACTTGCGTAATTATTGCTTTACTGATACTGAGATTAGTGTGTGTGTGTTGTAAAAACAGGGGAGGGAAGAAGAAACTGAAAATGAATAAAGAGAAGAAAAACAAGAGGTTGAAAAGAGAACCGCAAGAAATTGAATTGGAAGAATTGAGGGAGAGTGTTTACTTAGAGACAAAGAGGGATGATGAAAGAGTGACTGGTGTGTAATGTTGTGTAAGGAGAAAAGACATTTCCGATTTCTCCTAAAATGGGACTACATTTTCACTAATTTTTTTTTGGGGGGTTTATTTGGTGATAAAATCACCAAAGGGGGGATTGCTGGAGCAGAGTTTTCTGTTTGAAAATTCGTTGGTTTTTGAAGCTCTGGCATGTCTATTTGTTATATTAATTTATTAATTACTAATAATTAATTATTTGTTTTGTGCAAGTGTGATTATATTAATCAATCCGTTTGTCCTAATAAGAGAGAGTTACACGTGGGTACGCATAAATGTGCTGTTTAATAATAACGTGCGTGTTTTCATGTTTAAACGTTGCTATGTGCTGTTTATTTTTGAGCACAAAACGCTTTTCGAATTAATGCTTTTCTATGTTGCAAGTGCTAGATAGATACATACACATAAGGGTATTAGTGGGATTAGCACTGTTTAATCACTATGCTGTGGTAACGTTGTTTTTGTTTCTTTTAATTAAGATGGTCTATTGTGGCCTATGGTGGCCTAGACAAAGATGGCCGATTTTGTAAGCCTGGCCTCGATTTGAAAGTAGAAAACTGTGATGGGAGAGAGCCCTGCTGAATATGGTCCTGAAGTCAGCTGACCACAGTCCTTGCTTGCCTTGTTAAAATTTCCGTGAGGACAGCAGCAGCCTGGGTAATCTCCAAGTGAAATGGAACGTCCTTGGCAGCCTTGGGAAACAAAGGAGCCTTAGAGAAAGACTCTGAACTATGGTCTCATTGCCGAGGAGAAGTAGAACTAACAAGATACATTTATGTTTCTTGGTTCCTGTTCCGTAGTCTTTATTTTGTGATTTTTCCTGAGCGGAGATTTTCAAATGTAGCGATGTTACATCCTTTCCTTCTCGCTCTGCTCAGCGGTCCAGCGGACATTACAACTTTTCTATGTATCTTTCCTTTGTTCAATTTATTATAAGAATTGTTAGCCTAGAGAGGGTTTTTGCCACTTGCCATTTGCCTTTGCCGCGTACCGAATCTGCGTTGCTGAGGATTGATGCTGAAAGGACTTCGTCTTGAGAGACTTTACCGAGAGACTTGTCCTGACCCGTTCTGACATTTAGCTAGAATAGGTAACTATGAGAAAATGATTTATTCTGATTGATTTCCCTTTTGACTAATTTTAGATAAAGCAATATAAATTGAACATGGTGTTGGATATTATTTCTTGTCAATTATTGAGTATTATATTTTGATTATTGCCGTATAGATTGTATAGATTATGTTTATGGACAGTCATAATAACCAGGTCTTATCGACCTCGATATAGATGCAGGGTGACTAGGAGTTTTCTTTCCACAGGTTTATTGCTGGTAGAGTATTTGAGCGTATGTTAGTGAAATGGGCCCTAGCGTATGATGAATGTATGTGCGTGTAACTGTGAGATTACTCTATCCGTGGTAGTGGGAATATTATACACACCCTGATCTCTATCACAAACACTAGGCATGGTAGGAAAATATCCCATCTCCTTCTGAGTACTCGGGTAAACCCATAATCATGCCTTCGCTGGTCTTGTTAAATCTTTCTAATAGGTTATTTATTTGGGGATGGTAACGAAAAGTGAACTTATAAGTCACGCCACTCTGATCCCACATTGTTTTCAGATAGAAAGACATAAAGTTTGTGCATCTATCTGATGTTACCTCTATAGGGAACCCCTATCTGGTAAAGATACCAAGTAGAGCTCTAGCTACTGCAGGTGCAGTGACTGTCCGAATGGGACTTGCTTCTGGGTGCCTGGCGGCATGGTCTGCTTCCACCGGAATAAACCTATTACCAGAGCCATAGGTGGGGCTAGGGGCCCAACGATGTCAATCTCCACCCTCTCAAAGGGAGTCCCAACCACAGGTAGTAGTAACAGGGGGGCATTTGATTTCTACCTGACTTGTCACTGGCTTGGCAGGTAACACTGGAGCAACAACGCGCCTTGACTTTTTCTGACATCTGAGGCCAGTAGAAATGATTGACATACCTGTCCCAGGTCTTAGTCGGCCTCAGATGTCCTTCTCAGGGGATGTCATGTGCTAGGTTAAGGAGGAATTCTCTCTACTGTTGGGGTACCACCATTCTTCTTGTTGCCCCTCGTTTCGGGACCCTTGCCTCACTGTACAGGATTCCCTTCTCCCAGTATGCCTTATGGGTACCACTGACATCACCTTTCTTCTGTTTGACAGGCAACTGTCTCAGACCCTCAAGAGTGGGACACGTCTTTTGCCCCAAGCTTAATTCCTCTCTGGAGGGACCACCTGCTCTCGGGAGTTCTGCCAGGTCAGGCAAATCTCCCAAGGAAGCACCCTTCTGCTTAGAGACAAGGCCCTCCCCCTGAGGGTTAGGCTCCTCCTGGTCCTGTGAAGTTGTGGTATTGGCCTTGCAAGACCTACGACCGCTCCTCTTGATACTAGGGAGTTGGGCCATTGTTTTAGGCTCCAGAATCCCTTGACTTTCCCTTAAGGCCTTTTGTGCTCGAGTGAAGATACACACACACTCAGGAAAACCCAGAATTGCTGCATGAATACTTCTCTTCACCTCTGCCTAGGCAGATGTTTCAAAGCCATTGCCCAACAGTCAGTCCACTGGGATGGCAGGGGACACAGCTACTTTCTTAGGGCAAGTAACACCTCTCCCCTCAAAGTCTACCACAGCCACTGGAATTGAGTTTGTTACATTGTCAGCATTGTCTATTTGATGCACCTCATCAGGTATGATCTGACCTGGGAAACCAGTTTAGCCATGCCCATGGTAATGCTGGCACATGTATCCCTTAAGACCTGAACTTCAGTCTCATTGATTCGTGGCCACTGTCTGTGCTTTACCATACTGGCAGGCCAGTGAGCCAAGGGTACAATTTCCTCCAAACCCATGGAGACCAATGTGACTTTAGTATACCTCCTGAAACTCCCAGGGACAGCTTCCACCCCAATCCCCACACTGGCAATACCCTTTGGATTGTCCTCAGTGGGCGACTTTTTGGTATATGCTGAATCACCCCTCTTGTGCCCTGGCTGCTCACAGTCATAGCTCACCCCAGACTTTGTTGGGTCATAGTTCTTTCCCTGATACTCCCTCCCTTTTGATTGGGATATGGCTCTGGGCTCCCCACTTTGGGCATCATTTGGGGGTCTCTTTGGTCTTCTCTGCCTTTTTAAACTTGGCCCCATCTTTCCCCTGGATGGGGGCCTGTCACACCTTTTTCTGTTAACCACCTAGGAACTTCTTGGGTACCCTTGTGTATACCCATTTATCAGCCATCTTCTCAAGCTCTCTAGGGCTAGATAGCTTGGGATCCACCAGATGTAGGTGTAAATTATCTGAGGTACAATTTGTTAGTATATGCTCTTTTACCACCAAATTATTAAGCCCCTCATAGATATCTACTCTGTTACCTTTAATCCAGCCTTCCAGTGACTTCACAGAAGTTTCTAGAAAATCCACCTAAGTTTCTGTTGCCCCTTTGTGTGTGTTCATACGTGTTGGAAAACGAGGCAGTATCTGTGAGGCCTGAACAAATAACATGACTACATTTGTCCTTCACTGGGAACCAAACACCCAATTGTAGCGCCTGACTCTCAGGGGGTAGCGTTGCAGAGCAGTCTGAGGCTTACTCAAGGGAGGTGGTGTGGGCTAGTAATCGCCATTTGCAGGTGCACAAAAATAACACTCAATAATTGATTGTCCAGTCTGTACTTTGCTTTATAAAAGTAAGAGTACATTTATTAAACACACACACTACTCAATACTATGCACCGATTTATAAATATACATAAGCTGTTGGAATTACTTTGTGACATTGCATAACATCTCCACCCCTCCCGTAAAGGGGGGGTGGGGTCTAGTACCACCACTCCCATGTATGCACATCCACTTGCCCCCAATGCAGATAGTTGAACATAACCTGGAGCGAGGGCCCTGCGCACTGGCACCATCCCAGTGGCGACCCACCTCATTACCTCAACAAGCATTAAAAAGGGGTAAACCTGCCTTGGTGACACATGGCCCTGACTGAGCATCTCCTACTGACCATAAAGTATGCACCTCTATATCTTAAGGGCTAGCAGTCTGGGGTCTTCACCTAAGCGCAGCAGCAAGAATCCATGTTTACGCACACTTTAGAATGACAGCACTCATCACCTTGGTTGATCATTTGAATGCATTGCAATTACAGCCCCTAAAGGCATCACAGATGAAATCACAGGATTGCGCATATACAGCCAAACACCCTAGCAGGACTGTCTGGCAACATAGCCCCACTTGGCTTATGACATCTCCTTACACATGTGACTTACAGTCCCTTCAAAAGAAGTACTCCTGGCAACTACACTTCTCCTGCAGTGTGCCTCTTCACTTTAAAAGGAATCACAGGTAAAAGCATGGGATTACGTAAATACAGCCAGACCCCCTAGCAGGAAGGTCCAGCAACATAACTCCATTTAGCTTAACATCACCTTACACAGGTACTTCACTTTACACATGTGACTTCCAGTCCACCTAAAAAGAAATAGCCAATAGTAAATGCATTTCGGTGCAATTACACCACTTCACCTCCGGGGGATGCCCTTCTCCAGACATCCCCAACTCAGCCCTTCACTCCATGATGCACTTCATAGTACACCCTCCGCTGTAGTACATAAGTTCCAGCCTAGAAGGTGTTAAAGGCTGACTGAGCCGTTGAGGGGTTATTCTTTCAGATGCCCCGTGAAGCTTATGGGTGGACTGTTCTTCTTTATGCTGGGGGAGGCTGCAGTGCTCCTGCAGCCCCCCTGCACCCCTTTTCACACATGAGGGTGACCCCCTCCTCTGGGGCCACCAGGCGCCAAAACAGCAGATTTCTTCGTGCTGGTGGGGGGGGGAAAGACTGCACTTCTCCAGCAGCTCCCCCAGCACCTTTTCACAAGTGAGGTTGACCCCCCTCCTCTGGGGGCCACAAAGCACCAAAACAGAAGATTTCCAAATGCCTGGGGAGGCATTATGGGGCGCTTCATGCTCCTCTTTACCAGCCCCAGCCACTGGGAACACTCTCCTCTGCTCTCTGGGTCTCTGAGAGGGTAGATTCAGCAGTGTGCTGTCTTCACTGGCTCTCTGCGCCAGCCTTTCGCCAGGCTCTCCTTCTGGGCCTCTCTTCTTCCTGCGCAGAGGCCACTGCTCCTGCGCACCGGTCCTGGGCTCTTCTTCTGGTGCTGTTAGGGTCCTGGGGGCAGTCAGGGGGTCTCTCTTTCCAACTGCCCATTGCGCCAGGCTCCAGCACCTTCAGCCTCAGCAGACTACACCCCAGAGAGACCTTCTCTTCCTGTGCAAGCACTTTTTAAAAGTTGAGTAGGGGGCTGGCAGGAAGTCTCTGTTGGTCCTATCAAACAGCGACACATCACGTCCCTGCCCCTGCTCCCTCCTTCTCGTCCAGCCTCTGAGCTTGTTCAAAATGGCGTCGTCCAGGGTTTCTAGCCATATGTCTCTGAAGCCCCTTTCGCCCACGCTGCCTTCCCTCCTTGGTGCAGCGTGGTGCCTGGCACCCAGTGACAGCTGCTAATTGATGAGCCTGTAGCCCCTCCCCATCTTCTCTTCGTGGAGAGGAGGCCCTAGCTTGTGGAAGAAAGGTTATCAATCCATCCAGCTGAGGTCAGCCCTCAGCCTGGGTGTGTTCCTGGCTGGCTCAGAGAAATATGACAATTCTGGATGACCCAAAAGCAGTACAAATATGACTTTGGACTCTGCAGAATACTTCTTTTCACCTCCAATACAATGGACTTTAGCGCGTGTCTGGAAACTGTAGGCCTAGTGGAAGTTAATCTAGCCATGGGCCCCACATTCCCTTTCCCTTAGGGGAATAATGAAGTGAAAACACAGTAAAACATACTGACTTTCCCTGGCATGTTTCTTTCCAGCGTATAACGCCTATTCCATGTCACCACCCAATACTGCATAAGTCCTGCCACACCATTTACTTTGTAGCTGCTCCTGGACTGCTCACGCTAGAAATCTCCCCTGCGCACCCCGTACACGTGTGCACATGCATGTACACATGTGTCTGCATTTAACCAGCCCGGTGTCCCTTACTCCAGCTGCTCGACAGTGGCCTGGTCAAGCCAGGGGAACACCAGTAAAATCCCCATGCAGTCTCTTACATCCTGAGTTCACTGTGGGTGAGTCCCAACTTATGAGGCTCCCCCACAGTTAAAGCTCAACAATTAGGTGCTCAAAAAGCGAAAAATCCGGGCGGCCCATATTGTCAGAACCACCTTCTAACAATACGTTTGAGTCTAGTCCAAATAGCTCAATTAGTGCTTCTCTTGTTAAGGGTATGACTATGCCACCTCATCTTTTAGTCTCAGCAGTCTATCTCTTCCTACTGTTGAAATGACTTCTCCCAATAAGGATCCCCATGTTGTGCACCCACCCTTCTCACCCTGAGAGCTCTCATAGGATGCCAGCCACTTATCTATGTCATCCCCTCTACATTTTTAGGGGCAATCCCTTTTGGCAACCTGGGATCGTAGGCACCCCCTGCAGTCACCTCTGGATCTTTGTTGCTGCCACCATGTCCTTGCGGTTTCCTCCCCAACTTGACCTTCTTCTCCTCCAGGGCCAGTCTCCTTTCTTCCAGGGCCAGCTTTCTCTACTGAATCCTCAAGAGGCTGAGCTGTGTGCCCAAATCCTTAGGTCCTCTCCCAGAAGTAGAGCTCATTTCACTCTTAGACAGGTAATTATTCCTTGAACCTGGAGTGGGGACCACACTCTCCTGGTCACCCTCTGTTTCAGAAATATCACTGCCACATTCCTCTTCTCCAATCTCAGGAGTGATTTCCTCCTCCAACTAAACCTCAGCTTTCCTGGCTTCTTCCCAGGCTCTACGGCATTCTCGAGAACCTACTTTTTGGCAGTGAATCCTGTAAATATGTTTCTAGCCCTGCACAGCATCCTTAGCTCATTAATCTTGAGTGTGAGCCAGGTGGCCAAGTTGATTTCCCTGTTCTCCATCTTTGAACGCTCTTTTGGAGACTATGCACCTTCATAAAACTGTTTCTTTGAAATTTAGAGAACTTGACATTGGTGAAACTTTTCACTCACTTGTCGACTTGGCAAGTTCTCTCTGTGGTTACCAACTTATTAATTGTCTGATACAGCGAAACACAAGTTCTGGATCCCACCGCTGCCACCAATTTGAGGATATGGGTATATAATATGATATGGCTGTGGAGCTTTATCGTGCAATACCCTCGCAAAATCTTTATTGTCTCCAGTCAGGCTTGCTTAAACAACCTTAAGCTCAACCCTGGGTAGCTAGACACTTAGTGTAAAGCATTTTAACAGTACCAAACAACGAAATAAGAAAGTTATCAAACACAAAAGAAATACACCATTATAAAAATAGATTTTATTTCTATGACGTTTTGGAGAGCAAGATGATCAAAATCGGCCAAAGGGTTCTGGAGATGTGATTTTTCAAAGATTTTATCACTTTTAATTTTAACAGAATATAACATTGGTCAACAAAAATTTTGCAAACTTTGCAAACTTTTCAAAAGTTTGCAAAAGTTAATACTTCTACTTTGGCCCGGATTGGGATTGGGACAGTTACCTGGCTACTACAGCGTTTTTCAGTCCAGTTCCAGCCTTTACAACATAATCGCCATTGACGATAATGGGGTGGCCCTGATGCTGTGGATGCAAGATGAAATGATGCTTAAGGATGCTCTGGTTGTGATGAGGTCAATGGAGGTGCTTTTGTGGTGGTTTCTCGATCCACAGGTGATGTGGGGCAACTTTAGCCACAGAAGTCTGTGGTCCCACAAAGTCCTGTTTCCGGGGGTTAAAGGTCAACAGCAGCTAGGCTTCTGATCTCTGGGTACAACGGTGGGGGCAAAATTATTTAGTGGGGGGTAGTGTCCATATGGAGTTACCAATCCAGACTTTGACGACACTCTCAGGTCCAGCGGACCCAAGTGCAACTTTTGGCCATTAAAGATTGGTTTCTTAAGGTTCCCAGCAGCTGCTAGCAGTGAATCTGATCCATTGAGTCACTGCTTTAGGCTGGGGTTGGGGGATCAAGTTTTCCCCGAGTTGGGAGCCACAGGCACAGTCTAGATTTACTAGTTCAAAGTGCCGCAGGTGCAGTCCAGCAGATGGTGTAGCCTCTCTTTGTGCAATTTCAAGTGCAGCAGGGCAATACTTGTTTGCTCCTCTTTCCAAAACTAGTGTAATCAAAGAATTCAAGGTGCCAGGGGTGCCCTATTTATCGTCCTAAAGTGCGCTGAAGAGACCAGGCAGTTACTAGCCAGTGGACTGCCAGGTCCCCTCCCTTTGGGCAACGACTTTCCGGTGAAGAGTGGCATCTGGCAATCACAGTGTGCACAATTCTGGCCACTCTCAAGATGTCTGGGCCCTTCCTTGGATGTAAGGAGCTTGGTAGCCCACCCTAGAGGTGTGGCTGCCTGGGAGCTGCACACCCCCTGGGAAAACCGATTTGGGCACTGGTCTTTCCTCTCTGTTCCTGTCTCTAGCTTGTCTGCCAGAACAATGAGCATCACTCTGTAGTGTTATCGCCATTTGCCCACCAAAGGCAGCTTACCCTTTGAAGCGCGCCTTTTGGGCTAACACTCGAGTGGCCTCCTGCAAAGGTGAGGTGACACCTCTTCCCAGCTGCATGTAGTGTTTGAGCCTAAGCCTGGGAGTCATAAACACCACTCCCAAGGTGGGCAGAAAGCTGTCTGTGGGTTTCAGCCCATGTGAGGCTACTGGACCACTACGGCATAGAGTGCAACTTTCTAAAAGTTGCTTAACTTCAAAACTGACATTAAATTTGACCTGGGACTGTGGGTTGCCTTGTGGGCTTGCTTTTTGTTGTTATTTATATAAAAATGAAACCGTCGTGTGGGGTCCGGATGGTGTGGCTGCCAACGCCTCTTTCAACTCCTGTGAATTCCCTTTTGCCACAGCGTGCGTTCTATTGTCTGTATTACATGCTCCTTTTGTTTGCTAGCGGCCGGCCTGAAGGTTGTAGGCCCATCTTTGTATATTTTTTGGATTCTGTAATAAACGGTTTCAAAAAAAGAAAAAAAAAAAATTTGACCTGGGCCTCAGGTCAGCCCTAATACCATGATTAATTTGATACCTTTCTGTACTCAGTTATGTAGTCCCATTCCGAAGTTAGCCATGCTGTGGTCCCAGACGGTAACCTTGTGTTAGCCTAGGAGGCTACTAACTCTTCCCCAGCAAAACGACAATTTTGGGGGTTTTGCTTTTGAGACATGTACGTTTATATGTCCTACTTAACAGTATACAGTTCCCTGCCATAGGACTCTATAGGTTTTCCTTAGGGGAGACTTGCATAAAATGTTACGGAAAGGGGTGGCTTTGCCTTTGGTCTTAAGGGCAAAGTCATTTTTTTTTCATTTCATAAAGCTTTATTCGGAGCTTAACAAAAAGTCCATAAAAGCACAAACATTACATTGTAAAACATCATTTGAATACAAAGACAAAGATGATGAACCATAAAAACATCCTCTATGCTACTTGAACAGACAAGTGATTAAAAATACAGTTGGATGACAATTAAAAAATGATACTAGGCCTTGCCTTGATGGCTTGGAGAAGAAATGTAGCAGTAAAAAAGCCAACATCGGGTGGGGGGTTAAATAACAATTTCATAGTATCTTTAACAGTCCTAACTCCAAATTTCTTAAAAACAGGTTTTAAAAAAGCAATGCGGAAATTGCTGTAGAGTGGGCAAAACAGTAAAAAGTGCATGGTGCTTTGAGCTGTGGTGCTATCACAGGGGCAAGGACCGATCGGGTGTTTTTTGATATTTGGGAACGCCACCAGATGGTGGACAATCCCAAAGCGCAGTCTAGTTAGAACGAACCTGTGGGAGGGTCTAGTTACAAAGCTCAGATACGGTTGGTAACCTATCAAGTCACAACAACTGCCATAGAGCATACAAGTGGTTAGATTGCTACTGGCCCTCACACGTCGCTCAAACTTTTGGAGCATAAAAACAGATTTCAGCTCACTTTTGGTCAAACTATTAGCAGCATAACTATCCTCAAATAAGTTAAGACCATAAATTTCCATAAAGCTACTCGTGACAAAATTTACCCAGGGGATCTTTAGATTGTCAAGGGTGAAACAATCCTTGATGATGGCTCTGTTCAAGGAGGTCTCTTCCTTTGCCCAAATAGCACGCCACAGCAAAAGAGGTCTAAGGGCAACAGAATCCGAGAGATAATGGATTCCGAACTCCCTATGCACCAAATCCGTAGATGCTGAGATGGGCAAACAAAGTAATCTTTTTAGGAACAGATTTTCCTCCACTTGTAGACTCCCAGCCGATACATGCCCCCAGACACCCGCTCCATAGAGGGCAATTGAGAGACACCTCATCTGGTAGATTTTCAGCATATCTCCAAGCCGCCTATCCCCGATTTTGGAAGCGAACGTAAACACCCCGTGGGCACATTTCGCCATTCTAGCCCTAACATGGGTGATTTCGCTGGACCAGCTACCTGTCTTGGAGAAAGTGATACCTAGATAGTTAAAAGTGTCTACCGTCTGGACCCTATGCCCTTCGATAAAAAAGGAATGCGGTTTTTTACGACCCTTGCCACATTCCATAACAAATGTTTTTGATTTATTAATCATCAGCTTCCTTTCCCCAATGAACAGAGAAAACCTGTCCATTAGGCGTTGTAAGCCGACAGGGGTCCTAGAGAGAAGGACGGCATCGTCCGCGTAAAGTAGGACTGGGACGTGGAAGTCAAGTATTTTTGGTGCGTCTGCCACAACGGTCTTTAGGACAGAGTCAACCTCATTAATAAAGAGTGTGAAAAGTAGGGGGGCGAGCACACACCCCTGTCTGATTCCACGCCTGATGGTAAACTTTGGAGTGCACTCCCCCCCTGGGCCATATCGAACGCTTGAGCTAAGATTGGCATAAAGTCTAGCCAGGAAGTAAACAATACCCTCCGGAGCCCCCATTTCAAGTAGTTTCTCCCATAGGATCAGAGGAAAAGGGAACCTTTCTTGGCCATGGTGTATTTCCCTATAAGCAGTTCTAGGTTGAGACACTGTTCTACTGTGCCTCGACCCTTCCTAAAACCAAATTGGGAATTTGCCAAGATGTTATTTGATTCGGCCCATTCTTCTAATCTAACAAGAAGCACCCGACTCATAATTTTCACGGAGGAATCTAAGACGGAGATTGGGCGATAGTTCTTGGCATCCCTCTTCTCCCCCTTTTTATAAATAGGAATTATGATAGATTCCTTCCAGGTAGGCGGGGCACCGTTGCAAACAGCTGCGTTAAATACTTTAGTTAGTAATGGGCCCCAAATCTCTGGTTCCTTTTTATAGACGTCAACCGGCACCCCATCGGGCCCCTGGGCCTTCCCTCCTTTACTAGCGGTGATACAATTCTTGACCTCGGTAGAGGAGATGTCTAAGGGAATAGATGGCCAATCCCCTCCACCTATGTCCAAGAGTTTAGCCGAATCAAAGATCAAGGAAAAGTGAGAGACCCAACTTTCCGCACTGACGTTTGCCGACAGTACAGGTGTCTCCTCGTTCTTTAGGAAAGGGCAGTTGACTGTTGCCCAAAATAAAGAGGAATCAGAGGTTTCAGCGGCCTGATCTAACTTGTCCCATGCCTCTTGCCTTAGTTCGGCCTTTCTTTTAGAAACTGCGGCCCGGTAAGTAGCCCCAAGCTGCCTAATCAGGATTGTGTCCCTTTGTTTGGCTGCCAGTGCCTCTTTAAGACTCTTAAGGGCGGTGGTACTGGCATGGTCGAACCACCCCCTTTGCCGGCTTAGGTTGCCCTTAAATTGCTTGGTGAGTTTAGCTTCTATGCTAAGATTAATGTTAATGAACTTGGGCAAGATTACGTCTGTCAGCTCACTGCTCTCTAGGATAGCAACAATGTCATTTACACAATTCGTGATAATGGAGTTGGACAAAAGGTCTGCCTTATCCCCCTTCCACCTGATTCTGGTTCCATTGGGTCGATGTGGTTCAATGTTAGCAACTATACATGGTTTTGGGCCTTGATTGGCCTTCCAGAGCACCGTCTCCATGGTCAGGCAGTTGTGATCACTAATTAAGTTATCAACTACCAAAGGGGCTGTACACCATGGGTTAAGACTAGAGGAAATGCAGATGAAGTCAATAACAGTACTAGCATTTCGACCCGTAAAAGTAGGGAGGGTTTCTCCAGAAGCGCCCCTCATATTTCCCAACATCTCCATGTCGTAAGTCATCAGGATTTTGTTTAAAGAATCACCATATGGATTATGGGGGAAATGAGAGACACCCTCCCCCCGACAATTTACGAAGCCACAGACCCTGTGTGCAGAAGATGGGCAAAGCAGAGGTATTAAAATCCCCCAACCAAATAAAATCGAAAACAATATCATTTCCCGTTACAATATTTGCCAAAGCAGACTCCAAGGCAAACACTACCTGTTGCCTAGTATTATCAAATACATTGTTATAAAAATTAATTAAAAGGATATTTCTATCCTGCTCCTGACAAAGCCATAGAATCTGGGAATGGGCCCCAATCAAAACATGTTTCTTTACAGTGAGTGGAACATCTACTGAGATCAATGTCAAAAGGCCACCCTTGGCTCTTCCCGAGTTGGAAGCCACAGCCAGTAATTGGTAAGAAACAAAACCATTGTAATTAATGGGGTCCAGACTCCAGGTTTCCTGAAAACATTTTATGTTAAAAAGGTTAATAAAATCAAACCAACCTAGACATTCATCCTTATGTAATAGTCCCGCAACATTCCAACAGGCAATAGAACACGCTGGTTGAGTGAGCTTGTTTAATGCAGTCCAATCCCTATCATTAATAACTGGTCTTTCGTGTTCATGATCCACTACGGAGTCGATATGGCTAACACCAGTACCAGTGATATTGATTGACTCCTCACAATCTGGTACCCCAGGGACCGTACTAAAACTCCTCTTTCCCAAGAGAACGTCCTGGTTCCCTATATCAACTAAGTGGGATTCCAGTCAATCATTACAATCAAGCCCACTCAGGGGCTGGAATCTATTAAACGTGGGGATAGCGGGAGCGGCACACAAGTTCTGGTCTCTGGGCCTGCACCGGTGGCGCTCATCATCAGATTGGGTAACATGATCTCTATAAAAGTACCCAAGGGGGCGCAAAGAAATACCTTGATCACTTGCAGGGAGAGATGCGGCTTTAATTAGTACAGTAGAGGTAAGTTGAGGGTTTCGAAAATTAATGACTATGCAATCACCCTCACAGGTCTTACGTGATTTGCCAACCCAATGAGTTCTCCTAGTACTTAAAATATCCCTTGATAAGGCTACAGGGAAGCCACACTGTCGGTGAAGCCAATCCACAGTCTTATTCTTTAATGACGAGTGGGATTCTCCATAGCCATGGTAACCACCGAGCCCCTTAACAGGGGGGACGTTAGTCAAGACGGCTACAAAGGGTGCACAAGTCGGTGGCAGATCCGGCTGAGGGCTGCCAAGGCTGTAAGTGTTTGCGTCATGGCCCATCGGTTTTCCTGGTGCTATGTTGGAGGGTGATTTGATGGAACCCGGCCGCTGGGGGGATGTGTTGGAGACTACAGGTGCAGTTCCACGAACATTCCCAGAAATGGAGTTAGAGTTTCTACTCCCAGCCGTCAATGAAACTGAGTTAGATGTGATTAAAGGTATCTCAACAGGCCCCTGTATGTTATCGTTAGTATTGGCTCCTAGGCTAGCCTTAGAAAATGAGTCCAATAGGCCTCCCAATCTGGCTACTTCATCTGTGATTGTAGCAAGTTTAGTCAGAAGGGGTTTAACTAATAGTTCAAACTTGGCATCTATAGCCTTTATTAGAAAATCAAGTTGCTCATCATCAAGAGTGATCTTAGTACCATCCAATAGCACTGATTGAACTCGTTGATTTTTGGGCGGTAAGGGGTCATTTTTCTTGGTGGAGCGATTCCCCCCTCGCTTGGGCTGGGTGGTTTTGCTGTTATTCCTACATGTGCGTGATAATCTTTGGCGTCTAGAGGCCGTCAAACTGGGGGTTGGTGGATCAGGTGTAGCAACTTGGCCAGATTCCGGTTCATTAGAGGGCCCTGGGGTACCACTATCCATGCTTATTGTAACCGTTGGAACTCCCTGTGTCATACAATCCGTTAGATCTAAGGAAATACTAACATCTTGATTGGTACTAGGCTGGGGGGCCGAACAATTAAACGGGAGGGGACTCATGCTTTGTGACCCCGGCCGTCCTAAAGACTTCCTGCGTTCTTGGTTGATTTTATCAACCATCTTGACCAGATAGTTATCCATAGTTGTGGTCGTGGCTGCTGGCTTAGCTTTAGGCATAATAGCTAAGCCCGGTCGAAACCAAAAACCTCACTACAGATCTCTCGGCAGCAAACAACAGTCTACTGGCTTTCTCAGGGAGTAACTGCCTATCCCAGATGATTTATCACGTACAACCACCATACACCTTATTGACCAATCCTAATATCGGTGGTGGCTAGTCAGGACCACCCACAGTAAGAAAACAGAATAATATCAACAATGGGCCAGTCTGCGGCCCCCTCCTACCCCCTCCTGTCCCGGACTGTCTCAGACTGTCCGCCCTTTGTCCGGGCTTCGTCCTGGGCGTCCCGCGGCGCGTCCCGCGCTGCGGCACCCTGGTATATTAATAGGAGAAAAGGACCAATGGGCGTGAAGGCGGGCCGGGACTCAGGTGCGGGCTGTCAGGCAGGCATGCACGGGCTCCTGGGAACCGTAGTCCGTCCCACGGCCTCTCACTCCTTTGGCAGCGGCGGTGGCTCCAACGAGCAGCTCCTCCCGGAATGACAGGGCTCTGAGCTACAAATGCCCCCAACAGCGAAGGGCAAAGTCAAACTAGCAGTGGCACTGCCCTTCCAGTCTGCAGTTGCAGACCGGGAGCCATTTTGTACTTTTGACACATTCAGGATGGCACAACGAATGCTGCAGCCCTGGATGGACACTGCCTTACATGCCCTGGGTACCATAGACTAGGTAGGGACTTATATGTACGTCTGTACTTGCAGATTTGGGGTAGCCAATTCGACATACACTTTGTAATGGGTAAGAACACTGGCACTGAAGTCTGTTTAGCAGGCCTCATTGCACTCTTCGAGTCAAAAGACCAGCAGCACCAGTCCAAAAAGTGCAGGTGAAAATGCAAAAAGAGGTATTTACTTACACATACCGTTAGTGTACATAGCATGATAATTGTTATAGTACATCACTAACAATTAATGCCAATGGCACTCCATGATGTGATAGTATCCTTTTGTAAAATATTGATCTTTTATGACAAAACATTTTTTGACATCATTAAAAAAAATAATAGTTCTTCTAAACAAACATAACTTCTGATAGCAACGTCTAGCTGCAGGTTCCTCACCTTATGAATATTCCTCAGGCATCAGACTGCATCCAGAAATGTTTCACCAGTTCCTTGACGTGCTGGTACATGGCGCCATTTGACTCTACACTGATTCCCTTCTGCTCCGGAAATGACCTGTGGGGCCTATAAAGACACCACCCCCGCAAGCTGACGCAGTTGCTTTTGAGGCTGTCCGTGACCCAAAAAACATTACCCCAATGGCGAAATAGTTGTGATCGGTATGCAAATTCCTAAACTTGGGATCTCATTAATGGATGGAGTCCAATTTCAAAACGGAAAGGATGGGACTGTCGTTGAGGAATCTACAGCTAGATAGAATCTCAGCCAGAAAGAGCATTACCTAAGGTAAGTAACCAGTTCTTCTGATAGAGACTTCACGCTGCAGATTCCCCACTTTTTTATTAGATACCAAAGTGGTACCTAGTGGAGAAGGGTCTGTGACTGGACTCAAAACAGAAAGTCCTTCCGGACTGAGTGGGCAAAATTCCCCTTTTGGCGGACCTAGCAGCCCAGACATTAGTGCTTCGTAAATGTTTGGAGGGAGGCCCACATGCCCACATGCTCACGCAGTGGTAGAAATTTTGACCTGGTTAGAATGAGCACAAAGTCTGTCTGGAGGCTGCTTTTTGGCTAGTGTGTAGCAGATCTTGATGCAGAGCACGAGCCAATGGGAGATGGTTCTCGTCTGCACTGCCTTGTCTTTTTTCTCTTCAGTGAACCCCACAAAGAGCTGATCACCCACATGTTGTTTTCGGGTAGGGTGAATTTAGAAACTCAGTGCCTTTTTGGGGTCCACATGGGGTCTTTCCTCCTTCATAGAGCACTGGCAAGGGGATGGTCTGACTAACGTGGAATGGCATTACTTCTTTCGGTAAAAAAGATGCACATGTTCACAGAATCTGTTTGTTTGGAAAGAAGGTGGTGTACAGTTGGTTGACACAGAGAGCTTGAAGCTCCTTCACACCCTGGGCAGAATTTACGGCGATGTGGAGCTCTGCCTTAAGGATGAGAAGCTGCAAAGGACAACTGTGAAAGGTTCAAGTTTGCGCTATATAAAAGTACAACAAAAAAAAGATTCAGTAGAGTAGGTGAGGATATTGTCTAAGTAGATCACCATAAACATATTAATAATGTTCCACAAAATATTCTTGAAAAATGTCTGAAATCATGAAGAAGGTTGTTTGACGCCTTTTTTTTACTGGCAAATGAAGCAGAGTGTAATCAACCTGGCTCAGCTGGTAAACTGTCATTCAATTTTTTTAACTGTTTTCTGCAGAACAATCTCCAGTGATTAATTGAAAGGACAAACATACCTTTGGATTGCCTCCTCCCACCCAACCCCTGAGCAATCCGCCTCAAATGTTGTAAAGAAATTGTAATTAGCTAATCTTGCCCTTTGGAAGATTGGTCATTGGGCCAAAGTTGTAAGCCTTCCAAAAGCTCTTTCCTGTTGGGAAGTGACTGTCCAACCTTAACTACAAGCCCATTTTTGCAAAAGGTTCAATGAAAGTGCAAAGTAATTTCATACTATGTCTACTTCTATATCTGTGTGCCATCCTTATCCATTGCTTTGTGTGGGTTTTCAGCATTCATGGTGACATTACAATAGGCAAGAGGAAAGGAGAAGGTTAAGAGACTATCCTCATTGATTGCCAGTTATACACATTCATTCGTTTTCAAAATGTATGAAGCTGTTTGAATCTGATTTTAAAATCTTTATTGTTCACTAAAATGAGAGTGCCCTCAATCAAGCACTTACAAAGTTGGAGATGATATGTAGATGAGCAACAAACATTTTTTATGTTGTTTTTCATAAACTAGGGATAGAAATCATGTGCATTTACAAGTATGGATCTTTGGTAAGTAGAACTATTTATATTATCTTCTTGAGTAGTGTTAAGTTATAAACACTTACATTTTAGGATAGGCGTGACAGATTGAAAATTGCTCATACTGTTTAAGAGTGTTGTTTGAAAATAATACAAAATATTTCAGTTAAGGAATGGTTCCACATCAGCACTGTATTATTATTTTTTTTAAACATATTTTTATTGGCATTTTATACAAATCAGCACACTGGATACATGAAGGAAAGAAGGAAATACAGTACATCAATCTTAATCAGACTATACAGTAAGAAATTACAGCCTACTATCCCCAGGCCCTACAGGTGTCAAAAAGTTTCAGTGAGTCAGTATAACCATTTTCCTCTTCGTCCCGTGCGCTTCTCATAACCTAGTAAACTATTAGCAGTAGTCTAAGAAATTGCTTACAACTTCAAGTATTGACTACATTCTCCAGTACTTCCTCTACTCTTGCTTTTATAGTACGTCGTTTAGGTGGGTGGCCTTCCAACCTCGGTCCTATGTATGCGCACACCACTCATATTTGTGTGCCTTCCATTCTGATTACTTAATACAAACCGTGTAATAAACAAGAAATGAAAAAATAAAGAAAACAGAAACTTGTGCAGAGGAGTGTGTAGATAGCTTTGTACTATAGAGCCCAGAGGGAGTTTCAGCGTGGGTGACCCGCAGGCTGGTCTGAGAGGGAGCTCCCAATTCCAGATCTTCCACCTTCTTCTGGCTAACAGGTCCCACGTAACCCACACCTGTGCACCTTTCTTACTTGAGTCAGACCCCCAAATTCCCTAGAGGTTGCAGGGGAGTATCTTGTTCACCACTAACTGGTGGGGACCCTTGTCCTGGCTCATCTTCCTCACTACTAGAACCCTCTGGCTTCTCCCATGCAGCTAGTGCCTCCCGCCACTGCTCAGCTATTGGACGCTTTCTCAGTCCTTTGGCTTCCTCTCAACTTAGCACTCTACCTTCTGCCCCAGCCCACATTACAACATCTCTGGTCCAAGTTTCAAACTGTGGCCCCCTTGTAGATTTCAACTCCATCGCTATTCTGCGCTTGGTGAGTCTCACCGCGAGGTCTATCAGCCTGTTCCCAACTTTGCGCTTTGGTGGCCTAGGGAAGAGACCCAACAAGCACGTCTGTATCGGGTGGGTCAACACCCTACTCAATGCAACTCTGATCTTACCCAGCACCGCCTCCTAGAAAGGACACATGCATTGACAGTCCCAGGTCATTTGGCCAAAGTCGGCATCCGGGTGTGCACAACGGGGGCATGGTCGGATTTCTCCCCCATATGTCACATTGAGTCGGTGTGGCGTCATATAAGATGTGTGTGTAATTAAATTGGATGTATTTTAATCGTGTATTCCAGGAGATCTTTTTGGGATATTGCAAGATTTTGCTCCACTCCGCGTCAGTAAGGACTCTGCCCGACTCTGTCCCACTTTGCCCATAGCCCACTCAGGGGGCCAACGGATGCTGCTATTAACGTGGCATAGAACCATTTCACAAGGTGGCCAGCTGTGCCAAGGGTGAATAAGGCATGCAACACAGGGTGCGTTTCTGGTTCCCCCTCCCACTGCCCCATAATTGTGCAAGCATGCGTGTCAACGCCCCGTACTGCAGGAATTGACCTGGGGGGGGGGGGCACAGCTCTCTACCAGCTCTGCAAATGGGATCAATGCCTTGTCCAGGTAGCAGTCCCCAACATTATCCAACCCGGCTTCTGACCAGCGAACCAATTGTTCGCTTGTGAATATAGATTGGGGATCGCCATGCGGCAGCCCTATGAGAGGTATAATGGGGGAATACTTGGTGTGTCAATGCCGTCTCTTCCAACACCTTTTCCAAGCCTGGAAGGCCGTGCATTGCAACAATGAACAGTAGGGGGTAGGCGTTGCAGCGTTTAACAGTTTTGCCATCCCAAGTCGAGGACAAGACGTCGGGTCCGACAGGCCCGTTTCCTCCTCATTTACTCCCTCCACCCATTACGCCAGCCATTGTAGTTGGGCAGCCAGCATATAAAATTCGAAGTTCGGTACCCCAGACCTCCCTCTGACACAGGGCGTTGTAGTGTTTCTCGGGTGCCCATCACCCCATTCCAGATCTCGTAGGAGCGTGTTCAAGAGGCAGAATTAGCTGCTCGGCATCAGGACCGGTAGGTTTACAAAACAATACAACAGCCAGGGCAGCATGACCATTTTAGACAAGGTAATCTGCAGTGTGCAGCAAAAATGCACACAAGACCGAAACTAACGCAGCGCCCTGACCAAGTTCTCTTCCCTCAGGTCATCCAACGCAAGAAAAATGTGGACCCCAGGTACTTAAAGGTATGCTGAGCCCAGCGTACATCAGCAGGCAGTGTCGCCAGTCAAGGCAACGGCCCTGCTATCGGGAAGAGATACGTTTTGGCTTTGTTGACCCGAAGGCCCTAAAGCAGAGCAAAGTCATCCAGGATTTGCATAGCCGCGGATGTGCCCCCAACCGCCTCCGTCAGATATAACAACAAATTGTCCGCATATAGGGAGACGTGATGCTGCCGCCCGCCCATTGACAAATCTATCCCGTCCCCTCCCAGATGGACCCTCTCTGCAAGGGGCTCCATTGCCAGGGCAAACAGGAGTGGAGAAAGGGGACACCGCGGCATATCTTATATTCACAAATTATGTTTCTACCTGGTTTAACCCTTGCGGTGGGCAAAGCATAGAGGAGCTGTATCCACCGAACCCAGTCATCCCCCAGGCCCATGCGCAGCATCACCTCAAACAGATATTCCCAACCCACTGTATTGAATGCTTTTTCGAAGTCGACTGACAAAACCGCAGACTGATGTTGGGCCGGGGCTTTCTGCGCATGGTACACTATAGAATAAAGCCTCCGGAGGTTGTTGGAGGTGCTGCGGGAGGGAATACACCAATTTTTGTCCGGGTGAATCAAGGACTTCATATGCGGGAGTAGCTTACTTGCCATCACCTTACTCAGGATTTTAAAATCCAAATCAAGCATGGAAAGAGGCCTGTAATCTTTCACTCCAGCGTCCAGTTTCTTGGTCTTTGGGAGAGGGATAACTAGTGCAGTCTGGGTGGAGCTGGGTAACCTCTCACTTTCGTACGCCCCAGCAAATAATGTGATCAGATGCGGCGCTATCGTATCAATAGAATTCCGCTGGGAGGCCATCTGGCCCCAGCGTTTTGCCTGGCGCCAATGCCGCAATAGCTGCTTTGACCTCCTCTAAATTTAGCGGGTCCCCTAACTCCTCCCAGGCTTCAGCCTCCAAGGTTCAGAGCGGCAGAGGGCCCAAAAAGCCTTGTATAGTCGTTCATAATATGTCAAGAAGGAGTCGTTAATTGTATCTGTGTCATGCACCACGTCCCCGGATTCTAGGCTAAGTTGGGTGATTGGCACTGCCCCCCCATCTCGGGTTTGATGAGCCTCGCCAACAGTCGGCCTGCTTTCCCTTCTTCCCTCTGCACTCGGTCCAGGTAATCCTTATAATTGTAACATCTTAGCCTGCCTAGCGCGTCATTGTACTTTGCGCTGGTTTTCCTGCAATGTCACACTGGCAACCTCATCACTACCTCGGGCATTGTCTAGCCTGCAGATATTCCCTTCTAGGTCTAGGAGTTCTTGGTGAAGCGCCCTATGCGCCCCACTTGCCTGTCCCATACAGTGGCCCCTTACTACCACTTTAAATGCATCCCAATCCACTTGGGCTGAGGATGTTTTGTTAGCATTAATGGGACAGTAAGTTTCAATGATTGTGTATAGCGAGGCTTGAAAAGGACGACGGGTTCAGTTTCTATGTGGGACTCTGGGGACGCCTCCCCGGAGACTGGTGCGTCATTAACAATGAGCTGTGGTCCGACAATGTACACCCCAGATATTCGGTACATGTTATGAAACTATTGAAGGCTGGAAAGCAAAGGAATGTGTCAAGCCTAGTATGCACCTGATGGACCGGTGAGAAGAAAGAATACTCCCTGTCCCTATTATGTTGCAGTCTCCAGGAGTCTTCAAGGCCCCAGTGGGATAGCCACATATGGAAGCCTAGTGCCGTGTGATGCGGCTGAGTCCCCGGTAGGGGCGGGTGAGATCAGTCCGTGGCAACATCTGCTACACAGTTAAAGTCGCCCCCCAGTATTATGTGACCATTTAAGTGATTAACCATTATAATCAATGGGGTAACCCAACAAAAAGTCAATGGACCTGGGTTATAATTAGTACAAGGGAACAGTGGTCCTAGACCAATACCTCATAGAGAAATATATCTCAACATTTGTCATTTAACAATTCTGAACTTATAGTATTCAACTCATGGTTATACGAAACCATTACAACTTAATGATAATATGATGTGCAATAACCAATTTCATTCACATCGATATGTATTTATTTGGTTCAAAAGCCAAGTAAGAAAGGAAAGGAAGGGTTGCTCCAAGGGAGCGTGCAAAAAGGGGTGTGTTGGATAGAGTAGAGAAAAATCAAGGAAGGTGATCAAGGAACATATGAATTATAATACTCTACATGGGACTGATAACAAATAAGCAGTCTTAATGGCCTGGTCAAACACAATATAATTGCACTTTGTTCCACATAATTCACAAAAGTCCAATGGATGTATCTCTTTGAGTTGCACAGGGCGGGGTGTAGGGGGCAATAAGATCCAGGCCAAGTGGGGGGTAGCATCGACGTTTCAATCCGACTTTACGGGATGAGAGGGAATTTGTAAACCTCAGCCATGTGGATCTTCCTCAGGACATGGAACTAGAGAGGGGCAACCCTACAAAATAAAAAACAATGTCTCAGAGCTAAGTCAACAACAAATATCTCTTACCCACCTCAGAGTTAAGCGGGTAAAATTGGTGGTGGGCCACCTGTAATTGGGGCGAGAGGAATTGCACTTCAGGGGAGAATAAAACGAGCCATAAGTGGAAAGTTCATTAAAAGAAAGGAGAACCACTCGCCCGAATTAATTGGTGTGGTGTGACTCCCTAGGTGTCCAATCAATCGAGCCACTAATTCCAATAAAATGATAATACCCATGGGCAGAACCGATTGCTCGGTCCCCCTAATTTCATGAATTACTGAGCCCAGGAATGTTATACTTACTCACCACATCCTTTTGCGGGTAAGTTGGGTTGGCTCATCAATTATCATCAGATGGTCCTCTGTCCCATTAGGTTTCAACACATTGGTATTATTATTTTATAGGAATTAGTGCCTCGTTTGTAGGTGGCACAAAACCGGGTCGCTAGGTCCCCCTACTCCTTCACTCCGCGGTCCAATCCCTGGGGCTGGGCTCCCATCCAGGTCACTGCCGTGATACCAAGTGGGGTGACTCTTATGCGAGGGTCCTTGCCGAGAATCTCCCAGACCGTCTTGGGGGCCACACAGCTGCCCGGTGGAGTCACATCCGGCAGGATCTAGGTCCCCCAGTATGTGGCCAGGTCCATGCAGGGTGATTGCTCTGCCCCCGAAGACTCCAGCACCAGAGCCGTCTGGCCCCCATCCAGTCTCCGATCTCCCGCCACAACCAGCTCTTCAAATCAGGAATATCGCCACTATTTGCAGCTGCGCCTCATGGGGGTTCCTCCGCAGTCGCGCACCCAGGCATGCCACCAATTCAGCTGCTCGAGGACGCCCAGTCAAAGGACAGGCCGCAGCCTCCTCCAAGTCGCTCGTTGCAGGCCGCCCGCATCTGGACCGCCATCTTGGGGGCTCTTCGTCCCGGTCACGCCGAGACTTTCCAGTCTTTTGCCGGTCGCCCCAGCAGCGGCAAACCCACCAAACTCTGCTTCTGCCTCGCGGAGACCCCAGTGCTCTGTTCTGATCCTGCCCAGATCCTGGTCGCCGGAGTTTTTGTTCCGATAAATGACGGGCCGGCGCAGAGCTCTGAGCTCACGGATCCGCCATCTCAGGCTCCGGGCCATGCCCCCTCATCAGCACTATATTACACCACTATATTACACAATAGTCATTTTCATATGTCTCTCCAAAGCTCATTGAATGATTCTAGTCCAAATTAAAAGTATATTAATTTTCAGCCTTTATTGAGGGTAGACAAAAAAGAAGTGTCTCAAAAAACCCTTTGCCCTTATTTTCCTGCATATCCTTTCCTACTGCTTGAAAAACCTCCAGAATATGATATTAGAACATTTCCTGCAGCCCAACCCACAAATTATAGTTTCTTCTCTTTAAATTTTCTCAGAGCTGTAAACTTTACCTTATAGTGCACTCGCTTACATTCATTGGCCTTCACCCAGATACTCTCTAGTTCTTAAACCACACTTCAGCATTGGGAAACCTGCAAATTTCTAATTGTACTCCAATATCAAGTTGAAACCTGTTTATCTGCTGAACAGTTGGAAATAGCAGTCCATGTTCTCACTGTTTCCAGGCTGCCCTTGAAAATGCAGGTGACTAATGAACTAGTCTGTTGTCGAGTTGGAACAATAGAATAGTATTTGGAGAGGACAGTTCTGTTGCTTTTCAGATTGTGGCCCTTTAAGAAATATGTCAAGACGTTTGACTTTGCTGAGGTGCTGATATGTATTTCATGGCATCAAACCACAAAACCTTGGATATTCTCCATGGTAGGGAATAGGATGGAATGGGATCTCTATGATGAACTGGCCTCCAATCGCAAATCTTAAACACAAGAAAAGCCACCCTAGAAAATGTTTATCACTTTATAAGTGATTGTCCATCTCAAGCCTATCTATGGACACACAAAAAATTGTGACAGGATTTCTTCACACACCATCAGGTGTCCTGCTTCATCATAGAACTCCCCTTGCTCTTCAAAAACCCCATTTGATGAAGAGCGGGCCTACTCTTTATAGTAAAGGAGGAACTTCTACCTGACTATTGAACCTGTGATATGAATATGTTAAAAACCAATGTGATAAATCAAAACTACCTTTTAATTTAAGTGAGATATCACTTGGTGTTAAAAACCAGTGTGGAGATATGGGGACCGATACCCTAAAACCACTTAGACCGTCAACATGTTTGTGCTTCTTGGCTCACAAGATTCCGTGGCATTCGTCCGGATGGAGCACAGGGTCATATTGTGGCATGTACTCCTGTTAGTGCCACTTTAAATTTGGGCTGACCTCTGTCGTCCTACACATTTCTAGGTCCCTAGGTACCTAAAAGATAACATTAAACAGGATTAAACAAGAAACTGTTGTGCAAAAGAGGGACATGCCCACACTGCCGCCTGTGAACAGCAATTGTCCGTCCGGTCGGGGGCTGGCTGCGTCTCTGTAAAAGTTCAATAGTCAGGACAGTCACTTATAAAGGAACAAATAAACATTTTCTAAGTGGCTTTTCTTCTGTTTAACATGTATTTCATGGCAGACACATTATCTACCCTGAGATGTACACTGTGCTGGGATTTCTGGCTATCCTCTAAGCAACAAACTTGCTAGCTAAAACTTCCAGGGAGTTGATGCGAAGCCATCATTCCACCAGGCCCATTACCCCTGGAATTTATGCTGTTCATACGTGTACCCAACCTGCCCTGCTCACATTGGACTATGTGAAGAAGTGTGTTGTGGTCCCAAAATTGGTTTGCTGTTCCTGGCTTCTATATTGGCTAACCGTAATGTGACTCTTGCTTGCAATCCTAGTTGAGTTCAATATGGTCCAAGTTGCAAGACCTTTGGCAGAGGCGGTTTATCTTCCAGCTGTGGAGGGGTTAATACTTAATGAGTGCCAGAATTATCACTTTAATCGAGGCACCCAGGTCAACTTGATCAAGTCAGCTTCTAGAAATATCAGTAGACTACTATCATTTCCCTCTTAATCAGAGCAATCTTCATCCACCAGGGTTTGAGTCGGTCTCAGGACCGACCAACCTCCGGTGGAGGTCGGTCGGTCTCGACATCGCTATTAAAATGCGACCGCACATGGTGCGGTCACATACTCCCATTTCATTATGAGAGCTTGTGCTGCGGCCATAAACCAGCCACAGCACAAGCTCCCATAGAGAAATGGGAGAGTCTGTTACTCCCTGCACCGCGTGGGAGGCTCTACAAGGTGCCTGCCAAACAGTGCAGGAATTAACAGGGGGTCGCCTTAGGTGCCCCTTCGGCCCCCAAACGGAGGCCGTGGAGGAATAGAGGTCCTGCTATGGGGCCCAAAGTCGCTTTCTGACAGCCTTTCCATGTCAGAAAGCCCATCAAGGAAAGCCTGTCGGAAACCAACATCGTAATCCCGACGGTGACAACGCCTTCCTTAGGGATTACGGTGAGGCCTCCGACTGGCTGGCGGGCTCCTCGAGCCCATCGGAATGCAGCCGGAATGACCGGCTGGGTTCACTTTCAAACACCGGCATTGTAATGCAGCGGTCAAAAGTGAAACCTATGATGTTGAGCGACCAACATCATAACAGGGCCCTCTGTTTCATTAATTCACAATGGTTTACTGTTGTTAATGTAACTAGTTTGTACTGACACCTCCAGATAACATTAGATCATAGGAGCGGATCTTTTTATTTATTTATTTAGAAAGTTTCATATAGCATGGACATGACCCCTGCAGGTAACAGAGCGCTTTACAATAGTTCAGAAACAAATTGAGTCAATGATATTACAGTTGATAATAATAAAGGATAAGGCAGCACCCCTGAAAAGGGAGGGTGCACACAAAATGTCAGGATCAATAGATCAAAACAGTAAACAAAAAAAAAAGCAATAGTCATGTGTGTAAAAGAAATGCCATGAATGAACTGAAGTGAGGAGACCCTATGATCTAGGGCAGAAATTTGTTTATGAGTAGTACTTTAACTTGTTTCTTGAAAGCTGCTGTTGAAGGATTCAGTCGGATTTCTGGGGGCAAAGCGTTCAAAATTCTCTTGGCAACACCTGAGAAAGCTTGGATATAGGTTTTCTTTTTTAGGAATCTCTGTGGTTTCAGCATTAAGGTACTCAAGCTTCTGAAGGATCTGCCACCGCCATTCAGTTCCAGCTTTTGAGTGAGGTATCTTGGAGTATTGTGGTGTACCTCTAGTCTAGCAACACATTGGCATTAAGCGAACCATTCCATCTCACAATTGAGATATCAAATAATTGCGACTGTGACTATGACACCTGGAGATGACAATAACAAGAGGCTGCTCCAGTGTGAGATTTAATGGATCAATCGATTGGATACATTACTACCAAAAGGTCTGAACGATAGAATTGATATGAGCTGTTTCATATGATTCTTTAGCTCTTTCAACAGTCTATCTACAACAGGAATTTCATTGGTTAGACAAAAGCCAGACGAACCATAATCAACACAGTGGACACATACTTTATCTATATAAAGTATACATCTCACTACACAACTAATACAGTATTTACACTTCAACCAAGTAGGTTATATTTTGGTGGCGGGCTCTGTCATCATGATTCTATGCCTACTTGACCGATATAGTTTCTTGACAATTTTTCTAGGTTTAGTTTGACACTATTATGCAAATCTGGACAATTTTTGAAATAAGGACAGTACATCGATGGGTGATGTCTCTTCCACAGTCGGTAACGTGGCAGGTAGATCAGCAGGCGTAATAGCAAGCTATATTGAAGTACTGTGCAGTGCCGTACATTCAGATGTCACCACAATGTGCCAAATTTGTTTTATCAGCCCACAGAGGTTTGGAACAGTGGGTTGTTAGAGTATTACTGACCCTATTGGATAGAAGTAATTTATTTCTCTACACAGTGGCTTTTCATGCTATCGTTATATAATTCACAATATATTCGTATTCACCGTGTTTATAGTTTGTGAAATTTCATCACTTTGTATTTTTGATAGTTTGTATTTATTGTGTAAATCACAGTCAGTACATAGCTCTCTGAGGCATCTCGCACCCAGGTTTGAGGAGCGTCTAACCAGTAATGCATATTCCAATGTGAGGGCCGTAATACTGCTAGGGTCTTAATTATACAGATGAACGTTGTCCGCCTTCATTGTTTACATCCCAATCTTTATTTGAATGTGGTCCAGCAGTAGTAATTTGTTTTTATAGCTCAGTATGGTGGTTTTAAGGCAATTGTCATATAATGAGTCATGGCAAGTTGGATTCACCAGGTGAATGGTTCGGCAGTTTCATAATAGAATATATTACCATTTATTTTGTTTTCCGATAGTTTCTGATAACAGAAAGTATACAGCCCCCTGAGGTACTCAGGTTTGTGGTTCATAGTACTAGGAATGTATACTTCAATATGGCGGAGGTTACCTGGATAGGGACTTGGTTCGCGAGACTACATATTACATATACCCATAAGCGGGCAGAGGGAAGTTTGGTTTGAGGCTTTGATGTTTTGTTCACAAGCACTAAGAGGCATGCATACTTAGTTGCTAATGGTTAAGCATTAGGTGTGTTTGTCTATTGCAGAGACAGAGACTGAGTAAACTTTAGGATCTCTTCAGATTGGAATTTACACTCATTTTGGAAGTGAGCAAGCGAACGTTCATTGAGGATGTAGTATCCAGCTGGATATGGTCTAGTGTTCCACCGAGGATGTAACCCACACTATTCACCCACCCACCACAGGCGTCACCAGTCAGGTGACCCTGTCAATAAAAGGGGCTGGGCGCACGTGCCCGGGGCCCAGTTACTGCACCAGACTACTTTGTGTCAGTGTCCGTTATTCCCCAGTATGTGGGCCTGAGGCCCAACACCACAATGGCGACGAGTGGTTCTTATCCCACGCGTGAGAAAGCGGTGAGTCACAGCCCCCTGTGGGGGAAAAGGGTAGCTTGCACACCTGCACTATGAGCACAGCCGGCTGCTGAGTGTCTGCAGCACCGGTGCTGTGGTACGCCAGGACACACGCCCTCCTGTCTGCACCGTATCCAACTGCATGCTGACCTGGTAGCAGCCCATCGCACTGAACGGCCTAGCACCAGGCTGGGGGTGACCGCATGTGCTGCGACCGGCACTGGGGGTGAGACTCTATCCCGCACCATCATCGCTGCGTGAGATGAGCAAGCTGTGCCAATACTAAAGCGAATGGAGTATCCACAGTGCCCCGCACCCACCAGGAGCTCTGCCAGCCTGCACGAGTTGTGACAGGGGGAGAGAAGCGGGGTTAAGTGCCGCCACACTGTCGAGTGACCCCCCCTGCTGATGCCTGCGGAGGTGACAAGACTGCACCCAGCCGCCAGCCATGGGATGCCTGCGTCCATAAGCCTGCCACCGGCCCATGCAGCATTCACAAGTTGCTCCACGCTGCTGTCTGATGATTTGTATGCCACAGCCCATGTGAGCGGACTGCACCCCAAGGCAGGCAGCCTCGGCGAGGCTGCCCGCTCCTGGCCCTGTCACACAGCGGAGCCAAGCCGGCTATGCCCCAGACTGCCCTTCATGCAGACTCACCGACCAGCCGGTAAGCGTGATGGGAGGACCAAACATGCCAGCCTGTTGACGGTGAGGCGCCTACCCGATCCTCCAAAGAAGTCCAGCCCGCTGCTGCCAAACCTCAAAGTCGCACCAGCAGCTTCGTACAGAGCGTGCATGACCTGGTAAGCCTGCAGCCTCGGGCAGTGTGTCACGGCTGAGGCACCATCCAGCGGCTGCACTGTTCAACGCAAGCGCGAGTACCCTGATTGCGGGACTGATCCTCCATGAGTCCGCCCAGCCCAGCGAGGAGGAAATAAAGCCGCAACTCTTTTGCAACACAAGCATCCAGCACAGGGCCCTGCGTGGCCGGTATTACAAATGAAGCTGCCGCATTGGAAAACAATACATGGCATAGATGGCGTATGCAGTGCCACCTAGTGGCCATTGCAGTTACTGTGCATGAACACAGCCCCACACAAGCACCCATAACACTGCAGCCCAGCAGCACCAGAGAGAGTGCCTAACGGTACCGCAGCACAAGGAAAGCTGCAGTGGCCTCTCTGCACTCACCCACAGTGCCACTTGGTGGCCCCAGTGCCCCCACCACTCCCAGCAATAGTGGTCTGCTGGAGCAGCCCCTACTACAGGGCTAGCATTTATGAAAGAGACTTGGTGCTGCACTGGTGGGCACTGATACAACCACCGGTCGGCTGGAAGAAAAACAGGTGAGAGGAGCCTACCGCAGTGCTAGAGGACGGTGCACACGCCCTATGAGGAAAAGCGAGCATTAGAGTGTATGTTCCAGCAAGGAAGAATCCACAGTACTCCAAAGATTGCGCTCTAAGCAGCCACTGAAAGAGGCTGTTGTGAAGCGAGCGCCACACGCCTCAACTGACCGCCTGTCATTTGAGGGGAGATGTTGTTGAACTCCCCAGAAGAAGGCAGCCCAGCGAGTTCCATGGAACGAGTATGGACAACATGGCAGTGGCTGTCTGATGCCACTGCAAGCAAGGAAATTGCACCATCCACCCTCAGTTGGTGAACGGACACAACTCAGAGCTACAACGCAGGCACACGACGTGCTCGAAGAAAGCGCCCAGAAGAAGATCGAGCGCACATGGTTCGAAGCACGCAGAAGGCTGCGCCATTGATCTTGACAACACAAATAGGCGCCCGGGAGATAGTGACACCTCCACGTAGAAGCACTGTGGAACGTAGCACAGAGAGCGACCACATCCCTACTGCACTGAGGGTGTAAATGAGTACACAGTGCCAGGCAAGCGTGCAGCAGCACACGAACAGCTGCTACGGTTCCAGGGGTGAAAGACTGAAGAGAATGCGCAGCTAGCGTGTCCAGTGAAGAAAACGAAGGGCGCAGTTGGATGCGCGCCAAAAGAGAAGAAGACCTGCCAGACGGCCGAACGAAGAAGCACTGCTGTGGGCCGAAGGAAACACAGAGAGTCCTCCCTTGCACTGCCTCAAGACGGAGTCGGCAGGGACCCAAGACAGGCAAGAGAGGAGTTGCACACTCCACGTGGCAGGCTGCCACAGCGACAGGTGATCCGACAGCACAGCGACACATGACCGGACGTCACCGCGCACAGCAAGAGAGGAGCCTGTCACACAAAGAGACCAGTCCGGAAGAGCGCACTGGAAGAAAGGAAGAAGCAGCCACCAAGACGGCGCAGCCTCGAGGCCCAAGCACGACACCCTTGAGCGAAGAGAAGAGTGACCCCGTGAAATCCCTGATGAGGGGATGGTGCCACCGGAAGTCCCCAAGAAGCACATGCCAGTCCTACAGACAGGACAGACCTGCTACAGGTCTGCATAAGGAAGGGAAATACCGTCCCAGGAGTGATGCGATCAGTGAGGTGTCCGTGTGGAGCAAACATGACACAGGTGACTGGATGCCACATCCAAGGAAATACCTGGTCAGAAGAAGGAGAAGAGCGTGGCACGACGCCAATCCGCAAAGGAGGAAAGAACAGTGGCATGACGCCGCAGGGCAGACAACCACCACAGGCGCGCAAGATGGAACAGAGAAGAGCGACAGCACCAAGGACTCGCACCCGCACTGAGGAAGGTGTTCATCCCCACAAGCCAGCCACCGGGGTGCAGAGACGTCACTGGAGACAGCTCCACGGTAGGACCTACCGTAAGCCGCTAGCAGCGCAATCTGCGTCCTGGCCCCACGCTTTGCAGTTTGACCATCTTCTTGGTATCGATAGCACCACACCTCGCAGTACACCTGCCTGCAGACAACGGAGCGGTGCCACGAAGTCCATCGAGTCCTTCTCACTCCCTAAGGTCACCCCGACAGAAGATCACCGCCTGTCTGCCCACTGAAGAAAACTAACATCCTTTTACCACCCTGTTCTCTCTTTATATAAATGGGGTGGTCGATTATTTGAGAGAGATCCCTTCAGATGCTCCAACTTTAGCAGGGGAAAAACACCTACTCTCCTTTTTGCCGACGACACCCTCTTGATGTCAAAAAGCCCAAGCGGCCTACAAAAGCTGCTTGATAGGTTCTGTCAGTTTTGTGATGCACGAGGTTTAGTAATCAACACTTCCAAAACTAAACTAATGACACTATCTCCATCCAAACGTTTTAAGAATAACATCTCTCTTAATGGCACTCCACTAGACATCGTAGACTCCTTTGACTATCTGGGAATTAGGATCAATAAGTCGATGAAATGGAACGATAATATAGCTAAAATTATCCTCAATCACAAGAGAGTGGCGGGAGCAATTTTAAGAAAACAGCGGCTCTCCTTCAGCAGACCAATTGTCCCGGCACTTGAGATTTATGATGGGAAAGCACTGCCTTCAGCCCTGTACGGAGCGGAGCTATGGGGGTTTGAGATCCTATTCGACCTGGAGAAATAAGAGAATCACTTCTTGAGAGGCTTGGTTTCTCTCCCTCTCTCCACTCCCCTGCTACCGCTCCGTATGGATCTGGGTAAACATCCCATTAGGGACATTGCAAGATTACGGCCACTGCTTTTTTGGGTCCGCCTAAGACGTACCCCTGAACTGGCTAGTTATTCCGACGCCTTGGATGAGATCATCAAGATAAACACAGGCACCAAGATCAAATGGATCTCCAACCTTAAGCGATTGGTGACTGATATTGGCTATGGCGAGGCATGGCTTAACCAGACCCCACCGCCAAAGCAAGTTATCAAAAAAGCATATTGGGTCTGGGTAAAGGGAGAGGCAGCAAGAAACCCCAAGAGAGGTTCTCTCACTAACTTGTTTCTTGAGCACAAGCTGGTGGCAAAAACTGAGCACTACCTTGACTATATCCAATGCCCCCGCGATAGAACGCTCTACATGAAGTTTAGGTTTGGGTCCCTCCCCCTTAATTCTTGGGTTGCAGGGTGGAATTGTCAGTCCCCAACAACTGCTGACTGCCCGGGGTGCCCTGCCCCTAGTGAATCCATTCCCCATTTCCTCTTTGCATGCCCAATGTACAGGGCGGCCAGGAGGAAGTGGCTCAGACCCATTTGCAGGAATCTGGGGTTTGAGAATTATAGGGTGGCACTCCGCTTCCTCTCAACTGATGCCTCGTCCATGGTGGTGGTATGCGGGGTAGCCAAATTTTTGGGATGCGCCTGGATGATCCGCTCCAAACAGTTAAAACCTCATAGGAGCCCGGTCATTGGAGACACATGAGCTTTGGTCCCTGTTATATCTTGAACTGTTTCTATGTTTTATCATCTGCCTACAATTACTCTTTTTTTTTTTAAATTATTTGTTGAATAAATGGATTTTAGGATGCTCGTAAATGTACATACTTTTATGATTTTTATATCGAATAAAGTTATACAACACCTTCCGGGTGCATCATCATCAAGGAGAATCCACATACGCCCCGAACAACCGGAGCGCAAGGAGGCGAATAACCCAGGGACAGTCTGTGCACCCCAGTCAACCTACAGCCTGCCGAAGTCGAGCACACCCGGCCATTGGAAGATCCGCCCTTGGGGACTACACAAGACTTGGCCGTGGCACTGTTGGGAGTTCCGCAGCGACCCCTACACGCGGCCTACGCAAAGGCCCGTACAGCCCACGCGGTTACGTGGCAGTCCAGGGGACAAGGGCCTCATCGGAATTCCCGCACGAAGGGAGTCCAAGTAGGAGAGATGTGTCGGCCGCGGCTCTACGTCAGGCGCAGGAAACACGAAGGTCACGGCTGAAGACTGGTCACCCACAAGATCGCCAGAGGAAGGTGCATAACCCGACTCCAGATGGTGAGGATGCCCAGATGAAGACACCACCATCGGAGGCTACATGAGCGACTTGACTGTGAGTCCATTGGCAGTTCCTCAGCGACACCTTCGTGCAGCTCACACGAAGCCCCGCACGGTCCACACGGTCCCATGGCAGCCAGCAGGAAAGCCCTCCAAGAGGCTCCAGTGAGAGAGGAGTCCGGGCGAGAGAGGCAAGTCGGACATCGCTCAGCAGTCATTCCAAAGGAAGGCCTCACTCACAGAGATCGTCTCCAACAACTGCAAGTTCTGTCAGAGACCCTCCAGAGTGGATTCCACCTCCACTCCAGATGCACCAGCACTGAAACTCTATACATAGACTTCAACACCGTGGGACCAGGCCGGTCTAAAGAACATTGTCAAGGCAGATGAAGGCATCCTGACCGTGCGGTCCAAAGCTCCGGTGCTGCCTGGCTGACGGCCTGAAGAGACTCATTGGTGCTATTGTTGTTTATTTGTTTTGTTCAAGTTGGACTGTTGTTTGTTTTTTTAATTAAAGTTTGGGAGGGATGTAGTATCCAGATGGATATGGTCTAGTGTTCCACCGAGGATGTAACCCACACTATTCACCCACCCACCACAGGCATCACCAGTCAGGTGACCCTGTCAATAAAAGGGACTGGGCGCACGTGCCCGGGGCCCAGTTACTGCACCAGACTACCTTGTGTCAGTGTCCGTTATTCCCCAGTATGTGGGCCTGAGGCCCAACACCACAGAGACATGGCTGGTTTTGGATAATCTGTTGTCCGAAAGGATTTTTTTCAGCAATAATAAAGCACTGTTTGGCATATTTTGATTATAGATTGTTTAGACTGATTGGCAACGCTATTGTCACGGAGCGTCTACTGAGTATTTCATGCGGTAGGATTGATTAGACAATGAGGTATCATTTCATCAGGAGAGTGACATGCACCGGGGGATTTAAAATAACGCTAGCTCATCTTAGGTCACTAAGGCATGATTGGTATTTCGCATGAATACCTTAACACGAGGCTGATAGTGCATACCGGCAAGCTTGAATAGATCAGGTAAAGCATGCGCCAAGCAGTGTGATGCAAAACAACAATGGTGCATGAGAACCTTCAGCACACAAAGGGTTGTTGGCCGTATATGATACTCCGTGTATTTTAAAATTGTTTAAACATTGACATTTTGTTTGGGGTTTCAGATATGCCCCTGAGGAAGGGACCCTGCTCTCCCGAAATGCATCGGGCATGAAAATGAACAGGACATAAATATTTTTTGTAGCGCATAAAATTTTATGATTTACGTTTATATTAAATTTTGTATCAAAGAAATTTATGATATAAAGATTTTGTTCTAAGGAACGAGCATGAGGTACTAGCAATATGGCACCAAACGCAATGAAACAATAATATGCAGTGAACAAATAAATAATGCTTAAGAATGCAGAAACAAGCAGATTGTGTTTTATACTGTGATTAACAAATTTATGAATTTGGTTCAAAGTGAACAGTGCACACCGCAACCAAATCTGTATACTTGTTATATGTTGGAAGTTTATATAATGTGTGTCGAGAGCACACGATGCGCGTCCAGCATCACTTGATTATCTTGAAAATATTTATTTGAGACAGAATAGGTATAGTAAATAGGAGTGCACCACTCAATAATATACTGTTTGTAGGGCTTTATGGGTCATGCAGGCAATTTTTGCTGAATTCTTGCATCATACAGTAGCCAGTTGAGGGATTTCAAATTGGGGATGATGTGGTTGTTTCTTTTTGATCCAATGAAGAGCCTTGCAGCAGAAAGGCCCTTATGTGAGCCGTTTTGGATCTCGGCAAGCAGCAGAGGGTTGCTCTTCCAAGAGGCAGTATAAATGCATTACTTTATTTTGAGATTCTTGTCATAAAAGCTTTGCTACCAACCACCATACAGATTGCGACATGTATCACTTATAATACAAAAAAAAAGCCATGAATTGATCATATCTGTAATAAAAACCATTAAAACTGGTCAACAATACTGCATAAAATGGCCATCAATAAAAAGTACAATAAAACAGTAAAATACACGTGGTGTGTGATATCTTAAATTCTGTCCATGTAGTCCGCCATTCCACAAATACTAAAGGTCTCATAACCTATTAAAACCATTATATGAGGTCAACTATCATTTGCCCTCTGGGCCCTTTTCCTAATACCCCACATTTGGCCCAGAAACGTGGCCACCCCAAAAAGAAAGCAGCGGCCTGGCATCGGATTTCAAAAGAAATTCGCAGCACATCCCTATAAATATTGGTTTCCAGCTGTTTGCAGTTTGGGCTCAGCCAGTTTTTGCTCGGTATACAGCGGACAAGCAAACATTACGTGGGCTAAGGTTTCTTGGTGGATTTTACAGCTAGGGCAACAATGTATGGGCGCTGGGCTCATGTTCCATTTTCCAGTGAAATCATGCAGGTGGAGGGTGCCAAACCTAAACTGGATGGATAATTTCCTATTTCTTGGGGTTTCAATAAGGTCTAGCTAGCCCTCCAGGGATTGGTCCACTTTATGGACCATAGAATCTAGGGTAAGCTTGCCCCATAGCCCAGTGTGAAGTTCACACTGGGTTACCCACTCCCAATAAAGTTCTTTTACTTGGCTTTTCCGGGGGAAAAGTGAGGGGTCGCTAACCTCCCAGACATCTCCCAACCCAATGGCCGTAAGCAAGTTCTTAACACATCTCAGCCAGCTGATTTTGTTAGAAGCATACCTGCAACTTACATCCTCTAGAGCCCAAGCATATTGCAAGAGTTCGGGGTCGACTTATCCTTTAACCAGTGCAGCAAGGGACGCTGCTTAGATTTGGTGGCGATGGAGTGCCTGCCAATGTCCAGCATAATGGGGTTTGGGGGGGGTACTCTGGGGAAGCATCCCTAAGCTCCCAAGAAATTTGTGTTACTCCAGTTTTGGAACTTTCATAGATTCCCATAGCTTGTATCATTCCCCGTCGTCGGAATGGGAGTCTCGGTAAACAAAATGACATAGCAGTAGGTACAAAAGAGAAAGAAAAAAGGCCTAGGCCTCATTCCCTTTTGTAGCATATCCACCTCTTTTTGTAAAAGAGACCAAAATAAAGAAACAGCCAATCAGATTAGCCTCACCCCATAGAACCCTCCTGAGAGAACCACAGAACCTTAGATTTTCTACCGCACGTTGTGCTAAGGGAGTCTCCTTTGAGCTCTGCTCACTTCAACTCTAGTTGACTACTTTTTCAGCATTCTTTCTTCGGAATTGTTTGGTATTTCATCTGGAAATGTCTGACAAGGAGAAGAAAGCCCTTTTCAAGGCTTGTTCCACCTGTGGCAAGAAGAGGCTGTATGTGGAGGACAGGCATAAGGACTACATTTATTGCCTGTACCCTGATCACAAGGCAGCGGACTGCAAGATTTGCTGCACCTTCTCTACAAAGACCCTCCGGGACCGTGAGGGTCGCCTCCTCACTTGGCTCCAGAAGCTGAAGTCGAGGAAGGAAACTCTGTCAAGTGACAGTGAGGACTCATCATCTGGCACCTCATCTAGAAGGTCAGTGAAAAGGGGTAGGGCTTCCCCTTCACCATCCTCAGAACGTCCTGTTAAGGCCTCAAAAAAGACCCCCCATAAGTCTGAAAGCCGGAGTCCTAGCAAATCTCCTCACCATGGTGCAATGGAGAGGGAAGGACTATCTTCAGCTGCAGCAGTGGTGGAGTCTGCTAAAGCTTTTAAAAAGCCCTCTTCTCTAACATCTGAGAAGTCAGAGAAAGATTCCAGATCGTCGACGATGCTGCAGAAGACTCCGTCAACGAAGACTTCAAAATCCCAGGTGAAAAGAGTTGCACCGTCGACGGGCTCGTCGACGGTACCTTCTAGCCACACACGTCAGTGTCGACGGGAGCGTCAACGGCGGTTATGGCGAGAGCGACGAGAGTGTCGACGATGGTGTCTATGAAGGTAGCGGCGACGACGGTGTCGTCAACGAGAGCAACTACGACGACGACGCGCAGGAGTGTCGACGGTCTCGTCGACGGCAGTGTCGAGGACGCCCATCTCTTCGTCGACGATTCAACTGTCGACGGTGGATCTTCCGTCGACGACCTCGTCGACGATGGTTTCTCTTACAACCCCATCGCCAATGGTACCGTCGAAAACATCTTTGTCGATGGAGAGGATCACTATTTCCTTAAAGAGGATAACGCCTGATATGATGTCTCCAAGGAGGGTTACCCCCTTGCCTCCCGCTCTGTTGCTCGAGGAAGAAGAGGACTCTGACGGGGATGATCAGGATTCTTTTGGCTATGCCCATAGCCCCTCACAATTATTTGTAAAATGCCAAGACACTGATTCTGAGGGCGAATACACTCATGAGTGCTCATACCAGCAATCCTATCGTCGTCAGGAAGGCGCAGGCCAGGAGATGGTTTCAGTCCCTTCTTCCCTCCTGGCAGATCTCCAGGGCATCTTACAGGATCATAGGAAGATGTTTTCTCAAGCTACTCCTCCTCCTTCTTCGGCTTTTTCTGTAGCATCAGCTTCTGCAGTGGTTTCTCCGGGAGAAGCATCCCAGTTGGTTTCACAGTCGCAGGTATCCAGCCCAGGTATACCTCCAGTGGTCCAAGATGTTCAAGATGATTCCTCGGACGAGGATCAGGATGATGGCAACAGGTCTAACCAGTGTGTAGAGGGGGATGATTATGTGATCCCGGATCCAGCTTCACCTACTCCGGATCCAGCTGATTCTCCCCCGACAGACATTGGGGGATTCCACAAACTGATGGAAAGGGCCTCCAGTAGATTTAAACTTCCTATGCTTTCAGTTCAAACTTCCTTTATGATTTTAAGGAGCCCTACAGGAAAGTGGTCCATTCCATTCCCATTGTCAGCCATGTCTGGGAAGTGGGTTTGACGGCAATGAAAAACCCGGCTACTGTCATACCAGTTTTGCCACACCTGGAGAAGAAGTACAAGGCTCCTGAGGATAGTCCAGCGTCCTTGATAGGTCAACCGAAGCCGGATTCGGTAATATCGCAGGCGGCACAAAGAAAGTCACGCAATCCTTCTGCACCCCTGACAACTCCTCCCGATAAGGAAGGCAGGCACCTTGATAATGCGGGGAAAAGGTTTTCCTCTATGGCAAGTCTTTTGGTACGGGCAGCGAATGCGTTGGCGATCCTTGGTAGATACGATCGCCAAATGTGGTGCGACCTCTCACCATATTTGGACCAGCTCCCACAGGAGTCCAAGGTGGAGGCAAAAAAGATTCTACAGGAGGGAGAGGCTACATCAGCGGAAGTGATCGACTGCGCCATGGATATTGCCACCACAGCTTTCCGTTCACTGGCAGGCGCAGCTGTTCTTCATCGCCAAGGCTGGCTCCGGGCGACATGGTTCCGGCCGGAGGTCCAGAACAAAATTCTGGACCTTCCGTTTGATGGTGAGCATATAGATGATGCCCTCCAGGACATTAAAAAGGATACGGGGATGGCAAGATCTCTAGGAACTCTTCAGTATCGGAAGGTTCCTTTCCGTGGGGCCAGAGGGAGTACCACATCCTACAGAGGTTCATACCAACAACAACAGTACTCTTCTTATGGTTCAACGTCTCAGTCTTATCGACCAACATACCAACAAAGACAAGGCCAGACCTCTTCTTTCTCTAGGTCCAATACTAGAGGAAAACAAAATCGCCAGGGAAGTGACACCTTCAAGTGACAATAGCAGCGATCTGGCTCTGCCTGCTGTTCCCACTTCCCCGTCAACATCTGTGGGAGGCAGGGTGTCTCAATACCTCCACAACTGGAAACGGATAACATCAGACCGTTGGGTGCTCAACATCATTCAGAATGGCCATACGCTGGAGTTTATTCATTTGCCACCGCCCAAGCTCCCTGTCGCTCTGCCTTCCAAACATCTACGTCTCTTACGGCTCGAAGTTCATCAGATGCTCCTCAAGGGAGCAGTGGAGCCGGTTCCCCTGTCTCAGAAAGGGGAAGGTTTCTACTCCAGGTTTTTCCTGGTCAAGAAGACGCTGGAGAAATGGCGCCCTATTTTAGATCTCAGGGAGCTAAACACCTCTCTCATCAGTCAATGCTTCCGGATGGTCTCTCTCCAGGATATCTTACGTCTCCTCAAACCGGGAGATTTCATGGCCACTCTCGATCTCGAAGATGCGTATTTTCACCTACCCATTCATCCAGCCCACAGGAGGTTTCTACGATTCACAGTAGCCAAGAGCCACTTCCAATTAAAAGTTTTACCCTTTGGACTTCGCTCTGCCCCGAGGATCTTTACTAAGGTGCTGGCACCGGTGGCAGCTTTCCTAAGGAAATAGCATTTTCAAATCTTCCCGTACCTGGACGACTGGTTGCTGAAGGCTCCGTCCAGGCGGACAGCGGAGGAGACAGTCGAGGCATGTTCAGCAATCTGGGTCTGACTCTCAACAGGGAGAAGTCGTCTCTCTGTCCGTCCAAGAAAGCAAGATTCCTAGGGGCTATCTTGGACACGTCTCTCGACAAGGCTTCTCCATCCTTCGAAAGGCAAGAAAAACTGAGGTCCTTGGCTCATCTGTTGAGAAAAAGAAAGTGTCTTTCAGTACGCCGTTACAAATCCCTTCTAGTAGTGATATCTTCATGCATCCCTCTGATACCCCACTGCAGGTTGCGGATGCGATCTCTTCAAGAGCAACTAGACATGCAATGGCAGCAAGTACACGGCTCCTTCGACAACAAGGTGGTGATTACTGCGGCAATGAAAAAAGCAGCCTTGTGGTGGACAAAGGAAGAGAATTTATCCCAAGGTCTATCCTTCGTAAGCAATCCAGCTCCTCAAGTTGTAACAACAGATGCCTCGCTGGAAGGCTGGGGTGCGGTGCTTCAAGACTTACATGTAAGCGGGCATTGGTTGCCCCGGCACCGCCTTCTTCACATCAACCTCCTGGAGCTCAGAGCGATTCGTCTGGCACTGCAGGCATTTCTTCGACGATTGCAGGGTTCCACGGTTCTCGTCCGCACAGACAACACCACGGCCATGCCCTACATAAACAAGGAAGGGGGTACCAGATCTCTTCCGTTGTCGCAGGAGGCCCAGAAAATATGGGAGTGGGCGATCCTACACAGATTATCGCTCAAGGCAGAACACCTACCACGAGTGCTAAACGAAAAGGGGGACAGGCTCAGTAGGCTTTCGTCAGTCAGCCACGAATGGGAACTAAACCAGATGGTCTTGGAGGAGATTTTCCACCGGTGGGGCATACCCTCAATAGATCTCTTTGCTACCCCGGTGAACATAAAATGCCAGTTTTACGCAAGCAAACTACACCATCGCGGATCGCTGGGGAATGCGCTTTTGATAGCTTGGTCAGGAGCATTTGTATGCGCCTTCCCCCCCCATTCCGTTAATACCGAGAATACTCAGGAAGATCTAAACGGAGCTGTGCAAGATGATTCTAATAGCTCCAGCTTGGCCGAGGCAGTTTTGGTTCACGGAGATTCACCTCCTTTCTCTGGCCCCTCCACGTCCTCTACGGGCGATCCCGGGTCTTCTCATGATGTCCCAGGGCTAGATCTGGCATCCGGATCCTTGTTCCTTACACCTGTCAGCATGGCTCCTGAGTAGTGAGAACTCCTAGATCTTCATCTCTCGGAAGAGATAAGAGATGTTCTCTCTCAGGCTAGAGCTCCTTCCACTATCAAGACTTACCGTTTGAAATGGAAACGATTTTGCATCTGGTGCCAACAGAAAGGTGTGGACCCTTTCTCGTCTCAACCTCACCAGGTTCTTCCTTATTTCCTGTCCTTGGCTAAGGCAGGTCTGGCTCATTCATCCATAAAAGTTCACTTGGCTGCAGTTGCTCGCTATAGACACACTGCATCTGGGCCTTCTCTCTGGTCATCCAGAATTGTCAAACAATTTCTCAAAGGCCTATTTCGAGTCTTTCCTCCAGTGAGGCCTCCGCCCACCACATGGCATTTGAACTTGGTTCTCACCCAGCTGATGAAGCATCCCTTTGAACCGGTTCATCGAGCAGATTTGAAATTCCTCTCATGGAAATTGGCGCTCCTTCTTGCTCTCACTTCAGCAAGACGTATTGGAGAATTACAAGCTCTCACAATCCAAGAACCTTTCCTCCAATTCAAAAGAAATACAGTGATTCTAAGGACTAATCCAAAGTTCATACCAAAGGTGCCTTCGGACTTTCATTTAAATGAGCCGGTGATTCTCAAGGCTTTCTTTCCTCAGCCTTCTATGCCGGCAGAAAGGGCACTTCATTCGCTGGACGTGCAGCTGTGCTTGAAATTTTATCTAGACCGTACTAAAGAATTTCGGAAATCTTCTCAATTGTTCATTGCATTCAGTGCTCCCCGCAAAGGCTTACCCCTGTCCAAGCAGGGTATTGCTCGATGGATCTCCAGTGCTATACAGTTCTGTCATTCTGCAGCGGACAAGCCTCTAGAGGGCAGAATTAGAGCACACTCGACAAGGTCCATGGCTTCCTCTACGGCTCTCTTTGCGGGAGTCCAGATTAAAGACATCTGCAGGGCTGCAACTTGGAGCAGCACGCACACCTTCACAAGACATTACTGCCTGGAGACCTTGGCACAAGAAGACATGGCTGTAGGTCAGGCAGTCCTGAGGAACCTCTTCCATTGAGTTGTGAGCTTTCCTTTCTTCCCTCCTTCCTTTCTTATTGTTATTTGCACATTTTGCTATGTGTTCTTTATGTGATTGCACTGTTGATTGATGTTTTACTTTGGAAAAAAAAGATTAGAGGAAGAGATGTCACTAAGGGAGCAAAATGTGCTTCTGACTGCTAGCTACTCTGATACAAGATATGGGAATCTATGAAAGTTCCAATACTGGAGTAAGAAAACAAGTTACTTACCTGTAACTTTGGTTCTCCAGTATTGGTAACTTTCAGAGATTCCCATGCGCCCACCCTCCTCCCCTGGGAAAGCTCAGCCCTCAGCAGGTTTTGGTTATACTGTTACACAACGGCTATGAAAATCTGCGGCTCTGAGGTTCTCTCAGGAGGGTTCTATGGGGTGAGGCTAATCTGATTGGCTGTTGCTTTATTTTGGTCTCTTTTACAAAAAGAGGTGGATATGCTACAAAAGGGAATGAGGCCTAGGCCTTTTTTCTTTCTCTTTTGTACCTACTGCTATGTTACCGAGACTCCCATTCCGACGACGGGGAATGATACAAGCAATGGGAATCTATGAAAGTTACCAATACTGGAGAACCAAAGTTACAGGTAAGTAACTTGTTTTCTTCTGAGCTAGTGAGCTCCTCCAAGTGCTCCAAACCCCATAGTTCTGACCCATACATCACAGAGCACACCATTTTAGCATCGTAGACGTGCAGAGCTGGCGCTACTGGCTTACTAAAGGAGGAACAATGCTCTTTTACCAGAACCCCAAATAGCTGCTTGTATTTCAGAATCATCTTTGATATATGGGGTTTCCATGACAAGCTATCAGACAATTTTTATATCTAAGTATTCCAAACCTCTTACTGTCTCAAGTTGCACTAACCCAAGTGAGGTCCTGCCCCTATAGGACTTGTGGGGGTTCGGGGCCATGAACTTGGTTTTGCTTATATTTATTACTAAACATTTAGCGTCACAAAATTCTTGAAAGCGGTTAAGGAGCCACTGTAACGCCCCCGGTGTTTTGGATACCAACAATGCTTCGTCTGCAAAGAGGAGTGTCGCTACTTCTCCCCTCCCACGTAGGAGCTTCATTCAGGTTCATTGTTAAAAATAAATTGCACAACATTAATGATAAATAAAGAGAAAAGTGTCAGTGCCAATACACAGCCCTAGCGCACACCCCTATTGACAGTGATTGGATCAGTAAGTTGCCCTTGTGTGCCCCAACGTACCCTGGTGAAATTTTCTTTGTGTAGGCTTATCATCAGTATTACAATTTCCTGTGGTAAACCTATGTCGATAAGAGTTTGCCACAATTTCTGCCTGGGGACTAGGTTGAAAGCCGTCTTGAGGTCTATAAAGGCGACATATAGGCTACCCTTTCAAATGGTCACTATTTTCCAACAACGTAAAAGAAAACGAAACACCTGGTCAATAGTCCCAGTTTTCTCTCTAAAGCCGGCTTGATATGGGGTTAGAACTTAATTTTCTTTAACCCATACTTGTATCTTATGCAAAAGTGCCCGGCTAAAGACTTTCTGGATCAAGTCGATTAGACTGATTGGCCTATAGTTGCAAGTTGTCACCTTTCTTCAACAGTGGCATAACTTCTGCTTTCTTCTATGATCCTGGGATTGGAGCGCCCTCAACTATGGCATTAAATAACACATACATATACTGTGACCAGCCGTGAATATCACAAAGAAAGTAGTCACCAGATATAGCATCAGGTCCAGGGACTTTTGAATTGACTATTAAGCTGATTGAGGACATGATGTCCTTCAAAGTAAACAAAACACCATTAGTTTGGGAAAGCTTTCTGGGTTGTTCTTCCAGGGTGTTAGTAACTACATGATTGGTATATAAGTTGGAGAAGTGGGCGTGTCTATAGGAAGCAGAGATATGTTTTTCTGGTGGTCAGGGGCTCCTGACTGGTTGCCCCACACCACCAGGTTCCAAAACATTTTACTATCCATAACTTGTCATTCTCCCATAAGGGACTGCCATCAAACTTCGTCCCAGTCCTTCTGTGCTTTCAAGAGTTCTAGCTTATATGCTTTCCTGGCATTTCTAGTCCCCTCATGGTCCCTAGATTTAATTGCTTTTATTAATTGGGACCGTGAGTGCCTACAGGCCTTGTTATACCATGTTTGTGTGCTCTTGTAAATAAACCTTGAGTTCTTTGTGTGTCTTGCCACAGTGAAATAGTAGCCTATGCGCTCAAAAAAATGACAATGAGCATTCGTTACGTTTGTCTTCCCCTCCTGAGTTGCCTGTAGTGCTGCAATTTTTGCTATGCAGGCAAACAGATCGCTATGCAATTCCTGCACTTTATCTGGGTCTGTAGCTAACTTATGCCATTAAAGGCGGTGCATATCATTTGTTGGCCGTACCTCTTTGGTTACCAGCCACTGGGACAATGTAAGTGCTATACCCCACATTGGTACCATAGTTAGGCAGAGGGGATTATGGTCGCTTTGGACTCTATCTCCTATGGCAATATCTATTACCTTTTGACCGGTTTCAGGTCCAGTGCGGGAACCCCCTCGTTGGTTGTCTTCCTCTTGTACTTCGACCACCTCCTCCCGATTGAGAGGCACAAATGTGACGTTAAAGTCACCTGCTATTATTAGGAATGGAATGGGGTTTCTTCTGCCCAAGAGCTCCTACAGTTTTGTGATAGTTACGGAGGATCTAACCCCCCTAGTGCCTCTCACATGTTACCTGTGGTGCGCTTTAATCGAATTCCCATAACATCTGGGGTATCCGAGGGTAGTTGTGATATGCTACAGCGAAGGGTTAACTTTACCCATATAAGTAGGCCCCCCACTGAGCATCCCATTTTATTTTGGGTTGCCGGAGCACACTAACTAGCATACCCTCCCTTGTATACTGGAACTGTGCTCCAGTTCTCTTGGAGCAGACATATGTCAAACCTCTCAATAAACCTATTCCAATGCGGGAGGGATAGTTTGCTCTATCTATTTGGGCTAGAGCATTAGGACTTTGAATTATACTGTTCGCTACAATGGCACCTTCTAGAGTGATTGCTTCATTTAGTTTGTTTACTATAGGAGGTAGTGGAGTAGTCCTATTAGGACTCTGACACACCTGCTTAATCCTTATCTCGGAAGAGGGACTACCCTCCTAACAACTCGGTATTATTTGAAGTGGCCATGACTGCTGTGCCAGCTTTTGGTGGGGATTTGAGTTTGATACTAAGATAGTGACCAGCTGTCCGAGGGCCTTGCGCCATGAGTCAGTCATTGTCCCCCAAGGATGACTCAGGAGCCGAGCATTTCAGGTGGCTGAGTACCACTTGAATATGGTCTTTTAGTGATGTGCTATGTCTAAATTTTATGGCAGAAGCTACTGGGGGGACAGGTTCTAAACTCTAGCGCTATCAAATTCTCGGCCAACCGTTCGTGAACCAGTGTCAACTCTATGCAATCAGTGCGAGAATGTGGGGCCTCGCATCTCCTGGCCCTGAATATATCCTCTCTAATTAGCAACATACACCTTCTCACATGACGGATCCAGTGAATCTCCTTATTCTTCAGGGAGTCCTCCTCAAAAATATTTGGGACGCAAACTTAGGGACATCAATCATATACACTTTGCAAGGGCTTAGGGTTCTTCGGTACGTCTTTGGTAGGGGTCTACATTCCAGCATGTTTCTGTTAGAGGGTTCAGCAACCCGAGTACCCCTGGGCCTGGTATAGTGGGCCACACCCCCACCCATCCCAACTGTCTTGTTTAGTATAGCTAAGCAGCCCCCAATTGCAACCCCATTTCCTGGGCCCCTATTCTGCCATTTAAACATTGGGCTCACTGGGATAACCGGGGTCTCCTTCAAGGCACAAAGTACTTGGCCATTCATTTTCTCAGTGGTCAATAAATTAGACCGGATAACTTGGGCATTGAGGTGTGGATGACCGACTTATTTAGCGCCAATAGCTCCTTCATTATCTCCATAAGGTCACCAATCTTAGACTTCAGGGCATTGACCTCTTTTTTTAAATCATTAACAGACTCATAAATGTTAGGGTCATACGCCAGGGTAGTGGTTGCTTGTGTTGGAAGAGATTCACCTGCACAGATGACATCATTATCATTAGGGCTTTGCAGGGGGGAAATCTGTTACTACATGAAATTATTAGGTCATGTACACATGGGTCAGGAGATGGTGTAACTGCAGCTTCCAAATATGAGCTTACTCGTTTGGTTGTGGGTGCAAGACCACTCTTGCCCTTGGGCTTCGCAAACATCTTTGGAATGGTATGTGTTACGCCAAGGCTTGTGTGGGAACAACTGTCAGTTGAACTGGAAGCAGTCTCTGCCCCGCCTTCACCTGAGTCCAAAATTCCCTCACACTCAACCAGAAGACTTTCAATATGGTCGAACACGCAGTTGCTCCCTGCATGTTTTAATAATTTCTTAGCCTTCTTAGCTTTCCCAATTCCTGTTCCACCCCCTCCCTCTAGTGCCTTTCTTTTTGCCATCGATTCTGCAGCGATTAGCGTAATGACCCAAGAGAAAGGGGGAAGGAGGAAATATAGGAAGGAAATGTATTAAAGCATGGGGAGAAGGGCTTAAACGCAAACCTCTCTCGTATAGTCACAACACAGCTTGTTATGGTCTGCTGCGTATTTGCTAAGCGCAGTGGGCCCCTGGTAGGATCCTAGATAGAACAAACCCAGCAATATCTCAATGTCCAAAGCCAAATATTTGAGGGGTGGCCCAGCCTAGCCTGTGCCAGGATCTAACAAGCGCGGATGGGCCGACCCTTGGCCCGGGCTTTGCTGGGAGCGGCCCGTGCACATCCTGCACTGCGGGGTTAGAGGCAGTGCTTTGAGCTCATTTGCCATGCCTCCCCCATTAGGGATTGATCGTCGCACCCTGGGACAGGAAGTCCCACCAGGGTGTTTGGGTGTGGCAGGAGTGCAGGGAGACCAGGATGCGGCAAAAAGACTGTCCCACGCCGCGGTGTTAGAGGCAGCGCTTTAAGCGATTTGGCCTTTCCCCCCCCCCCCACCCCCTCTGGGATTTATCGTTGCACCCTGGGACAGGAAGTCCCACCAGGGTGTTTGGAGGCGGCAGGAATGCAGTGAGACAAGGATGCAGCAGAAAGACTGTCCCGCGCCGCAGGGTTAGAGGCAGCACTTTAAGCGCGTTGGCTACACCTCCCCCTCCAGGATAGATTATTGCACCCTGGGACAGGAAGTCCGACCAGGGTGTTTGGAGGCGGCATGAGTGCAGGGAGACCAGGATGCAGCAGAACAACTGTCTCCTGCGCTTCCATAATCCAATCTGGAAATCATTAGGGCTTGCACTACAGACATAAAATCGTTGGGAGGGAGGAAGGGTTTTAATATTCTTAGCATATTCATTTGGCGGTACGCGCCTTTGGTGGCCGCACTGATGTGTTTTTGCATATTAAGGTTCTTGTTGAGAGTTATTCTCAGTGATTTCGCTGACTCAATAATTTGTGGCACCCACTTGAGGGCTTTTAGTTGTTTCAGCCATTCTCCAATGACAAGTGACTGGTTAGAGGAATTTGGTTTTTATATTGTTTAGCTTGATGTGGTTGCATGGCAGCCAGTTATGGGTTATCTGTAGAGTTAACCTGAGGGATCTGATGTCTTCGGGGGAGGAGACTTTCAGGTATAATTGAGTGTCGTTGGCGTAAATGTGGTAGTGAATGTTGCATGGATTTCCGTTAGAGGCTCCATGAACAAGTTAGAGAGTGTAGGTATGAGGAAGGAACCCTGTGGGTCCCTAATGTGACCGGAGTGGTCTGAGATAGGGAATGATTGACCTTGAATCTTTGAGTTCTGTTATCGAGAAACGAGGTGAACCAGTTTAGGACAGACCCAGTTTGCCCTGTTCTGTGTTCCAATAGGTATAGTAGGTTTTCGTGCTTAACCCTTTTGAATGCAGGAGATAGGTCAAGGAGGATTAAAAGGCAATATTTGTCCTGGTCCAACATTTTTAGCTTATCGTCCACTATGTGTGTAACCACCAATTTAGTGTGATGCCCTGAGCGGAAGCCAGATTGGAATTGGTCTAGAAGGTGTAATTATTCAATGTGGCTACAGAACTGGACATGTACGCATTTTTCGAGGAGTTTCTCCAAAGTAGGGATACTGGAGATAGGGTGAAAGTTGTTTAGTTCTGTGTGATCTGCTGTTGGTTTTTTACGAATGGGTAAACCTGCCTGGACTTTAGGCAGTCAGGGATAGAGCCTTGAAGTAGGGAGGCATTAACAATCTTGGTCCAAAGTGGGAGTAATGATGGTTTGATCTCATTGAATGCATTGGGGGAAGAGGGCCGTTGAAGTGCTTTGAGGGTTCCACCGCTGCTAGAATTTTGAGAGTGGTGCTTTCCTCAAAGATCTTGAAAGTATTCCATGAGGCATTGTTTTTGGGGATGTGTCCCGGTAGGAATGTGGGAACAATAGTTGGTGAAGAGGAGAGGCTGGATTGAAGTAGGCGAGGACGATGTTCCAAAGCCATCTGCAATTAATGTATCATGTTTTTGGTCTTCTCAAGGAAGAAGGAGGCAAAATCCTCGCAGTTTGGCAGTAGACTGGATCCGGCTAAGGAAGGGTTGGGTAGGTCATTTGATTGTAATTTGGTGAGTTCAAATATTTTTTTAGATCAGTTTCTAGCTTGACCCTGTTGGTTTCTGAAGAAATTTGCTTTTGGGCTGCTAATGCCTTTGTAGTCTCTGTTCCTCAGTGATCTCAAATGTTTGAGGTGTTTAAGGGATGGTGAAGATCTCCACCGTCCTTCAGCAAGTATCCGGTTGCGTCTTTCTGTATTGAGGCTGCAGTTATACCATGGTTTGGAGCCATTGGTGGACAGTCTTTTGTGGTGAAACAGTACAATTGAATCTAGAATTATCTCCATGGAACGGGTGTAGTGGTTTCTGAGATCATGAACATCTAACATGTCTAAAGGAGGAGACAGTATGTTATTACTGAGAGCTGTCAATTCATTGAGGTCGATATCTTGCATGTTCCTTTTCCAGAGTTAAGGTTTTGTTGGGGGAGCTGTGTTAGATCTCACCGATTCAGTGATGAGGAATGTGATGCAGTGGTGATCACACCAATCACAGGGGAGGATATATTCAAGTTGAATGGAATTGGTCTTTGCAATGATAAAATTTAAGGTCGCTCCCTCATTTTGTGTGAGGCAGTCGAAGAATTGGGTCAGGTTGAGATCGGCAAGATAGGTTTTAAAGCTGTTAACTGCGGGGTCATTCAAATCATTCCAGTGTAGATTGAAGTCTCTGAGGAAGATTTGGGTGAAGTGTTGTACCAAGTTAATTGCGATGATTTCCATAATCTTTTCTGTGAAAGAAATGTTACAGAGGCCTGTTGTTGCATGCAATATCGAGGCAATCAATCAATATCCATGTAGTGTATTAGTGCTATATGGTTATGTGACGATTTATAATTCTGTAAGCTTATTTGTTGAAAATGTAAATCTTTGCTCACACCAGGATGAGTTTGCAGCTCTAATGCTTTCTTATGAAGAAAATGGCTATATAATCCCTAGAATGTGGGGGTGAGTCAGATCTTTTTGGTCTTTACTTGGGATGTTACCCGATTTCTTACTGGTTTGCTGCACATTTTAGAGTTAGCCTAATATTGATTTTGCCTATTATTCTACATTTTCCCTTTTACTTCGAGGCATCATGGCAATGATATCATGCATTTAAATGAGATTGGCTGCATCTGCACCTCACTGTCTCTATATTGTACCCTTTTACATTTTGTAATAAACCTTCACAGTTTTTCTTATTGTTGCTCTAGAACTCACTTATTGAGTCAATCTTTTTTATTTCACAAAATTTTGAAAATGCTGCTTTGAACCTTATCTCTGGGTCACATTGCCTAGTGATTGGAGGTTAACACCTCCACAATCCAGCCAACTCCTGGGCGCACCACTGAGCTGTAAACCTTTACAGGTATAGCACCCAGATCGCAATTTGCAACGAGTATTTTGTGACCATTAAATAGTACATTTCCCCATCATGTGGAGAATCTACCACCCATTAAGGCTTTATGACTAAACTCACAAAACAAAAACGAAACACCTTTTATAAGAGGAAGTTGAATAATTTTAATACTGTTTGTTAAACAGCATAGAATCAATGCTGGCAAATTCTACGAACATACAATTGTGAGCTCATCATTCTCGTAATTCACTGGTGCAAGCATATTGATGGACCTTCTGTCAATAACTGAGGGAAACCCAAGAAAGTCTGGCCAGTAATGTGTTTTCATGTATGATTATGTTTGCAATAGAGTCCTTGCTAAAATGCCCCTCAGCTAAACATGACTATGTGCTCGTGCAGCAACAGAGCATGTCACAAAACATGCAAAGATAGGTCACTAAGCTTTCTCTAGTCAGAAAGCCGAATTCTATTATGCTTATTGACTCCGCCAATGTATGATTTAATGGAAGAACTTTCTGCTAAGCCTTCCTTGTAACCACAGCATTGAGAAAGAATGGAGCAGAGCAGATTATAAAAGGTAATGAGATTGGGCTGGCAAAGGAGAAAGCACAGGAGAGAAATAATTTATAACAAACCTTTTCCTGATGTAGAGGGGCCATAGCTTTCAGAGCAGAGGGTTCTGTAAACACATTTTTCCAAGGGGGAGAAAACCCTCTGGAGAACAAAGTCAGCCAATCCCAGGTGTTTGGGTGCCTCAGGGCGGATGTGGAAAACATGGGTTCACCCAGCAAATGCAGTATGGAGGATTTGTAAGTGGTCGAGATAGGCATGGAACAAGGGACATCAAGAAGGTCTTGGGGAAAACTACCAGCACCAGGCGCATCATCATCAGCGCTTGAGAATGAAACTTAGGAGAAGTCATCGTCCGAATCATCAGTCACATCCTCTTCAACCTCACTGATACGTGCCTTGGGAGGGTAAGGTACATTTATTATGCATGATTAATTAAAACCGTTGCATTCGAAACATTAAAGGTAAATTAAAAAAATATACATTAATAAAACAATTTAAGATAAAATACAAGGTTAAAAATGCTTTGGTTTTGTGTTTAAGAGACAAAAAAATTGTTTCAGCTGTGTTAGCACTGCTGGCGCAGACATGAAGGCCTGCCTAAGGTCAGTTATGGAAACTTTCTTGGTTATCCAGTGGTGTGGTCCAGTTCAACATCTACGACTCTCTGTAATAGGTCTTAACTGCTGGCAGCATCTTTTCTCAGTCTCAGTGCTGTGGATCGAAGAATTTTCTAAGGCGGCAGTTTAGCTGCACTAAGGTTGGGTTAAAGCACAGCATCACTGCCTGCCTGCAGGACCTCACTCCATGCTGGTTAAATATTGGTTTTAACAGTGCCTTCCGAATGTCCTCTAGCTTCTTGCATATGCATATGAGGTGGATCAGAGGGTGCCGCAGGCATCATGTTTGATGCAGCACTTTTACCTTTTCCAGGAGGAGTTTACCAGTGGGCAGTGGCCCTTTAGCCATATGAAGGCATTGTGCAATTTGGTCCATTTACACAGGGCTTAGAAGAGAGTCCCAAATGTTCCTGGGGCCCCAGTGGGATGAGAGGTCTCAGAGAAGGAAGAACGTCGAAGTGATGCCAATCTCTCTGTTGCCTTATCTAGGGTACACAGTAACTGGGCAGTCGAGTCATTGATCACCTTTTCCTCCTGGCCCTGTAAGACTGTGTTAGGGGGGAAGGGAATACCCCATTGTTAACCTCCTCTGAAGCTTGTATGCTAAGAGGTTTCCTCTATGGCCAAGGATGATGCAAGGAGAGCAAACTTTTACTATTATTTTCCTTTATTCTCTTTCATATATATATATTTTAATATATTTTATACTGATGCACTATGCCTCATACATTATCCAGGTGTAATAGTGTAAGGCTGTAGTCAGCCAAAACTCTCCATTTCTTTTCTTTTTTTACATTGGATTTTGAATTATTTTTCATTTATTTATAATGTTTGTTTAGGAGAGGTGGAGTACCTAAATGGGAAGCACTAGGAATTCCTATTACTCCTAAAGATTGGTGTAATACAGGCTGAATCGGAAGATGTGCTGGAAGGTGTGCTTCCAGCAACTAAACTACTACTAGAGTTTTCTTAGTAGTCTGTGAACAACAAAAAAGAATAAGATAGCTGACATGCCATGTGTTATAGATGCAGATGACAGGTGGCTGTACAGAGGCAAAAAAGAAGCAGAAAGAATAGGCGTGCCATGAGTGACTAAACACACACTCTGGCACATGTGTAAAATGGGACAAATGCTTGCAATTTCACTTAATCCAGCCAATGGTGAGGGCAAAATTGAAAGGGAATGGTTACTCATGTGAAAACGGTGGGGACTTATTGAAGTGGAATATGGGCAGTGAAATAAAAAAGCCTCAAGCAGGTAATATAAATGTTATAGACTTGAAATAGTTAAGGAGTAAGAAAGGAAGATTATGGGATGGAGAAAATAGCGGGATAAACTGGGTAGAGAAAACAAAATAATTGAAAAAGAAATGGAAACACATTAATAAGTTTAGTTATACATGGACGTTAAAGGACAAATAAAGAACATGACAAAACAAAGTATAAAACAGAGAAAGAGCCTATAAGGGATAGAGCTGATGGTAGCTCTTATCTGTTGCCAGGAGCAGCAACGAGAGGGCAATGGCTCCTACAGAGACACTTAAATAATAGCAGTGGCATTGTTTGTCTTTATTATGTCACCTCTTAATGCTGCTGCCAGGACATTGATTAAAGGGATGTTGCAAATTATTCTGCCTCATTGTCCTGTGATATAATTGGGGAGGTCAGATTTACTATTACAACTCCAATCCCACTTTCATTGTAGAAAGTGATTTTTGAGTGGTGGGGTCAAATTTACTATCCTAACTCCAAAGCTCCTTAAAATAAAGAAAATGCTAATATTTGGGTGAATCCGATTAAGTAGACTAAATCTAATCCCTCTATATATATGTGTGTGTGTATATATATATTCACTTAAAAAACCATAGGTTTCAGGGGCGTTATAGTTAGCTGGACATTTCCCTCGTACAAAACCCTAGAAATTCCCCCGTTATAGTTAGATCAGCTAACTATAACTTGCGCCCCCGCAATGCACTGCTGATGACGTCACATATTACATCACTCATGACATGGTCAGTGACATCACTCATGACATCACTGATGACATCTGAACGGACATCACTGATGACATCACTGATGACGTCATCCATGTGATAAATTAGTGCATCTTCTCACACCCTTTGATATACTCAATCAAAATTTCAGACGTCCATTCTCAAAACCATAGATACTCCAATACCAATAACTACATACCCACTCATTGACTCTTAGATCTACACACACATCCACTCACTCACCTGTACAGTCACTCATACTTATAGTCACTCAGTACAGGACTATCATATGCAGTTATACACCTACATAGACACTCACACACCACCAATCATCCATAGAGGTACTCTCACACCTAGTCAGTCATGCAAATAATTAATCACACTCCCATTTACTCACCTATGCAGTTATACACACACAAGTTCACTTACTCATAAAAATAGTATCACATTCTTACGCTCTTATACAATCACTGATACAAGCACACACTCATCCATACAGCCACTCTCACAATCACACACTCTCACATATACCCACTTATATACTCTTACACACATATATACTGCCTTTCACATATGTAGTTACTCACACATGTACCACTGAGATATACATTCAATCACTAACACACCCATACATACACTCACCCAACCATACACTCCATCACAGATGCACTCTTAAAACCATGCACCCATAGAATCACCCACTTACACATGTATGCACAGAGTCACACACACCCCACCCACACAAACACTCAGGCACCCATACAGATACTCAGACAACCAATCAATAACCCATAGAGAAACTCATATAGCTATTCACAAAATCATGCAGCCGCTTATACACCAACAGACAGACAGATACAGACATTCACACAGTTTAGTCACTAGTCTGCAGTAAGATACATTTAATGACTCACTCAGTCACGCACCTACTAAATCATCCATTCACACACTTATACACCCACTCATTCTTCCATAGGTTTTTCCCTATATATATATTAAACATATTTAAAATTTACAGAAACACACACTCACTGTATGACGTCATCAGTGATGTCATCAGTGATGTCATTTCAGATGTCATCAGTGATGTCACTGACCATGTCATGAGTGATGTAATATGTGACGTCATCAGCAGTGCATTGCGGGGGCGCGAGTTATAGTTAGCTGAACTAACTATAACGGGGGAATTTCTAGGGTTTTGTACGAGGGAAATGTCCAGCTAACTATAACGCCCCTGAAACCTATGGTTTTTTCAGTGAATTTCTAAGGTTTTTTAAATGGCAATTCCTAACTATAACGCCCCTGAAACCTTTGGTTTTTTCAGTGAATTTCAAAGGTTTTGTAAATGCTAATTCCTATCTATAACTTATCTCTAAAGATATCATGTTTAATGATTTTCATTGGATTTCTATATTTTTCAATTTCCGTGTGTCAATTTCATTAATTATGTTTTTTTGAAATACTATTTTATCACCATTTTTTAAACTTATTTTTTCAATTAATTCTTTTAAAAATTAAAAAACATTATTTGTTTTTATTGGGTTTTTCAAACATAATTTTTTTTTTTTTTCAATATTTCTTTAACTATATGTTCAAAACTTTATTTTATATATTTTTCTTCCATGTTTTTGGATCCGCGCACCCTATGCGCACCGTTCTCGATCCCTACGTGTTAGCATCCGCGCATGGTATGCGTTGGGTACGTGTTTAGTGCGTGATCGCAATGCGACAGGTACGCGACTCCCTGTCAAGATACGGTCCACGGGATCCAGTGGTAGTAGAAAAAGGTCCACCTCCTGATATCACCAACACCCTGGTGAAAACAAACAGGGTATTCGAGGGATCAGGTGAGGGAAAGGGTAGGGAAGGGAACAGCAGGGGAGTTAGAACCTGTAAACAAAAAGGAACAAGGGCATAAGACTTTTGCATAAGACTCTACTCTCATTTATTCTCGCTATGAGTCGTCTGCTATACCTGGGAATGGGGAATGCTGTAATCCTCTCCACAGAATGCCTTCGACAGTCTTTGGTGTTATTCGGTTCTGCAACAACATATCACAACCATTAATGGCGTTGTTTTCCCCCCCCCTTTTTCATACACTCTGCACCAGCGATTATTTCACCACACGTACCCCCACCTGCATCTCCTCTGCATCCAATAGGGGAAGTGCGTGTGCAAAGTACAACTTCATAGTCAAGAGGAATTGATTAGTAGCCCAAGTGCCTGTCCACCGAACCATATATCCTTCCCCTATTTGGGTCTTTTAACAGAAAGCGGTTCCTTCACCGCTGTACCCCTTTAAGGGTCCCCTGAGGGGTTTTTCCACAGAGCTCGTTTAAACCAAACCGGGATGGTGTCTTTAAAGTCCTGCAAAAACGAACACATGGTAGCGTGCAGTTCACATCACCGCGACGCTCCGCTGTTTTTCGTAACAAAAGAACAATGGGAGCGAAGAGTCTTTTTGCCTCCTCATATGCCGTACTGATAATACTAGCCGGCAGCCGCCCTTCTGATTTTGCTAAGTGGGGCACTAAAGTAACAAAGTCCCGCAACCGTGAGAGCGACTACTGCTCTTGTCCACGGTACTCACGAATCTGCCGCTCCTCTAATCCGGCCCCTTGAAGTTCTCGCTGGTTCTCCGAGCGGCCCGAACAGAAGCCGTTTCGAAACAGCCCTTACGTCCACACAGTCCAGGGCAGAAGTGACTGAAGAATTACGCGCGCCGGCTCCAACAATCCACGCGCCTTTATCCACACTTCCGCATTTGCATCATGGGAAATGTAGTTTTCACCTCGGAATCTGCGAGGTAGGCGCCGCTGTGCCTGATTCCTGACAGTAGATCCCTCTTTCTAGCGCCTTCCAGGTCCGGGCTTCCCCGGAAAGCGTCGATGGAAAGTGCGTACAGCAGCGGGAGCATGAACATTGTGGTGGGGTTCCCATGAGTCATCCTCAGCTGTGTATCCCTTCCATGATACCAGATACCATAGACCCCTCGTCTCCACTTGGAGTCTTTAATGCTTTTGACTTCGTATTCCCATCCCCCATCACGCAACACCGGCGGTGGTGCCCTCCTGCGTGCACCTACAGCCAGTTTCAGGAGCTGACAATGGAACACCGGGTGGATACGTAAGGAACCGGGCAGCTTCAGTTTGTAGGTCACAGGATTTACCTGTCGTACTACGGTATATGGGCCGATGAATCGCGGATGGAATATACTCCTCAGCTTGAACCTGATGTTCTTTGTGGATAGCCATACCCTATCCCCCACCTGGTATTGTGGTCCCTCGCTCCGATGTCTGTCTTCCCATTTCTTATATGCCAGCTTGGCCCGCACCAGATGGGCCTTTATCTTGCGGTGTAATGCATGCAGTTTACTCACCTGAGTCGCCACCGATGGCTGGCTTGCCACTTCTTCGGGGATCGTGATGGGCAGGATGCGGGCATCATAGCCGTAGGTGGCATGGAACGGGGAATCGCCTATAGAGCTGTGTTTGGCATTGTTATAGGCCAGCTCCGCCATCCATAACAGGTCAACCCAGGATTCCTGTGCCTCCTTCGCATAACACCGGAGGTATTTCTTTAGCGTTTGGTTCAGGCGTTCTGTCTGGCCATCGGTCTGTGGGTGGAAGCTCGTGGATAACGCGGACTCAATGTGCAAGGCCTTGCACCACATTCTCCAGAACCTGGCAATGAACTGGGGTCCTCTGTCGGTTACTATCGCTTCTGGTATTCCGTGGGCTCTGATGATGTTGCTAAGTAGCAACTGTGCGGTTTGACCAGCTGTGGGTAGATTCCCACAAGGAACGAAATGCCCCATTTTTGTGAGCCCATCTACTACGACCATAATGGCGGAATACCCCTTCTCTGGAGGTAGTCCGGTGATGAAGTCGAGACTAATGTTGTGCCACGGTAGCCTGGGGGTTGGCAAGGGCATGAGCTTCCCCCTCCTCTTGATGTTTTCCGTCTTGGCTCGGGCGCAATCCTCGCACTTGGTCACCCAGGAGGTCACATCTCTGTTCCAGAACTTCCACCAGAAACGGCGTTGGATCAACTGTAAGGTTTTCTGGATTCCGGGATGTCCTGCCAACTGAGATTCATGACACCATGAAAAAGCCTTCTGACGGAGTTCCTTTGTGGGAAGATAGAGCCGGTTCTCACAAAAGGGCAACCCGTCACGTACTGTGCGCCTTTCTTCCTTCTGGGCCCATTCCTGCCAAGCCTCATTGGTGGCATGTTTTCGCACGCATTCCAGGAAGTTGTTTATAGTAACAGCACATAACACCTTGGAGGGGTCTATAATGGAGTCCGGAGTCGTGCGTGGTGCAGGAATACTCGCCGAGTCTTGCCGAGACAAGGAATCTGCCTTGCGATTCTCCACTCCGGGTCGGAACGTGATAGTAAAATCATAGCCTGCGAAAAACAGCATCCATCTCATTTGGCGCTGTGAAAGGTGTGTGGAAATGTGGATTTTCCTGATCAGTTATGTCCCCTATCTTGGACCCCAACGGTTCTATATGCATGTTACAAATACATGTATGTTCCCTCCAGTTCCAGTTTCTAAGACGCAAACATATGTGTGTCTACTGTCGACATGTTCTCTGTCAGATCCGCCATCAATGGGCTGGATATTCGATTCCTAAGTATGAAAGGCCACCGACTTTATATGGCTAAGTTACTCCATTTTTACAGTTCAGGCAAGTAGGCCCGATTCTGTCCTCAAAGCCTTTCCCTGCTCTCTGTCTCTGACAGCTTCAGCCTGAGCTCGCATCTGTATCCATGAACTTTGTCCTACTCCCTGTGCAGCTAACGGTGCCTGCCTCGGCCAGTTTTCGCCTGCCTGCCAAGAAGCTGTATTTCACCTTCGAATTATCTATCTTGCTCTCCAACCGATGCATTCCTGTCTAGTGATTTAGGTAAACATTTCCTTTAGCTCACAAGCAAAGGACTCAGCCTTTCCGTCCTCCTGCAAGTGATTCATAGCCCTGCTGCCATGGAAAGTTTTCTGCCTCTCGCATCTCATATAGACACTTAGGCGTTTGTGCACGCACACAGTCAGTATAGACTAGATTCTGTCCGAGAGTCCTTCCTTGTGGATAACATAGTTCTCTAAACATAGGATGTTAGATATGATTTGGGATTAGGTTGACTTGACCCCCCAGACTTCTCGTCTCCACATGTAGAGCTAAATGTCAAGTCCCCTTCACCCCCTAGTTGCACGTCAATCACACGTCATACTGCTGCGCGCGCATCTATGCCAAGTATTATCTTATAGATCCACCTATGTCTGATAATCCTAACCAATCATGTTTCTTTTATTCCTTATTACGCCTAGTTTCGATTACGTACCTGTTATGTTACTTTTCTTATCAAATGTTACGCCTTCTACATTCGTTTCATTGTAATGTACTTATTATAAAAATGCATGTCTGTCAATAAAGTATTGTACTTCACTTCCTGAACCCTCGTGGTGACGGAACCTGAAGGCCGCGACTCGAGTCGGCCATTTTTGATGGAATAAAGCCCATTTAGAAAACCTCTTATACCACGGATTCTGCCTCTTGTTATTTTGAGCTATTTTACTTTATTTTAAGATTCCGTATGAAATTCAGTCCGGTAAAGAAGATTTTATTTACCACATAATGGCGCCCGAACAGGGACACTTTCTCATCTCACGCGCCGGCGGTGCGTTGCAGGCCCGGTCTCCTGCCACAACTGGACGGACCATAAACGCGTACCAGCAGGATTTCCTGTAAGCTCCCTCCGGTCAAGCGGGGGCGACTGAGGCTGCGATCAACCCAGACGAGGCGGTGAGAAGTGCGAAGTATCCCGACCAGAGCCTAGCTGAGAGAGCAAGATCCGAGGTATACAGAGGCCCACCAGGTTTCTCGAAATCCCGATGTCCAGAGGGTCCGCTGTCCGCAGTCATCGAGTCCTGTCCATTCTCTGAGGCCTTCCGTTTCAAGGAGCTACTCGGTGAGTACCATCGCCGGGGAGGCGTGTTGACGCGCACATAGGTTGTGCCGGTCAAGACGGATTTGGGTACACAAATCCGGTCTGCACTGTTTAGCAGTGTATATGTACTGTTTAGCAGTATATCAAGTATTCCGAAGTATTCAGTTACTGTCAAGAATTCAGCGTGGTGATTAGTTAGGCAGACTGTCATCATTGTCGGTCATTGTTAAAATATTTAATGTTCAATATTTAAAGTGTTTAAATGTCTTGCATATTGTGGTATGAATGATTGTTCATTGTTCACTGTTCATTATTGTGTTTTTCGTATTAAGTGAATTCAAGAGTAAGTATCAGATCAGTTGTCAATATGCCGCTTTTCTCGAAGTTAAGACAGATTACTACCAGAAAAGGGGTGCTTGAAGAAGCAGTTCCTATTCCTCCTAGGGACACTCCAGGGCATTTTATGTACCATAAGCATGGCTTAGATGCCATATTGTTTCTTGATCTATGGGTAGATTATACCAAGGGATTGCCGGAAAGTCAAAGGTGGCCCGCAGCGGGAACCTGGGATGCAGAGTGCATCATGAAAGTAGAGGAAGAGTTATGGAAAAGAAAGGTCAGACAGTCACAGAAAGACGCTGTTGAGTTATGGCGTAAAGAATCTCATAGACGTACAGAAAAAGCACGTAGACAAGAAGAGAGGAGTAAAGAAAGTTCAAATAAAGTTCAAGAAAATCTATTAATTGAGGAAGGTATCCGAGTGAAATCAGAACAAGTAAATAGACAAAGAAATGCTCTTATGAATGGTATGTATCCCCTTCTAGCCGAAGGACTACCTAAGGCTGTTACAGAGATGCCAAAAGACTTGCCACCCCCATTATTTCCAATTAAGGTACATCAAAAAGGGCATCCCAGAACCGCAGAAGATGTTTTTCTTTCCTCATATCTAGACGATGCAGCTCCCGAGTATGCTAACGCCACACCACATAGACCGTCTGGCGGAGGGGTTCAACGTCAGGATCAGGTATCTGTACCCGTGCAACAGCAAGTCCCGACGCAAGCGTCGGCAAGCACATCTGTTTCCGCATCTGTCTCCGCAGTCGATTCTACAGGGGTGTCGACGCCCATAGTTGCTGTGTCACGTTCAACGAACCCATTCACACCCGACGCCCCAGATGGGGCCACGGGAGGTGCTAGCAGTACCTTTACACCACCCAGAATAAATAAACTTGTTTTTCAAGAGTCAGCGCATTCTCGTACACCTAAATTCGTAAGTGAACGTACGCTTAAAGAACTCCTTGTAAATTGTAGATATGACCCGGTGGTTGGTAAAGAGGATGAAATGGTCCTGGCATCATTACGTATCAGGCGAGCCGCAGAGTATTTAGCGAGGTTACCAGGGATGATTACGCATCTAGATAACATATATCATTTTGTTCAAACAGGACGAGATCCAGGATGTATTAACAGAGCTATGGAATTCCAGAAAGTAGAAATACAGGGGGAACTGTTACGTTTCCTCATAAACTGTGTGATCAGAAATCAAGACCGTCCGGGGGTAGACCCGAATGCAATGCTTATTCTTACAAGATGGAGTCAGAATATATCAGAAGGGAGACACGATAAGCAAAATTGTATAATAGCCATGTGCCGAAAAATCCGTAAAGAAATAGAGCGTATTCATGAAGAGAGATTGGGAACAGACGAGTTTGAGCAAGATGAAGTGTCCGAATCAGGGAATTCCGCAAGACAGTCAGAGACCATAGCCTATGTAGGCAGAGGAAGATCCTGTGAAAATACTAGATGTTTTTCTGATCCCATACACTCAGTATGCCCAAATAATAGCAGAACGTATCCGACGCCTATAATAAATCTGAAGTCTTCTGAACATTCGTTTCAAGCCGCAGATAAAATACTACGAGAACGAAGGGGTTACCACCTCCTCGATTCCATGGATGAGCAAGAATTAGCCAGATCAGCCGTTCACTGGATTGACAGTCCTGAAAAATACGGTGATGAGACCGTAGCACACACGTTTTTTAATCTCAGTACAGATGAACAACGTTTAGCTGGAATCTATATGATTCAGCAACTCCTCATATTATATAAGAGCCAACATGCTGACCCTGGTCCTTTACCTGATATATTAACGGAACTACTCACGAACAGATGGAGAGGTTCTAGTAACAAGCTAATTAAAGAGATATTAGTGTCACGTAAGCAGTATGTCCTTTTTGTAAGTCCGGATTCTCTCTCGCTGCCCCGCAGAGAAAGAGCGCCGTACTATATGGATAGACAAAATCCCTTACGAGAAGTGCACCCAATAAAAGGCGAAGACAATGAGTTTCACCGTGTATTTGTTTACACACCCATATCAAAAATGGAATTATTAGAAATGAAGAAAGTAGTACCTAGTCATGATAAAGACCCAGCGGGTTTCCACCGAGAAATTAAAGACATGTTACTGATGGGAGAGTACACCTTTCCTGATATTATGACGATATTAAAGGTGCTTTTGCCTGCTGGCATTTATGAAAAACTGAAAGAAAAAGAGTGGGAAGTGGGAGACCAAAAGATAGACTGGACAGCATTAGCAGAGGAAGAAAGGGCCCGAACTGCAGGTTCAGGGCTCGGGGATAAAGTTAAACTGTTACCAGGTTTACTAGTACAGGTACTGCCACGTTTATTAACTACAAAAAAGGAAGATTGGGGTGCAATCACAGCCTGCAAACAAAAGCAAGATGAAGACACAAGCGATTATTATGCTCGATTTGAAAAATGTTTTGGTATAAATAGTGGTATAAAAGCAAGTAGTGACTCATATCCACATCTATTTGTGACAAAATTAGTGGAAAATGCATTGCCCCCAGTGAAGAATAGAATATTGAAATTCGAGAGTACCTGGCAAAGTAACACTCCGTCGCAAATGCTACAAATGTTACAGTATCATCACAATAGAATTAGGGATGAACAAGAACACGAGCATAGACGCATGAAGGATACAAAAATGAAAATGCTAGTTTCTCAGACAGTACCAGCAGATGGTCACAAAAAGGGTGTGACACATTCTGGTGATTCTGCAGTTCCTGTAAAAGGAACCTGCAATTACTGTAAACAACTAGGCCATTATGTACACGATTGTCCAGTCCTGAAACGTAATATAGCTACAGGCATTGCAAAGGAGAGACCACGATTAGTTAGACAAGATCAGAATGAACAAGGAGCTATGCAGCATGGACAGTCCATGCCAGTTCAGCAACAGTCCATGCCAGCCTCACAGCAACCCATACAGTTTGTGCCAGCTGCACCACCGTTGCCTGCTACTGCCACACAAACCACAACACGACAAATGTATCAGACTGCACAGTATGAATACCCTGAGTATCAGCGTTACGCATGAACCAGCCTAGAGAGGGAAGTTGACTTACCGCTTATCGAGATTCCTGTAGATCAAGAAGGACCTTATGTACATAGTGAATTATTAGGTCAAGATAGAAAATTCTTACTCGATACAGGGGCAAGTCGAACAACCATAAAACGTAGTGAAGTTCCAGGGGCACCCCTCTCAGGCTCTCAAAATGTTTCCCTTGGTTTTTCAGGAAAACCTATTGTTAATGAAGTATCACAGCCTCTACCACTTACGATAGGACCTTTGACACGAACTACAGATTTATTGCTTACTAAATCATGCCCAGAAAATCTGTTAGGAATTAAAACTCTGAAAGCACTAGGAGCCATAATATGTTGTTCTCCGGAAGGAGTAAGGTTGTTTTTACGTGATTTTAAAGGTCACTATGTGTCTAGAGACATGGATCCCCGACTACAGACTTTACCAGTACATCTATGGGCACAAGGCCCTACGGATGTTGGCTGCATGAACATTACACCCTATCGAGTCACACTGAAAGCAGGAGTGGTACTACCACGAATGCGACAATACAAGTTACCGCATGATGCTGTAGTGGCTTTGCTGAAAATCATTGATGAGCTGATTGCCCAGGGAGTAGTTGTAGAAACAGACTCCAATGTATGTAATTCACCGATAATTCCGATTCTTAAACGAACTGATCCTACTGCCCCATCAGTGTACCGATTGGTTATTGATTTGCGTGAACTAAACAAGTGCATTGTACCACAATTCCCTGTGGTCCCTGATATATCATCATTGTTGACAGCAATTGATTCCGAAGCAACATTCTTTACTGTAATCGATCTCAAGAATGCCTTTTTCAGCGTCCCAATAGATCCGGAAAGCCAATATTTGTTCGGATTCAGTTTAAATGGGCGCAGCTTTAAATTCTCACGCGCTCCCCAAGGATTCACAGAAAGCCCCAGCATCTACAGCCAAGCACTGAAACGAGAACTTGACAGTATCCACATGCCAGTCAATACTGCACTGCTTCAATATGTCGATGATCTGCTGATCACAGCGAGAAGCGAGCCAGAATGTGAAAAAGCTTCTCTGACAGTTTTACATTTCCTAGCCGACAAGGGGCACAAGGTGTCTCCTTCTAAGCTGCAATTCTGTGTCCAGCGAGTTATTTATCTTGGTCACTCGCTGTCCAAGGAGGGAAGGCAGCTTACACCAGATCGCATCCAGTTAATTGCTAACATGTCAATACCCCAGACACAAAAGGAGGTGCGGGCTTTCATAGGCCTCACTTCATATTGTAGGCAGTGGATCCCTCAGTACGCATTTCTAGCAAAACCACTCATTCAGTTAACCACACAGGAGGCAGCCACATCGACTGTTCTCCCTTGGACTCAGGAACATACACAAGCTTTTGAAAGCCTAAAGGAAGCTTTATGTCAAGCACCTGTTTTAGCAACACCATGTTATAGCAAACATTTTACACTCTTTGTTACAGAACGCGAAGGTACTGCCTTGTCAGTACTCACTCAGGATCAAGCAGGATCACGCAAGCCATGTGCTTATTTTTCCAGTACATTAGATCCCGTAGCTCAGGCTTTGCCTGCATGCCTGAAATCAGTGGCAGCGACAGCTTTAGCAATCAGACAAAGCGATGCCATAGTGTTAGGACATCCATTGACAGTACAAGTACCACATGCAGTAGAGGTTCTTGTGAACCGAACACAAACACAACACTTGACCATAGCAAGACTTACCGGTTATGAACTGACATTGTTTCAACCACACATAGAGATCCGACGGTGTAATACATTGAATCCTGCTACACTATTACCTGTAATTGGAACAGACCCACTAGCTCATGATTGTGTTGAAATCATTGAAATAAAGACGAAACCTAGACAAGACTTGACAGACGTTCCATTGTTAGATCCAGACCTGACGTTGTATGTAGACGGATCGTGCATGAGAACAAGTACAGGAGATTTAGTGGCCGCGTATGCAGTCACAACAGACACTAAAGTTATTGAGACAAATTGTATAGATACTTTGTCAGCCCAAGCAGCAGAGCTTATTGCTCTAACACAAGCCTGTATTCAAGCCACAAATAAGAAAGTTAATGTATACACTGACTCACGTTATGCATTCGGAGTTGTACACGACTTCGGCGTGCTGTGGCGAGAGAGAGGTTATTTAACCTCCCATGGTGCCCACATTCAGCACGGACCCCTCATTCATGCCTTGTTAGACGCAATACATCTACCCACTGCTATATCGATTATGAAATGTAAAGCACACACGAAGGTTACTGATATCATTTCTCAAGGCAATGATTTAGCTGACAGAACAGCTAAACAGACTGCTCAGAATCGCACATTAGACATGACAAAGCCAATAGTTCAGACACCAACACAGTGTATGACAATTAAGGATCCCGCACTTGACGTAATTGACATACAGACACATGCCACAGCAGAAGAAATAAAGAAGTGGACTGAACTAGGAGGGATCCAGACAGATCAAGGATGGATGACGAAGGAGAAATCTGTATGGTTTCTCCCTGATTCCATGGTTCAAGCCATTATAGCTACAGTTCACAGTCCAGCACATTTAGGAGAGAAGGCTATGCTAGACAGCATTCAGCACATTTGGTTCAACAAACATTTACGAGCAGCAGCTAAACAAAAAGTTCGTACCTGTATGATATGTTGCCAGTTTAATCCAGGAAAGGGTGTTCCCGTAGAGCAGGGTGGATTTCAGCCTCCTGACCATCCTTTTGAAGTCCTCCAGATGGATTATATTCAGATGGAACGTTGTCGAGGATTCAAATATGTTCTCGTAGTTGTCTGCGCTCTCTCCCGTTGGACAGAGGCGTATCCCGTATCAGATTACACTGCCCCGACTACTGCCAAGCAGCTAGTTCGAGAATTCTTCCCACGGTACGGTTTACCACGTGTTGTATATTCAGATAACGGCCAGCCTTTCTCATCCGAATTAATGAAACATGTCTCACTTTTGTTGGGATATCAGTGGAAATTCCACTGTGTCCGACACCCCGAGGCAGCAGGTCTCGTGGAACGACATAATCAACTTTTAAAAATCAGATTGTCTAAAATATGTCAGGAAAAAGGTGTGGACTGGATAGTAGCCTTACCAGTTGCGCTATTTTACATGAGAATGGTAGCACACTCTCGAACAGGGCTATCCCCTTATGAGGTGATCTTTGGTAGACCACCGAATATGTGGGGGACGCCTATACCCCGTAAAATAACTGATGTTGACTGTAATATGCTGACAGATTACCTGGCTTCCTTGATGTCTGCACTACAATCTTGTCGTTCACAGGTAGTCGCAGCTTTTCCCGACAACACCGAGGTGAAACCTCATGATGTAATTCCCGGCGATTATGTTCTCGTCAGGAATTTCGATCGGAAAACCCAACTGGAGCCAAGGTGGAGGCTTCCTAAGTTGGTCCTGCTGACGACCAGAACAGCTGTGAAGATCGAAGGGAGAAAAGGCTGGGTGCATTCCAGCCATATCAAGAAATTTCATGGACTTCCTCCTGACACAAACAGTACTCCCCGTGTGTCTTCCCCCATTGACTCAAAGCTACCTTTGGCTGAGGCCAGTAGCACCGAATTCTATAAGCAGAAACTCAGGTCCAGATCCAAACTGTCGGACGATTTGATTGTTTAAGTCCTCTCCAAGGTGAAGCGGTTGAATCTGTCCCGACATGTATCCCTTAGGTCTGAATGATGTAGAGTCCAGAATCATAATGAAACGACATGCTTATTGTAAATTACTGTGTAGCCACTGTATTGTGACTTTATTAATTTTGTTTTCCTTGAGTTTTTTAATAGTTACTGCAAGTATATTGTTGCATATGTATTATCCTGTTTCTAAACGTGCTTTCAATATAACTGATGAACATTCTTTTAGTGACCTACCCCCACATGAGTTGTCCTATAGACTTGCGCTGCGCAATAACACATTCATTAGTATGTTACATCATTCCCATCAGACTAGTAATGCCACCAATTGTTGGGTGTGTGGCCGACTCCCTCCCTATCAGAATAACAAAGGAGTTCTGCCTTTCTTTCCACATCCGTTCACACACAATGGCTCCTGTGGAGCATGGTTTAGTTTATTAAATTCCATAGACCCAGACACAGCAGTTTATCAACAACATTGGATATGGGGAAATCTGAATCTAGTTTTATTCAAAGTCTGTCACCCCAATAAGGAGGGTCACCCCAGTAGAACAGGAACTGATTTAGAAAATGAAGTGTATAAATTAGGTAATTTTACGCCTAATCTTATGATTTTGAATGTCAAATCCGAAGTTGAACTAATTCTGCCCACTATGTCTGTATTTCCAGTTAAGGGTGAATTATGTGTGAGAAAAGTTGGTTCCATACATATGGGCCATAGCCAATGCGTTACTACAGTAGAATATCGTGATCAAGGTAAATCTTCATTTAGAGCTTCTCGCCATTCTTACTTTATATGTGGTCAGACGGCATATATGCGTCTGCCTCTAGATTGGGATGGTACCTGTTACATAGCATTCCTTCTGCCACCTGTTTTCCTAGCTCCCCCTGATTATTATCGAAATGTTCATTTAGTACACAAAAGAGAGCGTAGAGATCTCCCAGTTGTCGATTATACTGAGACGGCATGGGACAAGTATGTAGATTTCAATAAAGGTATCTTTCCCTATATAGGTACCATATCAAATAGTAAGCTGATACGCAGACTCACCAAGACTCTTGAAGCTGTAGTAAACGAGACTATAGCCGCCCTAGGCAATCTGACAGAGGAACAATCAGTGATGAGAATTGTTGTTCTCCAGAATCGTCTTGTCCTTGACGTCATCCTGGCCGATAGGGGCGGAGCTTGCAGGGTCATCGGATCCAGCTGCTGCATATTCATACCAGAAAATTTGCCATCTGTATATAAAGCTATAACACGCCTTCATAAGATTGTAAGCCAGATACACGAAAATCCAGGTACTTGGACGTGGTCCGGGTGGTTTTGGAGTGTGATATCAGCCTGGGGATGGAGAGTTCTATCCTTCCTAGGTATTGGCCTTCTTATGCTCTTCAGTTGTTGTTTATGCCTGCAATGTGGACCAGCGATTTGTGGTCTGTGTGCCACATCATGCATTCCATATCACAGTTCTCGTTCAAAATACCGGAAGAAGAAGGAAGAAGAAATGATGCTCCATGAGCAAATCGATGGAATGATGAAGATTGATATCTCTTGAAGGGCAAGTAGGGGACAAGAAGGGAATGTGGAAATGTGGATTTTCCTGATCAGTTATGTCCCCTATCTTGGACCCCAACGGTTCTATATGCATGTTACAAATACATGTATGTTCCCTCCAGTTCCAGTTTCTAAGACGCAAACATATGTGTGTCTACTGTCGACATGTTCTCTGTCAGATCCGCCATCAATGGGCTGGATATTCGATTCCTAAGTATGAAAGGCCACCGACTTTATATGGCTAAGTTACTCCATTTTTACAGTTCAGGCAAGTAGGCCCGATTCTGTCCTCAAAGCCTTTCCCTGCTCTCTGTCTCTGACAGCTTCAGCCTGAGCTCGCATCTGTATCCATGAACTTTGTCCTACTCCCTGTGCAGCTAACGGTGCCTGCCTCGGCCAGTTTTCGCCTGCCTGCCAAGAAGCTGTATTTCACCTTCGAATTATCTATCTTGCTCTCCAACCGATGCATTCCTGTCTAGTGATTTAGGTAAACATTTCCTTTAGCTCACAAGCAAAGGACTCAGCCTTTCCGTCCTCCTGCAAGTGATTCATAGCCCTGCTGCCATGGAAAGTTTTCTGCCTCTCGCATCTCATATAGACACTTAGGCGTTTGTGCACGCACACAGTCAGTATAGACTAGATTCTGTCCGAGAGTCCTTCCTTGTGGATAACATAGTTCTCTAAACATAGGATGTTAGATATGATTTGGGATTAGGTTGACTTGACCCCCCAGACTTCTCGTCTCCACATGTAGAGCTAAATGTCAAGTCCCCTTCACCCCCTAGTTGCACGTCAATCACACGTCATACTGCTGCGCGCGCATCTATGCCAAGTATTATCTTATAGATCCACCTATGTCTGATAATCCTAACCAATCATGTTTCTTTTATTCCTTATTACGCCTAGTTTCGATTACGTACCTGTTATGTTACTTTTCTTATCAAATGTTACGCCTTCTACATTCGTTTCATTGTAATGTACTTATTATAAAAATGCATGTCTGTCAATAAAGTATTGTACTTCACTTCCTGAACCCTCGTGGTGACGGAACCTGAAGGCCGCGACTCGAGTCGGCCATTTTTGATGGAATAAAGCCCATTTAGAAAACCTCTTATACCACGGATTCTGCCTCTTGTTATTTTGAGCTATTTTACTTTATTTTAAGATTCCGTATGAAATTCAGTCCGGTAAAGAAGATTTTATTTACCACAGGTGTCGAGCGGTCTTCATATATTGCAGGTTCCTGTGGTCCGAGTATACAGTGGTGGGATGACTAGCCCCCCACAGATAGTGTCTCCACTCCTGAAATGCTTTTTTGATCGCCAGTAGCTCTTTCTCGGCTATAGTGTAATTCTTTTCTGCCGGGTTCAGTTTTTTCGACAGATAGGCCACAGGGTGCAGTTGTCCGGTGTGTTGATTCCTTTGTGACAAGACAGCCCCTATGGCTTCATCCGAAGCATCTGATACCACAATAAACGGATGTTCTGGTCTGGGGTGTGCCAACACAGGGGCTGTGGTAAATGCCTTTTTCAGAGCGCGGAAAGCCTCTTCAGCTTCTTTGGACCAGTGGAATGAAGCGTCTTTTCGTAGGAGACGAGTGATGGGGGCAGCGAGTTTGGAGAACTGAAGGATGAATCTCCTATAGTAATTAGCAAAGCCCAGGAAGCATTGCACCTCCCGGATGTTCTTGGGAGCTGGCCATTCCTGTACTGCCTGGACTTTCCTCTCTGCCATGTGTAGTCCTTCGGGACACAACATCACCCCCAGGAATTCCACACTCTCCACCCCAAACTCGCATTTGCTCAACTTACAGAAAAGCCCATGCGTACGCAATCGAGACAACACCTGGCATACATGTTTAACGTGATTCTCCACCTTTCTGGAATAGATGAGGATGTCATCTATATATACGACAACAAACAGATCCACGTAGTCTTTTAAAACGTCGTTTAGAAAATACTGGAATGCCGCCGGGGCGTTGCAGAGGCCGAACGGCATAACAGTATACTCAAACAACCCGTATCTGGTCTTAAACACCGTCTTCCATTCGTCCCCCTCCCGGACGCGTACCAAATGGTACGCTCCTCTCAGGTCCAACCTCGTATAAACAGAAGCTTCCCGTACCTGGTCAAGCAAATCTGGGATGAGGGGCAACGGATATCTATTCCTCACAGTGTTTTTATTGAGTTGTCGGTAGTCCACACATGCCCTGAGATCGCCATTGGCTTTGGCTATAAAAAATAGCGGAGAAGCCGCCGGGGATCTAGAAGGTCTAATAAAGCCTAGCTTTACATAGTGATCCAGATATTTCCTCAGATACTTGGTCTCTGGCACAGACAACGCATACACCCTGCATGCCGGAATTGTGGCTCCCTCCACTAGATCAATGCGGCAGTCGTACTCTCTGTGCGGAGGCAGTTGTTCGGCTTCACTCTCGCTGAACACATCACTAAACTGGGCATATTCCGGGGGCAACTGGGTCGCTTTCTCCGCTGCTGTGGCGACTACATGAGGACGCGTCAAATCCGTAGCTGCGGAGAGCTCGAGAGGCACCAGATGGCCTAGACATTCCTTTGACCGAAACCGAATGGACCTAGTTCTCTAATCGATGGTGGGATTGTGGTCTCGCAACCATGGCTTCCCAAGATGATCTCGTATTGCGGTGCCTCAATTATGTTCAGGGACAACTCATCTAGGTGTTTCTCCTGTTGGACTCGGAGAGTCAAACAGACCGGTTCTGTTTGCTCGATAATCAACCCCGAGTTTAACGGTTTACCATCCACCGGCAGTACTTCCTCGGGCGTCTCTTTCGCTATTCTTTGGAGATTAAGGGTCTTCACCAGACCATCATGGATAAAGTTCCCTGTAGCCCCAGAGTCTATCATCACCTTCACCGGGTGGCTCTGTTGCCTGTTCTCTAGGTTCATGCGGAGCACTATATGGGACTCGATCTCCTTTGACCCCGTGGTAGCCAAGGAGGGGATCTTCCAACCCTTTCCTGCCACCCCTCCTCCCTGAGAGTCCTCCGCCTGTCCGTTGGGAAGCGTCATGGACGCAGCCGCATTCTTGTTTCGTGGCCAGGCCCCTGCATTTTTCGGTTTAAAAGGGCGTTCTCTCACATAATGGCCCCCTTTACCGCAATACATGCATAACCCGTGCACCCGTTGATTTTCCCTTTCTTCCCTAGTCAAGGGCGTTCGAACCGCCCCTATCTCCATGGGTTCCGACCCCGGCACCTGAGGTTCAACCAATCGTCGAGGGGTTCTATCCGAGCGGCCGGGCCCTCTGTCCCCCCTCCTTCTGTCACCCCCTCTCTCGGCCATGCGGCCATCCAACCGTAAGGTCAGATTGATCATGTCCGTGCACGTAGTAGGTTGGGGATCTATCTGGGCCAACACATCCTTTAGCTCATCCCTTAACCCCTGATAGAGCAAGGACATCCGTTTTCCTCTGGCCACGCCGTCTCAGCCACGAGCCTGTTAAAGGTAGTGAGATACGAGACTAACTCATTCTTCCCTTGTTTAAGCTCCAGGAGCTCCTTATCCGCGCTAAAAGTGGTGGCCCTTCGATCGAAAACTCTTTCGAATTCCACTCTAAATGCCGCCCAATCGGAAAGGACAGCATTGTTGTTCCTTACCAGTGGGACGGCCCAGTTGGCCGCATCCCCAACGAGATATGATATGGCAAAAGCGACTCGCGAGTGGTGTGTAGGGAACGAGGCCGGCTTGCGAGAGAAGTGCAGCATTATCTGTGTCAGGAATACCTGCACCTTCAATGGGTCTCCGGCGTATCTCTCCGGACTAGCCAAAGGGATAGGAGGAGGCACCGTGACCTGTATCTGTGATGCTACCGTAGAGGCGTCAAAGGGGTTCCGAGACAACCTCTCCACTTTATCCCTCAACGCCGCTGTCTCTGCCTTGGAGGCTGCCAATTCCTGTTGTACAGCCAACAACGCCTGAAGGAAATCATCCATAGACGCCATTCTCTACCACCCCTGGATCGGGCAGAGCTAAATTCGTGGGCGCGTAATTCTGTCAAGATACGCTCCACGGGATCCAGTGGTAGTAGAAAAAGGTCCACCTCCTGATATGACCAACACCCTGGTGAAAACAAACAGGGTATTCGAGGGATCAGGCGAGGGAAAGGGTAGGGAAGGGAACAGCAGGGGAGTTAGAACCTGTAAACAAAAAGGAACAAGGGCATAAGACTTTTGCATAAGACTCTACTCTCATTTATTCTCGCTATGAGTCGTCTGCTATACCTGGGAATGGGGAATGCTGTAATCCTCCCCACAGAATGCCTTCGACAGTCTTTGGTGTTATTGGGTTCTGCAACAACATATCACAAACATTAATGGCGTTGTTTTTTCACCCCCCTTCTTCATACACTCTGCACCAGCGATTATTTCACCACACGTACCCCCACCTGCATCTCCTCTGCATCCAATAGGGGAAGTGCGTGTGCAAAGTACAACTCCTTAGTCAAGAGGAATTGATTAGCAGCCCAAGTGCCTGTCCACCGAACCATATATCCTTCCCCTATTTGGGTCTTTTAACAGAAAGCGGTTCCTTCACCGCTGTACCCCTTTAAGGGTCCCCTGAGGGGTTTTTCCACAGAGCTCGTTTAAACCAAACCGGAATGGTGTCTTTAAAGTCCTGCAAAAACGAACACACCGTAGCGTGCAGTTCCAATCACCGCGACGCTCCGCTGTTTTTCGTAACAAAAGAACAATGGGAGCGAAGAGTCTTTTTGCCTCCTCGTATCCCGTACTGATAATACTAGCCGGCAGCCGCCCTTCTGATTTTGCTAAGTGGGGCACTAAAGTACCAAAGTCCCGCAACCGTGAGAGCGACTACTGCTCTCGTCCACGGTACTCACGAATCCGCCGCTCCTCTAATCCGGCCCCTTGAAGTTCTCGCCGGTTCTCCGAGCGGCCCGAACAGAAGCCGTTTCGAAACAGCCCTTACGTCCACACAGTCCAGGGCGGAAGTGACTGAAGAATTACTCGCGCCGGCTCCAACAATCAACGCGCCTTTATCCACACTTCCGCATTTGCATCATGGGAAATGTAGTTTTCGCCTCCTCGTATTCCGTACTGATAATACTAGCCGGCAGCCGCCCTTTTGATTTTGCTAAGTGGGGCACTAAAGTAACAAAGTCCTGCAACCGTGAGAGCGACTACTGCTCTCGTCCGTGGTACTCACGAATCCGCCGCTCCTCTAATCCGGCCCCTTGATATTCTCACCGGTTCTCCGAGCGGCCCAAACAGAAGCCGTTTCGAAACAGCCCTTACGTCCACACAGTCCAGGGCGGAAGTGACTGAAGAATTACGCGCGCCGGCTCCAGCAATCAACGCGCCTTTATCCACACTTCCGCATTTGCATCATGGGAAATGTAGTTTTCACCTCGGAATCCACGAGGTAGGCACCGCTGTGCCTGATTCCTGACACTCCCAGCCTATACGCGACACGTTCGATGTACGTAACGCGACGTTTACGTGCTTCCGCGATGCGTCAACTGCGTCTATGACGCGGTAGGTGCGCGGATCCCGCGAAATATTTAACATTTAAAAAATCATATATATGTGTATTTCATGTGAATATTAATTGAAGACAAACTCTAAACTAGTCTTAAAACTAATATATTTTTACATCTAATCCTATAATTTTTTTTTATTCAATTTTGCGGATGCGCACTGGGTGCGTGCTGCATATGCGCAGGGTGCGCGGATCCCATGTGACCTGCAAAAAAATAGATTTGATTGGTTCATTACACTTCCTATTCTAACTATTGAAAGACCCCAGCCATTTCAATCATTCTTCTTTGAGCTTCTTTGGAGGAACATCTCACACCTTAGAACTAGAAGAAACTTTTTGGGGAAGATTTCCACAGCTGCAATTTTTCTGAAGACAATGGCTTCTGCACAGCAGCCACCATCAGAATCAGACCATTCGTCCGATGAGGAATTTGTTGTGGAACCTCCACATACAGAAAGATACACCTCTGTGGTGTGGAAATGTTTTACCTTCCCAGAAGGACAAAATAAAACTAATTCAACTAAAGTGACATGTAAAATATGTCAAAGAGTGCTTTTCAGAGGAGATGCATCCAAAAAGTACTCTTGTGGGACTGCGAGTATGTTAAAACACCTGAAGACTCTGCATCCCGTGAACCTGGCCAAGCAGGAATGCAGAAGACTCCGACAGCAGCCTCAGCCAGCAGTGGCAAGCACTTCTGCAGCATCACCATCGAGTACTCACCTGGACATACGTCCAGAATTTGGAAAACTAAAAATTTGTTGCATTAAATGCAACAAACTGCTATATTACGGCGAGCAGTCAATTGAACTAATCTGCCGAGCGCAGCAAAACCACAAGTGCTAAACTTGTGTTTATTTATTTTTTTTGCAGAAGTTGACTGTTTTCTTCCTCCTGTTGTCTTTTTTTCCTTTTGAAAAAACAAAAAAATGAAAAAATTGTTCCAAAAAGTACAAAAAAATTAAAAAACAAAAAAGAAGAAAAAAAAAAGTTCTTCTAAGAACTAACTTTCCTGGTTTAAAAAAAGAGCTATATTTGTTTGTTTGTCTGTGAAAGTTTAGATGAATGTATGTGTAGTACGTAATTGACTGAACAAATGCATTAGTAGTGTATGGTGAATGTATGAGTGCAGAACTATGAGGAAGTGCTGCAGCATCACACAGTAACCTCTTTAACTACAGTGAGCTGTAGTACTTCCGAAGCACAGGGATGCAACATATGTACATAAATATGTTGCAAATCTATGCTTCTCTCTGCACGGCTGCTTAAACTGCAGCCATGTGGTGACACAGGCGCCCTTGCACCATAGTGCAAGGATATCTGTGTCATGTGCTGTTTGTTTTTCTGCAGGAAGACACACCTTCCTGCACAAAAACAATGAGAAAAGGCATTTTTCTCCTTCGATGTATACTGAGCATTTTAGCATGCATTAAAGATGTAAAAATGTGGAGAAATGAAAGCAATTCTCCTTGTTGTGCTTTCCTACACCAATTTTAGAATGGTGCAGCATTCACACACATATCGAGATTTATGATTTCTGATAAATCTAGAAATGTGTCTTGTTCTATGAGTATTAAGTGCAATCATGCACAACAACACTTATAGAACACCCTTTCAACGCAAAGTGGTGTGCATGATGAGGTTGTATTTACATGGAGTATAAAAAGTGCACAGAGTGCCTTTTCCTCTCTTTGTAAATATGCACAATAACTATGTTACAAAAAGTGACATATTTCCGTTTTTAAAATTCCTTGCAAATGATAGAAGGTAAGTACGGAGTTTTGTCTGCAAAGATGTTCAAAGAAGAATGATTGAAATGATTGCGGTCCTTCAATAGGTACAATGGGAATTATTATGAACCCCTCAAATCTCTTTTTTGCTGGTCACATGATATCTGATTATGGTCAGATTTCAAAACTACATAGGTATAAACAGAGTGTTTTTAGAAACGTGTTTCAACTTTGTAGCTTCTTGCAGACCTCCTCATTCTGCATATTGAGACTTAGTTAAACTTACCTTCACAGTAATAGGAATAAAAAATGGTATACATTTTTTTCAGATTTTCATTCCAATCTAAATTCATAAAAATTGCTTATTTTAAAATTTGGATCTGTGAAAGAAAAGGAAAAAAAAAATTATAACATGTAATAAGACATTTTTTACAACACAGCATAATTTCCACAAAGTAATTTGTTTGCCTTTTTTGCTGTTCTCAGAATATATTAAATTTCACTAAAAACAGTGATTTCAATCGTACTCATCACTTAACAGCGGGCAAAAAAAAAACAATCACAATGATTGTTAAAAAAAAACCAACATGCTATTCTCAACAAAATACCACAAGATACAAATCACAGATATATAAAATGCTTACAGCTAACAAAATTTTATAAGTTTAACTTACAAAAACTGTAAATGTTGTCGCTTTAAAATATTCACCGAATCTAAGGATGAATTTTTGGAGGACGCACCAGGCCCACAACGTTTTCCTTCAGTGGTGTGGAATTTTTTTACTGTTCCTGAGGGGCAAACAAAGACCAATGCCACCTTGGTCACGTGCAAGATTTGCAAAATAGTTCTGTTGCAAGGGGATCCTAACAAGAAATACTCGTACGGCACGGCAAGTATGATGAAACACCGAAGGATCCTTCATCCAAACAATCTTGCACGAGAAGAGTGCAAACAGATGAGAAACACTCCTGTTCTGTATCTGTAAAAAAGAATCACAAATAAATGTATATTAATAACTCTCAAATTTATACTATTCCATTACTGTACAAACACATTTTATATAAAAACTGACTAAGAAACTATAGCCCTGAACCACAAGTGTGACGATCGTTAAAACACTACATGCATAGTGCATACTACTTTGAAGCAGTTCATGCCCTAAAGCCTACCTCACTAAAAGACTACATGCTAACTGACTGAATGATAACAGTACTATAAGGAGACACACTGGGTGAGTGACAGGGTGTTTGCTAGAAGTGTATGAATACTGACTGGGGAATTGAAGGTGTGAAAGACAACTGTGTAGGTGGTTATAGGCCTGCATGCATAGTGGATAGGCATTTGAAGCAGTCTATGTCATAAGGCCTACTTACTGGTACTGGGTACTGACTGAATGATTAGAGTACAGCAAGGAGAGTGCCTGGGTGAATTTATAAGTGTTTAGGTTTTGGCGCAGTGAATGGATTAGTACATGGTGCTGAATGGGTCACTAGAGGAGTGTAAATGGAGTGACAGGGTGTTTGCGGGAACTGTATGAATACTGACTGACTAAATCATCAGACTACTGCTAGGTTAGTGCCTGGGTAAAACTTTTAAATTTTCAGTTCTGGCACAGTGAAGAGAATAGTACATGGTACTGCACTTTAGTGTCAAACCCTGACTCATTTTATCAATGCATAAGCAAAGAATAGCTTCTAAAGCTACTAAAACGTGACAACATGACCGATTTTAAAACAGGTATCTGTCAGCAAATACACTATGTTACCAAATGCTTCTCTCACAATCCTTAGCCAAATGTACACAGACTCACAGTGTGCTTTTAGACAAGCAACACTATCCCTAGCAGTTTACCAAAACTCATTCACTAGTCTAGAAGAGGTAATGGTACTGCACACAATCTACATATTTAAGTACAGCACATTAGTGTCAAAGCATGACTCATTTAATCAACGCATAAGCAAAGACTTGCTTCTAATGCTACTAAAACTTGACAACATGACAGGTTTTAAAAGAGTTATCTGGCAACAAATACACGATGTTACCAAATGCTTCTCTCACAGTGGTTCCCAAATGCACACAGACTCACAGTGTGATTCTAGACAACAACCACTATAACTAGGAGTTTTTCAAAAATCATTCACTACTGTGGAACTGATAAGGGAACTGCACTCAATCTACATATTTCAGGACTGCACTATTGTGTCAAAGCCTGACTCATTTAATCAAAGCATAAGCAAAAACTGGCTTCTAATTCTACTAAAACTTGACAACATGACAGGTTTTAAAACAATTATCTGTCAGCAAATACACAACGTTACCAAATGCTTCTCTCACAGTGGTTCCCAAATGCACAAAGACTCACAGTGTGATTCTAGACAAGCAACACTATCCCTAGCACCTTACCAAAACTCATTCACTACTGTGGAAGGGGTAAAGGGACTGCACACAATCTACATATTTCAGTACTGCACTTTACTGTCAAAGCATGAATCATTTTATCAATGCATAACCAAAGACTGGCTTCTAATGCTACTAAAACTTGACAACATGACAGGTTTTAAAAGAGTTATCTGTCAGCAAATACACAATGTTACCAAATGCTTCTCTCACAGTGGTTCCCAAATGTGATTCTAAACAAACAACACTATCCCTTGCACTATACCAAAACACATTTCTTCATCTAGAAGGAGTACTACATTTTAATATAGAAACATAACTCATTTCACGAATTCATAAACAATGACTGGTTTCTAATTCTACCAAAATATAAAAACAGCACAGTTATCTGTCTGCAACCACATGAAAAACACAAATGCTTATCACAGAATGGTTTCTACATACACACACACTGTCAATAAGATTGTAGAGAAAAAAAGTACTCCCTACACTTTAGCAGGAGAAATACATTAGTCTGATTAAAATAAAATTAGTCTACATACATCCCCTCACAATTAAATAACTCACCTTTCAAGTTGTTTTGTAGATTAAGAAGTATATCAGTCACACACCAGATTTTCACAATCCTTACCCAATTGCACACAGACTCACAGTGTGATTTTGGACAAGCAACACTATCCTAGGAGTTTACCAAAACTCATTCACTAGTCTAGAAGAGGTAAGGGTACTGCACTGTAGGATCCAAATTAAAATATATGATTAGCATAGCGTAACTAAAACTAGCTTATTTGATTCAGCCCTGTAATAAGGCCCTTCTCGCCTAAATTAAGTTAGTATGACGGAAAGGGCCGAAAAACAGAACCGTGGCCATCTTGGCCCTCAACTCTCTCTTCATGAAGGGACTACGATCACGTGGTTTCCCGAGCCCATATTTTCCTTAGTTAGCATGCCCCGGTTTAGAAGACAGGCTGAATTGTATTTACGACCGAGAAGCAAGGTCACATCTGCTAAAAGGGAGTACCAAGCAAAATTCCTTCTGAACCTGGGACGAGAAGGGAGTCACCCAGCCGACCTTCTATTCTTAAAGATAGTAGCTCTTTTTGTATCGCTGAAACTAGATATAGGATGAGCTCATTGGAAGCGCCTGGACGGGCTGGTACTTTTCCACTTGTAAGGCTTTGTATGTTGCGCTGTAATGTATAAAAGTATGAGTTTGACAAGGAACCAGCAGTCTTCCTCGGCGCACCCCCTGGGTGAGGATCGATGAGGCTCCTCTATGTAGAGTTTTCTGTCTGGCCAATAAACGCTTGAACCTTCTACGTTGCCAACTGCTCATTATTTGACTTGCATTGCGGGCCACTGGTAAGTGTGGCCCTTGAGATGAAAATTTGGATACAACAGTTGGCGACCACGAAGGGACCCCGTGATAGGGTCTGACCTCCCCCGTAATCGGGTGGTAGGTCCGAGGGCGTCTTAGCCGGGTGAGCGGAGAACGAGCTCGAGGGTTCCGATCTGCGTGCTCGAGTGGGATGCCCTCTGCTGCTAGTCACCCTTCACCGGGGTCCTACAGGCTCAACTCAAGAAACGGACCGTGTTGGTCAAGAGGAGTTGGCAGCGAAGAACGGACATTCGTACCAGGGTGCAACCGGTGAGTAGAATTTTGATTTGAAGCACTGACTATAAGCAGTGCCTGTTTGATTTTTGAAACACGCGAAGGTGGAGCGTGTAGTTGTATTCGAAGCACAGGCTCTAGGGCGGTGCATTGATTTTGAGGCAGGCGCTGGAGAGCGGTGCCACTGTACTTTGGTTTGAAGCCCGATTGGTATGACCGGGCAGTGATTTGAATGTACATGTACAATTGATACGATTTGATGGGCCCTTTTCTCTGATGAACCGCGCGCGGAATATAGCCCGATTGCACCTGGGAGACTCACGACCCAAGCTGGGTAGCCGCGAGACATATCCTCGGTGGGGCACAGACCTCCCCCGGGACAGGCCTCAGTGGTGAACCAGGAAGGCAGTGAGAGGATCCATGGTGTAGTCAGGGATGTCTATTGTTGGAGATATTACCGATTAGTGTGGGACTGGCTCACTGAGTAGGTGGAAAAGGTTGTAACCTCTTGGTTGTCATTTGTGTTTGTATTGAACTAATCACCATGCCTTGTTTTAGTAAGTTGAATTGTTTCAGCTGTTGCTGTCGGACGGGTGACTCTCGGCAAGCTGAGAGTCAGCCTGCCCCGCCGGAAGGCAGTCCCAGCCACTATATGTATGTGAAGCATGGAATTACCCCTTTATTGTTTTGTACTCTGTGGCATAAATATACTAAAAGTAACGAAGAATTGCAATGGCCAAAGACTGGCTCGTTTGACGAGAAAAAGATTGCTTTCTTGCAGGAACAACTGTTCTCCAGACGCAGCCGCCAGGCTATGTTTGATGCCCTGGGTTCGTGGCTGAAAGAATCCAAGCAGCGTCGGATAAGGGAGGAGAAGCAATCTAGGGCTAAGGCAGGACAGAATGTGACTCAGAAGGCCATAGCTTATGATAGGTCTCGAGCAGAAAAGGGAATAGACTGTATGAACCGTGAATTCCGATTGAAGGTAGATAAGAGCTATGTGACTCGGCCCAATGCTGAAGATGAGATAGGGGACTTATTGGATATACGGCCACCGTCTCCTTATGTGCCGCAACGGCTGTATCCGGAGGTGGCTGGAGTCTCGGCTCCAACCACGGCCGCACCCTTAGGGACCTCGGGAGCCTCAGCCCCTCCGGCTCCCCCCAGTTCCCCTCCTTCGACAGAACTCTCCCGACTGTCTACATCTGTGTCGGCGGTGATTACTATGTTACCAGCACTGTTAACTGCTGCAGCAGCTGGGACAACACAGCTGCCATCCGGGTCAATGACTTCCCCTTCTGCCTTGCCCTCCTCCTCCGCGAGTACTACGCCAGTAGCAGCTGTCACCACTCCGACACGTCCGGTTCCTTTGGCTGAGGGTAAAAGGTTGTTTACTCGTTCGGCCTTGGGAACCGAAGAAAAAGACGCTATTGCTGTGCAGGCATCCCAATGGATGTGGCAACCCATTTATTTATTATCAGACATTTGGAGCACCATGAGGGATTACGAGCCGGTAATGCAGCAGCATGCATTAGAACATATGGCAAACCGCCTTATATCATTATGGGAGCAAGCACACACGGAGGGAAGGGCCCCGGCCATATTATACGATATTGTCACACAAGCCCATAAATCCCGCCTTACCCCCGAAGAAGTGTATGGGAATGTGCAGACCCTGGTGGTGTATAGAACCCGCTTGCAGTCCACTAATCCTACGGGGCTATCCCAGTACCCTATGCGGGAAGTACACCCCATCTACCATCCCGAAATCACGGAAGTGGTAGACGCCCATGGGGTAGTTACTCGTCCCAGAGTGGAGGCGCGTTTCCAGGAACAATGGGTGTATACTCCCTGGAAACGTAGTGAGGTGTTGTCACTAAAAAGTCAGTTACCAGATCCCAGGAAGAATCCCACCGCGTATTACAAAGAGCTTACTGAGGCGGCTTCCTCCGCAGTAATGACGTTGGCAGACATCGAGCTATTCTTCGCTTTACTAGTACCGGTGGACATTTGGCGCCAGGTGCACGATCAAGACCATGCAACCGAATTTGGGGGGACCTGGGAACAGCTACGGGATGGGATAGAGATCGTAAACCAGGGAATAAGCCCCGGCGGAAATATTGGTCCTTCCTGATAGGATAATAAATTATATGCATTCACTGATCCCTCCCCGGAAAGTGGACTGGGATAAGTTGACGGCCTGCAAGCAGAAGAAGGATGAGAGTGTATCTGATTTCTTTACGAGATTTGAGGGAGTTTTCATTGACTTCAGTGGACAGGACCTAGCCACTGAAGGGGGGGTACGGTTGTTCGTGAATCGATTCGTGACCAATCTGTTGCCAGAGGTGTCGGCTCGATTACAGGCTGCCGAAAGCACCTGGACAACCACCACCCCGTCGACAATATTGAGTATGGCTCAATATTATGAACATCGGGAGAATGAAAGCAAGGACAGGACAGAAAAGAAGTCGAAGGACTTGAAGACTCGAGTATTGTTACAGCAAGTAGAGAGAGGACGGGGAAGAGGGAGAGGGTCACAGAATTTTGCTTCGAGAGGGGTGGGTCCGCCGCAGACGATGGGACGGACAGATTTGGGCATAAATCAATGTGCCTTCTGTAAACAGGAGGGGCATTGGCGAGCCCAGTGTCCGTTATTATATGAACAGAACAGTGCTCCGAGAGGTCGGGGAAGAGGACGTTTTTCTGGACAGCGAGGGGGATCTATGAGACCAGAGCATTCGGCGACAGGTGAGATGGGTCAGAACTGTTTTGATCACGGTCAGGGAAAGCAGTATTACAATGATGATTATGTGACAAGCGAAGGACCAGGTTATTCTCAAGCATAGGACAGCCAAAGACAGAGTCAGGGGCAGGTGTCGATTCCAATTGATCAAGCTGGACCTTATGTCCATGCACGATTACTGAACGCATCAGGTAAGTTCCTAGTTGACACAGGGGCCATGAACAGTTCTGTTTCACGTGCCCTAGTCCCGGGGGCTGCTCTGTCTGTCCAGAATAATGTGTCTGTGGGGTTTTCTGGAACTCCGGTGGTAAGCCCCATCTCACAACCGCTTCCCCTTACCTTGGGGCCGGTATCAATAGACTCACCTTTCCTTTTGACCTCCCAGTGTGGAGAGAACCTCCTAGGCATGGACATATTGAAAAGACTGCATGCTCACATCTATTGTTCCCCGGAGGGGGTTTATCTGACCATAAAAGACCCTTCTCCCCTCTCCGCTCAATGCTTATCTAAAACAGAATCTCTACCACCAGAACTGGCATGCATCCCGAAAACTCTCTGGGCGACTGGAGACACCGATGTGGGCCATTTGGAAATACCCCCGGTATCCATTACCTTAAAACAGAACGCCCAGTTGCCGAAAATTCCCCAATATAATATTGCCCCTGCTGGGGAACGAGCTTTAATGGCTATCATTCATGATTTGATTAAGACCGGAGTAGTGGAAGAAACGGCCTCCAACACGTGTAATAGCCCTATTCTTCCGATTCTTAAACGAGCCCCGGCACCACAAACTCCTGATTATGCTGATACCTATCGATTTGTGATTGACCTGCGAGAGATCAACAAGATTGTGGTACCCCAGTATCCTGTGGTACCTGATATCAATTCCATCTTGACGATGATTCCTCCAACTGCGCAATTTTTCTCAGTCATAGATTTGAAGAACGCTTTCTTTAGTATCCCCATACATCCTGATAGCCGCTTTCTTTTCGGCTTCTCATTGGGGGGCCGTAGCTTCAGATTCTGTCGCGCCCCCAGGGGTTCACAGAAAGCCCCAGTATCTATAGTCACGCACTGAAAAGGATACTAGACACCCTGAGTCTGCCGCCAGGTAATGTATTACTCCAATATGTTGATGATCTCCTGGTGGCCTCTGATACTGAGGAGGGCTGCCGGACGGCAACAGTGGATTTACTACAGCATCTGGCAAAACATGGTAACAAGGTATCATTGTCAAAGTTCCAATATTGTCGACCGGAGGTGACCTATCTCGGTCATCTCCTGTCGAAGGAGGGAAGGCGATTGACCTCGGAGCGTATTGCATCCATTACTAACATGTCTGTTCCTCGCACGCAACGTGATGTCCGTGCTTTGCTTGGCATAACCTCTTACTGTCGCCAATGGATCCCTAACTACTCCCTCATCACTAAGCCTTTCTTGTATTTAATCACCAAAGATGTGCATGAACCCCTACCCTGGACCGATGAGTGTCAAATGGCTTTTCTTTCTCTGAAGGCTGCTTTATGTTCTGCTCCTGTGCTTGGCACCCCAGACTACCGGAAGCCTTTTGTGCTTTACGTGCATGAGGTGAACGGTTGTTCGCTTTCAGTGTTAACACAGGACTTTGGAGGTAAGCAAAGACCCTGTGCATATTTTTCAGCGGTTCTGGATAACGTCACCAGAGCACTTCCCAGCTGCCTGAGAGCCACGGCTGCTGTAGCGGTGGCGATCAGGCAATCGGAAGGGCTAGTCCTAAATACGGATCTCACAGTGATGGTACCACACGCTGTGGACGTATTGCTAAACAGGACACAGACGCAGCACTTAACCAGTGCGCGTCTTACGGGGTACGAATTGACCCTGTTTGCACCTCACATAACAATCAAGAGATGCGTCACTCTGAATCCTGCCACGTTGCTACCCCTCCCCTCAGGAGAAAGTGGCCAGGATGTACATGACTGTATATTTCGGACCGAAGAAGAAACAAAGGGCCGGATAGATCTAACAGACACCCCCTTATCGGAACCCCAAGGGGAATTGTATGTTGACGGCTCATGTTTTAGATTGCCCAACGGTACTACGGTTGCTGCTTATGCAATTACCACCTTGCAGACCGTGGTCGAGACGGCCAAAGTACCATATCTTTCCACCCAAGCGGCTGAATTAATTGCACTATTAAGAGCGTGTGAGCTGGGTAAGGGTTTGAGGCTAAACGTCTACACCGATAGCCAATACGCTTTCGGTGTAGCCCATAGTTTTGGGAGGTTGTGGGCAGAACGAGGGTTTCTTACATCTCATGGTAAAAAGATAAAGAATGGACAATTGGTCGAACGACTGCTGGCTGCATTACCTTTGCCAGAGGCCCTCGCCATTGTGAAATGTAGTGCCCATAAGGCTGTAACTGATGATGTCGGGAGGGGAAATGCTTTTGCAGATAAGGTTGCTAAGGAAACTGCCCAGTCCGATACCCCTTCCATGTTTGTGGTTAGTCAATGCAGAAGGATGGTAGAAGCAGACATTTTTCGAAACACTGTAGATAGTGTGAAAGAATTGCAACAGGAGGTCACCCCAGAGGAACTGCAGTATTGGCAGGAGCAGGTGGGACGGTTAGATGAGAATGGGTGTTGGACGGACCTGTCAGAAAAATGCAGATGGCTGCTACCGAATGCATTTGTGAATGCGGTGGTGGCCATGGCACATGGTCCCGCCCACGTCGGGGTCCGAGGCATGTGTGCAATGTTGGACCCTGTGTGGTACAACATCAATATCCAAAAAACGGCCAGGAATTTGGTCCAGCATTGTATGATCTGCCTTCAGCATAACCCGGGGGGTGGTGCTCCTGTTTTGTCAGGTAGTTTTGCCCCACCTACCTTGCCTTTCGAGGTACTCCAAATGGATTATATACAGCTGGAACGGGTTAACAACCTCAAATACGTTCTGGTGGTAGTCTGTACCTTCAGTAAATGGGTGGAGGCGTACCCCACTAGAGAAAACACAGCTATAGCAACTGCGAGAGCCTTAATAAAGGAGTTCTCTCCCCGGTATGGGTTACCACGAGTAATCTGGAGTGATAATGGGACACACTTTAATGCCAATTTAGTTCAACATGTATGTAAGGGTTTGTCAATACGGCAGAAGTTCCACGCCGCACGACACCCTCAATCGGCAGGCCTAGTTGAAAAATATAATGGGATCCTGAAGTTAAAATTATCCAAACTACAGGACACGACTGGCCTGAAATGGCCTGATCTCCTACCATTGGCCCTGTTGTCTGTGAGAACGACCCCTCATTCTCGGAGTGGGATTTCCCCTTACGAGGTGGTTTTTGGGAGACCTGCCAATGTATGGGGGGTGCCCCGGCCCAAGTCATTTAGGGATATTGAGTATCCTATGTTAGCCGACTACCTCTATGCGTTAACTAAAGATCTCCGTTCTATCCACCAACAGATTTCAGCAGTACTGCAGCCTCTGCCGGAGGGCCCCGGACACAGCATCGAACCAGGTCAGTGGGTCCTAATTCGGAACTATCAGCGGAAGTCCAGCCTGGAACCCCGCTGGACATGGCCACATCAAGTGCTTCTGGCCACAAGGACGGCGGTAAAGGTCGAAGGGAGACAGCATTGGATTCATGTTTCCCATCTGAAGCGTGTCCCGCTTCCCTTGCCCGAGGATTGCCAGGGCCAGGAGGAGAACGAACAGCACAGAGGTGAGCACGACACCGAAGAGTCACCCTCCCCCGAAGCCCACAGAGAAACGGAAGGGCAGGGAGAGAGGGCCACAAGTTCGGGGTCAGTTGCGGCAGATGAGGCCCTGTCTGGGGATCAAACGCGTGACCAGGAGGGACCCACACCTCGTTCCTTATCTGATCCCACTGTGCCCATTTTGTTCATAGATCCTGAAAACCCTGGTCACACTCGATATCACCTGCGGCCCCGCAAACGGAGTGAGATCCCCCGGTCCGGCTTACAATAAATGGTGAAGTCTGAGCCACGGGACCTAGGGATCATATAAACACTGGACTGAACTCGTGGAGGGCGTGGAACTCTAAGTGATAGCCCTGTTCAGAAGGAAGGTAGAGACACAGGTAGTTAAAAGTGGGCCCAGGTAACCTTCCTCTTCGACCAGAGTTGCGTCAAGTGCAGCTCCCACGCGAGAAGTTTTTGCACCCTTGATTTTTCTTTTTACTGTTTGGAATGCTAAGAGTCTGCCTGTGAGGCTCTAACACGGACACAGGAAAGAAGCACCCTCCGGCAGATTGGACTGCTTGTAATTTTTTTTTGTGTTTCCCAAGCTTAGAACTGGACTTTTAGTGAGAATGTATCCCATTGCTCGTTTTGCCCTTGAAGAAGAATGTCCCATAATCCCTCGCCCTAGATACTCATATGTACCAATGTTTTCCACATGGAGTTTGCGTGCTAAAATTGTGTTTATTTCTATAATAGCCGTGTCATTTCTATTATGTTTAGGATTGTTCATTTATCTAGAATTCCGCCACCCAGTCCATACCCTGGTGTTAACTACCCCCACTCCTCAGGAACACCATTTCCAGACTTTGGCCCCTCACAAAGAAAGGCATCGCCAGACTTATGTACATAATGCCTTTATAGAAATGCTGCATCAAACCCACAGTTCCACGAATGTTACCGATTGCTGGGTATGTGGCCTCCTCCCTTCAGTAATGCATAAACATGATTTGTTTATTTCAATGTCATTGTCACATTTAGGGAGCTGTGAAGCTTGGTTTAGATTGTTGTCTATGATATACGAACATTATACTGTAGATGCACACAGATTCTCAGAGAAAGATTATGACTTAATCTTGGCCTACATAGAGAGGCACCAGGGATTTACTCCCAACGCAGAAGGTACTGACGGCACTTTAGATCCAACAGCCTGCATGAATGTGTACATGGACCACGAGAATGATACTTGGCTAAGGGATGAGATATTAGATTTTGTGTCCTTCAACTTTACTGAATACTTCAGATATTTCCAGGAACGCAATGTCTCAGAAGACAAAATTATACCAGTCCCTGTATTAAATACGTCATCCTCCTTTTGTATCCAGGGGTCCGGCCATTTGTTCATAGGATTTAGCAGATGTAATTACACTTATCGATTACGGACTTTCAGTAGTCCGCCAATATTGACTCCCCCGAACATATATTTCGTATGCGGGGAAAATGCTTACACCTGGCTTCCCAGGGGATGGTCGGGCAGGTGTTATCTGTCCTTCCTCTATCCTCCTGTTTACATTGCCCCATCAGATTATCACAAATCCCATTCACTAAATAAAAGAAGTCTGTTATCCACATCCACTGATAATGATGCCACTGATCAAACAGATACCCCGGCCCAACATTTTGTAGACATTATGAAAGGGGTCCTACCTATATGGGGCCCTATCCTAACTAGTAAGGAGATTAGGAGGCTGTCCAGGGTGGTGGAAGGAGTAGTCAATACCACTGCTGGAATATTGACTAATATCACTGTTGAGCTTCAGGCGAACCGGCTTGTGACCCTTCAAAATCGTCTTGTTCTAGATGTTATATTGGCCGATCGCGGAGGAGCATGCCGGGTGATCGGGAGCTCCTGTTGTGTATATATACCTGACTCCGCCCCTTCGGTTCATTTAGCTATTCAGAAACTCCACCGACTGGCATCAGAAATCCATACGGAGACCGGTACCTGGTCCCTGTCAACTTGGTTCTGGGACCTCCTGACCACTTGGGGGTGGAAACTATTTATGGTCCTGTTGGGTATCGTGGGTTTCCTTTTCACCTGCTGTATTTGTATCCAGTGCGGCCCTGCCTGTTGTTCTTATTGTGCCACCCAATTTCGTTCTGCCATACCTAAGCCCCCCCCCTACCCAAGCTCATGTCCAGATGACCCAGAAAGAAATTCATGACCTAATGCAGATAGATGAGGGCATTTTTGAGGAATAGTCATATTTGTTTTTATTTTTATTTTAGCTACGCTATACTAAAAGGGCCGTTCTGTAGGATCCAAATTAAAATATATGATTAGCATAGCGTAACTAAAACTAGCTTATTTGATTCAGCCCTGTAATAAGGCCCTTCTCGCCTAAATTAAGTTAGTATGACGGAAAGGGCCGAAAAACAGAACCGTGGCCATCTTGGCCCTCAACTCTCTCTTCATGAAGGGACTACGATCACGTGGTTTCCCGAGCCCATATTTTCCTTAGTTAGCATGCCCCGGTTTAGAAGACAGGCTGAATTGTATTTACGACCGAGAAGCAAGGTCACATCTGCTAAAAGGGAGTACCAAGCAAAATTCCTTCTGAACCTGGGACGAGAAGGGAGTCACCCAGCCGACCTTCTATTCTTAAAGATAGTAGCTCTTTTTGTATCGCTGAAACTAGATATAGGATGAGCTCATTGGAAGCGCCTGGACGGGCTGGTACTTTTCCACTTGTAAGGCTTTGTATGTTGCGCTGTAATGTATAAAAGTATGAGTTTGACAAGGAGCCAGCAGTCTTCCTCGGCGCACCCCCTGGGTGAGGATCGATGAGGCTCCTCTATGTAGAGTTTTCTGTCCGGCCAATAAACGCTTGAACCTTCTACGTTGCCAACTGCTCATTATTTGACTTGCATTGCGGGCCACTGGTAAGTGTGGCCCTTGAGATGAAAATTTGGATACAACAGCACACAATCTACATATTTAAGTACAGCACATTAGTGTCAAAGCATGACTCATTTAATCAACGCATAAGCAAAGACTTGCTTCTAATGCTCCTAAAACTTGACAGCATGACAGGTTTTAAAAGAGTTATCTGCCAAAAAATACACGATGTTACCAAATGCTTCTCTCACAGTGGTTCCCAAATGCACACAGACTCACAGTGTGATTCTAGACAACAACCACTACACCTAGGAGTTTACCAAAAATCATTCACTACTGTGGAACTGATAAGGGAACTGCACACAATGTACATATTTAAGTACTGCACTTCACTGTCAAAGCATGAATCATTTTATCAATGCATAACCAAAGACTGGCTTCTAATGCTACTAAAACTTGACAACATGACAGGTTTTAAAAGAGTTATCTGTCAGCAAATACACAATGTTACCAAATGCTTCTCTCACAGTGGTTCCCAAATGCACACATACTCACTGTGTGATTCTAAACAAACAACACTATCCCTTGCACTATACCAAAACACATTTCTTCATCTAGAAGGAGTACTAAATTTTAATATAGAAACATAACTCATTTCACAAATTCATAAACAATGACTGGTTTCTAATTCTACCAAAATATAAAAACAGCACTGTTATCTGTCTGCAAACACATGAAAAACACAAATACTTATCACAGAATGGTTTCTACATGCACACACACTGTCAATAAGATTGTAGAGAAAAAAAGTGCTCCCTACACTTTAGCTGGAGAAATACATTAGTCTGATTAAAATCAAATTAGTCTACATACATCCCCTCACAATTAAATAACTCACCTTTCAAGTTGTTTTGTAGATTAAGAAGTATATCAGTCACACACCATATTTTCTTTTACATAATCTCTGCACTCTGCACCTCTCACCAAAAACAAAGAATGGAAAAGTTTTCCTTTCATTTTCCACACATATACATGTAAACATCAAATCACAATCCTTCACACATAAATTCAAAAGCAAACACACATTGCTATTGGTTAAACATTTCAACCCTTTCCAACTGAAATACATTTCAACCCTTCCCCCAATCTGCCTTCTGCCTGTTACCATAGAAGCAGGTCATGGACCACTGCACTGAGCACACAGGTCACAAGTTCAGCACACAAAGTTGCTAAACAAGACAGCAAGTGTGCTTGACTTTTCAACATATCAGCTTATCATATATAATGTTCCTTACAATCTGTTTTTGTTAACCAATAAGACTCATACCTTTAAAAAACAGAAATATACACCCTACCTTTCAGTGTATAAAGTAGTCATACAACCAATGATTTCTTGTCTTTTTTCAATTTTTTTTTCCGTGGATCCGGGCACCCAATGCGAGAGAATCCATGCACCCAACACGATAGGATGCGCGCACCGTGCGCGCATTCGCCGTTTCTTTTTTTAAATTTTTTTAAAGGGCCCCAGGGGGCCCTTCTGGGACCCCCTAAGCACCTCTAGAGGGTCAGAGTATTTCCACTCTGCCCCCTTTATATGTTTTACACACTTATTCCCCTTGCTTCTTCAGCCTCGCTTCTACCGAGGCAGAAAATGGCCGCCAACAGTTCCTGGTTTCGAATGTAGACAGACACTCGACAGGCAATTAGCATTCAGCGCGCGATCGGGAGGGTGCGCGCTTGGTTCGGGGAGGGTGCGCACACGGTGCGGGTATGGTCCGCGGATCCTCCCCGGCCATAGATATATATGTACTTTTAACTCTAATTTTCTCAGGAACTACTGAACGGATTTACACCAGTTAAGCAAAAGGCACGAGTCTGAACTGAGGACTACCTCTTTGCCAAATTTGGTGTCATTCCGTTCAGCGGTTCGGGCTGTAGCTGCGACAACAGATCCTATGGGAAATTGCATGGGGAAAACGCATTTTGGGACCCCCCACTGTTTTCTCGGCCCCCGCTTGACGAATCACCATGAAAGTTTCAGGGTAGGAGCGGAGCGGAGCTGGCCAAAAGTTTGGAAAATTTTGCGAGGATTCATCAACCGGCGCCAGACTTATTGGGAATAGAATGTTGCAGATTTCCTATGGAAAATAGGTCCTAACTATAACTATCTACTGGCGACCGCCAGTAGATAATATATATATATATATATATATAATGTACGATTCTAATGTTAGTGAGTTTTAATTTGCTTGAAAATAATGATCAATTTAGCATGCCTCAGGTAGCATAACTAGGTTGCACCAGCCCACATTGCCAATAATTAATGAAATGCAACAGAAAAGTGTATGTTTATTTTATGTGTATGAGCTTTCCACGTGCATGTGTCTTTATCAATTTCCAGAAAATCAACAAAAATACAGCTTCTTTATTGGTCTATGTGTTAAGCAAAAGTATAGTAATTTGTTATGCTTTCCAGAGGGAAGAATGTGTTTCTGTTACAAGTTCAAGGTCAATTAGCCAAGCTCTGCTGGTAGATGAATACGTTATTTAACTCCCGTGTTTCATAATGTATGATTTCATCTCCTTAATTAAATATGTATTACTTTAACCAATAAAATGCTTTGGTAAGTGGGAGATTTTAGTTGAGCTGTACCAACTAAAAGATTTATTAGTTGAAACATTTTTAATCCAACCACTTAAACGCAGTGTCATGCTGTGAATGTGTGTGCCTTCTATCCATGAAACATTATAAAAGGCATTTACTTTGAAGAAGAGTCTGCTGTTTAGTTCTCGGCTCTAGATGGCGTGCATAAGCTGTCTCGAACTGAGACATGCTGTATCTGCTTTGTGGGCTTACAGACCGCCCACAGACATCCCATTTTCTGGTACCATCGGTGTTCCATTTTGCATTCTCCCCGTTTGTCAAGGGTATGAAAACGTCATGCCTCTTCTGGTGTTCAGGCCTCCCCAAGAGCACTAGCCAACTACTGTCAAACATACGCAGTGGCCATTTTCATGCATTGTTTAGGGACTACGTTTTCATGTTTGTAAATGAGTGACTGGTCCGGCCACACATTAGGAGCGCTGGTGTTTTAATTATCGGCGAGTAGCGTTTTAATTTTTTTTGTTATCCTGTGCCGTTGCAGGTACGACACCATGTTTTCTGGTAGTGAATTGGTAAAAACAAACCTACCACCAAGAGCTGCTCTTGTCAGCATTTATTTCTCTGATTGCCAGTCTTTTTTCTGTGACTTTAGTGTGTTTTGGCACCAGCGGTTGTGAGGCACAGTAAGTGCAATGCAAAGCGCTTGTGCATGATGGGTGGGTGGCGGGCACGGCCCATTTTTACCAAATATTCACCCCAAGTGTGTGGACCCAGTGTCTAGGAGAAGATAGCGGAATCATGTTTGGGACTTCGTAAGGACGTTGCAGCCATGCCAGAAGTGAGGAATGCAGGTACAAAGATTTGGTGTCAATTCATACATTTCAGGTATCAGCACAAGATGAGTTTTAAAAAAAACACTTTGCTGATACAATACCACAAGCTCAAAAGAACACTGGCAAAGCCAATAGGTCTGGTCTGGCACGTCGAAACGTTGGTCAACCTTTTTTTTTTCACTTCACTTTAAGCATAAAATAAAATGAAGAAAAAATAAAATATGCAAATGCTTAAAAGAAGCACCATATGCTTGCAATTAAAATCGTTTAAAAAAAACATAGTTTTGATAGGCTAGAATGGAATTCCTAGCAGACTGGTGTACTTTAAACAGAGGCTCACTGACAAAATAGCGACCCCCGAAATATCCCCATACAAACAAATCATGCCATAAAATGGCAAATATACCATTACCATGTAAATTACAAAAATCAAAAAAAAAATCACTGGCACTATAATCGTTGTAGAAAATATCATTGATTTAAATAGTAAACATTAAATATATTAATTATTAACACTAATGTAATAACAAATATATCTAATCGTATTTTTAAAAATATAACAATTATAATTATTTTCAAAAAGTAAAACACATATATATTAATATAAATATTTATTTACATATATCTAATTAAAAAATAATATGAACCTAATATTTTTTGTTATATATTATAACGTAATTATAGTTTTTAATGTAATAAGATTTTATTTTTTTAAATATATATATACACACACATATATCCAATAACATAAAATATTTAAAAAACAAACCATTTTATATATATGTATATATATATATATATATATATATATATATATATATATATATATATATATATATATATATATATATATATATATATATATATATATATATATATATATAAAAAATGTCTTTCCGTTTCTACTCCTTTTGCCTTCCCCCGCCATGTGCAGTGGATCGCTTGTAGTCGGCGGAGCGCGCCGAGTATAGTATTCCAAGAAAAAGTCAATAAAGCGATCACTCGGGCGATTTTGCAAAATCACCAGAAGTTGCTTTTAATCCAGGTAACGTGTTTCGCTTGCTCTGCAAACCTCTGAGTGATCGCTTTACTGACTTTTTCTTGGAAAATATCTATCTATATCTATATATATATATATATATATATATACACACCCACACACACACATTTCCAATAATATAAAATATTTAAAAAAACAAATCATTTTAATTACAAACAAAAAATTAAACAAAATAAAAATTACAATTTACTAAAAATGTATTACATATTAAAAAAACTTTAATAATTATAAATATGTTAATTTTAAATAAACAAAAACAATAATATAAATGTAAACAATATAAACTAGACTATAAAGTTTTACAGTTAATACATATCCTATTCCCACTACAATTTATACAACAGTAAGCAAAGTTTTATACTCAGGAGGGGTAAAATGTACTTTTCCCACTCCAGTCAATGCAACAGTATGTAAAGTGTTGGATTGCGGAGGGGTGAAATTTACTATTTTCACTCTTGTCAGTGCAATAGTAAGGAGAGTGTTGGATGGCAGCGGGGTAAAATTTACTAATCCTACTCGAGGAAGTGTAACAGTAGAGAAAGTGTTGGATTGCAGAGGGGTAAAATATACTATTCCCACTCCAGTCAGTGCAACAATAGGGATTGTGTTGGATTACGGAGGGGTAAAATGAAATAATCCTACTCCAGTCAGTGCAACAGTAGGGAAAGTGTTGGATAGAGGAGTGGTTAGAATTTACTATTTCGACTCCAGTCAGTGCAACAATAGAAATGGACTAATTAACTTGAACAAAAGTAATTAATTAAAAAAAATACTAAACAAAAAATATAAATATGAACATATACAAATCAAAATCATTTTCAAAATAAAATTAAATAAATTAAATATGTATTACAGTGTTTCATACATATAATACATACCTACAAATATTATTATAATTATAATACAAAGCTATGGGGCTGATTAGGAGGCGTCTACCTGCCATGCTAAGCAACTTTTCCACCTGCCAGATTTTGATGGCGGGCGGTGTGTAAGCAGAAGGGAAGCTCGACGGCCACGCATCCTACAGGCTCCTTGATCCCTCCGGTGATGTGGAGGGCCTCCCAATCCCTACAATGGTGGCAGTGCCTACCAGGCACCACCGTAGGGATTAGGGTGGTCCTTCCCCGCCAGCCTTTCCATGGCGGTTCAACCGCCATAGAAATGCTGGGGGGATGGACATTGGGGGCCCGTAACAGGCCCCCTTCACCTTGAGCCCATTCCTTTGGGTGTGCACCTGTGGTGCCCCTCAACAGATCCCTGTACTAAGTGACAGGCACCGCATGCTGCCTGTCATGTAGTACAGATATGTGTTACACATCACTTTTTTCCAATTGCGACGGGTGCTGCAGCCAGCAGCACCCGTGGCAATGGAAAACGTGGTGGCGGTCACATTGTAATTTGGCTTGTGAGACCCTTGACACGATGGGCCCAATTCCGATCTCGCTAGGAAATCCCTCCGTACTACTCAGATACGGAGGGCTCTCCTAGCAATTCGCGGTGTGCGAATCTGACCGAACGAGTACGATGCAGCCGTATGCTGACTCCCATTGAAGTCTATAGGGCCTCTATACCCACGCGTACACAGGCTCCCATGGCAAAAAAGGGGTAGGTGTGGAAAAGTGCACACCCTGTGGCGGGCACCCCATGTTGCGCGCCACACTGTGCATGCTTGGATTGGGGAGACCCATGCACATCCCCCTACGATTGATTTGGAGGGGTCCAGGTGAAGGGGGCCTTCTCTGGCCCTCCGAAGTCCGATTCCGACAGCTGTTTTGTCGTACTGAGACTGAGTCGATACGGCTGTCCGAATCATGCATCGTAGTTGCTCGTTCAGAAGCCGGGCCCATTGCGCTGCACGATTCGGCTCCGGATGAGTCGAACTGACAGATTCGGGTTCGGAAAGGGTTCGGAAACGATTAGGCCGTCGCGGATGATATCTGCGCATCGTACTTGGTCGTTCAGAATGGGGACGATTCGGACGGAAACAGTGGCTCCGAATCAGATTTGGTCGTTCCAGATCCTGTCAGGAGAACTTCCGACCAAGATCGTAATCAACCCCTATGTCTGGCAGTCTCCATCTCTATTAAACAATTATTATTAATAATTAATCATCAAAAATGAATTATATTTAATTTACTTCACATCCTTTAATCCTACAAATGCCACAACTCACACCTAATATATAACATAAAGAATATCTTAATTACATATTTTACATAATTATTTATCATTATTTATCATTTCAATAATTATTATTAATTAACATAACTAATTATTATAATACATTTTCTACACATCCTTTACCAAAAAACGCACACCCAAAAATATATATATAGTATTACATAATTTACAATTATTTGACAATTAAATTATTAATGTTAACTAAGGATTAATTATTAATTAATTATTATTAATTTACTTTCCACCGTATACCTCTACAAAACACACAACCCACACCTGAAACATAATTAAAAAAATTAAATTAATTATACAATTAACAAATAAGTAAGTAAATAAAAAATAATTAAAAAATAATAATAATAAATTTATTATACTTAATTTACTTCCCACCCTATACCCCTGTAAACCCTACAGCCCGCTATGGTACTAAAAATTAAAAAATACCTTTAAAAATACTTTTCAAAATGAGTAACAATTTAAAATCTATATTCAACAAACATTTTATAACATATACAATTAAAATACATGCTAAAAGGCATAATAATAATTAAAAAACGATAATCTTAACAACAATATTTTTGTAAACTATGTTAATGATTTCTATCTTGATAAAATCGATATTACTTACCTTAAAATCAATATTCTTTACAACAATATTCATGCACATAATATTTCAGTGTGACAATATTTCAGACTAAGGGGCCTATTAGGATGGCGGGCGGACGCATCCCGCCATAGGTGCGCTGGTCCCGCCCGCCATATTAGGATGCGCCCGCCATAATGGCGGGCGCATCCTGGTAGGTTAACATTGCGGGCGGTGCTGCTGGCTGCAGCACCGTATGCAATGTTAAAATGCCATGTTTTGCATTGCGATGCACAACGTGGCAGGCACAGCGCGGTGCCTGTCACCTTGAACATGGCAATGTAGGAGGGTACCATAGGTACCCCCCAAGTGCAGACACCCACTCCCCCGGGTCCGGCAGCGGGCCCCGTGGCAAAACACAGCATGCCTTTCCATGGCAGCATCGCCGCCATGGAAAGGCCGATTTAAGCTGGCATCCTAATCTGGTGGACGGTGCCTGCTAGGCACCGCCACCATTTTGGGCTCCCTGGACCATCCGCCAGGCAATCGGGACGGTTGCTGGCAGCGGACGGTATTTTTGTCCCCTGCGGACGCATTCATGTTCCCACCGCCATCCTAATCTGTCGGTGGGAAATATCTGTACGATGGCAGAAGGACCACCTGCGGTGGCGGTCCTTCCGCCATCATAATCAGCCCCTAAATATTTCTGTCTGATAGATTTTCTTTTTCGATATTTTGTCTGAACACCTTAAACAGGTATAGAATCCCTTTTTCTCTTTGATGCATGTTGCCGGAAAAACGGTTTTATTGGTACAAAGAAAATCAGCAGTAGTATAAGACTATGTACTCCTGCTGTTACCAAAGACCCACTAGTGTGATGAAAGAGTGCAAAGACATAAGCACTGCCGAAGTAAACTATTGGCTCACTAACTGTGGCACTGGAGTGCAATTATTTTTGGGCGGATGTGCACACGTGCTCGGAAAAAAGGTAACAGTGAAGAGCTCCAATGGTTTAAGTGGGCCAACATATTTCCCCATGTTGTAAATTGTTTCCATACCTGTTCTAACATCTAAGTACACCTGCCTGGTTGGAAACTCCCCTGCTGTTCTTTTCAAATAATATGCATTTTTCTAATATAACATTTCCATTGCAAGCCTTTGATTGTCACACTTGGGCGGAAACATTTTCTCTCTTTTTCTTTTCGTGAAATGTGCTAGCAATAAATTATGTAAAAAGAAAAACATTGCACTAATTTGGCAGTGTTTTTTTGAAAAAGTGTTTGCTGTTTTGGAGCTGTGCAATGTTGTTTATTTTATGAAGTGTATTGGTAAATAATTTATTGACTTTATATAGAAATTTTCTGCGAAACTGTTAGGGAAGTAATTACCACCACAGTACATTATGTCCAGTCTTATCTCTATTGTGCCTAGTTCACTTTGCTTCAAATAACCCCAAACATTCCTAGCGATATATTGGTTACAATAATTTACATAATGCTTAAATATGCAGTGCATTCTATAGAAATGTCACCATATTATTCATTTTAATTTCTACTCAGAAAAAACACTGTACCCCATCTCTATGACTCTCTTTTATAATATTAGTGATGGGGCCATGCCCCACGAAAAATATAGATTTTGCTACAGCCTTAAAAACACATAGTAACAGTCATTATATGTTATATAATATATGTAATGTAATGTAATGTAAATTGGTACTTATAAACCGCACAGCTATTCAAAAGAGTGTCCCGGCGCTGAAAGAACTCAGGGCAGAAATCTGACACTATAACTAAAAGATAGAGGGGCTAGTGGCTATTGCCGAAATAGCCAGGATTTTAGCTGCTTCCTAAAGGTGAGTAAATCAGGCACCCGTCTGAGTGACAGTGGCAGGCAGTTCCACAGACGGGAGGCCTGTAATGCTGGACTCTCTTTCTAATATAGAAGGCACTAGGGTCATGTAAAGCTTTAAAAGCCAAGACCAAAGCTTTGAACTGAATTTTCTTTTGGACCCGCAGCCAATGCAGGGCTTTCATGTGGGTGACAACCCGCGCTCTGGGTCCTAACATGAGAATCGCCCTGGCTGCCGCATTCTGGGCCACCTGAAACCGATTCAGTAGATATTATGGAAGGCCCAGGTACAAGACCTTGATGTAGTCCAACCTCGAAACAATAAGAGCCTGGACTACAGTCTTCCTATGAGTAATCGGTAGTAAGGGGAGAAAGTTCTTGCATTTTTAAGAGGCCAAAGCAGGAACCAGCTGCTGTTTGGATCTGAGCTTTCATGGATAAAATGTCATCTAGCTTGATCCCCAGGTTCTTGACTGTATTTACTGAGGTTGCAGGGAGGGACATGTCCAAAGGCCACCATTGACGCCACACGTCGCTGGATGAAGAACCAAAGAAGATGATCTCAGATTTCTCTGGATTGCACTTTAATTGGTTCAGTCTTAGCCGAGAGAACACCCCTGTCAAACAATTGTTAATCTTATCACCCCTAAAATCAGCGCCCTTGTCACATGTAAACAACATTTGTGTATCGTCTGTGTATAATATTATTGTTGCGCCATGTGACTCAGCTAGGGGAGCAAGGAAGGGCATATATAAATTGAAAAGTGTTGGGCTCAAAATCGAGCCCTGAGGAACCCCTACCTTCATGGGGGGAATAGGGGCAGCAAAAGGAGAAGGCCAAATCACTTCCTGACTTTCAAAAAGGAAGAGAACCACTTGAGTACAGTGCCACCAATGCCGCACTCCTGAAGTCTCTGCAGGAGCCGGTCATGGGACACGGTATCAAAGGCCGCGGAGAGGTCCAGCAGAATCAACACCGCTTTGCCTCCTTTATCTAATGTCTCCTTAATGAAGTCGGAGACTTTGAGCAGGGCTGTGTCTGTGCCAAAATTCACTCTAAAACCAGACTGGCTATGATGGAGCACATGGTTGGCTTCAAAGTGTTCTGTGGTGACTAAGTTCCCATATTTCTCCAGGGCTTTGGAGAAAAAAGGAAGTGATGATATTGGCCTGTAGTTTTAAGCCACTAAGGGGTCGGCTGAAGGCTTTTTTGATAGAGAGAATGTTCGCATTTTTCCATCTGCCTGGCACCTGCCCATTTTCCAGTGAGGCATTAAGGATCAAATTAGCAGTTGCATTAATGACCCCTGCTACAGATGCCAACACTTTAGCTGGGCATGGGTCGGAGGGAGAGCCTGACTTGAGGGCTTTCATAATCTCCAAAGATTTGTCCAAGGGAATTGGAGGAAACTGTGTGTTACGTGGACCTGTTGCAGAGGTAACGAGAGAGGGAGGTCCTATGTTCACTCTGTTGACTAGGGAGGAATCATCAAAGGAGTCTTGAATGGTTTTGATTTTATCACATAAATATGAAGCAAGATGGCGAGTTCATTTGCAGGTGGGAGTAAAAGGACTGTCGACAGCACTTGGGGATGTAAAGTCTTTTACTATTTTAAAGATTTCTTTACTCTTGTTTCCAGCTGTCTCGATTTTGGAAGAGAAGACATTTTTCTTTTCCTCAAGAATTTTATTGTAGATTGTTATATCCTCTGGATTAAAAAAATTCTGCCATGCACTCTCCAGATGTTTACAGGCACTTTTACTCTTTCTGAGGGCTTCTGTAAACCATCGGGCGGATTTAGCTGAGCGAGAGGTAGTAGGGGGAGCAAGCTCCCAAGATCGTAGCTGGAGCCAATTCTCCAGGCAGAGTACATCATTCTCGAGGTAGCCACTGAAGAGAATCGGATGATGACTGAGTGCTTCACTCAGGGTTCCGGGGTAATCTGATGGAAGGGTCTGAAAATATTGGGGTGAACCCTCCAATAGGATTGAGGGCGATTAGGCCCCTTACAGACTCTAAAACTTAAGAGAGGAAGGTCGAACCACTCTAGAGGCAGAGGCGCATCTGTTTCAATCGTCACATTGGAGAAAATCTGATCCAGAGTATGTCCCTTCTCGTGGGTATGGTAATGGACATAAGGGAGTAGATTAAAAATGGCCAATGATTCCCGCACCATAATGGATTCCTGCTCGTCTGGCTTGTCCATGTGAATATTAAAGTCACCTAGCACCAGGCAATGCTTGTATTTGGAGTCAAGGGGTGAAATTGCGTCACTAATAGACTCAAGGAACTTTCCGGCAGGGCCAGGGGGCCTGTACCTTAGTGCTCCAGCCAAGGATTGATGTGCAGACACTACAAAATGAAATGCGAGGCATTCAGCTCCATCTAACTCTTCTGTGAGGACTATGGTGCAGGAAAAATATATTTAACAATAATTGCAATGCCCCCGCCCATACCCACTGCCCGGTCCCTCCTTATGATCTGGTAGCCAGTGGGAATGGCGCTCGCAATAGTGAGGTTTGAGCCTTCACTAAGCCATGTTTCTGAAACATCATATCAGGGTTTGATTCCAACAGCAAATCATAGATATGCAAATCAGGTTTTTTAAGGAGCGGCTATTGAGGAGAAGGGCCTTTAGATGACCGTCCATATACTGTGGACCTGATTGTGGCCTCGGGGTACTGTTAACCTCCATCCCCAAATTGGTCTCGTCGTTGGAGATAGAGGCCGCCCAAGTTGCAATACATGCACGTGAAGATGTTGCCATCAGAGTTCAAAGCTGAGTGGGAGCGGCAGCTCGCGTACTTACCGATGTCAAGTAGCCTTGCTCTGCTGTAACTCAGGCGCTTCCCATGATTGAGAGGAAAACTGGCAGCGTGGCCGGCTCCAGTCGGCTCCGGGACGCTGACGGGCACAGACGGGCTTGCCTTAGGCGTGCCTACGGTGTGCCCGCTGCGCATTCGCGCAGTGCCCTGCCTTATATTGCCCAGGATAGAGCAACTAGAATGCTCACTCGTTTAAAATGGCGGCGCTTTGTTCTAGCGTTTGCAGCACCCTAATCAGGGTTCGATTCCCGCCCTCCCTCACCACAATTCAAATTCACAACAGAGCAAATTGGTGATTTCAAATACCAAATAAGAACAGCTAACAGCCCATACAGGATAAATTAACAGCTAGAAGTTAAAAACAATTTTATGTGCAAGATCGCAAAAGCCTGCTCGAGGACTGAGCAGAAGTGCTTGTGACAGCACTGTCTAGAGGCCAACCGGGTTTGCGCAGGGCCCCCCCCTCATGTTGCCCAGAATAGCGCAACTAGAAGGCTCACTCATCTAAAATGGTGGCGCTTTGTTCCAGCATTTGAGGCACCCTACTCAGGGTTTGATTCCCGCCCTCCCTCACCACAATTCAAATTCATAACAGAGCAAATTGGTGATTTTAAATACCAAATAAGAACAGCTAACAGTTCATACAAGATAAAATAACAGCTAAAAGTTAAAATCAATTCTATGTGCAAGATCGCAAAAGCCTGCTCGAGGACCGAGCAGAAGTGCTAGTGACAGCACTGTCTAGAGGCCAAACGCGTTCGCGCAGCGCCCCGCCTTATATTGCCCAGGATAGAGCAACTAGAACGCTCACTCATCTAAAATGGCAGCGCTTTGTTCCAGCGTTTGAGGCACCCTACTCAGGGTTCGATTCCCGCCCTCCCTCACCACAATTCAAATTCACAACAGAGCAAATTGGTGATTTAAAATACCAAATAAGAACAGATAACAGCTCGAGGACCGAGCAGAAGTGCTAGTGACAGCACTGTCTGAAGCTCGACTCCCCCCCACCCCACTCGTACTTACCAAGCTACTCCCCTAATCATCATCCCACCTCAGAGGAGAAGAGATTGCACCTCATGAATCCTAATAGGACCCCATGTTTTCTATTGACAAGACCCACAAGTTTTTTCTTTGGCCATGCTGGTGCCAAGAAGGGCAAGTTGATTCAGAAGCCGACAAATTCACGCAGGATGGTGCCATGTTTTAAATCTGCTATGCTCAATCGATTGAAGAACTGAACTTCTCAGGGAATCACAGCCCAGTCCTCCAGGTTGAAGGCTGCTTTATCAGCATTCTCCAAAGGTGTCCCTGTGCTGGAAATCTTCCGGGCTGCAATGTGGGTTTTGGTCCACACCCTTACCAGGCATTATTGCCTGGATTCTGAAGTCCACAAGGTTTGCCATTTGGCCAGGTCTGTGTTGCCATGCTTACTAGTTTGACCATCTTCTCAGTACCACCAACTTGAAGGTACTGCTTCAGCCTAATTTCTCCCTCTGAAGGTGTGGAAGGAACTGATTTCAGAACACTGGGTGGTATATTTTACTTCTCTGTGATGTCACATCCAAGTGGTGGATCCCAGAGCTGAGCCACCACCTATCATCACAGGACAGCTATTTCAAGTTTTGTGATCTAGTCTGGAGCCCAGAGTATATTCAAGAGATGAGTAATCAGCATGTAAATAAATTATCCACCAGAAAGGTTGTTGCTAAAGGTAAGTAACTTGCTCTTCCAGCATTAGCCGAAGACTTTTGAGCTGCATGCAGCAACAGTGAGGAAATAGGCCTAGTCCACCTACATCCACCCTGTATGTTTGTCCAAGGGTGATTAGGTAACTCCCTTTTAGCCCCCGCTTTAGGGGCAAGCAAATGAGAGGGCAGGCATTATTTTTGCCTGGGTTGACCAAATCCAGAATTAAACCAGTGCAGATAGAGAGAGAGAAAGAACAAAGCAAGACCCAAGATTCTGCCTGTGGAATGCAGTTCACTCCCAGAGGTTCAGGTCCAAGGAACTGAATAAATGATGAGCATTCTGCCTTGCTGTTTCCTGTGACTAACCTTGCCTTTTTCTGTGTCCAAAGATAGAGATGGACTTACATATCCCACTAGGCACAAGCCTCCAATGTGCTCCCTAAATGGACCATGCCTACCATCCTTACTTATACATGTACTCCACAAGGTATTGTACTGCTGAATGTCATCACCAACAATGTAGTGGCATACTAATATCGAGGACAAAATATTGAAAGGTAAGTGCATATAGAGAAGTATAGATTTACTATTCTTAACACCACATCTACGTACCTTGAAGATATAGGTGCCACGTAGGTACATACATGTAGTGCTAGGTATAGAAAATCTAGACTTACTTTCCTGTCTGTATTTTATTTTCAATATTTTGTCCTTCGATATCCTGTCCCATCGATATTGTTGACTCAATATTCCGGGGCCATACCCCACAAGGGGCTCCTAGCAGAAACCTGGTAGGCTCCCTGCAGTATCGCCTCACTATAAGCATCTTGGGACACAAGCCAGTTTACTCATGTCTAAGTGTGCACTGTTTGTCTTTTGCACACTTTCCAGCTATTTTCTCAAACATTCCTTGAGGAAGAACTCCAAATATCCTTTGAAAAAATATTTAAATTTCTGTGAAAATGTTAGGGAGGCACTTACCACCACAGTATATTATGTCCAGTCTTTTTTCTATTGTGCCTAGTCCACTGTGTTTCAGACTGATTTACTTTCAAATAATCCCAAACATTCCTAGCAATATGTTGGTTACAATAATTCAAATAACGCTAAAAATGCAATGCATTCCATAAAATGTCACCATATTATGCATTTTAATTTCAAAACGTACTGAGAAAGAACACTGAACCCCATCTCCATGTCCCTCTTTTATATTATTGGTGATGGGGACATGTACCTCGAAAAATATAGTTTTGGCTATCAGCTTGGTAACACATAGCAACAGTCAGATACCTATGTTATATAATACGTGAAGCATTTTAATCTGTTGACTGGAAAGCTTTGCCAAGACTGTGTTTTCAAAGTCGAAATTAATTTAAGTAAATGCATAGTCTAATGACTCAATGCATGCAGCAGAGATGCAAACAGCCTATAAACTATATTTTCAGGATGTTTCTGAATTTGAATTATAAAGCAAAATAATAGTTCCCTGTGGGGAAAGTCACAAGCCTGGACCTTCTGGACTAAATATTTTAAATACTAGAAAACAATCTGTATGAATTAAACAGATGATTTAATTCCAAAACTCAAATTGCAATGCAGGTACTCCAAATAAGATGCAATGAAAGTGTAAGGTGTCATCAGTGAAGAGAAAGTGCATTGGGGCTGTACAAAAAACATTCAATATATACAGTTTAATATGTACATTGAAAACCAAGGACTGATAGAATAATCTTTGCAAGACTACAAATTAGGGTAGATCTTAATTATCATAGTCAATCATATCAGTACAATGGTATGATTGTCGACGTTTCAACCCTGTTAACAATTTGTCTGGGTCATCATCAGGACAAAAAGACAATGTCAGCGGCCATATTTGGGATTGGACCTGCAATTGAACAAATGAATCAAATAAGTAGAAGAGACCCCAGGGTAATGTGCCCTGTATTAGGAACTGCACCATCAAAGATCACTGCTGCGGATATGAACTGACTTTTTCAAGACTGTGTTGACTCGCTACGACCTGCACCGCCTTGCACTGGGCGCCAACAAGTCTCCATGTTTTTAATAACTTTTGATCCGTTTAAAATTGAAGCAAAAATGATTTTTATTCAAATCGGCATATTATGCAGCAGTTGATGGATTATGTGGCAAATGAACTAAATCCACAATAATGTGAAAAAAGCTACGCCCGTAAAATCACATGACTCCAGTAGCCCTGAACTAAAATAGATGGCGCGACAAATGAGTGGCGCTTTGAGGGAGAGATGGGAATGAGCATTTTCGAGAGGGTAGATGCTTCAAAGGGGAGGGTGGACATTATCCTGAAAAGCAAAACAGCGTTTTTCAAGCACCTCAGAATTTTCCACGCATTGAGGTATCTGCTATGAAAACGACCTTTGAAAAAAGGTGCCCCTAAACAGATGGATATGTTGAGCACAGGACTTAGAAACTGTGTCCCCTGCAAGTTATAGGATTTCATCTCAGTTGTACAGATCAAGAAGATGAGTGCCTCCTCCTGGGTGCATAATCTGTAGGTCACCGGTTAAGTGAATACACCTGCTGCACAAATGTTGTGTGTGTTTGTTTTTCTGTGTGTCGTTTCACATTCAATATGTTGGCAACCCTATTTGTGGGCAGTAATGGTGTGAAAAGTTGGTAATCATGTAAGTTTTCAGAAATAAATCAGTACACTTTCATAAGCAACACAATTCCCCTTCACAGAGTTACTTATTATGTGTCCAACAACGTTTATCAGTTTTTTTTCGTTAACCTGATCTTCCTGTCAGCTCTCAAACTGAACTCCTTGCCATCCCTTTTCTGACATTATTCAGAGGTTACGAAATTAGGTTGACCAACCGTCCGTAAATATAACGGACCGTCCATAATTTGGACCTCGCGTCTGTTGTCCGTGAGGATCCTTTTACGGACGCCTTTTGTCCGTAATTTTGGGCATTGCAGGGAACAGAGCTGTTCCTCTGTGAGAGGCCTCAGCTCCCTGATGAGGCCGCCTCACACTCATCATCGGAGCACAAGAGCAGCCCCACCCTGCCCATTGTCATTCTGTCTGCGGCTGATTGCCACATACAGAATAAGAATTGGCCAGTTTAGGCTCTTACAGCATGTGGTGGTCCTCCTCCAGCCTCCGTGTAGGGCATAGGTCTTCAGACTGTGGGGCACGTCCCCCTAGGGGGGGGGCGCCGCATCGCCTCAGGGGGAGCGTGCACTCCACCCCACCACTTCACCTTCCATTGTTGCTTCCAGGCGCGTAAAGCCCATTAGGCTGAAAGGGCTTCAGTCCCCTGTCATCGTGTGTCTCAGCCTGGGCTGCTGCTGCAACTCGAGCTGCTGGGGGCTCGGCTGAGCAGTGTCTGGAGTCTTATCTCTGGCATACCCAAGTTTTTCACAGGTCTTTAAAGACCATTTGCATATTTACGTACCTTTTTTAAACTGGTTACAGATGCGGTCTGTTTTCTGGTTCCAGTACCTCCTGGGCCCCCACTCTGCCTATTCCTTACATTTGGATTTTACTTTTTACTGCCTTAGTGTGAGAATGCATTTCATGAAAAGGAATATAAAGTAGGGTTACCAAAAGAAAAATGACAGCCATGTGTTGTTTAAAGAACCTGCAAAGGCCTTGTCTTGACACTAAATAGGGCTATAAATAAAATAGTATGTATTTATTTGTAATGCGACTTTTCAATCTTTGTTTTCTTTAATTATCAGTCATGGATCATTCAGGCAGCCCTGGAACACCATTAAAAATGCTTTCTGTTTATTTTTGCTGTTCCAAGTATGCACAGATAAGTGCTGAAAATATGCTTTAGGGGAGTGCTTATTTTTGTACCGTCTGGGACATCAATATGATGAGCTGGCAACCCTAATCGCAAGACTGGAAGTTTGTCGCAGGATGAGCACAATATTTATTTCCTCCAACCTTGATCCCTGGACCCTGAATAATGCCATAAAAGCAATAGTTTAACTTATATCTGAAACCCTACTCCAGCCTTCAATAACATGCTGAGTTACTGCAATTGTCTGGGAATGCACCCTGCATTCAGTCAAGTCACTCCTCGTTCTCGCCCTTCACTTTCACACCCACCCTGATCACAATGTACTCACACTGACCACCATGCACTCACACCACCCGCTCACTCTGCACTCACAGTGACCACACTGCACTTATGCCACTCACCATGAACTCGCACCGTTCTCCCTCCACTTACCCTGAGGTCACATGAGCACACCGCTCACTCTGCACTCACAGTGATCACTCTGCACTCACAATGCTCTTGCGCTCTTCACCCTGTACCTCACCATGCAGTCACACAAGCACACTACTCAGCCTGCTCATGTGACACTTCTCTCACCTGTCCCCATCAATGCTCACTTTGCATTCTCACTCAAACAAGCCCATCACTAACCATACATTCATTTGTCCCACTCTGCACTTACATCCGCACCCAAATTCATATTGTCACCTCACTCACCCAACAGCCACTCCTCTAACCCTACTCTCACACTGTTGCATCGCTCACCATGCACTCACATGGGCACTCATGTCACCCACACAGCCCAGAAGGCTAATGTGCCTGCTTCAAAGAATGTGTATCATGCAGATCACAGAACTGAGTGTTAGTAAACTACGGGTAACCCTATAAAAAAGTGAAATGTTGGTCAGAAAGGGGCTACATTTTGTGTTTTATGTGAAAAATAAACCACCAATGTAATTTTTTGTGCTATTTTTTTCTTGGAGATTTTTCATTTGAACTTTATAATAAGCACTTCAGAAACTTCAGTTTACTAAACACTCTTACTTAAATTTATTTTAACATATACCACCTGGGCTCTGCATGAGGGAATGGCCATCAATGATGCAGAGTACCAGCTTCCAGAACGTTTTTGTCAGATGGTGTGGGGGGGGGGGGGGGGCCTCGAAGTGTAAAAAGGTTTAGATGGGGGGGGCTCAGCCGACAAAAGTTTGAAGACCTCTGGTCTAGGGTAGGGCATTCTGTTAGGGTTAGAATGTACAAAACAAACGTACAAAGTTGAAAAGAAGAAGTTACATTTCTTACACAGTCTCATTATTTCAGAACTGAAGCATTTTCATTATTACATAAAATGAAAACATAGTTGCTGCTTTTGCATTACTTTTATGCAACTAACATCCATTGACAAAGCCAATAGTCATGGCTTTTTGTAGGTCTAATGTTACTGGATGCAATGATAGAAACAGCAAAATACCAGTTGGGCGGCACATTATGCTCAGCATATATTTTAAGGTGAGATGTTTTAAGCCACGCCCTTAATTACATCAGACATGCCCTTTGGAGAGACCCCCAGTTTTTCATCCCACTTAATGCCCTGGAAACAACACCATGTCACAGTCACCTCACATCCTGGAACTGTGCATCATGCATGACTCATGACTTCCAAGTTTTCAGATTGCCTATGTGCAGGGGCATAGTGAACCCTCCCCTACCCCACCCCTCCCCACCCCTTGCCCCTTTCTTTAGGAACTACAGCGTGGGTGAAGTTCTTGATGTGCCTTTTCTGTCTGTAACTGGATGGGTGGGTGGCTAAGTAAAAGGGGAATGGAGACAGAAAGAAGGGAGGATGGATGGATGAATGCTAGCATGGATGAATGATTGACAGAATGGATGGTCGAATGCCTGCATGGATGAGTGAAAAGAAGAATGTAAAGCTGGATGAGTGAAAGAATGCATACATGAGTGAAAGGGAGGGTGGAGAGCGGGAAGAAAGTATGGGTGAGTGAAAGGGTGAATGGGTGGATGGATGAGTGACTGGGTGGATGGATGAGTAAGTGAAAGGATGGCTGGAAGGATGAAAGGGTAAATGATTGGATGGATAGGTGGAAGGGTGGATGGATAAGTGAAAGGTTTGCTTGGGTAAATGGTTGGATGGATGAGTGGAAGAGTGGGTGGATGAGTGAAAGGATAGATTGGGGAGAGGAGTTGGCCAAACGGCTAGGGCGGTCGACCTTGAATCTGAGGAAGTGGGTTTGAGTCTCGGCAATGACGCTGAACATCCTGTGATTCTGGGCAAATCACTTAGGTGCCAATTACGATCCGGCAAAAAAATTCCCCGTACGACTCGTATCCGGTCTTTTTACCGTACGAATTGTACAAGTGCCGTACAAACTGGCAATCACGATTCGCATGGTAAAAAGTCCATACGAACCGCATTCGGAATATTTTCCCACACGTCCTCGGGTCGGAAAATGTGTCCGACACGTCCTCGTACGATTTACCGTACAAATGTGAAAAGTGAAGTCCGACCGAGGAATCACGATCCAGCCCGTGCGTCCGATCTCACAACCGTATGGTAAAAACACCATCCGCACCGAACTCCCATTGCAACCATGGAGACATGTCCCCGCATACGCGCCCAACACTCCCCCCAGCACCCATACGTTCGAGTCGCACTCCCCGTTAATGTACACACCCCCCCTGTATGTACACCCGTGTACGTGTCGAACCCCCACCCGTGTATGTACACCCCTGTACGTTTGAGTCGTACCCCCACCCCTGTACGTGTCCTACCCCCGTGTATGTACACCCCAGTACGTTCGAGTCGTACCCCCACCCGTGTACGTGTCGTACCCCCGTGTATGTACACCCCTGTACGTTCAAGTCGTACCCCCACCCCTGTACGTGTCGTACTACCGTGCATGTACACCCCTGTACGTTCGAGTCGTACCCCCACCCCTGTACGTGTCGTACCACTGTGTATGTACACCCCAGTACGTTCGAGTCGTACCCCCACCCCTGTACGTGTCGTACTACCGTGCATGTACACCCCTGTACGTTTGAGTCGTACCCCCACCCCTGTACGTGTCCTACCCCCGTGTATGTACACCCCTGTACGTTCGCGTCGTACCCCCACCCCTGTACGTGTCCTACCCCCGTGTATGTACACCCCAGTACGTGTCGTACCCCCCTGTATGTACACCCGTGTACGTCAGAGTCGCACCCCCACCACAACCTCCTAAGTACGGAGCGCACCCCAGGCCCCAACATCACAACCGCATGTACGAGTCGTACCAAGCCACACACAAGGACAGCACCGTACAACCAAATGGCCCATGTACACACCGTACACACGCTAAAAACGCACGTACACAACCAGGACAAAACAAAACAACACAAGAATACACCATTCGAATGGCACAAAGCCACTAAACATGTCCAACAAACACTAAAAAAACACATTCACTGACCTGCAACTGCCAAAAACAAACAGAGGCCCAAAACACCACCACTCCTTATAACACACCCACCCAAACTTCAAACACAGCCACACCCACCAATGGACCAATAAAAAGGGCCCACACACACAAACCATGAGCCTTTGCAACAGACTCACTGCTGCCAGACACCACAGAACCATACTACAAGCTTCACCACACCTTACACTTGCACACCTTCACACAACCACCTTCACAAACACCCCCTCATCACATTCACACACACATACACCTGCACAACCACACCCACACACCCACAACCATCCACCCCCACCCCCCACCATCCACACCCACACCCCTCACCATGCCCACTAACAAGAATCCAAAGTTCAGTAACCGAGAGTTGGAGGTCCTTGTTGATGAAATCCTCAGAGTCGAGCCACAGCTCTTTGGAACATTGGTCAGACAGACCAGCATTGCAGCAAAAACAGCCATGTGGCAGACCATCGTCGATGCTGTGAATGCTGTTGCGGACACCAGAAGGACCAGGCATGAATGCCAAGCCAGGTGGTACGATCTGCGGAGGAGGGTCCGAGCCAAGATACTGGAGGAACACAACCAGGCCAACGCCACTGGAGGAGGGCCCTCCCGCAGACCCGTACACTACCAGCCCTTTAAGGAGAGGGTGATGGCCATACAGCCGGTGGAGGCAGTCGAAGGATTAGGAGGACTCCGAGACCCGGGTGAGTACACAAACAACGCACCTCACATGGGGGTAACGTCATCCACAACCAAAATCACTAACAGGCACGCAACCACCCCAAGCTATCGCATGACTCAACCACACTCCATGAACACGCACATGCCACTGCCGCCACCATGCCCCATGCACCCAGCTGGACAATGTCAAGTCACAGGCCACAGAAGACACCAACACATGACACGGTAACCCGGATGGCGGGAGGGTGGGCCCCAAAATTCACATAGTGCAACTCAGAAGCAGACAACAATGCCCTCTGCCCATATGGCCTAGGTCACAGCCATACAAACACTGTGTCCCCACACAGGAAAGACTCGCCAGCAAATGGCGGACGCCTTGCATCAACACATGGGGGTGAAGGCACTGTTTTGCACATGACAGCAGCTAATGAACAGCCAACATTGTGAAAGAGTGGCAGCACACACCACCACAGCAGCAGCACAGAGACACACACTACACCCAATGGGTGCCTGGAGATCAGAAACAAACTCACATCAACAAGCCAAGGGCTATTCAAAGATCTGCTAACAGTGTGTGCCCAGGAAGCTGGGCTGAGGTGACAGAGGGTGACACACAGAGGGAGGGAGAGGGGGATAGAGAGGGAGGGAGAGGGGGACAGAGAGGGAGGGAGACACAGGGACACGGACAGAGGGAGGAGGCTGACACACGGAGGGAGGGAGAGGGGGACAGAGAGGGAGGGAGACACAGGGACATGGACAGAGGGAGGAGGCTGACACACGGAGGGAGGGAGAGGGGGACAGAGAGGGAGGGAGACACAGGGACACGGACAGAGGGAGGAGGCTGACACACGGAGGGAGGGAGAGGGGGACAGAGAGGGAGGGAGACACAGGGACACGGACAGAGGGAGGAGACTGACACACGGAGGGAGGGAGAGGGGGACAGAGAGGGAGGGAGACACAGGGACACGGACAGAGGGAGGAGGCTGACAAACGGAGGGAGGGAGAGGGGGACAGAGAGGGAGGGAGACACAGGGACACGGACAGAGGGAGGAGGCTGACACACGGAGGGAGGGAGAGGGGGACAGAGAGGGAGGGAGACACAGGGAGACGGACAGAGGGAGGAGGCTGACACACGGAGGGAGGGAGAGGGGGACAGAGAGGGAGGGAGAGGGGGACAGAGAGGGAGGGAGACACAGGGAGACGGACAGAGGGAGGAGGCTGACACACGGAGGGAGGGAGAGGGGGACAGAGAGGGAGGGAGACACAGGGACACGGACAGAGGGAGGAGGCTGACACACGGAGGGAGGGAGAGGGGGACAGAGAGGGAGGGAGACACAGGGAGAGCAAATCAGCCGTGTGGTGTGTGGGAATGTCTGCTCGTCAGCAGGTAGACTGCGTGCATGTAGCCAAGGGTGGCCAGTGCCAGAACCCCCCCTCTTCCCCATGGCAAAACACAGGGCCATGTCACAACCTGTTCACGAGCACAACGACAGCTACCTGCATTATATAAGTGTGTGGATCCACTCCATGTGCACATGTACAGTGCTACACGGAAGGCACCAATGCATGGCTCGCCACACCTGCCCACTCCACTGCTGACTGCAGTCACACTTGACGCAGCAAGTAAGACTGTGCCACACATAGTTAAAGGGGCCAAAGTGGTGCCCAAGGGACACACCCATGCACAAGTGCACTGTGAGTGGAATGCAAGACAGATCCTAATTGCAAGAGGAAATGTGCCAACGTTGAAACTGATGAAACATGGATGTTGCATGGACCAAAATTAACACTGTCTCTCTCACACACAGGTCAACGTCGTGGTTCACCCCCCAACACTGGGGGGGGAGACTCACAGGACCCGGATCTGCGGGAGCCCGATCCCACCGGCAGCGACGACTCGCACCACTCTGTGGACGACCCCGACCAACCTGGCACCTCTGGTGTCCAACCACCTGCAGCACCTGCGTCAGGTACAACGGGGCCAACCACCACCCCCACTCCTGCCACATCCTAGGAGACACCCAGGATCCCTGCCCCACCACCACAAAGCAGCCAGGCTGGCCAGGAGGGACACGGTGTCCCGGGCACCCAGGAGGAGGCAGGCGACAACGCCAATGCCACCCCTCAGGGGTCCCGGAGACCCGATGTGCCCACAAGGGCAGGCCAGGTGCAAGTGGGCAGGGGTGGTGGGAGTGGAGGATGGCGGAGGCGCCAGCCTGACCAGTTGGCTGGGGAACCGGTATATTCCCATGTCCGTAACATCCTGGACACATACCGGCAGGACACCACGGGCATGGCCCAGGTTGTTTCCACCCTCAATGAGATCAAGGGGACCCTCGATGAGATAAAGACCCAGCAGGCCCAGCAACATGCCTGTCTACTGCAACACCAACGGAGGATGGAGGACAGACAGGCTGAGCAAGTGACGGTGTTCCAGGGGATTCACGATACACTCCGTCGGATGGCCGACAACATGGGCAACCCTCCCTGTGCCAGAAGGCGTAGAACATCACCACCCACAGGGAGGGATCAGGAGGAGGAGGAAACATCCGATGGAGCATCCCAAACATCGTCACGGCCTGCTTCTGAGGGTCCCCGCAGGAGGCCGGGTCGTCCACGGAAAGGACCGTGAGGGTCGGCGCTACATCACAATCTCCCAGGACACCTGGCCTGGCACCTGGCCCACTGGAGCAACAGCATCACAGCATCACGAGACATTCTCTGCCACATGGCCTTGCTGGTCACTGTCTGACCAATGTGGACAAAGACTGTGGCATGGACTCTGAGGATTTCCAATGGCAAGGACACCAACTCCCCTACTGAACTTTGGATTCCAAACTCCCGGAAAGCCCCTCACGTCATACCCCCCCCCCCCCCCACCCCCCCACAAAAATAAAAATTCACACCATTAAGAGAAGATGCCTGCTGGTTGCATTATTACCTTACATGTGTCTTGTAAAGTCTAAACATGCCTGAGTTCTCTTTTGACTTCAACCATCCACACCCTGGGGCCTGAGTCTGGCACAGGACACACGGGCCACAGTGTATTAGGCAAGACAGACATGGAGCACCATACACACCCGTGATGGGCCCAACCAGCTGAGGGGGTGGCCGCACAACCGTGCTGACAGACACATTGAGTACAGCAACAGTCATGCGCAGAGGTCAGGGATCCAGTCCAGTGTCCTGGGGGGCACCCAGGTGTGTGTAGACAGGTGGCAGAACCATGTCCTGCAAGCTTGAGTCCGGTGGATGCAGAGAATGGGGGCCTGGCCAACGTTGGATGCATGGGGATGACACATATCACAATACCCACACAGTCATGGACATCATGCATAATACACAGTCTCAGCCCACACACACAGCTTGCATCTTGCTACTCGACACATAGACACATAGCCACTATCAGGGGAAACCCTGCCAGACATGCTGGATGCACCGTGGCAACACACCAGCATTGACTGAGAAGAGGCACCTTGGAGGCATAGGGACACCTTTATTAGTCATGTATTCGGGATTGCAGAGGCAACTTGAAGTACACATGAACACCTCATGTGGAGTAACATGTGGGTCCAACACTGGCACCCCCCTCCTGCAGCACAAATGCGTGATAGCCATGGAACTGGCACACAATTGTCGGCCAACAGCTAAACACCCACAGCTGCTCACGGAGAGACTGCCATACACCATTGATCCGCTGATGTAGAAGTCCCACACCATGTCAAGCCAATGCAAACCGTATGTGTCAGAGGGCAGTGTTACACACATTGATGCCATCATCACAATCCACTATCCCATCACTGATGACTGTCAACCAGTCAGACCATCTATTCAGGTGTACACAGCTGCATGTCGTGTCCCATGGTGATGCTACATGGCTGCAGAGGAACCAAACATCGACAGGGGCAGTGTGCATACATCGTGAACGACTGCCACACCCAATACACCCCTGATGCATCCCTTACCCTAAGGAGACTTCCAAACTTGTCCGTGCGTGTAACGCTGAGTCAGCACACGATGACGTGTCCATGAGGAATAGCAGTGCCACAACAATGCAACCAGCAGACGGCATGCGCAAGTACCTGGGGATGAGAGACACATAAGAAGTAAGCCACAAAAAGCACAGCCACTTGCATGTGCATGTACTCGACACATGTATGGATGACAACATGCTAGGTCACAATTATGACTGTGGAAATACAACCATCACTGCCACCATCACTCCAGTGACACACCCACACACACATCTGACTCACGTGCCATACATGCAGGTGGAGACACACATCACAACACATGCCACACGTGGAGCAATGTGTGCACACTCAGACACTGGTACTCACCACTAAGCAAAGAAGTCGGGTATGAGCCGAGTCCGGATGTCCTCTTGCGGCTCCACATCCTCCACATCACTAGCCCCATCGCCAAGCCCTTCGTCCTCCACGGGTGGATGGTCCTCGTCATGTTGATCCAGGATGAGTGGCACAGCTTTCTCAACTGCCATGTTGTGCAGCATGCAGCAGACCATGAAGATTTTGCAGACCTTCGCAGGGGCATATGGGAGCGCGACGCCGGTCTTGTGGAGGCACCGAAATCGGCTCTTCAGCAGGCCAAACGTCCTCTCTATCACTCGCCTTGTCCGGCCATGGGCGGTGTTGTAGCGGAGCTGGGCCGGCGTGATGGGGTTGCAGAGAGGTGTGAGCAGCCATGGCATGTTGGGATAGCCAGCGTCCCCTACATGGGAAGCACATGGACATCGTTAGAAGTGGTGAAGCGGTCGTGCTGGTAGGCTATGCAAAATACAGGACAGACAGACTGTACCCACCAACAACACATGCTCGTTCGTTGCGCAGCTGCATCATCATTTCAGGCATCCTGCTACGCCTCATGATGTAGGCATCGTGTGCTGATCCTGGAAAACGAGCAGAGACATGTGAAATCACCATGTTGGACAGACACACCACAAGGGCATTGATGGAGTGGTAGTGCTTCCGATTGCGGTACGCTGCCTCCCGTGCGTGTGGTGGTACCAAAGCTACATGTGTCCCATCTATGGACCCAATGACATGGGGCATCCCTCCCAGGGCATAGAATCCACGCTTGACCCCAGTCAACTGTTCAGGGGTTGGGAACTTGATGAAGTCATCCAGGTGAATCAACATGGCCTCTAAGAAATCATGCAGCACACGGCAGAACATGCTCTGGGACATGCCACCAACATGAGCTATGGTATTTTGAAAGGTACCCGTGGCTAGAAAATGTAGGGCTGCCATTACCTTCAGCTTGGGTGTCAGTGCCGTAGGATACCTGTGCAGCAGTTGCAGGTGTGGTGCCAGTCTCGCCGTCAACTCCAGAATGAACCGTCGTGGGAAGCGGTAGCACCGGATCCGATCATTCTCCCGCATTGCAGCCAAGTCCGGCATTGCTCGGGGAAGAGGCGGCGCTCTGCAGTAATTTGGAAGTGACAAGGAAGAGTGAGTGCACCACAACAACAAATCATTTGTACTGAGCACATGTTAATCTGTCTATACACATATGCTACATACGGAGTGAGGTATGTGCCACATGCCCTGGACACGTATGGCTGCCAGGTGACACTCCTACCAAGACCCAGCTACACACGGAGATTGAGAACCTCCCCATGCCATGCCATGGGATTAGCTGTGTCCCAGTGCAAGTGAACAGCCAGACGCAAGACAGGAGTGACATACACCCACACATCAGCAGAAGTAGGAGGCCGATTGCAGAGACTGGTAGCGGAACACTAGAGCCACAGGTCACATGACATTACACTAGGACAGCCCACACACCTTGCCATGAAGGTGCACATGTCATGACTCACCACACATTCATTGAGAGGATGCAGACATGTCCTTGTCACGCTACTCCGTGTCCCATGCATACATGCGCACCTCACATCCGAAACCACATGTGGCATGGTGTGCGGAACAGTGTGCAATGTCAATCTACACACAGACACATGTTGGTTGCTGCAACAGCTGCAGCTTTTGAGGGTGCTCCAACATCAACCAAATGGGAAGCCCCCACACATACATGACATAGTCACATCGTGCACCGTGGGTAGTGACAAGTCAGGTGTGGTAACCCCTGTACCGGGCATCAGGGGACACTTCCGTGTGTTGGTGTATGTGCCATGCCAGTGTCGGTCATCCCAAGTGTGCAGTACGACATGCACACATGTCCAAGGAGTCAAGGGCATGCCTGGCACACATTGCACCGTCACACATTACATCTGTACACATCTCATCATACATCTGGTGCCTTCTCGACTCAGGAGTAATGTGCCACATCACAGCCTGTCACACCTGTGCCCCACACATGTAGTAATGCACAGACAATGCCTTGATGTCCATTCATGGACAAGTATGTCCATCCATGGACAATTATGTCCGCCCTATTCCTTCCTGTGTGCTGCCTGTCACCACTGTGATGTGTGAAAACCGCCGTACTGCTGCTAAGAGGGCCTGTGTACGTTCCCATATCACTATGGGAGTGCTGCCGTATGTGTACCCATCGTGATGGCGAGCGTACAGGCATGTGTACGGTCCGTACCACTACGAGTACGCATACGCAAGAACACCCATAGTGCTACGGGCCGTACACACGCCTGTACGCTCCCTATCACTATGCGTGTCCTCGCGTATGCGTACTCGTAGTGGTACGGGCCGTACACACGCCTGTACTCTCCCTATCACTATGGGTGTCCTCGCGTATGCGTACACGTAGTGGTACGGGCCGTACACACGCCTGTACTCTCCCTATCACTATGGGTGTCCTCGCGTATGCGTACACGTAGTGATAGTGAGCGTACAGGCGTGTGTATGGCCCGTACCACTACGAGTACGCATACGCAAGAACACCCATAGTGGTACGGGCCGTACACACGCCTGTACGCTCCCTATCACTATGGGTGTCCTCGCGTATGCGTACTCGTAGTGGTACGGGCCGTACACACGCCTGTACTCTCCCTATCACTATGGGTGTCCTCGCGTATGCGTACACGTAGTGGTACGGGCCGTACACACGCCTGTACTCTCCCTATCACTATGGGTGTCCTCGCGTATGCGTACACGTAGTGATAGTGAGCGTACAGGCGTGTGTACGGCCCGTACCACTACGAGTACGCATACGCGAGGACACCCATAGTGATAGGGAGCGTACAGGCGTGTGTACGGCCCGTACCACTACAAGTACGCATACGCGAGGACATCCATAGTGATAGTGAACGTAGGCACGCGTGTACGGGCCGTTGCTATGCATTTGGGGTGCCCTAGGGCCCCGGAACGCACCGTACCTGTGTGTGAAGCTCCAAATTACATAGGGGACACATGAAGGACAAGTATTAAGGCCTACATGCATGCTGGTTGTCATGGAGACCAAGTTCAAATTTTGAATTTGTTCAGGAAGGTGCACAGCAGAAGTCAGTTGGAATGAATCTACTTTGTTGCAATGTGTTTGTGGGGCTGACATCATGCAGGAGAAAAAAACAGATTGAGAACCCACAGACTGCTAGGTTTGAAGGGATTGGAGAAAACATAGGATGCAAATGTGAGTGACCAATCACTCTGTACTCCTGTGCATGAGATGGGCCAGCAAGGCAGATATAAGGCAGCCAGGTCCCATGAGGGAGCACTTGCCTGCACATCTCTGTATTCCACGACCCAGCTGCTGCTACTGATTCCCTGGAACCATGTCAAGGGCTGTGGAGAGGTCACAGCCATTCACCCTGGAGGAGAACATGGCTTTGGTGGATGTGATCCTCCCACGGTACCCCATGCTGTATGGGCGACCAGGTTATCAGGTGAGTTCAGTGTCCACTGGCACAGACTGTGTCCCTTTTTTGTGACTGTGACTTTTGCCATTGTGTCAAGGTGTGACACACATGCTATGTACTGTAGGGGAGGTCCCGGGGGGGGGAATGCCTGATGTCTCCCAGCAGTGCCCTGAGACAGGAGGGGTGGGATCCTATCACTCCCAGCAGTGCCCTGAGACAGGAGGGGTGGGTTCCTATCACTCCCAGCAGTGCCCTGAGACAGGAGGGGTGGGTGCAGAGCCCTCCCAGCAGTGCCCACAGACAGGAGGGGTGGGTGCAGAGTCCTCCCAGCAGTGCCCTGAGACAGGAGGGGTGGGTTCCTATCACTCCCAGCAGTGCCCAGACGCAGGAGGGGTGGGTTCCTATCACTCCCAGCAGTGCCCAGAGACAGGAGGGGTGGGTGCAGAGTCCTCCCAGCAGTGCCCTGAGACAGGAGGGGTGGGTTCCTATCACTCCCAGCAGTGCCCAGACGCAGGAGGGGTGGGTTCCTATCACTCCCAGCAGTGCCCAGAGACAGGAGGGGTGGGTGCAGAGTCCTCCCAGCAGTGCCCAGAGACAGGAGGGGTGGGTGCAGAGTCCTCCCAGCAGTGCCCAGAGACAGGAGGGGTGGGTGTGATGCACAGTGTGAGCCTGGCTCATTGATTGTGTAGTTGCCCTCATTCCACCTGTGTCCTTTCAATGGCACGTACTGCTTTTGGCCTTCCCCCAGAGGATCATGTCCCTATGACAAAGGTGCAATGCGTTGGATGCACACTATGCCTTGTTGTAAACAGCAAATGTGTTCTAATCTGTGTCCCTGTGACATGTGCCAGGTGTATTGATGTAGTGTCACTTGTTCATCCTCACAGGTAGACGCCTCTGCCAAGGAGCAGATATGGCTGGACGCAGTCAGCGCCGTGAGGAGTGTGGATGGTCGGAGGCGGCTCCTGTCCCAGGTGAGGAAACGCTGGCAGGATATCCGGTGCTGGACGCGGAGGATCGCACGGGTCCTGCTGGGGGACTCACCTGAGAGTCATAAGAACCGCGGGCGCCGCCGTCTCTCCCACATCCAGAAACGTGTGCTGGCGGTGGTCTTTCCAGACTTGGACAGGCGTCTACAGGACATGCAGCAGCCGGAAGGGGGTAGGTACATGTGTGTGTTTGTTGTGTTTCACCAGCATTTGTAAGTGCACTGTTCCATGGATACACTTCCAGGGTTTATGGTGCTGTGCAGATCCTGTTCCCCACAGTATTGCAGTGCTCTCCTGCCTCCCTTCCCCTCCTTGCAATGTGTTCCCTGGTCTGTGTGTAGTCACTCCATCACAAGGTTATGTAGCCTGACACCTTCTACAAGTGTACAATGCCTGCAGCATCATGTGTGGGGGTGGTGTGTAACAGGTTTTGTGACCTTGCCTGTGCCCTGTCCTGTTCTGGACTTGTGGGTTCCATGTCAGTTGGCACTAATGCTGAGTCCAGACATGGGAGTTAATCTCTCGAGTGGCAGGCCTTCCAGCAGGCATGTCCCATGTGGTGGCCTGTGACATGATGTGCATGAGTGTGCGTTACGCATAGTGCAGGGATGTTAGCATGTGTTGCAGTCATTCCCATTCAGGAGCATGGAGTTGTGTGGCCACTACTGTCCCCAGGGGCATCTTTTCCTAGGTATCATGTGTGTAATCCGAGAATGTCGACAATCTCTGTGTCTACAGCATAGGTTGTGCTCTGTGCCATTGTCCCCTGCACCATGTTTATTGACGTGAGATGTATTACAAGTGTCCACTGTCCAGCCTGACCTGATTTTCCAAGTACATACTCACGGTGGCCATTGCCTGTGTGTCTTGTAGCAATCATCTGATGATGGCCCTTTGTACATGATTATTTGGACAGGCGCACCTTGGGTATTTGGTGTGCAATCTTGAATTATTGCATCCCATGTGTATTTCACCCAGACTAAGAGATGTAAGTGCTTCCTGTGTCTCCACAGATTTGTCTCATGTAGGGGGTGGGTGGTGCGGCCATGGCCTACATGTCAAGACCTGTAATCTCCTTGCTCGGACTGGCCAGTGTGTGATGTTGGTCTGGACATACACTCAAGGTGCAGTGTGCCAGTCAGGGTGGGCATGTTATCAGTATTACCTATGCTGCATGTGCCTCTAGTTCCTGGATATGGTCCCTGCTCATCCCAATTTCCTGCCACGCTGTGTGGTGCAGATGCAGTGCTGTATTGTCCCCAGGGCCTTGCTCCTCAGTCAAAATTCCATGTCATCTCATTTGCTATTGTGTCATGCTCTCCATAGTTTTTCCATGGCATGGTGGGTCACACAACTGTGTCTTGCAGGGCCTACATATGTACCTTGTTTTGTAGTTGTAACTCTTCCTTTGTTTCAGGCTATGCACTGTAACCTAAGTAGATTTGACTCATGTGACATATGTATACAGGTGTATGATTAATTTCTGTCTCTTCACCCTGCCCACAGCATCGTCGGGGGACACGGAGGGAGACATGGACACAGACGGCGCGGAGGGACCGAGCACCAGTGCCAGCGGTGACATCGGGGCTGGCACTTCGAGTGGGACTGAGGCGGAGGAGAGTGAACCCGGGGACCTGTCGACTGGCACAACAGAGTATGAAGCTGACGGGTCCGAGGATGATCTCTCCGAGTGGGCGGTGGCTGCACCACCATCTGACAGCAGCCCTACATCTGGCACCGCCCCCTCCATTTGGCATCAGCCGCCTCCCACGTGCTCGTGTCCCTTCCCAACGTGCCCGGTCATCACATGTCTCCTTCCTGCCAGGCACCGCACCCCCTGCCCCTGTCTCCACTGCTGCCGCCAATGCTGAGTCTGTGGACATCCAGCGGCAGTTGCAGATTGGTCAGACTGCGATCCTTAATGTCCTCCATGCCCACAGCCAGGTCCGCAACAACATGGAGGCATACTTGGAGGGCATTCATTCATCGCAGGCTGACCAACGCAACTTGCTGAGGTCCATAGACTCCACACTGACTGCAGCAATGGGTCTCCTGCAGCGCTACGTCCCACCCCCTACCCCTGCTCCTTCCACACTTCCCACTCCCATGCCTGTCCCACATACACCCAGACGTAAGCATGCACCCACCACAACAGACACAGGCACCACACCAGCAGGGAAGGTCCGCCGCACACCTCCTGACACGCACACACAGGGTGAAGTAGGCACACCCACTGGGTCGGGGGGCAAACGTGTGACACGCAGCCAGAGTGGGAGTCCGCATTCCACCCAATCCACTCCCTCCAAATCCCCTCCCCTCAGCTCTCCTGGCCACATCTCCCCCAAAGACTCCTTCATGGCCACTCTGTCCCTGAGCCCCACAGTGACACCACCCCGCAAGCGGTCAAGGAAGTCCACGGTCAGGGTGCTTGAGTCCGCCCCCCCCCTGTCCACAACCTCCCCCAGTGGCGCTGCGACCCATCCCTCTGACCCCCCCCCCTCCTTGGGGCCTGTGGTTCCTTCGGGTGCAGGGGAGTCCCTGGAGGACCTTGCCGAGGTGTGCAGCGCGCTCCTAGAATCCACCTTTGGCCCTGCCCCACCCCCTGTGGTGGAGTCCTCCATCCCTGCACCCACGTCGCCTACCCTTCGCCCTCCTGTCCCTGCGGTGCCTGTTCCTTCCCCCCAACATGATGCCCTGACCCCTGTGGAAGACAACGGCTTGTAACTGTGCAGGCAAGCTAGGGGACACGCATCCCACTGTGTCCCCCATCCAGCTGGGACTCCTGGACTGCACTATGGGCTTTGTTAATATTGGACTTACTTCATACTAGTTTTTTGCTCATGCTGAATAAAGCTATTTATTTTTTGCCCTTGGAACACTCCTGCTTTGCTGGCATTGCTGTTGGTGGGGCTGCTACATGGTTGTGGGTGTTGGTCATGTGTTGGGTGTGTGGGAAATGTAGTAGTGTGCTGCTCATAGGGGGGACCCTGGGATCTGTGTGCCATCACACGGTGTTAGCTACCTTTCTCCATTCATGTAAGCAGTTGCTGCATGTTGCAATTGTCCCAAGGTGTATTCCTTCCTCTGTGTACCCTGACTTCTTCCCTGCAGGGTGTCCCCTGACTTTAGCGCAGAGCTGTGTGTCCATTAGCTGGGTGTGTGACGTAGTCCTTCACCTTTGCACATGCATGCTGAGCCATTCTCCACCTGCATCATTCGTGGCATCCTTGGTAGTCATTGTACTTGTGTATGTGGACTATTGACATGACAAAAGAAGAGAGTAGTACGCGCACTACCTGAAGCTATCCAAGGTTTTTAAAGTTGCACCGTGCTCACGGGGTATCACTCTCCGAGGTGGAGTGTAAATGTAAACATTGAGAAGCACCCCCAACGGTTTGGGGTGTGTCCCCCAGGCACTGGTTGAAGGCCGCACATGCGGTTTTTAACTTATAGAATGAAAGAAGTTCATCACAAATTAAAGATTTCTTGAAGTGAAGCTTTACTGTTTTCTGACGCGCGGGCTCAATGGTGTGCTACCACACCATTGAGGCCGCGCGTCAGAACTCCACACATTCGATTTCCCCTGACGAAGGCAGGTTCTGCCGAAATGCATTGGGAATGACTATGTAACCGCAAATCGCAATGGAGATATTGCCGTCTATGGACTAAAATTGCCATTTGATTTTCTATAAAGTAATAGAAAACAGTAAAGCTTCACTTCAAGAAATCTTTAATTTGTGATGAACTTCTTTCATTCTATAAGTTAAAAACCGCATGTGCGGCCTTCAACCAGTGCCTGGGGGACACACCCCAAACCGTTGGGGGTGCTTCTCAATGACTATTGACATGACTACATGTGGACATGTTTTCTTTTTGGCCCTATGCATGCGTATACTCCCAGCCTCGCACACATGTGGTAGATGTACTGCAGGGTCTTTGTGCACCTGACTGACATTTGTGGGCATGGTATCTGTGGCTACTCCACCCTTTGCGTTCCATGGGCACTGCTGGGAGTGATGGGCACCCACCCCTGCTGTCTCTGGGCACTCCTGGGAGGACTCTGCACCCACCCCTCCTGTGTCTGGGCACTGCTGGGAGGACTCTGCACACACCCCTCTTGTCTCTGGGCACTGCTGGGAGTGATAGGCACCCACCCCTCCTGTCTCTGGGCACTGCTGGGAGGACTCTGCACACACCCCTCCTGTCTCTGGGCACTGCTGGGAGGACTCTGCACACACCCCTCCTGTCTCTGGGCACTGCTGGGAGTGATAGGCACCCACCCCTCCTGTGTCTGGGCACTGCTGGGAGGACTCTGCACCCACCCCTCCTGTGTCTGGGCACTGCTGGGAGGACTCTGCACACACCCCTCCTGTGTCTGGGCACTGCTGGGAGGACTCTGCACACACCCCTCCTGTGTCTGGGCACTGCTGGGAGGACTCTGCACACACCCCTCCTGTCTCTGGGCACTGCTGGGAGGACTCTGCACACACCCCTCCTGTGTCTGGGCACTGCTGGGAGGACTCTGCACACACCCCTCCTGTGTCTGGGCACTGCTGGGAGGACTCTGCACACACCCCTCCTGTGTCTGGGCACTGCTGGGAGTGATATGCACCCACCCCTCCTGTCTCTGGGCACTGCTGGGAGGACTCTGCACACACCCCTCCTGTCTCTGGGCACTGCTGGGAGTGATAGGCACCCACCCCTCCTGTGTCTGGGCACTGCTGGGAGGACTCTGCACACACCCCTCCTGTCTCTGGGCACTGCTGGGAGGACTCTGCACCCACCCCTCCTGTGTCTGGGCACTGCTGGGAGGACTCTGCACACACCCCTCCTGTCTCTGGGCACTGCTGGGAGGTCTCTGCACACACCCCTCCTGTGTCTGGGCACTGCTGGGAGGACTCTGCACACACCCCTCCTGTCTCTGGGCACTGCTGGGAGTGATAGGCACCCACCCCTCCTGTCTCTGGGCACTGCTGGGAGGACTCTGCACACACCCCTCCTGTCTCTGGGCACTGCTTGGAGTGATAGGCACCCACCCCTCCTGTGTCTGGGCACTGCTGGGAGGACTCTGCACCCACCCCTCCTGTGTCTGGGCACTGCTGGGAGGACTCTGCACACACCCCTCCTGTGTCTGGGCACTGCTGGGAGGACTCTGCACACACCCCTCCTGTGTCTGGGCACTGCTGGGAGGACTCTGCACACACCCCTCCTGTCTCAGGGCACTGCTGGGAGTGATAGGCACCCACCCCTCCTGTCTCTGGGCACTGCTGGGAGGACTCTGCACCCACCCCTCCTGTCTCTGGCCACTGCTGGGAGGACTCTGCACACACCCCTCCTGTGTCTGGGCACTGCTGGGAGGACTCTGCACACACCCCTCCTGTCTCTGGGCACTGCTGGGAGGACTCTGCACACACCCCTCCTGTCTCTGGGCACTGCTGGGAGGACTCTGCACACACCCCTCCTGTCTCTGGGCACTGCTGGGAGTGATACGCACCCACCCCTCCTGTCTCTGGGCACTGCTGGGAGGACTCTGCACCCACCCCTCCTGTGTCTGGGCACTGCTGGGAGGACTCTGCACACACCCCTCCTGTGTCTGGGCACTGCTGGGAGGACTCTGCACACACCCCTCCTGTCTCTGGGCACTGCTGGGAGGACTCTGCACACACCTCTCCTATTTCACAATATGTACGCTCATTACATACACGGATGTGGGTACACTCCATGCATTCGAGGTGGGGGTACGTGTCGTACTTACACTGTTGGGGTGGGGGTACACTCCATGCCTTCGAGGTGAGGGTACGTGTCGTACTTACACTGTTGGGGTGGGGGTACGCTCCATTCTTCCGCGGGTGAGGCCACGGGTCGTACTTACACTGTTGGGGTGGGGGTACGCTCCATACGTCCGCGGGTGGGGGTACGGGTCGTACTTACACTGTTGGGGTGGGGGGTACGCTCCATGCCTTCGAGGTGAGGGTACGTGTCGTACTTACACTGTTGGGGTGGGGGGTACGCTCCATGCCTTCGAGGTGAGGGTACGTGTCGTACTTACACTGTTGGGGTGGGGGTACGCTCCATTGGTCCGCGGGTGAGGCCACGGGTCGTACTTACACTGTTGGGGTGGGGGTACGCTCCATACGTCTGCGGGTGGGGGTACGGGTCGTACTTACACTGTTGGGGTGGGGGTACGCTCCATATGTCCGCGGGTGGGGGTACGGGTCGTACTTACACTGTTGGGGTGGGGGTACGCTCCATTGGTCCGCGGGTGAGGCCACGGGTTGTACCTACACTGTTGGGGTGGGGGTACGCTCCATACGTCTGCGGGTGGGGGTACGGGTCGTACTTACACTGTTGGGGTGGGGGTACGCTCCATTCGTCCGCGGGTGAGGCCACGGGTCGTACTTACACTGTTGGGGTGGGGGTACGCTCCATACGTCCGCGGGTGAGGCCACGGGTCGTACTTACACTGTTGGGGTGGGGGTACGCTCCATACGTCCGCGGGTGGGGGTACGGGGCGTACTTACACTGTTGGGGTGGGGGGTACGCTCCATACGTCCGCGGGTGGGGGTACGTGTCATACTTGCACTGTTGGGGTTGGGGGTCCGCTCCATGCATACGGGGTGGGGGTACGGTCCGTACATATCCGTCCCCACGCTATGTGATGCTTGTGCGGGCCGTCCCCAGGCCTTTGCCACGTGGGTACGAGCCGTCCCGCCATTGTTGGGGTGACGTAGGTGTGGTACGACTCGTACCCACGCTCTTAAGGCATGGGTACAGGACGTACCTGTCTGGTTGTGTTGCAGGTTCGCGTCGTCAAGGACTTCCGTTGTGGCGGTCGCTGGCTTGGCTGGACACGGCCCCACCCCCTCGTAGTGACCAGGGCCTGGGAGTCAGGTATGTCCAGGGCATGTGTGCTGTGTGACTATGGTGGGGGTTTTGTGGCCTGCCCCTGGTCCTGCCCCCCCCCATTTCCCCCCCTTTCCCCCCTCCCTTAGTTGTTCTGACCTTCTGCGGCGTCTGCGTCGTAACCTGTAGAGGAGGTCGACTGCTATGAGGGCCGGGATGACACGTAGGTTCGGGTCCATGTCTGTCCGTCGCGTACGGGTACTCCTTGTCCGCGTCGTCCTGTCTGTCCGTCGCGTACTGGTACTCCTTGTTCGCGTCGTCCTGTCTGTCCGTCGCATACTGGTACTCCTTGTTCGCCTCGTCCTGTCTGTCCGTCGCGTACTGGTACTCCTTGTTCGCGTCGTCCTGATTTCCCGGCAGTTTTTGGCAGCCGGAAAATATTCACCGTGCGGGATGACGTCGGTGCGAATCGTAATTCCTGGTTCGTGAATGGCAGGCTGCGAGCGTCCCGACGTCAGGTCGGTGCTTTCCCGGATCGCATTTGTATGTTTATTTTGTTCGGTCTGGGTTTTTTACGAATCGTACGGAAATGGTGTTTCCGTGCGAATCGTAATTCCATGTTGGTAGATTTTGACGACCGGGTACGCGTCGGACGGAGAATATGCTCCGTCCGACGGTTCGTACCCGGTTTTTACAGGATCGTGATCGGCGCCCAAATCTACCCGTGCCATACAAAAAAATTAATGTGTCCTCATGTAATGCAACTGGTGCGATGTAAAGCGTTCTGATACCCGATTCGGGTCAAGTTCGTGCTATATAAAACTCTGTAAAATAAAAATATATAATTGGGTCAAAGGATGGATGGATGGATGGATGAGTGAAATGATGGATGGAAGGACAGATGATGGATAGGTGTGCAAATGGTTGAAAAGGTTTGGGTATGGATGGGCACACAGATGGAACGACAGAATGAATGGTGAAAGACTGAATGATGGATGAAATAATTAATAGATTACATTTTGAGTGACACCCAACTGCTACTTGAATGTTACACTAGTAATTGTAAATGTTTGCATGTTTTGTTTTATGTGTAAGATTTTAGGGAGAGCCTCATAGTGCCATGAGATGTTCTTGAGCTGTATATTGTGTTTGTAGCAATAGGCAAGTCGTAAGAAATAAACTATGTAATAGTGTATTGACAGTGCATTCTTTAAGACAGCTGCAGGGAAAAGAACCTTTGTGACTTCCGTCAGCTTTTGCAACTCTCTGCGGAGCCCACATAAGCAAAGTCAGATTCCATATTGTAGGTTCCACTTCCTGAAACACCCATAATGTGTTCCCTCTAGTGGGATCATTACAGTAATCCTCCCTTTAGTTCACCTGTGCTTGCCGCTTTACATCTGACAATGGCACTCAGATATGAGATGCTAGTAACAAAGTCTATTCGAGCAGATCTTCCTGACCACTTCTCTCACCAAACATGCCTGCTCAGGACCATGAGTTGTAAAGAAAATATCAGACTGGACAACCCAGTGCAGTAACAATGTAAATAGATTATAATCATATGAAATACCACAAAAAGGCCTGCACAGTTGCTCAAAACTGCATGCATACCGAAAAACCATGAAGTACACGATTGTCTCAACCTAATATAAAACTCATTTTGATTTGTACTCAATACGTTATCTATTTACGTACTTTTATACTATCGCGCAACTTCCTCTGATGTGTCTGTAAAACGTACCTTTTGCGCCCGAAGTTTTGTCCTGAATTTTGACCTTCTATCCTGAATTTTTGTCCCGAATTTTGACACTCTGTCCTGAATTTTTACATTTACCATCCTGAATTTACACCCAAGCCAGTTGGTCACTCTACACGAAATATGTCTTGTTTCTCCTTCACAGTCTTTGGGGCCTATTTACGCCTCCAACCTTCCACACTGCAGACTCTTGCAGACCTGCTGCTTGGTTGCTCGGTGCTGTGAGCATGCACAATAATAAATAAACTCAGCAGTGCTATGAACCCAGGCCTAGCACTGTGTACATTTTGTTTAGTGACCCTAGGAAGTTGTCGATTGAACCCCAGCACGCACCCCTGATAGGAAACCTACTCTTTCCATATGAAACATGACATCTGACTTGGCGCCCATGAGCCGGTTTTAAACATATGAATTGTCTTTTTTTTAGGCGGGTGAGACACTCCCAAGCCCTCAATTAAGGTACACCCCTGTGGAGCAGGTGTGTTATCTCTTCAGAGCCCGTGTGGGAGTGTAAACGAACATTTCATCCTGAATAATAAAGTGTAACTAAACAAAAAGGATGTAAATCCCAGTTGCAGACAAATCTAATTTGAAGGTTGCCTCCTTTATGTGTTTCTCGGTTTCTGCCTGCCCTAAAGTTAAACTAATTTGAGTTTGACAGACGGTTGGAGGCATAAATCCCTTGGGGTCCCTTGTTCTGGAAAATCTGACCAAATCTCAAAATATATTTACAGGCCAGGCTGTGTGAGTTTCCATGTGCTACTTAAAAATGCCTAAATCCTGGTTTGAACCGTTACTGTGAACTTTGGCCATCGCATAGAATTGCGGGATTATATATCAACATTTCACATGAAAGGAGAGCATTTTACATGCCATAGGTGTCATGTCTATTCTTAACGTGCTTTATTTAGGTTACGCGTGTCTCCCATTTATTTTCCTGCCAGAAAAACGTCATGTTTCTCATAGGGCTGGAGCCAATAAATAATTACTGGTGCTGCAATCCCACACTCAATTCCCTGAAAGCCTTGACCTCAGTGTAAAATCGGGGCTTGATGCAAATACCCATGGACCTCTGAGCATAATTGTTTTTTTTCAACAATTATATGGACATCTGCTGCCTGGCCCTTCAGCAGGGGAGGCAGCATGCCAGGCCTTTCTGCAGTACTCTGACAGATTACCTTACTTGAACAGCCTCCATGTTTTTAGTGTAAATTCCCTGTTGCCTGCATTTTTGCCGTTGATTCGAAATAGACGCTTTTGTTGGAAAACAAATATATACTGCATTGTCCTTGACATTTTATTTCAAACTATAAAAAAACATTTAAACGCACTGGACTTAGATACAAAAAAGTTATACTTTTTTCTCTGGTCTCACTGACTGCTCTTAGCTGCCTTTTGTTGAAGACCTATGGTAATCAATACCAAAACTTACAGGGGGCTTTCAGCAAGCCCATTCCTTATAATTGGTTGGCTTTCTTGTCAATTTAATTTAATTGATTCTTGTTCAATTGCTTTCCTTCCTCTTGATGATTTTGTATCCTTCAACTGCTAACTTTCAGTGAACTACTTTCTAGGTCTCACCTAAGACACCGTGCATGCGCTAATGCTTGCAAAACATATTGTCTAGAACAAGGGGATTGATGTCCGCCCATTGCTTACCATTCATTGGCTTCATTGTCACTCTTGTTTTGCTGCCTCCTAATTGGCCAGCGCTTGCCGGCTTCACTTCCTCTTTTTTCCTGGGGAGCATGGACCAAGTACTGATTGATTCATCTTGTTTAGTGTCGTTCTGCTGGTTGCGCTGTGATTGAGGTACTATTTTTATTTTTTATTCACCTGTCATCCCTGTCTGTGCTGCTGCTTCTTCTTCCTCCCACCCATCCCATTTTCTGTGTTACTTCTTCCCATCCCATCCTGTGTCCATGTTGCTTCTTCCCCTCTCACCCGACTTGTCCATGTTGCTTCTTCCCCTCCTACCCTTCTTTGTCCATGTTGTTCTCCCACTCCCAAACCTCTTGTTGTGTCGTTTCTTTCCCTGTTCCCCTCCCACCTTGGCCTTTGTCTGTGTTGCTTCTTCCCTTCCATCCCAACCCTCCAGTGGCCATGCACAGCTGCCGCGCTGCTCTAACATATTGCTAAAAAAGACATCGGCAAAACCAATAGCTCTTACGTAGGCGAGACCTATTGGGTTTGCCAATGCTTGTGTTCTTTATTTTCAGGACTCTGTGGGGGTGCATGTGTTTTTTTGTGTTCTGCACTGTATGTTTATGTTTAGCGCTTCATAATAGATATACTCTAAGTTTATCTGCTCCCCTCTGTTCTCTTATATCTTTCTTGCCCATGCTTATTACTTCATTGCTTCCCCATCGTTTGTTTTCATATGCTCTTTTTTGACCCCTCCCGTCTCATTTGCTCTACGACTCTGCATCTTTTTTTCATGTTTACTCCCTTGACTCCATTTCTTCTTTCCCGTCCGCAACATAATGTTTCACCCCACCTCTTTTCCATTGATATCTCTATTTTCACTTTTTCTCCTGTTTCTTTCTGTAATTGTGACATATAAGTGTGTTTCATACTTCCTCCACGATCCCCACTGCTACCTTTGTTTCTTTCATACCCCTCCACTGTCTCAGCTCCTCCATTCATATGTCTCCTCTCCTTGCTTGCTTTAATGTTTACTCCCCACTCTCTCTGTGCTTTCTGTAGCAGCAACATGATTTCTATCATACCCGGGGCCACTGGAATTATGTGATTTTGTGGCCGCAATGATTTTCACAAAAGTACTGATTTGCCCCTTTGGTCACATAATCCATCATCTGCCCATAATCTGCAGATTTTAACAACAAAAATATAGTTTCTAGCTTAAACAGTTCAAAAGTTACTAAAAATACATCCACACGTGTTGCTGCCTGATGGAAGGCCCTTTGCAAAGACGTACTGGTTACCTCTCTGTTACTCACTTCTATATTTAAACTGGCATTAATGAGGTGCAACCAATTCCCAGACAGTGTTACCACATTTAAGAATGATGAAAATACTACTATTACAAAATGTGTTGCATTATGCCGCATAATTTGGCTGTTTCATGCTGCATGATTTACTCAACCCTACCGCATAATTTGTCCCTCTCCTGCTGCATAATTGCAGTGGCCCTGATCATAGCCCTTCTCCAGTGCATGTCTCCTCCATCTATTTCTCTCGCCTCCATCCATTCTTTAATGTCTGCTCCCCCCTGCTGCCTATAACTGGGACACAACATTGTGTTTCATATTCCTCCGCAGGTCCCCACTTCTCCGTTCATTTGCCCCTCCTCCCTTTTTTCGATGTTTACTACCCTCACGCTCCCCCGTTGCTTTCTGTAGCTGCTTCGCTATGGAAATATACCTGTACCACTGGTACATCGGCATCTTTCATACAATAACTGTGATAATTAGCTGCCAAGGTGCGACACGGCACCAAGATGGGTCATTTCTTATGTTAAAATCAGTGTAACATGTGTTTGCTATTACTAAAAGTCATGAAAATAAACAACTTCCTTGCTAAAACAGCTAGAAACTTCTTTATTGCATGGTACGTTCTGTAAACACCACAGATAACGTACAGCTCTACACTTTCTTGTTTCATTTCGATACATATTGCCTCCTACTACCTACATTTCAATTTACATCATTCAATTGCACATTTCTTTGTCTTTTTAAACTATGCACATATTTTTCATCAGCCTCTATTCACTGTTAATCGATTAATATATACGAGCAATTATAGCAATTTATTTCTTGTTTCACCCTGCTTCCTCGTCTATGCGGCTTTCCTACTTGTAGTATTCTTTGCCAGAATTGGAGGCCCAGCACAGACTACACACTCGCTCTTTATGTGTGAAAAAGGCCGCTTTATTGAAGACAGGTGCATCTCACAATGTTAACCTTGGCCTTAGCCTTACAAAACTACACCTCACTATACATTTGTTCACCTACTTGCCTTCTACCCCCACCGCTAAGGTTCCTACCCTTATATCCTTTCCTTGCAACTGTTTTAAACGCCTGCTCGGTCATTAACTGTTGAACTTTAACCCCTGTACCCTATTGCCTACTTCCATAAACATCTACCTATCTCCTATCTTAACTTCTCATGTATTGCTTCCTCCTGGTGTAACTTGGTACCAACCATAAACTTCACCTTTAACCTCTTCAGTGCCCATGACGAGATAGTCTCGTCATGGAGCACGGTTGCGCTGTGCCCATGACGAGACTATCTCGTCATGAACCCCACCCACTAGTGCAACGCCCGGCACAGGAGGGGGAAAGGGCGTGGCACTGAAGGGGTTAACCATGTAAAAACTAGCTGCCAAACACTTTGCACCTGCTTCAAGCAACAACCAAATACAATTATCCCACCCCTGTGCACCTGTGCTCAACCAAACCGCCAGAAACCATGTAGGACATTAAGAAGAAAAAAAAATTGAATTAGGGAGGGAGAAAGTTTTTCGATACCCCTGGCCGGCTGCCGTGTCACCTTACTCAAAATGGTGACACAAAGCATAAAATGGGCACATAAATACCCTGCTCCCACCAGCCCAAAAATGTATAGGCCAAAAGAGCCCATTTGGGCCCGGACCGCACCTTTGGCCCAAAACCCCTGTGGGTGCAAGCCTCCAGAGCAGTTGGCTGCTCCCCCAAGGTCTCAATATCCCTCTTCCAATATATTTCTGTCTCTTTCATCTGCTTCACTGCTCCTCTGTTGCTTTTTAGCCCTTAATTTTTCCATATTTCTTTCTTTTATCTTTCGTTTCACAAGTCACTTTCTTTCATCTTTAATCCCCACGTCTCTGTTGCTTTCTTTTCCCAGGGCATACTAGTGTGTTTAATCTCATCACTAAGGTCCTAGCTCCACCAATGTTTTCCGCCCCGCTTTATGCTTTATTGTGTTAATATTGCATGCCCACTCCTCTCCTGCTTTTAAGCTCTGCACTTTGCCATATTACTTTGTCATCTTTTCTTCCCATCCTAAAATTATTTCTTCTTTACACCTCCTGACCCCCCCTTTCACCAGTTGCCTCATACCAATTTCTTTAATATCCTCCGCCTACTCATTTGTTCTTGTGAACCCCGCTCTAGTTGCTGTTCTCCGTTATCTGTTTTTTTCCCATGCTGCCACAGTTTGGCCCTTTCTCTGGTATCCTTTCCTGGTCCTTCCCCTGCTTTGCTCATCCATTGTTTTCTCATCAGCTACATACCACTTTCCTTATGCTCTTTACTCCTACGTTGCTTTTAGTTCAAACTTTGAGTTATGGTTTAAGATGTTTTTAATAAAATTGCATATTTGTAACCCTACTTCCATGCTTTGTACATTTGTTCTCATCAGCTATGCTTTTATTTACGCCTCCACATATAGGCACTAAAATAAAAACTTCACTCAACAATCAATACATGCATACATAGACATATACATACACGAATAGTTGTTAATATATTGATTAACAGTGGCTGTAAATCTCACACACTCAAAAATGCATTAAGCAAAAACATGGAGACAACACAAACTTCATATTCACACACACCAATGGCCAGATATTTAAAACAAGAATTTGCAATGCAATCAGTCTTGCATTTGTGAAAGTTAGAGCGCTTGGTGTTGGAAATAATGTTTTTTACTTTTGTTTTTTGTATGCAGTGGAATAATGATATTTGCATAGCGCTATTGCCATTAACATGACCTTGCAGGGCTGCAGAACCAGAAAATAGGAAATCGGTTATGAGGGAGGAGAGACAAAAGTAATATGCTAGCTGGAAAAAAAGTAACAACATCCTGGAAAAAACAAACACTCATAGGGAATGCAAGATTAAGTAAAACATGTGATCAGGGGAGGCTCCCCTGATATGGCGGAGGAGCGTCGCCCCACTGCTCTGCGAGCAGTAGTTAAAGTAAAAGTAAAATGATAATAACCAGCGTTATTATCATTTTAGTTTTCTGTTTCCTGGTGTGGGCGGGGCAGGACTGCCAGGGCAGGGGCCAGGAGGAGGAGTGATTGTCCACTCTAAAGTATGCATAACTGTTTGGTCGGCCCTCTAGGGCCAACGATAACAGTCATGTGCACTTTGCATTCCCTGCACCCAGGCTGCATTACAGACTGGGTGCAGAACATGCCCGGACCCCCATTCCCCGTCTGAGAGCTGAACCACGGCGCTCAGATCATTCACAACGGTGCTTTGCAGTGTTGAGATCGGGTAGGGGAGTCAGGAGCTGGGAGCTTCCTGGTTCCTGTTTCCCAAGAGCAAAAGGCGGCAGCAGCGAACAGACCGAGAGGCGTCAGCTGGTTGGGTGGCCGGCCTGAAGGTAAGTGTTTTATTTGGTATTATATTAATTTACCCCCCTCATCCTCCTCACCTGCCCTGCCACCCCGGTAAATAGCGATCGCCACTGCATGTGAAATGTAAGCAGGAACAACATGGTTGCCTTAACACTTCTACACTTATTATTCAGAAATCAATGAGTGCATTTGCCTGAAAAGTTAAAGACATGACTGCGTTGCCCAGGTGGGACCCGTTTCAATGTCCATTGCTTATACTTTACAAAATGGAAGCAGTATGGTTTAAAAAGACCACATCCCTGAACACAGAGCCGTGCTACACATTTTATAAACTAAAATAAGGAAAACAGCTGATAACGATCTCACATTTAAATGTTTTCCACTCAATGCAACAACCAGCTATTGCAGTACTTCCAGGAATGGTGCACTTCCCCACTCAGGGAAAACAATATTGTTCAAATAAAGACAGAAAACAAAAGTATTGCTTCACTGGCAAGCTCTGTAAAGTGGCACTACTTCCTTCCTAGTCATTACAGATACTGTTTGCAGTCCTGAACCTGCATGTGATCACCGAATACAATTTGGCTGTTGCAACCTTCGATTAAACTAATTTAAACTAACACACCTAAAAACCCTAAAACGGGGTGAACGCCTCAAAGGGCTTCAGAATGCAAATCTAGCTTATTTGGCAAAAAAAGGAGGAAAGTTGAAAACATCCTAATATCTGAGGCAAGAAACAGTGAAGTTCCCACATACAACGGAACATGTAACAACACAACAAGACAGATGCTGCATACCCGACCCAGTAGCTAATGCTTGCCCCTGTTAGTGTGCCTCAAGGTACATACACCCCAGCAGAATTGCAATAGCATAATTCTTTGTTAATTTCATTAAGAAAAGAGAAAAAGGCACAATGTGTTTGGTAGATGTGCGGAAGGCCCAGGATCGTAGGGGGAGAAGTGGGGTTCTGCCAAACCAGCCTCCTCTGTGGCTCATCCCACACTGCACTAAGAACATACAGTACCATAGTTACAAATAGCAACAGGCAGAATTTTGCTGGCTCAAAGGTAGGTTACATTTTCCCCTGACTTGTGATGGGAAAAGGGGTTTTTTTGTTTTGGAAAAATGAGGGAACGTTCAAGTTTCAACAAATATTAAGAATTAGAGAAGGTATGAAGAAACTAAAATAGCCTTTAATGGGTTTTTAGTAACATAATTTGGAGTATGCGTCATACACGGGGAGGTACAAACACTACATATTTGTAAAATGTGCTAGGTGTATAGAAACACATCTAGCGATCTCTCACCATGTGACATGTTGCTTCTTAAAACTTCACGTTGCGAGATAGTGTTCTTCCTGTGAGCCCTCTTATTATGTTAACAATCCAATGTCTATTACAACAAAATTCCCTTCTGGACAGACCTAAATATGGAGGTAAAGAGTGTTTTGTGCAATGAAAATGATGGAGTCGCTACACGATTGTGTTCTTGTGGAAGGAATTTGAGACATCATGGGATGGGCTTTCAGAGATTTGTGTGGCAGCAGTGGTACAACCTTCAACCTGGAGACCCCAGTCATATCGGGACAGCTTTTTTTAAGGCTGCAAGTTAGGAGATGCAATTTTAAAATCGCTTAGGTCAAAGATAGTGTATTCCATTTCCAGCCAGGTGGAAATTTCAGGTTGAGGCAGGGGTGTAATGCTGCTCCTTGCAGCCCCTGTGGAGCAGCAGGGGCTCCATTCAGACCAAGACCTATGAAAATCTGCGAGAAATAAGAGTATTATGAGCCCCTCACCACATTCTGCAGGAGAACCCCATCATTTAGGGTACTGTGTTGTACTGAGAGGCAATGGTACCAGCATAGAGTTGTGCATTGTGGTAAAGAAAGTACCTCTAATATGTAAAGTTGTCACATTACATTTAGCGGCCCTGTAGGGCGCCGGCTTCTGTACCAGGCAAAATATATAAAAACATGGACGGGGAAACGATTTGATGCGTGCCAAGTTAAAATCAAAAGGGACGAGGAGATTTACAAAAACTGAGACTTTACCTATTGCAGTCTCCTAGATTGCAGTCCTATGCAGTCGTGGGATCGTCAGCACGCTTTTCAAGCAGTTATATGAACATGCGAGCTGGAAGGCAACGGAATTTATAGAGGCACTGTACTTCCGATGTGAGATGTGAAATGCGCAAATTCAGGCGGGAGTGGCCGGGTCGGCTGTCATTTTGCAAGTGTTTGTTAGATGCATACACTGTGAGACGATTAGCATCCTGAAGGAATGATTAACCAAGGTTTGTACTCTAGCCAATTGACTCGTCATGTTAGGTGCGTGCACAGAACATGGTGCCCAAGTGAGAAGGAGCTACAGCTTGGTGGTGGCACCGGGTGTCTGTATCTGCTCTGGAAGGACAGTACAGGGTAAAAGAGTAATGAGAGGGAAGCCATGTAACGCCATGAGATTTGGAGCCTAATAATCCCAGTTTATGTAGCGCAGGGGGCCCATGTGCAGGTCCTGCTCTAGTATGCCCACTGAGCTTCATGAAACATGAAGCGCGTCAGCTGTGAAGTGGGCACCATGCTGATAAAAGGCGTGCTGCCACACACGCACCCACAGAAGTGCCGTAGTAAATTTTAAAAAAAGGCGCTGTGCCATATTTAACGATAAAGCGTGATATTGCTGGGTGCCGCTCTGGAAGCACTTTGTGTTAATCTAAAACAAGCAAGAGAGAGGAGGAGGCAGCTGCAACTGAGGAGAGATATATAAAGAGCAGCTGTTCAGAATAATGAGGAGAGAGATCAAGAGATGGTAGGAACAGTTTGCTGAGCCTAAACAAGCAAAAAGAAAAAAGAATGCTCAGAAAGTAATAAATAACATGACGAGTAAGACCACATGTAGCAGGGGCAGTCCTGTTGGGAAGCTACAAAAGTAAAAAAGAAGGGACTACTGAGCATATTAACAAATGACAAGCAGCCATTTACGAAAAACAGTAAAAGAAGCCAATTAGAAAGATTGGCGGTGCTTCAAGCTCATAGGCTAGATACAACATGTCTGAAAGAGACAGCGCAGGCGCTGCCTAGGCGAGACCTAAAAATACCTGGCTGTACAATATGCAACAAGGATTTTTTACGAACCTGCAACTAATGCAATCAATGGTTTCCCAGACTTCTTGTTTACACTTCACTTACAGCTAACCAGATAGTGGTTTAGCATTGTTTCCTGCATCCACATTCGTCACCCTTCATTATTTATCTCACTACAGGTGTAACAGACGTATGCTAATGTTTCTTAGTGCAATTAATACTGGATGCTAGTTATGGTTTTGTGGAAGAGGAATTTAATAAAATATGTCTAGGCCATCCAATCTAATTTGCTTGCATCTTATTCAATGAATTTCCTTTCTCTGCTCACATTCAGGAACCTTTTTTTTGATTTAGCACTTCGTGGCAATGCATGTATTTTCTTTCTTGCTATCCCCAACTGTGTTGCTTCCCTATCACCTCCCCACACCCCTGGTCTTCATGTTGCCCTCTTCGCCACAAGCTCGTCCGTTCCTTCCCTTTGCATCTGTTTTGACGTTTATGTCATATTTATTTTATTTAAAAACCCACTTCCTCCCTTGCTCCCTCCACATTATTCCCTATTAATCTCGCTGCTTTGCTGCATTTAATTTTCCCTCCACCCTGCCTGCTGTACCATTGCTCCTCCCACCACTAACTATTGTGCCTTATGTTTTTTTATCCCTTTCTTAGATGGCCCGGCATGTCCAATTTGCTTCTGGGCAGCTTTTTTTTTTAACTCACTTTAATACACATTTAACTTATTATTTTTTATTTACCGCTCCAAGATTGGTGTTTGCCAACTTAGAATGGTAAATTAAAAATAAAATGTTGTTGCATCCATCAAAGCATACTGTATGCCTACAAATGCATGGTGATTCATGCACACATATAAGTCACCATGCGGGGCTCCTGTAGCGTCTTGACGCATATGTGCACATGTGTGATGACACTTGCACATGTACATGTCATTATACTTTCTTTTTTTGTGATTGTTCTTCTGCGCTGTTGTTTTTCAGAATCAACAAACTAGCTTTTATTTTCCTTTTGACAATGCTAATTGCCTCCCCTTGAAAAAAGCTGGTGTGTTCTTTTCCCTTTTAGTTCGATTGCTGCAATTGATCCATTAGAAGTCATATGGGTGGCTATATTTCTAAATCATTGAGAATTTACTTTAAAGTGAAATTTCAAAGTGTGCTTTTTATCTTTACATTCTAGTCGATGTCCTTTGAAGCCCATAGCCTCACTGTTCCAGCCATTCGATGGATTGGCATTCTTCCCTCAGACATAGTCAGGTACATGTTATTGTGAAATTTGGACTAACAAGTTGCTAAATAATGAAAACGTTGATATATGTTTGTACAAAGTAAGCATGTTTACCCGTTGCTAAATCACAGCAGTCCTATGTTTAATAGTTCAGATTCTGAACCTTTTGAAACAATGACATACTAAAATGTGCATTGTCCAAATGCATTGTTGGATAATCTATTTACATGGCTATTGAAGTTACAAAGTCCCTGATAATAATTAGTGCTCAGATCCATCTAGTGTATGCTGATGTGTTTTCCTCCCTCGGCCAAACATAGTGGGATTTACTCAGTACAGTTTGAGATGGACTACCTGCCTGCATTGCCCCTTCCTATTCCTGGAAGCACCTGCTCCCCCACTACGTTTTGACCTATGTTCTGTGTATCAGTGTTGTAAACAGACTCCAATGCCAAGAGTTATACACCCTTTGTGGTATTCCTACAAGGACTGTCAAGGGTTCAGCGGTTTAACAATATTGGCCACCTTTGTTGCTGCATTCAGCATTCTATGAACTTCTGTGTAGGATTTATTATTTATTTGTCTATTTATAGTATTTGTAAAGAGGAGTTGTCACCAAACTTGCATCCTGGCACTGAGAGCTTATGTGTCAGCAGAGCACTACTGGCGTAAGACTCGTTCATGGACGGGCAGCAGAGATTACTTTGGGAAAAAGTCAGGTCTTCAAGGCTTTTCTGAACTGCAGCAGTTCAGTTGATGACCTGAGAGTGGGTGGCAGCTTGTTCCAGAGCTCGGCCGCCTTCACTATAAAGGCCCTACCCACCTTGTCATAACACATTTTTTTTCCAAATAAGATTTGCAGAACTCGAATGAAGAGATCTTCCAGGAGTATGTCTTTTCTGTCTGTCGGTTGTAGAAGCATAGGCGCCTTGACCTGTAAAGCCTTAAACGCAATGCACATGGATGTAAAAGTAATGCTCTGTTTCAGTGGAAGCCAGTGAAGTTCCTTCAATGCACTGGATGCAGAGGATCTTCAAGATCTATTTAGTGCCAGTTTAGCTGCTACCACTTGGACTCTCTGCCTGTCTGTTGATCAGATAATACGAGCTCCAAGAAGCAGGGTGTTGCAGTAGTTGAACCTATTAAGTATGACACTGCGCACAATAAAAGATTTTGCTTGGGTAGGCAGTAGTGGTAGCAAAGCAAGTACCTGCGACTTTATTGACATGACTCTCCAGAGACAAGGTGTCATCAAATATGACCCCAAGATTGCGAACTGTGCTCCTCTGATGTTGAAAGAGCCCAAAAATTGGAAGGAAGTATCATGGGGATTTTGTGTGCAGAGCAGCAAAGGAATCCCGTTTTATTCCTGTTAAGTTTAAGGGAGTTTGAGTTCATCCAATTTACAATGTCCGACAAGTAATTCTGGAATGCAGCCACTACGTCCTGCTGGCTAATCTAGCCAGAAGGAGTTTGTGGTTGACTGTGTCGAAAGCACCTGACAAGACGAACAGAATCAGGACTGTCGACTGGCTGCTATCAACCTTCATCCGTAGCTCGTCCATGGCAACGAGTAGAGCTGACCTGGTCTGAAGTCAAATTGTTCATCCTCTAGGAGAGAGTGAGTTTCCAGATATTGGAACAGCTTCCTGCTACCATAGCGCTCCAATATTTTCACTGGAAAGGTATGGAGCGATATGGGCCAGTAGTTACTCAGGACCAAAGGGTCTACTGTAGATTTTTTCAAAAGGGGAGTTACTATGTCCCTCTTCTACATCTGTGGTACAACGCCGATATCCAGGGACTGGTTGCATAGCTGCAGTGTGTGGGGAGGTAAGTTGACCTACCATCTCTTTCCAAAACCTAGGGGGAAAGGATCAAGGGGAGAACCCGATGAGGTTGACATGGCAATGGTTCAAAAGCATTCCTCATAGATTGGTTCGAAGGTGTCAAACCTACGAACAAGACTCTTGAGGGGGTCAAGCCTATTTTGTACCACAGTGATGCATAGCACCGGTGCTTTTGTTCTGGGATGGGTAGCTATGACTGTGGCTGTATTTCCTTTATGACATGAATTATACAGACCTGAGGTTATCAACTGGGAGAGAACTTCATTGTCCTCCAGAACCTCGCCGATCTTTTTCTGAAAGAAGTCAGACAGAATATCACAAAGCTCTTGCAAGGGTGTTTTTTCCTGTTTCACACATTCTGGATTGGATAGTTCCCCAAGGATCTCAAAAACCTTTTTGGTGCTGTTTGTAGCTGCAAGGTTTAGTATTGGCATAGTAGTCAGCCATTGCTTTGTAAACCTCTCTTTTATATTAGTTTAAAGAGTTCTTGTGTGCATTTTTTGGTCTGCTTCGGTGTATAAGCTATGCCATATTTTTCAAGTTTCTTGAATGATAATTTTAGAGCTTTTAGTGATTCATTGTACCAAGGTGCAGATGGTTGGTGGCAAGATTTTACGTGCGAGGAATTTCTTTATCTAATGTTTCTTGGATCCCCTTCTCAAATGCTATATAGTTGGTCTCTACTGAATTTCTGGGGCCATATGTATTGAAACCGGTCACAGAGTTGGCTTGTTCAATTTATGCCTCGCACTCCCTTTTCTCTTTATGAATGCAGTCTTCTTGAAAAGGCAGGGTTCCTTTATGAGTAGATGAAAAGATATTAGAACTTGATCGGTCCAACTAAACATTGTGATATCTTTCATGGAGATCAGCCCATCAGGAGAAGAAATAAGATCCAGAGTATGGCCAGTCTGATGGTTGGGGCCTTGCACTAGTTGCTGCAATCCCAACATTTCACACAAGCCCCGCAGTTCTTTAAATGGGAGTGATAGATCCCCCTCCGCCCACAGATAGAAGTCCCCCAGTATAAAGAAATTAGAATGTGCAAGAGCCATGTGGGAAAAGACTTCTATCAGTGGATGAAGATGTGGGGTTGGGGAATATGGGGGTCTGTGACATAGAACCCCTGAAAAAACACTCCCATTTTTGGTTTTCAAAGAGAATCCCAACACTTCTGGGCCTCCTAGCTCATGGAGCGGGATGGGTGCAGACGGACTTGCCTTAGGCATGTTTTCGGCGCACCAGCACCGTGGTTGCATCAGAATTTGGCTTAAGCAATCTCCTGAGGAAACTAGACCGGCAACCAAAATGGCAGTTGGAGAATAACCTGCTCTGACTGGCGAGGACAAAAGTTATAGACACTGTAAAAACAGCTTTAGCTTCCTCATTAAAAAAAAAAAACATAATGTGAAAACTGCTATGTGCAAACGTTACGCTCAGAGCAGCAACAATGCCTCCGATAAGCTGCACGGTTGCGTCAGCATTTGGCTTAAGTAGTCTCATGAAGAAACTAGACCAGCAATGAAAATGGCAGTCGAAGAATGTCCCTCTCTGACTGGCGAGGACAATAGTTATAAAATGGAATAATACACAGTAAAACAGCTTAAACTTACTTATAAAACCCTCTGAAATTTGCAAAAAGCTATGTGCAAAATTTCTGCTCAGAGCAGCAGCTATGCCTCTGATAACCGATGGATCCCTAACTACTGTCCTACGTTATGGGGTAACTGTTAATGCATTTTTCCTACCGTGAATAATGAAGCAATGTTTTGATTTTATTAAAGACACTGAGGCAAATATTATGCTTTCTTAATTTGTTACTTTTATTATATCAGCTTCGAAATAAAAAACACCCTTCCTACCACTCCCTCAGAAACTACAGGCTGAGGGGAAGTGAAACCATCAATCAGCCATAAGCTTAGTCTATATATAGCAGTCACCAGAAAGTAAAAACCTCATTTGTAATTGTGAAGACAAACTAAACTCCATAAATGAAAGAGAACACCAGAATAAATCCTACAGAAATCATTAGAACAACACTTTTTAAAACACCAAACAACGTATTAGGAATATACTGGCCCTGTATGCCTGAGCTTCATATGTGTCCTCTTGAAGAAGAGCCAGGAGTTGTAGCAATTGAAGCTGAAGAAATAATGAAGAACATGTCTAGAATAGAAAACTTAATGGGAGGGAAACAAAACAGCTGACATTTTATAGATAGTTGAGGGATTATAATGCCTCGATGAAAATCAGAACTTTGCTTCACTTTCTAGCAAGGAAAATGTGCATTTTATTGCAAGACCGGAGTCTTATATTATGCTTCTTTAAAGCCTATCCACTTCTACCAAACTAGCACAAGCCACTAGTCTGTGATAAAACATCCTGAATGCGGATACGCGGGACCAATCAGCAGGCCTCCTCTAAATTTGTTTCAGCTAAAGAGGCTTTTTGGAATGAGCCCCAAGTTGTTTTTTTTTTTCATCTTTCTCAGCTAAAACCGTTCCCTAGCCCATCTAGCTAAAGTAAGAGACCATACAGAATCATGGGTTTTTAGACAAATGAAAAAAGGGGGAGACGAGAGAACTTTGTTAAATAAGTAGCCTTTGATTTTAAATTTTAAGTCATAGTACACAGAACGTTGGATGAAAAGAAAATAAGAATACTCAACACTAGTGAAGTCAATCTTATGCATCAAGCAACAGAAAAGAATACACCTGAAGGAGAATAAGGTCTTTCAGAAACATCTGGATCCCCATCATTCAATCCTTTTACAAAGGAAAATCAAGCAGACAAAAGAAAGGAAAATGTGAATGTGACTAATCTTGCAAGAACATGTCTATAGCAAGTAGATTCTGTAAACGTGGGACAACTGTGAGTCAGACTTGGGACAAAAATGTATTTGCAACAGGCACCAATGATGAGTGAGTGTCTGGAAACCTATTGGATGAAGTCGCCTGTCATTAATGTACCTGGAGGGCCAACTGACGGCCAAGTGAATGCCAGGTAGCAAATCTGCCCTAACTTAAATTTTTTGATGGTGAAACAATTCATAAAATGCCATTGCCAACCCTACCAGGGGTTTTGGATTGCATCTTCAAATGTATTTATCTATTGGACAACGGAAATTTTGTCCATCCTCAAAAGTACAGTGAAAACATACCCTGTCTAGGTGAAATGAAACGACAGGGGAGCCTGCAAAACATCTAAACATATGCCTTGACAATTCCTTTACCTATAATGCCTCAACAGTACTGAATACTCCAAAGGCCTCATCCCTACAGACTGAAATGTAGCAGTCTATCTGTAGGCCTGACAAAGTTTGCAAGTTAACTCAATTTGTAATCAGTCTTAATCACTAAGGCGTTGTGTCTTTCCAGGTAAATAGCCAGACTGGCCTTATCAGCAAAACACAAAGATCATGGAGCCCAGGTAGACAAGACTGTTTACTGAATGCCAACACTCCTTGGCGTGTTCTGTGAATTCTAAAATCTTAGGAAGGGGATCCACTACATCTAAATGATTGTGCTAGCAGGAGACCTTGGCCATTAAATACACATCTTTGGAACACAGAAACAAATTGTCTTTTACTTGCTCCACTGAACCTTAAAATGAATTGTAATGAAACAGTCTCATGACTGTAGAGAAGCCAGTACTCGAACCTGTAACCTTCTGATTTAGAGTCTTGCACCTTAACCATTAGGCCATAAGTGACCCTCCCACTTTTGGTGAAAAAGGTAGCCATTTGAGGATGTGTAATACAATGGCAGCTGTGGAACTGATGAGCTGAATAAGAGATGGCTTAAATATTGAATTAACATTGGCATCTGACTGACACTGATTCTGGAATACTCCGCTCTTCGGGGACACGCTGAGGACATATTTTGTCTTTTTAACAAGTCAAGACCCAAGCAACAGTATTGGAATCAGTTCATTAGCATTGTCTGAGTCAGTATTATAATCATACTTTCGTTCATTCTCCATAACAACATAATGTTGTCTCTTCATCTTGCATTCTACCTCTAGATATGCGAGACAAAGGATTAAGCTTTATCTATGTCTAGGTGAAAACCGCTAATCTCAATAGCAAAAGTACTGGAATCATCTCAGTTATCATTGTTTGAATCAGTGGAATCGTAATTATTGATAATATACTTTTGTACATTTTCCAAAGCAACTTTAGGTAATTTCTTTACCTTGGATTCTACCTCTGGACATATCACAATACAACAGAGCCAGAAATCCATTGCATTGAAAGCTCTTGGGCCGTATGAAAATGCACATGTTGAGATTTAAAGAACATTTACCTCTTTTGGTTGAAGCCTCAATTTCCATGGCTACAGAGCCAGACTCATCAAAAGAGTGCACACCTTCAGAATGGGAAGTGCACAGCCTGCTACTAGCAGAAGGTGAGGGTCGGGTTTTCACTAGCTGCACAGGCCCAGCTCCCAATATCTTAACCTTGAACTTTAAAACAGAAATGTTGTGGAAAGAATGTATGTTATGTTTTATCAGTCCTTCCTCTTCAAATTCACAGTCATATGAAGAATACTGGGACCTTCATAACTATTGTTGTCATCATAATCTCAAATTTACACAAAAACAAACAGCAACAGCATTTACACAAATACATTTAAATCCAAGGTTCAGAGATCGGAGGGTGGAGTACTTGTGTATGCTGTAATTTTTAGTTTTAATGGTTATGCGATGCACCAAACAATCTGACTTCTATCTGCAAAGTACTATCAATTGTTCCCCATTCAAACATTTTTGCCAGTGCTTCCTGAGCAGGTGTTCTAGGTGCAAGGAAGCCATTCATTAGAGTAGTCATGGGACCTATAATTAGTACATTACTCCAGTGCTGAATCTATTCTACAATCGCAATGAATACTGGTCATTTTAGTTTCCATGTCATGTCTTGAAACAAAATGTGACTGCATGAAATGCAGTGTACCATTAGCGGGAGCACTGTGGGAAAACAATACCTCAAATCTATCTAATTATATAGCAGCAAAGCTAGTGAACAGCACAAGTGTAGAGAAAAAAGTCCAATTAAGCCCAATATTCTATCAAACACATTATCAAACACATTTCAAACAAACACATTATCAAACACATTTCAAACAAAATTGTAACAATATAATACATTTCAAACACATTTCAAACAAAATTGTAACAATATAATACAGACTGGAGTGACATTGCCTCTAGGCTGAGCAGCAAGAAATTAGAATGTTACTATCTGGTGACTGTTTTACGTAGACTAAGCTTTTGACTGATTCAATCAATCAATCAGGGGTTTATAAAGCATGCTACTCACCAGCAAGGGTCTCAAGACGCTGGGGGGCAATGGGAGGGGGGGGAGGTAGCTCCGGATCAGTCGAAGAGCCATGTCTTGAGGTCCTTCCTGAACGCGTGCAGGGTCGGGGAGCGTCTGATGTTCACCGGGAGCTCATTCCAGGTCTTGGCCACGATATAGGAGAAGGCCCTCCCACCTGTTCTGTTCCTGCGGATGCAGGGGACCTCTGCCAGGGCGAGGTCGGCGGAACGGGGGTTCCTCTTGGGTACGTGGGAGGATACTCTCTCGTTGAGATATTTGGGTCCGATGATGAGGGATTTGTTGAGGGATTTGTAGGTGTGGATGAGGAGTTTGAAGGAGACCCTCTTCTCAACAGGGAGCCAGTGTAGGAGAGTCCGGTTGATTCCGGCGTATAGGGCGTTGCCGTAGTCCAGTCTGCTGGTTATGAGTGTATGGGTGACGGTCCTTCTGCAGTCGGGGGGGATCCATTTGAAGGTCTTGCAGAGAATACGCAGGCAGTTGAAGCTAGTGGAGGTGACGGCGTTGATCTGGCGGTTCATGGAGAGGGAGGAGTCGAGGATGATGCCGAGGTTTCGTGCGTGGTCTGTAGGGATGGGTGGGTTCCCGAGGGCGGAGGGCCACCAGGTGTTGTCCCAGGCAGAGGTGCAGGATCCGAGAATGAGGACTTTGGTCTTCTCTGAGTTGAGCTTCAAACAGCTGTCATTCATCCAGGCTGCCATGTTCTTCATTCCTTCCTGGAAGCCGAGTCTGGTGTCTTCGGGATTCCTCGTGAGTGAGAGGATAAGTTGGGTGTCCTCGGCGTAGGGTACGATGCTGAGCCCATGCTGTCTGACGATTGGCGGCTTCACATCCCCTTAACCTGTAGTTTTTGACGCAGAGTTTGCTGGATGTGATGTTTTTCTGATTTATAGCTGCCATGATAAAAGTAGTAAGTTAAGAAAGGATGTTATAGTAAAAGTAGTTACATGTTATGTTAAAAATATTTGTAGAGCGCACTTACACCAAGCGCTTTCATAGGGCTGAGAACAGGAAGGAGACAGTGGTATGATGACAGGAGCTTTACTCATATGCCTGATAGAACAGAAGGGTCTTAAGGAGTGTTCTGAATTGGGCGTAAGAGGTTACTGACCTCAGTTCAAAGGGAAGAGAGTTCCAGAACTGAGGGGCCAGGAAAGAGAATCTGAGGCCACCGTGTTTTTTTTGTTTAAAGGTGGGGGTGGCAAACAGGTTCAGATGGGAGGATCGAAGTTCGCGAGAGGGGGCATAGAGATGGATCCTAGACAAAATGAATGCTGGAGCGTGACAGGCAAGGGCTTTAAAGATGGTACAGTCCAGTTTGAATGCACAGCGTTCAGCCACCGGAAGCCAATGGAGGCTTTTCAACCGGGGGCGGACATGTTGGTGTCTGGGTTGATGGAAAATGAGCCTAGCTGCTTGGTTTTGAACCAGTTGCAGACGGTGGAGTTGGTAGGCCGGAATGTCGACATAGTGTGAGTTGGCATAGTCAATACTAGAGACGACCAAGGCCAAAAGAACTACAGTCAAGGCCTCGGTGGTCAGGAATCTACCGATCTTCCGGATTCTCTGTAAGTGGAAGAAGCAGGTAGATACCACCGCGCTAATCTGAGATTTCATAGACAGATCGTTGCTGATTATGACCCCTAGGCTTTTTACGGATTCCGCTGGGCGAGGGGGACTGCCTAGAGGAGGGGGCCAGAAATTAGAATCCGAAGGGTTGGAGGTGCCTCCAGTCAGAATCAGCTCAGTTTTGTCGGGGTTGAGTTTTAGTTGGTTGGCGTACATCTATTCGCTAATAGAGCTCATGGTGGATTGAAAGTTGGAAACAGAGGTGTTGGAAGAGTCAATGTCAAACACCAACAGGAGATCATCAGCATAGTTAAAAGTTACAACTTTACTTTTGCGTAAGGACCAGATCAAAGGTAGCATGTATAGATTAAACAGAAGGGGCGAGAGAGAGGACCCCTGGGGGACCCCACAGGTCATCCTAACTTCCTCGGCTGAAAGGTTGGCGAGACGGACTGTCTGGAATCGGTTGTGTAGCAAAGAGGAGATCCACCTCAGAGCCAGGCCCTGGATGCCAGCATTACTGACACGATCGATCAGGAGATCATGATCGACCGTGTCAAAAGCGGCTGACAGATCCAAGAGTGATGTTTTTATCGGCCCCCTTCCTAAGCTCGTCCATGACTGCAAGGTTGACTGATTCCGTGGAGTGTGCTGGTCTGAATCCTGCCTGCTGGGGGTCGAGGAACTGAGATTGCTCAATGAATGAGCTAAGACAGTTTGCTACCTGGGGCTATTAGATCTTACTAAGGTAGGGGAGTAAAGAAATACGGCAAAAGTTGCTCAGGACCAAGGGGTCAGCGTTGGGTTTCTTTAGGATTGCGACAATTTCGGCATATTTAAACGTGTCTGGGACAATGCCTTCTTTAAGAGAGTTGTTGAGGAGCGAAAGGGGCGGGTCTGGGCAGGTAAGGAAAGTAAGATGTGAGGGGGGCAGCAGTCGGTAGGAGAGCCTGATCCGACTTCTTTTAGTAAGACGAAAAACTCTTCCCTGAAGATCAGGGGGATATGATCCAACATATGGGGATTTTTGCATGTGATGGGGGAGACTGTTGAGAGTGTGGAAGTAGGGATGCTGCTTTAAATGGTGGCAATTTTCTCTATGAAATACGAGTTCAGGGAATCACATAGTGATTGTGAGGGGACCGGTTTTGCTATCACTCTATCGGGTGGTGAAAGCTCGTCGACTATAGAGACGATGTCCTTGGTCTTAGTGGCTGAGGTCATAATTTTCCGAAGAGAAGTAGGTTGTCTTGGTGTGGAGGATTGAGTTTTTATAGTCTTTTAACAGGGTTACATAGGTGGCTTTTTTATCTGGGGCATAATCTTGTCTCCAACTGCGCTCGGCTGAGTGCTAGTTTTTTTATTTGCAGGTCGTCAGAGAACCAGCGTTGAGCGTCATGAGGGCGTTTGAGTTTGGTTCTCTTAAAGGGGGCGACACTGTCGCTGGCTGATTCAAGCCATTGCTTGATGCTTGTTACCTGATTGCAGAGGGAGTCTTGTTCGATAGGTGATGTGGCTTTTAGTAATGTACAAAAGTCGCCAATTTTGGCCCGATTCCAGTTTCTAGCCAGGTGGTTGCCCGTCAGGGAAGGTTTAATGGGGGGGGGGACAGGCCATAGTGAATGTGATGAGGGAGTGGTCTGACCATGTACACGGGGAGATTAATGGTTCTGTGATTTCCAAGTTGCAGGTCCAGACTTGGTCCAGGATATGTGCCTTGATATGGGTGGCAACGTGCACATGTTGGGTGCAGTTCATACCGGATAGGAGATCCGTGAATTCTACGGAGCAGGTGCTCTCCTGTGCGTCAGTGGGCCAGTACTTGAAGTCTCCGATAATAATGATCCTGGCATGGTTAATGACTAGTTGGGAAATCATTTCACCTAGCAGGTGGGGGAAAGAGGGCATGTGATGGGGAGGTCGGTAAAAGAGAGCACAGATAAAGGGGGATTGGGGCAATTCGAATTTCAAAATGAGGCTGTCGACTGAGGGTATACCAGCGATCCCTAGAGCAGTAAACCTGTGTTTATGGTGGATGATAGCTGCAACCCCGCCACCGGGCTTTCCCAAGGGCCTATTGGCCTAAAGTATGTAATAGCCTATGGGAACTGCTGCAAGGATATCAGGCCCAGACTCGGTAGGGAGCCAGGTTTCAGACAAGAGACGTATGTCTGGTTTGTCGGAGTCAAGGAGCTGAAAGATTTCGAGTTGGTGCTTAACCATCGAGCGGGTGTTTAAGTAGATGATTACCAGGGTCCCTTCTGCCTGAAGCTCGGGGGTGGTAGGTTCAGGTGGGTCTTTATGGGTGGCGGGAGAACCCTGCTCAGCAGGTGAGGCAGGGAACTCTGGGAAGGAATCTCTGAGGTAGAGAATCCCTGCACTAATGCTGATGGGCCAGTTACCGTGTAGGTGTCTCAGCTCAGATGCTGTGTAGGCAATAAAATGGGCATAATGTTTGTCCCCTGGAACCGGACGGGCCCAGACTGGCTTGCCTTTGGTGGCGCGCCCGCTGCGTGCGTCCGCTGCGCGAGCGGAAAGGCATGCCAGCTAAATAGTGCAGGGAGAGCTATAGCCCTGACCAGTGGCTCCGCCCCTAGCAACCCCCAGCTGCCTAGAGTGGAAAATTAGAGGCGTCGGCACCCTCCACGGACAGCAGGGGAACCCCGTCATGGACTGGGATGCCGGTGTTTGATCCAGAGGGGAGACGAGTGCAAAGTGCGAGGTAAGATTCAGGCGGAATTAGGTGATACTAGCGGTAAGTTAAAAGCAGTTTTAAAAGTTTTAAAATAGTTCAAAATAAGATCACCAATTCGTTTTTTAAAAAGCACAGTTGTAGGCTTTTAAAAACACAGATTCAGTTATCAAGTAACACAATTTTCAAGTTTCAGATGCACAATGTGAGTCTTACATCTCGTAATAACATTGTCTGATGATTACTATTATCAGGGCACACAAAGATAAACTCATGTCACATTTTTTAGCTGCCTGGTAGTCTTATCTTGTGTGTTCCATGTGATTCATAATGTCATAACTCATAATTATTTTAAATTGCGAACAGTTACAATTGTTCTGCCTCATTGGAATGTTGTATGCTTCCGAATGTTTGCTGTGCTTCTCAGAGTTTTTACTTGCCCATGTGAACTTGTTAGTTCTTTGGCTTTTCTTGTATGATTATTGGGTGTATGTGTAAATTAAACCCATATTCTATACTTGTGACAATTATTAGCTGTCTGGCTGGTCTAAGGTGTAACTGCTATGTGATTACTAGTTTCCTACCTGTGAATTTGTTTATTATATAGGCCCTGATTACAATCTTGTGCTACATTCTATTTCAAGGGCAAATATAGCACGTTACAACGCGTGCTTTTACTACGCGGTATGTTACAACGCGGTCGTTACAACGACCGCATTGTTACAACGCAATGCCATTACTATGCAAGTCATTACATCGACTTACAGTAAATGACGCCGTAACATTAGAAATGTATAATTTACTATTCCAACTCCAGCCTACGCAACAGTAGGGAAGGTGTTGGAAAAGTAAATTATACTATTCCTTATGTTAGAGCGCCATCTACTGCAAGTCGATGTAATGATTTGCATAGTAATGGCATCGAGTTGTAGCAACGCGGTCGTGGTAACGACCGCGTTTAAAGGCATCGCGGTCTAATGACCGCGATGTAAAGGTTGTTTCCCTTCAAGGGTAAACTTCCAATTTGCCAATGTGCTGAATGCCAATGTGTAATCTTCTGCTATTTGACTACAAGTATTCGAGAGGGCAAACCTGGTGGAAAGCGTGTAGTGAATAGATAAAATTTCTGATTCTCACATCATCCAACATGCAGGGGTGCACAAATTGCAACACCCACGTGCATAGTTCCAGGGCATTCAACATGGACATTTGAGTGACTTGCTAAAAAGACTATGGGCAGAAAACCTGCATGCAAATCGTGCAGGGGTAAACCATATTGACATTGGTAAATAGCAGATGTACAAATTTTGCTGATTTGGGCATTTACACCTGAAACGAAATTAGCACCAAGGTCTTACTTAAGTGATTACAAAGTTGCTACCTCCCTAAACCATTTTGTATAGTCAAGCGGTTAGCAATATCCTACATCAAAAATATTTTGCATGCTTGATGGTTATTATGTTCGAAGCATCAGTGTCAGGCCTGATTCATCTCTATACTTTATAGAGCATCAAACAAATAATCGCCAGCTTGATGTATGAAGATCTGGTCGCAAACGTCTGGTCACAATCCGCGACCAATATTTATGTGAAAAGTAAAGAATTTCATGAATTGACATATATAGCAACAAGTCAATTCATTTAAATCTGAATTGGAGTGGGTCGTAATATGTTCTATCGCATGTATATTACTGAGGTAGATCTCAAGTAATGACTCAGTCCAATTGGTGGCCATCACAGAGATGGTGGTCTGCTAGGGTGAACAGACCACCAGGTTTGTGGTTGGTTTTCAACAAAATATACTTTTTATAAATGCAGGTCTACTTGAGAGTTATCAGTGGTCCCCTGGACCGATACTATTTCCCATCTAGCGTTTTTTTACCCTAAGAGACCCCTTCCATTTTGCGAATGAGTAACCACTCCAACCTGAGAGTCAGTAACTTTTCAGTGTCTTGCTGGAACTGGCCATTCTCTGCAGAGAGTACTGTACTTTGTTTTGTGGCCAGATTACTTTTGCAAAATTTTGATACATTGCACACCAAATCCGTATTTGGAAGCGACACTTACAATATGCTCCCTCTAAATACTGGAGCATTTGAGAAAGTAAAAATGCTTAGTACATCTGGATCCATATTTGTTGTTTGAGCAAATAATCTACACTGGAATACTTATTGATTAATGGATGATTTGCCGTACTCTTGACAAAGCATTCTGAAGCTGTGGTATGCACCTCTCATAGGATTCTGGACTGTCCACCTCTTGGGACTTCCTAATCTAGTGGTTCCCATTGACCATCACTTTCTCTATGCTACACTTGCTGTCTCTGCAATGCCCTCAAGTTATCCAGTGGTGTGTACTTGCCACCAGAATCTCTCCGCTTTTCTGTCTGTGTGGTACAGCCAAGGCCTCCCCTCTGTAGTAGAATGTCTGATACACTTGGCTTTGCTTACTATCTCGTTAGGACCCTAATTTCACCCTACTAGTAATTAAGGTCACTTACAATGGAATTTGCATTTAAGCAGGAAATTCCCATCCTTCTGAGCCATAATAATCTCCTCTCTCAGGGATTGGAATTTAGCCCTTGCGGGCCCAGGTTATGCTATGTCATTTTTGTTTATGTGTAGGGTTTGCATATCACCCAGCGGGTATCCTGGTGCAGCAGAAGGAAGGGAGCTGGCGTCTCTGGGAGCTTATTGCAAGTGCATGCTTAATTTTCAGAGTATCAGCGATGCTCAAATGCGTGGCTTATACCCTGCATATGATGCATGGTTGGTCTGACTCACATAACACTGACTTACCCTGTTTGCTCTAGAAGTAGTGATTGCAGGACGTAATACCAGGGAAGTAGGTACTTCGCCATACTGTCACTATCTGAAGGCGAATTTTAAGCTGCAACAGTAGGCTGGATTCCAGGACGATGAAAGGGTAACAGCAACCCATATCAAAGTTATAGAGATCCATTCAAAAGGATGTGTGAACAGTGCAATAATTGCTGCCTAGTTTTTCTTTCCACATTAATGATTGGAATATGTATCTGCTGTTTAGGCTGAATATACCGAAGGATGTTCTAATTCCCTTGACTCCGTTGGACGAGAAAAAGCTTGCTAGCCTGCAGACGAGGCCTTATATTGCTTGTCAACCACTATGGAAGAAAGAAGTATGTATATGAGTATTTTAGCATACTATTGTGATAGATTTTGCTTCTGAATTTAACCTTTTAATGTGTTGATCTCTTGTCACGGAGGGTTTTAAGATGGCTTTCATTTCTCTCAAATGATACCTTTAGCATCTATTTGGCCACATTAGAACGATTTTATATCCAGTCAGTTTGCAGTGGTCGCTTGCATTACAGCATTTATGCTTTCCATTACCATACTACATTCATTCGGCATTGACGATGCTTGTTGTTGCTTTCAGGGCTCTTCTTTCTAGCATGCTGTATTGCATTCATTCATGATTATTTTCTGTTGTTTATGTAACTAGTATGTTCTAACACATTGGGATGATATTAGGTCTTATGGGGTGAGTAAATATTCATGTAATAGGTTAGTGTTTAGATGGTAGGGTTATATGACGTTTTTGAAATATGAATTGTGATTTGTTGTAATAATGCTCATACCATGCAGCCTTTGCAGTTTCAATAACTTCCTATTCTGAAAATGGCCATATGAACCCCTGAATTCAGGGGTCAGTGAGATCTTTTTGGTCTCTACTAGAGGTGCTGCCTGCACCTGATGTTTTATTTGATTTGCTTCTTATTTGAGACTTGGGGCCTGATTTAGATCTTGGCATGACTACCGCTGTCCCACCACGGTGGTGGTTCCAAGTACTCCATCAAGCTGACGGCAGTCCGCCTGCCATATTTAGATGTTGCAGCAATAGACAGTTGACCTCTGCTGCAGTGGTCTTCTCTGCTGGCTAACAGTACTTTGTTGCCATCAAGCCAGCAGATTTGCTCCCAGCTGATTTAGATGATGCCGTTGTGCTGGTGGTGTTCTGACGGTGGAGTCCTGACGGAGTGAGGCCATGAAGGCATGGAGACAGGTAGGTACTACTCATCATTATCTTACTACACATATATGTTGTGAGTGTGTCAGTGTATATGTAGGTAATGTGTAATGCCCTTATTTTACATATAGCATTGCACTCCAACAACATACACACACTATTAAGGTGTCGATTCGGATCCGGGAAAAACCGGGTACGAACCGTCGGACGGAGCGTTTTCTCCGTCCGACGCGTACCCGGTCAGAAAACATTACAATATTGCAAGTACGATTCGTATGGAACAACCATTTCCGTACGAATCGTACAAATCCCCGACCGACGAAAATATCCATACAAATGTGATCCGGGAAAGCGCCGACGTGACGTCGGGACGCATTCAGGCTGCGTATCACGAACCAGGAAGTACGATCCGCACCGACGTCACCCCGCACGGATTATATTTTCCGACTGCCAAAAACTGCTGGGAAATCAGGACGACGCGCACAAGGACCACCTGTATGCGACGGACAGCCATGGACCCGAACCTACGTGTCATCCCGGCCCTCATAGCAGTCCACCTGCTCTACAGGAACCGACGCAGACGCCGCAGAAGGTCAGAACAACACCCAGGGGCAAAGGGGGAGGGGCAGGGGCAGGAAACCAAACCCCCACCCATGTCACAAGTCATACATGCCCTGCACATACCTGACCTCCAGGGCCTGGTCACCTCGAGTGGGTGGGGGCGTGTCCAGCAACGCCAGCGTCCGCCACAAGGAAGTGGGTGATGACGCGAACCGCCAACCCAACAAATCCGGTACGTACCGTACCCACGCCTTAAGAGCGTGGGTACGAGTCGTACCACGCCCACCCCTACGTCATCCCAATAATGGCGGTACGGCCCGTACCCACGTTCTAAAGGCCTGGGTACGGGCCGCACCCCCACCGGTGTATGTACGTGCGTACCAACACCCGCGTACGTATGGAGCGTACCCCCACCCCAACAGTGTATGTACGGACCGTACCCACACCCGCGTATGTATGGAGCGTACCCCCACCCCAACAGTGGATGTACGGACCGTACCCACACCCCAACAGTGTATGTACGGACCGTACCCACACCCGCGTACGTATGGAGCGTACCCCCACCCTAACAGTGTATGTATGGAGCGTACCCCCACCCCAACAGTGTATGTACGGACCGTACCCACACCCCAACAGTGTATGTACGAACCGCACCCCCCACCCCAACAGTGTATGTACGGACCGTACCCACACCCGCGTACATATGGAGCGTACCCCCACCCCAACAGTGTATGTACGGACCGTACCCACACCCGCGTACGTATGGAGCGTACCCCCACCCCAACAGTGTATGTATGGAGCGTACCCCCACCCCAACAGTGTATGTATGGAGCGTACCCACACCCCAACAGTGTATGTACGGACCGTACCCACACCCCAACAGTGTATGTACGAACCGCACCCCCCACCCCAACAGTGTATGTACGGACCGTACCCACACCCGCGTACATATGGAGCATACCCTCACCCCAACAGTGTATGTACGGACCGTACCCACACCCGCGTACATATGGAGCGTACCCCCACCCCAACAGTGTATGTATGGAGCGTACCCCCACCCCAACAGTGTATGTACGGACCGTACCCACACCCACGTACGTGTGGAGCGTACCCCCACCCCAACAGTGTATGTACGGACCGTACCCACACCCCAACAGTGTATGTACAGACCGTACCCACACCCACGTACGTATGGAGCGTACCCCCACCCCAACAGTGTATGTACGGACCGTACCCCCACCCGTGTATGTATGGAGCGTACATGGCCAGACATAGGAGGGGTGGGTGCCTATCACTTCCAGCAGTGCCCAGACGCAGGAGGGGTGGGTGCAGAGTCCTCCCAGCAGTGCCCAGACATAGGAGGGGTGAGTGCCTATCACTCCCAGCAGTGCCCAGACATAGGAGGGGTGGGTGCAGAGTCCTCCCAGCAGTGCCCAGACATAGGAGGGGTGGGTGCCTATCACTCCCAGCAGTGCCAAGACGCCGGAGGGGTGGGTGCAGAGTCCTCCCAGCAGTGCCCAGACACAGGAGGGGTGGGTGCAGAGTCCTCCCAGCAGTGCCCAGACACAGGAGGGGTGTGTGCAGAGTCCTCCAGCAGTGCCCAGACACAGGAGGGGTGGGTGCAGAGTCCTCCCAGCAGTGCCCAGACGCAGGAGGGGTGGGTGCAGAGTCCTCCCAGCAGTGCCCAGATGCAGGAGGTGTGGGTGCAGAGTCCTCCCAGCAGTGCCCAGAAACAGGAGGGGTGTGTGCAGAGTCCTCCCAGCAGTGCCCAGATGCAGGAGGGGTGGGTGCAGAGTCCTCCCAGCAGTGCCCAGACATAGGAGGGGTGGGTGCCTATCACTCCCAGCAGTGCCCAGACATAGGAGGGGTGGGTGCAGAGTCCTCCCAGCAGTGCCCAGACACAGGAGGGGTGGGTGCAGAGTCCACCCAGCAGTGCACAGACACAGGAGGGGTGTGTGCAGAGTCCTCCCAGCAGTGCCCAGACGCAGGATGGGTGGATGCAGAGTCCTCCCAGCAGTGCCCAGACATAGGAGGGGTGGGTGCCTATCACTCCCAGCAGTGCCAAGACATAGGAGGGGTGGGTGCAGAGTCCTCCCAGCAGTGCCCAGACACAGGAGGGGTGGGTGCAGAGTCCTCCCAGCAGTGCACAGACACAGGAGGGGTGGGTGCAGAGTCCTCCCAGCAGTGCCCAGACATAGGAGGGGTGAGTGCCTATCACCCCCAGCAGTGCCCAGACGCAGGAGGGGTGGGTGCAGAGTCCTCCCAGCAGTGCCCAGACATAGGAGGGGTGGGTGCCTATCACTCCCAGCAGTGCCCAGATGCAGGAGGGGTGGGTGCAGAGTCCTCCCAGCAGTGCCCAGACGCAGGAGGGGTGGGTGCAGAGTCCTCCCAGCAGTGCCCAGACACAGGAGGGGTGGGTGCAGAGTCCTCCCAGCAGTGCCCAGACGCAGGAGGGGTGGGTGCAGAGTCCTCCCAGCAGTGCCCAGACACAGGAGGGGTGGGTGCAGAGTCCTCCCAGCAGTGCCCAGACACAGGAGGGGTGGGTGCAGAGTCCTCACAGCAGTGCACAGACACAGGAGGGGTGTGCGCAGAGTCCTCCCAGCAGTGCCCAGACGCAGGAGGGGTGGGTGCAGAGTCCTCCCAGCAGTGCCCAGACATAGGAGGGGTGGGTGCCTATCGCTCCCAGCAGTGCCCAGACATAGGAGGGGTGGGTGCAGAGCCCTCTCAGCAGTGCCCAGACACAGGAGGGGTGGGTGCAGAGTCCTCCCAGCAGTGCCCAGACATAGGAGGGGTGGGTGCCTATCACTCCCAGCAGTGCCCAGACATAGGAGGGGTGGGTGCAGAGTCCTCCCAGCAGTGCCCAGACATAGGAGGGGTGGGTGCCTATCACCCCCAGCAGTGCCCAGACGCAGGAGGGGTGGGTGCAGAGTCCTCCCAGCAGTGCCCAGACACAGGAGGGGTGGGTGCAGAGTCCTCCCAGCAGTGCCCAGACGCAGGAGGTGTGGGTGCAGAGTCCTCCCAGGAGTGCCCAGACATAGGAGGGGTGGGTGCCTATCACTCCCAGCAGTGCCCAGACATAGGAGGGGTGGGTGCAGAGTCCTCCCAGCAGTGCCCAGACACAGGAGGGGTGGGTGCAGAGTCCTCCTAGTAGGGCCCAGACATAGGAGGGGTGGGTGCCTATCACTCCCAGCAGTGCCCAGACATAGGAGGGGTGGGTGCAGAGTCCTCCCAGCAGTGCCCAGACATAGAGGGGTGGGTGCCTATCACCCCCAGCAGTGCCCAGACGCAGGAGGGGTGGGTGCAGAGTCCTCCCAGCAGTGCCCAGACATAGGAGGGGTGGGTGCAGAGTCCTCCCAGCAGTGCCCAGACATAGGAGGGGTGGGTGCCTATCACTCCCAGCAGTGCCCAGACGCAGGAGGGGTGGGTGCAGAGTCCTCCCAGCAGTGCCCAGACACAGGAGGGGTGGGTGCAGAGTCCTCCCAGCAGTGCCCAGACACAAGAGGGGTGGGTGCAGAGTCCTCCCAGCAGTGCCCAGACACAAGAGGGGTGGGTGCAGAGTCCTCCCAGCAGTGCCCAGACACAGGAGGGGTGGGTGCAGAGTCCTCCCAGCAGTGCCCATGGAAAGAAAAAGGGTGGAGTACCCACAGATCCAATGGCCACAATTGTCAGTCATGTGCACAAAGACCCTGCAGTACATGTAACACATGTGTGCGAGGCTGGGAGTACACACATGCATAGTGCCTAAAAGGGAGCATGTCCACATGAAGTCATGTCAACAGACTACATACACAAGTACAGTGATCACCAAGGATGCCACGAATGATGCAGGTGGAGACATCGCTCTGCATGCATGGCCAAAGTTGAAGGGGTCCATCACACACCCAGCTAATGTAGACACAGTCAGCACAACATATTGGAAACACCCTGCAGGGAAGATGTCAGGGTACACAGAGGAAGGAACACACCTTGGGACAATTTCACCATGCAGTAACTGCTTACATGAACTAAGAAACTTAGCTAACACCTTGTGATGGCACACAGATACCAGGTGTTGGACCCGGCCTCGTAGAATGACCCTCCGTGCCCCCGCACCACCGAAACCTGGTACCTGCAGCCCAAGCACACGGCCCAGCCGACCCTTCCCACCAGGACACCCGCACCAACCCCGGACATCCCCGTCCATGGCCTCTCTCCTTTCGGCCACCCCGGGCCCGCGTGCCCACTCCATGCAACAAGATGGCCGCCTGGCCCCAGCGCGACCCGGGCCTCGAGGCGCCACTCCGGCTGGAGGACATCACGCTTCCAGGGGATGAGAGAGGGAGGAGCAGTTTCTATCGCACCTCTAACTCCCCTGGGACGATGGGTTTCGATCGGCCCTCCGGCCTCCCTGCGGGCTGGCTCCGTGCCTGCTGGGTGTCTGGGACTCCTCCCGACCCGGCCCTGAAAGGATCAAAAGACAATAGCAGGAAAACCCCGACAAGCGGCCCCCAGGTGACAAGACCCCTGCCTGCACAGACTCCGGACATCAAAGAGGGGTCGACCTATAACAAGGGGTGCTCTGAGACTGTCCGGTAGATTCGACGCTGGAACAACGAGAGCCTGCCGACGCGGTCGCGGCTCCTGGAACTTGAACCTACCTGAGCCCTGCTGAGTGACTCGCGGCTCCCTGAAGATCGTAAGACCTCCGAACTTGTACCTGAGCCCTGCTGAGTGACTCGCGGCTCCCTGAAGATCGTAAGACCTCCGAACTTGTACCTGAGCCCTGCTGAGTGACTCGCGGCTCCCTGAAGACCGTAAGACCTCCGAACTTGTACCTGAGCCCTGCTGAGTGACTCGCGGCTCCTTGAAGATCGTAAGACCTCCGAACCTGTACCTGAGCCCGCTGAGTGACTCGCGGCTCCCCCAGACTCTCACGGTCCCGCCGGACCCCGACTCCGACCACGTATCCCCCAGCTCGAGGATTGTGAGCTGTGCGCCGGATACGTCCCTGCTTTGAACCATTACCAGAGACAGTCCCGCTACCCCCTACCTTTCCGGGACTCTTGAGCCCGTGCTCACCTTGTACATATTTGCGGTGATACCTATTTGATAAAGCTTGTTTTCTGAGAATACCCAGTGTGGTCTCTCTGTGTCGTGTGGTGCCAGAAGTACGATCCTAGTTGCGAGATTCCTCCCCCTGGGGAATCTCCCGCCAGTGCCCGGCTACGATACTACACGGGTGGGACTCAGGGTAGTCAGGACCCCCCTTCCGGGCTCCTCTGAGGTCGCCGTCTAACATTGGTGGCAAGCGACGGGATTCGGGCCCATCACCTAGAGATCGTACAGTAAACAACGGACGCACGACCAACAAAGATGGCAGAAGGAAGCGCCATGAGCTCCGCAGAAACCAACGCCAACAGAGTGTTCCAGGTGGAGCATCTAGAAGAATACACACACAAAGAGCTGAAGCAATTTTGCAAAGAACTTAAAATCGCTACCACTGGCCTCAACACTAAGGAAGACTTGCAGAAAGCACTGAAAACTTGGGTGGAGACCGGGGCCTCCCGCCCGGAAGGCACGGGGGAGCGCCCCGACGAAGCCGAACCCCCTCCAAGTGAAAGCAGCGACAATCAGGTGCGAGGCATTGTACCAGACGGGGGCCTATCCCCGGAAGAACTCGCGGACAGAGAGAGAAGCCGCAGTCATGAACTCGAGTTAGCCAAACTCAAAATCGAGGGCGAATTGAAGTTAGCGGAGAAAAAGCTAGCGGTGGAGCAAATGCGCGTACAAGGCGAACTGGAAGAAAAGAAGCTCCAACGGGAGCACGAAGGAAGGAAGCTCCAACTGGAGCACGAACGCAGCTTAAAGGAACTCGAGCTCAAGGCCCGAAATGAGGACGGGAGGCCCTCGGGAAACCGAGAGACGGCCCCCCCATCGGAACAGAAGGTCCACATCCCCAAGGATGTGGTCAAGGAATATAATAAAAACGATGACATTCAGCAATGGTTTCGGGCCTACGAGGTCGCCATGACCTCCCATCGGATCCCACAGAAGGACTGGGGGGCGGGGTTGTGGGGGCGGTTTCTGAGCGAAGGAAGGGACACCCTGCTCGACCTACCCCTCTCCCTGCAGACCTCCTACAGCCACATGAAAGAGGCTCTCCTCACAAGATACGGCCTCACCCCAGAAATGTACCGCCAACGGTTCCGGGACTGCAGGGAGATCCCGGGCACCACCTGGGTGGAGTATGTAAACTTTTTTAGTCGGGCCTTCGATGGGTGGGTCAAGGGCAGCAAAGTCACCACCCTTGCCGAACTCACTGATCTCATGTTATGGGAACATCTGGCTGCGAACTGCTTCATAGAGCTACGTCAACATCTGCTGGATAGCAAGCTCACAGATCCCCGGAAGCTGGCTGTGGAGGCCGACCGCTGGACCAACACCCGGGTCTCCCGGGGCATGGTAGGAGAGTACCCCCGAACCAGTCAGGGACCACCCCGCCAGAGAGGGGGAGGGAACCAGGGAGGGCCGAGAGAGTCCCAGCCTAGCCCCCCGAAGACACCACCTCCACCTTTCCCGGCGCCCCCCCCACCAGTGACAGGGCCCCCTGGGAGACGAGGACACCGGGTGACCGTCACATGTTTCCGTTGCCAGAAACCCGGGCACTACGCCAATGACCCAGAGTGCCCCATGGCCACCCAAGTCACCCCTGCGAGACAGATAGCCAACGTAGCCCTGGGGGAGGAGGTTGAGGAAGCCGAGGAGTGGGAACCCGCCGCTATGGCCCTAGTATCCCTGGGAGATAGGGAAATGATCCCTGGTAGCCTCCTACCGTCCAACACACAGAAATATGGGCAGCTCGTCAAGATCAATGGCCACCAGGTAGAGGCCCTGCGGGACACCGGGGCCAGTATCACCGGTGTCCTCAGGCACCTAGTCCCCGAGGAGCAGATCCTCCCCAATGTCTTTTGCCCCGTAATATCCGCAGACAATAGGGAAAGTATGTGTCAGGTAGCCCTGGTGCCATTTGAGTGAGGAGGGGTGATAGGTAAACTCAAGGTGGCCGTAAGAACCTCCCAGCCGGTCGACTGCCTCCTAGGGAACGACCTGGAGAGTTCTCCCTGGAAGCACGTAGAGCGCAAGGCCCACCTAGGAATGATGGGACTCCCCGAGTGGGTGTGTGCCACCACCCGATCTATGACAGCCCGACTCACTCCCCGGAGAGAAGTCGAGAGCACCCCGGTCGAAGAAACCGGTACCGTCCCCGCCGAGGGTCCTCCCGTTCCCCCATCGGAAGGGTCCGTCGCCAGCGACGAACCCGCACCATCCGACCCCGCCCCGGTCCCCGAGTTGGGGGATCTACCCGAGTTGGCCCATTGGCGCCACGAGGGCGGGCCCACCCGGGAAGAATTTTGCCGGGAGCAAGCCACCTGTCCTTCCCTGATCGGGCTGCGGCGCCAGGCCGAGGGCCAAGCCGCAGGTGACCAGACCGGAACGCACCGAATCTATTGGGAGAATAACATCCTGTATAGCGAGCAGAAGTCGGTGGAGCTGGGATCCGGACGGGTACTGGTGGTACCCCTCCGCTTCCGAGATTTCCTCCTGGGCTTAGCCCACGACGTCCCCCTCGCTGGCCACCTGGGTCAGGACAAGACCTACAGCCGTCTCGTGACCCATTTTTATTGGCCTAAGATGAAAGCAGCGGTAGAGGCACACTGCAAGTCCTGCCCCACGTGCCAAGCCAGTGGGAAGAGTGGGGGGAAGCGCAAGGCTCCCCTCCAACCCTTCCCGGTCGTCAGTACCCCCTTCGAACGAGTCGGAATCGACATCGTGGGGCCACTGGACCCTCCCACCTCCCAAGGTCACCGTTTCATCTTGGTCCTAGTAGACCACGCCACCCGCTATCCGGAGGCTATTCCCCTACGCACCATTACGGCCCCCGTGGTGGGCCGGGCCCTGATGGGGATCTTTTCCAGGGTGGGTTTCCCCCGCGAGGTCGTGAGCGATCGCGGCACTAATTTTATATCAAGGTATATGACGTCCCTGTGGCAACAATGTGGGGTGTCCTATAAGTTCACCACCCCGTACCATCCCCAAGGGAACGGCCTAGTAGAGAGGTTTAATAGGACTTTGAAAGGGATGATCGCTGGCCTAGAAGAGCCCCTCCGGCGTAAGTGGGGGCGTCCTGCTCCCCTGCCTCTTGTTCGCTTACCGGGAGGTCCCCCAGAAGTCCTTAGGGTTCAGCCCGTTTGAATTACTCTATGGGCACCCCGTCCGAGGTCCCCTCAGTTTGGTTAAGGAAGGGTGGGAGGCAGCACCCCAGACCACCCCCCGAGATGTGTGCCAATATGTCCTGGCCCTCCGGAACCAGACCAGGAGGTTCCGAGAACTGGCCGAGGCCAACCTGGAGGCGAGTCAAGAAGAAATGAAGCGCTGGTACGACCAGAATGCTACTCTGGTCGAGTTCCAGCCGGGCCAGCAGGTGTGGGTCATGGCCCCCGTGAAGCCTGGCGCCCTCCAGGACCGATGGACTGGGCCCTACAAAGTGGTTGAGAGGAAGAGTCAAGTCACCTACTTGGTGGACGTCCAGTCGCCTCGGGATCCCCTCCGGGTCCTGCACGTGAACCGCCTCAAGCCTCACTTCGTGCGGACAGAACTGAGCCTCCTGCTGGCCACCGATGACGGGGCCGAAGATGAGTCGGATCCCCTCCCGGACCTCCTGTGTGTCAAGGAGCAGGATGGCTCCGTGGAGGGAGTGAACCTCTTCCCAGCCCTCACTGCCCAGCAACAAGCGGACTGCCGCCAGCTCCTCAGACAATTTTCCGACCTCTTCTCCCTGACCCCCCGGGTCACCAACTGGTGTGTTCACGATGTGGACACCGGGGACAGCCCGCCGGTGAGACACCGAGCCTACCGGGTTCCTGACCGGGTCCGGTCCTGCATTCAAGCTGAAGTCTCGAAGATGTTGACCCTGGGGGTGATCGAGCCCTCTGACAGTCCCTGGGCCAGCCCCGTGGTCCTGCTCCCGAAGGCAGCAGCCCCCGGTGTCGCCCCCGAGCTCCGGTTCTGCGTGGATTACCCGGGGCTCAATGACATTACCCGAGCCGATGCCCACCCCATTCCACGAGCCGACGAGCTCATTGACCGACTAGGGGCCGCCCGGTTCCTCAGCACTTTCGACCTCACCTGCGGATACTGGCAGATTGCGCTCACCGAAGGGGCCAAGGAGCGGTCTGCTTTCTCCACCCCCGATGGGCACTACCGCTTCCGCGTGATGCCCTTCGGGATGAAAAATGCCCCGGCCACTTTCCAGAGACTGGTGAATAGGGTCCTGGCCGGGCTAGAACAGTTCAGCGCGGCCTATCTGGACGACATCGCTGTCTTCAGTTCAGAGTGGAGTGAGCACCTCCAGCACCTCCGGAGAGTGCTAACCGCCCTGTGCCAGGCAGGCCTCACCGTAAAAGCCAGCAAGTGCCAGATCGGGCAAGGATCCGTAGTCTACCTGGGGCACCAAGTCGGGAGTGGCCAGGTCGCCCCTCTACAGCCAAAGATCGACGCCATCCTGGCATGGGAACCACCGATCACCCAAACGGAGGTCCGAGCCTTTCTGGGACTCACGGGCTACTACCGCCGATTCATTCGGGGGTATGGCAGCCTGGTCGGCCCTCTCACTGAACTCACGTCTAAAAAACAGCCAAAGAAGGTGCAGTGGACGGCTGCCTGCCAGGAAGCTTTCGATGCTCTAAAAAAGGCCATGTGCACTGCCCCCGTCCTCCAGGCTCCCGACTACACCAAGGAGTTCATAGTCCAGACCGATGCCTCCGAGCATGGCATTGGGGCCGTCCTGTCCCAAGCGAATGATCAAGGCCTAGACCAGCCCGTCGCCTTCCTCAGTCGGCGGCTGCTGCCCCGAGAACAGAGGTGGAGCACCATAGAGCGCGAAGCCTTTGCCGTGGTCTGGGCACTCAAAAAACTACGACCCTACCTGTTCGGCACTCATTTCAGAGTCCAAACTGACCATCGGCCCTTGCGATGGCTCATGCAGATGCGAGGAGAAAACCCCAAGCTACTGCGGTGGTCAATCTCCCTCCAGGGAATGGACTTCACCGTAGAACACCGCCCTGGTACGGACCACGCCAACGCTGACGGCCTCTCCCGGTTCTTACGCCTCAGCGAAGAGAACCCCCCAAGGTGATGGGCAGTTCTCTCCGGCTCTCAGCTGGGGGGGACGCGTGTTGGACCCGGCCTCGTAGAATGGCCCTCCGTGCCCCCGCACCACCGAAACCTGGTACCTGCAGCCCAAGCACACGGCCCAGCCGACCCTTCCCACCAGGACACCCGCACCAACCCCGGACATCCCCGTCCATGGCCTCTCTCCTTTCGGCCACCCCGGGCCCGCGTGCCCACTCCATGCAACAAGATGGCCGCCCGGCCCCAGCGCGACCCGGGCCTCGAGGCGCCACTCCGGCTGGAGGACATCACGCTTCCAGGGGATGAGAGAGGGAGGAGCAGTTTCTATCGCACCTCTAACTCCCCTGGGACGATGGGTTTCGATCGGCCCTCCGGCCTCCCTGCGGGCTGGCTCCGTGCCTGCTGGGTGTCTAGGACTCCTCCCGACCCGGCCCTGAAAGGATCAAAAGACAATAGCAGGAAAACCCCAACAAGCGGCCCCCAGGTGACAAGACCCCTGCCTGCACAGACTCCGGACATCAAAGAGGGGTCGACCTATAACAAGGGGTGCTCTGAGACTGTCCGGTAGATTCGACGCTGGAACAACGAGAGCCTGCCGACGCGGTCGCGGCTCCTGGAACTTGAACCTACCTGAGCCCTGCTGAGTGACTCGCGGCTCCCTGAAGATCGTAAGACCTCCGAACTTGTACCTGAGCCCTGCTGAGTGACTCGCGGCTCCCTGAAGATCGTAAGACCTCCGAACTTGTACCTGAGCCCTGCTGAGTGACTCGCGGCTCCCTGAAGATCGTAAGACCTCCGAACTTGTACCTGAGCCCTGCTGAGTGACTCGCGGCTCCTTGAAGATCGTAAGACCTCCGAACCTGTACCTGAGCCCGCTGAGTGACTCGCGGCTCCCCCAGACTCTCACGGTCCCGCCGGACCCCGACTCCGACCACGTATCCCCCAGCTCGAGGATTGTGAGCTGTGCGCCGGATACGTCCCTGCTTTGAACCATTACCAGAGACAGTCCCGCTACCCCCTACCTTTCCGGGACTCTTGAGCCCGTGCTCACCTTGTAAATATTTGCGGTGATACCTATTTGATAAAGCTTGTTTTCTGAGAATACCCAGTGTGGTCTCTCTGTGTCGTGTGGTGCCAGAAGTACGATCCTAGTTGCGAGATTCCTCCCCCTGGGGAATCTCCCGCCAGTGCCCGGCTACGATACTACACGGGTGGGACTCAGGGTAGTCAGGACCCCCCTTCCGGGCTCCTCTGAGGTCGCCGTCTAACACCAGGGTCCCCCCTATGACCAGCACACTACTACATTTCCCACACACCCAACACATGATCACCACCCAAAATCATGTAGCAGCCCCACCAACAGCAATACCAGAAAAGCAGTATTGTGCTAAGGACAAAAAAATTGCTTTATTCAGCATGATCCAAAAATGTCTTTTTTTTTTATAAAGTTCAATATTTACAAAGCCCATAGGGCAGTCCATGAGTCACAGCTGGATGGGGGACACAGTGGGATGCGTGTCCCCTAGCTTGCCTGCACAATTCAGACCACCCTGTGTTCCACAGGGGGGGAGGCATCATGTGGGGGGGGGAGGACCAGGCACTGCAGGGACAGGAGGGGCAAGGGTAGGCGTTGTGGGTGCAGGGATGGAGGACTCCACCACAGGGGGTGGGGCAGCGCCAAAGGAGGTGGTGAGGATGGAGCTGCACACGTCAGCAAGGTCCCCCAGCGTCTCCCCTGCACCCGAAGGAACCACAGGCCCCAAGGAGGGGGGGGGTCGGAGGGATGGGTCGCAGCGCTACTGTGGGAGGGTGTGGACAGGGGGGGGACTCAACTACCCTGACCGGGGACTCCTTTGACCGCTTGCAGGGTGGTGTCACTGTTGGGCTCAGGGACAGAGCGGCCATGAAGGAATCCTTGCTGGATTCGTGGCCAGGAGAGCTGAGTGGAGTGGATTTGGAGGGAGTGGATTTTGCGGAATGCGGACTCCCGCTATGGTTGCGTGACTTACGTTTGCCCCCCCACCCAGTGGGTGTGCCTACCTCACCCTGTGTGTGCGTGCCAGGAGGTGTGTGCTTGCCCTGCCCTGCTGGTGTGGTGCCTGTGTCTGGTGGGGTGCGTGCATGCTGATGTCTGGGTGTACGTGGGACAGGCATGGGAGTGGGAAGTGTGGATGGGGCAGGGGTAGGGGGTGGGACGTAGCGCTGCAGGAGACCCACTGCTGCAGTCAGTGTCGAGTCTATGGACCTCAGCAAGTTGCGTTGGTCAGACTGCGCGGCTGAAATGCCCTCCAAGTATGCCTCCATCTGGTTCAGCACTTGGCTGTGGCCATGGAGGACATTAAGCGTCGCAGTCTGACCAACCCGCAACTGCCGCAGGATGTCCACAGACTCGGCATTGGTGGCAGCAGTGGAGACAGGGGCAGGGGGTGCAGTGCCTGGCAAGAAGGAGACACGTGGTGACCGAGCACGGCGGGAAGGGACACGAGCAAGTGGGAGGCCGGTGATCGGAATGGAGGGGGCGGGTAGTGATGGAGTGCTGGTGTCAGCTGTGGGACCAGCCACCGCCCCCTCGGAGTGCTCAGCCTCGGACCCGTCTGCATCATAGTCGGTGGTGGTTTGACTGGACAGGTCCTCCGCTGCACTCCCGTCGGCCTCCGTGCCAGACAACTCTGCACTGCTGGCACTGGTGCTCGCTCCCTCCTCACGGTCCGTGCCAGTGTCTCCCTCTGTGTCCCCCGACGATGCTGTGGGCAAGGTGAAGAGACAGGAAATAATCAGACACCTGTACACATATGTCACATGAGTCAAATCCACATAGGTCACAGTGCATAGGCTGAAAAGCAACATGAGTAACATCTACAACACAAGGTGCATATGTAGGCCCTGCAACACACAGTTGGTTGACCCACCATGCCACTGAGCAACTATGGAGAGCATGACACTAAAGCAAATGACATGATATGGATTTGGACAGAGGAGCCAGGCACTGGGGACAATCCAGCACAGCATCTGCAGCACACAGCGTTGGCGTAAAAAGGGATGAGCAGGAACCATGTCTATTAACTGTAGGCACATGCTGCAAAGGTAATACTTGAAAACATGCCCAACATTAATGGGTCACTGCACCTTGAGTGTATGTCCAGACAAACATCACACACTGGCCAGACCTAGCAAGGACACTTCAGGTTTAGACATGTAGGCCTTGCCCGCACCAACCACCCCCTACATGAGACAATTTTTGGAGACACAGGAAGCACTTACATCTCTTAGTCTGGAATGAAAACACATGGCCTGCAAGAAATCCTGATTGAACACAAAATACCCCTGGTGCGCCGGTACAAATACATCATCTACAAATGGCCATCATCAGATCATTTTACCAAGACACACAGGCACTGGCCCCCGTGAGTATGAACAAGGGACATTTGGTCAGCCTGTACAGTGGACACATGTAGCAGAGTTTACGTAAATACTAATGGTGCCAGGGTACAATGGCACAGAGCACAACCTATGCTGTAGACACAGAGATTGTCGACATTTTTGGTTTACACACATGATACCTAGGGAAATATGCCCCAGGGGACAGTAGTGGCCACACTACTCCATGGTCCTGAATGGTAATGACTGCAACACAAGCCACCATCCCTGCACTCTGCATATCTCACACTCATGCACATCATGTCACAGGCCACAAAATAGGACATGCATGCTGTAAAGCATTACACCTTTGAGACACACTCCTATGTCTGGACTCAGCATCAGTGACAACTGACATGGACCCCACAAGTACTGAACTGGACAGGGCACAGGCAAGGTCCAAAAACCTGTTACACACCACCCCCACACATGAAGCTGCAAGCATTGGGCACATTGATAAACTGGCAGCCTAGATAACCTTGTGCAAGTGTGACTACACACAGACCAGGATACACATGGCAAGGAGGGGAAGGGAGGAAGGACAGCACCGCTACACTTTGGGGACCAGGAACTGCACTGCACATTTAAACCCTGGCAGTGTATCCATGCAACTGTGCACTTACAAATGCTGGTGACACACAACAAACACACATGTACCTACCCCCTTCCTGCTGCTGCTTTTCCCGTAAGCGCCTGTCCATGTCAGGGAAGACGACCGCCAGCACACGCTTGTGGATGTGGGTCAGACGGCGGCGCCCATGGTTCTTTTGGCTCACAGGTGAGTCCCCCCGCAGGACCCGTGCGATCCTCCGCGTCCAGCACCGGATATCCTGCCAGCGTTTCCTCACCTGGGCTAGGCGCCGCTTCCGACGCTCCGCCTTCCGCACGGCACTGACGGCGTCCTTCCAGATCTGCTCCTTGGCACAGGCGCCTACCTGTGAGGATGAAAAAGTGAGACAACATCAATACACCTGCGACATGTCACAGAGACACACATTAGGACAATTTGGCTGGTTTTAACAGGGCATAGAATGCATCAAACTCATTACACCTGTGTCATAGGGACATTTTCCTCTGTGGAAGGCAAAATGCACTAGGTAGCATTGTAGAGTACACAGGTGGCATGAGGGGTACGACACAATCAATCATCCAGGCTCACACTGTGCATCACAAGCGACACCAGGATTATGTGCAGCACCTCAAAGCAGTCACATGCCACAGGCCACTGAGGCACCCTCAGCAGAGTACACAGACACACACAGCCACAGGACAATCACCTGCCATTGCCGACTGCAGCTACACACCTCACTCTGCACATGTGCCACTAGACTGGGGGGTGTCACCGTAGACACACAGCACTGCTCCCTGCTCACATCAGATGGCCAGGGTACATCCATCCCTCATGCAGCTGGGGTGCTACACTCCACATATGCACTCACCCACATGACAGGGGACTTACACACACACACCAATGTCCAGGGGACAAACACATCATTTGTACACTCTCAACTCAGGTACACTAAACCAACACACATCTGTGGGTACTGCCACCTGTCACACTGGGGGGACCACAGATTCACATAAGGACTGTAGTAACAACATTCCCAGGAGGATTAGACAGGCAGAATGTGTAAGGCCACATGCAGTGATTGTCACAGTACACGCAATGCAAGTGAGGAGAGCAGACATGCACCACAGCATGCTCTGGCTGGGAGACATTAGCCATTCCCCCACCCGGGACCCACCCTACAGTACATTGCATGTGTGTTACACCTGGACACAATGGCAGAAGTCACAGTCACAAAAAAGGGGCACAGTCTTTGCTAGTGGACTCAGCACTCACCTGAAACCCTGGTCGACCATACAGCATGGGGTACAATGGGAGGATCACATCCAGCAGGGCTTGGTTCTCCTCGTGGGTGAAAGGCTGGGCCCTCTCCACAGACCTGGACATGGTGCCAGAGTTTTCACGAGCAGCAGCAGTGTTGTGGAATCAAGGTATGTGCAGGCAAGTGCTCTCTCATGGGAGATGGCTGCCTTATATCTGCCTTGCTGCCCTGTTTCATTCACAGGGGTACAGAGGGATTGGTCACTCACATTTGCATCTTATGTTTCCTCCAATCCCTTTAAACCTACCACAGTCAGTGGCTTTGCTTTTTTTTTTCATTGAGCATGATGTCAACTCAACTACCACTTTGCAACAAAGTAGATTCTTTCAAACCGACTTTAGCTGGCCACCTGATGAAAAAAATTCAAACTTTAAACTCGGTCTCCATGACAACCAGCATGCATGTAGGGCTTAATACTTGTCCCTCATGTGTCCCCTATGTAATTTGGACATTCACACACAGGTACGGTGAGTTTCAGGGCCCTAGGGCACCCCAAATGCATAGAAACGGCCCTGTGGGAGTGCTGCCGTAGGCCTACCCATAGTGAAACGGCCCATACACGCGCGTGTACGGGGCGTATGACTATGGGTACGCATGCGCGAGCAAACCCATAGTCATACGCCCCGTACATGCGTGTACGGGGTGTATCACTATGTGTACGCATACGCGTGCAAACCCAACGCGCGTGTACGGGCCGTTTCACTATGGGTTTGCTCGCGTATGCGTACCCATAGTCATACGCCCCGTACACGCTCGTGTACGGGCCGTTTCACTATGGGTTTGCTCGCGTATGCGTACCCATAGTCATACGCCCCGTACACGTGCGTGTATGGGCCGTTTCACTATGGGTAGGCCTACGGCAGCACTCCCACAGTGATGGGGAACGTACACACGCCCTCAGAGCGCATGTACGGTGCATTTCACACCTGACAGTGGTGACAGGCAGCACACAGAAAGGAATAGAGCTGACACCCCTGTCCAAGGCTGGACATCAAGGCATTGTCTGTGCAGTACTACATGTGTGGGGCACAGGTGTGTCAGGCTGTAATGTGGCACATTACTCCTGAGTTGTGAAGGCAATAGATGCATGTTGAGATGTGTACAGATGTCATGTGTGATGGTGGACTATGTGCCAGACATCCCCTTCACTCCTTTGACATGTGTGCATGTAGTACAGAACACTTGTGAAAAGCGTCACTGGCATGGCACAGTCAACAACACACGCAACTGTCCCCTGATGCCAGCCACAGGGGTTTTCACACCTGACATGTGACTACCCGCGTTGCACGATGTGACTATGTCATGTATGTGTCGTGTGTTCCCATTAGCTTGCTGTAGGTGTTTGGTCAAATGCATCTGCAGTTGCTGCAACCAACATGTGTCTGTGTGTAGATGGCCATAGCACAGTGTTACGCATACCAGGCCACATGTGCAAGCCGACGTAAGGTGTGTATGTATGCATCGACACGGAGTTTCTAAACAAGGACATATCTGCATACTCTCAATGTATGTGTGATCATTGTAGACATGTAATCCTTCATGGCAAGGTGTGTGGTCTGTCCTTTTTCTATTACATGTGACCTGTGCCTCTAGTGTTCCGCAACCTGTCTGTACAATAAACATCCTTCCTCTGCACATATTTGGTTGTCTGTAACTCCTGTCATGCGTCTGCCTGCTCACTTACACTTGCCCACAGCTAGTTTCATGGCATGGCATAATGAGGTTGAGATTCAACGTTTGGAGCTGTCTCTTGGTAGGAGTGTCACATGGCTGGAATACGTGTCCAGGGCATATTGCACAGACCTGACTCTGTATGTAGCATATGTGTATTGCCTGTTGACCATGTGCTCAGTACATTGACATTGGTGGTGTACTGTACTCACTCTTCGTTGTCCCTTCTAATTCACTGCAGGGCTCAGCCTCTCCCTCGAGCAATTCCGGACTTGGCTGACATGTGGGAAAATGACTGTATACGCCGCTACAGCTTCCCCCAATGTTTGATTGAGGACTTGACGACATGGCTGGCAGCACACCTCCAACCGCTACACAGGTATCCTGGTGCACTGACACCCAAGGTGAAGGTGATGGCAGCCCTACATTTCTTGGCGACGGGTACCTTTCAACATACCATTGCCCATGTGGGTGGGATGTCCCAAACCATGTTAAGCCGTGTTCTGCATGATTTTTTAGAGGCCATGTTGGAGCACCTTGATGAGTTCATAAAATTCCCAACTCCTGAGCAGTTGACAGCTGTCAAGCGTGAGTTCTATGCCCTGGGAGGGATGCCCTATGTGATTGGGTCCATAGATGGAACACATGTGGCTTTGGTACCACCACAGGCACAGGAGGTAGCCTTCCATAACCGCAAGCATTACCACTCCATTAATGCCCTTGCGGTGTGTCTTGCCAACATGCTGATTTCACATGTCTGTGCTCGTTTTCCAGGATCAGCCCACGATGCGTACATCATGAGGCGTAGCAGGGTGCCTGAAATGATGCTGCAGCTGCGCAACGAACGAGCATGTATTGTTGGTGGGTATACTCTGGCAGTCCTGTATTTAACGTCATCTTCCTGTCTTACTGCTTCTCATGACCCACTCTTGTCCATGATGTTTCCATGTAGGGGACGCTGGCTATCCCAACATGCCATGGCTGATCACGCCTCTCCGCAACCCCCGCACGGCTGCCGATCACCGCTACAACAACGCCCATGGGCGGACCAGGCGAGTGATAGAGAGGACGTTTGGCCTCCTGAAGAGCCGATTCCGTTGCCTCCACAAGACCGGTGGCGCACTCCCATATGCACCGGTGAAGGTCTGCAAGATATTCCTCGTGTGCTGCATGCTGCACAACATGGCAGTGGAGAAAGCTGTGTCACTCATCCTGGATCCAGATGAGCAGGACCATCCACCCGTGGAGGATGAAGGGCTTGGGCACGAGGCAAGTGATGTGGAGGAGGAGGATGCGGCAGAGGACATGCGGAGTCGGCTCATACGCGACTTCTTTGCTTAGTGGTGAGTTCCAGTGTCTGAGTGTGCACGCATTGGGCTGTGTGTGGCATGTGTTGAAATGTGTGTGTCCATCTGCATGTCTTCCAAGTGAGTCTGAGGTGTGTTTGGATGTGTCACTCGAGTGATGGTGCAATAGAAGAATGTTTTTCCAGAGTCATCATTGTCACCTAGCATGTTGACAACCTAATATGTGTCGAGTACATGCACATGCATGCGGATGTACTTCTTTTGGCTGACTTCTGGTGTGTCTCCCATCCACAGGTACTTGCGCATGCTGTCTGCTGGTGGCATCGTTGTGCTCCTGCTATTCCTCATGAACACAGCAACATGTGCTGAATCAGCGTTACATGCACGGACAAGTTTGAAAATCTCCTTCGGGTAAGGGATGCAGCACGGCTTTTTGGGAGTGGTATTTGTTTTGAATGTGTGTGCACTGCTCCTGTTCATGTTTGGTTACTTAGCATACATGTAGAATCACCATGGGGCACATGACCTGGAGCAGAATTCACCTGAATTGATGGTCAGACTTGGTGACAGTCATCTGTAATGGGATTGTGATGGAGCCATCAATGTGTGTAACACTGGCCTCGGAAACATACGGGTTGCACCGGGTTGACATGGTGTGTGAATTCCCCATTAGGGGCTCAATGGTGTATAGCAGGCTCTCCGTGAGCAGCAGGGGGTGTTTAGCTGTTACCCGTCACTTGTGTGCCAGTGTCATGGATTTCCAGCATCTGTGGTGCTAAGGGGGGTGCCAGTGTTGGTCCCACGTGTTCATCCACATGACCTGTGTATGTGTTGACAGTGTTGCATTAGCATTCCGACACACATGAGTAATAAAGGTGTCCCTCTGCCTCCAAGGTGCCTCATCTCTGTCAATGGTGGTCTGTTGCCACTGTGCATGCGGCATGTCTGGCATTGTTCTCAGAGATGGTGCATATGAGTCTATGTGTAGAGTAGCAAGATGCAAGCTGTTTGTCAGGGATTAGATTCTGTATTGTGCATGATGTCCATGGCTGTGTAGGTTTTGTGGCATGTCAGTCTCCACGACGGCCGCTGTGCCGCATGTGATTCCATTGTGTGTGTGTGTGCCATGTTGAACCAGACATTCCTTCCTTGACATACACCTTTTGCATGGTTCCTTCCTGAGATCCTTGTCTTTGTGTGCTACTTGTGGCATTGTTTCCTTGACATGGCGCATGCTGCTGCAGGCCCTGCTGCAAGGGCACCCAGTGTCCACGCAAACGAGCTGGTGTCCATCATGGATTGCTTGCTGACATGTGCTATGCTGATCAGCAGCATCTGTGCCTCATGCGGCAGCACACTCTGCATTATGCACAAGATCCCCAGTTCCATCCACCTGAAGGCAAGAGGGAGACCATCCCCCAGGTCAACTATGGCATCCGTGTCTACTCCTACCCTGCACTCTACGGACATGTGCGTTAGAAATCCCATGATACTTGTCCAGGGTGCATCTGCACAGCTCTGCTACTACATCCGGCGACCAGGCCACATCAACGTCCAACAGAGATGGGGGAGTGGCTCACTGCCAGCTGCAGGATGACCTTCTCAATCCACGCACACACTCAGGATGCAGCCCACACCCACAACACAACCTTGTGGCACTGTGATCCAACACCCAATTGTGCCATCTCCATGCATCCAACCTTGGCTGGCCCACCATTCTCCACATCCACCTGACTCAAGCATGCAGGACATGGTTCTGCCACGTGTCTACACATACCTGGGACTCCAACCCCAGGACACTCCACATGATCCCTGACCTCTGCGCATGACTGTTGCTCTTCGAAATAGGTCTGTGGGCACAGTTGTGCGGGCACCCCCTCAGCTGGTTGGGCCCATCACGGGTGAGTATGGTGCTCCATGTCTGTCTTGGATGGTACGTTGTGACCCATGTGTGTCCTGTGCCAGACTCAGACCCCAGGGTATGGTGGTTCGGAGTTAATTCAGAAATCAGGCATGGTTTGACTTTACAACACAGACATGTAGTGGAATAATGCAAAATGACGGCATCATCTTGTGATTGGGATGAATTTTATTAGTGCTGGGGTACGTGTTTGGGGGGGTGACAAGAGGTGCTTGGCGGGAGTGTAGAATCCAAAGTTCACAGGGGGAGTTGGTGTCCTTGCCATTGACAGTCATCAGAGTCTGTGCCACAGTCTTTGTCAACATTGGTCAGACAGTGACCAGAATGGCCATGTGGCAGAGAATGTCCTTTGCTGCTGTGCTGCTGTTGGGCCATAGGGCCGGGTGCCAGGCCAGGTGACCTGGGAGATGGTGATGTTCCGCTGACTCTCACGGTCTTTTGCGTGGACGACCCACCTTCCTGCGGGGACCCTCAGACGCCTGGCTTGACGGTGCAAGGGACGCTCCGTCAGATGAATCCTCCTCCTCCTCCCTCCCTGTGTGTGGTGCTGCTCTACGCCTGGTGGCACAGGGAGGGTTTGCCAGGCTTTGGGTGATTTGATGGAGGGATTGGCTCAGGTCCCTGTGCACCGCCAAGTGCTCTGCATGTCTTGCCTCCATCCTGGCATGATGCTCAACCTGCAAGGCCTTCATCTCATTGAGGGTCTCCACTACCTGGGCGATGCCTCTGGAGTCACGCCAGTATGCGTCCAGGATGGTTCTGACGTGTGCCATAGCCGGGTCCTGAGCTGGCTGGTCAGGCTCGCGCCTCCGCCGTCCTCCACTCCCACCACCCCTGCCCACTTGCGCCTGGCCTGCCGTTGTGGGCACATCGGGTCTCCGGGACCCCTGAGGGATGGCATTTGCGGTGTCGCCTGCCTCCTCCTGGGTGCCCGGAGAACCTTGTCCCTCCTGGACAGACTGGCTGCGTTGTTGTGTGCGGGCAGGGCTCCTGGGTGTCTCCTGGGATGTGGCAGGAATGGGGGTGGTGGTTGGCACAGTTGTACCTGACGCAGGTGCTGCAGGTGGATGGACACCAGAGGGGCCAGGTTGGTCTGGGTCATCCACGGAGTGGTGAGAGTCGTCACTGCCGGTGGTGTCCTCTTCATGCAGAGCCTGGTCCTGTGAGTCTTCCCCCCCCTGTTGGGGGGAGATCGATGACGTTGACCTGTGTGTGAGAGAGACAGTGTTAATTGTGTCACATGCGACATCCATGTTTCATTCATTTTTGATTTGGCACAGTTCCTCTGGGTGGTTGGATTTGGCTAGCATTCCTCACACAGTGCACTTGTGCATGGGTATGTCCCTTGGCCACAGCTGTCTACACTTTACCTATGTGTGACACAATCTTAGTTGATGCATCTTTTGGGAACGCAGTCAGCAGTGTAGTGAGCGGGCGTAGCAAGCCATGCAGAGCCGCCTTACGTGTTGCACTGTACGTGGCCAAATGGTGTTTTTTCCATGCTATTTGATAATGCAGGTAGGTAACTTAACAGTTTGGGACAGGGTTCTGACGAACACAGTGGGTAGGTATACTGGGTGTAAGGTTCTGTTTGTGCCTGCAGCACGGATGTACTCGTACACAGATTGACACATGGCCTAGTGTTTATCAAAGGTTGAAGGGGGGGTTAAGGCACTGCCAAACCTTGTCTACATGCACACAGTCCACCTGCTGACGAGCGGACATGGCCACACCACCCAAGGGTGATTTGGTCTCCCTCTGTCTCCCTTTCTCCCTCCCTCTCTCAGCCTCCTCCCTCTGTCCGTCTCCCTCTGTCTCCCTTGCTCCCTCCCTCTATCAGCCTCCTCCCTCTGTCCGTCTCCCTCTGTCTCCCTTTCTCCCTCCCTCTATCACCCTCCTCCCTCTGTCCATCTCCCTTTCGCCCTCCCTCTGTCAGCCTCCTCCGTCTGTCCGTCTCCCTTTCTCCCTCTGTGAGAAGTTGGCCTGGTATATGATGCTCACTAGTTAAAGTGATCACCTTGTACCATGCCAAGCAACCCTTATGGTGTGGTTGTAAGTCAACCTTTTCGGACTAGCTGCCCTAGTGGTAGCGTAGGCTAAGCAGTCTTTGAGGCTAAACTCGTGATGCGTGTTAAGCAAGCTGTTTTACCAATAGTAACCCCCTTTTATACCAATGAAAGGACACCACACAGGTATATATTCAAAATATATATGTATTTATTTCCCAAAGTAACCCCTAGTCTCTTTATGAGCACAGGAGCACAAATCGTCAAACAAGATTACAGTAGAATACACAGAAGTTGCACTTTATATGGATAGGCCCTGGTGGCCACTCAAACCATATACTAAAATAGTGGTATAAGTACCACGAACAGAAAAGGGAAAAGGCCTAGGGCCTCTAGAATCGCTGGGCCTACAAGGAGCTAACGTCAGTTAGTGACCAGGAGGTCCACGGGTGGCGTGTGCAGAGCAAATAGTCACACGCGGGCTCCCATAGGTTTCAATGGGTGCGTAAAAAGTACAAAGTTACTGCAAAAGGAATCTTCCGGATGACCTAGGAACTTAAGATTTGGAACACAGGCACTAGAGATGTATTACTACACATGGGCACCGGAGTACCAGCTTTACCTCACCCACAGGAAGCGGGTGCATAGGCCTCAAAGTGCGTCGGGTTTCTTCTATCTGTTCCGTTGAGCCTGGGACAAAGATGCTGCAGGCGGTCGGTCGGGAAGAGATGCAGTGGATCCAAGAGTGGATCGGAGATGTTGAAGACCTGTAAGCAGAGGGGACAGTGTTCACAGTCACTAGCCAGTGACCAGCGTGGCACCAGGTGGGTACCAGGCGATGTCGGGTGCAAACAGGTGATGAGGGGTAGCTTGTCTCCGCAGCCACGTGGTCCCTGAAGGTCGACGACGTCCAGGAGTCGGCTCACGAGCTGTCCCACGCAGGCTCTCGCTGTCGGCGGTGTCGGCGACTTGATCGAAGCAAACAAGCCTTGGCAAAAGCAATTGCAGGAGGATTCGGAAATCAGCTGTTGGTTCTGACCAGCCAGGTCAGAGGGATTGCTCCTTTGGAGGGGAGCAAGGGCCAGTCTGGAGCAACCAGACCAGCGGTGTTTGTCGTAGATTTCGTCGCCAAGATGGCCACTAGCCAGCGGGCCAGCAACCGGTTAGGCGCGTCGAGCGGCAAAATGCAGAAGGGCCCCACGCAGATCGTGGAGATGCTGGAGGGCTCACCTTTGGTGCAGATGCTGCTCGAGGGTTGGGCTTCTCAGGACCCAAAGCACAACTTGGAGGGAGCCTCGGTTGTTGCACTGGTCAGCTTGTCGTAGTCGTTCCAAGATGGCTGGCTCCACGTGTCTCGGTGCCTCCACGGGTCTCCTCTTTTCAGGGACTGTGGATCGGGCGGTGAGAGGTCTGGAGGTCCAGGTCTTGTCAGTCTCTGGGCTCGGGCTCCGGCGGGAGGCGGCGGCAAAGCAGACGGGGATTCGCTGGATGGTGCTTGCGTTAGCAAGGTGGTCACTCCCTGACCACAGGGGAGATTTTCTTCAGTCTTCTGTGCAGCAGAATGTCGAAGTTCCCGTCTTCTTCTTAGTTTCAAGTTGATTCCAGGATGTCTGAAGTCTTAGGACACAGCTCCTACCTTTATTCGGATTCTAGGGGCCGGACTACCTGCTAGGTCCCTCCCTATGGGTGGGACCAGGAAGGGGGGTGGTTACACCCCCAATCCTTTGTCCAGCTCGCCCCAGGCCCGGGACTGGTGTGTCCCAGGACCGGTTTGAACTGGCATATGCACCGAGGCTCCTTGTGAGCCACAGGCATGTCTGGTTTCTTTCAAGCCCTACCTGACCAATACACAAAATCCTGTCTGGGGTGGTGCACGCACCTCCCCTGGCAGGAAACCCTTTGTCCACACCTCCCAAGCTGGAAGGACTCCCAGCAGCAGGAGGGCAGACTTGTGTCTGTGGTGGCAGCATCCATTTTGTGGAGCTGAGGCTATGTCTGATTTTACCCGGGTTTCAGGCACTGTACATGTCGTGTCCCTCTAGAAGGGTGGAATGCTAACCCCGTCGCCAGAATTGGCGAGGGGTTAGTATTCCAATTCGTATGACACCTTACTCGACATGTTTTGATAAAGCCAAACCAAAGATAGCATTTAACCGCGAGGTTCATAATGCACTTAAGAGTATATGGTATGACGATATCTGGAAACAGTAGAAGGAAGTTGTTCCGACCACTGCAGACAGGCTCAGCTCATGCCAGAGCACCATCTCACATGGAACCAAGCACTCTGCCTTCAGGATTGTTAAGGCCTGCCATAGGAGTGACTCATAGGTTACCAGGTGTCCCATTTAAGGTTAGGTATAGGTATACTACACCTAAGTAAGAGGTGATTACACCAACTTACCCCAGCTGAGTGATCAGCCAGTTGTGTCAGATTGTTAGGCCAAGCCTGGGGTGGCATAATACATGCTGCAGCCCCTGGCAGGCCTTGGGTACACCAATGCCCTGGGTACCTAGTGTACACTGGTACAGGGGCTGACAGGGTGATCCACTTCCAATTGGTTATGCACCTAGGGTGCATAGTTTTAATTTAGTAGAGAGAACAGCAGGCTGGGGGTCTGATTGGCAGGCCCACAGCCTCACTATGTCAAAAACCAGTGAAGCAAAAAGCAAAAATTTGGGGTGACCATAGGATAGCAGACCCTACTCTCCTACACAACCCCCCCCCAAACGCTGGGACATTAAACTAGCCTTGACCAGTCTCGTCTTCATGTCCTAAGTGGAAGTACCTGGAGAGACCATCTGCATTCCCATGGTCAGTACCTGGCCGGTGCTCCACTGTAAAGTCCATCCCCTGTAGGGAAATGGACCACCTAAGCAGTTTGGGGTTTTCACCCTTCATCTGATTTAGCCACAAGAGGGGCTTATGGTCGGTCTGAATCTTGAAGTGAGTGCCAAACAAGTATGGCCTCAGCTTCTTCAGGGCCCACACCACAGCAAAGGCCTCCCTCTCAATAGCTGACCAATTCTTCTCTCTGGGGGTCAACCTTCTGCTAATAAAAGCAATGGGTTGGTCTTGACCATCTACATTAAGTTGTGACAGCACAGCTCCCACACCCAACTCAGAAGCATCTGTTTGGACAATAAACTCTTTGGAGTAGTCAGGACTTTTCAGGATAGGTGCAGAGCACATGGCCTCCTTCAGGTCATCAAATGCCTTTTGACAGCTTACTGTCCACTGAACCTTTTTGGGCATCTTCTTGGATGTCAGATCATTAAGAGGAGTCACAATGGACCCATAGTTCTTAACAAACTTCCTGTAATACCCAGTCAAGCCCAAGAAAGCTCGAACTTGAGTCTGGGTGGTTGGAGGGGACCAATCCTTGATGGACTGTATCTTACTCTCCAGTGGTTGAACTTGGCCCCCACCTACAAGGTGGCCCAAATACACAACCTTACTCTGCCCTATCTGGCACTTAGTAGCCTTGATAGTGAGGCCTGCCCTTTGCAGAGCCTCAAGAGCCTTCTTCAGGTGGATCAGGTGATCCTCCCAGGTGGAACTAAAGACAGCAATGTCATCAAGATATGCTGCGCAAAAGTCATCCAACCCAGTAAGGACTTGGTTCACCAGCCTTTGGAAGGTGGCAGGTGCATTCTTCAGACCAAAGGGCATCACCACAAACTGATAATGCCCACCTGGGGTTGAGAATGCTGTTTTGGCCTTAGACTCCTCAGCTAACCTGATTTGCCAATAGCCAGCTGTCAAGTCAAATGTGCTCAAAAACTTTGCAGAAGCTAGTTTGTCTATGAGCTCATCTGCCCTTGGAATAGGGTGTGCATCTGTCCTGGTGACAGCATTGAGTCCTCTGTAGTCCACACAGAACCTCATCTCTCTCTTGCCATCTTTGGTGTGAGGTTTGGGGACCAGAACCACTGGGCTAGCCCAGGGGCTCTCTGAGGGTTCAATGACACCTAATTCCAGCATTTTATGTACCTCAGCCTTTATACAGTCCCTGACGTGGTCAGGTTGTCTGTAAAGTTTGTTCTTTACAGGCAGACTGTCACCAGTGTCCACAACATGGGTACACCAGTCAGTTTGACTAGGTATCAAGGAAAACATATGTGAAAATGATTGTAGAACCTGTCTACATTCAGTCTGCTGATGGGCAGTGAGGTTGCCTCCAAGGGTCACTCCTTCAACTGAGCCATCTTCAGGGTTCTGAGACAACAGGTCTGGGAGAGGGTCACTCTCTTCCTCCTGTCCCTCATCTGTAGCCATGAGCAAGCCCATGTCTGCCCTGTCAACATATGCTTTAAGCCTGTTAACATGGAGTACCCTGTGGGGACTCCTGGGAGTTCCTAGGTCCACCAAGTAGGTGACCTCTCCCTTCTTTTCCAGGATTGTATGGGGTCCAGACCATTTGTCTTGGAGTGCTGCTGGGGCCACCGGCTCCAACACCCATACCTTCTGTCCTGGCTGATACTCAACCAAGACAGCCTTTTGGTCATGCCAAGCTTTCTGTAAGGCCTGGCTTGCCTCAAGGTTTTTAGATGCCTTCTCCATATACTCAGCCATCCTGGAGCGGAGACCAAGTACATAGTCCACTATGTCTAGCTTAGGCTTTTTGAGAGGTAACTCCCATCCTTCCTTCACCAAACACAGTGGGCCTCTCACAGGGTGCCCAAACAACAATTCAAAGGGGCTGTAGCCAACTCCTTTTTGTGGGACCTCTCTGTAAGCAAACAGAAGGCAGGGTAGAAGGATATCCCATCTTCGCCTGAGCTTTTCAGGTAATCCTTTGATCATACCCTTTAGGGTCTTGTTGAATCTCTCAACAAGCCCATTGCATTGTGGGTGATAAGGGGTGGTGAACTTGTAGTTGACACCACATTCCTTCCACATAGCTGTCAAGTATCCTGACATAAAGTTGGTACCTCTGTCAGATACTACCTCCTTAGGAAACCCCACTCTGGAGAATACTCCCAGCAGGGCCCTGGCCACAACAGGAGCTGTAGTGGTCCTAAGGGGAATTGCCTCTGGATACCTGGTGGCATGATCCACTACCACCAGTATAAATCTGTGCCCAGATGCAGTGGGAGGATCCATGGGACCCACTATGTCTATTCCCACTCTTTCAAAGGGAACCCCCACCACAGGTAGTGGTATCAGGGGGGCCTTTGTTGTGCCACCTGATTTGCCACTGGCTTGGCAGGTAACACAGGAGCGACAAAACTCCTTTGTATCTTCATTCATATGAGGCCAGTGAAAGTGAGGGACAAGTCTGTCCCAGGTCTTGTTCTGGCCTAGGTGTCCTGCTAAAGGAATATCATGGGCCAAGGTAAGAAGGAAGCCCCTAAATTGCAGAGGTATAACCAACCTCCTGGTTGCACCAGGCTTGGGGTCTCTAGCCTCTGAATAAAGGAGCCCTTCATCCCAATACACTTTATGGGTACCTTGAGCATTCCCAGCAGCCTCAGCAGCAGCCAGCTGTCTGAGGGGTTCAAGAGAGGGACAGGATAACTGAGCCTGCCTCAAGTCAGCCCTTGAAGGTCCCCCTGTCCCCAGAAACTCAACCTGATCAGGTTCAAGCTCTTCAGGGACAGTTCCTTCAGGGTCCTCTAGATCAGCTTCCTGGGAAGGCTGATCATCACTCTGAGGCAGGGGGGAAGGCACAGCCTTGACCCTCCTGTTCTTCTTCTTGGTAGGTGCTTGGTCCATTGTTCCAGGATCCAAGACCTGTGGTTCAGTGAGGCACTTTTTGGCCTGTGACCTGGTCACAGCAAGGACATGTGATGATATACCTAACATCTCTGCATGAGTCCTGTACTCCACTTCTGACCATAGAGAACTCTCTAGGTCATTGCCCAACAAACATTCTACTGGGAGGTCTGCACTAACCACAACCCTTTTGAGGCCAGTTACCCCTCCCCATGAGAAGTTAACAACTGCCACACTATGTGAAGTAGTGGCATTGCTGGCATTGGTCACCAGGTAGTTCTCACCTGGTATGTACTGTCCAGGATCCACAAAGCCTGGTGTCACCATAGTGACACTGGCACATGTGTCCCTGTAGGCTTGAGCCACTTTGTCATTAATTAAAGGAGTCTGTCTGTACTTGCCCAGGTTACTGGGGCTCACAGTCAGGGACAAATCAATGTCCCCATCACAGATCAAGACTGCCTGTGTAAGGGTTCTGTCTAAGTCAGAATCTCCTTCAGTTCCCATAGTGATTCCCACTACACCCTTTGTCTGGGGACCAACACTGCTAACAGTAGTACTGGGAGCAGGTGCCTTAGGGGCAACAGTGTTGGGGGCTCCACCCTTTTTGCAATCACTAGTCCAGTGAGTTGTATTTTTACAATGATTGCACCAGGGTTTCTTCTGACCTTCTTTCTTCTTCTTGGACTGTTGGGACCCACCCTCCTTAGCAGTAGTTTGGGGCCCTGTTGAAGACTTCTGGTCTTTAGGTTTCTGATCTCCACCCTTTTGGTCTGTTTTCTTCTGATCACCCCCTTGGCCCTGGTTCTGGTTCTTTTGCTTAACCCTGGTTCTGACCCATTTGTCTGCCTTCTTTCCCAATTCTTGGGGAGAGGTCAGATCAGAGTCAACCAAGTGTTGATGCAGTTGCTGGTTTTGACAGTTATTTAAAATCTGTTCTCTCATCATCAAATTATACAATCCTGTAAAATCAGATACCTTACTTCCCAGCAACCAACCCTCCAAAGCCTTAGTGGCACATTCAATGTATTCAGACCAGTCCTGAGTCTGTGTCTTTTGGGTGTCTCTGAACATTAACCTGTACTGCTCAGTGGTTAAGCCTAACCCATCAACTAGAACACTCTTCAGGACTCTGTAGTTTCTGACATCCTCTTCTCTAACAGTGAGGAGTCTGTCTCTGCCTCTTCCTTCAAAGGAGAGCCAGAGGATTGCTGCCCACTGATCTTCAGGAACCTGCTGTACTTTGCAGGCTCTCTCAAGAGCAGTTATCCACTTGTGGATGTCATCCCCACTTTTGTAGGGGGGCACAACCTTAGACAGGTTTCTATTGTCGAAAACCCTATCTTTGTCCTTAGGGACAATGCTGCCACCAGTGGGTATAGACCCACTCTCTTTATGCTGTCTAGCCTTGCTAAGTTTCTCTTCCATCAGGGCTACTTCTAGCTCCTGCTTCCTGATCCTCAGCTGAGCCTCTTGCATCTTGGCCTCATGTTCCCTCCTCTGAGGGGTGGTCATCCTTCTCCTGGAGTGACCTTGAGAGCCTCTAGAGCCATGGGAAGCATTGGAGTCACCTGAGCGATTCCTTTGCCTTCCAAGCCCTGTGTTAAGTCCACTGGGGAGATCCAGTGGGTTGAACCCACTGTCAGTCCCCAATAGCCTTGGTTTAGCTGGGCCAAGTATAATACTTGGCACTGGGCTAGTTCTCCCTTCATCCTCACTACTGTCAGTATCCTTTTCACTCTCATCCTCTGTGGTAGGCATCCCATCTAAGGGGTGACTATTGGGAAGGGGTACTTCAGTGGCATCTTTAGAAGGGGGGCCTCCTGTTCCTGTCCCTAAGGGGGCTAACTGGGAAGCTTTCTTGAGTGCTCTCTGATTCTCATCATTCTGTAAGAGCTCTCTGAGCTCAGCAGAGTTTGGGTTCTTGGGCTGTTTAAGGCCTCTAAGAGTTGCCAAATGCCTGAGCTCATTCTGATTAAGGGTAGCAAAGCTGGATGGTGCCCTCTGGGGGTCACTCTCAACAGAGATGGGTACAGTGGACCCCTCTGCCCCGGCCATTGCTCTTAAGTGTGGGTGGATGTGTTGCAATCTACCTACACTTGGGTTTACCTACTAAACCTATCTAGTAGTTGTAGTCAGGGTGTGCTACTCCCTTTGCTCTACAACAACTAAGTTCAGTAGAACTTATGTATATCTAATCTTGTTTTATATGTACCTACAGGTACCTATGTGATCTTTCAATTGGTAACCAAGAGATTACAATGGTAAAACACAGCAAGCTCAAATCCCACCGCTGCCACCAATGTGAGAAGTTGGCCTGGTATATGATGCTCACTAGTTAAAGTGATCACCTTGTACCATGCCAAGCAACCCTTATGGTGTGGTTGTAAGTCAACCTTTTCGGACTAGCTGCCCTAGTGGTAGCGTAGGCTAAGCAGTCTTTGAGGCTAAACTCGTGATGCGTGTTAAGCAAGCTGTTTTACCAATAGTAACCCCCTTTTATACCAATGAAAGGACACCACACAGGTATATATTCAAAATATATATGTATTTATTTCCCAAAGTAACCCCTAGTCTCTTTATGAGCACAGGAGCACAAATCGTCAAACAAGATTACAGTAGAATACACAGAAGTTGCACTTTATATGGATAGGCCCTGGTGGCCACTCAAACCATATACTAAAATAGTGGTATAAGTACCACGAACAGAAAAGGGAAAAGGCCTAGGGCCTCTAGAATCGCTGGGCCTACAAGGAGCTAACGTCAGTTAGTGACCAGGAGGTCCACGGGTGGCGTGTGCAGAGCAAATAGTCACACGCGGGCTCCCATAGGTTTCAATGGGTGCGTAAAAAGTACAAAGTTACTGCAAAAGGAATCTTCCGGATGACCTAGGAACTTAAGATTTGGAACACAGGCACTAGAGATGTATTACTACACATGGGCACCGGAGTACCAGCTTTACCTCACCCACAGGAAGCGGGTGCATAGGCCTCAAAGTGCGTCGGGTTTCTTCTATCTGTTCCGTTGAGCCTGGGACAAAGATGCTGCAGGCGGTCGGTCGGGAAGAGATGCAGTGGATCCAAGAGTGGATCGGAGATGTTGAAGACCTGTAAGCAGAGGGGACAGTGTTCACAGTCACTAGCCAGTGACCAGCGTGGCACCAGGTGGGTACCAGGCGATGTCGGGTGCAAACAGGTGATGAGGGGTAGCTTGTCTCCGCAGCCACGTGGTCCCTGAAGGTCGACGACGTCCAGGAGTCGGCTCACGAGCTGTCCCACGCAGGCTCTCGCTGTCGGCGGTGTCGGCGACTTGATCGAAGCAAACAAGCCTTGGCAAAAGCAATTGCAGGAGGATTCGGAAATCAGCTGTTGGTTCTGACCAGCCAGGTCAGAGGGATTGCTCCTTTGGAGGGGAGCAAGGGCCAGTCTGGAGCAACCAGACCAGCGGTGTTTGTCGTAGATTTCGTCGCCAAGATGGCCACTAGCCAGCGGGCCAGCAACCGGTTAGGCGCGTCGAGCGGCAAAATGCAGAAGGGCCCCACGCAGATCGTGGAGATGCTGGAGGGCTCACCTTTGGTGCAGATGCTGCTCGAGGGTTGGGCTTCTCAGGACCCAAAGCACAACTTGGAGGGAGCCTCGGTTGTTGCACTGGTCAGCTTGTCGTAGTCGTTCCAAGATGGCTGGCTCCACGTGTCTCGGTGCCTCCACGGGTCTCCTCTTTTCAGGGACTGTGGATCGGGCGGTGAGAGGTCTGGAGGTCCAGGTCTTGTCAGTCTCTGGGCTCGGGCTCCGGCGGGAGGCGGCGGCAAAGCAGACGGGGATTCGCTGGATGGTGCTTGCGTTAGCAAGGTGGTCACTCCCTGACCACAGGGGAGATTTTCTTCAGTCTTCTGTGCAGCAGAATGTCGAAGTTCCCGTCTTCTTCTTAGTTTCAAGTTGATTCCAGGATGTCTGAAGTCTTAGGACACAGCTCCTACCTTTATTCGGATTCTAGGGGCCGGACTACCTGCTAGGTCCCTCCCTATGGGTGGGACCAGGAAGGGGGGTGGTTACACCCCCAATCCTTTGTCCAGCTCGCCCCAGGCCCGGGACTGGTGTGTCCCAGGACCGGTTTGAACTGGCATATGCACCGAGGCTCCTTGTGAGCCACAGGCATGTCTGGTTTCTTTCAAGCCCTACCTGACCAATACACAAAATCCTGTCTGGGGTGGTGCACGCACCTCCCCTGGCAGGAAACCCTTTGTCCACACCTCCCAAGCTGGAAGGACTCCCAGCAGCAGGAGGGCAGACTTGTGTCTGTGGTGGCAGCATCCATTTTGTGGAGCTGAGGCTATGTCTGATTTTACCCGGGTTTCAGGCACTGTACATGTCGTGTCCCTCTAGAAGGGTGGAATGCTAACCCCGTCGCCAGAATTGGCGAGGGGTTAGTATTCCAATTCGTATGACACCTTACTTGACATGTTTTGATAAAGCCAAACCAAAGATAGCATTTAACCGCGAGGTTCATAATGCACTTAAGAGTATATGGTATGACGATATCTGGAAACAGTAGAAGGAAGTTGTTCCGACCACTGCAGACAGGCTCAGCTCATGCCAGAGCACCATCTCACATGGAACCAAGCACTCTGCCTTCAGGATTGTTAAGGCCTGCCATAGGAGTGACTCATAGGTTACCAGGTGTCCCATTTAAGGTTAGGTATAGGTATACTACACCTAAGTAAGAGGTGATTACACCAACTTACCCCAGCTGAGTGATCAGCCAGTTGTGTCAGATTGTTAGGCCAAGCCTGGGGTGGCATAATACATGCTGCAGCCCCTGGCAGGCCTTGGGTACACCAATGCCCTGGGTACCTAGTGTACACTGGTACAGGGGCTGACAGGGTGATCCACTTCCAATTGGTTATGCACCTAGGGTGCATAGTTTTAATTTAGTAGAGAGAACAGCAGGCTGGGGGTCTGATTGGCAGGCCCACAGCCTCACTATGTCAAAAACCAGTGAAGCAAAAAGCAAAAATTTGGGGTGACCATAGGATAGCAGACCCTACTCTCCTACACCCTCCCTCTGTCAGCCTCCTCCCTCCCTCTGTCTGTCTCCCTGTGTCCACCTCTGTCTCTGTCCCTCTCTCTGCCCCTCTCCCTCCCTGTGTGTGTCACCCTCTGTCACCTCAGCCCAGCTTCCTGGGCACACACAGTTTGCAGGTCTTGCAAAGGCCATTGGCTTGTTCATGTGGGTTTGTTTCTTCTCTGCGGGCACCCATTGGGCGTAGTGTCTGAGTCTGCGCTGCTGCTGTGGCGGTGTGTGCTGAGACTCTTTCAGTGTGCTGCGTCTTGATTGGCTGATGTTATGTGCAAATTGTGCCTTCATACCCATGTCGTCCTGCAACGCGGCCACCATTAGTAGGCAAAACTGTACTGTATGGGGACACACTGTTTGTATGGCTGTGCCCTTAGCCATATGGGCTGAGGGCATTGTTGTGTGCTGCAGAGTTGCTCTATGTTAGTTTTGAGGCCCACCCTCCCGGCATCAGGGACATCCTGTCTTGTGTTGGTGTTTTGTGTGGCCTGTGACTTGGCATGGCCTTGCTTGGGGCATGGGGCATGGAGGCGCTAGTGGCATGTGTGTGTTTTTGGAGTGTGGTTGTGTCCGGTGCTGGCTTTGGGGGGGTTGCGTGCATGATTGGTATTTGGGTTGTATATAGCGTTCCCCCCATGTGAGGTGAGTTGTTTGTGTACTCACCAGGCTCTCGGACTCCCCCTAGTCCGTCTACTATCAACGGCGGCAGCGTGGCCATCACCTTCTCCTCCCAGGGATGGTAGTGTACGGGTCTGCGGGGCGGCCCTCCTCCAGTGATGTTGGCCTGGTTGTGCTCGTCCGTCATTTTGCGGCGGACCGTCCTCCGCAGATCGTACCACCTGGCTTGGCACTCATGCCTGGTCCTTCTGGTGGACCCAACAGCATTCACGGAATTGACTATCCTCTCCCACATGGCAGTTTTTTCTGATATGCTGGTCCGTCTGATCAATGTTCCGAAGAGCTGTGGCTCGACTCTGATGATTTCGTCGACAAGGGACTCCAGCTCGTCCTTTGTGAACTTTGGATTCTTGTTGGTGGGCATGGTTTGGGGTGTGGGTGTGGATGGTTGTGGGGGTGGGGGTGTGGATGGGTGTGGGTGTGGATGGTTGTGGGTGTGCAGGTGTGTGTGTGAATGTGATGAGGGTGTGTTTGTGATGGTGGTTGTGTGAAGGAGTGCAAGTGTAAGGTGTATTGATGGTTGAAGTATGGTGCAGTGCGTTGTCTCTGGGGTCTGGCAGCAGTGGATCTGTTGCAAAGGATCATGGTTTGTGTGTGTTGGGCCTTTTTATTGGTCCATTTGTGGGTGTGGCTGTGTTTGAACTTTGGGTGGGTGTGTTATAAGGAGTGGTAGTGGTTTGGGCCTCTGTTTCTCTGTTTGTCAGTTGCAGGTCAGTGTATAGGATGTATTTGGCCTTGTTGGATTTGTTTTGTGATGTTGTGTGCCTCGGATTGACTGTCCTTGTGTTTTTTTGGTTGGTTCTGGTTCAGTAGGAGTGTTTTTAGCCTCTGTACGGTGCGTACATGGGCCATGTTGTTGTACAGTGCTGTCCTTTGCTATGGCTTAGTACGACTCGTACATGCCCGATGTTGGGTGAGGGTGCTGGTGTGTGGGCCTGGGGTAGGGTGCGTACGAACACGGGCAGGGTGTTGGTATGCTCAATTCATGCACGGGTGGGGGTACGGTCCGTACATACACGGGTGGGGGTACGGTCCGTACATACACTGGTGGGGTGGGGGTACGCTCCGTACATACACGGGTGGGGGTACGGTCCGTACATAAACGGGCAGGGTGTTGGTACGCTCAATTCATGCACGGGTGGGGGTACGGTCCGTGCATACAAGGGTGGGGTGGGGGTATGGTCCGTACATACACTGGTGGGGTGGGGGTACGGTCCGTACATACACTGGTGGGGTGGGGGTATGGTCCATACATACACTGGTGGGGTGGGGGTACGGTCCGTACATACACGGGTGGGGGTACGGTCCGTACATACACGGGCAGGGTGTTGGTACGCTCAATTCATGCACGGGTGGGGGTACGGTCCGTACATACACGGGTGGGGTGGGGGTACGGTCCATACATACACTGGTGGGGTGGGGGTACGGTCCGTACATACACTGGTGGGGAGTTGGTACGCTCCATGCATACACGGGTGGGGGTACGGTCCGTACATACACGGGTGGGGGTACGGTCCGTACATACACTGGTGGGGTGGGGGTACGGTCCGTACATACACGGGTGGGGGTACTGTCCGTACATACACGGGTGGGGTGGGGGTACGCACCATACATGCACGGGTGGGGGTACGCTCCATACATACACGGGTGGGGGTACGGTCCGTACATGTACTGGTGGGGTGGGGGTACGGTCCATACATACACGGGTGGGGGTACGGTCCGTACATACACTGGTGGGGTGGGGGTACGGTCCGTACATACACGGGTGGGGGTATGGTCCGTACATACACTGGTGGGGTGGGGGTACAGTCCGTACATACACGGGTGGGGGTACGGTCCGTACATACACTGGTGGGGTGGGGGTACGGTCCGTACATACACAGGTGGGGGTACGGTCCGTACATACACTGGTGGGGTGGGGGTATGGTCTGTACATACATGGGTGGGGGTACGGTCCGTCATACACTGGTGGGGTGGGGGTACGGTCCGAACATACACGGGTGGGGGTACGGTCCGTACATACACTGGTGGGGTGGGGGTACGGTCCGTACATATACGGGTGGGGGTACGGTCCGTCATACACTGGTGGGGTGGGGGTACGGTCCGTACATACACGGGTGGGGGTACGATCCATACATACACTGGTGGGGTGGGGGTACGGTCCGTACATACACGGGTGGGGGTACGGTCCGTACATACACGGGTGGGGTGGGGGTACGCTCCATACATGCACAGGTGGGTGTACGGTTCGTACATACATGGGTGGGGGTTGGGCGCGTACATCCGCGGCCAGGGGTCATTTTGCGCGTACATGCGGGGTCTGTGGTGAGGTGTTGGGCGTGTATGCGGGCACGTGTCTCCAAGCTTGCTGTGGGTGTTCGGTCCGCACGGTTATTTTTGCATACAGTTGTGAAATAGAAAGGACGGGAGTGATCGTACTTGCGCGGTCGGACTTCATTTTTCCGATTCGTACGGTAAATCGTCCGGGGATGTGTCCGACACGATTTCCGACCCGAGGACGTGTGGGGGACTTTTCCGGATGTGATTCGTATGGAGTTTTTCCCATGCAAATCGTACTTTGCAGTTTGTACGGTACTTGTGCGACTCGTACGTAAAAAAATACGGATGCAAGTTGTACGGTATTTTTTTTTCCCGGATCGGAATCGGCACCTAAATGTACACCCACATGCACCACAAGCACAACACCCACAAGCAGCACAACAACAATATTTTTTTATATGCCAATACAGGTGTGTTAATTTTACATTGATAAGTTGTCAAATGAACACTACTGCTATGCACTATTGCATGTAAGAGTAATGCAAAAATACACAAGGCTACAGCAATTTTCAACACATGATTCATAGTAATACAATTGTAAAAGTAGCTTACCTTAGATTCCGGTGTCCACTTTGTTGTTAGGTGCAATCGAAACAGCAAAGGGGAGACCTGTACGATGGGGTTCAAGACGGAAACGGTAGTGGTAGATAGTAAAAAAGGGACTTTTCTAACTCATTTCCTTTGATTTCGCCAACTCAAAGTAGGAGGTATTTCTGCCATAGTTTCCTCAAGTGAAAGGTACAACGTAATCAGGATGGCAGGAATCTTGGCTGGACTTCCTCGGACAGCTGCTTCTGCCTCTGATGCCGTCGACGTGGGAGCAAGATTCTTGCAGAGGGACTCCGAACAGTCTTCCCTCCATAGACCCGCTAACATCTAAGTACAGCAGGCGGCCCACCAAGTCAGTGGGTGGGAAGACCGTCTAAAAAGTCACAGCTTGACCTGATCCACCAACATCTAAATCGGGCTCTAGGTCTATTTGGCTGATTTTTGCTCGTTATTGTATTATTTCTGAGCCTTCATGGCAATTGACTTTTACGTCCTTACGGTGAGATGAGATTGCTGCTGCATTTGCATTATTGTCTTTTTTTCATTGCACTTTAAATCTTAATAAGCCTTCATAGTTTTTCTTACATATCTGATATTAAACTCCCTTTTTGAGTCAGTTCTTTATTATTGATTGTATTTTGAAAGGCTGTTTTGAATCTTGTCTCTGGGACACTTTGAGATTAACACTGTCCCAGAACCCTGCAATATAAAAATATCTAAGCAATAGTGCGCCAACAATCCTGGTGTTAGAAGTGTGATAATAGCTGTGGTAAGCAACCTCTTTCGAGATAATTTTTGTCCCTGACCTAGATTTTGTCCATATTCCCTAAGAGCCCACAATTTTGTTTATTTGCGGTGTTCCATTGCTGTTCCCTAGTGTGAGTATCAATAGGGCGAAATGAATGCTGAGTGATTGAGATTGGTTTTGGTATGTTGCTGATGCATAATGGGATTTGTAGTTCGAGAGTGTGGATTTATGTTGCATAAGGAATCATGTTGCATGTGAGGTTTTTGGAAATGCGCTTTGTAATTTGCTGTTCATTAGGTGCTCTAATTACTGTGATTTGTATGTTTTTGTTGGACCTGTGAGCTGGAAAATCACAGTCAATCAGTCAACTGAGGCTCACAATAAGCTTGAGGATTTAGCAGAAGAATTTGGTATTGATTACCAAAAACAAGGAGCTTGCATAAAAACTACAAAATTAAATTGAGCAAGGCAGAAATAGAAACATGTGTCCAGTGACTCTGCAAGCTCATATTAAAGAATTAATCAATTATATAAAAGACTGGAGCTATGTGAGAAAATGCAAGGATAAGTGGAAATAGAAAGCTAGTTCTAATTAGAAAAAGATTGATACAGGAAAGAAAGCGTAGGTCATGAATGAGCCTGAAATTGGATCGGGTTTGACAGAGTTTCCTCTGCAAGAAGGCCATGGATGAAATTCAGTGAATTTTCCTTGGTCTAAGGGTGATCTTTTTGTCTTTATGACAAATTTTCCAAAATTGAGAGAGGAACAGGACAGATTTTGCATGGAGGTCAATATATTAGTGACTATTTTGAAAGTGCTTTGGGTTGATGTGACTACAATTTTAAGATTGACGTTCCTAACGATTTGTGCATAGAATGCAAAGCGGTTGTTGCATGGCCGATAGAGAAACCAGCAAGAGTTCAGCCAAATAATGCCTCGGCTACTCTACTTATGGAAAAATATCAAGCAATATAGAACTGTAGAAAAATAAATAGGCAGAAAAAGAGGTGAATTGGGAAAAATGGTGAGAGCCACAGAAGAGCTGAAAGTGGTGGTGTATGCCTTTTTATGAGATGCTTCTGCATGTTTATGGCAAATACAGTGGAGATGAAGAACCAGCAACAGAGGGTGTTAACAAATTTGTAACAGCTGTTGTTTCAGATTTGCCTCTGGAACTTAGTTCACATATTCAGCAGAGTGTGATGAGTTGGCAGACTAAGAGTATCGATGAGATACTCAAGTATGCCAAATACTGTACTGTCTGTTTTGATCAAAGAGAAGTTGATGACTACACTCGGAACAGATTCAGAGAGGTAGTAGGAATCAGATGATGAAAGAAAAAAATCCTAGCTATCATAACGGAAAGTTTTAATTCTGCTTAGGACAAGGAGGCAAGGATTATGTCCTTCTTTCTTTATTCAAACTCACCAGTAGCTCCAAGTAACCACAATCAACAGAACTAACTTTCCTATGCACACTTGGGAAATTGCAGGATTAACAGTCAATCAATAACATCCCTCAGATGGGTACAATAATCTTTTGCTGCTCTCTACCACTCCTCTTTCTTCCTGCAACAGGCTCCATTCATCTGCTCTTAAATGCTCTGTTCCCTAAAACAAAAGCAACAGGTTACCAGTTCACTTTCACTTTAACTTCCATCCTCTCGTAACAGGTTATGCATGCTCTGAACATTATGACACAAACCACAACTTCAGCAAATGGGTCAGAGACATCAAAGCCATCAGCTTGACAGGCCAAAGTTCCATAAACATAGAATAAATACCATACCCGATACATGGTTCAACCCTGTTCTTCTTGTGCAATGTGGAGGGAGGGGAGGACACAGTTGTCCCTCGATGGGATAATCCTTGCCACCTTCTCCTTAATTGAATTGAAACTTTTGTTACATTAGCTAGGAAATATTTAATTCTATGCCAGGACAGGAGGTGAGGATTATGCTTGTTTAAAGCTTACTCACCACCAAAGGCCATATCTACCTCCTGTTTGAAATAGATTCCAAAGGCCAATATGCTGCATTCATGATGTCCTTTAGCCTGGCTCCTAAAGAGAAGGCCTTAGACTCCATTGCTCCTCTGGCGAAGTGGGCACCGAAAATTCAGGTATCTGTATCTGCCTCTGCATAATCCAGCGGACCCATCTAGCAATGGTTGGGGAGGAAACTACCCTATGTGCTTGTTCATTGCTATAAGCAACAGTCTCTCACCTGTTGAATGCAGATCCTATGTCATGCACTTGTATGCTTTTAGGCACCTTACCACACACAGCTTCGAGACTGATTGTAAAGCCAGATACAACACTGATTTGAGCTGCCCTTCTAGAAATGTAACCCCATCAGCGGTAAACACTACCTGTAACTAGGCCCATGGCCAGAATGAGAATGAAAACCAGCCCTGGCAATTGAGTCGGACCGGTGAGGTGGGGGAGGGTCGGTGCTGGTGGGGAACATAGCTGCTGCTTTTGTTCCAGGGGGCTGATATTTCAGCAAAATCGGTCACCAGTAACAAACAAACACCTCCCACCGCTCTAAAACTGACCTCCACCCTTCTGGCCAACTTGGTAAACACCCGGTGCCCACTATGGTCAGTCCGGCCCTGCTAGGCCCTGGCAGAATTATAATTTCACATGCGGAGTTGGTGGAATTTGGTAACTCCACGCAACGCAAGGGGTTCCCTATAAATTCCGCCATCTGATGCGTGGCAGAATTAGAATCCATTGGTGCGCACGAGACTTGTGTTAGCACGCGCTGGGGAGTGCAACGAGATTTGCTGCCCGCTAACGCATGTGCATGAGGGTTGCTGCCCGCTAGTGCAGTTTCCGGTTGCTACAAAGCGTTCAGGCACCATTATCGTGATGCTGGTGTTCGTGAGTGCTGTGGCTGCTTCTCAAGCAGATTCTCTACTCAAGAAGCAGCTACATCAACTCGAAAATACATTTTTTGAGAGAATATTCTACTCCAGCGAACCGTTCAGGTTGTTTTTTAGTGTGAAAAGCATTTTTTTATTTTAACTTTTTTTGCTCAACAAGAAGAAATAGCCCCAGAGACTACAACTTCCTCTTCCTGTCCAGCAGGCTCCTCCCTGTGCCATGCCATCTCCTGGTCATTTTTCATTTGGATTCCAAGGTGGAGGGATCACTCTCTTTGTCTGCAATTCCTGCTGCACATATACCATCTGATTTCAAAGATTTTGGGCCTGATTAGAGTTTGGCGGACAGTTTACTCCCTTCCGCCGTATTCCAAGTGCCATTGCATGTAATATACTTGTAACACAGCAGATGAGCTAACTGTCACGTTTGTGACGGAGTAGCCGACGTCCGCAGAACTCTAAATCAGGCCCTTTGTTTTTGTGACATCCCAAGTACAGTATGGCCGGGATGGAAGTGATGGCTGGAGGTACTGAAGGCATTGGAACATGCCTTCGACTCCTCCTCCAAAGCCTCCATCCGGTGGTGCCGCAGCTGGGCTGCCACCTCCTTCCTAGATGGTGGACCAGCAGGAGTATCTGTATCAAGAACGGAAAAAAATGGAAAAGACAAATTGTAAATAATGCTCAGTGCAAACATTTGTTAGTATAGTGTTGTGACATAGTAGCAGAACATTGCTGGTCCCTTAGGGCCATTGGAATTTTTGATGTAATTAGTCACAGCACTAAGTTTTCTCCACATATGCTTCACATGCAGCACTGACTGCAGAGAATTAACCCACAATACCGCCAGAATAAAAGTGATTTAAAAAAAAAAAAGATTTCATAGTAAAAAACGAAATAGACACTTTGTATGTAAAAATATAAAAAGTACCTCTCATTAATGAGTAAGACATATATATTTTTATCACAATTAGTAGTATTCTATTCTTCTTGTGCAACATTAATTGAGGCATGTTAGCGTCGGGTCTGGCACTCTCTGCAGTCTGCAGTTGGGAAAGCTGTTATGGATAATTTATTATCTTACTTTAATTCCAGTGGCCCTGCTATTCTCTAACTGCCTTTCAATTCTACCCTGACTCCAAAGAAGCACATGAATATTAATAATACTACGCCACACATGTCATGTATAAATGAGGAAATCCAGTCTGCCATAAGTAGACAGTGGAAAAAACGATGTACTGCTGTACAGGGAAGTAAACGGGACATATATTTTATTTGGCACGTTTGTCAAAGAGTATCCCATTCGCCAAACTCTAAATCAGGCACCTAGTCCCACTTTACTCCCTGGCCTCACCCTCCACCACAAATAATTTTCAACTAATACCTTCACTATGGAGTAAGGAAAGTTACTCCACTGCAAAGTAAGTTAGAGGGATTAAGCTAGGTAGCGGTTTTGCTATAGGATAGTGGGCCATCATGTGCTAAGCTGATGCTTAGTCCGGCACTGTAATTTACGATAGGGAAAAATTTGAAGAGGCGTAAATCCATCATGGAAGCCATGAAATATACATATATACATCACTTGGCCAGAAAAATGTGGCACATGCCAAGAAGGGATTTTTCAGTTTTTTGGTTGGCTGGGACAAAACTTAGGAAAGAATAATGGAGTGAAGTACTAGTAGGAGGTGACTGAACAGGCACTGGGAAACACACCTTATTTTTGGTTTGTAATGCATTGAAAACTTTGTGATGCTACATTAACTAAAGCAAACACACATTGCACAGAAAATACTTCAGTGCAGAACTGAACCATGCTGCAGTTAGGTCACGGGTGGCAAAATGCTATGGGCAGAGAGGTGATAAATGATGATGGGTGGGATATCTGCCTCACTTAAATAAAGTATACCTAATTTGCCACTAAGCAATCAATGTGACTTACCACCACGACCCGTCTCTGCCACCCTGGGACTCCTCCCCCTCCAGCTTCCTTCTGGGCCTCCTCCATCGCACTAGCACTGTCTACACATTTTAGATACCAGATTCGCGTAATAGGAAAATATTATTTCTTAACAAAGTTCAACAGCAATACCTCACTACAGTTCGGTTAGCAGTATCTTCTATCAAAACTATCACTTTGGGAGGTTTGTTGGTTGACATGTTAGGAAAGTCAGGTAGTCATGCCAACCAAAAAACGTTTTGCAAGGGGAGAACAGAGCTATGATGAGTAATTGAAGTGGAATGAAGGGGAGGAATGGTCAATGCAGGATATATGGTCTTGATTGGCAATTGCAATGGGACCTGATACTTTCCTGCAATGCTGCACTTTCATAGAAACTGCTGGTATACTGTATAAATGAAAGATAACACAACATTGAAGAGGTCCATGATAATGGCCACTCATTCGTTTTGATTATTTGAGCATGAGCAAGAAAGCCTTCTCAACAAACATGCATGGTGAATAATTGCTTACTTGGGCCTGCAATCTTCATAGTACCAAAAATCTGTTCTTAGTCTTACAGTACCACAAGACGTATAAGGGGAGGGGGGAAGCTTACTTAAAAAGCAGAAGAAAGCTAGACAGGAAGAAGTTAGCTACAGAAACATGAAACATAGAAAAAAATGAGTATGCAGGGATAATAAGACTTTAACTAGCATGAGTTAGATGTGTTGGAAAAAAAAGGAGACCGTATAAAAAAAAGTAAACAAGCCAACATTATTAGTATAGTAGATAGATGTAAAAGTTACAGAAATAATAATAATTAATAATGGGACTTACTCGGGCCAGCAGAACCATCAGCCACGGTGCAGGTGGTAGTCGTCGTACCACCTGTCGCTGCACTGGTGGTGGTGGCCCCTTTGCCCTGCTGTTATGTCCTCTTGCCCATGGGTGTTGATGTAAGAAATAAAGAAGATTAAAAAAATGGATTGGTGATACAGATAATCTTTTGACAGGCAGATGCAGCAGTGTTGTACTTTTCTAAATCAGATCACCTATTGCCCTATTCCTAATTTTCTAAACCACATTTTGAACTACTAATTCTATGCAACGATTGATCTTTACTTCTCCACCCCCATTGATGGGCCAACTCAATCTAGGGAAAGTATGAGCTATGTAAAGAAAGGCATAGAGAACGCAAACTCTCTGATATACTACTATCTTAGTGACGGGACAGAGGATTCTGCATCACTTCTTAAATAATCAGCCCAAGCGAGCACCGACGAGTATGAGTAGGTTAGCGCCAAACACCTTGCTAGCTGAAGCTGGATCAGATATTATTCGAGTGTGAGCAGCATGCTATCTGAAAATAATAATTCGCATTTTTAGAAAACAAAAAATAATCACTCACCGAGCTCTGCAAACTCAACACGCAGCAGGTCGAGCAGGTCCTTATCCCGATCCATTAGGCCACTGATGCGTAAGCTTTTGTGTGGTGTGCTGCACACTTGTGCTACGGGTCAGGCACCAGAGCACTCTCCCCACAGCAGCAGACGCTCCCATAAGGGGTACCCTTTCCAAGGCCTTCCGCCTGCTGCCAGCATTGAAGGAGAGGTGGTACTGCACAAAACAAATACAGCCACCTCTGCCTCTGTAAAAATGTAGCGGGCTGATCCCTGCGCAGAGCTGGGGACCACAAGGTGTGCTGCACCGGCACTGCCACCTGCTGCCTGTTCTGCCATGTGGCTGGGTGGAAATATAAAAAGAAGTAGGACAAAAGCAAAGCGGAAAGGGAGAAAGTGGAACACAAGAGAGAAAGGGAAAACAAAAAAAGTGCAAAAAGTAATAAAAAAGTTTTAAAAAAAGACAAAAGCATAAAATACACACACAGAAAGACACACACTGATAAAAATAAGTAAATGAAGCATGAATGAGTGGGATGGGATAGGATTAGCACAAATGAAAGTAGATTAAGAAGGGCCCAGCACCATGCACAGAACAGCAGAGAAAGCAGGTAAAACAAAATGGCTGCAGCTATGCTTACCGCATGGTGCTGTTCGCACTGAATTTTCAGTGCGGAACACCCAACTAGCCTGAAAAAGCAGTGCAAACGGGCGGGCAAGCATTCTTCCACTCGTTAGTGGAGTTTGCAGAATCTCACTGAGGTTTTTTGGAACTTTGCGGAATGCTGCAGATCAAAACTCAGTGAGTTCTGCCCAGACCTACCTGTAATATCCAGGGCTCTGACATCAGGGATGGGTCTGCATGATATGAGGAGTAGTAGCATCACTAACATACTAGAAATCTGTTTCCTAGAAAGGTGTTTGTTGGACTTCCAACAACAAAAGAAGTTGAGAAGCACATCCCAGAGGGCAGCGTACTGAAGCTCTGGTGGAAGATAGAGGTGGACACTCCACAGGAGTTTTCGCACTAAAGGATGTTCTCCCACCAAGCGGCCATTGATTGTTGAATGGCCCACAGAGATGGCTGATCAAAAGGTGTTAACTGAACTGTAAGTCATCCCGTTTTCCACCATGCTTTGCCAGGAAATCCAGAAAGACATTTACCCCTACGAGATCCAGGTCCCTCTGCATGTACCAACCAAGCCATTGTGACCACGCCGACCTATAGCATTTAACTGTTCTGTCCGCCCAAGCCTGGAGAGGAGGAATGGAGCATGCACCAAAAGCCCTGGGATCTTCCATTGTTCCCTGTATTCCGCCATGCCATAAGACATAATGTGCCCTCCATAATCAGGTGGATGCAGGAAAAGGGCTGGGAGAAGGGGTAGAAAAGTTGGAAAATCCAGGAAAGTTTCATCAGAACTGGATATCAAACTTGAGATTTCCAGATCGGGATCATCACCACCACATCTCCTTGTTGCAGCTGCACTTGTGGTGTCATAAAAGTGATCATCGAGAAGGTTAGAAATGCATACCCCTGTTCCTTGTGCAATTACTGGAAAAAAGCATCCATCATGACCCCAGACAGGTCCAGCCTCCAGATGAAGTACCAGGGGAGTTGGTGGTCTAGCCTTGCTCGAAGATTTCCTTCTTTAGTTTCCAACATTTTGTGTCTTCCATGTGCCTTGAGGGCCAGTCTGCCACTGTGTTGGTATCCCTGGAAGGAACTCTGCGATCATCGATAGGTGATTGTCCAGGCAGAACTCCCAGTAGGCCTCCGATATATTTGTCAGAACTTTTGAATTGGTGCCCCCTAGGTCATTTATGTAGTTCACTGCTACCACATTGTCCATTTTGAGGAGAGCCGTAGATTGAATCCTGTCCTTGGTCCAGCAGTGGACCTCAAAGGAGTCCGCCAGGCGTTCCAGGCAGTTGATATGTGGGTGCTGCTCTTAAGCTGACTATTCTCCTCCAGTAGAGAACTGGCTGCAGCGAGCACCCCAGCCTAATCTGTTGGTGTCAAATTCGATGAACCAGTCCTGGTTGGAGCCGAAAACTGATCTTCCATTCCATGCTTCCGAGTCCCTTGCACAGGTGATGAGCCTTGAGTATCTGTTGGACCCTGAAATGGAGGGTGCCCAGGATGATGGCCTGAATGGACGATGAGGGGTGGCCTACCAGCAGGGCGAGCTTTTCTCAGCAAGGTGTTTGGGTGAGTCATGGTCTTATGAAGCTCTTGTTGAATCTTTGACATTTTTCTGGATTGAAGGCTGAGTGTTGCCGCCATCGCATCGACCACAAAACCCATAAATATGAATTGTTGCGTCCGTTTTAATAGCAATTTCTCCACATTTGTGATAAAGCCCAGGTGCTCTAGCTGGGACACTGCCCTCTGGAGATGCCCTGCTAGGTTTGTTTGGTACTGGTCTATTCGCAGGATGATAGTGAATGAGGAGGAGGAGGCTTGCAGGATTGGTGTAGAAGATAGAGGTAGACCAGAGTGGCCCATAAATGGATAGTGAGGTGCAAGATGACCGTGTATCATTTTTAATTGATACTGTTGCTACCTGCTCTATTGCTCATTCCATGAGGGTTCCAAACCACCCCATTTTGGAAAAAGAAGTCCAAGTTGTGGGAATAAGCAATAAACAGATTTCCAATCAGGTTTCAGCAACTGCCCCAGTTAAAATAGGATCTGGGGGAAATGATCATCAAGTCATATTGTGTACCCGATATTTAAGCTATTCCCTATGAAATTACCTGTCTGACTTTGTAAGATGGTTCTTGTCTGAGAAACCATCAATGAATACTGAGAACAACTTATAGAGCCTCTTCTGTTTCTGAAATTGTTGAAGCATCATACTTGTCTGATAAATTTTCAGTACAAGTAGCCAAACGGATTGCCCTGACAAGAGAATGATGTCTAGCCAATTAATTGAGTGTGACAATTTACAGCGACGGCCAATATGGATTTGGGGTGTTACATGACTTTGGACATTTATGTTCACAAAGGAGCTTCATGGCATCCTCTTGTGGTCGTGTTTGCAACGGAGAATAATTTCTAAATGTGTTAGAAGACATACAGCAACCTAGAGAGATATTGGTTGTAAAGTGCATTGCTCATAAGTCTGGTGATGACATGGTCACCATGAGCAATCACTATGCAGATCAGGTCGCGAAGTACTGCTCAGGAAAATGTAACTATCAAAGCAAATGAGCAAATACAAGAACAAGAGTCAGAGCAATGTGAAACTGATGCAAAAATTGATGATGTAGATAATGCAAATTGTTTTTCGATTAACCCAATAGTAACAACGTTACGAGAACTCGGAGAATTGCAAAAGCAGTGGTGAACCTAACTATTTTTGCAAGCGCACCCCCCAGCTTTTTGCCTTCTGTTGCTGAACCTGTTTTTGTTGGCATTAGAACTCTGTGTACTTGTTTCCCTGCTAAACAATTGTAAAGTGCTAGTGTTCTCTCCCTAAAACATGGTCAAATTGGCACACACCTAATTGGCACATTTAATGTACCTGTTAGCCCCTAGTAAATGGTACTACATGTACACAGAGGCTGTAAATTACATCCTACCAGTGGGCCTGCAGCACTCATTGGGCCACCCACTAAAGTTGTCTTTTTAAAATTGTCTTGGGCCTGCCACTGCAGCCTGTAGTGCTGTTTAAACTGCCATTTTGACCTGACAAAATTAACCTTTAGCCAGACCTAAACCTTACTTTTTAATACTTATAAGTAAGGCTCCCTGTTTTCCATTTTTACTGATTTTTACGGAGCAATACAGACAGAAAACCATTAATTTTTCTATCTGTATTTATTTTTTAATGTGGATAAAACCGGAAATTGGGTTGTTTTTTTAATGCTTCTAAATGCTGTCAATCATGAGTGCCAGGCCAATAGATGTGCGGATTGACAGGTAAGGGGGAGGGGAGTAAAAAAAATAAGAAATTCTATTAAAGAGCCTTAGACAGCAGTACATATGCTCAGCCTTGATATTTGCATTTGAATGTTTTCTTAAAATTGCATATTTTATCAACTAAGGGCCCGATTACGATGCGGGCTGGAATGGCTCCGACCGTCGGTCGGAGCCCTACAGCTTGCATCGTAATAAGTTGGTCGGATTCCTTTCCGACCGACCCATTTCAATTGGGTTGGTTGGAGGGGAATCCGATTCGGTTTTACGGATGGCCTCCGACGGGCTCGGAGAGCCCATATGCCATTTGGAAAAAGTGCAGTAATTCCTCAGCCGGCTCTTTCCAGCCGAGGGATTACGATGGCAGCTTCCCAATGCCTTTCTGTGCCGGCCTTTCCGACACAGAACGGCATTGGGAATCTTCTTTGGGGGCCCCCAGGAGGGACCCTATGAGTGCAAGGCTGCCAAATGGTGGCCTAGGGGGCACCTATGGTGTCCCTGTGGGGAACAACCTTTACAACGCAACTTTTACAACGCACTACCATTACAACGAAACTGTTACAACGCGAGTGCATTGACAACGCAGGACATTACAACGCAAGTCTTTACATCGACTTGCACTAGATGGCGGGCTAACATTAAAAATAGTGTTGTTTACTATCCCAACACCTTCCCTACTGTTACGTGGACTGGAGTTGGAATAGTAAATTACACTTTTTTAATGTTAGCACGCCATCTAGTGCAAGTCGATGTAAAGACTTGCGTTGTAATGTCCTGCGTTGTCAATGCACTCGCGTTGTAAAACTTTAGTTGTAACAGCATGCGTTGTAACGTCATACATCCCTCCCTGTTGATCCCAGCACCCCTGCTCTTTGCAATGTGAGCATGCATAGCGGAACTCTGCAAACTCCACCCAGGCCTGCAAAAAAAGGTCCAGTGAGACACACTGCAACCAGGAGACTTGATCCTGGTGAAGAAGCATATCCATAAGTACTGCCTAGAGCCACGGTGGAAAAGGCCACATCAAGTCATACTTGTGACTTTCACAGCTGTGATTGGATCTAAAATCCTACAGCAAATCCATACAGCTCACATGCAGGGACTGAAGACTGCAGATTAAGAAGTGATGACAACAACCACTGATTCAGTGTCGATCTTGAGTTCACTACAAAGTTCCAGCGGGGGGGAGAAGAAGATCCTCAGTCTACAATAGTGGATTGGATTTTGTTTTGTACAATAGGTATGCAGACGAAGATAATAATGAATAATGAATTTCATGAACTGAAAATAAGGGGCTTGATTCCTGGTCTTGTGTCCTATAATTTGTGTTCTTTGTTTTGTACCTCCTTTTAATCATTTTTATTTTTCTCTGTAGAAAATTACATAGCGGCGAAGCTCTAAATATTTTGGTGTATTTTCCTTCCTTGACAATGATATTAATAATTCAAATTGAATTTGATGTAATGCCTAATTTCTCCAGTTGGATATGTCTCTCCTTCACTAGGTAAATTAACTACCATAAATAATGAAATAGAGCAAATTAGATTAACACATTGGGATAGATTAGTAGGAAATTATAATGTTAACCTTTATTCAAATCTGTTAAGGGAGTACGTTAGAATAATGGGTAAGAGAGATTTGTTGTTTTTACATATCTTCCTTCATCGGCTGAAAAAGGTGCAACATCTTTCTAATTAGCCTTTTCACATAGTTTATTCTGTAATGTTATGTTTGTATTTTGTATTAGCAGGAATTTTTGTCTCTGTATATTTTGGATTCCAACATTTTACTAGAAGAACCTCCTGTATGTGAAGACTCTGGGAAGTGTATCGCGTATTTGAAGTATTTAATGACGATTGTACAACCTAACTTCAAAGATTAATAAGACTAAAAATTAGTATGTTTCTAGTCAAAGTCAAAAAGAGCATGAGTTTGTTAAGGAATATAATGAAAGAAAAGTGAAAATTCTGTAAAATTAGGAAGATGAGGGTAAAATTTGAAATTTGGAAACGGTGCGTCAGAAATCTCCAAAGAATAGGTCAGTGGAGGTTGTTGGAGAAAGTAAGTGTGAAAAGAGCTATGTGGTTGTTAATGAGTTTTGGGGTATTGAAGAACCAATATTTAAAATACTCTATTATGTGTTTGGTAAGACTGCTTATTTTAACCTGCCTCGTAATTGAGTTTTAAGTTGATACTTGCTTTGGTATTCCCTCGGGTTTACCATGTGAATGAGAATTATGATGTTGATGGTTTAAAGAGAGTGGATTTGGACAAATTATATTAGATGTGTTGGGTGCTATGATACCACTTATTGATTGGTATGGATATGAATGATGTGTAAATTAGAAATTACCTATGCTTGTAGATTGCCTTCCTTCTAATACTACTGGAGCATTACCAAAAGTGAGTCTAGCTAATGGCAATGCCTGCTAATTTTAAGCAGTACCACCTAGCGCTAGATATTATTCTTACAAAGAAGGCTGGATTCTGTTGGGTTTTGAGTGTGCAAGAGTAATGTACATTCATCCCAGAAAACAGTAAACTTATTAATGATTATATGACAAATGTCACCAATATCTCTTGAGAAACAAAAGCACTTTGAGAACACGGTTTGTGCAAATTAGTTGATTCCTGGTTCGGTGAAACTGAATAGCAATTTAGGAAGGTTGGTGAATAGTTTGGTAGTGTGAGTGGGGGCATACTATGGGTAATATTAACACCTATAATTATTGTGCAATCGTTCTGTTCATTTTGCTTAAACTCCCTAAACAAATTTTCTCAAAGATGGGACTAAATTGTTGGTGTAGGAAGGTGTCAATGATGCCATATAAGAGGAAGAAAGATCAAATGTTTTTTTAAGACATTAACTCATGAGTGTATGACCGACTTAAGATGTTGTAAGGATTGTGATGCAAGAGACAGAAAGTGATCCATAGTGTATTGTAAATAGTTTAGTGTTTTGTACAATTTAATCATCAGGGTGGAATTGTGTTGGTTTTCCACAATAATAAACAGTATTGTGCATTATAATTTTTCATTCTATAAATTGCATACACACATGTATTCTAACATAAAGCTATTGCAATTGAAACAAAATCATTATGATGTGTTCTTGTGTTTTTTTTCTTGCTTAGGCTAACTAGTCCTCAGTTTGGCCTCATATCTATCTTTGCTAAACATGTTTGCTGAATCATGATGTTCAATCTCTATCTACATTTTCCAGCTCGATACCACATGCAGCAAGACATTTACTGTTATTTTTTATGAAGTATTATTAGCGGAGAACTTGCCGGTGGAAGCCTCTCTGTTACTAAAAGGCTCGTCCTGCTAGCACACTGTCTTGCATTCGTTCACAATTGTTTTATGTTGTTTATGTAAGTAATTGGTTCTGATTCCTCTGGATGACATTAGGGCAGAGTCAGAATATTCATATAGTGGGTTAGTGTTTAGATAGTAGGGTTATGTAACATTTCTAGAGTATGAATTGTGATTCATTGTAATAATGCCAGTGTCATGCTGACTTTGCAGTTTCAATAATTTCCTTTGCTGAAAATGTCTATATAAACCCTTGAATTTGGGTGTGAGTCAGATCTTTTGGATCTCTACTAGAGATGTTGCCTGATTTTGTATTGATTTGCTGCACATTTGAAACCAAGTCAATTTGATGGATTTTTGCTCATTATTGCATTATTTCTGAGCCTTCATGGCAATTGACTTCTATGTACTTAATCAGATTCAATGAGATTGCTGTTCCATTTGCATTTTTCTATTTTCTGTATTGCACTTTAATATTAATAAACCTTCATGGTTTTTGTAAAATTTCCGATCTTGAACTGACTTTTTGAGGCAGTCCTTTATTATTGACTGTATTTTGAAATACTGTTTTGAATTTTGTCCCTGGGAGACATTGCCTCATAGACTTTGAATTTAACACCATCCGTGACCCCCACAATATACAGGTGTGCCACTGTCGTGATAGAGCAATAGAGTGCCCACACATGTTTCTCCTTTAGGAGATCTTCAATAATAGTTATAAACGCTCTTTATTCCTGCCCACACACGGGATCCTGGAGCACATTTTATTAAATATATATTTTCTTTAGAAATGCAATTTTCAAAACAAAACATAATTTTAGTAGCCTAACAATTATTATTAATTTGTCTTGAAAATTAGCACATTTTGAGTCAAAGAAGTTACAGATGAAGTGACTAGAAAATATGGAGGAAATCGGTGTATCCAGATACTGTCAGTCTTTACAGGCTAACGCTGCTCTTCTCAAAACGCACACAACACCCGTATTTCATCATACCTTGTCAGTGGCAGTTACCTCGTTTCCTTTTTTTTATCACTACTGAAAACAGGCAAACTTAATGGCCTGTGCTGGACTGCTGAACTTTCCATTGATCTGCAGACCTGGTTTTGGGTTCGCGAACCTCACGAAAAGCCCAACACAGACAGAAGCTTACAGTGGGTTGCAGCACTGGCCATGAAACTTTTTTGGGACCTGTAGTCCCTTGGAAATGGTTCATAGACATTAGGGCTCCACTGGAGGCAGTGAACCCAGTCAGGATCTGTGAACCCCATAGCAAAATTGACATGTTTATTTTACATTATTTTTCACCTGAAAAAGGGGTCATAGAGCGCATTTCCTGCCACCTTGTAACTTATCTTTTTTTAAGGACATGGGGACCAAATCCCTGCTTTCTGTAATAGTGACTGCAACATTTCTACTGAAGCCGTGGCAGCCAATCGGAGAGGATTGCGTCTGTGAAGCCAATTTTAGGTTTGTAGTCCTGAAATGACCGACAGAAGAAAAACTCTCTCGGACAATCTGAGTTGCATAATTCTTTTATTCGGATACTGCGGTAGGTCCGCAAACTAAGGTTTTCAGACCTATGAGGAGTAACAGTCCACATAAATATTTAATTTAACCCCTTCATTCCTTCATTCCCAACCTCACTCAATCCTTAAATTTGATTAAGCAAACGAAAACTGCAACATTCCACATTCAACCATGAGCAGGTTGCAAAGAATTCAGAAGCAAGACTACTTCTAAATGTAAATATATGAACCCATATCTCTCTAGTCCTGAAGGCTCTACACTGCATCCATTTGCAAGAATATCCTCGTTCAAGCTACTTTGCATCACTCAGAGAGAGACACATCGGAGGACAAAAATCTCTGTTATAGAAAATATACCACCTGTGAGTCTGTGTCAAACAAATACATAACTAAATGATTGATGCAGAATCCCTTTTGTGGCAGGAAGTGTAGGCTCTTTTGGCCAAAGGAACCACAGAGTGCAGACGTTGGAAGTTATTCCTACTATTTCCTGGTGCCAAAAAAGGACGGAGGGGCCCATCCTATCTAGGATCTCCACCCCCTCAATGCTTCCTACAAAAAAATTAATTCAATATGCTCAACTTGTCTCAGGTCTTGTTTGCCCTCGACCCTGGAGATTGGATTGTGGTGTTGGACCTGCAGGATGCTTGTTTCCACATCTCTGTCCTGAATGCCCACAGATGTTACCTGTAGTTCACTGTGAACCAGGGGCATTTTCAGGTCACTGTGCTCCCCTTTGGCCTCACCAGTGCCCTTTGGGTGTTCATGAAAGATATGACGGTGGCTTCAGCACACCTTTGGAAGTCAACTGTCCCGGTCTTCCCCTACCTCGGCGACTGGCTGTTGAAGGCGGGCTTGCCCCAGGCAGTTATCACCTACCTCCAGACTACTACAACCCTCATGACAGCGTTGGGGTTTACGATCAATGTGCCGAAGTAACAGCTGGCTCCTTCGAGGAACCTCCCCTTTATCTGAGGCATTCTGGACATGATACAGTTTCCTGCCTATCCCATTGGGCGGAGAGTCCAAGGCATTTGGGCTATCATCCTAATGTTTTAATCTCTGTCTTGGATTTCAGTAAGAATTACTTTAAGACTGCAGGGACCGATGGTCTCCTGCATCGTGCTGGTCAAGCATATCAGATGGTATATGTCGGCCCCACAGTGGGATCTGAAATCCCAGTGGGCACTGCACCAGGGGGATAGTTCCAGTCTGGTTTAGATTTCGGGGGAGACTGCAAAAGATCTGCAGTGGTGGCTATGGTAAAGCGATTGGGTGGGCAGCATACCCCTCTTTTTACTTCACCCAGAGCTCACAGTGGTGACCTATGTATCACTTCTGGATTGTGGAGGCCATATTGGGTATGTGGAGATCAGAGGTATCTGGTCTTGGTGAAGGCCCAGCTCCATAGCAACCTTCTGGAACTGAAAGCCTTTCTACCATCCATCAAAGGGAAGCTGATGCAGGTACGTACGGAAAACACCACTGCCATGTGGTACTGCAACACGCAGGGTGGGGTTGGGATCGTGGACCAGGTGCCAGAATGCTTTGTGTCTCTGGACGTTTCTAGACCACAAAGGAATTTTTCTGGTGATGCACTACCTGGTGGGTTCCCTGAATGGCAGAGCAGATGAACTAACCCATTGACACCTTGTGGCTCATGAATGACAGTTATCCGGATGTGAATCAGGGCCTTGTGCACAAATCAGGAGAGCACTGACTCGATCTTTGCAAAAATGCTGAGAAAGTCGAATATCAGAACTTTTGCACGTTGGAGTTTGCAAGGCTTCTCTCACTCTAAAATGTGTTCCACATTGAATGGGACTTGGGACATCAATTATGCCTTCCTGCTGATACCTTTCCTGCCCTAGTTCTTAAGAAGATCAAGACTGATCGAGCCCAAGTCATCCTAGTGGCTTTCGATTGGGTACGGAGAATCCTGAACTTCTGAGAATGAGCATCTGTCCTCTGATCAGGCTGTCTCTTCAGGAGGATCCCCTGTTGCAGCAGCAGGAGACAGGTTCTGCACTGCACTTCAACTTGTGAAACCTACAACTCAATCCTTGGAGATTGAGTGGTGACAGTTGAGTGCTTTTGACCTTCCTGTTGATGTCATCTTGACAGCCAGGCATCCGCATCTCTCAACTGACTGTGTATACACCTGCCGTTGGAATAAGTTTGTGGCCTGGTGCACTTCTAAGCAGATCAACCCACGACATGCCAAGCTGTTTTACTTTTTTGAGTTCTTTCTAGCCCAGAAAGGACTTGCTTTTGTGCACCGTTAAAGAGTAACTTTCAGCTATGTTGGCCTTTTTATGGTTGCCGTGCAGTCCTCATTCTTCAAGCTACCTTTGTGATGTGTTTCTTCATGGGGTTACAATATATATTTCCCCCCTTTCAGTTATGCCCCAATGGGATTTAACTTTGGTCCTCACATTCCTCATGTGCGCACCTTTGAGTCTCTACAATGTTGTTTTCTCCGGCTCCTTATTCTCTGGCGTCCTAACATTGACGCGGTGAGTGATTAAATTATGAGCGCTGTATGTCAACCCGTCCTACAACACTTTCTACCCAGTCAAGCTAGTTTTGCGGACTGGAGCCTCCTTCCTTCTGAAGGTAGTGACTCACATTCGTGTCAATCAAAGCATCACTCTTCGGGCAAGGAGGAGAAACTTCACTGGCTGGACCTGAAAAGGACTTTCAACTTCTACCCTGAGCATACCAAAGACCACTGGGTAGACAATCAGCTCTTTATCAGATTCACTAGGGCAAAGAGAGGCAAGACTGTATAGAAAAGGGCCATTTTGCACTGAATCATACTCTGCGTTTTGATCTGCTACACACTCATCAAAAGCAGCCCCCTGAAGGGTTACGGGCTCATTCTACCAGAGCCAAGGCTGCTACCACTGCATTTGTGTGCAAGGGGCCTGTTCTGAACATTTGCCAGGCTGCTATGCATGTGTCTCTCCATACGTTCACGAGGCACTATTGTCTAGACAACCAGCTCTGCTTAGATGGGCATTTTGACTGCTCATCCTTGAAGACTTTTGGTTTGAGCCAGTTTACAGATCCGCCTCATGGAAGGTACTGCTTTGGTATCTATTGAGAAGGTGAGGAATCTGAAGTTAGAAATGTCTGAGAAGAACTTACCTTACTTTGGTAACCTTTCTGGTAGAGACTCTGTCTGACTGCGGATTCCTCAACAATCATCCCTCCCCCGTTGTGTTGTTAGATTTCAAATCAGGACCTTACTATAGGTCCAGAGAACAGCGTACACTTTCCCTACATTCGCACCCGTTATTTCATATGAACGTGCCTTATAAGGACATGACTCCAAATAAAGATAGAATGCCTTGTATGGACATAATGCCTTATAAGGACTGTAGCCTTTTATGGACTAAACCTTTCACCTAGTTCCATGCAGAGGGTGGGTTCTTCCCAATCGATATTGCTAAGACGTCATGCTTAGCGCAATAATTGATGAGTACATTGATGAGTACACTCTCCAGGAGGTACACTTCACCTCTCCCATCGACGCACAAGGTTTAATCCCCAACGTCATCCTCCTTCTGAACAATGGGTAACACACGTACATAGACTGTATAAATACAGCACCTCTTGCTATCAGAAAGCAGGAGGAACCCGAGACTTCGAGGCCGACACACTGACCAGAGACGCTGCAGCTCCAGCATGCCATCGCTCCAGCTGACAGTGGTTTGACGTTCCCTTGCGGGGTGTCCAGCTCAAGTCCAGGACGAAGTCCCACACTCTCACTATTCAGGTAATGGGGTTCAACTAAAAGCCTAGTGGGATTCTTGGCTCATAGGCTCTTAGGCTCTATAACACCTACTCACATACTAGGTACACTTAGGTACATCTAGTCAGGCATCTTAGGAGTACGCACTTTATTTTATAAATGCATTCTATGTTCATGTATCTGTTCATGACTATTACACAATGGTAGAACAATACTTATTTCTTTTTTCGCACTGTACTGCTGGTTCGTTCTATTTCTCTGCTACTGTATTACAGTTATAGCAGCTCATATATTTTACATGAAAAGAACTACTGTACAATAAATTCTTATTGCAAACACCCTGACTGTTTCTTCTGTGTATCTCTCCGAGAGCAAAACAAGCAAGCACGAGTGACTGGGTGAAAAGCAATATATTGTTTCCACAGTATGAGGTTATTGTGTTCTAAGGTTGCCAAAAACGAATCTCTGTGATAGCAGGAGAGTCTAGTGGCACTGCGAGCTAGCTAATGCAAACCATAGGCTAACATATGCGGCGGGGTGTACGGAGTTAGTCTGCCACCAGACCCACAGTATATGTTATCCGTAAACATCGTAGGTCCTGCATGACAGGATACTTATGGGACTACACTACAGTGTGAAATTGGTTCTTTTATCTAATAAGATTCCAACTTAGAGATCTGCACACTAGTCATGATTTATCTGATTTTGGCTCTGTGCCTGTGAGTGTGGACGGGTCAGAAAGCAGCTGATGTCAGAGCACTTTGGTGGCTCATATATATGCCCGCGCACGTCACGTCTGGTGCAGAATAACATTGATGTTGCGTCGCCGGTGCCACCTGTCAGCATGCGGGGGACTGCTGAAAATTTTCCATAGCCTGTCTGATGCCTGCGGAACATTCACAGGTGAGGATTCTGCGGTTTGATATTCTCTACCAGAAAGAGAGTTACAGAAGGTAAGTAACATGTTCACTAATGTGTTGTATCGTGTAGTGTGTGCATCAAAAAACTTCATTTTTGTAAGTAAAAACACCAACTGGACAATAATGTATTGGGTGGTGTTGGTTGCATGCCTGCAGACTGGGGTGCTAGCCCACGCCAACTCCCATCTGCCTTGCTACAGTGTGAGAGTCAAGTGCTTTAAGAGGGTACTTGATGCCTAGTAGATGGAAGGTTTGAAAATATTACTTGTGAAAGACACACTTCCTTCTCAACTAATAACCCGATAACTCGGTTAATTTCAGTTAGTGACTATTAGATGAGAGTAGACTTGTGTCCGGGATCTATTAATATTAAGAAGACATGGTACATTTCTAGATTATCATTTATGACAGAGCATTTTTATTCTGAGTGGTGAAAATAAAGGATTCATGCTTTCATATTTAATAACTTTGATTAACATGATGTGAAAAATCTGAAGAACCCTTGTATTTGTGACTCTGAAATAGTGTGGGACATTTTTGTCTTTGTCATTGAGAAACTGGAACCAGAAAGAAACAGGATTTGGTGCCCTACACAAAAGATAAGGAACAGTTAACTTTTTCACAGAGCTGTATATCCATAGAAAAGCAATTACATTTCCTGAACAATTTAGTTCATGGGAAGTTGAGCTTGACAAGGACTCAATGTTGGTTGCAGAAAAAATTTAAGAAGACCAGAAATTCACAAGAGCCTAGCTTCATCTCATCTCCCATCCTTGCCACACAAGCTTATTAATGCCAAACAGTTTCACAGACAAAATAAGTTGATACCCAATATACAATACCATTAACTATATCTGTAATGATTCGATATGGATAAATCCAAATTTTGAAGGACAACATAATTAAATGTCACAATGACATACCCAAAGTACTATCAGATGCTGGCATCTAAAGAATATGGTATAACACCTGATAATTCCACCTCCAGAATACACAGTTAAAAATGTAAAACATGTTCTACATAGAAACTACCACTTTACAGAATCTCAAGAATAAAAATGTCATCTATGCTCATTATATATGGATGGAAACCAAATAAGGAACAACTAAAGTATGTAATACCTACATGCAATATACAGTATACTATATTACCCAGTCATGTAAATAGGAAGTAATAACGTACGATAACAACTGCTGACCATAATAACTTAGCGACCCGTTTTGTAATCAAAAGACTATACATTTATACCCAACGAAAAACAATTCTGCAATTACCATTTCTACTCAGTGTCATTCTAGTAACTAACAATCATGTATACTTTTACACTCTCATGAACATCCGCAATAAGTCTCTCATTGGCATCTCATTTCTTTCACAAGTGATACCCAGAAAAGAGGTGAGAGATAAGGTTAAGTTAATATGACTGGGGTGGGAAATAAGAAGGTTGAAACCTAACTTATGAAATTCTGGTCTTTTGGGGGGTTGTACTACTATGACTACTACTGACTCTTCAGTATCTTTAACTTTCGTCTTTCAAAGCAGTTTGGGTCTGTCGTTATTTTGGATGCACTGTCATGCCGAGCGATTAATGAGACGAAATACTTATTTGATAGAGATTACGTTCTAATCGAGCTCCTAGTGGATAAAATACGTTTTTAAAATAAACACGTCATATCCATGAACCAACATCCTTTGAGTATGGAACGTTGTTAATGTTTTTAAACAAGTGTTTTTGTGCAACAAAAGCTGTAAAAAATGTTATATAATACGCACACACGAATTCTGATAAAGATGGTTGTATGGTAAAAATCACGAATAAATAAATATACATATGAAAGGAGGAGAAACTTAGAAAATAAATGTTACAATACAATTCAACATGCTGCTGCTGTTTTTACGTCTTTTTGAACACTAGTATGACTAGCATTCCAAGGCAAGAAGATGTCCTAATGAGCCTCTATATTGAGTCAAGTATTTTCATACAGTGCCCACTAGATGGTGGTGTTGTTCTTAAAATTCGCCATTCTTCATTAATAGCCCTGAGAACAGTTACATTCTGAAGGCTTAGTTTTAGAAGTCGCAGCGATCAGAAAACAACAGGGCGAAATCTTCTTATCTTTTTTAAGAAAAATAAATCAGCTGTTATTCTAGTGTACAGCGCTATCCTTGCCCCGCACTGGAACATCATATCATTTAACAGATATTTTAGAACACAGCAAATGGAATTATTGACAGTGCAGAGAGTTTCTGAAAGGTTTTTGAATAAAAGCTCCATGCAGAAGTAAGTAATTAATTATAGCATTAAATAGAATTTCTCATGTGAAGACAAACTTTCCATTATCACTTCCCAGAGACACTGAGGTCGTTTGGAGACACTTTGCACGCGTGGAGACACTGCACACGCAGAGACACCAAAAGACATTTATTTGGGGTGGAGGGATACGAGTCGATGAATGCCTTTTCGGGATTTAATTTCACAAGGCCGTCCCAAGATTCATTTTCCTAGTCTCATTAAAATACATGGATGAGACACTGAGTATACTGTTTCAAAAAGACAGCCAGTAGTAGTGTTTCTGGACGGCACCGGTCAAATATCCCAATCTTATAGTTCTCTTATGCCCACAAGGGTCGGACTGGCCCTAGCGGGCACTGGTCGTCGCCCCGGTGGGGGCCGTTTTTTAGGTCTCGCCTGACCCAGCGCATGCGCTGGTCTGGCGAGACATTTAGTTGGTGGGTTTAGAAAGTGCTACCCACCTTTTTGTGCTGGCGACAAGCTACAGTGCACGATGGCGTGCACGTGCACAACTGCTCCCCGCATTCCCCCCTCCCTTCTCGCCCAGCCATCTCCTGCACCATACCCCTTCCCCCGCTGCTGCGCGTGCATCCCTAGTGTGCGTCATCACGATCACTTTCGCTTTTAGAGTGATCGCGATGAGGGATTGTCAGTGTGTAAGGGGTACTTCAGAGTGCCCGTCCCACTCTTCTCCGTGGTCTGTCTACTGCTATAACCCTACCTCCTTCAATCCCCTCTGTATCCCCTTCTCTTGCCCGCTAGCTGCTCTACATTCTAGACCCGCCCATTCCATCTCCTCGCGCCTCTTCCTGTCCATGTGCTGCTTTGCTATCCTCATAGCCCCGCCCTTCTTCCTCATTAGAAACACTTTAATACCGCCTCTTCCGCCCTTCTCCATCCTCACGTCTTTGTGTCCCCCCTCCCCCATCGCGATCACGATCACTTTCGCTTTTAGAGTGATCGCGATCGCGATGAGGGATTGTCAGTGTGTAAGGGGTACTTCAGAGTGCCCGTCCCACTCTTCTCCGTGGTCTGTCTACTGCTATAACCCTGCCTCCTTCAATCTCCTCTGTTTCCCCTTCTCCTGCCCGCGAGCTGCTCTACATTCTAGACCCGCCCATTCCATCTCCTCGCGCCTCTTCCTGTCCATGTGCTGCTTTGCTATCCTCATAGCCCCGCCCTTCTTCCTCATTCCCAGTGCTGATCTAGAAACACTTTAATACCGCCTCTTCCGCCCTTCTCCATCCTCACGTCTTTGTGACCCCCACCCCCCCCCACCCTTTCACGCTCGCGCCCGCACGTGCTCTGTTCACACACTGGGGGCAGCTTTACATGATCTCAGCTGACAGGCGCCCTCTTCCCACCACAACATAAGCTGATTACGAAGGGAACAAGGCGCATTAGAAATCTGTCTGTTTCATCTCTTTTTTTGTTAATCCCCCGCTCATGCTGAACCCCTCCGTGTTACTGAAGTTCACTTAAGTAAGTAAATTCGATTTTTCAGCCTCTACCGTGCAGTGTCCTTCATTGTTAGGAATATATGGGCTCCTAAGTGTCTTTGTACGGCAAGAGCCTCCTGTCTCTAGGAGCTATAGGGCTGAGTGCATATATTTCGTTTTATATTATTCTCAGTACGTAATGGTGCCAGCGCAGAGATAGACAGCACAGTGTTGATGCTATGGCATTTAAGCTGCTTCACTTTATATTTAGCACTGAAATAAAAATGTGTATTCGACAAGACTAAAGAAAGCCATTTTATCCGGGAAAATGCATATTGCCGATTTACTGAGTGCTATCTCAGCCTAGTGTTTGTGGTGTTTTCATGTTGACCCCACATAAACTCAGTGACTGCAGGACCACTTGGGCTCCAAAACCTTGCCTTCTACCCCATTATTCTCCCTACGAATTCTAGGTCAATTAAGTTCTCTGGCTTTACACGTGCTCACAACTAATTAGTGATTTACTTTAAAACTAGCACAAAAAAAGCTGAATTCATACTAATTTCCCGTGAATGCTCACTAATTTTGGGGTAACGCCATATATCAACTCTGTTGTATCAATGAGCAAAATTCCTACACGGGCCGAGCGAGGTTCATGTTTTTGCCCAGGGTCACTGGGGAAGCTGCAGTCTGCACCGTGCTTGATCAGGCGATAACATCAGTCTGGGTGATAAAGAAGCCATCTTTCCCTTAATTGAAGGCGCACTCGCCCTTTGCAGTGTTCCTGGCCTAGGATTGTTCGGCCATCCAGTGTGCCAGCCATTGCTGGAGCAAACATTTATTTTTCTTGCTAATCTTAAAATGTTATCTGCAGCCTCGGAGACTCTGGTGTCACCGGGGTTCTCTGGAGAACATTCCTTTCCAGAACAAGCATTGGCATAGCCAATAGGTCGCGCTTTTGGGACCTTATAAGTACTTAGGTGTGCAGCACAATATCCTTAGTGCAATAACACCAACTGTTGCATGGCTAAACACTTATAAGGTCCCAAAAGCGAGACCTATTGGCTATGCCAATGCTTGTGTTACCAGGGGCCAGCAATATCGGCCCCCTCAAACAAAATCGGGCGAAACCGTCCCTAGCAAACAGCTCGGCCACCCCCTCCCACCCCCAGGGGCCGGCCAAGCAGTTTGTCAGGGCTGGTTTTGGTTCCCAGTCCGGCTCTGATGCCCACTCCTGGAGTTCTGACTGCCCACAAAACTCAAACCTTGGTAAATGCTTTCACAGCTGGGTCTGTTTTAAATGTGATGGAATTGGATACTTGATAAAAAGAACTTTATGGAAAAAGACACCAACGTCTGGAAATTAATTGAGAAACGAGATATGGAAAGTAATTGAAAACAAAAGAGTAACTACAAATACATGCAATTCGAATTGGAAAGTTCAATGTGATCAAGAAAATTAGGTTGCCCTATTAATATTGTGAAAGCATTTGCTAAGTATACTGCGTCTGATCATTGTAGTGTTGTCTGATCATGTGCAGTGGGACCCTTTGTGATCCTTGCGAGACACCTTACAAAGTTACGTAATCAGTTGAGATGTATCTAGGTGTGGGGTCAATAAAGTTTATGATGTAGTGCATTCAGTTAACAGTTGCAGCCCGAAGAATAAAGATGTGTATTACAGAGCTCTGTGTATGTTGTGGTCTTCTGCGTGCTCCAGAGCAGGGGTGAACACGACAACTGTCGACAAATAGGATATTCGTGCCCAAAGAAACAAGACTGCTCTCCCTTGAGGGTTTGACAAGGTCCAGCAAACTGCTCATGGGTGCCTCATGCGCCCCAAGAATCAGGATACGGTTCCCGTATGTGGAGTCAAAGCGCTGTTCTAGCTCGTACAAGGTCCTTGAAGAAGGTGAAGGCCCTACAGAGGAGCACAGTTAGAAAGCCTGCCTGAAGCCTACCTGTAAAGGTGAAAGAAGAGATACTGCGCCACAGCATAACACAGAGCTATTGTTCATATAAAACAGAAACGCTAAAAGAAGTGACAGCCAGGAATGAAATAGTACTAAAAGGAGTGACAGCCAGGTGCAAGAAAGAGATAAAGGCAGAGACGAACAGGCGCAAAGAAATGGTAAAGGCAGGGGCACCCAGGCAAAGGCAAAAAAGGTCTACTCATCTGGCAAAAAAACAGACAAAGCACCTTACAACCTCAAAATCCAGCAATGAGACTCGAGAGCAAACACAGGGCATTGTGTTTACAAAGTCGTTGGTTCCGCACAATGAACAAAGCGGTGGCTGATGGTATTCAGCACAACTCAAAAGGTCTTTTGAGAAATTGAAATTCTCCAATGGCTGCAGAAAGGAGTGTCAAATACAGGCCAGCAGCATTCCTGAAATCGCCACCGCCATTCAACACCACCAAAAAACTGAATATTGGCACCAGATGGACTGCATGGATCGAAACGTTTGATTACTTCATAGAGGCTCTAGAAGAAGTAGATGACAAAAATATCATCCAATACTTAAAGAACCTTGCAAGTGATGGAGTGAAAGAAGTGATAAAGAAAATATCATAAGCTGATAAAGTATCATACTGTCAAATCAAAGAAACGTTGGAAGCGAAGATCAATACAATGCCGAATGTCGATTATGAAAGATATATTTTTAACCAGACAAGACAGCAAGCTGTTGAAATAATGGATGAGTTTGATGAAAGACTTGATACCCTCATCAAGCACTGCAAGTTCGGTGAATTCAATGACGAAGAAGCCATGTGTCTCAGAGTCATTGATGGTTGCCTATCCGATTCATTCAGACGACACAAGCTGATAAAGACACTTAGCCTAGAAAGGGCACTCCTGGCTGCGAGACCTAAAGAACGTGCAGATCGACAGGCTGCTGATTTGGAAGCTCAAATAGCCCAGAATGAATCAGCGTTGGTCATGAAAAGTACGCAGAAACACAAAGTGGAGGCCTAGAAGACGATGTCTCCAAAGAAAGAGAAATTGTGTTTCCGGTGTGGATTCTTGCTTCCACACTAAGATAAATGACCTGCCATTGGGCAGATATGCAAAAGCTGTGGGAAAGAAAAAAAAACATTTACTAACGGTCTGCAAAGTGAAAGAGAAACTAAGTGTGTCATGACGAGAAGAGAAAATGGGCGCCAGAAAGTTCCAGAAACATTCTAGCCACTCCCACAAGGCCACCTGTAACATCAATTGAGGCAAGTAGAAACCAAATGAAGTTGATCGTCATCAAATTCATCTTCCAAAGGTTCTTCAACATCATCATCGAGCGACAGTGAAGAAGATAAATAGATAAATGTGCAATGGTGATGTTGACCGCAGAACCCTATAACTTTCATTATAGTCCTTAGTGAATCGATCAACATCATCAAGCGCTCTACTGGTCCGACGCCATGGGTTTCACTCATCGTGGTAGTGCCAAAAAAGGACAGTGGAGGTGCAGTGACATTTGTATTGATATTCACCAAGCCAACAAAGCAATCAAGAGAGTAAGACATCCAGGTCAACACATAAGGGGCATGATTACACAACTGAATAGCTCCTAAGATTTTCCTGTCTTGATTTCAACATTAGATGCCCTCAACTCGAGCCGGAAGAGAGCTGTAGGTACATTACTACTTTTTCAACTCATGATGATTTGTCTAAATACAAAAGACTCAGCTTTGTTGTGTTGTCAGCTTCAGAAATCATTCAGGATGTCATTCGCCGAGTAATTCAACCTGTCACACATGCTTTTAACCATAGTGATGATATAATAGTGTTTGGGGCCACACAAAAGGAGCATGACAAAGCTCTTATACAAGTATGCCATCAGCTCTCTGATGCAGGTTTCACTTTGAATGCAGAAAAGTGTGAGTTTCACAAAACCAAACTCAAATTCTTCGGGCGTATTTTCTTTGAAGGGGAATGACTCCTGACCTTGAAAAAGTACAAGCATTGTCATACACTTGTCCCCTGCAAGATGTAACCATTCTGCGATCCTCCTTAGGCATGACCAGCTATTGATCCAGATACATTTGTGACTTTGTCACGGTGAGTGCCCGATGATTAAGAGAGTTGACACAGAAGAATATTCCCTCCCAGCGATCCTCTGAATGTGACAGAAGTTTCAAGAAAATCAAACAGGCAATTAAGAATGCAACTGAAATGGCTTATTTTCATCAAATGTTACATACTGAGATCAAATTAGACGCAAGCCCGGTGGGCTTGGGCACGATCCTTACTCAACAAAATGGACACCCAAATGCTCAGAGACACATTGTGGTCTATGATAGCAGAAGTCTATCTCAGACTGAATGTGCCTCTTCTCAGCCAGAAAAAAAGCCTGACTGTAGTGTGGGCTTGTGAACAATTTCATGCATTTCTGTACGGAAAGCATGTTACCCTTGTCACTGACTACCAGGTGTTGCTCACCATTTTCAGAAATCCAAGATGCCCCCTCACATCGAGAGGTGGGGATGCAATTGCAAGAGTATGATTAGACTATTGTGCATAAGCCGGGATCAAAACTGCGCAGATTAATTCTCACGAGTGCTGTTACAGCATCACAGAGCAACTTCTAAAGTGGCCGAAGAGTATATCAATTTTATAATAAAGTCCAGCAACTCTACAGCTCTATCCATTGAGAAGATCATTGCTGCTACCAACACATACAGAGACATGCTCACACCCATGGATATCACACAAAGGACATCATGGCACTGTAGCCACCAAGAGAGCCCTCAGAGATCAAATGTGGTTTCTGTGCCTTGATGAACAAGTCGAGAAGGAACTGCAGCATGTCACTTGTGACACTGCTTATCTCCCAAGACAACACAGCATCCACTAAATATGTCTGACCTTCCTAAAAGAGAGTGTAAGAAATTTGCAGTTGATTTCTTTGGACACTTAAACAAAGGACATCATCTCATGGTAGTTATTGATAAGAACTCACGTTTTACCTTAGTGAAAAAATGTCATCGACCACCCAAGACAAAGTCATCGAGAGAATGGATGATATTTTCACAGCCTGGGTTGTTGTTCCCTCCATTCTCAAATCTAACAACATTCCACCGTTCAACAGCAGAGAGTTTAAGGACTTTCTTAGTTGCTTAAATGTCAAGCATCAGAAAAGCACACCTCTCTGGTCACAGGCAATTGGCGTTGTTGAACGATTTATGGGCACCCTGAAGAAAGTGGTTCAGCATGTTGCGTTCAAAGGAAACTATCTCATGTCAACCTTATGTCCAGCCCTTCATGCCTATCAGTCTACTCCCCATTCTACAACAGGCCTTGCAACCCTGCTGTTTTGGACCACAAGCTGAGATAGACATTGATGAGATTCGTATCATGGACACTTCTCACAAACGCAAGATGAAGATCATTGCATAAAAGGGCAGATGCGCTTGCGACACAGTTTTCGAAGAAGGAGACTGACTCTTATTCAAACAAAAACAAAACCTCAACACTGACGCTCTGTTTGATGCTGATCCATTGAGAGTCATGGCAAGTAAAGGACATATGTTGACTGCTCAATGTCTCAGAAAGCCCATTATGAGAGACTCATCACATTTCAAGCATCTGCCTAGATGTTCGTTGGCTCTAGACGTCATGAGTGAGACAAGTACACCTCAGTGTCCAAGTCAAGCATCTGAGTCTACATCTACGATGCCAGATAACAGTGCAACACCTTCACCTCGTACAGCACGATCTGAAAGACTGGTGCGAGCACCCAGACGGCTCATTGATGAACTCTAATGTATATATGTTGTCTATATTTTTATTTAACAAAGGGCAAGATGTAGTATTGTCTGATCATGTGCAGTGTGACCCTTGTGGTACTTGCCGGACTCCTTACAAAGTTATGTAATCAGTATAGAGGTACTTGGGTGTGCATGGGAGTAGTCAATAATATTTATGATGTAGTGCATTCAGTTAACGGTTGCATGCCAAAGAATAAAGACGTGTTTTACAGAGCTTCGTCTGTGGCGTGGTCATTTGCCTGCTCCAGGGCTGGAATTCACCTGACAATTACTGTTTCATATGTATCCGATTATGAATCCTTCTACCTACTCGCTGAAGTAATTCTGGACTGTTCGCTATCACAGACCTTCATGAGACAAGTGTATAAAAGGGGTAACTCAATCATTGAATTAAAGATTATTTTAGACCTGAATTATCTACCCACAAAGGAAATTGCCCAATAGCCACATACTGTTCCATGGCCAAGAGAAAAGGCTTTGCACTCCCTTTCTCGCATTACTCCGTTAGCTGTAAACACATCAGGTATTGAGTGCCATAAAAAAACATGACAAGATCCCCAACAAGGTGGGCAATGCACTGGCATGGGCAGACAGCATCATGTCTACCACTTGATGTGGTGTAGTGAACAGTATGTTTTAGCCATGTAAGAATGTGATGTGACAGCTATTCCTAATTCTACTACTGTTCCAAAATATACTAAAACCAAACACTGAATTTAAAAACGAGCTTTGCTCCCAACAGAGCGCAATTTCCTGGGAGCACAATCAGAGGATCTCACAATCAGATCCACCCCACACTAGTACTGGAGTACTGGGAAGGTCGAAAAGTGTGTAATCAGTGAAAGAAATGTGGTTTTTAATCCCAGCCTCCCCATGTAACTCAGTTGTTGGATTTTGCCAATTTCATTTTTTGATATATTTCCTTGCTCCTATTTTTTGCAAAAAATGGATATTCTTGGAATTGGACTTAATGCTGGCACTGAGCGAATGACAACAAAACTTGAATGGAACCATTACACATTGAAACAGCACCCAGTCTGTGGGTGTATATGTTATTATGATGTTTAGTGAGATAGGTACAGACCTTGAAATGGGTGGTGTGAGTTTCAATCTTGTATTTGACCAAATTGCTTCATCACAACAAATGTGAAAATACTCTTCTGCAACTTCCAGGTATTGGTGTCAGTGTGTACAATTATAGCTGTGACACCTTATTAAAGTGATTTCTGCTGGATGAATTCTCCTAAAATGTTGGCCACAAGCACCATTAAATTCTTGCATCCTCATGTTTCTGTGAGTTCACTGTTCTTACTGATATATTTTAGACATATCTTTGGAGAAACTCCTTGTAAATATCTTTACTCATGCACACCGTGGACAAATATATTGTAAAATTCCATTTGTAATGGGTTATCCTACTTTATTACTTTTGATGAAGTACATAGTTGTCTCAAACTCTGGTATTATTTGCTCCCCTATTCTACAAATGTTCTCTGTGATGGCACATTGGATGAAGAAAGCCCACAATTCTTTTTGTAGGTGAGCTGATTTTTTGGTGACGAAACCTTGTGCCACTTTTAGACACATTTAAAGATGCATGTAAAAAATACAGCAGTTCCTACAAACTTGTTTTAAATGAAGATTCCATAATTCGGAGGGTAGCAAATCAATAGTGAGTAGGTTTTTACTATATAAGATATTAATTAAATCTATCATCTCATATGATAAACGGATAACATGACAATACAGAAATGTTCAGTTCATGTACATCCACAGATATATTTACAAATGCAGGGGATACTACAAACAAATTGAAGCTATCACAGCGTTCCAAGCGCAGCGGATGAAAAGCAAAGCATTGAGTATAACTTGCCGCTTCTGGCGGCTTTGTGGACTAATGCTTCCACTGCAGGGACCTGTGTTCAATCTCATGGTCACAGGTTCAAATCACAGAGGGTCCACTCAGCCTTTCTTCCATCTGAGGTCGATAAAATGAGTACCGTTGGGTAACAATAAACATCTGTTATTCAGCGCCAAGATACCTACGGGTGAACGTGTGCTTTACAAATACATATGTTATGTTAACTAGGATGATATGCAGCACATGTAAAAAGTAGACAATACTTTTGCTGTTACATTTTATGTTGCATGACACAGTGATCCCTGCTGCGGGGAGTCACGAGTACAGTTCAAACTATATAAAAGTCGAAAGTTTCGACATCTGTGATCTTCAACAAGGCAGGGCAAGAGACACTTTTTATTCATGTAGCGCCGTTCTAAAAAGGCTAACATGTCTTTGGGAAAAAAATAGCCTATGCACCTTGGACAAAATAGGTCCTAATAGATCAGCACAATACCTCAGATGTTGTACTCGGGAAGATCTCATCTTTCATTTAACATGGACATGCCACAAGATGTAGCGATTTTGGGAGGATATGCACACCGGTATGACCAGCAGTTGCATATGACATCATAGATGATGCAGAAAGCCTATTGACGTAGGGTTTCATTGTTTAGAGCCCGGCATAAGACAAAAAAGAAAGCTCTGCAGTTTAAATTACACTGGCTAAAAGGGGTATAGCAATTAATTGATTATCGGAAAAGGCCCCTGGTATCCTTGATTCGGCTACACGTGTAATGGAATTCTGAACTGCTGAGGAAGCACATGCAGGGGCATCACTAGGGGGTGCGGACCGCACCGGGGGACACCATCACATGGGGTGACACCGTGGGACACAAGGAAAATGTGGAGATAGGGAGTGCGGAGGCAGGGTACAGGGGGGTGTGGCGGTCAGAGCACAAGGGAGACACAGAGGGTGCGTAGGTATGGGTGAGTGCGGAGGTATGTGGCACAGGGAAAATGTGGAGGTACGGGGCATGGAGGAGTGCGAAGAGTGCGTCAGCTTCCTTGGTGTGGATATTAACATCTGCTCGGAGATCTTGTTGAGGTGGGCCTCGCTTTCCTTTCCTCCTCTGTTCAGATCACAGAATGGCTCTATTTAGTCTGCTGTTCACCTTGTATTAACCTGGAACACACGGATGCAGCTTTGGCTGCCAGCGAATGCTTCACCTGCCTGTAGAAAGTGGACCTTGTTGTGTTTTGCGAGTATCGCGTCTGAAGCGACCTCACGGGGGTATCTGCACCGGGCTTACGGGAATGCCGTGGCGCATTAATAATTACAGGAGGCGCTTGTGGTGCTTATGTGCCGTGCTCGCTGCTCGCCTTACTGACGCACGTACGAGCCGGCTTACTTTATTAATCCCGGGTCACATGACCCGACGTGGCGTGCCTGTTGCGTGACGCAACAGGCACGACATTACATTCCTCCCCAACCAACAGAAAAACAAAGGCAATAGTATAAACTCCCACGCCACCAGTTCAAAGTGCGTTCTTCCTTATTAACGCTCCAGAATAAAAATTTCCCCATAGAAATAAGAACCGTCTGACGTGAAGTAGTCCTTCAGCCGACGACTGGGCTCCGGATTTTCTCGCAGACTATACCGGATCTGGCTGCGTCCCTCTGGGACAGTTCCTGACTCATCTTCAGAGATGCCATTTCTGGAGTCACTTTCCGTAGCAGGATTACTCTCCTGTTCTCTAGGTTGACCACTGGGAGAGTCTGACCCCGCACGTAGCTCCCTACGGGGAGTCGCAGGTGCCATTCCAGGCCATTCTGGATTCCCCTGTCTGGCGTCCGCTGGTGAGGACAAAGGCTGGTTCTTCTTGAAGAAAGACATGTTTCTGGTCACAGTCTCTCCTCCTCGCCTCGCAGTGATACGGGTACCTTTGATGCCCACGATGGTCCAGGGACTCTTTTCAAAGGGCAGGCGGAATTTTCCACTCATCACCCGATTCCGGAGCAGCACCATATCTCCACAGGCCAACCATCGAGCCTTCGCGTGTCGTTTCTCACTAACCCGAGCATGAGCTCGGAGTCGCCTAGCATCCACTTGAAGATTATCAAGGACGTCAGGGCGCCATTGAGGGTGATGAGGGATGGAGTGATGGACTACTCTGCCCATGGCCAAAATGCGCCGGAGCCACTCCTGTAGTGGTATGGGGTGTCTGGCGATAGCTCCGTAGGAATGGGAAGATAGCAAGCTTCAGGGACTGTCCTTTGTCCGACGCAATCCTTATCACCTTGTTCAAGGTTCGCATGAACCTTTCGACTTCCCCATTGGCCTGGGGCCATATTGGGGTGATCCTCCGGTGTCGAATGTTCAATGATTTGAGGTATCCCATCAGCTCTTGCCCTTGAAAGGGAGGACCATTATCCGTTCTCAGCTCTTGAATGAGTCCATGGGTAGCCATTACTTTTTCGAGCTTGGGAATTACTTCCGCAGCACTGAGGGATGACACAATTTTGACCTCAGGATACTTGGAATGGTCATCAATAAGTACGAATAGGTGCCGGCCATCAGGTAGGCTGCCGAAATCCAAGCAGACACATGTCCAGGGTGTTAACGGCCGGGGTTCTGTGATAATGGGAGACGGGCGGGGAGCATCCCCTGTCACTTGGCATGATAGACAAGATCGAACAGTGGCCTCTACCATCTCATCCATGAGCGGAAACCATACCTTGGTTAAGAGTCTGGACTTGGTTTTGACCATCCCCTGATGGCCGATGTGAGCTAGCTGAACGACCCTATTAGTGAGGGCTGTCGGAATCACCAACCGGTGCCCCTTCAGCAGATACCCTGAGGAGTCCTCTGTGAGTTTGTCTCGAACATGATATAGGCTGTCCATGATCTGTTGGGCCTCCACAGTCAGAATTTTCCACTCCTCTTTGGCTCGGTGCCAATGCCCATGCCTCAGTGCCGCCTTGGCACGCTGCAGGCAGTCGTCCTTCTCCGTCTCAATTCTCAAGTCGTTCATGGAGAGGGGAATGGGGCAGGACTGAGCCATGACACACCTCACGTACTCCTCCGTGTCTTCGGCCTCTTCCTGCTCTTGAGCCGTGGCAGCTCGAGGATGTAGCGACAAGTAATCCGCAGGGTTCCGGGACCCTGGCTGGTACTCCACCCTGCAGTTGTAATTTTGGAGCTGCAACATCCATTTCTCAATGCGAGGCAGCGGCTTGGAGGATGTCCCTGAGAAAAGGGCGACTAGAGGTTTATGGTTGGTTGTGACTATGAATGGCTTGCCATACACGTATAAGTGAAAGTGCCGACAGCCCCAGTGTATGGCTATGGCTTCTTTTTCAATTTGTGAGTATCTTTGCTCCGTGTCGGTGAGGGACCGGCTGGCAAAAGCCACGGGTGTCCAGTCTTCTTCTGGGGCTCTTCGTTGTAGGAGCACCGCCCCCAACCCGGTGGGACCTGCATCCACCGCGATCTGAGTCATTTTATTGGGATCAAAGAATGCTAGGGTGGTTGCTTCTGACAGCGCTTCTTTGGTGTCCTCGAAGGCTTTTGCTTGTTCTTTGCCCCACTTCCACGGGGTAGAATCTTTTGTGAGATCTCTCAGGGGCTGGGTGAGTGTGGTGAGATCCCGAATGAAACGCCCGCAGTAGTTTACCATTCCGAAAAAGCTTCGGACTTCTGTTACATTCGTGGGGGCCACAGCGTCCTTGAGGTCCCGAACCTTCTCCGGATCCGGATTTACACCTTCTGCCAAAAAGGTATATCCGAAGAATTGTAATTTGGTTTTCAGAAATTTGCACTTATCTCGGTGTAGTGTCAGGCCAGCATCCTGAATGCGACGAAGCACTTGAGTCAGTCTGGCATTGTGCTCTGGTATTGTTTTGGCATGCACCATGATGTCATCACTGACATTTATAACTCCCGGTATATCCATGATCAGTTCATGTATCGTGTTTTGGAAAACCCCTGTTGCGCTTGACACGCCAAAGCTTAGGCGTTTATATCGCCGTAGGCCCACATGAGTTGAGAATGTGGTTATGTTTCAAGAGGAGTCAGCCAGTACAAGTTGGTGGTACCCTGACCTTAGGTCTAATTTGGAGAACCAGCAGGCTCCCGCCATTTCCCCAATGAGGTCATCTATAGTTGGTGTAATGTGTCGCTCCCTCTTTATGGCACCATTTGGTAGCCTCATGTCCACGCAGATCCTCACTGCACCCGCTTGTTTTGGCTTGCGGGTGACGACGATTGGAGAGACCCACGGCGTGGGTCCCGAGACCCTCTCGATTATGCCTCCTGCCTCTAACTTTTTTAGTTCCTCCTCCATCAGGGGACGTAAGTGGAATGCTATCCGCCTGTGGCGCAAGGCCACCGGTCGTACTGTGGGGTCAATGTGTAGATGCACCTCTTTGCCTTTGAATTTTCCAATTCCTTCAAACACATTTGTGAACTCCTTTAGTATGTGTTGCACAGACTCCTGGTGAACTCCAAATGCAAATTTGACGACCCCCAAGTCTTCAGTGGCCCGACACCCTAAGAGCATGCCCTGTCCATCTTCCGTAACATATACATTGGTAGTGATTGAGCAAGTCCCATGGGCTATCGAGGTCTTGAATTTTCCTCGCATTTTCAGGGGTGAGTCTTGGCCATAGGCAAACACTGTAATGCCCGTATGGCTCAGTGGGGGTGCCGGCTGCAGGGTTTCATACAGCGCCGAGGCCATGATGTTGATGGTGGCCCCAGTGTCCATCTCCGCTAGTATTGCCTGAGTGCCCACCTGGATGATGCACTGAGGTAGCCGTCAAGATTTCCGGGTAGTAGTTCCGATCATGTGTATTTTGTGAACGACACGTTCTTCCTCCTCGTCGTCGTCCATATCGCTGGGCCCTTTCTCTTCTTCCGGCACCATATTTACCACTTGACAAGGATTCCGATATTTCTTTGATCTGCACACTTTTTCGAAGTGGTTGAATCGCCCACATCCTGAGCATCCTTTTCCTTTTGCTGGACAGACCACTGCCCTGTGAGGTGGTCCTCCGCAGTAGCCACATGTCTTCGCCTGGCCTTGGGGCACCGCCCGTGTCTTTTCTCATCCAGCGACTTGTCGGTTTTGTCGCTACGACATTCACTGGCTCCGCCTTGACTGGGGATTGAAGCGCCGCTTCCATGTGTGCCGCCCGAGCCTTAGATAACTCCTTTGTACGCCCTAGTGTTAGTATGTCCTGTAGAGGCTTTCCTGATTCCTCCAGGATTCTTTCACGGAGCTTGGCAGATGCACAACCCTGTATGATTTGTCCTCGAATTTCCTCCGTCTCATCGCGGAATCCACATGTCAACGCTAAGTTTTTGAGGCGGAAGTGAAACGTGTCGAGGGACTCTTCAGGGAGTTGACGCGCCTGCCGAAAGATAAACCGCTCATAGTCCTGATTGGCCATTGGCTCGAAATGGCCATTGAGAGCATTTATCAGGGTATTGTGGGTCTTTGGCGTTGTTTCGTTGAGCGTCTTGGAGATGTTGTGTAGATCTTTACCTCCAAGATGGAGCAGCATTGCCCTTGTCTGATCTCAGTGTACCTTGGTGGCTTCAAAGAAAATCAGCAGCCGTTCCACCCAGTCTTTCCATTTTGGGGCCAGCGAAGATGGGGAGCCTTCTACTATGAAAGGTTCTATTGGGGGAATTGTGGACATAGTGGCTTGCAGTGACTATTAACGAGGGCTTACGTTATTTGTGTGTGACGTGGTGGACGCACTCGCCAGACTGCGGTTGTTGCTGTCCACCCCCACTGGACAGTCCACTTAAGTCCTATGCTGCTTCACCGTGATTGTGTGTAGTGCCTTTCCCCATCTCAACTGTGGGCCAGGCTGAGTCGGCTTGATCTTGAGCCCAGATATGCAGTGGGTGAGCAGATCTCTAGCTGCAGCAGTCACATCTGTGCAGTTCCCCCCTTGTTCCTCTGTGGGAGTCTGTGTACTCTTGTGGTGATTTTCTTAATTTATTTTACTTTATTTTATTAACTCTCAGTTGGCGCTTATTTGGATTGCACCCCCCCCCCCCGCGCCGGGTGAGCAGAGCGACACACTCGCCTGAGGCGATGCTGCTGACGGTCGACCTCACCTCCGGGCACAGCATGCAGCGGGGTCCTCACCGCAAACGCTGGCGCACTGTAGCACCGCAGGGCAGGTAAGACGCCCTCGCGGCCGCCACTTGGTGCAAGTGAGGGGCACGCCCACCCCTCATCGCCAATGTTGTGTTTCGAGGATCACGTCTGAAGCGACCTCACAGGGGTATCTGCACCGGGCTTACGGGAATGCCGTGGCGCGTTAATAATTACAGGAGGCGCTTGTGGTGATTATGAGCCGTGCTCGGCGCTCGCCTTACTGACGCACGTACGAACCGGCTTACTTTATTAAACCCGGGTCACATGACCCGACGTGGCGGGCCTGTTGCGTCACTGGCACGACATTACAGGCCTTTCAATAACGTGGTACACGTCTGTAACTAGCTAATATTTGTTGCCGGTTGGTAAATAATGTTTGTTTTCCGAACAGATATGCTTCAGTACTGGGGTACAGGAGGTGTTGCTGTCCACGATGGACACTCATAGCCGCTCTGTTCGAGGAGCCCTGCAATATTCACTTGAAGGCCCCGCACCCTGTCAGCTGTCTATAAATGCTTCTCTCTCTCGCACGCGCTCACAATCACCAAGGCCTCTCAATTAAAGGCAGATGCGGCCCGCTAGGAACACGCCAAGACGGACATGGGAAAGTGCTTTCTTAGCGGTGCGTTCATTAGGGCGTTGGGGCATAGCCCCTCCCCCCGCAGCGTCGCCCGCAGCATCAGCGTCTTTGAACTTAAGTAAACTGAATCAGTTTACTTAAGTTCAAAGAAGCCGAGGGAGAACTGACAATCATGTCAGTCAGCATGATGTCGGACTGCCCACCCCCTTCAGAGTCTGTAGGGGGTGGGCGGTCCGGCATCATGTTGACTGACATGATTGTCAGACGGACCAGGCAGGGGCAACAGGCAGCAGCACAAGTGCGCATGATTGAGGAAGGTGAGCGAATTTTCGCTCCGTGCCCAGTCATGCGCACTAGTGTCTGCTCTGGCTGGCGCATGCCCATTAGGAGACCGAGGGTTGAGCAAAGCCTCAAACCTCGGTCTCCTAATGGGCAGGCAGGCGAGCAGTAACAGTGCCCTAAGCCAAGGATTGGCTGAGAGCCTGAGAGGGGCTGTAGGCGCCAAAGGTCGGACCCGAGGCGGCGCGGACGTGCTCAGGTCCTCAGGTAAGATAAGGATTTTTTAAAATTTATTTTAACACTCCCCCACGGCCCCCACCCCCGTGCGACAACCCCCCCCCCCCCCCGCGCGAGCCACGACTGGTGGTATATTTATGTCTCTTTTCCATTGTTGATGGTGTGGCTCCATACTCGATCATACATGCGTGGCCTGGTTATTTGTGTTCCTGGCCTTTATTTCGGATATGATCTCGTGCTGTGCCGACAGGGAATCCTCCCACACGACCCTGACTAATTTGGGGGTGTTTTGCGTTCTTGCCCCTTGCAATGGTAGTCGGAATTGAATCCAGGTGTTTATTGCGCTTCTGTTCTCTTTCCGGCCACATCATGGGAAAAACCTTGACTACTGGATTTTTCTGAACGGTAGATTTGCTGCTAGGCCGCAGTTAGCGAGGCTTGTGAACTGTCTATAAAGACGATGAATGAACAGAGGCCGCGGGGAGCCAGCTTGACTTCGAGCTCAGAAGCGTCTTTGTGAAGCACTGGTGTGGAGGACGTGGGAGAGGCCCAATGAGAAAGCGAAAGCTGGGGGGACCTGCGGAATTACCTGGAGTATGTTAGAGCCACGACGGGTGCCCTTTAATGGAGCCCAGGAGCTTCCCAGGGCACGACAGAACACGGGCTCCTTTGTGACCTGGAAGAACGGGCTCTCCTGCAGGACCGTGGGGCAAGGGAAGAAAATGAACGCCGGCGGGAGCTGGAAGAGGGGAAAATGCAGCCGGGTCTGGTATAACAGGAGAGCAGAGGCTCCTGCAGGGTTTGAGGACATGCAAGAAGTGTCATCTACAGGAGCTTGCGAGGCTTGAATGAATGGTATAACAGGTTAGTCTGCATTAGGTTCTTTTAGCTTATGTGATCGGAGAACAGGCCCCTGGGGAAGCTACTGTGGACTCCTCAAGAATGTGGGAGCTGGTTAGAAGAGGAGGTCCGACAAGATCTGGCAGAATCTGAAGCCAGGAAACAAAAGGTTATTCGGGATACAGGAGCAGTAGGAGGTCCCGTACGACTTGGGAGCAGAGAATGGAAGTTCCGGAGGGAGGTGGTAACCGGGCTTAGGTTTTTTGAGGAGCCCCTGCGGGATATTTGGCGTGCCAGAACAGACTGTTGAATGACAGGGTAGTATGACAGACAGGGGGACCTCCCGGAGGACCTGCAAGCAGGCGGGAAAGGGGGACCATTAGTGAAGGTGTGTATGCGGAGAGCGCAAAGCAGGAAATTGGAGCGCCTACTGGGACTCTTTAAAGTCCTTTAAACGTACCCTAATTCTTAGAAGAAGATCTGAAATGCAATAGTGAGGTTGGGAGGATTTATGCATGCCAGACTTTAGTCTTCATGCTTGAGGAATGCAATGAAAGTATTAAGTGAACAGGAAGAGTGGACAAGGCAAGAATAAAAGAAATACATTCAAGAGTGTATTTTCTTATGAACGCGACTCTCTCTCAGATTAACATCGGCGCAACAACAAATTGTCTTGCCAGAAAGCAATGTCTCTGCTACATTGATTTAAAACATGCAGTTTGTAAAAATTAAAAGTGATTTCTTCACTTCAACTTGGAAAATCTGGAAAGAAAACTCTATTTGAGCAGCAGCCTGAGGGTGTATTAATTTATTTTAAACAAAAGTGTGTGTGGATGGTTAATTTGCCATAAGCGTGGCTGCTGGGGTATTTTTGGCCTGCAGCGGGTTTACGAGCATGCTCAGTTAAACATGCGGCAAGTTTTGCCTCAGTTTGCAGCTTTGCCTTTACCTTGGCAAATGCAAGTGACAGCCGACGAGGCTTCCCAATTCTATTATTTAATTGCCGCATTTTTAAATGGTGCATGACTGTGCGTGGCGGTGGCAGGAATCACGTGAATGTAGAAAGATTGTAACATCATGGCAGTCCTAGATAATCAGTGGCGGCTGGTCCATTAGGGGCGTTGGGGCAGCACCCCTCAAAAGAATCGGCCAGTGTACAGGATGGAATGTAAACAGACGAATTGACAGCTTACAATTCGTCTGTTTACATTTCCGGGCCGCCTGTGCGCTTCATTACCGGTGAAAGTGCGCTGTGCGCATGTCACGCACAGCGCACGCAGGCAGAGACGAGCAGGAGTTAAAAAGATGGTCTGCGCATGTGAGAGAGAAGGAAAGCCCCTCACTCACATTCACAAACCATTAGGTTTGCTGCGCATGCCCTGTGTAGAGCAGGAGTTTGAAGGTAGGCTCCTGCTCGGGCGGTGACGCGTTTTGCCCTATCAAATAACAGGAAAGTAATGGTTCAGCCCACCGCCCGGCCCCCCAGTCTCCTCATTGGGAAAAGAAAAGAGCGGGAGAAGTTACTTCCACGTTGCAGTCAGAGCAGCAGACGTGATGCGACGCGGGACCGGAGAAGATGGCTGGTAAATTCTTTTTTATTATTGATTAACTTTCCCCCCCCTACCCTCTCCAGTCATGCCGGCCGTGCCTGGACAAACTCCATTAGAAGGGTGACCTTTGAGTTACTAGCGCCACGGGTTACCTACCTGTAAATCGGGTGCTGAAAATCTTGTCTGCTCTACCGTTAGTCTTTTCAACCAGAGTACATTTCAGACGAGTGCACATTAAACACTGGTTTTTCAACGTGCATGTGTCGTACTATACAAGCCCTTAAATACCACATCGGTATTGTATTATTAATAAGTGTTGTCTTTTTTAGGCACGCAGTCAAATATAAAATGTTTAGATTACGAATTGTTTTTATTATGTTTGTATACATTTTTTTTTTTTTTTGTTCCAACATCAGTTATGTAGACATTTATACCTGCTAATAGTTTGAAACCGTCTTGCAATCATAATCATAAAAAAACATCAAGAAAGCCAATTTAGTAATGTTCATAATCATGTCATGAACAAAACGATATTGTTTACAGTCTGGAGAAACATTTCCAAGCTCAACTTCCTCCTTGATGTATATTATTAACGTTCCACAATTCTCATTACATGAACTCTTTATACTTCCTAATGCACAGAAAGATGCTTTGTCATAATGGATGCGGCGGTTTGTAAAATAAATGCTTTGTCATACTTAGCAAGCTGTGTGAATAATTTATCCTGCTGTTGCATCGGCTGCAATGTTGGCACACCTTCTACAAGCAAAGGGATTACTAGGTACTATTTCTGGGTAGCTGTTTGGCAGACCTGCAACAAGTCAATGAAACACGATGACCAGCAATTATTGAAACCACTTACACCCAGTGATGTTGGAAAGGCAGCGAAACCACTATTTGTATTTTCAAAAACACTCTCTCAGGAGTGGCACAAAAGGTCACCTGGTAAGTCGACCAGGAATTACTGACAGAGGAGGCCTCAGTGTTTCCTGGGGGGTTACCGGGTTTTCCATGTTTTCGTGGAATTACATGAAAAAATTGCCCTTTCAGTGCCAGTTCTCGCCATGTTTTCCCTTAGTGTTTCTTCCACATTGTCCTTCCCTGCTCCCGGTCCCTACATTACAATGCCTGCTGCTCACTCAACAAACACCCCCACACACTTATCTGTTCTCCTGCAGAGCACTTTCACCTTGCCTGGAACACACAGCTAAGAATGCACAAATGGCCTTTGTTAGCTGTCAGAAAGGGACATGCGGCCTCACACATATCTGTGCTCTCACCTTCTGTGCTATAAGCCGAAGCTGCACAACAACACCTGCATAGTCCCCTGTTCCTTCACACTACTCCGCTACCCACCCCCTGTAAATGAACACAGTTCCCGTTCCTCCTGTCTTCCAGGCACACACAACTGGCAGTTCCTGTGTACTACGCTGACTCCGGGTCATCTGTTTGGTCACATGCCCACCTTCCCAATAGCACAAATGTACACATTACATTTTTTTAATGAAATAATCAGCTTTTCATGAAATTGTGTGCAACTGAGAAAATTTAACAAACGTTTTGCATTCATTCAAATTAGTGCTTACTTTTGTTAAATTATCTAACACAGCTTCCAAAAAAATGTCACAAACTGGTAAACTGTACTACGGTCGAACAGCCTTTTTTCAATCTATGCGTTGTGCAGTTGCCTGGTGAAGTCCTGCCGTGCTTCACACGTCAAAGGCCGGTAAAGTGCGCAAACAAATCCCATCCGTACAGATTATATAATGCCACCTCCAAGCACATGAACTCAGCATGGACGTCATTAAGGCTAATTATGTGTTGATTAATAATTAATGCCTGAGAACACAGGCCATTGGTAATGCTATTACTGTGTTACACTCTGAAAACGACACGAACTGTAGCTCCCATGCTTAGGATTCCCTTCTGTGGCTGTCCCACTTCAGCTCTGTGAGTGTGATGACGACACATATTAATGTCCCTGGAACTGCAGGATGCATGTCTGTCTGCAAGGAGCGCCAGAGAATGATTCTGACAATGCATAGGATGAGGCCACAGGCAGAGCTGTAGCTTGTCATGAAACACGTCACAAGCAAGCGTGATGTTTGATGCAGCCTGGTATCTATTATATAAGATACTCAGAGCCATACCCGTGCCTCTTGGTGGTATTTATTCATTGAACCCTTCCTCTCCAATGCTTCCCTGTGCTTCACCACACTTTCATAATTGCTTAATTAACCTTCTTGCTTTCTCAAATATGCGTGAAAATGCATAATTTACCCATTCTTTTCTCAGGGGGAGAATCCCACTCATCACTAACTTTTACGCCACACCACTTTCAAAAGTCACCAGCCGCCACTGTAGATAATTATGATAGCTATATTGTCTGGCAATGTGCTTAACTATGCATTGATAGTGTGAGTTTCTACGAAATCCAATATACACGGACAGTACGCCTGGGCTACTTCCGCCGTGTCAGAACACATGCAAAACGTCAGCACGGCCTTTACTTTTAGCTCAGAGACTGATTGAAAAATGTTGTTTCCGTATCGCTGTCAGTGTTTTCATGTGAGAGTTGCTCGGTCCTCCAGGGACCCCTCACAAATGATTAAATAAACGAGCGGTGCGAGAAATGGAGCTCTGTGCGGACAGCAGAGTATTTTATTACTGTAAGGAGGGAGGAAGTAGTGAGAGAGCGGTCGGTGCCAGCAGTGGCGTCACTTATTGTCAAAAGTATAAAAATAATTCTAATGTATATGCAGCCCAGCTTGATGTAAAAGGTGATATAAATTGGTACTAGCGTTAAATACTTTATGCCCTCAATGCAGAAAGTCAACATAGTTAAAATATTTCACTGAAGTTGTCTGTATCATATTATTGTGTTGCAATGAGACTACAAACATTGATTTTTTTGTAAGCTCTATGCAGAGATTGTATTGCTGTTCTAGGTTGAACATTATAAATACAATAAAGATATATATTTTTTGAAAGTATTAGTAAAGGCAAAAAGTACTTGAGTTTAGTCTACAATGGGGTCCATGTACGCACACAATCGTAGCTTTGTGGCTACTAAATTGCACGGCATAGTCAGTTTGAAATTAAGCGTTAGTAAAGACAATTCGAATGGTGTTGGCTGGAAGACTTTTGGCTTTGTCATTGCTTGTTTTGTTGTGGTTTTTTGCAAAACATTATTGTTGGGGAAGCTGCCGGCTTTTTGTCAATCTAAAAAAAACATTGGTTAAAATCAAATTTGTGGGGGAGTGTCTCAAAAAGCGCACATTGCTATAGTAGTGCCTCGAACTTAAGGGAACTATTTTGTGTGTGGATGCGTGAAATGGCAGAATGTCGTCACTCACTGCGAAGTTAAACAATGCCTGAAGTGGTCTGACCCACTGCACATTGTGCTGTAGTGAGCAGAATGTGAATGACACAATAAATGACCAATGGATAAACAGGGCTGGCATTAAGCCGCTATAAGTAAATATACTATATATACATATAATTTTAGTGATGTCAAAAGATCTTGTCTAGTACAAGACCTACATTGGAAGAGAATCTTGCTTAAGTCACTGTAGTGTGAAAGTGCTAGTGAATGCTCCATGTAAGTAGACACAAATGTGTTCAGCAAGGGTGGGTAGATAACTTCTTAACAGCAAAAAGAATGTGTATGTTGAGATGGATAATCATTGAGGCTGCTTCTATATGTCTACAAAACCTTTGTGGGGAGACTGATCTTACCTCAGAAGGTTATATGTACAGATATACACCATTTCTGATTGTGTGCTGACAAAAGGTTGATGGTGTCACTGTCGGCTTTTGATCAATGCGAAAAATTATTTAAATTAACTCAGTAACATAATTTCACTCGATTTCTTTTCATGCCTGTTTGGTAGAGTTCCCATTCTTATAGTGGTAGGTGCCTTTTCCCCCTGTCTTTCTTGTGTGGGCGGGTGGGTTGGCATGAAAAAATAACTTTCACATGTGTCATCTGCCCGACAGATTCTCACTACATAATGACATCCAAGAGTCACATTGAGATGTGATATAGAAAGATGAGGGACAGCGAAGCAGTTATGAATGGGTAGGACAAGTTCCCTTGTGGTCCACCAACTTCTTCAGGGTGAGCTAGCAAGTATTTTTCATATCTACCCTAGATGTGACCAGGCCTTGCCATCCGCGGAGCCACTGACCTTCCTTCACACAATCAGGGCTCCTATTCTTAGCCCAATTTGAGGCACTAAATGTTGAATCATTCACATCAAGACCTTATACGTTGAGGCTTTCGATATATAGGTTTTCTGGGGTTACCCACACATCGTTGAGCAATTCTATGTGTCAGAATTGTCAGTGTCCTATAGGGATCTGACTTTGATACACTTGGTATCTCAAGATCATACTTGATCACCCTGTCTCTTATCCTGGAAAAGAATTAAGACAGTTTCTAGCTTTCCAGAACCTGGAGAATCCTTAGTTGAAGTGCTTCCTCCCAGTATATCTGTAGAAGACTCACTGATTTTGCAATCCTCAGGTGGTCTGTCTACTCTGCAAGAAGTACAGTCTCTTATCCATTCATCCTCTATCACTGAATGTCCCCCCTCTCCGCAGTCAGGAGAGATGACAGATAGGAAAATAGATATGAAAGGCATAGGAGCAATTTTCTGGAACGCTATTAAAGAAACAAAGGAAAGAACACCACACCTGATTTCACTCCCAGGAGTGGAGATATGACGAGATGGCTGGAAAAGAGTTGTCTTCCTGAAAAACTCCAGTCTCGTCACCCTCTGGATATACCAAGATGCCTGACTTTCCCCTTTCTCCATTAAACTAATAGAATGGTATATGAAAAAGCCAGCTAAGGAGAGATTCAATGGGGTATGTTCCATTAATTTTGTTCCTCAGCAATAGAGCATGAAGATGAACTCTATAGGGAAAAGTGGCCCAATATTAGCCAGATCGTCTGCCACTTTAGGTAGCTACGATAGTGCATTATGGGATACCTTGGGCAGGTTTGTTGAACGTCTTTCCACAAGAGGATTTCAGGGAGCTACTCAAAGAATGATTGATCACTTCAGACCAATTAATTAGTGCTGCAAAAGATTCTGCAGTCTTGTCCATCGAGGCTACAGCTAATCGTAATTCTGCAAGCTTTGGCCTACCTCTCTTGTACACCATATACTAGTGAATATCATAGGTATGTCTTCTGTGGTGCTCTCTTTTTGAAAATACAGTGCATGAAGAACGAGGGTAAACCACTTAGATTCGTACTAGTTGAAAAACAAAAGGAGTTTCTAGAGGTTCTGTCTAAGGGGTACAGGAGAGGTCAACAGTGCCCCCAAGACCTTATTGGAAAAGACCGAAAGACTTTTAACACCAGGAGCTATAATAAAAACAAATGCCTCACGTTCAAACGCAAAACTGTGCCAGTTTATCGGTTACTGACAGACGTCTGCTGCAGCTGAAAAAGCTGACCATATAAAACAATGACTTCCATAATCTGCCACTTCGGCTCAGCACCCTGGTAGGGCAGATGTTCGCTCCCATTACACCAGAGGGCAACAAACCACAATTGGGTACAAGATATTGATACAAAACGGATACTAAGTCAGGTTTCACACATCCCCACCTAGCATACCACCAACACTGTCAAAGCTAATTCTGTTGAGTTGACTGGTGCAGAAAGCACTTTCTCTGATAAAAAAAAATGTTTGGAAACATCAAAACAATAAGGGTATCTTATCTTGCTATAAGAAAAAAGACACCAGTCAGGTCCCAATCTACAGGAGGTGGCTCCTTCGCTACGGCGGAGGAGCGGCACCCCCCTGCTTTTTTACAGTGAAAGAGAAAATGAAATTATAATAACTCACGTTATTATCATTTTATTTTCTCCTACTTCCTCCCACAGCTTTGAGTAAGGGAGCGGGGCAGGGGAGGAGTGGTAGCACCCTCCTAAAGTGCCTAATGACTGCTTGGATGACCCTCTCTGGCCACCCAAATCAGTCTTGCGCACTTCGCATGTTCTCCATGCAGGCTGCATTACAGCCTACATGGAGAACATGGCCAGGCTTCCAGTCAGCGTTTGAGCGCTGTAAAACGGCACTCAGACCAATCCAATCACAACGCTGTTAGGCAGCGTTGTGATTGGCTGACTAGGAGCCTGCGTAGCCGAGCGAGGGATGACTGCAGAGGAGAGACGAAAGGAAGGGGCGAAAAGGTAAGTTTTAAATTTAAATGTATTTTTTCCATTGCCACTTACCCTGCATCCTCCCCCCTCCAGCACCCTTCCCCCTACCTCAGGCATCCTCCCCCCTGCCTCCGCACCCCTACCTCCGATCGGTGCCCGCCACACCTGCAATTTACATCTCAAATATTCCAGCAAATGGTTCACATTTTCTCCACCTGGTAGACTGGATGGTCTCAGTTGACCTACAAGATCTCTACATGCCAAAATTATAGTAGCAAGATTATGACAAGGGAATTCTCATGACTAGAACACATTTCTTCCTTTCACTCTTGAATATGCTCACTGAGCATTCACTTTGTACGTGGCAGTTGTAGTGAGCACCCTTCAGCAAAAGTGCATCTTTGTGAGCCCATATCCAGAAGAGAGGTTGGCACCTTAGCACTCAAGCTGCAGCAGGACCGACAGACAACTGTCAGACTCGTACCAGACCCAGTCTTCAGATCAGTTGAACCAGATTAATCCTTCACGTTATCCAAAACTTTGCAGTGGCAGTGGAAACAAAAATCACAACCCTGTTTCCTTGGGAGGACGGACTGTTTTCAATCCAGAAAAATGTCACCTTTTGAAGAAGACTATGTATGACAGCTAGAGAAGTCTTCTCTCTTCTTGGCTGCAGGGCCCTGTGCCTTTCATAGTATCCAATACCAGATTACACATACAACCCATTCAAGAGAGTCTGGAAGTTCAATGGTTGCATTTATAAGGAGATTGATAGGACTTAACTAAGCAATGGCTTGATTAATTCCCAGTCATATGTGTGCAAGAGAGTCACCATGATTTATGGGGTTCCTTTTCACAAACCTTCTTCAATGCACACCTTAATGTTGGTGCATCAATAGAAAGCTGTGGAGACCATATGGGCTTCTTAACAGAGAAGTTGGCTCCTCCAGAAGGAAAATGTTACATCAAAATGTTGGAACTGAGGGCAGTTCACCAAACTCTCAAATTCTTTCTTCAACCAATCTCATCAACAACCATCTTTCAAGAAACAGATAACTCTACTGTGATGTATTAACTCAGCAAGCATGAGATAGTAAAATCCAGAGTCCTTTTAGGAGTGAGGGTGGAGGGGTTAAGCAGTGAGGCACGTCAAACTGGTAAGGTAAATCACCAAATAGGCAGTGCTTTGTCCTAGTTCTATAGAGAAAAAACACAGATCAACTCATGGAAGAACTCCATTTAATGCTAAACAACATAGTTCTGCCCAACATCTTTATTGGCTGGAAAACATAATGCATCAACTTGTTTACCATTATAGAACACACAAAACCCTCGGACTGTTTATCCAGGATTCCAGATATCTGATCTGAGTGTGAAAGTTCTTTTGATTGACAGGTTTAAGACATTGATAAAACTGTCATAATTCAAGTTGACAATTAGTCTAATTGATCAGGACTGGTAGAGATGGATCCGAGAACTTATCTGGAAGTGATGGCACTGCCTTATCTCCCAGAAATTATCTGAGGAGCCCGTGTTTGTTTGCTTTTCTGCCACCCGCATCACCAGCCTGCAAATTTCACCAGGGGACTCCAATCCCCATAGACTCACGCTCCGGGGAGGCGCCAACGTTTCACTCTAGCGCCAGGAGGCGCTTGAAAGGGGGCCTGGGCTCCCACAGCGTGGGGCACGCGCGTGCGGGCCTGTGTGCGCCCATTTTGCTAAACAATTTGCTTTGGAGGTAGAGGCTGAAAATGAGGAACCATATCTAATTCTGCCTTGCGACACCGTATTGAGTTTTGATATAGGGGAAGTTGAAATAGCGTTGGGTTCAGTCACTAGCGGAAGAGCCCCTGGCCTCGATGGCGTTACGGCTGATTTGTTCCAAAAAGATAGTGTTATCTGGCAAGAGTATATACTCTTGCTAGCGAATGCAATAACCAGTGGAGCGCCCACCCCTGATACTTGGAAGGGTGCTGGGATTTTACCAATTTATAAAAAAGGTGATAGTTCGTGCCCAGGTAATTATAGGCCAATCGGTCTTATAGATGCCATGCAAAAAGTAATAGTTAGAATGATACTAAACAGAATACAAGATTGGATTGTTGATAAGGACATACTGACACTATTGCAGGCAGGATTCCGCACCAATGTGAGTACGATAGACCAGGTCTTTCGGTTTGTCTTAATCTATTGGCATGTTGTTGTGCTGGCGGGAGGCACCATTTACGCCGCCTTTGTGGATTTAAAATCCGCCTTTGACCTGGTGTCTCGTAACAAACTTTGGAGGGTTCTCAAGGATTTGGGTATGAGGGCTGAATTATTAACTGTTGTGGAGCTCCAGCATGCAGGGAATTATGCCTAAGTCCGTTGGAGTACTCAGGGTAATATTACTAACCAATTCCCAGTATCTAAAGGGGTTCATCAAGGGTGCGTCTTGGCACCGACACTGTTTTCACTGTTCATTAATGGGGTTGTTGACTATTTTTCCACATTCCCAACAGATGCTCCATCTCTTGCTGGTGTAAAAATACCCATTCTTATGTTTGCAGATGACACTCTCATCATCTCAAAAACGCAGAGTGGTTTGCAGAGGGCTAATACTAGATTTGTTGGTTTTTGCAAAGATCACGGACTTGTGATTAATGCAGACAAAACCAAGTTTATGGTCCTCCACAAACATCGGGCCATTAAGGGAAGGGTGTCTCTCAATGATGAACTTTTGGACCAAACAGATGTTTTTAATTATCTGGGGATTATACTTGGAAACAAACTTAATTGGAAACCTCAGATAGAAACTATGGCCCTAAAACACGACCACCTAGCTGGAGTTTTGCTGAAAGAACATAAGACTTCATTTAACCAGCCTATGTATCCATTACTTAAGATCTAAAATACCAAAGTTATTGCCTCTGTAACTTACGGTGCTGAACTCTGGGGTTTTGATAACCTAACGCCACTAGTTGTAGCTTAAAACAAATTTGTGAGGAAGGTTATTGGTCTCCCACAGAGAACTCCAGAGAACTCCACTGAAGCCAGTTTTCTATGACTTAGGTTGCAGTAGACTGGACGAGGTTGCTAAGTTTCACCCAATAGCGTATTGGCGTAGATTATGGACTACCCCTGAGCTATTGCATTATGTCACTGCACTAATAGACGTATGGGAATCTGACACCTCATGTAAAATTAGGTGGTTACAAAACGTTAAAAAGACACTGGTTAGTATGGGAGTGCGACATTTATGGGATGACCCAGAGGGCCAACAATTTGGGTATACTAACCTCAGTGACTACATCACTGACGGGCAAATATTTGGAGTTTAAGACCGGTCCTCAATACGAGCACTTTTGGGATGTCATCACCAAACCAAGGGACAGACGTCTTTACTTTCAATTCCGGGTGGGCTCGCTACCTGTAAGCTCGTTTACATGCAAATGGCACAATGTAAATGATAGCTAGTGCAAGTTGTGTATGGAGTTTGAGGGGACCTACCCGCATATTTTATTTGTTTGTCCGGCCTATGGTTGATACCACTATGTAGAAACATGGGTGTTAGGACTAGTGCCACCGCAATGAGAATATTGCAGACAGACACAAATGCACGGTGTGTAATAGCTGTTGCTACATTTTTAAGCTGGATGTGGCTAATTCGTGAAAAAATGACCAAAATTGCCAAGCCCATCCAATTTAATGATCTGGAAAAGAAGTAAAAAGATGTGGAAACGGGTAGGCCAATATTACGCCTAATGTTTTAACTCTTGTTTGGTATAACCCCAACTATAAGTGGAGATTGAATCATTTCCTTATATATATATATATATACCGCATCGTTAAACTGGTGTTTATTTGTTAAAACCCAATCCTGATTATTTATGCTTATTGCAGTCGCTTATTCTCAGGGCTTCCAATCGTTTAGTTCTATGAAATGTATAGAAGTTTTAATTACCTTGTGTGGTTTTAATAATATTAATTTTAATGTTTTTAGTATATTTCCTGAAATCTATATGTTTTTAAACTTTTGATCAGTAATCACACTTAAAAAAATATCTTTATATTTTATCATGAATAGTGTATATTTTATCCCTTTTAATGGTGGGCTTGTGTGTTTCATTGTTAATTTTCTTTTGTGGTCTTAAGTGATCGAAATAAAGATATTGATTGATTGATTGATTGATTGATTGATTGATTGATTGATTGATTGATTGATTATCTGAGATTTCCATCTCAATCAGATGATTTATTTTTTTAAATTTCCTAACTTTTCTTACCTAGCAGAAAGGAGTCTTCATACATTAGATAGTAAGAGGCTATTGAAAAAAGGACAAAAGACTTGTGGCAATTGAAACACATGCCTGGTGCCCTGTCTTACCTCCATTCAACCTTCCCTAGGCAATATGTGATCGTGTAGCTTTTGTGCCAATAAGCCACATGGGGTTATTAGCCATTTTATCTAAGCTTCATGATATTTTATATGTTGGCACTTCCTAATATTTCAGCACTTCCTAATAAAAAAGCCTACAGACCTTTGCATGGCAAGTAGCTACAGCTGCGATCACAAGGAATTTCCCTATTCCTGACATTTGTAGAGAAACTATTTGAAGGTCAGTTCATACCTTTGGCAAACTCTATTGCACTGATTTGGGAGTCCAAGACCGATGCCATGAGAGTAAAACCTTTGTAACCTTTTACAATGATTGTGTCTGTTTCTCTATTCTATGTTTTTGGACTCCACCTTTCAGGCTTAATTTCTTATATACATGATTCTCTGTAATGATGTGTATGGATATCAAAGAGAAGCCCACGATGAATACTGTTACCTGTAATCCTAGTTCTCCAACATAGGTATTCACTCCAATTCTACAGATTCCTGACCCCACCATTATGTGGAACAAAAAAAATAGTAGGATTGTTAGACCGGTCATCCTTAGGGTGGCCTTCCCCCAAACTTTTTGCCTGCTTGCTTCCTCTTTTTGCTATATCATTTTCTTGGTCTTAGGACTCTGAGCACTTTACCACTGCAGACCAATGCGAAAGTGCATGTGCTTCTCCCCTAAACATGGTAAAATTGGTGTATACACAATTTACATATTTAGTTTACTTGTAAGTCCCTTGTAAAGTGCTATACCATATACCCATGGCCTGTAACCTAAATGCTACTAGTGGGCCTGCAGCACTGACTATGCCACCCACACAAGTAGCATTTCACACCGGTCTCAGACATGCCATTGCAAGGCCAGTGTATGCCCTTTACTGCCCCTTCGACTTGGCACTTAAAGCCACTAGCCAAGCCTTTAACTTGATCTTTATTATACATACGTCACCCCAATGTAGGTCCTAGGTAGCCCTAAGGGCAGGGTGCTCTGTAATTAAAAGGTAGGACATGTACTTTTAAGTTTTACATGCCCTGGTAGTGACAAAGAGCTAAATTTGTTTTTCACTGCTATGAGGCTTACTCCTCTCAAAGGCTAGCATTGGGAATTCCTTCAAACACCTTTGAGCTGTAATTCCTGATTAGAAAGGAGTAGCCGCATCAAGTTTGATATCTTTGGAATGGTAATGATAAATCCTCTTTAATGGTAAAATTTGATTTAAAATGACTATTTTAGGAATGGCAATTTTCGAAAGTGGGCATTTCTCTGCTCTTACTGGTCTGTGTGACTTGCAGTCTGTCTCCAATACACGTCTGGGGTGGTTGACAGCTACACTTTGTGCATTCCCTCAAGACAGTCACAAACACAGGAAGGGTGGGTGTGACAGAGAACTCATCTGCATTCATCTGCATTCCGATAGCTCTTCCTGGCAGGAAGAGAGAGGGGGAGTAAACACTTGCACCTGAATAGGCAGTGTCCTATTTCCCACACAAAGGGCTGATTACCCCCTACTGATAGCCTGGAGCCAGGGCTGGGAAGAACGGGGGACCTGTGCACTCCAAGGGCTTGCTTTGAAGTCAGCCCACTTCAAAGGCACAACTGAATACAACTACTTGGCCTCGGACCCTCCAAGACAGTACACTAATGGACCTGTGAAGAGCCCGCCAGGAGCAAAGACTGCTGTGCTACAAGGCTTGCCACTATGCTTGACTTCTGCTCTGGAAGAGCTGCTTTCTGCTTTGCTGAGTTGCCCTGCTGACCTCTGCCCTGGTGAGGACAAGGACTGGACCCATCTCATTTGAACCCATAGTGACTCCAAGAACTTGCTGGCTTGCGCCCTGTTCAGAAGTCTCAGGGCCATCAAAGCCTTCCTTCAACCCTGCAACATCACCTGGACTCTGCCATTTGTGAGTCCTTCCCTGCTAAGTGGTGCCAATCCAGTCCTGGGCCCTCAAAAGGTGACTTCTGCTGTCCAGAACCATTAAAATCGATGCAGTGGCGATTTTGCGCCAATTGGAACCAGCGCATTGCCAAGCTACGCCGATGCAGGAGCTGATCGACGACATCGCTTCGAAGGACTGCTTGGCATGATGGACAGCGCAGCTCGACAAAGATGCAGTGCCTGCCTCATAAAGGGGTTTGTCTATGACACCTTCATTACCTACACGGATCAGAACCGATGAATCAAGTCTTCAACGTTTTGGCCATCCAAGGTATTTTTTCAGCGGGACCTGTGTGAGTCCTGTAGCCGGCCTGCCATCGATCGCTGTTGGCCTGAACTTTGGATTCACCCTGGTCCATCGCAACCTCAAGTAGCCCTTAAGTGCTATTTGATTCTAAGCACTACTTTTTTATGTATTCTTTAAAAATTCATACCTCTGATTCTACTGATTAGATTTTTGCCGTTTTGGTCTTATTTTACTCATAAAAATATAATCTATTTGTCTAACTCGGTGGGGAGTATTTTTGTAGTGTTTTTATTGTGTTACTGTATGTGCGTGTGTGTTGCACAAATGCTTTTCACATTGCCTCTTTATATAAGCCTGACTGCTCTATGCCAAGTAGACAGAGGGTGAGCACAGGTTATTTTTTAGTGTGTATCTAGCTTACCCTGACTGAGTGGTGGTTCTTGCTTGTACAGGGTGCATACTCTGACAACCAGAAATTCTATTTCTGAAAAGGACACTTGAGTTGCTTCAGATTCTCTCACTATTTCACTTCAAACTGCCTGACTGACTTTTAGGAATTGTGTAATAGTGGCAACTTCTGGAATCTGTAAAGGTGCAGTGTCAGTTTTGCATTCTGTTTACAGCTTATTTTAGAGACTACATTTCAACTTTTACAAAATCCAGTTTAGAAAATGTGATTAAAAATGATGTTTTCAGTGAAATGTACTTCATTACTGACTTGGTGTATTGCTTGAATATTTCAAAAGCAAGAACTCTGCAAATGATGCAAAAACATACCCATAATGGAGTATTCGATTTACTGGTAAATAACTTTTCCTTTTCTAGCAGTCTTACATTATTGATATTTTTTTCATAATGCACATCTCCATTCACACAATGAACTGCTTTGTAAAGAAATATCCCCAAACATCAAAGACACAAGTATCTTGTTGTTAAAAAAAGGAAAGGTTCCATTAGCACCAGTGACCTTGGGGTTATTCGGAGGTTGTTGCAATAGTGAAAAATGTTCAAAGGTTATACTTAACTTTGGTACTGGTCTATCTTAGATGAAGCTGATGTGGCCTCCTCACAGCTTCTAGATCGGGGGTCTCCAACCTTTTCTGTAGTGAGAGCTACTTATGTTCAATGAAACGCATTGAGAGGTACTAATATTATTAGGTTTGTATAATTTCAAATGTTTTTATATGTATTATAATTCAACCAAGCAAAAGCTTTCTAATTCGATAAGCTAGGCTGCACACAAGTAAGCTACTCAGAGGTAGCTGGAGAGCTACAGTAGCTCACGAGCTACTGGTTAAAGACCCCTGATCTAGATAAAGGACAAACTTGCACACGTTGTTGGGTTAGAAACTGCTTTCTCAAACCCACTAAGGTCATAATGCTCTAGTTGTCTGCTACTTTCAATAACGATGATACTTTGCATGAGTTGACTAAGGCATGATGTGTATTCATGCTATCACAGTATATCCAAATAAGGAATCCAAGCGGATGGCAGTCACACTCCTTTCACAAGGTTGATTTGTAATCAGTTTTCCAAACATATTGTTCTCTTTTGAAACATTGTTTTGTATAAATATGGGGCTTTAACGTTTCCAAAAGTGTTGCCTTTTCATCTGGAGCACTGATTGATTCCTGATGTAATTTGCTGGTTCCTGGTGTAATTTGGACTCCAACATGGACTCTACTCGGAATATATTTCCTCTGCCTTCATCTCAAATACATGGGCTTTCCTATGCTGTTGTACCCTGGCTTGAGGACCAATGTGACTGTATCCCTACTGCTAAGGACCCCAATCTGATGTCAAAACTTTAAATCTCTTAGTTGTGAACTATCTAAACTACTAGTAATTTATCCATTGACATAAATGTATTTGTCACTTTCTATTTGATTAATTCATGAAATCATAGAAGTATGTGTCTTTCTATTGCTATTATGATTCTTCTCTGTTTAACTGTACCTTTTACACGTGAGGATTGAAACAAATTTCAAGCAAAGAAGATCTGCATTTGTTTTGAAATACAGATCTTAGAAATCATTTTAATTTCTTTTTCTTTTTAAATATTTTTTTATTGGGTTTTTTGCATATTTTAGTAAGGTAAGTAATACAGCATGGAATACTCCTATACAAATCATTTTAATTTCTAGTTATGTTAGTTATTTAAACCCTTATTCCACCAATCTTACTTAAACTTCTATAGTGAAATAATGAATCACTGAATGTTATTATTCCCTCGCCAAATGTTAAGAGTTAACACTTCAAAACAGCATTGTCTAATTTTTAGAATTTTCTTTTTTGCAGATGGAACTTATGACAGCTTCCAAAATGAAGGCAGAAATACAAGCACTGACCGCCCTGTCATCAAATTACCTTACAAGGGTGTATCTGCCAAACAAATTGCAGTTTGGTGGGTGGATATAAACATGCATTTTGGTCTGCGGTAAACTTCACTTTTTAAAATCTACATGACATTATTTTTGCTTCACCAGATTTAGGAAGAGATGTGAAGTATAAATTAGTATGCTGTTATCTTTAAAATAAAGTTGAAAATGCTTTAAGATGTTTCGTCATGATTTTTCCTAAAAAAGCAATATGCGATTTTTGATTACGTTTATCATTGCGAAGCAATGCAAATGTTTTTTCATTTTTTGTGTGAGCATATAAAGTAGCCCAGTGTTGTCAATACGTACATCAGTGTGTGGTGAAGTGCATGAATAAAGAGGCTGCACATAAATATGCTGTAGCATTTAGCCTGGATACCTGCCAAATAATAGCACCATCTAGGGCAGGCTTCTCCAATGTCGATCCTGGAGGGCCGGATTTTTAAGATAACTACATTTATCGAAATAGGGATATGCTTAAAATCTGGTATGGATCTGGCCCTCCAGGACCGACTTTGGAAAACCCTGATCTAGGGGGCGAGACTCAATTTTCTCACACTCACCCAGAATTTCCATCTGTCCACCAGACTATTTCTTTATTTTCCTTTTCAAAAGTATTTAGTACATTTAGTGTTTAGAAGAGTGCCATGATGGCAATGAAATACACAAATTTGAATTCTTAATGATGTTAAAAAACTCAAATTGTTCTAAGGATTTTTTTCATAATCCACTGAAAAACAATCAGATTAATACAATCATGAATAAAATGGGCCCAGTTAAAATGTTCATAAGCCCAAAATAAACAAAAATTAACTATATTAAATATTAGTACAACTGTTAAACTATTCTTATTGCAATAGATTTATTCATGTGAAATATTGAACTGATCTTTAAAACATAACTCCACTAAGGCAGGAGCGTTTTTAGATTTCCAGAGGGATACTAGCAAGAATGGTGTCTAAAAATACCAGCTGTCGAGCCACTCTGTCCTATAAACTATCCCACAACACCCTAAGACAGCCATTTGTCCCACCTTGATTTTTAGGGTTTTAGTAATCCTGTAAATGGTATTTAGTGAGGACCCAAGTCACACAGAGAACCTTCTGAGTAATTGGAAATCCCTGAGATAGAGAATTTATTAGACGGGTAGTGTGCTGCATCTGTAGTAATCATTTTGTGTACTATACTGGTCATTTTAAATAGGTTCTGGTTTCTATAGGAAGCCATTTGAGAGTAATTAGGACGGGAGAGATGCTTTCAGGTGTTTTGATTCCAGATTTTAGTTGAGCTGTTGCATGTGGAGTTCCTTTTAAAGACACTATAAGGATTTTATGGTTTCCAGCTAGTAGTAAGTTTCATTATTAGAGTATTTAACAACTGGTTGTGCAAGTTCCTGTGTAAGGTTGCTCCATTAAGGGAATGTTTGATGCTTCGGGCTAGACATTCGATTTCTCAATATTCCGAGCACCTATGTGTGGCAACGATTAAATGCAAATTCTTAAGGGGAACATGGAGAGTGGCTTACCACTCTGAACATAACATCACTTACAGACTAGCTCTAAAGAATTATCCAAAAATTACACGAAGGGGGTGCCATTTATATTTTGCATCCAAAATCACAGAAGTGGACAGCTCACAATGTGAACTATTTAACATAATGAGAAAGTACTTATCCCCCCTCCGCCTGTGAACTGTGTATTTAACCTACACAACAATTCTGTAATAATACTTTGACATCTTTCTGCGATAAAATTGTCAACAACAATAAGCAGGATCCTGTACATTTCCTAAAATGCTGTGATACGAATTATAAATCTGCTAATGGTGCATCACTGACACTCTTTGCCCCGCTAGCTGAGAAAGAATCCTTAAGCATTATGACCACAACTAAATCGGGTTCTCCACTGGATCCTTGTCCTGCTCATTTCTTTTTTGCTCCAGATTTTTATGAGCTAGTCTCCACTCTGACTGCCCTCTGAAGTTTGTCAATTAACACAGCAGAGGTTCTTGCATCATGGAAGCATATTAGGGCTCTCCAGCTCTTGAAAAAGCAATTGACGGTTCGCAAGTGGATTTCCAACTATCACCCAATTTCTCTGCAGCCTTTTTGCAAAGCTAGAGGAAAAACCGATAAACAGATAGCTCTACAAATTCATAGAAGATAACAAACTGTTGGGTTTCTCTTTCAGTCAAGCTTCTGGGCTAACCATAGCACAGAATATGCTCTAACCTGGTAGGTCGCTCCCCCCACCCCCGCTGCAGCTCTGCCTGCACCCCCACTGAGGACTACTGACCGCCGCCGAAGTTGAGGCCCTCCACCACCCGCAGGCTTCCACCTTCCCCTCATCTCTGGTGGCCAGTGGTGGCCTTAGGTTCGTATCTGCTCTGCTGTGCAATATCTCTGTCTGCCCGCTCCTCTTCTGTGTCCCCCTGCCCCCCGCTCGCCGTTCTGCTTTGTGCCCCCTTTCTCTGATTCTGTGCCCCGTTTTTCTGACTGCTGTTGCCCCATTTTTTTGATTCTGTGCCCCGTTTCTCTGACTGCTGTTGCCCCCTTTTTTGATTCTGTGTCCTGTGTTTCTGACTGCTGTTGCCCCTTTTTTTTGATTCTGTGCCCCGCTTTTCTGACTGCTGTTGCCCCCTTTTTTTGATTCTGTGCCCCGTTTCTCTGACTGCTGTTGCCCCATTTTTAAGTCTCGGCTAGCGAAGGCTGCGCTTGCGCAGTCTCGCTTGCGAGACTTAATGTTTTTCAGTAGTGGGGCTTGAACCCGCCCCTCTTCTCCATTGGCTGGCCTCTTAAATGCTGGTCAGCCATTGGAGAAGAGCTTTGTCTGTCGAAACAAGCCCCGTCTTTTTCGGATTTGGGGGTGTGTTTTTTCGCTTCTTTCTCTTTTTTAAGCCCGTCGCTTTTACACTGGTGGGCGTGTTTTTTAAAAAAAATTCTACAGGGACCTTCTCGTGTTTATTAGGTCTCGGCTACCGAAGGCTGCGCTTGTTGATCTGTCGGGTCGAGTTTGCGCTATATAAATATGCACACAAAAAAATAGGTTGCTTTGGAGAACGCTATTCGTGTCCTTTTGTTGGCGGGGAGTGCTTTGATTCTGTTCTCATGGCGGCTCCCTCGGTCACAGGACGGGCACACAGTTGATCGAGCCGAAGCCCACTGTGCCGAAGCCCGGCTTGAGAACGTCGAGGTCACGCTAACACACGGGTAAGTGAAAGCGGCCCGCCACCACCCACAACAACCTTCTAATTATAGGGGCTGTTGTTTTTAATTTTGTGCTGCCGCCCCAGTCCTGTATCTGTTGCTCAGCCGGCGGCTTCCTCCGTCCACTGTCTGCAGACCACCCCTTCTATTGTCCACAATTTGCAGTTCCCAGTCACACACCCTTTTCCGTCCCTCGGCAGACCCCAGACCTTCCCGCCTGGTGTTCTCTGGTAGCCTCTCATAGGTGGCTTTGGAGAACGCTATTCGTGTCCTTTTGTTGACGGGTGAGTGCTTTGGTTCTGTTCTCACGGAGGCTCCCTCGGTCACAGGATGGGCGCACAGTTGCTCGAGCCGAAGCCCACTGTGCCGAAGCCCGGCTTGAGAACGTCGAGGTCACGGTAACACACGGGTAAGTGAAAGCGGCCCGCCACCACCCACAACAACCTCCTAATTATAGGGGCTGTTGTTTTTAATTTTGTTTTAATTTTGTGCTGTCGCCCCATTCCTGTATCTGTTGCTCAGCCGGCGGCTTCCTCCGTCCACTGTCTGCAGACCACCCCTTCTATTGTCCACAATTTGCAGTTCCCAGTCACACACCCTTTTCCGTCCCTCGGCAGACCCCAGACCTTCCCGCCTGGTGTTCTCTGGTAGCCTCTCATAGGTGGCTTTGGAGAACGCTATTCGTGTCCTTTTGTTGACGGGTGAGTGCTTTGGTTCTGTTCTCACGGAGGCTCCCTCGGTCACAGGATGGGCGCACAGTTGCTCGAGCCGAAGCCCACTGTGCCGAAGCCCGGCTTGAGAACGTCGAGGTCACGGTAACACACGGGTAAGTGAAAGCGGCCCGCCACCACCCACAACAACCTCCTAATTATAGGGGCTGTTGTTTTTAATTTTGTTTTAATTTTGTGCTGTCGCTCCATTCCTGTATCTGTTGCTCAGCCGGCGGCTTCCTCCGTCCACTGTCCGCAGACCACCCCTTCTATTGTCCAGAATTTGCAGTTCCCAGTCACACACCCTTTTCCGTCCCTCGGCAGACCCCAGACCTTCCCACCTGCTATTCTCTGGTAGCCTCTCTTCTCACTAACTCTGTACTCATCTCCCCTCACTGCCCACAGCAGATCTCCCTCCCATCCTCTTCAATGGGATCCTCCTGATCTCCTTTCCAGCCTCTTCTCACTAACTCTGTGCTCAGCCCACAGACCACAGATCTCTCACCTGTCCTCTTCTCAGCCTCTCTCCACAGTCCACAGATCTCCTTCCCTCCCCTGACAAGCCACTCTGGAGCCCGCAGGTCTCTCTTCTCACTCAGGATCTCTCTCAGCCCATCATCTGCCTCTGCTCACAGACCGCAGATCTCTCCCTTCCATTCTCGCTCCACAGTCGGCAGATCTTCCGCCTGACTCGCACCTCTGGAACCTGTCAACCTCTTTCACATCTCACTCGGTGTCTGTCTACTCAGCCCCTCGTCTTCTGCCTCAGTCCACAGACCTCAGATCTCTCACCCATCCTCTCTTCGCAGTCCACAGATATCTCTCCCATCCTCTTCCCAGCCTCTCTCCACCGTCCCCAGTCGCCCTTGCTCTGTTACCCTCCCTCCCAGCCTGACCGCTTCCCCGTCGTCCACACATTCCCCAGACATCTTCCACTTTTTTTTTTTTTTTGTTGTTGTTGCATATTTATATAGCGCGAACTCGACCCGAAGGTATTGAAGCGCTTTACACGAGCACCGTATTTACATTACACATTCAGGCACGGGGAGATTAAGTGATTTGCCCAGAATCACGGGATGTGGACGCAACCCCGAGGCTCAAACCCTGGTTTTCAACACCAAAGTCGGCAGTCTAGCCGACGGACCTCATCCCCTCCACTTGCAATCTCTCTCTTGGTTCCTGCTGGTCCTCGCCGGGCCCTGCTCGTGGGGGTCAGCCCCACTGACAGGCGTGTCTCGCTCCTCGTGCAATGGCGTCTGTCCTCTCATAGAAGAGCTGGGTTCAGTTTAAGCCACCAAGTTTGGTCACCTAGGGGCTAAAAGCGTGTACAGATCAGAGAGCAACAACAACCCCCCCCCTCTCCTGCCACTACAACCGTGTGGCGGTTTCCGAAGTGCCAGTACCAGTTAAGGGGGTACTGGTCGAGGAACTCAAAACCATCCACTTTGGGGGAACGTGTAACAGGGCCCCGCATTTGCGTGGAAAAAGGATGTTCGCTAGCTATATTAGTCAGCAATACTTTATTTTTATTTTTAAAGCAAAATTAATCTAATACATCTTTCAATAATAATGTTCATTTATTGACAGTAAAAGGTTCCCAAACAATCTTGAAGTGACCACAATCAAGGCAAGTATGAGGAGAGGTCAACTTTATTACCGCTCATCAACAACAGCTTCCAGGGAGTGTCAACCTGTTTCAAGCATAGACATTCCATCACCAAGGAAATGACAGAACACACAGTAAGCCATGACATCACAGCTATAGATATTACAATATCTCCCTTCTTTACAGAGACACAATAATTGAAAATTAAAGAAAAACAAAAGAAAACTTAAAGCAAAGCTAGATACAATAAATAACATGGAAAGGTAACAAAATGACAATAAAAGACAATAAAAATACTGAAGAAAAGTTTCATTAACATAAAAATTAGAATGACTACTACATTCTATAAATCCATACGTTTGGGAATAAATCTCATACGGGTGCTCCTCCTCACCAATGAGGTAGACTTATCTTGTGATGAAGTATCACAAGATGAACTTCTTCCACTCAATCCAATCTTCCCAACCTCAAAAGAAGATTTATTAAGAGAAGGAACAATGTTATCTTTCAAACACATTTGATGCACAACATTGTCAGGAATTCTATAAATCCTAGTTACATTCCACCAATTCTTACCATCGACTCTCACAGCATACCGCGAAACCATATAAACACACATGGGTTTACTGAATTTAGATAAACCCTTGGGTACATTATGTGGAATCTTTCTCTTGACCCAATCACCCACCTTGATTTTGTGAGACCACTCTTCTTTATGATAACTCTGTCCTGAAAGATTAGAAGTGCTATCCTTAGCATTGATTTTATTGAGTACATGAGAATGCACCTTTTTCTCAACTTCCTCTACAGAAGAAGACAAAACTGATCTTGACAATAGTCCCCACTCCCTCATCCAAGCTGGGCACATGCTGAATGTTGCAACTCTCCCTCTCAGTAACTCAAAAGGACTTTTCCCAAACTCAATACCGGGTGTAGTCCGATGAGCCCACAGCATACTCTGTACAGCTCCTCTAATGTCCATGTTACCAGAGACAGCCCATTGCACACAATCAACCAAAATGTGATTCATGCGCTCAATAAAACCATTTCCTTGTGGGTGATAAAGAGCTACGCGCCGATGAAAAATGCCAGATTGATTTAAAAAAGTAGACATTTCTTTGGAGACAAACTGTACCCCATTGTCTGACACTAATTCCTTAGGAAAACCTTCCCTTGCAAACAGACTGTCCAAAAATTTGATAACTTCATTTGTATTAGGTTCCGTCAAAAAACAAACCTCCCACCACTTGCTGTAATAATCAGCAATTACCAAGGCAAATCTATATTTATTTGGTAAAGCATTGAACGGACCGATGAAATCTAAAGCTAATTTCATCCAAGGACCTGAAGGTAAGTCAACTTTCACTTTGGGAGGAATGACAGTCTTGATCACTTTGTCACTGGAACAGCACGTAAAACAATTTTCAACCATATTCTCTATATGACGATCCATTGAAGGCCACCAATAAATTGAACGAATTCTGCGCTTGGTACATGTTTGCCCCAAATGACCTTCATGTCCTGCTATAATTATACGATCTCTCAAACTAGCTGGGGGAACAAATTTATCACCCCGTAAAATCATCTCACCCTCTTCTAGAGAGAGTTCATCAGCCACTTTAGAAAAAGGTTGCAGTTCGCTATCCAGATGTTTTTCCTTTGGCCAACCCTGAATAATACATCTTTTTACTTCCTTGAGGACAGAATCAGACTTCAACGCATCAAACCATTCTTCCTCCTTGAAACACCCCTCTTTACACACATCAATACTCGCAATTAAGCATTCTTCATCTTGAAAACACTCATTCTGCACCACTGGCATTGGCAATCTGGAGAGTAAATCAGGTCTGATGTTTTTTCCTCCAGGAATATGTTCAACTGCAAAGTTGTATTGAAGAAGTTGAGAACTCAATCTCGCGATCCTAGGAGTATGATATTTCACTAAAACACCATTTAGAATGGGAATCAGAGGTTTGTGATCAGTCAACAACTTAAAAGATCTACCCCAGAGAAAACTCTTAAACCTCTCAACAGCCCAACAACAAGCCAGAAGCTCTCTTTCGATAACCGAATAGTTTTTCTCACTGGGGCGTAATGATCTAGAGATGAATCCAACAGTGTGCTCTTTTCCAGCTTTCATTTGAGTCAACATGCCCCCTAGACCATCAAGACTAGCATCCACAGATACAATTGATTCTAGAGAAGGATCATGAGGAGTCAAAATGTTACACCGACCAAGATCCTCCTTAATTTTGTCAAAATCTGTTTGGCATTTTTGATCCCAAAGAAAAACAGTTCCTCTTTTCAAAAGTTTACGTAAATGGGCAGTCTTAGCTGAAAAGTTTGAAATGAACTTAGAATAAAATTCGCACATACCAAGAAACGATGACACTTGTTCCTTGGTCTTGGGAGAAGGAACTTTAACAATCGCCTCGATCAAACCAACTCTGGGAAGAATGCCCTCATCAGATATGCAGTGCCCTAGATAATCAATTGACACAACACCAAAAACGCATTTGCTCAAATTAGCCACTATACCTTTCTCTTGTAGTCTGTTTAACACTTCCATCAAACTCTTGTCATGCGACGATCTGCAAACTCCTGCTACTAAAATGTCATCTTGGAATACAACAGTATTATGCACTCCCATCAGAACTTTTTACATCACACGTTGAAACACGGAAGCCGCAGAGGCTAGACCAAACGGCATCCTTTTGAATTGAAAAGTTCCAGATGGTGAAACAAATGCAGTCAAGTGTTTTGAAGACGTATCTAATTAACTTGATGATATGCAGAGGATAAATCTATCTTTGAAAACCATTTGAAACCCTGAAACTTTGAGACTATATCATCAATGCGGGGTAGTGGGTGAGAATCCACCCATATGTTCTTATTGAGACTGCCTAAGTCAATGCAGACTCTGAGATTCCCGTTTTTTTTCCGTGCGACGACCAAGGGACTTAACCAGAGAGATGATTCGATTGGCTCAATCACACCAGAGTCACACATCTTTTCCAGCTCTTTCGTTAAATCATCCCTAACGCTCAAAGAAACATTACGCAGTTTGTGTTTGCTAGGGATAGCTCCATCTTTTACCTTGATAAGATGTTTAACACCCTTGATTAGACCTAGTGAGTCACAGAAAACATTTGGGAATTTACTTCCCCAGATAGAAGGATCATCATAACATGTTGATTCATTGATAATAGATACTGGATCTTTTGTGCCTGGTCTAAGGGTCATTCCGAATAAACCTTGGTGGTACCACCCCTGGATATTTAACCCTTTAATAGCGACATACATTTTTCCAGTAATAGATTTCTCTTTGAACACTAATGTGCTTTAAAAAAAAAAACCTTTAGTTGAATCTTCCTTCCTTCATTAGATACAGGACTTCTGTCAGGAGGTTCAAGATGCTTATCACCCCACACAGATTCCAACAAGTCTTCGGTAATCATTGTCATGCGTGCTCCTGAATCAGCAAGTAATTTCAAAGTTTTCCATCCACTATTATGTCAACAATCGGGTCTGCACATTCCTCACAATCATCCTTAACTACTAACATTAAATCGCTCATGGAACTTACAACTTCTGTGTCACTCTCCAATTTGTTACTCTCCTCCCACACAGCATTAATATTCCTCCTGGCAATACACACTTTGGAAAAATGACCTTGTTTACCACAATTTCTACAGGAAGCATTTCGAGCAGGGCAAACTCGTGAATTCGGAAAGTGAGAAGGGTAGCCACACTTTGAACACACATTCTTCTTTTGAAAATATAATTGTTTTTTATCTTGTCTTGCTGCAGGCAATTTCCCTTTAATCTCATTACTATTTCTCTCAGGGACACTATTCTATTCTCCCCCAATTTTCCCTTCATTAACAACACCGATCGTAGATTTGTCTGATCTAAGCTCATTTGAAGACATTTGTGATAACTCAATGCTCTTAACGATGGAAACAGTCTCTTCAAGTGATGGATTTTTTAAGGTCAATAATTTCTGTGGAACTTTTTTATCTCTACATTGTACTACGATTTGATCTCTGATGAGTTGAGACGTAAAATTCTCAAACTCACATTCAGAAGCCAATATATGTAGAGAAGCGACATATGACACAATACTCTCAGACGTTTGTTGCTCCCTCGTAAAAAACTTATGCCTGGCGACTACCAAACTCTTTTCAACATCAAATTGTTTTTCTAACATCTGTATAGCTTGATCAAAATCATTTAATGGTTCAACACCCTCTACTGGTTCAGGTAAGGGTAAATGTTCCAACACCGCCTGACCCTCAAAACCCAAGTTGTGTTCAAGGATGAATCTCTTACGTTCAGCACTAAATCTAAGACCCCCTATGGCTCCTAGATATTTCGTAAATGCCCTGTACCATACTTTCCACTCTACTGGTGCGTCTCCTGGAAGCTGTAGGAAAGGAGAAGGTGCCTATACATTCTGCATGATAAAAGAAAAATACTACAAGGGACAAGCTATGCAGAAATTCAACTAATATTCTCCCTTACACAGCAAATATTCTCCTTTTGCTTGGTGAATCAGACAAAACTGATATAGTTCTATACTATATTTTTTTTAAATAACTAGCTCAACAGTTGACATATTTATCATTTTAAAAAAATATATATATATTTTGTGAGTAAGCACAGTGAAAAATACGTGATTTTGTTCTAAAATCACTATTTAACACACAGTCAAAAGAGTTCTTCTGCTTTTCCTTTTAAAAAAAACCACAAGATGGCGATAGCGTGCTGTTAATGTAATGTCAGCAGAAAAAAAATTGTAGCTCCAATGGTTGAATTTTACACAATAAACTCCGTGTTGATCGTGAAAACAGTACCTTGGCCCAGGGGAAATGTCAGTCAGTACACATCCATGCGCTGAGTAAATACCTTGATGTGTAGTCTTGTGAGAAAATACCTTCATGTGACTACAAAGTTCAAGTGCGCACTGATTTCACCACCGGAGGACGTCGCGATGTGAAGAGAATGCTGTTGCTCTGACGTTGTTTTCAGAATGCAGCCACCAGAAGAATGCTCGATGAACGTGAACGCGTCATGACACGTACGCACTCCACGTCATAATTTCACCAGTCGGCATGAAAGGGTGAAGATCAACGGCTATCTCCAACCTCGCGCACCTCCAAAAGCGATACCAATCAGACGACAGTGAGCAGGCAACAGACAACACGGAAACGAAGGTAGGGTTGAATCAAGTTCCTTACGTTTTCCCTTCTCTAATAGCCGTTTGACATCAGAGAATGGAATCTTGATTTTTTCTCGCACCGTAGAGAAAAAATATGAAATCCATTTTCAAACAAGGTAGTTGCTAGCCGAGACCGAGTGTCCCATCGGCATCAAGGAGATATTGGAGATCAATATGTCCCTCACAATTTTAAGGCAAAATACAGTTCTTTCACTTTTCGACCAAAAAAAAAATGTTGGAGAGAAAAAAACTATCAGTTTGAAATCCGCACACGTGGGAATAAAGATGAGCGGTACGTCCCAATCGCGTCGCCAATTGAAGTGACCACAATCAAGGCAAGTATGAGGAGAGGTCAACTTTATTACCGCTCATCAACAACAGCTTCCAGGGAGTGTCAACCTGTTTCAAGCATAGACATTCCATCACCAAGGAAATGACAGAACACACAGTAAGCCATGACATCACAGCTATAGATATTACAAATCTTAAAACGGTGTCCCTTTGACAAGTGGATCATGTATTCCCACACTGTGCATGCGGTGAATTTCCTCTCACAACAGTCATAGTGCCGGGAAAAAGTATGACACTTTATTATCTGTGACACAGCAGCAGCGTGTGTGGGTTGCTCTATGTGAATAGCTCTGTGTAGGTGGCACTGTGTGGGTGGCTCTGTGTGTGTGGGTGGCTTTGTGTGGGTGGCTCTGTGTGTGGGTGCAAATGCAATAGGTCTCGCATTTGAGAGAGATTAAGCTATTGCCATTGTAAATAACAATGCCGTTTCTTTAAATGTTTTAAAAACATAAACAAAAATAATGTCTAGAGCAATGCCAATAGCTCTAACTTTAACAATGCCGAGACCATTACATTGTAAATGCTTGTTGATTCTGTGCCCCGTTTTTCTGACTGCTGTTGCCCCCTTTTTTGATTCTGTGCCCTGTTTTTCTGACTTCTGTGCCCTCTTGATCCTTGCCCCTTGCCTGCCTCCTTCCCGCGGTCGCTCTGCTCTGCTTCCCTGCCCCCGTCCCCGCCACTGCTTCCCCTGCGGCCCCGCCCCCTCCGTGCCCATTCACTGCCCCTGCAACACACCTACCGCCTCCCAGCTGCTCCTCCCTCCCCGCCTCCCCATAAATGGCGGCCGCTGTGCGGGCGCGCCTAAGGCAAGCCCATCTGCGCCCGTCTGGGCCTGGACCGCGCCCAGCACCAGAACCCCTGCCCCACGCACCAGCCACGAAGACCGCCTCCGCTACGACACCAACACCCTCATCGCTCTCAACCCAGGAAGGACCCACACCTGCTGCAAGGCCACCCCGAAGCGCACCCATGGTCCCTTCCCCTGCCTGAACTGCAGCTTCTCCTGCCTCGAAGGCGCAGAGACACCCGCCATGACCAAACCCAACCAGCTTAGATGCATCCTGGTCAACACCCGCTCCGCAAACACGCCGTCGGGCTCTGGGACCTACTCGACACCGCATCCCCGGACGTCCCCTTCCTGACCGAGACCTGGATGAACGAAGCCTCCTCGCCAGACATCGCCATAGCCATCCCCGACGGGTACAAGATCACCCGCAGAGACCGCACCAACAGGGCCGGAGGAGGAATCGCCATCGTACACAAAAACACCATCAGGGTCTCACCAAACACCAACAACACCCTCAGCACCGCCGAACACATGCACTTCCAGGTCCACACAGACCCCAAGACCACCCTAAGAGGCACCCTCGTCTACAGACCGCCAGGACCCCGGCCTCAATTCTGCGACTCCATCGCCGACCTCATCAGCACGCACGCGCTGACCTCCACCGACTACATCCTCCTTGGAGACCTGAACTATCATCGGGAGAACAACAACGACAACAACTCCTCCACCCTGATCGACAACCTCGCCAACCTCGGACTAAAACAGCTCGTCACAACGCCGACCCACATCGCCGGTCACACACTTGATGCCATCTTCTCCTCAAGCCCCCACGTCACCTTCAGCCACGCCTCCGAACTCACCTGGACAGACCACCACTGCATCCACTTCTCCTTCCGAAAACCCCTCACACACCACCGCACCCTACAGATCCCCCGCCGCTGCTGGGGCAAAGTCAATGAAGACTACAGACAAGCCTCGCACTCAACCCTCCGATCAACCCCACCAACCCCGATGATGGTGCACTAACCCTCGAACGCTGGATGAACGACTGCGCCAACACTGTAGCTCCGCTGAAAAAAAACCCCAACAGAGACACCAGCAAAAGAGCCAGCTGGTTCACCCCGGAACTCCTCGACTCAAAGCGCACCTGCCGGAAATTGGAGAACATATGGCACAGTGGCAAGACGCCGGAAAGCCGCGCTGCCCAGACGCCATCCGCAACCACCACCATCTCATCAAGACCGCCAAAAGGACCTCCTTCACAGACCGCCTTGACAACAACGCACACAACAGCAAGGAGCTCTTCAACATCGTAAAGGAAGTTTCCAACCCCAGCTCCAGCGCCAACGACATCATGCCATCGCAAGCCCTGTGCGACTCCCTCGCCACCTTCTTTCACTGAAAAATCACCGACATCTTTGACAGTTTCAAACCCCGGACTACCCCTGCGGGCCTCGTCGCACCGGACTCACCGCACCCCACCGTCCACGACTCCCTGACAACCTGGGCCAAGGTGAGCATCGAGGACACAATCAAGACCATGGGCACAATCCACTCTGGATCCCCATCCGACCCTCTCCCACACCACATCTTCAACAAAGCCGGCAATTCCATCGCACCCCACCTGCGCAACATCATCAACCTCTCCTTCGAGACCGCTACCTTCCCTGAGAACTGGAAGCACGCAGAGATCAACGCCCTACTGAAGAAACCCAAGGCGGATCTGAGCGACCTCAAGAACTTCCGGCCCATCTCCCTGCTTCCGTTCCCAGCAAAGGTCATCGAAAAGATAGTTAACATCCAGCTCACCCGTCACCTCGAAGACAACAACATCCTGGACCCCTCCCAATCAGGATTCCCCAGCAACCACAGCACCAAGACCGCCCTCATCGCCACCACAGACGACAACAGGATCCTTCTAGACAACGGCGAGACGGCGGCCCTCATCCTCCTGGATCTCTCTGCCGCCTTCGACACCGTCTGCCACCACACACTACGCATGCGCCTCCAAGACGCAGGTATCCGGGAGAAGGCCTTGGACTGGACCACCTCCTTCCTCTCCGGCAGAACTCAGAGAGTCCGCCTCCCCCCATTCCGGTCTGAAGCCTCCGAGATCCTCTGCGGCATCCCACATGGATCCTCCCTCAGCCCGACGCTGTTCAACGTCTACATGGCACCACTAGCACGCATCGCCTGACAGCACGACCTCAACATAATCTCCTACGCCGACGACACGCAGCTGACCCTCTCCCTCACTAAGGACCCTCTCACCGCCAAATCCAACCTCCACCAGGGAATGAAGGCAGTCGCCGACTGGATGAAGGAAAGCCGACTTAAGCTGAACTCAGACAAGACGGAAATCCTCATCCTCGGGTCCAACGCCTCAGCATGGGGTGACTCATGGTGGCCCACATCACTGGGGACCCCCCCGGCCCCTACCGACCACACACGCAACCTGGGAGTCATCCTCGACTCAAAACACACCATGACCAAACAAGTCAACGCAGTCTCCTCCACCTGCTTCAACACCCTCCGCATGCTCCGCAAGATCTACAGATGGATCCCGACAAACACGAGGAAAACAGTCACCCAGGCCCTAGTCAGCAGTAGACTCGACTACGGAAATGACCTCTATGCCGGAGCCTCGTCCAAGCAACAGACTACAAAGAATCCAGAACGCCTCTGCACGCCTGATCCTCAACGTCCCGCGCCGCGACCACATCACCCCCCACCTGAGGAACCTGCACTGGCTCCCCGTCGACAGAAGAATCTCCTTCAAACTCCTGATCCACGCACACAAGGCACTCCACAAAACCGGCCCAGCCTATCTCAACAGTCGACTCTCCTTCTATGTACCCAACAGGAAACTCCGCTCCGCTGACCGCGCCCTGGCCACGGTCCTGCGCATCCGTAGAACCACCTCCGGAGGCAGGTCCTTCTCCCACAGCGCCGCCAAGACCTGGAACACACTCCCCCTCTACCTACGACAACCCGAAGACCTGCTGACCTTCAGGAGACAACTCAAGATCTGGCTTTTCGATCAGTAGCAGCAGCACCCCCCCCATCCCCAGCGTCTTGAAACCCTCGAATATGCTCTGGCGGTAAAATGCATAACCTGCGCAGGATCCTGGACCAAGGAGGCAAGGCTGCCTTGTTTTTTTTGCATTTATCTGCAGCTATTTACACTGTGTCTCATGTCATTCTAATTAAGCCACTTTTCAAGATTAGGGTTTATCATCGAGCTCTCACATGTTTAGTTTCTTTATTAGCCCACAGGACACAGGTGGTGCCATTAGCCCATTTCTCCTCAGTGGCAAGTGTCATTCTGAAAAAGGGTGCGTCACAGTTCCTTTCCCTGTTCCCCCTCATTCAACATCTACGTAACTCCACTAGCAGAGCCACTAAAATGTTTTGACCTAGGGATGATCTCATATGCAGATGATGCGCAGATTACAGTGATCATTTTTTAGAATGTTCTTATTACCCAGGCAAATTATGACATTGCATGAGGGCTGCGGTGAGCTAAATATATGCCAATTGGCCACAATTAAATTCTGATAGAAAACAGAAGTTTTCTTTTTGGGAGACCTACTCATCTATGACAATGAGTGGCAGCCAGCAGCTCTGGCTGGACATGGCCTCTTCCCCAGTGGCCCAGGTTGGGGACCTGGGAATTATCATTGATGCACATTTTCAACGGCCATACAAATTGGAGAGTTAGCAGGGACCTGTTTGCTATATTAAAGATGATCTACAGTGTATTTAAGGTACTTTTATTGGAGGCCCGCAAACAGTTGTTCAAGGCTTCATTGTGTCCAGAATGGATTACATGTCATGGGGGCATCTGAGAATCTAGTAGCTCACCTTCAAGGTTTTCACAATGCTGCAGCAAGACCTGTTTCTCAATCTTCTTAGGACTGCACGTATGGTGCTCCCCCTGAGGGCACTTTACTAGCTTTCCATCTACAAGATAACTCTTTTTAAATTATCTCTTTGCCTGGTTCACAAGTCCCTTATGGACTGGGCCCAGGATATTCAACAAGATATTTTGTGTTCTATCATTGCATACTTGTTTGTGGTTCCCCAAATTTGCCACTCATGGGAAACGTCTGCAGTTTCTTGCTATCAGACTAGATTTGTCGATTTCACTTTTCAAAAATAAATTAAAGAACTTGATTTTGATATCTCCTTTCTCTTGTTTGGCTAGTGGTAACATTTTATAGCCTAGTGCACGGGCGCGTTGGTTTTGTGTATCACTCTCAAGATAAATATTTTCTATTAAATATTAGGAAAGGCCATGGAACTACTGTTTTCAATCTTCAGTAGGAATAAAGGGGCATAATAGCAAGACCGGCGATAAAATCATCGCCGTTTTAGCGGCAAGAAACTGCCGCAAAAACGGTGATAATGGGCTTGCTAATATGCGGTATAGAATTCCAATAGAAGCCCAGGTTAGATGTGCAGGACATCTAACCTGGGCTTCTATTGGAATTCTCTGTGGCAGATTATCAAGCCCATTATCGCCGTTTTAGCGGCAGTTTCCTGCCGCTAAAACGGCGATAATTTTATAGCCGGTCTTGCTAATATGCCCAAAGTACTTTATTTTACTGAGAAGTGCATTATGAAATTGAGTTCCACTAGATAGGGTGTTTAGTGATAATTGATTATTCAAGCAGATTTATACGGAACCACCACTACTGGACGGGGGAGGAGAAATGAGGGGTAGGGGGAATCACAAAGAATTAAGTTTTCTACGGGTTCAGTTTGAGAGGCCTGGGTGACATCCAAGACTGAACATCTACGAGGGTGTGGCCAAGAGTAGTTTTGTGCTTTAGGGATGGTGCTTTCATATATAGGTGAGTGCTGAAAGGAAAAAAACAATGCAAACTGTTAGTATGTCTAATCAGGGATCTCAGCCACTATATGTGTAGATTAAAAAGTATTGAAAAAACTATGAAACTATGTGGCCTCAAACAAAGCTACACACTGGAACAATTCTCTAGATAAATTTACCATGTCAAATGCAGCGGACAGATCAAGAAGAATAAGGAAACAGAGTTCCCCAATTTCCAAAATGTGTAGAGTGCATCATCCACTCTTTCATGCATGGTATCCAGATCTAAAACCTGATTGAATATACTCAAACACAACTTTCTAGAGCCTTTGCTAGGAATGAGAGGTTTCACACAGGATGAAAATTACTTAGGTCTTGACTGCCTACACCGTCTGATGTAGGTTTTTTAAATAGAGGTAAAACTGCCCAGTCATGAACTAAGCCTTGACTCAGAGAAGAATTGATTGTATTTTTCTGATAAAAAACTTTAAACTTCAGATTCCTCACCTTTTGAATACTTCCCAGGCGTCAGATTGGATCTGAAAATTCTTAAGCAGTACCGCTTAGTGTCAACAGGGTCCGCGCTGATGTTGCTCCTTTCCACAAGTAACACAAGGGTGTCATTAGGCGACATCCATGTGCGCTGACATCAGTGCCCTTCTTTCTCTCCTACAGACGCAGATCCGGAGTAACCCCTCATCTCTCTGAGACCACTCTTTTGAAAAACAATTCTATAAGTGTGCAAGTGAAATGTCACCTACCAAATCTACATGGTTCAAACTGTGTTCTGAATGTTGCAAACAGATATCTGTGACTAATCCACGTGTGGTTTGCCTCTGGTGTCTGTGGTTGGACCATGACTGCAGGGCCGGCAGCAACTGCTCTATGATAGCTCCTCAAGGTCATCCGAGACTGGGTAGCTAAGCTCTTCACGGAAAAAAACGCTGCAAGACTTTGTGACGTGATCGGTCAAAGTTCAAGGGAGGGCCCCAGTCCCAAGGCTGTTCCCTCCGATATCCTCAAGTAAGTCCAGAAAACACACAAGAAATCTAAGCGTGACCCAGCCCTGTCCCATCACTCTCGATCTTCCCAAAGGGTGCAATGGCATCACCGAAGCCTCCAGGTTGCGATCCCATAGCTGTTCTACTTCGGAGCCGATTCCAACCATGGTCCCGCTGCAACCTGAATTTCCTCACCAACACCACAGCAAACTGAGGAATTTCATGAAGCTGTGCTACAGTTATGCGGCTCATTACTGGATCACTCTGGTGCGCCTTTGATCCCAAAGAAGCTGAGAGGCCTCCTAACTGGCCTCCTGCTTGCAGACCACCCTCTGCTCCAGCTGGGACCTGTGGCTTCGCTCAAGGTTCCCGACTAATTCAGTGTAGGTTTCCTATCCGGTGCCACAACCCATGCTGCAATGCGATCCACTGACAATGATGTTGGCACCGTCAACTCCAGACAACAACGTCCAATCCATAGTGCTCTCTGACGCGGAGATGGCGCTGCACTAACCTTGAATGAGTTAACCGAGCCACTCCTCTAACACTGACACAGTGTCTTTGCCCTCCGAAATACCACATCCTCCACAATTTGGTTGGCACAGGTTATGACAATGTTGGCTATGAAGCTGATGATGACTTTGTCGAGCGGTATCAGGAGGATAATGATATGAGGTCCTCTAGGATGCCAGTGATCTGGATACCTCTACAGACACTGGCTTGGTTTCACCTATGGGTCTTGCCAGAGAAGACAGTGTCTTCTTTGAAGTGGTCATGTGTAGGGCGACTGGGATTCTTGATCTCCAACTTCCTACTCAGAAAGTTAAAACCATTGTCTTCACAGAGGTTTTGCAGTCTGGCAAAACAAGTTCTGATGCCTTATCTCCATTGCTCCAGGTGACCCGGACTTTCTCACCCAGGACCCTACTCCCGACAGCCTTGTGGTACAGGCTTGAGCAAGCAGAGTAAGCCTAAATTTGTTCACCACTACTTCTTCCTGACAGATTATCAGAGAAGATAGAAACATTTGGCAAGTAGTTTTTCTCTTCTACAAGTCTGGCCTTTTGCTCAGTGAATGCCAGCTGTCTCCAGGGCTGCTGTTCTCATGCCTTGTGGGGTTCAGAGGCCCACGAATTGCCCATGATGCCAGAAGGGGCCTGAGTCATGCTTCAAATTGCAAATTGTTCTGCAGGGTTACACCTTACCAATTCTCTGATCCCTGTCACACCTTCCACTATCCTCAGACCATCTGATGGGGGACCATCTGCAGCTCTTTTCGCCAAAGGAGCCATAGAGGGAGCACAAGCGCCTGAAGTTAGTCATAATTGTGTTTCTCATCACTTCTTAATTCTGAAAACGGATGGGGGCTCCTGTAACATTTTTGACCATCACCCTCTCAATGCCTTTTTACGGGAAGACAGGACAAAATGCTCACCCATAATCAGGTCATTTGTCCCTCGACCCTGGAGACTGGATGATACCACTGGACCTGCAGGATGCTTATTTCCACATCCCCAGCCTGCAGGCCCACAGGTGTTACCTGCTTTTCATTGTAGGCCACAAGCATTTTCAGTTTGCTGTACTCTCATTTGGCCATACCAGTGCACCTCTGGTGTTCATGGAAGTGATGGTGGTGGTAGCTGCACATCTTCGGAGTTCAGGGGTCCCAGTCTTCTTCTGCCTCAATGTCTGGCTGCATGAGGTTGGGCTCACCCAAAGTGGTCATCATCACCAGACTATAGTGAATCTCCTCACATCTTTGGGGTTCACTATCAATGTGCTAAAGTCACACCTGACTCCTTCGCTGATGCTCCACAGGAAAAGAGAGTTCAGGACATTTGGGCTATGATCCCCATATTTCAACCTCTATCCTGGATCTCTGTGGTGACGACTCTAAAGCTGCTGCGACTGATGGCTTCCCCCATCTTGCTGGTGAAGCATGACAAATGGCATATGCGGGCTCTGCAGTAGGATCTGAAGTCCCAGTGAGTTCAGCACCTGAGGTCAAGTCTAGTGGTGGGGGGTGGACCCCGCTCCGCCAGCGGCATTTTGCTACTCTGCGCTCCACCTGGAGCGCAGAGTTTAGCAAAAAATACTCAGCCAAACTCTGGTGGAGCGGATTTTACCGGCGAACCGGCACATCACTCTGTTGACCTCTTTTTGAGAGAATATAATTGTGTACACAAGACGAAAAGCAGCAGGGCGCTCATTTCGCTTCTGTTGTTGCTTTGCATTATTTTGTACCTGGCAGGGCTCTTTCTCACAGCTGCACGTTCTTTGCCATTGTGGCTCAGGAAGATGCTGAATGGGAAAGGCTGCATGGTGCACGGAATGGGAATCTTTTCATTGGACAGCCTCCAGGGTTTGCCATGAAGGGATTAGTCTTGTTGCAGACATGGGGATGACAAAGCCGCACTTAATTTTAGTACTGAAAACTACAAACCCTGGGAGCCCGTGCAAGATTTCACCAGTAGAAACGCCTAAGGAACCTGGGGCTGCCAGGTTCCAGTGCACTGTATTGGCTGTGGTTAACTCTCCGGCCTCGGTGAGCAAGGCGGATGACGTCTGCTTGTAGCCTGCCAAAGGAGAATGGCTGCATTGGCCCGCTGGTGATCTGGAGGGGAAGGCAAACACATGGGCCGAGGGGGCTGGCACGTGTTTACAACATGCCTTCCTGCCGCCCCAGCCAAGGAAGCGCACATTGAGATGCCAAGCAAAGGCGAGGCCCCTGAGGTAACCATTCTGAACCCCAGCAGAAACGTGCAGAACCATGGCATGCCCATGACAACCTACACAAGCTGTGCCAGGCGCTGGTGGAGAAGTCGCTGGACGCATGCAGCCTGGTACTGCTGGGAATCCTGCTCATGGTGCTACAGACCGTGCTGCTCTGGTTCGCACACTGCTAAGTGTGCAACGCATTTTACTCCCCTATCTTTTGAAATGGAAATATCACATTTTAGACATCGACCAACAAGGCGACTAGAGGCGGTTCAGTGTGCACTGGCCTAAACCTAAATAGGATATACTTTCAACTAGCCTTTCTTAGGTGCTCCCAGGTATGCTGAATATAATAACCTCGACAAAAAGTGAGAACTAGTCTGTCTAGCAGCACACACATTGACCATGTTCTGGATGACTTCCTGCTCTCTCTGCGTCAGACCACCTGCTTGCTGGCTTTAAGGCACACCACTTAATCCACGCACTTCACAGAAAGGCAGAATGTGGCAAAGTGGGCTCAGGGAACAATTGGGGTTGATCTGACCATCTACCACTGGCATCTTACTCGACGCGGGTTACATACTCCTTGGGACTTCCAAAAGAAAACACCATTTGAAGAAGTAGTAGTGGCTGAGCAATACTTTATCCGCGGGTGTAATTCGACTGAGTTTTTTAGCAGAGTGCAACTCCACGAGCTCCGCCCAGGCTTAGTCAAGTCTAGACGTCTTCGGAGACTACAAAAGTTCTGCAGTGGTGGCTTCTGAACTGTGATTAGGTCAACGGCAGTCCCCTTTGACTACCCCCACCCGAAGCTGACAGTGGTGACCACTGCCTCGCTCCTTGGTTGGGGTGGACACTTGCGAGAGGTAGAGATCAGAGGTCTTTCGTCTGCGGCGGAGGCTCACCCCCACATCAATCTGCTGGAGCTCCAAGCCATTATCTTGATGTTAAAAGCTTTCCTTTATTTTATGAAGGGGAAGTTGGCACAGGTGCTCACAGACAACACGATTGCTATGCGGTACTGCAACAAGCAGGGCTGGCTCGTGGAGCCTATGCCAAGAGGCTCCACACCTCTAGACATGGCTGGAATGCCGGGAGATTTTCCTGGTGGTTTGCCATCAGATGGGATCTCTCAGTGTCAGCAACAAACTCAACTGTTGACGCCTCACAGATCACAAATTGTGGTTACATCCTGCGAATGGGGAGAACCTTTGCTCAATCTTTTTGCCACTGTCAAGAACATGCAGTATCAGCACTTTTGCATGCTGGCTTTTCCAAGGCATTTCTCGTTCGGAGACACGTTGTGCTTAGAGTGGGACTAAGGACTCCTTTACACCTTTCTGCAAATACCTCTCCTGCACAGAGTTCTGAGGAAGATAAGAACCGACCGGGCCTAAGTTATCCTGGTGGCCGTGGATTGGGCACAGAGAGTTTGGAATGCCCATCTCCTGGGCATGAACATTTTTGTCCTCTGAATAGGCTGCCCCTTTGGGAGTATCTTCTGATGCAGCAGCAGGGCAGGGTCCTACATCGTAACATGCACACACTCCACCTTCATGCTTAAAGATTCAGTGGCAGCAGTTGAGCGCTTTTGATCTTCCTCCTGAAGTTGTTGACATCATCTTGGCAGCCAGCTCTCCCCCACCAAATCTATTCACGCCTGTCATTACAAGTTTGTGGCTTGGTGTGCTATCAAAAATTGACTCACTTGATGCTAAGCTGTCCATGGTATTGTTATTTGTGCTGTTCTTAGCAAAGCAAGGACTTCCGTTGGACTGTTAAAGAGTATCTGTCTTCTCTTTCGGCCTTTTTAAGGTTACCAAACAGCCCTCTTAGTTTAGATCACTGATAGTGATGCATTTTCTTATGGGTTTACAGCATATTGCCCCACTTCTTCATTTATTATGCCTTAATGGGATTTGAAGATGGTTCTTAGATTCCTCCTGTGCTCCTTTCGAACCTCTCCACAGCTGTCCTCTTTGACTTCTCACCCTCAAAACAGTCTTTCTCTTTATCATAACATCAGCATAGTGGGTGAGCGAGCAACAACCCCTCTTGGTCAACTCACTGTACACCACATTCTACCCAGATAAATTGGTTCTACCGACTCAAGCCTCCTGAAGGTAGAGACTTCATTTCATGTTGAGCAGAACATCACCCTTACAGCATTCTTTGCTCCACCTCACCCATCTAAGAAGGAGAAGAGACTCCATCAGTGTGATCCAAACAGGCCTCTTAGGGCCTCATTTATATGCTGGTGGTATGTATACTCTGTTGCAACAAAGTATACATACCACCAATATGAAGGTCTGCCTGTCTGATTTAGATGCATGTAGACCTTTGATTGTGCTATGATGGTGACTACTCCATTACCGCCATAGTTTTACTTCTCTGACGGCCTGACGATATAAGGGCCCACAGAGAAATGCCTACATGTCTGCACACCCAATCAGGATGGGCAGACATGTAGCTATTCTGACAAACCTCGGCAGTGAAGGATAGTAAAAACCAAATAATGCTCCCCACTATGGGAGATGACTCCCATGGCGAGGAGAGCATTACTTTTCAGGTCAAAGCCTACCAGCGCAGGCTTTGTGGTTTGTAACTCACATGTGCTTGCTTTGTATTTGCTGGCCTTATTTGTTTTAGACTGTCTATAATGTCTTTGACTCTCCCGTTAAGCAAAGCCTGTTTGCTATATTCTACTGATCACTTTTTGTAAACAGGCTTTTAAATTTTGTTTGTAAACAGGCCTTTTAATGTTGTTTTTATCTTGTCACATCTGCTGTGCATTCAGAGACATAGGTCAAATGTCAGGCTCTATCTTCCAACGAAGCTTGGTGTTTACTTTGGTGCAGTGTAGTTTTATCAGTAAAACTATATGTCTGTGCATATGTAATGGTCAGTTCAATTGAAAATGTGTAGTCTGTAATGGCAATGCACTACCACACCATGCATACTCCACTCCTATCTCTATGCCACTCTATGCCACTTCATGACACTATGTCACTCTACACCACCCTATGTTACTCCACTCCACGACCCTCCTACTCTATTCTACGACATTCCACTCTACGACAAACCATGCCATTCTACACCACTCCACTCTACAACACTGTACACCTCTCTATGCCACTCTACCCCACTCTATGCAACTCCTTCTCTGCCACTTTACTTTACTCTGCGCCACTCCACAAGACTCTATGTCCCTCCACTTTATGCCCCTCCATGCTATGCCACAATCCTCCACTCCACTCTACAACACTCCACACTACTTTCCTCTATACCACTAACTTTTAGCCAAGCTGAACAAGTGTCATCCTGGTTTACAACATGGCCAAAACATATTGGCAAAACAAATAGTTCTTGCATAGGTGAGTCCCATTTGCTTTGCCAATGCTTGTTATATTTTAAAAAAGAAAATCCAATTTCAGGATTTTCTTTTTGAAAATAAAAGTAGAATATTGTTTGCTGCAAGGTTGCTTCATGTGGATGCAGCCCTGCACCAAACAGCGGAATGCATTGACAGAAACAAAACACCCTTATGGCAGTTCCTAGCAATGCTTTATAAATGACAGCCAGCTTGGCAGTCATTTATGAATTTGGTGGTTGGGACCTCCATTATGACGACGGGGTTATTTGACCCAACCGCCAATATATAAATGACGCCCTTAGTTTTTATATTGATCATATAAGAGAACATCGAGTGGACAAGCAGCTGTAAATTGGATTTGCTGGAGCAAAGAGAGGCAAGGTGGTGCCAAAAAGAACCATCAACCTCTCCTTCGATGATCGTGCTCTGCATTAACATCTGCCATGCACTGGCCAAAAAGCAGCCTCTGACGGGGCTTACAGGCTCACTCCACCAAAGCCAAGGCTGCTAAAACTGAGTTGGCCCACTGACTGCCTTTCCTGGACAGCTACGTGGGTGTCCCTCCATACACTTACAATGCACTTTTGACTGGACAAACAAGTCCATCAAGATGAGCATTTTGCCAGCTCGGTCCTGCATGACTTTTTGGTTCGAGTATTCCACAGATGCTTCACAAAAACAGTTAAAGGGGGGTCCAAGGGAAAATTTAAAGACCCGCTAGGATTACATCCCCAGTTAATTACTCAAAAAACAACATAGAAATCTTTGGGTCTGAGATGACGAAGCAAACAGACAGAGACACTCAAAGTTCACACAGGAAATCCTGTTGGATAATCCTTTTCAGGACAAAATCCCTCACCCACCGAAGGTTGCATGCTTTATCATCCAGGATTCTCCTCCTGGCGTGAATGCCTAGTCCTGCCAAGGGCTACAACTCCCTCTCTGAGAGGAAGAAGCTCAGGGATGTTTTGTATTCCCACTCTATTTAGGATGTACTAAATCCAGCAGATGAGAGGGGCAAGGACAGGTTATGGTGAGGGTGCAGCGCAACAAAAAATATCAAACTGTTTGGGTAGTGATGTTAAAACTAAGTAACGGAAACAAAGAAGTTGCCTTTATTAGCTTGTTCCCTCTGCCAGGGTTAAAAACAGTGCACTTGCAGTATGGATTTAAACCTGCATGAATCGGACGAAAAACAGGTCTACATGTCTCAGCCAAGGAGACCCAAAAGGTGTGACGGCTTTCGTCAGGACCTAGGAAAATGTTACTGCGAAAACATAGTGAATAGTGAAAAACAGATAATATTATTAATGGAATACAAAACCAGTACTGCTGTTTTCAGTTCAAGATTAACTGGTCGTACCCATTGTGTACAGATAAGAGGCCTCACCTCAACCTGGCAACAGCTCATAGAAGGGGGCACCGCTCTCTCCGTTGGTACCCCTGGCAGTACATTAGCTGCAACTGGAGCCAAACCTGGCCAAGTACTGCTTTTGGTATCAAAAGGTGAAGAATACATGGCTAGATGTCTCTGCCAGAACAACAAATTACTTACCTTCGATAATGCTCTTTCTGGTAGAGACTCTAGGTTCCTCACTGTAAGAAAACAAGGCTTTTTGCAGGTGCTCCCCCACTTTTGGCCCGAGATACTGGTTTTCAACTCTGACAGTACACTGGAGCCTGTTAATCAGGCCTCAGTGCGGGGAACAACCTTTACAACGCAACTTTTACAACGCACTACACTTACAACGCATTTTTTACAACGCACATTCCATTACAACGCATGACATTACAACGCATGACACTACAAGGCATTTTTAAAAACTACCTTTACAACGCATTCCATTACAACGCATACTACCATTACAACGCATACCATTACAACGCATAATATTACACTACACTATCCAACACTTACCCTACTGTTGCACCCCCTGGAGTTAGAATAGTAATTTTTACCCCTATACTATCCAACACTTACCCTACTGTTGCACCCCCTGGAGTTTGAATAGTAATTTTTACCCCTATACTATCCAACACTTACCCTACTGTTGCACCCCCTGGAGTTAGAATAGTAATTTTTACCCCTATACTATCCAACACTTACCCTACTGTTGCACCCCCTGGAGTTAGAATAGTAATTTTAACCCCTATACTATCCAACACTTACCCTACTGTTGCACCCCCTGGAGTTAGAATAGTAATTTTAACCCCTATACTATCCAACACTTTCCCTACTGTTGCACCCCCTGGAGTTAGAATAGTAATTTTTACCCCTATACTATCCAACACTTACCCTACTGTTGCACCCCCTGGAGTTAGAATAGTAATTTTTACCCCTATACTATGCAACACTTACCCTACTGTTGCACCCCCTGGAGTTAGAATAGTAATTTTAACCCCTATACTATCCAACACTTACCCTACTGTTGCACCCCCTGGAGTTAGAATAGTAATGTTAACCCCTATACTATCCAACACTTTCCCTACTGTTGCACCCCCTGGAGTTAGAATAGTAATTTTTACCCCCATACTATCCAACACTTACCCTACTGTTGCACCCCCTGGAGTTAGAAAAGTAATTTTAACCCCTATACTATCCAACACTTACCCTACTGTTGCACCCCCTGGAGTTAGAATAGTAATTTTTACCCCTATACTATCCAACACTTACCCTACTGTTGCACCCCCTGGAGTTAGAAAAGTAATTTTTACCCCTATACTATCTAATACTTACCTTAAATGCAATTTAATATTATGCGTTGTAATGGTATGCGTTGTAATGGTAGTATGCGTTGTAATGGAATGCGTTGTAAAGGTAGTTTTTAAAAATGCGTTGTAGTGTCATGCGTTGTAATGTCATGCGTTGTAATGGATTGTGCGTTGTAAAAAATGCGTTGTAAGTGCATGCGTTGTAAAAGTGTGCGTTGTAACGACATACATCCCTCAGTGCCAGTGCTCTTTCCCCAAAACTATTATCTGTGAATTGGTAACTCCAATTGGCAAAGACTTTAGCCCCCCCCCTTTATAAGTCCCTAGTATATGGTATTAGGGGCACCCAGGGCATCGGATGTTAAGGTGTTCCCAGTGTTGCAGCATGGTTTTGTGCCACCCAGGGTGACCCAAAAAAAACACTGAAAGCAGGGCTGCCATTGCAAACTGCAAGAGCAGTGTAAACTGCACAAACTCCACTGTGCCCTCACCATGTGTGGCACAGTCAAATGCACTACCCCTACTATATGCCAGACACCCTAAGCTAGGCCTACTCAGCCCAAGGGGCAGGGTCAAGTATAACAGAGGTAAGGACATGTAAGTGCAAGCCTATATGTCCCCATAGTCGTGTTCCCCATTGGAAACGACTATGAGTGTTAGTGATCCATAGGATAACATGGGCTGCCAACCGGGCACTGTCGAGGTTGGCAGCTCCATTATGGTACCACTAAAATAAGTCATGTACGGAATCAAACAACATGCCTTCTCATCCCTGACATGATTCTTGTGCCATGGGTGAGAAGCATGCACCCAGGTTGCACCTTAAAGGTTGCCCACCTGGTTGCCCCAGCTTCAGTGTTTTCTTTCGGACCAGTCCTTGCTTCCCAGCACCTGCCGCAGCCAAGAAAGGATTCTGACCTCTTGCCAGGCAGTGTGATCACTCCCAGGAGTCAGGAACAAAGGCTTCGGCAGGAAGGAGGTCACATCTCACTCCTCCTAAGCAGGCTAGTGAAGTGGCACATCAAGGTGATGAACATCAAAGACTGCAACACCTCTGATATGTATCGGGGCTGACTTCAAGTGGAGGAAACAGCCCTTCCCCCGCCCCAGGCACAATTGCACCTGGGCAGGTGGGAAATTAGCTATGAAGAGGAGTGCACACCCCATAAGACTGGCTACATCTGCTCTGTACACTACAATTTGATTTCTGCCTTTTTTAGGAGTGTCAGAATAGAGGGTTCTGGGTCTAAAAGGTATCCTACACCCCCATATGTGGTCACCTCAGGGACGGGCTAGCTGCCTATTGGCTACTAGCTCCAACACCCCTAACTCCAGGATTTAAGGGACCCCCTTGACACCAGAACCTCAGATCAGAACAACTTGCATCAAAGAAGGGCCAAGAAGAGACCCGTGTTCCTGACAACAGGACTTTGCCTACAGCACCAAAGCAAAAGAGTGATACTTTGTCCATGTAGCAACAGACTTGGAACTGAGTGAACGACCATCGTCCTTGGCGAAAACTCAGCACTCCCGAAGAGTGGGACCCCTATGGAAGCCAAAACCAATCTTAGACCCCCCTAGACTCGTGGCACTAGTCCCCTGCAGACTGCTGGTAAAAACACTCACTGGACCCAAAGAATCGCTGGCCATCGGGCTTTCCGTGAGATCGCCCAAATCCAGGTGGGCCAGTGCATTGTGGGAGTTGTAGTCTCGTCTGTACCAACACTTCAGGCTGCTACCTCGCTCACCTGGACCCAGTGAATGTTCCAGTACCTTTTTGCTGTGCTTACCGCTGACAAGACTTGTTGGTCACCAATCCCATAACCAACCCACACACTCAAAGCTGCATCTACAGGGAACACCCGACATCAGCAGCTGTCTATCTGTTGTGTTTTTACATTCTGTTTTTTGCGGTACCGTATAAGCAGTAAAATCAGCACCACGTGGGCTCCCGTCCAGCACCTAGGACAACTCTGCACCCGGACTCCACAGGCTAGGTAAAATTGATCTGCCTGGCATGGCCTGGCTCAAAGACTGCTTGACCTTAACCCTGTAAGGGTTCCACGTAACTCGATCTGCAAGTGACCAGTTGTCACTAGTGTTTTTCGCTATTGACCACAATGTTATCTTAACCATATATTTTTCTGTACTGATTTCAAATTGCTTCAAAAATCTATAAATCCAGTTATATGTGTGGCATTCCGTTTGTTTGGTGTCTAAATTAGGATACAAATATACTCTATTTTTATAAGTTGGTGTTGGATTTCTCTCGAGTCATGTCAATTACTTATAGTCCATGTTGGCCCTCTGAAATGCCTAACACATGTTCCTCTAGTAAAGCCCGACTGCTCTTTGCCACTCTTCCGAGCAAAGGATTTATTAGTGTGAATCCAAGGACTATATTTGGAGTATTGTGATAAGGCTACCCAGCCATACCACTTATTTTTCCACTTTCGTGCCCTCACGACCCTCTCATCCTCAACGTTCTGTGAACTGGTCTCTTCTCCTTTAAAAGGGTCCCAATTAGAGAACTGCATACTGGTCTGCATACTGGATTCTGGTCGCTACTGATCTGAAGTTGAGATTCTGTATCTGTGGCACAGACTGTTCAGAAAGAAACTGCTATCAGCGCACCTGGCTAGAACATATGTAGGGTTCTGTGTGTCACTTCCAGAGCAAACATGAAGCCTCATGGCACCACTTGTCAGCGCAAAGGGGTACTGCTTAAGATTTTCCGGATCCAGTCGTACATCTGGTGAGTATTGAAAAGTTGGGGAATCTGGGGTTGAGTACAGGCTTTATCAGAAAGAGTGTTGCCGAAGGTAAGTAACTTGTTTGTAAAGTATGAGATGAGGAAGGAAGAAATGGATTTTACACCCCCCTCCCCCAGCGCCTTGAGACCCTCACGAGTGAGTAGCGTGCTTCACAAATCCCCGATTTATTGATTACAAGCTGTTGTAGAATGGGATCGATGAAGAATGAAGGTCTGTAATCTGCAATGCAATTAACTAGGTTTGAGTTATGTCTTTGAAGCATGACCAATTCACAGTTGACTGGAAGGAAGAGTAGCTCCAGTTAGGGCACTTTCTGTGGGAATGCAAGAGAGCACATAATCATCTTCTTTCAAAGAACTTTGGGAATCTTTTGCAGATTTGTTGGTGTTTGGAAGACCAATGAAGGCAAGGACGTTTGAATATTGTTTATGATCATTTCCCAAAACTCCTGCTTTAGCTCCGAAGCTATGTTTTTTTTTAAATACATTCTTTTTATTAGATAAACAAGTCAATCCATCCAGATACACAATGAATATCAAGCAATCATGTCTAACACGGCCTCCGCTTCAGGTAGAGCAACAATTCACAAATGTGCTGGAGGGTATATACGTCAACCAGGTCATTACAGTGCACATATTCGTATCTTAACCTTCCCGTATCCGTGTACCCACTCCCCTGTCGTTAGTAGGTTCTATACTTCTCCCATGGGCTCCATATCTTTTCCCACTTCTTTGGGAAGCCGAAGCTGTTTTTATAGCTTTTGCATTTGTTGCATAAACTAATCAGCTTCTCCCTGTTAGGGTTTTAGGTTGTCTTTTAAGCAGTTTTGAAGCAAGATCATCAGCAGCTGGCTTTATGGCTGTATTATAACATCTTTCTAGCAAATCCACCTCTCCGGATACTCCATAAGTGAGATGAGATCTTAGTTTACAGGTTAATCTGTACCCAGATCTTGTTTTTTAGGCTGTTTCATGATAAATGTCTATACAGAATAAGGAGAAAGACACAAAGTAGTCTGGCCAGTCTACTTGAACAGGATGCTTGCTCTGTATCTTGCCTTCTTTAGCGATTAGGAGGTCCAGCATCACACTATTCTTATGGGTGAATGTTGAGCAAAATTGCTGTTGCTTTGTTTCACAAACAAGAGTGACAGTTGAAATACAGCCATTCTTGTCACCCTAATAAAGTTTGATGTCCCCAAGAAAAATATTTTTTACAGAACAGCTGAATGTTTCAGCTAGGAGATAAAATGTGTTGTTTGACAAATTGTAGATTTTGGCCTGGGCAGTGGTGTAGAGGCAAATGAGATTCATATGTGACATTTTCATCTCAATCGATAGATGTTGAACAGATGAAAAATGATCCTTCAAACTTGTGCACTTTATGGTGGACCTTGACTAATCACAACAGCTTCACCTATTTTACCCTCTTGATCAAAGTGAACAATTGAGTATTCTGGAGGTAAAGAGGTCAGTAGAGGATGAGGAGAGTTTGTGATCCAGAGTTCTGTCAAGATTGTAGGTCAAGGTTGTTGGCCTGAATTGAATCTGAAATTTCAAGCTGGTATTTAGCCACTGCTCTGTAATTACACAGAATACATTTCAAAGAACTATGAACATTTTAGTTAGAATCTCATAAAAACCTATGTGGATAATGGTTTATATTACATTGCTATTGATGACTAGGATATGAGCTGGGATTGGTGATTGTAGGAAGGTGGAGTATTAAGTGGTGATGATGGTTAGGCTTCACCATGCAGTACTGTCACAAACCCCAAAGATGGTCCTTATATTCACACTAATAAATTGCTTAGCGCATTCCAGGTAGTGTGGCAAATAGCAGTCAGGCTTTATTAGAGGAAAATGTGTTAAACATTTCAGAGTACTAATATGGACAATAAGTAATTGACATGACTTGAGAAAATACAAAACCAATGTATAAAAACAGAGTATATTTTTGACTTAATTTAGACATCATAACAATCGGAATAGCATACATATAACCAAAGTTAGATATTTTAGACGCAATATAAAATCAGTGCAAAACACGGGTCTCTTCTTTTGTCCCCTTAGATGAATGTTGTTCAGAACTGAGGTTCTGGTGTCAGAGGTAGCCCTTAAATACTAGATTTAGGGGTGTTAGGGCTGTAGGTACAAGTGGTCAATGGGCTGCTTGCCCAGTAGCTAATCCATACTGAGATGATGACATCTGGGCAGTGGGTCACCTTTTCTACCTAGAACCCTCTATTCTGCCACTTCTAAAAATGGCAGAACTCTTCTTTCAGTGTACAGACCGTGCTGCCCACCCTGGAAGTGTGGCTATCCTTCTTGGAGTGTACAAATCCTTGACCATCGCATTTCCTACCTGCCTGGGTGCAAATGTGCCTGAGGCAGGGGGAGGGCTCTTTCCTCCCTCGGGAATCAGCCCTGATGCATATCAGTGGTGGTGCAGCCTTTGAGGCTCACTGCCTTTATATGCCACTTCACTAGCCTTCCTGACAGGGTGGATGTGTGACCTCCTTCTGCCCAGGCCTTTGTTCCAGACTCCTAGAAGTGATCACACTGCCTGGCAGGAGGTCAGAACCCTTTTTTGGTGGCAACAAGCAAGGGCTGCAAGCCACAGCACAGAGAAGTTGGGGCAACCAGGTGGGCAACATCTAAGGTAGCCACCTGGGTGCATGCCACATCACCCTTCAACTCCAGATTTGGGTCAGGGTTGAGAAGGCATGTTGTTCCATACTTAACATGACATATTTAGGCTGTATCATAATGGATCTGCCAACCTCCGGTTTGCCCAGGTGCCAGCCCATGTTATCTTATGGGCCATCAACCACTTATAGTGCCCTTTATTGGTAAAGGGCGCCATAGGGACATATAAGCTTGCACTTACATGCCCACACCTCTAATATATTGCACCCTGCCTCCTGGAGTTTAGGAGGCCTTCCTCAGTGGTGACTGATATATAGTAAAGGTAGTGCATTGATTCTGCCACACATGGTGAGGGCAGATTGAGTTCAAGCAGTTTGCACTGCTCCTGCAGTCTGCAATGTCAGACTTGCTGTCAGTAGTTTACTTCGGTCACCCAGGGTGGCAAAAACTGCACTGCAGGCCTTGGAGAATCCTTTACCACCCATGCCCTGAGTACCCCTGCTACCATATACTAGGGACTTATTAGAGGGGTAAAGTCCTTGGTAGTTGGGGAAGCCATTTTACACCTAACAGTTTTGAGAGAGAGCAATGGGGTCTCAGCAGCAGACTCCAGTGCACTATCAGTCATAACCATTAGCATTGGAGGAAAATAAGTGTGGGGGGTGGGTTGGCCATACAAAAACGGAACTTTCCAACAGTGATGTTTTTATCCAAGTGACTGTACCTTAGGACTAAATGAGTTCTGTGATTTTATAAAGATAGAACATTAGGAAAAATATTTGGGGGCAAGGCACTAAAGTGTTATGTGGTTGAAACGTGAAACACTTTGAGGATGTGCAGAAGAAAAAGCAAAAATTAGCATGTGAGTAGAAGCAGTTAGGCCAGATATTAGCCAATGCTGGGAAGGACTGAAGCAGTAGGCCTCAATTCTGGAAGAAGAGTGTGATTTTAGGTAAAGTATAGAGATAGTGAATCTTGTGTGAATTAATAGGTGTAGCTTGGATAGAATGTGACTTTAGATGGATGTCAGAGTTTGGTGCTATTATGGGAGTCTTATCAGAGTATGACTCAGAGATTGACTATATATGCCTAGGCCCTTTGTAAATTAGGACCAGAAATTCCAGTAAAAGTGATGCACATTGAGTATGTCATTTCAACTAAACTCCATTAAATTGCACCTTTTACAATTGTTTGCGGATATTTTATACAGTGTACAAGGAGTTTTTGTTGCATAAGAAAAAAACTAGTTTCCCCGGTATGTATTACAAGGAATGTAAAAAAAATTGGAAGAATTAAACATCAATTACCTACATACAACGTATAAACTCTATCTTATTTACAATACTTAATTGATGCTTTTGTGAGATAAAGCTCCAATACCAAATCTATGTATACATTTACTAAGGGGTGTACCCCCGCCTGGGACTTCCTTTACTTACACACACACTTTCTCTCTCTCTCTCCCTCTCTCCCAATATGAAGAACAGTGGTTTATTTACAGTGGCTATTCCACACCACAACCATTCCCCAAGTTTCCATATATTGCAGTCTGCTCTGTTCCATTCGCACTCATAAGGAGGTAAAAATGTTACAGCCCTGAAAGCTGATTTTAGGTAAGTAGTCTAAGCCCTGATCCAGTTTCGGATCGAAAGTGTGATCTGTTTTGGTGAGTGTACCCAAAGTCTTCCCTACCTTCTTAAAGGTAATCCTTAAAACTGCTGCAAAGCTACTCATTTAGGCCTGCAAGTTTCATCATGTGCCTCCCCTAATTTGAGATGTTCATTGCCTCCTTTTTGAGGAAATTTAGTCTTTTCAACATCAATAATCATAGCTGAAGCTCTGTATTTCACAATCATTACCTGGACAGTGAGCTTAAGGTTTCACGGGAGAGGAGCCAGTGTATTTCATATAAAAAAATCTATTTTTGCATCAGAGGTGGACAAATTGTGTATCTTGAGGATAATCAATCTTTATCAGGTCTACCTGTGTGTGGGGATGGAAAAGCTCCAAGCAAGTTAATAGACGTGTACTCCTGTCCTGAGAGCCCCAGCTTCAGTGGTATCTGGATCTCCGATGCTGATTTTTGGTCATGGGTGAACACAGATCATACATGTGTACCATGACCTAGGCCTGTCTCACAGATTATGGTCTTGCTTAGATCGGGAAAGGCACCCTAAATGTTACCTTCTCTTGGTAGAAGGCTACTGCCTTCACCAGATTTGACGTAGTATGACCTTGGTAATGTCAGCATACCGTGTTTTAAGTAATAGTGCTCATTAGAATGAACAAGCCTTATTACATGTGTCACTGGAGTGGTGCCTACTGGTCCATGCATGTTAAGTTCCACTGCTGTGTGATTAACTCACCATTGGCCTACTTGCATGAATTGAGAATTTAGCTCAACGGCAAGGCAGCTATGGTCCATGTTGGGGTAAGAGAAAAGCAAGGTGCTGGTTGTCTCTTGTGCACATTTTTTTTGATGGCCCCTTGCTTGGGGCCTGGACCAGAAGCATTTATGGCTTGGACCACCTCAGCTGTGTTGACCAGAGAACAATAAATCCTAATGTAGAGTTAGTAGGAGGTGCAATCCTCAAGTGTATCCGCCAAAAGGTATAGCACACAAAAATACTTGAGATGTTAAAGTTAAACCAAACCGATTTATTGACTTGCTCTAGTAGTGGGGCATCAAAAAAAGTTTGAGAGGTTGTCTCACCTTCACCTTTTCAAAGCATGTTTTATCATTTGATGACCTCTCACACCGGGATAAGGATACTATCCCAGCAGACTCAAGCGAGGGAAGCTGGTCTATCCCTGGGAGTTCGTATAAATATATATTCAGGACAATAACACTTGGTCCTGTTTTTTGGGGGTGGGGGCAGAATTATATAAAATGTACCTAGTGGTATAATCAATACAGTCCTTTATTCAGTGAGCACTGCTGGTATGTTTAAACACACTTAAAAGGTCAGTCTCAGTGAATTACAATAGATCACTAGACCTAGAAATTATCATTTCCAACATGTTTCGACCACTCTGTGAGCCTAAAGAGGACTAAGGTCTTTGTCAGGGTAACATAATAGACAGCAGTGTCATATTCTAACCATGCAATCAGGTAAATGTTAGTACCCTACCAGTCCCTCTTGTGGATCTGTAAAACCCCCGTCATACTAGACAACATGCTCCATGGCAAGGTGTGGGGTCATCTCCTCCATTGTCACACATTCGTCAGGTCGGCATTGCGTTTGCACCTGCTGGGCCCCCCTCCACTCATGTAATGCTGGCACAGCCTGCATGGCCGCTCCTGGATGACAATGGGATTAAAGATTAGCAAGCACCAGAATAACATAGTTTGCAGGAAAGGGCACACTCCAGGAAGGCACTGGCCATGGAGGTCATCACGTCTGCTCCATATGGAGTGGAGGATGAGGCTCCTGAAGAGGGCCAGGTGCTAGAGTCTGGGCCGGTCCCAGAGCTGCAGGGTTTGTTAGTTGCTAGAGGGGGCTCCCCGAGATGCTTTGTGCAAGGCACAAAAAGAGTGCAATATGCTTGTGGAACTTCAGGAGGACTTTGTAACCTTTTGATGAACATAGATCAGTGAGTATGATCCTCTAGTCACTTCCACAGCCTGTGTTTTGGAGTTACCAAGTTTGGAGACACCCCTGCTGTGATTGACTGGTCTGAGGAAGAATAATACGGAGTGGGCACTTCAAAGTGGGCAACCCTCATAATACAATCTTCAATGCCTCAGACACTAAATTACATTTGCATCTGAAAACGGATTATAAGAAGGGGAACTTGGGCCTCCCAAGATTGCCAAACTGAAACTAGATCAGCTGGAAAAATTATGCATGACGTCTGCCTGTTGTGACCAGGGTTGGGGACTTCCGGTCTGCCAGTCTCCTTGCTGGAGGAGGGGATATCCACCATATGACATACCACATAAGGGGACAACACCAAGGAGAATCAAGACCACTTTCTGAGGAGCACCAGTTCTGCCTTACCTGAGACCAGAGGACCCTCTGTCAACACTGACTGAAGGGAGTGAGGTCCAGAAGGGATCCTGTCAAGTAGATTCCGGGAGTAAAGTGTGAGATTCTGGTCGATGCAGATCGCCACATTGATCAAGCTGTGCACATGCGTACATTGTATGTCAGGTGCGGCGACTTAACCTTAAGGATAGTTTCTATGGTGCAGCACTATGAGAAAGACAGGGCTGTCACCCTATGCAAGGTTGGGACCTGCAGATGGATGCCACCTTGAGTGCTCTGCACGTGACCCCCAGATGCCAGGTTGGGGCAGTGGAGAAGGTTAAGCGCAGGTACTCTGGTGTGCTGCTGTACGGAAAAGAGGGCAGTCGCCCTGTGCAGCACTGTGATCTGAATAGGCTGTCTACTTCAGGGCACCGTGCAGCCGAGCAGTTGGTGTTGCGACCCGTAAAGAGCATCAATTAAGCAACCAAAACCTAGAATACACGAGACCGGTCACTGGACTCAGGGAGACAGATCTATTGTAGTTCTGGAAAAGCACCATGGGTGTATGCAGTCTTGAGCACAACACCCAGCCTCGTGCTCATCTACAGGCTGCTGACGCTCCTTAACTTTCCAAACTACCACTCCAGTGGGTAGGACTGAGTATTATGTCAGGCCTCTGGGGGACCTTGATGACTGAACTGAAGCACTGCGGCGACGGGCCACACAACTTTTCAAATGCCACTGTGGAATTTCTAACTCCTTTACCGGGCCAAGCCCGAGTGTTGCCTCAAATGAATGGAGAATAAGCACAATCCTTTGAGAAGGAGGTAAAACTTGAGCACAGACACAGGTAATGCTAGCATAAATCACTTAAGACTACTGGGTATATTATTAGTGGTGTTCCATATTTCACTTTTTGTTTAAAAATACATTTTTTACATATAAGCAAGTTATCTGACTGGAAAATCATTTACAGGGGTTATTGGGTGTATTTTAAGTCTTGAGCCTGTGTTCACCCTACACAGATTCCCTCTCCAAGAAGCTTTGGACCGCACACCACGTGCTATTACAGAGTCAAATGCTGAAGTGGTACTTGGCCCAGGTGCTCAGAGTCCATAATAAGTCAGGCCCCAGGACATCAGGAATAAGAGGCCTCAACCACCACAGCCGGGCCCAGTAGTTCCGCCATGCACTCAGAGCCCTCTGAGCAGGGTCTGATGAACTGTTTTTGTCACTTCCCTTCCAAAGGTACTGCGGAACATCCGTTAGTACATCTTATGTAGGAAGAAGTTAAAAACCTTAGGTACCTTTAGCTTGTGAAGGAAGAAGAGTGGTGGAGACTCTGGTTTCATTCCATTTTGCCGATCAAAAGATGGTCTTAGATTTCTGTAAACTGTGTGCATTCTTTGTAAAGAACTACATTGTTTTTATCAGGTTCACGCTAAATTAAAATTTTTATAAAATAAGAATCAATAAATGGAAACATTTCCAAAGAAAGATGTCTCTACTAGCTAGATAGGTATATGAAAGTAGGCAATATACCCGTTATTTAAATTTTGACTGGGTTTGCTGGGAGTGCAACAGGGAGTCAGAAATGCAGACAACAAACATGTTCTTAAATAGTTATTTATGTTTCAGAATGCTAACTGAAAGACCCATACAAGCGAGTACCATTTTTATTGGGAGACCAGGGGGGGGTGGTTGGGTGGTAGGAAATTTGTCTCGACACAGCGATCCCACAACTTTCCCACACAAATGTGAGGAAAATTTGATTTCTTTAGCAAAATTTAACATTTGCAGAGGATTCTGGGTGACGAAACATTGGCGGACCCAGGCAGGCTACATTTCCCTAGACTCCCCCAGGTGTCAACTTTTCAGAAATGTCTGGGGCTTTGGTAGGTTTCCCTAGATGGCCACCTAGCCCAGGACCAAAAACGCAGCTGCCCCCCACCCCCAAACCTCCCCCTTGCAAAACCAGGTTGTTACAATACGTTTTGAGCCCTTCTCTGTCACGGGACCTTGGTTTACCCGCACAAGTGAGGTAGCATTTTTATCGGGAGAGCTGGGGAAACGCTGGGTGGTAGAATATGTGTGTGGGTGTGGTGATCCTACAACTTTTTCAGAACAGAAATATGAGGAAAATGTGATTTTTGTTTAAGCTAAAAATTGAGGTTTGTAGGGATTCTGGGTAAAAAAAAAACATTGGGGGATCCATTCAAGCCACACGTCCCTGGACTCCCCAAGATGTCTAGTTTTCAGAAATGTCGGAGTTAGGTAGGTTTCCTTAGGTAGTTGTCGAGCCCGGGACCAAAAACGTAGGTGCCCCCTTTACAAAAACAGGTTTTGTGATAGATTGGGGGCACTTGCGTTTTTTGTCCTGGCTCGGGAGCCGTCAAGGGAACCCCACTAAACTCAGAAATTTCTGAAAACTAGACACCCGGGGGAGTCCAGGGAGGTGTGGCTTGAGTGGTTCCCTCAATGTTTTGTACCCTGAATCCCCTGTAAACCTCCAATTTAGCTAGCAAGTCACATTTTGCTCACATTTCTGTGTGCCATGGGTGTGAGATCACCACGCCACCACAGATTTCCCACCCCCCAGTCTCCCAATAAAAATTATGCCTCACTTGTGTTGGTGCCAAAAGCCGAGTCAGACTAATAACTTAATAAAACTGCTATTTTGGACCCACTTTGGTTCCCCCTCAGTTTTTGATTTGATATATTTTTAGGTTCTCTGCCTTGGGCACCCACACAGAGGTTTCATTTTTATCAGGAGACCAAGGGGAACGCTGGGTGGTGGGAACTTTGTGCCGGTGTTGAGATCCCACAGCCTTTTCACACAGAAATGTGAGGAAAGTATGACTTTTTAGCTAAATAGAAGGTTTCAGGTGATTCTGGGTAATAGAACGCTGGAAGATTCACACAAGCCACACCACCAGACAAACGCCATCCATGTACACAGCCAGCCAAACGCCATCCATGCAGACAGCCAAGTGACAGTCCACACACACTGCCAGACATGTGTCATCCACGCAGACCGCTAGCCAAGCGACAGTCCACACACACTGCCAGCCAAGCGCTAGTCCACATACAATGCCAGCTAAGAGCAAGTCCACATACACTGCCAGCAAAATGCAGGTTCACACACAGCCAGCTAAACGCCAATACACACAGACCATCAGCCGAACTCCAGTTCTCACACAAGCAGAAGCTAGTGTCTAGTGGTTTTCTGAGCCTAAAACTATTTCTGATCTGCCCCAAAGGAGGGGGCAGAAGAAGCCAAAATTTGATCGCCAAAAAAAGGGGTAGCAACCCTTGCCTAAGGGGTCGCTCTCGGACATGCCCATCTCTGGCACCTAGTTGGCTTTCTGCTCCCAAGAGGGGGGGCAGAAAGACAGACTATGGGGGAAGGGAGCACTGGAATCACCCATTATGGGCAGCCCACACCCATCCTTTATTTATTTTTTAATCCCTGGTGTCTAGTGGCCTTTCTACCACCCCCCCCCCCCCCTTCACGGGGTAATAACCCCAATCTGCCCCTCAAGGTGAGCAGACTGTCCCTTTTTTAGGTCGAGCCTGACCCAGCACTTGCGCTGGTCCGGTGAAGACCTTAAGTAAGGAGGGCTTCAAAAAATGCTACCGCCGGCTACAGCATGCAGTGCATGGGCGCGCGCTTGTACTGCAGGCTGTGGCCGGCGGTAGCATTTTCCCCCCCAGCTTTTTTCTTTGTAAAGAAATAGATGCTTGTTTCTATTTGTTTACTTTTGCTATAATCGGGCACCGGCGCTTTACTTTTAATGTTAAAAATAAAGCGCCGGTGCCGCGATTATAGCAAAAGTAAAGAAATAGATGCTGGTTTCTATTTCTTTACCTTTGGTATCGCGGCACCGGCGCTCTACTTTTAATGTTAAAAATAAAGTGCCGGTGCCGAGATTATAGCAAAAGTAAAGAAATAGAAACAAGCATCTATTTATTTACAAAGAACAAGCATTGGCATAGCCAATAGGTCTCGCTTTTGGGACCTTATAAGTATTTATTTATGCAGCACAATTTCTTTGGTGCAACAACAACTGTTGCATGGCTAAACACTTACAAGGTCCCAAAGGCGAGACCTATTGGCTATGCCAATGCTTGTTTGTTTGGGGGTGGGGGCATTGGCATGCCCATTTTGGGCCGCCTCCACCCCAACATATTCACAATCTAAAAATCCCTGATGCCTGGTAGATCAGGGGCTTCATCTGCCCCCAGGTGTGGCAAATAGACTTAAATGATTATAATTGTATGTGGTGGCATGGCCTTGCCCATTCTGGGCAACACCCATCCCTTTTATAATAAAAATGTAATCCCTGTTTAGTGGACTGTCTGCCACCCACCCCCTGGGGGCCAGTTCGGGGCTAATAACCCCTGTCTGCCCCCAGGGGGGCAGAAAGACTGCCCCTTTAGTTTTGGGGGGGTGGGGACATTAGCATGCCCATTATAGGTAGTCCCCACCCTTCCTTTAGATAGGAAAATGTATCTGGGGTCCAGTGACCTTTCTACCTCCGGGGGGGGGGGGGGGGGGGGCTGATAAGGGGTAAAAAACCACATCCACCTCCCAGGAGGGGAAAAAAGACTGCCTCTTCTGTGTAGTGGGTGGGGGCATTAGCATGCCCATCATGGGCAGCCCCACCCCTGTATTATAATAAAAATAATAATAATCCCCGGTGCCTAGTGGGCTTTGTGCCCCCGGGGGGGGGGGGGGGGGGCGGCAGAAAGACTTCCATTTTTGGGGGGATGGTGGGGGCATTATAAAGGCCATTTAGGTCCCCCCCCCCAAAAGCCAGTCTCTACTGTGCTTCCCCCCCTCCAGGCTGGGGCAGAGACTGAATATGGCCAAATAATTAGGGGAAGAGGCATAGGCCCTTGCCAGAGGGGCCGCTCCCCCCTCCTTGGTGGCTAGTGGTGGATCCCTGCTTGGGGATTGCCCTCCTGCGGCGATCCCCAAGCAGGGATCCACTAGGGAAGGCTACCTTTGAAAATGGGAGATTCTCCCCTTTCCAATGATATCTTACATGCTTGGGGGCTGAGATAGCCCCAAGGAGCACATAGGCAGTGAAAGTGAAATGAGCCGATTGGCTCATTTCACTTTCAGTGTAGCGATGTCAGTGCGCGTCACTACACTGAGAAAAAACAAATGCCTCAGGCAGCCGGGGAAGCTCTTCCCCAGCTCCCGAACCTGAACAAAAGAAAAAAGGAAAAACCTCTGCTGTTTGCAGCAGAGGTATTTCTTAATAGTGTGCCTTGGACAGAACGGTTAAGTCCTTGGCACTGGAGCACCAAAGCCTTCGACATAACCGTTGCATGCAAGGGGTTAAATAATCTACTCGACCTACTCATAATGCTCTTGACCCATAAACTGGTTTCAAATTATGTGATCATAGGCAAGTATTTTAATTCACTGGGCTGCCATTTTCCTCTTTACCACATATGAGAGCATCTTCAAATACATTAGTTCAGCAGGTCTGCTGTACAGAAAACTCTTGTGTTTGATTTAATAGACTAAACGTTTGCTCCATATATAAATACAAATCTAGTCATATAAAGGATACACATGACCGCTGACTTACCTCAGTTCATTATCCGCATTGTCATCAGCGCAGGAATGTCTCAAACCATGTTTAAAAACTGTCACTTTTAATAAATACGTAACTAAAGCATAAAGTAGCAGCACATTGGCATTTGCAATCAACAAATTTTATATTGAAATGGCCACAAAATTTCCCACAGACCTGTGGAATTAAAACTATATAGTATACAATGTTTGGAAATCGAGTTTCTGCAAATATTTGTCGTTTGTACAACACCAAGTAAAGTGTTCTGATATGTTTTGCCCCATGCAAGTCTTTGCATAACATTTCTGAATTGCAAAAAAAAGTTTTCATAATTCCCCCGATATATTTTGAAATACTTTTACTATTCATTTACAAACTTTGAATGTTGTGTTAGAAAACCCCCTGAAATTTTACAGCCTTTTGTTTCACAATTATTGTCAGATAACTCACTTGAGAAAAAGCACTAACTATAATAACAGAAATAAAATAAAACACCATTTTCTAAAAACAGATAAGCAACAATTAGTAAAGACAAATTGACATTGGACCACTGTCCTTAAACAGACAGCAAATGTGTCCAGACAAAAACAAGATTTAAAGGCGTCTTTATTGCCCATTCACTTTCTGAATGAACAGAACACCTGTTCCTTTCAGCTTAAGTTAACTCGCCAGCACTGATTAGTAAATGCTAAAAAAAAAATAGCTCGACCTGATAAAATCTCACTCGCTATTGCAAGTGGATTTTGAGAGGCCTGAGCTGGCATGATTAAAAGCAGCACAATGTATGTTAAGTAGTTAATTTAGCTACGGTTTCCCATATTTACCAACTGAGTCCTGGTTCAGTGTAATTTTAGTTATTTTCATTGGCACAAGGAATAAGGTTTACACCACATGATTTTATTTTTATAACATGCAAATTCTTGCTCTATTTTATTTACAAAAGCTGATGCTATACTTCGCCCTCATGTGATTCAATCAGACGTCTCAGACAGAGCGACCCTTGGGCCTCACTCTGCCTGTATCCTAGGCACTAATCTAACATGCCTGTCTTCAAATGAAATATAAAGACTAGTGTATTCAGAGGCTTCTTCCCAACTGCTGATCTCACCGGAACCACCCACCCCAGTCAGACAGGCTCCTCTAAACTTGGTCCATTTGCCTTGTATTTCTGAGAGGAGATTTAAGAGACTGTTTTCCTAGTTCTGCTTATATGTACCACAATACTGGGAAGAGGTAGGCAACAGGGTCTAAACTACCACCAAATTTACACGGTAAAGTGGTTCCTAATCTCAAATCTGGACTATACAAACATATTGATAAAACCAAGCAGGAGGTTTTCCTGGTACTACCCGTGATAGTGTTTGAACTGCTTACGTCATTTCTGCCTCACCCTAGACCAGATGTTAATATGGTTTGAATGATCCGATTCTGTTCTTCAGACTGACCTAGCTTACAAACCAGCTCTAGGATACCAAAACGAGGTGCCATTTGTAATAACGTGTAAATTACATTATGACGTCATTAGTTCTAAAAGAATGTTAAGGCTTAAGGAATGCACAGGGGGCATTCAATTGAAGTACTAGGATGAATATGGAAGCTGATTTACAAGCTCCATTAAAGGATATTACTAAACTATATTCACTGTGTCTGGAAGACTCTTTTACATTGGCGACAAATGGGATGTGGACACATATAAAGAGTGAAGATTTCTCTCCAAAAGGAAACGTGCTATAGGAGTTTTCAAGAAGTTTTTAGAACTGATTGCGGCTGAACGTTGGCAGTTTGGAGATTTCAGAGGGCTGCAAGCTGCATTGTATAATTACAGGAATTACATGGACTGCACAGGACCTGTACGGGAGGCAGATTACTGAGTGATCTCCACTCTTAAAAAAAAAACTCTCCAAAGAATTCTGATGATGATTTGAACAGTAAGACTCTTTTACACCATTGAGCCCGTTACTCTTCACAACTACCTCTTGGTGAAGACAAGCCTTAAATGTAAGATCTGCAATCATGTAGGGTTCCAGAGTGGTGTGCTACTCGCCATAAAGCGCTTGACGTCTCGCCAGAGGCCGTTAGCGCTATATATACCAATCACTCTTACTGCCTTTGATAGGAGGTAGTACGAGTGAAGCAGTTGTTTGAATGTACAACTATGAAGAAAATAAAAAAAACTGTATTCAATCAAACTTTTATTATAAAAAAAGGAGTAAAAAATGTTTAAGGGTTCAACAAAGACGTAAACAACGGTGACATCACACCACTGATCCTTTATCATTCAGATTTAACAGATGCTAGTGCTAAGAGTAAATGGGTATATTTTTCTCCTTGGATCGCTTCAAGGTGGACAGTGTATTCAGTATACCTACCACAGCTAAAACATGACAAATGACTCAATGAAAAAGAACTACGGCGTTCCTAGACTCAAGTCCCATCCTCAACAAGTGTGTCTTCCTCCATCTCTTCATCATCCTCTCCCCAATCTTCTTCCTCCTCGGGCTTTATTTTCGTTGCTAGCCCTTTGACATTCCCCATCACACTGTGGTCGACGATCTCATCATCACCGAGTTCCTGAATCTCCTGTATAGCGGGTGTCGCCTCCTTCTGATGTTTTCGCTCCTCTCCCTCTTTGCTGCAGTGGGCTTCTGCTGAGTGCTTCTCCAGATCCGTGGGACCAGAGCGGCAAGCATCCACCTGGACCTTGTCTGTCACCTCGCACATGAGTCCCCCACTGTGGAGCGTCTCGAGGTCGTGTTTCACAATCCCACCCTTTGCATGAGGCCGTTTGGTGTGGGGTCCCTCCATCCCGCGTGCTTCGTTAGCCCCACCACTATAGTTTGAATCTAGCTCGTCCTTCTGCAGACTCTCATGAGGCCCTTTAAAGTCCTGGACCCCCAAATCCTCACTCTTGTCGCCCTCCCCAGGGCTGCCCTTTTTAAGCGGCTCCCCTTGGCCCAGGACCCCGCTCTGATAGGCCGCAACCTCGGCCTCGTATTTCTCCTTCAGAACGGCGGCTCTGAGCTCGAACGGCCGCCGCGCCTCGGGACTTTGCTCGGACCACTTCTGGCCCAGCCTCTTGGCCTGCTCAGGGACGGACAACCCGGGACAGTCTAGCCTGAGCTGAGGCCTGTACGAGGAGGCAAATAGGAAGAAGGCGGTAAGCGGCTTCTTGGGGGCGCGGGGGTCCTTGCGGGGCCGGACACGGGCGGCCACCGCACCCCCTCGTTCTCGCTCCCAGCGCTCCTTGTCACCCTGGGCCAGGTGCTCGAACATCGCCCTCTCCCGGGCTGTGGTGCTACGCCACCGCTCGCTGCAGGCCCGGGAGAGCACGGACACGCTCACCCGCGCCTCCGGGTGTCTCCTGCGGATCTCCGCCCTGCAGGCCTGTACAAAGAATGAGAAGGGGGACATGCGCGCCCGGGGCTTCTCCGATTTACCCATGGCGACTGCAGGGAAGGAGGGACGCGGTCAGACAGCGCCCCCAGCTTAAGCGAAAAAGTCGGTGTGCTTAGAACTCCGGCGAAGAAGGATCTGCGTGTCGGGATCGGGAACACAATACAAAGGAAGTGGGTGGGTAGACGCAGGGCTCCGGAGAGAAAGATGCACCGGAAGTTTAGCCTTGGAACGCATTCTTCGCCTCATAAAGAATCCATCTGCCGTGTCTGAGAGGCCATTCAAGAAACTTGCGCAAATACTGACATATTTTGCATGTTGCAGTAATATCGATTTTTTAAATTATTAAAACTTCATTCGTTTTGTTACGGGAGACCGAAGTTTCTAAAAGTGTGTACTCGTAAAAAAAATACAACAAATATTATACGACCTAGGTGAGGTCTAGGTGAGGCCTGTGTTCATAACATTGGCTTATTTTCAGTCGCCCAGTTAAAGTTTACAGGGAGCATTGGTATACCAAGATGGTCGCTGGATTCATGCCGTTTACTATGACGTCCTGGCGCGCCGGCACTAACCGGAAGCGGAAGTGCAAAGGAGCTGTCTGAGAGTGTCAGTGTGCTGTTTCTGGCCAAGACAAGCGGTGTGAGTGAGTGCTTGTTGTCCAACGGGGAGCCGTGTGCGGTGAGTGTAGACTGAAAGAGCTCGGAACAGGGCATCTGAAGGGTTAGATAACAAAGAGCGTCTCACCGGGATGCTTCTAGGGACAGCAAACTCAGTGACAGCCCCATGCTTCCACGCCTTGCTTGGCGCCAGGAGCGTGCAGGCCCTCTTTCTCTGATTCTGACAGCAGCAGTGGGGAATTGCCCCTCCCCCCTATGGTTTGACAGCCAGGAGCGTCCCTTCAGCATACAATAAATTATTGAATCTGGTTCAAGGGCTGCAAAGTAACCCATCTGTGCCACGCCTGCTTCTGGATTTTCCTCAGATCGTGTAGTTCAACGTTTTAAATTATGAAGAGATTTAGGTTTATTTAATGCACATTATATTCAGCCTGTGTAAGCTCAGCTGTTTACCCTTCCCTGGTCGACAAACTGATCACTCCAGTCAGACGGTATCATTCTCTGTTAAAATTGCAAAGGCACACCTCACAATGTGTAATGCATGGTGAAAATTGTCATCATTCCTAATTATGTTTCTATTCATGTGTATTGGGTAATTCTTTTGCGAGGTTATATGGTAATGTTGGGTGTGAGTAATGTCATCTATCATTGTTAAACGACTGCAGGTACTTTTGCACTCAAACCGCCAAGACAAGTTACTCCCAAATTAATGAGGCAGCAGTAGTGGGTTTAGAGTTTGGATACACCATGAAACTAGAGTACTCATACACAATAAGTTCAATACCCACTCAGAGCTATTAGTTTTAAAGAGCAGAGAGTCTTTATTTCTATACATGGAAGGCAGAGCAGTTAATGTAAGGAAAATCAAGGACATATGTTCGAGCGCCTTCTGGGTTGGAGATGGGACCGCCAGACAGTTTTATGTCATGAAGGTCTTTCCATTATGCGCAATAGCCTATAAGTTAAACACTTGCCACTGGCATTGCAGTAGACTGTAGGTCACATTTCAATACTGTAGACTATTCCTTCTGTCCCTCAGTGTTTGGTCGAGTACAATTACATGTCTCATAGTAACACTTGGGAATGGCAGAAGTGTCGTCATTTGAAACACTAAATTAAATCGGGTTCATAATAATACTGTTCAAAATAACATCTGCACTGATGGTATGTCGTAGTAGGATTAAATGTAAATTCTTGATTTTCTTGAAAAAAGTCTGGATTCTCAAGTATTTCAATTCAGTATTTTTTGAACCCTTGATGTCAGGCATTTGGTCCATGGCCTATGCAACATGGGGAGCTGGACAATCCTTTGGAGAAATAATGCCTTTTGTCCCTGAGCCACAGTAGCTAGGTGGTACCGTGAGTTCATTTGTTTTCCAAGTATTATTTTAGGCTTTGACTTTCAGGGGGTGGTGAGGTTGAACAGTCCAGTTTTGCTCTTGGAGGATGGTGTGGGAGTAGAAAGTTGGATAAGTGCATACACAAATACTACCAATAAATGTTCTAGTCCTTTATATCAATGTATAAAACGAAGACCTCCGTTGTTAAATTTCATAATCTAGTAAAAGTACAATAGCGCTACATGTAAAGCTTTCTGCTATTACTGGGGTTCTTCCAGGCGAAATTCTGTGGAAGGAGAGCTTCCCACCTGCTGTCAATCAGTCTGCAACGTGTACTATATTAATAGATTTCCAGACCGGTTTCAGTTCCTTAATTTGAAGTGGCACTAGTCTTGCCAATAGTATGTGATTTAAACCACATTTTCCCAATGCTTGGTAAAGAGGTGGTTTGTATTTTTTTTTGTGTGGGTGTCATTAGGTAAACCTATAGATCCCTCGCTGGTAGCGCTTTAGTGTCCATTTCACGTGAGCGGAGGTGCAGTTACTTTTCTATTGCAGATTAGATAGCTGTGTAGTTGGTGATATCTGGCGACCAGTTTAAACACTTTCTTGTGCCTTGGATCTTATCAAGTTCAGCAGCCAGCATACCTGTTGTGAGTAGTTTACCAAGGGCAAAAGGTTTTTGTCCTGAGCACCCTTCTAATAGCTCTCTGGTCGTTGGATTGTCAAGAGTATTATTTAGTTTGCAGAGGATGTGTGTGACCATCTTTCCTTTAATCTTCATCTTTTGTAGATGCAGGTTTGGTTGTCCAGTTTCACTCAGCCAAACCCCAAGATAGTTGTAGTTTTGTACACAATCGAACCTCTGTGATCCTCCGCTTCCATTTCATAACCCTTTTTTTCGGGTGGCGCCCAAAAATCACAATTTTAGTTTTGCTTGCATTGGCCGCGAGTACATTCTTTATATTAAAAGTGTTCAGCGCCATCTGTAGCCACACTTTAGTTTGATCTAGAAGGACAAGGTCATTTGCATATTGCATGAGACGAGTTTTCATGTCTCCAGTCCTCTGTGTGGCTAGGTTGGCGAGGAATAATACCTGGTCTAGAACAGCTGTGCATATTTTAAATAAGATTGGGAAAGCACGTCCCCCTATTTTAACCCTCGGTTAGTGGTAATTTTTGTTGTTACTGTATCCCCTGAGAGCTTGACCCTTAGCCATATCCTGATATGAAGTGACATGATGGCCCACAATAATTTGGGACAAATGTTTCACCTCTCTTATTTCTGCCAGATGATGTTCCGGACTACTCCGTCAAAGGTGGCGAAGTAGTCAATGAAACAGAAAAACAGGGGAAGTGTTAAGAGTGACGGCTTGGTGAGCTAGATAAGAGAGGGCGGCAATGTTTTCCACTGTTGATCCTCCAGCTTGGAATCCTGTTTGGTAAAAGGGCTGCAAGCCCACAGTGGAGGCCCAGTGAGCCAGCTCCTGCTAAAGTATACTAGCGTAGGCTTTTCCCTCAATGTTCAGCAGCGCTCTTCGCCTGTAGTTTTTTGGGGTCAATATTTTCGCCCTTGTTAAAAATAGGCTGCAGGAGGAAGTCCTTCCTAGAGTCCAGGACATCTTCGCGTAGTCTGCATTCGGCGTACAGCGGGGCAACCAACCACTGAGGCCTAGAACCGCATGTCTTCTCTAAATAATTCCCTGGGCGGCCGTTTGGGCTGGGGCACTGCCCTTTCTGATCTTTTCAGGACCGTGTTGACTTCCTGATCGTTCAGTGCTGGAAGACCGTAGATACCGCTAGTCTTGCTGCCTCTACTTCCTCTGCCTTATATATGGACAATAAATTGTCTAAGGAAGGTTTGTCTTGGGGTTGTGTATAAAGGGACGCAACATGTGCAGACCGTGTTTCTGCTGGTACCGAGCTCCCCCTTTTGCCCTTTCTGTGGCATAAGGTGTTGACATACTGCCAGAATTGTTGGTGTTTATTGGCTGCAATTCGGTCAACATTTTTGATCCACTCAGTCTCATGTCTTTTTCTCCTGTACCCCATACTAGTTGCTTGTGCTTATTTACCTCAATAGTTAGCTGGTCCTTTGAAATGGTGATTTTTGGTTTGTTGCTTGCCCCCCGTGTCAACCTTAATTTCCGCATGCTTTTTTTGATCTCTGCCACCGATCCCATCCTGTGATTCATTGCCCTTTTGATTTTGTCTGGGCTGTTCCTTTGCAGGAGCATAAACGGCTCCAGTACCAGACACGGCCAGCCCTTAATGATTTCCTACTTCTGATGCTCTGAAGCCCAATCTTCCCATTTTTTCATCCATCCCTCAAACTTCCCTGTAGACATGGTTGACCATTTAATCCTTAGCAGGAGTTTAAAGTGTTCTTCAACTTTTTGTTCTTTCCTGTGTGGGTAGTTGTTCGCTGGTTGGTATGTCTGATACGGTCATCTGCTTCAAGTGGGGTGGCACGGTTGCTCTCTGCCTGTTAGATCACATTGTAGTTCACATTGGCTTTACTTAGACCATGACTCAGGAAGACGTAGGTAATGGTGGTTTTGTATACTTTTTTGCTGTACTCTGTGCTGATTCCAGATTATAGGTCTGCAGGAAGGTATTAAATCTCAGAGTTGTTGCGCTATGTGCCCTGGTGCTTGTTTGTCTTCTCCCAGGTGGCGCATATTGAAATCCCACAGCAGGATCATTCCTGGGTCTATGTGTGTGCCTGCTAATGTCTCTGGATGCCCAATCAGGATTTGTAGTTTTTCTAGTGTGTTGGTTCCATGGACATTAAAGTAAACATTAATGATTAGTGTTGACTGATTCTTTGGAGCCTCCGAGACCTTTTAAAATGCCTGCTTGAAGCATTTTCGATTTGCTATTTATTTCCAGGAAGGACAGTCTTACTGAGTACTTAACAAAGATTGATTCTCCTCCCAGGAGTCTCCCAAATAAATGGATCTTTTTGGCCGGCTTGTGATATTCAGCGTACCAGGAAAGCAATGTGTATGTTAGCGACCATGTCTCTTGGAGACAGATGTCTGCTTTGCCCAAAAATGTTAGTGTGTCCTCGCTCTGTAGAATCTTAGTGATTCCCATCACATTCTAGGTCACTATGCTGGAAGTTTTTTCACACTCCTGGCCTTGGTATGCATTGTGCTAGAATCATCTTAGATTCCCTTGGGTTAGGCTGGTGGTGACCCAGCCCCAGTTAGTGGAGTCAGTTGTATAGTCTTGAGTGAGGCTCTGGGTGGTGATGACTCTTTGGCATCCTTTTAGCCGATACTGGATGTTTTGATTCATATAAGCTAGATTGGTTTCGGTCCTCCTTGTTCCGTTCAGGGTACCTTAATTTCGACTGTATTTGGAAACTTGACTTGGAATGTGTAGATATTTGTCTCTCTCCATCGTCTGTACTGAGATCCGCCATTCCAAGAACTGTTTATTTTTCGTTGAGCACCCTTCTTGATGTGCTGGCGTCTTGCCATGTTATCATTGATTCTCTCGATTTGTCTAAGCCTATGGCGTCAACCTATGCCCTTGTCATATCTTCGCTTTTGATGAATGACAATGAGGGGATATGATGCACAAGTTTTAGTATGTTTGATCTGTTGAGTGTCCGGATTGCCTCTGGATATATACTGCGGGGTGAATATAATTTTTGAGGACCACCTCCTTCTAATATATTGTGGCTGGCTGTTGAATATGGGTGGAGGCGATCCCCTGGTTGGGGCGATTGGGGCTGTGGCCGGCTGGACATGTCTCCAGCGAGCCCTGCTGGAGGCCTGGGGCTCTTATATTGTGGAGTTGTTTCCAATATTGCTCGTTCTATGATCCTTAGGTCTGGTACAGGCCTGTCTTTTTCCCACCTGTCGCATGTGGCACGTGTGGAGGGCCCCATAATTTCTCCAGTCCTGCACCTCGCCTTGTTCTTCTGCTGGGCACCCTCTTGTTTTCTTTGCTGCTTTTTAGCACCTTTCTTCCTGTGTATTCTGTATCCCTGCTTGGACTAGGCATCATTGGGTGTATAATGGGTGGTTGCATTCCATGTGATGCGCCCATGTCTTGGAATCTTCTGTCTGAATGAGAGCTTGCCTGCTTAGAGTGACTTAACTCTTCTTCTTGCAGTTGTGCTGCAAGCTGCCCGGCCTGCCTGTGCAAGCTGGTGTGTCCATACTAACAATTGATCTGGTCCTTTCACTGGGCGAATGCTGCTTGGCCTGCAAATATGTAGGCTTATTTGTAGTTATGAGGTTTGCGTTAACCCCCTTAACTGGCCCGAATGTTACAATCCGATTTGGAATATTGGATATAAGGGTTTTGTTGAAGCGCTGGCAGTGATCAATTGAGTTTTACTTGCTGCAGCTTCGTTTTGTTCTTTCATGGCGTCTATTTTCATTAGCTGTGTTTTTGATTGTTTCTGACGTTTCTTTAAGCGTTTTTGTTCTCCGGGTTAACAGTGTAGTTGTGGAAGGGATGGTCCCCTCCTCGGCACTTGCCTGAGGTGCATTATATGCTTTAGGCTGTTTTTTTAGTTTGATGATAGACCCAGGTTCCTAGTTTTGATCCAACGTCGTCTTCTCAGTCTTTGTTTGAGCGGGTTTTTGATGTGTGCCCATCTTATGTAACCCCCCTTCGATTGCCCCAGTTTGCTGCAAACCGAAGCGTGTATTGTTTATGGCTTTTAATTCGGTGACCAGTGTAGTAAAGATGGATGGTAACATGGATAATTTGTCCAAGATGTCCGGGCATAGGTAGTCTTGTGTTGACCACACCCTTTTGTTGGTCTTGTCAGTGTTATCAATTGTCTTTGCCATGTCCGCCATGCTGAGTGTAATTTATTGTAGGATCGCCATCTGTACTTCAAGTTTTTGTGACTGCCATGTTAAAGCAATTGCTGCTGTCAATGAGGCGTTAATTGATCTTAACAATTTGTCCTGCATATAAGGCAATTCAAATGGTAAATACGCTGGGGATCTTTGTAGAGAGTTGGATATCTCTGGGTAGCTTGGCACTGCTACACCGGTTATTTTGGCTGCAATGCAATCCGGGCTTTGGGAAGCCTCACTGGTACTGAGGCCCTCTGATTGAGTCTTGGCCCCAATGGCTTACCCACCTCTGTTTCATGCCCATATTTGTGGTAGAACTGCACAATGGTTTGTTCCCTGCATGGTGCTGGATTGTGGGGGAGGACTGACTCTTGCTCATGTCTTGCTCTGCCTGTCTCACCCCCCAAGTTTTGTGCTTGTGGGGCAGTCTAATGCTGTCGAAGTTTGGGCATAGCACGTCCTTCTTCTTTTACATGAATTGCCATCCCTATAACTTGGTCTGCTTGCGATTGTGCTTGCAGTGGTAAATACAACACAATTTCTGGCTTCCTGGAGGCTCCAGAGGGGCGCACATCCCTGTCCTGCTTCTTGAAGTACACCGTTCTTCCAACGGCTGCTTTTTTGCTGCTGCATGTGCTGTTTCCCGCCGGGAGCTCAACTAAGTTGGCCCCTTTGCTTGACCTATTGGCCCGGTTCCTCTCTTCCTATTCTATGTTTTCCTATCCCATTTGTGCCCGTGTCAGTCCCTTCTGTGCCTTCCTTTTAGGCATATGCATTGTTCAATAAAAGGCGTAATACAGATTCAAAATTTAAGAGGGCAAATGCGTATTTGCTTAATAATAATACAGATGCTTGTAGAGCGCGAACAGCTACCTCAGGTGAGGTGTCCCGGCGCTAGCGAGTCCTACAGCCAAGAGCGAGTAGTCAGGGGGAAGATCAAGATTATTGCATAAAGAGCCAAGTTTTTAGGAGCTTCCTAAAGCTAGCTTCTGTAGTGGCAGATTGGATGGCAGGGGGCAAGGTATTCCATAGTTTAGCCGTGCCGGCAGAGAAGGACCTGCCTCCAAGTCTAGCTTTCCTCACACGCGGAGTAGTTAGCTTGAGCAAGGAGTTTGAGCGCAGCTCTCGTTTTTGGTGGTAACGGGGAAGTCGAAGTTTTAGATAGTTGGGACACGTGCCTTTTAGTGCTCTGAAAGCCAAGGTAAGCACCTTGAACTTAATTCTGCTTGCCACTGGCAACCAGTGCAGCTCGTGCAGATGCGGAGAGATATGCTGCCTGAAAGGGACACGTTTTATCAATCTCGCAGCCGCATTCTGCACGATCTGTAAGCGTTGCACCGCATATTTGGGCAGACCAAGAAGGAGGCCATTAGAATAGTCAAGTCGAGATGTGATTGTTGCGTGAACAACCGTTTTTCGACACTCGAGTGGTAGCAGGGGCAGAAATTTTCGCAAATTTCTGAGTTTGTGCAGGCAGCCAGCGGTAAGCTGTTGTATATGCGGCAAGAAGGACAAATTCTCATCCCATCTTACTCCTAGATTTTTTGCATGGGTTCCGGGACATGGGGCAGGGCCCATTTCCGTTGGCCACCACAGGTCCGGAGGGGGGTGTTTGAGATTTCCAAAGAATAACACCTCTGTTTTGCTCGCATTCATTTTGAGTTTATTAGTGTTCATCCATTTGGCCACGTCTCGAAGACAGCCCCTGATTTTACTAAAAGCTGCCTCTGACGTGTCTGTATAGGGGAAGACCAATTGAGTGTCATCCGCGTATGATATTGCCTTGACCCCCCATTTAGCAATCAAGGTGAAAAGCGGGGCCAGATAGACATTGAACAGCAGAGGGCTGAGTGCCGACCCGTGTGGGACACCACACCAGAGGCCTTTAGGTTCAGAAGAGAAGGGGCCCAGAGCCACTTTCTGGGACCGATCTGTGAGGTAGGAGTGTAGCCAGTTAAGTGCTTTGTCTCCAAGGCCGATGTCCTTAAGTCGAATCAGCAGTCTGCTATGATCTACCGTATCAAAAGCAGCGGATAGATCCAGGAGCACCAGCATAGCTGATGCCCCTGAATCTAAGGACCACCTGATTGACTCGGCAACCTCAATGAGGGCCGTCTCGGTGCTAAAGCCGGCCCTAAAGCCAGACTGAGTTTCATGTAGGGCACCGCTTTCTTCAATAAAGCTGTTAAGCTGCCGTTGGATCAGTTTTTCGAGCATTTTGCCAGGGGCTGCTAAAAGGGAGATGGGTCGGAGATTGCTCAGATCATCCGGCGCACCTTGGGGTTTTTTTTTCAGCGGGAGAAGAGTGGCCTGTTTCCAGCAATCCGGGAACATGCCTGTTGTAATGAACGTGTTCCATATGTGTAAGAGGGGAACTGCGATTGCGTCAGACATTAATTTCCACAGTTTAGGTGGGCATGGATCATCAGGTGCCCCAGATTTGCATTTTTTTTATTTCTTTCAATGCCTCAGAGGGTGATGGGCTGAAATTGATTTAAGGAGGAAGCGGGTGGCTCAGAAACTCCCAGCTCATCCATAGATGTCGGCTCGGGGTTCGTAAAAGTATCATACACTTTTAATATTTTGGTGTCAAAGAAATCTGAGATGGTTTCACAGAGTCTTGCGGATGGGATAATATCCGTCTCGATGGCTCTGGGCTTGAAGAAAGATTTAACAATCTTAAAAACTTCTTTACTTGATTGTTCCGCCTGCTGGATGGAGGTCGCAAAGAAGATTTTTTGGCTTTTTTTATGGATAAATGTAAGGCATGGAGGGCTTTTTTATAGCTGGTTTTGGCTGATTAGCAATAATTTGCTCGCCAAAGGCGCTCCAGCTTTTTGCATTTACTTTTTTCGGCCATCAGCTCAGGGGAGAACCACGGAGCAGAGGGAGATTCTCTGCGCTACGTAGCGATTCTGGCCGGAGCGATAGAGTCCACTACATTGCCAATCCACGAGTTCAGTGATGCAGCATCGGAGTTTACATCCGATGTAAGGGGTAGGGGGTTTGCTCGAAGTGCCGGGCATAGAGTGTCCGCTGTTAAATTATCCCATTTTCTCCGCACATAGGAGCGTTTCCCTGTGATCTGAGACTGGGAGGAGATTGAGATGGACATAGCGATTAAGTAGTGATCCGTCCAGAGCAGTGGTATCGGAGAATTAGCTTTTGTGTTCGATATGTTGGAAAAGAAAAGGTCCAGCATATGCCCCGCCCGATGCGTGGGGCCTGCAATAGCTTGAGTTAGATTGGCCGATTGCAGGGTTGAGATGAGGTGAGTAGCCTGTGGACAATCAGGATTGTCAGCGTGAAGATTAAAATCACCGGCTACGATATAATGCGGGTGGGCTAGAGAGTTTAGGACTACAAAGTCCATAAGCTCACTCAAAGATGATGCCGGGCAGTCCGGGGGTCTGTAGATAATTAGGCCTGTAAGAGACAGTTGGGGGGTAGCTTGGAGGCAAAAGTGTAACCCCTCTGTGCCTGGGAATGTAGTAGGAGTGGAGGACAACAATGTGTATTTCTCGTTGTAGATGAAAGCCACTCCACCACCTCTTCGGCCTTCCTTTCTATTAGAGAAGCTCAGTTTAAAGCCTGGCGGGATTGCTAGCGAAATGGATGCCATGTTGTCCTCATTGAGCCATGTCTCCGTAAGGCACAAGGCGTCCCAATTAGAGTCCGCTATTAATAAGCATAAATCATCAGCATGCTTGGGAAGGGATCTGCAATTCAGTAGACCGATCCTAAGTTGGGTAGAGGAGGTGTTGCGAGATGGTTTACTTGCTTTTTTGAGAGGTGATACTATTTGGGGAGAGACGATGCCAAGAGACTTTTGGCAGCGTGGGCAGTGGGGCGGGAGATCCTGAGTCGTCAGATTGAGCTCAGGCGACTGACAGGGAGTGGCAGCGTTCAGTGACCGTAGCTCCGCACTGGACCAGACAATACTTTGATTGTGTGAATGGACACAGGCAGCATGGCTGGCGCTGGACGCGATCCGGTCGCAGACGGGCTTGCCTTAGGCGCGCCTACGGCGCGCCCGCTGCGCCCGTCCGCTGCGCTTCTGGGGGAAGCACATGTTTTTATGTTGGGGTGGTGTGGCCTGAAGGGGGGTGGGCGTGGCCGCAGTCTTCCCCTCACCCAGCGCCGGTGTGTCAGAATCCCTCGTGAGCGCTCAGTCGGCTCGTTGGGAAAGTGCACGTGATAGCAGCAAGATGTTTGTTAAAAGCACAAAGTTATTACACAAACAAAGCTTAAAATGCAGTTTTTAAAAACCTCCCGGCTTTTCGCCTCAGGAGCTTGCAGGACAGTGACCGCGCTTGTGGATCAGCGCGCTCTTTTATAGCTACGGGAAAAGGGGGCGTGGCCTGAAGGGTGGTGGGCTTGGCCGCAGTCTTCCCCCTCACCCAGCGCCGGTGTGTCAGAATCCCTCGTGAGCGCTCAGTCGGCTCGTTGGGAAAGTGCACGTGATAGCAGCAAGATGTTTGTTAAAAGCACAAAGTTATTACACAAACAAAGCTTAAAATGCAGTTTTACCTTACCTTAAAAATACTATCCTAAATAAAAAACGAGGTTTTGGACATAGCTAAACTACTCATTTAATCTCTTAAGTCACTAGTCGGAAAGGTGCTAATGTAATGAATGAATGAATAAATAAATAACAAGCATTGGCATAGCCAGTAGGTCTCGCCTTTGGGACCTTATAAGTGCGGACAACAGCTCCAAAACTCAGAGAGTGAAAGCAATGGACAGACTGCACACATACTGACCATAGCTCCGACAGAAAGAAGGAAAGCTCTGGACAGATTTACCTATACTCACCACAGCTCCCATACAAAGGAAAATCATGGACAGAATGCACATACTGGACACCCCATAGGCCCATTTAAAGAATGATCAGGGCAGAGTGCAATTGGGACCACGGCTCAAACACAGAAATAATCCTAAAAGCAGACAGTGCACATAGGACCATCATCAGAAGCTATGGACGGCAGTACACATGCTGAATGAAGCTGAGGCGAAAAAGGAGCACCGGGAATATACAGTGCACACTCAGAACACACAACAAAAAAGCTGTTCCCTACAGTGTTGGCACATAATGACCACAGTTCGGGGTGGGCTCTGAACAGGCAGGGCACACAGCCCTGAGGCAGAAAGGGAAGCTTCGGACCGGCTCTGCACAATAGGCCATGGCTCGGCGACAGGAGGAGAGAGTTATCAGACCCAGCCATGGAGGGACAGCCTGGAGGGAGTACATGGGACCCCAAGGCACAGCTGAGAAGTTGTGTACAACAGACATCTTTTAACTTCAGATGGCCAGAGCAGTCAAAGCAGATATAGCCTCGGGTGGGACTCCCTGCTCGAACAAAGCAGATATCACAGAGCATGGTACTACACATATCCACACCCTGATGTTCTTCCTCCAGCACAGACCCTTCTTACCTTGTGATGGCGCGCCTCTCCCTTCTCGAACATCATCTTCAGGTTGGTGAGGGCACATTGTACTTCTCGATCTTGGGGAAGGGCTCCGTGCCCTCTCCGTGGGCTGTGCCCCTGTCCTCCTCCCCCCTGTCCTTCAGGTGCTCCTCCATGCCTGGGCTGAACGGTGGCGAGCTCTGGTAGATGAAGTGTCCCCGAGCTCCGGCCGCTGGGCTGAGCGTGGCTCTCTGGGTGAAGCCTGCAGAGGGCGGGTGGCTGTTCTCGCAGGGTGCCTCGGAGCTGCTGACCCACGGCCGGACCTCGGAGGGGACAATGCGGGCAGCTTCCTTAGGAGGCGGCGACTGCACCACTGGGTTCTCCCACCGTTTCTTCATCACGCTCAAAGCACCCCTCCTAAAGTTTGGGGGGAGGTTTTCGGAGTTCTAAAAAAGCACAAAAGGCAATTGGAGTCCTGCCCTGTGCACGATGTGGCGCGTTGTTTGTGGAGCGAGCAGCATGACAGGCAGTGAAAGACTGTTTCTTCGATGTGCGTGCCCGTGAGCCCTGCGCCTTGATGGTACCCTAGCCCCTGTCAGAAGCGCTTCATACCCGCGGTACCTCTGCACGCTGGCGGCTGGGTTAAGATCTCTGTGCAGGCAGGCACCTGTTCCTGGCAGAGAGAGCGTCCGGGGGCAGGCAAGAAACGGCGCAGGACGTCTGAATGCCAAAGAAAACAAGGCCGGAAGTGGTGCGAGCGAGTTTTTGCCCGCTGCGGCAAAAGTGAAAGCACCGCGTTTGCCCATCTATTTCCAATTAACGCGACCGCGACCGCGACACGCGGCCCGATAATTGGAAACATATGGCACTCATGCTCGCTCCCGCGGACCCTAGGCCACAGAACAGAGAAGGCGGGACATGCACCCCGTTGGGCCAATTGCATGCTGTCTTTCTTAGAAAGACAGCACGCAAAGCCCAATAGCAAGTGATAAATTCCAAGCACACGCACAAGCGTGTGCTTGGAATTTAAGAGCCCTTACAAAATGCCTCTCAGAGCAGCACAAGCGTGCTGGCTCAGGCAAGACCTAAAAAGGGCATAGAAAAATTAGGAAAATGAGATTGTGAAACTGTGTCACGACGCATACAGATAGTGCATATACTGCGTGGCATGCAGCAGAACGTGGAAGAGTTGTCTGATCTTAGTGAGAGTTAGATCTTTTTTAACCCCCCGCCCCATAAAAACTTATGAATCTATCTGTAGTGTGTCTGGGTGAAATGTCCTTTAATAAATCTACTGTAATGTTGATGCAGTTAGTCGGATGTGCCTTCCACTAGTCTGTATGGGCGAGTTTTTTGAGTAAGGTATCTGGATCGTGCAACATGTTGCCAGAATTGGGAGCATACAGATGTAGATGACAATTCACTCTGTTCTGGGGCAGTCTTTTTTGACATCTGTTATTTTGCAAGCTGCATATATGTATGATGTTACAGCCTTAAAAATACCCTTCAAGTCCATGCTGTAGCAGAACATTAACTGTATGTCGTATAATGACGTGCAATTAGTGTTCTGCTACAGGACGGACTTGTGTTTCTTTAAAAAAAAAAAAAAAGGGACACAAGTAATATTCCAGACACTAAATGATTTTTCACATAGCAATATGAAATGAGTGACTTCCCATTGAGCAACTGCATTGGTCTGAAGTTTTAAAAGGAGACTTGGACCATTATTTTGGTATCAGAAAGTACATGGAGGGTTCCAATTCTAAATTTGAGGTAGAGGGCTCTTTTCTCATTAGGAAATAGCGAGTACTGGTACAGCTCAAAACAGCGCTCTGCTTTTATATTCAGGTAGTTTGAACAGAGAGTGCTCTCTTTGGCTTCTTCCTTCATTATTGTAAACGCCCATAATTGCTTTTTAATTGTCTGAGATGCTGCTCTTACCATTAGCTCAGGGTTGGTCTAGAAGTCCTCGCACAGTTTTTGCAGTGAGCATGTTGGTTACATGCCTGAACCAGGATAAGGTTTTGCAGTTCTGGCTCCTTCGGAGGCCCCATAGTGTGCTCCTGTACATGGCGAGGGCAGGATTGGTCCAGAGACTAACCCAATACATGACAGGTCGAAGGGCCATATAATCCCCTATTTTATTTATGGCAATTTCTAATCTTAACACTGTCATTGGGGTTTCTGAGCCTAAGTATTACAGGCGTTGTAAAATTAGTTTCTGTTTAGGTCTCGCCTGGCTATCGCGTAAGCGATCGCTCAGCGCGACTCTAGTAAGGGACTCCCAAAAGTGCTCCCAAAAGCGGATTGCATGGCGAGCACGCGCACAATCGCGTGCATCGTGCCGCCATGCAATCCGTTTGGCATCGTACTTCAAAGGGTCCGCTCACCTGCCTGGAATGCGCTCCCCCGCCCCCGCCAAGCGCGCGCGCCACGTTCAGCCGGGCTTGTCTTGTTTTTTTTTGCAGTTTTGTAACGTTTTGGAGACTCTCTCTAGTTATTCCCCAACTATTCTTCTGTTTTTCCCACTTCCATGTGAAGTTTTCCTGCCTTCGAAAATTGAAAAATGTTCACAAAACAGGATACGTACACCTGAAGCTCATGTCTGACTAATCTTCGTTAACAGCCGTCCGTCGCTTTCATTCAGCTGGGGGAGCGCCAGGCACGTTTTCACTATGCCTGTTTACTGCCTTTCTCGCGAGGTGCACATCTGTACTCCTTTCATGGTCCCGCCGAAGAGAGGTCGTGATATAATAAATATGACTGCCCGCGGGCTGCGAAAGGCGCGGGGTGAAGCTGAGTGCCCTCGGCTCCAATGGAGCCCACACGTGTGTTACCAGCTTCGTGAGAGGTTCTACATCTCTCCAAGCGCTAGTCATTCATCCAACAACTCAAGGAGTACACATTCTTATCACAGTGACAGCACCAAAACAGTTAAACACGCGCGCTCCTGAGGTGGAGAGGAAAGGTCACTCGGTGGCAACGGACACGCTTCTCCTGCGTGCCAGATAATTTGGGACCACTATTCCAAACAGACGTCATGTTACCGACTAAATCATGTAATTTCAGTCAGTGCAAAGTACACTGTACATTGAAACAAACATTCTCACATGGTTTCAGCAAAATGAATTAACTGCCACGCATTACATAGGTCTTTAACGCTCGAGACGTGATTTTGGGCTGATGAGCAGATGCAAGGGGATTGTTCTATCTATCAGGTCGGGAGTAGGGGTGGCGCGGGGCATTTCTTCTGCACGGTACGGGCATCTCTCTCTTTCTTTTAGTTGCTTTTGCCAATGTTGCGCTGCTGTATTGCTCTGGGGTCCTCAGCCGTCCACGGGACCCGCAGGTCAAGGCACTGCCAGGGAGTGTGGGTCCATCTGTTGTAACTTCAAGCCATGTGTTACCTCACGTTTTATCACCGTCTCACTGAATATGCATAACCTACAACCCTCAGCACGCCTTTGTGTATTCGTAAACTACGCATTTGTCTGTGGCCTACTAATTTGCTGCTCACCAAATGTTCGATATTATTGAACGATGCTCATTTTGTCGACTTCGTGAGGATGAAAGGCCCAGGTCAACCACTCCGATCTGAACTCACCGCAACAGGAGAGAAAGGACGAACACAGGTCCTGGGCCTGCATTGAATGCTTTAGTCCACTCACCCATCAGATTCGGCAACGGAACACACATCTTTTTTTTTACACTCTTAGGCCGATTGTCCAGTCCCAACTCTATAGCGGTATCTCCATTTATTCAATCACTACTGCATGTGTGAGAGAGAGAGAGTAAAGCGAACTACTACTGTTCCACCATTACCAATGCGGCTAACAGTCCAAAAAGTATATTTCAGATTCTGGACAATATCTTACACCCTGACTGCATCAAAAACTCCATCCCCCCCTCTCAGTCCCTCTGTGATAGCCTCGCCCAGTTCTTTACTGATAAAATTGAGACTATCATTAACAACCTGGCAACGTCCCCGTCTTCCACTCTCTCCACCCTTTCCAAAACTAATCTCACTGACCTTGAATCTCTGAGGCCACCCTGTCCTCCCACGGATAAATTGCTGGCTTTCCCTCCTATTCCTCAAACGGAATTTGAAATAGTCGCACAGGGCATCACTTCCGGATCCCCCCTTGACCCTCTGCCACCGAAAATATGGAAAACCTGCGGGCATCTACTATTTCACACCCTTCGTTTGATTTGTAATCAATCCCTGAGCTGCGGCGTCGTTCCCCGCTCCTGGAAGCAAGCGCTTATAACCCCGCTGCTAAAGAAACCCACGCTAAACCCAGATTGTCTGTCCAACTTCCGCCCCATATCACTCCTGCCTTTCCCGGTGAAGGTGCTCGAACGCTGGGTCAGTAAATACCTCTCAACACACCTCGAGCAGCACCATTTTTTGGACGAATTCCAATTTGGGTTTCGCCCAGCCCATGGCACTGAAACCGCGGTGCTCACGGCCATGGAAGAGCTTCGAATGCGCGCAGACAGGGGCCAAGCCGTGGCCCTCATTTTACTTGACCTGTCTGCCGCATTCGATACTGTCAATCATAGGATCTTGCTACAGCGGTTGAAATCGGCAGGGATCGACGGCACGGCCCTGATCTGGTTTCACTCCTACCTCAGCGAAAGAAAACAGGCTGTTTCCCTCCCCCCCTTTCCAATCGGTTTTCTCCCCTGTCCCTCACGGTGTCCCCCAGGGTTCCTCTATCAGTCCGATTCTTTTTAATGTTTACCTTAAACCTCTGGTCACGTTAATTAAGTCACACAACATGACCACAGTAAACTATGCGGACGATACTCAGCTCCTTCTCTCGTGGGAAGGCGAAGACTCCATTCCCTTGCAAGCCTTCCATGATTGCCTACGAGACACGGCATGCTGGTTGCACCGGAACTCACTCCAGTTCAACGCCTCGAAAACCGAGGTGATGTACTGCCCTGCGAGTCGCATACCTCGCCCTCTGCCCGCTGAGTTCTGGCCTCCGGAAAACTCCAACAACCCCCTACCAGCTACCACCGTTCGCAACCTGGGCGTCATGCTCAACCATCAATTAAGCATGGAAACACAGGTCTCAAGAACAGTTGCAACTTGCTCTGGCCTTATGCGCTCACTGCGCAAAGTCTTGCCTCTACTTCCATCCTCCGCCAGAGCTCTAGTAGTCAGGTGTACTATTCTTAGTCGCCTTGACTACTGCAACGCCCTGCTGCTTGAATCCCCTGCGACACTACTGGACAGACTCCCAACGAGTCCAGTCGGCAGCAGCCAAACTGGCTCTGGGATGGACCAGGAGATCCTCGGCCACTGCCGCACTGGCCGAGTTGCATTGGCTGCCTTTGAGGCAACGCATTGCCTTCAAGGCCCTTTGCCTGGTCTTCAAGGCATTACATGGAATAGGACCCAGACCTCTTCAACGTCTGTTCTCCTGGTATACTCCCACAAGAACACTCAGGTCCACAACTGCCTGCCTCGCGAGAGTGCCCAGCTGTAAGAGGGCCAGGATGGGAGGAAGATCGTTCCGAGTAGCTGCAGCCAAGCTATGGAACAGTCTACCTGTCGACATACGCCATATCCCTCACCTCTTCCCATTCAGGAAACGTATTAAAACTTGGCTCTTTCCCCTGTCCCTATAAAAACCGGTTCAGTTCCAGTTCACCCCCGTCAATAAACCACAAGAGTAGCTACCAGCGCCAGGATACCTGCCAGGTGACAGTCGCGCTTTAAAAATGTTTTAAATAAATAATAAAATAACAATAACTCTGGATCAGCAGCAGAAAGTTAGTGGCCCAGAAATCACCCCTCATTTAGAATATTTGGAGACTCGAACCTTCAGAACCGGGTTCTGTTTATACTCCTTAAAGATGCGTCGGAATCTCTCCCAGACAGTCTGTGCCATTTACACACTTGGGTAACTAGTGGCCACCCTCTGTTCCTCTACCACGCATTCTTTGTATTTTTCTGTAGCATGATCTGGGCGGTGTGAGCGGACAGGATTGTGTTGGTGGCTGGTTTTTCATTAACAATGGAAAACATTGTAATTACGGTTCAGCGGTGGTAAGTCATTAGAGCGGCTATTAGTTGATTTCGTTGATGGCTTTTTTTAATATTGTGACAGCGCTGGCTTTTAGGTGTACTTTTTTTTTAAAGACGGGGGCAGTGTTTTAAATTAGGTAAGGTGCCATATGTTCTGATAGTAAATCGCAGTCGGTGCTTATGATATTCTAGCCTTCTGAAGGTTCCGGCAATATTTTTTAAATTCCGTGCACTGAGGCAATGGCCTGTTAAGCGCATTACACACACTTTTAACTAAGACAGCTGGTGAGAAATGCAGTAACCCAAACAACCTTCATGAGCGCCATCCATGCTGCTCCTAAATCTTCCTAACTGTTAACAGTGGCTTGTCTTATTCACTCAGAGGGCTAGCACGGGCACCGAATGCATTTGAAATGCAAAATATCTCGCATTTGAGAGAGTTTAAGCTATTGCCATTGTAAATGACAGTGCCTTTTATTAATTTCAAAACAACACATAAATAAAAGGCATTGTCATTTACAATGCCAATAGCTCAAACTCTGGAAAATGCGAGACCTATTGCATTGCAAATGCTTTTTTTCTTTTCTTCTTATGCAGAGTATTCGCTTTTTTATTGCCCCCATATTTCTGCACCATGAGAGCTTGCTGCATGTACTTTAGTTTTATAAGTAGTAATAGCTGGCCCAGTTAATCAATTGCCACATTTGTTCGAGAATCTTGTTACTGCACCAGCCTCTTGGCTCAAGATTATTTTGCTCTATGCTAGTTGATAGTCCCGATTAAGTTTTGCGTCAATGTGTATACCCAAATAGTCATATGTTGCTACTCTTAAGTGGCTTGCCATCGTTTTTTAAGTCGAGATATAAACTTCGATTTTGGCTTGATATTGTTGATCTTATTTTTTTCTGCTTTGATGTTCAGCTTCCCGTTACCTCAGAAAGTCTTGAATCCAGTTAGTAGACAATGCATTGAATTTCCTGTACGTGCAAGTCTCACTGCATCATCTGCGAATAACAGGATTGGTATATGTTCTTTGTCCAATTTCAGCGCATCTAGACTGAGGTCGGTTAGGAATTTTTCCTACACCATTTAAATAAATGATAAATAATGCCAGCGCTAGTGTGCAGGCCTGTCTTACTCCGCTATTTGTTTCACAGTCGTTGGTGCATTCTCAGTTTTCTCATATTTTATCCCCGCTTTATAGCCACTGTGCAACTCTACCAAGATTCTCAAAAGCTTGTTATGTATGCCTGCTTCACCAGAATGACCTACAGTGTTGGTCTATCGATGCAGCCGAAAGCTGTTCTTAGATTTATAAAGATCATATATTATATAGTTCCCCAACACTGTGTATTTGGAGCAGATTAGTTGCAACTTCATGTCTTGATCTACTGTAATTTGCCATTTATGGAATCCAGCCTGGAGATGCAATAAGATTTAGCTGGCATGCGTCCCTGTCTTGAGCCTTGATGATAGAAGTTTTTCAAATATTTTTCCGACCTCATCTAGTAGTGAGATGGGGCGGGAGGTGGAAGAGTCGTCTTGTTGCATTTTCTTATTAATGGACACCATTATGGAGGACTTCCACTGGACTGGTACCACCTCTTGTACCCAGATTGAATTGAGGGGGTTTGTTAATGTAGCAGGCTACAGGTCTGGTTGTTCGAAATACATCAACCAGGTCTTTGTCCGACTCGAGCTTTAAAAGGGTATTGGCTCTAGATAGCGCTAGCTACCTTTTTCTGACTAAACTCGTGAACCTTGGTTTAAGGGCATGAAATTAGTGTTATCCGGTTTATATAACTGTTTTTTTCTTGTGCCCCCTCTTTGAATCTTCATCAGGGGCCTTTTGGTAAAGGGAGATAAAGTTCTGTATACATGTCTTGGGGTTTATGTTTGATTCAAATTTCTTTTCCCGGCCCTCACTCCCCCCATTTTATAATCTCCAGCAGTATTTTTTCATCAGTTGCAGCCTTCAGAACTTTGAATGCCTTGTGCTGTTTGTTACCTTTTTGTTTTTATAAATCATTTATACATCTTTCTAGCTTCTAGTAGACCGGTTTCATCTTTCTTTCTTACATGCCTATTTTTGAAGGACATTTGTTACATATCTCTTAGATTTAAAGCATTCCTCATCGTACCAGTCGAAGTCTGAAGTGGTTGGTGTGGCATTGCAGCTCCCCTTACTTTCCTTCAATACTGAGCTTGGGGCTTCGAGGAGAAGCTCAAACCTTTTTTTTATCACTATATTCCCTGGGTCGCGCTTTGGAATTACCCAAGATGCATAAAGAGTTTTCCATCTTATATTTAAAGATGTTTCAATTAGTTTCCATTGAATATTGGTTCTACGAATGTTTTTCCTGTTTTTTGTATTCAGAACCTCCATGCCGATGTGTGTAATCTGCCCAGGTGGTAGAACAAATTGAAAGGCCGTTAGAGAAAGTGAGAGCTGCAGCGGATCATGATCACTTTATAGTCTCTGCACCACCAGCATGTCTTTGTTCAAGTGCTAAGCCTCTGGGTACCATATGCATAGTCAATAGTACTTTCACGATTAACTGATCTATATGTGGTTTTGGGTGGATCATCTGAATCTTTGCAGCTGTTCTAAGGTCGTAAAGCTGCTGCCACTTGTATAGAGCATGGGTGTTCCCCTTTTTTGTTGCCTCACAGATTGTTTGACTAAATGGGGGAACACCCCAAGCGCATTCTTCCTCTGCAACTGCTTGTTCCAACAATACAGGATGAAGTATTGTATTTAGGTCACTACATATTAAGGTAATCAGGCCTCCAAAAACCATAAAGTGTTGCCAGACTGGCAGGTGTAGTGACTTGAATAATCAACTTGACCTAACTTATGCACTTGACCTGTAAACTGGTCTCAAATTGTGTGATCTTAGGCAAATATTTTATTTTACAAAGGCCGAACAGAACATATACTGCACAGCTCATTTGATGTTATGTGTTAGATACCCAAGAGTGAGTTGATCATTTTAAGAAAGTTTCCCCTATTACGGATGTCATGTTACCCCTGGATTGATACATTGGTTGGCTGCGAAGTTTACTCCTTGCTGTTTACTTTTCTGTGCAAATAAGGCTTGTTAGGGTCAAAGAAATGTTTTTCTGTGGTAAAATCTAACTTCTGGAGGGCTTGGAAGCCCCTATTTGGTTTAGATGCACTGTGAGGCCACATTGTAGGTATTTTGTTGTGCCGAAAATTGAAAATTCACGACATTAGCACCTAGTGCTATGTTGGCTGTGTTGTTGCAGCAGCAGCGGAGCTCCTCTTATATTGCCTTGTGTGCAGTACTGGATTGTTGGGGTCCCTCCGTAGGTCCCTACTCCCTATATTTTCTACTGACATATGTATCTGTGCCAAAGATCGCCTTGGGATTATCTCAAGGATCTTTCCCATCCAAGCTGTTAGCTGGTGGTCTCCTTGTTTAACAGTGATTCGAAGTGGCCAATAAGGCACAGTTGCAGATTTCTGGCGCAGCTGGCAGTTTAAAAAAACATTTTTAATTTTTGTTTTGTCGCCAGACACAATATATTCTTCTTCCCCCGGGGCAGCAGTTTTTGGCTGGTTGTGAATCTCTGTAACCCATTGGCACTCTTTTGAAATGCATGTGGATTGTAGACAATTTATCGCTCAGAAGGTTTGAGGTGGTGTTGACGAATTAAGTATGCGATTTGGTTGACATCCTGTTTAGCATATCTGCTCTTTTCATGTGGACAAAATAAACATTCAGATCTGTCCTTGACCCTAGGCAGTATTTCCGGGGTGTTGCAAAACTTGCAGTGATGAATGCAGTCACAGTGCAAGTCACGCAATTAAGTGGTAGGAACACTCTGATTTTGAGCAGGCTCCTCTTTCTCTGGGAGACTTCTGTCATGACGGCTCTAAAAACAACTGTTTCCACATTTCTTCAGTTGTTTGCTTTAAGTTTTCACCTCATAAGGTAGTCAGCCTCCTTCTCTTGAGAGGCAAGCTCAGCAGGTCTGTTTTTTTTGTTTTACTGAACTAAGCATGTGATCTCTAGATTCCAACAGTGTTCCTCTTGCCCATCATGATGTGCAGCCTTTGGCTGTTATCGAACTTGCAGTTTTGTCTTCTATATGTTTGCTGATTGACCCCCCCCACCCACTCCCCCTCCTCAGGTCTCATCAGCCTAAATTTTGGGTGTTGTGTTTGACTCCAACCTTTCATTTGAATACTCATTTCTAAACTCGTCTTTGCTTGTTTTTTCCTCATGAAGGTCCTGCTAAAGGTTCTTCTCGTTTTCCCTTTCGAATATTCTAAACTAAGTCTCAGTCCCTGGTAGATTTGCACTACTTCAAAAGAATAAGTGCAACCCATATGTACATGTGAACTGGGTATTAAGTATAAACTTATAACAAGGGTTCACATGAAACTCTTTTCTGAAAACAATTTCTTACTACCAGAGGATAGTTCTGTGTAGATTTGATCAAAGTAAGAGAGAATATTAACAATAAAACAGATCACATCTGTCAAAAATGAATTGAAAAAAACTTCTATAGCCCAATTTTTGGCTGTCGTAGAACTCGGTTCAGCCTAGCGGAGTTATTTATTCTCGTTATAATACAAAACATGCAGGCGCATACTGTTTCAGTGAATAAGTGATGAGATTAAAAAGTGATAGAGAACTCCAAGTAAAGCAACCATAACCAAACGTAAAAAATTGACAAAAATGTGACTTTGTATTAAAAAGGGTTATTGGTATATACAAGTATGTCTGAATGATCACTTTGCAATGGAAAAGGAGCGACCAGACTTTTCTCTGGTGCTTCTGCCTAGAGACTGTCCTTTAGTTGGTGTTGACGACGTTTTAACCCTGCGTGCAATATGAGGGTCTCATCAGGACTGTTATGACCAGGGGACTACAAAATGCACTAAATTAGAAAGATACTCATCTGAGGATATTGGTATTTATAGTTTAAGGAACGATCTGTGTGGATCGCAACTCATTTGTCCTTTCATGAAGGCATTATTATGCTTCCTGGTTTATTGAAAGATCCTGATATTGTGTTCATCCTTCAGGAAAGCCAGATTATGGATAAGGGTTCCTGGTTTACTGGAAAATCCAGGTATTGTGTTCTTACTTCTCATCAAGTATCTCTGCCCCGACCACTAACCCTAAATAAATTATTTTGGAGAAATTAGATGGGGCAAATAAAAAGCATGTGCGCACAGAGTTGCATGCCTGCATGTTTACCTAATATTTGAAAGCTAACATCATACCACAAGGGTTACAAGTTCATAACGTACCAGGAATTTTCAGAGAAGGTAAAAACTTCAAGGGTGGTTTTAGTCATATCCCAGCCACTTGTTCCAGGCAATGAATGGTGCTTGGAATAGTAACGGCATTGAAACACAGCAAAAGAGAACTATAAGAAATAGCAGATCTAGCGAAGCAACTGCTAGGGTGCGACGATCCTGAAGAGGCTAAAATAGCACTTGACAAGGACCATCAGTGAGTGCGATACCTTTTAACTTAAAAGAAATAAAGCAGATAGAGTTAAAAAAGACATCAATTTTACTAAAGAGAATGCACAAAGAAAAATGTCACTTTGGTTCGATACAGAGACAATAAGCTAATTACATTCTCTGATTACTCAGCAGGGTCAGATAGCTCAGACGACACAGGCGAAGGTACAAGCTTCAGCACAGGTAACCCTACACCAACTCGTTTTTTAGGCCAGGTTCAGTGAGGCAGGGGCAAAACACGGAACCAACAGAGGACATGGAATCAGTATGCTGGGGACCGCCAGACAGGCAGACAATATTACACCTGGGCCCCAGAAGGACAGTAAAACACAGGGATATCTAGGACATGACCAGTTCAAACACAGAAACCACTGTATTTTTAAACGACGGAGATATACTGAGAATGGGTGATCTCGCTCTGGATAATTCCAGCACTCCACAGTGCATCCCCACTTTTAATTTGTTGAACCACAAGCTCAATGGTAATGAAATATCTCTTTGAGCAAAAGGTTTTTCTTCATGATAACGGAGAAAACAGATTTTTTTTGTCAAACTTGTTTTTATTGATTTTTCAAGATCTTGAGCCTCAAACATGGTAATACATTCAGTCATTGCACTCCCGTATAGCCGTTGAGCAGCTATTTCTTTGTACAGAGTTTGTCGGATAATCTGAGTAGTCTCCCCTTCGAATGCATACTCCTGTATTACCGGTATGCACATAGTTCATTTTCAAACCTCTCCCCTTAACTAAACCCTCCCCTTTCCCAAGAGGCAAAGAAAACCCTTGACAGTTGTTGTAATATCCCTTCCACTTATGGGCAGAAGGAAAGAAAAGTGAGAAAGAAAACCAAAACTAGATTAACAAGAAATAAAAGAAAGGACAAAAACAAATTAGCTTGGCCTGACTGAGGACCTGGGTGACATGTTGCAACCATAGCGTTGGGTGAGCTCAAGCAGGGAAAATGGTACTTATTAAAATTGGAACAGATGCAGTGCTCTAACCCTCGAGGGACAGGAGGTCAGCGGGAGACCTCTAGATAGATAGCTAACCAGCTGGCCCCAGGCATATTCAACGTTTTTAAATTCATCCCTGAAATTATCACTCATGCGCTCCAGGATGAGTGCTTGCCGTAAACGTGCGTGCCATTGTGTCATGGCTGGAGCCTCTTTCTTCTTCCAGGTGGCGGCTATTGCCGTTTTGGCCGCCCCCAGACATAGCCACATTGTGGCTTGATCGGCTGTCATTTGGTATTTCAAGTATGGGTCTCTGAGACCTAGGAGCGTAAAATCCGGGGTGTCTGGGATAGGGTACCCCAAAATCTTTTTAAGTTGGGCTAGGATTATGGTCCAGAATGGCCGGATTGTCAGACAATCCCACCTATTTGTGACACAAGTCACTTACGAGACTACACCCTCTCCAGCAGAGGTCCGATGTGTTCGGGAATATCTTTTTTAATTTAGTGGGTTATAGGTACCAGTCATAGAGTATCTTGTAATGGGCCCTTCGTTTTCTTAGAGAGTGATTATGTTGTCTGATATCTTTCCATAGGGCCTTCCTTTGTGTCTCTGTAATATCATGGCCTAGTGTGCGTTCCCAGAATTTGGGGTAACGTTGGTGCCTGGACGGTAGTGTATGCAACAGAAGGGAATACAGGAAAGAGATTGCCCCTTTTACGGCCCGGCCCCCTCACATAGTAGTCTAGTGTTGTAAGTTTCCTTGTCGCCCCTTCTCTAATTCCCGTTTGTAGGACCCAGTGTCGCAATTGGAGGTAGTGGGAGTATTCTGTGTGTGGGAGGCGGAAATCTCTTTGGCAGTGTTCTAAAGTTAATATATCCCAATTGTGGAAAATATCAGCTAGAGTGAGGCATCCCCCCTCGTTCCACGAGTCCCCGGCTGTAGAGCTGCAGGAAATGCTGGATTGTGGTGTATTGGGGTGAACGGCGAGGGAAACTTTGTCCATTCAGTCTGACTCAGCACGGCATCCCACGTTTTAAGAGTCATTCTAGTGGGGGCACTTAAGTAAGCATTAGCAGGTCAGCCCAGCTTCGGCTTCCAAAGGACATCCCATATCACCCTTTTTGTAATAGCCTGGTCCATGTGTAGCCAGTGTTTATCTCACTCACGTTGGGACCATGCTACTATAACTCGGAGTTGTGTCACCTTGTAATAGACGGTTAGGTGTGGCAACGTCAGTCTCCCTTCATCAGGCGGTTTCTGGAGGAGGTTGAAGGGGAACCTCTGTCTTTTATTTTTCCAGATAATTTTCTTAAAGAGTGTGTGGATTTCTTAAAGAGTGTGTGGAACAGATGTAAGAAATTCAAGAGAACTACCATCTTAATGACATGTATTCTGCCAATCCAGGACAGATATAGGGTTGTCCTCCGCTTTAAGATCGGCTTGCAGTTGGTGTGGGGGGTAGTTGGCTACAAATAGACCTGAGATTTTGGGATTAATTTTATACCTAGGTATGTTAACTTTTTCTTGGCTGACTAGAACAAGCTTGTGGCCACTAGGGTACTCATCTCTGCTTCCGCTAAAGTCAGGTTAAGGAGGTAGGATTTGGGTGAGTTAATGCGGAGCCCAGCCACTTCTTCGAAGCTTCTCAGCTCCTCCTGAAGCATTGTTAGAGAGTGCAGCAGGTCGGAAAGTGTCAATAGTATGACGTCGGCAAACAGTGAAATCTCATGTTCGTCGGGTCTGAAGTCAATTCCCCCGATTGTCGGGGTGTCTCTAATTTTTGCAGCTACGGTTCAATGCTAAGTGCAAAGAGTAGTGGGGATAGTGGGCACTCCTGTCTCGTTCCCCTCCCCAGAAAAAAGGATCCAAGCTTACCCCAAGGACTAGGATTCTGGTCACTCGGAGCTGCAAAGTTGGCCTTAATCATGTTTATGAATGTCTCACTGATTCCAAACCTCTGGAGGGCTTGAAAAAGGAACGGCCAGTCCACCCGAGCTAACTCCTTCTCGGCCGAGAAGAACTGCGGGAATCTTCTTTTTAGTAGTCTTTTCTATTAAGTGTATTACCCTGCATGCGTTGTCGTGCGTTTGTCTGTCTTGGATGAAACTGAATTGATCCGGGTGTACCAATCCTGGCATCAGATCCTCTAGGTGTGTAGCCAATATTTTATAGTATAGATTGACATCTAAATTGAGAAGTGCTTTGGGGTGATAAGAACTGCATTGCTGTAGGGCTTTCCCTATTTTGGGGATTCCCCTGATAAGAGCTTCACGCATGGTGTGGGTCACCTGCTGGGTTTTCGCAAAATGGTTAAAAGTGCGGTCAAGTGGTGGATCAATTATGCGCTGAAGGTTTTATAGAATTGTTCTGTCAGGCCATCTGGGTCCAGAGATTTGTGCAGCTTCATACCCCGAGTGCAAAACTCACCTCCTCCTCTGTTACATGTTCACCCAGTTGTTCGTGGGTGGGGGTGACCTGTGGGAGTTCCACAGTGCTAAGATAATCTGCTTGCGCCTGTAGGTTGGGTAGATCAGCTGTGTATAAAGTGCTATATGTCCCTAAATATGCAGGCTTTCCCCCCGAGTCTTCCCGTGTCTGAATAACAGAGGGTTCCTGTATGTCTCCAATGTAGTCCTTCTCTCCCTTGATTCACAACTGTTGTGCAAAGTGTAATTCCACCTTATTGCCCTGTGCGTATGATGTCTGCTTAAGGCGTAGTAGTGTCACTTCCGCTCTATTAGTGTAGATCGCATGTAGTTTCCCTTTCAGGGCTGTGACCTATCTTTGGAGTGCTAGTGTTGGGTTAGCCTAATGAGTGTGTGCTAGTTTTTTCAGTTCCCCTTCCAGGCTCAGCCTTTCTGCGGCTCTGTTGAGGACGACCATCAGTGTCAGGATTTGGGCCCTTACCACCGCTTTCAATGCGTCCCAAGTGTTTGTCAGGGTTGTGTCTTGAGGGTCGTTTGATTGGAAAAGTTATCTGATGGTTGTTTGTAGTGCGTTGCGCAGTGTTTTATCGCGGGCTAGTCCACTGGGGGAAAAACATCTCCTAAATGTGGATGCAGTGCAATACCACTACAGGGAGAACGAGACCGGCGCCTGGTCAGAGATGAGAATGGGGTGTATGGTGGCGTCTTTGACGTACTTATTGAAGGCTTGGCCCATAAATATATAATCGAGTCTAGAGTATATAGATGTGGGAGAAGAATTGTAATCTTTATCCCTTGGGTGCGCTTCTCTCCAGGTATCTCTGAGGCCCATATCCTTGAGAGCGTGTTTCATTTGTTTCGGGAATTTCCCTGTGTGAGACCTATTTGGGTGAGTGCTGTCGGTCCCTGAGTGCCAGGTGAGGTTTAAGTTCCCCATCAAGATTACGTCTCCCCCTGCGAATCCACCCCCAATAGGGACAAGGTGTTGTTTATAAACCCCGCCTGGTTAGTGTTAGGTGCATATACTGATAGTATCCCCCGATTACGTCCTTTCACTAGTACTACCCTCCCGTCCTTATATGTTTTGTAGTCTTCTGGTTGGAACTTAAGCGAGGAATGAAAAAGGAGGGCCACCTCATTGTGTTTTGTGGAGGAAGAGGATTTATATATTAGCAGATATGCCTTGTGCTTCAGTCTTTGATTTTCGGATCTCTTGAGGTGGGTCTCTTGTAGAGCTACTATATCATAGTGTTGGTCTGTGATGTATTTCCAGATCTTCTGACGTTTGAAGGGGGCATTCATACCTCTAATATTCCATGAGAGCGTTTTAATACCCAGGGTTGTGTGCACCTACTTGCTAGCCCTTGTTCACCCCTTTCTTTCTGTTCACTCCCCCACTCCCTCCCGACCCCACCCATCCCCTTCAGGTTTCCTGAGCCCTCTTCTCCAGTGACTGCAACTTGCTTTTGTTCCCCCTGTGTCATCGCTATCACCCAGGCCTCTTAAAAAAAAAAAGTGATAAAAATCCAACCAAAGAACAGATAACAGTGGGACAACGTGTCCTCGATTCAGTTCACCATTGTGGTATTTGTTACACATTGGAGGCGAATTGGACCAATGTCCGCTGCTGAGGTTGCTGTATATAGTCAATTTGAGAATATAAGGTATCTTTCCCCTGTCTAGGGTCCTGTTAGCGCCATCCGTTGATGTGTTTCGGGTAACTGGCCGTAGGCTGTGTTAGAACATATATTATCCGGATCGTGGAGTATTGTAAATGTTGTGGGCCCCTGATTCTGTTGTAGTGGGAGTTTTCGGGGGACTTCGGGCAGTCCTTGTTTTCTGTGATCGGGGAAGTCGATGAGTTTGCCATGAGTCTCTTTGCCCGTGCCTGAAGGGGGAGCTACCTCAGTCAGTGAAGTGGCGTGCTTTGTTTCGGAACTCGAAGCCCAGGCGGAAGGGATGAGTCCAGCGGTACCTGATGTTGTTGTGCCTAAGTTTTTCCATGACGGGCCTGAATTGTTGGCGGCGCATGAGGGTTGCTGGTGCTATGTTTTTGCTGGACCTGTTCAAAATAGCCCTTTGTTCCTTCTCTTATATTCAACGTTTAGCACGGGGAGTCCCTCGTAGGAACTGATTAGGATACCAAGGACACTCACCATTGTTGAAGCCCTGGCCCAACCGTATCAAGAGAGGACTAATTTTTGCCTCTCCCGTTTTTATATCTATTTCTCTTCCTTCACAATCTCGCGAATCTCTATCATGGATGACTTCCATGGGTTGAGTTTTGGTGACGATATTGCTGCAGAAATTTTACGCACTCCATCACTACTGGGGCCAGATAGTAATGCTACTACTGGAGCACAATCAGACGACTTTATGACGCTCGCTGCTTTGAAACGCGAGTGGCTTAAAATTACGTTACACGGGGCTATGATGACAGAATATCTGAGGGCTAACAGCGCCCCCAACGGACTAATTGTTAAGAATTTTCCACGCCTCTTCTTGGAGGACATGATCTTCAAGAAAGAATGGTCCCTGGTGTCATGGAAGTGCACCAGCGACTGGCTCATACTCATTATCAACAAGGCCAAGAGACTAGCAGACGCTATTCTGATCAAAATCCAGAATGCAGAGGGTGCAGTCAAAGTCACTCCTACCACCGCAGTATTCAAAACTAAACTATCTGAGATCAAAAATGAAATAGCAGAAAACAGGGAGTTTCTGATGAAACAGAAAATATCTAAATTACAAAAGGACATTAAGAAATTCGAAAAGGAGAAGGTCTACCCATATCTGAAGGCAGACTATACATCAGTAAGCAATAGTTACTCCTCAGATGATGAATCAAATACCTCCAGACGTAACTCAAACACCAGTAGCGATTCAAGTAACAGTAGCTTCTCGAATAATCGCAGCAGACAAGGTCTACAACACTACCATCCCTATCTGATGGTGCTTTTCAGGGACAGTATCAATCAGTCCCACCATTCTGGCAATATCCCAATTACCAGCAGGGTCCTCCACCACCTCCCTTCTACCAACCGGGCCCCCCCTTTTTTAGGCAGAGGTTGGGGCAGAGGAAGAGGGCGGAGAAGAGGAGACGACAAGAGAGTACACTGGCAGGACCAACCGTCAACCTCAATGGAGACCAGGAGCCAGACCAAGAACAAGAGACACTAATAGTGAATCTCTCTCATAGACCGCTGTTGGAGACAGAGAAACGAGTACTTCAAAAAGGTTTGGGCTTCGTACCAACACCCAAAATTGACTCCTTCAGGGAGATGTACGAATTACAGGCCTTCTTCCGTAAAGTACGCCTCAAGGCCTACTTCTATGACGAACCTGGTGAACCGAGTGAGGACTCTGGCCTCCACAAACCCTCCACGTTTACGCCTCAGTGGGATGGTTCCCAATGAAGTCTTGATCTTTGAGCAGGCGGTGTTAAAAGATTGGGAAAACATACGCCCTGTGACGGCCTTTCAGAATATCTCCAATGAGGAAGAAGCAGCGATACAGTCGCTGAATGATGACCCCTCGATAATTATTAAACAAGCAGATAAGGGGGGCGCTACTGTGATTATGTCCACCACCGATTATCGTACTGAGTGCGAGCGCCAACTCAGCGATAGGAGGTACTACACTCCGATTAAGGAGGACCCCACTATTCGCCTCTCTACTTTGATCACGACCATGGTATTCCATGCAGAGACCCAGGGATGGATGACGACAAAAGAGGCAGCGTTTCTGGTTACCAGTGAACCCAGAATCCCCTATTTCTATTGCCTCCCGAAAATACATAAGGGTACTTCTCCAGTTCCAGGGAGACCTGTTGTCTCTGGGATCGGGTCCCTTTTGGAACCCCTTTCTAGGTTCGTGGATCACTTCCTTAAACCAGTAGTACAGGGGACTCCGTCTTTCCTGAGGGATACTACTGACGTCCTTAGGTTGATAGAGGGTTCTCAACACCAGGGGGAAGTTGATTTCCTCATCACCCTTGATGATGAGGCCCTCTATACTAATATCCCACAGAGAGCAACCCTGGATGTTATTGAGGACGTACTTAGTGGGTTAGATTGGGAATCAGCCACCCCATGTCCCTTTATCCTTGAATGTGCATCTATAGCCCTTACAGAGAACTTTTTTGAATTCGAAGGACAGCTTTACCATCAGATACAGGGCACTTCGATGGGGAGCACCTTCGCCCCAAGTGTGGCCTGTCTCTACATGGCGGCTTTTGAGGAAAGAACTATCCAGAGTGCCACTAACCCATACAGAGCCAACATTCTACTCTGGAGGCGTTTTATCGATGATATTCTGGTACTCTGGAAAGGTGATCGAGCCCACTGCGAAGAGTTTTGCTCTTAGATTAACACTCTGAACCCCTACTTGAGGTTCACCGGTACCATTTCTGATCAACAAATCCCATTTTTGGACCTTTTGATCCAATTAAACAATCATACGATGAGTACCACGCTTTACCGTAAGCCCACTGACAGAAATAGCCTTTTGCATTTTCGCAGTTACCATCCACGTGCCCTTAAACAGATCCTACCGTTTGGACAGTTCCTCCGAATGAGGAGGAATTGTAGCTCCATAACTGATTTAAAAAAGGAATCTAAGATCCTGACAAATCTTCTCGAGAGGGGTTATCACAGCCTGGATGTAAATAAGTCATTCAAACGTGCCCGGAACAATGACTGGGAGGGGTTACTTGAACCTAGCGAGCGACATACGGATGACTCTATTACATGTGTGACAACCTTTAACCCAAATTCTTACAATTTAAAGAAAATCACTAAGAAGCATTGGGGGATCTTACAAACTGGTGATCTTACAATCACTACCCCACGTTTTGCCTTCAAACGAACCACAAATTTGAAAGAGAGACTGATACATGCGAAACCCCAAAAACCCAAGGGCACCACACAGTCGACATTATGGCACCTTCCCCCTGTAATGGGGCACTATCCTTGTGGCTCATGTGTGGTTTGCCCCCTGACTAAGATCACCTAGAATATCATTTTTCCTAATGGGTTTACCTGGGAATGCAGGACTCATACCAACTGCAATACCCCAAACTGTATTTACTTGATCACCTGTCCTTGTAACCTCGCTTACATAGGGATGACTACAAGACCAGTCAAAACCAGAATTATTGAGCACAGGAGTAACTTCCGGTGCAATAAAGTGAACACAAAAATGACAACACACTTTTATGAAAGGCAACACTCCCCTGACTCGCTTCAGTGGATAGGCCTGCAGTCTGTTAGGAACATCAATAAAAACAAATTATTCTAGTTGGAACAGAGGTGGGTGATGAGGCTGTCATCCCATAGGGAAGGGTTAAATGAGGAGATCCCATGGAGCAGTCTTCTAGGTTCCTAAATACGATCGTTTCCCATATATAACCCACGGGTCAACTACATTTTATTCAGTAATATGCCCGAATTGGGGTCTTAGAATTTTAAGTGGACCGTGATACTCCCTCGGGTGGCCCTACGCCCTCACTCGTTATATTCACCCGCAGCTACTCCCAGCTAGCGCTGTTTCACTACCTCCCACACTGGGATTGGCTTGTGATCATTGGTCCCGCCCCCCCATGTCCCGTGATTGACACGTGACGTCCTCGCTATCGAGACGCACCCGGAAGTGGGGCTCGCACCCAAGACTCTGTTTGAGTAACGGAGTACATCGATTGGCTCTGGTTCCCTTTTTATGATCTCCATCAGCATTTGACAGCGTTCCCCGAATCGGCTTGGACGGAGGGTAGGAGTCTACGTTTCCTGTATCGAGGAAACATGTAAGTGCTTGTTTGTGCTCTGTACCCTCTTTTGGGTTGACTCTAACTTTTTCTGGTAATTCTACCGCCATTGGCGTTTTGAAATAATTGGGCTCTATGAGATTGGGTGGAAACATTTCGCTGTGTACATTTCCTGACATACGGGACTCTTTGCAGCTCGAGAACTGTTAATCCAACTCCTCCACCCTTGCCTGTTCCTTATATGAAGTTTTCTTTTTCTTTTTCCACCTTACATTTCCTTGCGATCTCCCTTTCGCAAATGTTGCGAACCGTGGTCATTTTCCACATGATGCCTAGCGTCGTTTGGTAGTTTCTACCGTCCTACGTTGAGAGCAGTCGACATTTTGTGAGAATTTCGATTCAATGGGGCAATGACTTTGAATCTTTCTGGTCTAACTCTGAGAGCGGTCGACGTTTTCAAACAAACCCATTTATAGGTGTTAACGGCTTTGAGCCCCTCCGGACCTTCTGAAGTACCGAGAGCCTTGGTCCATTTTTCACCGGTAATATGAACGTCACATGGCTCCTGTTCCCCGTTTACTTTTGTTTATTTTGTTTATTATGTCTTACTTATCGTTTGGTCATGCCGGAATACCAAAGCTATTACCTTGCTTGTGTACCATGACAGAACACTGCACTATTCAGTGTTATAGTCCGGCCCTGATTCGCTGGAGCCCCGGACGCATCATTATGGGGTGAGTTTACTAGTGACCCGTGGTACTTTGATCAGAGTGCTCTCCTTGGCCTTTTGACTTAAGGAAATAGTTTTTTTTAATGAGATATTGGTTGCTTTAGAACAAATACATGTGTGCGAATTCTGCAGTAGTCTGTGTTTTTTTACTTTTTTGCACTTTTTTCCTCACTGTAAGCGCATGTGTAAAGTTTTCACAGCACTTGTTTTCATCACCATTGTACAGTACTGTACCACGAGTGCTGCCTGACATCACTTTAATGGTTCACAAAATATAAGGCTTACAATCATTAACTTGTTATACAATGTTGTTTTTATTATGTGCCTGTTTTTTATTCTTTCTTCCAGGTGCATTTAGGTTTTTCTCCAACAAAAGTAACCACTTATTAGGGTGCTGTAAGAGTGGTAAGTGCTGTAGTAGGTGCTATCACTACCAGTAAGTGTGTGAACTTTTTTTGTTTGGTCCTGATGAATTGCGGTTTAACCAACCATTGCAAGAAACATGTTGACCTGTTTTAGCACCAACCTAACTACCTTACTGCAGGGAGGCGCTCCCTTTTGGTTTTAGTCAAGAGTGGGACCCTGCTTATTAAACTTTTGTTATTTTGGGCCCCGACTACTTGTTTTAAAGTTTCATTAGAACACACTACACCTAGCATTACACCAACCGGCATAAAGGAATAAAGATCTCCATCAAAAGGCCCCGATAAGGGCGCCGATCGGGGATTGCAGCGCCGGCCCGATTTGGAGCAGACCTGATGATGAAGCATGACATCTAGCTGGCTGGATGTGTGAGGGTCTTTTTCCTGAAGGAGGAAGTTTCTCCTGACTTCACTGACTAATAGATCATTGTAGGCCTTTCTTTATCTAATCACACCCTTTAGGAACAGCATACATCTTTATACCTAGACTTATGTTTTGATATAAGTCACATGTAAATAAATCCCTGGAACTTCACCCTGTCCCTTTTCCTGGCGGCTTGCAGTATGGCCTCTATGGTTTTGAACGAGTGTAGTTTTGCCAGGGTGTTGCGTGGTCGACGCTTATCTCCTTGATTAGGCCTCCCCAATCTATGCACACTTTGTAGCTTAATTTTGACTGATGTTGTTCCCAGGGTTTCAGCAAAGAGGTCCGTTATGAAGGCCTCAAGGTCGGGCCCTCTACTCCTTCCTCTAGGTTCCGGATTCTGATGTTTTCGTGTCTAGACCGGTTATCCAGAAAACAGATTTTTTTTAAGATGCAATCAGAACTTCAAAAGTTTTTCCAATTAAAACTATTGAGTCACTTTTTTCAAGAAAGGGACTTTTTGTCCATCTATTCAACCTCTAACCTGCGACCAAAGTCCTCATATATTCTGCCCAATGCAGTGATGCCACCTGAAATATCTAGCATTCAAAAAGGCAGAACTTGAAGATATTAACATCCTTAAAACTACAAGAACTTTCACACGGCCAGAGAGACCGTCTTTACTGTGACTCAAAAGGGAAGAGTCTATCATTATTAAACCCGCAGACAAGGGGGTGGTATTGTAATACAGGACATGGAGAAGTACGACGAAGTAGTGACCATACAATTGAACAACCCCAACCTATACAAAAAAGCTAATGACTAACCCTCTCTCGTATATTAGACGTAGAATTCAGGAGGCTACCACACATGGTCTAGAAGAAGGCTTCTCCACACAATTAAAGTTTGAATTTTTTAATAAAAAGTCACATAAGTCTCCTGTCCTATACACACTCCTGAAAATCCACGAAGATAACAATACTCCTCCAAGGAGACCCCTTCTATTGGGCTGTGATTCTAAACTGGAGCCTATCAGAGAATATATAAACACCCTTATCAAGGACTATGTCCCCCTACTACATACATACGTTCGCGACAGCTCTTGCATGAATAATTTTATCGTTGGTCTAGATCCCATAGAAGAAATATTAAGTGACATTTGACATTGTCACTTTACACAGACATCTCTCAAAATCAGAACATAGAAGTGATAAGGCAGATTCTTGATCAGCAGCCTGCACCATACCGTGTCCTGGCCTCCTTAATTGTAGAACTTCTAGAAATTGCCTTAACTGCCAACTATTTTCTCTTTGACTTCAATGGGAGCCGTTTTTCCTCCCAACCTACCAAATCTCTGTGTTTTGAACATGTATTCATTAATACCATGTCCAATCCCTTCTAAAGTAACATCAGATGTTGGAAGCATTATATAGAAGATATATTCATGATCTGAACAAGCTCACAAGACACGCTGCATAAGTTTATACATCAACTCAATACCTGCCAACCATGCCTGAAGTTTACTCATGAAATGAACACTGAAAGCATTCCATTCTTAGACCTAGAAATCAAAAATAAGGATAATCATTTAATCGTGTCCCTCTACAGAAAACTGACCGAACGTAACACACTACTGCAATATAGTAGCTTTCACTCACGGGCCCTAAAGGATGGACTTCCCTATGGACAATTTCTGAGATTATGCAGAAACTGTACCCAAAAAGAGGACTTTTTTAAGGAGGGATCCATTCTCCGCTGTAAATTGAGGGAGAGATGATATCCCAAATGACTAGTTAAAATTTCCATGAAAAGGGCTTTTTACAGCCAGAGAGAAAAAATACTTAAAACAAGATAAAAGACTAAATTTGATAACATTGTTTGTGTCACTACCTACTGTTCAGATACGACCAAAATAGTCAAGATTATCAGACGACACTAGCCAGTTCTCAACACAATGAGTATTTTCAAAGAGCTTCTCCTTTTTTCATACATACAAGGAAAAATTATCAGAGACCATATAGTGCATTCCAATACCTGTTTTTAAAAGTCCACAAACGCTTTTTCAGAAATGTGAGGCATACCCCCATTTAAAGGTCATTACAAATGTGGAAATTGCATTGCTTACCAATACACTCTTAACACAAAAGAATTTATACATAGGGATGTAAAAATGACTTTGCAGCAACACACTTACTGCGCCTCTACAAATGTTGTCTACTGTATCTGGTATCCGTGTAATTTGATATATATTGGAAAAACATCACAACATGTCCAGGCTAGAATCAGGCAACATAGACGCCGCATATGCTGTCAAATTGAAACTGCCCCTCTTGTCAACATTACACAGAGAAATAACACACAGCTGATGACCTTAAGTGACAAATTAAGAAAGCAATTCCATCACCAAGAGGAGGAGATGTTTCATATACCCTACAGAGGCTTGAATGTAAATGGATTGATAGATGTAATTATATCTGTCAAGGACTGAACACGATGGAGGAATGGCTTGTTTGTGACTCCTCTTGCCATGCAGAACCTTCCATGCTCAAAGAAAGAACTTTACATTTTAGTGTGTGTCACTATGATGGTCAAAATCCTTACATAGACATCATGGGATTGGTAATATGTCGGGAGATATGCAGTAATTGTGTATATTGTGTCCACCTGTGTGCTAAGAGCTGGCTATCTCAGTGTCCTCTTGTATGTAATTGCTTATGTACAGTTTCCATTGATGTGTCAAAAAAAGTGTATATGTTTTTAGGTCTTGCAGACCTAGCGCGCATGCGCTCCTCGCTCTGCGAGGCTTATTGTCATCAGTAGCTTTCAGAAGGGGACTTGAAGCCCCACCCATCTTTTTGATTAGCTGATGTCATCCTCCATGCTAAACGCTGGCTCACGATTGAAAAGGAGGCTTCTTAGTCCCTCCTGGTTACCGCCCTGGCTCCTTTTAGGACGGTCTGTATAAATCATCAAATATAGAGACAGGATGCACACCTTTTCACTTTCAAAACTGTTTTCTCTGTTTTCTTTCCTTTGCGTGCAGACTGGGGAGTACAATGCCCAAAAAGCACTCTTCGAACATGACACCATTTCAATGGGGCGACATCTCACCCCAACCAGTCGCACAGCTTCATTGTGCCTACCTCGGCAACTTGTTCAAGAACATACTCCTTTTGAATTCCAACTTTATACTTCTTAGTCTTACTCATTATTCTTCATTTCAACATGCTTGAATTCCAGAAGCGGAGTGATCATGCAATTTCCTAAATTTCTGGTGTTCACACCGTGGGAACATCAGAAATTTAGGAAATTGCATGATCACTCCGCTTCTGGAATTCAAGCATGTTGAAATGAAGAATAATGAGTAAGACTAAGAAGTATAAAGTTGGAATTCAAAAGGAGTATGTTCTTGAACAAGTTGCCGAAGTAGGCACAATGAAGCTGTGCGACTGGTTGGGGTGAGATGTCGCCCCATTGAAATGGTGTCCTTTTAGGACGGGCCATCCCGACTGGATCTTTTGCGGGTGGCCTGACACGGTCTCCTTCATAAGTGTGCAAACACTCTTTTATTTTTATTTTCAGTGCGGTCCGCCTCAGCCCCGCCTGTTTATTTAATTATTGAATACCCTGTTCTTGGTGTCTGTATATCTCCTCTGTGTCTGTGCACAGCTGTGCATCTGTGCCTTTCACCTCTCCTCTGATGTCAGGCACACGACTCTGCTGGGAGGGATTTACGAGGCTGCATCTCGGCTCCAGTTAGCAGAGTGCTGATCTCTGCCTCCCTCCTAAAATGTGCAAACATTTTCCCTTGCACAGGCTGCTGCCTCGGACGGGCGCCTCTATGCTCTCATATTCCCAGCCTCTCTCCTGCATACCTCTTCTTGGATCTGCCATTAGGGGCAGAGCAGCTGTGTTTGTGCTCATGTAGGACAACGAGCCCCCTTTTTCGCTGAAGATTAAACTATACCATTACCTCTAACAAGAAATGTATGAAAGAGCCCACTCCCCTCCGGTGCGCACCGTCCCCTCTTCCCCCCCCCCCCCCTCCCCCCTCTTCCCCCCAGGAATGGCTGCCGCTCTCAGCTCGGTCCCCACTTGTCCCCCCCCCCGCCTCGGCTCCATGCTGACATACCCAGGCTCCGACTGCCCGACCTGGAAGTGGGGGCCACAGAAGAGAGGACAGAGGAATGCAGGGTTTGGGCAGATACAGGGTCTTTTTTAGGTCTCGCCTGAGCCAGCGCGCATGCGCGGCGAGGCTTCTAGTAAGGGCTCTTCAACTCGCACCACACGCTCGTGCGTGTGCTTTTTTTTTTCATCACACCTATTAGCCTTTGCGTGCATCTTTCTAAGAAAGACAGCACGCAATTGGACAAAGGCGGGTGCATGTCCCGCCTTCTCTCTGCACTGGCCTAGGCTGCTCGGGAGCGAGCGCGGCTTTCCTCCCTCGTCATGGCTCATTAAGCACAGCGTGAACTTTTCAGCTCCAATCGCGGTCGCTTTTACTTTCACGTGCCACGCTTGATTTATTTATTTAGTAGAGAGCTATAATGCCTTTCTGCACCGAACACCCCTCCCATCTCCCAAACATCAACCATAGCGATGCCATGGCTTCTTCACTTCATCTCACCACTTTTCTCTCCTCTCCCTGCCTTCGCTCCATCTCATCTACCACTGTTTTTCACTCCCTTTCTTTTCTCTACTCTCCGCATCTTCCCCCCGTCGTCGTTTCACTGTCCCTCTCAGAGGTCTTTCTCCTATTGTTTGTCTGCTCTTCTCCTGTCATGGATTAGCTCCCGCTTCCTTTCTGTCCAGCATGGACCATTCTGCCCTCAGTGCCTCTGCTCTCCTCTGTCTTTTTCCCTTTCTCCCACTATCCTGATTTTCCTCCCCTCTCCTGTTCATTGCTTTCCTTCTCCTTTCCTGGGTTTCTGTCACTCTTTTTTATTTTTCTCACTCCTTTCGTGCTTCTGTCCCTCACATCCTCTCTCTACCTCTTCGCCTCTCTCCTTCGCCAGGCCCTCATTTCATGTTATGCTTGTGTGAAAGTGGAGGAGCGCCACCGTGCACGTGCTGTGACTGCATAAAGCATTCCATGTATATCACACGTTTAATCGACAGGCGAAATACCAATACAAAGCACTGCTTGCCATAGTAACCGGTTCTGTACCCTGCTGGGCTTCCAGGGAGCTCGAGCTGCAGCCACGCAGGAAATGGAGCGGCATTCCAGGGCTGCAGTCACCCGATAAGGCCGAGCAGGGCGTGCACCGGAAGGGGCCAGCGACGGCCGAGGGGCTTGGTGAAAGGTCAACAAATCATTTGTAAAACTGGCTTTATGTCTTGTCGCTGAACAGCCCAATGGGTCTGCTGGGGAGGTCCGGGATCTGCTTAAGTGGGCGCTGTTCTCCACGGTTTCATGAAAGTGGAACTGGTTACAGCTTCTAGAGGCAGAAAGGTATCCCGGTGGGTGGAACGCTCGCTGCTAGAGTTTTGCAGACACACATGCTACAGGGGTGCAGTCACGCTCTGGCATTAACGTTGCCACCACGCTCATTAGGGAATAGAATGCATCGTATCTGCACTAACCTTAGAGAAAATAGTGTACACCTGTGCTGGGACAGGAATGTACCCTGCATGAGGTACAGTTGTGTCCGCTGCTCTGTAAGCCCAAACTGCACACCTGCGATCCTGTTCTTTTAAAACATTGTTGGTCGTGCCACATACTAGTATCTTGTGGGCGTGTGTTGACCTAGCCCTGATCTTTTGACAATGGTAAGTTCTGGACCTAGTCCTGAACCAGGAGGGATACACCAAACACACTCTCACAGTGACTCACGGGACTGCCAGCCCTAATGCAGGTTTCATGCATGGAACGCGGTGGTGGCTGAGTATCATGGTTGGTGAATTATAGTGGTGGGCTGCTGCTGGCTCTCGCGTCCTTTGAGGCGGCCAGTGGGGCTTGGCAGCTCCTGCCGCTTCTCGTTGCTATGGTATGTGGTGCCTCTGTGCGGAGCCGGGAACACCTCGCTGACCTTATGTAACACAGCCCCTTATCTGGGTGTGCGTCGCCCCTCTGTGCAATGCAACCATTAAACACGGGATACTCACACATTTGCTGGTATCTTCACTACCCATAACTCCATTTTTTAGATCGCTGTTGTAAGTGCACATCTCACTGAGTTGTTTGACTTTGGTTTGCATTAACAGCCAGGTATCACGCAGAGACTGTGATTGTGCACGCTCACCATAGATCATTGCATCAAGCACTGAACCCTCTATCGAACCGGTTATTGAGATTACAGCCTGTAATAACCAGGTCTCTCTCCCACCCTCATCCACACAAACACGCACTCTGCTGCAAGTCCATTAATTCACTGAGCTGCCTTAGGATTGTGTCAGACCTGTGACGAACGGCTTGCGTACAGACCCTCGTAGCAGGTGCATTAGCCCTTTGAGCTGTCTTTGAGGCTGTCGTTTACTGGGTTCGCCATGATAGACGCTCTACTCAATGCAACATAAATACACTCCACACAGTGCCACATCATTATATGCTACATAATTACACTGCACTCAATGCAACCTACACTCCAAATACCACTCAGTGCCACATAATTACACACCACATACTTACACTCTACTAAATGCAACATTCACTCCACACAATACCACTCAGTGACATATAATTATATGCTACATAATTACACTGCACTCCATGCAACATACACTCCAAATAATAGCACTCAGTTGCACATAATTACACGCTACATAATTAGTCTACTCAATGCAGCATAAATACACTCCCCATAATACCACATAATCACATGTCACAATTACTCTACTCAATGCAAAATAAATAGACTCAACATAATACCACTCAGTACCACATAATTACACGTCACATAATTACTCTATTCAATGCAACATAAATACACTCCACATAATACCACTGTGGAACATAATTCTACGCCACATAATTAGCCACATAATTACAAGCCACATAATTACACTCTACTCGATGCAACATAAGTAAACTCCACATATTACCACTCAGTGCCACATAATTACACGACCCATAATAACACTACTCAATGCAACATAAATACACTCCATATAATACCACTCAGTGCCACTTAATTACATGGCACATATTTACACTCTACTCAATGCAACATAAATAGACTCAACATAATACCACTCAGTACCACATAATTACACTCTATTCAGTGCAACATAAATACACTCCACATAATACCACTGTGGCACATAATTAGATGCCACATAATTACACTCTACTCAATGTAACATAAATACACTCCACATACCACTCAGTATCACATAATTACACGCCACATAATTACTCTCTACTCAATGCAACATGCATACACTCCACATAATACCACTCAGGGCCAGATAATTACACGCCACATAATTGTGCTCTACTCAATGCAACATAAATACACTCCACATAAATGCACTCTATACCACATACCACCAATCAACATAAATGCACTCCACACCATGACACAATTTCAATAAGCATAATTTCACTCAACACCACAGTTCCAGGCCACATAATTCAACTCTATACATTTCCAATACACAACGCATGATTACACACCAAACAACATATTTTAACTCCACAATCCACAACATACCTCCAATCCACAGTATTTAGTGTCACCACCTGAGCACCAAACATCATTCAACACCACCATTTTGCATCAGCGCACCACCTAAGCATCACATCAGTCTGCCCTTGGAATCTGGCATCTGTTGATTCTCCCCTAGTGTCTGTCCGCTGCTCGTGTTCTAATTAAATTACTGTTTTCCAAACTCCTCTCCCCCGTTATTTATGTCCCGCTCCCCCATAACAACAACATTTATAACAAAGAAGCAAGAGAACAGGCAGGAAGAAGTTGCCAGCGGTGCAAGTAAAAAAAAAAAACTAGAAGACATTTTTTATGTTAAAATCTTTTTTTAATCAGGTTTTTCAATAGAATATAATGTCATCTTCATTTGTATAAAGGTAAAAAAAATGCTTAACACTTTTTAATATTACTTTTCAACATAATGCACAGCAGCCACAATGCTCTACAACATAGCCAAAAGTTCTGGCTAAACACATAAGGTCCCAAAGGCGAGACCTATTGGCTATGCCAATGCTTGTTTCTGGAGGTGTAATGTTGAGGGACCGGCCTTTCAGACGCGAACGCTGTCTGAATATGGCAGAGAGGAAAGGGAGATGCAGGCTGAGAGCGAGGAAGGGAGAGGAGGAGGCAGGGAGAAAAGAGGCAGAGGAGGGTGCGGGGAGGAGTGAGTCTGAAAGGGGCAGACCTGTAGGACAGAAAGGTGGGAACACTTTCATCAGTACGCTTTAAGAATCCAATCACACAAGCAACTGCTTGAAAAAACACCAACACGACAACCCTGTTTTAGTACTACTACCCTTGTCCGCAATCTGCGTGGTAGTTGCTGTGCTGCACCTGAATTCGTCCTTTTGATTTGAGAAAACTATCATATTCTGTTGTTAAGTAATCTTGCTATATGCAGCCATTGTTTGTGTTTCTGTGTATATTAATATTTCTGTGCACATCCACTGCCCTGGGTTATTTGTATGTTGCTACTGATTGTATCCTATATTGAGCGGCTGGCTGGAGCAATGTGTTCTATGCGTTTGGAATTTAGAACAGTGCATCGTATTTCTTTACTGCCTTCATCTCGGTGTTAATATTCTGGGTCTGCATGTGTATAGATAGGGTGCTGTGATGTAACGTCTAATGCTGTAAGAATTGCAGAAAATCAGTTTTAAGGAAGAAGCCCGACGACATAGGTCTGCATGCTCAGTAAAGGGTGGGGACATTGGCTTTCGGATTGTCTTGAGTGATATAATATTGGTTTTACTGCAGGATCTTGGGGTTACATACGAATTTTGTTGGTGTAAAGTGGTGCCTTCCTTAAATCTTATGAGGGCAGGCGTGGAGGGTGGTGACTGGGGGAGTGGGTCGTTCTTGGTCGCATGCATGCTATTTTTTGTGTGAAAATAAAGATATGTTATGCCCCCAGCTGGTTGTCCCCACATGCAGTCTGGTTTGATCTTGCCTGTCACGAGAGAGTTTGGAATGTGTTCAGGTGAAATGTGTTACTGAATCCTGGGCGAAAACTGTACAGTTCTATTATACAACTAAAATAAACAATTGATTTCTGGTGTAGGATGCCCAAGCTAGTGAAACTAGGAAAACAGAACAAACAGTTCAAGCTGAGAAACTCAACATAATACTTTATTAGCTCCTAAAAAGAAATGAAACTTGAGAGGAGGGTTTTATGAATTTCCTTATTATTTGACGGAAATGATTTAAATTTATTTCATATTTCAGAAATAATTTTGCGCAGAAACATTTCTTTTTTTGCGCTAAGGTCTTATATACAAAATTTTACAAGACATATATTACAATGACACATAACTAATGATCCCCTGAAAACAAAGAAAAAATATATGCAAACATTCATCAAACACTCATGGCCATTATACTCATGCATACACAAAAAACATACATACACTGTAAAGAACTGGGTCCTTGTGGCGACCTTTCTTCCCTTGTACAATTAATTACATCTCAATTTAAACGTCCAAAAACATTTCATTTTTGCATTGCCAAAATGAATATAACAAATTGTTTTAAACTTCACATGGAAATAAAATTTTTGAGAGCGGTGCGACACAAGGAAATAAGAACTGGTCGACGCGTTTCGAACCCCAGAATTATGGGTTCTCCTCAGGACCAACCAATTTCTGAAATGAACAATAGAAAGGTTTTAGGATGTGATATTGTGACTCAGAGTACCTACGAAGCACCAACAGGGCTTCTCAAAACCCACCTTAAAACGTAGAAATCTATCTGCCTGAAATGGATGCAAGTCGTTTCCAATGCAGAGGGACCTAAACATAAAAACACCAAACACACCAACTATATTATAATTTCCAACTTGTCTACCACAGGCTATACAAATAGCACAGGACACACAGCGGACTTTGGACAAAGATAGGTAATGCTCGCTCGACTTACTGGAGCAGGGGAACGTGTCCTCTTTTCCGGCTGCCAATGATTGAATACTTGTGTATCTAAAGGGAGGGAGAACGAATTCCGTTTACTATCGTCGTCTCTTTCACAACTCTAAACAATCGTTAACATACGCGTTCGAAAGCCCGGACTGCAACCAGCTGTATGAAGTATAGAACTTACTTAGATAAGTTTATCAGTCAACTTCAAGATGCTTTTCCCGCGCCGGAATCTGAAAAAACGAAACGAGCTGTATAAGTCATCAGCGGGGACTCTTACGACCTGATACCTCAGAGCTCCTGTTCCCTTGACATGACTAATCCTTTTTCCCCGCAAGCTTACCGGGAGTACATTTTCCATCCGTCCACAACCTTGTCAAACCACGAGTGAGGATACACACAGCATTGTGGGAACTAGTGACGTTTAGAGCTCATTAGGACTACCAGAAGCGCAAAGCTTGCTGGTACATGTAGTTTATGCTCGGCGCCCCTACAGGTGTGTTTTTGAAAATGTGGCTAGGATTTCGTGAACCTGAAGAAGAGTGTTTCAAATTGGAATACTAAGGATGAAAAAGAAACCGAGAAGTGGCTTCCGGGTGTTATGGTTAAAAATTCCTCTCATATAGTTGTGTGTTCCCGAATGTAAAAAATTCCTTGGTTACGCACCTAAACACCGGGGAAGGCTTCCCCAAAGCGGGGAGGAATGCATGGCTAGAACAATGATCGGAACTGTCCATCAATTATAATTGTATGGAAAATTAAAACAGCAGGACAGACCAAGCCCAAACCATAGAGACAGCGACAGCGAAATGGTGTTCTTTTTACATTAAGCAATTGGTCTGAAAATTTCAGCGACTTCATTCAGGCCATTAATAGCCGTATTGTACTTCATGATTAATAATGCCTCGCGACGGCTTAATTGGCCTTCCAAATCTCCTCCACGTGGATCTCTTTCAATTTTGGACAAAACTGTCCATCTCAAATCAGCCTCACTGTGTGTATGAGTGACCCAGTGATGGACTAAAGGGGCATTCTCAACTCGACGTCTGATCCTAGATTTATGCTGGATGATACGTTGTCGCACCTCCTGGGTTGTTTTCCCAATGTACAGCTTAGGACACGGACAAATTATTGCATAAACGACATTCTTCGTTTTGCAATTACTGAATGTGTTATGCTTCCAGTGCGTGGTATTGAAAGAAAAAACATCGCCCTCTATGGTCTGATCACAGTTTATGCATGTTCCACATTTGTGGTGCCCCATAACTGGTGGTAGGTTAAGCATACTCCTTAATGTACGCTGTTCTTCTTTTGGTAGGGCAGCACGTACTATGTAGTTAGCTACACTTTTCTCCTTTTTGTAAGCAAACATTGGAGGTCTAGAAAAATCCTCATGGAGGTCCTTGATTAAATGCCAATTGCCCAGGATGAGTTTGCGGAGTTGGTGGCTGTTAGGGCAAAATGTTGTCACACAGACCGATCTGTCACCCTTTTTCCTAATATTTTGCTCCAGCAATGTCTCTCTTGGTGTCCACCAAGCTCTCTTCAAAGAATGTTTAATTAGTTTCTTTGGATATCCCCTCTCAAGGAGGCGATCTCTTAATTTGTTTGCATGCCTGAAATATTCCTCTTTTTTGGTACAGTTCCTGCGAATTCGCAAGAACTGACCATAGGGTAGATTTTGTCTCAGACTACGAGGATGGTTGCTCGTAAAATGAAGTGCCTTATTCCGGTCTGTCTCTTTTCTAAAAAGTGTGGTCTCGAGCTCTCCATCCGAAGCCACTACCTTGACGTCCAGAAAAGTGATTGAATCGTTAGACGAGACACTGCTAAATTTGATGTCATTTGATCTTCCGTTGAGCCAACAAATAAACTCGTCTAGTGTTTGCTGTGTGCCAGTCCAAATTAAGAAAATGTCGTCGATATAACGCATATAGTTGGAAATATTTGCAACAAACGGGTTGTTATTATATATGAAATTATTTTCATATAAACCCATGAATAGAACAGCCAACTCAGGTGCGAAAGGACAACCCATGGCCACGCCTCGTATTTGGTAAAAAAACTCTGAGTCAAAAGAAAAGTAATTTTTAGATAGTGCAAACTTCGCCAGAGACAGAAGAAATTCCGTTGGAACTTGTACTGGTCGCTCTCTTAAACTTAAAAACCACTCTAAGGCCTCCAAAGCTTGATCTTGTGGGATTTGGGTGTAGAGTGACACCACATCCATTGTAACCATCAGTTGTGTACTTTTGTTGAAATGCACGGATGTGATTCTATTCAGGAAAGCAGTGGTGTCTTTCAAATGTGCCGGAACCTGATTGATGAATGGTTTCAGAAAAAAGTCAATATATTGAGCCACTGGCTCAATGAGTGATTCACACCCAGAAACTATGGGTCGTCCTGGGGGGTCCAATTCATTTTTGTGGAGTTTGGGTAAGGCATAAAAGACCGGTATCCTTGGATACATATTTTTCAGGAACAGGCGTTCTTTAGGGCCCACGAAACCTTGTGAAAAGCCTTCCTCTATGATATGAAACAGTTGGTCTTGTAGTTCTTTAGTTGGGTCTTTTGTAATTTTCCGGTAGCAGGTCACGTCTTCCAATTGGCGGAGTACTTCGTTCTTATACTTATTGACGTCCCAAAGGACCACTGCGCCACCTTTGTCAGCCTGCTTTACTACTATAGATCTATCATTTTGCAGGTCGATAAGGGCATCTTTCTCCTTTTTGGCTAAATTAAACCTCACAAAGCTTTTTTTGCTTTCCATTGCCTGTATTCCTGATAAGATGGTTCTCTCAAACGTTGCGATTTCCTTGGGAACCTTGGGTCCTGTTGGACAAAAAGTAGATTTCCTCTTTAGTCCGGTGATTTCTGCCGTTACTGCTTCGGTTGTCTCAGAAAAAAATGTTTTCAAACGGATTTTGCGACAGAACTCCATGGTTTCTAGCTTCATTTTGATGAAGTCTGTAGATCTAGAAGGAACAAAGCTTAGTCCTTTTTGAAGAATGGAAATTTCCGCTACTGTGAGTATTTTGTCAGACAAGTTATAAATTGGTGATGAAGCTAACTCCTGTAATATTGGCGTCGTGTCCTCATTTCCCATGGTTGGGAATATCGCAACCGTCCTCTGCCTTGTCGTTGGCCTCGGCCTAAAAAACGTACTTCCTGATTAGATGTTTGTGGGTCCTGATTTTGTTGGTTACCCCTTTGGTTCTGATTAGCCCTAGTCGTTGTATCTGTAGTCTCACTAGAAGATGATGATGATTCTGAAAAGTTAATGAATCTCTTCCGGGATCTCCCCTGATAGTTTTGGAGATAATTTCTAGAATCGTTGGTAGAATAGAAATCCTTGTTCAGGTAGGGATAAGTAGATTCCAACGAAAAATTCTTTTTGTCCTGCTCAAATTTGTTACTTTTTTGGATAACCGTGTAATCTTTAAACTCCAGAATTTCTTTCTCGACTTTTTCCAATAAGGCCTTCGCATCCGTAAGATTAGGATTGTTTTTAATCTCACTTTCAAGGTCCGTGATCTCCTGTAGTTGTATCAATGAAAGTCTGTGGGCTGTCTCCACCGTGAGGACCATAAGGTCCCTGCTGCATTTGGTCTCTATGCAACTGTAACCTTTCTTGTAGATTGGGTCGTCTATCAAAACTACTGGAATGTTACGTATCTGAAGCCCTGATGGAATGGTGCCTTCCTTTAAATGCTGTAGTAAGAAATGTCCGTGAAGGTCCGTGCGTATTTGTTTTTTACGTAATCTAGTGAAACGGCACACCTTCTTTTGTTGACTCGGTTTCTATGTATATATATATATTTTTTGTTGTTGTTATTGCAACTTTGTCAGGATCTTGTGAGACATGTTCAATTTTAGAACAAAACCGTACTTTCTGGTGTCAGCTAGCGCTGAATTCCGTGTTTGCAGCATGGATGGTGGGCAGGCGGATGTCCAGGGGCTCTGGGTCTGCCGCTCTAGATGTTATGGTTGAATTCTGTTCCTGATGAGTTTTTCATGCTCCCCTTGGAGTGCTTACTTTAACGTGTCCTTGTAGTCCTAGATCACAGGGATATATAAACAAGCATTTGCAATGCAATAGGTCTCGCATTTGCAACAGTTTGAGCTCTTGACATTGTAAATGACAATGCCTTTTATGTGTTGGTTTTTAAAACATAAATAAAAGGCATTATCATTTACAATGCCAATAACTTAAACTCTCGCAAATGCGAGACCTATTGCATTGCAAATGCTTGTTTCTTCTTTTTATCATGATTGACTGTAATGTAATTGAAAATTAGAGGCACAGGTGGAGTATTGCACTAAGCAGACCGTTAAACTCATATTCCTTCGTTACACACCCATAAGTCATCAAAACAGTCAAATTTGTCCTTAAAAAATAATTTTATTCCTTCAATCCTTCTTCAAGTGGCGCATATAACACGGTGTCCTCACCGCTGTACAAGCGCGTGCACAAGAGAATCCTTCCAGACTCTGCATCATAGGTCTAGTTGTTGCACGCCTCCGGGACGGACAGCACACAACGTCTTGAAAACTGGCTACTCTCTGACCGGGAGTTCGCCTCGATAAATAGAAAGTTCCATATGGACCGAGGCGCCATTAAGAGGCATGGCAGGAGGTATTGCTGCACTGGCCAGTGACTCTATTGGGAGCACATACAGGCTCTCTTATCCACGGTGAGTCCATTAGTCGTCATGTAACTTAATTATATAAATTACAGTTACCCATCGCAATAGTGCAAAATGGATAGCCAAACTGTAATTTTAGGCCCTTTACCATTACCTTTAGGCAACCCATATCCATATCGGACTCTTCGGGTAAACCAAGAACCCTTTTCCATATCTGACCCTTCCTGAGGGAAGAACACAATATCGAGATATCCCAGTAAATCAGGAAGCATAATAAGACCTTCATGACAGGACAAATGAGTTGCGATCCACACAGAAAAATTATTTAGGTAAGGATTACGTGTCTCAGCCTCGACAGCCCTATTGTTGTCACTTATTCCTTAAACTATAGATACCACTTTCCTCAGATGCGTCTCTTTCTAATTTAGCGTATTTTGTAGACCCCAGGTCATAACAATCCTGCTGAGACCCTCCTATCGCAAGCAGGGTCAAAACATCATCGACACCAACTAAAGGACAGTCTCTATGCAGAAGCACCAGTGTCTGGTCGCTCCTTTTCCAAAGGCAAAGTGATTATTCAGACGTCCTTGTATATACCAATAACCCTTTTTAAATACAAAATCACATTATTGTCACTGGTTTTTCCATGTTCGATAGAGAACCCCAAGTGAAGTAACCATGAACACTTTTTAATCTTATCACTATTCACATATACAGTATGTGCCTGCATGTTTTGTATCACAACGAGAATAAATAACTCGGCTCGGCTAAACTGAGATTTGTGACAGCCAAAATTGGTCTTTTTCAATTCATTTTTGACAGATATGTTCTGTTTTATGATTATTTTCTCTTTCTTCGATTAAATCTACACAGAAATATCCTGTGGTAATAAATTGTTTTCAGAAATAAGTTCCATGTAAAGTCTTGTTATAAGTTTATAGATTTGGACTACAGCACATCCCAATTTCTATTTCAGTTGCCTTCAGATTGTTGGTACAGCTGCAGCACGCTTTATCATGAACATTAGGAAATGTTTCCACCTATCTTCTCATCTTCAGTTTCTTCATTGGCTCCACATGTGAGAGCAATGTATTATTATGGCTCTTTGTATGTGGCGCTGTGACACCCTCCACACAGGTCCCATGTCCATACCAAATCTTTTCGACAATTCTATCCCAGCAAGATGCCACCACTTTACTTCTGCCACTCTACTACCGATTCCACGCATTATCAAAGTCAGGAAAGCCACTCTCTTCACTTTGTAACTCCTAAAGCCTGGAATAATTCCAACCATCTTTTGCAGGCCACCTCATCTTACACCGATTTCAGAAAACGTCTCAAAACCTATGTGTAACTTAATAACATATATTTTTTCTAATAACTGCCTGTACCTGTAATGCGCTGGGCACCCATTGTTGGTTAATAGTATGCTTTATAAATCAATAATTAATTAGTTCATTGATTCCCACTAATCACTCTTCCTATACTCAATCAATCAATCAAGGAGGGGATTTATAAAGAGCGCTACTCGCCGGTGAGGGTCTCAAGGCGCTGGGAGGGGGGTGGTGCAGCTCCGGTTCAGTCGAAGAGCGAGGTCTTGAGGTTCTTCCTGAAGGTGTGCAGGACCATCTGATGTTCACTGAGAGCTCGTTCCAGGCTTTGGCTGCGACGTAGGAGAAAGCTCTTCCTCCTGCTCTGGTTCTGTGGATGCGGGAGGGGGGGGGTCTCTGCGAGGGCGAGGTCTGCAGAGCGAAGGTTCCTCTTGGGTACGTGGAAGGAGACTCTCTCGTTGAGGTATTTAGAAGTGGAAAGTGATCGCCCAGATTTGGTTCCTCCCTTTTGAAGTTCACTTTTGCACAGGTATTATCATTGTTACAAAGAAATACTTCTCAGTTACATAAGGGGCAAGTCAAGACCAAAAGTGTTCCTGTGCTCCCAAAACTATTTTGACATTGCACTTCTTTGATGTAAAATTGCTTTGTAGAGCTATAGCGTTCTGCTAGACACAATAACTATTATTGCATTACTCTTAGCTATAATATTGTGTTAGTGCTCTAAAAAACTGTTTTGGCATCTCTAAGCACTGTAAATACCAGGCCCTACTATTTCACATGTCAGTAAATGCTTCATTTACCCACCTCAGAAGAAAGGAAGGCTCATTTGAACTTAAAGGTATTCAGTCTAGCGACCTGCAGATCATAGCTGTTCTTAAGTCATTACGCTGTGAATTAGCATCACAGTCACCATTATTTAGAATTGTCATTGTATCTTATGTGATGTCTTTGGTGTCCACGCTCGAGATACCCGGAGATAATCCAGTCATAATTCTTGCCTAACGCTGTTGTGCAATCACTGGCTTTCAGTACTCAGTCATATCAGTTTCAAGACATTGTTGCCCACCTCACTGTATTTCATACCATTCCTTTCTGACTGCAAATTCTCCCATAAATGCGTTCTAAGACCTTTCTATTATCAGCTCTTAGTTGTGTCTCACTTAAATACATTTTGAACCATAGAAAGTCAAATCTCCATAGTTAAGCTGTAAACCACTACACGGGTTGGGAGGGCAGAGAACCACATTGTATCTTACTGCTGGTTAAAACGTGGGTATTTTCACAGTAATCTATATGCAATTCTTTAATTACCTTCACGCTAAAAAGACAGCCATGTGGTGCATGTGCACATTGGAAAAACTAGAATTATAATCCATAAAGATCAAGGGAGGTATTACACCACCGAAACAAACTTTTGTATTTGGAATTTGGTTTGTTTTTGCTGTAAAGTGTGTGTACAACACCATAATGTGTATTTGTAAAGAACGCATGTATCCTGAAGTTTAACCTGAAGAGTATCTTGGCACTGAAATAAGATGCTTATTTCTACCCAGCTGTATTGTACTCATTTTGTCTGAGGGACCTTGCAGGTTTCGAACCAGTGATCACGAGGGAAAGCCCATAATTCCTTTGGTGGATACATTAGCCTACTTTGCCACCACACATGGCTACTGTGTTTCTTTGAGAATATTATCACCGGAATGTGTGAGTCTTCTACTAAATGACGTTCTATTATTTGTTTTTATTGTTCACAGAGCCAACATGAGTTTGTTTGGATCAAGCACCGGCTTTGGAACTGGCGGCACCAGCATGTTTGGATCCACACCAACTGATAACCACAATCCCATGAAGGTATTAGTCAAAATTATTCATATCTCTAAAATTCTCTTTTAATTCTGTTCTGCATTTGATCTATTTAATACCATTTTGATTATTGGGTGGCCTGGAATATTATTTTCACGGATTTCGTCAAATCCATAAAATGTGTTTTGGATTTTTCACTTTAAATATTCTGTATACTTTTTTTAGCAGGGCCATTTTTAGGTCGAGCCCGAGTCAGCGTGCAAGTGCTTCTCTGGGGTTGATCTGTGGTAGTTCTCTGCGTGAGGGAAGCCCCTCCCATCTTTTCCATTGGCTTGTGTCTTTGTCCTTTCTAAATGCTGCCTTTCGATTGGTTTATAGGCTTGTTAGTCCCTCCTTATGATGGCCATGTCGTCATTTGTAACCTTCCATGGCTACTGGCCCCTTTACTTCAAGTGTTGCACGGTATGTGTTGTTTATATTGTGAGCACTATTTTCTTTAATGAGGTTCTCTTACTGCCCTTGCCTCCCCCCACTCCCCCAGCCCACAGTCCGTGCCTTCTCACCGGTATGTTGTGATTATGTTTTACAAGTGGTGGCATCGTGGCTGAATCCACTCACAAGCGCGGGGTGCGGTGCCTCCCTTCTGGTATATGGTGACCCATGCACAGGCAGCATTAGCACTTTAATAGCATTTTATTTCAAGGTGGTATGGGAATGTAGCAATATTTTAAAGTGGCAACGCCAGTGGCTCAATCCACTTGCAAGTGCTGGGGGTGTTGTGCCTCCCTGCTGGTATATGGTGGTGGAGCCGGGGAATAATTCATGGGCTTGCAGTTTTTCCCATTCGCTCAAGAGAATGCGGCCGTATAACATATCCCTACTCCTCCACTGTCCGCAGCTCCTCTCTGCAGGCCTTGCTGTGTGCTAACACGTACCTGCAGTGCTCCACTGAACGCATCAGTTATTAATTACGAGAGAATCGGTAGGAGATAAGGCAGTCCATTAACGCTACACGGTGTAGGTAAACCGGAGGAGCACACAGCAATGTTTTCTTTGTGAAGGAAAGAGACCGCAACTGTAACGAATACAATTTTGTTGCACTGACATGTTATTCTCTAATTTGGGTTTAGATGTGTATGTATGTATATTGGACACAAACATTTCAAGGCAGTGGCGTAGCTAGGGGGGGGGCGGTGGGGGCGGACCGCCCCAGGCGGCACTATTAGGAGGCGGCACACTGGTGGCCCATTGCGGCGGTCTTTATAATTTAATTGGGGACACTCACTGACACTACAGTGTCATTACAGTAGTGTCAGTGTCCCCAAATAAATTATGAACGCCGCCTGAGCTCACTCAACTGCACTATTGTAATCATTCACCCGCGGCGCGGCTCTGACGAAAGCCTGGCGTCATGATCCAATGACTAGAACGCCAGGTTGTGCTACTTTGCAGCGCCGCGGGGAACGTCACATCCTGCTGCTGGAGCGGGCCGGGAGATTTGAGCAAGGTGAACGCCTCCGTGCTGGCCGTTTTGCTGGTGGTGCCGCAAATTGAATGATGGCGCCGGAGTTCACAACGCTGCTGCAGGTACCTCGCACCGACCCGAGCTGTCACCGTGCCTGTAGCTCAGCTGTTAATTTACTCCCGGGCCCGCCGAAATTATTGCAGCCACCTTCACTATTTCTAAATAATTTCGGCCTCATTCAGACTTGCCAAGCTACTGGAGTGTCGAGTTAGAGTACCTGTCACCGCTGATCCTGCAGCCTCGTGCCCAACTTGGACTTCACCTCTCAAACGACGTGAGCACTTTTATTGACATTTTTAAGTGTTCCCTAATCTACGGTGGCACTCGGTGGCGGTGGAGATTTGTATTTTGAAAGTACACCATCACCCGCCAGGGTATCCTGGTGATTCAGTTGGCTTTTTCACGAGACCCCCAAAGTGAAGGAGGTTTCAGGCGGGGCCTTATTTATTTGACAGTATTCAGCTAGATTTGCAAACACACTGGGACTTCACTTTTCTCCCAGAGCATGTTTTATTTTGCAGTTTTATATGGCGCGAACGCGACACGATGTTATTGGAGGGCTTTACTTGCCCCACAGTTACATTACAAGGACACATTAATTTGTTGTTTGGCACATGGAAATTAACTTCCCAGATTTTTCCAGAATCACAAGATTTTGGGCCGGTTCGTTGAGACTCGAACCTGGCTCCCAGTGCCAAAGTCAGCAGCTGTTAATAATTTTTCCATTATCAGCACCCCCATGTTCTGCATCGTGAATGAAGAAAAAAAACACAGCAGATTTGGTTTGCCCTCTTATGTAATGCCATACCAAATTGTAGCAGCTGACGCCCCACACCACTCCTGCAAGGCTTCTATGAGGATGGAGCTACTGTACAATTCAGAATCGGACACACCGATGTATGCAACCTCTGAATGAGGAGTTGCGGTACTGTGGGGGTGCTTAGAGGTAAGACATATTTTTTAGCCATTCGTTTTTGGTAGATGTACCATTATCCTGCCATCTCTACAGGACAGCTTTGGAGTTCTCCTCTAATTGCACCATAGGCAAGCAATCACCAGTCAGTTCCATTGAGCTCAAATATCACTTCAGGTTGCAAAGGCACTAGGTTAGTGCCTTTCAATTTCTGGTACTTTGCAGCAGTTAGCGTCTTAAGAGTTTCTCGTTGCTCAGATGGGTGTAATTTCTGATATTTATATGTTTTAGCTTGTCTTCATTGCTTGGTATTACTCGCGAGAAAGTGTCACTCACAGTCTTTCAAATGTCACTCATAATTACACTGAAATTATGAATATGTCACACACAGCAATCTGAAACCTTGGCAGCTATGTGCCTGCATTGCACTCACCACCACCTAGCGTAGTTGTGGTGGTGAGGTCGTGCGCACGCCGCGACCAAGGTCAGAGGGAAAAGTCTAATGAGCTTTCTCAGCTCAGGGTCCGGGATCCAGCCGACGAGCCCTCCGCTTCATAGGCCGGTGTACATGTGTGCAGGCAATCAAACAGAGGCGCGCAAGGGTCTGTATTGTGGTACGTACAGGCTTTGAAGTTTGAATTTATGTCTGTGATATTTACCGCGTTTGTGGGTGCTTGTGAGTCCGTCCCAGCTATATACAATCGGAGGATTTAAAAAAATGTTTTTATGGCAATTCATTGGGACACAAGACTCTAAAGAGAAAACCAGAGGGCATGTTTTTAATTATCAAGCTGTTTGCTTTGCAATTAACGTTTCCAGTAGAAGGTTATGTGAATATGATGAAACTAAGGAGACTGGCTTGCCTTCGCTTTCAAGCCTGCTGGTTTGTTTAAATCATACGGGCGTGTCGATTAGGTAACAGCTACTAGCACAATGTGGGGCAACAACGTGTGCTTTGTTGCTTTACTGGACATACGATCCAACATGTAATATTCGAAGAACAAAGGTTTGTTTGTTTTTAAAATTTATTTTAGCCATATAAATTGAAAATGTGCAAGGCTACCTTGGGCTCCCCAGTTGAAAGAATTAAAAGGTTACTTCTTCAGATCGCAAACTCTGGGGTTCGCTAATGATCCAGATTTCGATGCGCAAGGCCTGCAAAACACTTCCATCCAATATTAATAATTAGATCTGGTGTTAGTCAAAACCTTTTGACTTCACTAAAATGAATGTATCACATACTTACTTACAATGGGTCATCCTACTTAAGCTACTGGTTAACTTCACTTTGAGTGACTGCATTTTGCTCTTTCACAATGAGCACATCCACACATAAGAGAGTTCTCTTCAGTGCTAGTGTTTTTGTTCTTACTTTATAATCACTTCAGTGTTGCCTTTGTTTTTAGAGCCTGATGTGATAGCAGGACGCTTTTAATGTAAGAAAGGCACAGTCCGGTCTCATCAGTTCTGTTATCCTGCCAATGGTGTTGAAAATAGCTGTTGGAGTGCGCTTTGTTTATCTGACTTAAGCTACTTCGCAGCATAATAGATTGTGTAGATTTCTGTATTAAGTTATGCCTTCTTTCTTTCTTGCAGTCTTTCCTTTCTTTCCTTTTTCCTTCTTTCTGGCTTTCATTCTTTCTTGCTTTTGTTCTTGCTTTCTTTCTTTTTTACTTTCTGTCTTGCTATCTTCCTTTTTCTTTCTTGGCTCCTTTCTTTCCTTTCTTTTTCCTTTCTCCTTTTTGGTTCCTTTTTGAGCCTTCGTTATTTCTTTCCTTTTTGCTTTCTTTTTTCCTTCCTTTTTCTTGCCTTTGTTATATCTTTGTTTCCATCTTTCTTTCCTATTTCCTTCCTTTTGGTCTTTTCTTCTTTCTTTCCTTCCTTCTTGCCTTATTTCTTTTCTTCCATCCTCCCTTCTTCCTTTCTTTTCTTCTGTCCTGCCCAACTCACCCAACAAATAAACTGGGAAAACCCAGCCGATGCTCTGGCTTAGCTCTGTGAGCCCTTTAATGAGCAGAGCTATCAAAATATTTCCATGTGTGCAGAATCCCTTCAATGTTGTTCTAACATCTTCGAACAAAGGTTGATGAAGTTCCCAAAAAGCAGGTGTACAATGCTTTATTAAAAACAAGTACTGGCAAAACCATTAGGTCTGTAGCTGGCTACCAGCTTTTGACTTTGTCAGTGCTGGCCAACCCCTATCATAGATACCCTGGCTGCTGCAGTACAGGAGGCTGAGTGAGGTAAGAGCTAAACGGTTTTCAGAGGGGAGGAAAGGATCTTTAGTGAGTGGCAGAGTGGCAGACAGTTCACAAACAAGTCCTATAAAACAAGCATTTGTAATGCAGTAGGTCTCGCATTTATGCAAGTTTGAGCTATTGACATTGCAAATAACAAAGCCTTTTATTTGTTTTAGTTTTTAAAACAGAAATAAAAGGCATTGTCATTTACAATGCCAATAGCTTAAACTTGCGTAAATGCGAGACCTATTGTATTGCAAATGCTTGTTTATATAATTTACCAGAAACTGAAGCCATTTTGTGTTGAGTCTAAAGCAGAACTAGTTTGGGCTCTGGAGCAGAAGAGAACGGTTGCCTAAGTGCGTATTCAAAATAGGCAACAGATTTCATATAAATACCAATCAATAGCAGTATATTGATGTGCATTTGTGCTTGTGATGTGTACATAAGTATGTGTATAAGTAAAGAGAAAGGGTATTTCGGGGTATATCTATGGGCATCTATGTTAGTGGAACAATATATACATCTATGCTATGACAGTGAACATTAATGCGGCTAAATTAAATATGCTACTGGGGAGAATGTATACTAATACATGTATGCCCTCCCCCCCACTCCCATTTTATACCACAGAACAAATGTCAGATGTTATATTATTGCCATAGAGCAACCCATCTAATGTGGAAAAAACACTCTTCTTCCTCAGAGATTATTTGCTATTATGTCTTTAGAGTATACTATCTCTGCTGATGCTCACAAGGCCTATTCAGTGTGCATACGGATTTAATCCACTATCTCCTCTTAAATGTTTATTATATATAAATGTATTTGTTTATAACTACTAAACAAGCCATACATAAAGTATGCAAAGGGTAACGTATTATGTACTACCAATCTTGAGTTAGGGAATAGTCCTCATGATACACTTGAGGCTTTGCTTCTTGTAAATCACTTCCCCTCCCATCCAGAACATTGCTGACAAATAATAGATGACAAATTGCCCATAGATAGATCAATAATTAGATAGATAGATATATTGCTTTTGCTCGTTGTTTTCTTTCCTGCAATTGAAAAGCTTTCTATTAACTAATAGATACAGAAGCTAAAATGGAGCCAGTTAATTGGGGAGACTATGATATTTGGTAATTTAATGTCAGCTGTAGATGATGGATCCCCGAACAGTGTCATGTATGTGCATGTTTGCATTGTGCTGAGGGGATTACCAGGTATTCGTTCACGCAGCTCTCTGATGGATGTCACATGCGGTTTTTCTGAGTCCCCAGATAGATCATGCAGTCTGTGTCTTTTCCATTGGTCTGCCAGTCACCGGTGTATTCAACTGGCCTTGGACCGTGTTATGTATGTGCATGTAACTTGCATGATCGAGGTAACTATTAGTGTTGATACTAGTGTCTCTTGGACCTCTTTCAAGTGCTCGCCGTCCTTTTTCCCAGCCCCCCCCCCCCCAGGGGGGGGACAATCTGAGGGATAGCCCCAGGCGCCACAAGCTCTAGCTACGCCTCTGTTTCAAGGACCGTCTGAGACGCCAATGTAATTATTACCACAGATTTTTGCCCAGTTTGTGCAAACTTGTCCATTGACCCTGTGACAGTGTCTGAAACTTTGTTTTCATGTATACTGGCCACTTGGCCATTTTCTTTGTGTGCCCCCAGCCATACATTTTAATAGTTTTTTTTTTCATTATTAAGTACCAACAATTTGGAACTGTATCCGTTTCGAAAATGGACTCTCACGCCAGAACCTTTCACCTGTTATGCACTGAATTTTACGTGTCACATGGTCTCTCAGCGCTACATGAACAGGGTCTGGTGAAAAGCAAAATCATGACGGTTCATTAAGGGTACAGTTTTGTTTGTTTGCTGGCTCTGCTACAGCCCGATATACACAATGGTAGACACTTTGCTTTGATAACTAGAGTGGTGGACGCTGGCCTCTACAGGGAAGGGTTCTTAAAGGCAGCTCAAGTTTCTCTTTCATTTCACCACTGCCCCTCCTCATCTCGCTTTCCGGGCCTGTGGCAGAGGGAAACAGCTCAACTCTGGTACCACTCCTCCCCCACCACGTACGCTTGGGAATAGCCTACTATGACTGCTGTATTTTTAGAGCTCTCGTCTCAGCTAGGGGTGCCTCCTTTCAAAGAAAATGAGCATTTGCAATGCAATAGATGTTAATTTACTCGAGTTTAAGCTATTGCATCGCAAATGCATGTTTTTTCTTTATGCTGTCAATGCACTCTGCTTCTGGGTTATGTATTTGAGCGTGGATTCCATGTATTCAATGTACTGCTGAGTAATTGTTATCATGGGGTACATCTGCAATATGTTCCTTTCAAAGGGACCACCAGTTCTGGATGAATGTACGTTCTTATCCCGCAGTGTTTTTCCCCGCAGGGAATCACAACGCGGTAATTACAATGACCGCGTTGTGATTCCACATACCATTACTCCGCAAGTCGGAACAACAACTTGCGGAGGGGCGCTGGATGTTGGAATAGTATAATTTACTATTCCAACTCCAGTCTGTGCAGACAACAGGGAAGGTGTTGGATTTTAAACCCAACACCTCACCCCCCCCCCCCCCCCCACCCCCGCAAGTCGATGTTACGACTTGCGGAGTAATGGTATGCGGAATTCCCCAGCGTTTGTAACAATACCTATTGGTAAAGCTTTCAGCTTTTGAGTCCATGTTGCAGAGAATAACAATGTTCTGTTCCCAAAGACTGCATCTATGTAGGTCTGTCCTATTGGTTCTGATAAAGGAGCTGATGCCAGCTATCCTTGAATGTCCAGACGGCAGTGGAGATAGGAATGCCCAGGTCATGGTCAACGGCTAGCATTGTACCTCTGTTTAAAAAGGGTAACAGGAGTGACCCCCAATGTTATAGCCCGATCTCGCTAATAGATGTGACGGTGAAGGTACTGGGTAAGGTCATTCTAAACCGTCTGACGGCTTGGGCTGAGGAAAATGAGATTATTACAGCCTCTCAGTACGGTTTTAGAAATGGCCGCTCCACAACGGACCAGTGCCTTAATCTCTACAATCTGGTGGCAAAGTACACCTTGGCAGGCGAGGGGACGGTCTTCCTGGGCTTTATGGACTTGACTGCGGCCTTTGACCGGGTAAACCGCGAGAAGCTGTGGTAAATCTTAGGGCTCCTTGGGGTTGATTCAGGTCTGATATATATTTTAAAAATGCTACACCGGAACACAACTGCTCAGGTCAGATATAGCAACGAGGGGAATCTCACCGAACATTTTTCATGTACCAGGGGTGTAAGACAAGGCTCTATTTTGGCGCCTTTTTTATTTACGTTATATATAAATGGTTTAGACAAAGCACTTATAGAGCTGGGGGTAGATTGCCCACGAGTAGGTAAGAGAAGCATACCTGTTCTCCTATACGCGGACGATGCGGTCCTTTTGTCCCGTACAGGAAGGGGACTCCAGTCTCTTATCGATGGTTTTAGCAGGTTCATGGCGGATCTAGATTGATCTCCCAATCTCACCAAATCATATATATTGGAAACAGGGAAAAGACCGACAAAGAACTTTACTTTTAAAATTGGGGGTCACAAATTAGAGAAGGTTGAGGTTTTTAATTATTTAGGGATATTATTTGATAAACACCTCAATTTTAAAACACTAATTTCTGACAAATGCAGTCAACAAACGAGCACGATGGGTTCAATAATGAATCGTGCCACGAGATTAGGTCGTTGGTCACCAAACGAAATATTGCATTTGTATAATTCAATATGCTGTGCTAAAACCCTGTATGGGAGTGAGGTATGGGGCTTCAGAAACACCTCTTTGATACAATTGGAGGAAAATAAGTTCCTCAGAAGGATTCTGCAAGTACCTCAAAGCACGCCTGCTTATATCGTCCACGAGGAGTTTGATCTTCCCTATATCAGTGACAGGTTAAGTATTAAACCAATAATGTGCTGGATCAAAATTTGGACCAACCCCGAGGCTAGCTTAAGTAGACAAATACTCGAGGACTGCATTAATAGAGACAAAGGCTATTGGATACCATGGATTAAATATGTAAAGGACACCCTGAAATGGCTGGGATTTGCAAATTATTTTGATGAGCCCATGACACTGACACCCCAAGTTAAGGGGGTCATAAAGTCCGAATGCCTCCGGCGCTTAGCTTGTGCAAGGGAAGACAGCGAAATATTGAAAGTTTCAGTGAGAGCCCACATATTAACGAAGTCAGCACCAGGCTTAGAACCCTACCTGGCGTACATCTTTAACAAAAATGATAGATTTTTAATGACTAGATTCAGATTGGATCTGTTGCATCATATTTTATCTGTTCCCGCAGGGTTCGCAAGAGATGTTGAATCAAAGGGTCCTTGCGGCTGCGATCTGGGATCTCCGCAGGATACCCTACATTTTTTTTTTTGTTGCCCCTTTTATGAGTACCCAAGGGTATTATTTTTAAAAACTATCTTAAGAAAGAATACATTTACCCAGGTTAGGGTGGGACTCTTGTACTTGAGACTTTCTTCTGACCCTTTCACGTTGTTCTGTACCGTGAATTTTTTAAGATTAGCCGCAAAATTAAGGAAGACCAGAAATGAGATGTAGACACCTTTGTCTTGGAGGGTAGGGACGGTTGGGCCTCACAAATATAGCTGCTTTTACGAAGTTTCCATGTCTATTATCGCCTTATCATTGACCTAGCTAAGGATTTATCCAAATTATGTATGGACTGGTATATTGTTTCTAGGGTGCGTCATGATGTTTTTAAAGACTTGGTTTACGTTGTAACACCCTTTTTTATATTGGCTATAATCCTGCACTTAATAATATTATATTTTGCTGCTAACTGAGGGGTACTTGTCAACAAAGCAATTCACGTTTTTTATGTTAGAATGTTATTGCTATTGCCAACTCATGTATGGCCTGGCAGATTGTTTGTGAGACGTGTCATGATGTTTACAAGGACTTGGTCCAGGTTGGAGCTCCCTGTTTTAAATTGGTTAAAACCCCGCACTTTACAATACCATATCTTTGCTGCTACTTTAGAGGTACTTGCTATCAAGGCGACCAATGTTTTTTAAGTCCTAATGCTGTTGCTGTGGCAAATCTTTGATGACATGAAATATTTTAAATCTTTTAGCTATGTGCAATTTGTTTTGATAATGAAATGTTTGATTTTGTTAAATGTCATGTTCTTTTGTGGATATTATTATATCCGAATAAAGATTAATTGATTGATTGATTGAATGTCCAGACCAATTAAGCATTTATAGCTGCTGTAAAGACCATGTGAGTCCTGATGGTAGTAGAGTGATCCCTTTCATAGACCTTTCTAGTGTTGCTACTCTCCACGTGCACTGAATCTCTTCTCAGTGCCAGGTTTATAACTCCTGAACCTAAATACTTTTCTTATACAACTTTTAAAGCTGGCGGCTTTGTGTCTCTTTTTGACGTGAAACACCTTATTACAAGTTTGGTCATTGGGCTAACCACCACTTCTATCCCAGAGCAGACTCCGATCTGTGGCCATGCTCAAAACTACATTTTAGCTTATTGGAGCTTCTTGTTTTGCAAGTGTGTAGTCCCAGAAGATCTGCTGGTCATCTCATTATCAAGCATCTGCTTGTTTTGTCTTTAAATACCAGTGTATCTCAAACGTTTTGTTATATTGACAGGGCAAAAGCTTCTCTCTTTCTCTCTCTCTCTCTCTCTCTCTCTCTCTCTCTGTTTCTCTCTCTCTTTCTCTCTCTCTTTCTCTTTCTCTCTTTCTCTCTTTCTCTCTCTCTCTCGCTTCTCTTTCTCTCTCTCTCTCTCTCTCTCTCTCTCGCTTCTCTTTCTCTCTCTCTTGCTTCCTTCTCTCGCTTCCTTCTCTCGCTCTCGCTTCCTTCTCTCGCTCTCTTTTCTCTCTCTCTCGCTTCTCTTTTCTCTCTCTCTCGCTTCTCTTTTCTCTCGCTCTCGCTTCCTTCTCTCGCTCTCGCTTCCTTCTCTCGCTCTCGCTTCCTTCTCTCGCTCTCGCTTCCTTCTCTCGCTCTCGCTTCCTTCTCTCGCTCTCGCTTCCTTCTCTCGCTCTCGCTTCCTTCTCTCGCTCTCTTTTCTTTCTCTCTCGCTCTCTTTTCTCTTTTCTCTCGCTTTCGCTTCTCTTTTCTCTCTCCCCTCTCCCCCTCTCTGCACTCTTGCTGACGGGTGCACACAGAATGGAGGTGGATCCATTCACAACATGAACGCTCCTGCGTCTCGTTACCGAGACTCACTGCACTCACGGGGTTCCTTCAACTTAATTCAGCGAGGACACGTTTCGGCGTTCTGCCTTCTTCTGCTCGCATTAAGGAAATTAAACAGTATGTAAGTGTCGGTGCTTTAAATTGCTAGATGGCTTCTCATTGGACGCAGTGGATGAAAGGAGGGATGGGATTGGCTGATCGTCTGCCAATATCTTTTACACTTCCTGCTGTTACCGCAACATCCATATTTCGGGAGTATTTGTTAAAAGTTGTCTCAGTCCCAATGGAAAATTACTGTCTTGCATATTAGGCCAAATGGCACTCCCAAGTACCGATAAGTACCTTCACCACTGCTCAATTAAAAAAGGTACCGCACTCGTTGTAATGTTGACCCTGGTTGAGGAGCCCCTCGTCAAACCTTGGGCTCTGCTGCACTCTGCGCAAGGGTCGGTATATATCCAATTCCTACCAGCCTGTATGCCTGGCGACTGAGTCGACGCTGCTGCCTCAGATGCCCAAAGGTGGTGCAACAGGTTAGTAATATCCACGCTCCCCTCTCCACCTTTGCGTACTCTGCTCTCTTGCTGATGGGTGCACACAGAATGGAGGTGGATCCATTCACAACATCATCGCTCCTGCGTCCCGTTACTGAGACTCACTGCACTCACGGGGTACCTTCAACTTAATTCAGCGAGGACGTGTTTCGGCGTTCTGCCTTCTGCCTGCATTAAGGAAATGAAACAATATGTAAGTGTCGGTGCTTTAAATTGCTAGATGGATTCTCATTGGACACAGTGGTTGAAAGAAGGGAAGGGATTGGCTGTTCGTCTGCCAATATCTTTTACACTTCCTGCTGTTACCGCAACATCCATACTTCGGGAGTATTTGTTCTAAGTTTTTCTCATTCCCAATGGAAAATGACTGTCTTGCATATTAAGCCAAATGGCACTCCCATGTATCGATAAGTACGGTGCCTTTTTTAATTGAGCAGTGGTGAAGTACTAATTTTTAGAATTTCGTGAAGATTCAGCAAACGTGCCAAAGATATTATCAAAACAAAAAACGCTTTTCCTTTGGAAATGCAAGTAGCTCTAGAAGGGAAGCCTGACAACAAAAGATTAAGCTCTCTTAAAGTTTAATTTGTCTTGTCTTATCATTTTGCCTATGTAGCATTAGTTCCACTGAAGTCAGGGTCTGAGTGCAAGACCTAACATGGCTTAATTGGAAACCGTAGCATTTGTAAAGCTTGTATTGGTAGTTGTACAAGCATTGGGCATTTGAATTACTTGTTGACATCCTCTGGATAACTTTACTGATCTCCTTCCATGCATCAGCCTGTTCAAGCTGTTATGAATACATATCGGCATAATGCTTGCCACTAGGGACACGTTTTGACCTATCTGGATTATCAGCTGAAATCTAGTAAAAGTAGTGAATCTGTCCTTTGAAGGAAACCATGCTATGTTGTTCGTTCTGTTACTAATACTCCTACCAATAAGTTCATATGCTGTTAGATGTGTGAAGTGGCCAGTATAGGTAAATAGCTTTTCAGACCATGGCCAAAGGGAACTGGTTTTGAAAGTGCTGAAAATGTGTTCCCTGTTACTCCTAGATTCTTCTTCTGCTTCTTGTTGGAAAGACTAATTCCTGGCTCACTCTTTCTTGGGTGCTGGCAACAGTTTCCTCAGCAAGGCCTCATTGGTCACATAAGGGCCTAACTAATGAGTTGCTTTCAGGTGCTCTGTATTGGAAAGAATACCAACTTACTCTGGCTGGAGATTTTATTTCTGACATTGAAGGAATTACTGCAGTATCTTAACTGGCTATCGTAAATCTTCATAGTGATAATTACGTTCTGCAGAATTCTAGGCTCATTAAGAGCAGTGGTGTCCACTTGGGCGTTTCCAGATGTAACACCATGATAAGTGTCAAGGATGCCTTTCATTTGCATTTGTATTAGGAACTCCTGCCTCATTATTGCAGTGAACTTATTGACTTGATCATGGACATCTCATCGTAATTGTATAGAGAAAGTGAGTATTAGAACTCGCCACAAAGCTTTCCTATTAGCAGTTGGATGGCAGTAGATAAACAGATGTGAATCGATTTAAAACCTACTGAAACTTGCAGGACCATGATTAAAGAATAACGAAAATTATTCTCTTACAATACTTTACCTTTAATTTGTTGATAGCTTTAAATATGTTTTCGAGCAATATCCAAATGTATTCACAAATCGATATTCCTTGATATAGGTTTACAGGTTGTTCTATAGCAAATGTGAAACTACAACGAAAATGAAAACATTTCCAGTACTTTCTCATGCAGATAGATCCTATTTTGTCATCACATGAAAATGGGCATTGTTTCAAGACATTAAAATCACTTCACTTACAAGAAATGCATATATTAAAATGACCTATGGGTTTAAACTTGAGGATATGCATGTTTTTCTTTTCACTAAGTGAAAGTGGAGAGTTCCATTTTTGGCTCTTTTGTACAGAACTAAAATTAAGCTACATACAGGACAGAAATGATGAACAAATATATGAAGGAATTCAGCTGTGTCAAAGGGAGGGGCAAAGCTACAGAACATTTGGTAAGACTGGGTAGTTGCAACTCTGAAACAGCATTTTGTGCATTATTGTGTATTTTTGTGTGTGTTGCATAATCTAATTTTGTTTTTTTGTTTTATAGGATATTGAAGTTACATCTCCACCAGATGACAGTATTAGCTGCCTTTCTTTCAGCCCACCCACATTACCAGGCAACTTCTTGATTGCAGGGTCCTGGGCTAATGACGTGAGTTGTTTAAACCTGATATAAGCAAACTGCAAATCCTACCTCCTTCTCTTTGGGTAACTTCTTTTCTTTTTTGACTGCTAAGATCCGCAGATGTACCATTTGTTTTTATACGTTTCTGTATGAGATTTTTGTCATCAGTTCGTACATTGTCTTCCCATTGGTTTCTTAATGGATTCCTCTTTACCTACTGGTCCTGCATAGAAATGGGGAAATAATTTCCTTTATTAAAGCAACTGGAGCGTATTACGTACAACGGTTTTAACATAGTCTGCACATAAGCAAATTCATACCTTTTTACGAATTTAAGAACGGGCAGATTCATGAATATTGGTTTTCTAACTGCGATGTACAAAGATGCCATCCTTAAATAGGAAGCCTTCATTTCAGCAATTTAAGAGTTTGTGCAGCGGCATCTCTAAGGATCGTCTCTTTATCATTGAGCTTTGTTAGTGGTCGCAAGGTAAAATATGGTGGAGCTTAGTTTGCTTTTCGTTTGTTTATGCTAAAATAAACAATTGTGCTGATTTTATCAACATCAGAAGCAAAATCATGATTACATGTTACTATGTTATATTAGCTCTGAACAGTCTGCTGGAAGACGGATCTTATTTTACAACCTTCAGGCCAGAATAACTGTGCCTTGTCCCACTGCATTAAATAACCAATGAATTCTAATTGTAACTAATCTGGCACAGTTATATTCTGCTTGAAGTGACAAGCTAACACATTTGTCTGTCTTCTATTGTGTGATGTCCATCATTGGTCTAAGTTGGGTAGGTGCAACTGGTCTTTAAAACGTGAAAAGCCATGTTTTCAGGGCCTTCCTAATATCCAAGTGTTTACTTGTGCTTCTAAGGTGTAGTGGGAGAGTATTCCAAGCTTTGGCTGCTCCCTCTAAAAAACTTCGTCCCCCCCCAATTAACTTTTTTTGCAATGGGAACTGAGATTAATTTTGCCTCTGATGACCGCAGCATTTTTCTGGGTGTGTACCATCGAATGCGCTTTATCATATGAGAGGGTCCAATTCTGTGAAGGGACCTGTGCACCACGCACATGGCCTTAAACAAAATTCGTTTTTTCACGGTTAACCAATGTAGCCTTTTAATCTCAGCCGAGATTGCGGCGTATTTTGGAATGCCAGAAATCAGTCTGGCAGCTGCATTCTGCAGTAGTTGGAGTTTTTTCAATAGCCCATCCTGGATGTTTAGGTATAGGCTATTACAATAGTCCAGTCTCGACATGGCCAGGGCTGTAACAACTACTTTTTGGCTTTCTTTAGGTAGTAGAGGCAGAATCTTTTTACATGACCTCAGTGTATACGATGTAGCAGAGACTACGGCATTAACTTGATCTTTAAAGGACCGCTTGTTGTCGATTTATAATTCCTAAATTTTTTACCTTCCCACTAGGAGTTGGGAGGGGTCCAAGTGAGTCTGGCTACCATGCTGGGGTCCAGAAGTTTGTCATTTCCAAAAAGAACCACCTCTGTTTTGCTGGAATTAATTTGAGGCAGTTTTGGGCCATCCAGCTGCCCACCGCAGTCATGCAGTCCTTAAACCCAGATGCTGTATTCTGAAGTCCCCCTGGGAGTAGGGACACCACAATCTGGTTATCATCAGCATATGAGGTGAGGTAAAACCCTAAGGATTCTACCGAGGGGGCGAGTTGTTTTAGATAAACATTAAAAAGTGTTGGGCTAATGGATGACCCCTGAGGGACACCACAAGGAAGGGAGAAAGATTTAGCAGTAAAATCTCCAAGAGTAACGGTTTGTACTCTATCAGCTAGGAATGACTTAATAAGTTTCCAATTTGTCCTGTTAACTCTAATCTTTTGCAGCCGGTCCATCAATAACACATGATGGACCGTATCGAAGGCCGCGGAGAGGTCCAACATGATCATGGCCGCTTTTCCTCCTTGGTCCAATATAGACCTAATTTCTTCGGTAGACTTGAGAAGCGCAGACTCAGTACTATGTACCCCCCCGGAAGCCATACTGTGTAGGGTCCAGCACCTGACCACCTTCCAGAAATCGACTAAGTTGAGTGAAGTAACTCTGTGGTTAGTTTGGAATGGTAGAAGACCCATTTCCTCATAGAATACTGTCATTTAGCCTTGTTGGGTACCCTCCATCTCCACCTCTCTGGTAATGTTCTATGAATGCACTTGGTCTCTCGTTCTGTTCAGCGCTCAGTTATTTCCCAGCTTTATAAGTACCCTCCACTTGAAATAGTAAAGGGAAGGGTACATTCATCTGAAAATATTTGTCTTCCATCAGTTCTTAAATTATTCTGTAAAGTGCTGAAGATATACTTGTTCAGAGAATCTTTGATTCCAGACAAACTATAGCTTCCTTCCCCTCAAATTCTCAACTCACTATATCCATCTGTTGTTCCAAAGCTTTCTCTCGCTTACTTGTAAAGTGCTTCTTTACCTTCACACAGAGTTCTCTCTAGAAATAATTTAACCTTTCACTTTTTTTCCGATTTAGGTGCGGTGTTGGGAGGTGCAGGATAATGGACAAACTATTCCAAAGGCTCAGCAGATGCACACAGGTCCCGTACTGGATGTGTGTTGGAGCGATGTATGTATTTAATTGCATTTGACTGCATTGCTAAACTGAAATGTTTATTGCCTTAAACCCATGCTTGAAAAAGTAGAGCTTGCTGTTGGATCAAATTTTTCTTTTTGTTGGCTGAAAACATCTTTGATATGTGAGTTGTGTTCTCTTTGTTTTTCACATGATGAATACACCATTGATAGCCAAAGCTGACATACTTAGCTTACTTTACCAGTTTTTGCAAAATTTTAGAGATCTATATCAAAGTTATAAACTGTCATCTTTCTTGCAAGCTCCATCCTTGACTACTATGCTCATTTGCTGTTTTTTCTACCACTCTCCCCATTTATGTTCCCATGTCAGAACTCCCCCCTTCTCTTCTCCTTCCAAAGCCTCAAAATACTTTAGAGTAATAGGATAAATAAGTTGGTGAAAAAATGGATTTTAATATAGTTAATATTGTATTTATATTGTAATGCTGGTGGCTACTGACTATTATGAAGGAAGGATGGGAGGCTACTTGGCTAAAGGTTGGGTCATCTAAATTTAACAGCAATCATATTCTGTCAGCCAACAAATCCTGGATTAATAATTTGACAAGACTGGAATCTAAATGCCTGTCAGAACACATGCAGAAGGCCGCGACACTTGTACAGGTCCCTAGGCCGAAACATGTTGGGTCATGTACTAACACAGACGCTCCTTATAGCGGTACCTGTGTTACAAGCTGTTTGACTTGTTTTTAATCCTGACACTGGGTAGCGGAATAAAGTTGCTGCTTAGCTAACCCCATAACCAGTTTTAAATCACGCACACACCAGCACTGCACCTTTTTACCACACCAAGCTCACACAAGGTTTTAGTACACCCGCCGTACCACAAATAAAACATCCCTGTGCTCCTCCCTCGTAGAGAGGGGGTTGTAGCCCGCGTAGAGACTAGGTCTCTCACGCGAGTAGGCACCCCTATGATGAAGCATGACACCTTTGATGTGTGAGGGGAACCGTCCTGAAAAGGGATTCCCCCCGATACTTGGTTAAGTGGACGAAGTTATAATTCTGACCTCTCTCAGGATTTCAGACCCATGGCTTTTTTCTGTGATCTGAGAACACACGCAACTTCAAGGCTTTCAGATTCTGAAAACACAGTATTTGAGTCTGAGCATTAGAGAGAGTTGGTTCCAGAAGGAGCCACAGATAGCCCTTCCCCAGAATGTTTGCATCTCATCAGGTGGATGGTATGGTGTCCTCAGGTTGGAAAGTTAAAAGGGAAGCCAATATTTTGAGAAATAGGGTTTGTGCGCTTATCCTAAAATTGAGGAATATGGCATGGTATTGCACTTCATGGCTTAACCATTCTAGGATAATGTAGGCAGCCTAGATTCTGTTGCAGTTGTCTGTTCTTGAGTAGACCATAGCTTGAAGAATAGCAATAATTTATGCAGACTTAACAGAGGCAGAATTTCACGCAGAATACCTAAGTGGTAGAAGGCATTAATTACTGACGCTGTCCTTTTTAAAAAAAATGTAAACACACTTTATTGGTTTTCCTTTTTTTCCCGCAGAACATGTATATTCGTAATCCATTTTACAGTACATTGAAAATAATACTGTACAATTTATATCTTACTGTTATTAGTCTATAGCTATTATGAGGCACTACATAACTTTGATGCAGTTTAATGCACTTGTGCAGTCTTACAGTAGTACCTAGAAAGAAAAGGCTATATATGAGTGCATTTGCGATTACAGAACAACTAAACTATCCCACCCCTCTCAACTACCCCATTTAAAATACTCCGCTATGCAGTATACCTTGGTTCCCTCATTTTGCCCATAGATGCATGTGTAGAGTGTAGGGGTTGGAGAATCCTAGTACTCCTATATATCGTTCTAGGGTCGGTATTAGGTGGGCGGGAGGAGCTGTAAACGGACGGTAATTATCATATTAATCAATTCATCTAGGGATGGGTGCAGGTTCAAGGGCCTTGAGTGCTTCTAGTAGCAGGTGATATTAGGGTCTTACGTTGACCTCGGGCCTCCTCCCGTCTAATGGCAGCAATCTCCGCACTACCCCATCGCACCACCTGATTGTGCCAAATATAAACTGATGGGGCCTTCGTTGATTTCCACCGCATTATGATGGCGCCTTTGGCAATAAGAACCGCCAAATCAGTGAAACACATTTGCACCTTCTGTGATTTAGGGCCGCGGCGCAATCCAAGCACGCAGCTGTCAGCTGTTTGCTCTTTAGGAATCCCTGTCGTGGTGATTCTACTTTGGATTACCACTTCCCAGAATTCAGTTAATATAGGGCATGCCCATAGCATGTGTAAGATTTTGGCATTTTCCGGTCTACGCCTAGGGCACTGGTGTTGTGTGTCCAGAAACACACATTGTAAGCGGTGCGGAAATGAGGTACGCCCTATGTAATATCATATACTGTATTAATTTGAACTTGGCATTGCGAGAAACCTTTTTGGGGTACTCTAGCGATGTAGACCATTCCTTATCTATCAGTTCTTTCCCTAGGTCCTCAGACCATTTGTTGTGTAGGTCAGTGAGAGAGATCCCAGCCTGTGCCCTGATGGCACTGTATAGCCATTTCTTGAGGTGAGTCCCCCTTCCCATGAGATATAATGCTTGTGTCAGTTTGTGTGTTTGGGGTTCTTCTCTGGAAGTGGCCCAGTGTTTTTTAACATAGGCAAGGATTACTGCATGCATCATAAATGGGTTGCCCGAAACCCCATTTGCCCTAGTGAAGTTCCCATGGTCCATGAGTGTACTGTTGTTGAAAAGCGCCTCCACTGTGGTGACCCCTTCCTCAGCCCAGCTGCGGATGGTTCGGGTTGTATTTAGTCCTGTGGGTGTAGGGATACCTAGCAATGGCAAGTTAGTAGCATATGGGATTCTCCGGCGTGTGTATTGCACCGCCCTATGCCAGTATAGAATTGCTGTGCCAGGGCGTTCGGTGGAACTTTCGAACGAGGCAGTACCAAAGTGTGTAGGACACCACGGGTTATGTCATGAGCTGTGTATACCACCTCATGTAAGTTGCGGTCTGCCAGCCAGTATGACAGCCATTGTAGTTGGCTTGCATAGCAGTATGCACGAAAATCAGGTGCCCCTAATCCGCCCCATCGGTCTCTAATTGCAGTTTAGCTAGGCCCCCCCTTCGCCGGCCATTTCCCCAGACGAGATCGGAAAGTAATGTATCTAGTATTTTAAATATGGTAGTAGGAATTATCACCGTAGGTTCGTGAAAAAATACAGCAGCTGTGGGAGGACTACTGTTTTTGAAATAGCTACCCGGCCCATCATGGATAATGGCAACGAAGTCCCGAAGGTCGTTTGGGATCGAATCGCCCTAATAGCCCTATTCAGGTTGCCTTCTATTAGGTCTTGTGATTCTCTATAGATGTGTATACCTAAATATTTGAACGTGTTCTGCGCTACCAATAGGGAGAGTTGTCCAAATTATATGGTATCTGGGTGTTACCAGGATAAAAAAAAAACGCTTGTGATTTTGCCTCATTTATAGCCAGGCCAGAGACCAATTCAAATTGTCGTAATATACCTGGAATGGGCTGAAGGTCATCAACCAGGTCCTTGGCGTATGATTATGTTGTCTGCATATGCCGACAGTACATGCTTGGCATGCCCCAGCCTAATGCCCGCATGTTCTGCTTCGGGCCGCAGTTTAATGGACAAGGGTTCCAGTGCAAGCACAAATAACAAGGGTGACAATGGGCATCCTTGTTGAGTGCCTCCACCAACTGGTAATGCGCTGGAAATTTTATTTCCTGTGCGTCTGTGCGGGCCCGCTCCGTAGGGGCAGCGTACAGTAGCTATACCCGCTTCAGGTAGGCCGGTGGTATGCCAAATTTCCCCAGCGATTTCACCATGTAGTCCCAGTGGAGTGTGTCAAACGCCTGTTTTAAATCTAGTGAAATGCAACCTGCATTGTGATCCGTTTCAGAGATGGTCCCCATGACTTGATACAGTCAGCGAATATTCAATGAGGTACTGCGTGCAGGCACAAAGCCACATTGGTCAGTATGTATCAAATTGTGCAGGTACGGGAGGAGGCGGAGTGCCAGAATTTTGCTCAGTATTTTATATTTTGTGGCAAGTAATGAGAGGGGGCGATATCCTGAGATATCTGTGGCAACGTGGCCCGGTCTAGGAAGGGATACCACTAGTGCCTGCATTGTAGTGGAGGGGAGGAACCCTGTTTCCATCGCAGCGTTATATAGCTGTTCTAATTCGGGAATCATAATATCCGCGAAGGTGTCAAAGAATTCGGTAGACCATCTAGGCCAGGGGCCTTATTTCGTGGTAGCGCCCGAATAGCGTCTCTGATTTCTACCCTTTTGATAGGGCCTGATAATGCATCTTGAGCGGTGCGGCCTTGTTGGGGAAGAGATAGATCATCAAAAAAGGCATCTATAATATCATCTGTCCGCTGCGGTGGGGCTTGGTATAGGGTTTATTAATAATTGCAGAAGGCTTCATTTATATCCTGCTGGGTGGTTACAGTGTTTCACCCTGGTGTGGTTATCTCCTGTATGACCACGGCAGAGGGTGCGTCACGTAAGATGCGCGCCGGCGGTGCACCCGATTTATCAGCCTCTGTGTGTTTTAACTGAGTGTATGACTTGTATTCTATTATTCTGTAGCTTTCCATCAGTTCGGAGTGTTTCATATGCATCTCCTGCAACTCTGCTGCCTTAGTGGGATCCCGTGTCGCTTCTTGCTCTAATGCATTCATGTTGTTTTCAACGGTTTTTAAGTTGTTGTGTATCTCCTGCTGTGCCCCCGCCGTGGTACTAATAGCTATGCCCCTGATCACAGTTTTAAATGCCTCCCATTCTATGTGTCTTGTGGAGGCAGTGTTGGCATTTTCTGTGAAATAATTTTGGATACCGACCACCATTGCATTCTTAAAAATAGGGTCCTCCGGCATCTGAGGCCATCGTTTCCAGGTGGGGGACCGGGGTGGAAATTACACCCCAGGTAATGATTTGTTCTAATGGATGGTGTTCAGATAAAGTTTTACCCAAATAGTGTGTGTGACTTGTGCTGTGAGGGGGCATGTGTCGGTGGTGTGTCAGGAAAAAAAAGGAGTACTCTCTGCTGGTTGGATTTTTGAGACTCCAGACATCTTCCAGCGCCCAGTCTTCCGACCACCTAACCAGTGCCTCCGCCTGTTTAATGTATCTTGCTCCCATGATAGGAGGATGTGAATGGTCAATGGCAATGTCCATGACCGCGTTGTAGTCACCACCCAGTAGCGATGGGTACCCTGCCCAGTCCGCCAACACATGGTTAATGTTCATCAGGAATTTATCTTGGTCAAAATTAGGGGCGTATATACTTCCCAGTATCACTTGCATGCCATCCAGTGTACCCCTTACTAAGGTATATCGACCCTGTGGGTCTATGCATTATTCTAAAGTTATAAAAGGAACCCCGCCCCTCACCCAGATGGACGCCCCCCCCCCCCACCCCTGCCGGCAAAGGCAGAATATGATGTGGAAGGGATTTGGCCTCTCCATTTCTTATGCATCTTTATAGCTTCAGATTCGGTGAGGTAGGATTCTTGGAGGAACACTGTGTGCCCTGCGTCTGTTAAGCTGTATATATATCCATGGCGTTTGTGTACAGAACCCAGTCCCCGTACTTTCCAGGTTATTATTGTGTAGGCGTCTGACCTGTAGTAGTGTAACTTTGTGCATTGTATTCAAGAGGTCGAGGAGCCAGGGCATGTACTATGAATCGTGGTGCATGGGGTGAGCCTGTAACCCTAAACTCCCTTGAACTAACCTGAAATACTGGGTCCAGCGCTAGAACTACACTGGTCCAAACTAATATCACAACAGTGTGAACTGTGAACAGGTTATAAGGTGCATTCGCATTCTGGGGGGTGCTTCCTATGTTGTACATAGTGATGTATGGGATGTTAGAGCCCACAATACCCGGACCCAATACGTTAACCGATGTGTTTGTATCGAAGCTGGGATAATGTTATGTCAGCTACTATCAGCTGTTACCTTACCACTTACAATTATAGAGCATCCAAACAGGGCAGTTCAAATCCCCCCACCCTACAATTTGTTAGCCCAGCAAATTGTCCGCAGTCTGAGGAGTCACAGTGGGGAACAAAGCGATACTGTTTTCGGAGTCAGAATGTGAGGGTTCTCCTCAGAAGAATCGGATGCTGATTGGAGGTTAGTGTCTCTAAAAGTGCTTGCCGCTGCTATTGCCTCTGCACGTCCTCGTAGGGCCTATTCCAGAGTATGGTTACCGCCTTGGGATTTTCTGACGATTATTACGGCGTGATCTCCGAGAAATCGGTGTCCTCTGGCTTCGAGGCATACTTTGTAAGGAGGAACCCAACATCGTCCGAGGGAACATGATCTCCAACCATTCATCAGCGTCCTCCGGGGTGTCAAAAAAATTTGCTTTTTGGTCATGTATGACTTTTAGGTGAGCAGGGAAGAGTAGGGCATACTTAAGATTTAGAGTTCGAAGCTTTTTTTTGGACGCCTGATATGAGGACCTTTTGCGCTGCACGAGCATTGTGTAATCAGGGTATAATGAAATCCCCTGGTTTTCATACAGTATCGGGGTCCCCTCTCTGGCCTTCTGAAGTAACGGGTCTCGGTCCCTAAAGTTTAGAATCTGTGCAATCGTGGGGCGGGGCATGGCCCCTGCTGTTGGTCGGCCTGATGGGATTCTGTGTGCCCTCTCCACACAGAACAAGTCTGAGAGGCCCTCTAGGGCCACATGTTCCCTGAACCATTGCTCCATGAACTTGGTGGCGTTGGGCCCTTCACATCCCTCCGGTAATCCTAAAACGCGAACGTTATTTCTCCGAGCTTTTCCCTCTGCATCATCAATCCGCTCCTGTAGTCACGTCACTTGACGCTGCAACTGTGTTAGTTGCTTTGCTTGCTCCTTATGTTGCCAAAATGATACAAACGGTTCTGTCGGGTAAACAATATTACTTCTAGAAAAAACCTTCATTTGTTTGCTTATACGAACACACATAGAGACCATAAATAGTTTTCAAAACGGCTTTATGAATTGCATCATTCATAGATAACTAATTGCAATGGCTGTCAAAAATTAAATGTGAAACATATTTGTGACAAAGTGACATATAGTGCTCAGTGCTGTGGTGAAAAGTGCGTAATATATACAGTGTGACTTATGGAGGTATTGATAATTTACAGAGGCCAGTTAAGCGAATATTTGAAACAATCTGCAGATGGATTGAATGAGTCTTTTATGCAGAGTATTTCCAACTGATCCTTGTACAAATGTCGACGTTTCAACCCAAGGTAGCGTTATACGCTAGTCAATACGGGTCTTCATCAGGACAGGGAGTGACAGCCTATGAAATAGTAAGGAATATGGTCAGGTGCGTTCGAGAGACTGAATGCCGTATAAATTGGTGCATGCAAGGTGAAGACTCACCAAAAGGGAGGCCCAATGTAACTTGTGGGGCGGTATGTAAAGGCAAACAGGAGCAGTTGTATCCTGTACGACCTGGCTAGGAATCAATTCAAGAGAATGAGACTTTATAAGACATGGCCCTGGAATGGCTGTCAAAATGATCGCATTAACGAGGATAAACTGATAAACTCACTTGGTAGGTGGGTAAATTCTTTCTCAAAAACGGTTCAAGTCAAATCGTTTGATAGATGAGTTGAACAAACCCGCATAAGGGATTAGTCCAGGGCGGTAAGTGCGTGAGGATAGACAAAGTTTTATCCTCAGAAGGAACGAATCACTGTGGAAATAAATAAATAAAAGGAACTCAGTCTAGATTGAAGTTAAAACTAGCGAGGTGTCTAAATCAGGTGGGACAGGGTTAACGCGCATGAGGATCTCAACTCACCATCAAAATCAGCCCGGCCTTAAGCAATTACTTCATACTCGGTAGCAACCGTGGGTCCCCAAGACAAAATCATTTGTGAGAGACACTATGCACATTATTCAACTTTTGGAGGGGCAGGAATTCGATCTACAAACACAACTGCTCGTTACATTGGATGTCTCTTCACTATATACCTCAATCCCTCAAGACAAAGCATTGGAAGTTATTAGAACCACCTTGGATGAACGAGAGAGACCCCACTGGATCCCAACCGATTTCTTGATTACACTCTTAGAGATCGCAATGAAAAAGAATTATTTTATTTTTCAGAAACATTTCTACTACCAGTGTAAAGGAGTGGCGATGGGAGCCACATATGCGCCGAGCTTGGCGAATATCTTTATGGACAACTACGAAGAGGAACATCTATACAGTCACCAAAATCCATTTCTCAACCAGATTGCAGTATGGAAACGTTATATTGACGATGTCATCATGGTGTGGTCCGGCGACAGCATGGAGCTGAATAACTTTCACGAGTGGCTCAATGCCAGGTCCAACGACATTCAGTTTACTATGACTAGTAACAACGAGTCAATAGATTTCCTGGATCTTACTTTTCGAGTGGAGGAAGGGCTCTTATACTGTGATCTTTATCGCAAGCCCATGGAAAGAAATACACTACTAAGATACAACTCACACCATCCCCGTAATCTGAGAGACAATTTGCCCTACGGACAATACTTAAGACTGAGAAGAAACTGTACTGAGTCTTCACCTTGCATGCACCAATTTATACGGCATTCAGTCTCTCGAACGCACCTGACCATATTCCTTACTATTTCATAGGCTGTCACTCCCTGTCCTGATGAAGACCCGTATTGACTAGCGAATAACGCTACCTTGGGTTGAAACGTCGACATTTGTACAAGGATCAGTTGGAAATACTCTGCATAAAAGACTCATTCAATCCATCTGCAGATTGTTTCAAATATTCGCTTAACTGGCCTCTGTAAATTATCAATACCTCCATAAGTCACACTGTATATATTACGCACTTTTCACCACAGCACTGAGCACTATATGTCACTTTGTCACAAATATGTTTCACATTTAATTTTTGACAGCCATTGCAATTAGTTATCTATGAATGATGCAATTCATAAAGCCGTTTTGAAAACTATTTATGGTCTCTATGTGTGTTCGTATAAGCAAACAAATGAAGGTTTTTTCTAGAAGTAATATTGTTTACCCGACAGCACCGTTTGTATCATTTTGATAATCTGCCCAGGTTCTGAGGGATACTGGGTTACCCCATTTTGATATTATTATGCTCCTTATGTTGCGGCACCAGTTCAGCTATGGCAAGTTTGTTGTCTCTAACGGTGGTGGCGAGTTTGGCATGGTCTGCTTTCAGAAGAGTGAATCTTGTTGTCAAGGAGCTGATTTGCTGCTCTATGGATTTTCTAGAGTCCCGCACCTCCTGAAGAATTGGATCCAGTTTATTGGGTTCTGAAGCCAAGTTTGTTGGTGGGACACAGCTCAAGAAAGGCTGCTGAGAGGGAGCGTCTGTGTCCTTCGTTTGTTGTGAGCTTGTAGTAGTGTTCTCCGGAACTTTGCTCTTTGGGTGCCCCATTTTCAGTTATTTCCCAGCACAGCACCGGGAGTCCGTTCAATGTGCCTTGAGGTAAGGGTGCGTATTTGGGTTTGGTGTCTTCGTTATTGTATGAAGTAAAGCACTGTCAGTGATCAGCTCCGTGTGGTCTGCTGGGTGTACGGTTCCAGCCTGGACCGGTGGACCCCAGTGGGCGATTGAGTAATGTTCTCGGCAGCTTCCCCCACCCTTGAGCCCTTCACCACACTGTGTTTCTGCGCAGGTAGCAGGGGTATTCCGCTATCCAGCTGCTTCTCCGCTTATAAATTGGCGGAGTTGTCCTCAAATAATCATCTCGTTCAGGTCACACCCCAGCTGAAGGCTGTGCCTTTGCCCTTATAGGCCCGATCCACTTCCCAAGGCCCTCGTGGTTACTCTCCAGTATCTGCTTGCTATAGGGGGGAGAGGAGCTCTGTGATTTGTGCCGAGGGTCCAGCGGGGTGTCCTGCTTCCGACAGGGGGCCTCATTATGATTTACACTCCCCACAGTGGGGATGCGCCCTACCAGCATCAGGGCGGGCCCGTAGGCTAAGGCGATAGGGCTCTCGCTACCTCTTTGCGCACACTGTGTATCCGGAGGGAAGGGGAAGACACCGAGCCCGTGGTGTGAGGGCTCTGTAACACACTACTCACTGTTGTCACCCGGGCTACAGCACCACCAGCGGACATGTGTTCGCTCCACACCAACCGCAGTACAGGGCCGGGCCCAGGCACCAGTGCAAGGCACCGGCGGGCCGCTGCTGGTCCAAGTTCAGTGTAGAAGGGACGATTGAGCATTCCACATGCCCGGGGGGGAACTCTTCAGTCCGCACTCACCCACCGGAGGCCACAACAAAGGCGAGTGCAGCGCAGGAACGAGGCCATGAGCGGCTCCGCACACCGCAACAGATTTAGGATTCAGTCGCTGTCCGCCCGCCTGCCTCCAAGGCCCCGCATTGGGCCGTGTCCACTCCTCAGCCCCCACGCTCGTCACCCATCTCGTGGGCTCAGGAGTTCAGTAAGGTGCAGGTGAGGAGGGGGAGGGTGTCAGCGATGCGCTGCCACAGGAGCAGGAGAGGCACAGGCCTGATCGGCGAACCCCGCAGGGGGGCCGGAGGCCTCGGTAACTCAGGGCCCCCGCTCTCACACGGGGGTCACACAATAGTCCAAGAAGGCAGGGGTCTCCATCGGGCCGAACAGCTGCACCTCCCCACTTCTTCCACACCTCCGCGATCTCCCAATCCGGCGCCGCCTTGTCAGCATCGGATCGGGTGTCCTGGTTAGGCCCCAAACGGCATCAACGCGCTCGCTCTACTCAGCTGTGCAAAGGTCCTCCCATCGAAGTTGGAGTAGGTATGTCACCCGTCTGCCGTTCTTCGGTCATACAACTCTCGTCCGGGTGAAAGATGCACCCCAGATTAATTGGTCCTGGGACGGAGCTCACTCAGAGTGCGTCTGCCATGCTCGGCGGTTACCCACGCCCCCACTGACTGACGCTGTCCTCTTGAGGGGTGTACCAGGTTTGAGTCAGGACTTACTTCTGTGGAACAAGGAATACATCTGCTTCTTATTATCAGTTAATATATGTTGGCATGGGAGGGGGATATCTACCTATGTTTTGCAGATTTGTCCTGCGTCTTTGATCTTGTAAATCATGCAAAACTATGGTATGTCCTAATAGAGATGGGTGCCCACATGGTATTGTATGCCACCTCTCCCAGCTGTATGCATACTTGACAGCCTCTATGCTTTATGGTAGTAGGTAGTAAGGGGGAGGGTACAAATACATTTCGGGTGATCTGGTGGATAAGGCAGGGGTGCGTGCTCTCACCTCTGTTATTCTCTCTATTTATAAATGGGGTGGGCAGCCTATTGTAGACTGTAATGCCTGATGCACCCAAGGTAGGCGCCATATCACTCCGGTCCAGTTTTATGCAGACGATGCAGTGCTCGTATTTCGGACTGCAATTGGCCTCCAGTGATTAATAGATAGAACATTCATGGAGAATCGAGATCTAAAGCTGAATTTAAGTAAGACCCATACATTGGTCTGCCGGAAAAGAAAGTGGAAGAGCTAATTTGCCCTGGGCCAAAAACTAGTTGAATTAAAAACTTTTAGTTACTTGGGCATCCTGGAAATAAGCCTATTAAAGAAATGATTAAATTATGCAGAACTAAATGCCTCCCTTTAGCTTTATATAGATCCCCTGTATCGGAGGAGGGGAGCGTAATATGCTACAGGTGTAAGAAAACATCTTCCTAAGTAGGCTTTTGATGGTGCCAAGATCGACCCTGCCCATATTGTCCACAAGAATTGGGTACTTGCAGGATACTATCCTTCTCAGTACTCTGACAAAATGGCATAGTATCTCATCAAAACAAGGAACCAAGTGGTTGAGGCATGTGAGCTGTAGATCACATGCTTTGCAAACTCCTGCTATCTAGTGTTGGGTCCGGATGTTTGCTAGTTATTTTTCTTCGAAGATGTCTTTCCAGTCACGAGGTAGGTAGGCATCGACTCCATTGTTAGATTGTTTTTTTTTCCGCCATGGGGTTCGGACGTGAATTGCTGCGCTCCGGTTCGAATGCGTTTCTCGGGTTCCTCTTGGTGCGCAATCCACTTACCCTCGACCATATTGTTTTCGATCGTGTGTTCACTTTTCTCCGCGTATCTTGTTAAATACAAAAAACTCTTTTCGATCGGGAAACTCGTGGAAGGCCGTCTGGCCTAGTCCCTGTTTTCAAAAAGACAAGGGAACCCAATGGGCAATTGGTCGGGGACCTTGGGTACGTATATAATTTCTAAAGACAGAGGTCCCTAGACAGACAGTTTATTATCAGTAGTAAATATAGATGTCGGTAGGACGCTGGTTGTGTCCCACTTTAATTTTTCTGTGTACTTTCTGTCATACATTTATAAAAATTCGGTCCGGCTGGACAAAGAATATAGCGCTGATTGAGTCTATATTTGCCTACCCACGTCGGTCCACCTCGCAGTTGATAGAACCAACTTAAATTCTGCCCTTGGTGCCAGGTGAAGTTCCTGTGCACCGACTCACACACAGTGTGCAACTTGTGCTTATCCCTGTAGCACAACGAACAAGACTCCGACGAGTGTAAATATTTCAGCTCAAAGAAAACGCTCCACGACCATCTGGCTCGACGTCGCAACATGCAGAGGCAACACACCAGTTCCATTTCGGACCTCTTCGGAGAAGATTCCGAACAAGATACTGGTGATGCACTAGGGGCCGAGGAAGAGCAGGAGAATCCTATATCCTTCTCAGAATCTGTCTCCGATGTGTATGAAGAGATTCCACAAGGTCAGCGTATCGTGAGTACCGAACCTCCCTTGCCCCAAAGTCCTACTCAAACTAAGAAAAAGGCGCCGGTCCCACCTCTGCCTTCGGGCCATGGTCGGCACTGAGAAAATGTTTCCTACACCCCGTCTTCCGGCACGGCACCAAAACACCGGTTCGGCTCGGGATAGAGTTATCCACACTCGGGCACCAAGCCAAAACCTTCAGGTTTGAAGCCAAAACCAGTCTCAGGCCCAGCTCCTTCATCACCGAAAACGTCTTCGGATCTGAAATCTTTGGTACCAAAGACATCGACAAGACACCGAAGACTTCGGCCCCGAAACATAAAGACGCTTCGCAACCACCACAGGAGCCCCGTTTCGAAGCCCCGCCTTCGAAACCGGACCCAAAACAAAAATAACTTTTTATTAATCCAAAAACTGGACAGATTGCAACCAAATTGTCACATAAACGCAAATCTGAGTCACAGGACACTTATCACATTCCTTAAAAAAGGAAAACATGTTGGTACTAACCCTTCTCCTCCTCCATCACTTCCCCACAAAACACAGCATTTACTAGTTACTCCTACTAATTCGCCACAACCACAAACACCTGATGATGCGGATGATGGGAATGCTTCACCTGCAGGCCCCTGGAAGGATTATAATATGGATTCTCCCACAGATAATGATCCTGACCTTTATCCTACCAAGCCTTCTCAACCAGATGATAATGTAGGCTTTACAGAGCTGCTAAGCAGAGCTGCTGAATATCATGGGGTACAATTACATAAGGAGTCCCTAGAGGAGGATTTCCTCTTTGAAACCCTCAGTAGTTCCCAAAGAACCACCCATACACTCACTATGCTCAAAGGCATGTTAAGACATGTAGATGACATATTTAACGACCCGTTTCGTACACGCATTCTCACACCCAGGATAGACAAAAAATGTAAACCTGCACCATCAGATCCAGCTTTCACTAAAGTCCAGTTATCTTTAGACTCTTTAGTGGTTTCTAATGCCCCTAAACGGTCCAATTCACAGATGTCAGGGGATGCTCCTCCTCCAGACAAAGAATCAAAGCTCATAGATCCCTCCGTAAAAAGAGTAGCCTCCCAAGCTGCAAATTACTGGCGCATTGCTAATACCCAGACCCTTTTAGCCAGGTACGATAGAGCAGTTGCTCCGATTTCTGTCAGATGAACAGAACAGCAAAGCCCAAGACTTACTGCAAGAGTGGAAGCTCATATCTGATCCTTCAGTTAGGTGTGCACTAGATGCAGCTGACACTGCAGCTAGAGCCGTCAGTACCAGTGTGTTACTGAGAAGACACGCATGGTTAAGGATTTCGGGTTTTAAACCCGAAGTTCAGGCTTCCATTCTTAACAAACCATTTGACAAACAACATCTCTTTGGTCCTGTAGTAGACACGTCCTTAGAAAAAATGAAAAAGGATACAAAGGTGGTAAAATTTATGGGCGCTCTACAGTCCCCTTCCAACCGTGGGTCCTTGCGCACCTTCTATCATGGGAGGCCCAAAAATATCTCTTCAGACACTCACTGCCTCTACACCATACAAAGGCAATAAACAGCCCTTGTCTTCAAAAGGTTTCGTTAGAGGAGGCTACTGAGGCAACAATGGCAAAGGTAGAGGTTCCACAACATGCACCTCCCCCTCAAATTACAAACCGTGACTTGCTTACGATCCCCTCCAATAATTCAACACCTGTCCGGGGGGGGGGGGGGGCTGTCTTTCACTATTCCTTCCTGTCTGGCAATAAATAACTACAGACAGATGGGTGCTAGGAATGATCCAATCTGGTTATTGCCTGGAGCTTACCAACAATCCTCCAAACATTCTCCCGCGTTCACATAAAATGTCACCTGATCATATACACCTCCGCAAACGGGAGGTTCAGTCTCTACTTTTGAAGGAAGCCATTGAGCCCGTAGCACTACAATATCAAGGGTCGGGCGTATACTTCCTGTAATTTCTAATACCCAAAAAGGACGGCTCTTTCAGACCCATTTTAGACCTCAGAGAGTTAAATCACTACATACAATCGGATAATTTTCACATGGTGACACTTCAACAAGTGCTCCCACTTCTACAGCAAGGCGACTTTTTGTCCACTCTAGACTTAAAAGACACATTTTTCCACATTCCAATACATCCCGCTCATCGCATATATCCCAGATTTGTGGCAGCGGGGCAGCATTACCAGTTCAAAGTGCTCCCATTCGGAGTCACCACTGCTCCCAGAGTATTTACCAAATGCCTGGCTGTAGTCGCGGCTCACCTGCGAAGACAACACGTTCATGTCTTCCTGTACTTAGATGACTGGCTCATCAAAGCCAGCACTTACATAAAGTGTCTCCAGCACACTCGCATAACACTACAGTTACTGCTACAACTAAGGTTTACAGTCAATGTGTTAAAGTCTCATCTCCAACCTTCCAACATACAAACCTATATAGGAGCCACTTTAGATACTCAAAAATCTCTCGCTTTTCCTAATGCAGCCAGAATTCGCAATATTCAAGCTCTAGTCCCTCAGTTTCAACCCCCCCCCCCTCACTACCAGCTTGAGTGTATATGCAACTGCTGGGAATGATGGCCTCTTGCATCATGATTGTCCCACATGCAAGGCTTCATATGCCCCCCCCCTCTGCTTAGCAAGTCAGTGGAACCAGTCGCAGGGTCATTTGACCGATCTATTGTTGGTAAATGGCTGCACCCATTGCTCCCTGCAGTGGTGGAACCCACAAAATGTATCAAAAGGCAATGCACTATGGATCGACTGGTCGGGGATCTTTGCATATGCTTTTCTGCCTCTCCCACTCATTCCATCAGTGGTTCGGAAACTCAGGCAAACATCTCTCACACTAATCCTAATAGCTCCCACATGAGCCCATCAACCTTGTTTCACCATCCTGTTGGAGTTATCACTAGTTCCACATCAAAAACTACATTTCACATCCAGTCTCCTCACACAGAGCCATTGAGAAATCAGACACCAAGATCCTGTTTATCTTTTACTCATCCCTTCTTTGTGTTCCCTTCTTCTTTCTCCTCACTTAGCCCATTTGCTGTCCTCTTTCCTTCATATGTTTCTATTAATGAGACTACCATGCCCTTCCATTTTTTTAGGTTCCTGTTACCAGCTTTGTTAGTTTCAGTCTATCAAATAGTCCTAGCAGACACTTTTCAGGTCCTACTTAAACCTTACATTTCTGAACCCTTCTGTAATCCCTCTTTAGTTGCGTCTGAGACAGATCTATTTAACCGGGTTGCCAGCCTGCGACTGTTGCTAGCTGTGGATAGCAGTTGAAGAACCCCAAATGTTTGTGGTTTGGCAGTGTTTTGTTTCCCCATCTAATGTTTTTCGTAAATTCTCCATGTATCAACATTTGGGAAGTCGGAAGCTTAAGTTCCTCAATCAAATTCTCTAAAGGTATCCATTTGCCTGCTTGATAAAGAGCTCCTATAGGGATTAGTCTTGCCTATGACCAATGTAACAAGCTAAAAGCCCTAGGGTAACCCCAGGCATCTCAGTGCAGTTTAAGCTAAACTGGATACTTCTTTTCTCTTCTGTCTGTTTACTGGTAGCTGGTAGATAAGTGCACCCTGATAAGTCTCAAGTCCCAGTGTACCCATTGGTTTAGTGAACCCGCTGCTCCGGCCATTTAAGCTGTCCAATGGATCTGGGCGGGTAAATAGTCAAGGTCAGGTGCCCGGTGCCCTGCCTTGAGCAGTGATAATTTAAGGAATTTGCATGTTCCTTCCCCCCCCAAAAAAAATGCCTCTGGAGTACTTCTGCTTCTTTAAACCATTTAGGGCTGATCCATAAAGATAAATTAAATAATTTAAGAGTCTGGAGCTCCTTTGTTTTTGTCAGAAGAATGTATCCCGTTACTGATAACTTTAATGTCTATCAAAATTCAGTAATCTGTTTCAGATTTCTCATGGCAGTTTTTAGTTTTTCTTCCATTAAATACTCGGCTGGTGGTAGATTTTTACCTCCAAACCTATGAATGTATCCTGCTGCCGGGCAATATTCCTGCATTGCAGTTTGTGTTGTTGCTCTTGCATTACTCAATTTATTGAGAGGGCACAGGTTTTGGACCAGTTTCTCATAAAACCAGATAACCTCCCATATTTCACTCAGTGTTGTACTGTAGGGCCCACACCTTAGCTTACATCTCCTAGGAACAACAGCATATTATCAGCATAAAATGAAATAAGATGGCCTCCATTTGTTAGTGGAATTCCCTTCCACATTTTTTATCCTTATCATTTCAGTAAAAGGTTTGATAGCAAGGGCAAAGAGCATGGGTATAAGCGATCATCCCGGTCTACTTTTGTACATCCAGCTTGGGATTTGTTAGGCAGTCCTTGATCTTAAGACTGTTCAGAGTTATTGTCTGCCTTGATGTACAACTTACATTCATGTGGTAAACCATGTTAGTTATCTATGGAAAGTGATTATCAAGGGTGCTGAACCTTATTGGAAGCCGCATTTGGTGGTAATTGATGTGGATATGGTTGCTGTCTGTCTTACATAGTGAAACGGGTCAGACAGGAATGAGCTGGACCATTGAAGGGCTTTTGCTCCATCACCATAAAACCTTGAAAGTTGTTAAAGACGTTTTTGTGGTTGACTATATCTTATGCTTTGAAGAGGTTGGGATGGGCCTTATTTACAGCTGGAAGAAGATAGCATAGTTGCTCATGATGAATTGTAATGCTGTCAATTAATGTATTAGCTTTTCAGTAAAACAAAATGTCACTTAGGAATACTTCTAGTGGGGTAGATGTTGCTTGGCTATGGATAATACTGGTGATTTGATTTTTCTTATGTTATTTATTGATTATCTTAAGTTCATAAGATCCTTTTGAGGAAGACAGACAAAGATAAAAACATTGTAAAATTAGACTGTGTGCTCGTCATCTTAGTTCGAACAAGGACACATTGGGTCACCTCACAAAAAACCCACCCAGCTTCATCAGAAAAATGTAAGGCTATATGTGAAGGTTTCAGGCACCCACCTTCTCTAGTAGACTGTTGTCGATTGTTGCCATTGAGTGGACAAAACCCTTGATATGGTACCTTTTTTGTTCATTCTGGGACAATTCTATTCACTATGCTCTTAATGGCGTCTGGGTATCAAAACTAAGTCATCCCCAGAAAAGAGCATTGGCCCTTTGAATTTCCTGGTCTTTGAAATGTAATGAGCTACTTCGTATACTATACTTTGTTATACAGAGTGAGAGGTTGGAACCCATCAAACACCTTTAATACACTTGTTTTAGTTTTGAAGTGGGCACTCAGTTTAAGTTTGTGGTTGATTGTTGTTTGGACATTTGTCTCTGTGTCTGATCATTATGACTGCTAGGAGGTTTGCAACCATTAAATGGCTTTTGTCTTTGATTCAAGTTCCTGTCTACCAGTTAGATCAGACATAGATAAAAATCCATATTGCCACAGAAAGGCGAATTTCCTACGGATGTGTATTTGTGATTGATGTGGTAGATTACGGAGACATGATCAATGACTTAGAGTTGACTGGTCTTTCACCCGAAGGTTTCAAGCAGGTTAAGAACACTTATGGTGGCAAACAGGAACCTACCCATTTTTCATCTCTGTTTTTGGTATTCAGGCTTATGCCTGCAACTATTGCCTTACGCTGCCCCGCCAGATCTTTTCACTCTTATACTCTGTCCCTTGAGTCCCTTATTCTTATTCATAATGTTGACTTGGATCAAGATCACAAATGCATATTCCCAGAACCACTTGAGAGAGAGAGAAAGCCAGGAGCAATTTGAGAAGTGTTAGAATAGCATCGGGATATTTCAAGGGGGGTGGGGAGGGAGGATTGAATGAGGTACCAGTGTAACTACTATGCAAGAGTTTCCTGGTAAAATCTGAAAGAACACCATTTTCGTTTGTCGTCTACCTTACACGTCCACTCCTACTTAGTACCTGTGTTGAACTACAATGAATGCACTAGCTCACTTGTGTCTCCTTACTGTGATGCCTGCTATCCTGCCCCCTTGACTCTAGCATTTCCCACCTTTTAGCGCTTACCTAATTATTTCTTTCCTGCAGCTTCTTTTGTGTGCTGTGGTGAAACTCGAAAGAACTCTGAGCAACAAACTTCAATAAACAGCCTATTCCTTAGACCCCTCTACCCACTACAGATAACAACTGCAGAGATCTATGTACCTCCAGATGTCCATTGCACACATCATCTGTGGGTGACAATGGCAGTATTAGCTCCTGCTTTTTAGGGAATAGCAATGGACCCCCAGAATTCTGATTTAACAACAGCCTGAGCAAAAACACTAAAATCAAAGCAGATATAAACATTCGACTTTTAGTCCGTAATTGTTTCTTCCTATTTTATTCCATGGTTATGTATCCATTTGTCAATCTTCTTAACATATGTTGTCCAAGTCACAAAACATGCCAGCATGTGTTTCTTCTATGCGGCATTAAGCCATAGACTTCATTAGGGCTAAAACAAACACAAAGCAGTCATATTACAATATGTAACACCAAGCACTTGTATATATCATACAACAAGTCCCTTCAGCCTTGTTATCTTAACCATTTTTGAACAATGCATTATACTAAACAGTATAGAAATGTCATAAATTCAACCATAAGAGAGGCACATGTTTTGTTAAATACCAATCTTAAGGGGAGGCAAGGCTCAACAGTAAAAAGTCAAAAGAAGAAGCAAATATCACCAATACCATGCATACGTGCTCCTATACTAAGTGGCTCCGTGAAGAGAAAAAGTGTAGAGATAGAATAATTTAAGACCAAAACCCCCACACCACTTGGTGCTCGTAATAAACTAATATAAACTTACCACTTGCACAAATTTTGTTAGAAACTATACTCTCAAGATCAAGAAAAAAATCGCAATGATCCAATATCCCTAAAGGTGAAACAAAAGAAGGATCAGTCTACTTAACCAAAATATTCAACGTGAACCTAACTACACACAGCTCGGTTAGGCTCAGGTAAATCGAATGCCACATATATCCAACAATAGATTCATCAGAACCTATTATAAAAGGCATGTATCATCTAGCTAGTATTGATGCAAAAAGTAGTATGGCCATACACATTTCGCATCTAAAATAGTTAAAAGGAGAAAATATAGACGTGCAAAAACGCATTAAACAACTAGGCAGCAGACAGAAGTCGTCAAGAATAAATGATCAGTTTGGAATATAAACCAAAAACGGTTACTTAATAAGGTCGCATATATCAAAAGCGAAATGTTAACATGTGCGCGTAACTGTGCATAAGAGTAAAGTTATCTCTAAATACTGGCAGTAACAATATCTATCTAAAATTAAATACCTTATGTCCAAATCCCAACGTAGAGACCGGTATCAGTCATAAACTATCATCATAAGTAAAACCACGGGCATTGTAGACCAAGTCTCCTAAAGAAACAAAATAAAATAATAACTAAAGACGTGTGACAACGGGTTTTCGAAAACGTAAAGCAAGAAGTAACATACGTGATTCAATATAAGAACCACATTTCTCGAATTTCTTATTCCTTTATTAGTAAAGGCAATGTCACACTAGTCGCACTACCAGAGGAATTCTACACAAAGTAACATAATAAACGATCTATATCCCTTACATTATCTATGATAATGGTTTAGGGGAGCATCACCAACCAGGGACACTCTAGGACCAGGTCTGATGCTCATACACCTGATTCTTAGAAGACATGTATTTGACATATATTTGTGGCATTTCCAGTGATTTCAGTGGACCAGATACTGGTGATGAGTAATGTGCACCTCCACTTCTTAGACTCTATATAGGAAGGTATGTATGTTGTTAGGAATTTGGCCAGAATTTATTTTTCATTGAGAGCAACACCTAAAACACATGTTGCTGGGAGCATTCCTCTATTAAGGCTCCTTTTGTTGTTAGCTAAAACCAAACATTTATTTCCATCAAAGTACTTTGCCAATCTGTTAGTAGGTCTGACAGTCTGTAAGAGGGAACAGTTAGACCCATTCACAGCTACTTGTCAACACAAATTTTAGGAAATCGTACAGATTTCAATGCATTTTCTAATGCTATTAATGTGTTTTATTACTTTGTATTTCTGTAACATCTTTCTGAGCTGTGGGTGTTCTGGGTGGAGTATTTGTGTTTGTATTTGGGATTTCCTGCACACAAGTGTATGATGTCATACCATTTCTTTCTCGACTCCCCTTATTTCCCAATCTGGGCTTGTCTCTGTCTTCCATAATTGGTCACTCTGACTCTCTGCTGCCCCACATTTTCCCTTGTCTCCTAAGGCTAGTGTCTTCCAGTGCACGTCTCTCCAGTGTTAGTCGCTCCAACTGTCTGTCTCTTCCTGGTTGTACATGTCTTCATGGTCTCTCCTTGATGCTGCCTTCTCGTATCGCTACTGCTTTATCTTGATTTTGTGTCCACTCGTCCAGCTTTTGCTAATTTACTCCCACCATCTTTGTGGTCCCTGAAGTACTTTTTTATTTTGTCAGCATTTCAGATGAGTTATATTGTGTACTTTATTATCTTTCAAAACATGAGAAACACAAAATTAGTCCTGTTTCCTTACTCTGGTTAATTAAGGCATTGATGTAGAGGCTGCTCAGAAGCATCTTAGACAATTTTAGGTTTGTATATTTTGGCTAAAACTGGGAACTCAGATGAAAATCTTAGTGGTAAAGTACATTTACTCTCAGCATCTTCTGATGAACATGCTTCTCCTTCAGATGTTTGCAAGTATGTTAATACACCTTTGCCATTTACTCTCCATGTACTGTATTCAAAATGTTTAATTCTCTTTAATTTACAGGATGGGACCAAAGTATTTACAGCTTCCTGTGATAAAACCGCAAAAATGTGGGATTTGAACAGTAATCAAGCTATACAAGTAGCACAGGTACCGTTTAGCGTAGCCCTTTTATAGCACTTTGTTAATGATTTTTTTTTCCTTCAGGATTTACATTGCAAAGTAAGACATATTCTGCAAATAATCTCCGATTTAACAATATATGTGTGAAAAAGTGTTCTGTTATTGTAATTGTATTGTAATTGCATTTATATATCGCTTACTTCCCCTGACGAGGCGTCAAATCGCTTTTCTGCGAGTAGCACACTACTCCGGGACCCATAAAGGATTAGTGTTGAATTAGTATAGTGAAATATGATAGTAATTTGAGTGGTGGATCTGTTAGTTATTTGGATTGAGGAGGGTTGGGGAGGGGTAGAAAAGGAAAAAGTTTACATTTATATAGCGCTTGTTACCCTGATGGGGTGTTGAAGAGCTTTATTGGCGAGTAGCACGCTACTCCGGAACCCATAAAGGATAAGTGCTGAAAATTAGTATAGTGAAATATGAAAGTAGTTTGCGTGGTGGATGTGTTATTCAGTTGGATAGAGAAAGGTAGTGGAGGTATAGAAGAGGGAAAAAGATTTGGATTTATATAATGCTTGCTCACCTCTGATGAGGTGTTGAAGTGCTTTTTTGGCGAGTAGCACGCTACTCTGGGACCCATAAAGGATTAGTGGTGAATTAGTGTAGTGGAATATGACATTTGAGAAGTGAACATGTTAGTCTGTTATATATAGGAGAGCGAAGGATTTTTTTGGGGGGAGGTCATAGCAGTAGGAGGACGCTTTTGGATGAGTAAAAAGGGGTTGTGGAGGGGAAGAGTCAGAGGGAAGAGTTTAGAAAGGTTTGTTTTGGGAATCGGTATAGTAAAAGAGGTGTCAGATGATGCAAGGAGGGCTAGAGTAAGGTAGAGTCTAGAAGGGTTATTTTGGGGGTCATAGTAGTGTTATGGGGTTTGTGATAAATGAGAGAGTGGGTGTAGAGGATATATTGATAATGTATAGGGTGAGAAATAGGGTAATGCATTGGAAAGAGTAGTAGAAAGAAGTTTGAGATGAGTCAAAGTTGGGTTAGAAGATATATTGAGAGAAGTATAGGGTGAGAAATAGGGTAGTGCATTGGATATGCTGAATTAGAAGAAAGTGATAAATATATAGATCCATAAGTACATTGAAAGTATATCAATGCATAAAGGAGGTAGGTATATGTAGATTACAAATATTGATAGAAGTACATGATGAGAATAAGGGTAGTGCATTGGATATGCTTTTCCAGAGGAAAGTAACAAACACACAGATCCAAGTACATGGAAGGTACATAGATGCACAATGGAAGAAGTACATGTAGACCAAAGATGCACCAGATAAACTCTGTTTTTCAAGTGTTATTGTACTTTAAGTTTTTTTTTTAACATAATTATTCTACATGTTTATACAAAGCAATACACGAAGATAGGTATATATCTATAGTAAAAAATAAATGATTGTATACAGAGGGATATGCTGTACATTTCTGTTTGCGTATGGTGCTTATGTGGGGAAGAGCCAATTCTTGAGTAGTTTTCTGAAGATAAGGTGGCTGTCCGTGGATCTTATGTTTGGGGGTAAAGCATTCCATAGTTTGGCTGCTTGAACAGAGAAGGATGTGCCACCCATGTTTTTTTCTTGTATCTTGGGATTTTGAGGCGAGGTGCCATTTTAGAGCGGTGGTTCCTTTGTTGGATATGTTTGGTGATTTTATTCCTGATGAAGAGCAGTTCCATTTCATGTATTGCTTTGTGGGTGATACAAAGCAGCTTGAATGTGGATCTTCTGGCAACCGGTAACCAATGCAGGGCTTTCAAGGCAGGTGAGATGTGGTCTCGCGGTTTGATATGTAAGAGTAGTCTGGCAGCCGAGTTCTGAATCCGTTGTAGTCTTTTCATGGTCGTTAAAGGTGATCCGTGGTAGAGGCTATTGGTGTAATCGAGTTTGGACAGAACAAGGGAGATGGTAGCTTGGACCTTGTGTGGAAATCCCAAATGAGGGAACATTTGTCGCAGCGTTTTTATAGTGACAAAGCTTGATCTTGCTAATTTATCCACTTGGGCATTCATCGATAGCTCCGAGTCCATGGTCATTCCGAGCTTTCTTACTTCCTTCAATACTTTAGGTGGTGATCCCAGTTCATCAGGCCAGCCGGCAAGCGGGTCATAATGTTTCCAATCGCCATATGTGAGGATTCCCATTTTGGAAGCATTCAATTTGAGGTGGCTCCAAGTCATCCACTGATCCACGGCTCTGAGACAACTGAAAATTGGGGAGTTTCTAATGTCTTTGGAGCATTCCAGTTGTAGGAGTATTTGTGTGTCATCTGCATAGTAATAGCACGTGAGGTGAAATTGATTGATTGTACCGGTAATGACTGCATGTAGATGTTGAAAAGCATGGGCGAGATGATGGAGCCTTGAGGGACCCCTGCTTTTGTGGAGTATGGTTTGGATGAGAAAGGTGGGGTATGGATGACATTAGTTCTGTTTCGAAGGTAGGACGCAATCCAGTCTAGAGCAGTCCCCTCTATGCCGGCTTCATAGAGTCTTTGTTTCAGAGTGTCATGGTCAACCGTGTCAAAGGCAGCCGAGAGGTCCAAGAGGAGAAGCGCAGCAACCCCGTTGCGGTCTACTGTGTTCTTCAGGTCATCCCAGACGGCAAGGATGGCAGATTCTGTGCCTCTTCCTGGACGGAAACCTGTTTGGAAGTCTGAAAGTATGTCATTCTCTTCAATGAATTGTGACATCTGGGCGAAAGCTGCTCTTTCTCTCAGTTTGCCCAGGAAAGGTCCATTTTTAATGGGTCTGTAGTTGTCCAGGTCAGCGGGTCCAAGTTTGTTTTCTTCAGTAAAGGGCGTATGTATGACTTTTTGAGTTCTTCGGGAAATATTCCGGTAGTTAAGGAATCGTTGATGATTCTTCTTACTGGAGTGGCAGCAGAGGTAGTTAAAAGAATAGTCTTGAAAGTAAAATATTAACTTTGGAACAGAAGAACAACGCATCAGCTATTTTCAAAAGATATACCAAACTCTGAGGAAATCCTTTTTGGACAAAACGCGTTGGCTGGGTTTATGTGCGCATATCGCATATGACTGAAAATAAAGAATAATTGGGGGGAAAAATTCAAGACTCCTTGTCCAATACTTTTTGGATTTTATGGATTTGCAGATATTGATTGTATTTCACATATTAATTGTGTATAATTGTATGCTCCTTTTCATTGCTTGGTCTGGAAAAAAAGTTTTACTTTTATTGTGACTTCTAAGCGGTGGGGTCACGAAAAGTTGAGCATTATAAAGCAATAAACAAATTGAGAAATATTATACCTGTGCGACCTACATTGGCCTACACTGCTGACAGTCCAACTCTCTATTCATATGAGGGTAGCCCCATGATGGTGATGCGGATAATGTACCACATTTCCCACTGTAGATCTGGTTTGGGTGGGAATGAAGTTTCTGCCGCAATATTGGCTAGCCCCTCAAATAAGTCACCGGGCACAGATTGGGAGAACATTCAATTGTGGGTCCCCGTAATTACTAATGTTTTAAATGCCACAGCATCCTCTGGCGTCCCTAACTCCTCGCAGACTGCTACTATTGTGCCTATATTCAAGAAAGGTAATCGACCGGGCCCTCACTGCTACAGGCCAATCTTGCTTTTAGGTTCTGTGGTTAAGATTGTGGGGCATTTTTTTTTGGGGGGTCCTATGATTATGCTGCCATAACACTCTATGGGCCATGTTTGACACTCCCAATTTAGAATTGGGAGTTTTTAGACAAAGGCCATCCAGCTCCTGGAGTTTGAAAATAGTTATCTCCGTTGGGGTCTTCACTTGACACTCGAGCAAGTTTATGTGCCAGTAGACGGGCCTTCTTAATCTCCAAACGTCTACACCTCTCGGCTAGTTGAGTGTGGGTACGGACTGCTCGAGTGTGTATTTGAAGCGAGATTGGTGGTGAATGAGGACAAAAAAAAAATTAGAAACAGAAAAAAAAGAAGATTGTGGGGCATGTTATTTTGCACAGAATTGAGGGCTGGGTGGAGCAAAATGGTTCCGTATGTGCCGCTCAAAATGGTTTCAAGGTAGGCCTGGGAACCCTGGAACAATGTTTAAATCTGCACCTTATCATAGAGAAATACATGATCGCAAAGAATGGCCAGTCTTATCTAGCATTTATGAACCTCAGTAGTGCATTTGATTATTTCAATTGCTCCAGGCTATGGTTCATTTTAATTAATATTGGCCTACCCTTACCTTTGGTGGGTTTTTTCCACGCTTTGCACTATGGGGTCAGCGTTTCCTTAAGATACGGAATAGAGGGGGAATGCACAGTTCCCTTTGGGCTTTTCAGGGGAGTTCGCCAGGGCTGTGTCCTGGCTCCTATTTTATTTCTTTTATATAATAATGGTTTGAACTCTTTTTTAGTAACACAGGAGAAGGCCATGCCCAAGGTAAAATAGACTTGTATCCCAAGCTTACTCTACGCTGATGACGCCATCCTCCTTTCCCGAACACCAAATGGTCTTAGGGGTCTTACTGACACCTTTGTTGTTTTTATGGACAACTTAGATTTAGAAATGAACATTGCCAAGGCCAATTACATAGTTTTATGGATTAGTTGGGGTTTTGCTTTGGCTGGCAGTTAGAGTAGGAGGCAAGTCTGTACTGCCTTTGCTGGAGGTCTATAGACTTAAGTGTCTGCTAGTTTTGACCCATGGGGCAGCCTTATGGGGCTATCGGGACTGCTCAAAATTGCAGCAGGAGGAGAGCCATTTTTGTAGATTACTTGGCCTTGGCCCAAGCAGCTTCCATTTTTTTCTCCTCGAGGAATTGAGCCTACCTTATGTGGAAGAAAATATAAAACTCGCTCCCCTTCTGCTATGGATGTCGGTTTGGAGCAACCAGCATACGTCCCTTAATCGTGAGATGATCTTAGATTGCCTAGGTTGTGATACTGACCATAAGATCCCATGGCTGGGATACATCAAGATCATTGCTGCAGCGTTGGGCGGGCCCGATCTGTTTTGCTCCCCTTATAAACTAGGCAAGGTTGAGCGTTTTAAGGTCAAGAAATCATTTATGAGATCTGCCTCTTCTACACGGGACGAAGGCAACTGGATAAACCGACCATGAGAGCGCATCTAGCCACCAAAGCCAGTGATGGTCCCAAGCCTTCTCTCTCCCGAGTGGGGAATGTGTGGTACTGGTCCCCCCCTAAACAATTTAGGCTCAATCTGCCGTTACCATTGCTTTCCAGCAGGGCAGTACAGCCCAAAAAGTGTATGTTTGACCCTGTGATAAGTTCTCTCTGCAAAAGTTAAAGCACTTTTTTTTGCTGCTATTATGAGCCTTTTCGACGAAGATATCCATTACCAATTCTCAAAGCTTATGAGTTTCGGCAATACAGACAGGCATTTTATTTTCTCTGAATGATGTATGAGCTGGCTGTACCTCCATGGAAGAATTTTTAAAAAGTGCTCTTCGCTGGCGTAACAATGAATTTTTAGACTCCTTTTTAGCTCCTTATTGTAACTTGTTTTATGATGGTTAGGGTATGTTATGACTGTATATTGTTATGTATGGATGTTAGCAGATTTTACGATGTGGCTCTTTACTGTTCTTTTATGATTATTGTTCAATAATCGAATAAAGAGATGCTACTACAGATATGATTTCCCACCACTTAGAAAACTGTGCATTGAGTCAGATATATTTCAAATTCATGGTTCAAATGTTATGAATGGCCTTCCGCTGAGTATATATAAGGAGCAAAGAAAAGGAACAATATCTTCATTAAAAGGCAGTAAGATTATTGTGGTGGCGATATCCGAAGCTCGGAAACTGATTGAAGCTTTCTGTGTGGGGCTGTTGTCACGAATATGCCAGTTACTGTTTCATCTCCAACTCCAGTTTGCGAACGTTTGCAGCTTTAGTTTTCCCTGAAAAGTTTGCTGTTCAAGACGACTTTAAGCCCTGTACAGTCCAGCGGCTAAGTGTGACAGCCATAGTCTGTTTATTCACGGAATATTGGGCATCCCACAATTTAAAAATGGAACAAGAGGTTTACAAAGCCTAATCATAGAAGCAAATGTTTGTTTTTTGTTTCTGTTTTAGCATGAATCTCCTATCAAGACTGTCCACTGGATAAAAGCCCCAAATTACTCCTGTATAATGACAGGCAGCTGGGATAAGACGTTAAAGGTATGTTCTGTGGAATAAAATGCCTTTTCTGTTGTTTTGGTTCCTCATTCTACATCTTTTTAAAGAGGTTTTGATAATGACCTTACCCTCAAGTAAAAGAAGTGTTTTTAAGGCTATTTAATTTGTTGCATTCTGCTTTCTTTTTAGTTTTGGGATACACGATCTCCGAACCCGTTGTTGTCATTGCCTCTGCCTGAAAGATGTTACTGCGCTGATGTGGTGAGTTCATAAGATCAGCAGCATGAAGGAGCTAGCTTTAAACACAAGAATTACTGAAACAATAAATAAATACTCAGTTGTATTGCATAATAGAAAATGCAGCTTTCTAACGAAGTTGTGTGTCTGTCCATGAGGACAGTGGTGTGCCCATTATTGTATGTTAGGAGTACTAATTTCTTCGTAGTTTGAGGTGCCATAATAGTGTTCTTGCATTTTGCACACATTTGTAGCATTGGGGTTATTTAATTATTTATTTGTAGTGTATATAGTGGAAATCATCAATTTACACACGATTGGTACATTAATTACATAGTCAACCTTCTCAATAGATTAGAAACAATCGTAATTGGGATACAATAGGAAACGGACGAGTGACAATAAATACATTGGCAGAATATATACATATCTAATGCCAAACACTTGGATTCACTGTAGACACTGACCTCACCTCAAGGAACACATCACCAAGAAAACTAAGATGACCTGGTGCTGAAAGTGAAACCGTTCCTCCCAGACAGCGACTTCAGTTGTGCTGTCAAACCCTCAAACTCCTGCCACTGGGTGTTGTCAGTGGCCTAAGGTACACCAGTTTCCACACTGAAACCCCCCTACCCCTACGCTCCCCCCTAAAGGGCATCAAACACACAATGGCTGTTGAAGGGTGTAAAGAAATATGACCACATTGATCCCATTCTTGTGAAACACCATTGAGCCCCCCTCACTAGCCCGCATGTAGAATAATTATAAACTCTGTAGAGTTAAAATAAAAGGACCTTAATGCAGCTCGCAATGAATTAAGATCACTTTTTGATGTCATTATCAAATCTGACTTTAATGCATGGGAACATACTCCCGTACTGAATTCTAGCAATGCGCTTTTTAAACACGCATGTCTCTTTGCCCTTCAATGACTGCATATTTTCAAAGAATTAAAAAAGAAGGGAAGCTGAAAGTTTTTAATTCTTGTTCTGTAGAATAGTGTTGGCTTCTTTTTGGAGGTGAGTTACCATGCCAGAACTAGACTCTTGAGAAAATTGGAGACCGTTTGTTATGCATTAATTGATGTCTCAATTTTTGCAAGAAAATTAACGTTTGAACTTCCTAGTGAAGCCAAAACTCTCATAAAACCCTAAGAAGTTAAAGAATTACAAACTGTTTGGACTGTGAAAAGAATAACATGTTCTGTTCATAATATGCTTTGATGTATCTGATCCAGGCATTGCATTTAATTCTGACCATGTGAAGTTCACTTGCTGTGTTGTAGGTTTACCCCATGGCTGCTGTCGCCACTGCAGATAGAGGTCTTATAGTTTACCAACTAGAGAACCAGCCCTCGGAATTCAGGAGGATAGATTCTCCTCTCAAACACCAGGTAACTAATTATTATAATTAAAAATCATCAAATAGAATCTCTCTTCAATAAAGAAATGTTATGATCTTTTCCACGCATCAAAGCATTGTGTGGCTCTAAAGTTTGTCATCTGCTGCATAAAATCATTACCAATCTGTATCGTCAAGGTGTAAAATTCCTCTCCAAACTTATCTTACCTGTTTTTCTTATCAGCATCGCTGTATTGCCATATTTAAAGACAAACAGAATAAACCCACCGGATTTGCTTTGGGAAGTATTGAAGGGAGAGTGGCGATCCAGTACATCAACCCGCCAAATCCGTAAGTCTGGGTGAACCCTTCTGTTTTTGCCACCTTTTGCTTTGCTAAATTTTAAAAGAATTTAAAGGTATCCTCTGTTTGCTTTTTAGTACGAAAGATAACTTCACTTTTAAATGTCATCGTTCAAATGGAGCTAATACAGCACCACCTCAAGACATCTATGCTGTGAGTTTTTCTCTGGATAATTTTGTTTCACTTGTGTAAAAGTTATGTTTATTTTAATTTTTTAAATCAAGAAAATTGAGATTTTTAACATCACTACGCCTTACAAGAATGCTAAGATAGAATCCTATATGTGCAAATAAATTGCTTTTTGTTCAGCTGTTGGAAGAATATTAGTGCATTTTGGTCAGATTGTGTATTTCTTCAAGTGACTGTTTCAATGCAAATCCAATCAACAAAAGGTAAATCTCTACACAATCAAGGAGAGAATGCAAAATAAAAATGTTGACAGTGCCAACAACAGGCGTTATAACCAATCATTTGAGATGTACACAAGTTCCTCTGTTAAAAAAATTAAAATGTGATCAACTTACCACTGCTGATGCAACATGATGTACCCTGCACTGAAACCAAATGTACGGAATCTAAACTGTAAATTTGCAGTATCTCATCAAGGCAGTGAAGATGCCTCTCTTTAGCATATTAGTGAAAATTTGCTCTGCTTATGGACAGAGGACTAAAATTTGCAAGGAAAGTATTTTTGTGAAACTGCTTGCATCAACCCACCTTTGCCTCAATCAGGAGAAGCCAGAGTTGAACGCCAAAGTGTACTATGGGAACCAGTAGTTATCTTATGCTATCACAGGCACAGATTCCTGGTTCTTACCTTTCTGAAATAAAATGACATCAGGCAACCTCATTCTGCCAGACCTGCATGCAGAAAACTTGCCCTGCTTCTCATCGATGCAGGATTTACTGCTGTTTCCTATATCTATGTTGAAAGTGTCCGATTATAGTCTTAAGGTATAGCATGTTCCTATGGTGGGCACTGGCTAAGTTCTGCTACTTCCGTAATGCCTTACCTCTGCCTCCCTGGCATGCCGGTACCAGATAAACTTGTTGTGCTCCCCTTGGAAGTCACTGATGCTGTGTACCATTAAAATATATGCACATACAGTCAGTCCAGAAAAGGGCAAAGAGTTTAAAGAGGGCAGCATAGACTTCACGACGCCCAGTGGTGACTTTAAAAAAAAAAAAATAGGCCTTGGATTTCCAGGTTGCGTGTAAGTGGTCGGTGCTTCGAGATGCCCATCTTTAGTTTGAGGAAGGGTGATACTCCTCTTGTTGACTGGAATCCCTGTAAATTTCCACTCTGGCCAATTAATTGTTGTGGAATTAAGTGTACGTGATTTATTATTAAGATATGTATGGTTGGCTCTTATTGCACGCTTTGAGTCTTTTATCCACTTGGATAAATTGGGTGGTGTCTTAAACGTTCTTACACAAGAGAGAGAAGGGACGACAGGTTATAGTGTTGAAATGTGCAATTAAATCTTTTTCATTCTGTATCTCTAATTAGGAGTTGTGTGTGTTTAATTTCTAGTCTTGTCTGGCAACACATGCTTTTTGATGCTTCTGGAAATTGGCGAGAATAATCCTGCCTTCAGAGTGCTTTGAATATTCATCGTGACAAGCACAGTAGTTTTTTTTCTTTGCTTAAAATGTGTACAATTTGGTAGGCCTCATTATACAGTGCTCTCACTACACTGAAAATGGGGATGATACTGGACCTAATGCTGCCACAAGCACACCACTTTGAAGTCTGACCACAGGTGACTTACTATTCTGATCATTTTACGAGCTGATGTGTAATTCGGATGGACCACATCCCTGCTGATCCCTTACACCACCCCGAGAATGAAATAACTGCCATTCCCCAGACACTAAAATACTTCAGCGTCTTATCTGGCATGATGCTACCCTCGTTTATTGTACACAAAATGTAATTTTATTTTTTAAACTTGCTTCTTTTGATCGTAATTTGTTGCTCTATTCGAATCATTTGTTGTGTTTTCTTGCACAGGTGAATGGTATTGCATTTCATCCTGTCCATGGCACACTAGCAACAGTTGGCTCTGATGGAAGATTCAGCTTTTGGGATAAAGATGCAAGAACAAAACTGAAAACATCTGAACAATTAGATCAGCCCATATCTGCTTGCGCCTTTAATAATAATGGAAACATATTTGCATATGCATCCAGCTACGATTGGTCCAAGGTACGACACAGTGCTGCTTATTCACCTACTTTGTTACAGTTATCTCAAGTTCTCACTTGCATGTTAGTACCACTGACCTACTTTCTTTGTTTATTGTAAAACTTTCATCCGAACAATTTTTTGAAAACAGTAAACCGTGGACTTTACAGCTCTAAAAGGGGACCCAAAACTGCTTTAAAGAAGATCTGTGAGGCTGAAAGTACACAGTAGTTCATTTGAGAAAGAGTGAAATGAAAGTCACTTTCAAAATGAAGGGGAGCCCTCACACTAAACCTAAAGAACAAGTGCATGAGTATAGCAAGAGCTTGGAACATTTACATTCTTTAAATTATCTTTTTGCTGGCAGTTACACAAATAAATATAACACGCCTGGTTCTAATACTGTGATTGCAGTTTTACTCCACATGCGTAACCAGTTTCATCCTACGTTCACGCTTTCCTAGTTATACAGTAAAGAGATACAGTTTTTTCATACAAATACATTTAGTAAATACAACCTCTGTACATGTGAATGTTAGCATTAACCACCACCCACTGATATCATTACTGCACTTTTCTTTAAACAGGAACATAATGGTGAATACTCACACTGGCATCAGCATAAGTTGTCCATAGAAGTATAAAACAATTTTGCTCATCAAACCATTCCAGATAATCATACTTCATGTGTAAATTTCCTTCTCGGTCTTTGACTAGAAGATCTTCGTCCACCATATTTCTTTCTAGATTAGCCCAATTTTTCATGTCTGATGCTCAAGGCTTTTGCAACTAAATAGTGAACCCTTTCCTCTCATAGCTATGCGGCATCTTGCATGTAGATGGTCTAGGGCAAGAATCAGACCGTAGAGCATGTTTTTGTTTCTTCTAAATAGTAAGAATCCTAGGAGATATATTTTAGTAATGCAACTTTTCTCCATTTTTTAAATCTCCCACAGGACTAAATAAAACAAAAATCCAAGGAGATAGCGTAATCGTAATCTACTCTGGTTACTCACAAAGCCACACTTTCACACATCGTGTCATGCTTTTTTCCAGCTTCTACACTAGTATCTACATGAACCACACTTCCACTCACATCTTTGTTTTTATCTCTATGCATGTAGAGATAGGAACCGCATCATACCAGTTCAGCACATTATCATTAACAGCCCTGACCATCTGCAGCAGTCTTGAAAACCTGGACAAACCTTTTTTCATCAACAGTGCTCTGACTCTTACCTAATTGTCTACTTTAAAATAATCACCTCCTAAGTGCTGCAACAAGAAAGCCCCATTTACCACTTCCTAATTCACCTTTGCTCTAGACCATAGCGCTTAGGGAAATACACAGAGGTATGGAAATGTTTAATTATTCTTTTCAAGAACTCTCTAATTTCTGCTATTTCAAGTTGAACAAGAATTTTCAGTCACAAACTCCTTCAAAAGATCTCTCATGAATAACTTTTAAAACTTCTGTGACAGTCTTAGTGTAAACCTGTATCATTAATTTACACACACACATATGTTCTATGCCAAACTACTCCAACTTTATCACTATTCATAGAGACCAGGATCTTACTGCAAACTCTTGATACATTTGGAATAATATTCCACAAAATTACCTTTACTTAGATTTTTTGGGGACCAACTCCATCCCTCTTCAATTGATGGGCTGAGTATCTACCCTTTTTTTCTTGGCATTACCACCGTTCTCTAAAACCCTTTATACCTTGAGTGAGGTGGCATTTTCTTCTTTTTAGTGGCACAATATATTGTACTATTTTCTTTTTTTTTTGTAAATCTTTTTTTATCAAACAAGCTCAAGTTGAATACATCCTTTTCATAGTTAATCATGCATGCAATACAGTTTTCAAATTTGTGTAATATTTGTTGGAAGTAGAGTACTTTCATCGACCCCCAAAAGCCTCCCAAGGTTCTGCTACGCAAGTTTATGGCTCAAGCTCCAACTTTACGTAATATAAAACAGGCAAAAATGATTATACCTCCATATGTTTAATACACACTGGTAGGCACCTCAATTCCCTCTGCACTTGCGCCACTGCGACCAGACCTTCTCTCACTTCTTCATGCAGTCCCTACTTTTGTACACAGTTTCCTCTGCTCGCTGGCACAGTCCAAATCGTTTTCCCACTCCGCCGCTAATATCGGCTGGGGTGCTCCCCACAGTCTAGCAATATTTTGCTTTGCCACACCTGCCACCAATGTCAGCCAAATATTAATATACTTGGGTCTCTCTGATTCCCCTTTAATCAACAGAAGCAACTCCCTAATATATTGTACTATTTTCATGGAAATAAGTAACTTTTTGGCTCCCTTAAAGAGCTGATGAATTGCCCTTTGGACCACAGTAGACATAGACGCTAGTTGAAAAGGCACACATTTGAACCTGAATTTTCATTCAGGTATTCTGAATGTTATCCAGATGTGTGATACACTTGCATGGTTATTGCTTTATGATATTCAGATTACAAGTGAAAGGTAAAAAAAAGCATCTCTCCTGAGAGTCTTCGGCTTCCCACAAGTGCTGATTTTTAACTAAAACGTAATAACTATGGTTTCCACATTTCCCCACATTCCAAAGCCTCTGTTAGCCACTCAGAAGCCTCTACTTCTCGAATATCCTCCTCACTTAACCTCAACAATTCCTTCCAGAAATCCTCTGCCAGCATTTGTAAGCGTTCCTCACTTTCTTCACTTACGGGACAATATCTTCCTAAAGAATTATTTTACATGCAGACCTCTTGAGCATTCCCAGCTGCTCACAACCTACACAAGGACACCAGACTCCTCAGCCTCTCTTATCATCCTTAGGAATGCCATAATCAATTTTCAAAACCAGGTCAGTTTTTGCGGGTGCCAAAAACATGATAATCCTTCGCCGTATACACATTTACACAAGTCTCCCTGTTTTTATATCCAATACTGATTCAGAATACCCTTTCATATTAATTGGTTTAATACCAATAGGCTTTGTCACATTCTGGGTGTAAGAAATTGGGTTATTAGTTGAGGGGTGTGAAAGCCCCAGTCAAATAATAAACCCAATCCTTGTTGAGGTAAACTTCAAAAGTCACTAGATAACCTCATGCATAGCCTTCTGGTGGTTGCCATGAAGCAGTCCGGCTTAGCTTCGAGGCAAAGTGTAAAGAATTTATGCAGCACTCCAACAGTAATAGAGTGAAAACCTCAAGACAAGAATAATCACAAACCAATTTAGAGGAAATAGGATAAAATGTGGTAAATGAAATGACGCCAAGATAACAAAAATCCAATTAGTAGAACTGGGGATTTGACTTTTTAAAGTTTTAGGTGAAAATAGCTGGAAAAAGCACAAAGTGCCACTCAAGGTTATCTGCTTCGCTGGACCCGGGGGAAATGTCACAAGTTCAGGCTGACCACGATGTTCTGCGGGTTAGATACAGGGACCAGGTTCATCCTGCTGAAGAGTTACTTTTTCAAGTTCGCAGGAAGACCTGCTGTTCATGTTGGTGGGTTCCGTGATGATGTCGGCGTGAGGAGCAGGTTGGGCGTTGTGGACAGTCGATGTGGGAGCATGGAGAGCCCATTATTGTGGGCTGCCGCTGTCAGCGCGTAGTAAAAGGCCTTGTGTTAGTGGTCATCGATACAATCTGTCTGCTCAAAGAGCAGATCTTGCTTGAACTTGGCTTTGTCGGTCTGCGCTGGCGCTCGATTCTTAGCATGAGGGGGTCACTTTGTGGTTCCGAAGTGCCCTAAACTTCTGTATCTTCACCCGTTTTTTAGGATCAGTACACTAATGCCAGTCAAGGGTCCAGGTCCTGGGGGGGGCACCTCTTGGGAATCAGGACTTATTCCAGCAAAGGCCAGCATCAGTACTCAGACAGGTACAGTTGATGCAGAGCTTGTTCAGGGTGGCACTCTGTAAGCTTGTTTCCATGTAGCTCAAACAGGTCAGCCAACTGGCCCTTGAAGTCCATTATAGGGAGCCTGGGTTCAAGATAAGTGTCCATTCTTCCTTCTTCAGACTGCAGGGCAGCCCTTCTTCTGAATCTTCTAAAGGTCCAGGAGTGTTCTGATGAGAGGTGTCACTTTTATCTCTAGTGCCAGTATGTTGGGGAGAGATTCCCCTTTTGTCTAATCTTACCATTTTCCTGGGTTTGGCTCCAAACTGTCTAGGGTGGTAAAGGGCAGGCAGGCCGGCCTAAGAGTAAGCTGCATTCGTCAGTGGCAGGGCAGGCAGCCCTTAGAAGTCAGGAAAGGAGAGGCAAACCCTCAAGCTACCTCTTGGAAGCTTAGGAGGGTTGGGTACAGCTGCCCCAGGACATTCTTCTCAGGAGAACAACATCCTGCCCCACACCCAAAGCCATTTGTCTCCATGTCTGAAAGGAATACACAAATCACAGTCGTGACCCTGAACACTGACAAAAAGGGACATTTGGTTTAGGGAGAAAAATACCAACTTCTAAAATTGGCATTTTTAAAATGGTAATTTACAATCCGACTTTACCACTAAAAAATGCTTTTAAATTACAAATCCGTTGTGTAAATGGCATATTTCTATCTGGTCCCAAAGTTATGGAGCAACTCCATCCCTCTTCAATTGGTGGCCTGACTATGTACCCCGAGGTAGCACAGTGCTAGTCTATGGGAGAGATAGCCTTATAGCAGGGAAAAACGACTTTAGGAATGTTTCACTGCCCTAACATATCGAACTTAAACTCAAATGTCCTACTGTTTGAGTAGTATGCACTCTTCTCTATGAGTGGTTATGAACTACCCTAGTGGTGACTTATGAGTATTAAAAAGCTTTTTTTTTGCCAGGTCACAATGGCAGTTCAGAACTTTACTACTGGGTGTTGTGGCAGGCCTGAGATAGGTTTTGCAAACTACTTTAGGGTTGGCTCAAGAAGTGCTGCTGCCCACTAGTAACATTTAGTTTACACGCCCTGGGTACATGTAGTACAATTTACTAGGGGCATGTAAGTAGATTAAATGTGCCAATTAGGTATAGGCCAATTTACCAAGTTTTAGGGAGAGAGCACTAGCCCTTTACAGCTGCTTAGCAGTAATAAAATGCATCGTGTCCTCGTTAACAAAAACAAGTTCAGCAAAAATTTGAGGGAATGCCACGCCAAGGATATCAGGTCTCACACTGGGTACTTAAATTTCTATCATGTTATGTTATGTTGTGTGCACTTATAGAGCACACGATTACTCTTGAGTGTCCTGGAGCTAAGTACTGGTTGCCTGGGAAGCTGAGGAGTGCTACTGCAGGAAAAGCCAAGTCTTCAGACCCCTACGAAAGGACAAAAGATCCGGGGCAGTCTTAAGAGAAAAGGGAAGCTCATTCCAAGCTCGAGAGGCGCAGAGAGTGAAACTCCTATCTCCCCAATTAACTTTTTTTGCCTTGGGGATTTGCACTTGTTTAGCACTGGTCGAGCGTAACATTCTACCAGGTACATACCAATGGAACTTTTGCTTAAGAGATTCAGGACCGATGCCATTAATGGCCTTAAAAACAATGCAGAGTGCCTTGAAGTGAACTCTTTGTTTTATCGGAAGCCAGTGTAACTTCCTAAGTTCTCCTTTCACAGAAGCAAATTTAGGTGTTCCGGACAGCAGTCTGGCTGCTGCGTTTTGGACTAATTGAAGCCTATACATGTGCTGTTATTGTATGTTCAAATAAAGGCTGTTACAATAGTCCAGACGTGATGTTATGAGGGCCATGACTACTGTCTTGAGATTGCTCTCGGTCAAAAAGGTCTTAATTTTCCTAATGATTCTAAGAATCATGAAGCAAGCTGAGGTCACTAGGCTTAATTGATCGTCCATGGTGAGTGTGTTATCAACTAACACCCCAAGGTTTTTGGCCTTCCTATTGGGTACGGGGCAAGATCCCAAGTCTTCTGGCCACCAATCCGGTGTCCATACCAGAGGATTAATCCCAAACTTTAAGACCTCAGTCTTGTTGGAATTGAGCTTTAAGCAATTGGAGGACATCCAGCAAGAAATAGCACTCATGCATTCATAGAACCGGTCCCCAGATTCTTTCTCATCTCCCTTGGTCAGTGACAGCACTATTTGTGTCGTCAGCGTATGAGGTGAGCTGAAAGCCAAAAGATCTGATAACTCCTGCCAGTGGTGCCACATATATGTTAAAAAGAGTTGGGCTAAGAGAGGAGCCCTGTGGCACCCCGCATGGGAGTGTAAATGGTCTAGAAGAATAGCCGTCCAGCTCTACAGTTTTGAGATCTGTCAGCTAGAAAAGATTGTAAAAATTTCCCAAAGACATGTAACCACTTTCCCAGGTTTAGGGGTGTATCTTGATCCAGAATCACCAGAAACTTGCACTCCTTTGCCTTCAATCACTGCGGCATAATACAGCCAATCTATTAAAATTTTAAAAATCACAAACTTACAATATGAAGAATTCTGAACTTCCACTGTTTTTGCCCTCTAAACTGTAGTTAGGAATTTTAAACAGTGCGGCAGGGGAGGGCTCAACCTACCCGATCCATTTTTCCCAATGCATTCTAGTAGATCCAGTCCTCCGTGCTGGCCATATTTTCGCTGTTGTGGTGGATCTTTGGACATGTATTTTGTGCTATTTGACAATCACTGTCAAAGGGGAAGTAACTGGTGTGGGGGGGGCTTGGAAAGCCCGTTTAATGAGTACTAAGGTATGTCCCCAGGATTGGTCGACTTCACAAATGTTAGAAAATGTAAACAGTAGGAGATGGCAACACCTGGCCTGCATGCATCGGTCTTCCAAATGTATTCTGGTACATACAGCACACAATAGTGCATAGGCATTGACTGGAAATGCCTGAGATATCGGTCACATGAATGTGGGGAAAATTGTGTTTTTTCCCCATGCTTTGACATTTGTAGGGTGTTCTTGGTAAGAGAATGGGTTAGAATCCATGCCGACCACAAAACCCTAGATTCTCCTGGATTTAAAATTCTTTTAAATGCTCAGGTTCTGTATCAATCCCTAGGTGATGGCTGACCTCTGGACCAGTTTTGCAGCCATTCTCCTAATAAAGAAGAAATTGGGTGTTATTACGTGTAGTTTTGACATTTACAGGGCATTCTGGGTATGACAACATAGTGGAATCCATGTGAGTCTCACCACCCTAGATTTCCCGTGTGTCTGTAGTATTGAGAAAATAGGGTTGGTAATGGTAGTGCTCTGTGGGTACCAGATCACCCAGAGCCCTAGTAGTAAAGCCATCCTCGTCATCTTCAATGACAAGGGAAAGGGAACTGGGATTTACTTGAGCAGTATTGACCTATTGGGCTGCAGAGGCTGGTTAAAGGTGTCATTTTGCCCCCCACCCCACCGAGGGTGGTGCCAAGAGAGGTCAGTGGTTCCTCACCTCATTCCTTTTTTTTTTTTTCCGGCAGTCAGGGTCCTGTCTTTGAGTTTGTGGTTAATACGACAACCTGTCTCACGAGAGGAGGCAGAAAGAATCTTGGACCTGAAGAATTAAAGAGGAGCGTCTGATGTCAGGACGGGGGGTGCACCCCCATTACCCTTTTTTTTGTGCAATTTCTTTTCCTATTTTGTCTTGTGTACTGTTTGCCAATTGGTGTGGGGTTTAAAACGTTTACCATATGCCTACCAACCCCACGGGAATTCAGAAAGCCTAAAAATCAACCAAGAAGATAAGTTAAAAACGGAATGTGGTGCATGACTTGTGCAGCCTGTCATTGGGTTCCACCTTTCCGTTCTTGCATCAGTCTTTTTGCCCCTTTAGGGCACTTTCAGTTTTACTGCCCCAAGGGGGCAGAATCCCACTTGACACCAGGGCATAGTGTCCAAAAAAGGATGTGAGGTACTGGCCTCTCATTGCTGTGGGCCACACCCTGAGGCATATGATTATCTTTCTGACCCCCAACAGTAGAATAGGTGTTTATCACTTCTTTGTCTGCCCTTATGTCAAAACTGCCCCTAAGAAAATTTCAATTTTCCTCTCTTGCCATGGGGGATGTCTGTATTTGGACTTTGGCTAAAGGCGCGCAGAAAAAATCTTGGTACAGGCGTGTGGCAGGGCAGCTCAATGCCCGGAAGGCCCGGCTTCCACTCAAATAATCTTATACTGGTAACTGTTGCTCTGTCTGTGGATAGATCAACTGGGGATAAACTTTCAAGTGAACCCTTTTTTGGGGGTGGGGGGGTTGGGGTTGAAAGATGGTTTGTGTCTGGTAGTATGGAGGGAGGGTGTGATTCCTTATGCTTGCACTGGACAGATCCAAACCTTATTACCTTTTAAAAAATCTGCTGATGTCTAATGGACTTGTCTGCTCCTGGGGCGGACCGACTGAAGGAAATCCCCACCAAATCTTCCTCCATAGGTGGGCAGAAAGATTAACTTGGACCTGGTGGTGGTGAGCGGGTCTGATGCCAGGTCGCTCCAGTCCGCCACCTGATTTTTTATTTTTTTAAATGTTCTTCTTTGCCCTTTGCCCAGTGGGTTTTCTGGCACCCAGATGATCAGAAAGATGAGCCATGGAAAGAGGGTGGGCGAGAGGGCGGCGTGATGCAAGGCTAAGAGTGTTGAGATCCAGGTAAACCACACTATCCTGGACTTCCCTGTGGTTATTCTTCTAAAATGTTTTGGGTCAGTAGGTTTTTCTGTGTGCTGGGCGACTCTGGGCGAGATACTGCAGCCACCCTCTTAGAAAATGCAAGAAAAATGTATATTTTTTAGTCCTATCCATTACATTTGCAGGACATTCTGTTTAAGAAAATATACTGGGATACGTGTAAGCCATAGAATCCAGGATATCCCTTGGTCTCTGTTTAGAATGCCCAGTCTTGGTAGGGTCTGTGGGTGCCTGCCAATCCCAGGCCTGAATAGTGTGGTCGTTCTCCATGGACAGAGAGACAACTTTGGGTGTTTTTGTAGATGGTTGACATTTGCACTGCATTCTGTGTAAGAAACAGTAGTGGCATCCACACACACACCCCCCCCCCTCTGTCCTGGATTCCGTACGTTGTCTGGTTTTCAGAAATGTCTGGGTTTTGTAGATTCACTGGGTGCCAGCTCACCCAAGGCCAAAATACTACAGCTACCCACATCCCCAGAAACATTCTAATTAAAAGAAAAAATCTTTTTTTTTTTTCCCATGCTGCATTTTAGTGACTTTCCTGTATTCAGTGATAGTCCAGCCCACACAATCATAGCACTATTTGTATTGCATGAGAAGGATTTTCTATACAACTTTACTTGGACTATATCCCTTTCTTCTTAGTGTGCTACAAGTTACGCCAGCTACCTAATATGCTCTTATTTATGGATAACTCTGCACCCACTACACTGACTTTTGCCTCCAGTTCGGATGATTACCTCGCTACTTTTACGATATGTGGGTCAAAATATTGACATATTGATATTAATTAACTGCTAGTGTGCTTTTTACCACAACTAGAGAGAATAGTTAGCCACATCCCTATCGTTATTATTCACAAATAGCCATATTTGTGTTGATTCATGTGCATAGCCTTCCCTTTTCACATTCAGTAACATAGATTTATGAGGACTGTGCCAACTTCAGCTTTTCACATTTGGAGCACTCTTCTTCTCAGTGCATCCCAGATTTGCGCTATCACTTTTTGCCTTTTAACCTCTTGGATACTATTGACGTGACATCCTTGTCTCGAGTAATACAAGCCCAGCGCTATTGACAGGGAGGTCACAACAGAATGCCAATGACAAGGAATATACCTCTGGTGATCAACAGCGAGATTCCCGTTTTTAGGTCTCGTCTGAGCCAGCGCTTTAGCGCTGCTCTGGCGAGAGCTTTAGTAAACGGGGGGATTTGGAAGTGCAAACTAGTGCTTTTCAGGCCTCCAAATGCAGTGCATGTGCGCCGGGTGCGCGCACCATTTGGCAGCCTGCCTGATCATTTCGCGGCCGCTTTGATGTCCTCAGTGAGCCGCGCGGCCACTGAGAACATCAAAGCGGCCGCGAAAGTGCACACCATTTGCCAGCCTGCGTGCCTCTCTCCCCTTAGAGGGTGCGACGTGCCCTAGCCCATCCCTTATCCTACTTCCTGTTTGTTCTTTCTTACATGTGCTTGTAGCTCATCGGCTGTCTCATGTGGAGAGCATCAAATCAAGTTACTGTTTGCTTTAAATAGAACGAGGTATCAGATAAACACTAGAATGAATAGTGAAGTAGAATCCATCGCGCTACTTTTAAGAATTTCTTTGTTTCCGTAATGCCTCGAATTCGCAGCCTTGCCAAATGAATATTGCACTGCACAATGCTGAATAGCATCTAAATATAGCACCACATCCAGAGCAGTCCCCTGGAATGCGATGCTGGGGTGTGTGGTAGGGACGCCATCCAGCAATATTTCTACCAAGGTTACTCAGCCATCTGTTTTACGTACAGCGAAAGTTACATTCCTTTGCAATTATGACATCTAGTGGCCAATGTAGGTTTTGGCATCATTTATTAGATGAATATTCGCAAGGGATGTTAGACTCCGGAACAGTACAGGAAGAACGATTCTCGCACTAGTAACTTCCCTGATCAGTACTAGAAATAGATTAATATACCCCAGGAACTAAACACGGCAGAGGGGTACTGGTCTTGAGGCTGGGAAAACTGGATCATAGAGACAGGCAGCTGCTGGGCTGCCTTGCTGATGTGTACTTCAGGATCTCATAATTTCACCACTACCTAATTACTCAAACGTCTCATTAGAGCTCCCTTACTCTTAATAGGACGCTTATCAGCAAGGCTGTTGTACCATTAATGGACGATAGCTGCACTTCTCATCGGGCATACCAATAGTAAATAGCCATAGCACTTCTCAACAGGTCTGTTAACGCAATGATAAAGAGTACCAACACTTCTCAACAGGCTTGTTCAACCAATAGTGAAGAGTTCCAGCACATCTAACCAGGTCTCTACAAGCAATAGTAAACATTATGAGCACTTCTAAGCAGGTTTTTAAAACTAATAGTGAAGATTACCAGCACTTCTCATCAGGTCTGTTATATCACAGGTGAAAAGTACTGGCAAATCTCAGCAGGCCTTTTAAAGCCATAGTAATGAGTGCAAGCACTTATAAGCAGGTCTATTAAAGCCATAGTGAAGAGTACCAGAACTTCTCAACCGGGTCTCTTAAAGCAATAGTAAACAGTACGAGCAATTCTGAGCAGGTTTGTTAAAACACTAGTGCAGAGTACTGGCACTTCTCATTAGGTCTGTTATATCAATAGTGAAGAGTAATGGCACTTCTCAGCAGGCCTCTTAAAGCAATAGTATTGAGTGCGAGCACTTATTAGCAGGCTTATTAAAGCAATAGTTAAGAGTTTCAGCACTTCTCAGCAGGTCTAATATATCAATAGCGAAGAGCTCTGGCTCTTCTGAGCAGGTCGGTTATACCAATACTGGGGTATCCAAGCACCTCTCACCAGGTTTAGTATACCAATATTAGATGGTCTCAGCATGTCTGTTAAACCAATGGCGAGGAGCCCCAGAATATCTCAGCAGGTATGTTACACCAGCAGTGAAGAATAAAAGCACTTTAGAGCAAGTATTTTATAGCAACAGTGGAGAGTACTAATGCTACTTTACAGGGCGGCCAGACCATTAATGGACAATATCAGCACTTCTCAGTAGGTTTCTTACACCAAATGCTGAGGATTGCTGGCACTTCGCATGAGTGCTTTATTAGCCACAATGAGAAGTACAAGGACTCCTCAGCAGGTCTGTTATAGCAGCAGTGAAGAGTCTCAGAACTTCTTAGCAGGTCTGTTCTACTAGTAGAGAAAAGTACGAGCAGTTCTCAGTAGGTCTGTTACAGCAATAGCGAAAGGTCCTGCCACTTATCAGCTCTATTATGCCAATAGTGAGGAGTACCAGAACTTCTCAGCTGGTACGTTCTAGCAACAGCAGAGAGTACCAGCACTTCTGAGCATCTCTGTTATACCAATAGTTGAGAGTACCAGTACTCCTTAACAGGTCCGTTATACCAGTAATGGATAAAACACTTGCTACCCAGTTGGGCTGTTATACTTGCAACAGGATATACCACATGTTCCCAGCAGAGCACTAATACAAATAATAGACAGTATCTGCACTTTAAAAAAAACAAAACTATTAATTTACATAGACTTGTAAAGCACAAACCGTGCTACAATGCTCTCTCTACCTCTTCCACTCCATCTATCACTCCCTTTGCTTTCATCTCTCTTTGTATCTCCTTCACTGTTTCTGTTCACTCTCTCTGCTTCCAATGTCTCGCTTGTTTAATACATCTGTCTTACCTCTGTCTCTCTCTCTCTCTCTCTCTCTCTCTCTCTCCCTATTTCACCATTCTCTACTTCTCCCTTGCCCTTCCTCTGTATAAGCCTCATCTCTCTACCTCATCTGCACCTCTTTTCTCTCTACTTCTCATATCTTTCCAGTTTTCATCCCACCGGCTCTACCTGCTTCTCTGCCTCGCTACTTTGTTTACTTGACCTGTCATTCTGTGCTTCACCTTTCTATTTGTGCTAACTCATTATAACTCACCTCTCTTCCTATCTTATTTCTCTCTAGACCTTGCCCCTCGGGTTGGCACCTTTTTTACCAGCCTACATTTAAAACTGCATGCCAAGCCTCTAAAAAACAAGCATTGGCATAGCCAATAGGTCTCGCCTTCGGGACATTGTAAGTTTTTAGCCATGCAACAGTTGATGTTATTGCACCAAGGATATTGTGCTGCATAACTAAATACTTATAAGGTCCCAAAAGCGAGACCTATTGGCTATGCCAATGCTTGTTTCATTTCAGATATGGCTGTTAAGAAAGCCCCAGGCTGTTTTTAGGTCTCGCCTGACCCAGCGCATGCGCTGGGTCAGGCGAGACATTTTGTGAGGGCTCCAAAAAGTGCTGCCAGGCCAGCCTAGAGCTACAGTGCATGTGCGCGGGCGCGCGTGTTGCGCTTTACCACGATTACTTTCACTTTCGCGGCCGCTTTGATGTTTGATCGCGATCACTTTCGCGGCCGCTTTGATGATCTCCGTGAGGCTTCAATAGATTGCAGCAGTTAAAACAAGCATTGGCATAGCCAATAGGTCTCGCTTTTGGGACCTTATAAGTGTTTAGTTATGCAACTGTTGCATGGATAAACACTTATAAGGTCCCAAAGGCGAGACCTATTGGTTCTGCCAATGCTTGTTTTTCCTGTAATCGCGATCAGCACGCATTATGCACTGATGGCATTACTGTAAAATTGAAACTGAAATGAGCTGGTCAGCTCCTTTTACTTTCACTTACATTGGTGTTCGGGGGGCATATCTTGGCCTACCCCGCCCCAGTGGTAGAGGTGTTGTTGGAAAGGGGAGAATCTCCCCATTCCATTGGTATCTTTCCCTGAGGTGATCCCTAAACAGGGATCCACTCCACTTTTTGTGAAGGGGAGTGGCCCCTTGGGAAATGCCAATGCTCCTCCGTCTCATCGTAAAAAAAAAAGGCTTTCTGCCCCTTCCCCTTGGGAGTGTGGGGGGGTTTAATTTGGGGGCTCGTCACCAATTTGTCTCCCCATGAAAGGAATGGAAAGCCCACTAGAGGCCGGGTATTCCAAGCAGAAGGGGTGAGAGGTGACTCACCCTGGCTTTGGACAAATCCCTGACCCCACAAGGAGCCTACTGTCTTTCTGCCACCCGCATCCTGTAGGTTTAAAAGTCCACTAGAATCCAGGCATTTTATTGTTTTTCCACACTTCCCACTGCAGCATAGAGCCATTTTCCCTCACCCATGAAAAGAACAGTAAAAGGTTTATGCGCCTCCCCTGGGCCTGATGCGGGTTTGCCCCAAATTTCTCCGGGGGCGGGTAGGATGCCGAAAACCCTCTAGGCGCCAAGTATTTTGAAATAGTGCCAAAATAATGGAGGGATCTAACCCTGCAATTGGGCCGTGCCCTCCACCTCTGAAGGAAGTGTTTCTGCTCCCCGCCCTACCCTTCTTCACCCCCGCGAGGCCAAATAGGAAATTTGTTTCAATTGTGGGCTTATTCATAATCTGCCTTTTGGGGCAGGAGGTGTAGGGGTGGCAGCAGTAGAAAGCAAATTAGGCACCAGGGGTTTTACTGTGGGACACAAAAACAGGTGGTGGTGTCCTACTCTGGTATTGGACTGTACCCCCACCGCAAAATGTGTAAAAGTCTTTCTGACCCTCTAGGGGTGAAGATGAGGGGGTTGTCCGAACTTGCTTCCTTTGGAGGGATGGAGGCACAAAGCCCTCTTAATTCCTGGGATTTTAAAATGGGGAAAGAAAGAAAATAAATGGGGGGGGGGGGGGCAGTACACCAGTGCATCTGGCCATGCCACCACTCCAGAAGGGGCAATAATCTTTCTGCGCCTCAATGAGCACGTAGGAGTAACACCGGACCGGAAAACAAGTCAATCTCAGTTACCACTTATTGATTTGTTAATAGCTGTAGCTTTTCAGCAAATATCAAAAAACTGGAAAGATTCCTCTAAATTGTCCTATTTAGCTTGGTGGTATGCTGTATGTCACAATCATCGCCTTGATACAGCACTCGTTCATCCTATCTCTCTTGCTACTAAACGTTCTCACCTTTGGGGCCCACTCACACAATTTCTAGACGATACCGTGAAGAAAACTCCTTTACCTGCTCCCTCACAACAAGAAGTGACCAAGCCTCGGTGACCTCCTATTGTTTATTTATAATTATGTTTAATTTATCATTTTCTATTATATATATCTATATATATATATATTTTTTTAAAATTTTAATTGTGTATTTTTGACATGTACTGTTATTTACGATTTCTGTGAACCTTTGCTTGTATTCATATCATCTTCTATATTATCCTTTTACTATTTTAATGGATATTATATATCGTTATTCTTTATTACACCTTCATGTATTTATGTATTAACAAATAACTGCATATGTGAAGTATGGTTTTTATGATCATAATAATCTTTCCAATAAACCTTTTCTTGAACTTAAAAAAAAAAAATGAGCACGTAGGAGGATTGCTGTGATTGGGGTGGGGGTTGCCCCTGATCTGCCCCTTGATGGGTAGAAAGCCTACTAGACACCAGCTCTGCCCTTATCGCCCACTCCTATAGCCCCAACAGTCTTCCTGCATACCTGAGCATCCCCGTCCCTCTGGCAAGCAAGAGGATATTTAAATTATTTTGCATGTAGTTTTCACATGTCAACTGCAAGAGTGGAGGAATTTCAAATTTCCTCTTACTTGCCATTCTGAATGTTGCCCTATTCAGTCCCAGGGGGCTTTGTATTTAGCATGCTTTTTAAGGACAGATACACTGTGCAACAACCTTTGGAAAAGACAGTAGGTATTGGTTGAATGTGCTAATACAGGCATATTAGCAATTTAGAGCATGGCACACAGAAGGGAGCTGTAAAGTAATTCTTGTATAGTTCAGTGCAAGCACTTAAGTGCAGATGGAAGGATAGTCCCCAACAGCCACTAACATTAGTTGCGAGAGTTCACTCTACCGGGCAGAGTCAAGAGGTGATTGTCTCCAGCCAGGGGCTGATTGAGACTGATCAAAGAGAGCGAATTGTTGATGGGGATGGACACACAATTCCATTCTTTGTTTATTATAAACCAGAATAGATTTGTTTGAACAGCTGTGCTGTCAAAGCCCAAACCTGAAAACTGGTAATTATTCAGACTTCTGTAATTAATTGTAGATTTGTTCACTCATATTTCCTCCTTGTAACGGATGACTGATATCTTTTCTTTTTTTCTTTAGGGCCATGAATTTTATAACCCTCAAAAGAAAAACTACATTTTCCTGCGTAATGCAGCAGAAGAGTTAAAGCCTCGAAACAAGAAGTAGAGAAGCCCGGTGTACAGTATGCTTTTGAAATCACTTTCTTTCCTATGGAAATCTGTTTTGGACCAGAAACGTGTAGTAGGTCTTGTAACTAATATCCACTGAAACGTATATCAGAACCCTATGGAAGGCACTGTAGATGTCGGATGTCGATATGTCGGTTGCTGGGAAAACACAGAACGTGTCACTTGTTCAGACTCTGCATTGTCACGAGCATCTTCTACATGAATTGTGGCTGATCTACCCTTGATGACACCAGGTGCAGATTATATTTGTGCAGATTTTAATGTGGAAGCTCCATATTTGCACATTGTAACTGTACTGTGCAAAACTGGTCGTAACTTGATTCTGTTGGTCCTCCCTTGGAATGCTGGGCAGTTACCCATGTAATTGATGTCACTATGTATTCTAATGCAGCAGTAGATCCATGTAATAAAACCAACCAACATCCAATGCAGACTTATTGTCTTGGCACTGAATTAATAGCACAGTCATGCAGTCCTCATGCCCTGTTTTTACAGTGCCTTTTTAATCACAGCACAAGTGCTTGAAAGGACCGCTTTTTTCTATTATTTTCCCGCAGACAGGAGTATTGTACTGTTGGTGGGAGAGCTGTAGCTGTGAGGTGTTAAAATACCTGCGAACTAAACCTGTTCTTTATTGTCTCTTATTCCGCTTTTCTTGTTTCTGTAACCCACCGAAAAGCAGCCAAACCTATATTTGTTTTCTCTTTTAGAAATGAACAGTGCTTACTCCTGTCAATAAGTGTTTGTGAAAGAGTCTGGGGTCAGCATGTTAAAAGATCTGCCTTAATGTATAAAAATGTATCTATAATGACATCTTAACGCTTATTCGTGGATTGTTTTTTAATAAAGACAAGCATTTTTGTAGACCACCTTGTGTGTACATTTTAATTTAAAATAGGTTGCAATAAATGGTGTTCACCGCTTTTGGAATACCCACTTAAGGTAGTATATGTACACGAATGCCTCACTGCCTCACCACCCTTTACACTGCTTATTATCGACTTCAAAATATTGCAGACGACATCATTCTACAGAGTGGTTGTCGTGGATTGGTGCAGGCACTGCTAACTTTAGACTAGACTGCTATACCCACTCAGGAGGGAAGAACTAGCTGTAAATAAATTAAAATCTGTTTACATGAAACACTGGAAAACACAAGGAACCAGAGAATGCGTTCCATAATTTGTTTTAGTTGAACCTCAATCTTCTTTGCCTTGTGTGGATAAAAGGGGAAACCACTAGGTGAACGGAAAAAACACACTGTTCTTTCCTTCTCTCTCAGTATTTCAAAACAAGTGGCAAAACACATTTAGAGCAGAATAAAATATCAAAGATCTTTGCATTTATTAACCAACAACCGAAATCTAAGTAAGACAACCTCTTGATGTGTAAGGAAACTATGGGGACAGTTTGCCTCCCAGACTGATCATTTGATGTACATGTAGTGCTTCTTTGCCGGATATATTCGGCTACTGCATATGTGGATAGTTGTCCTGCAACATTAATAAGTTCAACAGTTCTCTTCCAGGGGATCCTCATCAATAGTCATAAGCATTAGAATATTCCCGCCCATGTGCGGGATCCTGGAAACAGTATATTATATGTGCCCCACATATATATATCCATACATATATACCTATATGTATACACAAGCAATTGCAGCCCCTAAACCCTAGAGCTGAACCATGCTGTAAGTAATTTCCACTACACATAAGAAAATAGCATTATAAACCTGAGAAACAACATTATAACTTGTTTGGAAACTGTTTTAATGCTTAGAAAACAGCAGAAATTCTTAGAAAACACTGAAAGCATAGGAAGCTCCCAGGCTGCATTGCAAATACCCAGTCTAAAAAGACTGAAAAGCTAACTCATAGCTGCATAGCAAAAAACTGACACCGTGCCTTTAAGGCACACCTGACCCCCACCTTCCCATCATGCCTCAGGGGTGGCAGTTAGGTCAGTTGTTCTTTCCGGCTCCTTCTGGAAGGATCCTGGCAACAGAGCTCCACTTTTTTCTGAGTTTGTCAGAAAATGTTGTCTGTTTTTCAACTGTTTTTTCCCTTACTTCGACGTTTTACATCTAAGTCAGTAAGAGGCTGCCTTTTTTAGGCATTTTTGGGCATTTTTTCCATCTTAAAATGCCTTCTCTTTTCGATCCTTGCCCTGCCTGTGGCAAGAAGAAGGCCAGGACTGACTCTCATAGGGTCTGTATCCTGTGTCTACCGGAGGATCATGATTCCAAGACATGTACTCACTGCCAGAGCCTGTCCAAAAGAACTTTGAAGGACAGAGAGCGAATTCGCGTTTATGGCCTGGCACAACCATCCAGAGGCCGATCTCCGGTGAGGAAGGGCTCCAAGAGGCATAGAGATTCATCTAGAAGCAAGTCCTCTCGTCCTTCCGCCTCAGCGTCGGGCTCGGCGCTGAGAAAAGATGTTCCGGTAGGTCGTGTTTCGAAAAAGAGGCTTTCGACAGCGGGCTCGCCGTCGAGAGCAGGTACGTCGTCGAAGTCCAGACCGCCATCGTCAACTCGGCGACGATCGGCGTCGAGATCCAGAGCCTCTCCGCCGTCGTCAACCCGGCGACGTTCGGTGTCGAGAGACACCACCCCTCCGCCGTCGTCAACCCGGCGACGATCGGCGTCGAGGAGCAGGGAACCTCCGCCGTTGTCAACCAGGCGACGATCGGCGTCGAGGAGCAGAGAGCCTCCGCCGTCGCCAACCCAGCGGCGTTCGGCGTCGAGGAGCAGGGACCCTCCGCCGTCGACATCTCGACGTCGATCGGCGTCGAGGAGCATGGACCCTCCGCCGTCGTCAACCAGGCGACGACCGGCGTTGAGGAGTGTCACCCCTCCGTCGTCGAGGGCACCATCCCCTCCGTCGTCGAGGCTCCATCGGCGTTCGACGTCGAGACAACAGGATCCTCCGCCGTCGTCCTCCAAGCGGCGTTCGGCGTCGAGGTTGGCATCCGTGTCGACGTCGAGAGTGGCAGCATCTCCGCCGGCGTCCCCGCGGCGTTCGGCGTCGAGGGAGAGAGGGCCTCCGTCGTCGGCTTCACATCGCCGTTCGACGTCGAGGCGGCATGCTTCGCCCACTGAACATGGCCGCCGGTCCACATCGAGGCGTCGTTCGACGTCGAGAGAGTCCCGGCGAGAAAGGAGACGACACCACGGATCGACGTCAAGACCGCGCTCGACGTCGAGACAGGCCTCGGACAGGTCGGTGGTCCTGGTGACAGTCGGCGTCTCGCCATTCCTCCTCCCACTCAGGGGCCTCTCCACGACCGGCAAATCCACGAGAACCTGCAGTTCAACCCCGTAGGTCTTCTCCTCAGACTCAGACAATTAATCTGTCGCCCAGATGGCTGCTGCCAGCACATCATTGGCAGGACTCAGGGCCTACAAGGAGAATGCGGGAATACATCAGCCCAGTGCATGATTCTCCGCTGCAACGGCTGGTGGCGGCTGTGGACAGAGCTAGTCCCCCCAGGCCAGCGCGTCAGAGATCGCCGGACGACAGGCGACGCAGATCGCGCTCCCCCAGACGGGAGGAGCGTTCACCTGGGTCACGGGCTCGTGATCATCGCCGGAAGAGGAGAAGGACTCCATCATCGTCCTCTTCCTCGTCCTCCAGGTCATCCATCAAGGACTATTCACCCACGCTCTCGGGCAGCCCAGTGTCCAGGGTCTCGCGCATAGACGACATCAACACCTACCAGGAGGTGTTGCAGCGGGGAGCACAGAAGCTGGGGATTGAGATGTCAGTCCCCCAAGTCACCACGTCGGTGATTTTTGAAACACTTCACCAAAAGTCTGCCTCTCGTCCGCTGCTGCCTTTGGTCCCAGGAATCATGGAACCAGTCATGGACACCTTTCTCACCCCGGCGACCGTCAAAGCCGTTCCGGCTCGTATCCTGAAAAAATACAAGCCAGCTACCTCTGACCCCGTCTTTGTGAAGATAGACCCGCCTGCGGACTCTGTCATAGTGGCAGCTGCAAGAAAGGGTCAGACGGCGTCGGCCTCCTCTTCCGTCCCTCCAGATAAGGAGAGCAGAACCCAGGACTCATGGGGACGCAGGGCCTGCTCTTCTGCGGCGGCGGCCCTCAAAATCTCTAGCGCGGCGGCGCTTCTGGGCAGGTACGACAGGGCTCTCTGGGACTCGATGGAGCGTTTCAAGTCCAAGCTCCCCAAGGAGGACCAAAAGGACTTAGAGGAGATTGTTACTGAAGGGGCTCTGGTGGCTAATCAGTCGATTAGCACAGCGGCGGATGGTGCGCTAATCTCAGCCCACTCTTACACACACGGCGTCTGCGCCAGGAGGTTGTCCTGGTTGCGACTGACAGGGCTCAAGCCAGACGCACAACAACCGATTTTAAACCTCCCGTTCTCTGGCAACTCCCTCTTCGGCACTCACACGGATGAGGAGATGGGGCGAATGAAAACTGAGCTGGACACCCTCAAAGCCGTGGGCTTGGAGAAGAAAAAGGAATTCAAGCGCCGTTTTCGACCCACCCAACGCAAGGGGCCTCAACAGAGGGTTCAAACCCCTCAGTGGTCTCAGAGCAAGCCCCAAGGGAAAACCCAGTTTCGAGGCGGAAAGTCTGGCAGGGGCAGAGGTGGACACCAGCAACAGTCCTCCACTACCACAAGAGGAGGAAAGTCATGAGCTGTGGCTTCCTCTACGGCCGTTGCCCACTCCAGTGGGAGGAAGTGCGTCACAACATCTAGCAGAGTGGGACAGCATCACAAAAGATCGCTGGGTGCTGAATTTACTGCGTCATGGATATGCGCTACGTTTTCGAGCGCGTCCCAGAGACATCCCGCCAAAGAGGTCCAGTCCTCACCACCTGAAGCTGCTCGAGCAGGAGGTGAGGTCCCTTCTGCAAAAACAAGCCATAGAAAGGGTTCCTCCTTCGCAGGTCGGAAAAGGAGTGTACTCCCGGTACTTCCTGGTGCCCAAGAAAGATCAAGAGCACAAGTTTCGGCCGATTCTGGACCTTCGTCTCCTAAACAAAGTCATCGTCAAGGAGAAGTTCCGTATGTTGGCGCTTCACCAAATATGTCCACATCTACAAGTCGGAGATTGGATGTGTTCGGTGGACCTCCAAGATGCGTACTTTCACATTGCAATAGCGAAACATCACCGCAGGTACCTGCGCTTTGTGGTTGGAAGCAAGCACTACCAGTACAAAGTCCTCCCATTCGGACTCAAGTCGGCTCCGCGAGTCTTCACCAAATGTATGGCAGTGGTGGCGGCCTGCCTACACAAGCAGGGTCTCTTCGTCTACCCGTACCTAGACGACTGGTTGCTGAAGGCTCCATCCCAGCAGCAGGTGAAGAAAGACTTCCAAATCTGTCTGAGACAGTTGCACGCTCTCGGCCTTCACGTCAACATGGCAAAGTCCGTGCAGCAGCCCACTCAGTCCATCCACTACCTTGGCTCCGTTCTGGACACAAGCGTGGGAAGAGCGTATCCTTCGGAGGAGAGACTATCTTCAATGAAGAGGAAATGCAGGCTTATGCAGCAGATGCGGAGGCCGTCAGCTTGGCAGGTAGCATCTCAGCTTTTTCTAATTCCCCACGCCAGACTGCGAATGAGACCTTTGCAGCAGGCTCTGGAGAACCAATGGGATCAGTCCACAGGCCGTTGGGGAGATCGAATCTCTCTCTCCCAGGTAGCGAAATCTTCCCTAGCATGGTGGACTCGTCAGGACAATCTGTTGGTGGGAGTCCCGTTTCACCAGCCACTTCCGGTGCAATCGGTGGTGACAGACGCATCGCTACAAGGATGGGGGGCCCACATGGGGTGCCTCCAAATACAAGGTCAGTGGTCTGCAAAAGAACAGGGCTACCACATAAATATGCTAGAGCTTTGAGCAGTCCACCTTGCTCTAAAGGCGTTCCTCCCAGCAATCGAGACCGACTCAGTCCTGGTGCAGACCGACAACACCACGACCATGTTTTACCTGAACAAACAGGGCGGGACTCGGTCACGCCCCCTCTCCCTGGAGGCGCAGGCGATCTGGCACTGGCTGCTCGCCCGGAACCTCTCGGTGGTGGCAGTACACCTTCCAGGGGAGTTGAATATCAAGGCAGACGCACTCAGCAGGCACTTCGAAGATCAGCCCGACTGGGTGCTGCACGACGACGTGGTGGCGGACCTGTTCCGTTGGTGGGGTCGTCCAGACATCGATCTGTTTGCAGACGACGAAAATTCAAAATGCCACGCCTTCGCGTCCAGATTCCACCGTCCAGGGACCAGGGGGAATGCTCTTTTGATGGACTGGTCAGGGACATTTGCCTACGCCTTTCCGCCCCTGCCTCTGATTCCGAGGGTGGTATCCAAGCTGCTCAGATCCGACATGAAGATGATCCTCATAGCTCCGGACTGGCCGCGCCAGTGGTGGTACCCGGACCTTCTTCATCTCTCAGTTCGACCTCACAGGCGGCTGCCTTGCAGGCCGGACTTGCTGTCCAAGATGGGCGGGAGGATTCTGCATCCCAACCTTCCCTCACTGAACTTAACAGCATGGCTCCTGAGGTCCTGCAATACGGACATTTAGGTCTACCGCCTGACTGCATGCATATTCTCAAGGAAGCGAAGCGACCCTCCACAAGAGCGTCTTATGCGTTTAAGTGGAAGAGGTTCTTCATTTGGTGTAGGGAGAATCACCATGATCCTACAAAGGGGCAGGAGGACGTCATCCTTCCGTACCTCCTTCACTTAGCTAGATCAGGCTTGAAGTATGCATCCATCAGGGTCCATTTGTCTGCCATTACAGCTTACAGGAGGTCTCCAAGTCAACCTTCTTTTTTCCAGATGCAGGTGGTCAAGGACTTCTTGCAGGGGTTGAAAAAAGTTTACCCCCCTGTTCGAAACCCTTCGCCTCCGTGGGAGTTGAACTTAGTGTTATCCAAGTTGATGGGCCCACCTTTTGAGCCGATCCACAAATCTTCTTTACAGCATCTGTCATGGAAGGTCGCTTTTCTGGTAGCCATTACATCGGCACGCAGAGTAAGCGAAATCCAGGCTCTGTGTACTAAAGAACCGTACACAGTTTTTCACCAGCACAAAGTGGTCTTAAGGGCACATCCATCCTTTCTCCCTAAGGTAGTGTCTGATTTTCATATTAATCAGTCCATTTCTCTGCCATCCTTCTTCCCGAATCCAGCGACCCCGGCTGAGCGGTCGCTCCACTCCTTAGACCTCAAGAGGGTACTTAAATTCTATCTGGCCAGTACCAGAAGCATTAGGAAGACGGATCAGCTGTTTGTCAACTATGGCGCCATGAGAACAGGCTTCCCAGCGGCTAAACGATCCATTTCCAGATGGATTGTTTCCTGCATTACCCTAGCCTACCAGCTGGCGAAAAGGCCCTTACCTTTGGCCCCTAAGGCTCATTCTACTAGGGGGAAAGCGGCCACAGTAGCTTTCTTGCATGACGTTCCAATGGCAGAGATCTGCAAGGCGGCCACTTGGAAATCGGTCCACACCTTTACCAGGCACTACTGCCTCGAATCCGATTCCAGGGCGGATGCCCAAGTAGGCCAAGCCTCCTTGAGGAACCTGTTTGGGTAGCTGTGCTATCTGAGCATACTGTTCCTTCTCTGTTTTTCTTTCCTTTGCCCGCAGGGGGATGAGGTGAGGCTCGCTATTCTATTCTAATGCTTATGACTATTGATGAGGATCCCCTGGAAGAGAAGGATTAGTTACTTACCTGTAATCCTAGTTCTCTTCCAGGGGTATCCTCATCAAAGTCATAAGCAACCCTCCCGCCTCCCCGGGCAAAGGTGTGTTAGTTTTCAGAGGTATTTTTCTTTGTGCCATGACTTTTCAGTCTCCGCAAAGAACAACTGACCTAACTGCCACCCCTGAGGCATGATGGGAAGGTGGGGGTCAGGTGTGCCTTAAAGGCACGGTGTCAGTTTTTTGCTATGCAGCTATGAGTTAGCTTTTCAGTCTTTTTAGACTGGGTATTTGCAATGCAGCCTGGGAGCTTCCTATGCTTTCAGTGTTTTCTAAGAATGTCTGCTGTTTTCTAAGCATTAAAACAGTTTCCAAACAAGTTATAATGTTGTTTCTCATGTTTATAATGCTATTTTCTTATGTGTAGTGGAAATTACTTACAGCATGGTTCAGCTCTAGGGTTTAGGGGCTGCAATTGCTTGTGTATACATATAGGTATATATGTATGGCTATATATATGTGGGGCACATATAATATACTGTTTCCGGGATCCCGCACATGGGCGGGAATATTCTAATGCTTATGACTTTGATGAGGAAACCCCTGGAAGAGAACTAGGATTACAGGTAAGTAACTAATCCTTCTGGTCTTAAAGACTGTGCTTACATGTCAGTGGTTTTAGATAAACACTGCAAAGTCCAGATTAAAAACTACAGAAGAAATGAAAGTGCATTCCTGTCCTCACATATATTAAATTACAGATATTTCTGGCCATGTTAGGAAGAGTTTTCCATTGTGTGACTTAACCTGACGAAGAAAGTGGGCCTGTGCGAAAATGTTTGACATGCTCCTTAGGTGAAAGGTATCCACCTCATGCAGATAAATGTGGGACAAAGTCGACATTATTAATTTGCAGTTCCAAATGAAGAACAACATTGCACCAAGTGCTGTGCATGCACTTCTTCTTAGTTTGTATTTCGGAGCCTCAGTAGATTTGTGTTAAAAAAAAAATAATTAAAAAAACAAGGTCTGGCTTCAGTGTGGCAGTGAAAGCCTGCCTTTTTGTGTCTCCTATGTATATTTCCTCTATCTTGTATTTCCTAAGGTGCCATGTAGAACAGTAACCTTAAGCTTGCAGAATTAAAAGTGCAGCAGCAAAAGCTTGGGAGGTAAAACATTATCAAAGATATAAATAAGCACAGGAAGAGACCGGTTGCAATAAGATTTGGGATATAGAGCCTGTGCACATTTATACCTGTGTTTGCAATAATTAGCACATTAAAGCCACACCTGTTGGCTTTCACAAACCTTGTTGTCCATGTCTGTAGACTTCGCTATTTCTGTCTTGATTTTAAAATGGAGAAGTGTGCGTTAAGGCCAGGAGTTTGAAAGGAATATGGCTGTAGGCTCACTGTTCCAATGTCTGTGTGGGTTAGGGATATGTATCTAGTGTTTCTTTATGACAATCTGGACCATGAAACAGCCCTTATTGTGGTGGGTAATGTGCAGTGTTGGAATATGTTAGTATTGAATTGCAGCATTTTTATAGCGCTTATCCCTATATGGGGAACTAAAGCATTCGCGTACATGAGCCACAAGCTACGCCATGTAGGTGTGTAAGTGGAAGTGTGTTGCCATTATTGATTCTGTGTGAGAAGTGTTTCCCTGTTGTGCATGACGACCACTGAGGTACGGTTATCATGTTATGGGATGCAGCACTCTGCAGTGTGGTGGGTGAAGCTATACGTCGCGCATCTAGGGTGACGTATAGCTTACATTTTTGTTTGATTTCCTAAGAGATTTTTTTTTCCTTTAAGGGTTTTGTGAATTCTTTGAGATGATGAAAAAACTGTGTATTTGTCCATGATGGTTTGGCACTGGTTACAAAATGTCAGTTTTAATATAGCTCAGCCTGAGACTATTGTATTTTATTTATACATTTATTATTTTTGTAACACACGAACAGTAGCCTGAGGGCATCATGGTGCTGGGACTATAAACCACTAAAAGCAGATTGTGTAACCCAGAGGGGGATAAAACCCAATGTAGCCCCAGACTGATTAAGAGAACTGTTCTGGTCTCCTTGTGAGGTATGCAACCTGAGGCATCGAACGTCCCCATGTGATAATTTACTGTATTTTCACAATGTCCTCAGAATGCATGTGTGGAGGGAATCCTAGGGTGGCAGTTGCTGATGAGAGGAACTAGATAAGCCTGGAACACAGTGTCCTCTTTTGTTTGTATTGCTTACATTTAGCTAGTAGGTATAGTGGTCCTGTTCTTTGAGAGTCTCTGTGGACAATACAGAGTGGCTTGAATAGTTGCAGATGTAAATGTTTGGTGCTTACATGTAGTTTTAAATGTGGAGATGCAAAGTGTCTGACCATTGGCCGTTTCCGGTCCTCATTAGGCCCTAACAGTCAGCACCCTTAACCTGACACCCTTTACTTGGATGCCTGTTTAAATAACCATTGTTGATCAGGTGATCTGGACCAATGGGAATCGTAGCCCACGGAACCTATAGGAGATCCATCCATAAGCTCTATTGCCAAAAGAAACCCGAAAACAGAGAACCAATAGACGCCTAAGCTCTCCAGCCAGTACAAATCCTAGCTCTGTAGTTTTTGACTGAGTTTTTCGAGGCCTTTTTGTCTCTATTTTTCGAGTCGATCGACTCCTGGCGCAGTAGGGATGCCCGGCTTCAAGACATGCGGGAACCGTCATCGCATGATGTCGGTGACGGATCCGCACCATGTGTGTCTTTTCTGCCTGGGGCGCGACCAGGACCCCAAGTCGTGCCCCGACTGCCGGGCCATGGCGCCGAAGACTTTGCTGGAGCGGTCCCGAAAGTTGCTTGAAGTCCGGCAGTTGGCTCCACGCCGCTCAAGGTCCTGGTCCCGTGGGAGTTTGAGGGACCGGTCGCGGAGCCACCACCATCGTTCATCGGGATCGAAGTCTTCGCACTCAGGGTCAGGTAAGATGAAGCATCACAAGAAGTCGAACTGCCATCGCTTTCCGACATCCCCTCGCCCGTCGCGCCACGCTGCTGAGGGTGCAGGTGGTGCCTCCCCCATTCGGCTCCGGCAGAGCCTACGCAGTAGCTGTCGGCCTACCCGCCCTTCCCAAGTCCGTCGGCGACTCCGGACCAGCTGCAGGAATTTCTGTCAGCCATGGCTTGCCTCTTTGGGCCATCGTGCCCCGCTGGTGTGCCTTCGGGCCCAGCGGGCCCGACCGGGGGTCCTCGCCCTTCACTGTCCGCGGGTCCGGCATCGCTGTCGGCTCCAGCCCCGGTGCCGCAGGGCCCCCTCGAATCCCAGCGTGGATCCCGGTCGACGCCGGTTGACCTTGCGACACCTCCGTCGACCCGACTGGCACCACCTCTAACGTCGCCCGTGCTACCGGACGACATTGTCCCCAGTTTCAGCCCCGATGTGGACACGGCGCCGGAATGGCGTCGCTTGACGCAGATTCCGATGCCGATGAGACCTTTCTATCCCTATGTCCTGCCTCCTTATTTTCGGCCTGTTCATCAGCCTTCGGAGGAAGGGGAGGATTTGGAGGGTTCTGAGGACCCTCTCACAGCACAAGGTGAGTTTGAGCCGGACTGGGCAGAGGAGCTGGGGGATGGCAGTGGTCTTGATACCTCTCCTGATCTTGGCATGCTAACTCATCCTACCGTGGCTACAGAGGAGGGTTCAAGTTACGCATTGGTGTTGTGTAGGGCGGCCGAGGCACTTCACCTCGCGCTCCCTACAGTGACCGTCAGGACTAACTTCCTGACAGAAGTGCTTCAGCCGGCGGCTACCTCTGTGGAGCCACTGCTGCCCTTTAATGAGGTACTTTCGGACGTTCTTTTGGGCACCTGGTCCAAGCCCAACACAGGGGCTCCTGTGGATAGGAACGTGGCCCGACACCATCGCCCGACCCCAGGCGACCCCCTTTTCCTTTCCCAACATCCCACCCCTGAGAGCTTGGTTGTCCAAGCCTCTGTGTCCCATAGCGCATTCCCTACCGAACCACCGGACAGGGAATCCAAGAAACTGGAGCAGTTCGGTAAGAAGATTTTTTCTTCCGCCGGTTCAGGGCTGCGGGCTGTGAACACTGCATGCCTCTTGGGCCGTTATTCCCACTCTGTGTGGGATACGGTGGCGCATGTGCTGCCTCAGTGTCCGAAGGAGGCCCGGACAGTGCTCTCTCAAGCTATTGCTGAAGGGAGAGATGTAGCAAAGTTCACGATTCGATGTGGCCTTGACACCGCCGACTCGCTGGGCAGGGCGATTTCCACGACAGTGACGCTCCGTCGCCACTCCTGGCTGAGGACTACTGGTTTCTCTGAGGATGTCCAGAGCACTCTGATGGACATGCCCTTTGATGGCATTCGTCTTTTTGGCAACAAAGCAGATAGTGCGTTGGAGCGCTTTAAGGACTCGTGGGCTACGGCCAAGTCCCTGGGCCTTTCCGCCACTCGCCCTCCTCCGCCTTCTGCTTTTCGTTCCTTTCGTGGCCACGGAAGGGGCGCCCGACACGTTCGCTTCAGAGCCACAGGCCTGCGCAGGAACATTCCCAGCGCGCCCGTGGATGTGGGACCCCCCCCCCCCCCCCCCCCCCCCCGAGTGGTCAGTCTACCTCCACCCCGGCCACGACTGCCTCCAAACCTTCCTAGTCCGGTTTTTCAGGCCCATCAAACGCCAGTGGTCGGCAGGATTCGCCATCACCTCCCCCACTTGTGCACCATCACTTGAGACAGGTGGGTTTTACAAATAGTCCGAAGGGGATATTCCCTCCCCTTCGAGACTACCCCTCCAGCCATGCCACCCCAGTACCACCGCATGTCGGGGGATCACTTGGCACTTCTTCAACAGGAAGTCGCTGCCCTCTTGGCCAAGGGGGCCGTCAAGCGCTTTCCTGCGCCAGAAGTAGGACGTGGTTGTTATTTCCACTACTTTCTGGTGCCCAAGAAGGACAAGGGCCTGCGTCCTATCTTGGACCTCAGGGACGTCAATCGCTTCCTCCGGAATGAGAAGTTTAAGATGTTAACTCTGGCTCAGGTCTTGTCTGCCCTCGACCCTGGAGACTGGATGGTAGCATTGGACCTGCAGGACGCATATTTTCATATTCCTGTCCTGCTGGCGTTACCTGCGGTTTACGGTAGGCCACAAGCACTTTCAGTTTACCGTGCTCCCTTTTGGCCTTACCAGCACCCCTTGGGTGTTCACGAAAGTGATGGCGGTGGTCGCAGCTCATCTGCGCAGATCGGGGGTTCCAGTCTTCTCCTATCTTGACGACTGGCTGTTGAAGGCGGGCTCGCCCTGGACAGTCGTTTCCCACCTACGGCCGACGACCTGCATTTGCTGGGGTTCTCCATTCATGTGCTGAAGTCGCACCTGATTCCCTCTCAGAAGCTCCTTTTTATCGGAGAGGTTCTGGATACGACACACTTTCGAGTCTATCCTCCCGAACAGCGAGTCCAGGATATTCAGGCTCGGAGTCTGATCTTTCGGCCTCTCTCCTGGGTTTCGGTCAGGATGACCCTGTGCCTGCTGGGCCTCATGGCCTCCTGCATCCTGCTGGTCGATCATGCCAGATGGCATATGCGGGCTCTGCAGTGGGACCTGAAGTTCTAGTGGGCGCAACATCAGGGGAACCTATCCGATTACGTCCAGATCTCAGAGGGCACTGCATAACAATTGCATTGGTGGCTCACAAACCGGCATTGGGTCAATGGCAGATCCCTCTCCCTTCCCCAACCGGAGCACACAGTGGTGACGGATGCGTCCCTCCTGGGATGGGGCAGCCACATGGAAGAGGCGGAGATCAGAGGCCTCTGGTCTCTGGCGGAGTCCAGGCTCCATATCAACCTTCTGGAGCTCCGGGCGATCCACTGAAGGCATTCCTTCCCTCTGTCAAGGGGAGAGTAGTGCAGGTGTTCACAGACAACACCACCGCCATGTGGTACTGCAACAAACAGGGCGTGGTGGGGTCGTGGACCCCTATGTCAGGAGGTCACGAATGGCGTCTTCACTTGGACGTGGCACAAGGTCTCTTTCAACAGTGGGGAGAGCCTTGGTTAGATCTATTCGCCACCGAAGAGAACGCGCAATGTCAACAGTTATGCGCATTGGAATTTCCAAGGCGGCACTCGCTAGGCAACGCTTTTTGTCGCGAGTGAATTTGTGGTTTGTTGTACGCCTTTCCGCCTATACCACTTCTGCCCAGAGTGCTGAAGAAGATCAGGCGCGACCGGGCTGAAGTCATTCTTGTGGCTCCGGACTGAGCTCGAAGAGTTTGGTATCCCGAGCTACTCAGTATGATCATCGATCCCCCGATCCGACTGCCTCTGCGGGAGGATCTTCCGTCGCAGCAGCAGGGGACGATCCTCCACCCGAACCTATCCAGTCTCCACCTCTTTGCGTGGAAATTGAGCGGTGGCAGTTGGTTCCTTTTGACTTGCCTCCTGAAGTCTGTGATGTAATTCTGGCAGCCAGGCGTCCCTCCACTAAGTTGGTATACACCTGCAGGTGGAACAAATTTGTGGCATGGTGCACAGCAAAGGCTGTGGATCCCCTTTCTGCCCCTCTTTCAGAAGTTCTTTTGTTCCTTCTTTCTTTGGCCTTGCATGGCCCTGCTCTGGGCACTATCAAGGGCCATCTTGCTGCTATTTCAGCCTTTCTCAGGCTTCCTGATCAGCCCTCTCTTTTCAAGTTCCCTCCTATTCCGTTCGTAATGCCACAGTGGGACTTGAACCTGGTTCTTACATATTTAATGTGTGCTCCGTTTGAGCCTCTTCACAATTGTCCTCTTCATTTGTTAACTTTGAAGACTGCTTTCCTGGTTGCCGTCACCTCTGCTAGGAGGGTGAGTGAGCTCCATGCTCTTTTTTTTCTAAACCTCCTTTTCTGTCAATCCATCCGGATAAGGTTGTGCTCAGGACACGTCCATCCTTGCTGCCAAAGGTTGTCACTGCCTTTCACATCGGACAGACCATCACTTTTCCCACCTTCTTTCCGCATCCTTCCAGAGAGGAAGAGAGGCTCCACCGTCTGGACCCAAAACGTGCACTCTCATTTTACCTGAGTCGCACACAACCGCTCCGGGTGGATGGCCAGCTCTTTGTTGGCTACGTTGGCGCCAAGAAATGTCGGGCCGTACACAAGCGGACTATCTCCCGATGGGTCGTCTTGTGTATTAAAGCCTGTTATTCTCTGGCAAAGAAGGAGCCTTCATTGGGGCTGCGTGCCCCTTCCACCAGGGCGACGGCTGCCACTATGGCGTTGGGTCGTGGTGTCCCCTTACAAGACATCTGTCAGGCAGCTACTTGGGCCTCGTCGCACACTTTTACTAAGCACTATTGCCTGGACAGCCAAGTCCGGAGAGACGGATTCTTTGGCCGTTCTGTTCTCTGGGACTTTCTGGTGTGATCTTGGTTTGCGGATCCACCACCGGGGTTGGTATTGCTGGGGTATCTATTCTAAGGTAAGGAATCTATCACTAACTTGTTTCTTTCAGATGCACAAGTTACTTACCTTCGCTAACGATATATCTGTAAGAAACATTAGTTAGTGATAGATTCCTTACTGCCCCACCCATACTCCCCGTTAAGCGAACTGATTTCTAGGGTTAAGGTCATCCCTTTCAGGGCCCTAGTTTCAATGCACCGATGGTAAGTATCTTGCATGGCTCTGCGTTCCTGGCGCAGAAAGTCGTGTACAGAACTGATGTCAACGCGCGAGGACGGCGTCTAAGTAGCTGTTGCGACGTCTTCACGCCAACCACGACGCCAACGACGGACGCGGAGCCGCACGACGCCACCTTCCAACCCGCAGGGGTACTACTGACGAAAACTTTCCGGTGAGACTGAAATGCTCCTCTATAAAAATCCAAATTGTTGTTAATGCTTTCTTGAAGAGCTGCTGAAGTGTGGTTGAATCAAATAAACCAGTGGCTCAGCATAACTGATTTTAATAAAACCTCTGTTGTAGGTGTTGTTGATCTGGACTTTGGTAGCCAGCTAAACTATCTTACGCAAAACCTAATTGCCAACTCTCAAGGGTAACAAATTGGCCTGTATGTGAGGCAAGACGAACTGTCATCATTCCCACAGCTTTGAACATCAATAATGATGTACTGTCTCAAAAATGAATGAGTTGGAAAATCCACTTTCAATCCAGAATAAGCAGGTGCAATCACAATCTGTTTCTCTCTAAAAAGCGACACAGACTCTGTGTGAAACATATACTGAGGCAGAGCACTGCATCCCTAGTTATCTGCCAAAGGAATGTTACCTTTGCACTAGTAAATAACCCACAGTTTGCTGCCATACGGAGGGAACAGAGGCCAGAACGTTATCCCTGTAGTACTTCAGCAGAGCATGCAAAGGTTTGCATCTGATCTTTTTATGAAAGCAAGAAGATAGCTCCATTCACTTGGGCTTAAATGTTTTTGATCTCATTACCTGTGGTAAGTATGAAAAAGAAATAGTGAAATTTACTCCCAAGCAATAAAAAGAATCAACATCCTCAAGAGGATTTGACTTAGAAATGTTTTTTTTTTAGTTTTGGGTTTGTCACTATGCAAAAAAATAACTTTAGACTTATTGATCCAGTTGAAGAGCGGTCGTCTGTCTAAATGGGTTGCAAATGCTGACACTAAACCATGGCAGCCATTAGCTGTCTTTAAAAGGAGCAAGGTATCGCCTGAATAAAAAAAAGCCTACCCTTTTTACATCCATACATAGATACCGCAACTATTTTGAAATCAAAGTAACAAATATACATGTTAGATGTGAGGCTAAGACGCAGTCAGTATTTGAGATGAAAGTGGCTCTTTCGCTCCCCCAGTCCAAATCTATTTCTCACATTTTTAAAGTACAGCATTATAAGTCTAAGAAGGGCTAACTGCTGCCATTTGTCTTCCAGAATAACATTTTGCCTTTTTTGGTGCAAAGGCTAATATGTAGTGGAGGGAAGTCCCACAAAAGAAGCATATTATTTGGCAGGGAGTGAATATAGAGAGGTGCTAAACCCTCTGTGAAGCTAAATTGAAGGTTGGTTTAAATAGGATTTCTGCAATTCAGACCATCCTTGTAGCTCAGAGCTTCCAAGAAGACTTAGATATTGAATCCAGAATAGATGGAATGGTAAAAGAATGAGTCTGCACAATCTTCTTTAACTAAATCTTACCAACATTCACTGGTTTACTGTCAAAAACATTTATTCTGTCTGAATTCTATCTTAAAGCTTTCATGCCGGGCGTGGCTAGCGTACACCCAAGATGGCCGCAGAGGAGTGAAGCTCTGAGCTTCTATTAACTAAATTTCCACCAAACTCCGCTAAATTATCCGGATAGCCCACAAAAACCATCGACCTGGGTGCCCACTGAGCTACGGAGTCATCCAGTCGGCTGACAGCGAAGATCTGCCAGCTCTGTCCCGAGAAATCTGAACTGCGGCGCCGAACCGGGATCGCGAGGACGCTTTGGCCGTGATGACATCCGGAGCTGCTCTACGCGACATCCGCTGCTGCCGTGAGGGCCTGTGGGCGTGAGGCGACGTACTGCTCTCGGCGCTGCTGCCTTTCTGCGGAGGGGGTCATACCTTGGTCCTGGAGGGTCCCCGTCTGCTCTTCGTCAGTGGTGCTGGGTGGCGGAAGGCTCCTGTACGCGCAAAGATAATTGGTGCGTGGCGGGTGCCATTGATCGGCCTCCAATGCTGCCGCGGGGTTGGGAGCGGTGGGATTGGCTTCCCTCACCCCTTCCACTGCAAATTAAAAGGCGTCCGTGCAAATTTGGGTCATTATGTATTATTGCACGCCGGGGCCTGCCATTGTGTAGCAGCGCGGTGCCCCTCCGCATCCGGGCTGAGCACTCAATTTACAGGCGACTACTGGGGCGAATTAAATGTAGCATATTAATAGTCAAACAGATCCAAGCCCTTGGGATCAGCTGGCTCCACTCCAAAGACAGGACTGGAAGCTATATAACCGTCCTGGTATCTTTTATTGCCCCAGGAGCACGGAGGATCTACGCGAAAGCGGTGATGGGTGAGCACTTGACTCCTTGTTTCCCACGACGAGTTGCTGTTCCATTGGGGTTTGTTAGAACGTAGAGCACTTGGACTTTCTCTAATCGTTGTTGGTATTGGGCCCCCAGTATAAACGCCCCACTACCCCCTACATCTGGGGATTGTATTTGAGACTGGATCCAACACAATGGCTACCAATAAAGGCTCCAGGCAATCCAGCCTATTGAAACTATCCAAATTTACCCACTCTAAAGCCGATGCATCGGAGGAGAAGCAAGCCAAGACCGAAATGAAGGACCAAGCCGCCCCATAGAGACCGCCTCTCGCCGACGTTATGAAGGCCATTCAAGGGGTTCGCTCTGCGTTGGAGCAAAAGATTGATATGAGCAACTGCCCGATGATGAAGCATGACACCCCTTGGGGTGTGTGAGGGCATTAGAGGACAAAAAGTGTTCTTTCCCCTCAGCTGTGGGTACTCTTTAGCTAAGGTTTTCCTTCTTTGTTCACATTTCTTTTTAAATGCACGGGTGACTTTTTGCACCCTTAAGTATGGGTCAATTTTTGCACCCTGCTTTAGGAACAGTGTCTTTTTGTTGGTTTAATATGACGGAAGTCACCCTCATAAGCGCTGATCTTTGTAAATTGGGCGATAAAGTCAACCGAAGATTCAGTGAAAACACTTCAGACTTCAACTAAGTCCCTCGAACTGTCGGTCAATCGATTACAGACCCAAGCTTCGGACTTTGAGGCTAAATTGGAGGACTTTGAAGGGCGCGCACGAAGAAACAACGTATGAATTTTGGGGGATCCCGAAAAGTCAGAAGGGTAAGCAGCGAATCTGTTTGTTGAAGAATTAATACAGAAACACCTACAACCCTGGTCCCCCGAAACCAGGCGCTCCTCCGCGGCCCATGCTTGCGAGGATATTTAATTTTCGAGACCGAGATATCATCCTACAAACGGCAAGGGCTGCCCCACCACTTAATTTCGAAAACTCTACTTTTACATTTTTGCCGGGCTTTACCTACAAGCTACAACAGAGACTCACATCTTTCCTCGAAGTAAAGCGGGCACTTCATGATTACGACCTAAAATATGCCATGCTCTTTCTGGCCAAGTTGAGGGTACTCGCTGAGGGGAAATCGTTTTTTTTCCAGACTCCAGAGGAGTATTGGTGCTCCTCCAATACTCGAAAGCTACCATTCCCGAGTCAAGGGGAGAGACAGGTCAGTCAGCCGGAACGCACTGATAGAAATGAGAGTGACTAACTGGTCCTATTCTCCTGCAGTAAAGACCCGACTTGCCTGCCGCAATTGAGGTAAACCCTGGCCTAACAGTAGTCACAATGAGTATTGACTGGTCTTATGGGGGCAGGGGTCTGTTCATATTACCAGATATAGAATTGGGTGTGACAAAGTTTTTCACCTGGTAGGGCGCCCAGAACTACTGGAGGTGTCACTGGCGCACTGCCTAGAACCATTGTTAGGGGGGGCAGAGCTGCAGATGGGATTTATTTGGTAGCCATGTAGGAACTGGCTCCTGGCACTATAGACCTTTATGTTCAGGGCCTCGTGCAGTAGTTAACTCGGGGGTTTGGTAATGTAACCTTTTGGGTAGTTTGGCTGTGTAATGGTTCCCTCCATAGAGTAGATTTGAATTGGGTTTACAGGCGCTCTTCAAAATTGGGGGGTGGGCAGTTTTGAGTCCACGTTGCAGGGAGGCAGGGTGGGGTTGGGATCCAGGGTGTGTTAATGGGTGTTGTTGCAGTTTTGGTATGTGTGTTCAGTACTATCTCAGTTGTGGTCTCCTTCAGGGCAACTTGGGTCGTTATTAATGTTGATTTCCATATTTCCCGAATCATGTACTTACTGTTTCCAGTGTGGCCGCGGGGGGGGGGGATTATTCATCAGTATTACCTCTCAGTTATCCTTCATGTATCGGGCCCGTTACTAGTTGGTTAAATGGGTATTGATCAAGAACCAACCCTGCTTTTGGGATGCCTTAAATTACTTACTTGGAATGTGAACGGCCTGGGGGATCGCATCATGCGAGGAATTGTGCTGCAATCTCTAAAACGACAGGCCCCTGATCTGGTTTTGGTCCAGGAGACTCATCATATCCAGGGTACCTCCTAGTGTGCTTTTAACAGATGGGGCTATAAATTGGTGGCGTATGCGGGCTATGCGAGAGGGTCCAGAGGGGTGGGTATTCTGGTACGTAATACCCTTCCTTTCCATATACAAAATGTTACTCGAGACCCACTGGGCAGGCTTGTCACAGCTTCAGGGCGGTGGGAGGGGGAGACCTCTTAATGTAACCTCCCTTTATGCGCCCCCCAGACTTCATTCCATGATAGATACTTGAAGGACCTGTAATCCCACCTCCTCACAATACACCTTTCATTCTGGGGTACATAGGAGTCTGTCCCATATCGATTATTTCTTCTGTAAAGCCTAGCAGCTTCCCATGTTCGATGGGACCTCCTTCTTTCCCAGGGGCATCTCAGACGACTCCCCAATCATGACGCACTATGCGGGTGTTCCTCCCCCTACCCGACACAAAATGGTTCTTAATCCCTGGTATCTCAAAGTGCCGACGATAAGAGACAAATTGATAACATCAACCCAAAATTACTTTGCAGAAAATGACAATTCGGTAGCTTCAGATGTAACTTTATGGGAGGCCTACAAGGTTGTAATCCGCGGTAGTGGGGTGGCAGCGGTTGCGGGTCACAGAAAAGAGAAACATAAACAACTGGTGGATTTGGAGAAAAAGGTGGCCACGCTCGAAGATGAGTTGGTGGCCTCTCATACGACCGATACCACACATAAATTATCTATAAAACAAAAGGAATATAGGGACTTTGCCGAGGAGGCAGCTAGGATCCGGTACAGAGCCACCCAACATCACATTTACAATATAGGTGACAAGGCCAGCAAGTTATTATTTGGTTGGACAAAGGAGAGGTGGCCAATAGGTGGGTGGCTTAGATCATTGATCAGGGGGTGATTACATACAGGACAGGGTTAAGATTGCAGGGGCGTTTGCTAACCATTTTGAACGGTATATACTTCCATGCAGTCATCTACCCAGACGGAAGCGGTGGAATTGCTTGCTACTTAGCCGCTGCCTGTTTAAGACGCCCAAGACGTTGAGGACCGCGATGCTGCTTTGACAGCCGAAGAGGTATCTAAAACCATCTGATCTTTGCAGTATGATAAGGCCATGGGCCCGAGTGGCCTTCCAATTGAGCTGTATAAATCTAATGCTACGACTATTGCCCCATTCTTAGTGCGAATGTACGAGGAAAGCGCAATTCGGGGTATTTTGCCTGAAGCGCAAAGACTAGCCAATATTGTGGCAATTCATAAAAAAGGTAGACCTCCCGACATCTGTAGCTCCTATCGACCTATTTCCTTATTGGGCCCGTAGGTTAAAATCCTAGCTGAGCTACTGGCACAACGTCTTTCCCCGTGCCTCCTCAGATTAGTGCATCCTGACCAATCCGGCTTTATGCCCACCAGGAATACAGCATTAAATCTCCGCCGTCTATACAGCGTCCTGGGCAGAGCCACCACTATAGAGGAGGATTCCATTATTATGTCTCTTGATGCCAAAATGGCCTTTGACATGAATGAATGGCCCTTTCTGTTTGCTGCCCTTGAAAGATATGGATTCGGTGGTCGGTTTCTGTCTTGGGTGCGTCTTCTTTACTCTGAGCCCCTAGCAAGGATTACGGTAAATGGAGTTCGTTCGGCATCCTTTGCGTTGGGTAGGGTCACGAGACAGGGTTGCCTCCTCTCGCCCCAGCTCTTTGCCTTGGCCCTGGAACCTCTGGCGTTTTGGATAAGAGGTGACTCCCTTGTCAGGGGCCTCGATTGGTCGTTAGACTGGGCAGACAAGATTTCACTCTATGCTGACGACATCTTGCTGTACCTGGCTAAACCCCCATTTTCTATTCGAAGAGTGCTACATATCTTTGCTCTTTTTCAAAAATATTCCGGCTATACTATTAACTGAGATAAATCCCTGATTTATGTTTTGAGTGGGGAACCTCGGAGTTTACCGACGGGCTGTGATGCCCAAATAGTAGTAGACGGTTTTCAATACTTAGGAATATAAATTACGCAGGATTCCTCTGCTTTCCATGAACGTAACTTGCTGCTCCCCTTGCATCGTCTTCGAGCGGATATACACCATCGGAAAACGTTACTCCTTATACTTTTAGGTAGAGCTGCCCTCTACAAGCTGATGGCACTCCCACGCTTTTTGTATGCCCTGCAAATTCGCCATACTTAGTCCCACCGCGGTATTTTCAATTAATCGACTGAAGTGCATGCCCTGCTTTGGACTCCGGGTACTCCGCGTCTTGCTCTCACGTAACTAACAGAAAGCTGGTATGACAGAGGCATTGCCTGCCCGATATCAGATCTTACTACTGGGCCTCACAATTAGTTGTTCTGAATCACTGGGTCCACCGACCCATGTCGGAACCCGCTTACAGAATGGACAGACATAATATGCTTCCTGGCACCTATCTACGGACGCTTTATGGAGGGGCTAGGTACACCCCTTGCTTCACTCCCACGTCCTCTACTGTAGAGTTATGGCACAAGGCAGCACGCGTTCTGAGGTGGAAATACAAAATAACGCAAGTCACTCCATTATTGGAAACAGCCCGTTTAGGTATGCTATCGAAAAAAACAGGGTTCGACAAATGGGACATGATCGGTCTCTCGTAAGTTGGAGACATTTGGGTGAAGGATAGAGGGGTTCCATTTAGCGACTTGCAAAGAGACTACCAATTGCATGAAAGGGAAACCTTTCGTTACCTTCAGGCCAGAAATGCGTTGTACAAAGCTATTCCGAAGGACTGGGACTTGCCGGTCTCCTCGCCTCTGGAAGATAGGTTGTTGGATGACTATCTCCCGGAGAGGGCCATCTCATTGACCTACCGTAAAATCCTAAATCATACTCTAGATGCCCAGGAGAAAACACGTACAAAGTGGTTGGATGACTTAGGGGACTTGGATGACGACGACTGGCGGGAGGAATTGGCCTCTCCCTGCGAAGTAGCGATCCGTTCTAGATTCAAACTTATCCAACTTAAATTGTTGCATCAGGCCTACTACACCAGCTCGTTACTGGTCAAGATGGGGGTACTGGACACCCCTGACTTTCCCCGTGGGTGTGGGCATATGGGTACCTACATACATCAATGATGGCACGGCCCGATCCTCCAGGGGTATTGGGAGAAGGTTATCACAGGAATGTCCAGAATCTGTAATTCGCCTTATAAATGTTTCCCCCCGGCTGTGTCTGTTAAACATTTGGGATGCCACGGATCTGTCACGCGCTGAGAAGACATGGGTTTCTTTGGGCTGCATAGTAGCGAAGCGCAACATAGCGATAACATGGCAGGGAGGAATTCAATCCAGCTACACGGATTGGGAGTCGGATATGGATTGGTACATGCAGGCGGAGAGGATTGTCTACGAGAGTAGGGATTGCCCACATAAATGGACGAAAATCTGGGGCACTTGGAATGAGAGTAGAGGTTTATTATGTACTTCCGTTAGCCTCCCCCTTCCCTGATGGTTGACGATGAAGATATTTAGATGATTTAAATATGGAACAATGATATGTGCCTTTTGTATGGTAACCTAATGCCTGAACTTATATCTGTACTGTATGACGCGATTTTTGGAAGTTTTGAACGATGATTGTACTGTTTCTGTCTTTTTGTTGTCTTTTGTATTTTATGTTATTCTTTGAATAAAAAGATTCCCTCCCCCCCGCCCCCCTCTTCCAAAAAAAAAGATTTCATTCCTGTTGGACTTGGCCCTTTTGGCAGGTTCACCCCTAAACTTTTTGCCGTTTCTGTGACCTGATATTGATAGTTTTTGGCCTCTGCAGAACTTTAGCACTGTGGCCCAGTGTAAAGAACGTGCGCAATCTGAGTGCATGTGGTGAGATTGGCCTGCCCTCCCATAGGAATGCATGGGAGATACGTGTGTCCATGGAAATTCCTGGTATGAGAGGAGTGCAGGGGTGAGTTTAATATGTATGAGTTTGTGAGAATAAATTCTGCGCAATGGTGTGCGCAGATTTATGGTGACTGGTGGAGAAGTGTCACTTTTAGAAGTTGGCATTTCTGTGTGCTATGTGTCTGCCTACCTGAAGTGGAGTGCATGTCTGGCTTGTGAGTGACAGGAGCTGAGGGGTGTGGGTGGCTCCAGGGGACAGGGTGAGTCAGCCCAGTGGTGAATAGAGAGATCTGCATGTAGATGGGAGGGAGGAGTTGTACCTGGGACCAGAATAGGGCTGTTCCTTCCCTCCACAATGCTGGCTCCGCCCCCTGTGGTGCGTCTGATCACTGAGCCCTCACCGGACAAAGGGGAAGAGGAGCTGGGTAAACAGAGTGCTCCAAATTCCGTCTGAACCAGTTGCATCTGGTTTTCCCCCCAGCCCTGTGCCTACACACAAAGGGAAATGCTAGTATAAATGTAGAGGCTGTGACCCCAGGAAAATGTTCTGTTGTGCAGTTCCTGACTTGAGGGCTCCTGCTGCTGCTGGGCTCCAGGGGGAACCTTCACTAGGGACTGCCTCCCTGCTGGAGGGCCCTGTGAGCTGGCCTGCCTGAGCCCAGCGTTTGCCCCCCCTGAACCTTGCTGTGATTCTGGGGAAGAGTGATTCGTTTTGACCCTGGACCGTGGACTTCACTTCTAGCGCCTTGGGAGCGCTTTTCTTTTATTTCAAGGAGCGCTGGTAGCCTACAGTGCAAGGCTGCAGCATGTGGGATTCCCTCACACTGACCCTCATTTGCTCCGTTTCACTGCTGCGGCGCCGAGCTGCATATGGCCTCTGAGGGAATCCCCCAGCGTAAGGGATTCCCCCACCATCGCTAGGATTGAGCGGGTGCCCACCCCGCATTCACTTGCTGATTCGCGGGTGCCCAACCCGCTTTTATGCTGCAAATTATCGTGATAGGACTTGCGGGTGCCTACCCGGCTTCTGCTTTTTGTTTACTGGCGGGAGCCCACCACGCATCTTGGAGGAAATGACCGCTGCCGGCCTGAGCCGCCGAGAATGCGGAAAACCGGAAGTCAGACAGCGTGTTGCCTGACGTGGGGCGGGACTTCCGCTTTCCCGAGGGAAGCCCCGCGCCCACGGAATTGCCAAGTAGAGAAACCTGACCGGAGCCTCAAGGGCTCCCAGCGCCAAGCTTCCTCAGCAGAGGGAGAGAGCCCTGCGTGTGCATCCCTGGTGAAGTCCCGGTCCCAGAAGGAGGACCAGGTGAAGAGGAGACTGTGGGGGAGCAACGCAGAGTCCCACCAGGAGCCGGTGAGTAAAGGCTCTGTGTGGGTAGTGCCGATCCAGGCACAGTATCTATGCCTGTTTTCTGAGCGGCCCGCATGATAGAGGGCCGCTCCAACGATGGGACAGCTTTGTTTTTGATGGCCCCAGTGGGGGTCCTGAGGGCCAGTGGTGCCCGTACTCTTGCCCAGTTCTGTCTGTCTTATACAGCTGCCCCATTTTGACAGTGTGCATCTGCAACGTTTCGCCCAATTGTGCTAGGAGTCCCCAGGGGCTCTTTTAGCACGTTTAGTGCCAGTGCTTGATTTTGCTGGCCATCTTTCCCAGCTGCCCTGCGAGAGTGCAGGCAGCTGCAACGTGGGGCCATAGTTAATTTCAGAGGCCCAGAGAAGAGGGCTCAGGAGGCACGCTAGTGCCCGGGCTCATTTCTACAGCTGCCCAGCAATTAGTGGGCAGCTGCCACGCTTAGGTGGTGCAACTGCGCATTTTGCTTTGCTGCTGTTGCAGCCCGCCCTGACATTCTGGACATAGGGAATTTTGAGCCCCTGTGAGAGGCCAGTTGGCCTGGGGCCAGTTTCAGTGCGTTGTGCCCCCGATTGGGGCACACTGTTTTTATGTCAATTTATTTCCTAAGGTTTATGCTGGGTATTGCATAATGTATTTATGCTTGTGATGCCTATTGCGCAATGCGTTCTCCAAATCTAATTTATGCCTCATGATTCTTACATAATGTACGTTTGAGGTTGGTGCATAAGGTGTGATCCTAATATGTTTTATGCCTAATAGGATAATGCTGAGGTCATTATTGTGCCAGTAGTTACAGGTTGTGCTCTACATTTATGATAGGTCTTACTTTTACTATTTCTACTAAGTGATGATTCTGACAGTGGTCCATGTGGCTCTGTTGTGTGTATATAATCCCCTGTAAATATTGCCCAGTGCCAGTTGGCACAGTGTATATTGTGTGATTACCATCTAATGTTTTTATGACAATACAAAGGCTATTTTTATATATAACCTTGTGTGGAGTTCCTTTTGTGGTGTGGCTGCTGTGTGTGTGTTGCGCAAACGCTTACACATTGGCTCCGAGATAAGCCTGACTGCTCGTGTCAAGCTACCAAGGGGGTGAGCAGGGGTTATCGTTGGCGTGTAACTCCCTTGCCCTGACTAGAGCGGTGGTCTCTGCCTGGCTTTGGCGCAAGCCTTAGCCAACCAGAGATCCCATGTCTAACAATGCCCTTTGTTTTGTTTCTGATCTTTTCAAGAGGAAGCTTTTCTGCTATTCACTAGTTGACTAAAAGCCTTCTGTTAAGTGTGACGCATGTGAGCCATAAAATATTCAAAAATAATATAATTACAAGAAAAGAGCCAGGTATCCGCAATCTATACATTTGTGCTATGATTAAGAGAATACAAAACATTCTCCGAATATCTTGTGATTTAATATGCTCTCTTCCTGATTGTCTCCCATCTTGTGATGATAATCCGAAAACCAAATTACATCACATTGTTTGCCAATTTCCTTAGCTTTGCATCAACTTTAATGTGTTAATGGAGCCTATTAGAAACTGCATTCTGTAGTGCAATTAGTAGTGTTACTATTTTAGTTCAAACTGCTATTCAAACGCCTACTTGTGGAGGTCTCCGCCTTCGTCCTCCTCCTGTCTTTCACATTTAGAGATCTCTGCTTCAGCTGCAAAGATCTCTGCAAAGGTAGGTTTACATTTTAGTAGTTCATGTGGAAGGGCCTGGAGGAGTGACTGGAAAATGGGGAATACTTATTCCTGAAGTGGACGGGTTAGGAGAGTAGTAAGGAGGATTTAAGGGATGACTAGTTGGAGTTTTAGAGCCGGACATGCATCAACCCACAAACGAGTAAGACCATTTCTGTTCACAGCCTGCATTTCTATAGCTATTACAGCCATAAAGCACTCTAAACAGTCTTTAAGGTAATCCAGCTCAGAGGTGCAGTAAGTCCAGCACAACTCGCAGGTACTACAGCACTCATGCATAGAAAATAATGGAGGCAGGGACTTAAAATAAAAACCCATAGGAAATAATGTTAAACAAATGTATTTAACCTTCTTTTAAAATATATATATATATTGACTTTGATATAATTTAATATATAAACTATAAATATTTTATTTTAAAATAATTTACTTGTTTTAATCAACGTAAGCTCAATAAATGTAACTTGGATTTTTTTTAAACAAATTAATTTTAGACATAAAGTTAAGTATTTTGATACATAATAAATAAGTATAAACATTTTACTTTAAGTAGGTGTAATTTTTTTAAATAGATATTTAAAAACAATTTACATTTAACATAGTTAAATTAATTAATAGTGCTGTAAAATTACTAAAAATTATTCTGAGTTCAAAATACATATTTAACATTAATTTACATTAACATTTAACTTTACACTTTTTAAAAATATTTTTTTACTTTCATTTTACAAATTTTGCCTATACTTTACCATAGGAAGATCTCCTCCCCAATTGTGGATGTCTCCACCAAGCGTGCGGAACATCAAATACTGTTCTAGAGTTATTGCTAGTAGTAAATTTACATTCATATATGACTTTTTACTGACTCCACCCCCAGTTTTAGGAAGTGGGCAGATGTAAGTCTACATTGCTGATTATTTTTACTCTCGTAAATTATGAAAAGCCAAAAGTAGAAAAGTTACTCAAAAGTGTAGAAGTACATTTTACATGTGGAGATTTACTCACATGTACATTTATATTTGCAAATAGGCCCCTATATGTCTTAGAATTGTCCTCATGGGTGTGTGGGAATTATCCTCAAGGGTATGTGGGAAGCTGAAAAAGTGAAAAATGCCACTGAACTGCTTCAAAACATGGAGCTTCTGGGGTTCATTCAGCATTTGAAGGATTCAGGAGAGAAAGTACACACAGGCTGGTATACCATAGATTATGATTTTCCCATAATGATAGTGGTACCCATCTTCAGGTCTGATTATTTGATTATATCTGCCTAAAACACAATTCACAAACTTGCAATCATCAGATGAGGACTCCTCCTCTTGGGGTTTGCACTAGTGACATTAGGAAGGTACCAGAGACAGGCTTCAAAGTCGCTACTGTCTTGGTCTCAGAAGTGAATTTATCCATTGACAAAATGCAGTTGCCATTCAGAAAAACATCAATTTCACTCTAGGCATGGTTGAATATACTGAGAAGAAAGACATAGTTTAAAAAACAAAGCTGTCAACTAATGGCTTACTAGGTAATTGACAACACTGAACCGAGATGGAAGGAGGACCCCTGCAAGATCAACCAGTGAGGTTTCCGTACAGTGCACAAATGTGCAAAGAAAACATACTTCACAAGCAGAATGCGGGAGGCAGCGAACCTTTTGAATGCAAGCTTTTCATATTTGCCATATGAACAGTGTACTAGAACATTTAAAGTTATGCTGGTGGCATGAGGCAAACTTTTTATAAAAAATGCAAAGCATGATAAACAACTTTAAAAATGACACCAAGCAATATTTAATCTTAAACTATAAAAAATGGAAAATGAAATAAAGTCTGAAGAAGAACAAATGCTCAAGACATTCGCTATTATCATATGCATTAGCATAAATGAAAAACTAGATTATTTAATTCCATCGCAAAGCTTTATACATTTTTAGGGTCCATAATACAAAATTAATCAGGAAATTGGTTTTTGATAGGAAAAATGCATATGGCTTTAGACTTTCATATTTTTTCCTTTTACTGCGGACAATCAAATTGCTAAATCTTGACATTTTAGAGTGCAGATATAATTATTAAAATGCACCAATTTTTAATACCGTTCTGAACTTTAGAATCTCTGATGATCAATTAAAAACTTGAATTTCATAAAGGGTGGTCAAGTTTGTAATGTTTGAAAGATCTGGATTTGTTAAGTAGCACGCTGAACAAATTCTTCATGGCAAAGGCAACCATATATATGCGTTTGATAAGTGTCAATTATTATCATTAATATTAGAAATAGATGGGCATTTCTCACAAGTCTATCCTGTCAATACATTTTTTTTGAGTATACACAATGCTGCTTTCCTAACTAAGAAGGAATCTTGATAAGATTGGAAGTGACTCAGTTCATATTGAATTGGAAAATGGAAGTTTGGACAAAGTAATATAAGGCTTTCTAAAAGAAGAGGGATTCAATGTTTTTTCATCTTCTAAATTGATTCTGACAGGGGTTGATGTGTAAAGCTAATAAATATAATAATTTACAGGCGATAACCATTTTATAGGCTTGAACTTGCCACCACAGCAAGAGACCACCTGCAAATATCATCCTGAACTGATACCATAGTATTTTCACAACTTACAGTAGTAGGATATAGTATTGCAAAATTAACCCTTTTGTGCTTTAATGGAAGACATACCCTTATAAAACTTGGATCAGTCAATCAATCAGGCGTTTATTGAGCGCGACTACTCACCCGTAAGGGTCTTAAGGTGCTGGGGGTGGGGGGTTGCAGGCTCCAGTCATCAAGGAGGGGGTCTGTCGAAGAGCCAGGTTTTGAGGTTTCTTACAAAGATGGGAAGCGATGCTGTCTGTCTGAGGTGCAGCGGAAGGGCGTTCCAGGCTTTGGCTGCGAGGAAGGAGAAGAAGCGGCCTCCCGATTGGGGTTTTCTGGTGCGAGGGACCACAGCGTAGGAGAGCTGGTCTGATCGTAGGGTCCGTTGGGGGTGCGTGGAATTTGAGTCGGCTGTTCAGGTATGCTGGCCCGGTAACGTGGGTGCTCGTGACCAGGGCTTGAGTGACAGTCTTTCTGTGTTCAAGGGGGATCCATTTGAAGGTCTTACGTAGGAGGCGGAGGGTGTGGAAGCAGGAGGACAAGACTGAGTTGATCTGGCGGTCCATTTTGAGGTCAGAGTTCAGGATGATTCCCAGGTTGCGTGCGTGGTCCGTGGGGGCAGGCGGGTATCCGAGGGCGGGGGGCCACCAGGTGTTTGGGTTTGGGCCCATGATGAGTACTTCCGTCTTGTTGGTGTTTAGTTGTAGGCAGCTGTTCTTCATCAATTTGGCAACGGCTTCCATTCCTTCTCGAAATTTGTGTCTGGCGGTGTCTGGTTCGTTGGCTAGGGAGAGGATGAGTTGGGTGTCGTCTGCGTATGAAGCAGTGTTAAGTCCGTAGGTTTTGACGATGGGGGCGAGCGGCGCCATGTAGACGTTGAAGAGTGTCGGGCTGAGGGAGGATCCTTGAGGGACTCTGCAGGTGGTTGTTGTGGGGTCCGAGAGGAAAGAGGGGAGTCTAACCCACTCCGTTCTGCCGGAGAGGAAGGAGCTGATGCAGTTGAGGGTCTTGTTCTGGATTCCTACGTCGTGAAGTCTGCGTTTTAGGGTGCGGTGGGAGACTGTGTTGAATGCCGCTGAGAGGTCGAGGAGGATGAGGGCTACTGTTTCTCCTCTGTCCAGTAGGGTGCGGATGTCGTCTGCTGCAGCGAGGAGGGTGGTTTCCGTGCTGTTGTTTTTCCTGAAGCCGGATTGGGAGGAGCCGAGGATGTTGTGCTCTTCGATGAAAGTGGCGAGTTGGCTGTTGATGGCTTTCTCGATGACTTTCGCAGGGAACAGGAGCAGGGAGATGGGTTTGTAGTTTTTGAGGTTGGTGGGGTCCGCCGATGGTTTCTTCAGGCGGGGGTTGACCTCGGTGGGTTTCCAGTCGGGGAACGAGGCGGTCGCCAGGGAGTGGTTGTTGGTGTGGCAGAGCATGGGTTCGATGGTGTCGGCGGCTCTGTTGAAGATGTGGTGGGGGTAGAGGTCCGTGGGGTTCCCGGAGTGGATTGACTTCATTGTTTTCAGTGTGTCTTCGGTGGTGAGGGCTGTCCAGCTGTCAATCGTTGGCTTCAGGGTGTCGGGATGGTTGCTGGGGGTTCCGTGTGTTGGTTGTCTTCGTCGAAGTTGGCGTAGATGCTCTTGATTTTGTGGTGAAAGAAGGTGCTGAGTTTGTCGCAGAGGTCTTGTGAGGGAAGGATGTCAGTCGACTCGCTGGTGGGTTGGGCGAACTCCTTGATGATATTGAAAAGTTCATTGCTGTTGTGGGCGTGTGTGGAGATTCTGTCTTCAATCGCTTTTGTACTTGTTTTTTAGGTCGAGCCTAGCGCATGCGCTGCTCTAGGAAATCGACCTCTTGGAGTCACTTCAGGTTCAGTAGAAGCTCGTGCGTGTGGTGCTCACACGCTATTGGCCTTTGCGTCTGGCTTTAGTATGCAATTGGCCAAAGGCGTGTGGATGTCCCAGCTTCTTGGGAAATGTTAACTCCCAGAGCGTTTTGCTCTCGGGAGCCAGCAGCGGCGCGCTGGGGCCATCTGGTTTTAATTAGCGTGGCCGCGCTTGTCTGTTTAACTTTATTGTTCTTCAGTACCCCTGTCCGGCCATCCCCATTTGCCTGTAAAGCTCCTATTTCAACCTTCTATTGGGCCGCTCTTGCTTCACAGGAGATCCAGTGGGAACAGGGGGCGCTACCCGGCTGTGCTCAGTGTCTTTCCCCCCTGCACTGTTGTCTCGCTCTCGCTTCACAGGAGACCCAGTGGGAACAGGGGGCGCTACCCGGCTGTGCTCCGTGTCTTTCCCCCCTGCACTGTTGTCTCGACCTCACCGTCTTTTCTTGGAGCAGTCCGCTCGGATAACTGCTTTCCAGGTTGGCTGTATCTCCGGCTGCCTGTGGCCTCGACTGGTGCCAGGCCGTGACCCAGTCTTCCGACGCCGGGGGCCACAGTCGCTAGCTCCGCTACCATCTGCCGGGGCGGGCCCCAGCACTTTCATACAGGATAGTTGAGGCAGCATTCGCTCACTGCAGTGCATCTCCTCCTGCCTTGCCGTTCCCACAGCACTGCACCATGCTTGCACCGACTATCGCTTCCATACCCCACAGCACTGCGTCATGCTTGCACCGACGTGTGCTGTAGCCTCATGCATTGCTTGCAGGCCCCACAGCACTGCCTCATGCTTGCACCGAAGTGCGGTGTAGTAGCATGCATCACTTGCATGCCCAACAGCACCTCGCCATGCTTTCACAGATGTGCGCAGTAGCATCATGCATCGCTTGCATGCCCACCGCGCCCTACCATGCTTGCACTGACGTTCGCTGTTGCATCATGCATTGCTTGTATGTACTACAGCACCATCCCATGCTTTCATGGCATGCGGTGTACCACCATGCATCGCTTGCATGCCCCACAGCACCGTGCCATGCTTGCACCAACGTGCTCTGTAGCATCCTGCATCGCTTGCATGCCCCGCAGTACTACGTCATGCTTTCATCGACGTGTGCTGTAGCATCATGCGTCACTTGCATGCCCAGCAGCACTACATCGTGCTTTCACCAACGTGTGCTGTACCATCATGCATCGTTTGCATGCCCCACAGCATCGTGCCATGCTTGCACCAACATGCTCTGTAGCATCATGCATCGCTTGCATGCGCCTCAGCACCACATCATGCTTTCACCAACGTGTACTGTAGCATCATGCATCGGTTGCATGCCCACAGCATTGTGCCATTCTTACACCAACATGCTCTGTAGCATCATGCATTGCTTGCATGCCCTGCAGCACTACGTCATGCTTTCACCAGCGTGTGCTGTATCATAATGCATCTGTTGCATGCCCACAGCATTGTGCTATTCTTACACCTGCGTGTGCTGTGGCATCATGCATCGCTTGCATTCCCCTCAGCACTACATCATGCTTTCACCAAAGTGTACTGTGGCATCATGCATCGGTTGCATGCCCACAGCATTGTGCCATTCTTACACCGAAGTGTGCTGTAGCATCATGAATCGCTTGCATGCACCGCACCACTACGTCATGCTTCACCGATGTGTGCTGTAGCATCATGCATCACTTGCACGCCCCACAGCACTGCCATGCTTTCACTGATGTGGGCTGTAGTATCATGCATTGCTCGCATGCCCCACAGCACTGTGCCAGTTTGCTCCGACGAGCGCTATAGCGACATACATCACCTGAGAACTGTCTGCATTGTTGAGGACAGAGGGGGCATTTATTGGGATGCCAAAGCGTGAAATTGACAGCAAAGCTTAGACGTTAATTAAACCCTTATAAAGTTATATATGTTACACTTCTTGTCTCTTCTTCCACTCCCTCTGTCCTTCCTCCACTCCCTCTATTGTCGCACGTCTTCTTGGCCATGCTGCCAGGCCGCAACCCGCCCCCCCAAATTATGCTATTTATTCATTTGCTCCCGTCACTTACCAGCCAGAGCCCTGCACCCCAGCTCTGCGACAGGCTGCCGGCTCAGGCTGCGGCCAGGACTCTCAGCGTGGCCTTGTCCTGAGAGTCCCCTCAACCCAGACCCAGGTTCAGCAAGAGTTCAGCCTTCCCAAATGAATGCATCTGCACAGTTTGGAGCAGGTTGGCTGGGTCTTTACGTGCCTCACCTGCCCCCAGGACTCCGCACTCCGGGCTAAAAAAAACCAAATAGATTCCTTTTCAGCAGCCCTGCCTTCAAAAGGAAAGATGCGACCTGTATGTTAAAGCAGCAGAGCACACAAATGCTTGGGTTATTTTCAACAGCTCCACCAAACAACATACATCTTTGGTTTACAAATGTCTGATGTATTCCTCTGAAAAAGGTACCTTTAAAGTGTTAGTCCTTTTTTCCCAGCCGAACAGATCTGGATTAAAATGTACTTCCAAGTCTAAATCCACACCATTAATTGGTGATTTCATATTTATTTCCACTAAGGTGTGCATGAATCAGTAGATAGTGAGCGAGAGGCCGACACACAAACCTTACACAAAGACTTAATGGGTAGGAAAATCGTAATAAGTGTTTTTTTTTTTACATTGTGTCAGCATGCAACCTGTCCATCAACGAGCACAAGCACAGAAAACAATCAAGGGAGACGTTTAGACAATAAAAAGCACACCGCTTACATTCCAACACGGCTGTTTCAATATGCAAATGGTGCATATTGTGTTTGTGTGCAGAAGGGAAATGATTAATTCTGTAGATTAATTTGATTCAGTAAGAGGTTTTAAAAATCTGGGTAAAACAGAAGGGTTCAAGAACGATATACAGATGGCATAGTTTTAAATTCAAGGTCTGAACTGTCACAATATTTATAATAGTTATTAAAAGTCCTACGGTACAGTATTTGTTCTTGGAAGATCTGTAAGCAGAACACAAAGGGGTTATACTACAAAGGATAACCGAGTACCGTAAATAGAAAAGACTTGCAGACAATATTCTCTTTTCCTTTTGGTTTTTACAAAGCTTCATGGGTGGCTATTCAAACATGTAGTCACTCGATAATTTAAACTACAGAGCCCACCAGTTACCCTGTTAAGAGTGGATGTTTAGACCAGACAGAACTGAGTCGGAGGCATCAACCCTTGCCCGGCCCGAGCCCATGACCGCTCAAGAACTGCTTGTGTTCCTTGAAGCATACGCTGCACAGACAGGGCTAAATTCCATTCAGCCCAGTGGGCAGGGCGCCCCTTGCAGCTGCACATTACAATGCAGGGGTCATTAGTGTGTCAGTTTTTCACACTTAATAAAATCACAGCTTTCTGGAAGATGCTTATAGGTGGACCCACCTATGTTACATTTGTTTAACAGTACGATCAGGTTACAAGTGCACTTCCATTTCAGGTGCTTTCCAGCAGTTTTAAGATCTTCTTAGAGTTTCTTGTTGCTCAAATGGGTGTAATTTCTGATATTTGTTTCCCTCATCTTCATTGCTTGATTTTGTTCGTGAGAAAGTGTCACTCGTAGTTAAATTTCACTCATAATTACACTGAAATTATGGAAATGTCACACATAAGCAATCTGAAACCTTGGCAGCTATGCACTGAGGAGTCTTGCCTCATACGCAGTGATGCTTTCAAGTGCCTAGGGACTATTTACTGTTTGGCGTTAACCGCACTCATACATCTTCTTAATTGGGTGGAAATCGGATTTGCAGCTTACTGTGAATAGTAGTGATTGCTGTAACGGAGGCTTGTATGGAACAGACGTCCCCCAACCCAACATCCACACTTGCAATGTGCTGACACTGCCATACCAGTCCCTTGACAAAGCCAAAAAAAACTCCTCCAACAAACTTTGACATAGCCAATAGGTCTCGCTTTTTGGGACCTTATAAGCATTTAGTTATGCAGCACATTATCCTTGGTGCAATAACATCAACTGTTGCATGGCTAAACACCTATAAGGTCCCAAAGGCGAGACCTATTGGCTATGCCAATGCTTGTCTGATTAGTTGGTGGTGGGCGTTGGTAGCGGCTCTGAAGTTGTTGTGAGATTCAGTGTATTTGGTGTTCCTCCAGGCTTTTTCAAGGCGGCGGCAGGTGCGTCTGGATTCTCAAAGTTTGGTGGTGAACCATCTGTCTTTCTTGGCGTGGGTGTTGTTGATTTTCTTGCGGGGGGCTTTGGTGTTGGCGCTGTTGGCGATCCATCTGTGAGGCTTCGGCCTGCTGTGTTGGGCTCGTCGTTTTCATTGATGGTTGGGATCGAGTTGCTGAGTGAGGAGGTGAGCTGGTCGTCGGTGATTCTGGTCCAGTTTCTTCGTGGGAGCAGATGCCGGTGTCTTTGGATGGTGGGTGTTCTGAAGGTTAAGTGGACGCATCAGTGGTCAGTCCATGGGAGTTCGGTGGTGTGGCTGAAGGTGATGGAGTTTCCGGTTGTGAAGATGGGGTCGAGGGTGTGTCCTGGGTATGGGTTCGGTCATGATTTGGCGTAGTCCAATGTTGTGGAGGTTGTCCAGGAGGGATGTGGTGTTGGGGTCCAGTTGGTTGTCGATGTGGAAGTTGAGGTCTTCTAGCAGGGTGTAGTTGGTGGATGCAATGGCATGCGGGGAGATGATGTCCATGATGGAGTTGGTGAACGGTCCAGGGGGTCGGTAGATGAGGGTTCCTTGGATGGTGGTTGTAGGGTTGGTCTGTATCTTGAAGTGCAGATGTTCCATCATGTCTGTAGGCACGTCGGGGAGTGTGCTGGACGATGGCGATTCCTCCTCCCAGGCGGGTGTGGCGGTCCTTTCTGGAGATCTTGTACCCTTGGGGAATGGCGATGGCGATGTCTGGTCCCGAGGTGGTGTTGGTCCAGGTTTCGGTGAAGAACGCTACGTCTGGGGTGGTGCTGTCGAGGAGGTCCCAGATTTCGGTGGCGTGTTTGTGGAGGGATCGGAAGGCCAAGAGGATGCATTGCAGGGTCTCTGGTTCACTAAAATAAATGAAATGCACACTATACAAGTGAAAACAGTTTGACTGGTTAAGTAAATAATTAGAAACCTTATAATAGCCTGAAATGATCTTACAAAGGGTTAGGAGTGCATTCTGTAGGCGGGCTGCATATACTAGAATCTCATCAGCATGTGCTGATAATTTAACATCTGTATTACTTAGTTGTATACCCCTTAAGAAGATGCCAGAATGTAAATTAAGAAGTAAAGATTCCATGATCATTAAAAATAACAAAGGAAAAGAGTGGACGATCCTGCCTGATGTCATAGTATTATATAAAATATTATTCCCAGTGCTCCTCGCTAAGGCTGCCACATTTATTTATACATTTTAAAGCAAGTCTGCCGTGTTTACTATTGATGAGGAAGCTACCCCAACAAATATCAAAAGATCGCGTCAGATTTACAATCTACTAGGTTTTCTTTTTGCCTACAGGCAAACCTTGAAATAGGTCCTCGTCCGAATGGGGACCCAGCTTCAGATTGTTAATTTAGGTTCTGCAAAAACTTCTGAAAAGCCTGACAGCACCCTGTACCCTCGTTCCATAGTATTGTGAAACCCTCTACTTATGCACTCTATCTGCTGTGACCTTTGCCCTACCCTCTGCCATGCTCTGACCCCTTTTTGCCATGCTTTGTGTGTTGCTACTCTTTCTTTGCTCAGTTTGTCAATCTACCCATGTTTTTCCTCTCCTTGCCACCTCCCATGCTTGGCTGTCACCTCCCTTCTCTAGCGGAGTCCATCTGCACCGCCATTCACCCTCCTCCTCTGTCTGTCTTTTCTATCTCCCACAGTGTACTGTCTCTTCCCTGCCTGACTAGAATGATAGTCTGATAGAGACTTTCAGCTCCAGACTCCTTATTTTAGAATTATCCCCAGGCGTCAGACTGCATGCAGAAATTTTTCATGACAGTACCCTCCTTTCCGGTAGGTCGCGACGTTTGGCTTTGCGTGGCATTGTCAGCATCGTCCGCGCCGGATGTGACTTGCACAGTGCCTATATAGGCACCACCCCAGCACACTGATTTGTTCTTTTCTTTCCACGCCAGTCTGCACTACCCTGTCATTTTTTGGCTGTCTTCTTTTGACTTTTTGTCAAAGTTTTGTGAGACGTGTCTCCTGGTGTGGCAGGCATGTCAACAAGCAAGGAAGGCTGGATTCAAGCCCTGCGGTGCCTTTAACCAGCAAATGTCAGAGACAGGCCCGCACATTGTCTGTGTCCGATGTCCTGAGTGCGACCACAACACCAAGGCTTGCGTCGATTGTCGCTCCATGCACCCCAAGGCCTTGGGAGAGAGATGCCACAAGCTCCTTGCCTCTCGACGTGTGACACTGCAACAGTCTCGATTTCGGTCGAAAAGAAGGTCCCAGAGCCATTAATCTTCATCGCAGTCAAACGCTGCCCACTCCGATAAGTCCCACAAGAAAAAGAGTAAGTCAAAGAGGTCTTCGACTTCACTTCGTCCGTGGAAGTCACCTGACGAAACGAGGGCTGGTTCCATGGTTGAGCCTACGTCTGGTTGTCTCTGTGCCCCCCAAGTTTCCAGGAGCCGGAACAATCCCCGCCCAACTCTGAGAATTTTATGAGGCCATGCACATCTTATTTGGGTGTCCCTTTCCCGCTGGAACACTTTCAGGCCCTGCGGGTTCGAAAGGGGCCCCTACTGGTTCCACACCGGCGGATCCTCTCTTGACGCTAGTTGGACCCCTTGGACCCACAGATGGACCCAGACCGGTGCTGTTCAAACCACCTCGACCTTCCTTGGCAGCGGTTCCACTGTCAACACTCAAGGCACTGCCATCCCCATTCTTATACCCAACTCCAACATGCCGACTAGAGCCATTTCCTCCAGGCTGGAGCCTGAGCCGTTTTCCTATGGGCTGGGACTAGGGGAACATTGGGAGGGACCGCTGGACCCTAAAGGATACCATCCTCTAGACCCCAATATGGACTTAGGTGTGGATTTGGTGGATGCCAGTGGACTTGACACCACCCCAGATACTGGCTTGGTCTCCTACCGTGGCTACGGAGGAGACAGCCTCATTTGCTATGGTGGTGAGGAGGGCAGCCGAGGTCTGGGACCTTAGCCTGTCCTCCGTGGCAGCCAAGACTAATTTCTTGACAGAGGTACTTCAGCCAGTAGTTACCCCCTCAGACCAGCTTCGACCATTTAATGAAGCACTCAGGGATGTCCTGCTTGGGCCTGGTGCAAGTCCTGCAAAGGGGCTCCTGTGAGCAGGCAAATTGCCTGCCGCCATCGCCTTGCCCCATGGACCCCAATTTCCTCATACAACTTCCTACCCCGGAGAGCTTGATGATCCAAACCTCTACTTCCCAAGTAAATCCTGGCGTATTCCCTAACACCCTACCGGACAAGGAATCTAAAAGGCTGGATACCTTTAACAAGAAAAAAATGTCTTCCGCCAGTCTGGCACACTGGTCCGTGAACACCATGTGCCTTTTGGGCCGTTACTCCCATACGCTCTGGGATTCTGTTGTGCAGGGGCTGCCTGTGGTCCCTGAGGAGTGTAATCAGGCTACAAGATCAACCGTTAAACCCAGGGAAACCTGGGTATACAATTATAGCAAGCAGCAGTGGTTTACACAGGTATCATAAGAAAGAGAATTCTGATAATAAATCGGACAGACTAGTCTAACAAATTATCACACCTGTCAGACCCCTTCGGTTCTGATGTATTCAGAAATCAAACATACACCACTGAGTCGGAAGAAAGAAAATGTATATAAAACAGTGTAAAATCACACATCCAGCCTAGAGAGTCGGATCAATTACAAACACCACAATTTAAAAAAGACAAAGTGCAACGTGTACCCAGTGTGAAAGCAACAACATAAATAATATCCAAGTGATCAATATAATACATAAAGCTTTCGCATTGCAGCAGACCACTCCAGAAAGTAATTTCAGAAGTCTCATTAAAAGTCAAAACAGCAGTCAGTTTGTCTGTTGCAGTAAACATTCAATGACGTTTCGCCCCAGCAAGGGTAAAGGGGTCTCATCGGGAATTTTATACATCAGGGACATCCTAAATGAAAAAGGAAAGCGAAGCAATAAGGGTGTGACACAGTGCTGCAGTGCTGTGTTAACCTATGTATACCCAAGGAGGAAGTACCTGAATGCAAAAGCAATCAAGATGAAAAGCAAATGGTGTGAATGATCACCACTGGAAGAGTAATACAAAGGAATGGTAAACAGCCATTACAACAAGGCTGTTACCAAGCAAGTTGTTACATCGCATGCGTACCTATGCATGTGATGTAACAACGACTACCATTACAATGCAAACCATTATATCGCATGCGATGTAATGGTTATCCACATCGTTGTGCGAAAACTGGGCTGTTCCGTTTCCTCACAACGACGTGTTCTGCCCCTCTGTCGACGCTGGAACCAGGCGAGAGGAACCACGAGGAGAGAGAGGTAAGGGGGGTTGTGCTTGGGGTGGGGGTTACTTTTCAAGGGTTTAGGGCAGTGTTGAAGTAGTGTAGTAATGTTTGTGTAGTGTAGGGGGAGGGTAGTGCTGGGCGTAGTATTTTAGGGTTTAGGGTAGTGTTGTGTTTGTGTAAGGAAGTGTTTTAGGGTTTAGGGTAGTGTAGAGGTGTAGTGCAGGGTAGTGTTAGAGTGTAGGGACAAGACTGGGGAAGGGGGAGGGTTTTGCTGGGGTAGCCTGTTAAGGTTTAGAGTAGTGTTGTGGTGTTTGTGTAGGGTAGTGTTTAGGGTTTAGAATAGTGTCGGGGGTCGTACAGGGTAGTGTTAGAGTGTATGGACCGGACTGGGGGTAGGGGGAGGATCGTGCAGGGGGTCGAGTTTTAGGATTTAGGGTAGTGTTGTGGTGTTTGTGTAGTGTAGGATAGTGTTTTAGGAATTAGTGTAGTGTTGGGGGTTGTGCAGGGTAGTGTAGTGTTATTGTAGGCAGAGGACTGGGGTCGGGGAGTTAGTGTAATGTCAGGGGGTTGTGCAGGGTAGTGTAGTGTTATTGTAGGGAGAGGACTGGGGGTCGGCTCGTGGAGTGGAACTACATTAGGGATTGGGGTAGGGAAGGTTGGAGTCACTTACCTTGCAAACGTTTACCATGAGTATACCTTTACCACGGCGTTGAAATGGCATGCGTGGTAAAGGTATAGTAGTGGTAAACTTTTGCGTTGTAATGGTACTCGTTGTAATTGACATCGCGTTGTAAAGGCATGCGTGGTATTTCTATGCGATGTAACGTGTGCTATTTCAAAGGAATACCTTACTCTTTAGCATCTTTACTGAAAGAGAACACACATGTTTAGGCCAAACCAAGGGGAGCAATTGTACAGATGAAAGACGCTGAACATAATGAGACTTACCGAGAGTAAGCTTGAAAAGAGAGAAATATTAGGAGGGAGCCGGTTGGTGTAGCCCAGGCAATGAAAGTAATGACCAACAACTGTGCTTAAATATACTGCTACGGTGTCATCACTCAATAGGATAAGACACCGTGATATTACAGTCCACGGCTGGTAGCTCCCGGTGGCTGCGCCTGTGGTAAGGCAACGCGGTGACACAACAAAGGAAGTGAGTGATTCCTCCCCTCACAGAAGTCAAAGGACGGAGCCCAGGAAAATGGGTTAAGGCTGGGACCGAGTGAAGTGTGCACACCCCCGAAGTGATGTAGCTCATAGTAGGTTGGAGATGATCCTCCATGCGCAGTCGGGGCTGCCCGTCTGCCAGAATTGGTACTACTACAAGGAAGTGCGGAGAGGATTCGCCATGCACTGTCGGGTCAGCCTGCCTGTGTCTTGGTTGCACATGTTTGCGCTTAAACTGCCTGGACGAGTGGGTCACGATGAGGCCTGTCAACGCAACTCCTTCGTAGTTGGAGATTGAGCGGTGACAGTTCACAGCTTTTGACTTTCCGTATGAAGTCTGAAATGCATCTTGGCAGCCAGGTGTCCCTCCACCACCTGCCATTGCAGCAAGTTTGTGGCAAGGTGTGCAGAAATACAGGTGGACCCCTTTTCTGTTTCCCTCACTCAGGTACTTCTGTTTATTCTTTCTCTTGCCCAGCAGGCCTCTGCTTTGGGCACCTTAAAAGGCTATCTTTGTGCCATCTCAGCATTTCTGTGGTTGCCAGATCAGCCAAACCTGTTCAAAGCCCATATTGTACATAGGTTTTGAAAGGTCTCCAACGCACGTTCCCTCTTTCACCCTTTATAATACCTCAGTGGAACATAAATGTAGTACACACCTTTTCTCATGTGTGCTTCCCTTCGAGCTGCTACACAACTGTCCTATCTGGCTCATTACTATCAAAACTACCTTTCTGGTGGCCATAACATCTGCCCAGAGGGTTTGTAAGGTCCAGGCTTTTTCATCTAAGTTTCTGTACCTTAATATCTTCCTGGACATGCTGGTCCTTCGCACTAGGTCTTACTTCCTTCCCGAGGTGGTCACTCCTTTTCATGTAGGCCAATCCATTACCCTGCCTACCTTTTTTGCTTCACCAAATAAGGAATCTGCAGCTAGATATAGTCTCTACCAGATAAGGCATTACCGAAGGTAAGTAACTTGTTCATTAGGTTACAGTATTTTTGTTAGATGATGTGTGAGCCATGATATTCTGATACCACACCAAGGTAAACACCTAAAAAATTGTTATATTTCTTTAGACTTTGCGGACACCTATATACATATCATTATAAGATTGTAAAAAATATTTAAAAACAAAGTAAATTAAATAAAAATAAAACTATTTGCACAAAAAGAAAGTAATTTAAGTTTCACCATTATATACACCCATATACATGAAATGTAATGTAAGAAGCCTTTACAGATCGTGATGGGTACCTAATGGTGTCCTGGGAATTTAAGACGAGAATTTCACGGAAGCCCCGAGCTAGAGGTCGGTAGCAGGATTATTGAGTAAAGAGCCACGTTTTCAAGGCTTTATGGAATAGGAATAATTGGCCAATCTGGTGCTGTTGTAAGGAAAAAGCATTCAAAGTTTTTGCTACCAGGGAAAAGGCACGAACTATACATACACCTGAATCTGTGGGCGGGTAGCCGGGCATCAGAAGACCGAAGATGGTGGGATGGAAAATAGTGAGAAATTGTGTTCTGTCGCCTTCTTATGGCCCTTGGCATGAAATACACAAAGGGTTATACAGAGAGATTTAAAAAGAACCCTTTTGGCTATGGAAAGCCAGTGTAATTATTGGCAGTGAAGAGGAAGCCTGATGTTGTAGTTGTAGCAAGACCCTAACTGTCGCATTTTGGATCATTTGCAGCTAATATAAAATATAGGCTGGGGTACCAGGAAACGTGGAATTGCTGTAGTCTGGCCTGCTTGAAACCATGAACTGAATGATTGTCTTGCGTGAAGAAGGAATAAAAGTTTCAATGTTGCATAAAGTTTTACGCAAAAAGAAAGACAATAAAATTTACAGGCTTGCCCTGCATATTGTCCAAGAGTAAGCTTATATGAATTCCAAGTTCTGCGCTGAGGAGGCAGGAACAAGCTACTCTCCCTTATCAGCAGGCTGTGCAGTAGGGAAGGAAGCGATAGGTGCATGAGATGAGTAGGACCTCTGTTTTTTTCTGTGTTCAGTTTGAGAATTTCTCACCCATTCAGTTCACCACCAAGGATAGACAGTTTTGAAATTTTCAACATCCTGATTTCCTAGAGACAAGAGAATCTGAGTCTCATCGGCACAGGTCATGAATTTCATGCCAAAAGAAATTTGTCAGATCTGCCAAGGGCTGGTTGCATACTTTCAAACAGGCTGGACTTATAGCTGATCCCTGAGGAACCCCAGTGGGCATTCCTTTAATGGCCATTTTAAAAGAGGGACAAATATACTGCTTGATAACTGTTACTTAGGTATTCTTTGATCCTTGGGCACCAATCTCCCACTGGCAGTCCATAGTTCAAGTGTGGGAGAAGATGTCAAATGCTGTAGACCGATCAAGTAGAATTGAGCCCAAGTGTCCCCCTGATCTGTCAGTAAATGGAGATCCTCAAGGACCAAGGCTAAAGCAGTCTCCGTGCTCTTAGAACGACGAAAAGCTGATTGTCAGAGGCTCAAAAAGGCATTTTGTTCTAGAAAATTAGAAAACTGGATATTTACAAATCTATCGATTTAGTAGGAAATAGTAGCAAAGAGATGGGTCTAAAATTCCCCAGGTCTGTGGGATTAGCTGGATCTTGAAAAGAGGGATCACCAATGCTTGTTTCCATCTGGATGGGATATGGATATAGGCCATCAAGTGATTGCAGATAGAAATATGCATCTCTTAGAGAGAAGTGCCCATTATCAAGACTGATGGTGGGCATGAGTCGCGTGCGGAGGTGAAAGTGATAGGCGTCCATAGTTTACTGTAGATATTATGTGCATTTGAGCATGAGAGGCAGAATGTTTCTCAGAATAGGTGCTAAAGATCACAATTATTTTTATGGAAAAAGTCAGAGAGCTTGTCACAAAGCGACTCAGAGGAAGAAACTCTGATCAAAACGCAGTTGGGGGAGAAGAGAGTACTGACAATTTTAAAGAGTTCTCTTGTACACTTTTTTCCCTCCAAATTATGATGGCATAAAAGTTTGTTAGAAGTGTGAACAAATTGTATTCATAAAGGGCATTTTTTTTCAGCACTATGTTTATTCTAATTAATATCATGTTCTCCAAGCTCGTTCAAGTTTCTTACATATACATTTGGCTTCTCTGAGAGAGTCTGTATAATAAGGTGTGTAGGTGGACATGATTAACAAGAGTGTTTTGCTGAAGCAAGGAGTGCATTGTCGAAGTCCTGGTTCACTCATCATCCAATATGGAAAATGTTATGCTTGAGTGGGCAATCGGGAGTGGTCCTAACCTGGGCGGCTGAAAAAGTAATCAAAGTTTGTTTGGCCCAAGAGCAGTGAGGGGACTTGTGGCCCATAGGGGAGGACATTTGGGTTTGTCTGCATAGAAGTTAAACTGGGACAACAGCCTGGTCAGTTCAAGCGAACGGTCAACGATGGTCTGCAATGATAACGTCTAGCGGGTTAACAATTAGTCAATGGAATTGTCCATCACAAGTGCTGGCCCTTGAACCTGCAGATGCCCTCAATCAAAGACGTTGTAGGGGGTTTTCGGGGGAGCTTGCACAGATATTAAAATTCCCTTGTGTGAAGGGATAGACGGAATGATGGCCATGGAGTAAGGATTCTACATCACAGTTTATAAATATTACAAAACATGCAAAAAAGTAGGCATATTACAGGAAACATTTCAGATATCTGTATAAGCCACGTTATATATACATAACGGATGGACATTTTATGGAAAATTAAAACTATGTAACTTTGTAATGACTTACTTATGCCTACTACCCCTCCCGGGAACCAGGATGCTCCAGCCATCTCTGTCCTAGGCTTTACTTTCAATCTGACTCAGGTGTAAGCCATCTTCTTGCAATCAGCCTCGAGGCCTCGAAGCCAGGTTTTTTTTTGGCCTTCCTCTTTTTTTCCCTTTGCGGGTTCCAGGTGAGGGCCTGCCTGCTGGTGTTTGATGAAAACTCCCAACTCCCTTTCCAACTTTGTAATGAATTAAAAACATAACTCATCTCGCATGTAACACTACCCTTTATGCAGTCAGGGATACATCTTAACACATTGCGGGCCCCAAATACACACACTCACAATGACACACAGCACAGATATAGGCAATATCTGCCTGCTGACTGTCTCTCCCATGAAGAAAAGAGGCAGATCCCAGGGTGTGGGCTTTGTGTATGTGTTCCCTGTAGAGATGGAGGAGCCAATGAAAGCTCAAGCCTGAAACCTGGCTCAGCTCCAGGTACTGTTGGAACCTCGAGCCTGTAACGAGCCGAGCCTTCAAGTGATGTCAATCTGCCACCCTTCCTCTACCCAGAATGTGGTGTTATGGTCAGAGCTGGAGACTTTGGAACTGGAGAACCAGATTTGAGTCTTGGCATCAGATCAACGCCTGGTACTTATGGACATATTCCCTGGCTTATAAAATATGAATGTGATCTTGTGTAATGTAACTGGTGATCACATAAAGCGCTCCAATAACTTTGGGTCGAATTTGTGCACTATAATATCTGCAGGAACGTACACAAAGAGGTACAACGAAGTGTTAACATGCATACATTGTGGCTTCCCTGCTTAAATTGTGTGATCTTAGGCAAATATCTTATTCCAACAAAACTTATTTTTCTTCATTATCCTGTATGAAAGAACTTTCAAATACGTGAGATCAGAATTCCACTTGCACAAAAGCCTTTTGTGTTTGATTTAATAGACTATGAAGTTGCTCTACAAAAAAATGGGCTACATACAGTGTTTACATGCCACTGGCTTGCCTCTTAGCTCACTAATGGCTTATGTTTGAAAACGATCACTTTTAATAAGTACTTCTCAGTGCAGTGCTATATAATGTGACGAATTAATGTCAAAGCTTTCACATGTTAAAGAAATACACTTTTTTCAATTTTGAAGAGAATATATTTTTCGTGATATTTGTTTATGATTTAAGTAGCAAACAAATTCAGGGCTTGGCTCGTTCACTGGCTTTAAGAGCCGAGCCAGACCCTTGGTGTGGCTCTGCTCTCCCTGTTAATTTGTTGGCTGGCCCACCTCTGGTTTCTGGTTGTAATGATTGTCAGGTGTTTTATTTTCTTCCGATGATGGCTATTTCCCTATTCTTTTCAAACAGTATTTTTATACAGCGTCGGCTGAGAGATCTGCCCACAAGTCGTACAGCAGTGTTTAGGTGAAGCACACCTAAAACATCTATAGAATGTTACTAATAGTAAACCTTGTGGTGTTTTTTGATTTATACGTGCCCCACCCTCTCAAGCAAGCGACTGCTATGTGTAAATCGCCGCCTAGTTAGTAAATTGCACTTAGGCATACAATACGTCTTCAAGTAGGCATAAACCCAAGTTTGCTGAGTTTTCCATTTCTAGCTTCACTGTTGTGGTTGGGATCTGGAAGCAAGCCGAGAATACTCTTGAAATCCAGTTGTAAGCAGGGCACGAGTCGGGCGTACACATGGGTGGAAGGCATCCACCCACTATTTTCACAGGGTGAACGCCGTCCCCCCTGCCAAGAATTTGGGCCCCACTGAATAATTTGCTAAACTCATCCCGGTGTAATTTCCAAACACCGGGACACTTTCAGCAGTGCCTGCACGTTGTCTGCTTTCCGTCTGCAACAAGCAACAACGTGCAGGTGGGGACGGGGCTTTCTTATTTAGGACTCCTGCTGGGCCCATAACAAAGGCCGAATTTGAGGGGTCATCAGGCCTCCTTTTGTTCCAGTCTCTTGGCTGGGAGCAGTCAGGAGCCTCACACCTGATGCAAATTAAGCAGAGGGGAAACAAAGGCTCACACCTTGTTAGCACTTCACACATACTTAAGAGAGGCAGCTTTTCACTTTGTTCAGTCCATGTTCAGGAGATAAGAATGCACTGTAAGAATGTCAGATGTGTTGGTCTTTCCCAGTATTTACACAAAGGAAATTGCATTTATATAGTGCTTACTTCCCCTGAGGAGGTGTTGAAATAATTTAAGTACCACTATTTTTTCTTGTATAGCCCTACTCGTTCCAATGCAGGGTGTCAAAGAGCTTTACATAACCACGTGCATATTACATTTACAATGCATTATATAAGTTTGTAAATGAATGTACAGGATGTGTTATATAAAACTGGGGGATTGTAAGGTGTAGAAGTCACATATCATCTTACAGAGCTCACTGTGCTATTATCCTCGCAATGCGCTCAAACGTACACGATAGACCTACTAAACATTTATGTCAGGGCTTTAGATCTGATGTCACTTCTTGTGATGCCACTTCCTGTAAAGTCGTGGCTTGTGATGCCACTTTCCATGATATCCATTCCTGTGATGCCATGTGTGATGTTGTGCGCCGTGATGTTGCTTTCATACTTCCTAATTAGGTTAGTCCCACCACTTCCATTTTTAGGTCCCGCTGAGCCAGCGCATGCGCTGCTCTGCGAGACATTTAGTTAGTGGCTTTTCAAGGTGCTACCACAATCTTTTCCTGGCCTCAAGCTTGCGTTCACGAGCACGTGCACTCGCGCAGCCACCATGTGGCTTTCATGGCTCATTAAGCCTTGCTCTCCCAAGTGCCTCGCTCTGCCCCTCCCCCACCACAGAACGCATCCCTGCCATCACTTTCGCTTTCTCTCGCCAGATAGATGCGTGTTAATTCTAACAATTTCCATTACCCGTCCTTATGCTTGTGTCTAATTTCTGGGTGAAGTCCCTCGCAAATGCCTTAGAGTGTTGGAAGGGCATCTATAGCATTACAGAGAATGTCATAACTAGTATCTTAGAAGCACTTGAGATTCGGCGCCGCCCTCGTAATTGTTTTTTAAATATAGTGATAGGAGTACACATATGAAACTAAATAACATTTTCACAGGGGAAATACCATGTGCATGCCTTCTTATCTCATGTCGTCCTCTTTTTAGTTTGCAGAGTTTTGGCTCCCCACTGAAAAGATAGGTCTTCTTGGCAGGTCACGTTAGTTACTTTGTCTTGAGCAGCCTCGTCTCACACCTTATCAGTGTATAGCCTGATTAGGTTTGTCTTAATAGTTCATCGCTCATTTACCTTCACTGTCTTGCATATGTTCCCTACACATTACTTCCTATTGTTATCTGTTTCCATGACTTGCTTTTCTCGTTGTCTTTGTGTTCTCTTCGATAACGCGTTTTTTTTTTTTGCTCATTGTTTGAAATTCAGTCTTCCTCTTCTAAAATGGAATATAGACTTGACCTGAGAGGGATTTAGTATTAATGAGAAATGTATATAATACTCATTTCATTGGAACACCTATTCCTGATTGTATTGGTTTTCCTCCTACTTTGGCACAGCCTCGTAGGCTCGATTGAGAGTGTAATGTACTCAATTTTTTGTAGATCCGCTCATTGAGATAGGTCACCTTTTATTTACATCCAAGACATTGCATGCCACATCTCTTGTAAATGCCTCCATTGTGCTTTCAACAAAGATGACATTTTGATTTTTTTACGCCTTTCGAATAGACTTGTATCTAAGTGTTCTGTGCACTAAAATGGCTGCACTGTTGGTAGAGAGTTAATTTTAAACTGCACTGGTTTAATGTGCACTTTCATTAGTCCAGGTCATCTCTGTAAAATGTTGTACCTCTTTCATATTTCTGGTAATTTACTGTATACATTTTCTTTGTCGTGTTTGCTTCTTTAGCATATTTCTGTTGTAAAGAGAGGTATGATGTAACTTGGCTCGTTATATAATCCTTTCCTTCAAATGATTACTTTTAATTTAGGGTTCATGTTGCTATTGCAGTGAAAGAAAGTTTCCCCATGTTCAGTGCAGAGTGTGCGATTGTCTTTCTGAAAGTACAGAAATACGTTGCGATATGTGGCATGGTGTGTTCAGGCTCTTAAATGACAGATGCGCATTCTGCTATTCAGGATCCTTGCCCGGCCTTCTAAAACAAATAGGAGCAATGTTTGTTTCTGCCCATTGGTCCTTGGGATGTGTCCCTCAGCTGAGTCAATAGGTCTCGCTTTTGGTACCTTATAAGTATTTAGCCATGCACCAGTTGATGTTGTTGCACCAAGGATATTGGGCTGCAAAAGTAAATACTTATAAGGTTCCAAAAGCAAGACCTATTGGCTATGCCAATGCTTGTTTTGGACTTGTGCCCTGGTTGTAAGTCACACCTACTCACAGCAAAATCCTTGTCAGTCTGCCAATTTTAAGTTCTTTATAATTCGGCTGAGCACATTGTTAGTGAGTTACATCTGATCCTCTTAGCTATTTTTTTTTACTTTTGCATTTTCTGATACTATGTCCTGTGTGACTGCTCCAAGGGGGTACAAAGCTCGCTTGAAGGAATTCATCCCCACACAAAAAGAATAATCTTGATACTGATGGAATTGTGAGCGTAAACGTCCTATACTGGAATATGGCCTTTTGTCATGTTTATCGCGGTCTTCCCCAAACCAGTAGCGAAAAAACATGATTGATCAAATCCAAGTGCATATCATTTGATACACTACGTAGACACCATCACATTTACATTGATTAATACAATGCGACGATTACCGTGGGTTATTTGATCGAATAAAAGACATCAATGACAGGGGTAAATAACTGACCCTTATTCTACAAGTTGCAATTTCCAATTGTGGGAACGTTTGAGTTCTCCGGTGTATTTATTTAGTTCAGCTTATTTTCCACTAGAGGGAGCTCCGCGTCTACTTCTTGTTTAGCAAAACTGCCTGACCTTAGGCAAGGAAGTTTAGTTTACCGGATAGTATTTTTGCACATTGTCAGGCCAATTAAAAAGAGCGAAGTGGTGAAAGGGCCCGATCGTATACCATAAAACCAAGAGTCATTCATGTAAAAGGTGCATTTTGCTACAGAGGCAATGAGTGGTGAAGCCGTGCGGTTGGTACTGCAGAGCTATGCTTACCTGGCTGGTGTGCCATATTGCTTGCCAAGTGCCAACAACACTAGAACACCCAAATTCCAAACTTGTGTTTTACGTAATACTGAAAAGCATTCTGGGGCTTGGAGTTCGGTGTAGGTTAATTGGCTCAACGTGTCTAAAGCACCAGATTACAATGCTTTTTTTCTCAAAATGAATGCCTGGGGCTGCAAACATTCTGTTCCCAGTTTCATTGGGTCATGTAGTCACCGTGCTAAGTGTAAATAAAGGAAGGCACATTGCAGTCTGAGAGTGTGTTTTCATATCCATGTAAGGATATCACATCTTGACTTGAAAAATGCGTTTGCTAAAGCTCATGAAATCTGTTGATAAATGTGTTCACAAATATAATACCTGGTTAAAACTGCTGAAAGGATAATTACTTTTTATGCTTTTGCATAATTCACCTTCAAGAACATTATTTCTTCAAGCTTATGAACCCAAATTATATTTCGTAGAAATGTATTACTAGTTAGTGCAGCCCTTTAACTTGGAGTCACCCTGCTGGTCAGAAACACTGCAAGCTTCTTTGTAGGAAGGTGGAGGTCCAATAGTTTACGGCCCACCCTCGCCGGATGCTAAAATGTTTACCGGTGATTGCTGAATACTGTTAAGCTTACGAAGTTACCGGGTCTTTGTTTGGTGCTAAGATCAAAGAAAGCAGAACAAATGGGAGATGTGAACTAACATCCATAGCTGGCAGCTTTAGAACTGAGTAACGGCATTGGTTCAACATCCTGTGATTCTAAGCAGACCACTGAATCTCCCTATCTAAAACTGATATATATATATAGAGATACTATAATCAAAGAATTGGATTTTTTACGGCAAGGTTGCCACCAAACTCTGCGCCCGTAAAATCTAAAACCCAGAGGCGCAAAAGGCGGCGACTCAAATAAAGACAACGAACTGCAAGACAAGAACCCAAAACAACAGAGTTGACGGAGAAAACAGCAGAAGTAGACATTAGACAAACCATAGTCAACCTCACGCCGCTGACATTGAACAAGGCCGAACAACATTTTATCCTCGGGTCTCTCATACTGTCCTGAAAGTTCATTCAAATATGGACAGACACAGATTGATGTGTTTAAATTTAACAGGAAATTGAAATGAATGAAATCCCAGAGAATGTACCCTCTCATCAAATAGGACTTCAAGTAGAAGATATATAAATAAAATAATAAATAAATTTATAATCTTTATTCGGTTCTTAAAAAGACACCATAAAAGCGCAAATACAATATATATTTACACAAATTAAAAACACAGCAAGTGATATTCAGTTTAAAAATATAAATATTAAAATTTTCTGTACTCAGGTAGAGGGCCAGGGGATTTGAAGAGTTTTAAATGTTCAAATCACGTTTAGGGGCCAATGTCTCTGGTGTTCCTCAGTCTTGTTGCAATTCGAATAAAGTTTATCGTGCAAAACAGAGTGTAAGCGTCCTCCGCTTCCTGTAGGAATCTCAGCGCCAGTTTTGCGTGTTTAAATTTTTGCTCTTTCAGGATTCCCACCAGGAACTTGCGTCTTGGCATCGTGTAGAATGGACACAGTAAAACAAAATGGAGGGTGTCCTGCGGAGATCTAAGATCGCAGCCGCAGGTACCCTTCTCTTCCACTGTGTGGGTAAACCCAGATGGCACTGCAAGGATATGGTGTAACATATTAATTCTGAAACGGGTCATGAGGTAGCGATCCTGCGCGTTGTACATGACCCTCAGATAGGGTTCCATACCTTGCTTCGCAGTGAGGTCGTTATACGAGTGATTAGTGGGTTTATGCTTCTCTTTTTCAGCCCTTAATGTCTTCAGGTGTGTAAGAAAAAGTTTTTTGACCAAGATCTTGCTCTCCTGGGTCAGAGAGTCGGGGGATGAGAAGTATTTAGAGCAACCAATCTCTATTAACGACTTCTTGACAAATTTCAGCCAGGGGATTGCGTGGCCTTTGTCTCTTTTGAGGCAGTCCTCAATGATTTGTCTTGTAAGGGCCGCCTCAGGGTTGGTCCATACTTTCACCCATGCCAGGAGAGGTTTGGATTTGATTTTATCCTCTAAAAAGGGTTCTCCTACCTCTTCGTGTATAATGTGGGCCGAAACACTCTGTGGAACTTTTAGTATTCTTCGTAAGAATTTGTTTTCTTCAGTCTGAAGCGGCTGTGCTTTTTTGCCCAGGAAGCCCCACACTTCTGCCCCATAACTTACTTTCGCACAGCAGATGGATCTGTATAAGGTCAGAATTTGTTCCGGGGACCATTTCCCTAATCTTTGCCCATACCCCATGATTGCTCCTACTGCAGCTGCCAGTTTTGTAGAGTGCTTCTCAATCAGGGGTTTGAACGATAAGTCGTGATCGAATAACACCCACAAGTACGTAAAAGACTTGACCTGGTCTATTTTATGTGACCCGAGAAGATATGATACTACTTCAGGAACGAACAGCCTTACGAAACGAACATCTAGATCAACTTACATAATTTTTTTTCAAAAACCTGTAAACTTATTTTCAATAAAACTCATGTCGAAATTCTTCTCCAATTTCTGAGATTAGACACAATCCTAGAACAGTGGGTTAACCCAAATGTACAGATAATTCTTCATCTCTATTAAGACCGTTGGGATACATAGTTCAAATATGAAACAATGTATCCCAAAATAAGTTTTCAGGTTTTTGAAGAAAAATATGTAAGTTGATCTAATACTGTTTTTATGTTTTTATAGGTTGTACAAGACATGAAGAACTCAAAAGAGCTTATATCTTGGGGAAGCTGGCCAATAGCTGAGCTGTGTAATGCCCACTGTAAGAAGGTGATTGTTTCGACACACTGTCAGTACTGTTGTGTAGCCCACTAGGGCAGAATTGGACGTTAATGAGAATGTATATTCGCCCACTTGGGCAGAATTGCTGTTTTTCCATGTGAAGTAAATTACTTCAGTTTGAATAATTTTTGACATTAGTACAAGACTGGTTAGTCTGTATAGTCCCCACAGGAGTGGAAATGTCGCAATAGTACAGTGCATCCCCGTCACAATGTATATGATTGTGCTTTGGTTCAATACAAATGTTATAATGGTAAGGGGTAAATAGAAAGTACTATTCCCACGTTACAAGATGGCCGCCAAAGTATACTAACAAAATGCCTTGTTGAGTCCTACTTCTATGGTGATGGTTGATCAAATGTATTTATATTTTGTAATGGTGGACGTAAACTGACCCGTGAGCAAGAAGCTTTTGGTTCGAAACACGACTGGACGTTTTCTTGGTGTTGTAATGAATTAAAAGATTCACAGTGAAAGAAATTGAGCCCTGACCGTCTGGTGTTAATGCTGAGGATATATATATATATATATATATATATATTCACAGAAAAAAACATAGGTTTCATGGGTGTTATAGTTAGCTGCCCATTTCACTCGTACAAAACCATAGAAATTCCTCCGTTATAGTTAGTTCTGCTAACTATAACTCACGCGCCCGCAATGCACTGCTGATGATGTCACATATTGCATCATTCATGACATGGTCAGTGACATCACTGATGACATCACTGATGACCTTTTTTCATTGCCGTTGCCTGCCATCACCAAAACCAGCTGCTCAGATTGGCCTATTTGAGCTTAGCTGGGGTGGGCAGGGCAAAGATGATGACGCTATTGCTCCACGCCACCTGCCTTTCACAGACTGGCACCGCAGTCTTGATTGTGCAAGTCAAGACATGTGCCGGAGCAAGCACCAGGTGGGTCGGAGTGGAGCAGCAAGTCCCGGAAAGCCTGCTAGCATGCAGGTGGAGCAAGCAGTATTGAACTGCTACGGACCCCACCACCCGCCTTTTTCTGCCTGGAATAATTTTCATTAGCAGATCAAATGGTAAGCACTGGCCTGGCCAGTAAACAGCATAATAATGCATTTTTCTGCGATGTGCGTTTTCTAACCTTAGCTGCTGATATGCCACGGGCTCTTGAAAGACTCGAAATATCTTTTTCTCCCGCTTTCCAGCTCTTGGTTATAAACAGGACAGCAGTGTGTTGCCAAGTTTCAGTTTCCTTTACTGAAGGCACACGTTAAATCTACACTCCTGGAAACAACGTAATTGTTCCTCTCTTCAGAAAGCTACGATTTTATGATCCAATTTTAACTCTTTCATACCCTCTATGGCCAGGTCATTGACAGAGCACATGCACGCCCGCCCAAATTATGCATGTGTTTATATCCAATATTCAGGGATAGGGATGTGTGTTTCAAATATTTGACACAGCAGCAGCTCACTTACTGCAAATAGTCTCTGTAATGCTGTTGCATTTATAATATGTGATGTGTTTCGATCAAAAGAAACTTTATGGATATTGCATGAATATTAACACAACATTTCTCTGCAAAAGGTCTGTACTCTGTAGCATACCGTCGCACGTCATCCACATCCATAATAAATTAAAGGAAAATGATATTTAAAATGATTTAAGCATCCACAGTGAGCTGTGATATTTTCATTATATATTCCCAGAATTAATTTGTAATAGCAAGCTTACTGTTTCTATCATCCAATAGGGGCTTTTACAACAATTGGGCAGGATGGTACAATGTTGTCCGAACTTTGCACAGGGTTTTTGCAGATTGTATTTGATTCAGGGTAGACTGCTCGGGTAAGAGATCTGTAAATGTAAGACTTTGTGCCACATCCGAGATTGTTCCAGAGCACAGAAAGCAAACTACTTCACCCCTGAGTTGAGAAATATTTTGATTACATTCATGTACTACCATAGTCTCTGACACTGGAAAAAGGCTCATACTTTTCTTGTGGTATATCTGCAACCTTGTGTACCTTTAGTTCTGAGTGCCAGTAAGAACTTGCTCTAGTCTAGTCCATTTTGTGTGCAGAGCCCAGATTCCAAGTCTCTCTCAGTTTTGTGTTACCTGTATTGCCTGTATTTTTGAACGCACACCTGGTGAATATGGCCTCTTTTTGAGCTATTTGCCCAGAGTCAAGGTAAAGACTTTCTTGAGGACTTGGGGAGGCACAAGTGTTCACCAGCTGCTGAGCAAATTCAAGACGCTGTTGTTGTTTACCCGAGGTGTAGGGGCCTTAAAGACTTCAACTGGTGGAGGAACTGACATGTTGAGTTTGCTAGGGGAAAGGGAAGATGGGGAGGTGGGAGAAAACAGAGGGATGTGATTAGTTAATTCACAATTGGGTGCTGTCCTCAAACAGTTCTGGACTCAATTGCATGGTCTCCATGCCCAAGTTATTTAGCACCCGTGCTTCTCGCCATCACTTCTGATATGATGTGTTGGTAAGCCCTCAAAGCCTTCTGTTGAAGAAAACCAGCATCACAAGTGTCTTTTAGAAAATTGAATTTTGTCAGTGCTTTTTTAAACTTTACAAACTTCCAGGTGCCATTCAGACTATGTCCGCTGTGTGCTGCTTTGGATTTTATACCTTTTAATGTAGGTAATGATTGTCGTTTCTTCCTCCTGATGGCCACCGGTGGGGGAGGGGCTCTTACCCGCCCAGATCTCAGGTACCAAAACTTTACAAAACAAAGAGTATGTGGTGAAGGGGAAATAATTGAGGTTCTTACTAAATGAGTCTCTCTTTTGAAAACTAGTGACTGCACATCTAAGCTAGACTTCAATAAATCACATTTGGTAAGGAATATATATGTTGAGGTTTAACTTTTGCAGTGTGTGAACAAGTTGATCAAGGATTACAAAAGGAGATCTTAGGCTTGTATCCCACATAGCTCGTTATACTTTCCAGGAATGCTTCCAAGCAAGACAAGCTTTTGCTTCAGGTTGCACAACCTACGGCTGTCTGTCACTTCAAAAGAGGGAGTGTGGCCCCTTTTGTTCAAACAACAGTAAGGGTTGCTAAGAAATTAGGCTTAAAGTCAATGAAACTGGGCGTGCGGCGTCTCTAAAAAAAAATGCGCGAGTTGCTTGGCCTTAAGTAGCTCACGACGATTTTCACTGACCAGAAGTAGCTCTCACTACAGAAAAGGTTGGAGACCCCTGCTGTAGAGCCAGAGAAACCAGGTCAGCAGAGCTGCTTTAGAGGGAGAGAACCAGGTCAGCAGAGCTGCTTTAGAGCCAGAGAACCAGGCCAGCAGAGCTGCTTTAGAGCCAGAGAACCAGGTTAGCAGAGCTGCTTTAGAACCAGGTCAGCAGAGCTACTCTAGAGCCAGAGAACCAAATCAGCAGAGCTGCTTTAGAGCCATAGAACCAGGTCAGCAGAGCTGCTTTAGAGCCAGAGAACCAGGTCAGTAGAGCTGCTCTAAAGCCTAAGAACCAGGTCAACAGAGGTGCTCTAGAGCCAGAGAACGAGGTCAGCAGAGCTGCTGCAGAGCCAGAGAAACCAGGTCAGTAGAGCTGCTTTAGAGGGAGAGAACCAGGTCAGCAGAGCTGCTTTAGAGCCAGAGAACCAGGTCAGCAGAGCTGCTCTAGCTGACACTGACTGACTGACACTGACTGACTGACACTGATTGACACTGACTGACACTGATTGACTGACACTGATTGACTGACACTGACTGACTGACACTGACTGACTGACACTGACTGACTGACACTGATTGACTGACACTGATTGACTGACACTGACTGACTGACACTGATTGACTGACACTGACTAACACTGATTGACTGACACTGACAGACTGACTGACACTGACAGACTGACTGACACTGACTGACACTGACTGACTACTCTACTACTCTCTACTACTCACTCTCTACTACTCACTCTCTACTACTCACTCTCAACTACTCACTCTACTACTCACTCGCTACTACTCTACTACTCACTCTCTACTACTCACTCTCTACTACTCTCGCTCTACTATACTACTACTCACTCTCTACTACTCTCTACTATTCACTCTACTACTCACTCTCTACTACTCACTCTACTACTTTCTACTACTCTCTACCACTCACTCTCTACTACTCACTCGCTACTACTCTCTACTACTCACTCTCTACTACACTCTCTGCTACTCTCTCTCTCTACTACTCTCTACTACTACTCTCTACTATTCACTCTCTACTACTCACTCTCTACTACTCTCTACTACTCACTCTACTACTCTCTGCTGCTATCTAGCACTCACTCTCTACTACTCTCTCTCTACTACTCACTCTCTACTACTCTCTCTCTACTACTCTCTACTACTCACTCTCTACTACTCACTCTCTACTACTCACTCTACTACTCTCTACTACTCACTCTCTACTACTCTCTCTACTACTCACTCTCTACTATTCACTCTCTACTACTCGCTCTCTACTACTCACTCTCCACTACTCACTCTCTACTACTCGCTCTCTACTACTCTCTACTACTCACTCTCTACTACTCTCTACTACTCTCTCTGCTACTCACTCTCTACTACTCACTCTCTACTACTCTACTACTCTCTACTACTCGCTCTACTACTCACTCTCTACTATTCTCTACTACTCACTCTACTACTCTCTCCTACTCTCTACCACTCACTCTCTACTACTCTACTATTTATTTATTTATTTATTTATTTGAGGTATTTGTAGAGCGCAGCATTCATCCCAAGGGATATCAAGGCGCTTAATGAGAAAGGGCTGCTGAGGTTTGGACCGGGGGTTTATTATTTGGGGAAGAGATGAGTTTTGAGTTTTTGCCTGAATACAAGGAGGTTCGTGGTGTGTCTCAGATCCGCCGGTAGTTCATTCCAGCGTTTGGCCGCCAAATGCGAGAAGGCTCGTCCTCCTGTTCTTGTTTTGTAGATACGCCTGGGTTTTGCTAGGGCTGAATTAGTGGATCTTAAGTTTCGGTTTGGAATGTAAAATTCAATTTTCCCTTGCAGGATAGTAGGGCCTGTTTTATGGAGGGTTTTGTGCGCATGACAGAGTAGTTTGAATGTGGCGCGCTGGCGCATCGGCAGCCAGTGGAGTTGTTTTAAGCATGCCGATGCTGAGTCCCTTTTGCCTTTGTTACATACCAGCTTGGCAGCCTGGTTTTGCAGGACCTGGAGGCGAGAGAACAACTGCTCGTTCATTCCTTCGAATAGAGCATTGCCGTAATCCAGGCGGCTAACTAGGAGGGCCTGTGTGATTGTGCGACGACAGTCCAGTGGGATCCATTTGAAGATCTTGGCGAGGAGTTTCAGGATTGCAAATCCCTTACCCCAAAGTGTGCGTACGTGGTCCTTCATGGATAGTGCGTCATCCATCATGACACCCAGATTCCTGGCGTGTTGTTTCGGGGCGGGGGCTGTCCCTAGAGCCGGCGGCCACCAAGAATCATTCCATGATAGTTTAGCTCCTCCGAACAGTAGAATTTCGGATTTTCCGGCGTTGAGCTTAAGACAGTGATTACGCATCCAGTCGGCCATTTCGGAGAGGCAACTGTGGAGTTTATTTTTAGTTGTTTCTAATTTCTCCGATCTTTCATCCAAGGTCACCATCAGCTGCGTGTCGTCGGCATATGAGCAAATGCCGATGCCCCACTTTCTCCCGATGTCGGCCAGAGATGAAACATAGGCATTGAAGAGAGTGGGGCTTAGGGAAGCCCCTTGTGGGACTCCGCAACTGATGGGGCGGGGTTCAGAATGGAATTGGCCCATGTGCACTGCCTGGGTGCGGTTGCACAGGAAGGATTCGATCCATTGCAACGCTGTGCCTTGTATACCTTTGCACCGGAGGATGTTCAGTAGGCATTTGTGTGAAACAGTGTCGAACGCTGCCGACAGGTCTAACAGTATCAGAGCCACCGAACCCCCTTGGTCAGTGATGCATCTGACGCTGTCCGACACTGCCAGCAGCGTGGCCTCGGTGCTATTGTTGGATCTGAAGCCGGTTTGGGTAGGGTCCAGAAGCAAGTTGTCCTCAAGATATTTGGATAACTGTGAGTTAACCATCTTCTCCAATGCTTTGGAGAGGTAGGGGAGTTGTGAAATTGGCCTATAGTTCTCTGGGTTGAGAATATCGGCTCCAGCTTTTTTCAGGAGGGGGGTTACAGATGCGTGTTTCCAGCAGTCTGGAAAAGACGCAGAGGTGAGGGATTGATTAAAAAGTTTGGTGATGATTGGGCATAAGGTTGGTGCAATTTCCGAGAATACAAAGTGTGGACAGGGGTCTGTGGGGGAGCCAGATTTTATTGCTCTGAGGACTGTTAGTACTTCCTTTTCAGAGAGCGGTTGGAAGTTGGATAAGCGAGGGGAGTTACCCAGGTCTGTGCGATCATTATCATTGTCGGATGTAGGTGGTCTTGCGTCAGAATTATCATGAGGAGGGACGGTTTGGGGGAGAGTAAAAGTTGAGTAAATTTTATTGATTTTTTCAGAAAAGAAGCAGCTTATCCGTTCGCATGCTTCTGTCGAGGGGGTAAGGTTTTGCGAGGTGCAGGATGGATTGCTAAGCTCCTTCACAATTTTAAACAACTCTTTTGCCGAGTTGTGGTTTTCGTTGATTCGTTGCACGAAAAATGCCTTTTTTGCCACTCGGATGGCAAGGATGTATTGTTTCCTTTTGGCAGTGTAATTGACTCTGGTTGTGGGGTTTTTCGCTTGTCTCCATTGGTGTTCCATCTTTTGGCATTCCCTTTTAAGGCTCTTGAGGGAGGGGGTGTACCATTTTTCGTTGATGGTTGTTTTTTTTCTGACGTCTCGCAGGGGTGCAATTTTGTCTAATGTTTGGCGGATGCTGGTTTCTAGCCGGATGGCGTTATTCCCAGTAGGTTCGTTATCTGGAAGGGAGACATCTGTCACGTGAAAATGATTTTGGAAATTGGAGTCTTTGATTAGTTTCCAGACTCTGTTGGAGGTGAGGGGGGAGTATTTGATTTTTACGGGTTTGCCAGGAAGTTCAAGTAGAAATGAAAGCATGAAGTGATCAGACCATGACAGGGGGAGAATTTCCTTGAGAGTGGTCCGCTCGATGTTTGTAAAGAGGAGATCCAAGGTGTGCCCTGCTGTATGAGTAGGGTTGTCGATCAGTTGTTTCAGTTGGAGGATTTCCATGTCGTATTTAAGCTGGGCGACTCCAGGGGCATTGGAATTTTCGTAGTGGACGTTAAAATCTCCGATGATCATGTAGTGTTTGTGTTTTAGGCACAAAGGGAGTACTTGGTTCACTAGTTTCGCACTGAGGTTAGTTTGTTGTCCAGGTGGATTATAGATGACTGCACCCGCTAGCATGACATGATTCTCGGCGAGGATTCTAAATGGTAATAGCTCATGCTCAGGCTCCGCATTAGTTGTATCCGTTAGGCAAGTTAGGTGGTCCCTAAAGATTACGGCTACTCCACCTCCTTTTTTGTTATTTTGTCTGTTTTGTGTTATTATTTTATAATTGGGGGGGAGAGCGTTAGCTAGATCCGGGGCACTGGCATCTGATAGCCACGTTTCGGTGACGAAGACCAGATCTGGCGTTTTAGAGGTTAGGATATCCCATATGTCAAGTGCATGCTTGGGTAGTGATCTAGCATTAAAATATAAACATTGTAGTTCATGCTGAGGGTTGGTGGGGGTCATATGAGGATCCGTTGGAGATTGACCTAAGCTGGTCCAGTGACAGGAACGGCATGAGATGGGACCGTAGGATAGACCTGGGCCGGTTAGAATACAATTTGATGTTTCAATAGGTTTACGTAGGGCCAGTAGGTCGGTGCGGTTATAGCGAATGATGGTTACCTCGGGTGTGCTGGGGCTGGCAGGGGGTATGGCCCCTGGTCCCGGTCGGTCGCGGACGGGCGCAGACGGGCTTGCCTTAGGCGCGCCTTCGGCGCGCAAGAGTCGCGCCCGCTGCGCTCGTCCGCTGCGCTTCCTCCCAAGACACATACTTTATACCAGTGGGCGAGGAGGTTGGGGGGGGTGTGGCCAGCCGATGGGGCGTGTCTCGCCTCGCCCTCGTGAATGGCGCCTGAGGGAAGAGTTCGTTGCAGCGCGAGGCGCTGTTCTGAGCTGCCAAGATTCAGGTGAGGGTGGATAGCAGTTTTAAAATCACGTTAAGTAAAAGCACACAATACGATTTTTAAAATGTCCCTGCTCCCGGCTTTCCGCCTCAGGAGCCAATTAGCAATGCAGCGCCTGAGCTGGCGCGCGCTATTTGTATTCGCGGCGGGGGGGCGTGGCCAGCCGAGGGGGCGTGTCTCGCCTCGCCCTCGTGAATGGCGCCTGAGGGAAGAGTTCGTTGCAGCGCGAGGCGCTGTTCTGAGCTGCCAAGATTCAGGTGAGGGTGAATAGCAGTTTTAAAATCACGTTAAGTAAAAGCACACAATACGATTTTTAAAATGTCCCTGCTCCCGGCTTTCCGCCTCAGGAGCCAATTAGCAATGCAGCGCCTGAGCTGGCGCGCGCTATTTGTATTCGCGGCGGGGGGGCGTGGCCAGCCGAGGGGGCGTGTCTCGCCTCGCCCTCGTGAATGGCGCCTGAGGGAAGAGTTCGTTGCAGCGCGAGGCGCTGTTCTGAGCTGCCAAGATTCAGGTGAGGGTGGATAGCAGTTTTAAAATCACGTTAAGTAAAAGCACACAATACGATTTTTAAAATGTCCCTGCTCCCGGCTTTCCGCCTCAGGAGCCAATTAGCCAACTCTCTACTACTCTCTCTCTACTACTCTCTACTACTCACTCTGTACTACTCTCTACTACTCACTCTGTACTACTCACTCTCTACTACTCGCTCTCAACTACTCTCTACTACTCACTCTACTACTCACTCTCTACCACTCTACTACTCTCTCTACTTCTCACTCTCTACTACTCACTCTCTACTACTCACTCTCTACTACTCACTCTCTACTACTCACTCTCTACTACACACTCTCTGCTACTTGCTCTCTGCTACTCACTCTCTACTACTCACTCTCTAGTACTCACTCTCTACTACTCACTCTACTACTCACTCTACTACTCACTCTCTCCTACTCTCTACCACTCACTCTCTACTACTCCACTACTCTCTACTACTCACTCTCTACTACTCTACTACTCTACTACTCTCTCTCTACTACTCACTCTCTACTACTCACTCTACTACTCACTCTCTACTACTCTCTACTACTAACTCTCTACTACTCTCTCTACCACTCTCTACTACTCACTCTCTACTACTCTCTACTACTCTCTCTCTACTACTCACTCTGCTACTCACTCTCTACTACTGTCTACTACTCGCTCTCTACTACTCACTCTCTACTACTCTCTACTACTCACTCTACTACTCTCTACTACTTTCTACTACTCACTCTACTACTCACTCTCTACTACTCTCTACTACTCACTCTCTAATACTCACTCTCTACTACTCACTCTACTACTGTCTACTATTCACTCTCTGATACTTTCTCTACTACTCTCTACTACTCACTCTCTACTCTCTATTACTCGCTCTCTACTACTCTCTGCCTCTCTACCTCTACCTCTCTACCTCTACACCTCTACCTATACACCTCTACCTCTCTACCTCTCTGTACATGCACACATATGCACATATATATATGCATATATATGCATATGCATTTATATATATGTATGTGTGTATATATATATATACATATATAAACATATAAATATAATCTGCACATCTATATAAATATAAATTCATGCAAACATATACATATACATATATGCATACATATGCATGGTATGTACAGGAAAGTTTGAAAAACTCTAATACAAGCAAAGCTAAAAAGCCACCTAATTACAAACAGAATTGCTTTAAATTAAACGAGGGCGAGACCTATTGCATTTTCAATGCTTGTTTACTTTGATTCCATCAAGAAGGCTTTCAGATGTGTCCCACATTTTCCATAAATTCTGAATGGTAGCACTCTAGTTGCTCATTAGATCACTGTAGTAAAGCTACTGCTCACCAGGGAAGTCTGCTGCTGATATTGAAAGTGCATGTTTCAGTCTGCATGTCAGAATTTTTTTATGAAATAGAAGAGGATTTGATAAGTCACTCAAAATGTGCCCTAATTTTTCTTTTTTCCTCACTAATCATAATTTCTATGGCAAAATGAACCTCCTCATTGTGTTCCTTTTAAATTAAACTACTCACTCTCTACTACTCACTCGCTACTACTTTCTACTACTCACTCTCTACTACTCACTTTCTACTACTCTCTACTACTCTACTACTCTCTACTACTACTCTCTACTACTCACTCTCTACTACTCTCTACTACTCTCTACCACTCACTCTCTACTACTCACTCTCTACAACTCTCTACTACTCTCTCTCTACTACTCCCTCTCTACTACTCACTCTACCACTCTCTACTACTCACTCTCTACTACTCTACTACCCTCTACTACCCTCTACTACTCTCTACTACTCACTCTCTACTACTCTCTCTACTACTCACTCTCTACTACTGTCTACTACTCACTCTACTACTCTCTACCACTCACTCTCTACTACTCTCTCTCTCTACTACTCACTCTACTGCTCACTCTACCACTCTCTACTACTCTCTCTGCTACTCACTCTCTACTAGTCTCTCTCTACTACTCACTCTCTACTACTCTACTACTCTCTACTACTCTCTCTACTACTCACTCTCTACTACTCACCCTCTACTACTCTCTACTACTCTCTCTCTACTACACGCTCTCTACTACTTGCTCTCTACTACTCACTCTACTACTCACTCTCTACTACTCCCTGCTACTCACTCTACTTCTCACTCTCTACTACTCTCTACTACTCACTCTCTACTTCTCCACTACTCTCTACTAATCACTCTCTACTACTCACTCTGTACTACTCTCTACTACTCACTCTCTACTACTCACTGTCTACTACTCTCTCTCTACTACTCACTCTCTACTACTCACTCTCTACTACTCTCTCTCTACTACTCTCTACTACTCTCTCTCTACTACTCTCTACTACTCGCTCTCTACTACTCTCTACTACTCGCTCTCTACTACTCACTCTCCACTACTGTCTACTACTCGCTCTCTACTACTCACTCTCTACTACTCTCTACTACTCACTCTCTACTACTCCCTCTACTACTCTCTACTATTCCCTCTACTACTCACTCTCTACTACTCTCTACTACTCTCTACTACTCTCTACTACTCACTCTCTACTACTCACTCTACTACTCTCTCCTGCTCACTCTCTGCTACTCTCTCTACTACTCTCTACTACTCTCTCTCTCTACTCTCTACTCTCTATTCTCTATTACTCATCCTCTACTCTCTACCTCTCTACCTTTCTCTACCTCTCTCTCTCTACTACTCTCTACCTCTCTACCTCTACCTCTCTACCTCTACCTCTCTACCTCTACGTCTCTACCTTTACATCTCTACCTCTCTACCTCTCTCTACACGCACACATATGCACATATATGCATATGCATTAATATATATGTATGTGTATATATATGTTTATAGATACATATATAAACATATATATAATCTGCATATCTATATAAATACAAATATAAATGCATGCATACATATACAGATATGCATGTTATGTACATGAAATTTTGAAAAACACTAATAAAAGCAAAGCTAAAAAGCCACCTAATTACAAACAGAATTGCTTTAACTTAAACGAGGGCGAAACCTATTGCATTTTCAATGCTTGTTTACTTTGGTTCCATCAAGAAGGCATTCAGATGTGACACATTTGCCATAAATTCTGAATGGTAGCACTCTAGTTCCTCATTAGATCACTGTAGTAAAGCTACTGCTCACCAGGGAAGTCTGCTGCTGGTATTCAAAGTGCATGTTTCAGTCTGCATGTCAGAACTTTTTAATGAAATAGAAGAGGATTTGAGAAGTCAAAATGTGCCCTAAGTTTTCTTTCTGCAGCACTAATCATAATTTCTATGGCAAAATGAACACCCTCATATTGTTCCTTTGCAAATTAAATGTTTTAAATGTTACCACTTTATTCCAATCAAGATGGCTTCAGGTGTGCCATACCTTTGTCATAAGTAAGACTGTTAGCGCTCTAGTTGTTCTTTAAAACACTCTGGGATTTCTGTCATTGGGCTATACTTGGGCTACATCTCGGTGATATTTGTGCTACATTTGGGCTCTTTTGTCTCTGGTGGCCATCTTGGGAGACTTGTTATGAAGTTTCATAATTTCCTCATTTACTGCAGTCTCCTCAGTAGGCATACTGTCAGTTTTTTACTTTGATTCAATGAAGAAAGCATTCAGATGTGTCACACATTTGCCATAAAATCAGAATGTTAGCACTCTAGTTGCTCATTAGATCACTGTAGTAAAGCTACTGCTCACCAGGGAAGTCTGCTGCTGGTATTGAAAGTGCATGTTTCAGTCTGCATGTCAGAATTCTTTAATGAAATAGAAGAGGATTTGAGAAGTCACTCAAAATGTGCCCTCATTTCTCTTTCTGCAGCACTAATCATACATTCTATGGCAAAATGAACCCTCTCATGTTGTTCTTTTTTAAATGAAATGTTTTAAATGTTACCACTTTATTCCAATCAAGATGGCTTCAGGTGTGCCATACCTTTGTCATAAGTAAGACTGTTAGCGCTCTAGTTGTTCTTTGGAACACTCTGGGAAGCTGCATTAGAACAAAAAGGAATACAAAATTTTCTAGCTATCACGACAAGAATTTTAGATTCTATTAAGGACACGGAGGCGAGGATTATGCTTTCTCAATTCCTTTACTGAACTCAGCAGCCAATGAAAAGTGAACTACATGAGTAAAAAACATCACAACCCATGAGGCTTTGAACCACGCCTCCTCGTAATAGCCAATAGTAATCAGACAAAGCATACAAATCAGAGAGACACTTCCTTGTCTTCCTCTTTCTTTGCGAAAAACAGTCTATAAGTCCGAACGACAAACATCACCGGAACATCAACTCTCAACGGAGAGTAAAAAACAGTTTCTTTAGGTTTCTCAACAGAGAATATAGTCACCCAGTCCATAGAAAAAATCGGCTTAACCAAAAGGGAGAAATCCGCCTTCCGTTGAAGTAGAACTTCAGATCCTGGTATGGTCCTGTCCCAGTCCTGAGGACAGCCGCTTCGTAAATGGGAAAAGTCATCTCCAGCCAGAGCATCACCTCAATTCTTGTTAGAGTCATTTCCTGAAAATAGAAACAAGGTTGAAAAAGGGGGAAAAAAACCCACAAACCAGAGTCCTTAAGGGTGGGCAATACTTTGTTAGAAATATAACAACAATACAACTTAACAGTTGATACAACAGTCCCAATGGGTGGGATAATCCTCGCCTCCGTGTCCTTAATAGAATCTAAAATTTGTGCCGCGATAGCTAGAAAAGTTTGTATTCTATGGCAGGACCGGAGGCTTCGTATTATGCTGGTTCAAAGCTCCTCAATAACAACAGAAGAAACATGAGAAATAGTCTTATAATAAAACATTTTGAACATAGAGTCCGTGGACCAATCAGCCGCCCTCAGAATATCCTCTAAACGAGATCCCAAAATATACGCTTTAGAGGCCATCGCTCCCCTAGTGGAATGAGCGCCATAAATGGAAACATCGATACCAGCCTCTGACATTACCCACCGAACCCACCTGGCTAAGGTGGCTGCTGATACTGGTCGGTAAGGTTTCTGAATAGCAATCAACAATTGCCCCAAAGGCTCAGTCCTATGTGCAAGAGTGCGTTCCTCATAGCTTTTCAGACACTGTAAAACACATAATTTATTATTGTGAGGAAAAGCAGGATACTCTACCGAACGTGACATCGTTTTCGTCCTCCGTGATATGATAAAAGAGACACCCTGTGGAGAAAACAGTCTACCTGCCAGATCCAGAGCCCGCACATCCGAGACTCTACGACAGGAGATCAAGCACAACAGCATAGTGAGTTTGGCCGACAATTGCTTTAAGGAGAGCGCTGAATTATCAGGCCAAGACTCCAACAAAGAGAGTACCTTCGAAACATCCCATAAGGTGGAGTACCTGGGTCGAGGGGGATTGGCCACTCTAACCCCTTTAAGCAACTTACACACAAGGGGATGCATCCCCACTGGTTTACCATCAATAGCGTCATGGCCCGCCGAGATAGCAGAACGAAAATTATTAACTGACCTGTAAGCAAGCCCAGACTCAGCGCATTCTGAAAGAAAATTCAAAATCGCAGTCACATCCGATCCCACGGGATCCACATGCCGTTGAAGGCACCAACCCACCCATCGCTTCCATGAAGCTGAATATCGTTTCCGGGTGGACGGAGCCCAAGCCTGTCGTATAAAACCGGCAGCTGCCTGCGAAAGACCCTCAATGCTCTTGTGTCTCCTGAGAGCGTCCACACCATGAGAGGGAGTTGGTTCTGCAGGATCAGCGGGTGACAAGCTCCCACTGGATCCTGGAGAATCGTTGGGAAAATCGGGAGCTGAAAAGGAAGATCCACTGACAACTCCAATAGTGTGGGAAACCACGACTGAGTCTTCCACAACGGCGTCACCAACACTACTGAAGCCGTCTGACGATGGACAAAGGCCGCCACTCTCGGGATCAGGGCAAACGGAGGGAAGGCATAATTCCTTTGTGGGCCCCAATGTTGAAGGAACGCGTCCGTTCCCATCGCCATCGGGTCCGGTCTCAAACTGAAGAACAACGGGATTTGTGCGTTGAGGCGAGAGGCAAAAAGGTCTATCTAGCAGGGCCCTCGCATATTCATGATCACCGCGAACAGCGAGGGATGAAGCTTCCAATCGCTGAAATCGCGCAGGAACCTGGAGTTCCAATCCGCCACCTGGTTGAGCTTGCCCGGCAGGTACTCCGCTATGACCGTGATTTTGTGATTGAGGCAGAATTGCCAGAACTCCTTGACGATGTTGACCAACATCTGGGACCTCGTACCCCCTAACCGATTGATGTATCTCACCGCCGACACATTGTCCATCCGGAGGAGGATGCAACAATTGCTCTTCAGGGGAGATATCGATTGAATCGCAAACGAACCCGCTAACAACTCGAGGCAGTTGATGTGCAGCCTTAACTCGTCGGCAGACCACCGTCCTCCTGTGGCAAAGTCTCCACACCGTGCGCCCCAGCCCCAGCGACTGGCGTCGGATTCGACAATGACATCCGGAGCGGCGCCGAAAATCGCCCGTCCATTCCAGGCCGACATGTGCTCCAGCCACCACTGCAGCTCCCCCCGAGCGTCTGGGGATAAGGGAATGAGATGATTGTAGTGAAACTGCCTCTGGATGTAGTGTATCTTGAGCCGCTGAAGGGCTCGATAATGTAGGGGGCCCGGGAAGATGGCTTGAATGGAGGAGGCCAGTAGGCCCACTATCCTCGCCAAAACTCGCAGGGAAATCCTCTGCTTGGATAAGGTGGATCTGATTTCCCGTTTGATAGACCTGATCTTGAGCAGAGGCAGAAGAAGTTGGGCCGATACTGAATCGATTTGGAAACCCAAGAATTCCATCTGTTGGCTTGGAGTCATCAATGACTTCTTGAAGTTGATGACAAACCCCAGGTTCTGTAATAGGGACATTGTCCACCCCAAGTGCGTGAGCAATAGATTCCGATCTTGGGCCATGAGGAGCATGTCGTCGAGATAGACAATCGTGCGCACTCCCATTTCCCTCAGCCGGGAGACCACAGGTTTCAGGAGTTTTGTGAAAACCCACAGGGCCGACGATAGACCAAAGGGCAGGGTACGATACCGGTACCATTGTCCCTTCCATTGAAATTGAAGGAATTTCTGATGAGAGGGACAAATCGGCACCGTGAGGTAAGCATCCTTCAGGTCCAAACGGACCATCCAATCGTTTTCCAGCAATAGGTCCCTGAGCAGATGGATGCCCTCCATTTTGAAGTGCCTGTAGACGACGAAGGGGTTGAAATCTCTGAGGTTCAACACCAGTCTTTGACCTCCTCCCTTCTTTTGTACCAAAAAGACGTTGCTGCAGAACCCTCCGGGACTGAAAGGCCCTACAGCAATAGCCTGTTTGTCCAAAAGCTCTAGAAGTTCGGAGTCTATAAAATTCTGCTCTAGAAGGGAAAAAGGGAGAGGTCGAGGTGCAGTGAGTTGACCTGGCGGCTCCAGAAGCTCTAGCTGGTATCCCTGAGCTGCCTGCAAGACCCAAACATCTGTGGTGAGGCGAGCCCAATTCACAACAAAATGCAACAATCTGCCCCCCAGGGGAATCATAGGGTACACAGGACTTACCAGAAGACTGGGATTCAAAGTTTTTGTGGCCACGGTTGACCCCTCGGTTGAAGCGGCCCCTGTATCCACGGGATCTGGAGGGATAGAAGCCAGCCTGTTCTGGCTCCTGGGTATAACCCCGGCGTCTAGGCGCGAAACCTCGCTGAGGACTGGGGTTGGAGTAGCGGCCGGTCGAGCGTCCTCTACCACGTCCGGCCCTACCAGAGACCTGGTGAAACACTCTCTTCAGGGATGATTGGGACTTGTCAAGTGAGGCAAAAGTGTTCACGAATTTAGCAATGTCCTTCACAAATTTGTCACCAAAAAGCTGACCTTCTGCCAGTGGGCCCGGTTCCGCCGTGGCCAATTCCACCAGTTGTGGATCGATCCTTAAAAGAACTGACTTGCGCCGCTCGGAAGCCAAGGCGCAATTGGCATTGCCCAGCATACAAATCGCCCTCTGAGCCCATCCAGCCAACACCTCAGGGTGGATGGCCGCCCCTGTCTCTTGCGCCTGTAGGGCCAACTCCAGTATTTTTGCTAAGGGGCCGCAAGGTCAAGAACCTTATCTTGACACGCCCGAAGGGCGCGATCAATCCCTTTCTTGGGGTCTTTTTTTATACTTTTTAAGGAAAGTGGTCATGGAGGAATCTATGTCGGGAGTAATCGCTACCTTATGGGGCAAGTCGGGACGAGGGCATTCAGATTTCAGGCGTGCCCGCACCTCCTTATCAAAGCTCTTTCTTAAATGAATTTGCATGTACTCAGCCACCGCTGATGGTGGGACCCAGTCTGCAGAGCGAGGATGGACGATATCTGAGGGGTCGAACAGGAAGGGAGAGGTTTGGGCGGGGGAAGAAGAGTGTCTGCGCTTCTTTGCGCGTTTACGAGGCTTGGAGTCCCTTGAAGAGTCAGTGTCAGTGTCAGGACCTGAAGTGGTGTCCACTACCGGAATGGGAGAGGAAGGCTTGGGCAGGGGAGCCGGGACTTCGGCGAGGACTTGTTCATTAGATTTATAAAGCTTGGAATAGGAATGCGCGTGTGGCCAAGGGGTACCCACGGGCTCAGAAGGAGCGGGGGGGGTCGGAGCAGGACCAGAACCAGCATGGGACGGGGTCGGGGCAACCAGACGATCCAGCCTCTGAGCAATAGGCAACAAGGCGGAGGAGAGCGCCTTGTCTAACTTGGCATCCAATTTTTTGTCAATTAAATCCTCCATGGAATCGTCGTAATAATAGTCATCATCACCCTGGTCCTCACACGCAGCCACCTCCTCCTGGTAGAAATCGTATTCTGCCATGCCTCAGGTGAATACCTTGTATTCAATCCATAAATCCCCAGAGGGAAGCTGAATTATCTAACCCTAACCTCCAAAGGCTAGGGTGTCAGGTGGGAGCAAATGCCGGGGCAAAAAAGGAGCTAGGGAGTACACAAAATCCCAAAGGGAGAGCGAAGAAAAAACTACACCACTGAGGAGTAAAGGAGGGGGGGAGAGCCCCTCCAGCCTGGGTGAGTGAGAGGGTCCAAAAATTATTGCCTGAGGCCACCAAGCCAAGTAGTGAGGGCTACTGTGCACCAGACAGCCAGAAACCCAAGCGCTGCATGAATCACCTATCCGGCCCGTACTCTGCTCCTAATTCACCGGCTGCATTAATCCCCACTTCAGCCTGGGGCAGGGCGTCAAGTCCGGCACTCGTAGGGAGACTCGCGCGCATCTGCGCGCGTGCGCGCTCCCGAGACGCACGCCGGAAGCCGTTCTGGCCTCGGCGTGCGACTCGCTCCCTGGGGGGGGTGGGGTGGGGGGGGGGGCAAACCCCTCCGATCGCGTACCGCGATCGTAATACTGAACCGTGTCAGCGGCAGTGCGGGGCAGTGGGGCAAGACAAAAGAACAGGAAGAAGCACCTACAGCGCAACACGCGCTGGACCCTACAACGACAGAGGAAACGTCGGCAAGGGCAACGCGCGCCTAGCGCTAGACGCGAGTGAGGCGGCACGCAGACACCGCGCCTAAAACCGCAACACTCGTCCGACAGAGAGGTAAAACCCAACATACAGCATGTACAATAAATCCTGCATAAAGCGATGTCAATCCTAAACAAATTTCAGCATTAAAGCATATAAAAGAGAGAGACACTTATCTTGACTGCGGAGCAGCAAAGAAAGAGGAAGACAAGGAAGTGTCTCTCTGATTTGTATGCTTTGTCTGATTACTATTGGCTATTACGAGGAGGCGTGGTTCAAAGCCTCATGGGTTGTGATGTTTTTTACTCATGTAGTTCACTTTTCATTGGCTGCTGAGTTCAGTAAAGGAATTGAGAAAGCATAATACGAAGCCTCCGGTCCTGCCATAGAATCAACTGACAGTCTCTGCCCTTGTTGGATGTACATGTTTTACTGAGAATGTCAGACTTCATTCTCACATGACTGAGAAAGATAATGTGAATATACAGAAAATATGCTCTCAGTTTAGCTTATAGATCACCTTCCAAACCTCTGTGGGAAAAGCATGTGAAAATAGTTTTCTCTCAAACATGATTCATGATATCTCAGCAGAAGGCTTTTTCACATGGTAAAATCACCTTAGAACATACTACAATTCCTAAAATGAGTATGGTACCATTAACAAATGATTTATAATGTAACTAAAGTCTTAAAACCTTTTATTAACTGCAATGCTTTTTAATGAGGTGCTATCATGTATATTGGTCCCAAGATGGCTGCCAACACTTCTTGGATGAAGTGCTGACAGCCAATCAGATCTCACGATGAGATGTGTGGTTAGGCTCCACCCAGATATGTATATGATTTTACTTTTGATTTTCTCAGGAACTACTGAACGGATTTACACCATATATGCAAAAGGCACATGCCTGACTTGAGGACTACCTCTTTGCCAAATTTCAAGTAATTCTGTGCAGCCGTTCGGGCTGTACCTTCGACTAAAGGTCCTATGGGAAAATGCATGGGGAAAATGCGTTTTGGGACCCCCCTTTTTTCTCAGCCCCCGCTTGACGAATCACCCCGAGACTTTCAGGGTAAGAGCTGAGCGGAGCGCCCCATTAGGTTTGAAAATTTCACGAAGATAAGTCAACTGGCACCAAAGTTATTCAAAATAGAATTTTCAGATTTCCTATGGGAACTCGGTCCTAACTATAACTATCTACTGGCGACCGCCAGTAGATAATATATATATTATCTACTGGTGGCCACCAGTAGATCGTTATAGGACCTATTTCCCATAGGAAATCCGCAACATTCTATTCCCAATAAGTCTGGCGCCGGTTGACGAATCTTTGTGAAATTTTCCAAACTTTTGGCCAGCTCCGGTCCGCTCCTATCCTGAAAGTTTCGTGGTGATTCGTCAAGCGGGGGCCGAGAAAAAAGGGGGTCCCAAAATACGTTTTCCCCATGCAATTTCCCATAGGACCTGTTGACGCAGCTACAGCCTGAACTGCTGAACGGAATTACACCAAATTTGGCAAAGAGGTAGTCCTCAGTTCAGACTCATGCCTTTTGCATACATGGTGTAAATCCGTTCAGTAGGTCCTGGGAAAATTAGAGTAAAAAAGATAGATATATCTATGGCCTCGGAGGATCCGCGCACCCTATGCGCACCCTGCGCACACCCTCTGCGAACCGAGCGCGCACCCTTCCGATCACGCGCTGAATGCTAATTGGCTGTCAAGTGTCTGTCAACATTCAAAAGCAGGAACTGTTGGCAGCCATTTTGTGACTCGGTAGAAGCGAGGCTGATTAAGTAAGGGAAATAAGTGTGTGAAAGATGTAAAGGGGGGCAGGGTAGAAATACTTTGACCCTCTAGTGTTGCTTGGGGGGTCCTAGAAGGACCCCCTGGAACCCCGTTTAAAAAAAAAAAAAAACAGCGAAATGCGCGCAGGGTGCGTGGATCCGGACGAAAGCAAAAAATAAACCAGAAGCGCGGGCTTCCGCGCTTCGTTAATAATTAGCCCCCAGGGGGGCCATATCCCAGGGGCAAAATCTGTAAAAATGAATGGGGGGCCCAGGGGGGCCCCTCAGCCCCGGGGACCGCTACCCCCGGGGCTACAAAATAGACAGGGTAGGGGGCTGAATGGCCCCCCCAAGCCCCGGGGACAACCACCCCCGGGGCTTTATTGTTTGAGGGAGGGGGCTGCGTGGCCCCCCTCCTGGAGCCCTTGAGGGCCCTGGGGTCCGCCACCCCCCAGGGCCGGCTCCTACAGTGTCCTGGGGTGCCCACCCCAGGACACTGTTGTTTGCTATGAGAGGGCGGGAGTCTCCCGCCCTCCCATAGCAAACTTCGTTAGGATTTTGAAAGAGAGGCAGGGATATTGCTTTTCCACACGGGGAGCTGCATGTCAGCAGCTCCCCATGTGAAAAAACAATGCCGGCTCCCGAAGGACGTGGGGAGCCGGCTGGGACCGTGGGGGCGTTGGAGCTCCCCCCACGGTCCCCAACGTTTTTTAATAAACCCCAGGGGATGGGGTCATTGACTGTATTGCATCAAAAGTTAGGGGTGGCAATAGAACAGCTGAACTCAGGAGACTTGAATCTAAATTAATTATCAGATTCAACACAATGGCCCCCAATGGGCTAAATCTTGATGAAGAAAAGTCCATACATCTGTGAATTGTTTTTAATATTAATTGCTGCTATGCATCCCAAGAAAAATGTATTCGTTTTGCTGTTTTTTAGATTTTGTGTTTTATTACATTTTCTTTGTGCACCTTTTTGGTTTTAATCATACCATCTCTACTTCTGACTTCTTTACAGATATCTGTACAGGGAACAATGAAAAAGTTGGGTGTCTGTTTTGTGCCTGATGACTTGGCGACCGTGAAACATTTGATGTACCTTACTTGATATACACGTTCGCCCACTTGGGCGTAATATACGACATTGAACATTATGCAAATATTACATAGTGATAACGGAGTAATTCTATGAATTAGACTGTTACTTCGAACAGTGCAACATTTGCCTACCGTAATGTATAATTTGCCATCAGATTGGGACAACAACGCACACTATGAATAAGCGCGATTAATAAATAGTCCATTGTGACTTTGAATTGATAAACTAATTTGTTATATCGATACTTTAAGGCATGATTTTCTTTTAGTTATTGTTAGCTGTTTTATGTTTCAATAAGCGCAATACTCTGTCCCATTACTTGTTAACACAAACATATCCTCTCTGAGTTTATATAATTGTAGGCGATATGCTTTGATGACAGTATGCATATTTCAAAACATGCACGCTAATAAGCTATGCTAGATCCCAGAAGGGTCCACGTTGTGCAAGCAGATATTGTCACTGAGCTTATGATGTTCTTTTGGTCCAACTATTTGTAAGATTATTACTTCATCTCATGAATGCATTATGATATTGCTTTTATACACTGCAGAACGTTTGCGTGCATTCTAAAAAAAATGCAGGCATTGATTGCGCTGTATTTCGGCGAGGTCGTTTCTATACAGGAATTTATAGCCACTTGGTTTATGATACGTTTCAGACACAATTATGTTTCCCTGCACACAATAGTAATGAATTATAGCACTGGTTTTATTGATTTTCATGTATTTTATGTATTATGGTGAACTTTATTGAGATGTTTTCTGACAGTAAATATTTCTTCTATGTCACATGATTGGCACCTGAGCAATTTATAATCAAGTAAACAAACACAGTCTATTGCCCATGATGAAGGAGTGTTGTTAACTCCGAAATGCGTAGGACGTAGTGTCGACAAAATAAATTGCACCTTGAATAGAGGCCGCGGCTCCAGTGTTCTTTGTACCCTTAGATCGAAGGAAGCACCCAGTGGTAATTGTTTGGATTTGTGGGGGTGGATACCCCTGCCGCGAGCCCGCCATGATAGAGGCTCGGGACCAAGCCAACTTTGGTTGTGGATATATATATATATATATATATATATATATATATATATATATATATATATATATATATATATATATATATATATATATATATATATATACACACACACACACACACACAACCTAATCTCCCTATCTATAACTGATATATCAGTTTAGGATAGGGAGATTGTGGTCTGCCTATATATATCAGTTTTAGATAGAGATTTAGTGGTCTGTGTGTGTATATATCTATGTGATCAAGGCTCTGCTGAGCCGAAACGTTATGACGACAACCTTACGAAATAAATAAGCACTTTAACGGAGGTCCATGTCCGCGAGTGTTTTGGAGTAACTGATGCCAATTACGTCTTCTATGCACCAGCGGCAATTGGATATATCTATATATATATATCCTACTGGCAATCGCCAGTAGGTAGTTATAGTTAGGACCCTGTTTTCTTTTGCCAATATCTTCGGCTTTGTTTGACGAATCATCATGAAATTTTCAAAACTAATATGCCACTCACTTCAGCTGCTATGTCAAGAGTTTTGAGGTGATTCGTAAAGCGAGGGCCGAGAGAAAAGGGGGGGCCCAAAACGCTTTTTCTCCATGTTAATTTCCATAAAAAACAGTTCATGCAGCTACAGCCCGAACTGCTGAATGGAATTACACCAGATTTGGCAGAAAGGTAGCCCTTGGTTCAGAGAGCACTCTTTGTATATGGTGTAAATCCTTTCATTAGTTCCTGAAATATTTAAACATTTCTCAGATATACAACTGTGGCGGCGGAGGATCCGCAAACCTTTCCAATCTCGAGCCTGCGATCTGATTGGCTGCCAACATTTCAAAAACAAAGAAGTGTTGGCAGCCATCTTGTGACTCGGTTGAAAACAAGTCACCAAAAAAAGTTTACAAAACATTAAAAAACAAGAAAAGGGGGAAGGGTAGAAACACCTTGAACCCCCAAGGCCCCAAAAAAAGCATTTAAAAATAAAATACGGCGGGAGTTGCTGCAGATCTGCGAATCCCGATGAAAATTAACAGAAACAAGCATTAAAAATGCAATAGGTCTCGCATTTAGAAGAGTTTGAGCTATTAACATTGCAAATGGCAATGCCTTTTATTTTTGTTTTTAAAAGAGAAATAAACGGCATTGCTATTTACAATGCCCATAGTTTAATTTCGCGTAAATGCGAGGCCCATTGCATTGCAAATGCTTGTCTCATGCTGGAACCGTACTCCTGCCTTCCTGTCCCTGCCTAGAGGGCAGCTAAGGAATGAGTTTCCCGGAGATAAGACCTGATTTATTATGAGGTCTTTGAGCTTGACATGAAGGCCCCTTGATGTTTACAATCCCCAGGGGTCGGGGGGTTATGGCCTTCACAGATGCCTTACAGAAGCTTTTTAAATGTTAGCTGTATCAGGGTCCATGCGCACTCATCATAGGGCCTAAACACCACAGGAGTGTGGGACTCCACATCAGTGCTCTTCCATCACTTTCACAGCAGATTCCTCATAATCCTCTAGTGACTCTATGAACCTCCCCATGTTAGACAACAAGTCACGATATAGGTGCATGCCCATTGTGCTGTCACCAAGGCATATTTGTTCACATGACTTTTAAATCACGCAGAGTTCGAATAATTGACTGCCCATTCACACCCAACATTGTGCTCCATAACTTCACAGTACAATGCCCCCCAGCAGGAACAAGGGAAGCCCCCAACCACTGCCCTCTCACTCGGGCCTTACGTCAAAATCAAACAGCACCTTGAAGGTGAGGCCATGAGCAGACCTATGCAGTTATAACATCCAGAGATACATTTCATCAGCTCCCCAACTCAGCGGGCTACTTCACGTGACATGTCTGTGTCATAAAGAATATTGACATAGATATTGACATAGATACAGAGTAGACATGGCATCCATGAGCATGTTGCTGAACCAGGGATAATAGGAATAAATGTACAAAACGCACCCTGAGATGGGGCACAAACCCCCAATGTCTAGATGTGCTTCTTAAAGAAGGAAAGGTATGCCTTCTCCCCCACCCCAGGACTGCATCAACCTCCCAGTGTGTTCTTCCTATCACCCGCCCCCGAGGGACCTCTGCATGACCCGAAGACATTGCTTCCTGTATAGCGCCTCCTCATCCCTAACCAGACAGTGCTTCACCCCTAGTCACCTGGGGCCTAAACGCTGCACTCCCCAGCCGTGGGTGTAGCAGCGCCCACCAGTGCCTGGCTCTGCAAACCCCCATACTCCCCCACTTCCAGATGTGGCAGGAATGCCGAGGGATTCCTCGTAAGCCCACCCCACCCCTTCCACCTGAGGCCGAAGAGAAATGAGGATAGCGGGATGGGAGAAACCCAGATGTAATTAGCCTCCAGGTGCTGTACACCTTGTCTGTGCCCATGGCACCTTCCTTCAACATGTAATGAGACCCGACGCTGCCTCTCCCCAGTGCCCCCTGCCCCCACCCCTCCCCCCCGGCGCGCCTTCATCCCCCTCCAACCCCAATCAATGTGCGTCAGTCTGTCCCAGGACCACCCGCTGCGCCACACCCGGACAAAGTCCGCCTCCCTCGGACATCTAACAACCTGCCTAGAACCACGGCTGCCCGTCCACACCGAAAACTGCACCCCATCCCACCGGCCCAAAGTCGACAGTCCCGCCCACAAGGCCCGTTGCACCCCCTGGGGTCCCGATCCCGCCTATTATTGCCTGCTTAATAACATTCCGATCCTCCTTTTGCAACCTCCACAGTGAGCCTGCAGCCCTCCGAGAAACAGTCCCCCCTCCCAACCGCTACTCCTGCAACCAACCACCCCAGGCACCATGCGACTTTCACACATCACCCACCCATCCAAACCAGCGCCGACACACCTCAAATCCTCCGTACTGCCCCTTATCCTCCACAGCTAGCCACATGCCAGCAGGCCGAGCCCAGCCTGGCAAAAACATCCATCCTCTCTGAATGGTGCTCAAACCGACGCCAAGCCCCCTCCCAGCCTTTGCGCATAAAATAAACTCCCGTGTCGCCCTCCCTTCCCCTCAAACTCCGCCCGCTCCCACGGTTACCTCCCCCCCCCCGAATTTTACTCCATCCTTTAATTTCTTGCACCCATCACGAAAGTCTAGGCGACCACAACGCCAGTCACCGCAGGCATTCCAACACCGCATCAACCCTAGATCGGCAACCAAGCAGCCCACGCTGACCTCCACAGACCCCAGCCGTTGACTCTATGACTGTCTGTTTTGCACCTGGCTCTTGTCCCTAGGTAGCCGTATGATACCTTGGATATATCTTTAGACAATTATGATCTACTCCTTGCCTGTGTATTTCTCCAGTATACTAAGGTTTCTTTCCATGAGCCATAGAACGTCTCATTGGTCACTCTTAACATTTGATTCTGTCACTCGGGTCCGGAAGTTTTAAACACTAGGGCATAGTGACAATGCTCTTGGATGGCTTTCACTATTTATACCAACACTATTAGGTATTGACTATTCTTTTGCCTGTGCATTCCTCTTGTCCACTAGATACATTTTTTAGCTTACAAAACGTCTTCTTTTCTAATGCTGTACCACTTGATTCAGCTATGGAGCTTTGTAATAACATTGACAGTCTGGGTCTTTTTGTCCCATGCTTATACGGGTCACATTGGAAGTACTCATGAAAGGCTCACAAATGCAATACCATTGTTGTGCTAAGCCGGATGTTTCGGGTTTTGTTTGCCGATCTTCTGGTCCACACATGACATACGAGGGTTTGTTGCACTTGCGCAGCGGACACATTTATTTTATAACTGGGTTGCTGCTCGGTCTGTTATTTTATATGAGGGACTCTCCTATGTCACGCGTTGCTTATCGGGGATGAGGAAGTCTTCGATGTCCTAGATTCGTTTCTATTTTAGAAGGGAGTTCTTGTCGCTATGCGCGCTGATGAGCACTGATTTTTGCTGTTCTACCACTTTGTGTATTTTATTCTATTAACCATTATACGCGGCATTTCGGAATATTAAAGTTTTACTTTTTGACCTTTGACTTTGTTTACACAAGCGCAAGTCCCTTTTCTACTTTTGGGTAGATGTCCATGTTGCCCGGGAGATGTATGATGCAGGGATCACATTGGCTACTTAGAACACGCCCGCCCACAACTTCCGACGCCCTTTATTGATTGCGTATGAGCGTTTCCCTTTAAACATTGGCGCGCTTTCGCATTTGGCAGACGGGACACTTCGAGGGGAGAGCACGGACCTCTAATGATACTCAGGTATGCGGTGTAACTTTCGGTAGATTTTTAAGCTGTCTGTCCGTATTTGGATGGTGAGGTGGACTAGGGTTACGCTTGCCTAGTGAAGCCGTTGGGACTCACTGTTGGGGTAGATTTAGAGCCTAGGCGCCCAGGGGCGTGACACGGGGAGTTCCTAATTGTCTCTATCTTGCTCCACGGCATGGTTACTCTTTAATATATGTGAGAGCATGGCTGATGCTTTGCCTTACTTACTTATGTGTAGTAGCATTACACGCGGATTATATGTAGTTTGTCCCGAATTGACATCCGTGAAAATATGTCAGTGTCATTGTCAATTGTAACTTCGTGTATATCATGGAACTTTGGTTTGTAATTTCCTCCTATTGCTTGCAAGCAGTATGTTTTGGACTGCCATTGTATATAACTTGTAGGCGCCTTTTTGAGTTGAATATGTCAATTTTGACTAACATTGCTTCCTGTTTACCCCCACGCTTTGTTTTAAGCTAAATTGGATCTGTTGTCTTCTTTTTTAATTACATAAATACATCACTTGAATTGACCCGATATTATCTGTCTCTTTCTCTACTGTTTGTTTGACAGAATCGTGTAGAGTGCTCTTATCAAGGTGGCACTGGGATCACAATTAGGATTATTATTTTTGGAAACACGACGCTAATAATACTGCTCCTCTCGAGACGGATATTTATTTACACAGACGACGGCCATATTCTTGGAATATATTCTCAACCTCACACATGGTACGTGTCTCCACAGGGGGACTTTTACTCATTATTCTCTTCTGCCCTTTTGTCAAACTAGTTGGCTTATACATGTCTTGATAGGGTATTTAGACATAACATTATAACTTGCTTATCCTGCGTATTGGAATTATTCTCCAGTTTGGGGTGCTCTTCACCCAATAACACAATCATGCAAGAGGGCCTTCTGAATGTACAATATTGGGCCAATGTGGGCATACTTATGCCTCGAAAAATGATGAAATACAATAATATGTACATGTGGATTTTAAAATTTTAATTTTTATGTGTGTGTCTGAAATGTTTATTGTCAGGTTGATTATTTGTTATTATGTTTGATATTCATATATGTATATAATTTTGCAAAGTTTTGTATGGTTATCATTGTGTATTGAGTGTTTGTAATATATTTTCTTTGGTCCTGTGCTTTCTCTCTTAGTATGTGCTGTTTTTAAATGTTTTTAAATGTTTTTTCTGTTGTCCTTATATTTATGTTGTGTTTTTCTATACTTTTCCAGCCCTGACGAAGTTCAATTTGAACGAAACGCGTTGGCTGAGACTATACTATGGTCGGACAATTAAAATAAAGATTTTTTCTAGTGCAAACAACTGACCACTGGGTGTGATATATTAATAAGCAAATTGGTGGTGCAATGCTCCGAACTTTTCCTCAAAACTTTATTGATCTGCTTGGCAGTTTGCATCTATTAGCGGCGGATGCAGGGGCGTTCATTTGCACACCATCATTAACTATACTTTCAGATCACATACTATGGGAACAAAGTAAGGAGGTGCAGCCGTTAGAGTCTGCCGTTAACCCTCTTTTCTCCCCAGCCACCTGGTGGCTCCATCACCAACACACCCATCCCCACAAATGTGCCTTGAGGAGGAAATCCACCCTCAGGCGGGGACCTCGCCAGACGAGCCACAATCGGTGAAAGGTGAGCTAGGCGAATACACCAATACTCAGAAATATCCTGCAACTATTTCCCTTAGCACTTTATTAATGCCCCATAACGTTCTTGCCGTTTATTACCATTTCAGTTGGTAATATTAACCCCGCCAGCTGCCCTACATATCTCTCCCACCCTCTCCCCTGGGCAACGGCACCTCATCCCTCCCAAGGCCCACTGCTTCCTGCCCCCCTCACCTCACACTCTGTAGCAGCAGCACGTGTGGTAAACTTTACGGTTCACAACCTGGAATGTAGAATGCACAGCATGGCACGAGCGCATATAAACACAAGCGCTCACCATGATGTTTTCGTTTGGCTTTTTCTGCCGTGGCCTCGCCTGCCAAAAGGTTTCTTGTCTTTATGGGGCCATGTGTTTGGCCCCATAAAGATAAGAAACCTTTTGCGACCAACGCAAAGCAGGCGAGGCCGTCCAAATGGGACGGCTCGAAAAGCCAAGTGAAAACGTCACCGGCACCTCTTTCCCAATGGCTGGCCACCGTTTACCATAAATGGTGACGGCGGTCAATGGGAAAGAGGGGCGGGGCTTAATGCCCCTTACTGAAAATACCCTGTTAACACTAAATCTCGCCTGCGAGACTGCGCGTGCGCGCAGCCTTACTCTAGCGAGACCTAAAAATGAAGTGCGGGCTCCTGTGCATTTAATTAGGCCCCCGGGTGGGCCAGGTCCCGGGGGCAATTGAATTAATAATGCTTGGGCCGTTCATGCCCCCTCATCCCCGGGGACTGCCACCTCCCCTGGGGCTAAATACATAATAGAAGACATGGGGAGCTCCAGCCCCCCACGCAGCCCTGGCGACCACCACCTCCCAAGGGCAAGCAAATGTTTTGTAATGCAGAGGGGCCACGTGGCCCCCACGCAGACCCATGGACCGACACCTCTCCCGGGGCTCCTGCCTCCCAAACAGCCCCGGAAACCACCACCTCCTTGTGGCTATGTTTAAAAATAATGTGTGGGGGAGCCCCCCCACAGCACCAGGGAACACCACCCACGGGCTATTTCGAAGATGGGAAGGGGGCCACACAATTCCCCCTCCTGGAGTCGTAAATGGCCCTGGCGACTGCCACCCCACAGGGCCGGCTCCAGCAATGTTCCGGGGTGCTCACCCCCGGGACATTGCAGTTTGCTATGGTGTGGTGGGAGCACTGCTCCCCCGGAGCTATAGCAAACTCTGCTTCGCTTCATGGAAACAAGAGCATGAAAAGTGCTCTTGCTTCCATGAAGTGGAGAAGAATTACTTTTGGGGAGAAGGAGCTGCATGTTTGCAGCGCCCTCTGCCCAAGAGCAACGCCGGCTGCCGCAGGAGGGGGGAATCGGTAGCGACCGCGGGGGCCTTGAGGCTCCCCCTGCGGTCCCTAATGACGTGGCTATGCCCTGGGGTCCCCGTGGCAATATTGGCCCAGGTAGGGGAGACCGCGCATAGAATAAGGCCTGGCCCCGGGGGATGGGGTCTCCGGGGCCAAAACTGCACCAGGGAAGAGGAGCGATGTGACCCCCCTCCCTTAAACAAAAAGGAAAAAAAAAGGCTTTGCCTTGCCGGATAGGGTCCCCGGGGCCAAAATTAGTCTGGGGAGGGGGGCCGTACAGCCTCCCTCCCCTTTAAAACAATATTAAGTAACAAATGCCCAGCCCCAGGGATAGGGTCCCCGGGGCAATAGTTGGCCTCGTGAGGAGGCCGTGTGCCCCCCTCCCCTTTTATTACAATACAAATTCTTTAAATGGGTCAGGCTCCGTGGATGGGGTCCCTGGGGCCCAAAAGGGTAAAGGGAAGGGGGGCACACAGCCCCACTTCCTAAAAAAAAAAAAACACAGAAGCTGGCAATGTGTCAAGGCCCTGCTCCCATTCTCCCCTACTCTGCAAACGTGCCTCCTGTCATGCTCTTGGTTGGGGGATGAAGTTGTTTTTGCTGCGGAGGGTCCAATAAGCCACACACAGTGGCATTGCTGAGAGGTGGATGTAGGTCATGCCCCTTTTTCCTCCCCTCTTCAAACGCACCTCTCGGTGCACTGCTGGTGGGGTGATGATGTCCCCTTGCCTCTTGAGGGCCTCAGGAGTAAAGTGGACTTCATCCCCAAGCAGCAGTGTGCCAGGAGGTGCATTTGCAGAGTGGTGGAGAAAGGGGTATGGCCTCTATCCACCTCTCGGCATTGCCACTGTTTGGGGCTTACTGGAGTTAACAGGTGGGCCTCTGACCTTATCTCAGCAATCCAGCTGCGTTTGGCTTACTGGAGGTAACAGGAGGGCTAGTTGGCCCCCTTCGACCCTCAAGAGGCAAGGGGACTTCAGCCCCCAAACAGTAGTGCACCAGGAGGCTCGTTTGTAAAAAGGGGCATGGGCTGCGACCACCTCTCAACAATCCCACTGTGTGCGGCTTACTGGAGGTAACAGGTTGGCTATTTGGCCCCTAAGGACCCTCAGCAGCGAAGGAGACTTCATCACCCACACAACAGCGCTCCAGAAGGCGCGTTTGCAGAGTGGTGGAGAAAGGGGGCGTGGACTGCTATCAGAACGCGGCAATCCTACTGTGTGGGACTTACTGGAGGTAATAGGAGGGGTAGTTGGCCCCCAATGATCTCCTTGGGGGCCAACTACCACTCTTGTTACCTCCAGTAGGTCCCACACATCAGGATTGCTGAGAAGTTGTCAGAGGCCATGCCCCCTTTCTCTACCACTCTGCAAATGTGCCTCCTGGCACACTACTAGTTGGGGGAATAAAGTCCCCTTGGCTCCAGAGGGACCTTGGGGGCCAAGAAGCCCTCCTGGTACCTCCTGTAAGTCCTACGCAGCGAAATTCCTGAGAGCTGGTTGGAGGCCCAGCCCCGTTTCTCCATCACTCTAGATACAGGACTGCTACTTAAAAAACCTTAGAAATTCACAAAAAAAACAAAGGCTACACGGACGTTATATTTAGCAAGTAGAATTTAAAAAACTTTAGAAATTCACAAAAAAAAACAAAGGTTACAGGGACATTATAGTTATGAAATAGAATTTTTAAAAACCTTAAAAATTCATAGTAAAAATCAAATGTTACAGGGACGTTATAGTTAGGAATTAACATTTAAAAAACCTTAGAAATTCACTGAAAAAAACACAGTTTTCAGAGATGCTATAGTTCGGAATTAGCATTTAAAAAACCTTAGAAATTCACTGAAAAAACCCCACAGGTCTCAGAGATGTTGTAGTTAGGAATTAGCATTTAAAAAACCTTAGAAATTCACAGAAAAATCAAAGGTTACAGAGACGTTATAGTTAGGCAGAAATTTCACTCTCACAAAACCAGAGAAATGTAGCCGTTATAGTTAGCTGAGTTAACTATAACTTGCGCCCCTAGCAATGCACTGCTGATGATGTCACATATTACATCCCTCATGACATGGTCAGTGACATCACTAATGACATCTCAAATGACATCACTGATGACATCATTCAGTGACTGTGTTTCTAAAAAGTTTAAGAATGTTATATATATAACGTCTGATCCCCTGTAGTGTGGCCAAACCCTTTACTATATAAGCAAAAGTAGAATACCCTGTCATTGGAAACCTGTTGAGATAAGTAAATTAAGAAGAATGAGGAGATGGGAACAAACTAAAATTATCTACCATATGGGCTAAAATCCCTTGACATTGTCATTTATGATTAGTTTTAAGAATTTCATGGGTAGTTTTAACTATGTGTCTTTTTATTGATTGTTTTAGACATGTCACTGGGCTATTGACCATGATTTAGTACTTTTTACCCTCATCAATTTTATACACTCTCTTTTATAATCTCTTGTCTTATAGAACGAACAGCATCTCTTATTTTTGAATTTGTAGCTCTTTTAACACATGTTCAATGGATTTATGCTCTTTTGAAATGCACTTGTCACTTTTTTGATTTTAGCGTTTAGGCCTCAGTCACTTTAAACTTATGGTATTGTAACACTATAGCACTTTTGATTTTTTTTTTCTATTTTTATCGTTTTGGTGAGCACTTAGTATTATGTGATGTATATTGTGCAACAAATTGATTCATGAGAAAAGTTTGGATAAAATGCAATATATTTTTCCACTAGAGACTGATCAACATACATAAGAATACTTGTATGAGGAAATTAGGGCATTTATGCTTTTATTTCTTAGATTTGTAATACACATTGGAAAATGTATTCTTAAAATGGATAAATAACGTTGAAATGTATTTGTACAAATACCAGTATGTTTTCCATGTTTATCAATTGATATGCTGCACATGCACTTTAAATTTGGGTAAACTCTTGACGTGTGATCAGACGATCAAGGCCGCTTGGACGGCCAAAACGCGTCTTGACATAGAGAAATAAAATAATGCTGAATACAGTTGGTCTACGCTGGTGATTTCCGCACGTAAGCGGGTGAATATCGCAAGTTGCTGAGATATATATATATATATTCACTGAAAAAACCATAGGTTTCACACATGTTATAGTTAGCGGAAATTTTACTGATAAAAAACCAATGAAATTCCCCCGTTATAGTTAGTGCACGCAACTATAACTCACGCGACCGCAATCCTCTGCTGATGCTAATACTGTATTTAGACACTTATTTGCCCATGTCTTCTTCCATAAATTTTTAGCTATACATATATTACAAATATGTTTTTTTCATAAAGACACATATGTCATCAGCAGAAGATTGCGGTCGCGTGAGTTATAGTTGCCTGCACTAACTATAACGGGGGAATTTCATTGGTTTTTTATCAGTAAAATTTCCGCTAACTATAACATGTGTGAAACCTATGGTTTTTTCAGTGAATTTGCAAGGTTTTTTAAATGCTAATTCCTAACTATAACGTGTGTGAAACCTATGGTTTTTTCAGTGAATTTGTACGTTTTTTTAAATGCTAAGTTACTTTACGCCATTCGTGGCGTGCGCGCCCACTTAACGCAGTTCGTTCCGTGCGCGCACGGTGCGCATCGCGCACCGTGCGCGCACAGTGAGCACGCGGTGCGCTTCGCGCACCGCGCGCCCACTTTACGCAGTTAGTGCCGTGCACGCACGGTGGGCACGCGGTGCGCTACGCGCACCGCGTGCCCACGTTACGCTAGATGGGCCATGTACGCACGATGCGCTTCGCGCACCGTGCGCACATGGAGGACATATGATGCGCTTCGTTGTGAAAGGTAATATTTTACTTTTTCACATATGTGATATGCCATGCACAAATGGTGCCCTTCGGGCACCATTTGCACATGGGGTGGGGAGAGTATGGATAATTTAAAAAAAAAAATAATAATTTTACCGTACGCGTACGGTAAGCGTAATCGGCGAAATTATCGAAAAAATTAAAATTCCGTTTTTGGCCTTGGGGGATCTTTGGGGACTCCCCCAACATGGCTAGGTGCTTAGGAGCTGTCTAAACAGCCCCTTTACATGTTTTGGTCCTTTGTTTTTTAATCCCCACTCAGAGTGCGAGAGAGAAAATGGCGGCCGCCGCTTCCTGGTTTCGACCGATTCGAATGTTTACTAAGATCTAACAGCCAATCAGAATCGCGCTCGCGCACGTCACTGTACGCGTACGGTAAGCGCACCGTAAGCGCACCGTAAGCTGGCTCAGATATATATATTGATTTAAAGGCTATTTTCTCAGAATCTACTGAACAGATTTACACCAAACCTACAAAAGGCACTTCCTTGACCTGTAGACTACCTCTCTGCCAAATTTCAAGGAACTCTGTTCAGCCGTTCGGGCTGTAGCTGTGTCTAAAGGTCCTATGGAAAAATGCATGGGAAAAACGCGTTTTGGGACCCCCCTTTTATCTCAGCCCCCGCTTGACGAATCCCCCCCGAGACTTTCAGGGTAGGAGCGGAGCGCAGCGCCCCACCTATTTTGAAAATTTCGCGAGGATTCGTCGACCGGCGCCAAAGTTATTCAAAATAGAATGTTGCGGTTTTCCTATGGAAACAGGGTCCTAACTATAACTACCTACTGGCGACCGCCAGTAGGTTATATATATATATATATATATATATATATATATATATATATATATATATATATGTATGCGCCAAGGTGTATCGAAGAATGAGTGAGTGTATGAGTGTTTGTATGGATGATTTAGTTGGTGCGTGACTGATTGTATAAGGTGGTGATTATATGTGTCTCAGTGAATGTATGGGTGAGTGTCTAATCTGTGTGAATGTCTATCAGTCTGTCAGTTGGTTTGTAAATGGCTGCATGGGTTGGAGAGTAGGTACGTGAGTGTCTATATGGGTTATTGACTAGTTGTCTGAGTACCTGTATGGGTGCCTGAGTATCTATGTGGGTGGGTGAGGGTGTGTGTGACTCCCTGCATGGATGTGTGAGTGGGTGAATCCCTGGGTGTATGAGTTCTGTGAGGGGCATGAGTTCTGCAAGGGGCTGTATTGATGAGTGAGTGTGCTTATGGCTGTGTTGGTGAGTGAATGGATGTCTTAGTGGAATATAGGTGGGTACTGCATATATGAAAGGCAGTATATGTGAATGTTGGAGTTTATAAGTGACTGTATGTGTGAGTGACTGGTTGTGACTGATTGTGAGAGTGGCTGCATGGGTGAGTGTGTGCTTGTGTCAGTGACTGTATAGGAGAGTAAGTATGTGTTAGTATCTGTATGAAACAGTGAGGTGCTGTGTGCATAACTGTATAGGTGAGTAAGTGGCAGCGTGATTGACTGGGCGAGTGACCAGGTGTGTGAGTAGCTCTTTGGGTGACTGACGGTGTATGAGTGGCTATAGGGGTGTATGAGTGGATATATCAGTGGCTGTATTGGTGAGTGACTAGGTGTATGAGTGGCTGTATAGGTGAGTGAGTGAATGTGTATGTAGACCTATGAATTAGTGAGTGGGTATGTACGTACTAGTATTAGTGTGTCAATGGTTTCAAGAATGGTAGTCTGAAATTTGGAGTGGGTGTATGAAAGGTTATATTGTGGTGTGAGTAGATGCATCAGAGATTATTTGGATGATGCCATCAGTGATGTCATTAGTGATGTCACTGACCATGTCATGAGGGATGTAAAATGTGATGTCATCAGCAGTGCATTGCGAGGGCGCAAGTCATAGTTAGCTCCGCTAACTATGACGGCTGAATGTCTCTGTAGCCTTTGTTTTTTTCCGTGAATTTCTATGTTTTTTTAAATGCTAATTCCTAACTGTAACATCCCTGAAACCTGTGTTTTTTCAGTGAAACTATATATATATATATATATATATATATATATCAGCAAACGCTCGCTCTACGTCTCCATGCTAAACTGCTGGAACAAAGCGAGAAAGGACCCAACTTGGTGCTTAATTGGTTTATTTTGCAAGCACACCTTCCACCATGACGCGTTTCGGCAGCTCCTCTGCCTTGATCACATGACAGCGCTTACACGGGGAGGATACATTTTTAAAGTGAAATTGCGTAGTCACATGGTAAGTAGACATGGAAAACACTGCAACATTACAACAATGTGTAATTTAAAAGACAGACCTTTAGGTTTTACAAGTTTTATCGCTAAAAAGCCTTTTATAAAATCACCTAATTGTCATGTCAGTTATTAGTAAGCTCATACAATGCTTCATATTCGTAGAGTCATTTCAAAGGTTGAATAATGGCTTAAATGCCTAACACCTCTATGTTTTCCAATTGCTTACATAAATTATTTTACATGGGACCTAAGTGAAACTAAAATATACCCGTGTATCCAATGAATATTAACCAAGATTTTGAAAACTAGTGAAGGAACCGGTGTTAAAAAATTGTTTTAAAGTGCAAATGCGTGCAAAAAGTGCTTAAAAAATTATGCTGAGGGACTGTTAAAATATATAACCTCCCTCAGTATGTAGTTAGAATAATAGTTACAAGGCTTTTTTTCTAATATCACAGACTATTAAATGTCTGAGCTAAATGTTCTGACTAAATATATCGTGGACTAGAGATGTTCATGTGCCATGTGTTTACTAGTTGTGACCGATGTGGTCTTATGAAAAGACAACGTATGTGTTGCAGGAGATTAAATGACTGCCAATTGCCTCGGATCTCTATTTGGGTATACTTTGCCGAAGAGCAATCATAAATACATGTATGGACTTATATAAATAAATAAATATAAATATACATAGATGATTTCTAAAATATACACATGTAATCAGTTAAAAAACCTCTCCTTACATAGTAGGTAAAATACCAACATTGTCAATCTATCATTATTGTCTGTGCAAAATCAAATCAGTCAACCAACCGTAAAACATTAACCATAAAATCAATGAAGTTGAAAGGAGAGACATAGATTCATACATCGGTAGTAAAATATGCTGAACATAAAATGTAGGTATTTAAAAGGAATTTCCTTTCACATAAATATTAAATATTATATATTAAATATTAAATATTAAATATTAAACGAATATGATGTTTAAAAATAGTGGTTCATACATACAGATCTACATTCTAACAAATAGTACTACCTGCCCATTGACTAATATTCATCTCTTGACATTGCCTATAGGAGCAAATAGAACGCCAATTTCAAATTGATGCGAAATTTCTAGTCAAGGTATGTGTGCAAATCCTCGCTAGTATTCAGACCCCCTGGAAATTTAGTATCTAACTCTAAAATGTAGCGTGTTTCAAGGCGCCTGAGTTTTTGTTCCCGATCCCCCCCCTCTGCCAAGTGGGGGTATCGCATCAATCACAAAATATTGAAGATGTTTTAGGTTATTTTCATGATGTACCTTAAAATGTCTAGCTACAGGATAGCTTGTGTCACTATTGGTGATGGCTCTAATGTGCTGCAATATACGCTTATGGACTTGTAACTTCGTGCTACCTATATACAGTAGGTTGCAGGAGCACTGTAACACATATACTGCAAAATCAGTGCGACAAGTCAAATGTTGTTTGATCTCTCTTGTCGCACCACTGAATGCTGTCTGATAGGTGGCTCTATTTAAAGCATAGTTACATGCTTTACAGACAGAACATTTAAAAAAGCCCTTCCTTGCCACCAACCAACCCACTTTCTCACTTTCCTCAGGGTTTTTCTTAACTAGAACATTGGCCATTGTAGCCGCTCTTCTGTATGTAATAGCAGGCTGCTTGGGCAATAGTGTGCCAATTATGGGGTCATCATGAACTATTAGCCAATTTCTTCTTATTATAGTTCTTATTTGTTGCTCCTGCTTTGAATAGGTCAGAATAAGTCTAGTAGGTTCAGCATGAGTCTGTCCTTTTTCCTTACTTGCTTTCACGCTTTGTATGAGCTCATGTCTCGCAAGTCTGTTTGATTGATCAATCGCATTTTTAATAGATACATTTGTGTATCCTCTATCAAGAAATCGCTGTCTGCATTCCTGTTGCTTGATGTAGCAGTCTTCTTCCTCACTGCAAATTCTGTGGATTCGAAGCATTTCCCCATAGGGAATGCTATGTATCAGATGCGGAGGATGAGCACTAGAAGCATGTAACAGAGTGTTACCTGCTGTTTCCTTACGGTGTAGTGAAGTGTTCATACTGTTGTTTGTTATATTCACTTGAACATCTAGGAAAGTTATACTTGTGTTGCTTATAGTAGATGTGAACTGCAAATTTACATCATTATCATTCAATGACTTAACAAATTCAATGGCTTTGTCCTGGGTTCCCTGCCATACAATAAAAAGATCGTCTATATAACGTAACCAGCATACAATATTCTCTTTGTAAGTCTGCTCATATGTTTTCATAAGGACCAGCTCCTCCCACCAGCCCATAAACAGGCAAGCGTAGCTAGGGGAGAAGCTGGCCCCCATAGCTACACCTTGAATTTGCTGGAACATCTGATGTTTGAACATGAAAAAATTATTCTCCAGGCAGAAACCCAACATATCCATTATCATCTTATTGTGTTGTGCATAATACAATGGTCTGTTTGTCAAAAAATGATCAACTGCTTTTAGCCCATCCTGATTCCTAATACATGTATACAGCGAGGATACGTCTAAGGCCAAGAGAAAATACCCTTCCTGCCATTGGATGTTGGCGATTTTCTTGATAAAATCCCCAGTGTCCTGCACAAATGATTTTAGTTTTTTCACATGGTCTTGGAGAAAAAAGTCGATATAACGGGACATGTGTTCAAGTGGCCCATTGATAGCTGATATTATTGGTCTTCCGGGGGGCTTGTGAATGTTTTTATGGACCTTAGGGATAAAGTACATGGATGGAGTTTGTGGATATTCTGTCTTTAAATATTTAAACTCTTCCATGGATAGAATTCCCACACTTTTCCAGGCCAATAGTTTTGAATGGAATTGATTTATCATAGCCTTATATTTTAACGTTGTACTTCTACGATAACATTGCACATCATTCAACTGAGAATAAGCTTCTTCCAAATATTTATTCATAGGCCAAAGTACAATATTTCCCCCTTTATCAGAATTTCTGATAACTATTTTGTTTTCTTTTTTTAGTTTTGTCATCAGATTATTGTATTGTCGTTCATGATTGGTTATTTTCCTTTTTTGCTTGTTGATGTTAATGTTCAATTTCTTGATTTGAGCCACGACCTGTTCATTAAAGACGTTAATGGAATCACGGGACATAAGGGGAATGAATTTAGACTTTGTTTTAAAGGGAGTAGTAGGTTTAGAATTAGTGTCGGTTTCCAGTGATCGATCCGTTGCAAAGGGTTCAGAAGAGAGGCTCTGGCTTGATATGCCCGCAGATCTATTCGATTCCTTCGCCAAATCTCTCAGATTTTCCAGGGTCTCTAAGTCGGCGACCAAAAGCCCACAAGTTTCATTGGTGTTGATTGCCACATCTGTAGTTTCCATTCTGGACCGGGATTTGAGTTCATGGAATTTTTTAAGTTTCAACTTACGAATGAATTTATAAACATCCACGCGGGTCGTCGGGTAATCAAAGTCAGATTGCGGACAGTATGACAACCCTAGGGATAGTAACTGCTTTTCGGCCTGGGTTAGGTTGATATCAGCCAGATTGATTATAGTTTTGGCTGTTGTTGAGGTAGGAGGGGAATTATTTACTGCCTGCTCCTCCATGCTCCTCGCCGTCCTCTCCCCTTGTTTGGATGCTTGTTGTAAGTGGCGTTGCCTTGCTTTTCTCCTTTGCCTTCTGGACGTTGTTCGTCGTTTTTTGCCGGTTGGCTACGGGGCCTTAGTGTTTCCCGTCTGCTTCTTCTCATGTAATCAAGTTCCTCCCCCAGGGTGGGTTTGATGGCATTCAATTGCATACGATCTGTTCTTCCTTCCGCTTCTGACTCGCTCTCCACTGCTGAGCTCAAATCAGAAGCTGTTTCATCTTGAATATTAGATACAGGGGCGGTTTTGTGTGGTTGTCCTTGTTGACCTGCCGCCGTTGATCTGTACACATCGAATTTACGGGAGAAAGTAAAAATCTGTCCGCTTGCATAATCCTCTTTGTCCCTTTGGAATTTAAAAGCCTTACGTTGCTTGATTTTTTCTTCCTCTTTAAATAGTCTGTTGACCATTTCCTCATGTAGTTTATTTTGATGAGGATCACCTAATGCCTTTATTTCTGCTTCCAGGGCATCTATTTTTAGTTGTAGAGCATCGCGGTCTATGGCAGCATATTTAACCAATATCTGGACCAACCTTCTTGATGATTCTAGGTTGGTTTCTGCCCACTCAGCCATCATTAGGGGATTCGGGGTATCATAACTGGGGGCTATCATGATTCGTAGTCCCCTCGGTATTCTGCCCACATCCAAATATCCCTGCAGGGATTTTGATTCCCACCATTTTGACTGTTCCTGCCGCATGAGTTTCTCCAGTACACGATATTTGTCTCTTATTCCTTGTTCGTTAGTTGTTTCCTTGTTAGTCCCCCTGATTGTTTGGGACTGTGATGTCGAGGGTGTATCAGTGAACATCCATTCTGCAGCCGATTCCCTACTGCGTAGCGCTGCGGTGGACATGGTGTGATTGCAATGCGTGTTCCTGTATGGTGACCCGTAATGGAGCCTGCCCTCTTGAGATTTGAGTCAGAAGCAAGTCCCTCGGGTGCACACCTCCCCACCTGTGTTCAATTACAACGCGGTTCCGTACCTGCTCCGTTAGCAACACATGCCGCCGTCACCTCCTCGCTGGACAAAAATCCACTCGAGACCTCCGGCTCGGCTCAGCTATGTCCCGCTTGTATCAGGCAAATTTCCAACCGCTGTTAGTTCACAGGGGGCTCCGTGTTTCCGCTGCCGGATTCGTTTCGTTGACTTCCGGGTTACCGTCCACCTCGAAGCCTCGGGAATGGTCAGATCACCCAGGAGTCTGTAACTTTGCCGTCCACGAAGCCAACTCAAAGGGGGGGGGGGGGGTCCAAAAACACCGGGGAAAGTCAAAGCCGGTGAAAATATCAGCAAACGCTCGCTCTACGTCTCCATGCTAAACTGCTGGAACAAAGCGAGAAAGGACCCAACTTGGTGCTTAATTGGTTTATTTTGCAAGCACACCTTCCACCATGAGGCGTTTCGGCAGCTCCTCTGCCTTGATCACATGACAGCGCTTACACGGGGAGGATACATTTTTAAAGTGAAATTGCGTGGTCACATGGTAAGTAGACATGGAAAACACTGCAACATTACAACAATGTGTAATTTAAAAGACAGACCTTTAGGTTTTACAATTTTTATCGCTAAAAAGCCTTTTATAAAATCACCTAATTGTCATGTCAGTTATTAGTAAGCTCATACAATGCTTCATATTCGTAGAGTCATTTCAAAGGTTGAATAATATATATATATATATATATATATATATATATATATATATTCATTAATAAAACCAAAGGTTAAAGTGGTGCTATAGTTAGGTGGATATATCAGTGACGACATTAACGTTATGAGTAGAGCTAACTGTAACTTGTGCCCCCGCCATGCACTGCTTTTGCCCTCACATATTACATCACTCATGACATGTTCAATTACATCATTTATGACATCTCAAATGACATCTCAAATGACATCACCGTGACATATCTGATGACATCACTCATGACATCCTCCAATGAGTGTGCTAGTTGGTTTTATAATTTACAAAGTGGTGGGTGACTATCATATTACTTTTCTACCAAATTGTGTGTCCAGCTAATGGGTGTAACTATTTATAACACACATGTGCTCCTAATACATCATAGGTGTGTGGAGGTTTTCAACATGTTATAAATCATTCTATTGAAGAGTAACTCTGTGTGCAGATGACAGTTGACGACTTGTGTTCTATATATTCCAGTCAGGTTTTTTGGTACTGCAGAATTTTTTTCCAACAGGGCAAAGATTCTACATACTATAGCCTTATACCCCGCCGTAGCGGGCTGTACCGGCTATTAAAAGCACGCTGCATCGTTAAAGGCCAGAGCCGAAGGCGAGGGACTTTAACAAAGCAGCGGGACTTTAATAGCCGGTAAAGCCCTGCTACGAAGGGCTATAAGGCTATTAGAACATTCTGCCACTAGAGGGCAGAATGTTCTAACAAATAAAACAAAATTCAAATCCCCTCAGGCTCCCTGAAGCCTTTGTTCACAGCCAGAGCTGTGAACGAAGAAACATTGGAATGTTGGAGCTCCGGGCGTATACCAGCCATTATAAGCAAGGAACACTCCATTGTTTTCAATAGAGCTTCCAACATTACAATGTTCTAATACATATTAAGAATTGTAAGCAGTCTTGAGTTATTGGACAGAATCGTCTCAGTGTGACAATTTGTACGTAACATAGAAGACTCTGTGCACCAGGCACTAACATACGTACACATGCTTGTTTTGCTTCAGAAGATGGGTTATCTGTAAAGTTTTCACCACAGTATGAAGACTGCAGATAGTATGATATTTAGCACCTTCAGACCTTAGTTATTTCAAGTGAATAGTCTCTCTTTGGACATGTTTTGTATAGAGTGTACACTGTTCTTAGCAGATATTTTTTAATACTCTGTGGTGTGTTTCTCATGACACTGTCTGGAAACAGGGTGCTACAGAGTAAACTCTCTCCATAGCATAAACTTTGTTCATAGTACCCACTTTTCTACTGATATCCACTTCATTCCTCACTGTAGGTTTAGTGGCTGAGAGGTGTTTGATACAGGTAACAGCTGCCTATAGTAGGATATTAGTTATGAAACAGGGCTGAAGTGTCTGGAGGAATTTGGTTTTTTCTGAACAGTTCTATACGGATTGGACACCGTATGCAGTAGAGTTTACCCTTCTATCTGTGGTCGTTAGTCAATATGAACTCAGCTACCAATGAGGTGTACGGTTTAGGGTCAAAATTGCACATATTAGAAGCTTGATTCACCTATAGGGATTGTATGTATGATAGCATTAATGATGCTTTATTCTATTCTGAGCTAATTTGTTCTGACTTTCATAGCTCCAGTGCCATACCTGTTTATACAGCAATGTGTACAAAAGAAGATTTGATGATGATGCCATTTGAGATGTCGTCAGTGATATCATAAATGTTGTCCTAGAATGTGTCATGATTGATGTAATGTGTGAGATCATACGCAATGCATGGTGGGGGTGCATGAAGAGCTAGCTATAACTGGTGAATATATTTTTTTGTTGTTCAAAGCATTAGTACTGTCACCGACATATTCACCTAACTATAACACCATTTAACCTTAATTTTTTTCAGTGAATTTCTATGTTTTAAAAAAAACAAAAACACTTATTTTTATTACATCTAACTATAACTGTACTTTAACCTCTGTTTTTTCCAGTGAATATCTATTTTTTTTTAAACGTGAAGGAATATTTATTTAGCATATGTAAATCCAACCCTGTACCACAGTGAGCTTGCTGTGCATGGCAGGGAGTGGGTCGCAGGGCCTGGCTTACAGCCAACACCATGCTGTTCGGCAGACTTTGCGGGTAGTTGCAATGGAACCAATTTTCAGTCTGCCTGAACCTCCGCTGTTTGACTCTGTCGACCATTGCAGGTCGTGAATTATACAGATTTAGGGAGCCCAGCCATTCGACCGACAGCCACGGGGAATCTATCACATGAAATCCAGCAGCAGATGAGGGATGTTTGAAGCACAGACTTACCATGCAATGTGGCTGCCCGTACAGGGGGTCATCAGGCAGTGGCAGGACCGGCTTGATGGGTGTTGCTTGGCATGGAGGAAGCATCGGGACTGTTGTGTGTAGATTTAGGCATAGAAAATCCAGCCCTTATTTACGCATTGTCCATGCTAACCAAATACAGGCATGGTCTCCTACATCCGACAATCCACGTCACAATGAGTTCTTGGAAAATCAGACTCTTAAGCCTTTAGGAATTTCCCTTGCTTGGATATTGATTTCTCCAAGAACTCAATTAGTATGCATTCCTTAGGGGTTCATTCATGACGTTCCGATGCCCGACTTTTACGTCGATACAGGCATTCCTAAACCCCTCCAAGGTATAAATATACCTGCACTTGCCCTGGTAAACCATGGTTCCGGCATGATCCAGCTCGACTGCCTACTTGCGGTTCGCCATGGCAAGTTCTGAAGGAAATCGAGTTCCAGCCTGACGCACTGACCAGACGCTGTCATCCTCTTCGCAGAGAATCCAGCTCCAGTGTTTCTGACTCCCCTTGCGGGGTGTTAAATATCGAGTCCCAGAAAGAGATTCCAACCTCGCACATTCTAAGGTATGGAGCAGACTAGAACTTAGAGAAACTTTTGGCAACTCTTGGCAAAACTAAAACTATGGCTATAGCTAGCTATACTTTAGAAAACAGCACCTACTTCTTACCTTGTACTACACTTAGGTACACTGGGGTAGAACTATTTAAAAGCATCAGATGAGTATTCACCTTTTAGCCTGTGTTATTTATGTATGTTTTTTGATTAGGGCTCCTGGTTTTCCGTTTAAACGGATATTTACATATAAATACAGACGGAAAACAAATTTTCCTTTATCTGTATTTATATATAAAAACAGGAAAATACTAGTACATTTTGTCTTTGACCATCTGGTGTCTCCCCCTCCTTAGAGGGTTAAGAGGTGTCACCCGAGTACTTCACAGGTCTTTGAAAAACCGTTTACTTGTTAATGAGGCTTTGATGTTCTTTCACCCTTAGCCTCTGCCGATTGCACCAGCACCCGTCTTTTCCTCGCAGACTGGGTTTTACAATATCCAAGGCCTGCAGAGAAGGCTCGGCATTAGTGGCTGTTTGGGGACGGGCGGGGAGCAGAGAAGGAAAAGGTCTCTGTCTCTTGCTTCCTGCCCAGACAAGACAAGGACAGTTTCCCCTTCTGCTCTGCCGCTGGCAGCTGCTCCCCCCTTCTCTTTCTTACTCTTATTCCCTCTCTGTCTGTCTAACTCCTCCTCACTTACCGAAAACCAAGACTCATGAAATGGTTTGCACCCTCTTTTTAGGTCTCGGCTCGAAGGCTGCGCTTGCACAGTCTCGATCCGAGATTTAATGACTTGGAGAAGAGGGGCTTGAACCCGCCCCTCTTCTCCCCTGTTCTCCATTGGCTGGCCTCTTGAATGCTGGCCAGCCATTGGAGAAGAGGTCCGTCACTCCGATCAGGCCCCGTCCTTTTCGGATTCGGGGGCGTGTTTTTTTCAACAAATCTAATTATCTCCTCCAGCCAATGGCAGGAGGAGAACACGCCCCCGAATCCGAAATCGCCGCTGCCTTTCTCCGAGGCATTTATGCTTTGCCTCGGAGAAAGGCAGCAAGGCTCAGGGCACCGCAGTCTGTTACCTTCATTTCTGGCTCCCAGAAACAGCCGTTTGGGTCTTTGTGTGCCTTTGATTTGGGCCTTCGTCTCGCGTGCTCAATGGAAGGAAAGGCCGTGCCTTGACTGAGGAGCGCGAGGCGGAATACAGAGCAGCCGCCGCCTCCCGTAATGGGATTGAGAGCAGCATGCGCGAGTGTTTCAGAGTCAGAAGCGAACAGATGTTGGTATAAATTACCTCGGTGTCTGACGTGTTACAAATTAAAAGCGCGGCTGGCATCGGTAAACTCTGTCCCCAAGTTAGGAGGGACGAGGGCTGTGATTACTGTCCCGCTCAACAGTGGTCCGAGTGCCTCCCTTCCCACTCCATCCCCGACTTGAGCATTCCGCATCGCTGAGCGCCAACAACCCACGAAAGAGAGAGTGAGAGCCGCGCGGCTCACTTCAGCAGTCTATGAAAATACCATCACTTTGTGACAAATAAACAGTGCACGTTCGCCCCCTCCCCTCGCTGCCCCCTGCTGCCACCAGCTACTGCCCCCTCCATACCAGCAACCCCCGATTGAGTCGCTGCACTGCATTCAAAGCACGTATTTTATTCTGCAGCGAAGCCATGGGCATTCTGTTTTATTCGTGTTGTTCCCCTGGAACAGGAGGGGGTGAGCCCCCCCCACACACACACACACACACCCTACCCCTCTGAACTTGTCTAGTGCCCGCAGAGGGTGATTTGTGTTGTCACTTGTGGGGGTATAACTGTCACCGCTGATCTGCTCAGGGCCCAGATTACACGTGATGAGGGCTGACCCCTCTTTGAGTGTTCGCACTTTCTGCACTCACTGCTGAGCGCGCTGCGCACAAAAGTCCCTCAGATGTCGCGGCCATCAATCTCGCGCCCGGAGAGTTAGAAAATGCGTGGTTGGCTGCAGACCCTTGCAATGCATGGGCACTGAGCAACCACACAGCACACCACAGACTCTTTGAATTAAAACTGGTTAATAGCGGTTCGTGGAGTTATTATGCATCACTTATATCGTTTTTATAATTATTAGGAAAGGTTCGAGGGTCTTTCAGACGAGGGGGCATATGTCAAACACCAGACCCGACTTAGGCTCACAGGTCGGGCTCATCCGCCCCTCCCCCAACGCAGTGATTCCAGATGCTTGTCTGTCAGTGGGGTGAACCGAAGACCAACCTAACATAATAAAGGGAAGGCGGCTTCAGCATAATAATGAGCGTTTAGAGGGAACCTTTCCGTGCCCTGGGCTTTTCTTGGCAAACCAATAGTTCACAAACAAGCATTTACAATGCAACGGTCTCGGCATTTGAGAGTGATTAAGCTATTGACATTGTAAATAACAATGCCGTTTCTTTAAATGTTTTAAAAACAAAAACATAAACAAAAATAATGTCATGAGCAATGCCAATAGCTCTAACTTTGCCAATGCCGAGACCATTGCATTGTAAATGCTTGTTCTTCCTGACGTTAATTTGTTTCCCTGTGAAATGGATGCAAAAAAGAAAACCACTTTTGATGGAAATGCCATTTTGACATTTTTTTTATTCCAAAGTGCAGCCACGTAAATAAAAGGTTCAAAATATGAAAAATCAATAACTATATAAAGCAAGATGGAGTGTTCTTTAAGTGGCCGGATCGGTTTTATTCAAACCCAAAAACATTAGTGTCACTTTACCGAGTTTGCCAGTGAAGCGCTGTTTTCCCCCGGTGGGGAAGTGCGCCAAACCTGGAGGTACAGCAATACATGGTTGATGGGTGGATTGGAAAACAAAATCTGTACGGTGGCTTTGTGTTCACAAATGTGGTCTTTTTAAACAATACTGTTTACGTTTTGTAAGCATATAAGCAGTGGACATTGAAATGGGTCCTTTCTGGGCCCCGTAGTTTTCTGGCATAAGCACTCAGTGATTTCTGAATAGTGAGTGTAAAAGCGTTAAGTTCACCATGTTGTTCCTGCTTATATTTCATTATTTAATCTTTCATTCCCTATGAATGTTTGCTTTTTCCAGGGTGTTACTATTTCCTTTAGGGAGCATATTGCTCTTGCCTAGTGCGTAATTTGAATTGAGTCGCATCCAGGTGATTATAGCAGATCATATTAGATTGTAGTTGAAGGCAGTGTGAATTTCTCTCATTCGGGCAGTATGGTGTTCAGTGAAGGAGCGGATGTGGCACTCTGCCTATGACGGAAACTGCAAGGCTCTGAGACAAATGGCTTGTGATAGCATATTTGGGACATTCTGCAAATGGCAAAGTTTTCAGATGAATGTATAGTGTTGACCAATAAAAAAACGAGCATTGTCAATTTAAATAAATGTGGCAAAACACTAGCTGTAGCGTCGTCTTTTGCTGTGGCAAAAATAAATGTGGATAAATACAGGAAAAATACAGACGGAAATGGCAAAAAAATAAATACCATAAAACCGGGAGCCCTAATTTTGATTAATATATATCATAGCTACAAACCATGCTATTGCAGTATTAATTTTCTTACTTCTAACTCTGTACATATTGTACTTCGCAGCCTGTCTTACGATTGTAGCAGTTCATATCTCTTGCATGAAAAATAAGACTGTTCAATAAACCCTTTTTATTGAAATGCCCGTCTCTCTATTTCTGTGCAACTCTGTAGAAACGAAGCATGCACGATTGACTGAGTGAAACTGTTATCTATTGTTTCCACGGTTCTGAGATTGTTCCGACTCTAAGGGAAACAAAGTTGTCATGTTTATGCGGTTGTCAGAAACTAATCCCTTCTTGTGTATTCGAGAAGTTTCTAGTGACCTCTGAGTTAGCTGGCACACACAAGTAATTAAGTTTAATGTACTCGATAGAGAGATACTGACCTCAGTCCTATGTCAAATCTATAGTGTATATTATTCCAATGCGCAGAGCGTATCAGGGATATAGGAACTACACTACAGGACAGGATGTATCATTGGGGCATTGAAGCCCAGGATTGAAATCATTACAACACCAATGCCGATACGTAATTGACACTCCAGGGTGAGTGCTGCTTACCTATTGGCCCCGGATTCAGCCAATTAGAATGCTGGACATTTTAAATTACTCTACCACTGTGCAGTTCTGACATGGCTCTTGCGTACTGAAGAAGGCGACAAGCTGAAACGTGCCTGCGACAATAAAGCCATTTTAGAAATATCCCACGAGTGCACCTACAATTTTTTGAATAAATACCGATAGAAAACACAATGTTTTCTGTCTGTATTTATCTGTAAGAATCAGTAAAAATGGAAAACAAGGAGCCCTAATTTATAAATATTATTCACCAGTTATGTTTGTTGAAAAGGCTTTCTTTTTTTGCTCATGCTCTGACAGTTAACGAGAGAGTAGCCATGGTCAGGGACAACTCCCTCCCACCCCTCCAATGTTTTACTGTGTAATTAATTTATGTAGTGTACCAGCAGTTCTCAGGACAGGGTGGCATGGCTGGAAAGTATGAGGTCCCATTGCATTTGCCCACCAACACCATATGTCATTCATTGACCATTATTTTTCCACCCTTTATTGCGCTTCAATGACTCAGAGTCATCATCATCATCATCATAGACTATAGCTCTGCTACTCCATTATGAAACGTTTTTGGTTGGCTTGACTACTTGTCTTTTCTAACATTGTGAACCAACAAAATGCCCAGAATGAAATTTTTGATAGAAGGTACTGCGGGCTAACCAAACTGTAATGATGTATTGTGGTTGTATTTTTTTTTGTTAAAAAATTAAGGGGAGTTGTGTCTGGCACGTAAAAAATGCATAATGTTCTTTTCTAGCCACACTAAGTGCTGCAGGCTCAAGTGCCACTGCAAGAGGAGAAGGAGATTCAGTTGGAGGGGAAAAGCGGCGGCAGGCACGGGCAGTGGTAAGCCACATTGCTTGCTTATTAACAATTACTATTATACTCACTAGCAACAAGGGCGTTGTCAAAAAGCGGAATCGTGAACACCCCGCTGTGCTAGCTACAGCAGTGGTTAACTTATGGCCTCTTCTATCTGCCACTCAGCAAAAGCTCACATAATGAACGCTAAAAATGATGGCTTGATGGAAACAGAAAAGGAAGGAAGGTTAAAAGCAAGGATGGGTGAAATGGTATACAAGTGAAAGGATGCGTGGGTGAAAGAAGCGTGGGTGGTTATTGGGTAAATGGAAAATGGGTGAAAGGATGGGTGAAAGAAAGGGTGGATACAGAATGAATATATAATGGATTGGAAATGTTGGCAGAAAAAACTGTTTGGATGAATAAACAAGGGAGCTCTTCTGGAGAGGGGCATGCTGCTCCCCTACTTCGCTTACTTTGTTTTATGGTTATCAAAGCTATGGTTCAAAGTGGGGGATATTTTACTTTTTGTTCAAATCCCTTGACTCACTCTATATATGTTAAGTGAGGCAAATATGTCTCCTACCTATCATCATTCATCAACTCACCTCCCTGCCCATGGCATTTTGCCACACATGGCTGAAGTGCAGTATGGTTCAATTTGTGACTGCAATGGTGGCTGTGCAATGTGCGTCTGCTTCAGTTAATGCAGCATTTACAAAGTTTTCAAAGCATGCCAAACCAAACACACAGGGTGTTTTCCCTTTGCCCACTCAGTCACCTCTCAGCACTTCACTCCTTTATTCTTTCCTACCTTCTTGCATCCCAGCCTACCAACAAATTGAAATATCCATTCTTGGCATGTGCCACATTTTTATGGCCATGTGAAGTGATTCCAAAACATATTTGATGGTTTTCCATACCAGATTTATTTTATGCCTGTTCAGATTTTTCCCTTTTGACTTTCGTCAATTACAGTGACTGAATAAGCCAAAGCTTAGGCACATAACGAATCGATGATCAGTGGTGCCCCTCTATTCTAAAGCTCTACCTACCTGCCTAATCCCTATATCTTACCCTGCAGTAGAGTAATTCATGATTCCTTTCCCTACTGCCCAGCAAAAGAATTTGTTGGAAATAATTTGTGGTAGTGGGCGAGGCCAGTGAGTTGAGTGGGACTAAATGCCTGATTTGATGTCAGGGTTGGCATAAGGGATACTCTGTGACAAATATGACAAATAATATCTATATAGCCCATTCCTTTCCCTATAGTGCAATACATCATTTTTTCCATCATCTACATATGACAGGCAGGATAGCACTGTCCTCATTCTATATGTGACATGTGTGATGTAGTATCTCATTTATTATTCATCTGCCTCTTTGGAGTCAGGTTAGTAAATGAAAGGCATTTGGAGAAGAGCAGGGCCATTGGAATGAAAGATAGATAATTGTCAACTATAGCTGCCCCGTAGCAAAGTACCCGGCGTGTTGGCTTTCATGCCTCCATTCATTTAGCACAACAACTTGTACTCCATAGTGCATAATGCCTTACTCATTAATGAGAGATAATGTATTTCTATTTTTCCACTCAAAGGGCCATATGTAGGTAGCCCAATACCGGTCGGTAACGGCCGATTTTCGGTAATTATACCGTTACCGACCGGTATTTAGGCTTTTGATATGTAGGGGGATCATTTCTGTTTTCGGTAATTTACCGAATCGGTAAAATTACCGATTCGGTAATTTTACCGATTCGGTAAATACCGAATACAGAAATGAGATGTAGGGGGAGTGTGTGGTGGGTGTGGGGATTCGTTATTTACCACCAACTGAAAGTTGGTGGTAAATGACGAATGACTCAGTAAATGCATTTTGTGGCCCTTAGATGTGTGCAATGTGGCAGACACACATGCCCTCAGGGCATGTATGTGTGCCACATGTGCACACATGCAGGAATCAGGGGTGCAACAGGGTGTCAATGTGACACCCTGCCACCCTTGATTGAGCTCCCCCCATTACCGATTCGGTATTTACCGATTCGGTAATGGTAACTGGCTTGCCATTGATTCCTATGGGCCTCCTGGCCCATAGGAATCAATGAGATACAGGTTACCATTACCGAATCGGTAAATACCGATTCTAAAATACCGACACTTACCGAATCGGTATTTTTTTTCCTACATTACATTTACCTATTCATAAATACCGAATCGGTAAAATTCGGTATTTAAGAATCGGTAAATGTAATTTACCTACACAAGGCCCAAAGTGTCTGTTTAGTTTCTAGAAAAGCCCGTAAAAGGAAAAAAATCTAATCACTGTTATTTAAATCTGGTGATATTCTGCCTTAATTATCTCTGCCAGAGAGTCAGTGCTTTTTATGCAAGACATGTATGGGTAAAAAATTAGATTGGCCCTATGATTCATCCTTATCATAATAACATCACATTTCAATGGCCCTAGAGTACCAGCAAACAAGCAATATGCTGCTATTGCACCACCCACTACTTAAATTTTAACAAATGTTTGCATGGAGCATTATTTACAATTTGTATTTTTTTATTTGTTTTTCTTGATATAGCTACTCCAGTTTATCCACCAGCACCACCCACCAGGCAGGACATAGTAGTCTGGCTGGGGCAGCTGAGGCTGATGACCACCCAGTCCGAATACTAGCGGCTGTTGGCCCAGGAGGATGAAGAGGCAGAAGTAGCTGCCTCTGACTTGGTCCCCAGTTCAGCAAGCCAGCTCTAGCTTCCTGGCCATTATATCGCCGGTGCAGCTGCCAGCTGTCAGAGGTCCTGACTGCCACTGCTGCCACTCCCTCCCACTCAGGCCGGCAATTCCAGCATTGCATACGGCAGCGGCTAGACCGCATTTAAAGCATAGGGAGCATAGAGCAGCGTCTGAACCAGCTCCAGACTCGTATGGACATAGCCCTCTTCTAAGTGCTTTTAAAAAAATAAATTGGTGGTCGGAAATTGTTGTAGGTGGAGAGACTAGGAAAGGAGGTGTGTATGGGTGTTTTTTCTTGGACTTTTGCTTCGACATTGGTTGTGAATAGGTCCATTTGTTTGGGGAGAGGGGAGGGCCTATTGTGGGTGGAGAGGGTGGATTTGTTTGTATAATATTAAATGGGAAATTTATTTTACCACACATTATGCCTGTAGTAGTTTATTTGTGTTTTACCTTTACTTTGCACTGATGCCTTTTGTGCAGCCTGTTTTTTAAATCTTTTTTTTATAAAAGTGTATACTGGTTAGTTGTAGTTAGTAATATACCCTTGTTCTACTACCCTCTGTAAAAATCTTGACCATTTTGGAATGCTTCCATGACTTACATTGCCTAGAACAACTTAGAAAAAAAACGATTACTTATCTGCAGTAGCAGTTAGTTTCTTACTTACTAACTTAACTAATTCACTTCACTCTATAGTTCTCTTACCTGAATATAGATGAAGCAATAAACGGGAAGATATAACAACTTAACAAGGGAGGTCCCACTCCTACCCAGGTGAACTAAAACTGTAGGATTAATCGGAAGGATTATCCGTTACAGCCAACAAAATGGAAATAAAAGCACCGAGTTAGTAGGTTATAAATTATATCATAACTTCACAAAGAATTGGAGCCAGACTACTACATGACACACCAAGAATACCTGATAGTGATAATATATAAAAAAAATAGCAATAGTAACTTCTTCTGAGCAATGTGAAGCTAGTTTTTAATTAAAACCAAAGTTACAAAATCATCGAGTCATGAAAAGTGGACTCTGGAGTGGAGAAGGTTCAGCATTTACACAACACAAGGCCTAAATTAATAGGCTCATGACTGATGTTCTTCCGTATCTAAAATATTGATCACTTTTATGCGTGGGGCTATTGCTTAGGTAATAGAAGATCTTGCAGTGAGTTGGTGTCGCTTTTTCCACATCTGCCCCACCAAGTGTGTGATACATTTATTGTGTAAATTAAGTCACAACTCAATAATCCACACAGCCCGGGGGAACAGGGTTAGGAGTTTGATGGATGTATGGGAAAGGGGGTTTGGTGAAAGGTGTGACAAAGGCAAACACTACACAAGGACAATAGTCATCTGAGCACATCATCAACGGTTGTAGAAGGAAACAAAGGGATGAGTAGGACCCAGTACATTTAAATGCATTGCAAGCAGTCCTTCTGCCCCAGAGACCCAAGTTACTAGATATCTAAATAGTCTGTCTTCTTAATTTGAAAAATTCAAATTATGGAGTAGTGAACTCATCCAGTTCTAAAAATATGATTGTTAAATGAAAAATGATAGTGTATTGCAAAATTGGGTGGTACATCTGCATTCTCCTCAGAAATTTCTGTCACTCTTGTGTGTTTGGCTGGACCGGTGTGGTCAGTAAGCAGGAGTGTTGAGCTCAACTTTCACCTTTCATTCATGCAGAGAAATGAGAAGGCCTGCAGATTGTAAAACAGAAATTACATTGTAGAGTCAAGAGGGAGAACAGAAGGAAGGTAAGCTTCATGAGGAGTGTACCAAGAAGACTCAGAGCAAAAAACAAGAGGACTCGGAGTTTCACTTTTGCCGCAATTGCAACACACATTCCGCAGCATTTCCCAAATTAACTCACCTTTCTCAATTTTACATAGCTGAATGCTATGCCTCAATGTCATGGTTTCCCTTTGAAGTCCATAACTTCCTCTTCTAGCTGTTGATGAGGTAGTCCTGGCCTGAATCCTTTAATCCTCCTCCTCCTGAATCTGAGTAACTCTGTCTCAGTCCTGACCTGAGCAAGATAGACATGTAGCGCACTGCTGTTGAAGAACAAGTAGAGAAACAGAATTGCAGTATTTTGTATAGGTTTTTGTTTGTTAACTAAAGTGACTTTTCTGGCTTCAGAAGAACCAGTAAAAAGGAGTGGACCCTGCAAATAAATCTCTCTAAGTGTGAAAGGGCAAATTACCTTCAGGATAATGATCACCCATCAGGCCCCAAACATTGCAAATTATCTAAATTAAGTTTACAAATTAGTTCATCACCCTTCCTCATTGTCTGCCACCACATGAATCATCACTCACAATCACTCAATGATACATAACTCATTGGTAAGCTGTAGGTACACAATAGTATCTCCTCTTTGATGCAAGCAACAGATTGGAATTTGGCAATCTTGTACATATAAGGATCTTCTGGGCTGACCTTCTAGGTTGAGGAAATATGAATTTTTATGGTCAATTGTGTCCCCTATCTAGACCCCAACGGCTCCATGTACATGTTACAAGTACATGTATGTTCCCTCCACTTCAAGCTATGAGGACGCAAATACAATTGTGTCCAACGTTAATATGTACTCTTTCATATCTGCCCTGAATGGGCCAGATATTCCGTTCCTAAGTATGCTTTGCCACCGTCTTTATATGGTATACTTTTCACGTTTTCCAGCTCTGGCAAGGTAGGCCCTGAATTCTGCCATCGAGCTTTTTCCTGCTTCTGCCTCTGAAAGCTCCAGCCTGGACCTGCATCTGTATCCATGAACTTTGTCTTACTTCCTGCGCGGCTGACGGTGCCTAGCCCGGCCTGTTGCCTGCCAAAACTGTATTCAGCCTTCAAGTTATCTGTTCCGCTCCTCAAGAAATGCATTCCTGTCTAAGTAGCTTAGGTAAACATCCCTCTAGCTGCAGAGCAAAGGGCCCGGCCTTACTATCCCCGTGCAAGTAAATCATGACTTTCGTTACCATGGTAGGCCCATGCCCCCTCGCACCTCATGTAGACACTTAGACGCTTGTACACGCACTAGCAGTCAGTATAGAATAGGATTTGTCCAAGAAGACCTTTCCTTCCAGATAATATAGTTCCTTAAACACAAGATATTAGATATGATTTAGGACTAGGTTGTCCTGACACCCCAGACTTCTGTCTCCTCATGTAGGGCTAAATGTCAAGTTCCCCTCACCCTCTAGTTACACGTCAATCACACGTCATGCGGCTGCGCGCGCATCTCTGCCATATATTTTTTGCTGACTTTGCAGGATTCTCTTATGGATCCACCCACTTGTGTCATCATCATAATGACGTTTCTAGTATACGCCTCTATGCACGCCTATTGTAACGCCTTTTCTATTACGTATGTGTATTCTTATCAGCTGTAACGCCTCCTGCATCTGTCTTTACTGTAATGCATTACTATATATGCTATAACCTGTCAATAATGTATTGCTGATCCCTTCCTGAACCTTCGTGGTGACGGAACTCGATTGCCTGGTTCGAACCATCATTCCTTTGTAAGGAATAAATTCCCTATTATACCCTCGAATACCACGGATTCTGCCTCTTATTTTTACTGAGTTATTCGTATTGTATTTTACCGCATAAATTAAGTCTAGGTAATTTAAATTTACCACATAATTGGCGCCAGAACAGGGACACCTCTCACACCCCACGCGCCGGAGGTGCGTTGCAGACCCGGTCTCCTGCCACAGCCGGACGGACAATTACACGTACCCGCAGGATTTCCTGTATCTCCCTCAGGCCAACGGGGGCGACTGAGGCTGCGATCAACACCCAGACGAGGCGGTGAGGAGTGCGGAGAATCCCGACCAGAGCCTAGCTGAGAGAGCAAGATCCGAGGTATACAGAGGCCCACCAGATTCCGAAGTTCCGAAGTATCTAAGTCACGAGTCGAGTCCAGTCCAGTTTGGTCTAGTCCAGTCCAGACTTCCGAGGCCTTCCGTTCCGTGCTTCTCGGTGAGTACCGTTGCTGGGGACGCATCTAGACGTGCACATTAGTTTGTGCCGGTCAAGACGGGTCTGGGTACACAGACCTGGTCTGCACTGTTTTAGCAGTGTATCTGTACTGTTTAGCAGTACATACAGTATATTTAGCATTATGCAGTTAACTAGTTTTATTCTAATTATTATTGTTCGTTCTAAAATGTTTTGATATGTTTTAAATGTCGTGGTATGAGTGATTGTTCGATCTTCATTATTGTGTTTATTGTAATTATTGTGTTCAAGACCGAGTAAGAATTAAGTAACAAGGTTCAAGATGCCGTTATTTTCAAAATTAAGACAGATAAAAACTAGAAAAGGGATACTCGAGGAAGCTGTTCCCATCCCATCTAGGGACACTCCAGGGTACTTTATGTACCATAAACATGGCCTAGATGCCGTATTATATCTTGATCTATGGGTGGACTACACCAAGGATTTGGCAGAGAGTCAGAGATGGCCCGCTGCTGGAACATGGGATGCAGATTGCATCATGAGAATAGAAGAAGCGTTATGGAAAAAGAAAGCCAGACAGTCACAGAAAGATGCCATTGAACTATGGCGTAAAGAATCGCATAGACGCACAGAGAAAGCGCTCAGAAAGGAAGAGAAGAGTAGGGAAGATTCAGAAAAGGCCCGAGAAAACATTTTAATTGACGAAGGTACCCGAGTAAAAACAGAACAAGTAGATAGGCAACGAAACACTCTTATGAATGGTATGTATCCTCTTCTGGCCGAGGGTTTGCCTAAGGCCACCTTGGAGGTACCAAAAGATCTGCCACCTCCGTTACTCCCGATTAAAGTACATCCCAAGACCGCAAAAGACATTTTCCTTTCTTCCTATTTAGACGATGCAGCCCCCGAATATGCTAATGGTGCGCAGCCACGCACACCACCCGTTAACGACGCTCAACCCCAAAATCAGCTGCACCCACCTCCGCAGCAACAAACTCCTACTCAAGTTCTAACCATTCCATATGTTTCTACAGTCCTTCCTGCACCCACACTCTCTACCCTACACCCAACAAATCCTTTTGGACTTGGCACCTCAGGAGGTGCGACAGGAGGTTTTTCCACGCCACCGCCAGCAACCAGATTGACTTATAGGGATTTAGCATACCAACGTACACCCCAAAGAGCTAATGACAATATATTAAATGAGCCTCTTTCAGATTGTAGATATGACCCAGTGCCAGGAAAACACGACAGAATGTTGCTATCTTCAGTACGTTTGCGACGAGCTGCAAACTATTTAATGACGTTACCAGGAATGGTTGAACATCTAGACAAAATATATCGCTTTATCCAATCAGGGCAGGGTCCTGAAAGTATTGCCGAAGCCATGGAATACCAGAAAGTAGACATACAAAAATTATTGTTACGCTTTTTCATAAACTGCTTGATCAGAAATAGAGATAGGCCTGAGGTAGATTCGGAGGAAATGCAAGCACTTACCAAATGGGGTCAGAATATAACAGACGGGAGACATGATAAACAGAAGTGTATAGAAGCCATGTGCCGAAGGATCAGAAAAGAAGTAGAACGAATACATGAAAGCAGAGTAGAAGCAGATAAAACTGAATCAGAGGAAGAGGAGGAGGAACAGTCAGAAATGAACACAGGACAATTTGAATTACCAGCTAAACAAATGATAGCTTATGTAGGAAAACGAAGATCTTTTAATAAAACAATACGTCCGATACGTCCAGAATGTAACAGAATTTTTCAAACAGTTATTACAAATCCAAGGACCCCTGAACACTTATTCCAGGCTACTGATAAATTACTTCGAGAACGAAGGGGGTACCATGTGCTCGATTCTATGGATGAACAAGAATTAGCCAGGTCAGCAGTACAATGGGCTGACAGCTCTGAAAAATACAGTGATGATGCGCTAGCACACACGTTTCTGAATCTCGCCCCAGACGAACAGCGTTTAGCTAGTATATACATGATACAACATCTCCTTATATTATATAAAGGCCAACACTCCGATCCTGGTCCCCTACCTGATATATTGATAGAACTACTCATGAACAAATGGAGAGGTTTAGGTACCGATCTAATTAAAGTAATTCTAGAATACAGACATAGATATAGTGCCTTTTTGTGTCCAGAACATGATCCAGCTCCTTCCATGGAGAGAAAAACGTATTACATAGACAGACAGAATCCCTTACGCGAAGTACACCCAGTCAGAAATGATGACAATACGTTTAGACGCGTGTTTGTGTACACGCCCATAACCAAAATAGAACTATTGGAAATGAAAAAATTAGTGCCCAGCCATGACAAAGATCCAGCAGGTTTTCACCGTGAACTAAAGGACATGTTACTCATGGGTGATTATACCTATCCTGACATTATGAAAATATTGAAAGTATTATTGCCTGCCGGTATTTATGAGAAACTCAAGGAAAAAGAATGGGAGGTGGGAGACCAAAAGATTGATTGGACCGCATTAGAAACTGAAGAAAATAGCAGAACTGCAGGCGTAGGGCTTGGGGACAAAACAAAAGCATTGCCAGGACTATTAGTACAAGTATTACCACGTTTATTAACTACGAAAAAGGAAGATTGGGGAGCAATCTCAGCTTGTAAACAGAAACCAGAGGAAGACACTAGTGATTTTTATTCCCGATTTGAAAAATGTTTTGGTATTAATAGCGGCCTGAAAGCAAATAGCGAGTCATATCCACACCTTTTTGTAACAAAACTAGTCGAGAATTCCCTGCCACAGGTTAAAAACAGAGTATTGAAAGTTGAGAGCACTTGGCAAGCTAACACTCCTTCACAAATGTTACAAATGTTACAGTATCACCAGAATAGAATTAGAGAAGAACAAGAACACGAACAAAGACGTATGAAAGACACGAAAATGAAAATGCTTGTCGCTCAGTCAGTTCCAGCTGACGGTCATAAAAAGGGTGCGACACAGTCCAGTAATTCAGCGGTTCCCGTTAAAGGGACATGCAACTATTGTAAACAGCCAGGTCATTATATAAACGATTGTGCAGTTCTGAAACATAATATCTCTACGGGTAAAACCAAGGAGAGACCGCGTCCGCCTAGACAGGATCAGATCCAACAACAAGTACCTCAGAATATACAGCCTATGCAAGCTGCACAACAGACTGTACCACAACCACAGCCACAGCCTATTGCTGCAACACAAAACACGACACAACAGATGTACCAGTATGCACAAAATGACTATCCAGAGTATCAGCGCTACACATGAAATAGCCTAGAGAGGGAAGTTGGCTTACCCCTTATTGAGGTTCCTGTAGATCAAGAGGGTCCTTATGTACAGAGTCAAGTATTAGGGAAAGACAGAAAGTTTCTACTTGATACAGGGGCAAGCAGAACAACTATAAGTCACGACGAAGTTCCAGGGGCACCCCTCTCAGGCTCACAAAATATTTCCCTTGGTTTTTCAGGAAAGCCTACTATTAACGAAGTATCGCAACCACTTGCATTTACAGTCGGTCCATTGACACGGACTACAGATCTATTGCTTACGAAATCATGCCCAGAAAACTTGTTAGGTATAAAAACATTGAAAGCTCTAGGAGCTATAATATGTTGTTCTCCGGACGGAGTACGACTATTTTTGCGTGACTTTAAAGGTCACTACGTGTCTAGAGACATGGATCACCGGTTACAGAATCTACCTGCACATTTATGGGCACAAGGCCCCACGGATGTAGGTTGTATGCACATTACACCATATCGAGTTACACTCAAAACAGGAGTGGTACTACCACGAATGCGACAATACAAGTTACCGCCAGATGCTGTAGTGGCTTTACTGCAAATCATTGACGAGCTCATTGCACAAGGAGTGGTTGTAGAAACCGACTCCAATGTATGTAATTCTCCGATCATTCCGATTCTTAAACGAACAGATCCAAAAGCACCCCCAGTATATCGATTAGTTATTGATCTGCGAGAATTGAATAAATGCATTGTACCACAATATCCCGTGGTCCCAGATATCTCTTCATTACTGACAGCTATTGATTCAGAGGCAACGTTCTTTACTGTAATTGACCTCAAGAACGCCTTCTTCAGCGTCCCAATCGATCCGGAAAGCCAATATCTGTTCGGATTCAGTTTAAATGGACGAAGTTTTAAATTCGCACGCGCACCTCAAGGATTTACAGAAAGTCCTAGCATCTACAGCCAAGCACTGAAAAGACAACTTGACAGTATCCACATGCCTGTTAATACTGCACTGCTTCAGTATGTCGATGATCTGCTGATCACCGCCCGAAGCGAACCCGAATGTGAAAAAGCATCACTGACGGTTTTACATTTCCTAGCCGACAAGGGGCACAAGGTGTCCCCTTCAAAGCTGCAATTTTGTGCCCAGCAAGTTGTGTACCTAGGGCACTTGCTGTCCAAATGGGGGAGACAGCTCACACCTGACCGCATTCAGTTAATTGTAAACATGCCACCACCCAAGACACAAAAGGAGGTACGGGCCTTCATAGGCCTCACTTCGTACTGCAGGCAGTGGATTCCCCAATATGCATTTTTAGCAAAACCTCTCATTCAGTTGACAACCCAGGAGGCAGCGACATCGACTGTCCTCCCTTGGACTCCAGAGCATACACAAGCTTTTGAAGACTTAAAGAAAGCTTTATGCCAAGCACCTGTTTTAGCGACACCATGTTACAGTAAGCCTTTTACACTCTTTGTTACAGAACGTGAAGGTACTGCTTTGTCAGTACTCACTCAGGAACAAGCAGGATCACACAAGCCATGTGCTTACTTTTCTAGCACATTAGATCCCGTAGCTCAAGCTCTTCCTGCGTGTCTGAAATCAGTTGCAGCGACAGCTTTAGCGATTAGACAAAGCGATTCCATAGTATTAGGACATCAATTGACAGTACAGGTACCACACGCAGTAGAAGTTCTCTTGAACCGGACACAGACACAACACTTGACTATAGCACGACTGACAGGTTACGAACTCACATTGTTTCAGCCACACATAGAAATCAGACGTTGTAGTACATTAAATCCTGCCACACTTTTGCCATTAAGTGGAACAGACCCACTGGCACATGATTGTATTGATATCATTACTATTACGACGAAACCGAGACAAGACTTGACAGATGTCCCATTACCAGACCCAGACCTGACACTTTATGTAGATGGTTCATGTATGAGAACAAGTACAGGAAAGTTAGTGGCTGCTTATGCAGTCACGACAGACACCGAAGTCATTGAAACAAATTGTATTGACACATTATCAGCTCAAGCAGCAGAGCTTATTGCTCTGACACAAGCCTGTATTCAAGCCAAGAATAGAAAAGTTAACATATACACAGATTCACGTTATGCATTCGGAGTTGTACACGACTTCGGAGTCCTTTGGCGAGAGAGAGGTTATTTGACTTCTCACGGTGCCAACATTCAACACGGTCCCCTCATTCAAGCTCTGTTAGATGCAATACATCTACCTACTTCAATATCTATCATGAAGTGCAAAGCCCATACAAAAGTCACCGATATTATTTCCCAGGGTAACGACCTAGCAGACCGAACAGCTAAGCAAACAGCACAGAATCAGACTCATGCAACTGACTTGACTAAGACAATAGTTCAGACGCCGACACACTGCATGACAGTTAAGGATCCCGCCCTTGATGTAATTGACATACAGACACATGCTACACCAGAGGAAATAAAGAAATGGACTGAATTAGGAGGGATCCAAACAGATCAGGGATGGATGACGAAGGGAAAATCTATATGGTTTCTCCCCGACTCAATGGTTCAAGTTATCATTAACACAATACATAGTCCAGCACATCTAGGAGAAAAAGCTATGTTAGACAGTATTCAACACATTTGGTTCAACAAACACTTACGAGCTGCAGCCAAACAGAAAGTCCGAACTTGTATGATTTGTTGTCAATTCAATCCAGGTAAAGGCGTACCTGTAGAGCAGGGTGGATTTCAACCTCCCGATCACCCTTTTGAAGTCCTCCAGATGGATTATATCCAGATGGAACGATGTTGAGGATTCAAATATGTCCTCGTAGTTGTATGCGCTCTTTCCCGTTGGACAGAAGCGTATCCCGTCTCAGATTACACTGCCCCGACTACTGCCAAACAATTAGTTCGTGAATTCTTCCCACGGTATGGTTTGCCCCGTATCGTGTACTCAGATAATGGCCAGCCGTTCTCATCCGAGCTAATGAAACACATTTCACTCCTGTTAGGCTATCAATGGAAATTCCACTGTGTCCGACATCCCGAGGCAGCAGGTCTCGTGGAACGTCATAATCAGACCCTGAAAATACGACTTTCTAAAATCTGTAGAGAGAAAGGTGTCGACTGGATAGTAGCCTTACCGGTTGCACTATTTTACATGAGAATGGTAGCACATTCTCGCACAGGGCTATCCCCGTACGAGGTGGTCTTCGGTAGGCCACCAAATATGTGGGGGACGCCTATACCTCGTAAAATAACTGATGTTGATTGTAATATGCTGACAGATTACCTTGCTTCCTTGATGTCTGCACTACAATCTTGCCGTTCACAGGTATCTGCAGCCTTTCCCGACAACACCGAGGTAAAGCCCCATGAAGTGGTTCCGGGGGACCTAGTTTTCGTCAGAAACTTCGACAGGAGGAGCCCGTTGGAGCCTCGTTGGCAACAACCAAAGCTGGTTATTCTAACGACGAGGACAGCAGTGAAGGTCGAGGGTCGCAAGGGTTGGTTACACTCGAGTCATATCAAGAAATTTCATGGACTACCATCCGATCTGAACTCTCAGCCCTGCCCCCTTCCAGAGACTGATTCAAAACTTCCCCTGGTTGAAAAGACCGAATCTCAAAACTATAAACTGAAACTAAGGTCTAGCAAGTCAGACAATTCGATTGTTTAAGTCCTCTCCAAGGTGAATCGGTTGAATTAAGTCTTTGACATGTATCCTCTAGACCGAATGAGAGAGAGAAATAGACAGAAACAGCTCAAGAAACATGCATACTGTAAATCACTTCATAGTCACTGTATAGTGACATTGTTGATTATGTTTTTTCTAAGTCTTTTTATTATTGCTGCAAGTATACTGTTACACATGTATTACCCTATTTCCAAGCGTGCTTACAATGTTACTGCCGAACATTCTTTTAGTGAACTACCTCCACATGAGTTGTCCTATAGATTTGCGCTGCGCAACAACACATTCATTAGTATGTTACATCATTCCCATCAGACCAGCAATGCTACAAATTGTTGGATATGTGGCCGACTCCCTCCCTATCAGAAATACAAAGGAGTTCTGCCTCTCTTTCCGTACCCATTTACACACAATGGTTCCTGTGGAGCATGGTTTAGTTTGATTAACTCTTTAGATTCAAACACTGTAGTTTACCAGAGCAACTGGGTATGGGGAAACCTGAACTTAGTTTTGCTTAAAGCCTGTTATCCTAACAAGGAGGGACTTCCCAAAAGAACAGGAACTGACCTAGAAAATGAAGTATATGGATTAGGTAATTTTACACTTAACCTCATGATTCTAAATGTTGAATCTGAAGCTACACTAGTCTTGCCTGCTATGTCCGTATTACCAGTCAAAGGTGAATTATGTGTAAGAAAGAATGGTTCAGTACACCTGGGTCATAGTAAATGTACTACTGTGATCGAATTCAGTGATAAAGGCAAGTCTACATTTAGAGCTTCCCGTCACTCCTACTTCATCTGTGGTCACACCGCATATATACGCCTACCCCTAGATTGGGATGGTACCTGTTACATTGCATTCCTTCTGCCACCTGTTTTCCTAGCCCCTCCTGATTATCATAGAAATACCAATCTAGTACACCATAGACCCCAGAGAGATATCCCGATTGTTGACTACACCGAAACAGCATGGGAACAATATACAGACTTCAATAAAGGTCTCTTTCCTTACATAGGTGTTGTCTCAAACAGTAAACTGATACGTAGATTAACTAGAACCCTTGAAGCAGTAGTGAATGAAACTACCTCTGCCCTAGGCAACTTAACAGAGGAGCAGTCTGCGATGCGGATTGTTGTTCTCCAAAATCGTCTTGTCCTTGACGTCATCCTAGCAGATAGGGGTGGAGCTTGTAGGGTCATCGGATCAAGTTGCTGTGTTTTCATCCCAGAAAACGCGCCATCCGTATATAAAGCCATAACTCGTCTTCACAAGATTGCAAACCAGATACATCAGAATGCAGGCACCTGGACATGGTCCGGTTGGTTCTGGAGCGTGTTGTCAGCCTGGGGATGGAAAGTCCTATCCTTCCTAGGTATTGGCTTTCTCATAGTATTCAGTTGCTGCCTATGTCTACAATGTGGACCAGCGATTTGCGGCCTGTGTGCCACATCGTGTATTCCACGTTCAAGTTTTCATTCAAGATCCCGGAAGAAGAAAGAAGAGCAAATGATGTTACATGAACAGATTGATGGATTCCTGAAGATCGATGTTTCATGAGGGTCCGTAGGGGACAAGGAGGGAATGAGGAAATATGAATTTTTATGGTCAATTGTGTCCCCTATCTAGACCCCAACGGCTCCATGTACATGTTACAAGTACATGTATGTTCCCTCCACTTCAAGCTATATGGACGCAAATACAATTGTGTCCAACGTTAATATGTACTCTTTCATATCTGCCATGAATGGGCCAGATATTCCGTTCCTAAGTATGCTTTGCCACCGTCTTTATATGGTATACTTTTCACGTTTTCCAGCTCTGGCAAGGTAGGCCCTGAATTCTGCCATCGAGCTTTTTCCTGCTTCTGCCTCTGAAAGCTCCAGCCTGGACCTGCATCTGTATCCATGAACTTTGTCTTACTTCCTGCGCGGCTGACGGTGCCTAGCCCGGCCTGTTGCCTGCCAAAACTGTATTCAGCCTTCAAGTTATCTGTTCCGCTCCTCAAGAAATGCATTCCTGTCTAAGTAGCTTAGGTAAACATCCCTCTAGCTGCAGAGCAAAGGGCCCGGCCTTACTATCCCCGTGCAAGTAAATCATGACTTTCGTTACCATGGTAGGCCCATGCCCCCTCGCACCTCATGTAGACACTTAGACGCTTGTACACGCACTAGCAGTCAGTATAGAATAGGATTTGTCCGAGAAGACCTTTCCTTCCAGATAATATAGTTCCTTAAACACAAGATATTAGATATGATTTAGGACTAGGTTGTCCTGACACCCCAGACTTCTGTCTCCTCATGTAGGGCTAAATGTCAAGTTCCCCTCACCCTCTAGTTACACGTCAATCACACGTCATGCGGCTGCGCGCGCATCTCTGCCATATATTTTTTGCTGACTTTGCAGGATTCTCTTATGGATCCACCCACTTGTGTCATCATCATAATGACGTTTCTAGTATACGCCTCTATGCACGCCTATTGTAACGCCTTTTCTATTACGTATGTGTATTCTTATCAGCTGTAACGCCTCCTGCATCTGTCTTTACTGTAATGCATTACTATATATGCTATAACCTGTCAATAATGTATTGCTGATCCCTTCCTGAACCTTCGTGGTGACGGAACTCGATTGCCTGGTTCGAACCATCATTCCTTTGTAAGGAATAAATTCCCTATTATACCCTCGAATACCACGGATTCTGCCTCTTATTTTTACTGAGTTATTCGTATTGTATTTTACCGCATAAATTAAGTCTAGGTAATTTAAATTTACCACAAGGTAATGAAAAAAAGAAGGCCATACAGGCTAATGTTTGCTAAGTAAGTTTGTAAAGGCCAATCACCTTCAGGAAAAATGATCAGCTATCAGGCCCCAAACATTGCAAATCATCTAAATCAAGTTTACAAATTCGTTGAACACCCTCCCTTACTGTCTGCTGCAACATGAACCAGCAATCATAATTGACACAATCACTCAATGACATATCACTCATTGGTGCAATAGTTATCGGTTCCAATTCAAGCACAGTGATAGCTCCTCTTTGATTCAAGCAACAGATTGGAATTTGGTAATCTTGTAAATTCTGGGGCAGCCTTTCTAGGTGATGAAAAAAAGAAGCATAGGAGTGAACTATACAGGCAAATTTTCATTAGGTAAGTTTGTAAAGGCCAACACCCTCTCTCACTGTCTGCCACCAAATAAATCATCAATCATCACTCACTCAATGTTGCAATAGTTGTAGTTACGTCTTCCAATCCAAGCATGGGTAGGTTAGGTAGGAGGTACACAATTGTATCTTTGACACAGGCAACACATTGGAATTTGGTATTGGCACTCATTTAAATCAACGATCATCTGGGACAGCTCTGCTAAGAGATGCAAAAAAGAATTGGCCTGCTAGGGAGGCAGGTACTGTGTTAATTAAACCTGACAGGCTTGAGGTAGTGTTTCTCTAAACATTTTGCTCATGAATTTTGCTGATTCTCTTTTAGGCCTTAGGGTCCTGGGCACTTTCCCACTATAAATGCCGTGTGAAAGTGCGCCTGCCTTTCTTACACACATTAGGAAGTGGTGCTTACCTGATGTTTTTAATCATGTCTCATGCCTGCCTTTTCAGGCCTGTTGATGCTACTTCCACGTATGATGCTTTCAAGCATGTGTCAAAGTCTGCCATTGCAGGCCTTTGTGCGCGCAATTGCACTTATGGTCAGGTTAACCTTTTTAAAGCATCGGCCACAAAAGGTGACTTTTTCCTACCACTAGGGTACCCCTGGGGTACGTCTTAAGGGTTGAAGCAAGTGGTAGGTGACAGTCAGGGCAGGAACATACGTGTGTTCCCTGCCTAGGTTGTGAAGAATGCCCATGTATATTTTCACAACCTATGAGTTTTGGTCTTCCCCAAGGCAAACATTGAGGAAATGGTTACACTTACTTCAAGCTGCAATAGTGGCTTACAGTGGATCAGCCTCATAATGTTTCCTACCATTGGATTCACAATGACAAACCCTCTCCTGTGGTAAAACCCTCTCCTGTGGTAAAGAGGAATTTGTCTTTAATAGCTTAGAAATCCACTTCTGGAAAGGGGGCATTTCTTTGCTCTAAAGCTCTTTGTGCGCCTTTTAGTTTGACTCCAGTCCACACTGAAGGATGAGGAGCATATCTGTGCATTCCCCTGAGACAGCTATAAACATTAAGCATGCAACTGGAACATGCAACTGCAACGTCAAACTATCCAGCCAGGCCATTTGAGGGCCTGGCTAGATAGAGTGGAGAAAGAGGTTTTGACACTTGGACTCTGGAAGCCAGATCATGGTCCCAATAAAGATCTGCATTTCACTGGCCCCCTGGCAGACAAGACTGACATTTAGGGGAGACATCTGTGGTTCAAAGGAAAACCTTCGGACCCACCCCAACTTCACCGGTGCACTACATTATAACTGGGGCCTTCTTCAGGGTAGAGATACACTTGTGGGGATGTGAAACCGGGGATCCTGGAACTGTGTGTTGCATGCTATCAGAGGAATCTGTTGTGCACCATGAGGATTACTGCCATTGGAAGGGACCGTGCACTCTTCCTGAACAGTTGCTGGCCTGGGCTGACTACCAGCTCCTGTGTAGCACCCTGAAGTGCGCTCTCCAAGGGCTTGTTGGCCTGCCCCATGTCCCCTGGTGGAGGTCTCAGGGACATCAAAGACCTCCAGCTGGGGACCAACACCATCCACTTGTGACACTTGGAAGGCGGTGCCCTTTTAAAGTAAAGTAGAGTAGGATCTTTCCAAAGAGTGCATATTACTTTTGTTATTTTAACATGGTTGGGCCTAGTACTGCTGGTAATATTTCCTAATGTGATTTATGTCCAGAAACACATAATGTTCATGTTATGTTAATTAGTGTGTGTGTTGAATACAAACTTCATTTACATACACCACGCGTGGTTTCTTTTGTGGTGCTCAGTGTATTTATTGTGTGAGAGTGACATTGCATCTGTGATAAGTCTGACTCCTCAGTGACAAGCTACCCCAGGGTGAGCTCAGATTATACAGTGAGTGTAATTACCTTCCCTTGATGGGAGTGGTAGGTTCTGCCTGGCTAGGGCCTTGCCTCAGCCAACTAGAATGTGCCAGTTCCAAAACATTGTTTACAATGTCATGAAGTAATTGTGGAGGCTTCTTCATTACACACTGGTCCAACTGCAATCCTGGTATATGTGTGTCTAAAAAATTGCAGGGCAGCATAAATCTGACATAAACATAATGTTCCACTAGCTACTTTTGAAAGAAGTTCAAAGAGAAATAATTTAAAAATTCTATGGCGGCACTGTCATACTCATCCTGGGAAGTGAAGATTGTCCTCAAACTCAGGTGGTTCACCCAGACGTTTTTACGCTAACACACTTGATTCTGACCAATCCTCCTCCTCCTGTATGGTTTCAGGAACGATGTAATTGTGTGGTATGAAATGTTGGTTCATTTTGATCATAGTCAATCTCTCCTCGTTTTGAGGAGACAAACTGGTCCTTCCCACTGTAACAACTGTGCCAACTGCACTGAACACACTCTCAGCAGAAACATTGGCAAAAAGGGCAAGCCAGATACTTTATTGCCAGCCTGCTGAGCTCTGGCCATTGGCGGATCTTCCTATACCAATACATCAATAGGCTTTGATCCACATAGTCTTCTTTTGGATCATCCAGCTACTCCTGGAACATCCTCTGGAAGGTCATTGGTGCTGCCATTTGCTTTAACTCCTTTTCCAAGGCCTCTGCACTGGACATAAGCCCTTCCATTGATACCAATCCGAGGTAGCGGTTGGGTATGATCCTTCTATTGCTGCTGCTGTTGCCAGTGTTCTGGTTGCTGGTGTTGGCTGCTGTGAGACAAGACTACCCTCTCTGGAAATAGAAGGCAGCACCCCTGAACTGCAGAGTGGGACTCTAAGTTACAGCCGTTCTTCTTCTAGGTCTCCGGCTTGCTCAACAATCTACCACTTGTATTGTGAAACATTCCCTTCAGAAAAAGGAATGTAAGTAGGCACAATTTTGTTTTACCGCAGATCAAGTAGTGTGGCACGGATGTACTGTTTGAATGAGATGATGTCATTTTGCACCCTTCCATTACAAGCCAAGTGAAAGAGTAAGCTCTCAATTAAGGCAGGCACTTCTGTGTTTTTGTTCACACCGGCGAGTGCCAAACCTTTCAGACACCTTCTTTAACTGGTCCTGTAGCAGATGCAACAACTGGATAGCTTCACCCATTGTACTGTCCTCCTTGCTAACTTCACGTGTGAAAACTTCAAAAGGGAGTAGCATCTGTGTCAAGCATTTGACTAGGCTCCATTTGTCCACATCTATAATCATAGCTTTCCCAATTGCATCCCCTCCTCTTTGATTGACATAGTCATTGATCTGTTTGTACAAACAGATTTTGCAAAATGTAATAGGTTGGGTTCCAACGTATTCGCACCTCTTGTATCAGGGCTTTAAATGGTACTCTATTAGTATGCTGAATAATCTGCAACTGCTTTGGTGCTTTAATTGATGAAATTAGTGCAGATTCTTCTGCAGGTGATCAGTATGTTGTCAAACTATGTCTTCTTTTTTGAGAAAATCTTGCACCACCAGGTTGATGCAATGCGCCAAATACAGGACACTTAAATAGCCACTGTCTGTCATGGCCTTAACTATACCATTGTCCGTGGCAACAAATCCAATTCTGACACCTATGGGTCGCAGGCATTCAGACACCTTCCTGTTAAATTTGTCCAAGATGTTTACAGCTGTATGCGATTTCTCAATGGTGAACATGGCTTCTGTTGCAGGTCGCCGAACGCTCTTAAAACTTTGTTCAGGGCTAAGACCCGTAGATATTTTTTGCTTTACCCCCGCAAAAGAGATCCATTGTGCAGTGATGTGTATGTAATCAGTCGCCTGACAACTGGTCCACGCCTGTCAGGTGGATGGTGTGAACAACATTTTGATGCAAAGCTTGTCCAACCAGTTGCAGCACACCGTGATGCAGTGCTTGAACAGAAACTCTGGCAAAATCGGTCCATCTTGGAACCTTCCATTTTGGACTGATGGCTGCTGCACATTCTAAGAATCCTACTCCTTCCACAAAAGAACAAGCATAACAATGCAATAGGTGTCGCAACTGCGAGTTTTAGAGCCATTGGTATTGTAAATGGCAATGCCTTTTGAAAAATTAACAGATATTGTAATTTATAATAGTAATTTTCCACCAGTACCATAACTACCACTATTATTATTACTATCACCACAGAGTAGTAATAGTAATAATTGTAGTGGTGGTTATGGTACCTGTGGAGGTTGTAGCGGTGGTGGTAGTGGTGGTGGTAGTGGTGGTGTTATTGGTACCGGTACCGGTGGTGGTGGTGGTACTGGTGGTGTTAGTGGTGGTGGTACTGGTGGTCTACGTGAACAAACGTTATCATTTGCAACGCCAATAGCTCAAACTTATAGTAATGCCAGCCCTATTGCATTGCAAGTGTTTGTTTTATGTTGCAGGCATGAGGTGCATCATCTACTTCCCAAAATACAATCTTAGATTTGTAGACACTCGTAACAGTACTATGGTAGGAGGCAGTTGTTCAGCCAGTGTAAGGCTAATAGCTCACACAACTTTGCATTTTGATACTTGAAGTTTTAAATTACAATAAATATAGTAGACCTCAGGCAGCAGACTTGAGTTACCAGTAATTGTGGAAAGAGCAATAACTTTAGAAACTGGTGCTTTATTTCACCTTTTCCGTGGTGTGAAGGTTACGTAACTGTTTTATTGCATTCAAATGGGCACAATAGGACTTATTTACAAGTCCCTTGCACCGCTGGAGCTTCACTTTATGTGTGGGGAAAAAGTGACGCAGCGGCGGCGCAAGGGGCTTGTAAATAAGCCCCAATGTCGTTGGCAGAATGCTTTAAAGATACCAGTCGATTGCCGCTCACTCTATGCGCACACATATATCCCAGAACAAATCCTGCTCTTAAGCAGTATTGCCACCTTTTGGTGTCCAGTGAAGCTACAATGGCTCTGCTGACCTGTTTCTCTGGCTCTAAAACAGCTTTGCTGACCTGGTTCTCTGGCTCTAGAGGGGCTCTGCTGACCTGGTTCTCTGGCTCTACAGTGACTCTGCTGACCTGGTTCTCTGGCTCTACAACGGCTCTGCTGGCCTGGTTCTACGGCTGTACAGCAGCTCTGCTGACCTGGTTCTCTGGCTCTAAATCAGCTCTGCTGTCCTGGTTCTCAGGCTGTACAACTGCTCTGCTGACCTGGTTCTCTGGCTCTATAGCAGCTCTGCTGATCTGGTTTTCTGGCTCTACAGCGGCTCTGCTGACCTGGTTCTATGGCTCTACAGCAGCTCTGCTGACCTGGTTCTCTGGCTCTAAAGCAGCTCTGCTGACCTGGTTCTTGGGCTATACAACGCCTCTGCTGACCTGGTTCTCTGGCTCTATAGCAGCTCTGCTGATCTGGTTCTCTGGCTCTACTGCGGCTCTGCTGACCTGGTTCTCTGGCTCTACAGTGACTCTGCTGACCTGGTTCTCTGGCCCTACAGCGACTCTGCTGACTTGGTTCTCTGGCTCTACAGCAGCTTTGCTGACCTGGTTCTCTGGCTCTGCAACGGCTCTGCAGACCTGGTTCTTTGGCTCTGCAACAGCTCTGCTGACCTGGTTCTCAGGCTCTAAAGCAGCTCTGCTGACCTGGTTCTCTGGTTCTAGAATGGCTCTGCTGACCTAGTTCTCTGGCTCTACAGCCAGCAGCTCTGCTGACCTGGTTCTCTGGCTCTACAGCAGCTCTGCTGACTTGGTTCGCTGGCTCTACAGCAGCTTTGCTGACCTGGTTCTCTGGCTCTGCAACGGCTCTGCAGACCTGGTTCTCTGGCTCTGCAACAGCTCTGCTCACCTGGTTCTCAGGCTCTAAAGCAGCTCTGCTGACCTGGTTCTCTGGCTCTACAGCAGCTCTGCTGACCTGGTTTTCTGGCTCTAAAGCAGCTCCGTTGACCTGGTTCTCTGGTTCTAGAATGGCTCTGCTGACCTAGTTCTCTGGCTCTACAGCCAGCAGCTCTGCTGACCTAGTTCTCTGGCTCTGCAACGGCTTTGCTGACCTGGTTCTCTGGCTATGCAGCAGCTCTGCTGATCTGGTTCTTTGGCTCTACAATGGCTCTGCTGACCTGTTTCTCTGGCTCTAGAGTAGCTCTGCTGACCTGGTTCTCTGGCTCTACAGCAGCTTTGCTGACCTGGTTCTCTGGCTCTGCAACGGCTCTGCAGACCTGGTTCTTTGGCTCTGCAACAGCTCTGCTCACCTGGTTCTCAGGCTCTAAAGCAGCTCTGCTGACCTGGTTCTCTGTCTCTAAAGCAGCTCTGCTGACCTGGTTCTCTGGCTCTACAGCAGCTCTGCTGACCTGGTTTTCTGGCTCTAAAGCAGCTCCGTTGACCTGGTTCTCTGGCTCTAGAATGGCTCTGCTGACCTAGTTCTCTGGCTCTACAGCCAGCAGCTCTGCTGTCCTAGTTCTCTGGCTCTGCAACGGCTTTGCTGACCTGGTTCTCTGGCTATGCAGCAGCTCTGCTGATCTGGTTCTTTGGCTCTACAATGGCTCTGCTGACCTGTTTCTCTGGCTCTAGAGTAGCTCTGCTGACCTGGTTCTCTGGCTCTACAACGGCTTTGCTGACCTGGTTCTCTGGCTATGCAGCAGCTTTGCTGACCTGGTTCTCTGGCTCTACAACGGCTCTGCGGACCTGGTTCTCTGGCTCTGCAGCAGCTCTGCTGACCTTGTTCTCTGGCTGTACAGCAGCTCTGCTGACCTGGTTCTCTGGCTCTATAGCGGCTCTGCTGACCTGGTTCTTTGGCTCTACAGCGGCTTTGCTGACCTTGTTCTCTGGCTCTACAGCAGCTCTGCTGACCTGGTTCTCTGGCTCTAAAGCAGCTCTGCTGACCTGGTTCTCTGGCTCTATAACAGCTCTGCTGACCTGGTTCTCTGGCTCTATAACAGCTCTGCTGACCTGGTTCTCTGGCTCTACAGCAGCTCTGCTGACCTGATTCTCTGGCTCTACAGCAGCTCTGCTGACCTGTTTCTCTGACTCTAAAGCAGCTCTGCTAACCTGGTTCACTGGCTCTACAGCAGCTCTGCTGACCGGGTTCTCTGACTCTAGAGCAGCTCTGCTGACCTGGTTCTCTGGGTCTACAGCAGCTCTGCTGACCTGGTTCTCTGGTTTACAGCAGCTCTGTTGACCTAATTCTTTCGCTTTAGAGCAGCTCTGCTGACCTGGTTCTCTGGCTCTAAAGCAGCTCTGCTGACCTGGTTCTCTGGCTGTACAGCAGCTCTGCTGACCTGGTTCTCTGGCTCTACAGCAGCTCTGCTGACCTAGTTCTCTGGCTCTACAGCCAGCAGCTCTGCTGACCTAGTTCTCTGGCTCTGCAACGGCTTTGCTGACCTGGTTCTCTGGCTATGCAGCAGCTCTGCTGATCTGGTTCTTTGGCTCTACAATGGCTCTGCTGACCTGTTTCTCTGGCTCTAGAGTAGCTCTGCTGACCTGGTTCTCTGGCTCTACAGCAGCTTTGCTGACCTGGTTCTCTGGCTCTGCAACGGCTCTGCAGACCTGGTTCTTTGGCTCTGCAACAGCTCTGCTCACCTGGTTCTCAGGCTCTAAAGCAGCTCTGCTGACCTGGTTCTCTGTCTCTAAAGCAGCTCTGCTGACCTGGTTCTCTGGCTCTACAGCAGCTCTGCTGACCTGGTTTTCTGGCTCTAAAGCAGCTCCGTTGACCTGGTTCTCTGGCTCTAGAATGGCTCTGCTGACCTAGTTCTCTGGCTCTACAGCCAGCAGCTCTGCTGTCCTAGTTCTCTGGCTCTGCAACGGCTTTGCTGACCTGGTTCTCTGGCTATGCAGCAGCTCTGCTGATCTGGTTCTTTGGCTCTACAATGGCTCTGCTGACCTGTTTCTCTGGCTCTAGAGTAGCTCTGCTGACCTGGTTCTCTGGCTCTACAACGGCTTTGCTGACCTGGTTCTCTGGCTATGCAGCAGCTTTGCTGACCTGGTTCTCTGGCTCTACAACGGCTCTGCGGACCTGGTTCTCTGGCTCTGCAGCAGCTCTGCTGACCTTGTTCTCTGGCTGTACAGCAGCTCTGCTGACCTGGTTCTCTGGCTCTATAGCGGCTCTGCTGACCTGGTTCTTTGGCTCTACAGCGGCTTTGCTGACCTTGTTCTCTGGCTCTACAGCAGCTCTGCTGACCTGGTTCTCTGGCTCTAAAGCAGCTCTGCTGACCTGGTTCTCTGGCTCTATAACAGCTCTGCTGACCTGGTTCTCTGGCTCTATAACAGCTCTGCTGACCTGGTTCTCTGGCTCTACAGCAGCTCTGCTGACCTGATTCTCTGGCTCTACAGCAGCTCTGCTGACCTGTTTCTCTGACTCTAAAGCAGCTCTGCTAACCTGGTTCACTGGCTCTACAGCAGCTCTGCTGACCGGGTTCTCTGACTCTAGAGCAGCTCTGCTGACCTGGTTCTCTGGGTCTACAGCAGCTCTGCTGACCTGGTTCTCTGGTTTACAGCAGCTCTGTTGACCTAATTCTTTCGCTTTAGAGCAGCTCTGCTGACCTGGTTCTCTGGCTCTAAAGCAGCTCTGCTGACCTGGTTCTCTGGCTGTACAGCAGCTCTGCTGACCTGGTTCTCTGGCTCTACAGCAGCTCTGCTGACCTAGTTCTCTGGCTCTACAACAGGTCTGCCGACCTGGTTCCCTGGCTCTACAACGGCTCTGTTGACCTGGTTCTCAGTCTCTAGAGCAGCTCTGCTGACCTGGTTCTCTGGCTGTAAAGCAGCTCTGCTGACCTGGTTCTCTGGCTCTACAGCGGCTCTGCTGACCTGGTTCTCTGGCTCTAAAGCAGCTCTGCTGACCTGGTTCTCTGGCTCTAGAGCGGCTCTGCTGACCTGGATCTCTGGCTCTACAGCAGCTCTGCTGACCTAGTTTTTTGGCTCTAGAGCAGCTCTGCTGACCTGGTTCTCTGGCTCTACAACGGTTTTGCTGACCTGGTTCTCTGGCTCTACAGCAGCTCTGCTGACCTGGTTCTCTGGCTCTACAACAGCTCTGCTGACCTTTTTCTCTGGCTCCAAAGCAGCTTTGCTGACCTGGTTCTCTGGCTCTACAACTGCTCTGCTGACCTGGTTCTCTGGCTCTAAAGCAGCTCAGCTGCCCTGGTTCTCTGGCTCTACAACTGCTCTGCTGACCTGGTTCTCTGGATCTAAAGCAGCTCAGCTGCCCTGGTTCTGTGGCTTTAGAGCGGCTCTGTTGACCTCGTTCTCTGGCTCTAAAGCAGCTCTGCTGACCTGGTTCTGTGGCTCTAGAGCGGCTCTGCTGACCTGGTTCTCTGGATCTACAGCAGCACTGCTGACCTAGTTCTCTGGCTGTAGAGCAGCTCTCCTGACCTGGTTCTCTGGCTCTACAACAGCTCTGCTGACCTGGTTCTCTGGCTCTACAGCAGCTCTGCTGACCTGGTTCTATGGCTCTAAATCAGCTCTGCTGACCTGGTTCTCTCCCTCTAAAGCAGCTATGATGACCTGGTTTCTCTGGCTCTACAGCAGCTCTGCTGACCTGGTTCTCTGGCTCTAGAGCAGCTCTGCTGACCTGGTTATTAGGCTCTAGAGCAGCTCTGCTGACCTGGGGGCATATCATCAAGGGCAATATCGCCGCTTTAGTGGCACTTTTTGCCGCTAAAGTGGCGATATTTTTATCGCCCTACCAGCAAGCTGTCGCTAACAGCTGTTAGCGACAGTTTACTGGCAATATCGCCCCTTGTCAGCACGCCTCCCATCGCATCGCTAATGAGATGCAAAGGAGGCGTGCCTGACAAGACTCCCTTGGGAAAATATCGCTAACCCAGCTTCGTCATATTGACAAGGAGGGTTAGTGATATTTAAAATCACGTTAAGTATGCCTTTAACGCAGGAATTTAACGCCTGTTAAATTCCTGACTAAGGCATACCTAACATGGGGGTGGATTGTGTGGCTAAGACCACAGCCCTATCATCTAGGATATCGCCGTTTTCCACCATGGAAAATGGCGATATCCCCACTATCTCTGGAACTTTTATCGCCTCAGCGATGCGCGTTGTTGACATTTTGGAATTGGCAGAGGATTAAGGATCACTACCGGGAAACCATGATGACAATCACACTTTCGTGAGGCCAGTTGTGGAATTCTTTGTAAATCTCAACGTTCTCACATGCTTATATGGGTATTTTTGGAAACAAATATAGGTAACGTACATTTACGCATGCACAAATCCCTCTCAATTACAGAAACCCATTCCCCTGCATCACAAACAATTTTGGGTGAGTCTGTTTTCCATTTCCACCCTCCTTAAAGACGTACTCCTGCCCGGACAATATAACATTTTGGACCGTGTTACAGGAGGGAACGGCTTGCGAGAACACCCACAAACATGCAAGCTTGGCAGGGAGAAACTTCCAGTCCCAGAGCATTCCCACCACGTAACGTCCACGCCCCGCCCCTTTGTCTCACAATACATGGAAGTAAATGTCTTTACTAGTGTTATAAATCTACACTCTGATTCCTACGCCTGGATTAACCTCCATAAAAGAGCCAGGTGTGTTCAGAATGCCGGAAACGCAGAGAGTGAAATTGACGGCCGTGGGCGTGCACATCTCCTGTCCGTGCTGGCACAGCGAGCAGGAGACAGGGAGGGACTGGCGATGTGCACGCGTTTCACATCTTCTCTCCGTACGCGTGCACATCTCCTGTCCCCCTTCGGCCAAGAAACCAACAACAATAGATCTAAAAAAAAAAAAAAAAAAAAAAAAAAAAAAAATAGATCTCGCCAAGGCGAGCAATGCATGCGCTGCGTCGCTAGACGAGACCTAAAAAGGGAGGAGGTCCTGCGCTAACATTTTTGGTATCTTCCCATTGTACACATGTGCCATTGGTGGTTGTGGTGGTAGGGCCTGTCCTACCTAAACATGCCTGTGATAGTAGCCTGTATATTTTAATCTACTCTAGGGCCACTGATGCAGGCAACTTTTGAGAAGTAGGTAGTGGTAGACTAATTGCGCGTCATGGTGGGGCAGTCCCTGTATGCTATTGTGTCTCCATCTGTCTCTGGTCTTGTGCCATTATGAAGTCACTGAGGTGGGTGATTCTGCTGGTGTAATGCTGGGGACAGGGCTGCTTTGCACGAGGATGTCACCCTCTTCTTCCTCATCATCACCTCCCACTGTCATTGGACTTGTAGCTGATATTTCCCGGCTCTACTCACATTCACTACCATAACCACGTTCAGCTATTTTTTTAAGGTGCCACTCCCATCGGATTGCGTGGTGTTTTTCATATGGTTCATTTGGCATCTGGTACCATAATGTGAACCAGGCTTACCTCGAGCAACATTTGTGTGGCAAATGGTGCATAGTGCAATGTCCTCCCACTGTGTGTTAACCGTAAAAAAATCCCAAACTGGTGAGAAGTACTTTTTTACTGGGCCACTGCCAATACCTGAAGAAGAACTGGAGGTAGATGTGTGTGTCATCAATTGCCTCTCTTCAGTGCATACTTCTACTAACGTAGGGGTTAGTGCAGGTCTCAGCTGGGGATTTGCAAATATGGGAGCTGGTGGTGCTACCTGTGTCACTTCCATCGGAGCAAGTTGAATAGCAATGTCAAACTCCTCTGTGTCACCTTCCACAATGACTAGCTCATCGTGGTCACCCTCCTCATCATCCCCTTCCATAGTTCTAAGGCTTTCAGTAACCTTTCTTTTGCCTTGCCTCTCCTAGCATCTCCTGGACTCTGGCGGGGTCCATGCCATGTCCCTGTCATCATCATCAGAAGTGGTGCTTGGAGAAGATGGTGGAACAGTATCCTTAATTTTCCTTGCTGGATGTCTGGGAGCCAATGATTGTAAAAGAGGCGGTTTTTGCATGGCAGAAAGCTTGATTTCCTGTTCAGCTCCAATATCAAGAAGATGTACTATTGCTGCCTGTGTCTGCTGTACACTTTGCCCCGTTTCCTGAAACAATTGGTTACTACTACGCCAAAGGGCCGAAACCAATTGAACGTCACTGCCTCACTGACAGACATGATCTCGGGCAAAGGTTGGGGTGGTGGTGTTGACGTACGAGTTTTGCTCCCAGCTTGTTCCCTGGAGGCTAGTGAGTTGTTGTCTGAAAAAGGATTGGGCCGACACGCCACTGGTGGAAAGCTGCTCCTCAATGACTACTTTCTTGGAAGCAACTTTCTTTGGGGCCATCTTACATCTCTCAGTTGACAGTGGCACTAAGCTGCACAACTGGAAGAGATTGGAGGACTGATGCTACTGTGCAGGACTTCTGTTTGGCAGTACTGCGGGTGATGTCTCTACTTCTCTTGTGCACCTAAAAGCAAAGAAGCAGGATAAACATTTAGTGAAATGTGGCATTGTATCAGTTTGGATTAGAACAACAACATAATAAGAACGGGTCTCTAATTTACTTTACTCCTATACCTATAACCCCCTATTCATGTTTTTTTTGTTAGGTATACTGCCTAGGTACCAATAGGGTATTTAAAAGAACCCTCACTCACCTATCTAGTAGGTGACATGCTTCATCATAGGGTTCCCACCCTGGTCACCGCATGTTTCCAGGGTGTGCTGCGACACCCGATTACAGCGGAGCTATTTTTTGGGGGGGAGGGTAGAATAGTGATGGTGAGTTAATTAGTGAAAAGGTGCAGTATTTAAAATTGGCTCAAGACTTCCAGTCAATTGCACATAAATTGTAATCCAAGAAATCTTGGTCAATGTTAAAAAATAAATAGTGGAGGATATATGTAGGATATTAATTTGATCCAACTTATCCTCAAAATGGTCTACATTTTCAGCCATCTTTCAGCGGTGCCTCTCAAGGTCAGAATGGCTTTCGTCAGGACCAAAAAGAAAAAGCCAGCATGTGTGCTAAGGCATGCAGGGATTGTGTTGGTGGATTGTACTTACAACCCACTGTATTATCAGGAAAGTCACCGTTTTGTCTTTCTTCTTAGTGGTGGTAGCCTCTTGCTACCTGGGATCAACCCTCAGTGATACCTGCAATGCCCCGATCGTCCCGCGTCGACAACGGCAATATTAGTGTGGTTGATTACTTAGGTAATAAAAAATCAACCACTTTAAAGTCAAATCACACCATACCATACAATTAAATTTCCCATCAGGATAACACAACATACATACAGAGCCCCATCCTTTATGTCTATATATTCGAAAGGAGACACATGTAGCACTCAGGGAACTGCATGGGTAAATGGAATAATAATCTTTAAAAAACAGAGGCTATTGTGTGCTTATGGCAGACAATGTGGTCCAAAGGAAAATTGAATAATCATGAAAGAAATGAATGATGCTGATGTGTCTGCAGTGCACCGCAGTCAGGGTGTCCAGGAGGAAATGGAGTTATACTTTAAAAAAAAAAAATAATGCTGTTGCATGGCTATACGTCTATGTTGGATGGATGGATCAATCGGCTGAGGCAAAATGCACAAAATGGCTGCCAGTCAAGACCACGTGGTCAAACAACAACAGGAAGTCAGGAGGCATGGGGAACAAAGAGAACATGCAAGCCTAGGTCATAGGCACACTGGCTGGATGCATAAAATGGTTGCACACCAGTGCCACATGGTCAAACAACAACAATGAGCAAGGCGATGGGGAACAAAGAGCACATGCAAGCCTATGGCAAAAACACACAGGCTGGATGCACAAAATGGCTGCCAGCCACATGGCCAAACAATAACAACCAGCAAGGAGGCATGGGGCACAAAGAGACGGACTCCACAAAATGGCAACCGGTGATGTGGCATGAAGAACAATGACAAATCAGTGGTGGCCTTTGGCAAACACACACACACTGGACAGACAAAGGAAGCATGGTAACACTGAAGAAAACACTACCTTTAATTCAGGAATGCCGAAAACAAACATTAACTGAGCTATAACATTTATACAGCAACACCCATCCTCCCAATGCATCAAATATTGCCCCACATACACCCTTTTTTATGTACACAAGAAAATGTGAATCACCCCCAAAAAACATTATTTATTGAATCCAATGCCATCCAAGCACTAAATTATGTTTTAAAACAACATATACCATGGAAACAGTTGTTTCATGCAACCATGAGCAGCACTGGCCTGGGCCTACTGACTTAATGGCCTCTTGGCAGAATAGGCCAAATAGTAAAAAAATGAATATTGCAAATTTAACAAACATGGAGAAAATGTACTGAACTGTGCAACATTTCTCCTTTACAAAAGAAGACGCATTAAATGCTAAAATATAACTAGGCCCCTACTGAAACTGTAGGCCATTCACCAACATAAATTCAAATAAAAGTACAAATAAATACTGGTGCATGCCCTCTACCAAACAAACAGCACCCTTATAAAGGGTTTTTGAACTTACTTGTGAGATCTCAAATACAAAGTCCTTAGAGTATATATGCAGCATAGAAAGATAGTGATCGTTCCAGCTCCAAGTCCTAATGAAAAGTCACCAGGGGATGGACAAATCACTGGAAGGAGCCTGCTGGACAGGAACAGAACGTTGGAGTATCTGGGGTACTTCCTTCCTGTTGGAAAAAAAGTTTTAAAAACTGGCTTCTTGCACAAAAAACAACTCGAGTGGTCCGTTGGAGAAGAAAAGTCACTTGAAAACCTCTTACTGTAGATTTCTTTGCTTCTTGAGCACAAAAGCAACACGAGTGGTACGTTTTCAAGCAGCACTACATTGGCACAGTCGCAGCTGCGAAGACTTGTGCATGCTAGAGGCCCAAAAATATAATGGCACTCGCCAACAGATATTGAGCACACAAACAGAAAAAAAATTCAACTTCGTGCCCAGATGGCAGAATTAAGGAGTGACCTAATTTTGCAAACTCTGCGAGTGGAGTTCAGACACTCATGCACCCATACACAGACCCACTCAAACATTCACACACCCACTCATAGACCCAGTCAGACACTCACGCACCCATTCACTAAACCACTGAGAGGGTCATGCAGCCACTTACAGGCCCACTAAGTCCCTCATGCACTCACTCACAGACCCACTTAGAGACTAATGCACCCACCCGCAAACCCACTCACACACCCACTCAGAGGTTCACACACCCACTCAGACACTCATGCATTCAGTCAGAGATGCATTCAGAGACTCATGCACCCAGTCACAGACCCAGTCAGACTAATGTACCTACTCACAGACCCACTCAGAGACTCATGCATCCACTCAGACATACTCAGACACATATGCACCCACTAACAGACCCACCCAGAGAATGATACACCCAGTCACAATCCCACTCAGAGACCCATGCAGCCACTCACAGACCCACTCAGACACATACATACCCACTCAAGGACCTACTGAGACACTAACACACCCACTGGCACACCCAGTCAGATACTCATACACCCACTGACTAACTTATTCACTGAGAGACTCATACACCCACTGACTAATTTATTCACTGAGAGACTCATGCACCTACTCACAGATCCACTGAGAGACTCATATACCCACTCACAGGCCTACTCAGACACTTATGCACCCACTCAGAGACCCACTCAGACACTGATACGTCCACTCATAGGCTCAGTCAGGCACTGATGGACTTATTCAGACACTCACGCAACCACTGAGAGATACAATTAGACAGTGATGCAGTCACTGTTAGACCCACTGAGACACTCTTCTTCCACTGATGACACACTCACTCCGAAACAGACATATGTACTCACAGACTCACTCAGAGTTATTCAGTCTCTTACACATACACTTATACACTGACAAAACTAGTCACAAAGTCATTGTGACATAGTCGCCAGTCATATAGACTGTTGGGGATACGGCGATCTACCGACTCCAGCGCCATGTATCTCGGAGCCACATGGTTGACGAGGGGTTCGCCAAAGGAATCATCCTTACAGCGGGACAGTGTGCTTTAATGTGTGGCAACAGGTATGGGAGAATCACTGATTAAATGAACTGCGAGGGTGCCCATGTGGTGGCATAATCCATAAATATCGGAACTGTCATACAGACTGAAATTGTTTATTTAAAACTCCCGCAGTACATGAAAAAACTCCCGTAATAAGAACAGAGGGCAACATCAAAGGGATGTGAATAACCAATCCCTGTCTTCCTTCCATACACTGTTGCCAATGGGAAACCATCTAGCAATTTAAAAAGACTCTTGGAAAGGCACTGTCTTATAAATGCTGTTTTGTTTGAGCGAGCTAGAAGAAGGCAAACGCCGAAACGCGTCCTCGCAGAATAAAGCAACTTGGATGTAACCCCGCGAGTGCAGCATGTTTCTTTAGGGGACAGGAGCTTTCATTTTCAAATGGACCCACCTCCATTTCTGCATGCACCCGTCACTAAGAGTGCAGCGTGCCTAAAGGTGGACATTGGAGCAGGATATATATATATATCCATATATCCATATATCCAGTTGTCAAAAGTGATGTGAACTAACGACAATTAATTGGATCTAACTGGATCATAGTTCGTTTAAATTACAATATTCACATTATGATTATTTTCAACAATTATGTAAAGATATGATGCAATGCTTTGAATTGAAAATCATTGTATGTTTAGCGATATTTATGAACCATTCCATTATGGCAGCATATACAATCGCAATATCAGGGCAACACCGTAGTCCTTTGTTTGTATTGTTATTATTTGCACTATATCACATGATGCACGTAAACGTCTGACGACCCGTGACCAAGGAACTGAGGTTCTGAAACGCGTCGGGGACAGTGTTTGTCTTTGCTTTAAATAAAGCACGCTATTGAAAAGAATTGGGGCTCGGCGCAATCTTTGAACCAAGAAAGATTGATTGTTTTCTGGATGTGGAGGGGTCGCGACCCTGCCGGCAGCCCGCCACCACCCAAGAGGCAGAGATTAACCGCAAACGAAGGTTTGAGCATATATATATATAGATATATATATATATATATACACACACACACACACATATCTGCAAAATGTGCCCAAAAGTGTATACCGCACAGGCATCAGAAGTGCAAGCTTCTCTAAAATATAAAGAATAGGTACAGCATGTGTAGCAGAAGTGCAAACAAGAAGAAGGGGCCGTGCACACTTTCCTTTGCACACAAAACACATACAGCAATAGCAACAAAAAGCCAAGCATGATTGCGAGGCCTATTGCGAGGGCCTTCTAACTCCAACAGTGCATAGGAGGCAGCTTTCAGGGGGGCAGATGTTTACTCCAGGGGACTTTTTTACCTGACTGTCTGTGGCGAGCAAGTGGAAGCAATACTCTACCTTAAGGGCCTCTTGCACCATATGGTGTATGGTGAAGAGTAGGTGGGGAAGGAGCCTGCTTGTCAGTGCTTTGGCAAGGTGATGCTGCTGGAAACTTTCAGCCCAAGAACTGCTCCATCATCCTATGGGGAGCCTTATACAAACCATTCAGTCTATTAACATCTTCTACTGAGTTCTGTCAGTCTAACACAGGTGCAGTTGTGATCAAATCACAGAGTTCTATCCAACTGATGCTGGCATATGCGGTTACTAGTCTTCCAAGACCTTATAGTTGAAGGGAAGGAACACTTCTCACCTAAGTTTAACTGTGATGAGGCAGTGTCATCATCACTTATTTTTACTTAATAATGTGATAACCTGTAACCCACATAATCATAGACTACATGAGTTGCACATTGTTTATTCATTACTTATGCATATTATTTGTTATGTTTGTTTCTATTTAGGTTTAGCAGACTGGATGAATCATGTATTTTGTTTAAATTTAGGAACCATATGTGCAATTGAACATTGACATTGGTACTGTTTTGTAACTCAATATCTATATAGTGATTACAACCGCTTTGTGGGGCCCTGAAGTACTTGCGTACATGAGTAGCACACCACACAGTGCAGGGTGTGTGATTGAAAGAGTGTTGTCTTTGTTTTAATCCTCTGTGGGAAGCGTTTCATTTTAAAGACCACCAAAGTGTGGTTATCATGTTATGGGACGCAGAGCTTAGCAGTGCGATGGATGAGGAAGTGTGAGAGATAGGCGAGCAGTTTATGGTTTACAGTAAGCTAGCAGCTTTGAGCTGCCATTTCTTATGTTCATAGTCCACTTAGCTGGCTACTGCACTGGGTTGTCCATTCAGAGATGTTGTGCTTACATTCTATGGCCCTGGCAGGCATAGGTTGGAGGGGGGAATGGTGGAGTGATTTGCTGGGTTGGACTTTGTTAATATCATCCGAAATCTGATTGTCATTGTGAGATGCATACATTAGAGTTCTTGCTAGGTCAGCGGTATATGGCAGCTCTCTCTAGATATTCTGTGCCAGTTTGATTGATAAGGAGAAGTTTATTGCTGTGGATTGACTGTTAAGATTAATCCACACAGGATCAGTGTAGATTGGTAGGTGGATTTCTGCCAAGAAGTATTCAAATTCCACCCAGAGTTTCTTGCTTCATGCCAGGCTCCAGCAACAGTACGGACTGCCAGAGTCTAGAATCTCAAAGCCCATTACATACTGAGTATTCTATGTGTTATCAATACCAACCAAATACTATAATTACTATAGACCATAACACATCCTCCTCCTTATAATGTCAAAGAAAAGAACATTAAAAACAAAATTGATACAGGAAGGAGACAGACAAACCTATAGCATACATTCTACAACTGCATTAACAAATGCAATAATGAGACAATGAAACAGAATGTATACATATTTACAAAATGCATTTAAAACATGACACAGTCCTCATAACGATAGGGTCCCTTCTTAATCAGCGAACTACTACATCCAACATGAGTGTCACTTAGAGCATCCAAAACTTCTGCTTTACTTTGAACAGGTTTTTCACCCTCAACAGATGAGATGTGATCCTTCACGGTCGAGCTCACGCATTTTACCAACCTCGACATGCTCCAAGTACTCCCCGAATCCACAGTAGCCATGTTCTTCCTGACAGACACAATAGTATTAAGTCAACCCCTTCTTTTTCCAGCTGCAATATATCAATATATAACTTTACAGTTGCATTTAAAACCATAAAAGCATACATCAGAATCATAAAAACATGTAATAGAACATGACAACCATAAAAAAAGACATTCAAAATTAAGCAGCACATTTATTCTTTCTATAAATTTATAAGAGTATTAATAGCTTTCAAAAAGTATGCAACATTAAAAAGAATAAGCTCATTGGGTAATATCTGTAAAAACAGAAAAGATGGACAGACCTGTAAAAAACCTCTATCTCTAAGTAGTAGGACAATAAAAGTTCTCCTGGGCACAGTATACACTTTGCAAAACATAATAAAATGCAGTGTGTCCTGCGGAGACATATTGTCTCAGCCACAGGGGCCCAGGGATTTTAGGTCAAAGCATCCTCTTGGGTGGGCTAATGACAAATGTAATAAGTTTAAATCTGAATCTGATGAGCAAAAATCTTTCCCTGTTATTTCTCACCAGAGCTAGGGAAGGCTCCATGTCCTCGGTAGTGGTTAACCTGACATACTTTTTGACGTAGGGTTTCACCAGTTCGATCTCCTTTCTTGACAGAGTGTTCCATTCTAGGAAGTGGTCCTTTACCCATTTATAATCGGTCTTAAATATACCCTCAAGGTTGTTAAATAACTCCACCCTACCCATCCCCTAAAATGAATCCCTTATGTACTTAAGCCAGGGGATTTTAAAGGCATGATCAAGTGAGAAATTGTTGCTCAGTATTAAATGATTCAGGCTGAGTTTCTCCTTAGACCATACCCATATCCACCCCAACAAGGGGTGTAGTGCTAACTGGTCGCTAATGTATTTGACTCCAAACTCCTCATGTACACAAAAGGTTGACGTGCTGTTGGGGACACGCAGCAAGAGTCTTAGGAATTTATTTCCACAGTTTGGAGATCGTTGAGAGCCAAATAACCCCAGATATCACGCCCATAGGATACCTTAGAGATATACTTATCCTGGTAAAGCTTGACTTTTCCCAACCTGTTTTTTTTATCCAAACATGATCACTCACCATCCATTTCTTAGCGTTGAAAAGTGCTTTGTGTCATACCTCTCCTTATACCTCTGTTGGCATATTTAATTCTGGTGCCTTCTGAACTCTACACTTCCCCTGTCTTTAGGGAACTACCAAGCATGGTTTAATTTAGAGTGTGCCACTCTGCTTCTCAAAAGCTCAAAAGGGGATTTTAAAGTTACACAGTTAGAAGTTGTGCGGTGGCCTGCCAGAACTCGCTCAGAACATATTTCAGATGAAGCCTCTGTTCTACTGCCATTTGCAGAGGGGATTTCACCACACCTTACATGACTTCACCAGGCAGTTTATACGTTCTGCAAGACCATTATCTCGAGGTGAGTATAGGGCTTTCTTGATGCACAATACCCAGTTCCTTTAAGAAAACATTCTTGTCATGTGAAACAAACTGCACACCATTTTCCATTGACAAGTACTTTGGCACACCTTCATTGGCAAACTCGTCCTGCAGCAACTCAATGACTATCCGGGTGCTCACTGCATTCACACATCTGTTAGACAGACACTTAGAGCAATAGTCCACAAGTAATAACAAGTAATAACATTTTTCTCAATACATGGTAAAAGCTCAAATGGGGCCATAATGTTCAAACCAAGTTTTATCCAGGGTTGTTTGTTTACCACAATTAGAGATAAAGGAGTTTTTGAGGTAACTTTTGACTAATTATTGGAAGCACAAGTAAAACAGTCCCTGGCCACTTCTTCTACATGCCTAACCACCAGTATTTATCTCTCACATTTGCCCTGGTGAGATTTCTACCCAAGTGCCCCTCTTTTGCAAGGCTTATCACTTTCATTCTCATTTTCTCTGGAGAAACAATTCTCTGCCTCTCAACAGTTCACTCCAGGTGAACGTCAGTTCATCCTCGACATTCCCAAAAAGTTTTAACCAGAGAATCCAGTTCTCCATGATAAGGCCACAAATTCTCCGCATGATCTCTAAGTGTAATGAAAGTGGCATAATGTTCCTCGCTCTTATCCCAGATCTCTTTATATACAGCACACTCACTCACCCAGCACACCTCCAGTTCATCAGTTACCTCACCACCTTCCATCTTTACAACAGGCATTCTGAAACGGCAATCAGTTACTTTATTCACCAGACCAGGAAGGAATTGTAACTGGAAATTAAATTCCTCCAGTTCCTCACGCCACCTCTTTAGCCTAGGGGTCAAACGTTCAGTGCCTTTACAAGAAAAGATGTGAACCAAAGGTCGATGGTCTGATCATACATAGAAGGGAAGCCTCCATTCGTAAACCTTGAAATGACGTATAGCCCACATCACCGCCAATCACTCCTTTTTTATCACAGAGTAATGGCTTTCAGCTTCCCTTAATACCCTGAAGGTAACGCCTCTACTTTCTCTTCACTATTGACAATTTGGGCCAACACAGCTCCTAACCCTTTTAAACTTGCATCCATGGTCAAAATTATCTTTTTCTTTACATCAAAATGTCCTAAAAGTTGGTATTTTGCTGATTTCATCCTTAAGTGTTTTAAAGGCAACAGCCTGAAAGGTTCTGCTACATATGCAAATACTTTACTGAACTTCTAATAATATTCAGCTAGACCTAAAAAGGACCAGACCTGATCCTTGTTCATGTGAGTAGAAACACCCTTTATACTGCCACCATTTACATTTTCGGCTTAATATCCTCAGCAGAAATTACATAGCCCGAATAAGTCACTGAGGTCACCGTGAATTTGCATTTCTTATTTTTCACAGCTAACCCATTTTGAGATACTCTTTTCGAAACCAGTCTTAAAATCTCATCATGCTCTTTTTCATCATGCCAAAAGGTCAGAAAGTCTTCCTGAAATACAAAGGTACGCGGAACACCTTCTAGCACTATCTTCAAAACCCTCTGTAAGCAAACAGCTGCGGTGCCAAACCAAAAGGCATCCTTACAAACCTGTAAGCCCCCAAAGATGTCACGAATGAAGTAAGGTGTCTAGTATTTTTATGGACTACCACTTGATGGTAAGCTGACGAAAAATCCATAACACTGAACACATTGGAACAAGGCAGCATAGTAAGAGTCTCTGTTATGTTAGGCAAAGGCTGGCAATCCACCCAAATACATTTACTTAAATCTACAAGAGCCACAAACATGTGTATAGACTTGCCCCCATCCTTTGGTGCGAAAACTATGGGCGCTAACCATTCTGAGGACTCTATTTCCTGAATAACTTCGAGATGTAACAATTTATGCAACTCATTTTTAAGTGGTTCAAGCATTACCCACCTTTTAAGTCAGCTCTTGGACTCTCATAAATAATTCATGGTGTTCCAATACAACATTAATACACGGACCAAAGTGTTGTTCCAGCATTTTTACTGACATGCCTTATATTCCTACAGGTTCAACTAGTAGTTCAGCAAGACGGTCATATATGTTGTGAACTTCAATGCCCAAATTGTGGAGAAGAACTGCCTGTGTCCTAGCTGCAGAAAACATTGTCACCCCCTATAGCCACCAAGTAGGAGCCAAACTGTTTTTCCAACTTTTCCATGGAAGCACTGGCTCACCCCTTGCTGACAGAAAAGCCAGTGTTTGAAACATGCTGCTTCCTGATATTTTACATTACCAACAGTGATAACCCAAAATGAAAAATAAATAAGGTGTAATCCGTAGTAAAGATAGTACAATGGTATCCACTCAATGTAGAGCCTGATACAGTTTGGTACCATTCAATTCAAACCTGTTTCCTTAAAACATGTTCAATCCCTAGAATGTCAGTGTTCCTTTCTTCCGGTTCTTCTTTGCCACAGTGTTCATAGATGTGACACTGCTACCTGTCAATTCACTGTAATTTCCAAAGAAAGATGGCCACCATGTTCAGATCCCACAGTTACCTTTCAATTCCTAGAGGCAGCCCAAAGAAAGATGGCCGACATGTTAATGTGATAACGTTCAGAATTGTCCTTCGCTGTGAAGAGAATACTGCATGCGTTCCCCTTTTTAGGTCAAGCCTAGCACGGCTCGCATGCGCTGGTCTATGGGAGGCTTCTTATGAGCACTCTATACTTCTCCGTGTGGGTCTGACTCCTCCCACACAGTGGATTGGCCTTTGCGTGTGTCTTTCAATAATGAAAGCACGCAAATTCCCAAAGGTGGGTGCATGTCCCACCTCCTTTCCAATGTGTCACTCCCACGGCATTTTGCTCTCAGGAGCGAGCAGCGGCGCGCAGGGTGGCAGCTGCATTCCTGGTGGGTTCGGTTACACGCAACACGTTGTGCTTTCGCTTCTGCATGTTACAGTAGTGCTGCCGGGTTTCAAGCAGTGACGTGCAGTTGCATACTACAAATTGTAGGTGTTGGGAATAGAATCTTTTTAGGATTGTCGATGCTAAGAAAGTACACTACAATCGATCAACTGGACAACTGGTCTTCGATTTTATTCAGGCATTATGAAGCTCGTCTACTCACATTTGTAGATATATGCGAGAGTGCTTTGGATAGCATACTTGTTCTTGCTTGCTGAATACACTTCCTAAAAAACACATATATATAAGACATGCCCTGCTCGCATCCAATGGTGAAACGTGATTTATGGTCCATGCAAACAGTTACAGCAAAAGTGCAGCTTTACTTTAACTGGGCCTTTCGTCTGTCCTCCCCTCACCAAAATAATTATTTAATGATTTCTTCTTTATTTCGAATGTATATTTTGATATCTATACTATTAATGTATGAAGCTTAGTAAATATAATTAAGCTGATCATTATCAACGCATTGCCCTCATTCAGTGAGTTATAAATATTTGTATCATTATGTCCATATTTAGGACACAGCTGCATATGTGAAATGAAACTAATATAGAAACAAGAGGTCTCGTGCAACAGATGACACCGCTAGAGATTTCAGACAGTGCACGATCTCGAGAACACATCACCAAGTACCACTAGTACAGGAGCTAGCCACACAATGCAGAGCCTGGTAACACAGAACTTGTGCAAAGTGTAGCAAGCAGACTACAAGGCTCGTCTCACGCGCACACCGGAAGCGGAGTCGATGTGTTTGAAGAGATTGCCCAGCCTGCACCTCCGATTTACGTCCTCACTGACACGTTGTCCCTTGGTGACCGGGGATTGTGGCACACGTGTGCTTTTACAGAGTGACACACACTATTGTGTGAAAATACCATTCGCACCTGTGGGTATCACTTCAGATGAAAGAACCACTTGAATGTTTGAACTGATCCAAAAATTCATAGGACATCACGATACCTCAGCAAGTTAAGCAACTTCCATTGACATCTCCTTTGACCACCACATTCCACACCATGCCACTGCCTTTACGTCACTACACTAAGCACAACTTGCACACAAACTTTACAGTACTGAACACAGCAGCTACATTGCTCTACAACATACCTTTAAAACATTGCCAATAACTCTTACTAAACACTTATAAGGTCCCAAAGGCGAGACCTATTGCCTATGCCAATGCTTGTTGCAGCTTCTCATTGACCTGGATACCCGAATGCTATGGAGCTCATAGGGGCATATTTACAATAACTGGCGCATCCCTGCATATCAGCAGAGATGTGCCAGTTATTGTGCGCCACAGCTCCGCCACCATGGAATGCGGCGCACCATGGGGCAAAAATGGCACAGATGCATCACGTATCTGTGCCGTAAAAGTGGCGGATTGCTGGAGTTGCGTCGCAAGCGCAACGCAGCACCAGCAATGCTCTGGGGGGCCCTATCTTGTTAATGCTGCGTCAATCCTTACGCCTGCTTCAGGCAGGCGCAAGGTTTTGACGCAGCTTGGGCCTAAAAGTGACAGCCACTTTTAGGAGGCGTTCCTGCGCCGGAACGCCCCCCCGCGCAGGATCGCCTACATGTGGCACAGGGCTTTACAACGTGACGCATCTCCCAGATGCGTCACTTTGTAAGTACCCCGCACCATGGCGCAGGATTTGCGCTGCCGCTGCGTCACAAAAGTGACGCAACGGTAGCGTAAATGAGGCACAAACGGTTTGTAAATCTGCCCCATAGATTGCTGCCCAAGGTATGCCGCACGCTCCAGCGGTCACTAGTCTAAAAATCAGCACAGCAATAAAAAAAAAAAATACTTGCCGTTGCAGACTTGTGGGTCCATAGAAATAAAATCGGACACTCGTGGGTCCATAGAAGTAAAATGCTGAAGAGTTGTGGGTGAGACTGCCTGCCCCCAACAGGCTACCGCTCATCGCCAATGTTAAGATTAAGATCAAAGTAGATTGGTAGGTGGATTTATTGCAAGAAATATTTAAACACCACCAACAGTTTCTTGCTTCATGCCAGGCTCCAGCTCCAATACAAACTGCCAGAGTCTAGAACCTTAAAGCGCATTACATGCTGAGTATTTTATGTGCAATCAACACAGACAAAATTGTAGTGGGCTAGCCCCACGTGTTCAGGAGACATAGTAGACGTAGCCGAGTTGAGTTTGATGTAGTTCATTAAGTCCATAAGTAGAAGTTACAGCAAGCCTCACCAGGAGCAGCCTACTAGCTGCTCAGCCCATCTTCCAACTGTCAACACTCACACACCAGGCACCCAAGCATTCCACTCATGTCAATCACGCCAACATTCTACATGGAACACTCACACTGGCTGAGCAGCAAGGGACAAGGTCGAAGGGAACATTACAGCATAACTTGAAAATACTACATATCCTCTCCCTTTGGTGAAAGGGAACATTACAGCATAACATGAGAATACTACAAAAATACTATGCTTACTACACACCATAACACTGACATGGTACTGGCTGATGGTTGCGACTGTTAGGAGTTGTGTCTTTTGGGAGTATAAGAGTGTCAGACAGTAAAAGGGAATAATTAAGCTGCCTGTATTACCTACAATCAATTGTCTGTGTGCTGTTATGATATTATTTTTTGTGTGTGTAATATAATGTATTGCACTTGTATTATATAGCTGTAGGACTATGTGCCTTACTTTATGTTTAAATGAATGTTGTATTTCTGCTTGCTGTGCGTAGCACTTTTTCAGTTTCAGGTGCCAGAGTCACTAAGTACCCATTTAGGAATGCTATATTTTGCTAACTTACATTTACAAGGTTGTAGACAACAGCGACTTTAGCACCTGCATAGAATAAGAAGCTGAGGCAGTGAATACTCCTTTGTGAGATATCGTGGAGGTCACAATGAGAGAAGTTGACATTTTGTGAGAAGGAGGCCGGCACCAAGTATGGAGACAACACTGGGTTGGGATTTGTTCCTTCCCAGTGGGAACCTGAAGAATGTTTCATTTGGATGGAACTTATGTTTTAACTTTGTGTAAGTTGTTAATTAGTTAAATCACTTGCCCCTGTCCACCATTGCAGGTGGACACCCTTTCCCTACTCTTGAGACCAATGCTTCCTATTTTTTACTGCTCATAAGTTTACTCTCGAGAGCAAGCACATTCTTCCTCATTCTAATTGGAACCTTTATCTGGTTCTTATTTTGATGCTATATTTCCTGACATCTACTGCTTCTGAATTTCCCATGACCTGAATTAGGGAGCTTCGTTTATGGAAACAAGGTCTTGCCTCAATTTGCATATATAGCTTCTATTAATGCAACATTCGCATTACTAATTGAATTACTTGAATTACATTTATGTATGCTGTATTCAACAGAATTTTGATTTCTGCCTAATTGGTTGGATTGAAAATTTCAACTTTAATTTTTTAATAAACATTTATGGTTTGCAATCTACTCCTCTCTGACATTACTGTGAGGAAAAAATCTGCTTTACTGTCAATGCAATGTTAATGAATTTGTGATTTCAGCCTCAGTTCGGGATAAAAGTCCATCCTGGTGGACATAGTAGAGTTCCGGGTTTGCAACAAGTTAGCATGGTGCAAGTACCATCCTTATTTACTCTGCTATCATCTGCTGGCATCTCCTCCATTAGAGCTCACAGTGCAAAGGAAGATACTTCAGGGTGAAAGCAAACTACCCCCGAAGCCAGTCCCGAAACGTCGTACTTACTTCCTTGGATTCCCACCACTCACCACTGCTCCACTGCGGGTCATGTCTCTCCCCCCATCCACCCCCAGGTGGAAATCTTACACCCACACCACCAATCCAGACTACCACTGACCCGGATGCTCTGGCTGATCAGAAACAGCTATGTTTTACAACTAAGAGACCCACTACGCTGAGGCCATCTTGTGTCAGTTGTTTTTCCCGTAGGTGAAGAATCTTTTTCGACAGAAGCCATACAGCCTGTCCTGTACTGTGAGGGGGGCAGGGCTATACTCCAACACTTACTAGTAAGGAAAAGCAGAGGTGAGCTCTCTCCCATGGTGATTGTACTTCTGAATATCGACTCCCAGAACATAGTGGTACGAGAATATCGAGAGACAAAATATTGATCGTTGAGTGCATATAAGGAATAAAGATTTACTATTTCTAAATCCACATCTATATACCTATAAGATATATACACAACATAGGTACATATATGTGGAGTTAGGTATAAAAAGTGTAGACTTACCTGTCAAAATATTGTTTTTAATATATTTTGACCTTGATATTGTGTTCCACAGATATTTTTTGGTTAATATTCATGGGGCACACCTGCCAATGCTGGATTTGCATCACATGAACCAGCCTGTCACAATTTAAACAGTGAAGCATTGACCCTGGTACAGATATTAACAGTGGTTCAAAGGGACTAGTTCTGTTTAGTAGACCTGCTGCATGCATACTTTCCTATGCTTTTAAGTTCATATGATGCATTTTGGAAAGGGATCTTACAAGAACCATCCATCCCCCAGAAAGAATGAGAACTTGGTGTGGTAACCCTTTGACCAATAATGTTTACAGATCTTGGTTGTGACAAACTCTTCTGCGTATGGATTGGTGCCATCTTCAGGGACCTGTTCACAAACACATTTTGGGTCATATGAGGGTCATCATTCAATGTGAATTTATTGGAGTGGAAGAGTATTTACTTGGCTTTGAAATCCATACTCCTGGTGGGAAAGTCTATAGCAGCCATAACATACACCCATGACATATTCCACATCTGTGTCATAATGCCGAAGGGCACCCACTCACTACAGCTATTCAAGCTGACAATAGAACGTGTTTAGTGGTCAATATCACTAAGACCTTGAAGACATCTTTGAGATCTGGAGGACTATACAAGGATACATTTCTGACTTCTATGAATACAAAATGTGACCGCTTTACTTTCTAAGTCGGCCAAGGTGCCAGTCCCAGGGAGACAGGTTTCTACAGGACTTATCAGGGAGTTTTCTGTATGCTTCAACCTCCACTCACCTGGCTGTGTGAATCCTTTCTCTGTAAGATCAAAGACAGCGTGGGGTGTCAGGTCATCTAAGTGGCACCACCCTGGCCACAATAGTTAAGGTAATGGATTTATTGTACTTCTTCCAAAGGAAGGCGATCCTCATCTAATTCCAGGTGAATGCATGTCTGTGGTTAGGCTTGAGCACCTGGTCCATCAGAAGCTAGCCTTTGCCTTCTCCAATGACCTTAAAGTCTAGGAAGAACCCAGATAATGCACCACCATGTCAGGATACAAGGAGGTGAGATTAAGATTCTTTTAGGCAGATTAGTACAAGAGCATTAATTCTATCATTGACTCACTGGAGAATGTTGTGTCATTCTACAGACACTGATTGAAGTCAGGCATGCAAAATTGATGCAGGTAGCATTGTTGCAGGGATTCTGCGCAAAAACAGAACTATGCGTGGGATTATGGGACCTTAGTATGTAGGGACTGAGTCATCCTACAACTGTAGTACCCATGAGCCCAGGACAGACTACCTATAGTGTCTCACTTGCCCTCCTACTAATTCGCAAAGGAACAAGTGATTAGACACCCCAGAACACAACACGCCGGACTCTCCCAGGAATCGCGGCTGCAAGACACACCCTTTGGCTGACACTCTTGTACTCGTCCACAATAAGCTGTGACAGAGACACGAACAATTTTAAAATATTTATTTTAACTAACGTGCTCTAGTATGCAATATACGTGCCACAATAAGCAGAAAAATGCATAACACAAATACGGTCAGCATAGCAAATAGTCTGTAAATCATAAAAGGAGCTGTCATAATGTAAGACAGCGTAGTTCAACCTCCCTCCCCTTGTATAGAATCAAAATCATTATATATTAGAAGATCTCTGGGTGTTATCTGCAGATCCCGTACCTCATTCTATAGATAGTAGATCGGTAGATCTACATCATAGGTGCTGTCATGCTCTTTTCCCTGGAAAGGTCCCTCTCCAAGTGTGCGCTACCTATCCGTGTATTCCAATAAGACCAAAGTGCGTATTCCCAAACAACAGCTTCATCTGTATGTTTTGTCTAGGTGCTAGGGCCTGACCAGACCAGAATAACAAGGGGATTTGTTGATCGACCTTGTACACAATATTCAGACTAAATCCCAGGAGCCTGTAAAGCTTGAAAATAAGTGTAGGTTCTTGTGTGAAAATTTCAAAAGGGGCGTTTGAAAAATAAACTTGTGTAATAACTTGCGCAGAGCAGCAGACAGTCTGCAGCGTGCTCATGCTAACTTAGAGAAGGCGACAATGTCCCTATCAGCCATGTGACAGCAACTTCCTACCATCTTTTGGTGCTCACTATATTAGGCCCAGAAAATCAGTATGCACCTCGAACAAGGCCTTGCCAAATGTCATCTCAGTGGTGTGTTGCATGCGTTACCTCTGGTGAGGAGACCAGCAATCTTGTGGAATCGCAAACTTTTCTATCCCGTCTGATATATTATTAGAGAACTGTGTTACTCTTTGTCATTACATTGGCTATCAAACTACAAGCTCTCCTAGTCCCTGTAGCCTCCTTTTAACCCATTTATAAAAACCATCACAAAAGTCTCCTAAAACAATATGGAACTGATAAGCATGTACCACAGTGTGTGGTTGGATTGAGGGTCCCATCCATAAGCAGCATTCACAGATTACAAACAGGAGATACTTACAGACTAAGGGGTCTATTATAATGGTGGGCGGATCACCACCGCCCGTATGGCGGTGGCGTTCCGCCCGCCATTATCCACCGCCCGCATGCAATTTACTCCCCTCCTGATTTTGTTGGTGATGTGTACCGCGGCGGATGGGAAGACCGTCCAACGCTTTTCCACCTGGTCGATGAGTCGATCGGGTGGAAAAGGTTTGAATATGGTGGCGGTGTCTGTTAGACACCGCCATCCATATTAGCATGCAGGAGGAGATGTGCCTTTCCATGGCGGCATTGCCGCCATGGAAAGGCATGCGGTCTTTGCCTATGGGGGTCCGCAGGTAGTTGGGGGGTGCACATGGGGGGTACCTATGGTACCCCCCTGGCACGGACGGAGTGGCATGGACTGCGCGGTGCCTGTCACCTTGTGAATGCCAATGCACGTCATGCATTCCCAGCATTGTGGTGGGCGGTGCTGTGAGCGCTGCCCGCCACAATGCTGGGAATAGGGGATGCCACCGCCACGGTGGCGGTGGCATCCTAATTGCCGGTGCGGGTCCTCCGCACCACTGGCGGCTGGTCCTAGCACCGCTAGGGTTCGTCCGCCCGCCATCCTAATAGGCCCCTAGGAATATTAGTATAACCATAAAGATAAATATGTGGTGGGTTTCAAAGTCGCTTAAAATAGTCCCATGTTTGCAGTTACACTTCAAGAGATTAAATACAAAAAGCCCAATCCTAAATTTTCTGTAGATCTGTTGATCCAAAATTAGCGTTAAGCACTGCCTTTCACTTTTCATTTGCACTGCAAAGCCTTGTACTTTTCTTTTGTTATATTTTTATGTTGTTAGGCTGACTTCACCCACCCTCTGGCCCCCAAGACATAAAATGTCTGATCCCTTGCTCTAATCTTGTTCCCTCTGCAGCCTTTGTTTACTTCTCCAGGACTAGGGCAGGGCAAAGAGTGGGCAATACAGAAAGTGAGCCTGGCTCTTAACCCCTTCGCTGCTAGGCCTTTTCCCCTCCTGTGCTCAGCCTTTTTTGGGCTATTTGGGGTAGTGCGCGCTTAGGCCTCTGTAACTTTTTGACCACATTAGGTATCCACGCCAAATTTGCGTCCTTTTCTTCCAACATCTTGGGGATTCTAAAGGTACCCAGGGTTTGTGGATTCTCCTAGAGGGTTCCCAGAAATTAGTCAAAATACAGCAAAAAAATTTTTTTGGGTGAAAAATGGGAAAAACGGGCTGCAAATGAAAGCTTCTGGATTTTTCTCTGCAAATGGTATCAAAAAAGGGTTTGTGGGGCTGAAATCACCATTTCTCCAGCTTTTAGGGAATGACAGAATTTTGTTAGAAAACCAACATTTTTTACACAGTTTTGGCATTTTTCTGGGACATACCCTATTTTTGCTATTTTTTGTGCTTTCAACCTCCTTCCAGTTAACGGTAGAAATGGGTACAAAAAAAATAATGGATCCTGGAAAGCTATACATTTTTGAAAAGTAGACAAAATTCTGAATTCAGCAAGGGGTCATTTGTGTAGATCCATCAAGGTTTCTTTATAGAAATTTACAGGTAAATATAGGAAAAATTAAAAATTTGTTGAAAAAAGCAGCCTTTTGAGTCAACGTTTTCACCTGTAACTTCTTCGAATTATGACATCTCTTTGAAAGCAATGTACCGTTACATCCGGTAGACCTTCCTGGTTGTGGGGACATATAGGACTTGTAGGTTCACCAAGAGCCCAACGAACCCAGAGTAGAAAACTGAGCAGCATTTTGTAATGTTTTTTATTTTTTAGTCCGGGTATATAGCAATTATTGTGGGAAAATGTATACATGGAAAAATCGGTATGAAAGTCACCTATGTATTTCTGAAATGGGAACAAATTACAGAGTTTAGAAACAGTGCATATTTGCACATTTTCGAAATTGGGAATACTCATATTTGCATGACAATTATTGGTCATTTTTCAAAATGACTTTTTTTTTACACAATGTCTTTCATTTGGAAGGGAGAAATGCATCAAAAATCAATAGGTAATAACAGTTGCTTTACAAATTTGAACTACCCTAAGTCTCCCGATAAAAATGGTACCTCACTTGTGTGGGTAGGCATAGTGCCCACGACAGGAAGTGGCTCAAAACCTAAGGTGAACGCACCACATTTTCACACTGAAAATTTACACTTTATTTGCGAAGAGTCTAGCTGTAGTTTTTGAACCCTAGCCCTGCCGGCACCTAGGGAAACCTAGCAAACCTATACATTTTTGAAAATTAGACACCCAGGGGAATCCAGGATGGGGTGACTTGACTGCCTCCCACCATGGTCTGTTACCCAGAATCCCTTGCAAACGTAAAAAATTGACAAAAAAAACACATTTTCCCCACATTTCTGTGATGGAAAGTTCTGGAATCTGCGTGGATCCACAAATTTCCACCCACCCCGCGTTCCCCAAAGTCCTACGAGAAAAATGGTACCTCACTTGTGCGGGTCGGCCTAGTGCCCGCGACAGGAAATGGCGCAAAACGCAACGTGGTTTTGCAGTGAAAAATGACCCTTTTTTTGGCAAAGTGACTAGCTGTAGATTTTGAACCCTAGCCCTGCCGGCACCTAGGGAAACCTAGCAAACCTATACATTTTCGAAAACTAGACACCCAGGGGAATCCAGGATGGGGTGACTTGACTGCCTCCCACCATGGTCTGTTACCCAGAATCCCTTGCAAACGTAAATAATTGACAAAAAAAACACATTTTCCCCACATTTCTGTGATGGAAAGTTCTGGAATCTGCGTGGATCCACAAATTTCCACCCACCCCGCATTCCCCAAAGTCCTACGAGAAAAATGGTACCTCACTTGTGCGGGTCGGCCTAGTGCCCGCGACAGGAAACGGCGCAAAACGCAACGTGGTTTTGCAGTGAAAAATGACCCTTTTTTTGGCAAAGTGACTAGCTATAGATTTTGAACCCTAGCCCTGCCGGCACCTAGGGAAACCTAGCAAACCTATACATTTTTGAAAACTAGACACCCAGGGGAATCCAGGATGGGGTGACTTGACTGCCTCCCACCATGGTCTGTTACCCAGAATCCCTTGCAAACGTAAAAAATTGACAAATGACAAAAAAAACACATTTTCCCCACATTTCTGTGATGGAAAGTTCTGGAATCTGCGTGGATCCACAAATTTCCACCCACCCCGCGTTCTCCAAAGTCCTACGAGAAAAATTGTACCTCACTTGTGCGGGTCGGCCTAGTGCCCGCGACAGGAAACGGCGCAAAACGCAACGTGGTTTTGCAGCGAAAAATGACCCTTTTTTTGGCAAAGTGACTAGCTGTAGATTTTGAACCCTAGCCCTGCCGGCACCTAGGGAAACCTAGCAAACCTATACATTTTTGAAAACTAGACACCCAGGGGAAATCAGGATGGGGTGACACATGGTCTGTTACCCAGAATCCCTTGCAAACGTAAAAAATTGACAAAAAAAACACATTTTCCCCACATTTCTGTGATGGAAAGTTCTGGAATCTGCGTGGATCCACAAATTTCCACCCACCCCGCGTTCCCCAAAGTCCTACAAGAAAAATGGTACCTCACTTGTGCGGGTCGGCCTAGTGCCCGCGACAGGAAACGGCGCAAAACGCAACGTGGTTTTGCAGCGAAAAATGACCCTTTTTTTGGCAAAGTGACTAGCTGTAGATTTTGAACCCTAGCCCTGCCGGCACCTAGGGAAACCTAGCAAACCTATACATTTTTGAAAACTAGACACCCAGGGGAATCCAGGATGGGGTGACTTGACTGCCTCCCACCATGGTCTGTTACCCAGAATCCCTTGCAAACGTAAAAAATTGACAAAAAAAACACATTTTCCCCACATTTCTGTGATGGAAAGTTCTGGAATCTGCGTGGATCCACAAATTTCCACCCACCCCGCGTTTCCCAAAGTCCTACGAGAAAAATGGTACCTCATTTGTGCGGGTCGGCCTAGTGCCCGTGACAAGAAACGGCGCAAAACGCAATGTGGTTTTGCAGCGAAAAATGACCCTTTTTTTGGCAAAGTGACTAGCTGTAGATTTTGAACCCTAGCCCTGCCGGCACCTAGGGAAACCTAGCAAACCTATACATTTTTGAAAACTAGACACCCAGGGGAATCCAGGATGGGGTGACTTGACTGCCTCCCACCATGGTCTGTTACCCAGAATCCCTTGCAAACGTAAAAAATTGACAAAAAAAACACATTTTCCCCACATTTCTGTGATGGAAAGTTCTGGAATCTGCGTGGATCCACAAATTTCCACCCACCCCGCGTTCCCCAAAGTCCTACGAGAAAAATGGTACCTCACTTGTGCGGGTCGGCCTAGTGCCCGCGACAGGAAACGGCGCAAAACGCAACGTGGTTTTGCAGTGAAAAATGACCCTTTTTTTGGCAAAGTGACTAGCTGTAGATTTTGAACCCTAGCCCTGCCGGCACCTAAGGAAACCTAGCAAACCTATACATTTTTGAAAACTAGATACCTAGAGGAATCCAGGATGGGGTGACTTGACTGCCTCCCACCATGGTCTGATACCCAGAATCCCTTGCAAACGTAAAAAATTGACAAATAAAACACATTTTCCCCACATTTCTGTGATGGAAAGTTCTGGAATCCGCGTGGATCCACAAATTTCCACCCACCCCACGTTCCCCAAAGTCCTACGAGAAAAATGGTACCTCACTTGTGCGGGTCGGCCTAGTGCCCGCGACAGGAAACGGCGCAAAACGCAACGTGGTTTTGCAGTGAAAAATGACCCTTTTTTTGGCAAAGTGACTAGCTGTAGATTTTGAACCCTAGCCCTGCCGGCACCTAGGGAAACCTAGCAAACCTATACATTTTTGAAAACTAGACACCCAGGGGAATCCAGGATGGGGTGACTTGACTGCCTCCCACCATGGTCTGTTACCCAGAATCCCTTGCAAACGTAAAAAATTGACAAAAAAAACACATTTTCCCCACATTTCTGTGATGGAAAGTTCTGGAATCTGCGTGGATCCACAAATTTCCACCCACCCCGCGTTCCCCAAAGTCCTACGAGAAAAATGGTACCTCACTTGTGCGGGTCAGCCTAGTGCCCGCGACAGGAAACGGCGCAAAACGCAACGTGGTTTTGCAGTGAAAAATGACCCTTTTTTTGGCAAAGTGACTAGCTGTAGATTTTGAACCCTAGCCCTGCCGGCACCTAGGGAAACCTAGCAAACCTATACATTTTTGAAAACTAGACACCCAGGGGAATCCAGGATGGGGTGACTTGACTGCCTCCCACCATGGTCTGTTACCCAGAATCCCTTGCAAACGTAAATAATTGACAAAAAAAACACATTTTCCCCACATTTCTGTGATGGAAAGTTCTGGAATCTGCGTGGATCCACAAATTTCCACCCACCCCGCGTTCCCCAAAGTCCTACGAGAAAAATGGTACCTCACTTGTGCGGGTCGGCCTAGTGCCCGCGACAGGAAACGGCGCAAAACGCAATGTGGTTTTGCAGTGAAAAATGACCCTTTTTTTGGCAAAGTGACTAGCTGTAGATTTTGAACCCTAGCCCTGCCGGCACCTAGGGAAACCTAGCAAACCTATACATTTTTGAAAACTAGACACCCAGGGGAATCCAGGATGGGGTGACTTGACTGCCTCCCACCATGGTCTGTTACCCAGAATCCCTTGCAAACGTAAAAAATTGACAAATGACAAAAAAAACACATTTTCCCCACATTTCTGTGATGGAAAGTTCTGGAATCTGCGTGGATCCACAAATTTCCACCCACCCCGCGTTCTCCAAAGTCCTACGAGAAAAATTGTACCTCACTTGTGCGGGTCGGCCTAGTGCCCGCGACAGGAAACGGCGCAAAACGCAACGTGGTTTTGCAGCGAAAAATGACCCTTTTTTTGGCAAAGTGACTAGCTGTAGATTTTGAACCCTAGCCCTGCCGGCACCTAGGGAAACCTAGCAAACCTATACATTTTTGAAAACTAGACACCCAGGGGAAATCAGGATGGGGTGACACATGGTCTGTTACCCAGAATCCCTTGCAAACGTAAAAAATTGACAAAAAAAACACATTTTCCCCACATTTCTGTGATGGAAAGTTCTGGAATCTGCGTGGATCCACAAATTTCCACCCACCCCGCGTTCCCCAAAGTCCTACAAGAAAAATGGTACCTCACTTGTGCGGGTCGGCCTAGTGCCCGCGACAGGAAACGGCGCAAAACGCAACGTGGTTTTGCAGCGAAAAATGACCCTTTTTTTGGCAAAGTGACTAGCTGTAGATTTTGAACCCTAGCCCTGCCGGCACCTAGGGAAACCTAGCAAACCTATACATTTTTGAAAACTAGACACCCAGGGGAATCCAGGATGGGGTGACTTGACTGCCTCCCACCATGGTCTGTTACCCAGAATCCCTTGCAAACGTAAAAAATTGACAAAAAAAACACATTTTCCCCACATTTCTGTGATGGAAAGTTCTGGAATCTGCGTGGATCCACAAATTTCCACCCACCCCGCGTTCCCCAAAGTCCTACGAGAAAAATGGTACCTCACTTGTGCGGGTCGGCCTAGTGCCCGTGACAAGAAACGGCGCAAAACGCAATGTGGTTTTGCAGCGAAAAATGACCCTTTTTTTGGCAAAGTGACTAGCTGTAGATTTTGAACCCTAGCCCTGCCGGCACCTAGGGAAACCTAGCAAACCTATACATTTTTGAAAACTAGACACCCAGGGGAATCCAGGATGGGGTGACTTGACTGCCTCCCACCATGGTCTGTTACCCAGAATCCCTTGCAAACGTAAAAAATTGACAAAAAAAACACATTTTCCCCACATTTCTGTGATGGAAAGTTCTGGAATCTGCGTGGATCCACAAATTTCCACCCACCCCGCGTTCCCCAAAGTCCTACGAGAAAAATGGTACCTCACTTGTGCGGGTCGGCCTAGTGCCCGCGACAGGAAACGGCGCAAAACGCAACGTGGTTTTGCAGTGAAAAATGACCCTTTTTTTGGCAAAGTGACTAGCTGTAGATTTTGAACCCTAGCCCTGCCGGCACCTAAGGAAACCTAGCAAACCTATACATTTTTGAAAACTAGATACCTAGAGGAATCCAGGATGGGGTGACTTGACTGCCTCCCACCATGGTCTGATACCCAGAATCCCTTGCAAACGTAAAAAATTGACAAATAAAACACATTTTCCCCACATTTCTGTGATGGAAAGTTCTGGAATCCGCGTGGATCCACAAATTTCCACCCACCCCACGTTCCCCAAAGTCCTACGAGAAAAATGGTACCTCACTTGTGCGGGTCGGCCTAGTGCCCGCGACAGGAAACGGCGCAAAACGCAACGTGGTTTTGCAGTGAAAAATGACCCTTTTTTTCGCAAAGTGACTAGCTGTAGATTTTGAACCCTAGCCCTGCCGGCACCTAGGGAAACCTAGCAAACCTATACATTTTTGAAAACTAGACACCCAGGGGAATCCAGGATGGGGTGACTTGACTGCCTCCCACCATGGTCTGTTACCCAGAATCCCTTGCAAACATAAAAAATTGACAAAAAAAACACATTTTCCCCACATTTCTGTGATGGAAAGTTCTGGAATCTGCGTGGATCCACAAATTTCCACCCACCCCGCGTTCCCCAAAGTCCTACGAGAAAAATGGTACCTCACTTGTGCGGGTCGGCCTAGTGCCCGCGACAGGAAACGGCGCAAAACGCAACGTGGTTTTGCAGTGAAAAATGACCCTTTTTTTGGCAAAGTGACTAGCTGTAGATTTTGAACCCTAGCCCTGCCGGCACCTAGGGAAACCTAGCAAACCTATACATTTTTGAAAACTAGACACCCAGGGGAATCCAGGATGGGGTGACTTGACTGCCTCCCACCATGGTCTGTTACCCAGAATCCCTTGCAAACGTAAATAATTGACAAAAAAAACACATTTTCCCCACATTTCTGTGATGGAAAGTTCTGGAATCTGCGTGGATCCACAAATTTCCACCCACCCCGCGTTCCCCAAAGTCCTACGAGAAAAATGGTACCTCACTTGTGCGGGTCGGCCTAGTGCCCGCGACAGGAAACGGCGCAAAACGCAACGTGGTTTTGCAGTGAAAAATGACCCTTTTTTTGGCAAAGTGACTAGCTGTAGATTTTGAACCCTAGCCCTGCCGGCACCTAGGGAAACCTAGCAAACCTATACATTTTTGAAAACTAGACACCCAGGGGAATCCAGGATGGGGTGACTTGACTGCCTCCCACCATGGTCTGTTACCCAGAATCCCTTGCAAACGTAAAAAATTGACAAAAAAAACACATTTTCCCCACATTTCTGTGATGGAAAGTTCTGGAATCTGCGTGGATCCACAAATTTCCACCCACCCCGCATTCCCCAAAGTCCTACGAGAAAAATGGTACCTCACTTGTGCGGGTCGGCCTAGTGCCCGCGACAGGAAACGGCGCAAAACGCAACGTGGTTTTGCAGTGAAAAATGACCCTTTTTTTGGCAAAGTGACTAGCTGTAGATTTTGAACCCTAGCCCTGCCGGCACCTAGGGAAACCTAGCAAACCTATACATTTTTGAAAACTAGACACCCAGGGGAATCCAGGATGGGGTGACTTGACTGCCTCCCACCATGGTCTGTTACCCAGAATCCCTTGCAAACGTAAACAATTGACAAAAAAAACACATTTTCCCCACATTTCTGTGATGGAAAGTTCTGGAATCTGCGTGGATCCACAAATTTCCACCCACCCCGCGTTCCCCAAAGTCCTACGAGAAAAATGGTACCTCACTTGTGCGGGTCGGCCTAGTGCCCGCGACAGGAAACGGCGCAAAACGCAACGTGGTTTTGCAGTGAAAAATGACCCTTTTTTTGGCAAAGTGACTAGCTGTAGATTTTGAACCCTAGCCCTGCCGGCACCTAGGGAAACCTACCAAACCCATGCATTTCTGAAAACTAGACACCCGGCGGCTTCCAGGGAGGTATGGCTTGCGTGGATCCCCCAACGTTTCCTTACCCAGAATCCCCTGCAAACCTCAGTTTTTGCTCAAAAAATCACTTTTTTCACACATTTTGGGGTGGGAAAGTAGTGGCATCACCGGGCTCACACAAATTTACCACCACCCAGCATTCCCCCAGGTCTCCCGGTAAAAATGGTGCCTCACTTGTGTGGGAGGCCCAAGTACCCGCGGCAGGCAAGGGCCCAAAACGTAGTGAGGCGACATCAAAATGGCCTATCGCCAAGCCACCTGGTTTTGCAAGGGGGGTCACTTTGGTTTTTGGCCCGGTGCGCGGCGGCCATCTAGGGAAACCTAGCAAACCCACGCATTTCTGAAAACTAGACACCCGGCGGCTTCCAGGGAGGTATGGCTTGCGTGGATCCCCCAACGTTTCCTTACCCAGAATCCCCTTACAATCGTTTGGTCGTAACTCCGGTCTCGTCATCAACTGGGCTAAATCGTGTGTGTATGTTCTCTCTGGGGAGGCTCCTATTCTCTCGCGGGGCTGTCCGATTCAGATCGCCCCGCAGGGATTTCGGTACCTGGGTGTCTTCATTACTCTGGACCCGGAGGCCCGGTATGAACGTAATCTGCTTCCCCCCCTCCAGCGTCTGCGGGTAGATGTCGCACGCTGGCGGCGCCTGCCGCTTTCGCCGCTCGGCCGGGCGGCATTGTTCAAGATGATGTCTCTGCCGCGTTTCCTGTACGCTTTGCAGAACACTATGGATTTAGTCCCGGCGCGCTACTTCCGTGAGGTGGAGAGTCTGCAACGCCGCCTGTTCTGGGACGGGAGGCCGCGCATTGCCCTGGCGAAGCTGACGCTCCCATGGTTTGACGGGGGGATTGCCCTCCCGGATATTAAACGGTACTATTGGGCCTCCCAGCTCGCTGCCATTAACCATGGCCTATACGGGCCCGCCTTAAACCCGGCATTTGAAATGGACAAGATGCTCCTGCCAGGTGGCGACTACAATCGAGCGCTCTACTCTGGCGCGCCCGATGCTCGTCTGACGGGCCCCACGCGTGTCATGGTGCAAGTCTGGCACGCGGCCAATGCAGCTATGGGGTGGAAGGACCGCTTGACCCGGGCGTCACCACTATACGCGTCTGAGCGGTTAGGCTCCCTGTGGACCTCTAAGGGCTTTGAGAAGTGGGACATAATAGGTATCAGCACAGTGGGGGATCTCTGGATGAGGGGAGGATTTAAAACGTTCGATATGTTGCAGACGGAATTTCAGTTGCAGGGCAGTGAATACTTTCGGTATTTGCAGGTCCGTCATGCGCTGGGCTCCGTCTTCTCGGACGTTGCCTCCATCCCAGAATATTCCCCCCTGGAGGATAGAGTGCTGGATGGACACGTCCCGGACAGCACGATCTCACTGATCTACAAAAAGCTGATAAACGACCGCTCGGGCCTGCTGACTGCCCTTCGTGCGGCTTGGGTTGCCGACGGGCTGGAGTTGGACGACGAGGACTGGACCTCCGCGGTGGCCTCCCCGAAGGAGGTGGCCATACCGGCTCGCCTTCGCTTCGTCCAGCTCAAGATACTCCACCGGGTCTACATGACGGGGCCAAAGCTTCTGCGTATGGGCTATGCTGGAGATGGGTTGTGTAAGCGTGGGTGTGGTGCTTTGGGGACCTTTCTGCATATTTTGTGGGAGTGCCCGGAGGTGGAAGGGTTCTGGCGTGGTGTACATGAGGTGCTGCGACTGGTTACGCATGTGGCGCTGTTGCCTGAAGCGAGAAGATGCCTGTTGAATGTGTGGGAACCGACTGATTACTCGGCGCCGCAGACGTGGTGGGTGACTCTGGGATACATGATAGCTAAGCGTGATATTGCTCAACTGTGGGGGTCCCAGAGGCCCCCGACGGTCTCGGCCTGGAAAGAACACATGGACTGGTGCATGTTTCGAGAAAAGGTGGTGTATGTGGTGAGGGGTAAGCCTGGGACATGGGTGAAAGTATGGGGCCCCTGGAACGCCTACCGAGGGGGTATCTGTGCACCACCGCTGCTGCCTGATGCCTCGCCAGCCCCGTCCCCTTAGCCGACTCATTCCCCCGCTGCCGGGCATTGGGTTCCCCCAGTCCTCTCTCTGTTCTCTTCCCCCTCTTTATACTTCTGTGTATAGTTGGGATCCCCCCTCTAGGGGAGCACGTGCTGCTATTTTCGATTGTGGGTTGCCTTGTGGGTGTGGTTTTAATTTTTGTTGTTCTTAATTTAAAATGAAACCGCATAATGGGGTCTGGACGATGTGGCCTTTGACATTGTTACCTACTGAGAAATGCTCATCCGTAATACCATGTGTTCCATAAATGTATGTCGTATGTTCCTACCATTGCTAGCGGCCGGCCGGAAGGTTGTGGGCCCATACTTGCATACTTTTAAGACCTGTAATAAACGGTTTAAAAAAATAAAATAAAAAAAACAAAAAAAAACATTGCCTATCCCAAATGTCGCCTCACTACGTTTGTTGTCCTTGCCTGCCGCGGGTATTTGGGCCTCCCACACAAGTGAGGCACCATTTTTACCGGGAGACCTGGGGGAACGCTGGGTGGTGGTAAATTTGTGTGAGCCCGGTGATGCCACTACTTTCCCACCCCAAAATGTGTGAAAAAAGTGATTTTTTGAGCAAAAATTGAGGTTTGCAGGGGATTCTGGGTAAGGAAACGTTGGGGGATCCACGCAAGCCATACCTCCCTGGAAGCCGCCGGGTGTCTAGTTTTCAGAAATGCGTGGGTTTGCTAGGTTTCCGCAGATGGCCGCCGCGCACCGGGCCAAAAACCAAAGTGACCCCCCTTGCAAAACCAGGTGGTTTGGCGATAGGCCATTTTGATGTCGCCTCACTACGTTTGTTGTCCTTGCCTGCCGCGGGTACTTGGGCCTCCCACACAAGTGAGGCACCATTTTTACCGGGAGACCTGGGGGAACGCTGGGTGGTGGTAAATTTGTGTGAGCCCGGTGATGCCACTACTTTCCCACCCCAAAATGTGTGAAAAAAGTGATTTTTTGAGCAAAAATTGAGGTTTACAGGGGATTCTGGGTAAGGAAACGTTGCGGGATCCACGCAAGCCATACCTCCCTGGAAGCCGCCGGGTGTCTAGTTTTCAGAAATGTGTGGGTTTGCTAGGTTTCCCTAGATGGCCGCCGCGCACCGGGCCAAAAACCAAAGTGACCCCCCTTGCAAAACCAGGTGGTTTGGCGATAGGCCATTTTGATGTCGCCTCACTACGTTTTGGGCCCTTGCCTGCCGCGGGTACTTGGGCCTCCCACACAAGTGAGGCACCATTTTTACCAGGAGACCTGGGGGAACGCTGGGTGGTGGTAAATTTGTGTGAGCCCGGTGATGCCACTACTTTCCCACCCCAAAATGTGTGAAAAAAGTGATTTTTTGAGCAAAAATTGAGGTTTACAGGGGATTCTGGGTAAGGAAACGTTGCGGGATCCACGCAAGCCATACCTCCCTGGAAGCCGCCGGGTGTCTAGTTTTCAGAAATGCGTGGGTTTGGTAGGTTTCCCTAGATGGCCGCCGCGCACCGGGCCAAAAACCAAAGTGACCCCCCTTGCAAAACCAGGTGGTTTGGCGATAGGCCATTTTGATGTCGCCTCACTACGTTTTGGGCCCTTGCCTGCCGCGGGTACTTGGGCCTCCCACACAAGTGAGGCACCATTTTTACCGGGAGACCTGGGGGAACGCTGGGTGGTGGTAAATTTGTGTGAGCCCGGTGATGCCACTACTTTCCCACCCCAAAATGTGTGAAAAAAGTGATTTTTTGAGCAAAAATTGAGGTTTGCAGGGGATTCTGGGTAAGGAAACGTTGGGGTATCCATGCAAGCCATACCTCCCTGGAAGCCGCCGGGTGTCTAGTTTTCAGAAATGCGTGGGTTTGCTAGGTTTCCCTAGATGGCCACCGCGCACCGGGCCAAAAACCAAAGTGACCCCCCTTGCAAAACCAGGTGGTTTGGCGATAGGCCATTTTGATGTCGCCTCACTACGTTTGTTGTCCTTGCCTGCCGCGGGTACTTGGGCCTCCCACACAAGTGAGGCACCATTTTTACCGGGAGACCTGGGGGAACGCTGGGTGGTGGTAAATTTGTGTGAGCCCAGTGATGCCACTACTTTCCCACCCCAAAATGTGTGAAAAAAGTGATTTTTTGGGCAAAAATTGAGGTTTGCAGGGGATTCTGGGTAAGGAAACGTTGGGGGATCCACGCAAGCCATACCTCCCTGGAAGCCGCCGGGTGTCTAGTTTTCAGAAATGCATGGGTTTGGAAGGTTTCCCTAGATGGCCGCCGAGCCCTGGGCAAAAAACCAAAGTAACCCCCCTTGCAAAACCAGATTAACTATTGTTACTACAGCGTGAGAATTTAGGAATAATACTGCAAAGAAAATGTGGCAGACAGTTTGAGGTTTACAGGACAATGGGGATAAAAAATATTTTTCAATTCACTAGAGAGACATCACCATGAACTCCCAAGGGTTTTCGACAATATCTACAGTTGGTGGGTTATTCTTACATGGAAAGTGTACCTTGGCAGAGAAACTAAAGACAAAGATTCCTGCACAACCATCTATTCCTCAAACACACACACATACTGGTTGGATTTGGCACGAGGGCGAGTCATGGTTCAGTGTATTAAATTTTATTAACAAGAGATTTCACAAAAATGAAATGCACTGTCAATAATTAAATTCACAAAAAACCAAACCAATGACTCGCAGCTCGTGAGCTGTAAAGCCACGTCAAGGCACCAACCACTTTACAGGCCATTCACACACCTTTCATACGTGATACAAACAAGACCATTCGCACCACCAGGTACAAAAGCAACACAGTACAAAAATCACCAAAAAGGGACAAGGTACACCCTGCTTCAGAAAGACAAATATTACTGCACAGCCATCTAACCCGCAAGCACACACACATACTGGTTGGATTTGGCACGAGGGTGAGTGATGGTTCAGTAGATAAAATTGTATTAGCAAGTGATTTCACAAAACATGAAATGCACTGGTAATAATTGAAAGGGCGAGAAACTGAACCATTGACTCACAGCTCGTTAGCTGTAAAGCCACGACAAGGCACCAACCTCTTTACAGGCCATTCATACACCTTTCATACGTGTGAGACATACAAAACCATTCACACCGCCAGCCGCGGGCCCATCACATAACAAAACTCACACCAGCACACAGCGCCATTCAAGGGCCCATCACTTTCACACGCCCACAATCCAGACACAGCAACTACACAGGCTGAAGGATTGCGTGGAGTGGCACTCAGCTAGCATTGTGTGTAGTGACCAGCAGAAAGTCACTACTCACACACAGCCAGCCAAGCACCAGTCGACACACACCGCTAGCCAAACGCCAGTCCATGCACACCGCTAGCCAAGCGCCAGTCCAGGCACACCGCCATCCAATCGCCAGTCCAGGCACACCGGCAGCCAATCGCCAATCCACCTACACCGCCAGCCAAGCTCCAGTCCACGGACACCACCAGCCAAGCACCAGTCCGCACACACCACCAGTCCACGCACACCGCCAGCCAAGTACCAGTCCACGCACACCGCCAGCCAAGCACCATTCCACGCACACCGCCAGCCAAGCTCCAGTCCACGCACACCACCAGACAAGCTCCAGTCCACGGACACCACCAGCCAAGCTCCAGTCCACGGACACCACCAGCCAAACACCAGTCCGCACACACCACCAGTCCACACACACCGCCAGCCAAGTACCAGTCCACGCACACCGCCAGCCAAGCACCATTCCACGCACACCGCCAGCCAAGCACCATTCCACGCACACCGTCAGCCAAGCACCATTCCACGCACACCACCAGCCACGCACCAGTCCACGCACACCGCCAGTCCATGCACACCGCCAGTCCACGCACACCGTCAGCCAAGCACCATTCCACGCACACCACCAACCAAGTGCCAGTCCACACACACCAACAGCCAAGCGCAAGCCTACACACACCGCCATCACATTTTGGATTTTTTTAGAAAAAAAAAAAACACAAACAAATTGCAAATAGATACAAATCTTCTAACAGAAAATCAGCAACTAAATACATTGCACTAACACCAACCTTGAAACAGAATCATATTTTCCAAAGAATACAGACCAGGCAGTTCACTGTACCACTCATGAATGTTCCCAGAAATTTTTACGCGTGTGGTACGCTCTGAAACAAGCAGGGAGACACAGTGCAGGATGAGAGGGACAATCGGGGCAGTACATACGACTCTCCTTCCGCAAACCTCTTCACCAACAGACTCTACATCTCCTACTGGGAAAATCTTTTGCAGGTGTGGGAGGAATGTGATCTGGAAAGTGGCGTTCTTTTAATCTAGCAACATCCCCCACCAGTCCAACTCTAGGAACACTTGCCTGTTCCACTACAACAAGGCTGCCTATTACAGACTCCTGAAACTTAGCAAAAGTCATCTTTGACTCAGGGCAAGAATCCTGGAACACAACAAAAGCATTAAACATTGCCAAGTGGAAAAGATGGATAGCCAACTTCTTGTACCAAATGTAAGCCTTACGAAGAGCAGCGTAAGGTTCCAACCTCTGATCTACTCTGTCAACACCACCCATGTGCCTATTATAGTCTAAAATGCACACAGGTTTGCGCACTTCAGCGACCTGACCCCAAACAGTCACAGGTGCAGTGCTTTCATCATGGATGGAAGTCAGCATGTAGACATCTCTCCTGTCTGTAAACTTCACAGCAAGAAGCTCCTGGCAACGCAACGCACTGCACTGTCCCCGCACAAGCTTTTGACAAACAAGTTCTTTCGGAAAACCTTTACGGTTACAGCGGATTGTGCCACAAGCAAAAGTGTCCACTTTGGCCAATTCCCTGAACAACCGCACACCAGTGTAGAAGTTATCTACATATAAATGGTGGCCTTTGTTAAAAAATCCTCTACCAAGTTCCCAAACAATTTTCTCAGTCACTCCAAAAGTGGACGGACAACCAGGGAGGTTAAACCTAGATTCCTTACCGGTGTACACCCTGAAATTAGAGACATATCCAGTCCTACTGTCACACAGCATATACAGCTTTATTCCATAGCGTGCCCTCTTACTAGGAATGTATTGCCTAAAAACCAAGCGGCCCTTGAACAACACCAAAGACTCATCCACTGCAATTTCTCTACCAGGGGCATAAATCTCAGAAAATCGATCAACAAAGTGATCAAGGACAGGCCTAATCTTAAAAAGACGGTCACAATCAGGGTGATCTCGTGGCAACGCTAAACCATTATCAACAAAGTGCATCATCCGAAGCAGAAGCAAATACCTGTCACGACTCATGACTGCCGGAAAAATAGACGTTGCCATCAAGGGACTGCTAGACCAATATGAAGCCAATGATGGCTTCCTTAGCAAGCCCATCAAAAAAGTTAAACCCAAGAACTTCTTCATCTCTTCAACATTTGTGGGAGTCCACCGGGTAGCTCTAGAGTGTGGCTTAAGACTGGCACTGTTGTCCCTCAAAAACTGTTCGGCATACAAATTAGTCTGCTCAACAATCTCTGCCAAAAACACATCGTCCATAAACAACTGAAAAAAATTTACAGGCAAAAAGTTCTCAGTATTCACTCTAGACCCTGGAACACCAGTAAACTCTGGAAATTCCGGCTGCACCATGCCAGGGGCAACCCAGAGGTCATCACTTTCAACGGGAAGACTTGCAGCCCCAGCCTGCAGCCCAGATGCCTCTTGCCGCACTACACCAACGGGAAGCCTTGCAGCCCCAGCCTGCAGCCCAGATGCCTCTTGCCGCACTACACCAACGGGAAGCCTTGCAGCCCCAGCCTGCAGCCCAGATGTCTCTTGCCGCACTACACCAACGGGAAGCCTTGCAGCCCCAGCCTGCAGCCCAGATGTCTCTTGCCGCACTACACCAACGGGAAGCCTTGCAGCCGCAGGCTGCAGCCCAGATGCCTCTTGCCGCACTATCGGCACATCAGTCTCCTCCTCTAACACAGGCACTTCATCCGCACTAAGAGTATCTTCATCATCCGATGACCCCATACGGAGAGAAAACTCACTGCCAGAATCGTCCCCTGCCTCCTCTCCCTCAGAAGCAGAGTCAGTCTCTGACCCAATATCAGAGGAAGACTCAAACAGCAAACCAACAACCTGCTGAGCAGTCATCCTGCGGCTAGCCATTATACTTACTAAGATAGAAGACTGCACAAACAAGTCAACAACAACCAACAATGTGCAAACCAAGTAATTAAAGAAATGTGTACCTTTTATCACAAAGATCAATGTACTCAAAAACTATACAATCCAATTACAAGAGACAGCTGCACTCACCAGAAACAAACTCTGCAGTGACACAGCAAAGACCAACGATATCAAACTAGAAAGAAGAAAAAAAAACAAATTACTCACAAGACAACAAAATACACATCGAGCACCAATGCAAAAAGTTTTTGACACTCAAAAACCAAACATACTGCTATTATTACACCATTTGCAAAAAAAAACAGGCAGAGAAATCAAACACATTTACATTGTACAAAAAAACAGTCTCTTACCAAACTACACAAACAGCAGAACCACCAGTACCAAAACGTCAACGTGAAAAGAAGAAAAGCCTTCACCTAGAACAAAAAAGTAAACAAAAAAAAAACATTACAATTGGAAATCACAAAAAATATAACAATAAACATTATAACATGCCATGTCACTACCCAAATGGTCAATCGGGTTGTGTGCCAGGTGGGGCAGAAAACAGCAGGAAAAAAAAGGCTACTCAGTCCCGGGGCGGGTGAGCCAAATACATATAACAAATTGCACCCTGGAAGCGAGGGGTCACTTCTATTTCTAATTGAACTAATTCCCTGGTGTCTAGTGGGCTTTTCTGCCCCCAATGGGAGCAGAAACGGCAAAAAAATAAAACCGATCTGCCCCCAGAGGGGGCAGAAAAGTCTTCAAAAAATGTAGGGGCCCAAGGAAGCGACCCTTGCCCAAGGGGTCGCTTCCTACAATAATATTTATATCCCTGGTGTCTAGTGGGCTTTTCTGCCCCCCCCCCCTAGGAGCAGAAACGGACAGAAAGACGACCAATCTGCCCCCAGGGGGGGCAGAAAAGTCTTCTAAATAATTAGGCCGCAAAGGAAGCGACCCTTGCCCAAGGGGTCGCTTCCTACATAAAGAAAAAGACATCCCTGGTGTCTAGTGGGCTTTTCTGCCCCCCCTGGGGGCAGAAACGGGCAGAAAGACGACCGATCTGCCCCCAGGGGGGGCAGAAAAGTCTTCTAATTATTTTGCCACCCTAGGAAGTGACCCTTGCCCAAGGGGTCACTTCCTACATAACATAAAAGACATCCCTGGTGTCTAGTGGGCTTTTCTGCCCCCCCTGGGGGCATAAACGGGCAGAAAGAAGACCGATATGCCCCCAGGGGGGGCAGAAAAGTCTTTGAATTATTTTGCCCCCCAAGGAAGCGACCCTTGCCCAAGGGGTCGCTTCCTACATAACGAAATAGACATCCCTGGTGTCTAGTGGGCTTTTCTGCCCCCCCTGGGGGTAGAAACAGGCAGAAAGAAGACCGATCTGCCCCCAGGGGGGGCAGAAAAGTCTTCGAATTATTTGGCCCCCCAAGGAAGCGACCCTTGCCTAAGGGGTCGCTTCCTACATAACATAAACGACATCCCTGGTGTCTAGTGGGCTTTTCTGCCCCCCCTGGGGGCAGAAACGGGCAGAAAGCGGACCGATCTGCCCCCAGGGGGGGCAGAAAAGACTTCGAAAAATTTTGCACCCCAAGGAAGCGACCCTTGCCTAAGGGGTCGCTTCCCAAATTCAAAGAAACAAATCCCTGGTGTCTAGTGGGGCATCCCTACTCCACGATCGCGACGCTGTGCGCGATCGTGGAGCAGGAATGCCCTGTATTGAGACATCGGGGGAGAGGAAATACTCTTTCCTCTCCCCCGATGCCTCAATACAAAAGAAATCACCCCCGCGGCCCCCACCGGACAAGGGAACCTACCTGTTGCTGCCTTGGACGCGCTGGAAGAAATGGATTCCAGCGCGTCCAACACTTCCTGATGACGCCGGCGCGCGCTGTGCGCGCTGACGTCATCAGAAAGCGTGGGGGGGCTCGGGGGTGGCAGCGGAAGCTCTTCCGCTGCCACCCCCGTAAGTGGGGGCGCGATCGATGCACAAGGGGGGGAGCGCCAGCGCTTCCCCCAGGGGCTGTCCTCATGACGGAACGGTTCCGTCATGAGCACAGCCCAACCGATGCTCATGACGGAACCGTTCCGTCATGAGCATCGAAGGGGTTAATATTTGGCACAAGCGCTCTGAATGGACGGGTGTGTTTTTGGCCCAGATATTCAGATCTTCCAAATTGCAGATGTTGTTCCTGGTAGTGGTGTCAGTGAGAGCCTTGAGGAAGGTATCTGTGAACCCAGGGTTGGGGGAGAGGTGGCCGGAGCACGAGGGAAGGTGAAAAGCAGATGGGCAATGAGTCATAGTGTCTAGTAGTGAGGCCTTTAGAACAAGTGGTTTGCAAGGAGCTCTGAATGCAACTACTATTCTTCCCCTCTTCTACTTGGTTGGTTCAATGTTTAATTTGAGCCGGTGGTTTCCCAGTGCTCAGCACTGGCATTTAATTGTCGGCACCGGTACTTATGACAGCTGCCACTTGGTGGCGCTGTCTGTCTAATTTTGAAATAAGCACAACAACAGTTGTTTAATAATTAGTAATACATTAGAAATGACAAATACCAGCTGCCCAAGCCATTCTTACATCTTTGGGCAGCCTGGAATAGTATACATTGTCACCTTTGTAGAAGTGTCATTGTTAGTAGTTACTATTGCTAGCACAGGCAAGGACAATGGGTGGTGCAAGCTTCAATGGCCTACTGACAAGGGCTCTGGCACTTCTTTCTTTACAAATTAAGCACTAGGTTGGTTTCCTGTATACATTTGGTAACCAGGTGGAATAGCCTTATACATTTGGGAAGTGTGGATTCTGTATCATTTTCTAGTCCGGTTCCAGAGATAAAGCAATCAAGTCTTGCATCAGAGATCAGAACATGGGTGTTGAGGTGGCTTTAGTTACACAACCTGGAATAGATGAGGTTGCTGAAAAGGTGGTTGAGACAGAGCTGGGCATTGTTGATGGAAGGTTATTAACTGAGGGGTGGATATAAAGGGAGAACAAGGAAAGACAAGTGAAATTACCATCATGGCCCAGGAGATCGAGCAGCAATTTAAATATGGGAGGTAGTGAGTGACGTCAGAGAAGATAGATATTGACAGAGGAAGGCTAGAGAAGACTGACAGAGGTAGAAAAAAAATGCAGTTTGGAGATGAAGGTTTAAGAGTAAAGACAAACAAAGAACTGGCGTTGGAAAGAGTGGTGAAGGAGGAGTCAGAGCATGGAGGGAAAAGGCCAGTGGGAGTCTTTGCTTCTTTGGATGAGGAAGGTGGTAACATGTGTGGGTGGAGAGGTGGGTGAAGGGGGGCCTCATACATTCTGGCAGAGGTGCTAAAGGAAATGCGAGAGGGTTGTAGACAAAGTTGAAAGGCTAAAGCAAAAGGGTAGGAGGGAATTACTGGGAAGGGCAATTTGTTGAATTAACAGACAGAGAGGGAGAATAAGAGAAGGTAAAGGGAGGAGTGGTGGATTGGTAAGAGAGGGAGGGAGGTTGAGGTCAGACAGATGTGATTAGTGAGGTTAGGGTGGTAGAGAGGGTTGAAGGAGAAGGCAAACAAAGATGCAGGGGCATTGGGTGTAGAGGACGGAATGAGAAGTTGTTAGTTGAGGAAAGGAAGATTCAGGGCGGTAGGCAAATTACCTCTCAAGGAGGCACAACTTCAGGTGGAAGCGCTGACCAGAAAATAGATGTTTTCATCTAAACAATGACATCATGGCAAATGGAATGGGAGGTGGCAATAGGAGATAATGCATGATAAAGCAAATAAATTATATTAGGTCCACCAAGGAATGGCAGAGGCATTCTCCAATGATGTTGCAATTTCCTAAAAACTCTATGTTAATCTTGTATGTGGTGGACTTCCAACCACTAACTTTAATTCGAGACTATGCAGGAGTGGTAGAGGAGCGGCCGGATGGTATTGCCAAAGTCAGCAAAGTAATTAAGGTTTGATGGAACTTTCAACCACCAAATGTTTTATAAGTTTTTTAGATATACCCAGAGCGGTGGCGGTGTGATGCACCGGAAGTTGTAGCTGTGTAAGGAGTCTGTTGACTCCTCCAACATGATGCTGTATGCCTCAATGGAAGAGGTGGAGTTCCTAGAGCTGACCAAATTAAGAGTCAATGGTGATTTGAACCAATAATTGTAGCAAGCGTCAATTTTCGTGCATGAGCATATTTCATACAAAACTTATTCAAAAGGAGGACATCATCTTGTGGAAACAAAAATAACAACTTTTTCGCTAGTGACTTGATTTTGGATGAAAACCCATTAATTAAAGGTTTCATGGCTTTGTGTAGATGATTAATGGGATCAGCGCTTTTTGACAGCACATCACTGTGGATGTATGTTACCACTCTTTGTTTTCTTGCCATGTAACTCAAATTGTTGGCCATATACATGCCTTTGTGATGCACATGCCTTCTCAATGAATAAAATGGAATTACTAGGCAAAACACAACACAACACTCACATGATTTACATTATTAAAAATGCATAGTGTCTAACAAACAAACACGTGTTTGAAGTCTTGATAATAAAACTCAATGCAGCATTATAGCGCATACCTAACATGAAACAGACACCTTTCAGGCTGGAGGAAATAACCCTTAGTGATATAACAAGATAACTGCAAGAAAACTTTTCCAACAGTTTGAAAAGTGAAAGACTATAAATGAAAATTGGATAATTTGTGCCCTCACTATAATGTTAACACTGAGGTGCTCATTTAGATTTGAACACAAAAACCAGAGTAATGCTACAATTTAAATAAAACATATAACAGTTTGTAGATGTAGCATTTATATTCCTAGCAACAAATATGTGATGGAACATAGGGTACAGCCTACCTGTACTGCAGGGTTCGTTACATTTTGTTGCAGTTTGTTACCGCAAGCATTCTGCTGGTGGTAACCAGCCACAGATTTTTTAATTTTCATGATCAGCTCCAAAATTTCTGCATCCCTCAAAATTGTTAGTAAAGAAGCAGATTCCTGCCCTAAAAACAGACACAGAGGGGCATATTTACTAGGCCTGGGCGGTAAATTCCGTTCCGCTTGTGGAATTTGCGGGATTTGGGTAATTTCGCCCATATCGCCACCACTATGTCACTTTCAGGACGTTGTAGTGGTGATAGGGACTTTGCCTTATTCACAAGGTAGCATTAAGCCATTTAACGTGGCTTAACGCTGCCTTGCGAATAAGGCCCCCTTTCACGCTGTACTAAGCGTGAAAGGGGTGGGGAATGGGTGTTGCAATGGATGTTTCACTGCAACACCAATTGATTTTTACGCTGCCCCCTATTTACAAGGGTAGCGTAAATATGAGGCAGCGCCAAAATTTAGACCAGGGAAAACCTGGTCTTAAACAGGCACGACTAGGAGAAATGTTACATTTCTCCTCACTTTTGCTGTATCTTTTTATGCTGCGTTGTTCAGCACACATAGACACAGCAAAATGCTATTGATTGTTTATGTGCAGGAAGGTGTCCCTTCCTGCACATAAAAAATCATTTAAAAAAAAAAAAAAAGATGTTTTGCAACTTCTATGTGTGCTGCATTAAGCAGCACACATAGCAGTTAAAAAACGCAATTTAAAGATTGTTTATGTGCAGGAAGGGAGACCTTCCTGCACATAAACAATCTTACCCTCAATGCTGACCCCCTGCACGATGGTGCAATAGTGCCTGCGTTGGCACTAGGCTGCTAAATTAGCGCTAGCGCAGGAGAAAACACAGGGCTGCACCATTTTGTTGTGAATATGGTGCAGCCCTGCGTTTAGGAAGTGGCAGAGCGCGTCGTTAAACCAAGAAGGCTAACGATGCGCTCTGTCACTTCTTAGTAAATATACCTCAGAGTGTCAAAAAATGACTGTACATCTTTACCTCAGTGTCTGTCAAATAAAAAAAATGCAAGCAGCAAAATTATGATGCCCGGTATACCTATGTTACTGAAATAAACAGGTGATGGGTGGAATGCTAGCAAAAGTCTCAGCTACGGGTATTCGATTGGAGCTATATCCAGTTGACCACTCTAGATATGGATCAACCATATGCAAATCATCTTTTATCCTGCTCCAATAGGAAATAATCTTTGGGCCTCATCAGTGAGGTGCAGCTTCAGTTCTGCGGCACTGTGAGCACAGGAACCCTATTTGGGTATGCCCGTCGAGCTTAGGTGACTCAATAAAATACAAACGTGATTGATGTTATGATTGGCTAATTCTCATACACTGGCTATCACTGGGGCCACATCTACCAATGACTGCTTTGCAGCAGTGGCCGCTCGTACTGTGAAGTGGTGGGGTTGGGGGAGAGGGAACACAAAAAAAGATAATAAAAAAAATTGCACTTACCTGTTCCTATGGCCTCCGCCTTCTGCCTGATCCTCACATCCTTATCAGGAACTTGGTGCACACTACGCAGGCTCCCAGCTCCCAATCCCAGCACTGCTCACACATACTATTCCCAGCAAGTGAGCAGTGCTGGGATTGGTCTGAGCGCCTCGGTTCGGCACTCAGACATAGACTGGCAGCCTGTGTTGGTTTCTCCACCCAGCTGTACAACAGAGCGTTAGGTGAAGAAAGGCTAAGTGCGCATGACAGGGTGGCCAGCCCTCTGGGGCCGGCCAAACCATCATGCGCACTTAGCAGTGCCCACCACACCCCCCTCCTACCTAGTGCTGCTGCATCAATGTGGTTGTCCCCGCCCCTCCCTCGGCTCAGCTGGCAGGCAGCCTGCAGGACGCAAAACAAAATGCTAATAAAAATATTTTATTATAATTTTATTTATGTCCTTGCCTCTGCTCGATTTCAACAGGTGGGACGACGCTCCTCCACCATAATGGTTGAGCCGCCACTGCTGTTTTGTTGTCTTTGTGAGATTTCCTACTTACGTTGGGTACCATGTTTGCGTTGTCATAGGACTAAAACTGTACCTCCCTGATAGGGCCCAATGAGGCCAAAATCAGCTCTGCGTTGCTTCTTCTTCCTTGTGGAGGGTATGTGTCCTGGCAGCACAGGTTGGACTGTTTCATAGGACCAAGGCTGATTTGTGTATGGTTGGTGCCTGTCTAGTGCAGCACAGAGAGGAAAAAACAATGGATTGTAATGTGGCCCAGAGCAATTACTAGTGGCTGAGATTATTTCAAGCACTCCACCCATTGTTTTTGTGCTTCTAAGTGAGATGAACTACATGTGATGGGAGTGCCCACCCCTGGGTTGCATGCGGACTCTTCCGTAACATTGAAGCTCAGTTATGAAGCCGTAAAGGACAGAAACCAACCTGGCATTGCTCTTGTTCCCATTTGGAGTGGTTTGGCTTGCCAATTTGGCCTTCCCTTATTCTTTTGGAGCTGGATGAAGGCTAATTTGCAAAAAGGTTTGTCCCTGAAACACAGTAGCCAAAATACGAATGCGGCTCAGAGTAATTAACAATGGTTGAGATTAATTAAAGCTTTCCATAGTTGTTGTTTTGCTCACTACGGGGCATATTTACAACAAAGTGACGGAGTGCGGCGTTAGCCTTCCTAGCTTAACACTGCACTCCCCTACTTCAGATACGCAGGGCTGCACCATATTTACAACAATATGGTGCAGCCCTTAGTTTCCCCCTGTGCTGCGACTAAACTTAGCAGCCTAGCGCAAATGTAGACACCCTTGCACCATAGTGCATCTGCCTTGAGGGGAAGATTGTTTATGTGCAGGAAGGTCCTTCCTGCACATAAACAGCCTTTAAATTACGTTTTGTAACTTTTATGTGTGCTGCTTAATGCAGCACACATAGAAGTTGCAAAACGTAAAGTTTATTTTTGGATTGTTTATGTGCAGGAAGGGTCACCATCCTGCACATAAACAATCAATGGCAATTTGCTTTTTTTATGTGTGCTGCACGATGCAACACACATGGAAACAGCAACAACGAGGAGAAATAAAGCATTTCTCCTCGTTTCACCTGTTTAAGGCCAGGTTTTCCCTGGCAATCCCTCCTATTCACGCCATCCTTGTAAATAGGGGGCAGTGTCAAAATCAATGGGTGTTGCGGTGGAGTGCCCACCGTAACACCCATTTCCCTCTCCTTTCAAGCTAAGTGTAGCGTGAAAGGGTGCCTTATTTAGAAGGCAGTGTTAAGCCACATTAAGTTTTGTAAATAAAGCAAAGTCCCTATCACCACCACAACATCACTAAAAGTGATGTTGTGATGGGGATAGGGGCTTGTAAATATGCCCCTACTATTTTACTGCCTTGCCATGAATCCAGCAGACATAACAAACAAACATCTAATAGGCTTGTTATGTACTGTTTACAGATTGATGAATTGATGAGTTTTCTAGAGCACATAATTACCATGAGAGTGTTTTGGCATCGAATGGACAAAAAGAAAGTAAATAGAGGGCATTATTCTCTAATTGCCCTACAGAATCGGTGAGTTATTCACTTTTTGTGAAACACAGAAAAGCTACCCTCATGATGGAGGCTGGAAGAGTGGTCAATCCTTAATTTTGCGCAGAGATAAAACACAAATTGGCAAAGCCAATAGGTCTGGCTTTGGTTGTCAACCTTTTAGTTTTATCAATGCTTCTTTTGTTTTGCGGTGGTCTTAATAAAAGAATGCTGTGCCAGCTGAGGGCTCCTTGGCAATATTAAAAACATTGGAAATAAGCAAAAATCTTTTTGGGACTCAAAAATCACATATTGCCGTAGCATTCCCTGTCACTGAAGGGAACTACTTTGTGTGTGGATGTGCTCCTTGTGAAAGAGCAGAATGCCATGACTCAGAAGAAAGTTAGCCAATAGCTGAAGTGGGCTGACTAATTGCCCTATGCTGCATTCTGTAGGGGGCTGACGAAAAATCTGAATAACATAATGGACCAATGGATCAAGGGGGCTGGCTGAAGGTGCCTATAAGTAAGTATATCATACATAGAAATGTACAAAAATCTAAAGCTCTTGCCTAACCAGCCCCGGCTCCTCCGCAAAGATGGAGGAGCATCGCCTCATTGCTTTTAAGCAGTGAAAAATAAAATGATAACAAAGGTTGTTATCATTTTTTTCCCTGCCTACTTCTTGCAGGTGAGCCGAAGAAGGCAGGCCGTCCATTTCCACACGTCGACACAGCCGCAGGAAGGAGGAGGCGTGGTGGCACCACTTCAAGTGCTTATGACGGTTGGGCCGGTGGTCTAAGGTTTGATCTCGCCACTCGAGATGTGCTTTAGAGCCGGGTGGAGAACAAGCAGAGGGTCATAGGGCCTTAGTGGGCGACTAACTAGGGCGCTCACACTAATCACGGCGCTGCTCTCATGCTGGGTAATACCAGCATGAGAGCAGCATCTGGATTGGCCTAAAGGACCCTGTGACATGCTGTGAGTCGAAATGGAGGAGCAGAAACCAGAAGAGCACCAACGCTGCAGAATGCAGGTAAAGCATTAATTTTTTGTAATTCTTTTCCCCGCACTGCTCGCCTGCGCTGCCCTCCCCGTGATTCCCACCACTTAAAAGCCACAGCAGCCGCCACTGTGCCTAACCCCAGTCCTAAAGATGCACAGCTCCCACTCCAGTCTACCAGGTTTCGGGAAGAGACAAAATATTCCCAGTGGACGTACATAGTGTGAGCACTGGGGCATGAATTTGAACTTAATTTGGATGCAATCTGGGCCAGTGGTGTAAAAGGCATGGTGATAGTGCTTGTGATACCTGGACCGGAAGCCCAAGTAAAGAGGGAGATGAGATGTTGCAGTGTCAAAAGGTGATAGCTTGAAGAGCACACGTGCAGCGGGGCTAAACAATTTGGAGCTGTTTCACAACACAAGACGGAGCCCCCTAATAAAGAGAGTTGTCACAGTCCAGGTGTGACACAACAAGTGCCTAGTCGACGGATTTCTAGCAGTTAAAAGGAAGCAAATACAGATTTTTCCAAAGAAGTGGAATAAAAAAGAGACAGATGCCTTTTTGGGATTTGAAAATAGAGAAAGAAGGCAGCGTGAACCATGCAAGCTCGCTCTGGCTTGCTGAAGGAGTGACTGTTTACATTTTTTTTTGTTTCAACGGTTATCCTGGCATTGAATCCTCTTGTTCCAGTCTGAACAGCCGCCTCAGCTCACGTGACAGAGCGCTCAGAAATGGAGGCAGACGTGTGTTTACAGTCAGGGCAGCCTGTAAACGTCAGAGCCCAGCCTGCTGCTGCTACGGCCTTGCTTGATGGACTCTGGAATTGGTGTCTGTTCCTTTAGGCTCCCGAGGTTTCCAGCAGGAGTTCGGCCACTTTCCCTTCCTATACACACATCTGCATAAGTCCGACAGCCCGTGATGAATTGACACAGACCCCCTTTGTATTGTTTACATGCGCTCACCGGCAGGCTACCAAAAAAGGAATTTGTGCCTGAATAACATCTGGACGGATTAGACGCAGAGTTTTGTTGTCGGTCGTAGGCCTGCGGTTCAGGGCTGTGAAATCCCATTCATATCAAGCTGGCGCTACGAGCTGATGTGAGGCTGATCGGACCAGGGCAGGCCCGGTACGAACTGGGGCTGGAGTTAGATTGCAGAGCGTCACTGTTCTTCAGGAGGGAAGGCCTGGGGAATGGCGCACACAACCTTGCTTGCTATTTTGTGATCTGCGAGGCTAAAATCGTTTCAGTCTGCATTCCATCCCACTTGTAGAAGTCTAAGGGCCTTATTTATGAAGGACCGCGTCACATTTACGCTGCCCTTGCGTCACTTTTTGTGACGCTGCGACGGTGTGAATAATGCGCCATGTTGCACCATATTTACGAAGAGACGCATCTAGGCAGATGCGTCACTTCGTAAACCCCTACCTTACATCATACCTGCGTAAGGTATAATGTATGCAGGGTGGGCGTTCCCCTGCAAGAAAGGGTCGTAGGAGTGGCATAGTGAAATCTATAAGATTTCACTGTGCCGCTTCTAGAACGCCAATGCGTCAAAACCTTACGCCTGCCTCATGGCCGGCGTAAGGGTGACACAGGCCCTTTCACATGGGGTGTGCTGCGTGTGAAAGGACACATTGCTGAAGTTGCATCTCTTTTCACACACACCCCTGCAATGCGCCACTTTTTCGCCGACAGATATGCTGGCGTATCTATCATTCCTTGCTCCATGACGCGTCATACAGTAAATATGACAGATCCATCATGTCGCAAGGAGGACACACTGAGAAGTGTCGCATCGCTGCTTTCGTTCAGTGATGCGACACGTCTCATAAATGAGGCCCTAAGTAAGGGTTCCTACAATTAGGACCAAACTATGTGGCAAAAAAGAAAAATTATTTGGTGAAATGTGGCACATTTTGTGATAGTATTACGTCATTATTGTGTCCTTTTTACATTGGTCAACACTGTATGGGCAAAGGCTTCACATCATTAGTATCGGTTTGGCGCCCAAGTACAACAATTAGCAATCGAAAAGTGACCTGCCATCCTTTGCAAAGGAAATTCCACTGTGCAGAAACATGTGTTGCTGAGTGTTTGGTAACATTTGAGATACAGGCAACATTTTTTGTTGTTAAAATATGCAGATTCCGTAGCAGATGATGGATTGTGTGGCAAATGCGTCAGATTCATAATCATGCGAAATTGCATAATTCCAATGGCCCTGGGCTAAGTGTTCTATGTGCATCATGGAGAGGTAAGGTTTAATCTCAAGTACCCCATTTGAATATATTGTGTGATCTAGAGCCCTTCAGATATAGTTCCTGTGCTCACCTTTTTTTTTCTGGCAATGATATATTACAACTTGATTCTATGGAGCTTATTTACAAGCCCTTTCGCCGCCGGTATGTCACTTTTTCCTAATTTAAAAGAGACACACCGGCAGTGGAAGGGACTTGTCAAAAAACCCCTATGGGCCTCATTTATGTAAACTGTCACATTGCTGTTTGAAAACAATGATGCAACAGTTTTTACTGTGCTCTCCTTGCACAGGATGGATGCACCGTATTTAATGTACAGCGCTCCATGTCGCAAGGAGTTAGAGATACGTGAGTATTTCTGACGTATCTGTAGGCGCAAAAGTGGCACATTGCTGGGGTGTGTCTAAAAACAGACGCAACTTCAGCAATGTGTCCTTTCACATGGGCAAGCCCCATGTGAAAGGGCCTGCGTCAGTCTTACGCCTGATGTGAGGCAGGAGTAAGATATTGACGTATGAGCGACCTAGAAGTGGTGGACTGAAATCTTATAGATTTCAATGTGCCACTTCCACAAGGCTTTTTGCGGTGTAACGCCCACCCTGCATACATTATACCGAGCGCAGGTGTAATGTGGCGCATCGGTTTCCAAAGTGACGCATCTGCCTAGATGCATCACTTTATAAATAGGGCGCAACATGGTGCATTTTTTACGCCACTGGTGTGTCACAAAAAGTGATGCAAAAGCAGCGCAAAAGTGACGCAAGGCCTCATAAATAAGGCCCTATGTCTTTCCATTCACTAGCCAGGACTCCATTCCTCCATATAGCACTGATTGAAGTAAGTAGCCCGCCATAAAAGGTGTGATTTTATAATGAGGAATAACTTCATATGTAAGACCTCTGGGGCAGTTGAATAACTAACATCAGCATATTTTTTTAAATCCAGGCAACAAACATGAACAATCGAAAGGTGCAGATAACAGGTGATACTGACGCCAAACCTTATAATACTCAATATGTCCATATCTACCAGGAAGAAGTACAGAATCAACCTTTGTGGATTACAACCTGGAACCAAAACACACTCTGGGGCACATTTACAACAAACTAGTGGGGGGCAGTGTTACTCCAAAGTTTTTACCACTGAGCTCCAAGGGGCATATTTACAAGCCTCTATCGCCAAAGAAACGTCACTTTTATCGACGTTCCTGTGGCGATACAGACTTCGCCTTATTTACAAGGCAGCGTTAAGCCACTTAATGTGGCTTAACGTTGCCTTGTAAAGGTGTCACTTCCTGCACATAAACAATTATTTTAAAAATAACGAGTTGCAACTTCTATGTGTACTGCACAAAGCGCATGGGGTAATGCAGGGCTGCACCATATTGTTGTAAATATGGTGCAGCCCTGCACTTCCAAAGTGGCGGAGTGCGTTATAAAGCCAAGAAGGCAAACGCCATGCTCAGTTACTTTCCTTGCAAATATACCCGCCTGTATTCACCATTTTGAACACACTGCCGCAGCTTCGGTATGAATGGCAGGATGAATGGCAGGATGGTGGAGTAGTTTCCAGAAGGAAAAAGTAAACAACAGGGCAAGCATGCAAGGTTACCACACTAGAGCCACTAGCCTTGAAGGTGGAGCAGGGCACTTAGATTGTTCCACCTTTTGTCCGGAGTGGCGCTGGCCTGTTGAGCCAGCAGATCTGGTAGATTAGTTACATAAGTCCTGGTGAAGGAATACAGGCAGCTCTTTTCTCATGGGACACCCTAATAAAGGGTAATAAATGGTACGCCAACTCTGCAGAAAATGCACAAAAGTCTGAAGAAAGTTTTTGCACATTTTACAGAAAAAGAAGGGAAGGTCTATGGGACAAATCTAAGACATTTGTAGTCAAAGTATTGAAAAATCATGCGATTGTTTTTAAGACCAATGGTAAAAATAATAAGAAAAGTACATTCAACTAAATTCTATGGGGCATATTTACAAGTCCCTTGTGCCGCCGGTGCGTTACTTTTTGTGACGCACCAGTGGTGCAATTTGGTGCTCTATATTTACAAGGAAACATAAAGCCACCCTGCGTGGCTTTTCGTATCCTTGTAAATACTTTCCCTTTTCATGCACCTCTTCACGTGAAAGGGGCGTTCAATGGGTGTTGCTGTAGGTTTTCCCATGCAACACCCATTGAGTCTGCCGCATTCCCAAATTTACAAGGTTTCGTAATCCTGGGTTTGCTTCAGAATCCTACGCCTCCCCATGGAAAGCGTAAGGTGACGCAACGAGAAGAAAAATTTTATTTCTCCTCGTTTTTTCCTCTTTCTATGCGTGCTGAGTTTTGCAGTACACACAGAAAGAAGAAAACATCTTGTGATTGTTTTTGTGCCGGAACGTGTTCCTTCCTGCACAATACCAATCATTCCCGCAAAGTTGTCAAACAGGATTGCCATCATATAGCATTATATGCTGATGATCTGTTGCTATTCCTAAGGGGGGGAGGAGATGGAAACTTAACAGGAGCCCAAGATCTGATGGAGAGGTTTGGCTCCATATCTGGGTTTAGAGGGAGCTGGCCGAAATCCCAACTCTTTCCAGTGGCGCGAACTGGCCAACCCCGATGGACCTGGTGCAACTGCAATGGGAACCTAGATGCTTGCCATACCTGGGGGTCCACATTTACCATGATTGGTAAGACCTTTATGAGGGTAATATAGGAAGGCCATATCGCAGCTTACGTGCAGCTATGGACCTTTTCGATGGCCCTACTGCTATTGGTAGCTGGCAGGATTGCATTCCACAAAATGATAGCACTTCCCCGCCTACTGCATTACGTTTTTTTTTTTATTGAGTTTTATTCAGCAGTATCAGATTTCAAAGAAAAAAAAAAAAGGTTACAAAATAGCCAAATTTTATACAGTAAAACCAAAACCAAAACATAACAGACATAGATTCCCAAACTGCAGCTTTTTAACATTCATCAGTATTTAAATCCAACCGGTTATTGGTGCCCATAATTGCTCGCCAAGTTGCGTTCTTCTATGACCCTTCAATTTATAAAGAGCCATTTCCATCTGATATAAAGCGAGAATCCTAGCTCTCCATTCCGAAAAAAGGGGTGGATCCGGGCTCAGACACTGTGAAGTTATACAAAGGCGCATCACCGCCATACATAAAAATAGAAAACCCCTATGTGATGCTAACCTTTTACTAATTATCAAATCGAACTCCATGCCAAAAAGGACAAAACCCGGATTAAAAACCACCAATATTTCTAAGGAGGAGTTAAAAAAAAATTGCAAATCAGAAAGGAAAGGGGCCAATGACGGACACAAAAAAAACATATGTGCAGCATCCGCTGCTATCTCTCCGCACCGAGAACATTTATCTCCCCTTCCCGATTTCCATTTTACAATCTTAGCTGGAGTATAATAGAGATCTAAAATTGACATAAAACACGTAGGGGGAAGTTGGCGCTAATATATCAAGAAGTTGCTCGAGGACAGCTAGATGATCTCTCTATTCAGGAACTAAAATGGGAAAGAAGGCTAGGAATTCAGAATATAGACCTTCAGGAGTCTGTAGAATTGGCAAATTCAATCTTGCTGTCCGGAAGTTTAAAGAGTCAGTGTTTTATGTAAATTTTTGATCTCTATTATACTCCAGCTAAGATTACTGCATTACTTTAATGCACTCCCGCTTTGGATCCTGACCGCGCTCTTCAGGGACAGATCTGGACATTTATTTGGGGCAATGGCTGCCGTAGAGTGGCCCTTGCACTACTACAAAGGCCCGTGATGCAGGGCGGCACAGCTATCCCGAACTTTGAAACATACTACATAGCAGCCCAGTTACAGTGGCTAATACGCAGTAAAGCCTTAGAACGACGACAGAGGGACGTTCCCCAACAGTGTAGAGTATCACTGAATGACTTACTGAGAGTATTTCGCAGAGTTCACAGATCCTCCAGAGAGGACCCTCAAGAGCTTAAAGTGCAAGCTAAATGTTGGAGTCGGGGACTGCAGAAGATGGGAGTACGGACCCCATACTCTCCAGACATTCCTCTGGACATGCTGGGGGCCCTCCCACATGGTGGGAACTGGCGGGACCTGGGGACATGGATGGAGATGGGGGTGCCAAAAATAGGTGACCTCTACAGGGACTCCGAGATGCTGCCATTCAAGACGTTCTGGGTGGAGTTTGGACTTCCACAGGGACACTTTTTATTATATAGGGCACTAACAACAGCCATTCGCAAGCACTGGTGGACATGGTCCGTAGAACCCCCACCACAGCAAACTTACTACTATATGATCCTATCAGCCGGTACAATCAAAGCAGTGTCCTTCCTATACAGAGCGCTGCACGCAGATGGACTGCAGCCACTGGAGAAACTCTGTCTCCAGTTGGAGGGAGACTTAGGCATACCCATCCTGACCAAAGACTGGCCAATGTCCTAACTGGGACACTGAAAGTATCCAGAAACGCACGCTTCAAACTGAAAAACTATTATGTCCTGCACAGAGCATATCTGACCACGAACGCATAAGTAGATATTTTCAGGTGGAGGACGTGGCCTGCCCGCGATGCGGCACGCTCCAGGCCCACATACTACATATGTTCTGGTACTACCCTCAGTTGCAGGAATTCTGGAAACAAGTAGTGCAAACAGTGAGCGAGGTTATAGAGAAAGAACGGGCATGCACCCTGGCTCGCTCGAACTGGTTTCCCCACTCAACCAAAACCAAGGTCTCTAGCAGATTGCAAGATCTAGCATATGTCTTAGCAGAATGGGAACTAACCAGGAACTGGAAGGCGAGAGGGGGTCCTAGGATAACAACCTGGCATAAAGAACTCCTGAAATGGGCGGGATCTGAAGGACAAGTACTGATACGGGAGGCTAAAAGAGGACTACGACACAGAGCTAGCTAGAGCCTGGGAGACCCTAGTACACGACCTAGAATACACAGAACCAGAGCCCTCAGACGATGAAAGGGAAGCAGTGTAAAAAAGAACACTCCTGACATCAACACATTAGCAACGAATAACTTAAGCATAATTACCAAGCTTTACCAACCACCGCGATGCTAACGAACGTTACACTAAACTGGCATCACCCTGCCCAGCGCACCCAAATATAAAACCGATGATACACATAACCCAGCACTTTACAAGAGCTCTATTCTCAGGAGGACTATGGGGAAGGGTGGGAGGGGTTTAATTCATGTTATCAATTTATTGTCGCTACGGCATTCTGATTGATCACTTCTGTAGCAAGTGAAAAGAATATGGGAAAACTAGTGTCAAGTGAAACAGATTGACCTAATGTTATGTATTAAGCTGTTACAGCAGGAAAAATCTATAATATCTGTTTTAAAAAAAAAACAATCCCTGCAACGTGGGCACCCCTTGCAGCATGGTGCAAGGGTGCCTGCGTTGGCGCATGGCAGCCACTTGTGCGCCACTGCAGGGGAGAGTACAGGGATCCGTCATATTGTTGTGAATATGATGCATCATTTGTGTTCTGAAAGTAATGCAGCAAGGCGCGGCCAAATGGCTTGCGGCACTGTGCTGCGTTACTTTCTTGTAAAGAAGGCCCCCAGTATTTATTTTCCACATTCTTTCAAGAAACGAAAGTGAGCATTTTCCAACATGTAGGGTCACAGATCTCTCTTCAGCTACCCTTTGGGATACCTAATGCCAAGGTCTTTGTCTCCCACACACGTCTCCGAACTCCACACATTCTCAGAAGCCTTTCTGAGTTCTGCTGCCAGGGTGCGTGGCTCTTGCCAGCCTATTTATCAGTGACACAAGGGTCCTAAACTAATTGCTGCATTTTGTTATATGTGCAGCACATCCTGTTTTCCATGGTTTATATTTGAACTCGCATGGGTGTCTTGCAAGACTGTTTAAATTCCTAGATTGCTCAGTGCTTTGATCAGCAGCTCAGTCATTATCTTGCTACCCAAATATTAGCCATTCTTTTCCCTGTGACTCAATACAGGCTTCTTCGAAGCCGCCTTTTCGAATCTAATAATAGTAAGTACACTCCTGCACGAGTTGCACCTGACACTTGAGCACAGGATCCTATATGAAGTACCCTCCATTTTATTTCATTTCACCCTAGTTTTGTAGGTCTTAATAAGACCAGCTGCCACTTTCCTTTTCCCACACTAACTGTACTTTTTTGCTTTCACTGCAAATGTCTGAGTGTATTTTTTAATCCTGCAAGGTCATACTGTTTTTGACTTCACTCTGATATTGCATTGTATAGTAGTTGCATTTATATGGAGCACGCTGCTCAGGGACCTAAATGCCTTTTGTGAATACCGAAAGTCGTAAAGTTAGGATTTTGTCTCTGTTTAGGAGTAGTAAAGTTAGGAATCCTAACTTTACTACTCCTAGATGCCTTTTGTGAATACCGAAAGTCATAAAGTTAGGATTTTGTCTCTGTTTAGGAGTAGTAAAATTAGGAATCCTAACTTTACTACTCCTAAATGCCTTTTGTGAATACTGAAAGTTAGAATTTTGTCTCAGATTACTTTTGTGAATCGGGCCCACAGTGAGCTCATGAGGATGGTTGGATGGATTACTAGATGAGTGAGAAGAGATTAGGTATAGTTACATTGTAGGGGTTTGACTTTCAAGGAGAGGTTGTGATCTTGTAGATAGTTGTGGGAAATTGGCATTTGAAAGAAAAAAACGAGATGCAAAAATCAGCCTTATTAAGTAAAGGTTAGTTTTTTGTACCAGACTTTAGGAATATAGAGATCATTTTTGAGTTAGCGCACAATTTGTGGACTGCAAAAAGAAAAAACATTAGATAGTTGTATATTTGGTATTTTTGATATCATTAGAAACATTTCTAGGCTACCATTAGAGCACTGCACCAGCAAGGTGAGCTGATCAGCTCTTAGGTTGGATGTGATCCAGCGCTGGGCCGATGTGCCTTTCTATGCGACTGAGAGATGATGGGAGTTAGCACTTGGTCAAACACATATAATTAACAGTGTAACCCATGTGGCTACACAATAAGGACCAGGAATCAGAAAATAATGTCAAGAAATGTTATTAGAACATTGGAATGTGGAGCACTCCATTGTAGACAATGGAGTGCTCCATGCTTCTACAGGCCGGTAAAGGCCCGCAGAGCAGCATTCCAATGTTTTACAAAAGCCTCTCGAAGCTCGAGGAGATTTAAATCCCCTTGAGCTTCGAGAAGCCTTTGTTTAATTTGTTAGAACATTCTGCCCTCTAGTGGCAGAATGTTCTAATAGCCTTATAGCCCTTCGTAGCAGGGCTATACCGCTATTAATGTCCTGCTGCTTCGGCTCGGGCCTTTAACGGTGCAGCGGGCCTTTAAAAGCCGGTATAGCCCGCTACGGCGGGCTATAAGGCTATATTATAACATGGCAGTTAAGTTAATGTAAATGAATTTCAATCCACGCTGCTAAGGTACAAAATAACCTATCGACTGGACCTCACCGGGCATCAAATTAGGAGCACCACAACAATCCTGGCATTGGGGCATTGAGGGAGAGCCTTCTCTAGTGGACAGCATGCCATCCAGAATGTCCTCGTCCAGTCTCCAACAGTTACCACCCTTGAAGGATCTATCATCTTGATAAAGGAAACAAAACATTCTAAGATGCGTTATTAAGTTGTATCCAAAATTGATGCACTTTACTACAAAATGAATGAACAAAAAAAAATCAGTTATTGAAGCCATAATGTAAACAGGGCAACATATCTTAATTTTTTGGGGTTATACAGCCGGATGAATTGAGTGTGAGAAACTTTGTATATAAATCCATGCATGGAAATAAACCGGTGCGAGCCGAACAGTTCAAGATAAATTGTTAATAAGTTCAGTTATACAAGTGGATAACATGAGTAGGTGACGAGTACTCTGTGGAGAAACTTATAAAAAATAGTTCAAAAAAAGTCTTGTGATGTGTATAAGTGGAATAAGCAACAGTACAGTAAAACCAGTGCAGACACAGTCCACATATTAAACTCTTCAGAGATAAGCCAGGTCGGCACACCATCACTCAGGTCTGAGAACCCTGCCAGCGTAGATGGGTATGGAAGAAAGACACAGAACACCTCGGTTGGTCCGAATGAAAAGTACAAGAGCTGTGTTTGATGAGAGAGAAGAGGCAGCTCCAGGATGGTACATTTTTGTAAGTGGGTCTTGGGGGTGCAGCAGAACACCCTTTATACTTTATTATTGTGGCTGGAAGGTAAGCAGGACACAGATTATGGTTTTCAAGGTTGCACAATTCAAGATGAGCAAAGCAAGATGCCACATCTGCCATTTTTGGATGCTGGTGGAATTTTAAGACACCAGAAATGTGTTTCTCTGATGTCGCGCCTAGTGATGTCATCAAATGTCTAAATAGTAGTTAGCTAAGAATATTAAAACCTTGACACTGTGGACCAAATGAATTTTCAGGTGCACTCAAAATGACATTAGCATAGACTCATGATTATCTTATTTCCTCCATTATTTCCATGTGAACCGCAGGGAAGATTTGCAGCTACACAGGAGTAGGGTCTCCATTATCCAGGTCTGTCTTGGTAATCTCTTCGATTAGGTGTAGGTCTGTATCACATGCCCTCTCTCAATTTTATGGAGGGGTAAATTCTCCAGGCCTGAGTCACAAAGGTAACTTACATTTTAGAGTAACTTATGCTTTTGAGTAAGCTTACTACTTTTTGGCTATTGACGAAATCATAGTGTAAGTTTTCGTCAAAAGTGAATAGGGAAAAAGTTGTAAACTTACTTAAAAGTGTAAATTACTCAAACGTATAGCCATCAGGTCCTTCAATTTGGAGGAGACACGCAAATTGCACTTTTGGATCAAATTTACACTCAGATTTTGTGAATAGCCAAAAAGTAGTAAACTTACACAAAAGTGTAATTTACTCAAAGAGTAAGTTACCTTTATGAATCAGGCCCTCCATTCCTTCCTCTACCTACTCTCAGGTGCAGAGCCATTCCATTTAGACTTTTCCTTCAACGTTTGACTCGGGAACTAGTCGAGTGTAACTTCAGTCAACCCCTCTTAAGTGGCACTTTGCGAGAAGGAGAATGATATGGTTGTCTTTGTGACATCTGGTTCCTGGCTGGAGTTTCTCCTCTATTCTCATAGGACTCCAATGGCTTTGGAAGTGGAACTCCTATATTGTTCACCGACTGAAGGAAGTGGTTAGCCCTAGTGCTACACCGCTGATACTTATGGGACGTACATCCTCTCTTAGGCCCTGTTGTGGCCTCCCCATTAGACTTGACAGAGGAATGATTTTTTTGAAGCATTCTTTGATATTTTAAACTCATTGCTCAGGTGTTGTGTGTCAGTGACCCTAATATGCCAGCATCGCCCTCTTGTGTCATGAAGCCAGAATGTTGTCTTAAATGGCGCATTGGCACCTTCTATGGGAAAATCTGCTTCCACATAAATAGAAAGATCCTTTTTTTTTTTTTGCAAATTTATATAGCGCGAACTCGACCCGAAGGTATTGGAGCGCTTTACATAGCACCGTATTTACATTACAGATTCAGGCACGGGGAGATTAAAGTGATTTGCCCAGAATCACAGGATGTCGACGCGACCAAGATACTCGAACTCTTGTTTCCAGCACCAAAGTCGGCAGCGTAGCCGACGGACCATATCCTCGCCCCTACTTCATTCATACAGAAATAAAGGCCCTTTCCTCAGGACACGCCTGGCAGGGGAAGCTGACTTAATCTCTCATATAGACACAGCTCCTTCCAACACCAGGATCTCTGGATTCTTGCACAGTGTTGGAATGTGCATCTTTGAAGTGCTCTGTGACAGCTTTCGAACTTTACTCCACAAGAGACAATGGAAGCAGTAATCTGTGGGCTCTGGCCTTCATATCTAGAAGCTGACTTGCCTTTTGGGGCCTGTTCCTAATTTTGATTTAAAACTAGTGACATTTTTGTTGATTCACGATGGAAATTGTGACCAAATAAAGTAACAACTGAATCTAAATTGAGTGAACAAGCTGAACCTTTCGTAGAAATTAAAATTTGGATTTGTGCCAACATGGCCGACTTTAGGGAAAAGCACTCCTAGTACCTTTTATACCAGTCCCTGTGCAGTTTAACAACCTGTTAAATCCGTGTTTACAACAGCATTACAACGAGCGGCCACACTGTGGTGTGTAGTATCCAAATGTGAGCTTAGTCACCCTTTGGGATAAAAGACGCAAAACTGGTTCGAGGAGAACTCATCACACCAGGATGCTGTGTCTCTTCTTTATGTGTAGGTATTCATTTCTGATTTTAAATGTACCTGGACGTCTCTCTATCCTCACATATTGGCTAAGTGTCCTGCTGCTATGTTGACTCTTTCAATACCCTCTGGGGCAAGGTTCGCACTTTATAAATACACTCAAAAAATAATGTGAATAAAAAAATAAAAATTGGCTTTACGTTGTTTTGGTCTGAATCCCTTCAGAATAAGATGCCGGCCTCAAGATTAAATAGGCTCCTCGAGAAAAAACCCAGTGCCATGAACAATAAAGTGAATTTTACTTTTGAATAAAATTGCCTGATTTTTCTGACATATGAGACTTCGCTTCAGTAGTTTGTAACAAGGCAGATGGGTAATAAACATTTTTTATAGCTTTTATCATAGATTGTTGTATCGAATATATTGTACAAAGCATAAAAGTTACGTCGCAAAATATTTGCTTAAAACAAGCTTATTGCACTTTCCAAAGCAGATATTTATAGAGTGGGAAAATTATTCCTATTTCACATAGTTCTAAACTGATATAACGCCTATTAAGTGTAGAATCATCTGGCAAACTCTTACATTTTCCTGTGGGTCTATGGGCCCGATTACGATGTCGGGTGGATCACCACCGACAGGCTGTAGGTGGAGATCTGCCCGACATCAGACTCAGCAGTCCGACCTCCGCATTACGATGCAGAAGGTCACACCGCTGCGCTGCGTGAAAGACCGACACCTCTGACAGGATCAGAGATCCCGTTGGGCCGTCGGTCGGACACATAGGGGCATATTTACAAGCCCCTATCGCCACCATAACCTCACTTTTTGTGACATTCCGGTGGCGATGCAGGCTTTGCCTTATTCGTTAAGCCACTTACATGACTTAACGCTGCCTTGTAAATAGGGCCACCTTTCACACAACACTTTGGGGCCGATTCCGATCTCGCTCGGAAGGGCTCTGAACGCGATCCGGACGTAAAAAGTACGAGCCGTGCGCGTGTTTACCGACCAACTCGTACAGCTGTACGAGCGAGTGAGGACAGTGCGAGAAACGCGAAATCGCCGACCGACTCGTTTCTGTGTCCAAACCGCTCCGTACGCCTTGTCCGTAAGCAAACCGTGCCGTGATATGGAGGCGAATTCCGACCGAGCCAGTATGATGCACGCGTCGGACAGCCGGATCGAGTTGAAGTTTCCGGCTCGCAAAACGTACGGGAAACTGCCTTTGGGGGTCCGCATCGGACCCCCCATCACCCGCAGCCTTACGACTCAGACACCAACAAAGGCATGTACGGTACGGATGGCACCGATACGTACCCACGGTAGGGGGCGCCCTTGTGCGAGACGTACCCATTCAGTCAATGGGAGCCAATGTACGCGTAGTACGACCGACTCCCATTGACTTCTATGGGAGCCCGACCGAACCGAGTCCGGCAGCATGCGGCTGCATCGTACTCGCTCGGTCGGACTGCAGGAGTCCGGCTCGGTTGGAAAACACTCTGGATCTGGCTCGGTCAGAGAGCTTTCCGACCCAGATCGGAATCGGACCCTTAGCGTGAAAGGGGTGGGCAATGGGTGAAGCGATGGGCCTTCTGCCACAACACCCATTGATTTTGATGCTGCCCCATATTTACAAGGGTGGCGTAAATATGGAGCAGCACCAAAATTAAAACCAGGGGAAACGTGGTCGTACCCTGATGAAACGAGGAGTAATACTCTGTTTCTCCTCATTTTTGCTGCTTCTATGTGTGCTGGGTTGTACCGCACACTTAGAAACAGCAAACCGCCATTGATTGTTCATGTGTAGGAAGGTGTCCCTTCCTGCACAAATACAATAATAAAAAGAAATTACGAGTTGCAACTTCTATGTGTTGCATTCTGCAGCACACATAGAAGTTACAAGACGCCATTGCTGATTGTTTATGTATAGGAAGGGGCACCTTTCTGCACATAAACAATCTTACCCTGCAAAGCAGGCACCCTTGCTCAATGGTGCAAGAGTGTCTGCGTTGGCGCTGGGCAGCTAAATTCAGCGCCATCGCAGAGTGAAATGCCGGAGTAAGCCGTATTGTTGTACATACAGCACAGTCCTGCGTTTCAAAAGTTGCGGAGCGCGGAGTTAAGCCAAGAAGGCTAATGCCGCGCTCCGTCACTTTTATTGTAAATATGCCCCAAAATCCCCTCTGGCCCTCTGCTATGGAGCCTGCCAAAACACCATGGTGCCTGCCACACGGTGCAGGGATGTTTGCAAACATCCATTTTACAATTGTAGCTTGTGGTGCGGGCCTTTTCCGCCCGCAGCACAAGCAGCAATTGTAAAATGGATGTTTCAGACTGCCCATTATTAATCTCCTAAAAATAAAAATTAACAAACATATATATAAGTAAAACATTTTAAACTTAATTTAAAAATTCAAATAATACAACACATACTTTTAACTAATGTTAATTGAATAATATAAATATATACATGAACACTTTAAACATATAAAAACAATAATTAAACAATTCTAAACCTATCATGTTCAAATATTAACAATAACTTACAAATTAATAACATATTAAAACATAAATCGCACTTAATAAAAACTAAGATAACATTTAAATAAAAAATGCAAGTCCATTTTTATAAATAACATGCATTAAAGAAAAGAAAAAAAAAATCAGAAATAAACAACACTAGCAAAAGTCTTGGACTACAAAGTAGTCAGATTCACTATTCTAAGTCCAATTTAAGCAACTGTAGGGAAAGTAATGGATTGTGGGGGGATTAGGTTTACTAATACTTACCTACATATTCCAATTAAATATATGTATGCATTATAAATAAAACTAAATGTAATACAAAATAATACAATTTAATAATACATAAATAATTTAACAAACCCTAAAACAAAATAAATACATTTAAAATGAATGCATTTCTTATCCAAAAACCAACCAAAACCAAAAATATTGTAAAAAGCCTTTAATAACATTAAAATATTAATTAAATAAAACAAAAAACCTGAAAACAATTAATTAAAATGCTACAAATAATTTAAATACATTTTTAGTTAAATAATGTATCTAATGAATTATCAAGTAATCTTTTAGTAATCTTTTCATTAAAAATTCATCACAAATAAAAAGGAATTAATATTTTCAATAAGTCCCCAACCTCACCCCCTACAAATCCAATAATCCACAATTAAATTGTGAATTAGCAATTAAACTGTAGAGAATTAAAATCACAGAATTTACTTAAAAATTAAACTAACAATTAACTGATTAAAAATGTAATTATCAAAATAAAGTTTCACTAAAAATAATAATATATGATTTAGATAACTTTCCTCTATATTCACCTACAAACCCACCAACCAGCTACTAAATTAGATATTAGTAATTAAATGTAAAAGCATTTTAATTACACAATATAATGTATAAGCTATACACAAAAATATAAAAATATGATTATAATAATACTAATACCTAAATAAATATAATAACTAATGTATATTACATTAGCTAAAAAATGATATTTAAATACAATGATATTAAATTAAATGATATTGGGCCCGATTTGGATGTGGGGCGGAGATCCTCCGACCAGCCATCAGACACTCTCCGCCCGACATCCAGAGTTTTCCCTCCGACAGCTGTATTTTGATCATGACGTTCGGATGGAAAACCGGAAGGGGATTCCGCTCCTTTTCCAACGGGCTCTGTGATCCCGTCGCAACAGAAGCGGAATGGTAATTCCTTCAGTGACGGCTGACCCAGGCTCCGCTCCCCCTTCAGGATTATGATGCCGGTTTCTGACAGCCAATCCATGTCGGCCTTTCCAATGTGGATTGACTGTCGGTAAGTGATTTCCCCCTCGCCCTCCACATATGGGCCTGGATAGCACTTATGGTGCCCCCATCAACATCCCTGCACAGCGTGTCAGGCACCACACGGTGCAAGGAGGTTTATAAACTTCCATTTTCCAATGAGAGATTGTGCTGCGGGCGGTTTCTGCCCGCCCCACAAGCTCCCATTGGAAAATGGAAGTTTGTGACTGTATGTTGTGCGGTCACATCCTAATTAGGGTGTTGGAACCCCCGACCTATGGTCGGGCGGTTCCCTCCCCGCAACGGTGTCGGGCAGATGCACGTCCTTCCGACATTGTAATGAGGTACATTATATACAACACTGTTTAAAAAAATTATATGATAGACATACAAATTGATATTCTTACCTTTTATAGACTGTCCCTCGATATTTTTGATATGGCAATATTTTTGACACAATATTGTTGCACCCCGATATTTTTTTAAATAATATTTTGGTAATTCTCTGTAATAAAAAACTCTAAAAAAGTAGAATCTTATCTCAGAATTATGAAAGCAGTGACAAGAACAAAGACTGAAAATCAAATCATCAATCAGTATACTGCTAAGAATGGGATAAGGGGTCAACTTTGTCATGTCAAGGAAATTAAAGTTTCGTAGATGCCACATTCACTGACCATGGCATATTTTAAGTTCAAAATATGCTTATAATAGTTTATATTAAAAGATGCTAAAGCTTTACCTGGATTTGCCTTAGCTCTACGGGCAAGGGTTGTATTTCATCTCACTTTCATTTCCATCATTTTGTCGGTCTTCCTGAAGTAAAAGTGTGACAGGCGTCGTAATGATGTTATAAGGCTGTTGGCTCAGAAGTCCTTGTGGCAAATAGCTGGACGTTACCTTCATCAGAATCTGGAGAGTTCTTGACATTCCACTGCCTCTGGATGAATTATAGAAGCTGAACAGAATGAGAGATGTATTACGAGTTTACCAAAGTGCTGGCAGTGGGGCTGTGGAGATCTTGCGGCAGTGGTGATTAGTTTTCCATATGTATCGATGCCTGTGTGATCATTTCAACTGCATATGTGTCGAATGTACACATAAGCGCAAGACACGTGGAAAACTACCACCTACCCATTGCAGGAGCCTGGCGATATGTGGGCAGTCGAGGCAATGGGTATATGGTACAAAAAGCACTCACCTGTATACCGCAACAAACAGATTCGTAATCCTTGGGGTGAAGATGCTGTTGGGAAGGGGGGAACTTAATAAAGGGATCCACATCGAACCCTAACAGGAAGAACAGTAAAAGCTGAGTACGCACCCCAAATCCATTGTTTCTGCCGACTTGAAGATGGAGGCCACACTGCGCAGTCGGCTCGTTGGAAAGGCAACTCGTAATATGGACGGTGGTTAAACTCCTCTGTACCGCCATATGGCATCTGCTTTTCTCCACTGCGACCCTGGTGGTCTGCAGTGTGCTGGCGGTGTCGGCGGTTCAGCCACGGTCTTTCAAAATGCAATCTGTCCATCTCATGATAAAGCATTCGGATGGCTGAGCTCCCAGTTGTTGGACCGCTTGTCCAGCAGTTCACGGACTGCCAAACTCATAAAAAAGGCCCTAAATGTCACAATACCTAAAAAACAAGCATTGGCAAAGCCAAATTGTCCTACATATGCTAAAGCTATTGGCTTTGTCAGTGACTTCTAGCTATGTTGGACAACAGCGCAGCAGTCAAGCAACACAGATAAGGGATGGTGGAAGAGGTTTAAAACAATACAAACAATGTGGGAGGGGGTTTAAAGCAACACGGACAACAGGGAGTAGGAAGGGTTTTAAAGACTATGGACAATGAGCTCTGTAAGAGGTTTAAAGCACCATAGACAACGGGCATGTTGGAGGATATTAAAGCAAAACGGACAATGGGAGGAGAGGGGTGGAAGGGAATAAGCAACACGGACAAGGGGGTGAGAGGGAAAAAGCAACACGGACAACTGGTGGTGGGATGGAAGAAGCAACATGATTTGAAGAAGAAAATATTGTGCCTCAATCACAGTAGTGGAAACACACTAATCAAAATGGAGCAAACAGTACTTTGGCCATGCTCCCAAGTGAAAATTAAACTGGCTCATGCTTGCCAATTAGGAGTCAGCAAATATTAGTGACAATAAAGCCAATGAATGGTGTGTGACAAGCGGGCTTCAAACCACTTGTAGTAAACAATATAGCAAACGGCAGCTTGTCCTAGGGGATACCTAATTAATCAGACCTTGTGCATGTAATATGGACCATAATCAGGCACTCATGTAAAGTGCATTCACAATGGGAGCAACAGGGGGGAAAAAAGGAAATCGGACCGCCCCCCACTCAAGCAATTATAAACAAAATCAGGTCTGATCCCCCCGGGCAGTGGGACACACTATTTCAAGACTCCTGGGGGTTATTTAATATTTTTCAAAACCCTTTCGAGTACAGTTCCGCTTAACAATCCATGAACTCATTAGTCAATACTACTTAACATTAAAAAGATTTGTCAATAACCACATTCAATACACATCCACCCTAGTTGAGAATAATGTGTATACACAACTCAAAATAAGTAGAAATTTAGAAAACATTTGTGAAAAGGCTAGAGAGCACCTCACGTGCCCAAACCCCCTGATTTTGTTTATAACTCATGTAAAGTGCTCCAGTGCTCTCGGGTCAAGTTTGCACTATACAAAATCTCAAAGAAAAAGACATACCCAGGTTTCCTGTATGACTCCCACTCCAAAGGCGCTCTATGATGAAGCCTTGCAATGTTTTGCAAAAGGATTGTTGAGACGAACACAAAAAAGGAGGGACTGTAAGAGCAAGGAATACACCTTCTCTAAGGCTAGGAGTATAAAAAAACAAAGACATGCTTGCTGTTAATTGATTACATTTTTGGCCTTATTACGAGTACAACAGTCCATAGGACTGCTTTACTCACAGTGGCGGTCCAACCACTGTCACACTGCGGGTCCGCCCAGAGTATTACGAGTGTGGCAGTCGGACTGCCATAGGACCACTGCATCCGTCAGGAATCTAGGATCCTGTGGCAGTAGCGCAGTGGTTAGGAACCTGCAATATGCTGCCGGTGCCGCTGCGGCACCACCGAGCATATACGAGTTACCTCTCTGCCGCCCATTTCATGGCGGTGACTCTGCCATTAAAAGGGTGGCAGGGAGGCAACAAAGGGGGCCCTAACAGGGTTCCCTGCCGCTCCTGGGCCTGAGGATGCATGCAGGGAGGGCACAACATGTGCCTCCCATGATCTGCACCCCAGTTCCTGCACGGTGTGGCATGCATGCCACATCGTGCAGGAACAAGCAGTCGGCGTTTTCACTGCGGCCGTCTGAATGTTATGCTAATCCATGAGCCTAGCAGACCACCTATGTCAGACTGCCACTGCACTCGTAATCCGGCAGACAGGTGCACCACTGTGTTGGCGGTTCTCCAGCGAATGGCGCAGTGGCAGTGCGGCTGGAGGACCGCCAAAGTCATAATAAGGCCATTTGTCTCTATTATAGTTTTCCCTTTTTGAGATGGTGCTTCTGGTACTTTAGAGGGCCAGTGGATCGATGGCCAATTGATGCTTTTGACGTTTGTTCCTTGTAGCTTTAGATGCTGCTCCTGTTGGTAGTACATTTCTTCTGGAACCCACTATAACCAGAAGAAATGCTAATGTCAATTGCTCCTATGATATTAGACCTCAGAATGGATGTAGAATGTTAACGTATGTGGGGTCTGACTGACAGTGGGTGACGTATACCACTAGATCAAAACATGTACCTGCTGGATTACACATTAATTTTGATGGTTTTTATATATAATTAAATTACATCTCTGAGGAATTTGATGTCAAGCAAGATTGATGTGATTGTTTTGGCAAAGTGATGCAGCCAGGAACCGGAACACCGGTCTCCGGGCTAAAATGTCAGCAATCTGGAGCCTCACACACAGTAGTGCAGCAAGCCTTCATGCTGCGCTTCTATACATCAAAACAAAAGGGCAGTAATGCACCATATCTACAAGATACGGTGCTTTTCGGTCATTTTCCCCTGCGCTGGCACACAATGGGCTGCCATGCGCCAATGTAGGCACCAATCAGCCATGGTTCAAGTGTGTCTGCGTTGTAAGGGTGATTGTTTTTTGCAGGAATGGACCTTCCTGCACATAAACAATCACGAGAGGTGTTTGTTCTCTCATGTATGCTGCAGAATGCAGCACACATAGAAGAAGGAAAAATTAGGAGAAATAATGGTATTTCCCCTCGTTGTGCATCCCTTACGCCTCCCCTGGGGAGCCGTAGGAATCTGACATATTCCCAGGTTTACAAAACCTTGTAAATGTGGCAATGCATCAGGTTCCATGAATGCTGCATGGGAACACCCACAGCAACACCCATGGAATGCCCCTTTCACACAGAATAATGTGTGGAAGGGGACCATATTTACAAGGCCATGAAATGCAACACAGGGTGGCTTTACATGGCCTTGTTAATATGGGCAGACACACTGCACCACTGCTAGTATGCCGTACCGTACATCATTGAAAGAAATTGAAAGAGACCTCAGATTGAGAAGTGAGCGTCAATACGTCCCTCTGACTCTTAACTGGGACACTAAACCACTTGGACCTTTCCTAATAACTAAACGGAGCCCATCTAATAAATTCTTATTCGCTAATTCGTTTGAAAGCCAAGATCAACACTAAAGAGCTTAGAAACAACCGCTAAATAACGACGGCAGTTGTCTCCATTACTTGTTTGGAAATTATAAAAGAAATATATCCAGGGGTCAACCTTTTAAATTCACTAGTCCTGAAGATGGTCTTAACAATGAAAATCTAAAGACCGAAACGTCGACTTTCACACTGTTTTTCTGCAAAATAATTGATTGTAATTGTGAAAAAGTGTTTGAGAAATACTACAGTGAAGGCATGAATAATTGAAATACTCCCTTCCAATATAACTGTAACTGCTCTTATCCTAAGTACCCTGTTTGAATGAAATTTGATGATAAACTTTATTTTTATACACACCCGCTTTTTCACTTCTCTTTTCCTTTTTTTCTTCATTTATGTTGTTTTGGATTAATTTGTTCCAATTTTTGATGGATATATACGCATATGATTGATGTATAACTGGACAGATTCATATTGTCTACAGTACAAATTGTGAAAATAATTAAGTTTGTAAGCATACAATAATCTTACCTATAACTGAGATCAAGAATTATACAACTAAGTATTTGAAAAAATCCCTTGAAGGCACTTCCTTACCTGTGTATGCGCCAATGCAGGCACCAATCAGCCATGGTTCAAGGGTGTCTGCGTTGTAAGGGTGATTGTTTTTTGCAGGAATGGACCTTCCTGCACATAAACAATCACGAGAGGTGTTTGTTCTCTCATGTATGCTGCAGAATGCAGCACACATAGAAGAAGGAAAAATTAGGAGAAATAATGGTATTTCCCCTCGTTGTGCATCCCTTACGCCTCCCCTGGGGAGCTGTAGGAATCTGACATATTCCCAGGTTTACAAAACATTGTAAATCTGGGAATGCATCAGGTTCCATGAATGCTGCATGGGAACACCCACAGCAACACCCATGGAAATAATGTGTGAAAGGGGACCATATTTACAAGGCCATGAAATGCCACACAGGGTGGCTTTACATGGCCTTGTTAATATGGGCAGGCACACTGCACCACCGGTGCATCAAAAAAACGTGACGTACCAGCGGCACAGTGGGCTTGAAAATAAACCCCTTCTTTTTTTTTTCCTAACAAAAAGGAAGTGATTCAGAAACTCCAACTTCCTGTTCCTACTTTGTCTATCTCCTGGTCACTTTTTATTTGGATTTGGAGCTGGAAGAATCACTCTTTTTGTCTGCTGCATATATACATTGGATTTTAGGACTTCAAACCCTCTTGCATAAGGGTGTTGTTTGCTTGATAGAGGGCAAGAACCAGTATTTATTTGTACTTTTATTTGATTTTCCAAATTTATTGTGGTGGGTGGCCTGCAGTTTCTGTAGGGGCCTAGTTATATTTTTGAATTTTATTTTTCATCTTTTGTAAAGAAACAATGTTGCACAGTTCAGTACATTTTGCCCATGTTTGTTAAATTTGCAATATTTATTTATTTTACTATGTGACCTAGTCTGCCAACATATATAGGTAGAAATAGTGGGTCCTCTGGACAAATGTAATCAATAAGCAATACTGGTATGTACAATGGCAATAGGCAGGGGTAAAGTGGATGTCCGAGAGAGATATAAGACCATATACCACGGGATACTTGTAAATTCAAAAAGTTTATATACATTAATCATCACAATTTTTATTTTTTAAGTGCATAGTGTCCCCAGTGAACATGGAACCTACATAACAATTAGTGACATTCTGTGACATAAAGAAATGGTTTCCAAACTTATAAAAGTCTACCATCACAATGGTATACCTTGGACACAGCCTTCTAATATAATAATAGCGACTGATAAATGATTCGCTTTTGGTTATGTCGACGACTTTTCGACCCGTCAACAATAAGGGTTCTCTTCAGGACCTAGCAATGCGGGGACATCTGAAAAATGATAATAGAGTAAATCAGTGTTCGGGCCTGAAGAAACAAAACAAAAAGGCTGTGTGGTATTCTAATGGAAAATTGGTCTGGTACCTGAGCAAAGGAATTTGCTGTCAGAGTGACAATAGTGCACCAAAGAAAGTGAAAGTAATGAAAGGGTACTCACATGGGACCCAGCCGGGCACTAGCGAAAATGAGAGACAAGGGGAGTAATGAGGCCTCATTTCAAAACAACATTAGAAGTTGGTGTCAAAATCATTTCGTAAAGGGACTTACCCCAGTGAGGGGAAGGACTGACAGTCTTAGGGCGTGCTTGAAATTAATTGGTGCATCTGTGGTCATGAAATTACACGGCAGTCTGTGTAGAATGAAGTTGTTTCTGAAAGAGTATGAAAGAACCAAGGAATTAAGGATCTCAAGGGTAAAAAACAAGTTGGACAACCAGTGAAAACTGCTATTATGGCCCTGAGCGCTCTTACAGGTGTTATGAGTAAGGATGACTCATCTAAGAGTGAAGAAACACACTGGGGGGCACACCTTAAAAAAATTAGTGGTGGTGGTGAAGGTGGTGAGAGAGGGGAATCAGCCCTGATCATAGTGGGAAGTGAAGGTGATGAGGAAGGCATCTTTGCGAAAAGCAGCCCTGTCCCCAGCAGTGTGCCAGTATCATCCGCCTCAGCAACCTCGCAATAGCACAAGATTCAGATGGAGACACCACAGCAGCATACAGTGACTGTCCCAACGAGACACACATTGAGACTACCACCTGCTAGTTCAACTTCTCTCTGGTAGTCTCCTGCATCAGTGGCACCAGAAAAGAAAAAAAAATCCAGGCTATTATTGTGGGCATGTTTAGGGGGCATGAGGGGCCCTACGAAGGCAACAACCCAACAGCACATTTGTACAATGGGAAGTTGGCTAAAATGTTAGCGCTGCACCTCCTCTCTTTTTCTTTTGTGAAGGAGTAGATTTTTTTAGAGTTTGTGATGGCCATCTGCCCGAAATGGAAGTTTCCCAGAAGGACGTTATTTGCCAGTGTGGCTGTTCCAGCGCTCCATCACGATGTGCTTGAATTGGTTGGACAAGCTTAGCAGCAAAGTGCTGCTCAGACTATCCACCTGACGACAGACATGTGAGCTAGTTGTCAAGCCACTGATTACATGTGCATCACTGCACACTGGACCTCTTTTGTGGGGGTTAGGCAACATATGACTACTGGTCTTAGTACTGATGATATTTTTAAGGGTGTTTTGCGGCATGCAACAGTAGCCGTGTTCGCCATGGAGGAATCCCATATATCTGCAAACATATTAGAAGACTTTAACAGCAAGGTGTTTGAATGGCTGCTACCAAGAGGTCTCAGAATTGGGTTTGTACTTTGGACAATGGCAGTAATATAGTTAAGGCCATGGCATATGGAAAGTATTACAGGGTCCTGTGTTTGGCGCATTGCATCAACCTCATTGTGCAGGACTTACTTAAAAAAAAAAAAGATCTAGTCAGCAACTTACTGACCATCTGCAGAAGAATCATCACTCATTTCATCCATTGTTTTAAATCCCGGAAGCAGTTCAGAACCATTCAGTGTGCTAATAGAGTACCAGTTAAAGCCCTCATACTGGAGTTGCCAACATGCTGGAACTTAACCTATTACAAGTTGTAACATCTGTTTGAGCACTATAAACTGAGCAATGAGTATGTCATGCAAAGAGGAGGGGCTGTAACTCTAAGCATGACCATTGGGATGGACAAATGGAAACTAGTCCAATGCCTGACAGAGATGCTACTTTATTTTGAGATTTTCAAGGAGGACAGTACAATGGGCCAAGCTATCTTGTTGTTGTATCTGCTAAAATACCAGTTATACAGCGTGTCTGATAGTTTCACAGCTGTGGACAATGAAAACGAAGATGTGTATACCTTGGTTCAGAGCCTAATGCTTGGCTTGACTGAGAATACATGGCTGCAAAGACACATCCAAGAGTACATCTGTGCCATAATACTGGATCCTCGTTACAAAAAAATACTGGCCACTTATATTCTTTTTTAGGAAGGGGGTGTTTCTGAATACAAGACGTGGATTGTTGAGCAAGCCAGAGTCCTGGAAGAAGAATGGATGGAACAGAGAGTCCCACTGATGGAAAGAAGTTCTGATAGGCCGTCTTAACCTTCCAGAGAAGGCAGTACTGTTGTATCACAGCAGCCAACACCAGCAACAAGAACACCAGCAGCAACAACAAAAGGAATACAAAATAGGCCACAACCTCTGCATTGATTTGGTATCAAACGGCAGGTCTTAAGTCCAGTGCATACCCTCCCTGCATAGTTGAGTACAAGTACATGGGCGGTGTGGAAAACAATTACCAGGTACTACAGCCATATAATGCAAGTGGTAAAACTTGCACATGGAATAAGAAGTTGTTTACCCTCCTGAACCACTTGGCAACATTCAGTACGTATATTGGTTACCGTCAGACCACCACAGGATGATTAATGTCTTTCCTCAACATTCAGTTGATGGTCATTGAAAGTCTTACTGCTTCAGAAGCAGTCGGCTCAACTTCATCTGCTGTGGAGGGCATTGCAAGGCTTGGAACTTTGCCGACCACATTCCTAAAACAAAGAGAAAGACTTGACCATGTTGTTTTTGCAGACTCTGCTCTAAGCATGGAAAGAGGTGGGGAGTTGGCATTACAGTCCCTAGCGCCCATGTCAGCCAAGCCTATGTTTTCCAACTTGCTTTACGTTGTACCATAAACAGTGAAGTATTAGACAATTTACTGAGGTGAAGCTGCCCTAGTACATACCTTTCAATGGCTGTGCATGGATACATACCTTCAATAGACCACTACTTCAATAGGCAGCCAGCCTTACAAGTGGTTTCCTCTGGTAGCAAAAATGTTGGCCTTGCTTATGGCCTGCTTGACAATTTATCGTATTTGCAAAATGTGGTAGAAGTTTTGTTTTCCATATGACAAGTGCATTACAGTCATCACACTGCAGATAACGATGGAAGGAACATAGGGCGCATTGTCAGAGTACTCTGTGTGGCAAAACCTAGCAGTTTTTGAAGAACTCTTTAGGAAACTTAGGACGGTCTTCTCCAGCATGTTTTCCTTAAGTGAACTTCCTCACTCAGTTGAGGCATCTTCGGACACTCCCCAACTTGCATCCACAAACTGGAAGGAGTTGAATTTAGCATAGTGAGTGTGCTAAAGGTGCATGAAAGCTCCATCTTCTTGAGACTCTAGTGGCTGCCAAGGAACACGTTAGTAGAGGTTCAATTGACAAATATATGGAATTAGGGAGGACTTTGAAGGAGACACAAGCAGGTAGGAAAAGCTTAGGCTAGGCTTGTTTCCATAAGAATATCGCATAGGTAGGAGACCGGGCCAAGGTAGTGGAGATACAAATGCAGTAACTTCATCTACAGAGGTCTTGCCCCCATGTGCACCACACTCCCCTTGATACTCAATGACTCCCTCACTCTATGAATGAGAATACTCCAAACCATACAGAGCACACTAGCCTCACCCTCAACCTCTGTCCTGCACACACATCACCTGCATATCAAAACACTTCACTTGCTCCCCATCCATAAGTGAGCTCTCTTCAAACTCCTCATACACACATTCAAAGTCTTACACAAAAGTGGTCCAACATTACAGTGGTGGCTCCTCCGCTAAGGTGAAGGAGCGTTGCCCCACTGCTTTAAAGGAAAAATAAAATGATGACATATTGTTATTATCATTTTATTTTTCCTACTACAGTCAGTGGTGGGGCGGGGCTGGCAGGAGCACGGAGAGGAGTGGTTTTCACTCCCTAAGTGCACATGACAGTTTGGCAGACCCTCTTGGGCCGGCCAATCAGTCATGCCAACTTTGCATGTTTCCCACAAGGCTGCATTACAGAGCCTGATGAAGAACATTCACTGCCTCCTAGACCCTATGTAAGCGCCGAACCATGGTGCTCAGACTAATCACAATGCGTCATTGCAGCATTGTGACTGGCTCAGGGGAGCCTGGGAGCCTGGTTGCTTCCTGCTAGCGGCTGAGACGGGAGACTGGAAGAACGAAGATTACGGAGCAGAAGCGAAGTCTGGCCGGCACAGGTAAGTCTTTTTTTTCTTTCTTATTTCCTCTAACCCCCTCCCCATCCCCCCTGCCGCCCCACCCCCATCCGGTAGCAGCAGTTACTACAACATAACTGAACAACCACACCAGATTTCAAAAACTTTCCAGACACCTTCGCTCACCCACACTCCTACTAACCCACAATCCACACATGAGAAAGCCCCAGAACCAGCAGTGGTGCCTTTTCCACCTTGCTCCGAGACCCTATCATGACCTGCTCCTGACATCAGAGCTACCTCCTAAATTATTGAATTCCACAAGAAGCTGAAGACTTGGGTCTTTGACTAGACAAATCCATAGCTCTGCCCAGACTACTTTTGTATCAGCTGCAGGATACCCTCCTGTGTCATAGCTCTCTTTACAAATAAACAGAACATTACACAGAACAGTGCACCCAACACTACACTTATGGGTCACATTTGTGGCCTGTCTGTCAAGCTCTTCCTCCATCAGAAAGTGATAGACATTCTGTTTGCCTTATTACAAGTGCATTACAGTCACAGCACTGCACATAACGGTGGACGGGACATATGCTGCGTTGTCACAGAGTACCCTGACAGCGAGAAACTCATTTTGTTAAGTTGTTTTGGATATGCTGTTTGAGGAACTGTAAGAACATGCTTTTTTTTTACCAACCCCCCCCCCCCACACACACACACACACACACAATTTTGAACTGTGGCTGGTGTTTTGACTCGAGAGCCAAGCGGGCCAGAACACCTGCCCTCTGCAGGATGCCAAAGTGCAGCCTGGGAGATAAAGTCTTGATCATCATAAGGTGCCCCCAAGTTTGTTGGGCCCATGATTTAAGTCAGAGTGGACTCTGAACCCCAGAAAAGAAAGTATTGCTTACCTGTAAGGAACCACTGAGGCAGCTCTGACCAGCAGACCAGTTGGCCGGGGCAGATGGATTTCACTGCTTCATTATGGGAGATTGAGTCCTGAGGTCGAAGATGACCCCCATCATTTGTGGATAGAAAACTGGCCCCAGGAACACTCGTGGCTTCTCTCCACCATCCTGTATGCTCCGCATCAGAACCACTTCTATAAAGGATAAAAATACAAAGAGGACCTTGACACTGCTAGAAATGACAGGTAACGGTCCGCTCAGCCCCTCTGACTACCTTCCAACCAATGTAGCCTGCCAAATTAAGATTAGTAGCCTTTCTAGACCATTGGCTCAGAAACCGCTAAGCCATTTACTCGTTACTGTTTCTTTTTAAAGTGAACTACATTGATTCACCTACCTGAAAAATCCTCTCTAGTTTGTCTCAATAGATTTCTGTTACAAATAAAAAAAAAATTATAAATTGGTGTCAGTTTTATTGTGTTGTTATTCTTATTAATTGACTGTTTTGGTTCTTCTAAATGCTTTACACTTGTTCTCTTGGCTATGCCGGACTGCTATGCGCCACAGCTATCCAGGACTGAGCTAAGGGTTTTGTTAAAAAAAAATTAACGGGGTATAATAGAAATTGTGACATTAGTACATGGTGCGGTCTCACAACCACACTGTATAATAGTCTACTTCCCGACTTTTGGTTGGGATTCGGAAGCAAAGGTTACCTACTTGTGATCCTAGTTCTGCATCATAGGAATCTTCATTGAAGTCACAAACACTGTACAATTGCTCGCTGCCCGCAAAAAGTCTGGAACACCCCTAATACAATGTCCCCAATGAATTTACCATCGCAGAATGTCCCAAATCCAAGCCAAACTCCAGCAGAACCCCAACACCAGACTGCCAGAGATTCCACTTTCCCTCTGAATGTTGAAAATGCCGAAGAAACATGACTAATATCATTCCAAATAGAAAATTAAAGAAAAAAGGTACATAAGCAAGTGTATAACTCTCCAAACTATTATCTGGGCAACAAAGCAACTCGTTTTTTTTTAACAATAAACAATGTGCATCAATTCAAACAAAGAATAAAAGAGAAAGAACTATATAACAATGCAATTATTATTTAATTTATATAGTACCATTAATACACCAACAACATAATCATGTATCTATGATAAACAGATCAATATTCCATTTCATAATCTAGTTTGATCATGGTCCCCTGATGAAGGCATACATGCCGAAACGCACGTAGTTCTCATCTACCGCTAGCCTTCCCACGAGCTACAGTGACATTGGATCTCTTTACTGAATCAAACTGGATTATGAAATAGAATATAACTGACCTGTTTATCATAGATACATGATTATGTTGTTCTTGTATTAATGGATTTAACTATATATTTTTTTTTTATACCAAAAAAGTGTACTGTATGTATATAATGACCAAAACATAAATTAAATAATAATAGCATTGTTATATATTTCTTTCTCTTTTGTTCTTTTTTCGAATTGATGCACATTGTTTATTGTTAAAAAACGAGTTGCTTTGTTGCCCAGATAATAGTTTGGAGAGTTATACACTTGTTTATGTACCTTTCTTCTTTAATTATTTATTTCCCTACGATTAGCAAGTATATTCCATATGTAGGGTCCCTATCTTTCAAAACTATAATATCATTCCAAAGCCATCAATGAAAATGTTTCTTATTTACTGCTGGAGGTGTGGGAGGGAGGATATGGGGCCAGCATGGAGGGAGGGTGTGTGGGGGATCAACATGGACAATGGAGAGGGGTGGGGGAAAAGCACTATAATGTAGCCAGTGCTCGTCATGTCATAGCGCTTGCTTTTGCTGTGGTGGTAGGCAGGAGGCAACACAGTGGGAAGGCAGTTGAGTCTGAGTCTGGTGCAACAAGGACATGGGACGGTGGGAGGGAGGGGCTAGGAGCAAGCACACGAACAATGGAGGGTCAGAGAGAGGGCTGAGGGATAAACAGCTGAGACATCAACATCTAGAGGGAGGGCAGGGGCAAAACAAAACAGAAAGCTTGCAGGGCAGGGAGACAGAAACACTGGGCATGAAACAATATGGAAGTCTGGAGTTTGAAACAACATGGAGGAACAGTATAGGAGGGAAAGTGATGGAAAAGACATTCACTCTAGTTCAGTTTTTAGCCATAAGGAAAAAAAGAAGAAGCACCCAATTAAGGAGGCAGTGGAAAGACTCAAGTATTTGGGCCATGCTCTAGGGGTGGGGCTAACACAAAAAGTGGAAGTGAATGCCACATGCGCCAATGAATAAAAAGGAAGCAAATAAGAGTGGCACTGAAGCCAACCAAAGGTAAGCAGTGAGCGGCCTTTAAGCCTCCTGTAAGTAAACAAAATGTCTTGCAAGCGACAGACCATGCGCTGTCTCAGGTGAGACCTAAAAAACAAAACATAAACCTTTGATGTTAAAAAGGAGAGAAAGAGGCCCATCTAGTGGCTGGATTGCAAAATGTGAAACTAGAAAATTTGGGATTAATATAGCCTTCCTTGCTCTTGACCACATTATATGATTGTAGGTGATCTTCAATAATAGGCAAATATTTTGTTTCACCGCGTCTCTGTTTTCTTCATTATCACATATGACAGCACCTTCAAAAAAGTGAGTTCAGCATGTGCACTGAGTTTCCCTCCAGTTCACTAATATTATTGTCATCAGGACGGTAGTAGGAATGTTTCTAAGTTCATGTTTAAAAACTATGGGCCAGATGCAGCAAAGGGTTTGGTCCATTCTGTGTCTATGGGAAAATGTGTTCATGCATCTGGCCCTATCACTTTTAATAAATACCTGTAAATGCAATGACGCAATCTGATATAGTAAACTCTTCTCTCTGTTAAAAGATATATTTTTTCAATTCTGAGAGATGTAATCACACTTTTACATGATGTTTGGTGCATGATTTACATGTCAACTCTTTCCAGGGCTCAGCTCGTGCACAGGCTGTTGGAGCCTGGTCAGGTTTGGCTCTGGCATGTCTCTCCCTGTCAACTTGTTGGCTCGCCCATTTTTCTGCTGCCACTGAAGTGATCCTAGCACAGGAGGAAGGGAGAAAGGCCAGGCAGTCCTGCAGCTTAAAAAGTTTCACCCTGTAAGCAAAATGCAAGAGGTTTGGGCTATCCGGAGATACTGCTTCCATTGAGGTTGAACTAGTCCCAGAATTCATGTGTTTCCCTTACTCAGCGGTCACCCGTCATTAACCCCTTCGATGCTTGTGACGGAGCGGTTCCGTCATGCACGACGGTCGCGCTGTGCGCATGACGGAACCGCTCCGTCATGGCCCCGCCCGCGCACGGAACCTTCAGCACGGCGCGGAAATCCGCGCCGCGCTGAAGGGGTTAAGGGTGGAGGGACACCAGCCCCCCCCCCCCACACCTTTTTGCAAAGCATGAAGAGTGTCTTCCAGGCTGAACAAAGGTCAGCCTGACAGGCCCTTTTAAGAGTTGGGTCTGGCAGCCAGGCAGTGTACATATGCTAAATTCGCAGGCTCCTGGCAGCCTGAGCCAAGCATTTGCCGGGCTGAATATTTCACAGCCCTGAGGGCATGAACTCATCAGCCCAGTGAATGCCTTTGAAAGCCTCCTCTCTAATGACAAGGGGGAGCATCACTGAAGGCATCAGACCTGGGACCTTCAGTTTGGAACCCTGAGGTGCCCAGTGCTCAGTGTCTATCATGATGCCTTGTCACAGGGCACGGTGGGGTTAGCAGCTTTCACTGACCCCATCCCACTTTGTGAGAGGGTAGTGAACGTCCTCCTCTCATTGACTGACCCATGACAAGGTCAGCCAATGGGAGGAAGCAGTGGAAACATCCTCTTTTTTCCTTCCCTCCCCACCCAGGCCCTTCTGGTGCCTTCTGCTACCTTCTGCTTCCTTACCCCCATCTTCTGCTGCTTTCACCTGGTAAATACTTTATTTTTTTGGTGCGTGCATGCATGTATAACTGTATGTGTATGTGGGTGAGTGTGCTGTGAAAGGGTATGTGCTCGGTGAATGGTAGTTGTATGTGTGTGCTTGTGAATGAATGTGTGTGAGTGAGTGTGCATGTGGATGAGCGTGAGTATGCGTGTGTCCGCCCCACCACTACCTCACAATATGGGGTGCCGCTGTCCTCACTCTCCTTATAGCAAAAGAGGAGTGAGGGTACAGGGCCTGCTGGCTGAGTCAAGACAAGTCCCTGTAGGCCCCATCTGAGCAACTGTGATAGAAATCGGTTTGCTCTCCTGTAGTCCTCTAGTTAAGTGAAACTGTGAGGCACTGTCAAAACACAGTCCCTGGGGAGGTTCAAGTCCTGGCATTGGCTCAACATCTACTGATTCTGTGTAAATAACATAGTCTACCCATGTCTTGAAAAAACATAACAAAGAAAGAAAGTGAATCTGACCCTGTGTAATGTAAAGCGCTTTAGTGCAAAGATCATCCTTTACAAAACTTTCAAAAGAACTTGACCCCATACCCAGATCAGCCTTTGTGGCACAGACTAATGGAAATGCCAGCATTGTGACTGCAACTCTAGAAGGAGGCCAACCAATGGACAGCACCATGTGAACTTATGGCACCCCATTCACAGGAGCTAGGGCAGAGCTTCCTTTGGGACTGTAGGTGCAGTGGCACTGTGGCCCAGAGGCCTGAAGGGGCCTACTGAAACCATTACCTGTCTTGCACTAGGGCCCATGACACACTGGCTATGCTACTCACTTAATTAGAAAGTACAAAATGAACATTTGCTCGAGGCAATACAGAGACAGTCTACCTGGGCCTGATCTAAGCAGTTATATGGAATTGCCTTGCTGTACCATCAGCACTGCCTCTGGGCTTCCACGTGATTTACCGCTCTTGCTTCTCCTTTCTATTAAAATGTATCTACATGCATATGACTAAGTGATAAGTAAACATCTAGCTCAGACTCACTCCTAGACACACGGGCAGCGTTTATCCTGTCTGTGTTTTCAGAACAATTTTAGCCTTCAAATAAAGTCTTCAGCTTGTCTAATGAGGAGGTCGAAGGAAAAACAAGCATTGGCACAGCCATTAGGTCTCGCCTACGCACAAGCTATCTGCTTTTCCAATGTGTTTTAGTCAAGTTGTACACCAACATAGCTATTGTTCAGCGTGGCTAAAAGTTAATGCCGTAAAGGAGAGTGGTGTGGTATGGAGTGGCATGGCATAATGTGGCATAGATTGCAGTAGCGTGGAGTGTCATGGAGGGTGTAGAGTGTCGATGAGTGGATGGGTGTAGTGTGGAAGAGAGTGTCATAGAGTGGAGTGGCATAGAATGTACTAGAGTAGAGCGGCACAAAGCAAAGTGGAGTAAAGTAAGGTGGAGTGGCATAGATGAAGTTGCGTAGAGTGGTGTAGAGCGTCGTAGAGTGGAGTAGATTGTCGTAGAATGCAGTGACACAGAGTGGAGTAGTAGAGTAGAATGGAATAGCATAGTGGCATTAATCCTTTCATGAATTGACTATTGTAATGAATGCCCTTTTCTTAGGCATAAACAAGCGCCAACTGTCAAAACTTCAATCCCTCTAGAATGCTGCAGCTAGAATATTGCTCAACATTCCAAAATACCACCACATTTCCAGCAGCATTAGAACGCCGGTTCAGCAGTGCATTGAATTCAAAGCATTATGCCTGGTGCGTAAAGCTCTGTTTGGTGGTGGAGCAGCGGATCTACAACAACTCTTCCGCTGGTATTCCCCACGGCGTAATCTTAGATCTGCCAATAAAGGTCTAGTCCAGGTAACCAGAATACAAAAGGCAAGATGGGAAGGCAAAAGCCTGACCTACCGAGCATCCAAGCTCTGGAATGAATTAACAGGCGTCATCAGGCCCAGACACCTCTTTATGAAACTTCTTAAGACCTGGCAATGTCCCTGACATGAATAAGGCGCTCACCCTTCTTCAACTCCTTTCCTGCTACAGCGCCAAGACGCCTCTGCGTTTGTGCGCTTTATAAGCTCCTTACTTACTTACTTACTTGCATGGAGTGGAGTAGAGTGTCATAGAGTGGAGATGCATAGAGTGTTGTGGAATGGCATAGAATGGAGTGGCATAGAGTGGAGTAGTGGAGTGGAGGAGAGTGGACTAGTGTGTGGTAGCATAGAATGGAGTAAAGTGGCATAGAGTGGAGTAGAGTTTAATGGAGTAGAGAGTCAGAGTGGAGTATCATGAAGTGTAATGTCGTACAGTAGAGTGTCGTAGAGTGGAGTAGAATGTCTAGAGTGAAGTGGCATAGAGTACAGTGGTGCAGAATGGATTGATGTAGAGTGCATTAGTTTTGAGTAAAGTGGACCTTCAGCTTGATACTAGCACAGGAGTAACTAACATGACCGAATTAAATAATCAGAAAATTATTCAAGTATTATTTTGGAACGTTGCCAGTCTGAGGAATAAAATACATAATCCAGCCTGGTATCATTTTATTAAAAAATTCGGTATCCTGTGCCTCCAGGAAACATGGATGATGGAGGAGTTACAGATAGAAGGATACAAGACGTTTTATAAATCAGCCACCCATTCGAATCATGGCAGACACAAGGGAGGCCTTAGTATATATATTTCAAATTTAGTGAATACACAAAAAATAATAATGTTGAACTGCACAAATTTCTATCAGCTTGTTCAGATTAATCTGGCTACAAATTGTACTTTAATTGTGGTGAATTTTTACAACAACATTGAGAAGAACCTTTTGGGGGAGACCCTATGTCAATTAAGTAATGAATTTGGCAACTTGAGTACCCCGAAGGATAAAGACACGATCATAATCTGGGGGGGGGTGATTTTAATGTTACTCTGTGTTCCAAACGGGGGACAGGCCCTTGTGGCCCAACAATTTCAGAGGACGACTATTTAGCCCACTTTGAACATACAGTGCGGGGCGACAAGTTTAATGAATTATTATTTTCTCATGATTTTGGATTTGCAAATAATTTGTGCTCTCCCAGCATTGATTTTAATTATACCTTTGTAGGTAGAGGTTGTCAATCCCTAATCGACTTTATTATTGTGCCAAACCGCTATTCAAACTGGATAGGAAATTTTAAAACTCATGGTAACGTTTTGAGTGACCATCTCCCCCTAAGCATTGATTTGATTTTACCAAATATAGTAGACCAGCGACCAAATTATAAATTGGCCTGGATTCAGGGCCTGCGCCTTTCTAGTCAAAATGGATATAAACTGAGATGGGGAAACGATTAAACTGAACAAGCAAATCATCACTAAGGCCAATGACTCGATTTTGATGTGTCTGCGGGAAGAGACCTCTAATGAATTAATATTGAACGCCTTTTTACAGATTACCTCTATTGTTCAAGAATCCCTAAAAGCTGGGAATTGTACCAGGCGCGATACCATAAATGGATGGTTCGATACAAAATGTACAAAGGCATATTCGAGCCTAAAAGAGTCCATACACAAGCCAGAAGGAGACCATGACGAGATTAGAAAATGTAGAACATCTTACAAATTAGCTAGAAAAAAACAAAAGAATGAATTGAAGCATGAGGCATGAATGAACTTATATGAAGCATCACTTGGTAAAGATTGTTCCAGGTTCTGGCGGGCAGTGAATGCTCCATTTTTTAAATCCAATGACGCTGCGTCCATCACAATTGCAATAGATGAAAAGGCTTGGATGGACCATTTCTCTAAGGTTTGCAGTATACAGAGATTTGATGAAACTCCCACCGATCTTTTTACCCCGCAGGTGGTAACTTCTAATTCCTTCACCCCTATAGATTTCGAAATTTCACTTGACGAGGTAATTGAGGCCATTAATTCAAGTAAGGGGGGGTATGGCCCCCGGACCCGACGGCCTTCCTATTGACCTTTTTAAAACCACCCCCTTACTTTGGTCACTCTTGTTAACCCGAGTACTACAAGCAAGCTGCGTCAATGGTTTCTTGAAAACATGGGCCGAGTCTGTCATCGTCCCAATTTTCAAGAAAGGGGACCGACTAAATCCGGCTCCTTACCGTCCAATTTCACTACTCGATTCACTAATGAAAGTCATGGGACGAGTTGTTTTGAATAAATTACAAACCTGGGCTGATGACAATAATATAATTAGTGACGTGCAATACGGTTTTAGACAAGGGCTAGGGACAGTCGAACAATCCCTGAATTTAAGTATTTTAATCGGGAAGTACACGCAGGCAAAGGCTGGGAAACTCCACCTGGCCTTTGTGGACCTAACAGCCGCCTTTGACTGCGTGATACATAATAAATTGTGGAGCATTCTTACAAATTTAAATGTCGACCCGGTTTTGATCCAGTTTTTATCACAATTGTATTCGGGGGCAACAGCTAAGGTGCACTACGGTATGAACGGGGAATGTACTGCTCCGATCACAGTGGATAGGGGGGTGCGACAGGGGTGTGTTCTTGCACCGCTTCTTTTTAATCTTTATACCAATGCCCTGGAACAGGTGCTCAAAGAAGCGGTGCAGGATCCCCCATATGTTAATAAGCGGCCGATAGTCGCCCTCCTGTACGCTGATGACGCGGTCTTAATGGCCCGCACACAACTTTGTCTGCAGAAAGCACTTTTAACTTACGCATGTTTTATGAATAAACTAGGCCTAAAACTAAATGAAAAAAAAACCTTTGTGATGAGTTGTGGGAAAGGGAGAGTTAAAAGCAATAGCCTCCCCTTGAGGGATAAAAGAGTAGAACGCACAAACTTCTTTTCCTATTTGGGTATCTTATTCACTAATACAGGCTCATGGGGCCCAGCGGTGAAAAGTAGGAGTTTGCTATTTATGAAGGCGACCGCTGCCCTTGTCAACTTCACAAAGAAAATGGGAAAAAGACCCCCTGATATATTAATCAAAATTTATCAGGCCAAATGCTTAAGCATAGCAATATTTGGGGCGGGGGTATGGGGTTTTTATGACGTGTCCTCAATTCAACGTGTAGAAAATGCTTTTTTAAGATTTATTTTAGCCGTACCAGCAAGCTCCCCGGTTTTTAGTTGCCATAGCGAATTAGGTATTCCCTACGTCTCTGACATCATAAAAATGCAACCTATTTGCTTTGGCACCGTGTATGGACTTCAAATAGCATGTCATTGAATAAAGAAATAATTAAGGCCTCTCTGAAACTGGACCATGTAAATAAGATCACATGGTTAAAATATGTAAGAAAATGTTTGAGCGATATCGGCCATCCGGCGTTTTATTCCACTCCCGAGAAAATGAATTCCATTTCTAGAAAGAATCTTAAAAAAAGATGTTCTGCTCAACTGGACCTACTTAGATTTTTAAAAGAGTCTAATAAGCAAACGGTGGTCCAACATCAAATGACTCTATCTTTTTACGGCATGCAACTGTATTTCGTTTCCTGCATGGCGGCTACGGTAGATACCTTTTAACCCGCTTCAGGTTTAACAGTTTTCACCGACTGGTCAGCTATCCTGAAATAAATGACTGGTCTAGAGAGCTACCTGCTTGCCCTTGTATCTACACAATCAACTCTCCATGTGATCTTGTTCTGTAAATGTTATGGAAAAGAAAGAACAGGATGGATCCTTCCCTTTTTAAAACGGATTGGCCTGAGACAATGTAGACCAGCGTTTTTACATTTACAATTCTTAGATAACATGTTCTTAATAAGTATTATGTCTGGTTTCCTGAAAAATATTATGAGAATTAGAAAAAGTCTAACTGCCTAAAACCTGTTCGTGATTGCTGCTATAACTCTTATATAGTCTGATTTACTTGAATGCACTTTTTTGCACAGTGTGATAGATTAACGTTTCTAAATTTCTCTTTTATAACATATTTTAACTGTTTTTATCGTATGTTTGTGCTTTTATGATTTTAAAATGTCTAAAATCGAATAAAGCTAATATTGATTGATTGATTGAGTAAAGTGGTGTAGAGTTTATTGGCGTAGAGTGCAGTGACAGAGTGCAGTGGTTTAGAGTAGAGTACAGTAGTAGTACAGTAGAGTGCTAAAGAGTAGATTGGCAGAGCATAGACTGCAGTGGCACAGAATGCAGTTGTGCAGTGGTGTAGAGTGCAGTGGCATAGAGTGGAGTGACACAGAGTTCAGGGTATAGCAAAGTGGCATAAAGTGTTGTGACAGAGTGCAGTGGCATAGAGTGCAGTAGTGTAGAGTACATTAGAGTGGCGTAGAGTGGATTGGCATAGAGTGTAGTGATGTAGAGTGGAGTGATGTTGAGTAGAGTGGCGCACAGTGTAGTGGTGTAGAGTGCAGTAGGGTGGGTTAGAGTTCAGTGCTGCAGAGTAGAGTGCAGTGGTGCAGAGTATAGTGGCATAGAGTTGAGTAGTAGAGAGTGCCGTATGATGCAGAATAGAGTGGTGTAGTGTTCAGTAGCAGAGAGTGCACTGTTGCAGACTAGAGTGTCATAGAGTAGAGTAGTGTAGAGCAGAGTAGTGTAGAGCAGAGTAGCGTAGAGTAGCGTAGAGTGCAGTGGCATAAAGTGGTGCAGAGTAGAGTGGCATAGAGAACATTTACAGAATACAGTGGGGCAAAGTAGAATAGAGTGGTGTAGAGTGCAGTGGGGTAGAGTTCATTGGCAGAGAGTGCAATGTTGCCCAGTAGAGGGTCGTAGAGTGCAGTGACATAGAGTGCAGTGGTGCAGAGTAGAATAGAGTAGTGCAGAGTAAAGTGAGGTAGAATGTTGCAGAATAGAGTACAATGGGGTAGAGTGCAGTGGTGTAGAGTAGATTGGCCTAGATTGCAATGCCATAGAGTAGAGTGTTGCAGAGTAGAAAGGTAGAAATTAATGTCTCACAAGACCACTTCAAGATACCAACATGTTCCGACCTAACAAAATGACAAGGCTGGTCATATGTCTTCTTCAGGGACAAATAACTCCCTACTCACTCAATACATGCATTCCATGCTTATCCGTTCTCATTCAGTACATAATCCCAATTTTGGGATCAATTCAGACTTCATAGTTCAGAATGGGAAGCATCTCCTCTGTAGTCACACTTTCATCAAGAGGTAAATGCTGGCCTTTACACCTAGCGTACCCCTATGCTGCCGTATACTGGAAGCTTTGGCCCTAAAGAGGACCTTTGACCAGCTTTGGCACTTTGTTAGGTTGCCTATGATGAAGCACGCCATGGTAAGTTATGGGTGAGGCAACCTCTCAAATATCGTAAAATGAGCCTGTAGCTCAAGACCGGTTTTTATATCTCAGAAAAGGACATGATTTACACATATCTCTTCCAGTACTCAAGTACCTTGTGTGGTAGGATGTAGTGTGAATGGAGCTTGTGTGCAGGAGTAGGGCTCTGTGTGTGATTGCACCTAAGTACTGAAACAAGTAGGATCCATTTTGGATGCTCCTTGCTTGACATAAGATGGTGGAGGAGGGAAACTTTCCCTTGCAGTGGAAGTGTGTTGCCTTCATTCCTGTGGTAGTAGGGTATAGACCCAGACACAAATGTGTAGAAGCCAGATACAGAGCTACCTTTTAGAGCTTCCACAAGGAAATATGTTAGCAAGGGGCTGCTGATTCGTTCTTTCTGAGCACTTCTATTTGGGATGTGGTATTGTGAGGAGAGAGACTGACGATTCTGTTGTACTGGGTGAGGAAGTTTCTACATCCGGCCTTCCTCTTTGTCTATCCCTCATTGCTACTTTAGAGAAGCGGTTGATAACCAGGTGTATAAACACACTGCATTATGCCTCTGTTGTGGGTGCTTCTGTCTGGAGACAACCCAAGTGGTTTCTGCTGTGAGAAATATCACTCTACACAAATGATGTGTCTGCAGAGCAGACTGAGAAGGACTCTTGAATGAAAAAACACCTCAAATCTGTGTTGAAGTTTGAAACAGTGGATCCGCATCCCCAATCTAGAAGTTGAGTATAAAATTGGGCCTTGACCATGCAAAGGAGTGTTTGAAGGATGGTAGGTGACTAGGGCTAGTAATTTGCCTGACCAATCTTCCAGAGATGAGGGGACATCGCCAGAAATCTGTATTTAAATGTTGAGGAGCTCAGATTCTGCCCAAAGTGCCTAGAACCCATCTGCTGTGCCTGCTGATTGAGGGAAGGAGTCTGCCTGGCCCTGCAGGAGTAGAGTCTGTCCAGTAGGAGAGAGGAGGAGAGCGGCCTAGCACATTCTATAGACTGCGGGACATTCACTAAGAACTGATTAGCTGAGAGCTACCATGAAGCGGCCTGTGCTGCACATAGTCTGGATGTGGATGCGCTTTCACAACTGGCTCCTGGCAGAAACCGATTAACGTATCTGTGCCTATCATCTTGATTAGGGCTGCATCAGCTATGGATACTGTGTGGCCTGATAGGGCTGCAACCTCCCATAGGGATGGCAGGGCTGCATGTGCCATGGGTACTGTGCCAGCACAATTGGGGCTGCAAATGCCTACCGGATGTGTCAGACCAGCATCTGCTGTGATTCCTGAGCCAGCCCAACCACATTCCACTGCCTGAGCCCTTGGTGATGCCAATATTTAAGCCACTGCAGCTTTGCCTGCAACTGTATTCAGGCACCAGAGCCATTGCACAGCGGAACTAGGCCAGGGTCTCATGCACACAGAGACAGAACCCACACCAGGCGAACTCTACTGATCCTGGGACTATCTCTTTATTTGCAGCAGCCACTACCTACGGGAGTGTGGCAGGACTGTCAGATCTGTATTGGAGGAACAAGGACAAGACTACAGCATGCCCACTTCAAGAACTGGAACTGTAAGAATCGAATTCAACTGTGAACTGAGTGCACATTTCAATTGTGGGGGAAATTGAGACTGCAACTGAGCTTGATTCATGCTTTTACCTAACTACTGGGGGAGATCAGCCATCAAGAGTTTCCCTGGGTGCAATTAGCTCAAGAGAACTTGGGGTGTGGAAAAGCAGAAGAGGGAGCCATGCCCAGGGATGCTGCCCGGTATTCTGAGTTGAATTGTGTATTATTTAGTACTGCTGTGTCTTTAAAAGGACTTTCTTTTTCTTAAAAGACAAGCACTGGGGTTGACACTGAAAGTATTGTCTCTGTTGGTGATTGTTGAATGATGCGCTCAAGCAATCCACATTACCACCTTGAAAAGCCTGAGACTACTTGCATTTGCTAACCTGAGAGTTGAGTACTGGAAGGATTGGACCTGGCAAAGCTTGCAGAGCCATAGCAGGACAGACCCCAGAACACCAGTGGCAAATTACTTGCAGCACTACAATTGAGGTTCAGTACACCCTGCATGCCCTACGGTCCACAAACAGTGTCTGACACCCTCTCACTCACCACCATACCTTCATTGACTCTTGCTCACTCTTTCTCTCGTGCGCTCTCTCACTCTCCTCTCACTCCCTCACTTTGACTCACTCTCCCTGTTTCACTCTCTCACTCACCCTCTTTATCACTCATTTTCTGGCTCTCCTTCACTCCCTCTCTATCAGCCACTATGGTCCTCATTCACCCCTCTCCCTCACTGCATCACTTTTATTCACTCTCCCACATATTTATTCACCCATATACTCACTCACACTCTCTCTCACTATTTCAGTCTTCATCTCTTTATATCGGTCACTATTTTTGCCTTCACTGGTCCTGCTTTATCTCTTTGCCACTCTAGATCTCTCTCCCGCTTTCTCTGTCTTTTTCTTGCTCTTTCGTTTTATATATATATATATATTACCTACTGGCGGTTGCCAGTAGGTAGTTATAGTTAGGACCTAGTTACTATAGGAAAATGGCAAAATTCTATTCCCAATAACTTTGGCACCGATTGACGAATCTTCACGACATTTTCAAAACTAATTATTTGTTGAGATCAGCTCCTATGTTGAAGGTTTTGGGGTGATTGGTCAAGGGGGAGGCCAAGAAAAAAGGGGGGTCCCAAAACGTGTTTTCTCCATGCTAATTTTCAAATGAAACTTTAGACAAGGCTACAGGTCGACCGGGTGAACGGAATTACCCCAACTTTGGCAGGGAGGACGGTCTTGGTCTAGAAAGCATGCTTTTGTTTATTTGGTATAAATTTGTTCAGTAGTTTTTGAGAAATATCGAAATTTACTGATATCAATATTTGGGAATTCTGCCATCTGATTGGCTGAGGCGTTACGAGCACGAGCTTGTTGCTGATTGGCTGCGAGCGGTTGCAACTAGGAAGTGTTGGCCGCCATTTTGTGATTCCGTTGAAGCGAGTGAGGTGAAAAAAGGGGGGAAAAGGGGGGGAAGTGGGAAATAGGAGGGTAGGAGCACTGTAATCTCTGTGGGGTGTTTAGGGTGTGCTATAGAGGGGGTGCAAAGCAAAGTATTTACCCCTACCGGTGTGTAAGTGGTGGTCTATGGAAATTAAGTGAGGTATTGGGTAGAGTCTGATGCGGGTAAGTTGAGCTGGTGCGGGACTCGGGGATTAAAGTGTGAGCCCAAATTGTGTGTCTTATGCTGGGAAGTCATGTGCCGTGGCCGCTGCACTACAGTTGTGGAAGTAGTGTCCGGATGTGTTTATAACTACTAGGACGAACTACTGACCCGTACTGGTATGAAAGTCCTGGGGTACGGAATATATGTGAGGTATTGTCTAGAGTCTCATGTTGCTAAGCTGAGCTGTTGCCAGAGTCGGGGATTAAAGCGTGAGCCCAAACTGGTGTCATATGCTGTGAAGTCATGTGCTCTGGCCGCTGTGCCACATCTGTGCAAGTAGTGTCAGCATGTAGTTATAGATACTTGGATGAACTTTTGTTTAGAACATTGTAGCTTGTGTATGGTGCTTAGGTGGTGTTGTATAGGGAGTGCGAAGGTAAATCAATATGGTATTTGTAGAGCGCAAACTACTCACCCCTATGGGTGAGTAGAGCTGGGGAACAAAGCGAGAGGTCTGTGCTGCAAAGTGAGATGGTCTGGCCGCTGCGCCACAGCTGTGTGGAGAATACATTTTGGCGAAGGGTGCGAAGTTGGCGTTATATGGCCCTAAAATAGGGGGCCTAAGTTGTAAGTTATAGGGTGGCTCTAAAAAGAGCCCTTGTGTTCATTAGTTGGAGCTACATATAAGTGCGGATGCACAGCTTCAAGTTATTCAGGAAAACTCAGTTTCCCTGATCTGTGAAGTGTACTCCATCACTTCTGTATATATCCGCCATATCAAAACGGATGTTGTTGTTGTATATGGACCCCATTTTGTGGTCTCTGAGGTATGCAGAGACAGCTTTGTTGACTTTTTTCCGAGATTTTTCAATCTGAGGACAAAATTGTTTGGACCATTTCCACTTCTGACTTTGACATATATTGGAATATGCAAAGACAGTTTGAGGCAAAAGTAACATCAATTGTCCAAAGGTGTCCTTCATAAGCATTTCCAAATCTACCCCAGTCAATGTGCCTAGGTTGTTTCCACCACAGTGCACAATCATGAGGTCAGGGTGTTGGAGATGCAAACAGGTTTTAACCAAAGGCAACAATTGGTGCCATTTCAATCCTCTCTGTCCAAACCATTTAATGTCCACATTTTGTAAACCTGGGTCTAAGTCAATACGTCTCTGTTCTGCATACCTCTTGCACCAGAAAACATAGCTATGTCCTACGATCCACACTAGCATTTTGAAGGTATGGCTGGAAGGTATGGAAAGTTGTCTGTAGCTCATGGAGTTCCTTCGTAGAATAAGACATATGTTTAAAGAAGGGGAACTAGTTTATTTTCGCATACAAAACGGTACCTGATTGGGAGATGAAAAGCATTGTAGGGTGCACATTCGTTTTGTGGAAAAGTATGTTTGTGATTGGTTAAGAAAAAGCAGTTTGCACGTACATATTATAGGATAAAATTTGCTCAACTCAACCACACCTGCTACTTGCATTTGGAAGGCACTGTTCGAACTTAAAACAATTGTGAACTTTTAACCTGCACGTGCCGTTAAACGTTTGAGAAAATGTGGCAAAAAAATATCGTTAGGTTTAAAAAAAAAATTAGGAACTTTTAACCTCCACGTGTTGTAGAATGTTCTAGAAAGTGTGTTGATAGAATACGTTGCATTTCTGACTTCGATGTGTACTTGAATATTTGAAAAACTATTTATATGGAAAAGTAGAAAGACAGTAAAAGAAAGAATTTTTTAAAGCTAAAAGAATCAAGGAACTATTGTAATTTGTTCTTGATTACCTACTGGCAGTCGCCAGTAGGTAGTTAGCACTGTTAACGGTCTGAAAGTGCGGTGTTGCTCAGAGTGGCATGGTGGTGATATGATATGGTGCTACACTCAGTTATGAAATCGAGAGTCTAAACCGTGAGGTCATTGCTGTAAATTGATGTGGTCTGGTGTTTGTAGCATACATGTGCAAGTAGTGTTAGTAGGCGTTTATACCATACAGGGAGTGGGAAGCGAACTACTGACCGCTACTGTGTGTTGATAGTATACCGGAAGCGGGAAGCCAAGTAGTTACGCCTACCGGTGTGAAGACTTGGGGATGAAACCGAGCTGATTGCTATAAAGTGATGTGCTCTGGGCGCTGTAGCATACTTGTGGAAGAAGTGTTAGTTTACGTTTATACAATATAGGGAGTGGGAAGCAAAAGTCTTACCCCTACCGGAGTCAAGACTTGTGGATGAAACTATGAGCTCATTGCTGTAAAGTGATGTGTAGTATTCCATTGTAAGTCATAGTAGAATGTTAGTATGTAATTCTACTAGAATCTAAGGGGCATATTATCAAGGAACGGCGTTAAAATTATCGCCGCTTTAGCAGCAGTTTCCTGTCGCTAAAGCGGCGATAATTTTAACGCCGTTCCTTGATAATATGGCCCTCAGTATCTAATGTTAGAATGTAGGGCTGTCATGAGGGGAACCTTGCGGAGTTTGTACACGGTACTGGATTAGACAATTGCTTTGCTGTCTGCTCCAGTTGGTGGTTGTTTCAGGTGTCTTGTTTTCTTGTAATAAATCTACTTATTGGATTCACCGCTGTCTGCTTCTTCACTACATAAATTTGGCGACAAGTGGGAGAAGGCAAAAAGAAGGCACCACTCAGCAATATTTCAAAATTGCTTGCGTTGTGCTGAAGACCCGTTTTGTTTGTGTAGCTGTTTCTACTTATGCCAGGGTCGTCGGCTCATTGAACTATGTCATCCGACTTCTGGTAGGATTTATATTTTTAGATTTAGCACTTTTGCTGCTTCTTCACTACATTCTGGTCGCTGTACTACACGTGTGTAAGTAGTGTTAGTATGTGTTTATACTAACAAATGCATCATGGTAGTAGGGAGGGCGACCTCTCGGGCGCAGCTCATACAATGTCCTGGGGTGTGCATTCGCTGCTTATTTGTGTTTGCTATTAGAGGGTGGTGCATGGCTTCCACCCTGTGATAGCAAATACTTGTTCGACTACTTGAAGTGAGAGGAGGAAAACCTCGTATCGCTGTAATAGAGGGGATGCGGATGGTAAAAATGGAGAGCAAAGAACAACAACAAAAAGCGGGGTCTCACCCGTTCTTTTAAATGAGGCCCCTGGTGGCTGGGTGATGTTCCGTGGCCAATCCAATTATTATATTGCGGGGTCTCTGTAGGACTGGGGATCTTACTGTCACATGTAAATTAGGCGCGGAAGGGCACAGAGACGTTTTGCAGCCTAGGGGAGCGCCACCTTCCCGGGTATTGTTTACTAATTGTTCAGGGGGATCGAGGACAGCTGAAGTCCGGGGATCGCCACACTCCGGGTCTTTATTTAAATATGCAGGGTGGGCCTCGGCAGTCCCTGAAGCCTCGGTGGTCCTAGACAGTGCCTTATTTGTTCTGTAATCACACGGGCAGTACTTCATTTGTCTAATAGTCAGTTAGATTATGTTTGGTAGGTGCACTCTAATATTAAATAATGTTGTCCTTAAAATCTCCTATAAACAGATGATTTTCACAATAAACAATAGAAAAGTGTCGTCAGAAAAAGAAGACCTATACACTCAGTTATTTATTTGAAAAAATAAGTAACCTTTATAAAAACATAAATAAATAGAAATGTAACTTTAATAGAATAGTATAGAATAAATGTGGGTTGGACTCCAGTGGAAGCAGCGTAGGAAACCTGCAAGACAAAAATGAAATATAAGTATGTGTGCTATGTGGAAGAGGTAAAGAAAGGTAGTCCTAATGAAAGGACCATAGTGAGAATGGAAGGGAGGGGGAGTGGGTGGAAGGGAGAAGGGGATGGAGATTCAAAAGAAGAGAGGGAGGAGGAGCGTCGGCCTATTGCACCCAGCCCTTAGTGTTTACCCTCTGTCACCCGTTTGTCTAGGACGCTGGGGTCTGCGAGAAAGAGTGTGGTTCAGCAAGTCCTTAAAATTAAATACATGAGGCCAGAGATTATGGGCCATATTATGAAGGAAGGGCGATAACATTATCGCCGCTTTAGCGGCAGGAAACGGCGTGAACCTGGGCTTCTATGGGAATTTACAAGGGCATATTATCATCCCTTATCGTCGCTTTAGCGGCAGTTTCCGGTCGCTAAAGTGGTGATAATGTTATCGCCGTTGTTTGATAATATAGTCCTACATTATTAGCTACGGGAAAATTGCTTGCATGCACCTGTGCACCCAGGGTGCTGCACCCCAACCCCTTCCCCCGCACTGTGCTCAATTGTAGGTCTTGCACACTGAGGCTTCACTGCTCACCTGCCACCACTGGTGTGTCCCACGACGTGTTGGTGCAAGCTCCTAGTCCGGGGTATGTTTGTATGATAGACCAGGTCTCCGGTCGGAGACGGTGTCTTGATACCACGATGGAAGGTGTCAGAATGCCAGGGCATCATTGCGGGGTCAGTTCCCGCTTCGCCCTTCTTGTGGCAATCAATGGAATGTCTGAAAAGGGAGAAATAATTTATTGATGGAAATGTCTGGAGGTAAATGAAGGTTTATTTCAAGCTTGATAGAAAATAGGAGTTGAGTGCATCCTTCGTTTTTGAAGTACGATCTACCAACTGTTAGTGGTAATCATGGTTCAAAGAGCAGTTGGAGTGCACGAGAATACACAAGGTTAAATAATAATATGTTATGCCAACGTTCACATACAAAGGAACAGAGCGCATGCTAGAAGCATAATGTGCGCGTGTAATGCAGTGGCGGGAGCCTGTGTGCATGTACCCTTAGTAAGGAGCTCACCACAGTGTCCTAAAAGCCAACGACACGTGCCTGTAGGGAAGCGCTGCCCGCTGGCTCAGGCCTACAGTAAGGTCCAGCAGGCCCTTAAAATTAGACCGATGTGACTAAATGAGGTCAGAGATCACATAATTATGCATGGCGACATCGCTTTTTCGCACGTGCGCACTCAGGGTGATGCACCCCATCCCTCCCGCAGAACCGCCCTCAACAGGTGTCTGTAGAGCAGGGCTGCCCGTAGGTTCAGGCCTACCTTTTGAGATGTCATCAGTGATGTCACCGGTGATGTCACTGACCATGTCATGAGTGATGTAATATGTGACATCATCAGCAGTGCATTACGGGCGCGCGAGTTATAGTTAGCTCAACTAACTATAACAGGTGAATTTCTCTGGTTTTATATGAGTCAAATGTTCAACTAACTATAACGTCCCTGAAACCTATGTTTTTTCTTGTGAATTTCTAAGGTTTTTTAAATGCTAATTCCTAACTATAACGTCTGTAAAACCTATGGTTTTTTCGGTGAATATATATATATATATATATATATATATTCATTGAAAAAACCATAGGTTTCAGGGGTGTTATAGTTAGCTGGACTTTTCACTTGTACAAAACCATTGAAATTCCCCCGTTATAGTTAGTTCAGCTAACTATAACTCGCGCGCCCGCAATGCACTGCTGATGACGTCACATATTACATCACTCATGACATGGTCAGTGACATCACTCATGACATCACTGATGACATCTCAAATGACATCACTGATGACATCACTGATGACATCATCCAGTGAATGTGTGTTTTTCTGAAAATTAAATATGTTTTATATATGTATATCTCAAGGTCGATGGAAGAATAAATGGGTATATAAGTGTCTAAATGGATGATTTGTTTTTGAAAAATTGATTGTGTAACTGACTGATTAAGTGTATCATAGTGAATACATGGCTTAGTGAGTAATGTTTAAATATGTAAATATCTGTATCAGTCTCTCACTTTGTGTATAAGTGGCTGCATGGGTTGGTGAGTAGCTACATGGGTGTCTATATAGGTTATTAGTTGGTTTTTTGAGTATCAGTCTGAGTGTCTGCATGGTTCGGTGGGGGTATTACGTAGTGCATAGGTGCATGAATGAGTGACTCACTGTTTGTATGTGTTGAACACAGCATGTGTGCAGGACTGTATGGGTGGATGAGTGTGTGTATGGGTGTGTTAGTGAGTGAATGACTGTCTCAATAGTGTCTTTATGAGTAACTACATATGTTTTAAACTAGTATATGTGACTATTGGTGTATATATGTGAGTATATGTGAGAGTGAGAGATTGAAAGAGTTCCTGTATGAATAAGTATGTGTTTCTATAAGTGATTGTTTAAAAGACTAAGTATGTGTAAGTTTCCGTAGAAGTAAGTATGGTGGTGTGTGTATAACTGTATATGCAAGTAAATGTATGTTTGATTCTTTATTAGCATGAGTGACTATGTGTGTGAGTAACTCTATGGATGAGTGGCATTGTGTAACAGGATGTATAGGTGTATGAGTACATATGATGAGTGAGTACATGTATGAGTGACTGTATAGGATTGTTGGTGAATGAGTGGATGTGTATGTGGATCTTAGAATTACTGAAGAGGTTGTTGTAACTGGTATTGGTATGTCCATTGTTTTGAAAATTTTAGTCTCTATTTTTGAATGTGTGTATCAAAGGTTATATTAGGGTGAGAGGAGGTCTGCCACTCTATCACAAGGATGATGTCATCAGTGATGTCATCAGTGATGTCATTTGAGATGTCATCAGTGATGTCATGAGTGATGTCACTGACCATGTCATGAGTGATGTAATATGTGACGTCATCAGCAGTGCATTGCGGGCGCGCGAGTTATAGTTAGCTGAACTAACTATAACGGGGGAATTTCAATGGTTTTGTACAAGTGAAAAGTCCAGCTAACTATAACACCCCTGAAACCTATGGTTTTTTCAGTGAATTTCTGAGGTTTTTTAAATGCTAATTCCTAACTATAACGTGCCTGAAACCTATGGTTTTTTCAGTGAATTTCAAAGGTTTTTTAAATGCTAATTTCTAACTATGCCTACAGAGATAGGACATGTGAAGAAAGAAGAAAAAATGCACAGAAAGAAACAAAAGAAGTGCAGAAAGAAGCAACAGAAGTCCTCAAATACGAAGATAAGTGCAGGAAGAAGGATAACATGCAGAAAGAACAAAAAGAAGAGCAGAAAGAAGCCTTGTTGCAAAATCATCCTGTACCCTCAACTTTTTCAGACGGATACTGGTGGTAACTGAGTCTGACTAACCAGTCCTAGAGCCAGTGCTATGTTAAAAGACACTTAGAATACAGTGAAAACACCTACATACACTAGGGAACATTATGCGTTGGGGTCCCCCTGTGATTAGCATGACCTCCTCTGTAAGCCCCTAGTGTATAATAGGGCATGGGGATTAAAACTACCTCTTAAAACAGGCCACAGGGCGTTTTTGCACACGTTAACTCAGGCCCCGTCCCCTCCCTTCAACACTGTGTAAACACGCCCTGTGTCCATTTTTAGTTGGGAGATTAAGTTCATTTGAATCCTGAGGGTCCCTAGGGTCAACTAGCCCACTAGGTACCTCCAGTAAGTGCCACAGAGCTGCGTTGCAGAGAGGTGTAAAAAGTGGCACGGCCTGGACCACCTCTCTGCAATGCAGCTCAGTGGCGCTTACTGGAAGCACTTGGTGGGCTAGTTAGCCCCCAGGGGCCCTCAGTATTGAAGGGAAATTATATCCCCAATTTAAAACGTGCCATAGTGCGTGTTTGCACACGTCACCTCAGGCCCCGTCCCCTCCCTTCACCACTGTGTAAACGTGCCCTGTGGCTGTTCTAAGTTGAGAGATTAAGTCCCCCTGAATCCTAAGGGTCCCTAGGGTCAACCTAGACCACTAGGTACCTCCAGTAAGCGCCACAGAGCTGCGTTGCAGAGAGGTGTAAAAAGGGGCTTGGCCTCAGAACACCTGGCTGCAGCGCAGCTCCCTGGCGCATACTGGAGATGCCTGTTGGGGGCGCGTTTGCAGAGTGCTGCACGGAGGGGGCATGGCCTCCGGCACGATGCCAGTCTTTTATTTATTTTAGTTTTTTAAGAAGGGGGGCTGTTTGGTTCCCCTTCTTATTCTAATTTATTGGCCCTGATGACCCCATCCCCCAGGGCCAGTCTCCTAATTATATTTTTTTGACCCCAATCCCCAGGGCCGGCCACTGTTTTTTATTATTTTTAAAAAATATATATTTATAGACACACCTAGGACATGCTGGACAAACCGTACGTACCTATCACCATGACGATTTGCGTGATATTCATTAAAAGGCGACTATGCATGCAATGAATCCACGTGGAATGTATTTACACCACTAGTGAAGCTCTGACATGTCTGATGCTCTACCGTGCCTAATCCTGGTAGACACCCTTGTCGTTTATTTATACAAACATGGGTAGCTATTGACGGGCACATTTAATACACATGCACACCAAGCCATTCAAAGGGGATTCCACAAAAATTCGACCAAAACTATGCAAGAAACCCCCCTCACGGTTAATAAAACACACATCCACTGCCGGATGTGTAATACTTTTTATTTTACTCTCTGGAAAGGGGACGAACATCACTTGAGAGTCACAGCGTGCTCCTGACAGAGCCCAATGCTGTGTTACACCCACCATTGCCTGCCGAGTGCCACACACCTCTGTGTTGTATTCCACTAGCTAGTGCATATGCTATGACACTCTCTAGCCCATGTGCACTGTAACACCACCCCGTGAATATGTCATGCCACACTTGTCTTCGCACGGGTTATATTGCCCCATCTAACGTGCCTTTCTCGATGCCTATGTTATAACGCACAGTGCTATGCCATACATATTACAATCTGGGATCCATATCTTTGTCACAGTGCATATGCAACGTTACACTCCCCAGCACATATTTTATATTACAACTTTAGAGACTAGTTAGGTTACACAACACTGCCCTGTGCATATTACACTCGAAGGCGCATATCGCATAGCACGCGCTAGTGCCTGTGCTATCTCGCGCTCTCCAATGAATCTGTCAATGCGCACAATGTATTGCATATTATATTTCATGCCCGGTTCATCTTATATCACACTTTTTGGTGCATAGTTTATACCATACACTATATCTAGTTTTCATTTTCAATCGTGCTCTCAGGACTATGTTCTATATAACACTGTGTTCACCTACCCTTTTCACGGGCATTACATTTTGCGATAGGGGGTGGAGGGTCAGGGGGTGTTTCTGCCAAGTGAGCCCGGAGTCACAGTCACAAACGTCCTCTTCTTCCTGAATAAAAGTGAGATTATGCTGCATACTTGTTCATATTTTAAGTAGTTCGCACAGACACGATGTTTTAAAAACAATAAAGTTCCTAATACCCGCCTTCTCTGAACAGTTAGCTTGCTGCCCCATCCCCTTCCTCCCTATCCTCTGTTGTGTGAATCCATGGACTAGCCTCCTCCCTCCTGCCATGCATGGTCTGATGTGCTGCCACTGCCCTCAATTTAGTATGATGTACCAGTCCACTCCTCCTGCCCTCCATTGCCCAATTCTATGCCCCATCATTGACCTCCTGCTTAAACTCTGTGCTTAGCTTGCTGCCCCTATTCTCCTTCCCCCTGCCCTCCGATGTCTTTGTGCATGCCCCTGCTCCATCCTTTTTGCCCACCATGTCCCATGGACCTGCCACTCCTATCTACTCTGAGTGTTCTGTTGAGCTGCCACTCCCCTCCCACCTGCCTAGCATTGTCAGATGACTGTAACCTGTCCCTGCCACCTCCACCCTGCCTGTCCACATGCCATGCCCCTATCCTCTTCCTCCTGTCCTACATGGTCCATTGTACTGCCACACCCTTCTGCCCTCCCTGGTCTGTTGTGCTGCAACTGCTCCTCCTGCCTGCCCCGTGTGGTCTGTTGTGAGGTCCCTTCCCCTGAACTTTCTTGTCTGTGCACAGGTCCTGACCCTCCCTTCTATCCTCCATCGTCCTTTGTGCATGCCCCTCCACCCTCCTTCTTGCCCATCATAGCCATTGTGCTGCCACTAACCCTCCCACTTGCCATGCATGGTCTTCTGTGCTGCCATGGCCCCTCCCACCTTCCCTGTGTGGTCAGTTAGCTGCCCCTGACCCCCTCCCACCTTCCCTCCATGGTCTGTGTGTATGCCATCACAGTCTCACTGTTGCTCTTCATGGTGTGTCTTGCTTCTAGTGCCCATCCTGCCTGACCTCCATGGCTATCTTGCTGCTCCTGCCCTGCCCCCTTGCCCCCAGCCCTACTCCCTCCCTCCTGGCTTGTCTGTTCCATTGTAATGCCCCTGATCCGTCCCTCCTGCCCTTTATGGTCTGTTATGCTGCAGCTTTCTCTCCTGTCTGTCCATTATGGTCAGCTAGCTACCATTGCCTCTTGCCCCTCTGTTCTCTGTTGTCCATGTGCATGGTCCTGTCCCCTCCCTCTTGCTTTCTATGGATTGTTGTGCTGCACTCCCGTCCTGCATGCCCTGTGTGGTGTATTGTGCTGCTGCAAACCCTGATGCCTGCCCTGCAGGGTCAGTTTGGTGCACCTCTCCATGTCCCTCCTGTCCTCTGTTATCCAAGTCCATGTCCCTATCCCATTTCCTTCCATGATCCAATGTACCATACTTGCGAACATTTTGAACTTGGTAAGAGGGAGATTTTGAAAAAAAACTGGGGTATTGATTTTCCCCTTTGAGTTACATTGAAAAAGAGGATATTGTAGACAGGAGACAGATCAAATAAAGCCCATTTGAGCTTAAAAACATTGGACGTTTCCTGGCTGAATCGGGTCTGTTGGCATGTATGGTTGTACTACCATTGCCTCTTCCTTCTGCCCACAATGGTCTATTACATTACCACAGCCTTGAAGGAGGGTAGATTTTGTATCACAGGGGGCCCCTGGCCCGTTCTGTCCACACCTGAAGTATGAGACCCTTGTCCTTGCCCTGCCAGCTGCATTTGTAGGCCGTATTAAATTGACCAGCGGGTCCTGTGTTGCTATATAATTATCCTGAGACATCCTTACCACTCAGCCAGCATAAAACCCCTGTGTAGGCCCTTCTGTTCAATATGTAGGCCTCTTTGTTAAATTGACCATAGCTCTGCAATTTTAGTGTATAGCAGTCTGAAGGCAGGTCTGCGAGGCCTTCTGATCCAAACTAGTAGCCCCCACCCTACCCGAGTGCTCCGTGCTCGGTATCAAAGTTCAACATCCCCCTGAAGCTGTCGACATACAGTAGGCTGCATCCTGGACTGGTACTTGCTTCCTGGGCAGGTTTCCCGCTTTTAAGGAAGTGGCAACCGCAGAGTGTCAAGTTAGGAGAACTGAGGAGATTTTATACATGAATATATTGAATTCCTGTACAATACCCATTATTTTCTGCTTGCTCTATGGAACTTACGAAAAGCGATTGGCCTGAGAGACTGACCTTTTCACCCAGTCCATTGTCAGCATTAAGTGGGTAAATGACGAAATGTCTGGTAAAATCTGCAGACGAAGCTTTTGGGTAGCATACGTAGGTAGATGTAGCGTGCAAAGGAGCCCACAAAATGATATAAAAAGGGAGCACCCACAGATATCGACGGACTACCTCGCCGTCTGTATGTAGGTTAACAGGCAGTGCAGGTTTTCCCCAAGAGCTGGGAGCTCTTGTCTTCCTTTGCTTAAAATGTCTTGCTCTGCTTTGCTTGAAGTATCTTATTCTATTTTACCTATATGAAATGTCATGTTATGTTTAACCATTGTTCTCTTTACTTTTGCATTTAAAAGATTTTGTATTGTAATTGCAGGAATGCTTGCTCTAAGAGTAAACGTAAGTGTTCCTAGGTAACATTTTCCTTGGTGTAACTTGTTTCTCATGATGCATTTATAGATGTGTTTTCTCTCTCTCTCTGTCAGTACATTAATTGAGATACAGAGAATATTATGACAGCTGTATGATTATCTGGATTCTGTATTTTGTACTTTATGTCTCTATTCTGCGGTTTCTTTGAAGTTGCATCTTCTCATTAAACTGCCATTGTATTCTGCCTCCAATTCCATGTCTCATATGTCTGTTTTCTTCATTTTTGGAGCAAGCGTTCCTAGGCACCCCGGCTCAAATTAAGGTGCCCCTTTTGTCCCTGACTCACTCTCCTGCTCAGTTCTGTGGTGGCTCCCGGGGATCTGGGGACCGCCCCTAGCTTCCTTGACCCGTAATAGATCTTCCCTCCAACAGCCTCTCTTGCAAGTCCTGTATTGTTGGTTTGTTGCCCCTGCCCCCCTTTCCACTGCCCTCCATAGTCTGTTGTGCTTCCACGGCCCTTCCTGCCTGCTCAGTGTGGTTAAATTGTTGCCTTTGCACCCTCCTACCTGCCTTCAATTTTCAGAGTCCGTGCCCCTGGCCTCTGCCTCTCAACAGTATCCTAATGAACAACTAGATTGCTAACATTCTATATTTATTACAAAAGTGTGGAACGCCTGACATCATCTTGATGTAATCAAAACTGTAATACCTAGAGCATTTCCTTTAGAAATTACATATATGAGAGGGTCTTATTGGCATCAAAATTATGGTTAATGCTCTAAAAGACTAAAATAAGGACATATTTTCTGAGTTTTCAAATAGCGACAAAGCACTTTTAAATTATTTGTTATCTTTATGTTTTTTTATCCAGTTGACCACTTGATTAAATGTTGCACCTAGGGGAGAGGATGTGGTGTTACTTCCAGAACTGCAGACTTTGCAACTGGGGAACCAGGTTGAAGTTTCTGCTTCAGCTCGACATTCTGTGATTCTGGTCAAATCACTTAGTCTCCCCATGTCTACAACCAAAATGAATTTGTTCTTGTGTGATGTAACCAATGCTCATGTAAAGCACTCCAATACCTGACAAGTCTGCACTATATAACACTGCAAAAACACAAAATAATAAGTGTTTTGCACACTTCTGTCATTGGGCTATATTTGGGCTACATCTGGGTGATTTTGGGCTACATTTGGGCTCTTTTGTCTCCGGAGGCCATCTTGGGAGATTTATTTGTTATGAAGTTTCCTAATTTCCTCATGTACTGCAGTCTCCTCAGTAGGAAATGCTTTCAGTTTTTTACTTTGATTCCATCATGAAGGTATTCAGGTATGTCACACATTTGCCATAAATTCTGAATGTTAGCACTCTAGTTGCTCATTAGATCACTGTAGTAAAACTACTGCACCATGGAAGTCTGCTCCTGGTATTAAAAGTGCATGTTTCAGTCTGCATGTCAGAATTTTTTAATGAAATAGAAGAGGATTTGAGAAGTCACTCAAAATGTGCCCTCATTTTCTTTCTTCAGCATTAATCATAATTTCTATGGCAAAATGAACCTCCTCATTGTGTTCCTTTTTAAATTAAATGTTTTAAGTTTTACCAGTTTATTCCAATCAAGATGGCTTCAGGTGTGCCATACTTTTGTCATAATGACGACAGTAAGCGCTCTAGTTGTTTTTAAGAACATTCTGGGACATTCTGTCATTGGGCTATACTTGGGCTACATCTGGGTGATATTTGGGCTACATTTGGGCTCTTTTGTCTCTGGTGGCCATCTTGGGAGACTTATTTGTTATGAAATTTCCTAATTTCCTCATTTACTGCAGTCTCCTCAGTAGGAAATACTTTCAGTTTTTTACTTTGATTCCATCAAGAAGGCATTCAGATGTGTCACACATTTGCCATAAATTCAGAATGTTAGCACTCTTTTTGCTCATTAGATCACTGTAGTAAAGCTACTGCTCACCAGGGAAAACTGCTGCTGGTATTGAAAGTGCATGTTTCGGTCTGCATGTCAGAATTTTTTAATGAAATAGAAGAGGATTTGAGAAGTCACTCAAAATGTGCCCTAATTTTTCTTTCTGCAGCACTAATCATACTTTTTATGGAAAAATGAACCCCCTCATTTTGTTCCTTTTTAAATTAAATGTTTTAAGAGTTACCACTTTAATCCAAGCAAGATGGCTTCAGGTGTGCCATACGTTTATCATAAGTAGGACTGTTAGCGCTCTAGTAGTTCTTTGGAACACTCTGGGAAGCTGCAGTAGAACACAAAGGAATCAACTGACAGTCTCTGCCCTTGTTGGATGTACATGTTTTACTGAGAATGTCAGACTTCATTCTCACATGACTGAGAAAGATAATGTGAATTTACAGAAAATAAGCTCTCAGTTTAGCCTATAGATCACCTTCCAAACCTCTGTGGTAAAAGCATGAGAAAATATTTTTCTCTCAATCATGATATCCCAGCAGAAGGCTTTTTCACATGGTGAAATCACCTTAGAACATACCACAATTCCTAAAATGAGTATGGTACCATCAACAAATGATTTATAATGTAACTAAAGTCTTAAAACCTTCTATTAACTGCAATGCTTTTTAATGAGGTGCTATCATGTATATTGGTCCCAAGATGGCTGCCAACACTTCTTGGATGAAGTGCTGACAGCCAATCAGATCTCAGGATGAGATGTGTGGTTAGGCTCCGCCCACATATATATATGCTTTTAAATGCTATTTTCTCAGGAAATACTGAACAGATTTACACCAGACCTGCAAAAGGCACTTCCTTGACCTTATGGCTACCTCTCTGCCAAATTTCAAGTAATTCTGTTCAGCCGTTCGGGCTGTAGCTGTGTCTAAAGGTCCTATGGAAAAATGCATGGGGAAAACGCATTTTGGGACCCCCCTTTTTTCTCGGCCCCTGCTTGACGAATCCCCCCGAGACTTTCAGGGTAGGAGCGGAGCGTAGCGCCCCACCTATTTTGAGAAATTCGCGAGGATTCGTCGACCGGCGCCAAAGTTATTCAAAATAGAATGTTGCGGATTTCCTATGGAAAAGGGGTCCTAACTATAACTACCTACTGGCGACCGCCAGTAGGTAATATATATATATATATATATATATATATATATATATATATACACACACACACACACACACACACACACACACACACACACTCACACAAATACAAACACACACACACATTATATATTACCTACTATCGGTCACCAATAGGCAGTTATAGTTAAGACCTATAGGAAAAGCAATTTTTGTTTTCTAATAACTTTGGAGCTGTTTGACAAATCTCACGAAAATTCCAAAACTAGTGAGCCACTCACTTCAGCTGCTGGTTTGAATGTTTCGGGTGATTCATCAAACAGGGGGCGAGAAGAAAGGGGTGTCTCAAAACACATTTTCCCCATGCAATTTCCTAAAGGGATTTTGAACATGAATACAGCCTGAACCACTGAACGGAATTACACTAAATGTGGCAGAAAGCCAGATCTTGGTCCAGAAAGAGCCCTTTTTCTAATGTGGTATAAATCTGTTCAGTAGTTTTTGTTATATTAAAGAAAAAAGATTTATGCATATCGAGGGGCTTGAACCCTCCGTGGATCCAACAGATCTCCTGGTGAGATCTGATTGTCTGCCAACACGTCAACAAGGAAGTGTTGGCAGGCATCTTGGGAATCGGGCTCAGCCATGTCCCAAGAAAAAAACAGAAGGGGGCAGGGGAGGAATACCAGGACCACCTAGGCCTGGGGTCCGGTGCCACTGGGACCCAGGCTGGGGCCCAAAATGTTTGCCGCAAATCCATGGCAATTTATTTTTTAAAACAAGCATGGTCTACCATGCTTATGTTTAATTACCCCCTCCGGATGGGCCAGGTTTTTTTAATAACCTTCGGGATGGGGGAGTGGAGGACATGCGGCCCCCCTCTCTGGACTACTTTCAACCCCGGGGACTGCCACCCAGTATATACAGTCCATCCCTCACTATACTGGGAGAGGTACATTCGTCCCCCCTCCCGGGCTGATTTCGGCCCCAGGAACTGCCACCCCCTGGGCCCGCTCGTAGAAACAAATGGGTAAGGGGGTCTTCGTGGCACCCCTCCCTGGGCCACTTTCGGCTCCAGGGAACCTATCCCCCGGGCCCGACTGTAAAAAACAAAGGGGGAGGGGGCCAAGCTGCTTTCCTCCCAGGCCGATTTTGGCCTCGGGAACCCTATCCCACGGGGTCCGGCTTTAGTAAAAATAGGAAAAGGGGGTTGCCCAGTGCCACTCCCCAGGCCGCGTTTGGCCCCGGGAACCCCATCCCCTAAGGTTCGCTGTACATCTAATGGTGAGGGGGCCATGGGGCCCACCTCCTGGAGCCAATATTGACCCTGGGGATTCCAACCCCCAGGGCAGGCTCTGGCTATGTCAAAGGGGGCCCCACCCTGGGACAAAGTGTGTTTGCTCTTGCTTGGCGGGAACAATTTTAAAGCTACTGCCAAGCGAGAGCAAACACTAAGTCTGCTCCCAGTGGGCGGGAGCATGAGACATGCTCCCGTCTACTGGAAGCAGACTTTTCATCTATTTCCCTTCCCGCTGTGAAGCAGGCAGGGAATTTTTTTTTTAAATTGCTCCCACCCGCAGGGAGCAGCTAAAAATGCTACCCCCTGCGAACGAGAGCAACTGGGGCATCCAGGAATTTGGGGTCTCTCCGTGGCCCCTCACAATGGTGAAGTGGGTGCCCTGGTGGGCTCTACCCACTTTTTATTGTCCGGGCCCCAGGGAATTGGGTCTCTGGGACCGAAATCAGCCCGAGAGGGAGGCCAAGTGCCCCCTTCATACAGTGGCCAGGCCCCAGCAGATGGGGTCCCCAGGGCCGTAATTGTCCCAGGGAGGGTGGTTACATGGCCCCCCTCCCCAATTACTAAAACATTAGGCCATGGGGATGCGGTCCTCAGGGCCAATATAAGCCCGGGAGGTGGGGCAGAGTGCCCATTCCTCCATATAAATATCAAGTGGGTGCTCTGGGTAGGCTCCAGGGCACCTACCATTTATTGGCCGTGCACCAGGTGTTGGGGTTCCTGGGGCCAATATTGGCCCTGGGAGGGTGTTGTATGCCCCCCTTTATAATAAGTCCAGGCCCAGGGAGACGAGGCTGCGTGCCCGCCTCTCCCATAATTTAAGTAAGGAGCCCCAGGAATGGGGTTCTTGGGGCCTGAACGGGCCAATGGATGGGGGCCACGTACCCTCCTCCCCTAAAACAAGGAGACAGGCCACGGGGGATGGCCCAGGATGGGGGCCTTACATCACTCAGGACATCTTCTATGACAACGTTGATAATATCAGTACAAAATTTGCTGTAAAATTATTGATAGACAAACTATAACTGTTGAATATAATATAATCACTGAAAAAAACAAAGATTAAAGCAACGTTATAGTTAGGTGAAATGTTCTGTAATGATGTAACATTTTAAACTCTAAAAAAATACTAAAATTCACCAGTTATTATTACTGTTATCTTAAGTAACCAGCAGCCCTCTCTCCATGCCAATTAACAATCCTCCAATGGGAGCGCTTATTGATGTGTTTAAATGAAACTGTCATAAGGGTGTCTGTGTTATTGGAGGAAGCATTGAGAAAGGCTCAATGCGTTTGCTGGCTGAAATAAATTGGGGATTGGAATATTTGACCCTATGAGCGCCTGTTCTTTCCATCTGAAAAAGTTTGTTTGTATTGCTAGTGAGTCCATCCTCACTTGCGGAGCACCCGACGTGAAAAGAGTTCCGCGGCTTGGATGGAACTGGTGAAACATATATGTGTGTGTTAAATAAATGTTAAATAAATGTATATATATATATATATATATATATATATATATATATATATATATATATATATATTTTTTTTTAAACCAAGAGACACTCGCACTCTGGAACCTTGAAAAGATTTATTTAGTCGACAGAGCCCAGTCTGTCACCACCAACGCGTTTCAGCCTTGACGGCCTTGGTCACGGTAGGTGTGATTACTTCCTGTCACAATTTTAACAAGTTTCCTGTTGTACAGGGTTTGAAAAGCTCCCATAGAATTCTGGGATTTGTAGTGCTATATTTTTAACTGAAACAAAACACCTGGTGACATTTAGAAAACAACTCATTACATTGATTTCAAAATAACGGCACATTGCTATCATGGTTATTGGCATGTTTGTGGTATAACTGGCTTAAATGAGTAATTAACTGGTATTAGTGACCATATTGATTGTAAGGACATTACTCGTGTCGAGGGTCAGAAACCTTTGAGTTAGTGCTCATTACGGGGAATCTGATTTTTACAGGTTTGTAGAATGGAAACGGGCATGCCAGCACTGACAATCAGATCAGAGGTCCCAAAGTCAGTGTTAAGATCATGTCCATAGGATTAGGTCATGTAGTGTGTCCATGAAACAAATCCAAATGTGATCTTGTATTTGTCGAATGGTGTCAGAGGTGTACATGAAGCTCCTCATCCAGATTCATCCCTTTCGGGTTCTTTGTTCGTAGTCTGATGATATACTTTGATTCCGGTTGTCGCAGTTTTCTTTGTCGGTCGCCCATCCTTTCGTTGGTTTCAATTGTGTCAATGGCAAAGTATGAAATATTTTTCCAATTTCCTTCTTGGCATGTTAACATGTGTTTAGCGGTAGCATAAGTCAAGTCTTTGTTTTTTCACCGCTCTTATGTGTTCTAAAATACGTTTTTTCAGCATGCAGATGGTGCTGCCTATGTACAACATGCCGCAGTTACATTGGATCACATAGATTACAAATTTAGTTGTGCAGGTGATTTTGTGATTGATGTAGATGATTTTGCCATCTGGATCTGTAATTGTTTTTGTATTTATTCCGATTTTACAGGCTTTGCAACTGTTACATTTCCTGAAACCATTTTGTTGTTTTGTAAGCCAATTTTTTTCTTCGTTTATCTTGGTTTGGAAATGACTCTGGGTGGTGAGATCTTTAATAGAGGGTACCTTTTTGTATGAGACGGATGGTTGTGTACCAATTATTTCCGCTAGGTCATGATCTTGTTGTAAGACTGGCCAGTATTTGTCTGATTTTAAAGGATTCTTTACTGTATGTCATTATTAATCGTGGTGCTGTTTGTTTGGTGATCATGTTTTCATTATCAGGATGCAGGTGTTTCTTTGCAAGGATATCAGTCCGATTCATGGATTTGACTTTGTCCATACTCTTGTTAAGATCTCTCATTTTGTATCCTCGTTTTTGTAGTCTTGTGGCACACTTGAATATTTCTTTGTTCGCAACCTCATCTATTGAGCAGTTTCGTTTCATGCGAATAAATTCGCCATAGGGGATCTTCACAATGCCAACACATCCAGATACGAGGACCGACATGCTCGAGGAATGGGGAGCTAACAACACAGCATGCAGCCAGAACATGATGCGCATATTAATTAAATACGCAGAAAAAGATCTTGAAGAAATACATAATCAAATCCAGGAACTGGAGTCTAAAATCTCTACAAACAGCAAGGAAGATACCGACAAATTACGAAAAGAAATGGAAGATCGCTTAGAGAAATATGAAGATGAAATTGAACAACGGAAAAAGAGGAAGTTTGCCCGCGACGAAGCCGATTACAAACAAGGCAGAATACTTACATTCGCTAAAAGATTTGATATACTCAAAATCAATCAAACCAAGAAACCTGCACAATCCTTGGGTGAAATAGAAACTGAATCAGATGTAAGCGGTAGTGAAAATGAGACTATCCCAAGTACAAACGTACCTACTAATACCACTTTTTTAGAGGAAATGCGCCTCGTCAACCTGGATCAAAATCTATCTCGAACCAGGGGGCGAGGCAGAGGACGAGGCAGAGGGTCTGGAAGAGGCAATATAAAGTTTTCAGAAGCCTCAGGAAAACTCGCAGATCTAAACGAAAAAAGAGCATATACACTCAGGAACCGCACGAAGCGGAATCAAACATAAACAATCTAACAATCAACCTATCGGATTATGTGCTGACAGATACTGAACAACGAATTCTAAACAAAGGCCTATCTTTCTGCCCACAAAAACATTTCAATTACACTACCACAAAAATTGATATATACAAATATGTGCGGAAACTAAAACTTACCAAAATTCATGCTCTAAAGAAATCAAACACCCAAAACATAGAGGCACCAGAGACCACTGAGAAAACCCGAAGCGACTCAATCTTGATGATAGAGGATATTCCACATCTAAAAAGCTTATATGACCTAGCAAATGATTCTGAAAACGGACAAACCACTGAAGTGGAAACACTCCAACACCTTGGCATTGACACAAAACAACACGAGCCAAGCGGCCTGAAACAAAGATCAAAATATAGTCCACAATTGTCGCCAGGCAACAAGATTGATTCTTTCTCAGAAGTAATAATGAATGAAATCGACAAACTTGAAAAAACAAGAAACAACAAAATAAGGGAAAACACCTCCAGGAAGGAAAATCTAGCAATCCGGAGTTTGGCCAAAAATCCAAAAATCATCATCAAGCCCGCGGACAAGGGCGGAAACATCGTGATTCTCAACACAAGTGGCTACATGGAAGAAGCATATCGCCAATTAAATGATGTTCAAAAATATACCAAGTTGACGAACACAATGTATAGGATGATTGAGGATATAAGAAAACATCTTGATGGTTGGCATGAACACAACGTAATCAATATAGAGGAGAAAAATTCCTACTCAAGGAAAATCCAACAATTCCCACTATATATTTCCTGCCAAAGATTCACAAGACACTAATAAAGCCACCAGGCAGACCAATCGTATCATCCTGTGACTCATTGTATGAAAATATCTCGTCATACATAGACTGCTATTTGGCACACTTAGTCAAAACCCTTCCTTCCTACATTCAAGATAGCAGTGACTTCATACGGATTCTTGCCAATACATCATGGAATCCAGAATACCTTATGGTCACTGTAGATGTAGTGTCACTGTACACTTCAATTGAACACACTATTGGATTGAATGCCTGTGCATATTTTCTGAGACAAAGGAGCATACATGAACTGGAACATTCGGCAATGTTGTTAACCATGATTGAAGTTTGTTTAAAGAATAACATTTTTCTTTTTAATCATGAACTATACCATCAACGATGTGGCTGTGCCATGGGAATTTCCTTCTCACCAAACTATGCAAACCTAACAATGGGTTGGTGGGAGACGGAAATAGCCTGGGGCCAACAGAATAACGGGGCCCTGGAGAAAATTATACTGTGGACACGCTTCATCAACGATCTGTTTCTAATTTGGAACGGGAGCAAAGATGAATTCATACAATACTTCAACACTCTGAACAATAATGACATTGGACTTTCCTTTACCTGCAACACAAGCCGACACAAAATTGATTTCCTTGATATATCAGTTTATATCGAGAACGGCCAAATTGAAACTACACTTTTTAGGAAAGAAACTGCCACAAACAGTATTCTGCATGCTGAAAGCTTCCATCCAAAAGCTTTACTGAGAAGCATCCCCTATGGCGAATTTATTCGCATTTAAAACGAAACTGCTCAATAGATGAGGTTGCGAACAAAGAAATATTCAAGTGTGCCACGAGACTACAAAAACGAGGATACAAAATGAGAGATCTTAACAAGAGTATGGACAAAGTCAAATCCATGAATCGGACTGATATCCTTGCAAAGAAACACCTGCATCCTGATAATGAAAACATGATCACCAAACAAACAGCACCACGATTAATAATGACATACAGTAAAGAATCCTTTAAAATCAGACAAATTATCCAAAAATACTGGCCAGTCTTACAACAAGATCATGACCTAGCGGAAATAATTGGTACACAACCATCCATCTCATACAAAAAGGTACCCTCTATTAAAGATCTCACCACCCAGAGTCATTTCCAAACCAAGATAAACGAAGAAAAAAATTGGCTTACAAAACAACAAAATGGTTTCAGGAAATGTAACAGTTGCAAAGCCTGTAAAATCGGAATAAATACAAAAACAATTACAGATCCAGATGGCAAAATCATCTACATCAATCACAAAATCACCTGCACAACTAAATTTGTAATCTATGTGATCCAATGTAACTGCGGCATGTTGTACATAGGCAGCTCCATCTGCATGCTGAAAAAACGTATTTTAGAACACATTAGAGCGGTGAAAAACAAAGACTTGACTGATGCTACCGCTAAACACATGTTAACATGCCAAGAAGGAAATTGGAAAAATATGTCATACTTTGCCATTGACACAATTGAAACCAACGAAAGGATGGGCGACCGACAAAGAAAACTGCGACAACTGGAATCAAAGTATATCATCAGACTACGAACAAAGAACCCGAAAGGGATGAATCTGGATGAGGAGCTTCATGTACACCTCTGACACCATTCGACAAATACAAGATCACATTTGGATTTGTTTCATGGACACAGTACATGACCTAATCCTATGGACATGAACTTAACACTGACTTTGGGACCTCTGATCTGATTGTTAGTGCTGGCATGCCCGTTTCCATTCTAAAAACCTGTAAAAATCAGATTCCCCGTAATGAGCACTAACTCAAAGGTTTCTGACCCTCGACACGAGTAATGTCCTTACAATCAATATGGTCACTAATACCAGTTAATTACTCATTTAAGCTTAAGACTATTGTTGCATATGGTCAGTTATACCACAAACATGCTAATAACCATGATAGCAATGTGCCGTTATTTTGAAATCAATGTAATGAGTTGTTTTCTAAATGGCAACAGGTGTTTTGTTTTGTTCAGTTAAAAATATAGCACCAAAAATCCCACAATTCTATGGGAGCTTTTCAAACCCTGTACAACAGGAAACTTGTTAAAATTGTGACAGGAAGTACTCACACCTACCGTGACCAAGGCCGTCAAGGCTGAAACGCGTTGGTGGTGACAGACTGGGCTCTGTCGACTAAATAAATCTTTTCAAGGTTCCAGAGTGCGAGTGTCTCTTGGTTTAAAAACTTAACTTTGGCCTTTGGCTTGGCCCAACACCCGCACCCGCTGCTGAGCGATCCAGACCAAAGCCTCATTGCAAAAAAAATAAAAAAAATAAATATATATATATATATCCAAAGCACAGGAAACCCAAATTGAAGTAGAGCCACACGAAGGTAATTTGCGCTCGCATTTATTTGTTAGACAGCCTGCCAGCAGGAACCATCAGAGGACAGCAAAGTTCAATAGTTTCTACGCCAGACGCGTTTCAGGGGTAAACCTTTCTTCAGTGGCGTTTGTTGCTGAATGACTGGAAATGCAGCTGAGAGCACAACTTCAATTTACATCACCTGCCCCGGTGGGCGTGCCCTTCCACACGGCCTTGTGGGTGATGTAGTGCTTTCGTGGTTATCCCAAGTGGGTGCATAGTCACAGTCCAATTGCAAAATATTTGACACATGTCCAAGGCGGGACCTGCCCCGCTTTGTGGCTGCCAACCGGAGCTTCGAACCAGCTCCCTCCCTGTAAGGGCTCCAGCTCGCCTTCGTTCAATTGTGGCAGCGCCAGCGTGGTGCTGCCAGAGACCCGCACGCAGCGGTGGGCTCCTCTTCGCGACCGGGTAAGGGGCGCCTTTAAATCCAAAGCACAGGAAACCCAATTTGAAGTAGAGCCACACGAAGGTAATTTGCGCTCGCATTTATTTGTTAGACAGCCTGCCAGCAGGAACCATCAGAGGACAGCAAAGTTCAATAGTTTCTACGCCAGACGCGTTTCAGGGGTAAACCTTTCTTCAGTGGCGTTTGTTGCTGAATGACTGGAAATGCAGCTGAGAGCACAACTTCAATTTACATCACCTGCCCCGGTGGGCGTGCCCTTCCACACGGCCTTGTGGGTGATGTAGTGCTTTCGTGGTTATCCCAAGTGGGTGCATAGTCACAGTCCAATTGCAAAATATTTGACACATGTCCAAGGCGGGACCTGCCCCGCTTTGTGGCTGCCAACCGGAGCTTCGAACCAGCTCCCTCCCTGTAAGGGCTCCAGCTCGCCTTCGTTCAATTGTGGCAGCGCCAGCGTGGTGCTGCCAGAGACCCGCACGCAGCGGTGGGCTCCTCTTCGCGACCGGGTAAGGGGCGCCTTTAAATCCAAAGCACAGGAAACCCAATTTGAAGTAGAGCCACACGAAGGTAATTTGCGCTCGCATTTATTTGTTAGACAGCCTGCCAGCAGGAACCATCAGAGGACAGCAAAGTTCAATAGTTTCTACGCCAGACGCGTTTCAGGGGTAAACCTTTCTTCAGTGGCGTTTGTTGCTGAATGACTGGAAATGCAGCTGAGAGCACAACTTCAATTTACATCACCTGCCCCGGTGGGCGTGCCCTTCCACACGGCCTTGTGGGTGATGTAGTGCTTTCGTGGTTATCCCAAGTGGGTGCATAGTCACAGTCCAATTGCAAAATATTTGACACATGTCCAAGGCGGGACCTGCCCCGCTTTGTGGCTGCCAACCGGAGCTTCGAACCAGCTCCCTCCCTGTAAGGGCTCCAGCTCGCCTTCGTTCAATTGTGGCAGCGCCAGCGTGGTGCTGCCAGAGACCCGCACGCAGCGGTGGGCTCCTCTTCGCGACCGGGTAAGGGCCGCCTTTAAATCCAAAGCACAGGAAACCCAATTTGAAGTAGAGCCACACGAAGGTAATTTGCGCTCGCATTTATTTGTTAGACAGCCTGCCAGCAGGAACCATCAGAGGACAGCAAAGTTCAATAGTTTCTACGCCAGACGCGTTTCAGGGGTAAACCTTTCTTCAGTGGCGTTTGTTGCTGAATGACTGGAAATGCAGCTGAGAGCACAACTTCAATTTACATCACCTGCCCCGGTGGGCGTGCCCTTCCACACGGCCTTGTGGGTGATGTAGTGCTTTCGTGGTTATCCCAAGTGGGTGCATAGTCACAGTCCAATTGCAAAATATTTGACACATGTCCAAGGCGGGACCTGCCCCGCTTTGTGGCTGCCAACCGGAGCTTCGAACCAGCTCCCTCCCTGTAAGGGCTCCAGCTCGCCTTCGTTCAATTGTGGCAGCGCCAGCGTGGTGCTGCCAGAGACCCGCACGCAGCGGTGGGCTCCTCTTCGCGACCGGGTAAGGGCCGCCTTTAAATCCAAAGCACAGGAAACCCAATTTGAAGTAGAGCCACACGAAGGTAATTTGCGCTCGCATTTATTTGTTAGACAGCCTGCCAGCAGGAACCATCAGAGGACAGCAAAGTTCAATAGTTTCTACGCCAGACGCGTTTCAGGGGTAAACCTTTCTTCAGTGGCGTTTGTTGCTGAATGACTGGAAATGCAGCTGAGAGCACAACTTCAATTTACATCACCTGCCCCGGTGGGCGTGCCCTTCCACACGGCCTTGTGGGTGATGTAGTGCTTTCGTGGTTATCCCAAGTGGGTGCATAGTCACAGTCCAATTGCAAAATATTTGACACATGTCCAAGGCGGGACCTGCCCCGCTTTGTGGCTGCCAACCGGAGCTTCGAACCAGCTCCCTCCCTGTAAGGGCTCCAGCTCGCCTTCGTTCAATTGTGGCAGCGCCAGCGTGGTGCTGCCAGAGACCCGCACGCAGCGGTGGGCTCCTCTTCGCGACCGGGTAAGGGCCGCCTTTAAATCCAAAGCACAGGAAACCCAATTTGAAGTAGAGCCACACGAAGGTAATTTGCGCTCGCATTTATTTGTTAGACAGCCTGCCAGCAGGAACCATCAGAGGACAGCAAAGTTCAATAGTTTCTACGCCAGACGCGTTTCAGGGGTAAACCTTTCTTCAGTGGCGTTTGTTGCTGAATGACTGGAAATGCAGCTGAGAGCACAACTTCAATTTACATCACCTGCCCCGGTGGGCGTGCCCTTCCACACGGCCTTGTGGGTGATGTAGTGCTTTCGTGGTTATCCCAAGTGGGTGCATAGTCACAGTCCAATTGCAAAATATTTGACACATGTCCAAGGCGGGACCTGCCCCGCTTTGTGGCTGCCAACCGGAGCTTCGAACCAGCTCCCTCCCTGTAAGGGCTCCAGCTCGCCTTCGTTCAATTGTGGCAGCGCCAGCGTGGTGCTGCCAGAGACCCGCACGCAGCGGTGGGCTCCTCTTCGCGACCGGGTAAGGGCCGCCTTTAAATCCAAAGCACAGGAAACCCAATTTGAAGTAGAGCCACACGAAGGTAATTTGCGCTCGCATTTATTTGTTAGACAGCCTGCCAGCAGGAACCATCAGAGGACAGCAAAGTTCAATAGTTTCTACGCCAGACGCGTTTCAGGGGTAAACCTTTCTTCAGTGGCGTTTGTTGCTGAATGACTGGAAATGCAGCTGAGAGCACAACTTCAATTTACATCACCTGCCCCGGTGGGCGTGCCCTTCCACACGGCCTTGTGGGTGATGTAGTGCTTTCGTGGTTATCCCAAGTGGGTGCATAGTCACAGTCCAATTGCAAAATATTTGACACATGTCCAAGGCGGGACCTGCCCCGCTTTGTGGCTGCCAACCGGAGCTTCGAACCAGCTCCCTCCCTGTAAGGGCTCCAGCTCGCCTTCGTTCAATTGTGGCAGCGCCAGCGTGGTGCTGCCAGAGACCCGCACGCAGCGGTGGGCTCCTCTTCGCGACCGGGTAAGGGCCGCCTTTAAATCCAAAGCACAGGAAACCCAATTTGAAGTAGAGCCACACGAAGGTAATTTGCGCTCGCATTTATTTGTTAGACAGCCTGCCAGCAGGAACCATCAGAGGACAGCAAAGTTCAATAGTTTCTACGCCAGACGCGTTTCAGGGGTAAACCTTTCTTCAGTGGCGTTTGTTGCTGAATGACTGGAAATGCAGCTGAGAGCACAACTTCAATTTACATCACCTGCCCCGGTGGGCGTGCCCTTCCACACGGCCTTGTGGGTGATGTAGTGCTTTCGTGGTTATCCCAAGTGGGTGCATAGTCACAGTCCAATTGCAAAATATTTGACACATGTCCAAGGCGGGACCTGCCCCGCTTTGTGGCTGCCAACCGGAGCTTCGAACCAGCTCCCTCCCTGTAAGGGCTCCAGCTCGCCTTCGTTCAATTGTGGCAGCGCCAGCGTGGTGCTGCCAGAGACCCGCACGCAGCGGTGGGCTCCTCTTCGCGACCGGGTAAGGGCCGCCTTTAAATCGTGTGGCTCTACTTCAAATTGGGTTTCCTGTGCTTTGGATTTAAAGGCAGCCCTTACCCGGTCGCGAAGAGGAGCCCACCGCTGCGTGCGGGTCTCTGGCAGCACCACGCTGGCGCTGCCACAATTGAACGAAGGCGAGCTGGAGCCCTTACAGGGAGGGAGCTGGTTCGAAGCTCCGGTTGGCAGCCACAAAGCGGGGCAGGTCCCGCCTTGGACATGTGTCAAATATTTTGCAATTGGACTGTGACTATGCACCCACTTGGGATAACCACGAAAGCACTACATCACCCACAAGGCCGTGTGGAAGGGCACGCCCACCGGGGCAGGTGATGTAAATTGAAGTTGTGCTCTCAGCTGCATTTCCAGTCATTCAGCAACAAACGCCACTGAAGAAAGGTTTACCCCTGAAACGCGTCTGGCGTAGAAACTATTGAACTTTGCTGTCCTCTGATGGTTCCTGCTGGCAGGCTGTCTAACAAATAAATGCGAGCGCAAATTACCTTCGTGTGGCTCTACTTCAAATTGGGTTTCCTGTGCTTTGGATTTAAAGGCGGCCCTTACCCGGTCGCGAAGAGGAGCCCACCGCTGCGTGCGGGTCTCTGGCAGCACCACGCTGGCGCTGCCACAATTGAACGAAGGCGAGCTGGAGCCCTTACAGGGAGGGAGCTGGTTCGAAGCTCCGGTTGGCAGCCACAAAGCGGGGCAGGTCCCGCCTTGGACATGTGTCAAATATTTTGCAATTGGACTGTGACTATGCACCCACTTGGGATAACCACGAAAGCACTACATCACCCACAAGGCCGTGTGGAAGGGCACGCCCACCGGGGCAGGTGATGTAAATTGAAGTTGTGCTCTCAGCTGCATTTCCAGTCATTCAGCAACAAACGCCACTGAAGAAAGGTTTACCCCTGAAACGCGTCTGGCGTAGAAACTATTGAACTTTGCTGTCCTCTGATGGTTCCTGCTGGCAGGCTGTCTAACAAATAAATGCGAGCGCAAATTACCTTCGTGTGGCTCTACTTCAAATTGGGTTTCCTGTGCTTTGGATTTAAAGGCGGCCCTTACCCGGTCGCGAAGAGGAGCCCACCGCTGCGTGCGGGTCTCTGGCAGCACCACGCTGGCGCTGCCACAATTGAACGAAGGCGAGCTGGAGCCCTTACAGGGAGGGAGCTGGTTCGAAGCTCCGGTTGGCAGCCACAAAGCGGGGCAGGTCCCGCCTTGGACATGTGTCAAATATTTTGCAATTGGACTGTGACTATGCACCCACTTGGGATAACCACGAAAGCACTACATCACCCACAAGGCCGTGTGGAAGGGCACGCCCACCGGGGCAGGTGATGTAAATTGAAGTTGTGCTCTCAGCTGCATTTCCAGTCATTCAGCAACAAACGCCACTGAAGAAAGGTTTACCCCTGAAACGCGTCTGGCGTAGAAACTATTGAACTTTGCTGTCCTCTGATGGTTCCTGCTGGCAGGCTGTCTAACAAATAAATGCGAGCGCAAATTACCTTCGTGTGGCTCTACTTCAAATTGGGTTTCCTGTGCTTTGGATATATATATATATATATATATATATATATATATATATATATATATATATATATATATATTATCTACTGGCGGTCGCCAGTAGATAGTTATAGTTAGGACCGTGTTTCCATAGGAAATCTGAAAATTCTATTTTGAATAACTTTGGCACCGGTTGACAGATTCTCGCGAAATTTTCAAAACTAATGGGGCGCTCCGCTCAGCTCCTACCCTGAAAGTCTCGGGGGGATCCGTCAAGCTGGGGCCGAGAAAAAAGGGGGTCCCAAAACGCGTTTTTCCCATGCATTTTCCCATAGAACCTTTAGTCGAAGGTACAGCCCGAACGGCTGAACAGAATTACTTGAAATTTGGCAGAGAGGTAGTCCTCAGGTCAGGCATGTGCCTTTTGCATATATGGAGTCAATCTGTTCAGTAGTTCCTAATAAAATTGCAGTTAAAAGCACAGACATATCTATAGCCGTGCACCGTACGCGCACCGTACGCGCATGTTGCGCGCACCCTAACGTGCACGAGCGTAATTCTGATTGGTGGATTCATGACAGTCAACATTCGAATCGGTCGAAATCAGAAAGTGTCGGCCGCCATTTTGTGTGTTGTGTGTGTGACAGGGAAAAAGAAAGGTGGAGAACGTGAAAAGGGGGCAGGGTAGAGAGTTCCTGACCCCCGAGCCTTTGTCAGGGGGTCCCTGAAGGACCCAGAAGGGTGAAAAATACATTTTATTTTTTTTCAAAAAATCGCGGGGTGCGCGCACGGCCAGCCGCCATTTTGAGTTTTAGAGGTAGAAGAGAGTTAAAAACACAAGAGGAAAACGTGAAAAGGGGGCAGGGTAGAGAGTCCCTGACCCTCTAGGCCTTGTCAGGGGGACCATGAAAGACCTCTTAGGTCTCAAAAAAAAATTTTTTAAGAAAAATATCGCGGGGTGCGCGCACGGTGCGCGCACGGTGGCAAAAAAACCATTAAAAAAATAGATTAAAAAATCAAGTATAAGTGTTTAGATGTTGGATGGCTCTAAAAAGAGCCGTTGTGTTCATTGAGTGTTTTTTTGTACCTACAAGTAAGTACCGATGCAGAGTCTAAAGATCAAGAGGAAGACTCTGTTGCCTTCATCTGTGAAATGAACACCGTCTCCTCTATAAATGCCTTGCATGTTGTAACGCAAGTTGTTGTGGTATATAGAACCCATACCATAGTCTCTGAGGAAAGCAGAAACAGACTTATTGACGTGCTTTCTTGCTTTGTCAATCTGTGGACAATAATGGTTGGACCAGTTCCACTTTTGCTTTTGGCATATATTAGAATATACAAAGGTAGTTTGTGGGAAAAGTGACCTCAATTGCACAAAGGTGTCCTTAACAAGCATTTCCAGACCTACCCCAGTTAAAGTGCCTAGGTCATTTCCACCACAGTGCACAATTAAAAGGTCAGGCTGTGGGAGATGTAGAAAGGATTTCACCAAGGGCATTAATTGGTGCCACTTTAACCCTCTCTGACCAATCCATTTAATGTCTACATTTGGCAAAGCAAGGTCTTTGAAAATACCTCTTTTTTCTGCATACTTTTCACTCCAGAAGACATAGCTATGACCTACAATCCACACTGTGAACATCTTTCAAGGAAATCTGGATGCACTCACAAGGTGTCTTTCAGTAGAATGGCAATATGAAAAGAAAGATAGTTGTAAAATGGAGGCTTACATACTTTTTTTTTAATAAAAAGAGCTCATTGGCTGTTTCAGATCATTCTACACAAAAAACTAGGCTGTAAGTTTAAATTTTTAAAAGCATGTTTTGTATTGGTTCAGAAAAATGTGTACCCACAGAACATTACTTTAGATTTGCTGTTAGGTTTGAAAAGTCAAGCACTCTTGCTCTTTGGATTAGAAACATTGTGTGCTGAACTTCTGACCTCTCTGCTCACACCAGTGTTCCATGACCTGTTGCTATGGTAGCAGGCAGAAGTCATGATGGTGGTAGGAATCATTTGGAAAAGGGTTGAAATTTGCAACCAATAGAAATGTGTGTTTCCATTTGAAAAAATGTGGGAAGCACTGTGATTTGAAGTTAACATGTATATGTGTGAATAAAGAGAGGGAAACATTACCATTTACTGGTTCTGCTGAGAGGTGTAAAGTTCAGAGATTCTGGCTGTGATAATCTGCTGTGTGAGTGCCACATTTCTTTCTCAACTAACTACTTTTAAAGGTGAGTTATGAATTTGAGAGGGGATGTATGTGGTGCATTTTGATAAAAAAAAATGTAAATGAGATTCTTTTTTTTTTTTTTATTTATTTATTTTTTGTCCTCATATGCCACCAAGGTTATAAGTGCGCAATCAATCGGATTACAAGCAATATGCTGACACAGTTCATACCAACTGGGAGGGATAGTCATGGAGCCGGGGCCTCATCCCACAGCAAAAGAGCTTGACATACCAGCGACTGCCATACCATAACCTCAGAAGTTCAGCTAGGGTGCTACCCAAGTGCTGAAAAAAGGGAATCAAAGTACCGCTTATGCCAAGCAGTTGGATAAATGGCTTAATCATTGGACCTGGGGAAAAAAAAAAAAAAAAAAACAGAGTCTCACTGATCCCATTTAAGAAGATGCCAAAATGATCTTTTGTCTGGATTCCCAGCTCTAGCCAAATCCAGCTTAGAAACATGCAGGGTAGAGGCGTACCAATCATTGATAGAGGGAGGTAAAGGATCCTTCCACTTTCTGCATATCTCCCTTCTAGCCAGTAGTATAGCGTAAAATACTAGCTTCTTCGCTGAGCTGGAGACCCCCTCTAAGACTCCGAAGATCACCAACTGAGGATGTACAGTTATTCTGGAGTCTATTGAGGATGACAGGATCTTACAAATGGCTTCCCAAAACTGAGACAGAAGGGGGCATTCATAAAACATGTGGATGTCAGAGGCTGCTAGGAGACCACATCTAGCACACACCACCATATTCCCCTGAGTAAATTTAGAAAGTCGAAGGGGGGAATAATATGCTCTGTGGATAGTAAAGATGTGGTTACTACGCAACCACGCCGGTTTCACCACATCCCACAGCAGTCTACAAGATGTTCTCCATACCTCATGCAAATCAGTGTTACTTAATATGTCAGCCCCCCAGAGTTCCTGTGGAAGTTTAAATAATCTGTCCATCTCATCCAAAATCAGATTGTACCAGGACGAAATCTCCTTCTTAGCAGGGGGTCTATCAATTAACTGAGTAATAAGGGTACTATAACCACCTACTGGGAATTTATTTTTACGAGAGGGCTGTGCAGAATAGGAACGAAACCAGCTAGCCATCTGCAGATATTTTAGCCTAGCAAGGCCAGGGCCAATCTTTCTACTCAAACACTCCCAGGAGAGCAGTTCCCCCTCCACAAATAGATCACCCCAGACCTCCAAACCTGCCTCTCTAATGGGTGCTGCAAGTGAGTCTCCCAACCAGGATGGATTATCAGGGAGATCCCATAGGGGAGTTCTACTGCTATAGTACCCTACTTTGATAGATTTGGAAACCTGGGCCCAAGTCTTTGCCATTCCCAATAGAATTTTCAATTTAATTTTTTTAAAGAACTTGGGATCTCCGAATTTCAATAGGAACCCAGACTGGCTGACCCCCTCTCCCCTAAGCAGAGTAGTGTATAGGGTTCCCACCCCACACTCCAATGGTTTTTTTAGCAACACCCTAGCATGAGACAACTGGAACGCCCAGGCATAGACCTGGATGTCAGGTGCGGCCAGCCCCCCCTTTTCCCTGCGCCTCCTTAACTTTTTCCACGAAATTCTTGAAAGATGTTTATTCCAGATAAAAGTATTAATCTCGGCCTGAAAAGTTTTAATGTGGTTTGGATCGAAGTACAGAGGGATAGTATTGAAAAGAAAGGAAATCTTTGGCAAAATAGCCATCTTAACCAAATTAGCCCTTCCTAATAAAGACAGAGGAAGATGGGACCAGGACTGAAGCAACTTACGGCAGTCCTTAGCTACTTTGGAAAAATTGATATTTGCAATTTGGTCTATATTTTCCACAATATCGAGGCCCAGGTATCTCAATTTATTCCCTGGCTGAATACCCGAGATACAGAAGTTCTTGTCCATACCCCATGTCATCATCTCGGTTTTAGAAGCGTTGATCTCATATCCGGACACGCCCCCAAATTCCGAGGCTAGCTTAACTATTTTCGGGAGAGCCGTACGGGCATCAGAGGTGAAAATAAGGATATCATCAGCGTACAGGGCCACTTTCCTTTCCCAACCCCTGTACGTGAACGCCTTGATGTCAACATTGTTTCTTAAATTTTGAGCGAATGGTTCCACGTAGAGATCGAAAAGAAGTGGGGAAAGTGGGCAGCCCTGTCGCGTACCCCTCGAGATGTTGAAGGGGTCAGACAAGATGCCATTAATCAGTACACAGGCACTTGGATTCTGATACAATAGACTAATTGCCCGGCGAAACCCAGCTCCCACATTGAACTTTGCCAAGGCCTCCGACAGATACAACCAATTAACTCTGTCGAAGGCCTTGGTGGCATCCAAGGTAAGAACCGCCAGGGGGAGGGACTCCAAAACTGCCAAGTCGATAGCCCCTATTAAATCGAAAGTCAGTTCATGTAGCTGTCTCCCCCTAACAAACCCTTTCTGATCCGGATGTAAGATATTGGGGGCAACCGAAGCTAGTCTATTGGCCAGAATTGAGGCAAAAATTTTATAGTCGACATTCAGTATGGAGATTGGCCTATAGGAACCACATGCAGTAGACGATTTCCCTGGTTTTAAGATTACCGTGATAGACGCACTGTCCCAAGATGTTGGGGGCCAACCACCATCCAGTAAAATGTCATTAAACAGTAGTACCAAAAAGGAGACAAGTTCCTGCTCCAGGACTTTATAGATTTCAGCCGGTAGGCCGTCAGTACCTGACGCCTTCCCTTTTTTGGCATTATGTATAGCCTTGATGACTTCCTCCTCCGAGATTACACTATCCAACCTCTCACTCTGCTCCTCAGAGAGCGCTGGAAGTGTGATCTTACTAAGCCAGTCTTTAATTCTGACAGAGCTGATGTTCTTATCCTCACAATAGATATTTTGGAAAAAATCTCTGAAGGCGGATCTAATATCTTCATCCCGGGAGAGAGGGAAGCCATTGACATTAATCACCTCGATGTTATTACGAACTTGATCTATTTTGGATTTCCATGCCAATAGCTTCCCTGCTCCTTCTCCATACTGAAAATGTGCGAGCTTACTGGCCTCCCATCTTTCTTGTATTCGCTGATTTAAGACGGAAGCGAGGTGGTTTTTTAAAGAGATTAACCTTCCAGACAAAAGAGAGCGATCTTCTGCTGTAGTGGAATCAGCGTCTAGTTCTAACTGAGTCTTAGCTATGTCTGCTTCCACCAATGTCACTGCTTCTTTGTATTGCCTCCTCCTATACACCATTTTGTTTGTAATAAGACCTCTCACAAAAGCTTTAAGAGAGTCCCACACCACTCCGATGCTTCCGATCCTACATTTGTTGTTAAAAAGTGACTCACCTCAGACTTAAAAAAAAGAACATCATCCGCGTGAGAAAGTAAGGAGCGATCAAAGGACCAACTTCTAGCTGGCAAACTTTGCATCGAAGTAAGCTCCATAGGCTGTAGGTTACGCACCTGCGTCGCTACGAGAGGTACAGACCTGATATGATTTTAGCAGCCTACACAAGCAACCCTGCACTCTTCCTACTCCCTGCTGACGAGCGGCAACTACCGCGAAACACGTGTCCAGGGATGGCTAACGCTACTCTGACTTGCACGCACCACTGAGCATAGGCGTACCCGCCGACACTGACTACAGGGACCACAGTTCTTCGGGGTAACACGCTAGTGGGTGGAGCAGTGTGCGACCATTTTGTTTAGTTATTTAGTGGCTCCCTGAGCCCCGACAGCCGATGGGCTGTAGGTTACGCACCTGCGTCGCTACTAGAGGTACAGACCTGATATGATTTTAGCAGCCTACACAAGCAACCCTGCACTCTTCCTACTCCCTGCTGACGAGCAGCAACTACCGCGAAACACGTGTCCAGGGATGGCTAACGCTACTCTGACTTGCACGCACCACTGAGCATAGGCGTACCCGCCGACGCTGACTACAGGGACCACAGTTCTTCGGGGTAACACGCTAGTGGGTGGAGCAGTGTGCGACCATTTTGTTTAGTTATTTAGTGGCTCCCTGAGCCCCGACAGCCGACGGGCTGTAGGTTACGCACCTGCGTCGCTACGAGAGGTACAGACCTGATATGATTTTAGCAGCCTACACAAGCAACCCTGCACTCTTCCTACTCCCTGCTGACGAGCGGCAACTACCGAGAAACACGTGTCCAGGGATGGCTAACGCTACTCTGACTTGCACGCACCACTGAGCATAGGCGTACCCGCCGACGCTGACTACAGGGACCACAGTTCTTCGGGGTAACACGCTAGTGGGTGGAGCAGTGTGCAACCATTTTGTTTAGTTATTTAGTGGCTCCCTGAGCCCCGACAGCCGGCGGGCTGTAGGTTACGCACCTGCGTCGCTACGAGAGGTAAAGACCTGATATGATTTTAGCAGCCTACACAAGCAACCCTGCACTCTTCCTACTCCCTGCTGACGAGCGGCAACTACCGCGAAACACGTGTCCAGGGATGGCTAACGCTACTCTGACTTGCACGCACCACTGAGCATAGGCATACCTGCCGACGCTGACTACAGGGACCACAGTTCTTCGGGGTAACACGCTAGTGGGTGGAGCAGTGTGCGACCATTTTGTTTAGTTATTTAGTGGCTCCCTGAGCCCCGACAGCCGACGGGCTGTAGGTTACGCACCTGCGTCGCTACGAGAGGTACAGACCTGATATGATTTTAGCAGCCTACACAAGCAACCCTGCACTCTTCCTACTCCCTGCTGACGAGCGGCAACTACCGCGAAACACGTGTCCAGGGATGGCTAACGCTACTCTGACTTGCACACACCACTGAGCATAGGCGTACCCGCCGACGCTGACTACAGGGACCACAGTTCTTCGGGGTAACACGCTAGTGGGTGGAGCAGTGTGCGAACATTTTGTTTAGTTATTTAGTGGCTCCCTGAGCCCCGACAGCCGACGGGCTGTAGGTTACCCACCTGCGTCGCTACGAGAGGTACAGACCTGATATGATTTTAGCAGCCTACACAAGCAACCCTGCACTCTTCCTACTCCCTGCTGACGAGCGGCAACTACCGCGAAACACGTCTCCAGGGATGGCTAACGCTACTCTGACTTGCACGCACCACTGAGCATAGGCGTACCCGCCGACGCTGACTACAGGGACCACAGTTCTTCGGGGTAACACGCTAGTGGGTGGAGCAGTGTGCGACCATTTTGTTTAGTTATTTAGTGGCTCCCTGAGCCCCGACAGCCGACGGGCTGTAGGTTACGCACCTGCGTCGCTACGAGAGGTACAGACCTGATATGATTTTAGCAGCCTACACAAGCAACCCTGCACTCTTCCTACTCCCTGCTGACGAGCGGCAACTACCGCGAAACACGTGTCCAGGGATGGCTAACGCTACTCTGACTTGCACGCACCACTGAGCATAGGCGTACCCGCCGACGCTGACTACAGGGACCACAGTTCTTCGGGGTAACACGCTAGTGGGTGGAGCAGTGTGCGACCATTTTGTTTAGTTATTTAGTGGCTCCCTGAGCCCCGACAGCCGACGGGCTGTAGGTTACGCACCTGCGTCGCTACGAGAGGTACAGACCTGATATGATTTTAGCAGCCTACACAAGCAACCCTGCACTCTTCCTACTCCCTGCTGACGAGCGGCAACTACCGCGAAACACGTGTCCAGGGATGGCTAACGCTACTCTGACTTGCACACACCACTGAGCATAGGCGTACCCGCCGACGCTGACTACAGGGACCACAGTTCTTCGGGGTAACACGCTAGTGGGTGGAGCAGTGTGCGACCATTTTGTTTAGTTATTTAGTGGCTCCCTGAGCCCCGACAGCCGACGGGCTGTAGGTTACGCACCTGCGTCGCTACGAGAGGTACAGACCTGATATGATTTTAGCAGCCTACACAAGCAACCCTGCACTCTTCCTACTCCCTGCTGACGAGCGGCAACTACCGCGAAACACGTGTCCAGGGATGGCTAACGCTACTCTGACTTGCACGCACCACTGAGCATAGGCGTACCCACCGACACTGACTACAGGGACCACAGTTCTTCGGGGTAACACGCTAGTGGGTGGAGCAGTGTGCGACCATTTTGTTTAGTTATTTAGTGGCTCCCTGAGCCCCGACAGCCGACGGGCTGTAGGTTACGCACCTGCGTCGCTACGAGAGGTACAGACCTGATATGATTTTAGCAGCCTACACAAGCAACCATGCACTCTTCCTACTCCCTGCTGACGAGCGGCAACTACCGCGAAACACGTGTCCAGGGATGGCTAACGCTACTCTGACTTGCACGCACCACTGAGCATAGGCGTACCCGCCGACGCTGACTACAGGGACCACAGTTCTTCGGGGTAACACGCTAGTGGGTGGAGCAGTGTGCGACCATTTTGTTTAGTTATTTAGTGGCTCCCTGAGCCCCGACAGCCGATGGGCTGTAGGTTACGCACCTGCGTCGCTACGAGAGGTACAGACCTGATATGATTTTAGCAGCCTACACAAGCAACCCTGCACTCTTCCTACTCCCTGCTGACGAGCGGCAACTACTCCGAAACACATGTCCAGGGATGGCTAACGCTACTCTGACTTGCACGCACCACTGAGCATAGGCGTACCCGCCGACGCTGACTACAGGGACCACAGTTCTTCGGGGTAACACGCTAGTGGGTGGAGCAGTGTGCGACCATTTTGTTTAGTTATTTAGTGGCTCCCTGAGCCCCGACAGCCGACGGGCTGTAGGTTACGCACCTGCGTCGCTACGAGAGGTACAGACCTGATATGATTTTAGCAGCCTACACAAGCAGAAGCGAGAACCGAATAAAATTTCTATCCTTCACCAAAAGTATATATATATATTTTTTTTTCCCCTTCCACCATTCCTCTTTTTTTTTTTTTTTTTTCTCTCTCCCTTTTTTTTTCCCCCTTTTTTTTTCAGTCTCCCCCATTTCCCCTCTCTCTCCCCGTGGTATTGTGTTGTAGCAGATACTATCTCAACTAATATGAAAAAACTAAATTCAATATCTACCATCTACTAATATATTTTAACACTCAGGGGCCCATTTATTATTTGATCTGAATTTTTACACAAGGTACATATCAACCAGCTGCCTTATTGCCCAACTCCAAAAGGAGCTCGTCAGCGGCTTGCACTGACCTAATGTTAAACATCTTATTGTTAAACATCACCTTCAGGGCTGCAGGGAACACCAGCTGAGCCGTTGCCCCCAATTTTCTAAATGCCTCGAGCCGCCTTCCAAACTCCCACTGCTTCTCTAACTTGACCCTAGAAAGGTCAGATCTAATGAGAAAAGTAAATCCCTTTCCATGGAGGGATTTTTGTTTTAGGGCTAAGTTGAGGATCTGTTCTTTGAGTGCATAGGTATGGAAATTAACCAAGATTTTACGAGGTTTAGATCTTTGTGGGTTTCTCCTGAACGGATCTCTATGGACCCTCTGAATGTCGATGGTCAGTTCCTCTAGAGAATTATCGAGACATAATGACTCCTTTAACAGTTGCGCCACAAAGTTTTTAACATCAGAACCCTCGGAGCCTTCAGGTACATTAAGTATGCGTATATTGGCTCTCCTGGCATTGTTTTCCAATAATTCCATCCTATCAAGTAGGGCCTGAACCTCTCTTCGCAGATTGACGATGTCTTCCTTAGCTTTGTCCAAATAGACAGACATCGCAGCAACCGTATCTTCTAGCTCCCCTGTTCTAGATGTTAATCCATCGATCTTTTTGTCTAAGGACTCACAGTAGCTCCGAATGTCCGCCTGATTAGCAGAAGACTTTTCAAACCCCTTTTTAATATCACGGGACAGGGTTGAGAACATTGCCAGAATAGAAGCCGCAGAGATTACACCCCCTGTATCTGAATCCACTGGGGTTACCGGATCGAAAGTAGCAGAATCTCCTGACCCCCCTACTTCACTTGCGTTACCATGGCATCCCCCCCCCGGAAACTGAGGCTTGAGAGGCTCAACCGAGTCCCTGGGCTCTAAATCTAGCTGAATCACATCCACCTCAGACAAAACACATTCAGAAGTGAGCTTAGGGCCAGAGTCTCCGCCAGAAGGGGCACAAGAGGCAGAAAGATAGTCTGTAGCTGGAACTCCCATAACACCTAGGGTACTCGAAACGGGCATACCTTTAGCGCCAGTGTCCATTGCTGTCGAGAAAGAAGACATGCTCTGAGCCTCCGTCAAACGAAGCACCTGTGGTACGACTTTAAAATATGAGCGCAGAGACGGGGTTATCTTCGAGTTCAAATCAGGTGGCACACTTGAATCCCTTTTATGTTTAGCCTTGCCTCTAACCCCGTTTGGTCTTGTACCCTTCGATTTCACTTCCACAGACAAATAAGATGAGGCTTTCTTACCTTCAGAGGATGAGGGACCGCCGTGTACCAAACCAGCCAGATTTACCTATGAGGTAGGAGCAGGCTTCTTCCACTGTACATTTACGGGCTCCTTACCTCTTCTACGTGAGCTTCTGCCTTTAGATGAATGCTGTTGTAGCTGCTGTAATGGCTGTGGACACTTTTTAGCTAACTCCTCCGGGAGCTCCCCCCCCCCCCCCCTCTTCGCCACTTTCCACGATCTTCGCGCCCGCCGGGCACTCAACCCCTCCTTCACCCTCCACCGCACCTCGAGAAATATACTTGAGCTTCTGAGCCTGGGAAGAAATATTACAAGCAGCAAGTGTCAAACATCGCGCCTTCCTCCCTCGGCGCAGCTCCAGGGCGGCTACGGACCACAATCCTAACTTTAGAACAGCTGGTAAAACATATTGATTGGGGCGGGCAACACCCTCTAACCCCGCTGTACTGCCGCTGCCTCCACCGCAAAACTCGCTACCTGCGGTCATAGAGAGGAAAAGCAGCCTGCCTACACCGCTACACCGCCTACACCGAGCGGAGCCGGAGACCAGGTAAGATCGTTAGAAAACAAACACTCCGTGATTCCCACCAAGGCTCGCTTTTCTTGGGGAAATGAACTTGGTTTAGGAATCCTTCACTCCGGGTTACGGGATACGGGGAAACATTTTAGACGCGCATTTACAAGCGTCTAAGCAGAGCACATCGGGAGCCTGATTTTCGGAGCGCTGCAGCGATCAGCCGACCGCCGCCATGTTCTCCCCCCTCATAAATGTGATTCTTGTTTTAAAGTTGTGTTTTACATATTAGGTTTTGGAAGAAATTTAACTGCCTTGAACTTGTCAGATATTTTGGAGTATGTCTTCACCATAAGTTAAGGTGTACTGGTATCCCCCAGGAATTCTGTTTTCTGCCTAGAATCACACCATGAGTCTGTGTGCACACAGGAATTTGTTGTCAGAGATTTAATTTGTGGTGGTCTGGGTCTGTAAGACTTGAATTCGTAGGAAAGGGGCAGCTTGTTTTCTTGAACTGTGATGGTTTGCACTGTGTGGTATTTCAGATAGCAGTATGTAACGCTAACACATTTAATGTCTCTAAGGCTCATTTCCGTTGCTGTAGTCTAATCACTCACCCAGGTTCCATATGCTCATGCTCTTAAATAGCTGTTAGGACATGTGCTCTTTTCTACCTCTCTAAACTATAAGGAAAATGAGTCAGGCTCTTACAGTAATTATCACTTGTAAAACCACAGCGGAAAATGTGCTCAGAAATTGCCAATGAAAAATCGTTTTCTGCCTAGAATCACACCATGAGTCTGTGTGCACACAGGAATTTGTTATCAGAGATTTCATTCGTGTTGCTCTTGTACAGTAAGACATGCATCCCTAGGAGAGGGGCAGCTTGTTTTCTTGAACTGTGATGGTTTGCATTCAGCAGAAATCACTATCTCACAAATGAGAGGAAAATGCTAACACATTTAAAAAAAACAAGGTAGATTTTCCTTCCACACCTGCCATGGGTGAGGTAGATCCTACATGTTCCAAACTGCAATTAACCCATACCCCACATGTACTCTTACATACATCTGTGCAGTCTTCATGCAGTTCTGCAAGCGTCCATGCAGATCTCTCTTTCACCTGACAATACACAGTCTCCAGAAGCACGCTCTTAGAACACAGGCAGTTGCTTCTCTTGCACTCCCATGCTAAGTATTCAGCACTGTGTGGTATTTTAGATAGTAGTGTGTAACGCTAACACATTCAATGTCACCAAGGCTCATTTTCTTTGCTATAGTCTAATCACTCACCCAGGTTCCACATGCTCATGCTCTCAAGTAGCTGTTAGGACATGTGCTCTTTTCTGCCTCTCTAAACTATAAGGAAAATGTGTCAGACTCTTACAGTAATTATCACATGCAAAACCACAGCAGAAAATGTGCTTTGAAATTGCCAATGAAAAATCGATTTCTGTCTAGAATCACACCATGAGTCTGTGTGCACACAGGAATTTGTTGTCAGAGATTTAATTTGTGTTTCTCTTGTTCTGTAAGACATGCATTCGTAGGAAAGGGGCAGCTTGTTTTCTTGAACTGTGATGGTTTGCATTCAGCAGAAATCACTATCTCACAAATGAGAGGCAAATCCAAACACATTTGAAAACAACATGCTAGATTTTCCTTCCACACCTGCCATGGGTGAGGTAGATCCTACATGTTCCAAACTGCAATTAACCCTTACCCCACATGTACTCTTACATACATCTGTGCAGTCTTCATGCAGTTCTGCAAGCGTCCATGCAGATCTCTCACCTGACAATACACAGTCTCCAGAAGCACGCTCTTAGAACACAGGCAGTTGCTTCTCTTGCACTCCCATGCTAAGTATTCAGCACTGTGTGGTATTTTAGATAGTAGTGTGTAACGCTAACACATTCAACGTCACCAAGGTTCATTTTCCTTGATCTAGTCTAATCACTCACCCAGGTTCCACATGCTCATGCTCTCAAGTAGCTGTTAGGACATGTGCTCTTTTCTGCCTCTCTAAACTATAAGGAAAATGTGTCAGGCTCTTACAGTAATTATCACTTGCAAAACCACAGCTGAAAATGTGCTTTGAAATTGCCAATGAAAAATCGTTTTCTGCCTAGAATCACACCATGAGTCTGTGTGCACACAGGAATTTGTTGTCAGAGATTTAATTTGTGTTGCTCTTGTACCGTAAGACATGCATTCGTAGGAAAGGGGCAGCTTGTTTTCTTGAACTGTGATGGTTTGCATTCAGCAGAAATCACTATCTCACAAATGAGAGGCAAATGCTAACACATTTGAAAACAACAGGGTAGATTTTCCTTCCACACCTGCCATGGGTGAGGTATATCCTACATGTTCCAAACTGCAAATAACCCTTACCCCTTATGTACTCTTACATACGTCTGTGCAGTCTTCATGCAGTTCTGCAAGCGTCCATGCAGATCTCTCTTTCACCTGACAATACACAGTCTCCAGAAGCACGCTCTTAGAACACAGGCAGTTGCTTCTCTTGCACTCCCATGCTAAGTATTCAGCACTGTGTGGTATTTTAGATAGTAGTGTGTAACGCTACCACATTCTACGTCACCAAGGCTCATTTCCTTTGCTCTAGTCTAATCACTCACCCAGGTTCCACATACTCATGCTCTCAAGTAGCTGTTAGGATATGTGCTCTTTTCTGCCTCTCTAAACTATAAGGAAAATGTGTCAGACTCTTACAGTAATTATCACATGCAAAACCACAGCTGAAAATGTGCTTTGAAATTGCCAATGAAAAATCGATTTCTGCCTAGAATCACACCATGAGTCTGTGTGCACACAGGAATTTGTTGTCAGAGATTTAATTTGTGTTGCTCTTGTACTGTAAGACATGCATTCGTAGGAAAGGGGCAGCTTGTTTTCTTGAACTGTGATGGTTTGCATTCAGCAGAAATCACTATCTCACAAATGAGAGGCAAATCCTAACACATTTGAAAACAACAGGGTAGATTTTCCTTCCACACCTGCCATGGGTGAGGTAGAGCCTACATGTTCTAAACTGCAATTCACCCTTACCCCACATGTACTCTTACATACATCTGTGCAGTCTTCATGCAGTTCTGCAAGCGTCCATGCAGATCTCTCTTTCACCTGACAATACACAGTCTCCAGAAGCACGCTCTTAGAACACAGGCAGTTGCTTCTCCTGCACTCCCATGCTAAGTATTCAGCACTGTGTGGTATTTCAGATAGCAGTGTGTAACGCTAACACATTCACCATCACCAAGGCTCATTTCCATTGCTCTAGTCTAATCACTCACCCAGGTTCCACATGCTCATGCTCTCAAGGAGCTGTTAGGACATGTGCTCTTTTCTGCCTCTCTAAACTATAAGGAAAATGTGTCAGACTCTTACAGTAATAATCACATGCAAAACCACAGCTGAAAATGTGCTTTGAAATTGCCAATGAAAAATCGTTTTCTGCCTAGAATCACACCATGAGTCTGTGTGCACACAGGAATTTGTTGTCAAAGATTTAATTCGAGTTGCTCTTTTACTGTAAGACATGCATCCGTAGGAAAGGGGCAGCTTGTTTTCTTGAACTGTGATGGTTTGCATTCAGCAGAAATCACTATCTCACAAATGAGAGGCAAATGCTAACACATTTGAAAACAACAGGGTAGATTTTCCTTCCACGCCTGCCATGGGTGAGGTAGATCCTACATATTCCAAACTGCAATTCACCCTTACCCCACATGTACTCTTACATACATCTGTGCAGTCTTCATGCAGTTCTGCAAGCGTCCATGCAGATCTCTCTTGCACCTGACAATACACAGTCTCCAGAAGCACGCTCTTAGCACACAGGCAGTTGCTTCTCCTGCACTCCCATGCTAAGTATTCAGCACTGTGTGGTATTTCAGATAGCAGTGTGTAACGCTAACACATTCAACATCACCAAGGCTCATTTCCTATGCTCTAGTCTAATCACTCACCCAGGTTCCACATGCTCATGCTCTCAAGTAGCTGTTAGGATATGTGCTCTTTTCTGCCTCTCTAAACTATAAGGAAAATGTGTCAGACTCTTACAGTAATTATCACTTGTAAAACCACAGCAGTAAATGTGCTTTGAAATTGCCAATGAAAAATCGTTTTCTGCCTAGAATCACACCATGAGTCTGTCTGCACACAGGAATTTGTTGTCAGAGATTTAATTTGTGTAGCTTGTATTGTGTAAGACTTGCAGTCGTAGGAAAGGGATAGCTCATATGATATGTTTTGAAAAGCTCATAAAAAATATAGTAATGTATATAAATTACATAAAGGTATTTTTTTTTAGTTTTTTTCAGGTATTGCTGAACAACACTGAAATAAATTAAAGATGCCTATAACATCAAGAAAGAGAAAAGAACAGCAACAACATCTATATTTGAAGACTGGACAAAAAAAAATAGTTGAAGAACCTCATGTTGGAAAAAAGAAAAAGCCTTCTGGTAAGCAGACTAAGGATTTTTTTAAAAATATCTTCAAGCAAAGAAGAAATGTAAGAAATATAGCCACTGGAAATAGTGTTTCAAGTAGAAAACAACCAGACAATCGACAGAATATACTAAATGCTAATGTACAATCAGAAGTAAGAAAGAATGACTTAAAAAGAAAAATAGATTTTAAAAACATTCGTAGAAAAATGTTTGAGAGAAGAGTGATGTTCAATTTGTTGAAGGATGTGAAAAAATATAGGAAGAAAGCCAAATTTTATAAGAAAAGGAAACATATTGAATCAATTGTTGCCAAGGCTTTGGAATTAAAAAGAAAACTATTCATTTTAATTTTCAACAGGATCCGTACACTAGATAAATTAGTGAATGTAATGAAGTCAAAAAGCAAAAGAATAAGAGAAGTGAAAAAAAAAACTTTTGTAAAGTGTTCTTAGGAGAATGAAAGCACAGTTCAAGTACTGAACCATTTTTTAATGAAGAGAGTTATCTTCAAAGTAATAGTTTGCTGCATGCAGTTGACACCAGTAGTCGAGCTTATGAAGTTAAGGATGGTTGTGTAATGGAAAAGGAGAAAATGGTTCCAAGAAATGAGGAAGAAGTGTTAGCTGATGAGGTTATGGGGAGACGTCCTAAAGCCCCAGTGTACACTTGGAATTGTAGTAGTATTTGTACTGTACGACAGGAATCAATTGATAAATTTCGTGATTTTCTAAGAGAATATAGTAAAAAAAAAGTGTTAAACAGAAGATTAAGGTGCTTCAAAGACTAGATCCATGCAGAGTGAGAGAGAATACTGGTTTGCAAGGACATTCTCTGGCTTCTATTTCTAGGAACGTTTGTCAAAGTGTTTTTCACCATTTTAGGATGCTGGCTGTTCATCATACTGAAATGAGAAATTTTGTGAGAAGATTGTATTTTGCTAAAAGTCCAGCTTTAAAGTTAAATGAGTTGAATAATGCTCTGGTCCGTGGATCTGTAACAGATGTGAAGAAGGTTTGTGAGGATATTGAGTTTTGTTACTTTGGTCCAGAGCAAGAAAGTGCAGGAAATGACACAGTTATTGAAGAAAATGTGGAAGAAAATGTAGAACTCACTGTTAGTAAAACATTTGAAGATCAAATGACAAAATGTTCTATCATCTCTAATGAAAGACCAAATATTACTTGTATTTGTTGCCGGAGAAGCCATTATAAAAATCAAACAAGGTATGTTGATCTCTATAAAAAAAAGAGAAAAAGAAAATAATACTAAGTGGATGGATTTTGCTACATATTTATTTCTGGAAAATTGTTTTGATTTGGGTGAATATCACCGTATTTGTAAATACTGTTATAACAAGTTAGAAGAAAATAAAATGCCAGCAAGAGCTGTACATAATAATTTAGAATTGGTTGAAATTCCTGCAGAACTTAGTGATTTAAATACGTATGAGTCTATACTCATTCAATGTGTCCATCCTTTTCAGACTATAGTTCGAATGGAGCCCAAAACAGGCAAATTACCTCCTACAGATTTACAAAGAGGTTTAAAATGAAGAGTTGTCTATTTGCCATTAGATTTGAAAAAAAATATTGAAAAAATTGATGCAGATAGTTTGGAAACTGAACCATTAGTTATTCTTGTTAATGGTGTACCTACAAAGAACAAGAAAATTTGGCAGGAGCTGGTGGATGTACGAAAAGTACAAAGAGCAAATTTATATTTGAAAAGAAATAATAAATGGTATGAATCAATTTATATGGAATAAGATGAAGAGGTTTTACTAGGAGACTCAGGAATACCAACAGGGCAAATTGAAAAAGTGGATAAGTCAAAAGAAGAAGAAATTTATGAACATTTCAGCATACATCCTCTTCATTCTAAAGAAGTTATGGGAAAAACTATTGATCTCTTTCAGATGAAAAAAGCAAAAGGAACTCCTGTGAGTGTATGGGAGGAGAGTTGTTTTCCCCAGCTGTTTCCTACAGGAAAAGGTAGACGATATGATGAACGTCCAGTACAGATTCCAGCTTCTGAGTATCGGACTACAAGGTTATATGCAGAAGATCCAAGATTTCGTCAAAGTATTCCTTATTTGTTCCATCTTTTATTTGAAAGTGACTTATCAGCACTATCTTATGCAGTAAATCACATTTTGAAAACTGGAGTACATCTACATAATGTGTCTGCAAAGGATTTTCTGAACAAAGTGCAACAGCAAGATGATCATTTGGAATCACAATTAATAAATCTGATGGCTTGTCAGCGTGGGACTAATGAATATTGGTACCGACGCCATGGAGAATTGAAATGTATGTTACGGAATTTAGGAACTCCTACATGGTTCCTTACCCTAAGCTGTGCAGAGTACGCTTGGGATGATTTACTGGATTTTCTTCGAGAGGCAAATTCAAATATTGAAAACATCCAATACAAGACAGCAGGAGAATTGTGCTCATTGGATCCGGTTAATGTTTGCAGATATTTCAATCACAGATTTGAGGCTATGATGTCCTTCATCTGCAATAACAAAAATCCACCTCTTGGAGAAGTTGTGGATTTCTTTTGGACAAAAGAGTACCAAGCAAGAGGTGCTCCTCATATTCATATGCTGTTGTGGATCAAGGATGCTCCAAAATTTGGAACAGATTCTGATGATGCAGTTTTATCTTTCATTGAAGGATATGCAACATGTGCTATACCTAAAAGCACAGAAGAAAAAAACTTAAAAGAGCAAGTTTTACATTTCCAAAGTCATCGGTGTGGAAAATACTGTCGAAGAAAGTACACGAGTAAAGATAAATTCTACACAAAATGTCGATTTGGATTTCCACGACCTGTTCTTTCAAAAGGAAGAGTAAACAGTTTTATGTCAGCTGTGCGACATAATTACCTCCTACAGATTTACAAAGAGGTTTAAAATGAAGAGTTGTCTATTTGCCATTAGATTTGAAAAAAAATATTGAAAAAATTGATGCAGATAGTTTGGAAACTGAACCATTAGTTATTCTGGTTAATGGTGTACCTACAAAGAACAAGAAAATTTGGCAGGAGCTGGTGGATGTACGAAAAGTACAAAGAGCAAATTTATATTTGAAAAGAAATAATAAATGGTATGAATCAATTTATATGGAATAAGATGAAGAGGTTTTACTAGGAGACTCAGGAATACCAACAGGGCAAATTGAAAAAGTGGATAAGTCAAAAGAAGAAGAAATTTATGAACATTTCAGCATACATCCTCTTCATTCTAAAGAAGTTATGGGAAAAACTATTGATCTCTTTCAGATGAAAAAAGCAAAAGGAACTCCTGTGAGTGTATGGGAGGAGAGTTGTTTTCCCCAGCTGTTTCCTACAGGAAAAGGTAGACGATATGATGAACGTCCAGTACAGATTCCAGCTTCTGAGTATCGGACTACAAGGTTATATGCAGAAGATCCAAGATTTCGTCAAAGTATTCCTTATTTGTTCCATCTTTTATTTGAAAGTGACTTATCAGCACTATCTTATGCAGTAAATCACATTTTGAAAACTGGAGTACATCTACATAATGTGTCTGCAAAGGATTTTCTGAACAAAGTGCAACAGCAAGATGATCATTTGGAATCACAATTAATAAATCTGATGGCTTGTCAGCGTGGGACTAATGAATATTGGTACCGACGCCATGGAGAATTGAAATGTATGTTACGGAATTTAGGAACTCCTACATGGTTCCTTACCCTAAGCTGTGCAGAGTACGCTTGGGATGATTTACTGGATTTTCTTCGAGAGGCAAATTCAAATATTGAAAACATCCAATACAAGACAGCAGGAGAATTGTGCTCATTGGATCCGGTTAATGTTTGCAGATATTTCAATCACAGATTTGAGGCTATGATGTCCTTCATCTGCAATAACAAAAATCCACCTCTTGGAGAAGTTGTGGATTTCTTTTGGACAAAAGAGTACCAAGCAAGAGGTGCTCCTCATATTCATATGCTGTTGTGGATCAAGGATGCTCCAAAATTTGGAACAGATTCTGATGATGCAGTTTTATCTTTCATTGAAGGATATGCAACATGTGCTATACCTAAAAGCACAGAAGAAAAAAACTTAAAAGAGCAAGTTTTACATTTCCAAAGTCATCGGTGTGGAAAATACAGTCGAAGAAAGTACACGAGTAAAGATAAATTCTACACAAAATGTCGATTTGGATTTCCACGACCTGTTCTTTCAAAAGGAAGAGTAAACAGTTTTATGTCAGCTGTGCGACATAATTACCTCCTACAGATTTACAAAGAGGTTTAAAATGAAGAGTTGTCTATTTGCCATTAGATTTGAAAAAAAATATTGAAAAAATTGATGCAGATAGTTTGGAAACTGAACCATTAGTTATTCTGGTTAATGGTGTACCTACAAAGAACAAGAAAATTTGGCAGGAGCTGGTGGATGTACGAAAAGTACAAAGAGCAAATTTATATTTGAAAAGAAATAATAAATGGTATGAATCAATTTATATGGAATAAGATGAAGAGGTTTTACTAGGAGACTCAGGAATACCAACAGGGCAAATTGAAAAAGTGGATAAGTCAAAAGAAGAAGAAATTCATGAACATTTCAGCATACATCCTCTTCATTCTAAAGAAGTTATGGGAAAAACTATTGATCTCTTTCAGATGAAAAAAGCAAAAGGAACTCCTGTGAGTGTATGGGAGGAGAGTTGTTTTCCCCAGCTGTTTCCTACAGGAAAAGGTAGACGATATGATGAACGTCCAGTACAGATTCCAGCTTCTGAGTATCGGACTACAAGGTTATATGCAGAAGATCCAAGATTTCGTCAAAGTATTCCTTATTTGTTCCATCTTTTATTTGAAAGTGACTTATCAGCACTATCTTATGCATTAAATCACATTTTGAAAACTGGAGTACATCTACATAATGTGTCTGCAAAGGATTTTCTGAACAAAGTGCAACAGCAAGATGATCATTTGGAATCACAATTAATAAATCTGATGGCTTGTCAGCGTGGGACTGATGAATATTGGTACCGACGCCATGGAGAATTGAAATGTATGTTACGGAATTTAGGAACTCCTACATGGTTCCTTACCCTAAGCTGTGCAGAGTACGCTTGGGATGATTTACTGGATTTTCTTCGAGAGGCAAATTCAAATATTGAAAACATCCAATACAAGACAGCAGGAGAATTGTGCTCATTGGATCCGGTTAATGTTTGCAGATATTTCAATCACAGATTTGAGGCTATGATGTCCTTCATCTGCAATAACAAAAATCCACCTCTTGGAGAAGTTGTGGATTTCTTTTGGACAAAAGAGTACCAAGCAAGAGGTGCTCCTCATATTCATATGCTGTTGTGGATCAAGGATGCTCCAAAATTTGGAACAGATTCTGATGATGCAGTTTTATCTTTCATTGAAGGATATGCAACATGTGCTATACCCAAAAGCACAGAAGAAAAAAACTTAAAAGAGCAAGTTTTACATTTCCAAAGTCATCGGTGTGGAAAATACTGTCGAAGAAAGTACACGAGTAAAGATAAATTCTACACAAAATGTCGATTTGGATTTCCACGACCTGTTCTTTCAAAAGGAAGAGTAAACAGTTTTATGTCAGCTGTGCGACATAATTACCTCCTACAGATTTACAAAGAGGTTTAAAATGAAGAGTTGTCTATTTGCCATTAGATTTTAAAAAAAATATTGAAAAAATTGATGCAGATAGTTTGGAAACTGAACCATTAGTTATTCTGGTTAATGGTGTACCTACAAAGAACAAGAAAATTTGGCAGGAGCTGGTGGATGTACGAAAAGTACAAAGAGCAAATTTATATTTGAAAAGAAATAATAAATGGTATGAATCAATTTATATGGAATAAGATGAAGAGGTTTTACTAGGAGACTCAGGAATACCAACAGGGCAAATTGAAAAAGTGGATAAGTCAAAAGAAGAAGAAATTTATGAACATTTCAGCATACATCCTCTTCATTCTAAAGAAGTTATGGGAAAAACTATTGATCTCTTTCAGATGAAAAAAGCAAAAGGAACTCCTGTGAGTGTATGGGAGGAGAGTTGTTTTCCCCAGCTGTTTCCTACAGGAAAAGGTAGACGATATGATGAACGTCCAGTACAGATTCCAGCTTCTGAGTATCGGACTACAAGGTTATATGCAGAAGATCCAAGATTTCGTCAAAGTATTCCTTATTTGTTCCATCTTTTATTTGAAAGTGACTTATCAGCACTATCTTATGCAGTAAATCACATTTTGAAAACTGGAGTACATCTACATAATGTGTCTGCAAAGGATTTTCTGAACAAAGTGCAACAGCAAGATGATCATTTGGAATCACAATTAATAAATCTGATGGCTTGTCAGCGTGGGACTAATGAATATTGGTACCGACGCCATGGAGAATTGAAATGTATCTTACGGAATTTAGGAACTCCTACATGGTTCCTTACCCTAAGCTGTGCAGAGTACGCTTGGGATGATTTACTGGATTTTCTTCGAGAGGCAAATTCAAATATTGAAAACATCCAATACAAGACAGCAGGAGAATTGTGCTCATTGGATCCGGTTAATGTTTGCAGATATTTCAATCACAGATTTGAGGCTATGATGTCCTTCATCTGCAATAACAAAAATCCACCTCTTGGAGAAGTTGTGGATTTCTTTTGGACAAAAGAGTACCAAGCAAGAGGTGCTCCTCATATTCATATGCTGTTGTGGATCAAGGATGCTCCAAAATTTGGAACAGATTCTGATGAGGCAGTTTTATCTTTCATTGAAGGATATGCAACATGTGCTATACCTAAAAGCACAGAAGAAAAAAACTTAAAAGAGCAAGTTTTACATTTCCAAAGTCATCGGTGTGGAAAATACTGTCGAAGAAAGTACACGAGTAAAGATAAATTCTACACAAAATGTCGATTTGGATTTCCACGACCTGTTCTTTCAAAAGGAAGAGTAAACAGTTTTATGTCAGCTGTGCGACATAATTACCTCCTACAGATTTACAAAGAGGTTTAAAATGAAGAGTTGTCTATTTGCCATTAGATTTGAAAAAAAATATTGAAAAAATTGATGCAGATAGTTTGGAAACTGAACCATTAGTTATTCTGGTTAATGGTGTACCTACAAAGAACAAGAAAATTTGGCAGGAGCTGGTGGATGTACGAAAAGTACAAAGAGCAAATTTATATTTGAAAAGAAATAATAAATGGTATGAATCAATTTATATGGAATAAGATGAAGAGGTTTTACTAGGAGACTCAGGAATACCAACAGGGCAAATTGAAAAAGTGGATAAGTCAAAAGAAGAAGAAATTTATGAACATTTCAGCATACATCCTCTTCATTCTAAAGAAGTTATGGGAAAAACTATTGATCTCTTTCAGATGAAAAAAGCAAAAGGAACTCCTGTGAGTGTATGGGAGGAGAGTTGTTTTCCCCAGCTGTTTCCTACAGGAAAAGGTAGACGATATGATGAACGTCCAGTACAGATTCCAGCTTCTGAGTATCGGACTACAAGGTTATATGCAGAAGATCCAAGATTTCGTCAAAGTATTCCTTATTTGTTCCATCTTTTATTTGAAAGTGACTTATCAGCACTATCTTATGCAGTAAATCACATTTTGAAAACTGGAGTACATCTACATAATGTGTCTGCAAAGGATTTTCTGAACAAAGTGCAACAGCAAGATGATCATTTGGAATCACAATTAATAAATCTGATGGCTTGTCAGCGTGGGACTAATGAATATTGGTACCGACGCCATGGAGAATTGAAATGTATGTTACGGAATTTAGGAACTCCTACATGGTTCCTTACCCTAAGCTGTGCAGAGTACGCTTGGGATGATTTACTGGATTTTCTTCGAGAGGCAAATTCAAATATTGAAAACATCCAATACAAGACAGCAGGAGAATTGTGCTCATTGGATCCGGTTAATGTTTGCAGATATTTCAATCACAGATTTGAGGCTATGATGTCCTTCATCTGCAATAACAAAAATCCACCTCTTGGAGAAGTTGTGGATTTCTTTTGGACAAAAGAGTACCAAGCAAGAGGTGCTCCTCATATTCATATGCTGTTGTGGATCAAGGATGCTCCAAAATTTGGAACAGATTCTGATGATGCAGTTTTATCTTTCATTGAAGGATATGCAACATGTGCTATACCTAAAAGCACAGAAGAAAAAAACTTAAAAGAGCAAGTTTTACATTTCCAAAGTCATCGGTGTGGAAAATACTGTCGAAGAAAGTACACGAGTAAAGATAAATTCTACACAAAATGTCGATTTGGATTTCCACGACCTGTTCTTTCAAAAGGAAGAGTAAACAGTTTTATGTCAGCTGTGCGACATAATTACCTCCTACAGATTTACAAAGAGGTTTAAAATGAAGAGTTGTCTATTTGCCATTAGATTTGAAAAAAAATATTGAAAAAATTGATGCAGATAGTTTGGAAACTGAACCATTAGTTATTCTGGTTAATGGTGTACCTACAAAGAACAAGAAAATTTGGCAGGAGCTAGTGGATGTACGAAAAGTACAAAGAGCAAATTTATATTTGAAAAGAAATAATAAATGGTATGAATCAATTTATATGGAATAAGATGAAGAGGTTTTACTAGGAGACTCAGGAATACCAACAGGGCAAATTGAAAAAGTGGATAAGTCAAAAGAAGAAGAAATTTATGAACATTTCAGCATACATCCTCTTCATTCTAAAGAAGTTATGGGAAAAACTATTGATCTCTTTCAGATGAAAAAAGCAAAAGGAACTCCTGTGAGTGTATGGGAGGAGAGTTGTTTTCCCCAGCTGTTTCCTACAGGAAAAGGTAGACGATATGATGAACGTCCAGTACAGATTCCAGCTTCTGAGTATCGGACTACAAGGTTATATGCAGAAGATCCAAGATTTCGTCAAAGTATTCCTTATTTGTTCCATCTTTTATTTGAAAGTGACTTATCAGCACTATCTTATGCAGTAAATCACATTTTGAAAACTGGAGTACATCTACATAATGTGTCTGCAAAGGATTTTCTGAACAAAGTGCAACAGCAAGATGATCATTTGGAATCACAATTAATAAATCTGATGGCTTGTCAGCGTGGGACTAATGAATATTGGTACCGACGCCATGGAGAATTGAAATGTATGTTACGGAATTTAGGAACTCCTACATGGTTCCTTACCCTAAGCTGTGCAGAGTACGCTTGGGATGATTTACTGGATTTTCTTCGAGAGGCAAATTCAAATATTGAAAACATCCAATACAAGACAGCAGGAGAATTGTGCTCATTGGATCCGGTTAATGTTTGCAGATATTTCAATCACAGATTTGAGGCTATGATGTCCTTCATCTGCAATAACAAAAATCCACCTCTTGGAGAAGTTGTGGATTTCTTTTGGACAAAAGAGTACCAAGCAAGAGGTGCTCCTCATATTCATATGCTGTTGTGGATCAAGGATGCTCCAAAATTTGGAACAGATTCTGATGATGCAGTTTTATCTTTCATTGAAGGATATGCAACATGTGCTATACCTAAAAGCACAGAAGAAAAAAACTTAAAAGAGCAAGTTTTACATTTCCAAAGTCATCGGTGTGGAAAATACTGTCGAAGAAAGTACACGAGTAAAGATAAATTCTACACAAAATGTCGATTTGGATTTCCACGACCTGTTCTTTCAAAAGGAAGAGTAAACAGTTTTATGTCAGCTGTGCGACATACTATTACAAGAAAATCGCCTAAGAATACCTATAACCTAAGAAGAAAAGAAGAGTCAAAATATATAAATGACTACAACCCAGTCATTTTATCCATGTGGAATGCTAACATGGATATACAGTATGTAGCTGACAATTCTATTGCTGTTGCTCGGTATGTCACATCTTACATCACTAAATCTGAGAAAATGGAATTGAAAGAAATGTGGGAAGAGATTTCTTACGAGAAGACTGTCAGTAAAAAGCTATACAGTTTCAGTTTAAAGATGTTATCGCATCGAGAAATTGGATCCTACGAATGCTCAGATAGGTTATCATCTGCAAGTCTGTACTCCAAATCCAGAAGAATAATTTGGGTAAGTTTAGGCCTTGCAGGAATGAGAAATCGGGTACTGAAATCTATTCGAGAAATTGAATATTTAGCAGAGTACGAACCTGAAAGAACAGACATTTTAAGAACAAACATGTTGGACACATATTACCCAAAGAGAAGTCATCATCTTGAGAACATGTGTCTCTATGAAGTGCTGCAGAACTACATTTATAAACAGAATGCCAGAGAAGACATCAACAATGGAAAATATAAAGTCATTGGTGAGGAAGGATGTTTGGTAAAACAAACAAAAGGAAGTTTGATTAATCACAGAAAGCTGAGTTGCGACACTACTGACATGAAGGAATTTTACTACTTAGCACTTTTACAGTTGTTTAAACCATGGCGCTCAGAGGATGAATTACTTGGACATTTTGAAAGCTATGAAGATTCCTTTAATGCATGCAAAGATACCATCGAATGCAGTACTTTCACAACTTATGTAGAAATGTTAAATGAAGAAATTGAACAAGAAGCAACAATTGCAGCTGAAGTAGCTAGAGACAGTTCTCAAGACAGTCAAAGTTCTGGGACGCAAGATCCCCTAGGACAACCAATCGTAGAAAATGAAGCTGCAATAGCCATGACTGAAGTGGAAACAGCTATGAATCAAGCTCAGGAAGATTTAATAAACTTACCAAGTTTGGAACAGCAACTGAATGATGAACAAAAACAAATTTATGAGGAAGTCACAAAACAAATTGATCATGGATTACTACATGAAAATAAAGAGTGCTCATGCACATCGTTTGAACCAATCAGAATGTATGTGAGTGGACAAGCCGGAACTGGAAAAAGTTTCTTGATTAAAGTAATTAGAAGCTACCTACAGCAAAAAACAGATTCAACTTTTTCTTGTGTTGTTACTGCTCCAACTGGGTTAGCAGCATATAACATAAAAGGAATTACCCTCCATCGTTTGCTAATGTTACCAGTAGAGCACGAGAACAAAATACAATACCACAAGCTAACAGGAGAAGCATGTTTTGAAGTTGCAAGAGTATTGAAAAAAATGAAAGTTCTCATCATTGATGAGGTAAGCATGGTATCAAACTTAATGCTTGCCTTTGTGCATTTAAGAATGCAGCAAATTCTAAAGACAAACTATGACGTGCTATTTGGAAGAAAACATGTTATAGTTTTTGGGGATCTTCTGCAGCTCACTCCAGTTAAAAGACAACCAGTATTGCAAACTCTTACACATGAAGACACGAAAAAGTCGTTAGGAAGTATAGGTAATGTGAATATTTGGACATACTTTGAGTATAAAGAACTCATTACCAATATGCGGCAGGCAAATGATGATGATTATCCAAGTATTCTCAAAGATATCAGAATTGGACTACTCACAGAACATGGCAGAAAAGCTTTACAGAGTCGATTGCTATGTAATTTGTTCCCAACAGAACAAATTGTTCCAGAGAAAATATACAAGAAAATTGCTGGAAAAAATACTGTAATCTGCTTAATGCCAACACTACAGGAATGCTCTATATTCAATCAAGAACTTTTGAAATTGGAAAATGAAGAGATTGTCAAACTGGAAGCTGTGGATAAAATACAACATGAAGGAATAACTATTATATTGATAAGCAAATTGACAACTAAATTGGATTCTCTAGAGAAAAACATCTCGAAAACAGCCGGTTTAGAAAAGAATCTTTATGTATGTATGAACTGTCGAGTAATTTTAAGACGTAATTTGGATGTAGAGAAAGGTTTAGTGAATGGAGCTATGGGTAAAGTTGTGGGTTTTGTTAATTACCAGAAAAAAGTTGGAATTGAATTTTTAAAAATAAAATTTGATCAGATTGAAGAGGTTAAAGACATTTGTCGTTGTTCAGTTCGTTTCTTGCTTGTGAAAGACTTATATGTACGTAGGAAGCAGTTTCCATTTTCTCTAGCATATGCTGTAACTATTCACAAATCTCAAGGATTAACTGTAGATAGTGCTTTTGTAAACATTGGATCTACTGTGTTTAAAGAAGGTATGGCATATGTTGCTTTGTCACGAGTGAAAAAATTATCTGGTTTATTCATGATAGACTTTGATGACTCAAAAGTTAGTGCTGATGCAAACTGTGTAAAGGAATATAATAGATTAAGAAGAAGCTATGCTCCACATTTAGGTCAGTATCCTGTGTTTGAAAAACGTGGTGTTTGTCGGAAAAGGAGAATTGAGAATATCTGTAATGAGGATGTACAGAAGAGAAAACAAAAGGAGAGTGATGTGATTCCAAGCAAAAAGAAAAAGGACAATGTTGAAGAGGTTGTTGGTTGTCATTTTGAAAATAGCTCTGGTGTCAACTGCTACGCTAATGTAGTGCTGAATGTTGTATTTTATCTTGAAAGTTTGCAAGAGTAGATAAAACTAAATCATGTAAAAAGATTCGGTTCTCTGCTGAGTTTTCTTTTTGAGAAGCTGAGTAATGATAAAACTAAAATAGAAAGGGCTTCTGATGTTAGAAAACGTTTAGATGTATGTTCAGGATGTTCACAGTTTACTCAAAATGTCCAGCAAGATGCACAGGAATTCTTGATGTATATGCTTATGGTACTGGAAGATGAAAGGGTAGAAATAGAACATATGTTTGGTCTCTCTTATAAATGGGAACATAGTTGTGAAAACTGTTTGAACACATGCAGCTCTAATGTTGATTCTGAAAGGTTCATATATTTAACATTACCAGAGAGTAAATCAGTGACTTTAAGTAAATTAGTTAAAGATGCCAATCACAACATGGAATGTTCTCAATGTAAATCAGAGATGTTATCAACGTTATTTTTAAATAAATATGGACAGTATGTAATTTTAATGATGCAACGTTGTAGAGCTGATGGTACAAAATTGGACACTTTAATAAAGAAGTTTACAGGATATCAATTATCAATATCTGGAAAAACTTTTGTTGCAGTTGCAATAATTTTCCATGATGGACCTTCTATAACTTCTGGTCATTACACAGTTTATCTAAAATGTGAAAAAGGCTGGACACTGTGTAATGATTCTCAATTGATTTTCAAGCAACCTTTGCCTGCAGAATTACCAAATTCCTACTTAATTTTTCTAAAACCAAAATTTTAGATACAAATTGCAGCATCTGAACAAACCATTATTTCGATTTTATTGGATTACCATTGGATATTTCACCAAAAAAGAATTTAAAAATTACCATTTGGCCTCATGGAAAGGTAAGAATTTCTCTTGTTTACTTCTTTGACAGATATTATTTTGGTGTATGTGCTTAAGCAACAAGATTTACAGACAATATTTATTGCAAATAGTTATTGTTGTTAGATGATATTTTTATTATATATATTACATTTCTATCAAGGTATGTTTTACTGAGAAGAGATTCAGGGCTTTTTTTAAACAATCTTTCAGATTGTTAATTTTTTTGCCCGCTGTTAAGTGATGAATGCAATTGGTTTCACAATTTGCAGTGAAATTCAATATATTCTGAAAACAGCAAAAAAAGGGCAAAAAATTACTTTGTTAAATATGAAAATATGTGTACTGTATTCTAAAATGTATTGTTAAATATTAATACTTTTTTTCTTTTTTTCAGATCGAGAAAGAAAATTTAGGAAAATTAATCCTTTTTTCTAGCAATTAAAAAAAAACATTTATTTATAATTAAGTTATTTTGTTGGTCAGGTAAGTTTGAAATATCTGTATTTCTCACCCCTTTACTTTCATGCTCCCTTTTTTTCACTTCTCCTCACTCTGCTTTTCTCATTCCCCTTCTCTCTGTCTTCTTCATTTACTGCTCTTTCGTAACTCCCTCAATCCTTCTCTACTACTCCCCTAGGTTTACTGCCTCCATCACTACTTTTTCAAACATGTATCTCTCCCTGTCTCCATGTGTCTCAGTCATTCTAACTGCGTTACTCCTTCTCAGTTCCTTCCTCTCTGTGTCTGATTCAGTCGCTCTCCCTTTGTCTGTCTTACCCTTAATTTCCATTACATCTCTGGGGCAGATTAACAAGGCCTCTACGCCACCACTACGTCACTTTTCATAACGTACTGGTGGCGCAGGGAGCTCCTTCATATTTACAAGGAGAGGAAAAGCCACCCTGTGTGACTTTTCCTCTCCACATAAATACAGCCACTTCACACGCAGCACTGTGCGTTGAAGGGGCGTTCCATGGGTGTTGTTTTGGGTATTCACACGCAACACACAAAGAACTAGACACATCTCCAGGTTTACGAGAAATCGTAACTGTAGAGATGTGTGTGAATGCTAAGCAACTCTAGAGGTGGTGTTGCGAGGCACAACGAGGAGAAATGTTTTTATTTCTCCTCGTTTTTTCCAATTTAAGTGCGTCCTCCATTCTACAGCACGCATTAAAAGAGGAGAAAGCCTTTTGTGATTGTTTTTGTGCAGGAAGGTGTCCCTTCCTGCACGAGAACAATCTCCCCACCATGCAGGCATCCTTGTACCATGGTGCAAGGGAGCCTGCGCTGGCGCATGGCTGCAGTTTGTAGGCCTGCGCTGGGGAAGCATAGAGATGCAACAAAATAATCGTATAAAAAATAGAATTAAAAAAAAAGATTAAGTGTTTGGGTGTTGGTTGGCTCTAATAAGAGACATTGTGTTAATTGATTGTTTTTTGGTACCTATAAGTAAGTATCGATCCAGTGTCTAAAGATCAAGAGGAAGACTCTGTTCCCTTCATCTGTGAAATGTACTGTTGCACTTTGGATTAGAAACATTATGTGCTGAAGTTCTGACGTCTCTACACACACAACTGTTACATGATCTAATGCTATGCTAGCAGGCAGAAGTCATGTTGGGGGTAGAAATCATTTAGAATGGGTTAAAATATGCACACAAAAAAAAAAGTGTGTTTCAATTTAAAAAAAAGGTGCAGAACGTGAAAAGGGGGCAGGGTACTGAGTTCCTAACCCCCTACCTTTTGAAATGAGGTCCCTGAAGGACCATGAAGGGTGAAAAAATATTTTATTATATTTAAAAACACAAGGGGTGCGCGCACGGCGGGGGGAAAAAAAATGGTAATAACAAATTTAAAAAAATTAAGATGTAAGGTGGCTCTAAAAAGAGCCGTTGTGTTAATAGAGGGACAGAGGAAAGAAAGAATGGCAAAATTATATGGTGCCGCACTTGTGCTGCTGTATCTTATTATCTATTAAGGGAATGCTGGACTCCCCAAAAGCAATAAGAGCATAACAAGTATTGCACCGTATATGCACCCTCTCAAACATAGGGTGAATGTCCAGAGGAGCAGAAGAAGGTAACGCTCCCACTGCAGAGGAAGTGCTCGGCTGAGCTGACGATGATGTACTCGGCTGAGCTGCTGCGGATGTGCTCGGCTGAGCTGCTGGAAGGGTTTCTCTAGTAGCTCGAGCAAAAGTCACAGGATGTACATCCCTAATGTGCCTGAACATAGTGAAGATACTAAAAGAGTACTTCTTCTTAGGATCTCCTCTAGATAAGACACGCCCACAAAGTTTGCAGGTGACTTTGGGAGCATTGACTTTCTTCTGCCCCTGTGGAAATGTAAAATATTGCCAGACAAAAGAATCTTTCTGTTTCCTCTGTCTCTGTCTGACAAGGCTCTCCTGCCCACTTCCAGAAGATGACTGCTGCTCTGCCATTGTATCACAAAAACAGTTCAGCTCCTTCTCCCAGGGAATCAGAAGTAATAATGAGGGGAATGGGTGTGGTGTTGGAAGTTTCTGGAAATGAAAGAACTTTAAACCAATGAAAAGTGTTGTTACTTGATCACATGACTAACCGTGCGCGCACCGTACGCTTACGTGTGCGCACGGTACAAGTACGCATGCGCGTACGTAAGACGCACGCATGCGTTGACGGTGGCCCGCGTAAGGAGCCCGTGCGTACGCATCGCAGACGAAATACGCATGCGTGCGTAAATCACGTATGCATGCGCACGCGGAGCCATGCAAACTACGTGCGCGCACCGTACTTGTACCATACCGTGCGCGCACCGTAAGCTTACGGTGCGCGCATGGTAGACATCCCTTAAAAAAAAAAAACAATGTTTAGAGGTTTGTAGAAGATATTAACTATGCTGTTCAACTATATCTAAACATTTTTTTTAAAAAGGTGAGCCATTCCATATTGCAGGATACAGTAAATCTATAATTAAATACATAGGTAGCATATTGTTAAAAAAACAAATTTTAAAAAAAATAATAAATTCAAAAATTAGCATTTAAAAAACCTTGCAAATTCACTGAAAAAACCATAGGTTTCACACACGTTATAGTTAGGAATTAGCATTTAAAAAACCTTGCAAATTCACTGAAAAAAACATAGGTTTCACACATGTTATAGTTAGCTGGACATTTCGCTCGTAAAAAACCAATGAAATTCCCCCGTTATAGTTAGTTCAGCTAACTATAACTCGCGCGCCCGCAATCCACTGCTGATGACGTCACATATTACATCACTCATGACATGGTCAGTGACATCACTCATGACATCACTGATGACATCTCAAATGACATCACTGATGACGTCATCCATGTGATAAATTACCACATTTTCTCACACCTTTCAAACACCGATTGAAAATTTCAGAGTTACATTCACAAAACCATACGTACTCAAATACCAATAACTAGATACTCACTTATTAACTCTTAGGTCTACATACAACTCCACTCATTCACCTGTACAGTCACTCATACTTACAGTCACTCCATACAAGACTATCATATGCATTTAGACACCTATATAGACACTCACACACCGTCAATCATCAATTGAGGTACTAACACACCTACTCAGTCGTGCAAGTAATTAAACACAGTCCAATTTACTCACCTATACAGTTAAACACACTCAAGTTCACTTACTCTTACAAATAGTACCACCTTCTTACGCTCTTATACAATAATTGATACAAGCACACACGCATCCATACAGACACTCTCACAATCACACACTCTCACATATACCCACTTATATGAGGTTGCCTTCCTACTGTTTGATTGCCTCATCTGCTTCAGGAACTTATTATATGGACTATATCATATCTTGCACTATTTGCATTTTATTAATCATGAACTCATTGTACGGTATTGGGGAAATTTTGTTTCTTCTTTTTGGACGTTATTGTGGCACTATTTAATATCTGTTTTAATTGCAATGTTTTTATGTATACTTTTATGGTTTGAGTCTAAACCGAAATAAAGTCTTGATTGATTGATACCCACTTATATACTCTTACATGCATATATACTGCCTTTCACATATGTAGTTAGTCACACATGTACCACTGAGATATACATCCAATCCCTAACGCACCCATACATACACTCATCCAACCATACAGTCCCTCACAGATGCACTCTTAAAACCATGCACCCATAGAATCACCCACTGAAACACATCTATGCACAGAGTAACACACACCCTACCCACACAAACACACAGGCACCCATACAGATACTCAGACAACCAATCAATAACCCATATAGACACTCATATAGCTAATCACAAAACCATGGAGCAACTTAGACACCAACACACAGACACATACAGACATTTACACAGTTAAGTCACTAGTCTGCAGTAAGATACATTTAATGACTCAGTTATGCACCACAGAAAATCATCCATATACACACTTGTACACCCACTCATTCTTCAACAGGCCTTTCCCTATATATATTAAACATATTAAAATTGTTAAGAAACACATACTCAATTGATGATGTCATCAGTGATGTCATCAGTGATGTCATTTGAGATGTCATCAGTGATGTCATGAGTGATGTCACTGACCATGTCATGAGTGATGTAATATGTGACGTCATCAGCAGTGGATTGCGGGCGCACGAGTTATAGTTAGCTGAACTAACTATAACGGGGGAATTTCATTGGTTTTTTACGAGCGAAATGTCCAGCTAACTATAACATGTGTGAAACCTATGTTTTTTTCAGTGAATTTGCAAGGTTTTTTAAATGCTAATTCCTAACTATAACGTGTGTGAAACCTATGGTTTTTTCAGTGAATATATATATACACACACACACACATATATGTATCTATCTGTGTTGTTTTCTTTTTCTCTGTCCCATCTCTTTCTTTCTACTTTAGCTATTTATCCTATCTCTGGTCCTCTCCCTCTCCTCTTCTTGTAAATAAGTTGCACCCAAAGGCTTTGACTTGTCAAAAAAAAACACTTTCCTGTACAGTGGCCACATCTTTTAGCACAGCAACACAAGAAAGGCTGTGGCTTACACAGGAGAGGCAATGCCTGTTATGAATTGCATCTTCCTGTGTGAGACAACACAAACTTCCAACTTTTGTTAGATGCCTGCAGTTCTGGAGCAGGGGGGGGGTCTCCTTGGGTGCAGCAGAGGAAGCGTTTTCCAAAGCTGATTACTTTTCGCATTTTGAGAGCCCCATAATCAAAATGTAAATAGCCCATTTCACTGATCAGCCCCTCCACTACTGCACCCAGGGGGCTTGAAGAATAGTGACAAAGCCCGCTAAAGGGAAGGGAGGCAGTAGAAGGCTTCACTAATTTGAGCTCAAAACTCATAGGGAATCTTGGCAGAGTCAAAGCCAGGCGTGCCTACTTCTACACAACAGTATAACAAACAATAATTACTAAGATAGTTGTTATAGTATCTTAAACTCCCTCCCCAAGAGGGCCTTACAGGTAATCAGTGAAAGTTATGCCTACAGTCATGTGTTTGCACACAGTTTTTTCTTCTCCGGCTCCAGGGATTGGCTCCAGACAAAAAAGTCCCCCTCAAGGAAGCATGCCTTTCCATAGTGAGCTGGTCTCCTATCTCAAGACATATTGGCTCCCTCACCAGGTTTGCAACCCAAGGGGCATATTTACAAGCCCCTATCGCCACCATAACGTTGCTTTTTTGGTCGAGCCTAGCGCAGCGCGCAAGCGCTGCTTAGGAAATTATCTCTTGGAATTGGTCTGTACTTTTTTGCAAACTCGTGCATGTACTGCATTGTTTCCAATGAGTACTCGTGCATGTACGGCATCCACCTTGAGGGAGCGAGCAGCGGCGCCATCTGTTTCCAATTATCACGCCCGCGCTTCTTTACATTTGCCTGTCTCGCGGTCGCGTTAATTGGAAACAGATGGCGGTCGCGTTGACTTTTGCGGAAGTCACATGTTCTCCCACACACTTTAACAGGTGACACACGCAGGGACAGGCAGGTATAAACCCTGCACCTCTGAGCTGACAGACTCTGCTCGGCTCCATGTACTCTATGAATCTTCGCTTGTACTTTGTACCCAATAAGTTGTGTTTCCCCAACGTGTCCTCAATTATGTCCCACTCACTGCTTTAACACGCACCTACCCTTTGCTGCCACACACGCGCTTTCACGCACTCTCCCAAAGAGGCAGCCAGTCAATCCCCCAACCCCCCAAAAAACAGAAAGGGCCCCATGCTGACTAAAGACCAATGCCTCCGGTTGGGAGCTTCTGGTGATGTGTGTTGATCTGCTTGTGCCCTGCTTGCCAGCCGCAGCCCTCCCCCTCACACCCATGCATCCTATGCTCCTGCGCTCTCGCTATGCTCTGTCAAACCCCTTATGATCTCAGACTTCCTGTACTAATGGCAGACTGTGGGCCATGCAATCGGCAATTACCGGAGACACAACACGCACATCATGCCCTCTCTTACACGCTACTACGTCACATGCACTGCGTCCCCTCTCTCACTCTTAGGTTATTTCACAATATGAACTCATGCTTAGTATGTCTTGTGACACACACTACGCTTTCACACTTTTCGTGATCTCGCGCCCATTATATCCTCAATGTGCAGATCAAAGGAGCAGATTTCGCGTCAGCTGATAGCTCTAATGTACACATGTGCAGTGAAAACCTTTGTTCTGTTGCACATCTAAATATCAATTCGTTTTTTAGCCCAAAACACGTTTGATACTATTGTGTGCCTCTTGTGGTATTCCCGAGTCTTTGTCGTGCCTCGCATGTTTTTCTTTTTGTGAACGCACAGTTTTTGTAGACACGAGGGTCTACACCAAGCACGGTCTGTGGTGTTATTCCAGTTCAATATTAAGTGCAGTCTGCGACAATCTGCTACTTAAGGTCGCTAGTGCGAGTTCAGCTGGGCTGTAGTGCAGAGAGGAGAATGAACACAGGGAGATAATAAAGGCAAAAAACTGTATTACAGAAAGCATTCAGAAATAACAGGACAGGGTACACCTGGGAAGGGGGGGGGGTGATTGTGTCTGTAGTGTGTTATAGACTTACTTTATTTACTAAAACTGCTTCATCAAACTCTTCACTGATGTTACCTATGCTGCCATTCTCAGCATCACTGGGTTGGCTATTGGCAGATAATTAATTCAGTTGGCGTCACCCAAGCACCCTAACATAACATTCTACCAATCCTTGTGTCTTGTGCTTGACAAATTCTGTCCATTTTATACTGAACGTTGGTGGCAATATTTCAGTGGGAGTGACCTCTGCCAGAGAGACGAGTGTCTCTTTTAGCACCCTTTACTCTGTGGAGCCTGTCGTTCTTTACCATCACTGCATTGGCTTAGTATTGTGGGGTGTGTGGGTCGAACAGGCAACATTTGTGAGCAGTGGGATTTGCTCTTTATGGGTTTTTTTTGTGTGCACAATTTTCCGGAAGGGGTTGTCTTTCTGTGTTTTTCTTTCTTGCTCGTGCGTTTTGTTTTTCTGAAAAAAATCTGACGGGGCAAGTGCGCTTAAAAAACACAGGTCAGTAACACAAGTTTACTTTACTAGAAGTTGGCCAAACCCATCGCCAAGGTAATCATGATATAAAATAGTAGTCATTCCTTCACTAACCATGTTGCTTGCTAAACAAACATTGGCATAGCCAACAGACCTCGCTTTTGGGACCTTATAAGTATTTAGTTATGCAGCACAATAACCTTGGTGCAAAAACATCAACTGTTGCATGGCTAAAAATGTATAAGTTCTCAAAGGCGAGACCTATTGGCAATGCTTATTCTTGTTTGATGGTGGTGGCGATACGGGCTTCACCTTATTTACAAGGCAGCGTTAACCCACTTAACGTGGCTTAACACCGCCTTGTAAATAAGGCCGCTTTTCACGGAGCACTTAGCATGAAAGGGGTGGGCAATGGGTGTTGTGGTGGCCTTCCACCTCAATACCCATTGATTTTGAAGCTGCCCCATATTTACAAGGGTGGCGCATATATGGGGCAGCGCCAAAATTAAGACCAGGTAAAACCTGGTCTTAACAGGGCACAACCAGGAGAAATGCATTATTTCTTCTCGTTTTTGCTGTTTTTATGTGTGCTGCGTTGTGCAGCACATATAGAAACAGCAAAATGCCATGGATTGTTTATGTGCAGGAAGATGTCTCTTCCTGAACATAAACAATCATTTTAAAAATGACGAGTTGCAACTTCTATGTGTGCTAAATTGCCATTTAAGATTGTTTATATGCAGGAAGGGACACCTTCCTGCACATTAACAATCATTCCCCACAATGCAGGCACCCTTGCACTATGGTGCAAGGGTGCCTACATTGGCGCCAGGCAGCTAAATTCAGCACCAGTGCAGGGGGAAATGCAGGGCTGGACCGTATTGTTGTAAATATGATGCAGCTCTGCGTTTCAGAAATGGCAGAGTGCGGCGTTAAGCCAAAAAGGCTAACGCCGTGGTCCGTCACTTCCTTGTACATATGCCCCCCAGTCTGTTGCACAGATCCTTCGTCACAGGCAGATTGGCTTTTGATTCCACAAGCAAGTTTCTCCTCTGGGAGATGTAGTGCAACAATACCCTTTCTCCAGGAGGCAGTTGCTACAGCAGCTAACTTCTCTGTGTTGTTCCCACCTGGGAGGAAGCCAGCAGTCAGGGACCCTGGCAGTGGCGCTCAAATAAATCCCATCCGACCTGCTGGGCGGATCATGTCACTGATCAATGAGAATACTGGCCCAGTGACCTGGATTTTACCCAGTTCTAACTGGTTTTTACAAACAAAAAATTATATTCCAATGGCCTACCTCTAGGATCATTTTCAGGCATTTCCTGACGCTTTGAATATAACTTTAAGGCTGGTCAAGCCACAGTCTTTGTCCTCTAGTTTTCAGTCAACAGTGGGTGGGGCTGCACCTCACTGTAATGCAAACCAAAGCACAGGAACAAAAGAGGCGAGCCTCAGCTCCCTCTCAACTTGTTGGGTGTAGCACCTATAGGTAAATAATGAAACAGGAAGGGGGCAAGGACTGTATTTGTACTTCATAAGTGCGTCTCTCTACCTCCTTCCTTTCAAAGAAGCCTGGTCCACTTCCTATTCTTACAATTTAAATGTATATCTTACAGGCTCTCTCCATCCTCCATCTTCTGTACAACATGCACAAAGGAGGGGTCCTGTCCCCACATAGTAAAGCACTGTAGATGCACTTCATGCTGAATATAATGCATGCAACATCCATCCATACAACATATGCAGTCCACACACACTTTCCATACATACCCCATGCATCCTCCCAGAAACCCCCCCCCTAAGGGATAAGACTAGCTATCCACACACAGCTGAACTTATTTCAAAAGGTTGAGTCTACAGGTTTCAGCTCAGAATTCTATTTAAACACCATACAGGTGGGCTCACCACACAGCAGCGGTTGGTTCAGGTGTGTTCAGAAAGCAACGACCTGGAAGTTTTCAAGGGTTAGAACCGATTCTCCTGAAAGTCCACAACCCCCATTGACCTGTTCCTTTGCAAGGGAGGCAAACAAGAAGTGCTCATTGTTTGTGAAAAGGTTTGTTATAATAGCCCTGGTCTTTAAGGTCGCCTGGGTGGTCAGTTAGAATGACGGGTGTCTGCAGTGTACTGTTGACTTCCTTGGGGTGTGCAGGATGCAAACATAGATTAATTCACTATCTTTCCCTACAATTCTCTAGTTAATGTTCAGTGCAGGTGCGGCCCGTGCAGGTAAGAGTGACTTCTTTGGGTTGTGCAGGATGCAAACATAAATTAATTCACTATGTTTCCCTACAATTCTAAGGTTCATGTTCAGTGCAGGTGCGGTCCTTGCAGGTAAGAGTGGTGGGGCCGGTTTGGGGGGTGTTCAACAGAGCCCTACGAGGGAAAATGAAATAAATAATTAATTTTCCCTCTTTGTTGTCTGTCGAAATCCCCCTCCCCTCTCGGCCCCACAGCTCTTACCTGCACGGGCCGCTGCAGGTTCAGTGGCAGCTTGGGACTCGAAAATGGTGGAGCATTTATAGAGTACATAGCTCTAACTTAGCCAACAGTATTGGAGAGCTTTGCATGAGTACCATTACATTAAAAAAGACACAAGATGTAGCATAATATATAAACAATCAACTTACCTCAGCAGTCAATCTTCTTCTTTGCACACCTGCGGGCCGACTCTGAAATCCACCCTCACCGTGCTGTCTGGCTGAACTGAAGACGAGCAATACATGCAGGGTGGGAAAAGTGAAACTAAGCATCTCTCTCATGCTATTTATCTTAGAAAACAGTATAAAACCAGTGTGAGGATTGGTTGGGACAGGTGACCACAGCGCCCCAACTGAGACTGACTGAGCTGTGTCTTTGCTTCCCCAGCTCCCTGACACCGATAACTTGGGAAGCCTGAACTGCACATGTCGGGCTGGTCATAAGAAAAATACTGGATATGTGCAATTTAGTTAAACAGCCGGAGCTGGTCACCATAAACCACGTCTACTAGTAAGAACAGACATGTCTACTGTCTGCTGGGAGAAACTGGTCCATGGTGGCATAAATATTGTATATGTGGACATAATGGCTTGCAGTCAGGGGGTTAACGCCCCTATGGGGAAACCACCCATTTTCATATTTGTCACAAAACAGAGTGGACCATGATGCAATATTTCAGGTGTCTGTTCTCTCAAAATTGACCATGTGGAAAGCATCCAGTTCAGTGCATGTGATCCCCAAAACTCATTGAAAATCTGTACAAGCCAGCAGTGGCGGATACTCCGCTATGGCGAAGGAGCGTCGCCCACTGCTTTCAAGCAGTGCGAGAAAAGGAAACATAAAATGATAATAACTTTTAGTTACTAGCTTTTTTTTTTTTTTCATACATGATGACAATAGTTATGACACATTATACAGCTAACAGTGTGCATTAACTTGACCAACGCCTCTGACACAGTAAAATAAAATAAAAACCAACACATATGCCCCTGGAGTCAACATACAAACATTTAGAAGATAAAGAAGAGAGAAAAAAAACGGGAAAAAAACGTATTCTTCAATCCATTTGATCTATGGTGCCCACAGCTTCTTACCCCATTCCTGTTTCCTACGACCTTTAAGTCTATACACAGCTAGATACATACTGTGTATGGCCAATAATCTTGCTCTCCAGTTGATGAACATTGGAGGATTGGGGCTAATCCATTGAGATGTAATATTGGCTCATAAAATAGCCATTGCTACGAAAAATAAGCCAGTATCTGACCTGGTCAATCCCAACATATTTTGGGTTTGATCAGTCCCCAAGATCACTAAACCGGCTGTGATTGACAAAGACTTGCCAAGGACCTGGGTCAGGAAAGCCTCAATATCTCGTAGATATTAGACCAGCTTAGGGCAGCTAAAAAACATGTGTATCGTATCAGCTGCTAAGAGCCCACACCTACTACATGACTTACCCCGCGGCCCCGACCATTTAGCAATTTTCCCCGGGGTGTAATAAGGGTCAAAGATAGACATGTAATGTTGTGCTCTCAATCTGCCGGTTATTAAAATTTGATTAGCTAATTCAATAGAGCCTTCCATGTCCGTTCTCCCCTGTGCCAACTTACTCTCCCATCTCAGAGTCTGAGTGGCTAAGTCGTCAGGAAGCATAGAGAGTAAAGTTTGATACATTTTCCCAAATCTAGGTTTAGATACTAGAATATCCAACAGTGGAATCTTAACGTAGTTACCCCTCCCCTTTGTCATAGTTTTAGTCAGGAAGCTTCTAATTTGTAAGAACTTGAATAAATGTCTTGTGGGGAGTCCATATTTTTCTTGCAGTTCGGAAAAAGAAATAATTTGAACCTCCCAAAAAAAGTCTCCCAGAAACTTAACTCCCAGGGCACCCCACCCTCTGGCTGTTGGATCCTGAAAAATCGGCGCCAATAAGCCATAAGAAAGCAAGGGGGTATATGCATTTAAATTCGATACTGCTGTCGCCTCATTTTCTTCCATATTGAAAATGCTGATTGAATTATCTTGAATTTTGTTTTCTTGTAATAGCTCGGTTCGATGATTCTGACCAAACAATTGGGCACTTCCTCACCTAATAAAAGCTCCTATATTGTAGGTTTAATTGGTTTCGGGACTACCACCTTCCTTCCGGCCAGCAATGTCCCCGTGTGCTGTAACAAAGCTGCCGAATGGTACAATCGGAGAGACGGGAATTCCCAGACCCCCTTGATTTTGGAAGGATTAGCCATTTAGCTGCCCTTCTAGCTTTATGGTAACTCCACAAAAATCTGATACAAATTCCTTCAGTTTTCGCCATACAAGAAGCTGGGAATTCAAGAGGAATTGTCCGGAACAGGTATAGGAATTTTGGGAAGATGCCCATGCAGTGAAAGGTGAAGGTGATCTAATCTTGACAATGCCTGATCAGAGCTTTTTATTATAGATAACATGTTCGGCTCAGGGATTCGCTCAACCACGTTAGTAATCTTTATACCCAGATAAGTTGCCACTGATACTGTTGGGATCTCCTGCAGTCTAGCAGTATCAGAATGTATGACCTGAGTTTTATCGGCATTTAGTTTATAGCCTGATACAAGACTAATTGGTTCGCTATATCATAAACCGCAGGCAAGGCAGATCTTATATTTTTTGTAAATATAGCTACATCATCAGCGTATGCTAATGTTTTATATGAGGTCCCATTTACCGTGACCGCTTCGATCCATTGATCAGCGTCCAACTTACTGAGCAACGGATCAATATACAGGGCAAACAATAGTGGTGAGCAGGGGCACCCCTGGCGAGTTCCTCTGCTGATGGATAATACATTAGATTCCCGTCCAGAGATCCGAACACAGGCCTTAGGCAAGACATATAAAGCCTGCACAGCTGTAACAAATTCCAGCGGGAACCACTTAGTCCTCAACATCCGCCAAAGAAACCCCTAGGAGACCCTGTCGAATGCTTTCTCTGCATCCAACAGGATCATCCCCAGGGGTATCTTCGAGGCCTGGGCCCAGTCAAACAGCGCTATTGCCCGCCTGACATGGTCCGATGTGTCACGCCCAGGGATAAAACCGGGTTGCTGTATGGAAACAAGAGGGGCAATAAGAGGGGCAATAACCCTCCCCAGAGTAAATCTTATTGTCTGCACAGATTAAAGAAATAGGGCAATATGAAGAGGGGCTGAGTTCCGGCTTATCCTTTTTTTTAAAACTACAATAGTAGTGTAGTGCCAGGAATCAGGAGTATGGCCACTCTGAGCTTTTAGAAATAACAGCTCAAGTTCTCCAAGTAGAACTTGTCTAAAAGTGTGATAAAATTCCAGGGGCAATGCATCAGGGCCCTCAGCCTTACCTGCAGCCAGTGATATTATGGCACATTCGATTTCTTCCCCTGAGATTGGGGCAGAAAGCATATCCCTCTGTTCAGGAGTAATCTGAGCCGCACCACAGTCAGACAGAAAGTCCTCGCCTGCAGCTGCTACACCTTCTTTCTCTGTAGTATAAAGTCCCTGGTAAAATTCCTGAAACACCTCCAGGACTTTATCCGGGAAATCCTGAATCTGTCTCCCTGAGTTTTTAATGCGGCATATTCTATTTGAGACTGCTCTTTGCTGAATTTGTTTAGCTAGCAGTCTGCCGGTGTTCTCTCCATATTCATATATATCAGCCTTATATTGCTTAACTCTTCCTCAGCCTAGTGCATACAAGAAGATCGAGTCCCATATCCTTTAACCACATTCTATTATTCCAACAAATGTGGGTCTCCTGTAGACATACTACATCGAGCATCATATACCTGATAAGTTTCGCCAATATCCCTCTCTTTTTCCTTTCATTGAGGCCACAGCAGTTTAAAGAGCCAATTCTAATATTTCTATTACTTCCTGCCATACCAAGGGGTTGCTTCTAGCAGCCATAAAAGCACAGAGACGTTGCCACAATCTTTCCCATAAAGACAAATGAGCTTAATAGTAAGAGATTTGATCTTGTCACGATTACTGTATTTGTCATAACTATACAATTGAACAAATACTTGAGCGCCACCCCCGATAACCTCCCCCTCCCCCCCTCTACCTCCCCGAAGCCCTCCCCAGTTCCCAACCCTCCCCCCAACTCACCCCCATCATACGAGGCATGGGGACCTACTGTCCCTGGTGATGCTGAGCTAGCCCAACTCATCCCTCCCAGCAGTGAGACCTTAGCCTAATCGGTATGCCTTAATTATTAGACTTACATGAACGGTTTGAACACCCAAAAGCGAAGAAATAAGATCATGTATAAGGGAGAAGGAAAGCAAAGGGAAAAAAAATGAAGAAGACACAAAGGGAAAAGTCCAAGAGGAGGAAAATAAGGATCCACTTAAGGTCCTAAAAATTAAACTCCCACTATATTTCTGCGACTGAACTTTCATTCAATTATGCTAACAGAATTTTAAGACACATTCATTGACAATAAAAATTCTTTGGCCTGAATTTCGGACTGGAAGTACTGCGTACGTCCCTGAAAGACCACCTTCAATTTGGCTGGATTAATGAGAAATGCCTGCGCCCCTTTTGCCTGAAATTCAGATATTAGCTGTCAAAGAAGCCAACGCTTCTCAACCGTCTTCTGGCAAAAGTCAAGGCGAACAAAAAAATCACAACCCTTCCCGGTTCTTTTGTGATCATGTCTAGCAAGGTCGTATAGAGATTCCCTAGCTAAGAAGTTATTTAAAGAGATCATAATAGCGTGTGGGCAGTTATCAGATTTTCCTATTGATCTCCGTTGATTAAAAGAGAAGCGAAGTGCCCTTTGAATCTGCATCTTCTAGTCCCATTGCGGTAAGTCTGGAAAGGCCTCTCTGAATATGTCTATAACAAATTGACGGACGTCGGACCCTTCTTTCCCCTCAGGGATGCCCAGTATTCATAAGTTATTCCGTCTTGCGCGATTTTCTAAATCCGTCAGCTTCATTAAGGTATCATCCCTTAGCATTTGCATTGACTCAGTCTTCTTTTTCTAAGTGTCTAATTTATCCTCCAATTGGGATATCCTGATTTCTGCCTCCCCAATTCTGACAGCGGAATCCGCGCAGGTCTTAGCGATTCTTTGGATTGAGTTTTGCAGCTTTCTGCAGGCCCCTTGCGTCCGAGCGCTCTCCGCCCTGGTCTCCTCACGATGGGCCATAATTACTTGATAAATCGTAGCCAGTATTATTTCTTCCGTGCATTGCATTGTGCTGCCAGTCTCTACCGAAGTCCCTCCCTTTCTCTCAATGTCTTGATTTACTCCTAAATTTGGCGAGAAGGAGTAGTCCCATATCCTGCTTCCGGTGGCCCCATCAGCCCTACTAACAGTCGAGGGGAAGGTAGAAGCTTTTTTGATAGTACCAGGATTAAACTAGGAATTATCTGCCTCTTCTTCCCAGTGCAAACTACTCGTAGCACTTCCTTCACCCGCCCAATCCTTGCCCTGACTTTCGTCCTCTGAGGAATTAGTATGATCAGGAAGTGAAAAAAACTTATCAATGACATCCTCCTCTCGACAGATAGTTTCGTTGGCATCTTTCTGAATAGCAAGGTCTTTCTACATATCCAAATCCGAGTCATCAATATCCCCTCCCATGCCGTTAATTCTTTGGACTTCCTCTCCCAAGATGCACTGGGATTGCAATGTTACTGATAGGTTTGGCTCATCATTAGGATCATCCGTTTTTGCCATTGATGCTGTTTGGGCAGAATCAGTCATAGATTTCAAAGCTTCAATGCTGAGGCCCCCTGCAGCCTGATCTACCCCAGGGGGTATAAACGCCCATGCTACTCCACCTCCATTAGTGCTATTAACCTGGTTCCGGGGTCCTTTCGGCACTTCTCTCCTTGTAAATCAGAGCCCACAGCCTTGGGTTTCCCTGAGGATGATCATCCAACATTTCCTGCCACAAGATTAGCAGAGTTTGCAGTGTTGTCTGTCATTTTACTTTTAACCATCTGAGCCTTAAACAGCGCCGGTACTGTTTGCTTACCGCGTGTTATGGCTCCGTTCTTTAAGGTTTTCTGCTGCTCGCCTGTATTAATCATCTCTGCTCCAGGGCAGGGGCTTGTAGCCCCGAGGTCACCTCCAGCTGAGTTGCTCGTGGTAACTGATTTTGTGGTGTCTTCAGAGCCCAATGCCAGTCCGCGTCCTCTCACCCCCTTGCTGCCTGTCTTCGGCAGCATCCTTACAGCCCCCTCCTTCCAGCTGGAAGACACGAACCAGGCACCCGCGGAACAACTGAGAGCTCGAAGCACCAGCAAGCAGGGAAGCAGAGTCCTCCTCACCGCGTTCCCCAGAGTCTCCACAGCATCCAGACCGGCCGGCTGAACACCGAAGCCTCCAAGCAGTTTAGGAGATCACGCAAATTGCTTTCCCCCTTAAGGTCAGTGCGGTACTCAAATCGCCATCGGAATAGGTCTCAACTGGAGAGATTAGGCGGTCAGCTCACTCGGCCGAGCGATCGGCCGCCATCTTGCCCTACTTTTAGTTACTACCTATGTATTTTTGTGCTGCTGTGTGGCTCGGGCTGCTCTGCTCTCGAAGCAGGGCAATGAAGGAGTTTTTTTGCCCACTCCTAAGTGCGCAATGACTGTTTGGGCGGCCCCAACCAGTCATGCACACTTTCCCAGTTGCCCATGCAGGCTGCATTACAGCCTGCGTGGAGAACATGCCCAGGCCCCCATTCCCTGGTTGAGCGCCAAACCAGGACGCTCAAAACCAATCACAATGCTGCATTGCAGCGTTGCGATTGGTCAGTGGGGCCTGGCTGTGCTTCCTGATTTTTGAGGAGGGCATGGGGCAGAGACATGGCGGGAAGGCAAGTAAATGTTTTTTTTATTTTGCGCATCCCCGACCAGCCACGCCACCTGTGAGCCAGGTATCCTCACAAATAGAACACCCTTCTAAATACCAATGTGCCAGATTTTTCGCTCCAGTCATGCTCCTTCATGAAGGAGGGTGAAAAGAAAGGTCATCCTTTGAAAACTTCTGCAGAACTTTTGAAAACCGTGCATTTGGGGCACCTACTGGCCAGCCAAGGAAGAGGACGAAGGTCCCAGGTAGCTTACTCGTAGGTTTCTTATGGTATGCATTTGTTGTAAGTATGTGTTTACAGCCACGGGGTGATAGATATTTCTCCTTCAGGGCCTTCTCCAATTGCTCTCTATCACTTCATCAAATGAGTCCCTATGTGCATTGCAAACATATACATTCATGGTATCTCCATTCCCAGGGGATCCAGAACCTCTTATTATGCCTCAATTGGGCTTACAACAGGACCCTTCAGTGGACTTGGGATGTTCTTTTGGGATGGGGGTTTCACCCTACCTTAAAACAAGAGTACTGCTATCAGATCCAAGTGCAAAATGTTAGTCCACTCGTGATGGGGCTGCTTTTGTGCACACTACAGACGAGTCACCCTCTCCATCGCTTTGGCCCACATTGCATTTATGCCCATGAGATGTGATAAGTTTCCATCATCCTTAGAGAATCCTTCACTATTTGATGATTTATTGTATGAGTAACAAGAAAAGCTACAACTAATCAGGAAAATCACAGGGAGTCATGCAACCAAATGTTAACCTCCCAATGGGGCACAAAACAAAAAAAGGGTGCCCTAAAAAAATAACACACAAATTGAGGCACTATCAGCAATAGTGTAGCAGGAGCAGTGCATCAGCGACTGTAGTGCAAAAGTGGGTTGCAACACTGGTTATTACGTGTGCCATCAATTTCACCTAGAATGGTCAACCATCCCCTTTTGTGCTGCTTTGTCCAACTTTTGAGTGGTCTGTCTCGCTGCCCACTCCGATCTGCTGCGAGACACTAACTGTTCTGCCTTATTCCACTCAGAGGACGATCAAGGAAACATTCATCAGGAAGATTTAAGTGGACAAGATGTTCAACTCTTGGAGCAGGATTTTAAGTTTGGTGCAAAAACGTGACAGATATCCTGTCCACTTTATTATAAGTGCAATAGAATATGATGCACTTGTAATAATACTTAAGAGGAATCATAAAGATTTTGATGGAGTGCCTGTCAAACAAACTCTAAATCTGGCCCTTAGTCTTTCGATCATGTATGAGCTTTAAAAGAGGTGCCTGTCATGTCTGCAAGTTAGAAACTCCAGCACAGTAGGATTCCTGCGTAATACAGCTTCAGGAACATCGTCAGCTTTAGAGCTGTAAATACAGAATTCAGACACCTGAATATGTGAATGAAAATCAGGCTTGGGTCCCTTACTTGGAAAATGCCCTTGGTGTTTAGGTCTTCCATTGAGCCTGTTTCAAAGTACTCATATTCATTTGATTAGTAATCAGAGGCACAGAGGGCGTATGATTTGCCCAAGGTCAAACAGTTTGTTAAAGTTGGAAACCCAAATCTATAGCACAGCCCTACTTGCTGAAACGGCTATTGCTTTACCATCATATTACAGTTGGTGGACCTAGGAGCAATTTCCAAGCGGGTGCATCCTGGTCAAAGATTATACCGCATGACTTAATCTTATTTATAGAGCTCAAAATCCTCCAGCAGGGCAATCCTAAAACTGTATCCAAAGAAGGTGCATTGAAATAGAACACCTTGCTTTGAGGTCCAGCTGATGGCTATAGAGACCTTTGAAGTCCAAATATTTTTTACGTTTCAGCTTTTCAGGATTTCTGGTGCGGCTTCTCCAGTTCACTTCAAACACTTTCAGAACCTCAGGACAGCACTTAGCGGCCAGGGCTGACTCCAGTAGAGGCCACCAGCAAGGTCCAGTCCAGTTCCAGATGGTACTTGTCAATGTATCACTTCAGGCAAATGGCTTCATGCAACTTGTTGTGCCCCTGTAGCCGCACAGGACTTCTGCCAACTAACCAATGGAGTCCACTTCTTTGTCCTGGGTACAAGATGACCAGGTCCAGTCCATCAGGGCTCCTCTCAGGTCACAGACAGTAGGTCCAGCCCTCTTCTGAACGACTGCATGTCCAGAAAGTGTTATGAGGAAGGCGCCTTGTGATGCCAAATTTATTGTTGGCATTAGCTAGTGATGGGAGTGACTCCTGGCTCCTACACGACTGATGCAGGTAAAAGTTCCCAGGGGCATTTCTACCCATGTTATCATCACTTTCTGTTTGCCAAACTGCAAAACAATCCCACAGTGCCTCTTTTTCCTAAAATCCAAGATGGGGATACCCGTTCTCCCGTGTGGAGTGCTTGTGTCCACCCAGAGGTATAGTCAGGGTAACAAGCAGTGCCATTACCCGTGTGCTCTGCAAACGAGTTTTGCTGGTAGCTTTCCTCAAACAGGGTTCAGAGCCAATCTGGCCAGTGTGGCCCTTGGGGACTAAGGCTTTCCCTTTTTCAGGTCTCTCCTTACACAAAACTATGAATATAAAGACCTCACATTTGTCCCTTTCAAGTTAATGAAGTTGCTGAGCCATCCTAACTATCAATACTAGGCTGATATAAACAAATGCCCCTTTCATAGTTCATCCTATCACTAGGCCTAAGCCATTAGTCTGCTCTAGGAGAAGTTTTCACACATCATTAAGGTGGAGCACTTATGGGCAGCAACTGCCAGGCTAATGCAAATTAGCCACCAGGAGCTTCCAGGCAGGGAAAAAAATAACTTTCTAAAAGTTACTTTTCTCAAACGTTTATTAAAAACCTAAATTCAGCAATGATTTAGTCTTTTAAAACATTTTTTTAAAAGTCTTTCAATGACAATTCCTGCTGTTTCCTGTCAAAATGTATAATTTAAAATGTATAATGTGTTCATTGACATTTAGTAGGTTCCAGCTGTAGCCCTGCAAATGAAAATAGCTTTTGGGGTCCAGTTATTGGAGGATCATAGCAACTTTAATTTTTTACAAGTTCCACTTTTAAATATCAGACACCCTACTGTGGGGTGATGAGGTATGGTTAAGGGTGAGTTCTTAATACTTAAAAGCAGTGTTTCCCGCCTGTCAAATAGGGATATTTTGAAAGGTTTTACCAAAGGTTTTTAGGTTGCTACAGTCAGGCTAAACGTGGTAGGGCTGAAGCCATGTTTTATAAGCCAACCCTATTGATGGCATCATAAGTGCTACAGTCCACAGGCAGCCTTTAACTTCCAGGCCCTGGATGTATTTTCTACACAACATACTAGGGATTTATAGGCAAGTTATACATGTCAATCAGGGATAAGTCAATTTAACCATGTTTAAAGCAAGCACAAAGTCACATTACTCCTGTTTGGCAGCGGTAGGGGTAAAGTTCATAAACCATCACAAATAGGGCCCAGAAAAAGTCTAAAAATCTATGGTGATCATGCCGAAAAGTCAGATTTGTTGCAGTGTTTAGACTATGGGATTTGGCATTGCCTATCATCCTGGTCTCCTGTCCCAATGTTATATCCAGTCTAGATTTTTAACCACAAATTCATCAGCAGCATTTAGATGTATTCTAAATACTCCTAACCTTGCTAAAAAAAGGAAGCAAAGAATAATTTCAAAAAGCGATTGCCCAAGAGCACACAATTGGGCTGAATGGGGATGCTAAGACTGAAAACCATGTTTCCTGCTCCAACAGTTTCCAGCTAGCCCACTATTGGCAAGGCCAAGAGAATACCCTTCCGATACTTATATCTGCAAAGATGGCAACAGTGAGCAGCCTAGGCTAACTACAGGAGTTGGAATAGGGAATGGGACTCAAATACAGGGTATCACAATAATCACATGCAATAAGCTCAATAGCTGGCCAGGTTATACGTTTTCAAATTGCTTAAAAACAGGCAATTATTGCAGGGATGTCTTTAGAAATTATTAACAAAGGCTGCACAGATAAAGCTATTTCACTTTTTATTTCTTTTTTTCTGTTGTTTCTTCTTCCATTCTTTCCTCTCCTCATTTTACAATAGCATCTACATTTTCTTTACATCTTGTGCTTTCTTTCAGTTACTTCCCCTAAAGGCCTGCCTTCTCCTGTAGGGTGAGCTAAAGTGCTTGACTCCTGCTTTCCTTTTTCTGGTAAAGTGTTTTTTACTTGCTTATAGACATAGTGATGGGGCAGGGGGCAAGCAGTGGAAGAAGTATTACGGGTGGGGTATGGGCCCCAGCTGCCCCTGCTCCTCAACATATCTCTTTGCATTTTTTTAGGTTTCAATCAATATCAGTAGAGTCACCAGCGTGAGGCCACTGTAAACCCATCGCTGGTGGCTCCGATACAGAATGAAGCTATGCCTGGGAGTAATCTTAATTACGCCGTAGTAAACTGGAGTAACTTTGTTAATTCAATGTGAGTCTTTGACACAGAATTACTGATAATAACGTGATTACACCTGCTCGCGTAAGTAAGAGTAATTTGGGGGGGGGGGGGGGAATCCTACCTGGAGAGCTCATTTAGCGAGTGCGAGTGGCTCCTAATGCTGCTGTTTACATTCTGTTGTATTTAGCACTATTATCTTAGCACAAAATGCATCCTTGCACCTGTATGGACGTGAGGGTGCATTTTGCACTGAGAAACTAGTGCCAAATGCTGGGAGTAAATTGTGGGTAAATTCTACCTCAAGTGAAAATGTAGCAAGCCCAAGCGACTGCTCGCCCCGCTATTCATGTTCTGTTGCATTTAGAGCTATTTCTTTCCACAAATTGCATCCTCATGCCCATCTTGGATACGAGAGGGCATTTTTGCACTAGGAAAATAGTGCTAGCTGCAGAATTACTCTTCCTGCACAATGCAGCGTAATCTTGCAGAATTTTTAGGTAATTTCACATGATTACGCTACATGGGACTACATAAATTACGCCCACCCCTAAATAAAACCTCACAAATACACTCCACAGTTTTTGTGGAGTTCTGTCTCTCCTGCCCTTCTCCATGACCCCGCTCCTCAATAGATGTCTTCTGAGTCTCTACACACGGGAAGTGACCTGCCACTTGATAATGGAAAGCTGGCTACCCTACGCAACGTACTTCCTACATGTGTGTAGGAACTCTTGTTAATAGTTTTGCTAATCTCATTCATTGAAGAATAAAAATGTGCAAGCAATAAATCTATTTGGGATTATACAATGGTTGGTGCCTGATCCACAAGCAACATTGTAGTGCACATCTAGTTTTGTCACATATTTTGGCCGCATTTTGAAGAGTGTTTTAACTTGCTAAGATGGAAAAAATACTTTGCTGTTAGTGTAAGAGAGGAAAAGCCGGTAAAACCACAATTTAACAAAAGGCCTTTATGAGAATTCGGCAGGACTCTGAAATCGAAAGAAAATATTGAACACACGGTACAAAGAAGGCGTCTCCTTTCAACAGTACTTTCAGTGGCATTGAACTTAACCTCCACATAAATGACCCTCCACATAAATGACCCTTTCTCGTTCATGGCCAAGGCACAAGTTGGTGTGGATGCAGGAGTAGGGAGTCCCCACTATTTTGAGATAGATGGACTCCGTTCCCCTTACTCAAGACGACAGGAGGCTGAGAGGTGTCAGGTCGTGCCCCAGCACTGCAGCTGCTTGCATTTACAAACACTGCATGCCTGTAACCTGGTCTCCAGTCTCTGGGTGTTTTGAACCTCTCCCAAGGCCCCCCCACCCGCCCCATTCCCTTTATTTCTGAGTAATATTTGAATCTCTTTTCTGAGAAGTAACAGAGAACCCCACAACATTAACCCTTCTATCACCTAAGGTGCTGCAGATATGCAGAGTTTTGTGCTTTGAAACTGGATAAAGAACACCAGCAGCAAATAAACAAACATCAACACAATATGCTGCTGTTCAAAAAATACTCCCAGCACATTTCGGGGCAGATTTACAAGAAAGTGACGCATCTGTAGAGATGCGTCACTTTCCCTGCGCCAACATGCAAAACACTTGCCTCACCATGGATGCGCCGTATTTACAATACGGCGCACCGTGGCGCAAGGATTGACAGATGCGTCAGAAATTCTGACGCATCTGTTGATGGAAAAGTCACGCATTGCTGGAGTCGTGTCGCAAGCACGACGCAACTCCAGCAATGCTCAGGGGCGCCCTATGCCTAACATGCTGCGTCACTCCTTACGCCTGCTTCAAGCAGGCGCAGGGTTTTGACGCAGCATGGACGTAAAAGTGACTCAGTGAAATCTTGTAGATTTCACTGCGTGAATTTTACGGGGCTTCCTGCGACGGAACGCTCACCCTGCATACATTAAACCTGACGCAGGTTTAATGTGGCGCAGGGCTTCACAACGTGACGCATCTCCCTAGATGCGTCACGTTGTAAATGGGCCACAAATTTTACGCTGCCGCTGCGTCACAAAAGTGACGCAACGACGTTGCAAAAGTGACGCAAGGGGCTTGTAAATCTGCCCCTTTATTTACAGTCCAACCGCAGTTTAAAGAGGTTATACTAAGTTCCAGTCGTCTGTTAAAAAAACAGTGTCCCTTTCACCCATATCTGAGCTGCACTACATATTAATATGCAGAAAACCTACATGTGACTTATAAAAAGTTAAACAAACCAAAAAAATGATTTTCTATTTTTGTATGATTATGTTAGCATGTTGATTTTGTAAAATAGGCCTGGCCAGTTTTGTGAGGGGTATTATGACCTTACTTTAGCGACATCACTTCCTGTGAAATCATTGTTACTTACATACGCTCCCCCACTATTTTTCTTAGGCATTGCACCCTGTTCACGACGCTGATTACTAGACCATACAATTCATGTTTTTATGACACTACTAACCAGGCATCCCACACAGCAGGACTTTAAATGGGCAGGTGCTGTCCGGTACTGAGTGCCTGCACTTCTTTAATATTAAAGGGAGAGTACCTGCACTTTTTAGGTATGCTGCAATAGGATTAATATGACAGTACTTGCACTTCTCACTTTGATAACCATCGCAGGCCGTGCAGAAAAAGCTGCAAAGAATGGAGTCAAGCTTCAACCGCATCACAACCGGGCCATTATGAGTACCGGTACTCTCCTTTTCCGAGGAAAGGTCCCGGTACTCAAGGAAGGGGAGAAAATATAAAAGTGCTGGTACTCAGTACCGCGGTGAGTACCGGCTAATTTAAAGCACTGCTTCTCAGGAGCAAACGTGTACTTTAAACAGTGATTAACAGCACTTCTGTATTTCCATGTCAAACACTGCTACACAGAGCATTTGGTGATAGCTCACGAAAGACAGATGTTTTTACGTAATTAAATCTGTATTTGCTAATAAACATCGACTGGGAATCTCTAACTCCGGATGGCACGCGTAAACAAATATCTCTTAACGATTGTAAATGCACAACGTTTGTATAAAAATAAAAATAAAACCTTCAGCCCCTCAGTCTGCTTTGAAACACTAAACAGGTGTTTATTGTGCAGACCGAATAGCCGTGTTGCCACAATAGCCGCGTGCTCAGCCACGTTCCTCAGCGAGACGCCCAACGGAATCTGCGTTTTGCGAAATACCTGTTGGCCTCAGAACCAACCAATGAAATACGAGTCTCTTCAGCGCTATTTTGTGGCGGGCTGTAGAAGTCTATTTACATAGCAAACGTCTGTTTTCTTGTCAAGCGCGAGCTTGCCACTCCTATGTGTGGGAGGGAATAGCGCGTGTGTTTGTCTGTCCTTCCTCACTAAAGTTCAGTTGCCAGGACAAATATCAGGAAAGGGAGGAAGACGCCCAAGGGGGTCATGGGACCTGTAGTTTACTTTAAAACACACCGGGTGGTTGTTGTCAAACAGACAAAGATGTAGATTAGTTTTAGGCTCGTTACATGTGGCTGATGATTCGCCAGGCCAAGGACAAAAAAAATTGTATTTTCATCACTATCATGTTTAATACATTCATGATGAGGTTTTATGTTTTATCTCTGCCATTCCTAGGCAATGTCAATTTACAAAAAAATACTATTTTACCGCCCTTGTAGAGATGGCGGACTGAGTTCGTTTTGCCTAGCTTCGAACCGTCAATCGTGAGCGTCAATTCCGTGAGCTTGGCTCCCAGCTCCTGATTATTTGAATCATTATTATGAGGTCGAGACTCCAACGCCATGCGTCAAAGACGGAATAAAAGGCAGCTTTCTAATATATCCACATGTGCTACATTAAACTTACGATGAAACAGTCTAAAAGGGGACAATTTGTAAAGCTAGTGTTTTGCGTGGACTCCTCGAATGGCTGTAGCCACAGCCCTGCTAGCCTTTTTATTTAAATTTCTTATAATGGATTAGAAGTCGGGAATATCCAGCCTGTCGTTTTCAACTTTGCATTACTCCTCCTGACAGACACACAGCAAAGTCTACACTTTTGTACCCTTGTATTGCACAGTGCTTGCTTTCTCCAAGTCTATGTTTGAGAAGGCCAGCCATTCTGTGTATCTGCAAGTTCCTTTATCCATTTCTAAAATCAGAACTACATGTTCCAGAATGCAAAGCAAAAACCGTGATTGGATGAGGCACTTATGTATGGATCTGGGACACATAAGAAAGAGTCTGTTATTGACAAAGTCCGCCCACGAATTGAGGCACACGCAGATTATACCGTTTCATAGCTCTCGTTGCATGCAGCTACTTGTAGTCATGTGTACACCGTCACATTTACCGCGCCCGCCGTAAGTACCAGAATACAAAGATAACATCTGGATTGTGCTACTTGAATATCAGCTGGACTCTGCTAAAAGTGGTACTCATTTTATCGGCTGTGTTGAAAAGGATGAAAGGAGGAGGCAATCTGAAGATCACCGCAACGTTTCAGCAGTACACGCTTAACTCAGATTCTTTCCAGATTTGGCATGCACTTTCTAACAGAGGAGGGCTACATTTTTTAGCTTCAGTGATCTGAAGGAAAAAATCGGATGCCGTGATACAACAGCTGAGTATCTTTAACAAATTTCTGTTCCACAAAATACAGCCAGCTAAAGTCATATATGAAGAGGGGAAGGAAGCAGGCGCTTCCCCTTTTCTTGCTCACGGTCGTTTATGCAAATAGTGCTGCAGGTGTTTCGCGTCTGCTGTGGTTGTGTGTCTCTGTGCGTCATTCTGCGGGCCCTCCAGACGCGATTGGCGGGCGTCTGCAGCAGGAAGGTATTTAAACAAATGTGCAGCCGAGGCTAACTCTGCTTTGCATGCAGTGGGCGGGGTTAATCGCTATAGAGGGGGAGAAGTTTGTGCTTAGATTCTCGCTCTAATGAGGTGTGCTTATGCTACATTCTGTAATGGCGGATTTCTCAATAGACTGCATGGTTTAATAGGTTCCAGAGTCCAGGGGTTCCTCCAGAGTACTCCAGAATATTGTGATTGTACAATAGCACGTTTACAGCCCTTTATTTTCCTGTGAGGAAATGCCTCTTTTTGTATGGTCACCCCCAAGTTTTTCGACTGATGCTGCTGGTTTCTTTGACTCAGAGGGTGCACTGGGCCATGCTAACCAGACCTCAGTCCCAGTGCCCTGACCCTAAAGTGTATGGCGATTTGGCTGCACCCGATTGGAAATGGCTAAATCAACTGTAAGTCCCTTGTCTATGGCACCCTGGTATCCCAGGGCTAGCAGTGCTGGTTGTGCCACCCTGGAGGTCCACCATGTAAAACAAGTTCCCCAGTCCGCCACTGCAGACTGGCAGAGCTGTCGTGCACTGCTAGCCCGACTTTGCCATTGAAAGTAATGGCAAAACCAATACTTCCCCTGTACTTGTGTGTAAGTCACTCTTCTGGCAGGCCTACATAGTCCTAAGGCAGGGTGCAACATATGACACAGGCAGGACATGTCTTGATAGTAAACTTTTTCAGACGGTTAACATGCTATACTGTGGAGGAGTGAGTGGTTGGCAGTGAGTTGTCTTTATTCGGATCCTATACGGGAAGCTTTTTGGTGTTGTGAGCGACCAGAGAGGCACCTTGTCTTGTCTTGGAGTGCAGCACCTAATGTGATGGAGGAAGGCCTGTGAGAGATAGATGCAAAAAAAAATGTAATTAGCTGGCTGTTAAACCCAGGGCCACTGGAATTATGTGATTTTGCGGCCACTGCGTTTATCACATAATTATGGATTTTACATGTTTGTCTCATGATCCATCACCTGATGCATAATCTTCAGACTTTAGCACAAAACATTTGTTTCTAGCTCAAACAGATCAAATTACTAAAAGCACAGCGACACTTGGTTTAATGCAGGGGACATCCATTTGAAAAGGTTGACTGGGCCCCCTTCTGTTGCTTATGGCTGTATTAAACTCGTACCAATGAGGTGAAACATTTGCCCAAACAGTGTTAAACCGTGTAAAAAAGGTAAAATAAGGAAGAATACTATCACAAAATGTGCTGCATTATGACACATAATTTGCCTTTTTCTTGACGCATTTTTATAGTCAACGTAGAAGGTCAGAGTGGATATAAGGACACAGAGGCTGCGTAGGTTTCTGAGTTTTGAGATTTTATTCAGCATTCTGACAACGGTGAGTGTTTCTTTGGGCTTCAGATGGTTTCTTGGGCCAGGTTTTCTATTCTGGAAATCAAGCTGATAATTGTTTCAGTTTCTTTTCTTCCAGGTACTCCCCGCAAGGATGGAGCCACCAAACTCATAGGAAAACAAATGCGCGGTAAATATAAGATTGGCACTGAGGGCCATATGTATCAAAGGGTTTTAACCATTCTGTGTCTTTCGGAAAATGTGTTCATACATATGTCCCTGAGTTCTTTATTGGTTTTATACCTTCACTTCACTGGTGACAACAAATAGTATAGGGATAGCCTTATGTGTTCCGACCTGGGTCTGGATAAAAGCCCCTCACAGAACCGTCGCCTGAGAGTGTTAAAGGATTTCCCTTCCATGGCTCCCTTGACTTTTACTTGCCTTTTTCTTACTAAGGCGTATGCAACCGCGGCTGATTCTCTCTCTCAGCTCCCCTCAATCACCATAACAGCAGCAGTGCTTCACAGGGCTTTAAGTGGGCCGGGTCTCACCGGGTCTGAGCTCCGGCAGTTTTTTTAAGGGAGCCTCGAAACGGGTCTCTATTGGGCTCTATTTTGTGCCCCGGCACAGACGGTCTGTTTTTTCCCGGACTGCAGTGACAGCAGGCACATCGATGTGCGCGTGGTGAGTGTTGTAGAGGAAGGGAAATCCTCTAAAGAGAGTCATTTTCTCTCTGGATTTCCCTTTTCTCTTTGAAACTCAGGAGCAGCAACATTGTCGTGGCGTCACCAGGGCTTTAAGTGGAAGTTTTTTCAATATTATATACAAGCCATGGTTGCTGCTTATTTATCTTATGCAACTAGCAACCTTTGACAAAGCCAATAGTCCTGACTTGTAGGTATGATGTGACTTGTTGTATCATATATCTGGATGCAATGACAGGAACACCACATACAAGTTGGGCGGCACACTGTGCTAAACGCAGATTTTTAGCTTACGTGTTTTTAAGCCACGCCCTTAATTGCATTGACCACGCCCTTTTGAGAGACCCCCCCCCCCCCCTTTTTTCCATCCCACTTAAAGCCCTGGTGCTTCATATGGGAACATACAATCAATAAACAATATGCTTGTTCTTTAGGGGTGGTTAAAATAACAAAAGTGGTAAGTGAGAAGAAAAACAAACCCCTTTCAATTCGGGGCATGTGGGCTTTCCGACAAGGTACATTTAGGAAAACCAGCACTAACATGCAATCAGTCTGAGCTCCCCCCCACCGCCCCCACCCCTTGCTGCCTTTCGCTTCCTGCTCTGAATCACTGAACAGCCACTCATCTGAGTTGTAGCGGGCTACACAACATCCTCTGGTAGCGTCCATCAGTATTCGGTCCACATATCCTTGTCAGGACAGGTAGCATTGTCTTCTTAGTTTGGTCTTCTGTCTCTCTTCCCCTTGTCTTAGCACAGGATTCCCTTCTGTTGTCCGGCCTCTTGCCATCGTCCTCCTTCTCCTTGCTCCTGATCTTGGCATCTTTTTCTCCTCCTCTGCATCCTCTTAATTGGCCCATTCAGACGAGGGGCCCTGCCCACCTGAGTTAGAATGGAGTCTGTGGTTGCTGTCTGTGGTTTTTGGCACATCTGACCCAGTGGCAGCTGGCAGGCATCAGAGATGGCGGGAATGTAAAAAAAAACTTATCGCCATGTCTCTCAGTCTCTCCTTCGTGTCGGCCAAAACAGGAAGTACCCAAGCTCCCCTGACCAATTACAACGATGCAATTCCGTGTTGTGATTGGTCTGAGCACTGTGGTTCGGTATTCAAACGGGGACTGGGAGCCTGGGCATGTTTTCTACCCAGGCTGAAATGCAGCCTGGGTGGAGAACTTGCAAAGTGTGCATGAATGTTTGGCCGGCCCAAAAGAGGGCCAGCCAAACATTCATGAGCACTTCGATTGGGCAAACCACTCCTCCCCTGCCCTGCTCTGAGAGCAGGGCAGCCCCGCCCGCCCTGGCCACAAAGCAGCAGGAACAAATAAAATTATAATCACATTGAGGTTTTATCATTTTATTTTTCCTTTAGTTACACTGCTTAAAGGCAGTAGGGCGACACTCGTCCGCCTTAGTGGAGGACCCGCTACTGATCTGACCCCTCGTAACCCTGCGTCTCTTTCTTTCCTCGTAGGCACATCAGGGAAGGGGAGCCATGGAACACTAGACTTCAGCATTATATTCAGTTAGGACCCGGGGTTTACGGGGAGTTTCCTCACATCAATCCTGTACGCTGTGGGTCATGTGTTATGTTTCATGGTTTCTACTACACTGGATGTACAGAAAGAAGAGTTTTTACCTGGTTGGTCTATGTTATAGATAGTCCAGTTGTTGATCGAAAGGGACTAAAACATATAGGCAGCTACACAGCAACAGCCTAGTCAGAGACCAGCAGGTTCTGTGTGTTTGTGTGTATACCCGAAAAAGGAGAAGTACACAGTGACGGCCCAATATTCCACTTGGCAGCGTGGGTATAGCGAAGATTGTATCAGGTGAGTGCAGTTATGTCATATGGATGAGCATGTAAGCTAGTCACATGAGCAGTAGCCAGACATCATTGTCAAGGCAGGCAGGAATGCTGCCAACTGCTGTGCAAATAAATGAGAACAGAAGTGGAAGAGAAATTAAGCTAGGCAACTACCCTGTCATTAAAAGGCCTGTTTAACGTCCTCCTGCTAGGCCAATGGAGGACAACGTTTTATGCAGGGGTTCGTGGCTCATGGCTTAACTAAGCTTCAAAGTGCTGACAGGAAACAGCTGGGCAAGTCCTAGTTGGGTCATGGCCAAAATCCTAGCCATATGTGCACCTTATACATGAGAAGGTGAAAGACGAAGTGCTTGGTAGGTTTCTGCCCTGACAGCACAAAAACTAATAGGCTTTCCCCTGGTTACCCTCCTGTCATCACCGCCTTTTTTAGATTCCAGAGACCCTGCTCTTTGTAGTTTACATGGGAAGGCACCATCTTGCCCTTCTAGAGTTTTCTCCCAGACAACTTCCACTTTCATTAGTGATTAATGAATTTTCACTGTAAATTAAACAGTGACACTGCAAGTTGGTCTTGGCAGTAAAAGGCCGAGCTATTGGATTTGTCAGTATCTTTCTTGCCACCATGAAATCACATTTGCCATGACACATTCACATACATTATGGGCAATTTTGCTATAGGTTTTCGGTTAAGGAATCCCCATTTCAAGATGACTGCCGATATGTGCAAGTGCACCATGCTGCATTGTGTCGCATTTACAGTCATGTGACAGGACGAATGGGAGAGCATGCTTAGTGACACATGGAGGACATTTCTAATTTACTAATTTAACATGGCAGGCGGCCATGAAAGACCAGTGGATTAAAAGTATAAAAAAAGGGGCATCGACCTAAAAAATACACTATGAAAGAGGCCAGGTAGCAATTTGAAGTTGCTGAGCCCATGTTGAAAAAAGTTAATCATAAAAATAAAAATGTAAGGAAATGGGAGCAGGTTAGAGAGCAGCATTGTAGTGAGAGAAGCTCAGTAGACGTTCAGCATGTGGGGTGAGGCACAAAAAAGAAAGAAATGAAAGTGCATGCAAATAAAGGAGCTTCTGCACCCTGGTAAATACAATAAATAAATAAATACTAATAAAAAAGTGCAAAGCATGATGTAAAGCTGGGAGTAAAAATATGGAGGACGGGTTGAACAGATACAAGCTGGAGAAGAGCAAGGAAACACATGCACCCCATGAAGTGCTAAATGTAGAGTAAAACAAGTATTGTCATAGTCAATAAATAGATCATTTATATCATATGTATACACAAATGGGGCTGTCCCTATTTGGGATTCCTACAGGTTCTCCAGAGATGCAAAACCAGTGGGGGCATCTCACAAAAAGTGATGGACTGGCCTCACACACCGCCTGGTGTCATGCTTCATCATAGGCCGTCCTCGCCCTCTAATAACTTCGATTGACAGAGGGCGGGCATACACCTGGAGACAGGGATGCACTTCTAAAACTAAGTGATGGCCCGTGAGTTAGTGAGAGGTGAAATAAAAACCATTACATTTGTCAATAAACTAATTTTATTCAAGGAGCAAATGCATGGTATTAAAAGAAGTGTGCGGTGACTTGGGACCTTATTGTCCCTTCACCGTGCTAGAGGTGGTCAACATGTTTCTGCTTAGGTGTCCCCCGCATTGTTCATAGCATTCTTCAGGACCAAAAGGTTGTAAAAATGGGCTCCGACTTTTAACACGCGGTGTATAAAGGATCTACCACTAAAGGACCGGGGGTGGTGAGGATTAGACTCCCCGGAAAGTGTAGTACTAGTGCGAGAGTCTCTTCAGGAAAAAGGAAACAAAAACACATACATACCGAAAGTGTAAATATAACGATAGCACAATTGCTTTTCATACATCACCACACTTACAGCGTGGTGGGATCTAAGTGCAACACGTGACATTCACACGTGTCATCATTAACATTGAGCGAAAAAACTTGTTGTCCGCTTCTTACCCTGGACTACTATCTTACTTGCTCCATGGGAGGTCGTGGGTGGAAGGGCCTACTGTGACATTCTGAAAAGGAGAGGTACATAGAATCATAGCCTGTTGTTGTTAAATCAGGTCCATGATTTGGGTAAAAACACACACATGTATCCATTTAAAAGATGCCTTCCTTGTGGGGGCGGGGGAAAGCATCAGAAAGTGAAAAGCTACACTTTCTCAATCATCCAAGACATGCATACTCTTACTGTCTACTTCAGAGCTTCCATCCGTCTCATCTACGGTCGTCCGCTTTGCCTCCCCGCCGTTGAATCGTGGTGAGTTGGTTTATATACTACAGCCAAGTGACTTATTAGCTGGTAATTATCAGGTAATTGGTAATGCCTGTCGCATATCCGGTGTACAACCGGAGCGATACCTGGTCGCCTGGTGTGGGGCGTGCTCCAATGCGTCGGCTCCTCTCAAAATGGGAGTGTCTGTTCGCCTCAGTTGGAGGAGCGCCCGTCTGTGCCTTCCTTCGGGCGCGAGGCAAGTGCCTCTTCTTGCGAGCATGCGCATTAGATGTTTTTAGACAAGTGTGTATGACGGCTGCTGTGAATGCTGTGTGCGCATGAGCATTGCTCGAAACCATACCAAGGGCAGGTAAAAGACATTGGTGGTTCCGTAAGGGGTCAGTACATCCTCAATAATGTGTGGTGGTAATTCACGGGGCCGGGAGCTGGCTCCTTGTGTTTACTAATTTCTACTGAGAGACATAAGTGATATGAGCGTGTACCCGCTTGCGTGCATTCTTACAAAACCATTCTACTTTTTACGGCGGTCACTCAGGTATACCACAGGTGTTTGTTACAAGGCTATGCTACTGGTACGGAACTTGGGCGCCTATATTATTTGGCATTAATGCGAGTGTAAGCTTCAGGTTTAAGTCTTTTAACGGGCATGGTTGTGACCAACACTTGATGAAACCGTTACCCAACGGTGCATCAGTACTCACGCCACTGCATATGTTGTGGTCGTGTTTACCAGGTTTACTTGGCTAGTTGTAGCCATGGGATTTCATCGTTGAGTCCTGTATCCCATGTGTGTAACCGGTACACCCAGCGTTGTTCCCGGATGTATAGTTGTCTGCTGATGTCTGTTTTCTGTTTCCTCATCACCTCCAGAACCACCCAGCGCAGTTCTGATTCATTGTGGTTTTTGTCTGTGAAGTGTTTAGTTAATCTGGTATTGGTTTTCTCGCTGTTCACTGATCTGGGTTTTAACTTTCCTTGTCGTCATCCCAATGTACTTCAAGTTACATGGGCAGGTCAGGAGGTAGATCACGTTCTCCGTGTTGCAATTGCTGAAGTCTTTCAGTTTCCATGGGTTGTCCGTGCCGATGTTTACTTCTTTAGTAGTGATGGTCAGACGGCAACACACACAGTTACCACACAGGAAATGGCCTGTTGGTTTCGGTTGACTCCAGAGGGTTATCTGACTACTGTTTTCTTCATGTGTGATGTTGGAGTGTACCAGTTCATCCCTCAGGTTTCTGCTTCTTTTTAATGCGAAGTATTGCCCATTTCTTCTTTATGATGCTCTGAATTTTATTTGATGCAGGGGTATACGTAGTCACACATACCAGACGGTTGGACTGTTCTTTTGTTGTGGTGTACAATAGGGCTTCCCGGTTGTTATTCTTAGCCCTTTTCTTGACTCTCCTGATCATCAGTTTTGGATAATCTCTCTACAGAAGTTTGCTTTCCAGTTGTTCCGCCTGTGTTTGGAATGTTTCCAGTTCAGAACAATTTCTCCGAACCCTGAGGAATTGTCCCACTGGTAAATTCTTGCGTGGAGCCCTCGGATGGTAGCTTTTATATAGTAGGAGACTGTTCCTGTCTGTAGGTTTCATGTGCACTTTCGTGGAGATCCCCTCGGTCGTCAGGGTGATGTCCAGATTGTGGAATATAGCATGGTTTTTTCAATGGTGTGGGTGAATTTAAGATGGGGGTCTTTGCTGTTAACCCACTCCACAACACTCGTGGCTTCCTCTTTTGTTCCATGCCACACAATGAAGATATCATCTATGTACCGCTTCCATGTTTTCATCTGATGTGTAAATGGGTTGTCGGCACTGAAGATGTAATCCTCTTCAAACTGATGGACGTACAGGCACGCCATGCTCGGCGCAAAAGTGCTGCCCATGGATGTGCCTTTCACCTGGTGGTATAGTGTGTCCTCAAACTCAAAAAAGATTTCAGTGAGGGCCAGCTCCGCGCACTCCATGATGAAGTGTGTTGGTGTTATGCATGTCCATTCTTGGTTTAGAAGGATCTGTTCCACCACTTCCAGAGTGCGTCTCTGGGGGATGCTCGTGTAGAGCGCTTCGATGTCCATAGTTATGAGCAAGTCTTTCTCGATGTTAGTCTCCAGGCCCCTGAGATGGCATAAGACATCCTTTATGTCCTTTAGGTATGACGGGGATTTCTGTACGATGGATTTTAAGAACCAATCGCAAAATTGTGATAGAGGTTCTAGTGCAGAGCCAATGCCTGACACTATAGGTCTCCCCGCTGGTGGCATCCTGTTTTTGTGGATTTTGGGGAGGGTATGGAATCTGGGTATCCTTGGTTCGGTATTGATAAGGTATTCAGCCTCATGTTTTGTGATCCAATCACAGGTCTCTGCCTCACTGACCAGGCTCCTGATTTTATTCATGATCCGTGTTGTGGGGTCATCGTGATGTATCTCATAGCTCGTTGTGTCTGATAGAGTTTTTAGAGGGCGAGGACGGCCTATGATGAGGCATGACACCAGGAGGTGTGTGAGGCCAGTCTGTCACTTTTTGTGAGATGCCCCCATGGTTTTGCATCACTAGAGACCCTTTAGGAACCTGTAGGAATCCCAACTAGGGACAGCCCCATTTGTGTATACATGTCGTATTGGAGGCTGGCTAGTCCCTAGGCCCCGTACCTCAAGTTCCCATCCCCAGTAAAGTCTGGGGCTAGTGTGTGTGACAAAGCCTATTTATTTGCCACCTTCAGAGTGAAGCGGGCACCATTTTAAAAAATGTACCTAATCAAGATGGATCAGCAAATATAAAAATGAAAAAGTAGTACAAAAGCCCAGAGGCCGGCAGTATTTTGGTGACTGGTCCTCTCAACTACATCAAATAAAATGAAAAAAAGATTGTAGGGATAGGGGCAATGCGAGAGCGTGTGTGGGGAAAAGCAGTACACAGAGAACACCAACATGGGGCCACAAGGTTAAACACACGAGTAAGAAAGAAACATAGAGCGCCGTAGAAGAGTTTGGTGGGGGAGAAGCACAAGAGAGAGAGCTTTCAACAGTAGGGAAATAAAAACACAGAGCGCTGGGGCTGTTTGGCTAGGGGTAGAATCAAGGGCGCAACTAGACCCGAACTTCGTGGGAGGCTAAAACTCCCAGCCAAGGCTGGCCCTGGCACTGGTCGCACACGGTGCAATAGTATTTTTGGCACCCCTCCCCCATTTCATCCTTGTCCATGAATTCCTTCACTACCACTAGCCAACAATGCATCTCATCTTTCTATTGCCCCTTTCTGACCAACATTTCACTTTTTTATGGGGCTACTTGTAGTTTACTCAGTTCTGTGATCTGCATGGTACACGTTCTTTGTAGCAGGCATGTTAACCCCCTGTGCTGTGTTGGTAACAGGAGTGCCCATGTCTGTGCTTGGTGAGCGATGCAACAGTGTGAGAGTTGGGTGAGAGGAGTGACTGCAGGGTGAGTGAGGTGCCCTTATGAATTTGCGTGAGGATGTAAGTGCAGAGTGGGACAAATGAATGTATGATTAGTGATGGGCTTGTATGAATAAGATTGCAGAGTGAGTATTGTGGGGAACAGGTGAGTGAAGTGCCCATGCGTGCAGGAAGAGTAGTGTGCTCGTGTAACTGCAGGGTGAGGTATAGGGTGAACAGCGCAAGTGTATTGTGAGTGCAGAGTGATCACTGTGAGTGCAGAGTGAGCGGTGTGCTTATGTGACCGCTGGGTAAGTGGAGGGAGAATCGTGTGAGTTCATGGCCATTGGCATAAGTGCTGTGTGGTCATTGTGAGTGCAGGGTGAATTGTGTGAGTGCATGGTGATCAGTGTGAGTGCATTGTGATCGCTATGAGTGCAGGGTGAGTTTGAAAGTGAAGGGCGAGAATGAGGAGTGAGTTGTCTGAATTCATGGTGCATTCCCAGACACTTGATGTAACTCAGCATGTTATTGAGGGCTGGCGTAGGCACTGGGTGTTTTCTCAGTGGGCCGGAAGGGTTGGGGCTGGGTTTGGACCAGTGGGTGCCGTTTTTGGTACAGAGGGACGGTTTTGCAGCAGTGCTGCAATAGGGGCCCCCTGTACCACAAGCAGCTGCAGTGTTTTCCATGTGCTCCCACCCAGCCCCCCCACCCCCTCCTCCGTGGCAGGTCAGACTCAATTGCCAAGGCCGGTTTGCATTCCCAGTCCCGCCCCGTTCAGGGCTCGAGGGTGGAGGAAATAAATATTGTGCTCATCCTGCAACAAACTTCCAGTCTTGTGATTAGGGTTTCAAGCTCATTATATTGATGTCCCAGACGTTACAAAAATAGGCAGTCACCTAATCCTGTTTTCAGCACTTATCTGTGCATACTTGGAACAGCAAATATAAATAGAAAGCATTTTTAATTGTGTTCTAGGGCTGGATGTATGATCCATGACTAATAATTAAAGGGAACAAAGACAGGAAAGTCACATTACAAATGAATACATATGATTTTATTTATAATCCTATTTAGTGTCAAGACGAGGCGTTTGCAGGCTCTTTAAACAACAAATGGCTGGTATTTTTCTTTTGTCAACCATACTTTATATTTCTTTTTGTGAAATGCATTCTCACACTATGGCAGTAAAATCCAAATGTAAGGACTAGGCAGAGTGTGGGCCCAGGGGGTACTTGAACCAGAAAAAAGCTAAGGCTCGGTAACCAGTTTACAAAGATATGTAAATATGCAAATGGTCTTTCAAAAACCTGTAAAAAACTCAGGCGTGCCAGAGATAAGACTCCAGACACTGCCCAGCTGAGCCCACATGAGCTAGAGCTGCAGAAGCCCCGGGCTGACACACACGACGGGAGTTGCTGAAGCCCTTTCAGCCCAATGGGCATTGCACGCCTGGGTAGAATCACATGAGGAAGAGAGCTGGGAAAAACATGCATGCTCATAGAGTGCCTAATCAAAAAGAAACAAGCAGTTCCCTTAAAGTGAGCAGAGAAGAATGGAAGACGGCCAGTCAGTGGTAAATAGGCTCTGCATTTGGGGAAGACAAACACAAAATGGACACGCTGGGACAAAGAAAACCATCAAATAAGAAGCAAGCAAATGATAGTAACAATAAAGCAAACCAATGGCGAGCAATAGATGTACAGTAATCCTCTGTAAATTCTTGGTAAAACCACAATAGGTCTTTTATAATCTGACAGATTACGCTGTCTGGGAAGCTCCACCTAAAAGAGTCCCATCAAGTCAGCAGTGGAAGGATACAGCTCATCCAATCACAACAATGCAAAACTAAAATGCATCTGGGTTGGACATATAAAACCTTAGTGTGGAAGGGAATGCAATCAAAAGCAGACACCTGAGACAGACAAGAAGACCATTCAATCATGAGCAAGGCACTGACCCAAAGCCTACTAAGTGTTGGTTATGTTTTGGAAATAATAGGTGCTGTCAACAGATAGCTAAAGCTGTGACCTATAATGAGACAATCTGGTGAAAAGAGAGTTAAAGTTCTTTCAATGTTTCAGCACAATAGCACCATTGCATAGATTTGGTAGTTCTCATTTTGTTCAATATTAGCCCAGCTCTTCTTTGATCTGTGCGTCTTATGAAATAGATTTTATGGATGCTTCCACAAGTTAACTTTTTGATATGTTCCCTACCCGCTGTCTTACCTCCACCTCCCATTAACTTTGCTATCACCTCTAGCAAGAGTCCTTTTATCTAAAACGTAGCCAAATTTCTTGTTTGAGACCAGTAGAGTAACAAGGATGCCATGGGCCATGATGCAAGCAAGGGAAATGGCCCTATTATCTGCTGTCAACTTAATCAAATACTACAATTTTCAGGGTTGCATTGGCCCTTCATGGTTCCGGACCCCAGTGCCACTGCACCTGTTGCATCAATGGTGGGAATCTTCCTAAACAATGAAATTGGAACAACGACTTACCTTAACAACGAAGTCCGTACACAAAGACAACGAAGACCTGAACCACGACTTTCAACAACAACGAAGACCTAAACCACGACTTTCAAGAACGAATTAAGATGTATTGCAACGAGGACTACGGCACATTTGTCCGCCCCTCACTCCTCACCATTCGAAAGTGTTGTTCAAAAGGCACGTCATTAATCTATTAATTAATTAATTAATTATTAATGATTGGCACATCAATATTTTTAACGGAACCCACTCTTCTTCGTGAACGAAATGGCAATGCGGGAATCAGGGTGGCGGGCAAGGAGGATGTCTCAACAAACTCAACCACTCGGATTCGGAAGTGTTGCCTCCTGGCTGGCGGAATATAAGGAGTGTGGGGAAGCAGTCTGATCTCATCATGTTTTCGTCGTGGGAACAGCGTCATAGGGAATACTCTGTGATTGAAAGGTAGGAAGGAATACATTAAAAAACACAATATATTTAATAATTTGAAAAAAAAGGAAAAATTATTAGGTGGGAAAAAAGAAAAAAAAGACGCATTTCTGCTTAAAAAAACACTATTTATTGATAATGTGTTCTAATTTAAATAAAAAGGACATGGAAAAAATGTTTTATTAAATCATGCTACTATTGTAACATTTTCAGACACTTTAAAATAAATTTGTATTGAAATCATTGTCCGTCTTCAATTTTTGACGAATCTGCTGATGTAGGCGCAAGATAGTTTTAAATTGATTTCCGGACTGTAGTGACTTACGGAGAAGATGAGAAGAAGGAGGATTTGCAGACAGTTAAGAATTAAAAAGTAAATTATAAAGTAAAAAACATGGAGGATACCCCTAATGTAAAGTAAAATCTGAGGGAAAAGTTAAAATTTGAAACGGGGTCAGTATTAGTATTATGCACAGTTTTAAAGATTTTAACAAACCAATGCATGCTAATGTTTGCATTTCCTCAATGCGAATGGCTAATAAAAAAAAATGTAAAAAAAGTAATGTAAAGAATTTTTGTGGTTAAGGAAGTCGATGTTTAGAAAGTAGTGGTTTAGAAATGCACGTTGTTTAGCCTTCGTGGTTAAGGCAGTCGTGGTTTAGGCAGTAGTTGTTTAGTCATACAATCATCAATGGTAGCTATGCCACGTGTACGGTAGCTCCTAATTCAGCTTCTCTTAAAGCTGCCTCCAGCAAGCAAAGTATGTTGTTTGAGTCTGCTGGATATGGCAGCTCATGTCTGCCCAGGGCGTGTGAAGACTTTGCCAAGATCTCAAGCCTAGAACCTGTAGGGAAGTGTTAGTTAAACATCAGACTACTTCCTGCTACTTCAAAGATGGAGGCGATCTTTCAAGCTTGCCTTCCTTGTTCTTGTGGAGTTGTTACAATCCTGCTGGGTCTTACCTGTCCAAAAAATAATGAAAAACTGATTTTATCTTTATTGGAAGTGGAAGTATGTCAAGCCATGCCAAATAAGAAAGATCAAACTCTACCATGCAAATTCAGTGTTGGTTGCATTGTCTCTGGCTAGCGGATTCTTGGACATTTGGCGCCCATCTTGCTGGCCCATACCACGGCATGGGATATGACTGGCAATCTGTTGTTAGCGTGTCTGAAGCTGAAGTACGCGGAGCCCTGTCAGCTACCAACTTTGCAACCCCTATTTTAGATAGATAGGAAACAGTTGTATACTGGTAGTGACGTTGATGCCAATTCATACATAACAGCTTGAACTTATCAACATTAGTGTTGCGTAGATGGATGGATGTGGTTGTATACACGGGACTACATTTATGCATTTTGCATGTAGGTTTTTCTGAACTGCTTCTGAAGCAGAAACAGAAGATAGGTGAGAGAAGAAGAGAGAAAAGAGTTGTTGGGGAAGATGAAGAGTAGGAAGGAGAGAGGGAAGTTGGGTTAGGGAAAAACTGTAGGAGGGCTGGGGAAGGGAGTGAAGAAGGAGTGCCTGGTCGGTTTTATCCCTGATTTTCAGTGGTGATACTTTGCTGGTGGCAGTTGGAGAATGTGGATTAGGGTGCCCAACTGGCATTGGTGCAAATTCAGGACGGTGATTGTAAAAATTCAGGACCAAGGGTCAAAATTCAGGACACAAATTCAGGACAGGGGTCAAAATTCAGGACAAAACTTCAGGACAAAAGGTACGTTTTACAGACACATCACAGGAGGTAGTGCAATAGTATATAAGTAAGCCCATCCATGTCCAAACATATTCAACCGTTTGTAAACCTATCTATCATGTATCCTTCCATCTATCATTTCACTCATCCATCCCTCCATCCACACTTTCACTCATCCATCTATTATCCATCCATCCATCCACCCTTTCACCCTATCCATCTGTACACTCATCCATTCACTCTTCTACCCATCCATCCATTCACTCATCCATCCAGCCATTTACCCTTTCACCCATCCAGCCATCCTTTCACTTACTCATCCATCCACCCAGTCACCCATCCTTCCACCCATTCACTCTTTCAGTCATCCATCCATCCTCCCTTTCTCTCTCCATCGACCCTTTCACTTAGCCATCCTTCCTTCCATCCATTCACCCACCCACCCATCCATCTACTCATCCACTCATGAATCCATCCATTGACCCTATCACTCATCCATCCTTTCTCTCATCCATCTATCCTTTCACTCCTTCACTCATCTATTCTTCTTTTTGTCCATCTAGCCTCCCTTTCACTCACTTATCCATCCTTACATCCACCCTTTCACTCATCTGTCCATCCATTCACCCTTGCACTTATCAATTCATCAATCCATCCATCATTTCACTCATCCATCCACCCACTCGCTTATCATCCACCTTTTCACTCATCCATCCTTTCACTCATCCATCCATCCTTTCACTCATCCATCCACCCGTTTACCCATCCAGCTACCCTTCCACCATCCACCTATTTACCTTTTCTCTCATCCATCCTTCCACTCACTCATCCATCCATCCACCCTCTCTCATTATCCTCATTATCCATCTATTCAATCTTCCATTCATTCATTCAACCGTTCACTAACCTATCCAGCCCTCCGCCCATCCATTCACTTACTCACTTGCCCACCTTTTCATATTAATTTTGAGCTGTGCCTTTGTCTGCAGAGTTGCAGAAGAGGCCCATCAAGAACTTCCCCTTGCTGTAGGAGCCATCGCAGGACGGACAGAGGAGCCACCCGGGGCCGAGACAGGATCCACCACGGGGGGGGGGGGGGGGGGGGTGACAGGAGCCATAACAGGTGGGGGAGACAGGAGCGACCACATGGGGGGACAGGAGCCATCATGGGGGGGACAGGAGCCATCATGGGGGGGGCAGGAGCCATCACAGGAGGGGACAGGATCCACTACATGTCGGGCACAGGAACCACTCATGGTGGGCACAGGGGTGGGCATGCAGTATTCTAGCATCATCTTGGTCTCTTCCAGGGTGGGGTAGGGCTCCTCACCCCCTCCTGGACAAGACCACGAGAAGATAGGCTCTCTTTCCAAAATGTTAGTTTTGCCATCCCCCACTGTGATGTACAGTACTTAAAGGAGATACTCCAAGAGAACTGATGTAACTGATTGTCCACCATACTTTGTTAATCAGTGTGGGTGGGATTGTGCCATTTCTTTATTTTATTACATCATAGACTGCATGTTTGAAGAACCCAGGTTTGCTCACAATTTAGTGACAGTAATTAAGCTCTGCTCTGTGAAGAGAACCACGTTGCTGCCTCGGTGTAATACTCATTTTTTTAAAGAGTTTAAAAAAGATTGCAGCACGCTCCAGAGTATTCACATTTATATGTAAGTTCTAACATATATGCCACACAGGAGAGCTAGTTGCAGCTTAAATCGAAGAGACTGGATATTTGTTTAAGCTACTGTGTGCCTCCAAGAAAATACAAACACATTAAAATATGACTTTTCCTATTCTGCAAAGCAGGGCTGTCTGTAGGGTGAAGTGCCGCACTATAGTAGGAGGAGGACATGCCGGGTACGATTTAAAGATAAACAAGTCCAAGGGGAGTATCTGAAAGGGAAGCATAGAAGCTTGCTGTTGAAAGTCGGATGCATGGCTTCCTGTATTCAGTGTTTATCCCCTTGTCAAAGTGGGTTTGGCAGGTTAGGAGTTCGAATCATGTAAAAGTCGTTTCTACCCTCCATCCTCCCGAAGGTTGGTCCATTTGAAAATAATTGAGTAACAATAAGGTCTGTTATGTGAAGGTAATATTCCAGTGCTGCTGGGTATCTGAGCTTTCGTACAGCATTGGAGTCTGTTACACTGACCTCAACAGCTATTGAGTCAAGAAGGGAGGTGGGTGCAAGCTGGGCCGGCTTTAGGGCGGTGCAACCGGTGCCCGGTTAAAATTACGGACAAATGGCGTCCGTTAAAGAATCCTTCACGGACAGACGGCCGAAATTACGAACTGTCCGTGAAATTTATGGATGGTTGATCACCCTAGTGGGGATGTGTTGTGAATGTAATGTGGCCTTGCGCTCCCTGTGGGGTACAGTTTTGTTTTGATTAACAGAGCAACTAGAGGTGGGGGTATAGCGATTATTTTTAAATCATGCTACTCATGTTCTTTTACTAAGCAGAGGATCGCTGGCTGTGAGAGTGCCCTTTTTAAGGTCACCTTGAGCCCTACCTACACCTTGTCTGGGCTCTTGATATATCGGCCTCCAGGACCGTCCCTAGGTTTTAGGGAAGCCCTGGTAGACATGGTCAGCACTTTAGCCGTACACACTGCCAACTTTACTATTTTGGGGGATTTGAACTTACACTTAAACAAAGTAGAGGACATTGATATGGCAAACTTTGCGGCCGGCCTAGCACCCTGCCAATTGTTACAGCTAGTAGCGGGCCTTACCCATATTGCAGGGCACTTATTAGATCCAGGTTTTACTAACATATCCCACATCACAATGCACACACCGATCAGGTTAGGTTGGATAGACCATTTTTTGGTTTCTATGTCCCATTACGATGTCACTCCTCCTCGGACTGAGGGTCAGTTTTCCACTTGGAAACGGCCGTGGCACAAACTAAATTGGGATCATCTGGATGCTTGCCTTTTGGCTACTTGCCCGAATCTAGCTGAAGATTACAACGAAGCATACAGAGCATTCTCGGAGTGGATAGAGCACCCACTAGACAGCTTAATCCCTATGAAGCGCTCAGCCAATCGCAAAACCAAATCACGACCATGGTCCAAGGCTGAACTCGCTGAGATGCGTAAGAGGTGCAAGAGATTAGAACGGATATGGAGAAGAGACTTTTGCTCCACGGCCAAAGTCACCTATCGGGCAGCAATCAAAAGCTACCATAAGGCCATATATCAGGCACGCGCAGTTTTTATCTCCAACCAAATACATGAGAGTACTAATCCCTCTAAGAGTACATTCTCTATTCTTGCCAGTCTGCAATCTAAACAAACCACAGCTGGATCAACCATTAAGTCCAATAAACAGTGTGAGTACCGTGCCCTCTTTTTTTGTGGAAAAGGTGGACGCCATCTATCGGTCTTTCAAGACTACCTATAGCATCCCACAGGAACCACGCGGTTGTCAACAGGCTAACATCCTCCACAGTTTTCCGCCAATCACGGCTGATCAACTCTCTACTCTTTTCTATAAGATCAAGTCAGGATCTCCTGCCGACCCACTTAAATCTAACCGATTTAAGAAAGTGCTGTCGACAATTTTACCGGCCCTGAATCAGTTGATAAATGGTTCCCTCAGAACAGCTGCGGTGCCCAGGGCCTGGAAACAGACTAAAGTGATTCCTCTACTTAAGAAACCTACCCTTGACCCAGCCAGACCAGAGAACTACCGCCCTATTTCCTTGCTTCCATGGGCAGCTAAGATCACAGAGGCCTATGTGAACTCCGTTCTATCGGACTATCTGACCGCTAATAACCTTCTGGATCCCTCTCAGAATGGTTTAGGCCGGGTCATAACATGGAGTCAGCACTCTTAGCAGTTACAGAACACCTCTGGTTAGCTGTCGATGCGGGTCGAACGTCGGTGCTGATTTTGTTAGATCTGAGCGCCGCGTTCGACACAGTGTCGCATGACATACTGCTGCGACGCCTTGCAGAGGCTGGAATTATGGGCTCGGCTTTGGAGTGGCTGGGTTCATTTCTTCATGAGAGGTCATTCACGGTTATTGCCCCCCCATTTGCCTCTGGCAAACATCTAGTTAAACAAGGTGTGCCTCAGGGCTCCTCCCTTAGTCCCCTATTGTTTAATATTTATGTTCAACCTTTAGCGGCAGTTGACAGCAGTAGGGGTCTGACCATGGTCTCCTACGCTGACGATACTCAGTTGGTGGTGGCACTCTCTAATAACACCGAGCGGGACGCCGTCAACTTTCAGGGCGCCCTTGAGGCAGTGGTCGAGTGGATGAACAGCAGCTACCTCCAACTGAACTCTAACAAATCTGAGGTATTGTTAGTGGGTAGGGACCATGGTCGGTGGAGTGATCTCTGGTGGCCAACCAGTCTCGGTAAACCCCCTCCCCCAAACAGATAGTAAAAAACCTTGGGGTATGGCTTGAGTTATCCTTAAATTATCAAGTCCAAACAAAATAAAAGGCTGGGAGATGTTTTGGACTCCTCCGTGGGCTCAGACCCCTGTTGGGCCTTTTCGATGCCTCAAAACGTCAGGTCATCATTCAGGCGACGGTTTTGTCAAGACTCGACTATGCCTGCTCCCTTTATTTAGGGTCCAACAAGGCGGAGGTCTTGAGGTTGCAAAGGGCACAGAATGCAGCTGCTAGAACACTCTTAGGTCTTCGCAAATTCTGCTCCGTGTCTAATGCTATCCGCTGTCTGCACTGGTAACCGGTGGCCAGACGCATTGAATTAAAAACCTTATGCATCGCTTTCAAGGTTTTGAAGCTGGCCACGCCTCCCATTCTGGCTGATCTCCTGTTGCCTTATGCCCCCACGCGATGTCTCCGCTCACAGGGTCAGCATTTGGTGGTGGTTCCCCGGCCCCACAGAGCCCGGGCTGGTGGCCGCTCTGTTCGCTACAGAGCCGCCACCCTTTGGAACTCACTCCCTGTGCAGATCCGTGGCCTTGACAACTACTTTGCATTTAGAAAGGCCATCAAGACCTACCTTTTCCCTGCCCCCTAGTCTCCTGCATGCTCTCTGCTGTGTTTGTCTTTCCTGCATTAGCGCCGGGACGCCCCCTTGCGGGGGCAGCTGTCGCACTTTACGAGCTAAGATAACATAACATAACATGGCTAGACTGGTTGGTGTGATAACACAGTAGGTTTTTAACTTCTGTTGATCTAGGTCTAGTGAGGACCCTAGTCAGTGGGAGGAGTTATGCCAGGAGCGGCTCGTGTCAGGGAAAAGAGGCAGGGTGGGGAATTTGAGTGTGGTGGAGGGGGACGGTGGAGAAAAAGAAAAAAGAAAAATAACTTCCCTCCAGCATTGCGCTTTTTTGGTTCTCGCCACTACAGGCACAGGCTCCCAGACTACTGCCCTGTGGCCAATTCGGAAGCTGCTCTCATGCTTGAGAGCAGCTTTAGGACTGCCCTGATCGCCATGAATTTGCATTCCCAGACAGACTGGGAGCCTGTGCCTGCTGTCTCCAACCCAGCAACGGAGCTCGGGTTGGAAAGAGCTTCAGTGCCTATGACGATTTGGCCATCCTGAGGCAGCGGGCAAACTGTCATGTGCACTGTAACAGTGCCTACCACTCCCCCTCCAGTACTGTCACCCCCCCCCCCCTGGCCCCACCCCCAAGACTCAGCACACAGTCACTTAGAAGAAAAATAAAATGATAATAAAACAGGTTTTAAACCTGTTTTATTGTCTTTCAATTTTTTACGCTTTTGAGGGTGCATGCGGAGGAGCCGTCACTGAGATATGATTGTAATTTGAATTGAGTATAGTATTATCTGCACTTCTTAAGAAGCGTAAACACGCCCTCCATGTAAGATCTGAAATATTATTGTGGTTTTCGATTCCAGGTTATCAATTCATCTCATTCCCTTCATGACACTTCAACAGAAAGATACCCTATTAAACATGGACTTCTACTAATTTCTCAAACCTAAAGAAGCACTCAAAGCACACCCCTATTTCTGACCACAAATGTTTTGTTGCCGGGAGGGGGGGCGAGGGGGGGGGCAGTTGGTGCAGCCTGCTGTACTTTGCCGATCAAGCCCGCCTTTTAGAGGAGGAGCCCTTTGCTCACTTGTAGTATTTCATTGCCCTGTCGCATTTACAGAGTGGGCAAGGGAAGCAGAGTGCTGCCAATGTCACCTCCTCAGTGGCATTGAGTGGATGCTGACCAATGGCATCATTATGGGGGGATTGAACACTGTCAGTATTACCAAACAGGATGCTGTGGTGTATAAGAGAAACCCAACTAACGAGACGGTGGGATGCCCTCCAAAGACATTTTTGTAGTTGTAGTTTTAGGAGGTATGAGAAAAACACAACACATTGCTTTCATTTTTCCATCAAATAAAAAACATGTTTCCATGTGAAGCCTCTTGTCTTCACCCTTTCATGAAAGATGCCAGTATTTTGCAGCCTTTCTAATGTATGATTTTCAGAACTGATGTGGGAAATGTTAGAAGATCTACCAATTTTTCTCCATTTCCATTTGTAATTAACACTGAAGCTCACGGTGAGAAAATTAGAGAACGTATAAGATATATCTATTGTTCCATTTTTCTTTTCATGGGATTTTTTTTTATGAAAGAAAAACATAGTGCAAGGCATGGCATAATATCACATTCTGGTTGTGGTACATTTAACAATACAAGGCAATAATCACTCCATAACAAATGAGCTGGAGAACAACCCTTCTTTATCACAATCTATACCCTACTTGCATCCAGCCACCAGAGGAGGATCACATCACCAGGGGGCAAATGTATGCAGCGTCTCAGGATGTATGCATTTGTACAGCAAACAAACTGTAAATCTAACAAGAAAACTAAGCAGCAGCAGAACTCCAATACAGCAGGTGAAAGGTGGATCAAAGAGAGGGCGGGAGGGAGGGGCGAACAGCACAGTCATAATCTACACACACCCATGAGTTTTGGCAACCCGCATCCATATGTGTATCTGCCTATACCCGTGGGCTTCCCCTAGGGAGGTGGGATCCCCCTACACATCTGCGACAGGCTTCGCTCCTCCTGCATCCTGGGTGACCACGGAAGTGGCGGCACCATCTCAGGGCTCCATCGCCGCCAGGCCCTCCAGTATTTCACCCCACAACTCCAGATCTCGTTCTGCATTCTCATCAGTGTGCACCGCTCGTAACCGTCAACCTTTGCTACCGTTCTAATTGACTCATGGCCTTGTTTACAGTTTGTAGATGTGGGACATCAATCAAAAAGAGGCGGACATTCCGTCTGACTTATTTAGAGCATATTGGGCCTCTATGCATTCTAAATTAGGTGGATGGGACAATCGACTCTCTTTGGTGAATATCCTGCATCCACTTAGTTCTAATCACGAGGCCCGATTCACAGAACTAACTTAAGACAAAATCCTAAACTTACTACCATTTTGGTACTCATAGAAGGCACTTACTCATTTTGGTATTCACAGAAGGCACTTACTCATTTCGGTATTCACAGAAGTTAGGAGTCCTAACTTTAGGATTTTTCTCCCTTTAGGAGCAGTAAAGTTAGGATTCCTAACTTTATGACTCCTAAATGCCTTCTGTGAATACCGAAAGTCTTAAAGTTAGGCTTTTTCTCAGTTTAGGAGTAGTAAAGTTAGAACTACTAACTTTAGGACTCCTAAATGCCTTCTGTGAATACCGAAAGTCTTAAAGTTAGGCTTTTTCTCAGTTTAGGAGTAGTAAAGTTAGAACTACTAACTTTAGGACTCCTAAATGCCTTCTGTGAATACCGAAAGTCTTAAAGTTAGGATTTTTCTCCGTTTAGGAGTAGTAAAGTTAGGACTCTTAACTTTAGGACTCCTAAATGCCTTCTGTGAATACCGAAAGTCTTAAAGTTAGGATTTTTCTCAGTTCTAGAGTAGTAAAGTTAGGACTCCTAACTTTACTACTCCTAAACTGAGAAAAATCCTAACTTTAAGATTTTCGGTATTCACAGAAGGCATTTAGGAGTCCTAAAGTTCGGACTCCTAACTTCTGTGAATACCGAAATGAGTAAGTGCCTTCTGTGAATACCAAAAAGAGTAAGTACCTTCTGTGAATACCAAAATGGTAGTAAGTTTAGGATTTTGTCTTAAGTTAGTTCTGTGAATCGGACCCAAGGCCCTTAATCCTGCTGTATTTAAGTGAAAGTTCAGAAGTGTGGATATTGTGCAGAAGACATTGAAAATGTTCGTAAATACCCACAAAAATGGGATTATGTGGGTATTCACTATTTGTAAGGACCAATACTCTGACGGTCTCCTCTCAACTATTGAATTTTCACTTTTGGAAATTCCACAGTTGTACCTGACATCTCTTCTGCAGGTCCTGATTTTAGGAATCAGAAACTTATGTGTGCTGATTCAACTTTTTATATGTATTAGTTTGACATATAGACATAATTTTTTTTTTTACTCCTGCCCACATCTTGCTGACACATCTTATACCAACAGAGGCAGTCTAATTAGCATGAAATATATTGCTCTTAGTAGTGAATAATCTACAAATACACAAATATATCTAACATCATGAGCAGACAACTAAAATAAGATCCTAGTAAAAATAAAGAACATGCATTGGAAATTCCAACAGGTCTGGCTTTAAAGGAATGTTGCATATGAACGTCAATTCACCAAAATGGCAGGTGTAGCGGAAGCGGCATCAAATACCATTTAACCTTTACTTTCACTCACACACACATGCATGCTTGCACATAATGACACATTCACACATTCACACGCTCTCTCTCACTTAAACATGCTCTCACCTGCAAGCACACTTAATACATATATTTTAAAGCATTTTTACTTACCTCAGCAGGCAGGGAGGGTAATATTCCAGCTAATTGTAATCCATGCTTTATTATAGTAATAGTGAATAATGACTGTCCTCCTCCCACCTCTCCTGATGTCACAGAATGACAAACACTATAAATGATATAGGTGTCTAAGACACTTTCACAGCATTACAATGTCATGTGTGTGCCTCTGAATATTCAAGCTCAGTCAGCTGGACAGACAAAACAACATAATCACAGCTGGTGGAGGGCAGGCACTTTTTTGTGGAAGCACACAACTTCTGCCTAATCAAAACATGTACTCTTCTCTAGTGGTACTCACATATAGTATGGCAACAGCTGCGCTGTCAAGTCCGTGCATAAAAAAGGTAGTTTAGTGGATCCATGTGCCTGCCGCACATGCCTAAGAATACCTCTAGCTTTTGGAAATGCTCAAGAACACATAAATGTCAGCTTATGTAGCATGAGATCTACATATGAAGTTAGAAAATACGATGATCTGTCGGTCTGAAATTGTGTTCACCACAAAAAGCATCATTAATGTGTCATGTTTAATCCCACTCAAATTATTTGTTGCCATCATATTGCAGCTTCAAGCATCAGTGTGCCTTATTTTTACTTGCATATCATGCATAGTTAGATAAGATATATACATTCTCCATTGAACAATTAATTAAAATCATTACAATAGATCCCCAGGTTCTTCAGCAGCTGCAGTAAAGGTTTGAGTGCGAACAGGTGAGTACTAAAGAGCCATACTTCGGAAGGCAGTTTAAAAAGAAGTTAAAAACTCTCTGCACCCAGTATCTAACAATGCTAGCTTTGCCTCTGGTGTAAATTCCAGTACTAAAGCCTAGGTAAATTGCAGTATTTTAGGGGCATATGTATCAAAATCTCCATTTGCGATTCTCAAATAGCGATTTTTTGAGAATCGCTATTTGAGAATTGCAAAACGGGATGTATCTAAAAATTCTTTTATCACAAACAGAGAGTGAGAGAATAAACAACGTGGTTGCGTTCTCCCAGAGTAACTTTTTTTCACAAAAAGCAACCACTATTGAATTGGCGGAATACCAGATTCAGAGTAGTGTAAGAATGTTGTTCAACTATCTACTTGACAGGTGGAATATCAAAGATATTGAAGTAAAAGCCTCACTCACATAATAGTGACATGCTTCATCATAGGCAGTTACTCCACACCCAGAGAAGGTGGTACTCTCTGGGCGGACTCAACCAAAGATATACTGGGAGTTCTTAGATAAATGAACCACTGGTTAGGCAGGGAACCAGATCAAATTAAAAATACCTATGAGTGTACCCTATTTCCAATTCTTTATTACTGGGCACTCATGATATCAATAAAAACTTATTGTCGGGGTTTCTTTGAACTCGATTTGTTCAATTGTACCCTCAACCGTGTGCCAACATGTTTCGGCCCATCTTGTAGCCCAATCGGGTCTGGGGGCCTTCGTCAGGGCGATATCTTTCTTTTCCTTATGCTATAAGGTCCCTGCGATTTAGCTGTACATGTGCTTACATGCAACTCATTCGTACGTGAGGCCTAATGCACTCACCTGTCCGTATGTACCTTCCGACTTCAGTAGAATTTTTCTACTGCCCTATGCCTACTGGCATCATGCAGATCTCGTGTGTTCAGGTGCTGTCCTGTAGTCAAACATTCATCAAGGACACCGCACCGCCGTTGCACCTAGTCAACCACACCGTCTGCCGTCGGGGTCTAAAAATTCACACAAATCTTGCGAATTCTTAAAACTCCTTAATTGCGATTAGCAAATTGCGAAAACGCAATTAAGGAATACCTTCCCATTCATTCCTTTGGGCCAGGAGGCCCATAGCAATGAATGGGAAGTCTTTCTCAAATTGCAAATCGCAATTTGCTAATCGCAAATTGAGAATAATTTCAAAGGTGCAAGGGTGTCATGATGACACCCTGATGCACCCCTGAAATTAGCATGTGTGCGCATATGGCGCACATACATGCCCTAAGGGCATGTATGAGCGCCACATGGCACTTTGAAAAATGCCAAAAAGTGAATTTTTCAAAGAAATCGCAAATTACCACCAACTTGAAGTTGGTGGTAATTTGCGATTTCTTAAGGAGAAATCGCACAACTTGGGTGCGTGTTACATAGCATTTAAGGAATCGCAATTTGCAATTTCTTAAATACTTACACAAACTTAAGAAATCGCAAAATTAGCAATTCCTTAAGAATGCGATGCTGAAATGCCTCATACATCTCATTTTGCAATTTTGTATTCGCAAACGCTGTTTTTTTGCGATTCGCAGCGTTTGCGAATACAAAATCGTTTGATACATATGCCCCTAAGAGCTTTCAATTGCGAAAATGCTAGTGTTACCTCTGGTGTGAATTCCAATGCTAAGGCTTCAATAAAATGAATATGTTTAAAGTGCAGTATTTTTAACAACATGTTAGTTTTAAAAGGCCTGCCTTGGAGATCACATCATCTGCCTGCCATGGGCAAGCTTGCTCTATTTGCCTCTGTTGTGTATTCCAATGCTAATGCCTAAGTAAAGTGCAATATGGTTAAAATGCATTATGTTTAACAGCATATTATTGTAGAGGGTCTGTCTTGGAGATAATATTGTTTGACCTCCAAGGGGCAAACACGTTCTATTCGCCTCTAGCAAGTAAAGTAAATATGTTTATTGTTTGATTATTTATTTGCCTCTAGTGATTGGTCCAAAACTAAGGCTCAAGTAAAGTGCAATGTTTTACCTGGATATGATGTTGAATTAAGTTAAAAGGCATTAGACATAGTGGATTGAAGGCCTACATTGGAGATAATGTTGCCCGGCCTCATGATCAGAAGGACTCCGAGGACCATTAAATACTCAGTCCACCTAGAATAATAATTTGTAAATTTTAGAAAGAGTGCTAGCAAATTATTTCTCTAAGTTTCAACTTATAAAATCCACTCACTGTGCAGCCAAAACATATATAAACATAGATGCATTGAAAAGGTAATACATGGCCGTCTTTAATAAAAACAATATATCACTGACCTAATTATTTTTAATGTTTGGCTTTTTGTTTTTAACACACACCAACTCTTGCAAGTTAAGCCAATAAAGAGATCCATTATTGCCATTATCCTCCTGAAGTGTCCCAGCTCATGAGGGGGTTCTGAGGCACCAGTCACATCCCTACTTTCTGCATCACTGCATCTCCTTGCTTCATGAGATCAGGACAACACAGCCCTTGATTGACAAAAATGTTGCAAATGTACACTTGCATGTGTTGTCCTAAGCACGGACACCCAATTACGAATTTAGGAATTCATAAAACTCCCCAGTTGTGTGTTCTGAGGCACAGGGTCAGACTGATTTGCATATGGCCATGTCTGAACTGGGGTGGCAGAGTGGGCTAAAGAACGGTGATGGATCAAACCCAGATCTGTTGACTGGGTGGGAGTGTTTGATTGGTTCTGATGCTCCGTCCATCACCACTCCCTTTTGAACTGCTTTGTCCTGAAAGCTGCACCTGTTGCAGAATTCCATCTGCACTGCTGAGAAAGTCATCTTGCATTTTTACACATTCATATTCCCACCATCTGAGATTGAACACCTCACAAGACCACTCGATTTATGAGTCAACACAAGGCAAATTTATGTGTTGCTTAGATTACTAAATTATGCGGTAAGGAAAGGCAGATTATGCGCACATTGCAGCAGTATTATGTCACTATTTTAATACACATTATCACTTTTTGGGTGAAATAGTAGCGGTTCCAAACCCAAATAGTGCAATCAGTAACTGAAAGATGGCTTTTGTCAAGAGTCTCCTTCTGCGTTGCACGCATGTGGTGATTTTTTTTTTAACTAACCTTTGAACTTTTCAAACTAGAAACATTTTTTGTTGAAATCTGTTTATTATGCAACAGATGTCGGATTATGCGGCAAACACATTAAATCCATAAGTATTCATAAAAGGTGTGGCCATAGAATTGCATTCTTTCCATTGACACTGTGCATAGCACACAACAGTTTATGATCATTCACAAACTTCTTTCCTACCCTGTCACATCCTAGAATTGGTCATAAATTTACACCACTCAAGGAATGGAGTAAATCCTTTTCCTGGGTGGGAAGGATAACAGAACCCTTTCAAACCTTGAGGGGTTTGAGGGAAGGGATTTATTTATTTTTTCTCCTGATGGAAAAAATAAAAAAACACAGTTTACAGATTGCTACAGGCTTCCTTCATCTGGAATGGTACTACGCATACAATTACACAATGTGGAAACCACAAGGTGTAAAAAGTCGACCAAATTTTCCAGGAGTAGGCCTAGAAGGCTTTGCAAAAAAAATAAAATGCATAATTTTCCCAGTAGTAGGCCTAGAAAGCTTCATCAAAGGCAGTTTTCCGACCAAACTACTGTGTGGTTTTGAAAATTCACAAAACTAGTCAATCAAAGAAGAGAAACTGTTTTAAACGGTCAAGAAAAAAAAGTTAAGACTTAATTAAGTATAAATTGCTTGCTAATAGATAAGTAGCCTACATCTGATCAGTTTCTGTCTCGGGTCAGTAGACAGTTTTTAGCATCTTTCCTGACAATAGAACTAGTTGCTTTCTGAATCTCTCTTTTCCAACAATGCGATATGAAAGTGACCAAGGAGCCATAGAGCTGTTGAAGGGTTAAGACAAGTTTTTCATCTTAATCTACACACAGGAGGGGTAGGTCCAACCAGCAAATTTCAGTGAGAATGCTTCACTAGGTAGATGGAAAATGTTGGTGTGTGCAAAAGAGCAGCAGGTGCATTGGTACCAGGGCCCAGGTGCCCACTGGATGTACCCCAATCAGAGGCGCAACTAGAGCCAAATTTCGGGGGGGGGGGGGGCTGAGAAAAAATTTCGGGGGGTGGGGGGCTGAGTCTTCAAAGCCATAGGCAGAGTGGAGCTGCAGGGGCTCTTAGAAGGGGTGAACCAACAGCAAGGCCTCATTAACATGCAACTGGTCTTTTAAAGACCTGTGAAGTGCTCGGGTGCGGCTGTGTGCGTGCCCGGAAGCTGTCTCATCCTGGGCTGCCACACGTGAGGGGGGGGGGGGGGGCTGAAGCCCAGTGAGTCCAATGGGCGTTGCGCGCCTGACCCCAATTGTAGCTGATTTTTAAAACTAAAAAAGATGGCTGGGGGGCCTTTTACCTCGCGTGGGTCAGGGCCAATTGCATACTTGCTACGCCAACGGGAAAACATCGGAAGGTAAGGAAGAAAAGACAAAGTAAAGTTTAAAGTGTAAACTCTACATTCCAAGGTCAGGGTTTTAACTAAAAGGAATTGAGTCATCAGGGTTGATACAAGGAAAAACAGTAGCAAGTTTCGCCAGAGAGAGTCGTCCGCGTCCATGCGCGCCCCAGATACAATGTTACAAGAGCTGTTGGCTTCAGCTCTTCCTGCTCTGTAGCGCTGGGAAGGACTGCTGCTTTATTCTGAGCTTTGTAGAAGGGCAGGGGACAGGGGTTGTGTAATCGCTTCCGGGGCACAGGGGTTTGTGGACAGAAAGATCTGGAGGTCAGGGGCATTGCCAGTGCGTCATGGGTCCTAGTGGAAGGGAGGATATGGGCCCTCTGGCTGGTGTCTGAATTAAAAAAAAACAGCATTAATCAGGGTTCACTGGGCCCCTCAGGACTCGGGCCCCCCGAACCTACTGCACCAATGGAAACTACTCCCCTGCTGGAGGCGGACGAAGTGCTGAAAGGTAGAGCCTGGCTTGCGGCATATAACGGCTCGGCTCGAGGTCCTTCCATACCATCGAGCCATAAAAGAGCCATTCCGACAAAGCCGCCTCGGTGCAGGTGGGGGGGGGGGGCGCTGCCGCCTAAGGCACTAGCCAGCCCCTGCTCCGCCCAGCCGGGCTTGGAGAATGACCTGGTAGAGTGCAGGGGTTGGGAGTGAAAGGAAAGAGGTTGGCGCAGGGAGCTTATAGCCGAGTGTGTAGGAGCGAGGGGGAGAGTGGGAGCAAGAGACATTGACAAACAAGAGGCAAGAGAGCGAAGGGGGAAGAAGACAGGAAAGTAAGAGAGGCAGTGGCCGAGGCAGCGAGCAGGAAAGAGGGTGGCAAAAGAGACAGATGAAGGGAGAGACAGGAGGGAGAGACGGATGGAGGGCGAGATAAAGGGAGATAGAGAAAGAGATGTAGGGGGAGACAGAGATGAAGGGGAGTCATAGGAGGGAGAGAAGGAGAAAGAGAAATAGCTGAAGGGTGACACTTAGGAGGGAGTGCAAGAGAAGGAAGAGACAGAGGAGGGGAGAAAGAGATGATGGGAGAGACAGAGGAGGGGGAGAAAGAGGAGGGGGAGATAAATGAAGGGAGAGACAGAGAAGGAGATAACGGGGGAGACAGAGGAGGGAGAGAAAGAGATGTAGGGGGAGACAGAGATGAAGGGGAGTCATAGGGGGAGAGAAGGAGAAAGAGAAAGAGCTGAAGGGGGACACATAGGAGGGAGTGAAAGAGAAGGAAGAGACAGAGGAGGGGAGAACGATGATGGGAGGGACAGAGGAGGGGGAGATAAATGAAGGGAGAGACAGAGAAAGAGATGAAGGGGAGACAGAGGAGGGAGAGAAAGAGATGAAGGGAGAGACTGAAAGAGATGAAGAGATAGCAAGAGGAGGGGGGAGAGATGAAGGGAGAGAGAGAAGGGAGAGAGAGATGGAGGAAGAGAGAGAGAGGAGGGAGAGAAAGAGAAAGGGAAAGACAGAAGAAGAGAGAGATAGAGAAAGAGATGAAGGGAGAGAAGAGGAGGGGGAGAAAGATTAAGGGAGAACACGAAAGAGATGATGGTAGGGAAGAGGAGGGAGAGAAAGAGGAGGAAGTGGGAAGATTAAAGAAGCGCCAAAGAAATGAAGGGGGAGACAGAGGAGGGGGGTAAAGATGAAGGGAGAGACAGAGAAAGAGATGAAGGGAGAGTCAGAGAGATAAAGGGAGACAGAGGAGGGGGAGAAAGATGAAGGGAGAGACAGAGGAGGGAAAGAAAGAGGAAGGGAGAGACAGAGAGAAGAAGGGAGAGATAGAGAAAGAGATGAAGGGAGAGACAGAGGAAGGAGAGAAAGATTAAGGGAGAGACTGAAAGAGATGAAGGGAGAGAAAGAGGAGGGGGAGAAAAATATTAAGGGAGAAAACGAAAGAGATGATGGTAGGGAAGAGGAGGGAGAGAAAGAGGAGGGGGGGGAGAGATTAAAGAAGCGCCAAAGAAATGAAGGGGGAGACAGAGGAGGGGGGAAAAGATGAAGGGAGAGACAGAGAAAGAGATTAAGGGAGAGACAGAGAGATAAAGGGAGAGAGAGGAGGGAGAAAAAGAGATGAAATGAGAGAATGAGATGAAGGGAGAGACAGAGAGATAAAGGGAGAGAGAGGAGGGAGAGAAAGAGATGAAATGAGAGAATGCCCCGGTTACTTACCGGTAATCTTCATTACTCCGAGTCCTAGTCTTCCTCGCCACAGTAATACATATGAGCCTCCGGCTCCACACAGAACTCCAAGTAAAATAAAAGAGCAGCGCTCTAGTCTCCCCTCCCTCCTCCAATATGGCCCCCAGTGGCTTCAGCCAATCCCATAAAAGGATACAAACCAGCCAGCCCGATCTGATAATCAAAGCCGCAGACATGAAGCCACCACCAGGGCCGGGAGGGAAGGGAAACTATACTGTGGCGAGGAAGACTAGGACTCGGAGTAATGAAGATTACCGGTAAGTAACCGGGGCATTACCTCCTCGTCCAGTCTTCCTCGCCACAGTAATACATATGAGCCGATACCAAAGCAATCAGCTTCATGTAAGGAAATAGACCACACCAATAGTGCAGTGAAAACAAAATTTAATACACAGAGGTACAGCAATCAAAAGAGAACCTCTCAAGTCGGATGTATGACGTTACAACGCATACTTTTACAACGCATGCACTTACAACGCAATTTTTACAACGCAACATCCACTACAACGCATTCCATTACATCGCATGACACTACAACGCATTTTTAAAAACTACCTTTACAACGCATTCCATTACATCGCATACTATCTTTACAACGCATACCATTACAACGCATAATATTACATTGCATTTAAGGTAAGTATTGGATAGTATAGGGGTAAAAATTACTATTCTAACTCCAGGGGGTGCAACAGTAGGGTAAGTGTTGGATAGTATAGGGGTAAAAATTACTATTCTAACTCCAGGGGGTGCAACAGTAGGGTAAGTGTTGGATAGTATAGGGGTAAAAATTACTATTCTAACTCCAGGGGGTGCAACAGTAGGGTAAGTGTTGGATAGTATAGGGGTAAAAATTACTATTCTAACTCCAGGGGATGCAACAGTAGGGTAAGTGTTGGATAGTATAGGGGTAAAAATTACTATTCTAACTCCAGGGGGTGCAACAGTAGGGTAAGTGTTGGATAGTATGGGGTAAAAATTACTATTCTTACTCCAGGGGGTGCAACAGTAGGGTAAGTGTTGGATAATATAGGGGTAAAAATTACTATTCTAACTCCAGGGGGTGCAACAGTAGGGTAAGTGTTGGATAGTATAGGGGTAAAAATTACTATTCTAACTCCAGGGGGTGCAACAGTAGGGTAAGTGTTGGATAGTATAGGGGTAAAAATTTATATTCTAACTCCAGGGGGTGCAACAGTAGGGTAAGTGTTGGATAGTATAGGGGTAAAAATTACTATTCTAACTCCAGGGGGTGCAACAGTAGGGTAACTGTTGGATAGTGTAGTGTAATATTATGCGTTGTAATGGTATGCGTTGTAAAGGTAGTATGCGATGTAATGGAATGCGTTGTAAAGGTAGTTTTTAAAAATGCGTTGTAGTGTCATGCGATGTTATGGAATGCGGTGTAGTGGATGTTGCGTTGTAAAAATTGCGTTGTAAGTGTAGTGCGTTGTAAAAGTTGCGTTGTAAAGGTTGTTCCCCCTCAAGTCACCCCCGCAGTTAGAACAGAAGGTGCAAATGAAACAGAACCCCCACCCCCAACCTGGAGGCGGTAATGGGACATGAATGTATGAGGGGAAGACCAAGTAGCAGCCCTGCAAACATCCTCCATGGACACCCCTTTGAAGGAGGCCCAAGACACAGCAACAGAACGGGTGGAACGCCCCTGAACAGGAAGGGAGGGAACCTCAGAAACAGAACCATACGCCAACAAAATGGCCTCCTTAATCCAGCGACTGATCGTCGAGAGGGATGGTTTCAGGCCCTGACGTGATAAACCATAATTGACAAATAAGTTGTCCACTTTGCAAAAGGAAGACGTGCGTGATAAATAGATCAATAAGGCACGACAAACATCCAAGAGGTGCAACAGGGATTCCTCATCCGAGGAAGGATCAGGACAAAGACTCGGAAGGACCACTTCAGTAGACCTGTGAAAATAAGAATACACCTTTGGAATGAACGTAGGATGAGGGCGTAACACCACACGGTCCGACAAAACCAACAAAAATGGGGCAGAACGAAGGAAGGCACACAACTCACCCATACGTCTGGCAGAAGCAATCGCCACAAGAAACACCACCTTGAGTGTTAAAAACTTCAACCCCACCGACTCCAAAGGCTCGAAGGGAGCCAACTGCAAGGAGCGCAAAACCAAAGGCAGGTCCCAAGGTGGAGGACACATGATAGGACGGGGGCGTTGGAAAGAGAGAGACCTAAAAAGTCTAGCAACCAATGGTGAAACAGAAACCAAAGGGAGGACATGGAATGCCCGAATCGCAGCCCACTGAGCCCGAAGAGTCGAAATGGCCAAGCCCAACACAAATTCATCATTCAAAAAATCCAAAATGCGAGCCGGGTCCAAAGAAGCCAACGACAGATCGTGACACAGACACCAAGAAACAAAATTATCCCAGTGCTTCGCATAGGATTTAAGAGTAGAAGGTCTCCTGGATTGCTGAATGACTCCAGCCACAGCCAACGAACATCCATTTCGCATCAACGAATCCCTTTCAAGAGCCAGGCCCGCAGACCCAAGGAACGGAACACAGGCAGAGGAAGAAGAGGACCCATCAGAGGATAAGGAACGAACGGCAAGGCCCACCCCGGAGACACAGCCAATTCCAACAGCAGGGGATACCAAGGGCGACGCATCCAACCCGGAGCAATGAAAAGCACAAAGGATCCCTCCCTCTTGATCTTCTGCAAGACCGCCGGAATCAGGGGAACAGGGGGAAAGGCATACAACAGACCCGTCGGCCAAGGGAACGACAGGGCATCCACCCTCCAGGCATCCCGGCAAGGCATAATCGTGCAAAAGCAACGGCTCTTGTAATTGTCCTGGGAAGCAAATAGGTCGACAATCGGATATCCAAACATCCTCCACAACCTCCTGAACATCACATGCGTCAGGGACAAAGACCCCATGGAAGGAAACACCCGGCTCAGACAATCCGCCACAGTGTTCTCCACGCCAGGTAGGTAAATGGCAGATAGGGACTCCAGATGTACCTCTGCCCAACAACATATCCGACGGCTGAGGCAACTGAGGGATCGAACCTTGCACACCCCTTGATGGTTCACATAAGACATCACAACCTGATTGTCTGTTCGGATCTGTACATGGTGACCCCGAACAAGATCCGAGAAATCCAACAGACCCAGAAGGACGGCCTTCAGCTCCTTGTAGTTGGAGGAACAGGACAACACCGACTGAGGCCAAACCCCCTGAGTTGTCGAATCCCCCAGAGTAGCACCCCAGCAGGCTGGCATCGGTAGTGACCACGCGGGTGGGAACAATCAGAAAGGGGTGGCCCCTGGACAGATGACCCTCGTCCAACCACCAACTCAGGACCACTCGAACATCTTTCGACATAGGAATCAAAACACTCATATCTAGGGAACAGGGGTCCCAATGTGACAAAACGTGGGACACCACCGGGTACATGTGGAGGCGAGCCCACGGCACCGTCAATAATGACGCCGACATTAGACCCTGAACCCTCAACCAGAGGCTCACAGGATGAGAATGCCCCAACAACAGGGCACGAACTGCAGATACCAGGGACAGAATCCTGGGAGGGGGCAGGAACACCATCCCCAACTGAGTCCTGAACAGAGCCCCAATGAAAGTCAATTCCTGTGCAGGAACCAGGTAGGACTTCGGTACATTCACTAGGAACCCATGATGTTCCAGGACATGGCACACCCTCTGGACATGCAACTCCGCCTTAGGAAGAGAAGAAGCAGAAATTAAAATGTCGTCCAGATAAGGAAAAACATTAATGCCCTCCCCATGCAATTGTCCAATAAGAGGAGCCAGAACCTTAGTAAAGACCCTGGGAGCAGAGCAGAGTCCAAAGGGCAGTACCTGGAATTGGTAATGACGACCCAGCAATGACGACCCAGCACGCAAAACCGGAGAAACTTCTGAGAGTCTGGATGAACAGGGATATGCAGATAAGCATCTCTTAAGTCTATTGATGCAAGGAAGTCGCCCTGAGATATCAGAGGAAGGATCAACTGAAGGGAAACCATCTTGAACTTCTGGTGAGGGATGTAAGCATTCAACCACTTTAGGTCCATCACTGGCGGAAGATCCCCAGTGCGCTTTGACACCAGGAATAGGATGGAATACACACCCAACCCCAATTGATCGACAGGAACAGGAATCACCGCACCTTTGACCACCAGGGATTCGATGCCTTCAAAAAGCGCCAATCTCCTTACAGGGTCTCTGGGACAAGGAGTGGCCCTGAAACAGTCTGGGGGAGTCTGGATAAATCCAATACGCAAGCCCTCGGAAACCACCTGCAGCACCCATTTGTCCGATACAGTCATTCTCCAAGACTCCAGGAAGAAACTGAGGCGACCCCCAACCGGACCCAAACCAGAAGCGATCCAGTCATGACTTTGGTGCAGGAGTGGAGGAGGAAGAAGAACCGGAGAACCGGGTTTTTCCAAAGGAAGGAGCACCCCGGCCACGCCCCCTCCCACGAAAGGGCTGACCAGCCCGACCCCTCCGAGAAGGGCCAAAAGCCCGCTGAGAACCAAAGGAACGGAAGTGACTCGCCCTCTCAGGAGCCAGGAGTTTACGGTCCTCCGCCGTTTTCTTTACCATGTCATCCAGAGGTGACCCAAAAAGTTTAACCCCAGAAAATGAAATCTTCATCAGGAGATTTTTTTGCGCAGCATCAGCCTTCCATGAACGAAGCCACAACTGGCGCCTTGCAGCCACCGAAGACCCAGCCGCAGAAGCCGCCGCTCCCAAAGAGTCAAAGGAGACATCTGAAAGCAACCGGACCTGTTGCTCCATCATAGCCAGGGTAGAAGAAACATCCTCCCCCTGGTCCAACAATTCTGACAAAGACTGAAAATCCTTAAGCAAGGATTGTATAGTGTAAGAAGCATAGGCAGCAGCCCTGATAGAAATATTTGCAGCTGCAAAAGTGCGCTTCACCGCACCATCCACTTTACGGTCAACCGGGTCAGCAGGAGAAGAATCTTCTGAAACCACAGTCCCATGAGACGCCATGCTGGCCAACAAGGAATCAACCTTTACCGAGGAAGGGAATTTCACATCAAAATCCTGTAGCGGGTACCTCTTATTCAAAAATCGTGGAAAGGAACCCTTGTCCACATCCTTCCATTCATTCTCCAAGACCCTCAAGACTGAAGAGTGTAGAGGCAAAGAATCAGGTTCAGGACGTTGATATTGCCATATTGGAGGAGGGAGGGGAGACTAGAGCGCTGCTCTTTTATTTTACTTGGAGTTCTGTGTGGAGCCGGAGGCTCATATGTATTACTGTGGCGAGGAAGACTGGACGAGGAGGTAATGAGATGAAGGGAGAGACAGAATGAGATGAAGGGAGAGAGAGCGCGATAGAGGAAGGGGAGAGGGAGAACTTGAGGGGTCGAAGATAAAGGGGAGCTGGTAGCAAAGGGAGGAAAGAGTGAAAGAAGAATAGAAAGACAGATGAGGGAAAAGCGACGGGGGAGAGGAGTGGATAGACACAGAACGGCGAGGTAGGAAGCAAGCTGGAGGGAAAATATGAGGACTCGTATATCTGATTATCTTTTGTATGGCCGACTAGGTTTTTACCGCGGTACATAGAGCCAAACCAGGCACCAGGGGCGGCTCATCATCTGAACTCCCTGGCTTGCCCACATAAAGAAAGGCTTGAGCCGCTCAGGTAAGCTTGGGAAGAGAATGGGGCTGTCTGGAAGACACGAGTCCCCATGAAGTCCCCTCCCGCGCCGAGTCCTGTCAGTCACGAGACGAGCCTGTCACAGTGAATCCCCTCAGCTCAGCGAAACAAGATGGAACCCCCTTTGTGCCGGGTGTCTATGGAAGCCACGCCCCCAGAGGGAGCTACAGGCCTCGCGGGGTCGATCACGGAACAAGACTGTATCTCTTGTACACTTTGTTGTGCCATGGTGGCCCCTGCCTTAGATAGGCCGAGCTCGCCCTGCTTCCCTGGTAGGGGGAAGGATTTCCGATCTTCCGGACTTACCAGCTCAGGGCAGGAATGATGGTGGCTGGTGTTGGTCTGAAGGGTGAGACTGGGACACAAATTAGGACATGGCACCAAATTCCAAGAGCAAATCACCCCCCCCCCTTCAGAACCAATAGCTAAAAAGGTGGCCCACGTTTGTAAACTAGGCCAGTATTAAACTTAAGACACGAGGTATGCTGGTTTTGCAAAGTATGGGAGACTCCATGCGTGCATTTGTGTTGTCTGCAGGCAATGTTTGTTGTAATATCAGGGAATCAACAGTAAAAACCTACCCATTAAGGCCATAAATAGCCAGGGGTACAAACTTCTAAACAAGCATTTGCAATGCAACAGGTCTCGCATTTACGTGAGTTTTATGCTCTTGGCATTGTAAATGACAATGCCTTATATTTATATTTTCGTTTTCGAAAAATAAATAAAACGCATTGTCATTTACAATGCGAATAGCTTAAAGTCACGTAAATGCGAGACCTATTGCATTGCAAATGCTTGTTTGTTTTGCTTTGTTATGCCCTTATGCAGCAAGCACTTCCTCGTTTGTGTTACTGATTTGCTTGCTAGTATTTTTGGTGGCACTACAAAAACAATAAATGTAATAACCAAAAGACACTGCACAGCGCTCTGCTGCCTTTAAGCTAGGTATGGGCAATAGAAATACCACAAGCATATATCCACATGCAGTGCAGCAGTGGAGAATGCATTTTAGCCTGTGTGTATGTAGAGGAAGTAATGGGAAGGCTGCAGTCTTTACATGTTAAAACTATATCTGCACAGGGCTATAGCCCTGCTCTTGCCCACTTGTCAGTGTCGCCCTACGTTGAGGGCTTCATGGAGGTCCCCGAGGGTGGAACAACCACCCATTTGGTATGGTGTGTGAGTTAGGTGTTGCGCACAATGCACAGAGAAGTTCCCAGAGTCTGAGAAGGTAAACCAGGGGGTGTGACATGAAGTTCTCACTGGCTGCTTAGAGTGTTTGTTGACATGATTTTTGTAAAGTGCTTCATTGCTTTCATAGGTTTTTCAAAACAAACATGCATTTGAACAGGCATGTCTAATTCCAGTAAATATGTTGGCAAGAATGCTGAACATCTGTAGAAAGTGATTTATAGTAATAAACTTCCTGTTTTATTCTAAAGAGCTGCCTATAGTAGAGGTTTATCTTTCTCATTTGGAACCATAGTTGTGGGCAGCCATTGGGCCCAGGCCCTGTGGCCAATCTCCAATGCACACAATTAAAGGTTTCATCAGTGATGTACTAATGATGTCATTTAACACACCATGAGTGATGTAATATGTGAGGTCATAAGCAGTGCATGATATGGACACAAGGTTTAGTTAGACCAACTAGACTATAACCGGTGAATTTCAGGGGGACTTTCAGTCTTTAAACATTAGTTCTCATTTAACTATAACTTCACTTTAACCTTTGTGTTTTCTATGAATTAATGAATGCTGCACAAAAGTATTTGCTCACCCATTGTATTTTTTCCTGCTTTCCAATTCCATCTGACATCATTTTTTCGGTCATTCTTCTAAGCCCACCCCCGAATTTCCTCCTTACACTGACAGTAAATATTGGCCTGCTAATTAAATTATATGGGGTTTAACAATCGAAGTATTTTCTTTTATTACTTTTGAGTGCTAACATTACAATTAAATTATGCTTTTTCATTGATTATGCAAGTACCAGACCATGTCGTCATGTAATTACTTACATTAGCTTCACAAGAGTAGGTAAGATTAAATGACTTAGGGCCAGATATATTAATGTTGTTTTTTCTACACATTCTGTGTCTATGAGAGAATGTGTTCATACATTTGGACCCACACATGGAACACAAAGGAGCATAACGAAGATTGACGTGGTCAGAAATGTTAGCAAGAGCATCATCGGTGTTAAATAAATTGCTTCCTCATAAAGGATTCTAACTTACCTGTTACTCATCCGTGTTAAATGATTCTCTCTCCTCCAACCAAGACATGTTCTAAATGTACTGAAATCTGCCTACAAGATGGTGAAAAACTGAGACTGTCCTGGCATTTCAAGGACACGTGATCACCCTATCTTTTGCTTTTCCCACCTCTATGGATCACACTTTTTTTTGCAGTCTTTTCATTGGACGGCCTGCCAGTTTGCTGGTCTGCTCCTTTTTAACTGGGCACTTTTGCACAAAGTGTATTCATTTTGTTCTATTTACTGCTCCATAACAGGTGTCGATCATCTAGGAGGTAACATTTTAAAAAATGGCGGCTGCCTCATGCAGTAACTGCATGATGAATAACTATTGTTTTTTGTGTTTTTTTGCTTAGTCGAACACCGTCGGTAAAAAAAACATTGCCGAGGCCGGTAGATCTGCATTTCCTTCTAAATGAGAACCATTAACGTTGCCAATGTTTCTTTCAGTTATGTTAATTGTCACATTTCCAAACGCACGGAGCTTGAAAGGTAAGCAGAGATATGCTTTAACGGGTATGAACTGCAAACACAATAGCATTTGATTCACTGAAATGGTTCTTTCTTATTACAGCACAAGGACATCTGAAACGCCAAGTGAACGAGCCCCATAGCTCGCGGGTATCGGAATCTCTGGAAGCAGATCGGCGGGTCCTGCGTGTGGAGAGGAGCTTATGATCTTTAACAAGGCGTGACACATCTTCACGGAGCGCGCTCCCAGTAACCTATGTACGACTACTGACATCACTGACGCAGACCGAGGCCGCGGATACTATGGTAACCACGCAGCGTGCGCAGAGACTGAATGAAGCCTTTAATTGCTTCTGCCACTTCCTGAGGCTCTGGCTACACGGCTCTGATTTGCTAAGAAGGAAACGAGGACTGATAGGAAGCAAGTAACAGAGTGCCGGGGGTGAGGGGGGTATCGAGCCCTCAATGGGAGACTAGTCACATTCCTGCTTACTACTCTATGCCTCCGTGGAGCTCTCTGCCTCTCCCGCTATATAACAAGACTTATGGGCTGGTAAGTGTTGAAAAGCTGGAACATAAGAGAATAAAGCAGATGCAGGTTTGAAAGCCATACAAGTGGGACAACTAGTACCAAAGGTGGCAAATCAAAACAAGGAAGACAAAAGTAGTGTGTTGGGCTCGAGCTCCCCGTGAGCCAGATTGAAGTGTCACTTTAATCTCGCTAAACGCGGGCTTTGAAGCGGCAAGGGGCGGGGAGCGCATTCCAGGCGGGGGAGGGGACTCTTTGAAGTAGGTGCACGCGCCAGTGGGCTGAAGCGCTTCCCAAAAGTGGATTGCATGGCGGCACGATGCACGTGATTGTGCGCGTGCTCGCCATGCAATCCGCTTTAGGGAGCACTTTTGGGAGCCCCTTACTAGAGTCTCGCATAGCGATTGCTATCGCAATAGCTAGGCGAGACCTAAAAAACACGGCCCACATACTGATCCGTCAGACCAGCCCATCGGGCCAGTTCGACCCTGGTGGTCTGTGTGCACGGCTTGAGACTGGGCCATGTGGTCAGGTGGCAGTTGACTGCATGAACCTGGAACCTCTGTCTGCAGGGTCATTCCGAGTGCGGTTACGGTTTTACCCGAGTCCCTGGCTTGGTGGAGGCGTTATGGACGGTGGAGCTTCCGGAAGTTGCTAACCATGAAATGGAATGAAGGGCTAGCAGGCTGTCAACATGGGCGTTTGGTCAGTGGCTAGCAAGAGCTTTTATTTTTGCAGATTTTATATAGCGCGAACTCGACCCGAAGGTATTGGAGCGCTTACGTTACACATTCAGGCACGGGAAGATTAAGTGATTTTCCCAGAATCACAGGATGTGGACGCGACCCCGAGGCTCGAACCCTGGTTTCCAGCACCAAAGTCGGCAGCCTAGCACACGGACCACATCCTCACCCAGCTTCATGGGCCCAGTACAAGCAAGGAAACTGGGCCCCTCACATACATTTGTAATTTAAAAAATAGCTACGAATCGGGTTTAAATTGACCCCTCATGCCCACGGGTCCTGGTGTAAATACGACCCTGCTGGTGTGGTCGGGTGCTCTCCTGAACCGTGCGCTATTGGGTACTATTTGCAGGATCCCCTTCGTATTGGCTGGACGTCAGCCAATGAGCTCTGCCGAACAGAATCTACGTTCTGCGTGGAGAGGGAGACCAGCCAGGCGGAAAGATGCTATTGCGGCTGAGCGTCTTGTGAGCACCTTCTCTGTAGCAAGCGAGGACCACCCGAGGAGAGGCCCAGTGCCCCTTCGTCAACGGATCCCACACTTGCAGCTGCAACCATGCGGGTCTGATTGGTAGCCAGCAGCTGCCTCAACAGACATCAAGTCAAACAACTCCCTTTCTTCCCTGCTTCTCGCTTCAATGCGAAGTGGACGCATTTGCTACCTTTTCATTGGGGTAGGGCGGACCCATCTCCTTACTAATTTGTTGATGAGTTGTACGCAGTTTCCGTTTCAATCACCCATACAAATGTTGTCACCTTGGCTGCACGTGGACTCGCATTGGGTGGGGGGAGTGCTGTGACCTCATCAAAGGGCCTTCATCCCTTACACCAACAAAAGTGAACCCTGGCGCGAAAAAAGTCAACTCTTCCAATGGGCGAATCACAGCAGCATCGAGTCCGCGAGGCCGCTCCTTTATACGGTTCTACCTCTTATGGGTAACATCCTTCCTTTCACTTTTAGGTCTGTGTGTTATCCAAGACCATATGATTTTTAGTAAAGTTACATATAATATACATACTTCTAGGCAGTGCTTCAAATGGGAAAACAGAAGTGCCAGTATTCATTAATTCAATTGGGTGGGCCTCGTGGGGGCAGTTAGGGGCGTGTCTACCGGTGTGGTTGTGAGCCAGGCATTTAACAATATCAATATGTTTTGGTGTGTACCAGAGGGTGGTGATCGTCGAGACAGGTACTGCATTTCCAGCAACATTTTCACACAGCAGATTTTGAAATGGCAAATTAAAACATCATATAGCACAAAGAAAAAGTTAAAGGTGGAGCATCGCTAGAGGATGTAGTTTCATCAACAGCTGTAAACTGTGCCACAATGAGACCCAGATTTTAAACCCGCCTTCATCCCCCTGCCCCCCCCCCCCACCTCCTGGAATTGAGCATGAGAGGGATTAAGTGCCAGATTGTCTCTTTCAGCTGTTCTACTAAGTGTGAGTCTGTGACAGCAGGGATACGCACACTCACACACACGCCCACACATACACATACACGCACACATACAAGAACATTCAAATTGGCTCTTGTAGCAACCTTCAATATATTTTTTAAAATAAATGTGGCTGATGCCCTGTTTTTGTAAGCTGTGTCTCAGCTCTCCGCATCCTGACTCAGCCAGGCCACAGCACTCCGCTTCCAACACATACATTACATTTTGTATGTGTGTGTTGTGAGACATGACAGGCAACATCCTCTATGTCATATGTGCAGAGCCTAATTTTTTGCTTTTTGATATAGAGCAAATTTTTCCCCAGGGCACGTGAGTGCTTCACATGACAATAGGAGGTTTTACATTTAAGCACACTTTTTAAGCACGGATGGTTAAATGAGTTGCATGGAATCACAGGATGATGAGCCGATGCCAGGACTCAAACCTGGTTCCCAGCTTCCAGTGCCGGCAGCTCTGGCCACGTCCTCTTTTTAGGTCTCGCCTGACACGGCGCATGCGCTGGTCTGGCGAGACTTATTGAGAGGGCTCCAAAAAGTGCTACCAGGCCAGCGTAGAGCTACAGTGCATGTGCGCGGGCGCCGCGCTTGCCGCGATCACTTTCACTGCCGCTTGGCATAGCCAATAGGTCTCGCTTTTGGGACCTTATAAGTATTTAGTTATGCAACTGTTGCATGGCTAAACACTTATAAGGTCCCAAAGGCGAGACCTATTGGCTATGCCAATGCTTGTTCCTGCTGCGATACCAATTAGAACGTAAGGCTGCAGTAGCAACCCAGCACTGGAGTACACTGGCTATTTCCTGTCAGAGTGGCACATAGACACGCTCCATCGGAAAGTCTAATTTTCAGCAGCGTTTGCACTTCATCTACCCATAATTCAGAGCCTGAGCTCTGCTGTCACTAGGGGTACCGGCATAATCCTCGCCCACATAGAAGTTCTGGTACTCAGGAGGGGGACTGAGAAGTTCTGGTTCTCAGTACTGGTGAGTACCGGCCCATTTAAAGCGCTGCTTCTAGGGGCATTCTGCCAGCTAACTTCATTTATCGGTCTGTTGCAGTGTCATTCATATTTTTCTTCTGCCTACTACAACACCCCACATGGGGCAATTGGATAGCCCACTTCAGCTACTGGCTAACTTTACTGTGAGTGACTGCATTCTGCTTTTTTTTACAAGGAGCACATCCACACACCAAGTAGCTCCCTATAGTGGCAGGATCTACTATGGAAATGTGTGTTTTCTAGAGCAAAATACATTTGTTTTTAGCCATTTTTAAATTGTACAGCTCCTAAAACAATGTTTTACAAAAAAACACATGACAGCACAAAAAAGTATTGACAAATCCAAAGGCCTGCAGCCAATGCCAGACCTATTGGCTTTGACAATGCTTATTTAGGAAGTAACACAAATATGTTCATCTGGTAAGGTAATGTGTTTTGTTGTTCTATTTTCTGGAAGGGATAAATTATGCCAGTTGTCTTTTACCAGGTCTCTGCTGTCTTTGGGTCAAATATTGTCCTGTTGCTCTCTTTCACCATTTTATGGTCTGGCTTGACAGTGTAGCTCTCACCAGATAATCATGTGAGAATCACTTGGAGATGGGCTGTGGCTCTGTCCACATGTGGGAGCCAGGAGTACATGTTTGATTGGGCAGAAGTTGTGTGCTTCCACAAAAAAGTGCTTGCCCTCCACACAGCTGTGATCATTTTGTTTATTCATCCAGCTACCTGCGATTGAACTCTCAGTGCCCTTAAACCTGTGTCTGCCCAGGGCTTCTCATAACAACAACATGTGTTTCTCTAGTTGCAGGCCCTGGAATCTTTTGATAACAACTTCAGGGGCATTCCACTGTACTGGCACCAAACCCAGCTGTTATCCTGAAATAAGTAGTCTGTGGATAGGTGAATGCTAGATGACCGTGTCCATGTACAGAAGTCCAGACCCTGTTTCTGCAACTCAGAAAGATTTTGTTTTGTTTGCTAAGTTTTAGGGCACTGATGATGGCCACCAATAACGGAAAGGACAAAGCTAGAGAAAATGTACCTTCTGGAATATGGGTCAGGATTTCAAATGAGGCATTTTTCTGTGACACTCGAGCCCTGGGGCACGAAGGAGGAAGATAATTTAGGGGGTACTACACCACCCGAAAAGGAATTTATTATCCATGAAGACAGTGAAACAGGGGGCCATACTTCTTTCTACTTAAACGTCCTACAAGTTTGGAAAGCAACCCTGATGAAGTCCATAGAGGACGAAACACGTTGGTTGGGCTGACTGGAAAATGTAATGTATTGAAAAATCAATACAAGTTGGATATTGGACGCATTCTTGAGACTCCTGACAATTGAATCTCACTTCTTCTTCATTTCTTCATCATTGTTATATATGTTAATATTGGATTGCCTGAATTTGGGCCGGAAACAAAACATTATAGTGGACGCTCGTTTTCTAATTGTTCTGGTGTAAGTTGAATAGTTGTGGCTTCTAGGCAGTGGGACTGAAAAGTTAAGCGTGTGATCACTGGTGATATTTAGTACGATACACTTGTGCAACGGTAGGGCCTACACTGCTTTGGCTTATGTTTTAATGTTTTCAAATGTGTATAACCAGGGAACTGTTTGAGCTTAAACAGTGCAGTCAACAGATCTAAGCTCAGGGCACCCATCTCTAGCTACTCTTTGAATCCCCAAGCCAGGGCTGAAGTTGAGGTAATCCACAAGACTTTGAAAGGTAACTGGAAAGTATATACCGGAGTTCCTAAAGCACAGATGTGGTCAGGGATCAAAAAGGTCCTCTTATCTGCATTAGATAGAGACTCTTTCCGTGTGTTCTGATAACGATGTGCAGCAGCAGACGGTGCTGTTCAGATGACTTGCTGAACAATGGATCCGGTGACCTGATGTTCCCAGAGTGAGACAACTCCTAACAGCTCCTCCTTCTTGGTTCTGGATTTACTGGCATGCATTTCCCTCTTAATCTGTGGTGCCAGGAGATTTGGTTGCCATAGTTAAGCTACAGGATTTCTTGCCACACCACATCCTACTTTAAGGATATCCTGCAGCATATCCCTTCCTTGAAGCACTCATGAGCAAATGTAACTTTTTTTTTCAGTTTAATTTCAAATTTCGCATGCCCCTAATCTTTTAATACTTTTTCCCTGTTGTGGAGCTCGCTATCACTGGATTGGCCATCATTTACGTCCCAATTGTACTAAGAAAATTGTTAGGCAACTATACATATTAATACTACTGGCATAATACTCTATTATTACTCTAACTAGTGACCAACAGAACCCAGAGTATAGTCGAATACAGTACATTTATTGTATCAAAACAATTAATAAATATATTTATATCAATTTATATACAAATTATACTTTATACTTCTTTCTAAAACATACCATCCATACTGTTTATCATATAAATCTCAATCATGCATCCTCATTCATTCTTCGATATTAGCCAATGAATCACCATTGTGTGATATCTCCATATTCATACATAGTTGTGGCATGCCTTTCTGTTTTTAACAATGTTCAAGGCTTAAAGGACTAGTATTCAATAAAGAAAGATTTCTTACATACAACATTGGTGTCTTTCTACTGTGAACAATATTGAGACTTTGAGGACTGTATAATTCATTTGTTTTTATCTATCGTGGCTGTATGGTCCAATCTCCTGCGCGCGTTTCGTCTAAAAAGCCTTCATCAGGAAGCCATGTATTTAGGGAGTAAGTCCTGCCACTTGTCGGTGGATCTGTCCTATACCAGTAAAATGCCATAATGCTGCAGAATGCTGATCAGGTGCATTTCCTACGAATGTTTCCAAGGGAGTTAATACAGCTGAATTATGGCTCAATCTCATGAGGCAAGTAATGGCTCTAAACTATTTATATTTCGTCGCATGCAACCGTCTTGGTCATCCGATTCTGCTGCCCATATGTGCTTCAATGCTGTGATTCTTACCAACCGACCCAGCACTCAATGGGCTCGTCTCCACAAGGGAAAGGTCGTTGCATTCCTCCCCATCATTTAATCTCAGACATTGTCTTCAAAGTATTTTAGCCTAAGCCATGGTTGTTTTTCTTGCTTTTCATCCTTGTGATGAAAGACAGAAATAAAGGAGTTATGAATTTGCCAGCCTCTATTATAAACTGGTCTGAAGATGTTTCTGTAATAGCTAGACCTTTTGGGATTTAGCATATAGATCACCTTTAGTTCTATTATTTTGGACTCTAACACACCCTCTGTTAGCCCATGCTAATTTTGCGTTCTTAATTGTCACTGTGCAGCGTGTTACTTGCTTCTATTCATGAACCTATCATGTTTATGTCTCTACTATTTTGCGACTCACTCCCAATCCTTAGTATATATGGAGTCCGATTCCATGTCCATTTTACTTTAGCTAAAACCCTTACAACAGCTAGGGACTATTCCACCACACTATCCAGTTAGTTCCCCTCTTATTTTAGTTAGCAATATGGCCACCTCCCATGGTCAGCTGTCCAACAGCTCAATTTTTAAATAATGCAAAGATGAAGAGGCAACATCTCACAGTGAGTTCAATACGTCCAAAACTACGGCTCCAGGCATCTTCAAAGAATGTGGTTAAAATACAATTCTGTATTATTCTTCCAATTTTTTAAATAAAATACAGCCAAGTTGCCAAACATTTTTAATTCCTACACCAACAGCTTCTACAAGGCTGTTTCTTCAATATCAGACTTTTATACACCATCTGTGTTCAGGTCATCGATTACAGACCAAGGCCCAACATTTCAGCTGAAAGGATAACCAAAGACCTCAAGGTTGAAGCAGTCATAAGCGGGAGTGCATAATAGATGACCTGAACATGTTGCCTGTTTCATTATCCTTTGTACTTTGGAAGGGACTTTTGAAAAGCATAATTTGGGCTTTTTTTGTTTCCAATCGAAGATGAAGAAGTAACTACTTCCAGGTCACAATTTCAACTTCCTGTATTTCAGATATACAAGTGTCTAAGATTTACCGCTCAATGTTTCGCAATACAGTGTGGGTGAGCTGTTGGTTGCTCTGTGGAGCCGTTATGGTGCTTTTTTCTCTCCTACTTATGCTCCTGATTTTGCTGGGCTCTGTCTTCTACCTGATTCACGAAGGTTTTTTTTAAATCTACTTGCATTTGATGTCTTGGTGATTACCTGTTCCTCCATTGCCCGTTCTTACTTGAGTTTCATATCATCTATCTGGAGTCTGAATTATGTGATTTGAGACCAGTAGCAGCTGGCAGGGAACGGTGGTGGATGGGTGGGGGTGTTGGTGGGGAGGAGAGAAAATAAAAAAAGAATTAAAAAAATACCACTTATCTTTTCGCCGGCCGATGCTCGCCTTGGTCTTGTACAGCTTCCTTCTTCCTGCAGTCCCAGAAGCAGGAAGCACCCGACTCCCGTGCTCCCCTGAGCCAATCACAATGCTGCGTTGCAGCATTGTGATTGGCCTGAGCGCCGTGGTTTGGTGCTCAGACGGGGGCAGGGACGCACAGAGACTGTGTAATGCAGCCTGGTGGGGAACATGCAAAGTGTGCATGACTGTTTGGTTGGCCCAAGAGGGCTGGCCAAACAGTCATGCTCACTTAGGGAGTGTGCAAACCACTCCTCCCCCTGTGTCATCAACCCCACCCCGCCCTAACCCAGCTCTGCAGCTACAAAAAATAAAATGATAATAATGACGTTATCATCATTTATTTTTGCTGCTCTGAGAGTAGTGGGGCGACGCTCCTCCGCCTTAGCGAAGGAGCCACCGCTGTTTCAGACGCCAGCCTTATCTGGGCGTTAGGCAATACATGACTTAACTGTTAACTGAGAATCTGTCTTAGAAAGATCTGACAATATATATATATATATATATACATCATTTTCACATGAATATCAACTTGAGGTTTTCAAAGCATTATTGAGGCACCGTGAAGCAACAGATGGCCACACGAGTATAACCTCACTAATATGCAATTGCTGGAAGCCAGATTTAAAAGCTGAGTTTAAATGTAAATCTTCCATTATCTAGTCCAAATCATTCCAATAATTGAGTTACTGACTTTACAGAGCATCCAACACAATTATAGTTAGATAAAATAATACTAGTTTATGTTTTTTTTATAAAGTGTGCTTCATATCATACTTCTGCTGTTTCCAATTCCTGTAAGTAGCAAGGTGTTACTATTAATCAGTTTAGTGGTACACATGTACCTGTGAAAGATGTAAGGCAGAGTTGGCTTAGTTTGGATATGAACTTGGAACCAGGCAATCAGCATTCACGTCAACAGCAAGGGTTTAGCTCACTTAGCCAGCTAACTCGGAAAATAATGGCTGTTGAAAAGGACATCTTCATCTAGATACATAAGAAGGAGCTTAATATTTAGCTAGACCCCTTTTGTGATTCCTAGATTATGAGTTATGAAGGAAGAAAGAGGGTCGGGCGCTAAAGGGTTATGTTTATGAGATATTTAGGAACAATCTGGGTTTTCAAAAATGGTATGTTTACGGGGGTGGCCAGCAGCCGATGGGAAATGCCGCACACTAGCGTGGCTCCGAAGCCTCTGCCTAATATCCGTTATGGTACGTTGTTCCAAAACCCACGAAACACATGACCACAGCTCCAAGGTAACCGGTATCGAGATCCATCCACAGACCTACCAGATTGAGCGGTGGAGCCGTGCTGGAAGCCTGTGACCCCGGGGAGTCCGGGAGACACAAGATGGCGGTGACGTCTCCAGAGTAGAAGTGCAGAGGAAATGCAATCTGGGCTGAGCGTGGGTCTGCCAGACTGAGCGGGGAGAGCTGCACAGAGACCCGCACCAGACGACGAGACTCATAAGGAGATGAGACATCGAGACGGCGCCCTGGGGCTCGAGGTGTTGGGACAGCCCAAAGCGGCGGAGTTGCCAGGGCCGGGGGGCCGAGAGCAGCAGAGATATGCAGCCGCTGCTGGAAGCAGCGAACAAAGGTGCGGCCACCTGGCCTGGGACCCATCGCTGAGGGAGACAGCCGAAATCAGCAACAGAAGAGAGGATCGGGAGGGAAGGCCCCCTCCTCCAGCGCGAACTTGCCCTGTGTCACTGGGGAAGCGCAACAAGGCTGAGTATGCCCAGTGAGATAGATGGAGGAGGTAGGGGGGGCTCCACTCTGAAGGTCGCACTGATGACGTGCCCTGAGAGGTTAATCCACATCAAAGGACCCACAAGGGGGGTCATACCCAACGTATCTTTGACTGCACAAGTGGTGAGATAGGTCGGCGCCCACACGTGCTGGGTTAGCCCGGTGGTAGCAGAGTCACTGTGGTGTGGGACAGAATGCAAAGTGGGCCAACAACACCCCGCGGGTCGCATTCTCCGGGGGCCTGGCCTACACCTCTGCAGGGGGTGAGTAGTAGAGTGGGCCCGACACCAGGGCCTGAACCCCATGGGCACAGAGGAGGCGGAGACACATTGTGGCTGGCATCCAGACGAGGAGCAAAAGCGGAGGCATCAGCACCGGCCGTAGTATAAATAAGTGACCGAGTGGACGAAATAATAGCCCACACATACAACGGCATATCGAAGCCACAGGTACCCGCGCGGGTAATAGGGCTGAGGCCCAGAAGCGGGAACCAGTCATCAAATCCCAATCACACAATCCCGGAGACAGGCGAGTGTGCCGGCCCGCAGCTGGGGGGTGACTCTCTACCAACCTGGTAACACTGTTAAGGTGCTACTCGCCATACGGTCAGGAAAGAGTAACAGACGAGCACAAATCCCGAACCGTTCTGGGCAAGGAGCCGCCAGCGCTACAACCCACTGAACAGTGGCACAGGTTGATATTAAAGAACTAATGAAACTCGACATGATGCGGGAGGCAGGCGACCTCCAGGCAGGCGGTGGGAAGTACCACGTTATATCACCAAAAATCAGCAGCGGCTCCTCCATTGGGGCGTGGGGGCGTTGCCCCACTGCTTTCTCGCAGTGCGAGAAGCAGAAACATACCATTTTATGTTTCTGCTTCTCGCACTGCGAGAAAGCAGAAGTGCCTGGTTGGGGGCGGGCGGGTGGGCGGTCCTGCTCGAGGGCAGGGTGGGAGTGGCTTGCCCACTGTTGTGGTCCTTGACTGTTTGGTCGGCCCTCTGGGGCTGACCAAACCAGTCATGCGTACTCCCTTTCTCTATGTAGGCTGCATGTAGCCTACATAGAGAAAATGGCTTCTCTTCAGGTGCCCAGCTGGGAACCGTCTGCACCAATCACAATGCTGCCAGAGCAGCAGCATTGTGATTGGCTTGGGGAGGGAGGGAGGACGCCTGCTTCCTGACACGGGACCTGGCCAGGAGCAGCAGGAGCTGAGGCGGCAGCGTGTGATGCAGGGGAAGGTAAATTTTTATTTTATTTTATTACTGTCCCGGGCCGCTCAACCCTACCGCCACTAACCCACATGACCCTCCCTCCCTCCCCACCGCCCATTATGCTGGCTGCATGTTGTAGTGCTGGATTGATGTGTAGTGGGGGTCTGATGCACAATTGGGAACGCTGTTGGTGCAGAGAGCTTGGGCGCTGGTGCAAGAAAGGACTAGTGCGAATGTGGGAGAGGCTGTGATGGGCATCAATGCTGCAGCGTGCGTTCGTCGACTTATAGGGACCCTGGTGTAACAATCTAGGTGCACGGGCACTTCATTGATGAAGTAGCATGCAAGCTTAGGTAATTGGGAATAATTGGGAAGTGCTAATGTAACTGTGTCAGTTGAGGGTCATTTGGGGAGCAGCAGTAGGTCCCTGGTGCAGCTGTTGTCGAGGGGAGTGGATGGGGTGTGCACAGCATATGCACTAGTTTACACGGATGGATTGATGGTGCAGCTTGCGCAGCGTATGAGCATTAATGCTGTTGTGCAAGTCACTTGGTGTGCCGGGAGGGGGGGGGGTGTTGGTTCATTAGTGCAGTTGTGAGAGGGTTGGTGGTGACTAGTACCGCTGTCGGGGATTGGTGGACACCGGTGAAACGGGGGCAGACTTGGTGTTCACTAGTACAGCTGTTGTGGGGCGGGAGTTGGTTGGGCTGGCACAGTTGTGTATCTGCTTTGGGGCTGGCTGATCACGAGTGCATTCGTGAGTTTGTGATGGATCACTGGTGTAACGAGGAGGGATCGGCCTTCACTCCTGCAGCTGCCGGGAAGCCAAGTTTGACGTGAAAAGCTCTAAGTGGACTGGGCATTCCGTTTTTAAGTGGATGAGTGGTTTACTAGTGCTGCTGCGATGCACTAGTGCAGAAGGGAGCCAGAGGTGTTCACTTATTCATCTTTGAGCAGTGCAGCGTGTTCACTGGTGCCGGTTAAGGCTTCGCGAGTGCAGTTGTTCGTTCATCGGTTTAGGGACGCACTGGTGCAGCTGTGAGGTAATAGGTCGAGCCCTGGTGGTGCTGCGGGCTGCATGGGGGGTATATTGGGGTTCACCGGTGCAGCTGCGAGTAGGAATGTGGTTCACCAGTGCTGTAGTGGGAATGGGTGGTGCAGGTGCGCAACGCGTGCAGGGACTGCAGCCTCTTCTGGGTTGCACATCGGACACTGGTGCAACTTCAGGGTATTCTATTTGCATTCACCTGTAAAGCTGCCATGAGGGTGGGGCATTCAAGCGTGCAGCTTTTGGGGTCAGTGCAAGGCATCATTTTAATTTTTTTTGCTAAGCCGCACTTGCTTCCCGGGTATTTGTAATGAGCAGGGGCAATTGGGCATTTATGAAATAACTCCGACCTATAATTGTAAGGTGTTCCTCTTAAAGCGCCCTGAAGCTTCTCCCTTGTACGTGTGGCAGGGTGCCTCAAGGTCATTCACTGGAGCAGGCCCATGCTGCATGCATGACGTCAGCTCCCAAGCAGCCCTGCAGGCAGCCTGCCTTTGAAGTTGCGTGTCGAGGGAGGAGACGGTGCAGCTGACTGTGCAGCACCTTCTTAGGAGGGAGGGCGAGGGGGTGGAAGCTGACCACTTACCAGGAAATTGTGTGAAAAAGGCCGCCTTTATTGGAACAGGTGCACATTACAATTTTAAAACCTTGGCAAAAGCCTTCCAAAACTAAACCTCACTAAATAAACCATATACCTAACCCCACGGCCCCGCCCCCTCCCCTAAATTTCTTAGAACCCGCCCCCTTCTGTACATTACATCAATTAAAACAATACCAAACATTACATTACTGTATAACCCCATATAAACCTCTAAATACAACCCCTCATTAAACAAACTCCCCTGCCTGCCCCTTGACAGCTACCAATCACCCAACCTGTGCAACCGAACTAAAATTAACCAACCTATCCTTTCCCTGTCGATAACCCAACTTAACAAATGAATCCACCAAACTCTGGCAAAACTGTCAAAATCCAAATAACCCTCGCACAGCACCTGCTCCAGGCGACAATTCCATAACAAAATACCCCCTGCACACCTGTCCCAGGAAAAAGCACCAGGAAAAACTGAAAAATAAAAAAGAAACTAAACGAAAAAAGGGGGGAAAATTAGAAATTGAAAGAATTTTTAGGGAGGGACAAACTAACAGCTTAGCTCCCAGCCACCAGGTCACCAAACCTAAAATGGTGGCTGGGAGCAGGAGCCCAACAGATTTATAATTGGGCTACTTTTGGGCTATAAAAAACATAGCCCAAACCCAAAATGGCCGGCGCGAGGCCCGCCCGCCCGCCCCCCCGCTATCCCCTCCCAAAACACCCGGGGGGGGCCTCCCTGCGGTTGGCTGCCCCCCCAATCCCCCCTTGGGAGGGAGGGCGAGGGGGGGGAAGCAGACCACTTACCAGGAAATTGTGTGAAAAAGGCCGCCTTTATGGGAACAGGTGCACATTACAATTTTAAAACCTTGGTAAAAGCCTTCCAAAACGAAACCTCACTAAATAAACCATATACCTAACCCCACAGCCCCGCCCCCTCCCCTAAATTTCTTAGAACCCGCCCCCTCCCGTACATTACATCAATTAAAACAATACCAAACATTACATTACTGTATAACCCCATATAAACCTCTAAATACAACCCCTCGTTAAACAAACTCCCCTGCCTGCCCCTTGACAGCTACCAATCACTCAACCTGTGCAACCGAACTAAAATTAACCAACCTATCCTTTCCCTGTCGATAACCCAACTTAACAAATTCATCCACCAAACTCTGGCAAAACTGTCAAAATCCAAATTACCCCCGTCACCCAGAAAGAGACGGGTGGGGAAAAACTGCCCACCCCTCTTTCTGCCCCCACAAAGAAAAACTTTTAAACTCTCCGGCCATGCCCTTGAACATTCACGCACCTGGACAAAAATTCCCTAATTTCCAACAAATATAGATCCATCCCAAGCCTAGATAAATGCACCCCATCATTCCGAAAAAACTCCACCCCCTCAAAACAAATGTCTTTATGGGTCACTCTCCCAAAACCCAGGCTGCGACAAAACCTAGAAATCTCAGCATTCACTTTCCTCCGGGCCCTGTCAATAGCTCTGGGGTTCAAAGCCCCTCTCCAAAGCCTCCGCGGAACCAATTCCGTCCACAGTACATGGCATCCCGACCATCGCTCCTTCAACAGGGCCAAATCCCTTTTCATTGCCCGTAGTAATACCACGCCCTTTACACCACAAAGATCATTCTCACCCAAATGTATCAACAAAACATCCGGGCACTGGCCCCTCAGCATTGCATTATTCAAACTCGGAATAAGGTCTTTCCATAACATTCCCCCTTTACCCTTCCACATGATTCTGAACAGATGCTCATTGAACCCCAACATATTCCCGAAATAACTTTTGCACACTTGAATCTGTGCCCATTTAACGAACGAATGCCCCACAATCCAAATCGTCAATTCTTTCGAATGGGGCCCAGCCACAGAACCTGAAAAGAGAAAAAGAGAATGAGACTCATAAAAGAGGAGATGACGCATGCGCCTCCCCCGCGTTAACTCTCACATATCTTTGAAAACAGTCTGACGACCAGCGCCCTAAGCGCATAATCGCACCCTTAGACCAACCCCTGTTGTGCGCTTCAGTTGCTGCCCCAATCCTAAAAGAATGGGTCCCAAACAGCGACCCGTCCAACCCAATCCTCTGCAAACCCTTGCGCAAGACCATATGCAGCTGATAATCTGTTACCCGGGCGCCGTTGATATGTTTGGAAACCAAATCTCCCCCGGAGCCTCCTGACAAAGTTTTCCATTGCCTTGCCAACCGCAATGGGCAAGTAGAACTGGGATCTTCAGCTTCTAACCATACACCCTTACCCCTGCCCCGCTGATCAGTCTTTGAGCTAGCCAGCCAAATGTTCAAACCTTTGTCTGAGAAAAACACATCTTGCCAGCAAATGCCCCTCTTAGATTTAGTACCTAAAAGCTCCGACACCCGAAAAGCCCCAAAAAACATGAATGCCATAAGGGTGGCAAACAAAGAAGACTCAAAATCATCCCTGCAAACCGCAGGTAAAACTTCTAACAAACATGCTAGGTTTTGCCAAGAAAGTGGTGAACGAGACAACGAAACGCCTCCCCGCTCCCTAGCCCAACCTTCAAGCATCCTCCTGCCCACCTCCCCAGCGGAAGGGGAATAGCCCCAAAACAGCTTGCCCATGAAAGAAATTCCTGCCAATTTCCCAGCAATAGTGACCCTGGACAAACGTTTCTCAATGAGGTCTAAGATAAACTGTACCACATCCTCGGATCGGCGCCAAGACTCTTCCCTCCTGCAAGCTCCAGATGCCAAAAATTCCCTCCACGCCAGTACATATGCTGCCAGCGTAGACACAGACAGTGAACCTACCACCAATTGAAATACCCTACGTTGCCTACATACCAGAGATGCTCCAGCATCGGGGTCGGTGTCCTGTCCGCCTCCTTGGCCAGCCCATGGAATCTCCCCCACTGCGAACGAGACAAAGCATCCGCTATGCCATTGTCCACCCCTGGCACGTGCAAGGCCCTGAATGAAATGTCATATCACAGACAGCCCAGCACAAACACTCTCAACAACTTCAAAATTTGCTCATCTCTCGCTGACTGTCTGTTCACGATTTCCACTACTGCCATGTTATCCACACTGAAAAGCACCTTCTTATGCTCCAGCTCCTTGCCCCAGATAGTCAAAGCCACCAGTAGCGGGAAAAGCTCCAAAAAAGTGATGCTCCTCCCCCGTTCATCCACTCCTGCGGCCACTTCTCTGCGCACCACTTTCCCTGCCAGTAAGTGCCAAAACCATAACTGCCTGCCGCATCCGAAAACATTTGGACATCCCACTGAACATCTTCCTCTCTAGCCAGCGGCACTCCATTAGAAGAGTGCAAGAAAACCGACCACATACGCAAATCCTCCTTGACCCCTGCTGACAAACGCACATGATGGTGAGGTAAATGCTGTCCTGCCAATGCACGGCCCAATCGCCTGCAAAAAGTCCTTCCCGCCCTGACCACTCTACATGCAAAATTAAGATGGCCCAGTAACACCTGAATGTCCTTCACCGTCACCTTCTGTTTTGACAACATTCTGTCAAGCAAATCCAGCATTTTGAATGTTTTGTCATCTGGCAGCCGAGCCTGCCTTGCCACAGAATCAATCTCGATGCCCAAAAAGGATAAAGCTGTAGCAGGCCCCATTGTTTTTTCTGGCGCCAAAGGCACCCCTAGTTCCTCCATAAGCTCATAGAAAGTGTCCAGGTCACTCTGGCACTCCGCGGAGCCCGGGGAACCCACAAAAAAGAAATCATCCAAATAGTGTGTGACCAAAGTGTGACCTTTGCGCTGTGTGAAATACCACTGGAGGAAGGTGCTGAAGAGTTCAAATAAAGCACGACACCGAGCAACCCATCGGTAATGCCTTGTCCACATACCATTTGCCCTCAAAATGGATCCCCAACAGAGGCCAATCATCCGGATGGACTGGCAGCAACCTGAAGGCTGACTTGATGTCACACTTTGCCATGTCTGCAGTTGCGCCCGCGGTCACCACCAGGGACATAGCCACGTCAACTGAAGAATATGACACTGATGCAGCCTCTTCATCAATTTAATTTACCGATGACCCCTCTGGCCATGACAAGTGCTGAATCAATCAGAACTGCCCTTCCTCCTTTTTAGGCACCACCCCAATAGGGGATATGATCAAATTGTGAACTGGCCAATCCTCAAACGGGCCTGCCATCCTCCCTTCACGCACCTCCTTAAGCAATTTGTCCTGCACAACCGTGCTATGTTCCGTGGCTGATTTCAAATTATCAGCCCACCTTCTGAGCCTTGGCCCCTGGTAACCCAAATGGAATCCCCACTGAAACCCCTCCAAAAGTTTCCTTTTAGCCCCAAAATTCTCATAGCCCTGCAATGCCTCTTCAAGTTGTGCCAAATTAATTGGCGTAGGAGCCCTTTGGCCCAGCACTCTGCGCTCCCCGAACCCCCCTTCAACCCTGAGATTGCTGCAAGGAGCCAGATGACCCTGTGCCCGACTGCTGCCCCTGCTGTCTGCCTGCTGGTCTAACGTCCCAGAAGTTGACAAGGGGATGCCTTTTTCCACACTTAGAGCACTCATGACGGTACTTGCAATACTCCTGTGTGCATAAGCCTTTGGTGAAATCCCAGCATGCCCCAATTCCAATTTGTGTCGCGGCTGCGCCTTCCACCCCACCCCGGGTGGGCATCCCCTGAAAGGGCCGATAAACTAAAGGCAACCCACTGGCTGTGAAAATGGTCTTGCCCCCAGGAGCCGCCCCCATTGTATACTGCCACAAATCATTATCCAACTCTCCCCATTTTGCTTCAGAATCCCACGCCATACGCGCCCGGAACTCCTCATCATACTGTGCCCATGCAAAACCACTACCCGTAATTTGGGCCTTCCGTATAACATCCATATACTTAAATATGGCCACGCAGCGCTCAGGAAACTTTTTGCAGTAAACACTTGCATAAATTAAAAATGCCGCTGTCCAATTCTCAATGGTCAGCGGTACTTTGGGGCGCTTGGCTAACTCATACTCTTCTTCTTTAGAGCCCTCCTTAGACCTCACCTCTCTATTCAGAAGTTTCAAAATGTCCACGTATTCCCCTTTCCAAATGCGCTCCTTCATTGCCAGCATTAGGTGGGCACCTAAAGGCTTTGTCACCCCCATGTAAGGGAGCTTTTTATTTTTCAATTCTTTACTTACTAATGGCTCCTTGCCACCCACTGCCTCCGTGTTAGTTCCACTCTCAACCTTAGTGTCCAGAACTACTCCTCCATCCCCTGTGCCTACCCCTGTGTCTTTAATATACCTACCCTTAAAAAGTCTCCCCTCTGTACCACCTACACTTCCCTCCCCCCCGACCCCACAGACACCATTGTAGGTTTGGCCTGTGTTGTAGTGATCTCACCTGGCTCTAAAGAGGATGCTTGGACGGACTCCGATCGCCGCGCCAACCTCTCATTTGAATGCCTTGTAGGATGAGCCCTCACCGTTGGGCCGCGCTCTCCTTTGGCTTTTACCACCACTGGCTGCTGTTGGGGTACCGCTCCCGAAACCTGTAAAAAACTACGAGACACATGAGAGGGCCCCCCCCCCTCCTCAATTCCCCTTTCTCTGGGCTGTCCTCATCATAGTCAAGCAAAATTGGCTCCTCCACCTGTAACACCTCATCAGCAAATTCCACCATACGGGCCTTACCGGGCCCTGCATAACCTCCACGGGCCTTAGCAGCCGTTAAGTGACCACCTTGCGGGGGAGCCGACTGTACCCGCCGGTACTCCCCCAACCGTTGACTGGCATGACAATCCATTTCATTTGCGAAAGCTGCCCACCGTGACCTTCTTGACGTTGGGGCCAAAGAAGTCGCGCCGGACCGTCGTGTGTTGGCCGCGACGGGCTCCCCCGCTGGTACGGAATGTGCCGAGCAAGGCCTCACCCTCCCTTCTCCTCGGCGAAACTGGGCCGCACTTCGCCCTACCGAGTCCGCTGCGCTGCTGCCCTTCCTACCCTGTGAAGAAAAATGTTGGACTGGTGTGCTGGGTCCCTGAATACTATCTGATACACTTGTCCCTGGACCACTCAAAAAAGCCTCCCTATGCCACCTACTACTGGAAAAACCGACAGGAGCCACGCCACTTGGGGGCGGCGAAACCCCCCCTTCCTCGTCCCCGCTCCATTCCAACATCGCCTTGACCACCGCAGACACAGAACCCACACCCGGAGCACCCGCACGCTCCCGACCTCTAGCTCCTACCCCTGCCAGCGCGGTCTGCCCCAAACCCCTTACTCGCACCTGTACTCGGAACCCTTCCATTGCATCCCCCTCCCCAATGCCCCGAACACCTTCTGCCCATGAAGGAAAAATATCCAGTCCCTCCCAAGCCAGGCCCCCCCCAGCCGGCTCCAAATCGCCAAAAACCAAACCTTCATCTCTACTATTAACCCCCCTCGCCCCGCCCTTCTCTGACCTTCCTCCCCAATGACCGGTGAAAGAAACCCCCCTCCACGCAAAGAAGCTAATACCCCAAAACTCCCCTGCTCTCCAAAAGAAAGCAAATCCCACTGTGAACCCCACTCCCCCACGTGAGCCCACTCTCCCTCCTCCAAAGAACCTGCCCCACAGACCCTATCTCATCCTTTCCAGACAAAGGGGAAGAAAACAACAAAGGACTATCCAGCCCTAATTCCCCTTGATCTCCAGCTACCTCTGACATACCTTTCGCCCCACACGCTTGCCCAGAGCCCAAAAACCCTGTGAAAAACTCCCCAGAGGTACTAATATCCCCCTTAGAGCCTCCAAAGCTCCCAGCGGAATTTCTCCGCCTTTACAGAAACCTTCGCTCGGGGAAAATCCTCCCCGCGCTCCTGAAAAGTGACCCCAAGCGTCGCCTCCCCGGAGAAAACCCCCATAGCGCTTCCCTCCTCCCTCCCTGCAGGTAACGGAGCCTCCGGCAGCGAGGCAGAACGCCTCTTACTCCCCCGCCCTCCCCCGCGTTTGCCTCTCGCCGCGGGGGAGGAAAACGACCGCTCAGCTGCTAACGGCACACCCGCCACCCTTACACCAGTGGGACAAACCTCCCGGCCCTCCCCACTCAAACCGCCCGCCTCCCCCGACGCTCCCCTAGACACCGGCTGCAAAACATGAGCAGGGGCCGCTTTCCTAAAGCGCGAGCGACCCGCTCGCTTACCGGCAATAACTTCTGACGCTTCGGTGAAGTGCAGGCGGCCACCGCCGCCGCCACGCCAGCCGAGGCCTGGCGCATAGGCCGTGGCGGCCCCGGGACCTCACTAATGACCAGGTCCATCCGGCCCGCTTCACTAAGGAGCCGGAGGGCCTCAGGCACTCGGTAATCCTCAGACGCCATAACTCTTCATCCAAATGCAAATTTAAACAATCGCAAAAAGCACCTGACAAACTACCACAAACTAACAGCTAAGCTCCCAGCCACCAGGTCACCAAACCTAAAATGCTGGCTGGGAGCAGGAGCCCAACAGATTTATAATTGGGCTACTTTTGGGCTATAAAAAACATAGCCCAAACCCAAAATGGCCGGCGCGAGGCCCGCCTGTCCCCCCCGCTATCCCCTCCCAAAACGCCCGGGTGGGGACCTCCCTGCGGTCGGCTGCCCCCCCCCCCCCAAGCCCCCCTTCTAGAATCTAACAGGATTCCTCTGTTTTGACAAATTAAGTTCCGCATTTCGGTAAATTAACTTGCTTTAGTAACTGTGGGTGAAATTGACAATTTAATTGTGGCCTTGTACACCAAAGGTGTAACGCTGTTATGCTGGGTTTTTTATGCCATTCCTTTAAGCCATTCCTTCGTAATTAAAATTACCCAAGAAATAAAAAAAGGTATTTTTAACATTCTTGGTTGAGGATGGAGTGTGAGCAAACTCTGAGGTTAGTTGAAACCAAAGTGGATGAATCTAAAAGTGTTTTAGAGACTGGAAGGGTTGGTGCAGGGTCAGTCTCATGCCCACCAACACATTCTCAGACACCAGGGCATTTCGTAGAATTTAAACTTTACTGCCAATTTAAAGTATACTGTCTATGTAAGTTGTGGGCAGGTTTCTGGGCCATAATGAATTTTTGTAGATCACACAAATATAGGTTTTGGCATAAGGTAAGTACGCTCGGTCTGTCCGAGGCCAGTTCCATGCCCATCCATGAGTTACACTGGCCAGCTTCAGCTCAGATTAATTTGTTCTTCACTTTTAGTTCTTTATGTTTTGATCCTTCTTTTATTACGTTAGCTTTTTTGACTCTCCTCTCCTTTCTGCCGCAAGGATGTTTTACGCCTTCATGAAAACAGAAAATCTATTTGAGGGAATAGTGTCATAATATTGATGTACAGAACTGCACAGTCAATGAATGTATTTATTGTATAGTTAAAACCATTACAAGTGTATCAGTGTGTTCAAAAGTTAATATGGGCAAATGAAAACATCAGCATATGCAACAATTGCCCTATATAGCTCATAAAAATTGCCAATTTCTTAAATGATAAATAATTCAATCTTAATGCTTTATTAACCTTCCTGAAATTTGCTTGAAAATGCAGCATTTATCCACTCTTTTTTTTTTTTAAACCCCCCGTAAGTTGTCCGGGCTCGCATTGCAGTACGCCAATCATTTTATGGCACACCACTTCCAAAAATAACAACACCGAAATAATACAGACCCACTTGCGATGGCAGGAGGCTAGGGTGGCATTGATACAAACTAAGCTGGACAAATATGCCTGGACCAAGAATAGAGAGGAACAAGACGCACCAACATCAATCGGACAGGAGAAGCCACAATCCCCCACTGGCCAGGCTGAGTTAACACTTCAAGACATTATGGCTGCCATCAACGGCGTGCAATCCTTCCTTGAGTCCAGACTCGACACAGTAAATATTGAAATATCCCATGTGCGAGCAGACCTCAGAAAAATGGATGCAAGAGTCAAAGAGGTTGAGAACACCACCAAGACGCTCTCCACCGACACCTCCCAACTCAAGCAACAAGTGCAACAGCTAACTAAAAAACAAGACAAACTATAGGCGCAACTGGATGACTACGAGAGTCAGCCGCGCTGCGCCGCAATAACGTGCGCATCCTGGGGGTGCCCAAACGTGCAGAGGGCCCAGCAATGGACCTCTTTATCGAGGAGCTAATCATTAAATGTAAATGTAAATTGATACTTGTATAGCGCACTACTCACCCACAAGGGTCTCAAGGCGCTTGTACAAATACCGCTGTGGAACCCATCCTGGCTTTCCCTGTGAGGCGTCCACTCCTGGGCACCCCCAAGGTGGAGGCCAGGCATCCTTAGCGTTGTGGGGGCCGTTGTGGAGATTAAGCAAGCTATTGCCCAGAGTTGCAGAGTGGGACTCCATGATTGGAATGGCACCGAGGCAAGAATTATCAGGTCCGTGGAATTTTTTAACCTAAGACCCGCCGAGGCGGGGAATTGAACCCTGGTCCCGGGCTAGACCTCTGCATCAGGGTCTGCCGCTCTAATCATTGAGCCACACTTCTCCACTAAACAGCATTAAACACCTGCAACCAAAGTTCCTCTCGCACTAGTTCTCAATTGAGCAAGCACACTGTGTCCCTGGAGGGCGACCTAAACCAGGGACCCCTCCACGACCAATAGCTGCTAAAGTCTTTAATTTCTGAGACCGAGACGCTATCCTGCAGACAGCACACTGCGCTCCACCAATCAAATTGGAAATTAACGTGATTTCCTTTTTTCCAGACTTTACAATAAAAGTCCAAAAACAAAGACGCAGTTTCCTGGAAGTTAAAAAAGCGTTAAGAGACCTAGACATTAAATATACCATGATATTACGAGCTAAAATGCGCATTTAAGCCAATGGTAAAAACTGGTTCTTTCCAACGCCAGAGGAGGCGTGGGACTGGCTGGACGGGTGGTGCCAAGTGGGAAACTCCAGGAAAGAAAGACATTCTGGGCCACAATGGAATCGAACCAGACCACCCCATGAAGCAGGCAACGGAGCAAGTCGTGGAGCCGCTGACCCAGGACCTGGGTGCTAGACAGACAATGGTAATCGCATGGCGGTGGTGGAGGTCCTACACTGCAGAGTTGAAGTGGGTCGAAACCTTGGTGAGTCCTAAATCGATGTACTGAAGTGGACACTTTGCCTGACTCATGCTCCCTCTCGAACAAACACTACATGGAGTGGGTACATAGACGCCACTGTATAAAGAGTGGTTCTCTCATTTGGGGGCTGTGGCTGTAACACACTTCTATCACAAGTTGGAACTACATAGGGAAGGGCGGGTGGAGGGCGATGCTGAACCACGGGCACCGTTCATTGTTGGGAGAGGGTCGACAGGCACTCTGCCTTGATGGGGTTGTGGATAGTTCAAAATCCACTGGCAGGATGAAAGGGAGGGGGGGTAAGTTGAGGATAGCGGAGTTTTGTTTCATCCACAACAGGTCACTACACAGTTCTTCCAGGATTCACCTAAATCCCACCCAGAAACCAATACAGCACACATGCCTACATCATTACCACAAGGCAGACCATGGCACACCAACCAACTCCATATGAGGTCGCTAGCGAAGCTTTCCTTGGCGGTAGGACACCGTATAACGCAATCCCCGCCTTCCATATTCCACACCCGGATATACAATGGCAGCAAACCTCATTGAAACGTCCTTAAAAATCCTTACATGGAATGTAAATCGACTTGGAGATAAACTGAAAAGGGGTATAGTGCTACAGTATCAGGATAGACAGGCCCCTGATATAGTCTTACTGCAAGAGACACTTTTGGTGGGCAATATTTGCAAAGCATTGAATAGATGGGGCTATAAGCTAGCAGTAAACGCCGGATTCACTTCTGGCTCTAGAGGCACAGGCATCCTGATTTGTAAGAACCTGGCATTAATTATACATCGTACATGGGCTGACCCCCAGGACAAATTTGCGGTTCTGGAGGCCAGCTGGGAGGGACAAGCGGTTAACATTATGTCAATCTATGCCCCACCTCTGCTCTGCAGATCAGCTCTAGCGGACATGCCGAGGATCATTATTGAGTTGCCAGTTGGAACATTAATCCTAGGGGGAGATCTTAATATGACACTAGATGACAGTATGGACCAACAGCCAGCACTGCAACCGGTCAGATCCACTTCACTCCTATCAGAATTTCTCAACGTCATGGGTATGACAGATATATGGCGGCATTTTAATCCACGCACGACTCTATTCACGTATTTCTCAAACGCCCACAACAGTCTCTCTCGTATAGACTACCTTTTTACCCACTCAGCAGACATTAGCCACTTTTAGGGTACCATGTTGTCTCCCATGTGGCATATCAGACCATTCACCAGTCTCTGCTATATTCACTCTTAATCAATATCGCCACAGAACGACACTAACACTAAACCCCTGGCTTCTTAAACTACCGGACATAAAAGAGAACTTAATACAACAAACCGGAAACTATTTTAGAGAAAATGTGGGCTAAGTTGAGTCTGCACAAATATTATGTGATGGCCTTCAAAACAGTATTGAAGGGCCAGGCATTGGTACTCAAGGTTGTACAATGGTGTCCATATCGAATTCCTTAAACTAGTAGCATCTTAGGTAGCGCTATACCTAAGGGAAATGTATCTTGAGAGTAACGAGAAGGGGTTCCTACCGAAGGACTTGAGAATAGCCCCAATCGTAGTCATCCACAAGAAAGGAACGCCAGCCGATAGCTGTGGGTCCTATCGACTGATCTCTTTAATAAATGATGAGGACAATATCCTAGCTAAAATACTAGCCTCCCGACTGGCCCCTATCATCACCTCATTAGTGCATGCCAATCAATCCGGCTTCATGCCTGGCCGAAACACGGCCTTAAACATCCGCCGACTCCAGAAATTACTAGGTCGGACACATATAATCGCAGAAGATGCTGTAATACTTTCCTTAGATGCCAAAATGGCGTTTGATACAATTGAATGGCTATAGCTTTTCGAGGTGTTGGGTTTCGGCCCGAAATTCATAGGTTGGTTCAAATTTCTATACACAGACCTAAGGGGCCAAACCAAAGTAAACAATCGTACGTCGAGAATATTCCCACTAGCGATGGGTACTAGACAGGGGTGCCCCCTGTCGCCACTGATCTTCTCGCTCATGCTTGAACCTCTGGTGACCTGGATCAGGGGAGACAGTTTGCTTAGAGGACTGATATGGACAGAAGGACAAGATATCCCTCTATGCTGATGATATCCTGCTTTATCTTGCATCGCCGGCAAAATCAATACGCAGAATTCTCAATATTTTTACAAACTTCGGCAAATATTCTGGCTAGGCTATTAACTAGTCCAAGTCAGTAGTCTATATAATCCATGGGTCGAACTCAAAACTCCTGCAGGGTTGTGAGATTAAGGTGGCGAAGGAGGGCTTCCGCTACCTTGGTATTTTTATAACCCTGGACCCAATTCTCTTCCACAGTCAAAATCTTGAGACCCCCTGAACAGATTGCGAAATGACGTAAAACATTGGAAGACACTGGCCATTTCTTTGCTCGGCCGAGAGGCCCTCTTCAAAATGTTGGCTCTCCCCCGCTTTTTATATATCCTCCAGAACACCCCCTTTAAAGTCCCCAAGTCCTACTTCCAAAACATAGACAGTGAAATCATGACATTGCTATGGGATGGGAAGACACCCCGTATTGCCATGCATAATTTAACCAGAGGCTGGTACGACGGGGGAATTGCGGTCCCCGATATGCGCCTCTATTATCGGGCAGCACAGCCAGTGGTTATCAATCACTGGGTGTACCATCCCCAGACGGAACCTGCTTATCAACTGGACAGATACCAGATGGGGAGGGAAGGACACAACGGGGCTCAATACTCACTAGCAAAGAAAAGCCATTACTTTGGCCCCACTGTCCTAACCATCGACGTCTGGCGCCAGGCCAATAAAAAACTTGGCGGGCAGGGTATACTGACTCTAGCCACGCTATTATGGTTTACCCAGAGACTCTGGATGCTAGGCAACCAACTGGGATTTTACAGATGGGAAACTATTGGTATCTCAACTATAGGTGACCTATGAAAAAAAGGGAAAAATTCTAACATTTTCTGAACTCCAGAAAGAATATGATTTGGACTAGAAGGAGATGTTCCGATACCTACAAATCCGTCATGACCTGACTGCTATAATTCCCACATCAGGGGAGATACCGGAGACGTCCCCCTTGGAAGATAGAGTGTTATCAGAACCCCTAGGGAAAAAGATATATCACTGACATATAGGAAGCTGATTAATAACTTACCTGACCCACTCCAACATCTCCGAGAAAAATGGCAGGCTGATCTAGGGCTACTTGAGGATGAGGAATACCAAACTGCAGTAATGTCTCCAAGCGAAGCGGCCATCCAACTACATTTATGCCTTATTCAACTCAAGATTTTACACAGAACTTATCTAACCGGGACCACCCTATACAAAATTTGGTGTAGAGAAGATCCACTTTGCCTCCGACACTGTGCAGAAGAGGAGGCCACATTCTATCATATGCTGTGGGAATGCCCTGGCATAGTGCCACTCTGGGTGAAAGCTACACAACACCTACACATGGCTATCGGCAAAGACATTCACTTAACATCAAAATTAGGTCTCTTAAACATCTCACCACAACAGAACAATGAGCCACCCTGGGTTACACATTGGTCAAACATTGAATAGCAATGTGACGGGGAGCTGCGAAGGGGCCGACATCAAGGGAGTGGGCCAAAGAAATGGACAAATGTATGATCTCAGAGAAACCAGTGTTCAAAAATAGAGAGTATCCTAAAAAATGGGGCAAATGGAACACTTATCGAGGAGAGCTATCTGTTTCCCCAACTGCTGAAATAGCGATGAACAAAAGACAGGATACTGGACACACATGATTACACTTGCCTTGGAGGGGGCTCCTGGGGTGAAACAGACCTGTTATTGTGAGTAGTAATGTGTTATCTGTATATACACCAACATTACCTCTATTGTTGCTTTATAAAATTAAGAATAATAATTAAGAAAAAAAATGGTACGTTCCCAAAATTAACACAAAAGATGATGACTATTTTATTTACAGTAATGAAAGTCATTTAAAGGAATTGAAACATTTAAATCTATGAGAAAAAAGATTTATTGAACCTATAGAATATATTGAGTGGTGGTCTCCTACCGTTGTTCAGTTTTATCAAAGTTGGACGAACCCAAAGATGTTGGTACGATCACTGTCAGACAGTGCTTGGGAACCCACTAGGTAAGTTAAAAGACCCCTCACACACCAACCTAGTTGGTGTCATGCTTCATCATTGGGGTCCCAACCGGGTGGCCGAATGCCCCCCGGTTGTGCTACGACGCATGACTACAGCGGAGCTGGTGTGGTGCAAGGGTGTGATGTAGTGAAGGTTTAAAAATATCTCTGAGAATCCTTGCCGTGGTAAATTTATTGTTGGCGGCTCAGGATATATTAAAAAAAAAACTATGTGGTGCAACTACGAAAGAGATTAGTTTCTAATAGTTGTATGTGTTGTAGGTCTACATGTTTCAGCCCTCATCAAGGTGTCAGGGGCTTTCGTCAGGACCAGTGAGTGCAGTGAGTGGCCAAGTGAAGGGTGCCACGTGATGGGTGAAAAAATTAAAAAGGTTAATTACCTACACACTCGCTAAGGTGTGTGAACCAGGTGTCTACACAATGGCGGACACCGCAGCGAAAAAAGACCTGTGGGAGGAAGAGCACAGTACAGAGACATGTATAACAGTGACATATTGTGCTGAGTATTGCAGCAACTATAAAATGCAATCTTACGTGCTGCGCAAGCGCCAGGCCGGAGTGTTGGCTACACGCGCATGCGTGGAAGAAGGCGGGAGTACCGCGCATGCGTGGTGGTCGCTGATCAAGCGCGCGTGCGCAGAAGGGCTTAAATGCAGCGCTGGGGTGACGGCGAACCAAAGTGAAAAGGAACAGTGCCGGGCATGTAGGCACGTTGATGCCAGCAGGGAAGTGAGCAATAATGGCTGTCTAGGTGCCGATGATTGAGTATGACAGGGGGAGGCAACAGAACATGTGTACGGCCGCCTGGCTGACATAAGATAAAAATAAGAATAAGGGGCTATAGGTTTTCCCAGGCATGTGGAGGACTGGATGCCCGGAAAGGGATAGGTTTTGGTGGCTTCAGTAGGCCAAGCCAGAGGGTGAAGAAGCGAGGTTAGGATCTCCTGAGGCTGTTCCAGGGGATAGTGTTAACCCTACGAGCGTTCACTGGGTACCTACTGTGACACAGCCCAGTCTTCTTTCCCCAGCTCGCGACCTCTGGTCAGACAGCACGTATCCCATGGAGTCAATCACTATTTAACCTCCCACTGCCATGGATCCCTCATCATCCGGGATCCGGGAGACCTCAGTAGGTGCCATGCGGGTGCAGCTCCACGATCAAGTAAGGTGACGCGCGCTTTTTCCTCTTTGGATTGCATTTGCTTTCCATGTCCCGCCTTTGATGCCCGCCATTACCTTTCTCCTCACAGAACCTGTGACTCGAGGAGCGCACTCCTCCCACATCCTGAGCAGCGATCATACTCAGCCATAGTGTAATTTCTGTTTCCTCACCTCCCCCTTCCCCAGCGCGTCGCACAGGGGCAATGCACACTGCAACTTGGCAAGTTAACCCTACGAGCGTTCACTGGGTACCTACTGTGACACAGCCCGACCATTCTAGTCAGTGGCCTCACGGTATCACCATCCTATTTGCCTGCTGCACTCACCAGGCACGCCACGTGCATAGTTTGCACTCCAATAGCTTTATTTTATTCTATTGATTGTCTTGCTTATCACCTCTTTGCCTATAGAGTTCACAGGGGGCACTGCGTCCTTTTAGCATTTGCTAGTGATTTGCCCTCGACAATAGCAGCATGCCACACAAGCACAGTGTGTGTGTTGCCACAGGTACGACCGTCTGAAAGTGTTGGTTTCCTCACAGCACGTAAGATTGCATTTTATAGTTGCTGCGATACTCAGCACAATATGTCACTGTTATACATGTCTCTGTGCTGTGCTCTTCCTCCCACAGGTCTTTTTTCGCTGCGGTGTCCGCCATTGTGTAGACACCTGGTCCACACACCTTAGCGAGTGTGTAGGTAATTAACCTTTTTAATTTTTTCACCCATCACATGGCACCCTTCACTTTGCCACTCACTGCACTCACTGGTCCTGACGAAAGCCCCTGACACCTTGATGAGGGCTGAAACATGTAGACCTACAACACATACAACTATTAGAAACTAATCTCTTTTGTAGTTGCACCACATAGTTTTTTTTTTAATATGTCCTGAGCTGCCAACAATAAATTTCCCACGGCAAGGATTCTCAGACATATTTTTAAACCTTCACTACATCACACCCTTGCACCACAGCAGCTCCGCTGTAGTCAGGCGTCGTATCACAACCGGGGGGCATTCGGCCACCCGGTTGGGACCCCAATGATGAAGCATGACACCTACTAGGTTGGTGTGTGAGGGGTCTTTTAACTTACCTAGTGGGTTCCCAAGCACTGTCTGACAGTGATCGTACCAACATCTTTGGGTTCGTCCAACTTTGATAAAACTGAGATATATACAGGGGATACGGATGCACCCTACGCCTCCCTAGCTCTCTCATTGTTCTTTACATACTCCTACCGTTGTTACCAAGAAATCCAATGGCAGCATTAGATTCAGCATTGACCTTAGGAGAGCAAATAGATGTTTGGCTGTGGTGCAGTTTCCCTTTCCAAGTGTCAAAGATATTAACTCACTGCTGAAAGAAGTTAATCTTTTCACAGTAATCTTGACCTTTTCATACCACCAACTCATAATGCCTACGGACCCATGAAGTTCAACTAGTGTATAAACAACACCCCTGAGCAACTAAGTATATATCTATGGTGCATACTTAATATATATATGGACCAACAGACTAGGACTTGAAAAATTATCTTAATATTTTATTAATGACCCAACAGTTTTTAAAACCCTAATATACATAATGTGATAATCTGATAATGTAATACACTGTAATACATAAATAGGAAAAACAACATTCAACATACCTGCAGTCACACTTTCGCTCAAGCATACAATATACAAAATGTTTTGATATCATCATATAGCTTATTGACTTCAATAAGCTCAAATTCTGTCACATAGCTTAATTAACAATATATCTCTAGAGTACAGATAATGTTACACAAAAATGATCAGTCTACATAAAAGAAAGTGGCTTTAAATTATTGATGAATCTTCAATAGATATATGCGTGTTTCGACGCCAAGCACCTTCATCGGGAAAGCCACTATTGAAACCGTGAGGTACCTGACAATACATAATATTAGAATGGGCCCAGAATCTATTGTCATAATTCAATTTAAAAAAGAGAGATACTAATAGGTTGGATTACCACAGATGTGCAGACTATTACTACTTATTATGCAGAAAAAGGGGAGAAAAGAGCATCAACCCAAAAAAGTGAAAAAAGATATAATGGAAAATAGTGATTTTTTTTATGTATAAACTCAGGTGAACCACTTAAACCCATGTGCTCATTAGTGTCCAGATTGTTAAAAAAAACTGCAAATCTTAACTTTTTCGAAGTTTAACAACATTTAACATGCTTACATGTGATTCCAATTTCTTTGGATTCCAGTTTGCCTAGTGTTCATCACTACTAACTTTCATATAGTCATGTTTGGGCTTTTGATGCTATCTCATTACTGCAGTTATTACAGTGTGGTATCTTGGATTTTGGACGTGACATACAAGAACAGAACAGCAACCTAAAGATAGTGCTAGGAATCTTAAAACGAAGCTGGCTAATTTTGAGAGAGATGATAGGAACACCCTTTAGGCACAGGTTTATGGCACACATAAATAGAGGGGGATACACTTGAGTGGTTGATGAGAAGCATTGTCTGTACAAAATAACCTCAAAATAGAGAAAAACATTTTTAGATTTGTCACAATGTTATGCTACATTTGTGAAAGACTTTATAAGTAAGACAGTCACAATGAGTAACTCGCTAAAGATGTGGACAGCACTAAATCACTTTAGGAAATATAACATGGCTTTCCAGGAAGTAAAAGAGTACATTAGCAAGGTCGTGAGGTTAGAGAATTTTCTTCAAGAGACTCCTTGTTTAGTTACCAGCGATGCATTATTTTAACGCCAAAATGCTGTAGTCACGCAAGAGAGTTGAAATAAAGGTGAAACTAGATTAGGGGTGGGTGGAATTTGCGTAGTTGCACTACGCAAAGCTCCACAAAACGGTAAAAAATCTCCACGAGCACACAGAAATTCCGTGAACACACGGAATTGCTTGATCTGCTCGTTCACAATGCTTTTTTCCTGTTCGCGAATGCCGTTTGCGTGCTCGGGGGAAAATATCTTGCGAACCCGCATTTTGAAAAAGGCGAACAAGCAAAAAATTCCGCGTAGCTGCGGAACGCGGAATTTTGGGCAATTCTGAGTTCTCCGCGGAACGCGAAATTACCCAAATTCCGCAAGCAGAACGGAATTTACCACCCAGGCCTAGGTGAAACCATTGCTTTTTTTAAGAGGGTTCTGTGAAAAATTGCATTGAAATACACAGTCAATGAAAAGTAATCTTGGAAGTGTCATGACTGATTAGTAAATTTCTGGGATTCTTTTAGTGGATCAATTGTAAAGTATTGTACAATTTATATAGGCCTTCACATTAATTGTCCTTCTCTCGCTCCAGTCTCACATTCTACTCTCTTTCTCTTGTTCTATACTGCTGTGAATACCCTAGGCCCTGTTTTCATTCAGTGCTGGTTTCATATTGGGCTTTATTCCCTCTCAGCCTTTATTTTCCAGTTGCCTTTCAATAAGTTTGCAGCCAGTTTAGAAGCTTTATTCGACAATTGTCATAAAAGCACTAAAACATATACAACATACATCACAAAACAATATCGAAAAACATTTACACTAAAACAATATAAAAATAGTACTAAATTCCAATAAAGCTCCAAACCAATAATAAAACCTTGATAAAAGTTATACATCTCGCATAACAGCTTGGATAAGACATCAATATTTAAATTTGACCAACAGCAGAGGATTTTAAAGTGCGATTGCGAATGGCCCATGCCCATCCTAGAAACTTGGCAACAGCAATAGCTATAATAGGACCACAATCGGAGCCTAAAATTCTTAGTGCAGGCATACAGCTCCGTGTGCCCAGAGAAATACAAACTGATCTCAGCCATTTTCGGTGTGGAGCCACATATAGCAGACAAACAAAAAATATATGGGAAATGGTTTCATCCTCAGACCTACAATAGTGGCACTTGCTACTCGTGGATGAGTCCCATTTATATGTAAAAGACTTAGTGGGAAGGGAGCCTATCCTAAATTGGAAGTATAGTTTCCGATCAAGTGGCTTCTCTATTAGGTCCCAAAACAACTTACAAACAGGCCTGGTTTTGAAATCCAAGAACCGGCCTCACAAGCTAGTTGCTAAAATCCCATTAAATGATGACGAAAATAACATGTCCCAATATTTATGCTTTAGTTCAGACTTGGTTGGAAAGGCGGTGGACTCTGGGAAATCCCAGAGACACAACAAGTCCAGTTTGGCAAGTAAGGTTCTGATCTCTTTAAGCCATCCTATTTTGCGAAAGCGATCCAGAGCAATCACATCTTTTAGACCCAATGTAAAGTGTGAGAGCTCCGGAGTGGACCATAGTCGCCTCCAATATAAAAGTGGACGTAGCTTTGCCATATCCTCAATTCTCTTCCTGCCTAGATCTAAACGGAGTGGGGTCATCGGTGTACTTTGTGGAACCCCAACCAGGCAGCGAAGAAACTTATTTTCTGCCAGAGCTAAACGTCTTAGATCACTAAATCCCCATAGCTCAGCTCCATACAGGGCTGAGCTCACCACTTTGATGTTATAAATTTCCAGGGCCGGGGTTACAGGTTTGGTAAATTACATTCTATGTTTCATCAACAGAGCACCTATGTGCTGGTGATGTTTTATGACTGTAAGATTCAAATGATGTTTCCAGCCCATGTCCTTTTGGAGAGAAATGCCTAGGTACGTGAAAGCATCAACCTGTTCCAAAGGCTCATTGTTTAATAATATCCTTCCCCTAAAGGACTTGTGCTGGTTAAGTGACAGAAACTTAGTTTTTGAGGTATGAATCACTAGTCCTCTCTGGGTACAGAAATTGCTGAATGCGTTGACAACCTTTTGTAACCCACTCGGGGTTCTAGAAATAATCAAAGTGTCATCCGCAAACATGAGGACTGGGACACGAATGCCTGCCAGAGTGGGGGCATCAGATGGCATACGGGAGAGGTACTCCACCACCCCATTGATGTACAACGAAAACAGGGTGGGGGCTAATACACATCCCTGCCGAACGCCACGCTCGACTGGGAAAGTGTCAGTAACCTCGCCCTGTGACCCCCATCTAATCCTGGCAAAGTTGTCCTCATGTAAGTGGATGAGTAGGGTTAGCAATTCCCGCTCAATCCCCATGTCCTCTAACACTCCCCATAGCTTTCCGCGTGGGACCAAGTCAAACGCCGACTTAAGGTCAACGAAGACAGCATATAATGAACCTTTCCCCAAGACCACAGTTCGCCAGTAAATTGTAATAAACCGGAAAACCTGGTCTATGGTGCTAGTGCAGGAACGGAACCCAGCTTGAAATGGAGATAGAAGTTTTGCTTGTTCCGCCCACATTTGAACTTTATTTAGCACCAAACGGCTCACTACCTTCTGTATGGAATCTATGAGGCTAATGGGCCTGTAGTTACTTGGGAGAGATTTATCTCCTTTCTTGAATACGGGGATGATCTCCGCTCCCTTCCAGGATGGTGCCACTGGGGCCCCCGTTAGCCACTGCATTGGCCAAAAAGGCAATATACTGACACCAGGTTGGTCTGTCACTTAAGAAGACATCAGCTGGTATTCCATCCATTCCAGGGGTCTTTCCTCTCAACACACAATCTAGTGCTGAATCTACATCCTTGGGGGAGAACACCGTACCTCGGTAAAATTTAAGAGGTGACAGGAATGGAACTTCTCCCGTAGGGCTACTCGCGTACTGGGGTTTAAAGAAAGCAAGCCATTGTGTCTGTGCTACATAGTTTTGGGGCGTATCTGGGCTCCCTCCCTGGTCCCAATTAACAATGTTCCAGAATTGTTTAGAATCTTTGGCTATACATGCTCTTCTTAAATCCTGCCACTTGTCATCGTGCCATTATCTTTTTGCAGCCCTTTGCTCCCTCCTATAAGAATCCCTGGCCTCCCTTACCCCAAGGTGATCTTTGGATTTGAGCGCATCACACAGTTTTTTACGAGCCACTTTGCAATTGGCATTGAACCAGCCAACCTTGTTAGATTTACAGGTCTGCTTGCTGGGCCTGACATCATGCAAAAAATATGTTTTTAGGTTGGCAAATAGGGATAAGTGAGATTCGTACATAATTGATGGAAAATCTGGGCTATTGGCTTTAGACCCAATATAGGCCATTTGTTTCGCGACCTCTATTTTGAGAGCGGCCAACTTTACAGGGTTTTCACAGAACTTATTCCATTTTACTTGGCGCTTATTATTGGATAGTACCAGATCACATGATATAAAACCCTCCATCGAGTTCCCGACCCTCTCCGTGGGTAATATTAGAAAATCTGAACAGAGGGGGTTTTGGTCACTTTCCATACGCCATACAATCTCCATATCCTCAAGACACCGCCAAAGCCTTACGTCTACCAAAAGATAGTCGATCTGGCTACAATTGCGTCCGTTATCAAAGGTGTTAGTTCCCAATGGGTCCGATCTAGTACGTCCGTTAGCAGCTCTAAGACCTCTTTCTAAACACAACACTTTCAATTGAATGGCAGCGTCAGTCCATCTTTTGACGACTGGGATCTCAAGCTTTTGAATGCCCCATATCAGATCCTGCTCCGCTGCTAACTCTTGCTCCTCACCCCCTAGTGGTCCAAAAGTGGTATTAAAGTCTCCCCCCACAATTGATGAAATAGAGTCAGGGAGAACATCCAACTGGATATCCAAGGCGGCTACTACCTCTGACCTAGAACCACCCCTACAGCCTCTAGCAGAAACATTAAATAAGGCCAATGTTAGGCCGTGAGGCCAGACGAGTTTAATGGCTAGGATATCACTATTCGAGGAATGTATAGGAGCAATACCACAACGTAGGTTTTGACGAACCCATACCACCAGGCCACCAGCAGGTCGCCCTTGACTTTTTTTGATGGCTGGAATATAGAAATTGAGATACCCCACCCGAAGGACTGGGTCCACTGCCCAGGTCTCTTGAAACAGGCAGATATCATATTTGTCTATAAAATTACCCCAATCCTCGGACACAGATTTTTGCCCAATGCCCGCGATGTTCCAAGATAATAGAGTCAGTTTACCTTCTCCACTAATATTAGTAGGTAAGGAATCTTCTCTTGCGACCATAGGGGGGCTAATAGTCTCATGACCTAATTTGTGACCTGGGTGTGTTAATGAAACTGGGTTCCTGTTATCCAATAGAAGGGTGGGTGAAGAACTATTTCTAGGTGGATTTTTTAACGAAACCTTATTCGGTGGATCACTTACGGGGGGGTTCAATACAGGAGCCCTACCAACCTCCCTGAGTCAATCGCACTCCTCCAGATCAGTAAGAGCTGTGAATCTGTTGGCTAAATGAAATCTGCGCACATAACTAGGTGATGCCCTCCTATGTAGTGGAACGTTTTGTGTACAAGGAAGCTTAAAGCTTACATTTTTCCTCATAGAACTGAATTGAAAAAAAACTATTGTTAAGGGAATTATACCAGGAACCCTCTTCTGGGGGGGGCAAGAAATTAGCAAGTACATTAGGGAGCATGTTCACACTAGAAAAGTTTACCACAATACAATCCCCTTTGAACTTCTTCACGCCACCGCCCACCCATTTCAATAAGTATTTCACCATCAATCCTTGTTCACCCCCATTTCATTACTTAGAGTCCAAGAGCGCAGGCTTGCCTACACCTACACCCCCTCACAGACTTAACTTCCTACATTCATCGTGCCGGTCCCTAACCCTCGGTCCCTAGTTTATAGTGTTTCCTTTTAATGCTATTCTATTTATTCCGCTTTGAACTACAGCTCCCATGGTTCGCGTGCCCTACCCTAGCCCGCTGGTTCGACGCCGGCGCACGGAGTGGGCGTGGCCTCCCAGCCAGGGGCGTGCTCCGGCTCCGTACAAAGCTTGTAGAGCTCGTGCAGCTCCACAGAGGTACACATCGGGTCGGCGGTGTAAGGCGCGCATCAGCCGTATGGGGACCCGCGCTGCCTGAAGACTTCTTCCTGCTCCCATTTTCAACCCTGCCCGTTCGGAGCTCTTCTTCCTCCATACAGCGCCGCCGCCCACGGGTGCCCACAGTCCGTGTCTCATGCTGCTCCAGCGCCTGCCGTTGCACAGTCCCCCCGCCGCCATGCACACGCTGCAGAAGGACACCACCATGACCAAGATTTTTGTTGGCGGCCTCCCCTACCACACAACCGACGCCTCGCTCAGGAAGTACTTCGAGGTGTTCGGGGACATCGAGGAGGCCGTAGTCATCACCGACCGTCAGACCGGCAAGTCCCGGGGCTACGGCTTTGTAAGTGTTGCCCGGATATAGCGCGCTCTGCGTGGACGCACTGACAAGTGGTTTTATTTAGGCACTGCTGAACGTGTATTAGAGCGGGGACTTTGTACTGGACATTTCATGTATGTTCTTATGTGAGGGGGCCTGGATATATAGCGCTCTTTGCACGAAAGTGGTCAGTTGTATATTGCAGATGGTAAGGTGGCGCTGTGGAGGTCCATAGGGAGTGGGGTTATTTCCTTACACTGGGTCTGGATCAAGCTCTCCATGACGATAGACTCACTGTCTTACATGTCGGTAGTTTTTACAGGTTTTCTTTTGAATTCGTAAAGCGCCGAAACACCCAGGCCGCTAGAGAGCTCGGATTTAGGAATAACTAAAGAAGGGGAGATTGCCGTGGATACAGAGTGGTGCACAGGAACTCAGAGGCCAAGGCGCGGTATTTTCTACCCACTCACTTGAAGCTAGTGCTGCGGCAGCGCTCACACGGTGGAGGCAGGGGGAGTCCAGCTGTATTAAGGGATTCCGTACACCCCCTGCGTGGTGGTGAGCCCACGCTAGATGTCCGAACAAAAAGCTAGTGTTCGTTGGGGGTAAAGGGGGACGTGCAATATGGCCTGGTTGTATGTCGTCGGGGTTTAGGGGCTTTAAAGGGGGGGGGGGGGCTCTTCTCCTGGTGGTCTGTAAGATGCAAATTCCTGGGGCGCGGTATTTGCATCTCCGATTCCTGTGGGGGTACCCTCGGGGAATCCTAATTCCATTGTTTTTGGGGGGGGGGGAGTACCCCCTTCCACTACAAGTATCCTAGTATCTGCGCCTCGTATGCTCCGGTTTCCCCTAATTGTATTTTCCTCTGACATGAGGCACCTGCCAGGCCTCCTTTGTTATAGGTTTTGCAGCTGTCTCGCAGTCGACTTACTGCCCAGTGTGGACCAACATCCCTCGCCGTACCACAGCCCGAGGTTGTGACTAAATGTATAGTAGATGGATAAAGTGACAAGTGTGGCAGAAAAGCTAATCCACGAAGCTCCTGATCCGCGCCTGCTCGCTCGAGGCGCTGCTCTCACTGCTTTTGTGTCGTGTTATGCCCTCCCCTGCCTTTTGTCTGATTTATATTTCGGTCTCCAGGCACAAAATACATGGCTCCACCACAAAGGATCCCCCGCCCCCACCACGGGGGTTTCCTGGGGATTGTGCATGCGGAGGAGGTGGATGGGGGGTGAGATGGCACAGGGGCCGTGTTACCGAGACAAAGAGATTGTCATTCGCTCACAGGCGCTGCTGTTGGAGGGAAAGCCTCGTTTAAAAGAAAACACTTCTTTCAACTGAGCTCTGCTCGCCTCTGGCCCCTGGGTTCTCGTACACGGTATCTATGACAGCGCCCCTCCACCCACCTGAAAATCCTGTAAACAAAGAAAAACCGAATTGGCAGTAGGCGAGGCTCTGGAGTGCACCTGCCACAGCGGTTTCCTCTCTCCCTCCGCAGGTTGTGGTGAACACTGCGGTGGCAGGGCTGTTAGACGAGGCTCCCCATCACCGGGCTGGGACTTTCTGGTCTACTTTTTGACGTGTGTGAAATGTACGCGCGCATCGATCGCATCGCGCCCCCCCTCCCGTGTTGTGCGCACTGCTGCGTGATTGTGTTGTTTCTGGCACTTCCCCGCCAGCTTTGGCAAAACGTTGCTTCTGGAAGGACCGGTATAGATGCTGTTTGTAAACAATGCAGCTCGACATATGACTTGCGCACACATACCTGCCACGACCCCTCCCCCAGCATGCAGTTTACTTTTTTTTTTATTTTTTTGTACGAAACTGAGTCACACACAGCACCGAAGCGCTGTCCTTGGCTCGGCTAGTATCACCTGGTCCGTTGTTTGCACGCCTGTGACGTAGCGAACTAAACTAAGTGACAATGTCACTGTCCTGGTTTCAGCGAGGTATATCAAATATTTAATTCTTAAAGGTAGTCTACATAATGTTGCGCATAGTACAGTCTAGCGCCCAAACAACTCTCACCATCAAAAAGCGTTCACTGACATTGCAGTGCTGGTCCAATGGTAGGGTGACCAGGCGTCCCCATTTTGCCAGGACGGTCCCAGTTTTTAACCAGCTGTCTCAGCAAATGTCAAGAAATGTAGCTCATGTCCCAGTTTTTAAAGAGGGTCGACTGAAGAAGATAGTTGTTTTTTATGTTTGAAAAAGCAGGGATAGGTAGCAGCTGTTTCAAGAAAGCAATTTAATTACCAGGCAAGCTACTGGGTTTAAAAATTGCTTTTATGTATGTTCTTACTGCCTGTTCTGTAATTCTCTGCTGAGGAGCGCTCTCATTGCTTGAAGTAATATTGTAGTCCTTCTTCTAATTTTGTTAAATGTCCCGGTTTTTGGCTTTAAAATTCTGGTCACCCTATCCAATTGGGGGGGGGGGGGGCTCTCATCTACACAGAGCTGAATTCCTTGTTATGGTCGAGTCTAACCCCTGTGCAATAGTCCTAATCTGTTCGCCGTCACACTGTGCTGTGAAATTAAATTTGAGATTGTAAACCATGTGCCTGCTGGAGCCAAACTGTTCTTAAATTCCTTCCTTAAAGTATTGTATGAACTTGTATGCAGTCTGATACCCAATTTAACCATCTCGGCCACTCTGACATCTTTTAAAAAGTGAGTTTTTTTTAAAAGGACATTTATTAGTATTTTTGACTATAAAACAAACAAGTAACTTTTTGGGGGGAGGTGGAGTCTGTGTGCGGTACCGTTGTTGATTGGTCATTGTGACCTGGCCCTCACACGAGTGTGTCATTGTGTTACAGGTGACCATGGTGGACCGGGCCGCGGCGGACCGGGCGTGCAAAGACCCGAACCCCATCATCGACGGGAGGAAAGCCAATGTCAACCTGGCCTACTTGGGGGCGAAACCAAGGAATATTCAGAGTGGTGAGGACTCTTCTACTCCTTGGTCGGACTGGGAATCAAATATTGACCTGACAGAGAAATATTCATACGAGCCCAGCTCACGTGTACCATTTTTCTTTATCTCTTTCTGACCCTGCCTTCTTTTCTTAAACCTTCCTCTATGCCTGCTTGCCATAAAGTGAGAAACCAGTGCTGGCCTTTGGGAGTTTAAGAAACGGCCTCCAAAGGCTACTGTCCAGCAGAGAGATGCCTGAAAAATAAAGTCCTTCTGTTATACTAGTAATTGAAACACAAGGTGATGGGAGGATCTTGCACCAAGTAACTGAGTTGATTGGGTAGCATTCCAACCCATTGTTGTCTTGCCCACCATGCCGCCTCTGCTCGAATACAGCCACATGCAAATCAGCCTTGATCCTGCTCCAATAGGAATAGCCCAGCCTGAAATGCCGGTCACGTCCTCCCTGGAGGAAGTGCAAGCAACCCAAGACCGGTTGTTGCAGTTATGTTGTCCATTGGCTTGTCTGGTTGCCTGTCTGTTATAAACGGATGCAAGGAGGCCGGCGCCTTAACTGTCCGTAGAGGCCTCGCTACCTCCTGACTAGCATGGTCCAGGAGGGCTGGGTCCGTGCCAGATGCTAAATATCTCCAATTAACTTTACATACTGGGAAATAAAAATTAGCCATTCCTGCTGAGGAAATCTGACATGGAGGCCCAACCTAGCACCCACGTGAGGCCTGCTGCAAATGCTTGGCATTTTGTACATTGGGAAGCAGAGTGCCTTTGGGTTGGTATTTAATCTTCACCAACCCCATAAAGGGTAGGGGCTGGGTAATATGTACTTGTTGTTTTAAAGCTGTTGAACCACGGAGCTGCTTTCTCTCCCAATGTCTGGCCCACCTCTCGAGTCCAAGCACCTCTGTTCGCCCGCTACTGTGAAGTAGCTCCCGGATAATATACTGTGGAACTGTCGTCTATTAATTACCGGCTCGCAGCAGCCTTCCAAATTCCATTGGTATTTCTGAAATTCTCCCTGCACACGTAACTCCTACCGGTGTTTTGAGCCTCCTCGCATTTTCCATTGGACTCTTGAAGGTTTTGGAATGTGCGTGCTCAATGCCCAGGTGGCGGTTTTGGACTTTTTAACCTCCTGGGGATAGAGTTCAACTGGCATAAATGTGTAGCGCTGATAAACTAGGGCCCGTCTATGTGCTTGTATAACATGAAGGGGGGGGGGGGGGGTGTGTCTTGAGACCTCCACTCCATCCGCCTCAAAGATGAAAGCCGGAGCAACCACTGTGATCTGAACCCGTGACCACGTGCTTAAACGTGGATCCTTTTGGGTAGAAGCATTAGCTGACCTGAGTCGCAGGCGCCTGTGCTGTTTGTGCCTAAACAAGGGGTGTGGGGAGGGGAGTGAAGGACTGGAAATATTGTGGAAGGCGTTGATATGGAAGAGTTAAAGGGGCATGGATTGTTAGGAACGTTCCTAGCTCCTACGTCTCCATTGGGCTGCTTCGAAGTGCTGCGGAGAAACAGAAGTGGAAAGAAGAAAATGTTAATTTGGTTGCTTGTGAACTTCTAATTGAACAATTTGTTTCCATCTGTTGCCTAGGGTTTACCATAGGAGTGCAACAAATACATCCCGCCTTTCTGCAAAGACCATATGGGTAAGTGTAAATTTTTTTTTCCTGTTGATGTGGGCACTTAATAAAAATGTTATAAAGATATAAAGTGGGTTTGTCTCGCGGGTTTAGGCTGTACACCTTTCATATGTACTTTCTGGTTCTGTTGCATGTTGGCGCTTTATGCGAGTGCGCGCGTGGCTGCCTGCGCCAGTCTTTCTGAGCTAGCTCCGCCTTTTTTTCACTTGGCGCTTGCTCTCCAGACAGTCTCCTGAAAGGAGCTGAAAAGGGGTCAGAAATGAGCTGGGCAGATGTTCTATAGTGCCTCGGTAGTCTGCAAAATGTGGCCCATTGTTTGCCCTATACGTTGGCCTGCTCCCGCCCCCTCGCGCTCACAAGTGCCCCCTTTTTTTCCAGCTAATAGGACCCGGCAGCTGCTGTGCACAAGACGAGTGTTCCCCGGGCAGACAATGGGTTCTGTCAATACGGCCCCTTCCCTTTAATGATTAATGCACGCGGGCTCTGCGTCATTTCAGGAGCATAATAGCAATTTTTATGTGCTCTTCTTAAACAAGCAGGTCCTTTTTGTTTCGGCCGTTTTTTCACTGTAAACTTGTTCCCTGCTTTTGTGATGGTGGTTAGCACGGCTCTGTCGACAGTCATAACTTTTGTCTTGTGTTGAGTTTAAACAGTGCTGGCTGGGTATGTTGAGCGGGAGCGTTGCCATAACAATGCTCCTTCAGTGGTCGGTGTGCTGTTGACGACCCCTCCCCCGGCCTGGAGATAAGCGGTGGGAACAGCTCGGGCTTGTTCATTGAACCTCTGGGACTCTGGGCATACAGAACGAAGTTGTTGTATTCAGATTTTTTTTGTATTGCCCCTCTTGCTGCACTTACGCACTTTATATAATCGCTGTAAATTGCAGGTGTTAACATATTTAATGGTACTAATTTTACCGACCTCGGAAGGATGGAACGCTGACTGGGCCTCGCGCGGATTTCGATAGCAAACCTGCAAAGGCGCGTCTGACTTGAGTAAATTCCTCCATAAGGGCGAAGGGAGCAGCCATTCCCAAGATGACATGCGCCGTTAAGAGCTCGGGAGGTTATGACTTGTCAAAGTATTAATAGTTGTCCACCGCGCGCTCTAGATTCTCCGTTGCCTTAGCAGTGAAGGATATTCGCTTCTGGATGAAATGCGGAGTCTACGCATCCCTGTGATCTGGACCTTTATACAGAGCAAGCGTGTGTATGTATGAATATATAATTTGTATTACTGGTCTGCTGTTACTGTCTCCACTCTATGTAACCCATACCTTGTTCTTGGAATCCAGGCACTAGGGTCGGATGTACTCACATCTGGCCATGCCCTTTGCTGCCAAGCCTATGGAATACATGGACCGTTACACATCTGAGCTGTCACTGTCACCGTTGAACTTTAGATGAGTGCTTGAGTTCAGTTCTAGGCTTTCACCGAAGTAGATGGGAGCGACCTGTTCAGTAGGCAGGCCAGTGCAATCAATGAATGATTCATTGGTTGCCAAGGGGGACGGCCAGGTGCGGCGTGGGTGCTTGCATTACGTATTGTTTGCCAGGATCGTGAGCGCCAACAATCCCTTAATTGCAGAAAGTGCCTCGTGCAATTACCGTCCAGCATGAGATTGGGCTATCCCTCAGCTTGTCTGTCTGGTCAACACGTCTCTCACTCGAGCATTCTATTGTAGTGAAGATATAGCGCCCCGTATATCGAATTGTGCCTCACGGTGCTTTGTAGTATGAGCTTGCTGTTCATGTTTAGTAGGGTGTGGGTTAATGGTTGTCTGCCTCGTGCCTGTATGCTGGGCCACTGGGGTGAAGCGGTTCTGTGGTGGTTAATATGGATTTGCCACATCATTGATCATCCCAGCCTTTATACCCTGGTAGGACCTGGGCATAGTCACATGACGGAATGCTCTACACGCATAAATCTACTATTGTAGACCACCCCTCTTTTGTTACGATGATCCACCATCAACTGCATGATCTGCTGACATTAACCTAACACTTTTTCTAGCTGAAACAGATCTAGTTACTAAAAACATGGCCGTACCGGTCCTGCACAGGGATAGCTCATCGCAAAGGCTTACTAGTCACCTTTCAGGTGCTGATGACTGTATTTGGATGTTCAGCTGCTATTAATAAGGTGAAATCTTTGCCCAGGTATGCTTTACATTACTGTGGTGTTTATGTAGGAGAGGGAAGTCTTGTAGTCTTCTGAAGATAAGATGGCTATCCGTGGATCTTATGTTTGGTGATGAATTCCATAGTTTGGCTGCTTGAACAGAGAAGGATGTAACCCTGGGCGTACTGTGCGTAGCAGGGCTACACAGAGGTCCACGGATTTGCAAACAAACTCCATGGAGTTCCGCTGCGCCGCCTGCCTCCACACCACTATCAAGAAATAAGTTAACCTTAATTTAAAAAAAAAAAAACTCAACCACTTAACTGTGTACCGCGGGTCCCCGGGCTGCCCTCTTCCTTCCTTGCCATACCAGTAATGCTTGAGAAATCGGAACATGCGCACAGCCGCGTATGCGCATTTCTTGTGAGAAATGCACGGGTGCACGCATGGGCAGTTTTCTCAAGCATTACTGATACGGTGAGGAAGGGGGCAGCCCGGGGACACCACAGTAGACAGGTACATGGTTTTAAGTTGCTGTTTAAGATTAACTTATTTCTTAATAAGGATGGGGGGTGGAGGCGGGGGCTGGCAAGCTCTGCTGTGGAGATTGGCCTTCTCCGCGTTCTGTGGAGAAGGCAAATCTCCGCGGGCAGAGCTGAGGTCTCCGCCCGGGGTTAGAAAGTTGTACCTACTACAGGTTTAGAACCAACTGCTCCAATCTTGCTTTAAAAACAAGTAGTTTCTAGATTAATTGGTCCCACGGTCAGGCTATATATTAAGCTTGGAATTAAGCTTTAACTCCTGAAGGCAGATAGTACAAGATTGTAGAGGCGCACAGAGGTCCCACTGTCTAGTCTCCATGAAGCTGGAGATAAAGGCAGTAGGGCTGGGGAAGAGTCTGCCACTAGTCTGGCATGCACCCGGCTTGCCTCAATCCTCTTGGCAGCATGCCTTCATGGGGCTGGCCCAGGAGACTGGGCAGCAACAGGGCACAGAGCTGTCACCAGGGACCGTTTGAAAAGAGGAAGTGAGACCAATGAGGTAAGACAGGGAAGGTGTTTGCTACCTCTTTCCCAGAGGTAGATGAAATTAAGCTTTCACTGCCACCCAGGTGAAGGTTCTCATGTGTAAATAGGCTCCCGGTTTATGGTAATTTGTCATTTGTCTGTGTTTATCCACATTTATTATGGGTATAGTGAAAAGTAAAGCTGAAACTGGTATAGTTCCACATTTATTTAACCAATAAGTATGCAGTCATGCTGGAATGCCTGCCACGTTTCAGTGACATGAACGCCCACACAAGATAAATCCATGCACTTGTATGAAAATATGCACATTTCAGCATCGGCCTTGTGCAGTGGTACAGCTGTTTAAGCCTCTTTACTAAAATTCCTTTTTTTGAAAAAAAAAAATGTTTTATCCCCCTTACCTATCAATCCAGATATTGGCCTGGCAGTCATGGCGGTGTATTTAGAATCGCTTCAAGCAACCAACTTTCGTTTTTATCCTCATTTAAAAATAGACAATGTTTTTCCTTTTGTATTGATCTGTAAAAACGGGGAGCCTTGTGTATAAGCCTGCAGGGATGGGCATGGGGCCTTCTTTGTAGTTGAAGGATCTGCAGAGAACAGCCGCAAATCACCACGCCCCAAGCAGGGAAGCTCTGTTCAAGCGCAACGAAATGCGACACCGCTATCCCACAGCCCGACCAAGATATACCTAGTATGATCTTACATTTGCCCCCACCACTAGCCATCATTTGGTTCATGGCAACAGATTGAAAAACCTGGTGTGCAAGGTCTTGAAATGAATGCGCAAAAACCGATTGTAGGCTCCTGTCCCAAAAAACGCTACAGTAGCGCTCAGATGGCCACCTATGTCACTCTAGTTCCATCAAACACTACAGAGGGGTCCACTTAAAAATAAATAAAAAAAAATCCATGTTTATTAAAGGTTACTTTAAATGCCTGCATGCCCAATGCTTCATAGTTTGGTAGTCCTTCATAAAGAAGAGGTGTATATGGTAAGGTTCGGAGGGTATCTTAGGGTAAACGGGCAAATGGTTTCAGTCCCATCTGATAACAGGGGGAGGTATTTAACTGTGGCAGCTGTTGAGCATTTAGTAAGTTTGGGGCGGTAGTATGTAGGCACACGCCCGTCTCCCTTTAAATTATGAACGCAAAGTTCTGAGTTGTTAATGTAACATTGGTTACCTCCAGACTTGGATGGGCCTTGAAAGCTTGTGACGAGTGTACTTAGGAGTGTTTGTTTTATGTGTGTGCGTTTTATATATGCACTCTACTCTGCTGGTACTTAATCCAGTGAGTTGTCGAACCAGATGGACTGGTATTGTCCACCAGGCAAGTTGAATTGCTACCTTCACCAGGTTTCACTTTTGGTTTGAGCAGAGGAGGTATAATGGCGAGATGGAAGGTTTTTCAGTCTGCCCATGGGAATGCCCTTTATGGGATGCTTTAAAGTCTGCAATACATTGCAAAGTGCCTTGAAACCTGCGCTGTACCCGTCTGGGCACCCGGCGCAGGCTTTGCTCGATCAGTGATACTACATTGGTAATTTTTGTTTGTCGCTAGTTAGGCTTAATTTTCTGTCGCATCTGTGTATGGCTTTCAATTTGCTGATGAATGTGAGCATACTTGCCTTTGTTGGTGTTTCGTCGTAATTTTGTGTCCAGGTTGTTTTCTATGGTTACTTTTCGCTCTACAGTTATGCCGCATGTGGATTAGGACAGACCTATAGATTTGGAGAGGGATCCGCTTTTCCCTAGGCCTCAAGTTACAGCATGTGGGGATGCGGGCTCTTCATGGCTGTGGCTCGTTTCCTTGCAGCCTGTTGGTACTTCCGGGCGGATGGGTAGAGACTGTGGCACGAGAGACCCAGGGCCTATGGGGAGCTACTTGTGCCGAGCGAGATCCTGCCCTATGCAGATGTGCGCATTATGGGCCAATTTGTGTATGGCAAGCCCCAGTCACAGGTGGGCCCTGCCAGGCGCTTCTTCAGCTGGTTTAATGTGCGCATTGTGCCACTCGTTCTGCTTTATTCGCGCCAGAATGTTAATGGCATGTGGTATTCCCCACTCCTAGGTTCGCACAAGACACATTTACACTACTTGCCCAGCCAGTTTGCATTGGGCCCTGCCACAAATCGGCGAGGTGAAGGGAACTCAGTAGACATGAAATGACTTTTCAGTCCAGTGGAGTTATGCAGGGCAGAGGCCTTTAAGTGAATGCTGTGCAGTTTGGGAGGTGTTCCAGTAGCTTCCTTTGTCTCTGTAAACTTCTTGCAATTGTGCCAGGATTCTGAAAGTGGTGTGGAGAGGGAAATGTATGACTGTGGAGGGCGGTAATCCTGGAACTTTAACAATTGCTTAAAAGAGTTGAAACCTCCCTAAAAGTGAAAACGCTAAAGGGAAATGGCTCAAATTGAACATGGAAAACCCCTAAATGTACTAAGCTGCGGCCTCCTAAAAAATCGACAAAGGCGGTGCATTTCTAGTTTTAATTTACCAAGGGAAGCTAACCTTAAAATGTACGTTTCACAGCAAGGTTTCAAGACCCTGCCCAGGCGCCTAAATGGCATGACTGGCCCTGGAATTGATTGTGGGGAGTCGCCTGTGCATTTCAATAGGTTGAGGGGTCACTTGGCAACTGCACACACAGAACCTGCCTCTGTCGTAGCGTATGACCAATGATGTACCCTACTGAACATGACTCGAGGGTTTTTGTGTACATCAGTGAGTTGTAGCTGCTGGCCAAAAGGCGAAAGTGGGTTTGCTGTACGGCCTCTTTCGGAAACTCGTCCGTGCCCGATTACGTGCTTGGATGCATGCAGGATTACTTATGATTTAATTTCAATGTTTTAAATAAACTGTTTATGGGCAAGGGATGAGGAGTTGAATCATTTTGATGGAACATTTTTAAATGCAGGAGCACATGGCTTCTCTTAGGCGCAAAGCTGCAGAGTTTCCCAGGTTGCTGCCTTACTAGGCAACAGTCTGGTACCTGTATGTATCAAATGAGAAATCGGGACTAAAGTCCCAGAATTCCCTGGGGGGGGAGGGGGACCTACTATAACTAGTAAAGCATGGGCCTTGGAAACTTGTCTGCTATGGAGCATGTCACAGCCAACAGTCTACAATGCAGGGGTGGGTCACCGAAGCTGCCTAGTCTCGATTCTACCTGATGCCGCCACCTTACACTTCCGGTTTGTTTCACGCACTCCGGACGGTTCTTTCCTCCCTACTTTCTCCCTTTGTCACTGTTCCGAACTTCTCCTGTCTGCCTCGCTTGCTCCAGACCCGGTTTGATAGCAACAGTGCTCGGCGAGTGGCGATAACCCCCAGCATAGACTGATCGGGGGTCATAGACGGGGCCACTGGAATAATGCTGTTGTGCGGCTGTGGCGATATTTGCGTAATTGGAGGTTTGCCGTATAATCCACCGTCTGCTCCATAATCTGTAGATTTTAGCAGATTTCTTTCTTGTTTAAACGGTTCAGAAGTTAGTAAAAATGCAGCAATACATGTTGCTGCGCAGTGGAAGGCCCTTTGGAAAGGGTGACTGGTCACCTTTCTGTAGCTTATTGCTATAGTTGAGTGTTTAAACTGGTACTAATGAGGTACAGCTGATAGTGTAAAAATGACAAAATAATGAAGTGATACAATGTGCCTCAATTTACTCTACCGCATACTTTGGCGTTCCCTTGCCACATAATTCCTTTGGCCCTGGTCATAGATTACACTCGGAACAATGCCACTCAACTCCGCCCCTTCCTGCCCTTCAGAGTGCAAAGCATTATGGGGAACTTGTACCACTCTTGACTTCACTGGCCTTTTGCTGTTGTGCTCCGGGCTTCCACCTAGGGGGGCATGCAGCGTTAGACTGGCCCATCGGCCAAACCTGACAGTGCCCAGGTCAGTGTGTGCCCCTTTGTTTCGGATTTATAAACTTGTTTTATGGTCTGGTAGGTCAGTTTTTACAGTTTATTTCCTTGACATTACAACAAGCAGTGCCTGCAGCAAGCACACATGCATGTTCTCCAATACCTTGCAAAACACCTGTACAGGTGCCTTTGCAATTTCAAATCCAACCCAATTTGTCAATGTGGGCCACTTTTTAGCTACATAATTTATAATAAGCAGGCCCCCTCCTTTATTTCTGTGCCCAGGCATATTTACTGGCCTGGACTCCTAGCTTACATAGAACTGGTTACGAAAGCATCACCTCTAGGGTAGACTCTGGCTAGTGTTGGTAGGTCAGTACTGCCAAGCTTACTTCTAGCATCTGTAGAAACACCGATGTGGGCGTGGTTTAGTCTGTCTAAACTGATTTAATAACCATTTGAGTAGGTTTGGATAGAGTGGTGCAAAGCCCAGTTACTCCCCTCTAGGTGTGCATCTTGGAGGTCGGAGTCCACAAGAGTATGCCTGCCTACTTGGTAGACATAGGGTATTGTTACTAGAGCCACTGGTCACTTTTAATGCAAAAACCACCCTCTTGGCTGCATCTCATGGTGATGGAGCTGCAGAAACGCTGTAAAAAAACAGGCGTTCTATTTCCTTCGAAGAATGTAGGCACGACCTGGTCAATTGGAATTATGCGACATGGAGTGTCAAATTATGTAAGAGGGTTGACTAAATTATATAGCAAAAGCAAATTTTGCTGCGTAATGCAGCACACGTTGCGATAGTATTACTGGTTAATTTTGACTTCTACACGCTAGCACTGTCTGGGCAAAGGCCTCCCTGCATTACTAACAGTTTAACTCTAGAGTACAGCTAAAGGCAATCAAAAGGTGTCCATCTACTTATGCGGAAGGCTTTGCAATACTCCAACGCGTGATGCATTTTGTTTGCAGGTTTTAATACACATTTATTGGGTGATGGCTTGTACGGCAAATCCTTAATTATGCAGAAAACGCCACATCAGCAGAATCTCCTAATTCCAGTGGCCCTGATTGTAGGGTGGTTGGACTTTGCTGAGGCTCGACTCATGACCTGCAGGTCACGGCTTTTGGTCGGTGGCTTGAGCGCTCACCCGAGGGGATTGTTGGTTGTGTTTCCATTGTTCGGTTTCTGACCGGTGAAGTGCACATCCTGGCTGCCCCGTCAAGCTTGTATTGCTTTAGTGGTAGTTACTGATCCTTGCATTAAATTTGGTTCTTGAGGCAAAACAGTGTTTTGCCCAAGATTGTACTTTTTGTACATGGGGAGGCTGGGATGAAGTGTATCGGCGGTATAGCACATCTCCGTATAGAACGGTGTGGGAAGTATTTCTGTTGACTAGATGAAATGCCCTCCCTCCCAGCACAATTTTATTCGCATTATTTTTGGTGGATACATAGATTTGATGGAGTGCGCCGAGTTGTGCCTTTACACATCAGACCTTGCCCTCCTTGGAAGACTTTGCATTGGTGCGACCACCACCACTGCATAGGACACAACATTCAGCACGCTGCGTGGGGGGGGGGGGGGGGGGAGGGAGGAGGAGGTCTCCTTGGCAGGTGTTTACTGAGATCGGTCTTTATTCTGCAGCAGCCCCCCCCCCCCCCCCCCCCTTCCCCAACACACACATGGGTGCCCCCATCCACAGAGGTGTGCGATGTTTGCCTCGAACACAGAATGTACTGGCACGCGCTGGCTGCCTGAACACCCGGGGGGATGAGGGGGAATCCATTGGCATGGCAACCGGGGAGGTGGAAGGGGGCATGACTCAAGGGAAAACAAACAGGATGGCTGCCATGTTTTGCAACAAACAGTACGATTGCCAAGACACTGGCTACGACCGAAGCCTGTTCTAAGAAGCGCATGCAAGTCCTGAAACACATCATCCGAGCAGCTGCCATTTAAGATTTTTAATGTCCTATTTTTGCTTAGCCCTCTTTAATCTAGAGACTCGCCTACATACCTGGGGTGACCTGTCCCTTTCTAGAGCGCTGCGCGTGGAGCATGCGTCGTTGGGACCCGAAAACAGGATCCGAAGTGTTTGCTGAATGCCCGGCTGTTCGTCGAGGCGCTTGCAGCGGTTAGAAGCCCCGTTTGTTGAAAATGGAACGCTGTTCCGGTGCTTGCCAAGGTCGTGTGTAGTCTTTGTTGCACGAGCATCTTAAAACTGTTCGGTTACGGAGCTCTGCTAGTCAGTGAGAACATCTCAGACATTTTGTTTCTGTAATTCTGCTAGAAGGGAACTTTGTTTTACAAGAGTAAAGCAAAAAGTGTACTGGAGTGGCAGACTATGGACGGTGGGCCTAAAAAAACTAACCAGGAGGCCTAGCGCCGAAAGAAATTTGGAATTTGTGGAGAGTATGTTGGAAGCATTTAAAGGGGAAGGAATGGACGGAACAGACGTTTTAAGGCATGGGCAAAGTGGGCTCTGGCCCAGGGCCCCTCTCTATCAGGGGCCCTCTTAAAGACTGCTGTTGACCTTCAATAATTCCTAAACAGATTGTTTGAAATACTGTTTTCCCTTTAATTTATTTCTAACGTGGGTGATGTGTGCGAGTCCATTAGACATTGTGCAGAGAAATGTGCATGTTGCATGTGACAACCATAGAAAGTTTCTTTAGATCCAAACAGGACTTCACATATGAGAGATGGGAGTGCCCCCGATATTATTTGCAGTAACATTAGTGGGCTGCTCTTTTGTTGCACATCACTATCCCTGAATATTAGATGTAAACTTATTTAGAATTTGGAGAGTGCAGTGCACATGGTTTGGAGAGTGCACTGTCGGTGGGACCTGGCTAAAGAGGGCATGGAAGAACTGAAGATCCTAAATACAATTTGATTCAATGAACGGGTGCCCCAAAATACATTTGGCCCAGGGCCCCTCAAACTTGAGATGTCCCTGGGAGGAAAGAGGTGGCTGGCAGCCAGTTTGGAAGCCTCTCCTGGCGACCAGCCTGTCCACCGTGCTTTGTAGCCGACATTCATCCATAGTTCAGTCTAGACGCACGATTTAGTGCTCGGCTGTACCTAGAGCCTGCAGGGAACCCTTTGCTTGCTGCTTATATTTTGATGTAGCAGGTCTGTGGGTGCTGGGCCGTCCCCGGTGTCCCTTTGGCGCTTTCCACTTCCGTAAACGGGAGACCTTCTGAGTTAGCCTTTGCCATCATCAGAGGGGTGTTCCGGCAAAAGGAGGAACATTATTCAGTGGTGCTGGTGTACCCCTGAATGTAGCACAGTGCTGTTTTGGGGCTCTCATGGCTGCTACCCATGATTTATGGGATTGGATCCACTTTACAGCTGTTAGATTTACTTATTGCACTTGATCGCAGAGCAAAGTGGTCTGGCCTGCGGGAGGCCATTTTGAATCGTGGAACACTTCCTAAAGTGACATGGTATGTAGTAAATGTCACTGCTTCTTTTAGCCTATTTTTCATAAGATTCCTTGACTTTGAATTTGACTGAAATGCTTTGAATTCTAAAATCATGTTGTGACCTTTGTATATCAACTTTCATAATAGTGATTCTGACATTTGATTTTATGCCGTCTAGGTGTGTAGACACTTTAGTTAGAAGCCAAATGATGCCTCGAGGTTGACCAAAGTATGCAGCAAGAATAGCCTAATTATGCAACCTGATGCAGTACATTGTGTGGTGGTATTACTTCAATATTTTTTTAATTTTAACACCTGTTAATGTGTGGGTAAAGGTTTCACCTTGCTAACAGTAATACCCAAATGCAATAATACACAACTGAAAGGGGACCAGTCTATGTTTGCAAATGACCTTTCACAGCTACACATGTTGCTTTTTTTTTTTTCTTCTAACTTTTGGTCCGTTTCAGCTAGAAAAACCTCTGTTAAAATCGTCAAATTAAGCAGTAGAGAGTAGATTGTGTCCAATGCAGCAAATTCATTTATGAAACTCACTGCTGCAGATCAGCATAATTCTGGTGGTCCAGACTATGAACATCCCAGCTGTTTGGCTCAGGATTGTTTTCTAAAAGTGAAGATTTCTGGCTCCCTATTGGGGGCTACAAGTCTAGTGCTGTGACGCATGGAAAGTCTGTACATTAATCCATGGATTAAATTTGTTGGATCATATGGACCCAGTAAGACCGTGATAGTGTTTTGCAGCATCGCGCCGTAGTGCTGGTGAAGGGATCAGGAATGCCTCTGCACTAATCTTGCAGCATAGATGCTTGGGATTCAGATGGGGCAAGTCTTGAATAAATATGCTACTGTCGGAGGGCATTAAAACTGAGCTCAAGGAGGTCCTTTATGATTTTCAGTGGGACAGTCAACTGTGCAGTGGAACGTTGTGATGTACGAGACGTAGCAGAGTTGCATCTTTTGTAGTTTCTTTAGTAAGCCCAAGTTACAGGTTGGTATCCATGTAAAGCGGCCCCACCAGGAGCAGCCTGCCTGCTGCTCAGTCCATCTTCAGCAGTCACCTCTCGCCACACAGGCACCCAAACATTCCACTCATGTCCCATCGCATCAACATTCCATAGAGAACACTCACTAGCAGCTAGGAAACCCGGAAACATAGGACATGCATTAATAAACAGGCAGGATATAACCAACTGCACCCCCAATGCCACACGGTTACCTTTAATACTGGGGTCCAGGAGGCTTGAAGGCATGCCAACCTTTTACACTATCTACAAGAGAATGAAGTCCTTGTATAATGTGAATTTACCTGCTCCTTTTTTTAAGTTGAATGTCTACTCTGGCCTGCCTATACTTCAGGCAAACACTATCCCCCTGGACCAAGTGTCAATGGTTAATAAAAATAGCAAATTATCTTAAAAGAGGCTGTTATTATGCATTAATCATTGTTATCTATTCTTAAAACTTTTTGCCCTTTAATCTATCATACAAACACCCTATATTATATATACCAAATTCTTGATTTCGACAAACTTTTATAAATAAAAATTGTTAAACCTTTTAAACTCATAAATCATTAATCATATTCAAGAATGTTAAACACAGTTTAACACATTATCTCCCAAGAATGGGTTGCAATCTTCTCTCTATTGATTTCAGATAAAACTAATCATTATGATTAAAAAGTCAACGCAGTGTTTAGGTGATTTCTTAATATTTCCACCTTCAGGACTAAAGTTTCATCGAATCTTATTTTGGCTCAATTAAGCCGTTCATGGGGGATGACCCTCCAGATTCGTACAAACTGCCTGCTTGTTGATGAGCCTCATCAATGGCTGTAGCAGTATGTATTGCCCGCAAGAACCACCGTTTCTATGTATTCATGTATAGATTAAAAGCCACTCGAATCACTTCAGGACTCTCATTCAAGTCGGTAAGATGCAGACCCCACTTTTTAAAAAAATTTTTAATCAATTTTGTATTCGGGTTAATAACATCGAACCGCAATCGAATTGTCAGTCTCCTCAATTTATCGTGGCCCTGTACTTTTTTATATCTATCGTGGAAAACCACGCCGGCCTCCCTGCTCTCGGGGACTCCTGGAAATACCGTATCCGGGAGTCCGCGAGAGCAGGGAGGCCGGCTTTGTTTTCCACGGTCGATATAAATGCAAGTACAGGGCCACTATAAATTGAGGAGACTGACAATTCGATTGCGGTTCGATGTTATTATCCCGAATACAAAATTGATATAAAAAAAAGGGGTCTGCATCTTACTGATTTGAATGAGAAAGTCCTAAAGTGATTCAAGTGGCTTTTAATCTATACATGAATACGTAGAAACGGTGGCTCTTGCGGACAATACATACTGGAGGGTCATCCCCCATGAACTGCTTAATTGAACCTAAATACAATAAAATATGAAATTCAATGAAACTTTTTAGTCCTGAAGAAGGTGGAAATATTAAATCACAAACGCTGCATCGACTTTTTAATCATAATTAGTTTTATCTGAAAAAAATAGAGAAGATTGTAATCCATTATTGGGAGGTATTGTGGTGTTAAAACTGTTTAACATTCTTGAATATGATTAATGATTTGAGTTAAATAAAAACGTTTTTAACAATTTCTTTATTTTTATAGATGTTTTTGTCAAGAATTTGGTATATAATATAGGGTGTTTGTATGGTAGATTAAAGTGCAAAAAGTTTTGAGAATAGATAACCATGATTAATGCATAATAATAGCCTCTTTTGATAATTTGCTATTTTTATTAACCATTGAAACTTGGTCCAGGGTGATAGTGTTTGCCCTATATTAACTATAGGGACTCTTGTGGTGTTGCTTCTCTATACCCCGTCCCTTTGGTTTAACATTGGGGTAACTCCCTTTTTTCTTGAATATACTTCAGGCAACCATTGGAAGAAGTGATGTGCCTCCTCAACTGCATGGAACATTTGCATGTCCATACTGTACCAGTCAGAGCACTTCAGTTACTGGTCACTATTAGTTGTACCAACCAATCCAGTCTGTTTCCACAGCTTACTCTGCTATTCTTATGGCAGTGGGACTCCTCCACCAAGCAACCATGAATCTTTTATTCTTAACCACAACCCTCCGAAACAAATAGCAATTGGATCTTTTAATGCTCAGTCTTTTAGGTCTAGCCTTTAGTGGGTGGATAAGAACTGTAAGATTAGAATCTGCCCAGTGCTTATCATTGGTTTGCTTGGTCATTCTCATTTCCTTGCTTATGGTTGCCTTTCCTTGCCCATGCTTGTCCCTCCTGGGGCATCACCTCCTCACCATCGGATTGTCCTGCTTCTATCCTTCCACTGCACCCTTTTAGGGACTTTCTTTTTATTTTTGCTTAAGCACTCTATGATACTGCATGTGTTCCAGCTCTCGCCTCTCACCCTGTGCCTAATGTTTCTTTTGTGTACCCCTTCTACCTACCAATGTTCTTTCCCTTAATCTCCCCTCCACCATGCTTGGCTCTGTTAATGCTCGTTTCATACTCTTGAATTGGATTTGTTTCCTAAAAAGCTGCACGTGGGGTATTTGGCCTGCAGTAAATACTTGTTCTCTGGTTTTAACCCACCACTAACCTGCTGAACGTTTGAGAGCCACATTTCGGACTACTACTGGCACAGCATTGAGCTATTAGCTTTAATGTCCTGGGTAGGTGTTAAAAGCCTAGGGTTGTTTTCATGCTTGCATAGGTTTTAGGTGCGTTGATATTTATTTTTTGTTAACCACCTTCTTTCTTTCCACAGGCTATCACCTCAATACATCTACCCACAAGCCATTGTGCAGCCCAGCATGGTCATCCCCACCCCAGTCCAGTCGTTGACTTCTCCGTACATCGATTACACCACTGCTGCAGCCCAAGCCTATGCACAGTATACCACTGCAGCCTACGAGCAGTACCCCTATGCCGCCTCTCCTGTGGCGGGATTCATGGGTTACGGCTACCCCAGTGCGGCCCAGCAGCCCATCTCCGCCTCCACCCCGGCAGCAGCCACCACCGCGGCCTTCCTCCATTATCCCCCTCAGCAGCTGCAGCCTGACCGGCTGCAGTGACGTGGGGTGGTACAGGGGAGGTCCCCTACATCACCCTAGCAGGCACAAAAAAAGCAAAAAACTTCGAAAAAATATAAACTTTAGGTGCATATTTATACCTAAGCTATTTATAGTGTTAAGGGTGTTTAAACCCTTAAATCTGACTACACTTGTAAATGCGAACACTTCCTGTGCAACTTTTCAACTGGGAGACATTTCTAGAAGGCGGCCTGGACTGAACTACAAGTTCTGCGCACAAGTCAACCTGCTTTCCCAATTCTTTTTTTTGTATCTCCTATTAATCTACAAACCTGCGATATGCTATGAGGTACTCAAAGGACAGTGGACAAAAGCAATCGTCGTGTTTTTTTTTTTTTTTTGTTTTTTTTTTGTTGTACAAAAACTTTGTAACACTTGAGATGCCTTACAGAAATAACTATTTTTGAATATTTATTGCGAATTCTATTCGCATGAGCTGTGAATTGCAGAAAGGAGTTTAGTAAGTATCTACCTTGTCATTCTCATTTTACTAAATTATTGTATGTAGGTAAGTTGTAAAACAAATGCTGAGAATCATTTCAATATGCAAAAAAAAGGGAATATTGGCTTTTTTTAAGACCGCAATATTTCTTTAGTCAAAGGCACTGTAACATTTTCTTATTGTAACTGTTTGGATCCTCGAATTTAGGTATATTTTTTAAATGGAAAAGAATTTTGATGGGTCTCGCAATTGCTGCAAGGTGGGGCCTGTTTCAGTATTTATGTAAAGGCGCGTATGGTACAAGCCCATTGGCTGGGGAGGGCGGAGGAGTTGGGAGGGGTTTAATGCAGATTTTGAACAAATGGTATTGAGCAGCCTACAGTCTCAAGTTGAATTCACTTATTTACAAGGAACGCAGCATAAACTGTTATTGACACCCTGTCGATGCAATATTTGTCCATTTGTAGAAATATGGTTTAATGGCTCAAACATGTACTGAGTTCTACATGGAAATATTCATACATGCATCTGTAGATGTATTTTTTTTTATTTTGAGAGCAGCAAATGGCACCTTTTTTTTAATTCATAACCTAATATGATGGGGCAACCGTTTACAGTAATGATCAAAGCCATTCACCTGTCTGGGCAAAGGGAGGCTTTTTCCATTTTTGCCCCCTCCCGCCTCCTTTATGTACTCTTTAATAAAAGGCATGGTAAAAGCTGCTGAATACCGCTGCCCCCCTTCCTTGTCTACTCCCTCACAACCCCCCCCCCGTTCTGGGTCATTAACTATAATTGCCCACCTGACTGTGGCCCCCATTTCCCCTCAGCCTTTCTCCTCCTTATTTGGTTCTCAAAAATACACTTAAACGTATAAATAAACGTCAAGCAATGTTTTAAAATAAAGTGACCATATTTAAGAAAAGGAATGTTGCGTTTTTTTATTTGCATGTCGAATCACGTTGGTTACCTTGGTTTTGTGTTGCCATGGAAATGATGTGCGTTTTTTTTATTTGGTACCTCGCCTTCCCTCTGGAAATAAGTACTGTAAATGTAGTGCTGCATTCTGGGCAAGTGTTTGACAGACTCCAGAGAGCGCCGGTGCCGCCATCTTTGATGGGATGTTTATGCTGTCCTGCCGCACTCTGGCTGCCATGTTAATGTAGAGCTGCAGCGGTATTCACTCTTACCGAGCTGCAGTGTTTCATTTAATGTCACTGCTGAATGTTGGAAGGCTTAAAGACCGCATTGGAGCTAGCTGCCAAGGGGGCTACTGTTTGTAAGTCCACAGCAGCTTGGCAGCAGGTATGTGGGGATTGTGTAGCAGAAGGGTGACATTTACATACTTGTGGCTAGGTTGTCCTAAACTCTCAAATATTGTAAATGTGGGAGCTGAACTATTGGCATTTGCCAATGCGTGTGCCTCAATTGTATACAATAATTTGAAAAGTCAAAATCTTCAATGAGTGGCTGTTGCTTTGAAAAAGGGTATATAAGAGCATTTCGCAAGCAGGGTGGGCAAGAGTTTGAGAAGTGGTGGTGTATTAAAACCCTGGTGTGGGACCCTAAATTACAGATACAATAGCAGGGGCAGCAAGCAATGGGGTGGGGAAAATAAAATATTGCCTTTTGCCCTACAATACAAGAGCTTTGTGGGGGGGGGGGGGGGGGGCAATATCCTTTTATGATAGCCTGATGTAGGATGTGACTGACCCATGCCAATGGCTGAAAGAGGTGGCCCGAATAAGTGTCAAAGTGGGCTGACCCGTTTATGTGACCAGATATTTAAAGCGGTCTTTAAGGTGTGACTTAAAGGGGAGTAAAATACTTTAATGTTGGTGTAGACAGCTTCCACCTGTCCCTGTTTAACGTCTGCTGCTCTATTGCTTTAATGGACCGCCTGACTTTTTTTTTTTTAATGCACTGCTAAATAACATTGTGGTGGGTTAAAAGAATATTGCCCATCATCCGGGGTCTGCTCTCGTGGGTGAATAGCCCGTATCTCAGATTCCCTGTAGAACAATAATTGTTAGGATGGGCTTATAGTGAACTGTCAGCAGCTAAAACTTTCTGAGGCTGTTCCTTAAAGGTCGCATGAAGGGCATTTCCTCATTGTACTTCAACCCCTGTTTGGCTAGCTTTTGACCCCAAAATGAACTTTGAACTGAACAGCAATCTAATGCGTGGCGGCCATTGTGAGATGACAAAATTCAGGATTGTGGAGGAAACTCTGATTAGCCGTTGGGGCATTGACTGCAGTTACTACATGTTCTTACAATACATACAAGCAGAGGGGACTCTGTAAAATCCAACCCTATGGAGGCTTGTGTTGGTCTGTCCTTGGAGGGAACTACTTGGTCCACAGCTGGAGTGTCAAATGAACGTGGCCTAGAGTGGGAAACAGTCATGTGACTACTGGGTCCCCTTGTTCTTCCCTTGATTGGTGCACTGTGTGCTAATCCTGTGATGGCCACTTGCTTTGCCTTTGTTTATTGTCCACTTCGTGGCAAATTTAGGCACCATACTCTGGCCTAGGGAGAAAATACTTGGTGATTTAGAGCCTTTAAAAGGAAGGTGGCCACAGCTGGACTCGTACTACTCCAGGAGGTATCTGGATGGCCGGCCTATACAGGTGTCTTGTAAGTGGCGCTTGTAATCCCACCTAACTAGGATACTTTGATCCGTGCTAGAATGAGTGACCAGCTAATCTTCCTGTGGGTTTTATTTTTCATTTATTAAGCTGGTTGAAATCCCACACTTGGTGATTAAGCCAGCTATCTACCATATGTAGCTCGTGGAGAACCGCTGTGAGCATCTGGACTGCAAACAAATTGGGAGGGGGGGGGGGGGCATAATCCTGAATGCTGTATTTCACTTGCAGCTACAGAACAGGTCTTCAGGAGTGGTGGAAAGGCGGCATGAAACCGGTTTGCAATCCAATTCTACAATTTTCCATCTTTGAGGGGAGCTGTGGCATTCTTGCCTCTAGCGCAGCACACAAATGAACACTTTTGCTCTTATAGTTTTCAGGGCTGATGGTGGCTCATAATTAAAACTTAATGTAAAAATTAAAACCATTGAGGTGTTCATGTTCTTTGGTGTCTTCTGTGCCTTGGTCTTTTCTGAACCAGTTGGACACTTCTTTATACAAGAGTATGTGTCAAAACATCTGCAGTATCCAACTGCAGTCTCTTCCGCCGTCTTTCAGAAGTCTAGTACTCAGTATTGCACAGCTACGGCTCTTATGGTTTCTTTATTTGGCTCTGTTGCCTTGGCAATAGTGTTCTGAACACTGCGGGCGGCTACGGCATGCCAATGAAGCGTCCCAATACGCATTAATAACTTACCGCGCGGACTCTTCATCTGTGCCGCCATGCATGTAACTTATGAGTGAATTGTTGTGGGGCTGCAAGAGAAGGTGCTCAGCTCAGCTTATCTTCTCTGCGTGAGATTTGGTGATGTACTAGTTTTAGCTTCTAAGAGGAGCAGTTTGAGTTTCTTACCGTTGTTTACATTGCATCTCCTGGTTCAATATTTTGGCAAGTAAGAATGAAGGCTGCTGTAGGGCACGGTGGGGCAAAGATTTCATATGATCCAGCTCTACTTGTAAGGCCAGCGCAAGAGGATTCGGGTATACTTTACATGCACCACTAAGCAAGATATGGGATCAAAGTTGCTTTTGTCGTGTTGTACACATCACATTGATACAGTACTATGGGTGATGCAGTTGTTGGTGAAATTAACAAATGCTCAAAGGGAATCAGTGGAAGAGAAGGTAAAACAAATGCTATGTATTTGTTTTGTGTCCTCTGCAAAGCAGTGGTTAACACTCACCATCTTCAACATGCATGTGAATGTGTTCTAGTGAGAGGTCTAGTCTCGGTACTTAACAATGCAGTGGTTCAATTAGCCTCCTGATGTATGGTGTTGGACTTAAAATTGTGGGAAGAGGTTGTCAACCACCTCTGATAACGGTGGTGGACGAGGAGACTGGGGGGGATTTAGGGCTGTCACGTATATTTGGTTGATTCATGTACATGTCCTGACATATGCATTTGTATATTGGCCTGTAGCTTCTACGTCATGTCTGGAAGTTATTATTTTTTCTTCTCCAAACGTGGTGGTTTATGGCACATCTTTTTGTGCGAAGGTTGTCCTACTGACACCTTGTATTGGATGAATTTAGGACCAGGAGTAATATTTGGAAGGAGGGTATCCACTCCTGCTCGGCTACGATGGTTTCCTGGATTCTTTCAAGAACCAGGGCTGGTGGTTCCTTATCACATGTAACTTGAGGGAGGTTGTTTTACTTGTTGGATGGTGTAGTCTGGTCGCTTTGTGGACTGGTAGTTGCGTTTAGCTGGTAAATTGAACCTTCGGTGTACTAAAGTCTTATATGTTGTCTTTCTCATGATTCTCCTGTTATCGACTTCTGCTGTCTTTGGGTGCTCGTACCCACAATAGTGCAGTCTGTTTAAACATTCATTTACGTCTTGCTTAGAAGTGCAGTGTACATGGGTCGTGCTTAACAGATGGATGCAGCTTGTTCTTTGGGTCTGCATGGTAGATGCCAAGCAAAGCTGCATATCCAAAGTTGGGATTAGCCAAGAAATGGGGTAGGTTTAGTTAGGTCAATGTGAATTGTGATAAAAGTATGCACCTACATAAACCAGTCCCCTATAGATTCTAAGATGTTGTTGGCACAGTACAGAGAACATTTCTGATTAAAGGGAGATCACTTTCAGTGTTATTATTCAAGCAACATATTTCGCAAATGTCCTTTCTCAAGTACTTGTTCCTTTTTGGCTGCTTAATCCGAGGCTCCTCTTCTCTAGGCTTCTGAGACCTTACCTGATGACTCTGATCTGGTAATTCTGGGTGTGGTAATAAGTGTTGTACTGTCATACTGAAGTTTTCAGCGGATAGCAAAAGTTGGGTACCTGAGTAGGGTGATGGGAGTTTACCTGGAGCTTTTTCTCTCTCTACTGTCCAGTGTCCTTGTTCGGTCTTTAATATTTGTTCTGAACTAATGCAGCAGTGTTGGGCTCCTTATTCGGGTACTCTCGTTGTGCCCGGTGCATGCTTTAAAATCACACTCCAGTTCGCTTTCTCCTAGAAAGCGATGTCCTCCATCTAAGGCTTTGAAATGGAGGATGGATGGTTTCATTCAATAACATGTCTTGAAGGAGGAGATTGTTGGTGTTTGACGCTGATTTTTCGTGGATCCAATCAAACTTGGTTTATTGCTTTGAGAAATGCAACGTCACTTTCACGAATAACCCTTGATTCATTGTTGGGCAGACCGCTGAGCATAATATGCTGCAGATGTAGCGTTCCCGGTCTATATTGAACAGTAATGTGGCTAAACATTCATTGCTCAGCTTTTTTGATTAAGTAGGCAAAATCACTTGTTTACACGATGGTGGCATAGTTCAGTCTGAATCTCTGGATTGTATGGTAGTAGTTCTTTAAGGGAATGAGATGTTAGAATTCTAGTTGATATTTTCAGAAGATCGTTTGTTTTAGGAAATTGAGTACTAGAAGTGCCTGATCCCTGTTTTTATTTTTTAAGCACTGCTTCTGAGTTGAAGTCCAGGTGAGGCCATATGAGGATTAGGTGCATACTGGCATTTAGTTCTATTTGGGCTGACCATGAGATGGTTGGTTTTTGTTAGTTATGCTCTCGGGGCTGAGTTTCTAGTTTGTCTCTTTTGATTATAGTTTCATCAACGTAGTCCAAGAATCTGCAACTGTGGAAGAGTGCCCTCAAGGGTCTGAGGTAGGTTGAAATGGGATGCTGTGGCAAGTTTATGGGGTATATCGTAGATAAGTGAGGTTGTAGTGAATTAATCAGCGCCGATCTGTTTCCTGTTGGCTAGGTATGCACTAGTTTTCTTGTACTTATTGTTGTGCCTCATGCGGTCTCCTACTTGCTATGCTTTTTTGTTTGGGACTGAGCAAGTACTACATTTCTTTCTTGGCTTCCAGCAAGCTTGGGCTCATTGAAGGGTGTTACCTCTAACTCTTTCGGCGGACAATTCACAGGGCCCATATTGTGAGCCTCGGCTTGTATTGTTAGTATACAATCAACCATCACTTGAGCAAGTGTTTATGTACCATGTATGTCATCAGGAAGCATTTCCAAAAAAGCGAGTTCCTTATCACTTCCAACAGCTTACATGTTTAAAAAAGGACCACCTTGGATTGGTAAATCCTGTAACTTATTTGCTGTGATTTTCTGTTTGTTTGCTTACATTGCTAATGGTACAATTCTTAAAGGGGGGGGGGCACAGCGCACGGTAGCCATGAGATTGAGGCGCAAGGGGAGTTTCATTACTGGTGTCCCGTCTGTCTCTTCAAAGTTGACAAATCTCATGTTGTCCCAAGACGTAGCACTATTAGGTGCACAGCCTGGACTTGTGAGTCTCGGAGCCAAACCTTTCCCCAGTGTAAAATTATCCAAAAATGTTCAGTTGAGCTGGTGGAAGGGTTTAAATATCCCGGAAATAGAGGAGCAGTCTAGATTTCAGATAGTGAGGCCGCAGAATTGGCATTTCCATAAGCAGGCATGGCACGCTCTCAGAGGGAAAACAAATGTGGCTATGTAAGGTAGGGTCATGAAAGGGGCAATGCTGTTGCCTATAAAGTGGTTTCTTGGACAGTCTGGCATTAGCTTCCACCTTGGCAGGTTCTTTTCCTCATCAAAAGAGAACCAAAAAAGTGGTTACTTTTATTGCCTTAGTCCTAGCACCGTGGGGTAAAACTCTGTTCAGTTGCTTGGGTTGGTGGAAGCGCCAATCCCATCCCTCTAGTGTGCTTTATCAGATCTACTATTAAGGTCCAGAATGGCTGCTGGTCCGCCAAATAACAAAGATCTAAGATCAAAGGGGAAGCCTGTCATTGCTCCTAGCAAAAATGGTAAATTTGAAGGGGTTCTTACCACACGTTTTAAGGTGGTGTTAAACACAAAGCGTAAGACTAATTTGCAGTGACTAGAGTACATTGACATGTGAGTTGTAACTCTAGGCACCCATTGGACATACGAGGAACGCATGTGATGTACAGATCTTTCACTATTCAAGATTAGGGGTGAGTAAGCTTGCAATGACCATGATTGGCAATAAAAATGCTGTAGGTTTGGGCACTGAGCAGCTAAACACTTGCTCTTGAGTAAATCCTTGGCATTTGAAGCTTGCTTTAAGAATACTTAAATCACGATGGTCCACGGTCACCACGGTTAAGACTTAACCATCTCCCTTTTAGTGGTGTTAAGATGGTCTCTCAGAGTGAGGTAATTTCTGCAGTGTCCTGTTTCAAGTCCTTTCCTGTAAAGTATACCCACATAGCTAATCTTTTCCCATAATGCTTTTTTCCTTCTAAAAAAAAAAAATGCCTATCGGAAGCTCCTGCCTCTGTCTGCTTACTTGATCCTTCGCTATGAGCGCGCTTGTATGTTGAGACTATGCTGCTGTGAAAGCTCACTGTGAACAAGGACGCATGCACGTCTCCCTGATGGACTGCAGATGTGAACAAGATGGCTTGCTAAGAGCCTCTGACATAAACGACATTCGCTCCAAGCCCAAATTTGGATGTCTGCGTTTTGAACGCGTTATCCCCCCACCATCAAATTGTGATCAGCCAATCGGAACAAAATCAACTTTTTGTTCTTGCTTAATGGATGGGTGCACATGTTCCGCACAGTGCCTTCCTTGACGCTGCTCAGTCACTCGCATAGTCTGAGATTATGCTGCTAGTTAAAACATGTCTGATCTTGATGTCTTGTAATGTTCCACTCTAGAGTGGATGTCTGTGGTACATCCACAATCCATGTTAATTTTCCAAGAAATGCCACATTCTGAAGTTAGTGTCAAAAGGGATCTGGGCAGAGTGGGTAGCAGAGGGACAAGCGGTGTCATGGATGTGGAAATCTGTAAATTAAAGTAGGAATAGAGGTGAGAACAGATGCGTTTGGATACAGGAAAAGGAGTGCATCTTGCAGAGCAACAGTAAATTAATCTAGAGATTCTGAAGTCATGTGAAGAATAAAATATATTGGGACATGAGTTTCTGGTCTCTGCTTTCAGACAGCACAAGCTGCCTGGTCGGAAAATACCTATTTATGGTAAGTCCACGGTCTAGAAAGGGCTTCAAGCCTACACACCGCTTGCCATCTGTTGGGTTTATTTTACTTGTCTATCTGGTTTGTCGTTTCCTGGAGAACAGCCGATTTCCCCCCACTTTATTAAAAACATTTTTTTTTTTTGCTTTGACTTTTCTTCCACTGCTCACTTTTGGGGACTACTTTTTTGGTCTCCACTGCTAGACCAGCGTGCTCGGTTGCAAGACCTTGTTGGCTTCAGTAGGCTTGCAGCCACCTCCACTGCTCGCAATTGGTTGGCTTCATTTTCTTTCTTTTTCATTAGTCTTCATAGGCGTTCCTTTCTTTTTCATTAGTCTTCATAGGCATTCCTTTCTTTTCGTGTTTGTCCTGTTACTGTGTCCTTACACTGCTCACTTTCTCAGGTCCACTTTGTTTTAAGCTCTCTAAATGTGCTTATGTTCCAGCTGTCTCCCTAACCGATTTCCCTCCCCCCCTCTGCACAGCTCACACCCGTCTGTTCTCCCACTCATCCTCTTGTGCACCCCTGTTCGTGTTGCTTTCTCACCTGTGTGCTTCTCTTCACTCTGTGCCATCTTGATTTCTTACTCGCTGTTCTCCCTCCCCACCCAGCCTCTCCTCGATTTTGCTCTCCAAGTTCCCAGTCTTCACCTCCACACTGTGGCCCAACCATACTCCTTTTTCCGCACCCCTGCGTTGCTCCTGTAACATCCTGGCCCGTTTGTCCCCATCCTGCTTTTCAAAAGAAAGCGTTGATGCATTTTATTTTTCATATTTGCCAATCCGAGTTGGATTGACAAATAAGTTGTAGATTAAAGAAAGGTCTCCATTTCGTAGGTGTGCTCGTGTGTTGTGCATGTGCCTACAAAATGATATGTTTTTTGTTGTTGCTGCATAGCATGGTTAATAGCTATTGACAAAGCCAATATGTCCCAAATTCTCTCTCCCTTATGCCCCCCCGCATGTTAAAATGATATTCTAATTATTTGTAGAGCGCATTTACACCAGTCGATTTCTTGGCTTTAAATATAGGAGTAGCCTGGGTCCTGGTTGGTTATTTATGTCTGTATAAACATCCAGGTCTTAAGTCTCCTGAATGTCACAAACTCTGTACAGGATCTAATGTCCAGGGGAAGACGTTCCCGAATGTGAGGGGCCAACACTGCAAATCTACCACTGCCTAGTATTTTCAGTTTATAGGACGGTGTGAACATGAGGCTCAGGTGGGCTGAGTGCAAATTGCAGGCAGGTCTATCATCTCTGGATAAGGTTGGAAACAAATTATGTATAGGTGCCTTGCAGAGATTTAAAAAAATGACACCTGATTTGGAAGCACAGCACTGTGTAATGGGAGCCAATGTTGCTTCTTCATAAGGGGGCGAGGGAAGCATGTTGCCATTTGGGCTGATGGAAAATCAGACTGGCGGCCAGCTTTTGCACCGGTTGAAATATGAAATACCCGCATTTGTGAAGCGCACAGCCATCTCCAGAGAGGTGTCCACACCCTGGGGGCAGTCTGGAAGATTAAGTGAGCTATTGCCCAGAGTCACATGTTGCTGGGCTAACCTGCCACCGGTGCAAGGGATCGAACTGTGAACCCCGTGGTCCGGAGTCAGGCACCTGGCTGCTGCGCTACACCTCTTGCAGTCTTTTGACTAGATATGACGGAAGACCGAAATAAAGTGAATTGGCATAGTCCATGTTAGAAATGATCAAAGCGGACCTGCTGAACCAATGATTCCCTAGTGAAAAGTTTGCTGCTTTTCCTTATCTTTTGCAGCTGGAAGAAGCAGGTTTGGGACAACTGTCCTGATCTGGGACTTCATGGATAGGTCGCAGTTGACTGTAACCCCAAGGCTCTTCTCCGAAGAAGGAGCTGGGGGAGAGACCAGCTCAATTGGCCAGAAATTCAGGCTACAAGGGTTTCGGACACTGCTTACCAAGATCAGTTCGGTTTTATCTGGGTTTAGCTTTAGATGGTTACGGTTCATCTAGCTGCGTATGTGCTGCATAGTAGATTACAAATTGAGAATGGAGTCAGACATGTTGTCAATGTTAAAGATCAGTTGCAGGTCATCTGTAGAATTAAACATGCTCACATTTCTTTCTCTTAGGGACCGAATCAGAGGGAATAGGTTCATATTGAACAGGTGTGGTGATAGTGGGGATCCCTGTGGCACTCTGCAAGTTGATTGAACACTAGGTACTGTGAAGTGGGAGAGGTGGACAGACTGGTAACCGTCCTCCAAGAATGGCTTAATCCATCTGAGAGCCGGACCCTGGAATCTTGCACCCTGACACGGTCCACCAGAATTCCATAGTTGACCGTGTCCAAGGCAGCGGACAGATCTAAGAGCACCAAGGCCTGAGAGGTGCCCTTGTCGGCTTCGTTCCTTAGTTCGTCCAACACAGTCCATATTACTCTTTCTCTCTTCCGTGCTAAATTCTCTCTGCACCTCCCAAAGCCCCAAATTCTAGTTACTCTACCTTTTGTGTTGCATGACCCCCCCCCCTCCCTTTAATATAAAACCCCCATTACTTTACACCACCCTTGCCTCCAACCCTCCATACCACTGCAGCTTTTTATACAAGCGATTGTGTATATATGTATGTGTCTCTCTCTATCTATATATTTTTTATGCAGGCTAAGCAGCGAATTGACACTGGACCTCCACAAAAGTGACCACGCACATTAACATTATTTTTTTCATCAAATGATCACAAGTAGTGCTTGCAATCTTACAGCAGTCAATAAAAAAAAAATCGCACATGGAACCTGCACCATCATTTAAGCAGGTGTTAATTGCACAAAAATACAGAATGACATGACTTCCAATAGTGGATGAGTCATTGCACTTTTTTTCTCCCCCCACCCCTCATGTTAAATGGCAAAAGCATTGTGCTTTTTTTACTGATGCGGTTCTGTTCAGCATTGCCAACAAGCTTTGAAAGTGCCTGTTAAAATCCTCACTGGCAGTCACAGAACATTTAGCAAGAATTACCTGGCATTGGACCTCGGCGCATGAACGGATCATTCAACAGATTAGTGAAAGAGATGCTGTGGGGTTGAACCTATTGAGAACAGAGCTCCCATTGGTTTATGTGCCCCCTATGTAGTGCCTGTAGTCTATCCCTAAGGATGGCGTGGGGGGGAGGTGGGGTCTCCAGATTTTATTTGTAGAGTTTGACAATAACAGCATATATTTTTTGTAACGTTTGTTTTGCAGAGAAAATTAAATAAAATGTGTAGAAAAATCAAGGATGCAGGTGTTCATCCTAGTATACTAAAATGAGAAACCCAACCTTGGAGTAAACCCTCAATGATGGAGGTGGGAGGGGAATGCAGTGCTTGGGTGATGCAGGTCTGTAAAACAAGCGGGGGGGAATATATTATAGGCCTAACTCCAAACCTGGATTGGTGGTGGTCAGTGCATCGACCACTCGTGGAACCTTTCAGTTAATCTTGTATAAAGTGCCTAAAATCAGAGTGAGCTTTGTGGCGAAAGCTGTCTCGTCCACACATCTGACGGGAGCACAGTGTGCCAGAGCAGGTATGCTGGTGCCACCGGGTGCAGCCAGTGCATGGCTAGAAGCTTGGAAAGTGTCCAACTGGAAGAAGGCCCCCTAAGCGTAAACCTCTTTGAAGGGATGATTTTAAGGTAATTTAAAAAAAAAAAAAAAAAAAAAACCCAAAAAAATGTTAACATTAATTTCTTTATTCATGTTTTGTAGTTTTTCCTTGGATAGTTTTTTTTTTTTGTTTGCCGTAAGGAGAACTTAGTTGATTGAAAGAAGCCATCCTAGTTAGAATCAAATATATAACCATCTTAAACTTTTTTTTATTTTTTTTCAATGACTTCAGCTTCCACCATTTGCAGAGTGTTGGATGATATTTACCTGTACTTACTCATATGATTATCTTGAGCGTATGGAAGTACCTGATAAGTCACCGTGCGAAATTGCAAGTATTGTATTCCGCTACCGAGACACTGAAATCCATTATCATTCTAATGGGGAAATGTGAACTCTGCAAAGGCCAAATGGAATATAAGCTTGAATTTCATTGCCAGTCAGTGCATCTGAATTATGAGAGGCAACTGAACACTGTAGATGGCCACGATGTTCATATTATTTTCCTTGATGTGTTCAGGATAACCTGTATACGAAATGGATCAATTCTAGATTGAAAATTCCGATGTCCGCGTCCCAAAAAGGTTTCTTGATTTTTGATGTATGATTTTGTCCTCCTTAACCCTAGCCTCTGTGCAAGATCTAGTCATGGCAACGTTGTCGATGCCAATTGTTAGTTGGGTGGCATTAGGCATTCCTGGTGACCCACCGTTGGTCGCTTTCATATCCAACATATGGATTAATTCCCTTGTCTGTTATGGCACAATACGCGAGGGTGGTGTGCCTTTTAATAAAGCAGGCTTGGGATCTGTGAAACTGCGCCAGTCCCAGTGTGCTACTTTGGGAGTGGAAGTAGGGGTTTGTCTCCATTATAACCTTATATATTTGTTTTTATTTCTATTCAGTTCTCCACCCCATCACTGGAAAGGCAGTTGCTATGTGAGTCCCTGCACACGGAATGTAGTAAATTTGTTGTTATGAAAATTTTAATGTTGATCCATTGCCATTTCGCCTTCTTTAATTGTGGCTAGTCAACACCCCCACCCACTACGCCGGACACACGCTCGACCCCATCTTCTCCTCCAGCAAACTCATTTCTTTCAGCCACACCACCGAACTCGCCTGGTCGGACCACAGTTGTGTCCACTTCAGCTTCAAGAAGACCACCGTGCACCACCACACCCAGCAACCACCAAGAAGACAGTGGAATCGAATCACCACGGAACAACTCACATTGACCCTCTCAGAAGCAACCCACCAGCACCACAGACCCCAACGAAGCCACCAACAACCTCACGAGCTGGATCTCCGACTGCGCCAACCTCCTGGCCCCCCTGAAGACCCAAGTAAACACCAACAACCACAAGAAAAACTCCTGGTTCACCCCCGACCTCAAGGACTCCAAAAAAGAATGCCGCACCCTCAAAGACTTGGCGCCTCAACCAGACCGAGGAGAACATGTCTGCTCTAAAGAACGCCACCCGCCAACACCACCAACGCCTCCGCGCCGCACGAAAATCAGCCTTCCAGAACAGACTAGACGACAACGCCCACAACAGCAAGGAACTATTTGGCATCGTCAAAGAACTCTCCAACCCCGACGCAGAAAACAACTCCATCCCTCCCTCCCAGGACCTCTGCGACTCCCTCACAGCCTTCTTCCACCACAAGATCACCGACATCTACAACAGCTTCACCACAACCAACACGAACCCGCCACCGACAACACCACCATCCTCACCTGGAACCCAACCACCACCGAGGAAACCACCCGCATCATGAACTCCATCCACTCAGGATCACCATCCGACCCCTGCCTGCACCACATCTTCAACAAAGCCGACATCATCATCGCACCCCACCTCCGAGACATCATCAACGCGTCTTTCACCACCGCCACCTTCCCGGAGAACTGAACACGCTGAACTCAACGCCCTCCTAAAGAAACCAACAGCAGACCCCACCGAACTCAAAAACTTCCGGCCCATCTCGCTCCTACCGTTCCCCGCCAAAGTGATTGAGAAAATCGTCAACGCTCAACTCACCACCGCCCTGGAAATCAACGACTCACTCGACCCCTCACAGTTCGGCTTCAGAGCTAACCACAGCACCGAGACCGCCCTCATCGCAGCCACGGACGACATCAGATCCCTGACCGACAAAGGAGAAACCGTGGCCCTCATACTCCTGGACCTCTCTGCAGCCTTTGACACGGTATGCCACCATACCCTGATACGTCGCCTCAGCAACGCTGGCATCAGAGGCAAGGCCCTGGAATGGATCATCTCCTGCCTCTCTGGAAGAACCCAGAGAGTCCTCCCCCCCCCCCCCCCCTTCCAGATCCAGATCCACAGCCACAGAGATCTGCGGCGTCCCCCAAGGATCCTCCCTCAGCCCCACCCTCTTCAACATCTACATGACCCCCCTGGCGAACATCGTACGAAAACACGGACTCGACCTCATATCCTACGCCGACGACACCAGCTCATCTTATCCCTCACCAACAACCCCACCTCAGCTTGAACCCGACTACACGAAGGAAGTAGCGAACTGGATGACAGACAGCCGGCTTAAACTGAACACAGAGAAGACGGAGGTCCTCATACTCGGCCCTACACCCTCCGCCTGGGACGACTCCTGGTGGCCTCCCGCCCTGGGCAGCACTCCCCAACCCACCGACCACGCACGCAACCTAGGCTTCATCCTGGACTCATCCCTCTCCATGACCAGACAGGTCAACTCTGTGACCTCGGCATGCTTCAACACCCTCCGCATGCTCCGCAAGATCTTCCGCTGGATCCCCACCGACACCAGGAAGACAGTCACCCACGCCCTCAACACCAGTCGCTTGGACTATGGGAACACTCTGTACGCCGGCATCACCATCAAGCTGCAGAGGAAACTGCAACGAATCCAGAACGCTGCCGCACGACTCATCCTGAACATACCCCGCCACCACCACATCTCCGGACACCTGAAGAAACTTCACTGGCTCCCAGTCAACAAGAGGATCACCTTCAGACTCCTCACCCATGCGCACACAGCCCTGCACAACCTCGGACCAAAACTCATCAACCACCGCGTCTCCTTCTACACTCCTCCGCGCACCCTACGCTCGACCGGACAAGCCCTGGCAGCCGTACCCCGCATCCGCAAAGCCACCGCCGGAGAAGATCTTTCTCTTTTCTGGCAGCGAAGACCTGGAACCCCCTTCCCAGCCACCTTCGCGCCATACAGGACCACCTCGCCTTCAGGCAGCTCAAGACCTGGCTCTACGAGCACTGACCCCCCCCCCCCCCCCCTTCCAGCACCTTGAGACCCTTACGGGTGAGTAGCGCGCTATATAAATGTAACTGATTGATTGGTTTTGTAAAATGCTTTTGTTGAGATGGGAAAAGTCTTTTGCGTACTTGTTGTGCACTCCTGACCGGAGTGTCCCAACTGGAACATTAGGATCGCTAATGCTAATTTTTGTTGACTTGGGTAAATGCAGATAATGTGTGTACCATCACATATGCCTGTCTCACTGATTAGTCTTTTTGGTCTGGGAGGGGCATCCAAAGCTCTAGCCTCACAGTGAAAGGCTACTGTCTGTGGAGTTAAGCAGCACAATCGCAATGGTGGCAGCAGTGTACTGTGTAGTGATCAATAGTAGTGAACAGGTTCTTACCTGTGTCACTGGAGTGAGGCCTCATTTAAATTTCCACTGATGTGTGCTTGACTCTCCCTTGGCCTACATTTGTTTTGAGTGTAGTGCATGTGCAGGATGTATGTGTACCTGTGAATTGTACATGCAGGGCTAATCCAGTACTGTGCTGTATGTATGATTTATGCAGGTGCTGGGGGGGTGTGTGTGCGTGCCTGTGAATGGTACAATACATTAAGGGTGTAGTGGAGTGCAGTGTATGTATGCTATATGCATGTACTGGGTGCAAGTGATCCTGAGGCGGGCACAATGCATGGGAGTCTCTAGGTTCCATTTTGGGAGACCCAGGGCTGGAGGGAGGAGAAACATGAAAGGAGGTAAAGGAATCCCCCCAGACAGATTTGTGTATTGCTGCATTCATGTGAGCTAGGTGGGACACACTGAAGAAAGCTAGAGCCAGGCTCTCATACACTTCAAAGGGTGCTCTTTGATTCAGAGAGAGATCACTGGTACGGGTTCTAGGCACATATCCGGAATGAGGTGGCTGAACGGAGAATCATAAAGAGTAGGTCAGAGGCCTTGGGTTAACTTTTGATACACAGTAATGTGTCTGACATCCAGGTGTGAAGCTCTAGTAATTCCCATGGCCTGTGTTATGGGGCTATCTGATTTTGCGTGGCTTCTGCTGCAATATATTGCTTTCTGGAGGAAGAACGCACAGAGGAGAGGGCACTTCAAGAGGAAGCAGACCCGCAAAACAAACTTCAAAGACAGACTAAATCACATTGGTGTCTGGAAATGGACTATAAGAAGGAATGGGCGCGTGACCACAAAATATTCAACTCTTGAAACCAGGTAGGCTTTGTGAGGAGGAGGTCTGTCAGACTGGAGCCTGTGTCCAGGACTGGGGACCAAGGCCTGCTAGTCTCACAGCTGGATCAGGGGTGTTGTCATCCAGGAAATCCTACAACACCTGTCCTGGAGCAGCAGCATCTGCCTGCCAGTACTAGAGTACCCTCTGAGGAAGAGGAGTGTGCTGAAGGAAGCGATGTCCGATGTGGAGAGAGGGAGGAGAATCCTGGTGAGTGGATCCTTGAAACGAGAAGTGAAGATTGCTGCCGTGCTGATTGGGCTGCAGCCCATGTGTGGTAACAAGTAGGCAACCCCGTATGTCAGGTGGGGCTGCAGTGAAGACTGCTGCTGTGCGGAGACCCCTGTGTGTAGGGAGGACGGTGACTCTCTGCCAGAGGGTGCAATGGGACCAAGCAAGGAACATGGTCTGTTGGAGACTGACTACAGAGGAACGAGGCTGAGGTGCCCTTTCAGACCAGAGCTAAAACTAAAGACCAGTACCGGCACTGTTGCACATTCCCCACCCCTCTCCGTGAGAGGAACCAGCAGAGAGCCAAGCATAAAAGGAGGCTCAAGGAACCCACCCTCCCGCCTTCTGCCGTCGCAGGGCTGCATGTAAGGAATTCTAGGGCATGACTGCAGCCTGCCTGGGATTCTTGTGAAATACTTGCCTCCACCCTGAGAATCCTTGGACTCTTCAATCCGTGCTACAACTGAAAGTCTAGTGCTGAAGGGGGTGCTTATCCCAGTTGCTCAGGACCCATAGTAGGTCGAGCCCCAGGACTTCAGATGTGGAAGTCCTCAACCCCAATGGTTGGGCCCAGTAACCCCTGCTTGCCCAGTCCCCTCTGAACAGCGTTCTGCCTGCGTTAACCGCCCTATGGTGGCCTCGAAGCTCTTTGGAAATAAGTGTGTATGTATATGTTCGTATATTGATTTATATAGAAGTATCAAAATAGTTGTGAAGGCTAGAATTGTGCAATTCTGCAGCTTTTTATGCGCAATTTTGGATCCTCTCCTGTGTTACTTACAGATTTTTTTTTTAACCTAAAAATCTTTTTTTCTAGTTCAGATGGATCAAAAGTTACTGAAAATGCCACTATACAAGTGACGGGCATTTCGCAGCGGTTGAGTGGTCACTTATTTGTTTCTTCCTGTATGTAGGAAGAAACCTTTACTCTGAAATCCTTAAACTGTACATATTTCCCAAAAAATTAACTACTGTCACAGCATGGTCTGCATTATGCCGCATAATCCTCAATGGTGAATAGAAGCTCAATATTCAAGCTACCTCAGCAATCTGTTTCTTGGCAGGGGTCTGAAAAGAAGGGAAAAACTCATATATCTTTTTTTCTTTTTGGGGGGCGAAACCGGGCACGCTTCTCCTCCGTCGTTTGTAGGCTGGACTAGCGTGCACCATCATTCTTTCATCAACCTGAAATGCCCGCCTTGCTGCGCTAATTGTAATTTTCATGGAGTCAGCATATCCGCACCGGCCACCTAAAGTGAGAACCACTCTTTCATGTAAGATTTAAGGCTGGTAAATCATTTTTCTAATCCGTGCATAATCCCAGTATTGAAAGCGAAACAATTGCCTTCCTTTTGAAACAACAGGTTTAAAACGTTGCACTAGATTACAGAATTAAAGTGCATGTTTAAGCAGTTTTAACAGTGAGCAATACAGATTATAGCTGAAACTCCGCAGTAATATGTTTCTACAGCTGCACATAAATACAGCTGCTTCAGTTATATGCAATGAAATGTAATTTGTTCATATTTGCACATTTTTAAAGTCATGAATGGTTTGAAATGCCATTCATTATTTTTGGCTACTTAGAAGATACACTTTTTTTTCTTCAACTAAAAAAAAAAATATATTTTTTTTTTTCTTTTTGACTATTGAGCTTTGTAAAGTGGGGTGCTCACCTGTACTTATTTTTAGGGTTCGGGATTCGCGATTTACTTTTCATCATCCGGCTTTCATCTTGTGCAAGAGAAACAAGCATTGGCATAGCCAATAGGTCTCGCATTTGGGACCTTATAAGAGTTTAGCTATGCAACAGTTGCATAACTAAATACTTATAAGGTCCCAAAAGCGAGACCTATTGGCTATGCACAGCGGCCCTACGTTCGCGAAAGTGAAAGTAATCGCGGTAAAGCGCGTGCCCGAGCACATGCACTGTAGCTTTAGGCTGGCCTGGTAGCACTTTTTGGAGCCCTCTCAATAAGTCTCGCCAGACCAGCGCATGCGCTGGGTCAGGCGAGACCTAAAAAAAGGGGCTCAAAATGGAGAAAGGAGGAGGATTCGAAAGATAGGAAAACGGTGATAAAGGGAGAAAGCGGGGATTAAAAAAAAAACCTTCTACAGTGAGAGGAAGATGCAGAGAATGTAGGGCGGTTGAAGTAAGAGGCATGCGGTGGAATTAAGACTACACAGCCTTCATATTAGCCACCCAGGGCTGGCTTTAGGGCAGTGCGACGGGTGTAGCAACACCTGGCGCTGACTTTGGTGCCAGGCGCTGCACGTGAACTTCCTTGTGCATCCAACAGTTTTCAGGCAATAATAAAAATGTCAAGATAACTCTGGTGAATAATGTTACTGCTGGTGAGAGATCAAAATGTTGTCTAGTGGCAGTTTTTGCTCATTATAAAGTAGCACATAGTGACAATGTGCCTGCTGCAAAGAATGTGCACCAAGCACACTATGTGCGTAAACTATGAGTAGTGCTTTCAGAAAAAACATTAACTATATGTCAGAGAAGGGTTATAAAGAAGTGAGGGGCACTGTTTGAGAGTGGTAGTGAAGGAATTTGTGGAGCAGGAGGGCATCTGAGGGGAGGGTGCAAAAAAAAGGTTGTCGCACCAGTTGACACCAGCGCTAAAGCCAACCCTGAAGCCAATCCCTGGACTTTAGCGGTGCTAAAGGTAGCCTCCTGAAGAAAAACATTTTCGAATGCACTTCTTGTTTAATTTGAAAATTAATCACCGCCTTTCACTCAGAGTGCTTCCTATTGGTGCAGTGTTTGGGTATTTAACAGAGCACTTTTCTGACCTCCTCCCTCGCATCACTGCTAGAACGCTACACTCTATAAAGTGAGTTTGGAACTATGGGCTAGGAGGTAGCATCTGAGCGATCTTCCAAAAAGAAGTGGTCCAGGATACAGAAAACCTCAGAACTGAATATTCAATGTTCAGTGCAAGTCTCAAAGCGCACAGTGCAATCTGCCCAGGCTTTGAAATACTCCAATTGAAAAGTTTTGTGGATACGTTAAGGGTCCTTTGATCAAAATTAATTTAAGTAGCATTCTTTGCCCACCCTCTGCACTGAGGCTAGTCTGTACATACATCTCTTATAATAAATCACTGAAAAAGTGTGCCCTCTTTTGTCACTCTATAAAGCAAAGCTCGCGGGCTCTTCTTTAACAGCAGCCATGCAAGGAAGTCCAAAATTGATGGCAGGATCTAATGAGCCTTTCCCCTACTCGGGCAGGCCTTTTCTAAGAATCCGCTCATTCTCAACTTCATTCCACTTTAGAAGTATTTCTCATTTATACCTATTTTTATAAAATTACACACCACTTCTTTAGTCTCACAGATTTTTATTTTTTTTGAGTGTCTCCAAAAATTGAGGTTGAGCTGCTCGCCTTAATACAATATTAAAAAATTCAGATCAGGACCCCCCTCATTGAAAACCTCTACTAGTCAGTCGAGAGCCAGTATAAATTTCATACTACTATACGTGACGCTCCAGTAGCTGTCTACCACTCCTCCTCCCCACCTCTGTAGGAAAGCGACAAACTGTGTTTCCTTTTGGCTTCCCTCTTTCACTTATCAGCCCCAAATCCAACGTTGAGGACTATGGCACTGAACTTAACGGTCCCTGTGGTACCTTTCTGAAAAAAACTCCCTGCTCAGCAAATTATGGCCACTGATGTTCTCATTTAGGGAATTCTTGAAGACTTGCCTCTTTCCCAATATCATAACTTAGCCATTTATCAGCTGCCTGGATCCCTCAAATGATTCACTTGGCAAAGGAATTGCCAGAAGCTCTGTCATACCGAAAGTCATGGACCTCAAATCCTTGTGTTCCCTCCTTGTATCACGTAGCATAGGCCACATAGCTCTATAGGTATGACCCGAATGGGTCTCTTGGTGTATCTCATTAGGTATGCCCCACATAACTATTTTGGTATGACCCACAAATATCTCTGCGTGGCTCACATTGCTCTCCTAGTATTCCCTATACCTCACTTAGTATGGTCTCTATTTTTCACTAGATCATGTTCATATACCAATCTGTCATGGACCACATATTTATTTTGGTTTGAACGGCATACTTCTCTAGATGCAACCTACAAATATTTCACTCAGTGTAACTAAAATATTTTATTTAGTATAACCCACATTTCTGTTCTAATGGCTTAATTCTTGGTGTCACCCACGAGTTTCTCTTGGTATACCCCACAACCCTCCATTTCTGTGAACCACATTCGTCTTGTAGGTTGGGCCAGAATTTTGTGTAACACATTTTTCTTGGTATTGGTTGCAGTCATATCTCTATATTGACTGCTCTGCTCACTTGCTAAAACCCACATATCTAGGTGACGCTCGTAATACTGATAGTATAAGACTAATCTGTCTTTATGCCACCAAACTAAATGACATTCCTTTACCAGCATTATATTGGAAAACCAATCAGTTCAATTCAATGACGTAAATTTGTTTGCACTCAAAATGGTACTCTCACGGATGCTATTTTACTTGCCCTAAGCCATTGCATTTCTCAATGTTCGCATTCACTGTGAGTATCAAAAGGCTTTATACTAACAGTGAGTACATAAAGTGAATATCAACACCCATCCAAAATATGAAATTTAGTGTTTGGCGCCATTGTGTAATAAAGATGATTCATCCTACGTAGATGCATATGGTGTAGCTTATCTGACTAACCACCACTAGTATTAAAAAAAATACAGCCAGACACCGACCAACCTTCTTACAAGCCAGTGGAAATAAATAATGACCTGTAGGTTTTATTTTGTTTAAGAATTGTGTTTAAACACGGACATATTTTGATCACAAGGGCAAAAGGGTAACAAAGCAGCACGTAAATGCAGCCATTATTGTAACATGAAATAACTTGCAGCACAATTATTTAATGTTAGAAATGCGGTTTCTGGTTGGCTAGGGTATGCACCTAAGCCAGGTAGAACCCACCACTCTAGTTGGGTCACGTCGGTTACACACCAAAGATAACCTGTGCTCACCCTCTGGTAGCTTGGCACAGAGCAGATGGGCTTATCAGAGGCAATGTGTAAAAGGTTTGTTCAACACACACAGACAGCAACACTAATAATACGCCACAAAAGAGACTCCACACAGGGTTATTTAAAAATGTGTTGTATATAAAACGAGACCAAAACAACCTGAATCATAAATACTAAGCACATAATGCAGCTACTCAGAGAGTACTTGTTATCCTTTGCAAGGCTACAATCAAAACATCCATCAGATTCTAACTGCATGTAACGAAAATTAGATTAGGAAAAAGCACATTAATCACAATATATCACTATAAACGGTACAGTGCTTCTACTAAGCTTTATGTGGTAATATTTTTGCAAACGTAGGGCACAAGAGCAACCTGGGTGCCTACTACCTATAATAAGGTAATCCACAGTTTTTCTAAATGCAGCAAGCGTCTAGCTGCAGTAACATGCCGCGCCCGGGGGCCTCTGTCGAGGTTTCACCCAGTAATGCCACTAGAGATCAAGTGCCCCCCCACCCCCGGTACATCCTGACGGGGAGAACACACATGTATATCCTAGCGGGGCGACCTTGCTTGGTAACCCGCATATAGAGTAGCCAAGTGTAGTGGCCGTGAGCTCGCGGTGCAGCTGCCGAAGACACAGTGCCGCCTAACAGATCATGTGGAGCAGCTGCAGGTGGTAAGTACCTTTTGGAGAGAAGGGGGCTCCTGTGGCTACTCGTCACTACTGGACTTAGGTGGGCCTCCACAGTAGGGCCTGTGGCTTTAGCAACAATCTAGGTGACTCTCTGGGGCACGGACTGGGACAACATTGATGTTGCCGGTGTTTCCTGTATTATCCTGGCAAAGCGGGTTCCTCGGGGCTGAGCAGAGCGGGGAATTCCTTCTGAGGAATCCCCTGCCTCTTTATTAGCAACAAGCTGGGTACGAAAACCCAGGGACGCAGGTGGTGAGCAGCCCAAGATCGAGGCGCTTGTCCAGTGAAGCAGGGAAAAGCAGTTCCCAGGGGAATGAAGCGCTCACCACGTGCTGATCGAGAAACCAGTAGCAATAAACAGCGCTCGCTATGAGCTGATTTAAAACACTAGGAGCAATACATCACAGCTTCTTTTCAGAGCATGCTGTTGCTGGACTCGCATGAAAAAGAGTCCCATAGCAGAGGTGAGGAGGGGTCCATTTTAGGTGGCAGCGATTTGGAGAGCGGGGCAGGCATGCCAACAAGCCCTTGGAGAGCACTGTGGCACTAAGAGAGTAGCAGGCAGGCCATTACAAAACTCCCGTTGCAGAGGGGCAGTCCTTCCAGCAGGCCACCACAGCAAAGGAAGTTGTCAAAATGGTGGTTCCTCCTGGCAGCACAGCAGTCCTCTGGCAATGTACAGGTTGTAGAGCCAGCTGCATCTTGTTACAAGTTGCACAAAGTTTCTAAAAACATGGGGTCAGAGCCCCAGTACTTATACTCAAAAATGTCTTTCATCAAGGGGTGACTTCAAAGGAACCCTTAGAAGTGTGCAACAATCCCTTTCAATACAGGCCTTTCTTCAGATGTACGGTGGGGGGTAAATCAGCCCTTGGTGTGGGCAGGACACAACCTATACAAATTTAAAGTGTGAACCACCGCTCCCTCTCCCAGCTCAGGAAGATCATCAGTATGCAGATGAACGTAGATGTAATCCCCTGTCACACCCAGCCCTTCCTATGTTGTGGCTGTCTGGAAAGTATGCACCAAGTGTAGCTGTCACCCTGCCCAGATCTGTATTGGAGTCGGACTGCAAAGCACAAAGAGTCCTAAGCACAGAGAAATGCCTACTTTCTGATGGTGGTATTTCTAAAATAGCAATGTAAAATCAACAATGGTAAGTAGGATTTTATCACCACTATATTAAACATATCAAACATGGCAATGCCACCCCTATTTGAGTAGGAATTACCACTTAAAAGTATATAAGGGAATTCCCAATACTAGCCTATGAGAGGAGTAGGTCTCACAGCAATGAAAAATGAAATAGGTTCTTTGTCACTACCAGGACCTGCCACACATAAAGGCATGTGTCCTACCTTTTACCTACACCACACCCTGCCCACAGGGCTACCTGGGGGCTACCTAGGGCCTACCTTAGGGATGACCTATGTGAAATAAAAGGAATTTAAGGCTTGAAAAGTAGTTTTAAATGGCAAGCTGAAGTGGCAGTAACCTGCATACACAGCCTTTCAAACCTGTCTCAGGCCTGCAACCACAAGGCCTAATTCTGTGAGAGACACGCAGTGCTGCAGGGCCACTAACAGCATTTAATTTACAGGCCCTGGGTATATGGTATACCATTTTACAAGGGACGTACAAGTAAATCAAAAATGCCAAACCAGTGTAAGCCAATCATACCTTGTTTAGAGGGAATAGCATGTGCACTTTAGCACGGATTAGCAGTGGTAAAGGGCCCAGAGTCCTAAAGCCAACAAAAAAGGTCAGAAAAATAATCGTAGAAAGGCAAAAGGTTTGGGGATAACTCTGTAAAAAGGGCCAGGTCCAACAATCACTATACAAATCAGTTTTAAAAACATACATATAGGAAGACGGTTACCAACATAGGAAAGGGAATATAACATATTCTTAGGTAGTCAAATATGCAAACTTAGTTTATTTAACAAAACATGCTTAGGAAAGTGGATTGCACTGTGAAAAATGTAGTTTTTAAGCAAGAGGTTTCTGTCTCTGAAAGACATGTAGAAGGACAGTGTTTTATAGTTAATCCAGCTCCTCTGGTGTGTTTGTTCCAAAGCGGACGTTCCGAGGTAAAAAGTAGGCTTTGTTAGGTATATTTCAGCATATGATTTCTTCAGAAAGTATGACTCATTCTATTTTTTGTCTCATCTTTATGAGTAACATGTTTTTCCTATCAGATTGACAAAGTGCTGAGCAGCAGGAATGGCGGCCACTTTTTTGTAATTTGTTTTATTGACAGAAGTGTGTAGGGGCACTCCCCGACTACAGGAAGGTTTTGTGGCATCAGCCATAGGTACTTATTAACAGGTTAGCTAAAGTCACCATTGATTGTTTGGCTTAAAGCCACTCACGATTAACCTTTGATGTTTTAGCCACACCTACAGATAGTTTCTGGGGTTTAGCTCTGCTCCCATTTGATCATAGGTCATTTTTTCCTTCCATGTAATTATCACCAAATTTCCGCCTGCGGAAGCCCATGTTGGAGGAGGCCATGAATGGATGGGAAATGTGTGCAATGAGAGATTGGAGTTACACATTTGTGTTGTTGTCTAAATAAGCCCCTTCGAGTGTTTTCTCGGATGAATTAACTTTTTTTTTTTTGCTACTTGGACCTTACTTTTTTGTGATAGGCATGTCTAAGATGGCATGAGCGTTATGTCTTGGCGATCCATTGAAAATGTACAAATGCTTCATAGTACACTCTATTCCTAACAGGAAGCCAGTACATTTCCAATATAACAGGTGTCATATGGAGGGAGAGAGGCTACTAATTCGAGAAACCACTACATACTGCAGTATATTAGTAGTGTGCTCATGTTCTTCATTTTGGCCTAAAGAGATGACTTTCCACAACAGTTAATTTTTGCTTGAGCTATTGCTCAAAGATGGTGCTTTATGTTTTTGCCTTCTTTCTGGGCTGTATAACAGCATTTCTCACCGTCGAGAAGGTTTCGTTTTCAAAGTGTGCAACCACCATGATAAACACAGACTTCGCTTAAATGAGGCTAACCCACTTTGTGTTTATCCCACTATTGTATGATGTAAAATGCTTCCTCTGTTCTAAATCTGTTTTGGTATCATTATTGGGTTGAAAAGTCTCCGTGGTGCTCTCTGTGTAGTTGTGGAACAATACCCTGTGAACAATCCAGCTGTTTCTTATGAATATGCTTGAAACGCCCTTGTTGCAGTCTAAGTTGGTGGGTGTTGACCTACAGAGCAGTTGTTTATGGCTGCTGTTCTTCTGGAATGGTATACAAGGAGTAACGGGACATACGTCAGTTCCTCCACCCCAGTGACATGGGCTGGTACCCCTAAGTGGCCTGTTCTTGGCAGAAGGCATGTCCTGTTCCATCAAAGGTGTTAAGATGGGCAGGTGCCCTTGCCGTTGGGGTCCCTGTATCACCAGTATTTTAGGAGCTCCTTGCGTTGAATTTGCCATTTTTTTTTGTGGTGCTACCTTCCTCCTGCCACGGATTAACTTGTATCTCAACCCATTTGGAGAGTGATTAGGTCTTGCCTGTGTGAGCATATGCTGTCACTTGCGTGAAATATTGAGTTGAACAAGGGGCTTGGAGTCTGCCCATTGCTTACCATTTGTGGGCATTATTGCCACTCTCATTTGCTGTCTTCTAATTGGTCAGCATGAACCATCTTCACTTCCTCTTCTGTCGGCATGAGTACGAACTTAGTACTGATTGTTTCATATGGATTTGGGTGCTTTTGCTGCTGTAATTGAGGTACTATGTTTTTTTTCGTCTTCCCAGCACAACCCCTGTCCATGTTGCTTATTCCCCCTGCCACCTCCCTTGTCTATGTGGCTTAATCCCCTTCCATGCTCTTTGCTTCTTCTTCACCTCGCAGCTGCCCCAAGTCTGTTTCTTATTCTCTCCCCACCCACACCATGACCCTATTTCTCATCCTTCCTCCCGAGAGAACGGAACAAGCATTGAAAATGCAATAGGTCTCGCCTTTAATTAAGTTAAAGCCATTTGCTTTGCTAATCATATTGTATAGCAAAGCAAATGGCTTTAACTTAATGAAAGGCGAGACCTATTGCATTTTTAATGCTTGTTCAATATTATATACACGCCATAGTTGCTGCTTATTTATCCTATACAATGAACAACCATTGACAAAGCCAATAGTCCTGACTTGTTGCAGGTATGATGTTACTTGTGTCGTATATCTGGATGCAATGACAAACAGCAAAATACAAGTCGGAGGGCACACAATGCTAAACATAGCTTATGGGTTATTTCAGTTAGCTGTAGGTGCTGTTGGACAGCTTTCAATCTGGTGAATTTATCACATGAGGCATTATTGCATTTATGCAGAGCTTTAAGTGGGCTGGGTCCTGCCGGTGCTCAGCCCCAGCAGTTCTAAAAAAAAAGCAGGTGCAGAGACTGATCCCTGTCGGGCTCTCCATTTTTGCCCTCACCCTGAGGGTGAAAAATAAATCTTAACTCTGCAGCAGTGGCACCCTTCACTGCCTCTGATATAACTTCAAAGAGACTTGTTATAGTTATTTCAGTCTCATCATTTCCGTGCTTAAGCATTTTCTATGTTATATACAACGAAGCCGTAGTTAGTGCTTATTTTGCTTATTTATCATATGCAGCTAACAACCACTGACAAAGCCAATAGTCCTGGTTTGTTGTAAGAGTAATGTTATTTGTTGTTTACATATCTGGATACAATGACAGAAGCAGCAAATTACCAGTAGGGTGATCCACTGCGCTAAGCACAGATTTTTAGCTCCCCTTTAAGCCACGCCCTAATTACATCTGCCTCGCCCCTCTGAGAGCCCCCCCACAGTCTTTCCATCCCACTTAAAGCCCTGCATATGCGGTAAAACCTCCCATGTGCTTTAACTGTGCTGGGAGTAATAATCCCGATTTTTAAATTTGAAGGAAGATGTTGCCAATCCAAATTCTGCTGAAATTGAGGACTAACACTACTCTAAAGTTGATAACAATGTTATGTAAAAACACTTAGCATGCGATTAGTTCTATCTAGTGTTTGAGTGAAGAAGTCGGGATTTTCCTTGCAACATAAGTGAGCTCTGTAAATAACCACGAACGGGGATCTCAGTGCGTTAAATGGAAATAGAAAGTGCCTCAAGAAATCACCCAGGCATGAAGGCTTACTTGACGGATTGTTGTACCAGGCCTCTTCGTTTTATAGCACGAGACTCCATTAACTTCAGCTACAGCATTTTAACATCGGAATGAAGGGTCCGGGCCGTTGTTTTTGTCCAAAAGGAAAAGCACGTTTTGTATTCCAGGCAGAAGTTAGGCATGGAAATGCGCGACCCACTTACCAGGATGCCTCGGCCCCCTCTGGGTCAAGCCCACAAATTGAAGACTGCTGCCTGGCATTACAAATATCCGTTTTTGTTTTCCATCATTTGCCTCAGCGGTTTCCTCCAAACTCTTGTACATAATCCCTGTTCCTTTGCCCAGATTATGAAGCAACACTCCGTTTTCTGGTGAGTGAAATGTATCCCTGCCTATACTGCACATAGCAATTAGATAAGTCTCGGAGTTTAATCCACTGCCTTCAGGGCAATAGTGAATCTCCTGCTGCTGACAAAAAGCTGAAAGCAGCCAGTCCTCAACAATTCAAACAAGCATTGGCATAGCCAATAGGTCTCGCCTTTGGGACCTTATAAGTGTTTAGCCATGCAACAGTTGCATAACTAAATACTTATAAGGTCCCAAAAGCGAGACCTATTGGCTATGTCAAGCGGCTGTGCGGCCGCGAATGTGAAAGTGATCACGATCCCGATCAAAAATAAGTGAAAGTAATCGCGGTCAAGCGCGGCGCACATGCACTGTAGCTCTAGGCTGGCCTGGTAGCATTTTTTGGAGCCCTCTCAATAAGTCTCGCCAGACCAGCGCATGCGCTGGGTCAGGCGAGACCTAAAAACGGAAACCGGCCTGGACGTCTCCTCCAATCGTCAGATCATGGTAGCAACTAAACCCATCAGATTTCCCCTCCTGCTCAAGGAATCTATGTTGCAGAGGTATATGGGATTTGGAAGGCAGTCCAGATTAGTTCTGGAATCGGGGTGAAGGGGGAACAGGGACAAACCGAGAAATACTGGAAGGTCACTGTAAATGTGGAAACAGCCATTAAAATGTGCCCCTTACTACACATGTATTTACCATTCTCACACAGGTTTTTAAACACACATACCTTTACCATGAATTTCGTTGTAAAGACAGGAATAGTAAAGCCATGTGTGTTGTAAATGTAAGTATATATAATAGGAAAAATGTTTTTTATATGAAGGGTTTAGGGTACTTTTAGGGCTTTGGGTGGGTATGGATTTGTGGGTGGGTATTGGTTTTTGCGGTGGCAAAGGTATTTCAGGGTGGGCATGGGTTTTGGGATGGCAAGGGTAATTTTAGGGTGTGTATGGGATTTTAAGGAGATATATATATATATGTGCATTTACTATATACATATATATATACACACAATGTATATATACAGACAATCCTAAGTATTTAGGAGTGTAAACATAAAATACACAAATATATATATGCATATATTAAAAAATATATAGGTATACAAGACAGGCGTTTGTACCTACCTGCTTATTTCGATTTTTTTTTTTAAAGAATATGCATTTACCATGTGAATGTAAGTATTTTACAGGAAACTATAAACACTTCATTATAGGGTTTATACTTACATGTGAAATACTTCTATATATGTGTGTAAATCAGTTACAACGCATATGTCTTTACCATTCGCTGTAAAGGTATATGCACTGTAAAAACGAGTGGCAATTTTAAATGTAAAACTGAGGGTGCAAAAATTGTTCAAAGTATACCTTACCTAGTTTCTTGATTCAGAAAGGATTAGGAAGCTCCAGATGTGATTCGCCAGAAAGGGTTAGGGTTCAATTGGGGATACTGGAAGCAAATGCTTGCCCACAAGTAAACCCTAATGGTTACATCAGAAGCCAGAGATCATCCATCTGGGCTGGAAGCAGACACTTACCCATAGATAATGGAAAAGCTGCATCGTTTTCATGTCGGATAAGTAGGGAATAAGCTATTCATTACGTAATGCCTGCATCAGACACCATTCCAATTTGTAGAGGTCTGCAAATTGAGTGCTTACTAATGGGATTTATTCTTGAGGCCTTGACAATTTAATGGTCTACTATAGCTGAAAGGCTTGTGAAAGAAAGTCAGCAAGCAGAGAAATGGGCACATCACGAATTTAACAAGTTAATACTATTCGTGCAAACTTGTGGCAGCCTCGTTTAGGTCTCATTTCCCCTTATGTAGCATTCGCTTGTAAAACAAACAAAAAAAGGCTCCGAATCCGAGAAAGGAATATTGACTTTGCCAGTGCTCGTTTTGAAAGGGCGTAGCAGATCAAAAAATTTTGGAGCGAAGATTATCCCCAATTACTCGCCCGCTGCAAAATAGAAACCCACGGAGCGAGTGACCTAGGCTATGCGCCTGACAGTACTAAGGCAAATGGCAGTACGGCGCTATATACACACACGAACAAAAGTACCATGTGCAGACCAGCTTTTAATGGGGAGAAAGGTAAGGGATGTTGTAAACAAAGGCACAGAATGCCAAATTAAGCTCGATACAGAAAACAACGCTAATATCAGATTGATAGAAAATGCAGGGGGGTGGTGCGGGGTAATAGTGTGTTGACGTAAACAGCAGGCTAATAAAATTCATGGCCGGAAACGGGTGTAGGTTATGACGGGCAGCACGAAAATAAGTAGACTCACAATGTAGCCGTCACGAAGGGATGACCTGATGGTGGAGATTCGGAAGGCGCAATATTGCAGAGAAAAATCTAACGGCATGGCGGAACGCAGAGTTAAGCGTGGTATCGAGGTGGGGGGGCGGCGGCGTGCTCAGTGGGTGTACAGTAATCAGAACTAGAGAACGGATGAGTAAACCACAAGAGACCAAGGGTGGTCAGAAACGTTGAAAGGAATGCGGGCCGAAACGCTTAAGATGTCAGGGTGATTGGAGGGGAGGGAGAGAATCAGAAGCGGCATGGCACATCTCTTGGCGGGAACAATACGGGTGAAATGGGGTATGGTGAGAAAGCAATTTTAAGGGTTGTGGCGTAAAGCAGATACTAGTTTAATGGGGGACGTCATGTGTAAAGGCGTGCTAGTAAGTACTAGAATATAAATGGATAAGCGATATAAACTAAGCCGTCCCAAAAAGGCTAGACTATGGAACTGACGATGGGGGGGAGGGGGAGGAGGAGAGAGAAAGCATAGAACGTGAGGCGGAGAGAAAGAGTAACTGGTAAAGGTGAAGCGGGGGTTAACGGTACTGTTAGAAAGACAGGTTGGAAAAGGCAAAGACTATAGGGACAGTGTTCAATAACAAAAGAGCTACTGCAAAAAGAACGGAAAAGAAAATCGCAGATTAAGAGACCAGAAACATGCTACGAAAGACGCAGCGCATGGACACAAAATGCATTAAACGACACCATATTCTCATAACTCTTTTAATTACTCTCACGCTAATAGTAAGTCAGCTCTTTAATGAATAGTTGGGTGGCCCTTAAAAGGGCCTTTAGTTCTTTCTCGCCTTTGCTCTTGCTCGGAGAGGGTGCAGCCGCCGCCGCTGCGGTCTTCTTGGGCAGCAGCACGGCCTGGATGTTGGGCAGCACACCGCCCTGTGCGATTGTGACGCCGCCCAGCAGCTTGCTGAGCTCTTCGTCATTCTGCACAGCCAGCTGCAGGTGGCGGGGATAATGCAGGTCTTCTTGTTGTCGCTGCAAGCTCGAGGATCTCAGCCGTCAAGTACTCGAGGACAGCGGCCAGGTAGACTAGCGCGTCGGCGTCCACACGCTCGGCATAGTTGCCCTTGCGAAGTAAGCGATGAACGCGACCAACAGGAAACTGGAGACCAGCGTGGGAGGAACGGGTCTTGGACTTAGCGCAAGCCTTGCCGCTGGTCTTTCCTCATCCTGACATGATGGCGATTTGTGGTAGAAGCTACAAAACAGAGGTACACCGACTGATAATGGAGCTTTCCTGCCGGTATATACGCAAATCGTCTCACGGCTGATAACCAATGGAGAAGGGTGTAATGTCGACAGGCGGAGACTAGCCACCCCTAAGCCACTCTTGTGTTATTGCGCTAAGGATGCGATACATACTGACCAATCAGTCTGCGCAGCAATTGAGAAGAAGTCAGTTAGTGATTGGATGTTCATCTCAGCCACCGAAAATGCTTCCGGAAATGTTATCAGGTGTGACATCCCCCAACCAATAGGCAGTTAGAAGTGCGAATATTTCAAACAAGGCAGAGTAACGCAGTCCCGAAAGTGAAAGAAGAACGCGCTGCAGCCGATCTCTTGTCTTTATGGGGCCATATGTTTGAAACACATGGCCCCATAAAGATAAGAAAAGCTTTTACCACAAACGTAAAGCAACCGAGCCAGTCCAACTGGGACGGCTCTAAAAGAGAAATCTGTACGTCACTAGATGCTCTTTTCCAATGGCTGGCCACTGTTTAGCATAAACGGTGACGCCAGCCAATGGAAAAGAGGGGCAGGGCTTAAAGCCCACTACAGAAGTCTACCCTAACTCATTAAATCTCGCCAGCAAGACTGCGCATGTCTGCGCAGCCTACGCTAGCCGAGACCTAAAAAGGTGCTGGCCGCTTCATGGTGCTTTTTTAGGTCTCGCCTGCGAACGCAGCGCGAAGCGCTGCTGTCCGCCAGCGAGATCTATTGTTGCTGACTTGCCTCGGAAGTGGGACAGGAGATTGGGCACGTGCAAGGCTTTTTGCGGATTTGAACCGGTGTACGCGCACGTGCACACACGTGATGTGCACATCTCCTGTCCCGCTTCCGATGACATGCCAGCCCCGTTGGAGCGGCCCGCTGCAAGATGGGGCCGCTCAGAATTGAAAGTACACTTTTGCCAATAATAGCCCACACGGAGCCCCCCCAGCCCTTCTTCACTCACCGGGCTGCTATTCTGGGGGGGGCTCCTCCTCGCGGCTGCAGCACTTCAGTTGTGGGGCTTCCCTGCACTCCTGGGAGCTCCGCGCTGCTGTGGTCATCCTCGGCTGCCGCAGTCTTCACCCGGGCCCCCTCCTGGGACCCGGGGCTTCTCTTCACTCCGGCCGCCACCGCGGGGCTGTCCCTTCAGCATGGGAGCCCCGCGTTAGCACGGCACGCCGGTTTCTGTTTTTGCCGGAGCAGGCCCCACCCACGTCCCGGGCAAAGGCGCCTGACTTCCGGCTTGAAGACTAGTTCTCACTCTTGTCGGTTCTTTTATGTCCAAGCTTTTTCCATTTGCCTCTTTTTTTTAATCTCCCCATCCTTCTCCTTCATCCCTTTTCTGTTTCTCTCTTCCCCCGGGTCAAAATCTGATGATTATAACAGAAGTCTCGGCCCCCACTACTGTCAAATGCCGGCACATATTAAGCACTGACTGTGGGGCACTGCTGCGGGGTTTGCTCCCCCCTGGTTTTTCTTGACATCTGCCACAGTCCAGCTCCAGGAGACAAACCATGCTCGCCCGATTGGTAGAATCTTTATACATTCAGTCAGGGCTTTAAGTAGGATGAAAAAACGGAGGGGGGTCTCTCAACGGGGCGTGGCCAACGTATTTAAGGGCGTGGCTTAATAACACATAAACTTGAAATCTGTGCATAGCATAGGGTTCGTCTAACTCCTATTTTGCTGTTTCTGTCATTGCATCCAGATATATGATACAAGTAATATCATACCTACAACAAGGCAGGACTATTGGCTTTGTCAATGGTTGTTAGTTGCATCAGATAAATAAGCAGCAACTATGGCTTGTTGTATATTATAATGAAAAAGCTTTCACTTAAAGCCCTGGTGACACCACGATGATGTTGCTGCTCCTGAGTTTCAAAAAGAGAAGGGAATCCAGAGAGAAAATGACTCTCTTTTAATGATTTCCCTTCTCCTACAATGCTCACCTGGCATGACGTCATGCCGTAACTTCTTCACTAGTGAGAAGAGCAGTGTAAGCACGCGCACATCGATGTGCCTGCGGTCACTGCAGTCTGGAAAAAAAAATGGACTGCCTGTGCCAGGGCACAAAACTGAGCCCGATAGAGACCTGTTTCGAGGCCCCCTTAAAACTGCCAGTGCTCCGACCCGGTGACCCACTTAAAGCCCTGCATTCAGTTACATGTTTTTTAAGGCGGTAGATTCCACATACGATAGTTTCTTAAAGTAACAATTCTGTTGACGAAAAATAACAAGAGATTCACACAGATGGTCAAAAAGAGTGTTAGATTCTAATGAGACTCTTCACTATTGACTTATTCAAGCTTTCCCTATGAGAACTGATTTTGCGGCAGAAAAGTTGGATTACAGCCATAACTTCTAACGGGGTTGTTTCTGTTTGTGGTTCGAGGTAAAATCCGAGTACATGAGAAGATTGCTTCAAGGCTTTGGGGGATTCTGGGCAATGGCACGAAGTATGGTTCTTAGCACATCAGAACCCGACTGTACTCGTGTAGGCACACTGTTATGGGCCTGTAAACAAATATGGTAATTGTAATTGCATTTATATAGTGCTTACTACCCCTGACGTGGCGTTGAAGCGCTTTTCAGCGAGCATTACGCTACTCCGGAACCCAAAAATGCTTAGTGATGAATTAGTATAGGGAAATATGAAGTTCATTTGAGGGGTGGACATGTGAGTCAGTTATTTGGGTTGAAAAGGGTAGATGAGGAATAGAGGGGTTTCAATTTATATAGCGCTTGGCAACCCTGATGAGGCATCAGAAAATCTTTTTTTTAGGAGTAGCATGCTAGTCCAGAACCCAAATAAGATTAGTGGTGAAGTAGTATAGGGAAATATGGAATTAATTTGAGCGGTGGACATGCAAGTTTGTTAGTTGGATTGGAAAGGATAGTAGGGGGGAGGTGAGAAGATATTAGAAAGGCAAAGCCTTATTAAGTTCTCCACCTGTTATTTGATCACCAAGTGCCCTCCAGTGGAAACTGTGGCTGTTCATTGGTTAATAGGCTTAGTAGTCCTTCCTTAGTACTGTCTTGTCTCATTTTGTAACATCCCATGGCAACACCCCCAGTGTTGTTTCTCAGTAGGCTTTAATCACAGCCTTCGAGACTATTTTTTCAGATAGCAATAGGTCTCGCATTTGCTTTAATCACAGCCTTTGAGCGCTATTTTTTCAAATAGCAATAGGTCTCGCATTTGCAAGAGTTTAAGCTTTTGGGATTTTAAATGACAATGCCTTTTATCTGTTTTAAAAATGACACAAATAAAAGGCATTGTCATTTACATTGCCAATAGCTCAAACTCTTGTAAATGCGAGACCGATTGCATTGCTAATGCTTGTTTTACTGTCCTGTTAACTAACACGCGCCCTTGCATCCGCTTTTCCACCCCAACTGATAAACAAAGCCAATAACTCATTTCTATATGTTCTGCCTCTCCAGCTTTTCCACTTTTCTCTTGCCCTTTGCCTTTGTTTGTCTGTGTATTTGTCTGTCATTTGTCTTCTGGCTGTCTGCTTTTTTTGCAGTTTCCGTCTATATAGTCTCTCTAGTGGCGTTCTTCTTCCTCTGCTAACTTAACTTCTTTCATCTCTGCATCTTATTTCTCGGTGCATTCGTCTACTTCTTTTTTATATCTTGTTCTAAGTACTGTGCCTCAAGTTTTTCCTTTTTTTCTGGCCTCTCCTCTCCTGTAGTTTTTGGTGTGGCTCCGTCCCCTCTACCTGACTGTGTCTATGGCTGTTTCAGGGTGTGAGACCCAGCTCTCCGGGGCTCCTGCCATGTTCTTCTGTTGTTCCCCTCTGCCACTTCTGTTTATTGACTGGAGAGGCCCAGACATTAGGGACCCCCCCCCCCCCCAAATGCCCACTCAACACATTCAAACGAAAGCTCAAGCTTGTTTTGAGCAGGGAGCAATTTCACCAAGTTAAGCTCATTTTGGGCATAAAGGCACCTTAAGGCGGGCTTAGACTTTGTATTTTTGCTTTGGGGTACCTGCTTCTCAACATCATCATAACCTACAAACACTCAGGTCTTATCTAATTTGGGATGATACTAACTTTTTCAGTAAGCATGAATTTTTCAAGACTCTGTTGCACATAAAATGTTGTCACGTCTTTTAGGGTTACCTTGGGGAACCCCTTTATGCAAGGACCCGTCTCCCTATTGCAATAATGACACTGATCCCTTATTCTGATATGGGAGTTTTTCCCGTGATCGGAGTTTTTAGTGAAATGCAGAAGTGCAGGGGCTCGCAGTTCAGAGCCCCTGTTTGCTCCTGAGAAGTACAAAGGCTCGCAGAAGTGCCGAGAAGTTCTTCAAATGATAGAAGTGCAGGGACTAGGAAAAGGAGAGGGCTTCTCGTTAAATCACTGCCTGTGATTGCTTCGATCATTCTATGTAGAGGTCCTCGATGCACTGCACCTATTTTTCTATGTCTTTTCTGTACAGTACTAGGAAGCCCTTTCGGCAAAGTCTGCACTATAAAAGACTATGTATAGAAATATATTGTTCTTTTCATTCTGTTGTGTCTTGTTACCTTTCTCTCTGTGTGGGCCTGCCTCCTTCGTCGTGTATGTTCTTTCTTATTCCTGATGCCTGTTTGATGGGCTTGTCCACTTCCACCCCTGTCCATGTTGATTCTTCCTCTCCCATCCACTTCTGTGTTGCTTATTCCTCCTCACCTGCCCAATGTCTGTGTTTCTTAAATGTCTGTCTCTTATCCCCCCACCGCCCCACATCCGTGTTTTTTTATACATGCCCCATGTCAGTGTTTGTTATCCCCCAACGTCCCCATGTCTGTGTTTCCTATTCCATCTCACCCTATGCCCTTTTTAGGTCTCGGCTGAGCCAGCGCTTTAGCGCTGCTCTGGCGAGAGCTATAGAAACGGGATTTGGAAGTGCAAACTAGTGCTTTTCAGGCCGCCAACTACAGTGCATGTGCTCCGGGCGCGCGCACCATTTGTCAGCCTGCTGATCACTTTTGCGGCCGCTTTGATGTTCTCAGTGAGCCACGCGGCCACTGAGAACATCAAAGGGGCCGCGATAGTGCTCACCATATGCCAGCATTACTGGTGTTGCTTTAGCACTCACCGCCCCCCCCCACCCCTCCCCTTCCATGTTACCCGTGTGGCTCACTTTCTCTTTCATGGCCGAGCGGCGTTAATTTCACGGCCGCGCGGCCAATGCTTGTTCACTGTGACAGCAGTTCACTGTGAGCACTGTGGGCACGTGCTCAGCAGGCACAGCATCAGCGTGGTTAAACTGCTTGGCAAGGCTTGAATTGTAAGTTGCAGGAAAGGGTAATTTTTTTTTTCAGCTTTACATATCTCCTTAAAAGCCACGCAGTAGCCACGGGATTGCAACCGTGCATTGGGCTGCTGATTCATTATCTGGTTGTGACCCATGTTTTCTATGAAAGTCTCTTTGGTGATTCAACATGTCAACTGTGGGCGCCATGACTTTGTTTTGATAATTCTGTAGTACCAGATCTCTGTCTTCAGTAGTCCAGGGTACTAGACTCTTTCTTACAGCTGATTACCTATATTTCACCGTCTGATAGTCCTTATAGTGCACAATGAGTTATTGGTATGTAGTGATAAGGAATATTGCTTATTACATAACAAAATGTGAGCTTGCCAGCTATATAAATCACTGACTTCATTCTACTCTCTTTTAAGGCTTTCTCTGTGTATGTTGCAAAACCGGAAACAGATGTGCAGAGGTTAAGTTACTTATGTGTGTGGCAGAAGACTGCCGTGTTCACTCGGAGTCGTCCCTCCCACAAGTCCACAGTTCTCACCTAAATATCTTCCAGTCCCTCCCCTGTGAGGATGGCCAGGTGTTCTGCATTTGAGCAAGCTTCTTTTCAGCAAACCCTTTTGTATGGAATTATCCAAACAACTCGGTCCAAGAATGATCAACTTTGAGAGCCTGTCCACTACTAGTCACTCCCAGGACCTGTTCTCCCTTTCTTGGGCGCTGGCACCAGGTCAGACCCTGCACATTCTCCTCTGGCAACGCTTCCTGCGAATCCTGTTCTGCAGTTGAGTCCTCTTGAAGCAGGTGGCAGATTTTATACCAATGATCAGATGCAGCGCAGAGAAGAACACGGATTTAACACGATTCAGAATCTTCTTTTTGTCTGTGGACCCTACATCCGTGCTTCCTGAAAGTTGGCTGTTAAGTGGCATTGGCGAAGAAAACCCGAGTGATACAGATAGAATGCATATTACAATAAAAAGTTAACAAGCATTGGCATAGCCAAAGGGTCTCGCCTTTGGGACCTTATAAGTATTTAGTTATGCAGCACAATATCCTTGGTGCAACAACATTATCTGTTGCATGGCTAAACACTTATAAGGTCCCAAAGGCGAGACCTATTGGCTATGCCAATGCTTGTTCTATTCTCCCACCCACCCCATGTCAATGTTTCTTATCCCCCAGCCGCCCCATGTCCGTGTTTCTTATCCACCCTAACCACTCCAATTCCATGTTTCTTATCCACCCCACCTGTCCCATGTCCGTGCTTCTTATTCCCCTACCTGTCCCATGTCCGTGTTTTTCCCCCCATCTACTCCATGTCCGTGTTTCTTATTCCCCCAACTGCCTCATGTTTGTTTCTTATTCCCCCACATGCCCCATGACTGTGTTTCATATTTCCCCTAACCACCCCATGTCTGTTTCTTATCCCTCATGTCAGTGTCTCTTATTCCTCCCACCCACCCACTCCATGTTTCTTATTTCCCCCACCCACCCCTTATCTGTGATTCATAAACCCCCACCAGCCCGATGTCTGTGTTTCTTAAGATGTCAGTGTTTCTTAACCCCCTACCTGCCTGATGTCTGTGTTTCTCAATCTCACACCTACCCCATGTCTGTGTTTCTTCACACACACCGCCACCTACTCGATATCCATGTTTTTAATCCCCCCCCACCGGCCCCATGTCCATGTTTCTTATCTGTCTCATCCGCCAATGTCTATATTCTTTATCTACCGCATGCATCCTTTGTCTGTGTTTTTTATCTTCCCCACCCACCCCAGGTCTGTTTCTTATCCCCTCAACTGCCTCATGTCTGTGTTTATTTTATTAGATGTCTGTTTCTTATCTGCTCACCTACTCCATGTCCGAATTTCCTAATATATCCTTGTTTCTTATCCACCCTACCCGCACCATGTACATGTTTCTTATACCCCCACCTGCCCCAAGTCCATGTTTCTTATCCCCCACCCCATTTTCGCATTTCTCATGTCTGTATTTTGTATACCCGCCCCATGTCTGTTTCTTAAACCCCTGCTGTCCCATGTCTCTGTTTCTTATCCCCCTGACCTCTCATATCTGTGATTCTTAGCCTCTTACCCGCCCCATATCAGTTTCCTATCCCTCACCCGCCTCATGCCCATGTTTCCTATCCCTTCCACCCGCTCCATGTTCGTGTTTCCTATCCCCCCCACCTGCCTCATGTTTGTGTTTCCTATCCCCCACCCCATATTCGTGTTTCTGATCCCCCACCTGCCCCATGTCTGTGTTTCCTAACCTCGCCACCCGCTTCATGTCTGTGTTTCCTATCCCATCCACCCACCTCATCTGTTTCTTGCCCACCCACCCCATGTCTATGTTCATTCCCTTCATGCCTGTGTTTCTTATCACCTCTACCCATCCTATATCCGAGTTTCCTATTCCCTCAAAGCCGGTCCGTGTACATGCTTCCTCTCCCCTCACCCGCCTCATGTCTGTGCTTATTAACCCCTTTGCCCACCTGATGACCCTGTTTCTTATTCCTCCCCACCGCTCCATGTCCACATTTTTTTCCCCTCCCCACCCACCGGTGTTTCTTATCCCTCCCCACTCGCCTGTGTTTCTTATCCCTCCCCACTCCCTGGTGTTTCTTATCCCTCCCCACCCACTGGTGTTTCTTATCCCTCCCCACCCACCGGTGTTTCTTATCCCTCCCCACTCGCCTGCGTTTCTTATCCCTCCCCACTCGCCTCTGTTTCTTATCCCTCCCCACTCGCCTCTGTTTCTTATCCCTCCCCACTCGCCTGTGTTTCTTATTCGGCTCCACCCGTCCTATGTCTGTCTTGCTTATCCCCACCTACCCCATGTCTGTATCTTATCCCCCACCTGCCTTATGTCTTTTTCTTATCCCCCACCCACTCCATGTCTGTGTTTTCCTATTGACCACCGCCTCATGTCTGTGTTTTTTTTATCCCCCACCCGCCCCATGTCTGTTTTTCTTATCCTCTGCACCCGCCTCATGTCTGTGTTTCTTATTCCCTCCACCCGCCTCATGTTCTGGGTTCTTATTCCTCTGCCCCATGTTCATGCCCCTCATGTCCGTATTTCTTATCATCCCCACCCATCTCCTGTCTGTGCTTCTTATAACCTCCCGGCCTCACCCATCCCAATTCTGTGTTTTTGTATTCCCCTCAACTGACAGAAGGAAAAGAAACAACGCTGTGACCTGGCCAGCACTGGCCACTTCATAGTGTCTGTCTTTACTGTCCTGGTAACTAACACCTGCCCATCCGTTCTCCACCCCCACCAGACTGGCAAAGCCAATAGCTCGCCCATTGGCAAAACCTATTGACTTTGCCAATGCTTGTTTTTTTATAAGCTCCCAGATCCCGCAAGTTTCCTAGTTCCATGCATTAGAAGCTCATTCAGTGAAGGTTTTATTCCTTTGCATTTTGGCATTTGTAGTCACGTTAACAGGATAACATTAAGACTTCAAGTTGCAGGGTGCAAAGGAAACAAGCATTGGCATAGCCAATAGGTCTCGCCTTTGGGACCTTATAAGTGTTTAGCCATGCAACAGTTGCATAACTAAATACTTATAAGGTCCCAAAAGCGAGACCTATTGGCTATGCCAAGCGGCCCTGCGGCCGCGAAAGTGAAATTAATCGCGGTAACGCGCGGTGCGCGAGCCCGTGCACATGCACTGTAGCCCTAGGCTGGCCTGGTAGCACTTTTTGGAGCCCTCTCAATACGTCTCGCCAGACCAGCGCATGCGCTGGGTCAGGCGAGATCTAAAAATGTTCACTGAATGAGCAGCTCATGGCTGTGGCGTAATGATAGCCCTCACAGCCCCCGCGGTGCGGGGGGGCCCTCGAGCACTAGTGGCCCCCCTCAGGCACAGGCCCCTGGACTCAAAAAGCTCCTAACTGGGTCCGGAGCATTGGGGCCCCCCTCAGGTTTTGCTGCACCCCTGACTCATGCATGGCCCTGGGAAGTGTGTTAGCTGCGAGCTTACTCTTTCACCTGAAGGGCAGCAGGGCTCCGACACTTCTGAAAACGTTTCCTATGTTTCATTTTAAATATGCTCTGTATTCAAACCTGATTTTCAGTTTTTACTAAGACACACATTAGCAAGATGTGAGTGGCAGCTATTTTGATATTTTCTGTTTACAATAAGGAATGAACCACTGTGTCCTTCCTCCTGGTGGCATTTAAAATATTTTTTTCCCGCCCTTGGATGAAAATCACATCTACCAGGACCACATTAACCTGGTTTTCCTTTTGTTATTCCTTAGTTGATATCATATGAGGCAGTTTTTTTCAGCATTTGGCTTGTCTTGGTGTTGGTCTGTTATCCAGTTGTCTGTTTTCTCTTTTTACTTTGTCTTTTCCTCAGCCTGTTCTGCTCATTTCTCCATCTACAGCCAAAACACAAAACCAAACTTTGAAACTAGGATCCTAGGAGTAATGAAGATCTGGGCAGGAGTCCGCACAGAGCCACCCAGCCCAACTCTTTAGATGGTGTCTGTCAGTCTCTTTGCCTTGGTCTTCCATAAATCCTTGGACTGTACACCCCCTATGCTGCAATACTAACAGCATAAATGAATCATTGCATCCATCTTACCCTCCTGCCGTGCCAATACTGCCTCAGCACGGACGCGCATTCATGGAACCCACTCCCCACAACTTGTGCTCGGAGAGAAAGACATATGCAAAAGAAACAATTGATGGACGGAATGCTGGACAATACAACCATTCACCCCCAGTCACAAGGATCTGGGTTTAATCCATCATTCTTTTGCTCACCACCCCACCCCAGTTTGGACCCAGCCATATGCTAATCAGTCTTGACCCTGTTCCTTATGGGAACAGTGCAGCCTGAACTGCCAAGCCAGGTCCTTCCTGGACCGGAACAAGCATACTCGGACCACTTGCAGGACATCACCCATCATCATCATCCAGGCTAGCTTAAATCCAATGGTGTAGTGAGCACGGGACCCATGTCTGGGCATACCCTTCCCACTTGGGGCGACATATGCAAAAGAAACCATTGATGGACGGAATGCTGGACAATACAACCATTCACCCCCAGTCACAAGGATCTGGGTTTAATCCATCATTCTTTTGCTCACCACCCCACCCCAGTTTGGACCCAGCCATATGCTAATCAGTCTTGACCCTGTTCCTTATGGGAACAGTCCAGCCTGAACTGCCAAGCCAGGTCCTTCCTGGACCGGAACAAGCATACTCGGACCACTTGCAGGACATTACCCAGGCTAGCTTAAATCAAATGGTGTAGTGAGCACGGGACCCATGTCTGGGCATACCCTTCCCACTTGGGGCGACATATGCAAAAGAAACCATTGATGGACGGAATGCTGGACAATACAACCATTCACCCCCAGTCACAAGGATCTGGGTTTAATCAATCATTCTTTTGCTCACCACACCACCCCAGTTTGGACCCATCCATATGCAAATCAGCCTTGACCCTGTTCCTCATGGAAACAGTCCAACCCGAACTGCAAAGCCAGGTCCTCACTGGATCGGAAACCAGCATCCTGGTACCGGTTTCATGCATCACCCCTCATCAACCAGGCTAGCTTGAATCCAGTGGCGCAGTGAGCACGGGACCCACGTCTGGTCATACAATGCCCACTTAAGGCAACAAAAGCAAAAGGAACAAATGATGGATGGAATGCTGAACAATGCAAACATTCACCCCCAGTCACATGGTTCTTGGTTTAATCCATTGTTCTTTTGTTCACCATGCCACCCCAACCATATGCAAATAAGTCTTGACCCTGTTCCTTATGGACATTGAGCGCCGGGTCAAGACTGATTTGCATTTGGTTGGGTTCAAACTGGAATGACATAGGGAGCAAAAAAACGATGGCTTTAGGCCCAGATCTCTGTACTGGGGCGAATGTATGACATTGTTCTGCATTCTGTCCATCAATTGTTCTTTTTGCAGGAGAGAAAGACTGCATCATCAGCAAACAATTTCAAATCAGGCAATGCTCCTCAACCATTCACTGCCCACTGTGCTGTTCACTAAATCACTTATTGACTGATACACACTCATTCAGCCCATGCATCCACTTATGCAATTGATTACTCACATTACACTCAGCCACTCCCTCAGTTATTTGTTGACTCGTTTATTCATTCCCTTAGTTACTCATTGCCTTTAATAATTCACTCACTTATTCTTATGCATCTCATTCACTGAAACTCACCCTCACACAGGCTGCCCTCTTCCTAACTCCATCCTGCTCCTCCTGACTGTACATATCCCCATCAGTCAGAAATCTTGGGATTCTTTCCAAGCCCCTCCATAAAGATAGAAACCAACATTACAAACAGCCCTCGCACCACACTTTCAACTACTGAAGATATGCAAAATCCTCCCACTCATTGTATTCAATAGAACCAAAGGTTGCCTCAATTCAGTGGTATTCAGGATGCTGCACCACTGCAATAGTCTGCTAATAAGCCTCCTCTACTAATCTTCTGTTCTAAACTTTGCCCCCTAACCTCTGTACGTATTACCAGCTGTACATCATCTCAGCATGCCAATACAGAGCTGGCTAGGCCACGTGTATTATGATCCACAAACTGTTGCCTTATTATCACTCTTCAAATTTAGCACCCTATGCACTAATTTGGAACCAAGGATGCAATACCCATAACCTATCCACACCAAATCCTCCCTGAACATTCAACCTTCTAGGTCCCCTACACTGTAACTTCCTAACACCCAACATTCAAGTCATTATCTCTCACCAAGAGAACAACATTGAACTAAAAAGTGATCCGCTGCAACTTGAAAGAAATGAGGAATAAATGACCAATTCTTGTGTAGTTATGAACAATTTTTGCCTTTTTGTTCAGTTAACTAGTAATTATGAGTTTGCCTTTTACAATCCGACTCCTACATTAGTGCAACTTAGTCATATCAAATCCATTAGGTCTCCTTTCTTAAAAACCCCAAACACATTACGTGTGTACTGTCATCAATGCTATTTATATTTATGATTGGCTTATTATTGCTACTGAACTAAATAATCAAATCTCCCTCACTCAGTTACTCATTCAATTACCCACTGTAGTGTCTTGCAATGTTTTATTAAGGAACCCTCCTAAGGGACTTCGTAGAGCTGTGACATGTTTTAGAATGTTGAGTTCAAAGTTGCATGCAGCAGAATAAAGATGTGTAATACAGAGCTCCGTGATACAATTGTGCTCTCCCAGACAGTTTGCCGTGGTCCAAGCAAACTTCTTCTGCATACAACATGTGTCGTTGTCAAAGAATGGACTCGACGCTTCGTGTGTGTGTGGAGTCACAGCACAACTCCAGTCGCTGTAAAGCAGGTGAAGAAAACGGAAGCGTTGCAAAGGATGCACATGTTGATGGTCCAGAACCTGTTGGTCAGGTCATACATAAAGGTACTGCACTGCTACGCAAGATAAAGTTGTACATTATACAGAGTGTTAATGCTGAAGGCCGATTCAACCTTGCTTACAAAGCACAGCCTATGATAATCATAACTTGCAAAATAAGGCTGCGAACAGAAGTGCTGCATGGCGGAGATCAACCAGGTGTCCGAAAAACAAATTGACATTTAGAAAAGAAGAAATAAATGACTTACTGAATACACCAAAGAGACTTATCGTACCACAGCATTCATTGAATTTGGCTCAAGGATAAGTGTTTGCGGTTGTTCTTCCAGAGCCATCTATATATACATATATATATATATACATAATCAATCTCTCTCTCTCTCTCTCTCTCTCTCTCTCTCTCTCTCTCTCTCTCTCTCTCTCTCTCTCTCTCTCTCTCTCTCTCTCTCTCTCTCTCTCTCTCTCTCTCTCTCTCTCTCTCTCTCTCTCTCTCTCTCTCTCTCTCTCTCTCTCTCTCTCTCTCTCTCTCTCTCTCTCTCTCTCTCTATATATATATATATATATATATATATATATGTGCGTTCACAAAGTTGCAGAGTGGGGCTCAGAACAACTTCCCATGTCTTCGAAGAATAAAGAGACAAGAGTGACTCTTGGAATTGTGACATTTTTCAGATGGAAGAGAAGAAATTCACGTTTCCAGTTATCAATAAAGATGATACAGAGACCAGCACGTTGCAAGGTCTCACCGATGAATTGAAAGTGATCTACCAGCGGTGTCAGAAAGTTCCACATTGGTCTACAATGCTGCTGCGTTCCTGAAACCACCACCACTTGATACCGCCAAAAAGCAAAATATTGTCGGTAGATGGACAGCTTGGATGGAGACATTTGATGATTTCATTGTGGCATTTGAAGAGACTGATAACAAGAAAGATGATCAAGTATCTCCAAAATCTTGCTGGTGATGGTGTGGCATAAAATGCAGCTTACCCAAGAAGAAATTGCATACTGTCAGATTAAAGAAATGCTGCAACTCAAGTTCAATCCAGTACCAAACGTTGAATACAAAAGATACATTTTCATTCAAGAACACCAAAAAGTTAGTAAAACCATTAATGAATTTGTGGAGAGACTCAATACACTCATCAAACATAGTAAGTTCAATGAATTTAATGATGAAGAAGCCATGCGTCTTAGAGTTATTGATGGATGCTTGTCAGATTCATTTAGACGACGAATGCTGAGAGTAACTCTTAGTCCAGAACGTGTGTTGATGGCTGCCAGAGCTGAGGAGCTTGCTGAAAGATAAGCTGCTGACATGGAGGCCGGATGTACCCAGAGTGAATCACTCTTGAGTATAAAGTACGCCAAAGCAAAATATTGAAGGACAAAAAAAAGTGATGTCTATATGTAAAAAGAAGTTATGTTTTAGATGTGGATTTTCATTACCACACAAAGTCACGGTTACGCCATCGGACAGATCTGTAATGGCTGTGGGAAAGAGAACCATTTTGTGACAGTTTGTAAAGTGAAGGAAAAAGCAAGTGCGTCACGGTGCAAAGACAAAATGGCCACCAGAACATACCAGAAGAAACATTTGACGTACAACCACAAGGCCAAGCGGTGACATTAATTGAGGCAAATCGACATGGAACAAAGTCGATCGTCATCTAAATCATCGTCAAACAGTTCTTCCGTCTCAATATCAAGTGAAAGTGAGGAAGATGGTTGTGCCATGTCCATATTTACCTCAGAGAAACGTGCACATGTTGGACTGGCTGCATGTGAGGAAAAGTGTCAGTCAAAACAAAGTCGGCATGCCAAAGCATCAAAGTCATAAAACGTTGTCCAAAGATTACATTGAAAATAAATGGTTGCTTGATACCTTTAATCATTGACAGTGGTGCATCGATACACATAATGCCTAAGGATAAATACAATGAATTATCTCCCTTGCCCTGACTTAAGGTCATCGAAAACCAAAGCGTACACATGGGCTGCATCGATACCCATAAAAAGTCATGGTTCATTTGTAGCAACAATGAAAAAACAAGAAAACAAAGGTGCAAGCACCCATCCATGTGCTTCAAGGTACAGCATCAAACGCCTGTCTGCTCAGTTTCAGTACCACTGCTGATATGGGACTTATTTCTGTGAATTACAACATGAATGCTCACCACAAAATAGTAAGTCATTTCCCTTCGTTGTTTCATGGTTTAGGAAAGATTAAGACTTGAAAGTAAAGTTGCATATTAATGAAGATGTCCGTCCTGTTGTTCAGAGATATAGACAAATTGCTTTTTATTTACAGGAAGCTGTTGAAAAATAACTTGAATTGTTACTTTAGCATGACATTATTGAGCGTTTAACTGGTCCAATGCCCAAAAAGAACAGTGAAGGAGCTGTACGCATATGCGTTTACATTCATAAAGCAAACAAGGCAATTGAATGAGAACATCATCCAGGTCCACACATTGCTGACATGATAACGCAATTAAATGGAGCAAAGGTCTTCTCTCGCCTTGATTTAAATAAAGTTTATCATCAGTTGGAACGCAAAGAAGATTGCTGGTATTACAACCTTTTCTACACATGTTGGTGTGTTTCCAGACAAGAGACTCAGTTTTGGTGTGTCATCAGCTGCAGAACATTTCTAAGACATTATCGACATGTCATGCAGCCATTTGTGAATGCATTTAATTATAGCAATGACCTATTGATTTTTGGAGCTAGACAGAAGGAGCATGATAAAGCTCTCACACAAGTATTTTCTTTACTTACAGAGCCAGTTTTGAATGCAGACATGTGTGAGTTCCTGAAGCCAAAATTAAAGTTCTTTAGCCATATCTTTTCAGATGGGGCTATGACACCTGATCCGGTGTGCACAACCGCTAACCCACTTCGCCAGCCGCGGAGTATGCACCACCCCGGAAACCTTGGGGGCCACGAAAGTGGAACAGCAGCCGTATATAGGATCGAGGACGGGCCCACTTGCAGGGTCCATACAGGACTTGATTATGTGCTTTCCGCACCACACTTCCCATAATGCACAGTCTCATTTGAGCCTCCCATTGGTGGGTGTGTCATATGTTAAATGGCGAAGTGGGTTAGGGGTTGTGCACACCGTTTCCGTTAAAGCCTCTGAAGAGAAGCATATGGAGCTTCGAAACGCGTCAGGCAAATCCACTACGGAGCGGCTCCTACAAGCGGATCCCCGTCCCTACCTACACATAAATCAAGCTGCTGGTCGAGTGCTACTTACAGGTGGACAACCTTGGAGCAGAATATAACACGCGGCCGTCCAGCCGCGGAGTATGCACCACCCCGGAAACCTTGGGGGCCACGAAAGTGGAACAGCAGCCGTATATAGGATTGAGGACGGGCCCACTTGCAGGGTCCATACAGGACTTGATTATGTGCTTTCCACACCACACTTCCCATAATGCACAGTCTCATTTGAGCCTCCCATTGGTGGGTGTGTCATATGTTAAATGGCGAAGTGGGTTAGGGGTTGTGCACACCGTTTCCGTTAAAGCCTCTGAAGAGAAGCATATGGAGCTTCGAAACGCGTCAGGCAAATCCACTACGGAGCGGCTCCTACAAGCGGATCCCCGTCCCTACCTACAAATAAATCAAGCTGCTGGTCGAGTGCTACTTACAGGTGGACAACCTTGGAGCAGAACATATGTATATATATATATATATATATATATATATATATATATATATATATATATATATATATAATATATATATATAATATATATATATATATATAATATATATATTTGTTATTTAACAGAGGAGGAGATATAGTGTCTTGTGATGTTTTATGACGAAACTCTTTTGGCTCCTAATAGACTCCAAGACTCAGTAGAGCTGTGACCTAGGTGTCAGAGCTCAATGCCATGAAAGCTTGTTTTAGAATGTTGAAGTCGCAGTTACACTCAACAGAATAAAGACATGTAATACTAAGCTCCGTGTGTGGCGTAGTAATTGGTGGGTACCCAGGCTGGGGAGGATGCTACACCCACAACTAGTGGTTCTTGATGCCCTGGGTCCGCCTCACAGGGAAATAAACACAATTCTCCCAAACTGTCCTTTAAAGAGCCCATCCTGTATAGAGAAAAATATATATATGTCCTACGTCATTAACAATTGCCAGCAAAGGGCATTCTAGAATGTTGCTTTCTTTGTTGACCTCTGTTTGGGTTTTGAGATGTATTATGAAATCATTCAACGGATGTCGCCTATAATCATTCAACGGATGTCGCCTATAAAGCTACTGTCCTTGGTGCGGCCTGCAGCCATCTTTTAGCAGAAGATGACAAATGCAGTTGCTCGCTCACTCCTCTGCTGGCCTCCAAGCTTGATGGGTATAAATCTACCACTCACTCCCTTGACTAGGGATCAGCAGATAACATCAGAATTGCAGAAAATCACTGCGATGGGGCCGAGCACTCGTCCTTTATGGCTGCATAATAAAAGGTTCAGAGAAAGAAAAGCAAACTTATCGGCAAGATCGTCTTTCGGAAAATGTTCTGAAGCGAGTGATGACGCAGTTATGAGATATTTTATGATTTCCAGCAGCATTCAAGAGCCATGATTCTTAGCCAGGTAAGGGCATTTATGTACCGAACAGATACTGCATATCGGAAACATGCCGTGCCCTGTAAAAACACTGAATGTGCAATAGAAAAGTGTATTACTCTCCAGCAGGGGCAGCTCCTCCGCTATGGCGGAGGAGCGTCGCCCTACTGCTTTCTCGCAGTGTGAGAAGCCAAAACATAAAATGATAATAACTTTAAGTTATTACCATTTTATGTTTGATTTGCGGATGGGTGGGTGGGCGGTGCTGCTCTGCTCTCCGAACAGGGCAGGGGAGAAGTGGTTTGCTCACTCCTGAGTGCGCAAAGACTGTTTGGTCAGCCCTCTCAGACTGCCCAAATCAGTCATGCATACTCTGCCCTTCTCCGTTCAGGCTGCATTGCAGCCTGCATGGAGTACATGCCCACCCCGCTAGCCCCGTTACAACGCTGCTTTACAGCGTTGTGATTGGCTTAGGGGAGGGAGCCTGGCTGCCTGCTTCCTGCAGGAGGAGAGAAGACGGGGACCCGGTGGAAAGGTAGGTTTTATTTATTTATTAATTTTTTTAATTATGACCACCCCTCCCTCCCTCCACTCCGCACGAGCCATGCCAGCCACTACTACTCTCCGGTAACAACCATGGACTTTAGTTACAAAGGGCTTCAACATAATGTGTATTTGTATTAGTTTATCTATTGAGCGCCTAAGTGCTGACTGATATCTGTGTTGAAACACTATGTGGTTAGAGGTTTGGAGTGTTTGGAGATCTATGACTCATCATAAATGCTGCAGCAGAGAAATGTGTTCCTGTGCACTGCAGTGTCAGGGAATATTTTCTTACATAATGTACAGTGTAGATTGCAGTGTCAGAGAGTAATGTCCCACATGGATGTGCAGCGTGGACTGCACTGTCAGAGAATTATGTCCCACATTGTTGTGCAGTGTGTGCTGCAGTGGCAGAAAATGTTGTCCCAAGTGGATGTTCAGTGAGGACCACAGTGCCTGGAAATAATGTCCCACATAAATACGGAGTGTGACTGCAGTGTCGGAGAATAATGTCCCCCATGAATGTGTAATGCTGACTCCACTGTCTGAGAATTATGTCCCACGTGAATGTGCAGTGTGGACTGCAGTGTCTGAGAATAATGCCCGACATGATATTACAGTGTGGATTGCAGTGTTAGAGAGTACAGTCCTACAGGAATGAACAGTGTGGACTGCAGTGTTAGAGAATTATGGGCCTGATGTACTAATGTGTTTTGCGGGCGCAAATGGGTTTCAGACTCAGTTAGAACCCAGCTATGTGCAAATCAGTCTTAACCCTTCTCCTCATAGGAACAGTCACAGTGAACTGCCAGGCCAGGTCCTTTCTGAACCAGAACACAAGCAACCTAGGACCGGTTTCACACTAGTTAAGGCTCTTCAGTCAGGTATAGTTTGGTTCCAATGGCACAGTGAGCCCGGGACACACGTCTGGGCATACCCGTCCCACTTAGGGCGTTAAATGCAAAAACATCAAGGTGATGGATGGAATGCTTGAATGAATCTGAGTCACTGGCAATCACTCAGAATGGTGAGCAAAAAAAAATGGTTTTAGGCCCAGATCTCTGACTGGGGGTGAGTATTTGACATTGTTTAGCATTATGTCCATTAATCTTTCTTTGTGCACTTTTAGAAAGTTGCCACTTTCTTACTGTATTACTGTAACCAGTTGGTGCCTTCTGCCTGTCTCTGAATACACATCTGGGTTGGGTAACGGCTGGCTTTGTGCATTCTTTCTAGAAAGCCCACACAAAGGGAGCTTGGGTGCAGGATGGACGGGAGGAGTTGATATACCTGGAAGGGCTGTGTCCTGTCCCGACACACAGTGCTCATACCCCCCCCCCCCCGGTAGTGAGTCTGAAGCTAGGGCAGGAAAGGGAGGGACTTGTGCACTTCAAAGGCATCTCTTTGAAGAACCCGACTTCAAGGGCCTACCTGGGTATAAGCACTGGACCTCTGACACCATCAACTCGGAACACTTCTGGCACATAGGACATTCTACCAGGAAGAAAGACTGTTGTGCTGCTGGAGGGACTGCCACTCTGCTGAACTGTTTTGTTGTGTTGGCCTGCTGCCCTCTTTCTTGGGAATGAGAAGGACTGTCTGCATCTCTACATCCCAGAACCTAAGTATCTCCAAGGGCTTGTTGGCTTGCCTACTGTTTTCTGAAGTCTCAGGGATATCAAAGACTTATCTCTTCAAACTGCAAACAGCACCTGGACTGTGCCTGCTGTAAGTCCTGCTCTGCCAAGTAGTGCCAATCCAGTCCTCAGCCCTTGGAAGTGAGCTTAAAGTGCTGCAACTGCCAGAACCCATGCATCAACACTTGCGCCCATCGATCGGAACCACACATCGCCACCGTTGTAGGACCCAGATAGATGCAACGCATTTGTAATCACCGCATCGCCTCCGGAACCGCTGCTTCAGAACCAACTCATCGCCGCAACTGCATGGTGAAGATCGACGCATCGCCTCTACAGCCTGGATACATTGTTCACGGAAGTGATGTATCACCACCATTGCATGGAGAAATCCGGCACACCACCCCAACTGCGTGGGGATCACTGTTGTTTGCGACCAGGATCAAGATACTTTTGCTCAGCGGGCACCTGCTTGGGTCCTGTCTCTGGTCCACGCCCCATCGTGGTTGTCATGAACTCTTTACTTTGTCTCGGTCCAGAGTGACAAATTAACACTTGTCTCGGTCCAGTGTGACAAATTAACACTTTAAGCGCTGACTGCTTCTAAGTACTATTTTTGCATTTAATCTATACAAATTCATATCTTGAGTTAGACTGATTGGATTTTTGTCATTTTGGTCTTGTTTTATTTTTAAAATGTTTCTCTATTTTGCTAAACATGTGTGGAGTATTTTTGTGGTGTTTTCAATATGTTACTGTTTGATGTATTGAACAAATACTTTACACCTTGCCTCTTAAGTTAAGCATGACTGCTCTGTGCCAATGTAACAGAGGGTGAGGACAGGTTAATGTAAAGTGTTTTTCTGACTTACCCTGACTAGGATTGTGGCTTCTGGTTGGACAAGGTGCCTACCTCTGTTAACCAGAAACCCAATTTCTAGCACCCACCAACATAAAAAAATATTGGTTTCTCCACTTTATATTCTGCTGTGATCCTTCTACCCCATTTAGAAAGGATGCCACAACATATTCATATTTTTACCCCTTCTATTGAGCAGAATATTTTCCACCACATAATTTGGCATCACAGCATGTTAGTACATGGACGTAGCTACCCAGTTCCATTGCACTTATGAAATCATCAGACAATTATGTTTTTTAGCACGTTGACACTTTGTACGGTCTGGTTATAGTATGAAATTTGAAACTGCAAGTCCCAGAAGGTAAGTCTTGTAGTTCCCACTAATCCAGCAGGATATGTTGGCCTAGACACCAGATAGCTCTCAGTGCCACCATAAGCCCCCCTAAACTTACCAGGGAGTGAATCGTTTCTGGCAACCCCTGAACATGACAACCCTGACCCCTCAGGGATCGTGGAAACAGATCAAAACCTTTCACTCAGTCACTTGTGCTTACTTGTGCTCCGAGAAATATACAGAATACACAAAGGGACACTTTCAATATGTTTATTGAACCAACATTATTCTGGTATAGAAAAAATGTGCTGCAATAATCAGTAGACAGAAGCAGATGAAAGTGATTACAAGCACCAAAAGCGTAAATAGCAGATAAAGTTCTACCATGGTGCTTAAACAGTGTATATTTGCAGGCATATAAACAAGGCAGTAAACTGGCGTACCGTTACTATGCAAACCCTACTCTAAGTGCACCTAGCGTGTGTGTAGGTGTGGAACCAAGAATCCCCCAAGGGACGATCCAACCCCATTACCTGGCAGGAGAGAATGAAGGACCCCATCTGGGTCACAAATTGGACACCCCCACGGAGATATCAGACTGCTGCATGGTGAAGTCTCAGCATGCAGGGACCCTCGGTGTCAGCTGAAGTGCCTCCTCTGCTAATCTATTGGGAAGCTCATTATTTATATTAGAAAGTAGCCTTGCGATGTACGTTGCAGATTAGCAATGTTATGGATACGTAGATAGCTCTGTTGCCCCCTGGATGAAGATAGAATTACATTTGTACATAGTGCATAACAACGCCTTGTACATGATGTTTGAGGCATCGTGATAATGTTATGTGAAGCTAGATGTGTAAACAAAGTAGTTTCAGAGAAACTAATCTGACATCGTAGTGTGTGGAAATATGTGAAAAAGTTCATGGCAGAAATGTTATTGTGAAAAAGAGGACAATGGGCCTAACCAGGGAATGTAACAGCAAAGAGCCTAAGAAAGGCTGAAGATGCCACATAGAATGAAGGGACCTCTTGGAATCAATATACAGCACCCCTTCCTACAAATGGTACCACCCACAAATTAAGATACCATTCGTACCCTCTCAAAATGTGGCATGGCCCTCCTCTCTTCCCCACAAGTGTGCCTGAGGTAGCTAACCATCCGTTATTTTGTTGGCTTGCATGCAATCATGTGGGAAGCTCTGTTTGCCACATTGTGTTTCCCCGTCACTCTCTGCTTTGTCAAAAGACAAGCACCTCTCATTCTTTTCGGTCTTTGTGAGTTGTAAAAGAAGTACCTATCAGTAGCAAGGTGGGAGCAGGTGCAGCACAAGAAAGATCTTGCATAATGCAGCTTAAGGAACACCTTCAGCTATTGAGGTGCAAACCAGCTACCTACTGATAAACAGCCCGAAACATGTGAATAAAATCCATGTTCAGGGCTATCTTGGAAGTATGCCCTTGGCGCTTATTTTTTCCTTCTGTAAGAGACTACTGGCTGCTGATTCCTCACCTTTTGAATGTTCCCAAGGCATCAGACGATTCTGTTCTGCTCCGGACATGACGTGGCCTCCTGATGCCAAATCGGAGTTCTCTATTGTCGACACTTTACCTCCACAGTTTTTCATTTAAAAAATTGACAGTATGCAACAGATGTCTCCCCCTAAACTGACTGCTATGTATGGACCGTCACAAACAAATGTCTGTAACAGGTCACCATCAGGTGTACCTGTGGTGCCTGGGGTCGGGCAGCGACTCCAAGGCCTGCAGTAACTATGCATCAATGAGTCTGAAGGCCCTCTGTGACTGTGAAGTGAAACTTTACATTGCCAAGCATACGATAACTCCTCTTTGAGATCACTGTAAGTCGCAGTCAAAGTCCAAGACTGTGTCCCATTCCCACTCTAGACGTCGCCGAAGCCCATTGTGATGCAGGTCTTCATCATCATCTAAATCTGGTAAGTCTAAAAAGAAACAGGGGACAGGTACAGTATGATTTGCACAGGATCAAACAGTTTGCTAACTTAATTATTCTAAGACTGCAGCACAGTGCTACTTCTTGCAAAGACTATGGATTTACCACCATATTGTAGTTTGGTAACTATACCATGAGACCGGACACTCCTTCCCTCCCGTCAGTAACATCCAGTACATTTTTAACCACACATTTATTGGCACCTGTGACACTGGTTCTAAGTTCTCCCAGTCTTGCCAAAAAAGGGAGCCAAGGATTAAGTTCAAAACGTGATTGCCAGAGAGCACACAGTTTGGCCAAATGGGAGGCCAGTATTAAAAACTATGTCTCCTGGTACCACGTTTCCCACTAGACTGCCTTGCCATCAGAATCACTGCCACCCCAGTTGTAAAGGGACCGTCCTCCCCAGGGAAATACCACTGTATATTGCCCTACCAAGCTTAGAATACAGAGTTCATTTCCAGCATATTTTGATGAAGGGGTAAAGCTCAGATTGGATGTTAAGTGTCGTAGTTTCATGGCTAAAAGATACTCATTGGATCATGTGACACAATATGTGGTAGATACTAATATTTATAACAACAAAGAAAGATGATGGACGGAATACTGAACATTGTCAAACATTCACCCCAGTACAAAATTCTGGGCCTAAATCCATCGTTTTTTTGCTCACCATACCATTCCAGTTTGGATCCAGCCAAATGCAAATCACTCTTGACCCTGCTCCCCGAGGGAACAGTCCAGCCTGAACTGGAAAGCCAGGTCCTTCCCGGAACTGAAACAAGCATCATGGGACCAGTTTCGGGGTATCACCCCTCATCAGCCAGGCTAGTTTGAATCTAATGGCATAGTGAGCACGGGACCCACGCTGGACGGAATTACATCAAATTTGGCAGAAAGCTAGATCTGGGTCCAGAAAGAGTTATTTTTGTTATTGTAAAAGAAAACCACATTTTTATATCAAGACATGACCCCTCCACAAATCCTCCCTGTCTCGTCCAGAGATCTGATTGGACGCCAGCACTTCAACCAGGAAGTGCTGGCAGCCATCTTGGGACTCATTCTCAGCCGAGTACCCTAGAAAAACATTAAGATGAAAGAGAAGGGGGAGGGCAGAAATACCCTGACCATGTAAGCCTGGCGCTGGGGCTCCACCAGGGACCCTGCCAGGGCCAAAAGGCATTTTTTTTAAATGTTAGAGGCGAAAATGACACCGGATTTGCAAATTTGCAGCAATTTTTTTTTAAAAACAAGCGTGGTCTCCAGCGCTTGTTAACAGTATTGCCCCTGAGTGTGTCAGGTCCCAGGGGCATGTGGGATACAAAACAAAAGGAGGGGGCGCACTGGGCCTCCCTGCTAAGGCTTTTTTCATATATTGGAAAGGGCTGCGTGGACCCCCCTCATTTGAACCCCGAGGACTGGCACCTCCTTTAGAGCCTCCCTGGGGCTTACATTGTAAAGGGCCCACCCCCTTTGACCTACACTCTACAAATGTGCCTCCTGGCACTCTACTGGTTGGAGGATGAAGTCCCCTTGGATGTTGAAGGTCCTTGGGTCTAAGAATACCCTCCTGTTACAACCAGTAATTACCACACGGCGGGATTGCAGGGAGCTCATCGGAAGGAGCGCCCCCTTTGTCCACCACTCTATAAACATGCCTCCTGACGCTCTACTCGTTGTAAGATGAAGTCCCCTTGGATGCTGAGGGTCCTTGGGGGCAAGAACACCTCTTGTTACCACCAGTAAGTCCCACGCGGTGGGGATTGCGTAATGCCGCCTTGTGAAGAAGGCACCCTTTCACGCTATACTCAGCGTGAAAGGGGCGAGCACTTAGTGTTGTGGTGGGCGTTCCACCGCAAAAACCACTGATTTTGATGCTGTCTCATATTTAAAACGGTGGTGTAAATATGGGGCAGCGCCAAAATTAAGACCAGGGAAAACCTTGTCTTACCCTGGCGCAACGAAGAGAAATGTTTCATTTCTCCTTGTTTTTGCTGTTTCCATGTGTGCTGCACTGTTCAGCACACATAGGAACAGCAAAACGCAATTGATTGTTTATGTTCAGGAAGGTGTCACATCATGCACATAAACAATCATTAAAAAAAATACGTTTTGCGACTTCTATGTGTGCTGCATTTCCAGCAACGCTAATTACGTGGAAAGTTTGGGGTGAAAGCTGGATTGCCAGGGATGAAGCGCATTGGAATTTTCCAAATCTCTCAAGGATTTTGGTTAATGCAGGGAGCAGTGAGATGGGGTGGAGGTTAGAGAGTGTGGTGTGGTCTGCAAGAGATTTTGTTTTGCAGAAGTTTCACGACTGCCAGTTTCCAGTTTGAGGCAGGTATGACAGGGCCCACACCATGCTATGCCCCCTACCGGATGAGGAACTGTAGGCTACCCCCCCACCTGCCACCATCTGTCCCAGCGAGAGGAGAGGGGGAACGCCCTCCGAACAATACACAGGCAACATACCAGCGAGGCTGTAAATAAGCAGAAACACAGCAATCTAGCACACAGTGCTACCCCGTCCACATCTTTTGCGGACTATTGTTTGCGGCACCCCGTCGGCATGAGAGAAAACTGAGGCCGCACCAGCACCGAGCAAAACCCATGCACCGGCCTCTCCAGTGCCCGCAAAGCCCACAGCATCACGGAGGCTGCTGCCTCCTGGATGAATTGACTGCCGCACTATCAAGTGGTCGCTCACTGGACCACACCCGGCAACAGCAACTTGTACGAGCTGGCCCGACGGGGCTAACATTTTGAATGAGAAAAGCTACCCTGCCACCTGGCATGAACGAGAGCCGGCAATGGCCTGCAACCTTGCCCTAAACTGAAAAATGAATTCACAGTGAGAGAGGCAACACTGCGCCTACACACACAGCCAGTGATGTCAGAGTAAGTGCACCAGGACGATGCGGGCAAGAGGCTCCAAACACATGCTTCCTTCCAAAACGTCTGACACCAGCAGATTGTCTATTTGCACGAAAAAGAACCCTAACTGTAGCCACATCCCCATCTCACATTCACCTGATGTGGGTAGTAGCCTGCATAGTTCCCCGTTTCCTGCTGTAGTGGAGACCATGGCTGTAGGAGAGAGCAGAGACTGTACGAGTGAACGCTACACGCCCCCTAGTTGCTGTCTACCACCTCTGCAGAGGGAGCACTGCATGCACCCTAGTGAAAGATTGATATCACGCACTAAAGAAAAGAGCCGCTTCTGCCCAGTGGTAGCACCACAGCACCACCTAGGCCACTCGCCCAATAAAAGAAAAGGAAATAAAAACTGCCTGCACAGGTCCGACCATGCTCATAAGAAAAAGAGCAGTGCAAGCACAACAGCACTTTTGTGTGCAGCACTGAAAGACTGGCATGAGGCCGGGGGATAGGATAAGCTCTGTGTGACATGAGAACGTCACACAGAGGGACCAACCCCGCCAAGCGACACAACGCCAAGCAGGACCAAGAACAGTGAAAGCACGGACTCATAGCACCTTGGAGTGAAAAAAGGAGGTGGAAGGAAGGTTATCCGTCAGCCATGGAGCAAAGCATACGAGAAGATCCCTGAGGGGGCGGACCGGTGAGGTGTGAGTGGATGCCAAAAGGACCTGAGAAGAGTAAAGTCCTACAGACAGGACAAGACCTGGGAGAGGCCCATGTTGAGAGAAGATGCATCGTCCTAAAAACAGGACAGGACCAGCGAGAGGTCCATGATGGGAGAAGACGCACAGTCCTATAAACAAGATGGGACCAGCGAGAGGTTCATGATGGGTCAAAATGCGCAGTCTTATGAACAGGACAGGCCATGGAGATTTCCATGAGAGGGGAACTGGCGACACGTGGCCTGGGGCCACCTTGCACCACCGAAGAAGAAAGGAACACATGCGACACGTGGCCTGATGCGTCCTAGCCCCCAAAAAAAGAAGAGAACATATATGACGCTGGCATGATGCCACATGGCAAAGGAGAACTGAAAAAGAAGAGGAGAGAAAGGTGTGTGACTAGACCTGTCACACTGAAGAACCTGACGACCACAGATGCACAGGAGAAATGATCAAAGGTGACAAGACCGCGGACAGGTACCACTATGGGAGAGTGCACCCACTGACACAAGCAAGCCACCGATGTGGAGCGAAGTCACTGGCGACAGCCCAGTGGGACAACCAAATTTAAGCCGTCCGCAGGCGCGTACTAGTATACGCCTCATGCTACCCAGTGCGACCATCCGGTGACAATCACCAGCTGCTTGATGGGTGATGGCATCCCTGCCAAGGGCCACCCATGCCGTAGAGAAGAACAGCGCCAAAAACACACAAGCTACATGGATGCGAGGTCTTTCCAGTCACCTTTACTCCCTGCAAGTCCTAATAACATGCTGTACAGGTTGTCTAATGGCAATAATACCATCATGCCATGTGCATTACTCTAACCACCAAGAGAAGCATCTCATCTCCAGGTGAAGCCTTACACCTGCGAACAACCAAGAGACCAAGGAGGCACTCCTGGCACCATGAGTGACCAATTGTCCAGAGACTATCTGCTAGCCCCACCCACACTTAGGTCCTGCTGGCAAGCACACTTGACCATGTGTCATCTACCCTTGCGGTTGCATGAATGACTTGGCCATGGCTCTGTCAGCGATCCTGCAGCAGCCCTTGCACGGCCCATACGCAGCCCAGAACAGTCCATGTGGTACTGTGACGACCCTTTGGAAAGGGCCTTTAGAGGATCCCCACATGAGTTTGGGCCGGAAGCTGCTGCTCCAACACGTACCAGGAGGCACCAGGGCCTCAGAGGAAGACGTTCAAACAGCGAACTCCACCGACGCTCCTGATGCACCCCAGTTTGAATATTTGACACCAACTCCAACACTGCAAGAGCAGCTGGGACCAACCATCATTGTATGGGTAGGCTTTAATCCAACAGACTTGCTGTCGAAGGATCTGGACTCAATCTACACACGTGTTTATGGCCAGAGTCATCTGGTTAAATCATGGGTGCCACCAGCAGTGATGTCTGGGTGCTGCCAGCTGCACCTGTCCATTTGTCCAGTACTGTCCTGCAAGACTGCCTTGAGAGACTAAAAGATCAGTGGTGTCCAGTTGTTTTCAATATTTCCACAATTTGGGCTCGTTTTTGGTTTCGTTGAATTTTGGGAGAAATGTAGTGTCCTGCTGGGCATGTAGTTTGTTCCCAGCCAATCCTCGAGGCCTGGCCTTACACCCACCCCACACCCATCCAACACAGCCATCACTGGTCAGGTTACCCTGTCAATAAAAGGGTCTGAGTGCAGTGCTCCTGGCCAGTTGTCTACCCTCGCATCAATGTATGTGTCATTCATTTATGTGGTATGTGGGCCTGGGACCCAGAACACCACACATAGGAACTCTGACCCCGAGGACCAGAGTTGCCTGTCCAGAGTATCGACTAGGGGGTGACATTTTAGATACAGCGCTACAAGGGCGGGGTCAGACGGGGTGAGTTTTATTCTGTCCTGGATTCCCTGGGAGCCATGGCTGCTGGGAGTCCAGGCAACGTGGTGTGAACTTTTATCAGCCGAAGACACTCGCAGCGGCCGAGAAGGCTTCCTGCTGGACACCTCTGCGTGTGTTGATATCAGCATAGCAACGCAGGCACTGTTGCTAGGAGAAAACCCCGTTCCTTCTTCCAAGGGCACCTTAACCTCTGCAATGTACAACCGATGAAGAAGCCGCCGCGTTTCAAAGCCTTCTGTTTTAAAATGTATTCATGAGCTTCGTGTTGCAGTGTAAACCCTGAGCCGATCTGGTAAAGGCGGAGTAATCCTCTAGTCACGACACTGCGTGAACGTGAGACGTCCTCAGAGGCACGCACGCATTTCACCTGGGCCTCGTGCCGTTTACCGCTGCTAGAAGTTTCTACCAGTAATCTAGGGCGGGGTTATTATGGCAAGGTTTAATTGCGGTGTTCTAACGGGGCGTGTGTAATTATAATACAAATAATATTATTAAGAAGAAGAATGAGAAAAGATAAAGAGCACCAATAAAATAATATAGAAATAACATAAATGAGTGATATAAATAATTATCATATATTATCAATAAATTAATACTAATGTGTACAGGTAGTTTATAAATAATAATAATAATACCAACAACAACGACAATAATAAAGTATTGTTAATATTATCATCATCACAATTATTATTATTTGTATTACTGTTGTTGTTTTTGTAGTAATAATAATAATAATCACAGTTCCATAAGTTTTCTGATACCTGGGCAGCTGGTCACTTAAACATCTCAATATATATAGACGCCCCATCCCCAAACATAAAATAAACGTACCCACACAAAATCAATATTTTGTAATAGGAAGCTTTCTGTTGCTCGTGAGCATTAAAAATATGAATTGAAGAGCACATATATGGCACGGTTTTGGGGAAAAAGGTGTATATATATATATATATATATATTCACTGAAAAAACCATAGGTTTCACACACGTTATAGTTAGGAATTAGCATTTAAAAAACCTTGCAAATTCACTGAAAAAACCATAGGTTTCACACAAGTTATAGTTAGCTGTAAATTTCACTCGTAAAAAACCAATGAAATTCCACGTTATAGTTAGTGCAGGCAACTATAACTCACGCGACCGCAATCCTCTGCTGATGCTAATACTGTATTTAGACACTTATCTGCCCATGTCTTCTTCCATTAAATTTTAGCTATACATATATTACAAATATTTTTTTTTCATAAAGACACATATGTCATCAGCAGAGGATTGCGGTCGCGTGAGTTATAGTTGCCTGCACTAACTATAACGTGGAATTTCATTGGTTTTTTACGAGTGAAATTTACAGCTAACTATAACTTGTGTGAAACCTATGGTTTTTTCAGTGAATATATATATATATATATATATTATGTAAATTATTTGTGCAGTTTTTATATAGCACAAACTTGGCCCAAGGTATTAGAGTGCTTCACATGAGCACCAAATTACAACAGTTTTGCCAGAGAAAAAAAGAGAATGCATGTCTGTGTAAAAGACGTCTCAGATTGAAAATATAGCTGAAAAAGCTTGAAATTCAAAAGCGGGACCAGCTTTAGCGCTGGTGGCGCCCTGTGCGACAAACGTTTTTGGTGTCCCCACTACCTCCTTTTCTGTGAATTCCCTTACTACCAGCCTCCAACAGTGCCCCTTATCTCACCATAGCCCCTCTGAGACATACATTTTATTTTTTATATTTTTACTCATAGTTCACTTTCACTCAGTTCTGTGGTCTGCATGGTACACCTTCTTTTCAGCAGGCACATTAACCCTCTGCGCTACTTTATGATGGGTTAAAACTGCCACTAGTCAAAACTCCGCTCTCTCTCCAGCATTAATTACCAGAGCTATCTTGACATTTGTATTGTTGTCTAAAAACTGCTGGTCACCCAAGGAACTCTGCAGCACGTGCTTTTAAACCCATAATTTATTTTAAACACAGCACCCCCCGACCACCTCTTCATGTCAGCACCAGGTGCGGCTGCACTGGTCGCACCGCCTTAAAGCCGTGTTCAAAAGATAGAGTGTGATTTTGTGCTTTCATTTTGTATTTGCCAGAAAAATAGGCTTTTAAGCCCCAGAAAAGGCATAGAAATACATACTTCGCTTTTTAAGGATATTCTTTTGGCAAATTGTTCTATTTTTGGCAAAGAAAGATCCGATTTCTCCACTTTGACTTCTTGCAGTCATACTTTGGCTTTGGAAGATGGCCATCACAAGACGCAGTGTTAGTCGACTCGGATAATTTACTGTTCTGGAACTGGTCCTCCATGTAACGGAGAGTCGAGTTGGTGACAGTGGCCATACAAATAGCACGCAGTCTAATCCTATTTAGTTTTCAGTCATAAACACTAAAATACTCAAAAGCTTTAGAGTAAAGTGTATTTTTGTCCATTAAAAAAAAAAAAGTATTTCTCAGGAATTGTTTTTGTCAAATGGCCAATGAGGATAGCTTGGATCAGGCTTCTTTCTGTTTACCTAGAGGGGTAGAGGAAGTGTAGCCCAACTTTCTGTTATTCTGAGACTGGTTAATCAGCACTATTTTGATTACGTAGTGCGAGAGGGCATTAAATATGTGAAGCATTCGTAAATACATCAATGCCCTACAGACAGAACAAGATGCCACCTTTAGACTAGTCTGTTCCTGAAAATGTGGGACTACATCACAAGAGTCCCACCTATACTATTTCGACTAAACTGCCTGCCACGACTTTCCCACTACCCTTCAAAAGTCCATACTTCACACCAGGATATCCATGAATGCATTCAAACATACTCCCTAGCTAGCAAACTGTATCCACTCAGCCAAAGATACCCTGCCAAACTGTGCAGCTAACTCAATTCACACCCTTACTTCTCCCTTCCCATTCACAAATACTACTGCCAAGCTTCCTACCTTGCCAACTGCTGAAACTTGTTGACTTGGTATCTAACTCCGGTGCCATGTCTCCGATTGGACTTTCTCTGTCTCATCCAAGACCAGCCTTTCATATGCCTGTCAAGAATCCACCTGATCTATCCATAGACCTGCCCATCTCTGTTCCACTGTAACATGGCCCTGCACATTTCAGTCCATCATTTCCCATGAATCTATTGGTTTTGGCATCTGTGCAGTGCATTGCTACCACTGATGTAGCTGAGTAGTGCTGTGAGGCCTTGTCAGATTTCTATTGCAAGTTGGTGCTTCCGGGGTAGGCTGCAGTAAATGGGGTCAACTCCTTGATGGTAGATTGTAATGTTGGTTTTATTAGGAAGAACCCTTCTGTCATTAACCAGAAGGATACTCAGCCTTCCAGAAGTGCCCGAGCAATCAAGCCCTCAGCAATTACTGACATAGGTCACTAATTATGTTAATTATGTAATAGTGTACAAAGTGTAATCATAACAGAGACCTTGACTGATTTGGTGAAAGCTAAGGCTTTTACTTGTATTAGACAACTGCAGTGTTGCCTCTGTCCTTAGAGTAGTGTAGGTATGGCACCTGATAGCGTAACCATAATATCTTCTTATAGAAACATTGCATCAGGCAAAGTTTTTCTAATGATATTCTGACCTACGACCATAGTGTGTGAAGGCCAGAGAGGCGTTCGGATCTTGCTGCTGCTCATATGTGCGCGTACGATATGTAAAATACACAAAATTACACTGCATCCCTACTACTGCTTTTTCTATCAGCAAAATCAAATATGGATCCTAGTGTGGCTAGAAGTAATAATTCAGATATCCATTGAAACCTAGACATTCAGGAGATGCCTACCCTTTATTACTGCTGGAAAGAGGGTTTGGCTAGCCAGGGAAATGCTTTCTGGAATACAAGACGGCTGGTCAGTATCATGGCGCAGGCCTTGAGGCTGGTCCAGATCTTAGCAGTCTTCTTCAAGAACGCTGTACCATCTATGCTATGTTCCCTGGATCTGCGAAAGTTGATTACCAATAACCTTTTAGATCTGAGGTTTCAATGACGGAAGTAGAGAGTAGCCTGACCGCTGTGTTCCTTGATCCACTGAGGCAGGTGGAAGATGAATTCTCTATTGTATTTGGCATCAGGTAGGGGTCTTCCTCTTTCCCTAATGCTTTGTGCCTTATACTTGGAGATCTTTCTTTCTCAGCTAGAGAGAGACCTAAAGATATTCTGCAGGTTTATGTCAATGCCGTTGAGGGAAATATTGTCCATATGTCAAGGACATAAATGTGTGTACATCCAATACTTGAAGAGCAGTTGAAGCTATAGAAACATGGGAGAGCATGTGGCCTTACAGTCAGAGCGGTCGACGGGGTTCGAGTCTCGGCAACGACGCTCAACATCCTGTGGTTTTGAGCAAACCACATAATTTCCCTGTGCCTAACAAAAAATGAATGTGCCCATCTATAACAAAACTGGTGCTCATGTAAAGCAATCTGGTACCTGATATCTTTGAGTCTAGTTCGCAATATATAAAACTTTTTTTTTTTTTCAAACAAAAAAAAAAACAGAAGCTAACCTTTTTAGTACGGTTTTAAATTATCTATTTAGCTTGGATAAGACACAGATACTGATCAATGGAAATGGATCAAGCCATGAGGCAAAATGTATCAAATCTGTGACTTATTTGCAAGTCACTATTACATCTAAAGTTAACAGGATGACAAACCATAACTATGAGGCCCTTCTTAAGGATTCCACAAGGTTAGTGCAAGATGGAGTTAGCTCCCAATAGGCATTATGGAACGATGCTACATCTTAAAGATGCTACTTCTTTGGAACGTCTTTCAGTGTCATTCACCTCTTAGGTCCAGCAGCAGAAAATTTGCCTTTGGATCCTTAGGATATGGAATGATGATTTTTCAACTTGGTTGATAAGAGGGATGAGTGAGAGCTCTGAATCCTTGATAATTTCCATATTCCAGAGCTTACTGGTACCAGTAGATGGATCTCAAGCTCCTAAGGCCACAGAGTTGGGTGCATGGTCGGTCTCTACACCTGGGGATTTCAGTATTTTAAGTACTGAGCTTGAGGTGGTCATTTTTGATCTAGTTTTAAATGCTGGCAGCCAGGGTTAAGGGCGCAGAGATCGGTTTCTACAGTGTGATGATGATGAGTTATACCACAACTAGGGTTGCTATCTAGATGGTTTTATGTTGGCAAGACTGTTTTTTTAATGGCACTGCCGGTACAAAGATTAGGAAATTACCAAAGAAGGTACTATTTGTCCCCTTATCAGTAGTACTTTTAACAATATATGTAAGACGAAAATACTTTAAATATGTTATACAGCTGCCCTGATGATCCCTGACTGACAATTAAAGTAAACAAAGACAGAAAGGCCATGAATATAGACAATTTCATAAAAAGGTTTACTTAAGAATCACGCCCGGTCCTCTACAAAATCTTAAAACGTGAACAGATGGTCAGTATTTTTCTCAGAGAAAGGTGGCAACCCAACCAACCACCAAAATGTGATTATCTTGTTGCCAGGACTGGCCCTGATTTAGATTGACCTGGACACTGCTCTGGGCGGAAAGAACATTTGGTGTTTGTTGTGGGGGCGGGGGTCATTGCGGTGTGCTGGCAGAAGGTGTGACAAAAAAGGGAGGAGGTCAGGGAGCTGATAGGGTGCTAACAGTTATGCTGAGGTACATTAAGTGCTGATTACAAAGTCTTTAACGGGACCCAATTGAGACCAAGTGGGATGGACCAGCTGCTGTTTGCACAACATTAAATCAGGCAGCTCCCTGTTGCGCCCCTCAATACTGGCGCCACGGGCGTGGGCCCAGCTCCCACATGCCACAGACTGGCCCTGCATGTTGTATGTAAGAAATACTCACCATCTCTGTTGTGTAGGTCTATATAACAACCAAATGTATAACTAGACAGCTACATAAATTCATGTTTGTCACATCGGAGGGGTTGTGCACAACAGTGCACAAGAAGAAGTGGTCACTCTGAGGACACCAAAAGCAACTTTTACTTGAAAATGAATGAGATGGAATTAGCAGACATTCCGCTTAAAATGGGCACTCCTCTCAAAAATGCTTTTGCTCCGGATACAGTTTTTATGTTCAGATGAAGACTACAAAAAAAGACGAGAATATGAAGGCGGGTGCTGCTGAGATTTTTAAGGCTATGAAATACTGTGACTTACTCTCCTAAAGCAATATCTTAACAGACTGTGATGTGCACAGAACGCGGCCGCCAGACTCCTACTGGACATCCCAAAATTTTAGCCAGTTTCTCAAGCCATGAAAGGGCTTCACTGACAACCAGTAGGAAAGCGCATCACATTCAAAGCTCTCTGTCTTACCTATAAAGCTCTTCACAACTCTGGCCCTGATCACCTCAAATGCTCTTTATCCTGGAATGCACCCAGAAGGAACTTGCGCTCAAGAGAATCTTTTCTGGTCACCGTCCCCAGATTTAAAAGGCAAAAATGGGACGGCAGCTGTTTTGCCTCAGGAGCCCTCAAACTCTGGAATACCTCACTGCTCTCTATGAAAGTCGCTCCTTTGCGAATTGTCAGAAAGTTGTTGAAAACTTGGCCTTTTAACAATGAATACATTTCTTCTCTTCCACATATGCTATGCTGAGCCAGCGCCAAGCCACCCCCGGGTATTCCAGCGCTTTATAAATTTATTAACATAACATAACTTTCTGCAACCAGTCCTTTGTTATTCAGGGGAAATTATGTAGTAGTGGGCGGGGCTTAATCAGCACCTTGCAAACTGTTTTTTTTTGTTTCTGCCTCCAAATTAAGGTACAGAATTCTCTCACATCCTCAACTGCTGTGTAAAGACCAACACCAATTCACAATAACCATAAACGGAGCCACGATGAATCAGCACCTGTGGCGTTGCTGGCATTGGTGCAGCAGGTGCAGTGGCACCGGGACACTGAACCCTGGAGGCCCTTTAAACCCTGATAATTCATTACAACCCATCAGCAGTCAAAGGGGCCATTTTCCGTGCTTGCACCAGGGCACACGGCATCCTTGCTACCCTGCTGAATAAGCACCTTTTTGGACAAAAGGGGCTCCCTGCACGCGCCTTTGAATGCACCCTTTCGGACAAAAGGGTCTCCCTGCGCGCGCCTCTGAATGTTGCTAACGTAAGGTTTTTAATAAATAGAATACTAGCTACGTCAGAGAGACCAACCGCAAAACAGCCAAAAAAGGAGCGAGGGGTCAGAGCTTCACGCTCACTGCTCAGTGAGCGAACAGCTCGGGCGCATCAGCACATACTGCACGGGTCATGAGACCTGAGGGCCAATTCCTGGAAACTTTCTGTTCGCCCCTGATAGAAGGCGTCGCTGCTCTTATCAGAGCCTTTTTGCTCTTAAATGGATGTGCACAGTCTGGCATTGCCAGCAGAAACTTTCCGAAAGCCGAAAAGCCGAAAGCGCACACCATTTTACACACGACGCAGCAGAGTTCGGATCTCCCAGTGACTGGAATAACAAACACCCTCGCGCGCTTGCGGCCTGGGACTGGCTTCCAATGTTAGTTTGCCCACTGGCTATGTTCACAGAGACTTTCCACTTGGTGAAAGGGCTTATTCAGCTGCCGTAGTTTGAAAAACCCCTTATAGACGACGGGTTGCCACTTCATTTCTAGAAAAAAGTAATATTAAGGCCAAGTTCTGAGTTGTGGAAGTTGGCCGCGCGGCTGTGTCTGTGTGATAATTTGTGCAGCGTCCACTGTGATGAAGTTTATCGTGAACACGGATCCGTGCCTAACGGCATTGCATATGTTTTTTTATTTTTTATTTAATCGCTTTCGTGTTAGATTTGTAATCGTTCAAGGCCTACAACACAATGAAAAACTCGCTAGTTGATGTAGGGATTGTGTAATGTGACTGCTTTTGAGAGTATCTTTGCTATAGTTACCGACCATTATGGCAGATTTCTGGACACATGAGGAGCCTTTCTCCACGACTTTTGATCCACAGCCTTTCCACTGCCTTGCCCTCTCTTCCTCTCATGGCCCTCTGCTAGGGTGACCGAAATTTGAGAAGCGAAAAACGGGACAGGTCAGACATAAAAGTAGGACTAAAGCCTTTAGTCTTGTTTGTATATCTGGCCTGTCCCGTTTTTTGCAAAGCCTTTAAAAAAAAGTGTTCATTAAATAAAAAAAATAAAAATATATATATATATATATATATATATATATATATATATATATATATAAAATATCTATTGCTGGGACTGCTGCTGCCTGCCTAGGGAGATTACCGCTACCATACCGCCTTGCCCCTGCTGCACCTGCCGCCACCTGAAACGCGCCCGGAGGCGCTTAAATACAAACGCGGCTCCCGCCTCGTGGGAATCGCTATTGCTGGGACTGCTGCTGCCTGCCTGGGGAGACTACCGCTCCCATACCGCCTTGCCCCTGCTGCACCTGCCGCCACCTGAAACGCGCCCGGAGGCGCTTAAATACAAACGCGGCTCCCGCTTCGCGGGAACCGCTATTGCTGGGACTGCTGCTGCCTGCCTGGGGAGACAACCGCTCCCATACCGCTTTGCCCCTGCTGCACCTGCCGCCACCTGAAACGCGCCCGGAGGCGCTTAAATACAAACGCGGCTCCCGCTTCGCGGGAACCACGCGCGGGTGCGCGCCGTGCGAAGCCCGGGCAAAGGGCGGGCCATCTGAGGCCGTCCAAGGCCAGACGAGGCTGGGCTGGGCCACCTGATTAACGTTGCCAAATCTGTGTTCCAGTGGCACCTGAGGTAGGAGTGTTCAAGTTTGGCATCGTTTGTACCCCCTCTCTTGCTGTAGCAGGTGTGTTTGTGGGCTATCAAGTACCCCTACAATGAACAAACGCAAAACTGGCGATAGGGTGGTCGGCACCCTGGACACATTCCTAAAAAGAGCAGAATCCGTCCTAATCCACGAAATTGAGGCTACTGAAAGAAGACTTTCTCTAGATCCCAGGTGTTTAGGGGGGGGGATCCACGTTATGTACGCTCTCACATACTACTCGGTCTTCACCAGAAGCCGTTGCTCCGTCCACTGGTATTCCGTCAAGACCGCCTAGTCCAGACTTTACTAATTCTTTGCATCATTTGCCGCCTCCACACAGCCCCCCGCGTCCCCCTGCTGGAGTAACAACTAGAGGGATGAAAGTGGTGGGGAGTTCTAATAAAGCGGCACAGAAGAAAGTAAGGAAGGGGCGTAGCATTTTAAAACACAAGCCTCTTTCCACCCACTGCCACGAATGGGGTCTTTGTTTTTGGTGACTCAAGCTCTGTATCCTCCGACAACCCTCCTAAAGCTACTACTGATTCCAATCATCTTGTGAGTGGGAATGACCCTTTCCTTGCTTTTAAGGAGCAATTAGCTGCTTTACTTGAACCATTCACCAAAAGACTGGATTCTGTTGATCATAGGCTAGCTAGGATTGAGGACGCCCTGGCACGTTTTTCACACGAGGACCAGGCCCCGTATTATAGGGCAGTTACTACTGGTAACATCTTGGCCTCGGTGGGGGACACTCGCAAGGACCAGAATGGTGCAAAGGCACAAGTCGAACCACATGTGGCTGGGGTAGACACAGCTGGTAATGTAAGATCTATCTACCCAACCAAGTCGAGCAATGTTGAGATAACCCCTAACCTGGTTCCATCTCTGCCAAGGAGCCCTCGGAGGTCGGATATCAACAGTGTTGTAGGGCATAATTCGAGGCACTCCCATCTCCACCTGCCCCCCGAAGCGATTCCCTACACGATCATCCTGGCGAATGTTCCTCCCCTTCCCCTGGGCACACAAGAACACTGGTCCTCCCTCAAAAACAAGGCCCTACACCACCTGAACAAAGTGACAGACATTGGGGTCGGTTTATTCGAGAATTTTAAAATGGCTAGGCGGATTGAATGGGTTGGGCACTCTGCCAAAACTTTAAAAGGGGATTGTGTAGTTCTGATCTTTAGGTCTCCGAGTCTGGTCTGTTACATCTTGGAGATGGTCGGTCATGCGCCAGCTGAGGGGGTACCCATTGTCATACTTCCCCTTGGCTTCTTCTATCAACAGAGACATAGGGATGGCCGACTAGCCCAAGGTAATTATCCTAGGCCAGACTTTCCTATTCAGCTTAATAACCGTTTTGATGCCCTCTCTTCTCTTGAAGACATAGATTGACAATGGGTGGGTGTCCTTGGGGGAGTAGTGATAGGAGGTCTCGGGACAGTAGGAGTGACTTCTACCACCAGTTCTTTTAATCCAGTTGACCCTTTGGTCCAAACCCTGGTTCCCTCTCCTGCTGTACCAACCCCGGTTAGTTGCTCTTTGTCCCCAGATGCTGCTACTGGGGGTCTGCTCTCTATTCCTCAGAAAGAACACATGATTATTTCCTCGTGAAATATAGCGGGGTTGGAATCAAAAATTGGGTCATTAGATTGGTCAGCCTCTATCAACAGAGTGGACATATGGGCGTTTCAGGAAACCTGATCAGTGGATAATGTGTTCCATACCGGTTATTTAAATTTTTCGAAACCGGCTGCTAAGGGTTTAAGGGGGAGACTGGTAGGTGGCCTAACATGTTGGGTTAGGCAAACCGAGGGGTTATCTGTGGTCGAGATTCCCTTTGACAATCCTAACCTTCTTGCTATAAGAGTAAGATCTTCAGGCGGCCTCGATTTATCCCTGTTTAACATTTATGTAAGAGGTCAAGCGGGGGGCAGGAGTTCTCAGGTAATTGTAGCCCTCGAGTCCCTTCTAGCGGTGGGTGCTTTGAACACCAATTTGATCATCACCGGGGATTTTAATACATGCTTTGAGCCGCTGGATGGTGATGATGGAAGGCTTAGCGAGGAGGTGGACTCTCTCTGGGGTGTGCCTCAGCTGGACCTTCCACCTATTAAAAAATGGACGAGGCCACACTCCAGGTTAAAGGGCTGTGCCTGGAATGGGGTCTTAGGGCAGTCAACGGCAGGACCAAGTCTGACGCCCTGGGGGTGGCGACCTTTGACAACGGCTGCCACAAAAACAGGATTGACTACATCCTTGTAAAAGTCGAATTCTGGCACCACGTCGTAGATATGGAAGTACATTCTCGCCCCGAAAGTGATCACAACCCCTTGGTACTAACACTAAAAGGTCTGAGCTTCGGCCCCACTGTCACTCTGGAGCCCGACAGCAGTTCAAACCATGTAATCCTGGGAAACGATCTGAGAAGGGTTCGTTGGCAGAAGGTGGCCCTCGAAGAAAAAAGTGTGCTAGAAATCAGGGGATTAGTTATAGGATCTCTGAGGAAAATCAATGATTGTGGCCCGCAGGAGACTCTCAAAGATTCACTCCCAACAATTCACACTGAGCTTTTTAGCAAGCTGAAAATTTATTTTATTAACACCAAGCCGATTAGAGCGAATTCCAAGCCAGAATCCATCTCTTGGTATAATGACCTATGTAGGTCCACCCACAAGGCACTCGTAAAAGCTATTAAATCTAGGAACCACACTTCTATCAAACAGTCCAGGATACTTTATAAATGTTCCTTAAGATCTGCAAAAAGAGATTGGGACGAGGAGCGTTGGAAGGACCTGTTATTGGCTTGCAATGGGAGGAACATGACACAGTTTTGGGACCTAATAAAATGGGGGAACGGGCAAAGGTTGATCACCCCTAATAATAACTTGGATCCACACCTTTGGGTTGCTTTCTTTGAAGCTCAATACCGCCAGGGTATGGAGAGGGAAACTAGTACACCAATTATATGCATAGATACTCCCCTGACGTTTAGCACCAAGGAGGTTGAGGTGGTAATAAGGAATATCCCAAGTGGTAAGGCACCTGGGCCCGATTGCATCCCCCCAGATTTATTTAAACAGCATGGTGACCTCTGGGTACCCTATATTACGACCTTGATTAATTATCTGGCGGGGGATCTCCTTTCCCACCTTCTTGGTCTGGGACGGAAATCATCCCGATCTATAAGAAGGGGGATCGTTCCGCCACGGCCAATTATAGGCCCATCAGCCTCATTGATGCTCTACAAAAAGTTATAGCCCGGGTTCTCCTGGGCAGGATCCAGAATTGGGTGTCTAATGAAAATATTTTATCTCCCTTACAAGTAGGATTCAGGGCTCACATGGGGACTTTAGATCAGGTTTTCAGATTTGTCATGCTCTATTGGAGGGAGGTTATTCTAGGTAAGGGCTTGATTTTTGCAGCGTTCGTAGATCTAAAATCTGCGTTTGACCTCGTTCCCAGATCTAAACTGTGGGATGTTTTGTTGGGATTGGAGATGCCCAAGGAATTGGTGGACTTTGTGATTAAACTCCACAACTCTAACTACGCACAGGTTAGGTGGGGGAAACCAGGCGAGGTTACTGAGAAATTTAGTGTGGGGAAGAGTGTTTGCCAGGGGTGTGTCCTGGCCCCAACACTTTTTTCACTGTTTATCAATGGGGTTGTACAGTATTTTGACAACTTCCCCACAGACACGCCTATGCTGGACGGCCAAAGGGTACCTCTGCTCATGTTCGCTGACGATACTCTGATTTTATCCAAGATGAGGCAGGGCCTACAGCTGGCACTGTCTCGCTTTGAGGAGTTCTGCAGCGACCATGAGCTAGCGATCAACGTGGGTAAGACCAAATTTATGGTACTCCACGGGTCGAGGCCTGTAACCGCAAGAGTCTACATGAGCGGGAAGCTCCTGGAACAGGCCAATGTCTTTACCTATTTGGGTATTACCTAAATTAGGCTGGTCCCCCCAGGTGAAGCTACTTGTATTGAAACACTCTCAGTTAGCTGGGGCATTGACAAAAGAACACAGGCTTTCACAGACCAAGCCTATAGCTCCAGTTGTTAAAAGTTACACCCTGAAAATCTTACCAGCTATTCTCTATAGTGCTGAGATCTGGGGGTATAGTAACCTAACCGATTTAACATTGGCCCAAAACAAGTTTTTAAGATCTATTGTGGGCCTCCCCCGATCATCCCCCTGTATTCCCCTTCTCCTTGACCTGGGTTGCAATGCTATCGAGGACATTGTTCATTTTAGAATGTTGGCTTTCTGGAGAAGGCTCTGGACGGTCCCAGAATTACTCCCTTTTGCCAACGCCCTACTTGAAATAAGGGGTATGGATCATTCTAATAAGATCCCTTGGCTCTCCAAAATTAAATCACTTCTTACTGAGATGGGGATGAGGGACCTATGGGTGTCTCCCGAGTCGGCTGTATTCCCAATGAAAGTACTGTATAAAGCAGCCTTCTGGAATTTGATCAAAAACCGGAGGCACTCCATCACGGCTGGTTCCCCACTGACAAGAGTTTTTTTGGATTTTAAAGACGACCCCCGGATGGAAGGCTACTGGGATTTGATCACGAAACCTAGAGACCGCAGGTTGTTTCATCAATTTCGAGTAGAAACACTCCAGCTCAGGCAATTTACCCGCAATTGGTCAACTGGTAAGGGAGACAAGTGTCCAATTTGCGCAGACCTTGTTGAAAATATTGACCATCTTTTATATGTTTGCCCTGCCTACCGTTTACCCAGAAGTGTGTGGCTTAAACCCTTGTGTAGAAACTTGGGTACGAATTCAGCATTGATCGCTAAAAGGTTACTGAAAAATAGCGGCGACTCCACCATTATAACTGGGGTGGCAAAGTTCCTGAGCTGGTCCTGGGCAATTCGCGAAAGAGAAGGAAGGTGAGGCTTCTTAGCCAAGGTCTTATTCAGGACTGTATTTCTTACTTGCCTAAAAATTGATGTATGTTTTTATGCATAGACCTTGGATTCACGAGTTCATTCCCTAGTATCTTGCACTTTATTGCTATGCACTTATGCACTTTAGCTCGCGATCTCCTGGCCCATCATCGGGAATGCTTTATGTGTCTTTCATTTTATAATACTATATAATGTTTGTATTTTATATTATACCAGGTTTTAGCTTATTGGTATGAGTCCAGTAACTCCTATACAGGGACTCTGCTTTTTTGCACATTGTATTTTACAAAGCTCTTATATTGTTGCTTTTTTAGATTGGTCACAGGGACTGATATCAGGAATACTTTAGCCTTTTCTTTAAAACCGTGTCATTGATATGTATTGTTGTTTATTGTGATCACTTTTAAGGCATTAAGTTGTCGAATAAAGTATTCTTGACTGACTGACATATATGTGTGTGTGTGTACTAGACCTGTAAATTTCGTAATTGCGCGCCCATGCCCCTCTTCCTCCCCACTCTGTGTCTTTGCTGGGAGCAGGCAGCGACCTACTCCTGTGATGCCTGGTAGAAACAAATAAATTATGTCATACCGCAGAGGTGTCTAAAAGGACGGCATACCTAAAAATTCGGCTGCGCCGTAAGACTTGACCTTTGTCCAAAAAAACGGGACAAGTATTAGAAATTAACAAAAGTGTCGACACACCGGGAAAGTCCTCTGAAATCCGAGACTGTCCGGGAAAATCCGTGACGTCTGGTCACCCTACCCTCTGCCCGACACCCTTACCCTGCCCAGTCTCCTCTGCCTCCCTGTGCCTCGCTTCCTGGAGTGTCCATGGAGAGGACCCCACACAGGACCGATGCTTGGAATGCTCAGTAGGCTCATACGGACCCCTTGCTGTACAGCCCGAGTGATGGGTGGTCCCGCTGATGCTTGGCCTTTCATTCCCGCATACGCTGCCCCCCTTCTCGATCCCCCAACAGACCACAATTACAGTGCCCAGCCTCCCTTCCCTCCACTCCCCCCACAGCCCCCTGCTGAGGGAGCCGTCCCGTGCCCTCTCCCGCCTATGCGGACCACTCCTCCACTCTGGATGTCCAAGGACTAGGTGAGTCCTTTATCATCTCCTTTCTGGACCCAGTCGGACTGCCCCGAAGATTGCACAGGTCTCTACTGCTGGACTGCCCCATGCCCCGGACCCCTTGGCTCTTCAGGTGCTTTGTAATGACCCTCTGTTATACTTTTTTGCTTGTGGTCTTCTGCATGTATTTACTATGTGCTCTCAGCTTGTATCATTCATGTTTCTTTCAATAAAGAAAGTTACAAAAAAGAAAACACTAGTTGATAACAGTGATATATAACATTGAAGAATATTTTCCACCTGCATCTCAAAAAAAGTAGTTAACACGTTTTCGTAAAGGCAGTAGGTCTCAATTGTGTCAGTCAACGGCCTTGACAATGCTTGTTTTTTCTCTTAGAAGCCACCATGTGGGTGCATGCAGGTGTGGCAGCTAACTTGGAAGGATTTTTGTGAAAGAAAAAATTATTCCAAGGTGGCTGCTTAGCAAGCGGCTATTGCCGTACAGATGTGTTTGGGGAGGGAGGCGTTGTAACCACTAGCCAGGGTGGTGGTTTTGGATTTTATTTAATAGAGGAAGTAGGGGACGGGAAAGGAAGTGAGGTACCAGTGGCGTCTCCTCTGCTAAGCTCTCACGGAGCGAGTAAAAGAAAAATTTAAATGATAATAACTGAAGTTATTATCATTTTAGTTTTAGTTTTGTCACAGGCGGGGCGGGGTGGGGCTTGGCCCCCTTACGTCGGGGAGGAGGAGTGGTTGCTGCATTCTAAAGTGCGGCTGACACTTTGGCTGGTCGTCTCGGGTCGGCCAAAGCGTCATGCGCACTTTGCATGTCTTCCACCCATGCTGTATTTCAGCCTGGTTGGAGAACATGCCCAGGCCCCCAGCCCCTGTCTGAGCGGGGAACCACGATGCTCAGACCAACCACAACGCTGCATTGCAGCGTTGTGATTGGCTCAGGGGAGGTGGGTGCTTACCAATCACAACGCTACATTACAGCGCTGTGATTGGCTGTGGAGAGCCTGGGTGTTTCTTGGAAGAGGCACGATGTAGGAGAGAAAGAGGAGAGATGCGGCAAGATCAGGTAAGTGAATTTTAACTCCTGGTCGCCAAATATGAATGATGGGCCCCATCGTCTGCACCCATCTGCTGAATATAAGCACTGCTACTGCCAAAGCAAATGGTACCCTAAACAGAATGAGATTCCTGCATTATCATTGTCCCGCATAAGGTACAAACATACAAAAAGAAGCATTCCAAACCATAGAGAAAGGTTGTCACAGTACTTTAACAGGGAACATGTTCTTTAAATCAAAGGGACCGTCCTAGTCCAGGGTTGTAAGTGCAATTTAGATGGCTCAAACCAGTGTGTAGAATACACAACATTGTGCTTGAGGTAATACCAATAATACATTGTTGTAAATGTTATTGTCATTTATATTGCACACACAATGCAAATGGAACAACATTACCAAGCTTTTAGTAGTCCAGGGGTGAATTTCCAATTCCAAGGCTTCGATCGCAGTCCACAGAGATGTTCTTCAGAAGGGTGCCTGAGTTTGTGCCTGCTTCAGGGAATATTGGGAGAATGTTATGGGTGTATGATGGGTGATACAAAAGGCTTGTACCACTTTGCTATCAGTTATTCTTGGTCTATAGGCATGTCCAGTGCCTGCTAGACATATCTGTTTGTAGAAGGTAATTGGTGGCAGCGAGTGTGTTTTATGCCATCATAGCCAAAACCATAGTACATTTGAACTTATATCAGTAGTTCTTTCTTTATTTGTTCCTCTGTATGACAGTGAGAAGTGTGACATTGTGTTGGGTGAATTTGTGAGCACAGTGATATTCAAGTGTATGTCATGTAGGTGGTGTATTGGATGGGAAACAACTTTTACCACATAGTCTTTACTATTCAATACCTTCACCGCGCAACCTTTACCATGGAATGCTTTTACCACGCATTGCCATTACCACACAAGTCTTTACCACGCATATGCCTTACACCCAAAATGTAAGTATATCGCAAGTACGTGAAACCGCTTTATATATATATATATATATATATATATATATATATATATATATATATATATATATATATATATATATATATATATATATATATATATATATATATATATATATATATATATATACTCACTGAAAAACCATAGGTTACAGGGAATCTTTAGTTAGGCTCAGATTTCACTCGTACAAAACGATTGAAATTCAGTTGTAGTAGTCACCCGAGCTAACTGTAACTTACGCCCCGCAATGCACTGGTTATGACCTCACATTTTATGTCAATCATGACATGGTCAGTGACATCACTGATGACATCTCAAATGACAACACTGATGACTTCATCAAGTGAGTGTGTTTTCAAGAGTTTATGGGTGTTAAACATATATACTAACCTACTACAAAAGTTAGATTAGTATACTAGTTGTACTAATAATGAGTGATACTATCTCTAACATGTGTGATCTGAGTGGGTGTGTTACTGTCTGTATCAGTGTGTGAGTTGGTGTGTGAGTAGCTGTATGGGTGTGTGAGTGCATGTACAAGTGACTGTATGGGTGAGTGAGTGGATTTCTGACTAAACCTGTTGGTGTGTGAGTGGTTGTGTTAGTGGTTATATGGGTGTGCGAGTGGTTATTTGAGTGGTTTTGTAGCTCTGTGAGTTGGTGTGTGAGTAGTTGTATGGGTGTGTGAGTAGGTGTGTGAATGGCTGTATGAGTTTATAAGTAGGTATAGAAGTAGATGTATGGGTGAGTGAACGGGTATCTGAATGGCTGTATGCATGAGTGACTTGGTGTGTCAGTGGCTGTATGGGTGAGTGAGTGGCTGTGTGAGTGACTGTATGGGTTAGTAATTGGGTGTCGGAAAAGCTGTATAAGTGAAGGACTGGGTGTGTGGGTGGCTGTATGGGTGAGTGAGTGGCTGTTTGAGTGAGTGTCTGGTCAAGTGAGTGGTTGTATTGGAGAGTGAGTGTGTGAATGACTGTATAGGTGAGTGAGCAGATATGGGAATACTTGTATGTATGTGTGAATGGGTATGTAAATTCTGTGGGTATGTGAATGAGTGTGTGAGTGAGTGCTTGTATGGGTGAGTGGCTGTGTTGTGAGGCTGTATGGGTGTGTGGCTGTATATGTGAATACGTCTGTGTGTGAGTATCTGTATGGGTGAGTGTATGGCTGTGTTAGTGGCTCTGTGGGTGAGTGACTGGTTGTATGAGTGGATGTATGCGTGAGTGAATGGCTATGTGAGTGGCTGTATGAGTGAGTGAGTGGGAATATGAGTGGCTCTATGGAGGAGTGAGTGGTTGTATGGGTCTGTGAATGGGTATGTGAGTGGATGTGTGGGTGTGTGAGTTGGTGTACGAGAGGTTGGATGGGGGTTTGAGTGGTTCTGTGGATGATGTCAAGTGATGTCATTTGAGATGTCTTCAGTGAAGTCATGAGTGATGTCACTGACTATGTGATGTAATATGTGAGGTCATAAGCAGTGCATTGGAGAGGCAAAACATTTCAATGGTTTTGTACGAGTCAAAGTTGAGCCTAACCATAACATCCCTGTAACCATAGTTTTTACAGTGAATTTCTATGTTTTGTTAAATTCTATTTCTTAACTATAACCTGTATGTAACCTTTGTTTTTTCAGTGAATTTCTACATTCTAGAAAAATCTATTTAATAACTAAAAGTCCCTGCAACCTTTGTTTTTTAAGTGAATTTCTAAGGTTTTTTTAATTTCTATTTCCTAACTATAACATCTCTGTAACCTTTGGAATTTTAAGAGAATTTCTATGTTTTTCTTTAACTAATAGCCACATTTGCAGAGTGGGGGAGAAAGGTGACTGGGCCTCCGATCAACTCTCAGCAATCCAGCTGTGAGGGACTAACTGTTGGTAACAGGAGAGCTTCTTGACCCCCAAGGACCCTCAGCATCCGAAGGGACTTCATCCCCCAACATGTAATGCTCTAGGGGGTGCGTTTTCAGAGTGGTGGTGGAAAGGGGCGGAGCCTCTGACAATTTCTCAGCAATCCCACTGTGTAGAACTTACTGTTCTTGGCCCCCCGAGAACCCTCAGCAACCAAGAGGGCTTCATCCTTCAACCAGTAGTGGGCCAGGAGGGGCGTTTGCAGAGTGGTAGAGAAAGGGGGTGAGGCCTCGGATGAGGTCTCAGCAATATCACTGTGTGGGACTTACTGGAGGTAACAGGAGGGGTTTTTGGCCCCCTAGGACACTTAGCAGCCAAGGGGACTTCATCCCCCAACAAGTTGTGGGCCTAGAGGCCCCTTGGCAGAATGGTTGAGAAAGAAATGTGGGGCCTCCGACGACATCCCCATGCCCCGGCCTTTTAAAAAATTATATTTTTAATAGGGGAGGGGCAGTGCGCCCCCCCCTCTCGGGGCCGATTCCAGTCCAGGAGTCCTGTCCATCGGGGCCGGCCATTTGTCCTGTTGCCCCTAGGGCACCCAGTCTGCATTGTGACCGCATGGGGAGCCTCAAGGCCCCCGTGCTCCTTTCTGGCTCCCAACCTCTTGCGGGAGCCGGCATTGCTTTCGTTACGTGGACTGCATCCCCAAATGTGATGCAGTGCACGCAACGAAATTCGTTTTATTAATTTGTATGTTAACTTACCTGAAAACCTCCGTAATCCATAGTTTACTACTCCCCACCCTGCCCCTCCCCCTCCCCACGTCACTGCCCTGCAGTTACTCCTACTACCGACCGCGGCTGCTCCTTGTGTCTGAAAGCAATGCCGGCTCCCGCAAGAGGCCCCGAGAGGGGGGGCGCACTGCCCCTCCCCTATTAAAAATATAATTTTTTAAAAGGCCGGGGCATGGGGATGTTGTCGGAGGCCCCACATTTCTTTCTCAACCACTCCTACTACCAACCGCAGCTGACAGGGAGCTGCTAAACATGCAGCCCCCTGTGTTTGAAAGCAATTCGTCTGTTTCCCTGCTCGCTTGTCAGTGGGCAGGGAAACAGATGAATGCTCTGCTTTCAGCAAGCAAGAGCATTTTCACTGCTATGGCTTGCTGGAAGCGGAGTGTTTGCTGTGGCTTGGCAGGAGCGGGTAAAGCTCCCGCCAAGTCACAGCATACAGCTATGTCCTGGGATGGGAATCCCAGGACATAGTTTGAGTGGCACCCCTCTTTTGTTTTAGTAGGCCCTGCCCTGGGAAGGTGGTGGTCCCCGGGGCCGAGAACAGCCGGGGCCGAGAACAGTGCGGCCTCCCTCCATTTTTAAAAATAGAATTTGGCCCTGGGGAGGTGGTGGTCCCTGAGGCCCAGGGGGGGGTCCATGAATCCCCCCGTTGCGCATTAAAAAGCCCAGGGGAGGTGGTGGTTTCTGGGGCACGAGGGTCTGCGCAGCCCCCTAATTTATATTACAGTAGCCCCGGGGAGGTGGCAGTACCCAGGGAACAGGTGGGTCCATGAGACCCACATTTATGGCCGCATACACCAGGGACCTGGCTCACCTGGGGGCTTAGTAACAGAGAAACACAGGAGAAAATTTTGTGTAATTCTGTTCAGCACTTCGGGCTGTAGCCGTGTCTAAAGTTCCTATTGGAATTAGCATGTGAAAAATGTGTTTTGGAACCCCCTTTTTCTCTGCCCCTGCTTGACGGATCACCACAAATCTTTTAAGACAGCAGCTAAAGTGAGCGTCATACTAGTTTTGAAAGTTTTGCGAGGATTCCAAACTACGTAAAAGTTATTTTCAAATGAAAAAACACTCTTCCTATGGAAACTAGGTCCTAACTATAACTACCTAATGGTGACCGCCAGTAGGTAATATGTATATATAGTTAGCACCATGTCATAGGAAAAGCTTTTTTTGACCTGCCTATATTTTTGGTGCCGTTTGATGAGTCTTCACAAAACTTTCCAAAGAAGTGCCCCGGTGATTCTAGTTGCGCATGGAAAGTTTTGGAGTGATCCGTCAAGCGGGGACTGAAAAAAAGGGGAGGGTCCAAAAAAAGGGAGTTTCTATATTAATTTCCATAGTCTTTAGACATGGCTGCATCTCAAACCGCTGGATGGAATTACACAAAATTTGGCGGAAAGATAGATTGTGTTCCACAGGTTTTGCTTTTTGCTAATTTGTGTAAATCTGTTGAGTAGAGTTTGAGAAATTAAAGGAAATCCAGATTTGTATATCTCGGCAGGGCCTGAGCACAGCTCTCATGGTGAGATCTGATTGGGTGTCAGCACTTCAACCAGAACGTGATAGCAGCCATCTTTGGACCAACATTCATGAAAGCATCCCATTGAAATGCATTGTAGTGAATGGCAGGTTTTGAGGGTCATAAAAAGGAGAACATATAAAGGGTGATAGCATATTTTAGTTACATTATAAATCATTTGTTGCTAAGGTGATTTTACCCTGTGACAAAACCTTCTGCTGGGGTTTCAAGAATAATGTTTGAGAGAAAACAGTTAATAATGTTTGAGAGAAAATAGATGTTTCTTATGGTTTTCCTATAGAGGTAATAGAAGGTGCTCGAGAAGGTCAAATGAGAGCATATCTTCTGTAAATTCACACTATGTTTCTCAGCCATATGAGAATGAAGTCTGACATTCTCAGTTAAACTTATATTCCCACCAGGAGCAGTATGCAAGTTGATTCCCTTGTGTTCTACTGTAGCCTCCCAAACAACTAGAGCGCTAACAGTCTTACTTATGACAAGTGTGGCACAACTGAAGCATTTTGATTGAATCAAACTGGTAAAACTTAAAAAATGTAATTCAGAAAGGAATACAATGAGGGAATTCATTTTGTCATAGAAATTATGGTTAGTGCTGTAGAAACAAATCAGGACACCCTGTAAGTGAGATCTCAAAAATCTTCCTGTTGTACTTCAACAGGAGCAGCCTGTCAGTTGATCCCTTGTGTTCTATTGCGCCCTCCAGAGAGTTCTAAAGAACAATTACAGCGTTAACAGCCTTACTATTCTTCTATTTCATTAAAACATTCTGACATGTAGACTGAAACGTGCACTTTCAACACCAGCAGCAGACTGCCAGTTAACTTCCTGGTGATTAGTAGTTTAGTACAGCGTTCTGGTGAGCAACTAGAGTGCTAACATTCTGAATTCAAGCCAAAGGTGTGGCACACTTGACTGCCATCTTGATGGAATCGAAGTGGAAAACGGAAAGCATTTTCTACTGAAGATCCTGCAGTAAATGAGGAGCTTAGGGAGCTTCATACTATTGCACCATTAAATACAATCACGCACAGATCTTACGATCTCAGTATCCAGACCAGGCCACCAGAAGTTAGCATGCAATCTCTTCTTGGTCTTAACAATTCCTAAGTGACATTTGTGTGCCAAATAAAGAAGTTTGGGCCATATGCATGAAAATTTTCATTTGCGATTCTCAAATAGCGATTTTTTGCGAATCGCTATTTGAGAATCGTAAAACCCTATGTATGTAGGATTTGCAATAAATTTTGCGAATCCTACATATTCCTTAATTGCGAATTGCAAATTGCGATTTGCAATTAAGGAATACCTCCCCATTCATTCCTATGGGCCTAGAGGCCCATAGGGATGAATGGGAAGATATTCTCAATTTGCAATTCCCAATTAGAGAATCGCAAATTGGGAATGCAATTTCAAGGGTGCCAGGGTGTCTAAAGGACACCCTGTTGCACCCCTGAAATGAGAATGGGTGCAGATGTGGCGCACATACATGCCCTAAGGGCACATGGCACTTTGAAAAATGCATAAAAGTGAATTTTTCAAAGAAATCGCAAATTACCACCAACTTGAAGTTGGTGGTAATTTGCGATTCCTTAAGTCCAAATTGCACTTTTTGTGTGCTTTTTACATTGCATTTAAGGAATCGCAATTTGCGATTCCTTAAATGCAATCGTAAAATGGGGAATTGCAAAATTTGTGATTCCTTATTTTGCATGGGGTGGTTTGTGTCATACATATAACACTGCTATTTTGCGATCGCAAATGCCGAAATTCTGCGAATTTCAGCATTTGCGATCGCAAAATTGCCTTCATACATATGGCCCTTTGCTTCTTAACCCTACCGGAGGTATGAGCCTGGTACCTCTTAATAGAATGCCCCTATCCACAGCCAATTCATCTTTTACCAAAGACCATGGATTTGCGAGACTTCCACTTTTATTCACATTTATGGCATTAAAGACTTCACACAACCCACTGTGATTCCCCAGTTCGGTTACCCATTCTTCTTCTTCTGAAATGACACACACTTACAGTCTCTTCCAACAACTCATTATCTACCTCCACACCATCTTCTTCCTAAACGTAACTTTTGCCACGGCGAGAAAGGCAAACCGCTGAATAATTCTTGGCCCCTAGTATGTATTTTCTTGCAAAACTGAAATCCTGTAGAGAAATTATCCATCTCCTTATCCTGGCAGAAATAGCATCCAACCCTGTCTTTATGAATACCTCCTTCAAGGGTTTGTGATCTGACCTGACTTTGAAATAGTTCCCCTACACAATGTTTCTGAATTTATTTAAAGCCCAGTAAATTCTTAAAGCTTCTTGTTCAATGACTGAGTAACTTTTTTCGGAATGTCTCAACTTCTGAACGCACATGCAATCAACTCCTCCATTCCCTTCGCCTTTTGAATCAGAACAACTCCCAAATCTTTCAAACTAGCATCAGTTACTATTATCGTCTCATCTCCTTGTAAACATGTTTTTAGGCTTGGAACATTTGTTAGATTATTTTTCAACTCTTCCAACTCTTTTTTGCATTCTTCACTCCATACAAATTTAGTTTTTTTACTCAATAGAGATCTTTCAATAACTGTTTTCATAGCATAATTATGCACACATTTGTGATAAAATTATGTCATACCTAGAAAAGAGATGAACTCTTCCTGATTGTGTTTTTTTTCCAACTTCACTATAGTGTTCACTAATTCCTGTTTTAACAAAATACCCTTGGAAGAAATAAGGTGACCTAGATATCCACCTCTTCTACACAAAATATTTTTTTTCTTTCCTTTAGAATGAGACCTGACTTTATCAATCTTGCTAGAACTAAGTGTGTCCTTTCCTCATGCTCTTGCTTATCTTTGAAATCATCTTGGTAACACTTTACTCCATGGAGACCCTTTAACACTTCAGACATTACCCTCTGAAAAACCGATGCAGCCGATATGAGCCCGAAAGGTAGTCAGTTCAATTTAAAAGCCCCCATCAGTGTTATGAAAGCTGTCAGATCTTGCGAGGTCTAATCCAACTCCACTTGTTAATATGCAGAGGTCACGTCCAGTATAGAAAACACTTTCGCCCCTTCAAAGGTTGTCACCAGCTCTTCAATGTTAGGGAGTGGGGATTTGTCCACCACTACCCTGTGATTGAGAGCCCTCAAATCAACACATCGTCGAATGTCTCCATTCTGTTTCTTTGCAATAACTACTCACTGAATTTAATTTTTCACTTTCTTTTGCATACTAATAGGAATGCGTTGTACCTTCGCCACAATCGGAACTGCATTTCTTTTTAACATTATATTATGTTTATAACCTTCTAAACATCCCAGGTTCTCCTGAAATAATAGACGAAACTCTTCCGTGAAATTGTTAGCGGGTTGTTGAACCTCATGGACTATAATCTGTGGATTCAAATTAACACATAACAGCCTCTGGTGTGCCCACCCAATCAAGCTATCCCCTTTGAGTGAGATAAACCTTTCCTTCATAAGTATGATCTCAAAGTTCCATTTTGACTATGAGGTAACCTATCATTTCAATAGGTGTTCCTCCATATCCACCTGGCTGGATATCCACTTCGCACAGTTGAGTATGATTGCATCAAACAGTTCTTTTTTATATTATGGACAAATGTGAACAGGAATCACATTTCATTACTACCCTACCCCACTGATTTTAACTATAGCTGAAGGATGTTCATGTTTTGAATTACTACACATCCCCATTTGTAGATGGCACTTCCTCTACCTGAAACACTGTCCTGCACCACTTCATGTACTATTTTTCCTTTGTAACCTCTTTCCTTTCTCCTAAAACACTTCCCAAAGTGACCTTTCTTGCCACATTGATTACATGTGACATGCATAGCAGGACAGTTGCTTTCATGGTCTTTATGCCCCTGTCTTCAACATCTAAAACATTCCCAATTAAATTGACTTTTCTCACTTTTTTCTCACTATCACTTTCATTAACTACACACACCGTTTCCTCAGTTTTCTCACCTGTTCATGCTTGCTTTGAACTGTGCAACGTTTTAGCACACTTCAACATATGCTCTACCCTCTTTGCAATAAGTATGACTTCATCCAAGGGTGGCTCATCCTTTAGCCATAATTCTTCCCTGAATTTATCACTACTACACCTCAATACCAACTAATCCCTTATCCTCTAATCTGTTGCACCTTCAAACTTACACATGACCGCCAACTTTCTTAAATTGGTTACATATTCCTCTCTGTTTCTGTGCTGCCTTGCCCCCTCATTCCAAAGTGGTACCTTTCCATTGTCTTACTTACACATGGTGAGTAATGTCGATCTAGCTTCTCTTTACAAATCTCATATTCATTTAAGTTTCTAGCATCTTCTGCACTTAAATCAGGAAGTGTTTACAACACCTCTTGCCCTTCACCTCCTAAACAGTGCAGTAATAATATTTTCTCTCTGCACTCAAATTAGTGCCACATACCCGTGCGTATTTCACGAAACCCTTTCTTCCCTTTACTCCACTGAGTTGGTGGATTACTTGGACTATTTAAAAAAATAGTGGTGGTGTTACATTCTGCATTTTATACCACCGACTAGTTACCTCAAATACCATTCACAATAATCAATTTACCAGATATTGCATATACATATATCCTACAAGACTTGTAACAGTAGGCCAAGTTAGATTTTGCAGACCCTAATACCCAGTCAAAGTTAGAAGTGAGCCTGTCACCGTAATCCAAGTTTTCCTTGCTGCTGAGCCTGTTGCTTTTAAATAGATTTGCCTACCTAAAATACACAATTTATATTCGACAGGCAAGACTGTAAATAGGTGTGCCTTTCACTGCAAAACTGAAAGCAGATGTGCTTGCAATGCTATCCACTGAAAGACACACAGCAGGTGTGCCGATCACCATTTCCGTCGATAATGAAGAGATGCAGATAATCCAGGTGACGCAATTCAACCAAATTTTCTCCTCCTGTCCTGCGCGTCAAATTGCCTCCAGACACCACCATGACATCAATCACTTTAATTAGAAAACATCGCAACTTCCTGAAATGGGCGTTGGATGTCCAGTGCGTACGTCATTTCCACCTTTTTCAAGGCGCCTTGGGCACACTCTTCGTAAACCGCAATCAAGTAACCACTCAATTTGGCCACCATGCACAGGCCGCATACCAGATTCTCACACATGCGCACCAGTTCACAGAGTCGGCACATGTGGGAATCACTAAGCAGACTCACTGTGAATATCTCGTTTTTCCGTTCCAAATTCAAGTCTTCCTGAAGAGGTATGGCTCAGCGGACCCCCTCAGACCTTCGTGTTCAACAAAATATTACTGAAAATCAGCATTCCACCATAGCAGCCATTGAGGTGTTGTCGGTTCGCTTCAGATTGTCGCCAAATGTGGTATTGTTATATCTAGACAAACCATGTCAAGTCCATGTGCAGTTGGTAAGTAGGAACATTTATTATTTACACCCCAGGTAGCCGCTTGTCCAGCTTCAACTGCCACCCCCATATCACGTTTTCGAATCTCTGTCTTGTAAGGTTCTGACATGAGCAATCATAGAACCTTACAAAGACATCACAGACATTGATGCAAGAATCACACATTCCATCGAATATACTACATCATGGGACATATAAAAATACCTTGTGTTTGTGTGGAAAATGAGTTCTGACTGTCACACATTTGACGGTATTCTGTACAGTGAATTCAAGAGATCTGTCCCACTAAGTGACCTTCCACCGACGACATATTCTGTCCATGGACACATTAAACGAGCGTTCTATTTGATCAGATGATGAGTAAGTGTTTTGGATCATGCATATGTAGAGAAAGATCCATGTGAATTTGGTTGGGAAGATATTGATGGGGTGCTAAAACCTACGAAATCTCTAAAGTCTCTACCCACAGAACTTACACATACATGTACTTGCAAAACCTGTGCTACAAAAAGGTGTCCCAGTCTATATGCTTTTCTCAAATGTTCAACATTCTGCAAATGTACCACGAGTGGTTGCCGAAACAAATAGATAATGTGAACTGTGAAAATTTGTCTAACACAGGAGTGATAAACATTTTTCTTTTTTCATAGTCAGATCATAAAAGTTGTTTGGTGTTTACATACAAGGATTAATAACCATTATTATTTGTTTCATTTCTATATATGTCTCTTCTTTCTCTATTATAGCTGCCATTTTAAAAACTCGGAGAAGGGTTGCTCTGAGTAGTTATTTTCTGTCTCTATAAGACTACATGACCCTCAAAACCTATGTTTTGACACCAAAATAAAGTATATAGGTCTCCTGTTTCCTGAAATATTACATCATCTCTGCAAAACGTCCCCCATTTTTAAAAATGTCGTCCTGGAAATTCGGCCCGGATCAGCAATGTCTACCCAACCTAAATTACTTCTCTAATGATCTAAAAACACAAATCAAAAATTAAAATCTCTGGACAACAATTGTTTACAGAGGTATATTGGAGCCGGTATTAACATGTTTTATTGTCCTGAAACTCCCTGGGGTTATTGTAAGTTTTACTGGTACCAAACAGAAAAGGATAAATAAATTAGCATTGCAGCATTACATGAATGGTAAAAAATTGTGCACTTCATTTTTAGGTCTCGCCTAGCTATTGCGTTTACGCAATCGCAATGCGAGACTCTAGTAAGAGGGGCATTTCAAAGTGCTGCCAAAAGTGGATTGCATGGCGAGCACACGCACAATCACGTGCATCGTGCCGCCATGCAATCCGTTTGGGGAAGCGCTTCAGCTCACTGGCACGTGCACGTGTAGCCACAGCCTCGGCATCATACTTCAAAGAGTCCGCTCCCCGCCTGGAATGCGCTCTCCCGCCCCCGCCACAGCATGCCGAGAGATTGTTTCCTCATGGCGCCTCTCACAACTGTCCCTCCCCACCACAGGGCTAGTCTCACGTATGCATTGCCATCCATCGATTTCACTTTCATGCCCGTGTTCTCTTTGCCTTTCAGCACACAGCCCGCCCTCCCCCCTCCGTGTTTTCTTGCAGCTTTGCCCAGATATGAGTCTCAAACAACCAAAATAATAAGTTTGCCCTGCACGCTTTCTGCGCTTACAAAGTTAACATATGCCACGTTCATTCCCTTTTCATCCTTCTAAGGTCGATAACATTAGCTCCATTAATTCTGCGTCTAAGGATTTAAATAACCATATGTTTTCTAGCAACTTTAGGCACTTCACACACACAGCCCCACTGCTCACACACACAGGCATCAAGGCAGCAACAGAATGCTCTGAGCCCCACCAGTGTTTGCCACACACACATGCCTCTCGCATCTCGTGTTTTCTTCCAGCTTTGGCCCGTGTTCTCTTTGCCTTTCAGCACACAGCTTCTCCGTAGCCACCATTTAACGACCATCCTTCCACACTCATTCCATTTTCATCCTCGCTTTCACTTTCATGCCTGTGTTCTCTTTGCCTTTCAGCACACAGCTTCTCCGTAGCCACCATTTAATGACTATCCTGCCGTAAACACCATTTAACTACCATCCTTTTAGTTAAAATAAAAGAATTGCCTCTAAGGGTTTAAGGAACCATAGAAATACAAGGCAAGGCAGCAACAGAACGCTCTGAGCCCCACCAGTGTTTGCCACACACACATTCCTCTCGCCTATCTCTCCCCCGCCCTCCCCCCTCCGTGTTTTCTTGCAGCTTTGCCCAGATCTGAGTCTCAAACAACCAAAATAATAAGTTTGCCCTGCACGCTTTCTGCGCTTACAAAGTTAACATATGCCGCTCTCATTCCCTTTTCATCCTTATCAGGTCGATAACATTAGCTCCATTAATTCTACGTCTAAGGATTTAAATAACTATATGTTTTCTTGCAACTTTAGGCACTTCACACACACAGCCCCACTGCTCACACACACAGGCATCAGCATCAAGGCAGCAACAGAATGCTCTGAGCCCCACCAGTGTTTGCCACACACACATGCCTTTCGCATCTCGTATTTTCTTCCAGCTTTGGCCCGTGTTCTCTTTGCCTTTCAGCACTCAGCTTCCCCGTAACCACCATTTAACTAACATCCTGCCACACTCATTCCATTTTCATCATCGCTTTCACTTTCATGCCCGTGTTCTCTTTGCCTTTCAGCACACAGCTTCTCCGTAGCCACCATTTAACGACCATCCTGCCACACTCATTCCATTTTCATCCTCGCTTTCACTTTCATGACCGTGTTCTCTTTGCCTTTCAGCACACAGCTTCTCCGTAGCCACCATTTAACGACCATCCTGCCATAAACACCATTTAACTACCATCCTTTTAGTTAAAATAAAAGAATTGTCTCTAAGGGTTTAAGGAACCATAGCAATACAAGGCAAGGCAACATACACTCCGAATGCCACTCAGAGTCACATAATTACATGCCACATAACTACAATGCACTCAATACAACAGACAGTCCAAAAACCAATCAGTGCCACATAGTTACACACCACATAATTACACAGCGCTCAATGCCACATACACTTCAAATACCACTCAGCGCCACATAATTACACTACACTCAATGCCACATGCACTCCAAATAACACTCAGTGCCAATTAATTACAATGCAAACAATGCAAGATACACTCAAAATAACACTCAATGCCACATAATTACACGCCACTAAAATCAACATACACTCCACACAAAACCACTCAGTGCCACATAATTATATTCTACATAATTACACTCTATCTATCTATCTATCGCCCTCTCTATCGCTCTATCTATCTATCTATCTATCTATCTATCTATCTATCTATCTATCTATCTATCTATCTATCTATCTATCTATCTATCTATCTATCTATCTATCTATCTATCTATCTATCTATCTATCTATCTATCTATCTATCTATCTATCTATCTAACTATTGCACTCTATCTATCTATCTGACTATTGCACTCTATCTATCTATCTATCTATCGCATCACCACAGCATCACTTAGCACCACCACAGCATCCCTCAAGGGCACCACTACATCACTATGCGCTACCGCAGCATCAATTAACGCCACAGCATCACTCGACACCACCACAACATCACTCACCGCCACCACAGTATCAATCTGTACAACCATTCAACAACAACTGGCTCTAATATGTTCTCTCAATATTTAGGGTTTATTACAAATGGCACAAAAAATGATAATATTTAACTTCTGTTCTTGGATTTGAGGCACAATTAAATACACTAAACATAATCTTCACAAGAGTTATTAACAAAAGTTTAAACGATTGCCATTATAATTTACATTAACTTTTATTTAAGTATTAATTTTTTGCAAAAATTAAAAGCCATTGTTATTTGTAATATCAATACATCTAAGTCACGTAAATACAACACATATTGCATTACAAATGCTATAGGTGTCACATTTGCAACAGTTAAAACTATTGACATTGTACATGAGAAAGCTAGTAATTTCAATATTTTCAATACCAACACATAAATAAAAAATTAGTCAATTTACAATACAAAAAGCTCAAACTTTTCTAATGCGAGACCTATTGCATTGCAAATGCTTGTTTATTGAGGGACCCACACTGATGATGTATATCAACCGCCATCACACTAAAAGTCATTTTAGTGCAGCACCCAGTAAAGTGCTGCGGCGTAAAGAAGCCTTGCATGAGATTTATGGTCAAGGTACAAACACTAGTACAAATTTCAATGTAAGGACAACTGTACAAGGGTAAGCGGTGTAAAATGTGTATATTCACAATGGCTACACATCTAACATGTAGACATATCATGCAATACTTTCTTTGTCACTTGCTTGCACATTAAATCTGGTCCTCTTTGTTTTTGCTGGTAATCATTAATTTTCACACCTTCTTGGTAAATCTAGGTCTAAACGTAGTCATTTGGGCTGTGCATTTTTTATGTTTGGCTTTCCATTCCCAATTGGTTGGCAATTGATTTAATTGCAAGTAATAAACTCTGCATCAAAGGAGAATGCTCCACTGCCTTGCTTTTGCACAATAGCTCGTTGCCCAAAGGCATGGAGGGTAGACACAGTTATTCCATTGGCCCAAAGACCTGCTACATGCCTTTCCTCTGGTGTCCATGATGCTAAGGGCGTTAAAGAAGGTCAAAGTGGACAAAGCAGCACTTTTATCAGTGGCTTCATAGTGGATGTGATGTCCCTTGGCTACAGCTCTTGAAGTTAATGGCTTAGCCTAATTAGTTAATCCCATTTGTTCCCTACCCCCGAAGGGATCCTACATCCCACAGCCACTGTTATCTTGGCTACAGTGTTGCTTGGAGGATTTGCTAAAACAGTTGAGGCGTCCCTTTACATTAACCCCTTCGCCGCGGCAGGAATTCCGCCGCGGCGCTGGGGGGGTTTGGGGGCAGGTGCGGTGGCGCTGTGCTCGTGACGGAACCACTCTGTCACGAGCCACGGTTGAGCTGTGCTCATGACGGAGTGGTTCCGTCACGTCTCCACCCACTGCGGTAATCCCCCTCACAGGCGTGGAATTAGCGCCGCGTGGGCGGAGCGGCCGCCAACGGCCACAGCATGACGGAACCACTCCGCACAGCGCAACCGTGGCTCATGACGGAGTGGTTCCGTCATGAGCGGGGAAGGGGTTAAGGTCGTATTCTCGATTGCTCAGTGGTGTATGGATAGATATTTTCCTGGCATAAAGTCCTGGATTTTTTAAAGGCTGGATTTATGCAGGGATTAGCAATCTCTACTCTTAACATCCAGTGGGCAGCTGTAAGGGAGTTCAATTCCTCATATACATAATATAGAGCCTTTGGTGTTAAGGTATTTGAGGAGTTTTTTCCTGACGAGACCTGGGGAGTTGCCCAACTCCATCTTGGGACTTGCCTTTAGTACTACAGGCTTTAAAGTTACCCACTTGATAAGGCAGAGCTGAAATGTTTCACTTTCAAAGTGGTATTTTTAGTAGCTATTACCTCAGCGAAAAGGATTAAAGAATTGGAAGTATTATTAAGTACAGAGTCTTTTCTATATATTTTGCCAGCCAATGTTGTGTTATGCCCCAGTCCTTAGTTTATTGTCAAGGTTCCTTCGGGATTTCACTGTAGCAAGGATGTAGTTCTGCCGTGTTTGTTCGTTTCCATCTTCGACAGAGAGAGAACTCTAATGATGTATTTGTCTGGAACAGAGTCAGATAGGAATGTCTTCGCTCTGTTTTTTTTTTACATTTGAGGTAGCAGGGCAGGGATTAGAGCCCTCAAGATCTACAATCAGCAGATGGATAACATGTTATAATTTCCGTTTATGAAATTCAAGGGAGGGCATTGTATTGGCAAGCAGAAGGGAGGTCAATAAGATAAACTGCTGACTTCTGAGTATCATTGAAGGGAGCATTTATGTGGGACATCTGCAAAGCAGCCATCTGATCCACCTCCCACCCATACTACCTGGTCCACCACCCACGTATACTACTTGATCCACCTCCCACACATACTACCTGGTCCACCCCCCACGTATACTACCTGGTCCACCTCCCACACATACTACCTGGTCCACCCCCATGTATACTACCTGGTTCACCTCCCACACATACTACCTTATCCACCCCCCCATGTATACTACCTGGTCCACCTCCCACACATACTACCTAGTCCACCCCCCATGTATACCACCTGGTCCACCCCCACACATACTACCTGGTCCTCCTCACACACATACTACCTGGACCACCCCCCACACATACTACCCGGTCCACCCCCATGTATACTACCTGGTCCACCCCCACACATACTACCGGGTCCACCCCCCACGTATACTACCTGGTCCACCCCCACATATACTACCTGGTCCACCTCCCACACATACCACCTGGTCCACCCCCACACATATATCTGGTGCATCCACTGCACACAATACCTGATCCCTCCACACACATACTACCTGGTCCACCCCCCACGTATACTACCTGGTCCACCCCCACACATACTACCTGGTCCACCCCCCACGTATACTACCTGGTCCACCCCCACACATATATCTGGTGCATCCACTGCACACAATACCTGATCCCTCCCCACAAATACTACCTGGTCTACCCCCAGCACGCAATACCCCCAATACCTTTTCCCCCTACACCCACTTACTAATTGGTCAACCCCACCACATTCATGACACATGGATATTACCAGTCAGTGACCAGGCCATTACTGGGTACAAGGGAAAGGGGAGAGTATAACAAAGTAGTGAAAACGGAGCAGGCAGAGTGCAGGTGTAACTCGAACCTGTGAACAGAAGGTTTAATAGAGCACAGACTCTGACTACAAACACATTACTGCATAGGCTAATTGCAACAAAAATAGTTCTGGTTAAATCATATGAGTACTGCCTTCAGAAGCATCCAGGAGCTTTACACAATTGTGGGACGAAAGGCACAGGAATCTAAAGTGCGCAACACATTTGTGAGTCATTTTTTCATGCTCCCAGGGGGTTAGATCTAACACAGAGGGTCAAGACACCTACAACTGCTGAAGGTGACATGCCAGGGTTATAGTGGCGTTTTTGAAGACCATCTGGCGTCTTTGAAGACCATCAGCCACAGTTAGGGAGCAAATGGTAAATTTTGAGGATCAAGTCTAAAGTGCTGTTGACTCCTATGAAATGACAGGCACATAAGGTCAGGGCAATGAAGAATAAATTGTCGCATTTTACAAAAAGGAGTGATATTAGAAAATCTGCACTGGTGTGCAGAGACACAAGTATAGAGTGGTGATAACACAGTCATAAAGACTTTATGGTCAGCACCAATGAGGTCACGGTGTAAAATGCGCATGAGAAGAGTTTTGCAGAGCTGCAGGCTCAGTTTATGATTTCACTAGGGTTGGGTGGAAATCGCAGAATTGGACTTTGCAGAATTTTGTGGAGTTATATAAGAACTCCGTGAGATTCCACAGAGTTCCGCCAATGGGCATAAATAGGCATTCCGCGCTGTCATTTGGCACTGGTAGCACGTCCATGGTGAAAAATCTGCGCAAACAGCACAGCTTGATGGGCCGAAGGGCGCTGCTATTGGAATTGATTTTGCTGCTGCTCAAGCAGATTTTCTACTCAAGTGGCAGCCTTATGATTGTGAACCATCGCAACGTCCTGGATTAGAAAAATCTCACCATATGTCCTCCTAGCGACAGGATATTGTGCTAGGGGATGCCAAATCTCACTCACCAACTCACCTTTCTTGTGCCGCACACGAGAAAAAAGTACGCCAGGTGGCGATTGGCAGAATATGGAAGGAATTCCACGTTACAAGAGTAATGCTAAATCAGGTGTTGGCCTTTTTGTCAACGACAAGGACAGTCGCCATGACCTCTCTGTCTTCAGATTTTATTTGTACTGTCATCTTTCCTTTTAACGGGCATGGAGATTGGCTTCCATTCGTGAATATTTTGGTGTTCTTGCTGACTAATGGCGGTCTTGAATGTTGACGCTGATATTGTTGGATTCCCATCACATTCAGCGAAGCACCAGTGTCAATGACACTAGACCCGGTGACATCACCCAGGCAGGTCAGTTGGGGCTGTCTGTGTCGCTTAAGTTCATTTATGAATGATAAAAGGAATGCTTCCTTTTTGTCATCGGGTGAGGAATCTTCCAGCTGGTGTCACTGGTGGGAGGTGCTTTGGCAGCTCCCAAGGATGTATGGTAATCCGTGGATACTTGTCGGACTGACTTAGGCCGGTTCCTGCCCCCTCGTGTTTGACATCTTCTAGGGTCCTTTCTACAGATGGAGGCAAATTGGTTTAGTTTACCACATTTGGAACATATGCGACCTTGGGCGGGCATTAGTCCAGTGGATGTTCACTGCGGCCACAGTGTCCACTGCTTGATTCTGGCTGGTGGGACACTGATGTCTTCATTTTCCTTGCCTTGCTCCCATTATGCACTGCGTCAGCGCATTCCATTTTCACCGTGGGCGTGCATTCTGGCTGTTGCATGATCGCGATGTCCATTTCAGTAGCCCTTGCTGCAAACAGGTCATGAGACCTGGCTAAAACCAGAATATCATCCAGGCTGATATTAGGTTGCCTCAGGATTGACCCTCTCAGTATTTTGTTTCAGCAGCCCTATATGATTTGAGCCCGCACTTCTTTGTGCTGATCATCAGCTGTGCAAGTACTGGCTAGTTCATGCAGTCGTGCTTAGAAAGTGTATAATAACTCACCTTCCTCTGGCGAGCTTGGCGGAGCTTGAAGCACTCAAAATCTGGGTTTAACTGCCTTTCAAAATGTGCATTGAGTGCGTTTACTGCAGCTTCATAGTCAGTCACAATACCCGAGTTAGGGAGGTGCTCAAACAGTTTATAGAACTTTTCATCTGCATAATGAAGTAGGAGATGACGCTTTATGGCCTCATCAGAATCACGGGTGGCTATGAAGTCATTTTCTAACCCTCCAATCCATGTTTTCCAACATGGGTAGACTGTAGCTGGATCCACTATCTCACTGAAGGGTGGCAGTGAGCCAACTATGGCATGTAATGGGACATGCAGGTCTTGTGATGCCCTTGGCTGAGGTGCAACACTGGCATTATCTTGATTTGGCATGGTATCGTCTTCTGGCATGACCTCTCACTCACTTTTATTTCGTTTTCTATCTTACCTTTTATATTCTCTTTTCCACGTATTGCGTTTCTTACTGTTACAGGTTTTTCTTTCTTCCAGGATAGTGGTGTTTCAACCGTGTTTGATTTCTGCCTGACTCTCTGCTGGGTACCCCGTGAGCTGAGTGTGGCAGCAGTCGGTCGTTAAGATGCAAAGGGAGTAGTCGGGCCCTTTCAATAGGGCGTCTCTGGTGCACGAAGGCGCAAAGGAGGGCTGCTGAGCGCTCTGTGCGGCCACGTTGAGCCAGGCAGCGGTGAATTGATTGGCTGACGATCGTGCTTGGCTGCACCCCATGTGATGTGAGCGATGTAGCGATGAAGCCGGGAGAGGAGGCTTGCACAGCCAGCTGCAGGGTAGAAACAGCGCTGATTGTTAACGATGTTGGGGTGCATTTCTCACCTCTGAAACCAGGCAGGTACTCAGTTGGTGGCCCGTCACAGCTGGTGCTGTATGATGCCGTTTCTGTTAGGCATGTGCTGCAAATTACCAAATACCCGGTGGCGGTTTGAGGAAGGAGCACGGACTGTTACAGGCTCTAGCCCTGACGAAGTTCAATTCTTTGAACGAAACGCGTTGGCTGAGACGTTCTTCATATTTCTGTTGGATAACTACAATAAAGACTTTTTCTATGGAAAGAAAATTGACCACTTGGTGTGACTTTAACTGAATACTTGGTAGTGCACTGCTCCAATTATTTTCACACCGCCAACATAGGTTGACAACTGGAGTCAATGCAGGCCGCACGGACTCCACCGCTGAACAGATCAATGGTGGTTAGCGGGAGCCTGCAATGTAGTGCCCAATGAGTCGTTGTAGAAGCAGCAGTGTGGCCCTTGTTGCCGGTGGGGTTGGGGATCCCACCCTCGTCGTCAATGTAACTGAGCCTCCCGTTTCAGGTAACCGGCCTAAGTGCGCCACACTGGAGCAATGACACACACACACAGAGCTATAGTGTGCCAGAGGATGCATTAGGTGCAGTTCCGGGGCATGTTGTCACCTCTTTGCTACACTGAGGCAGGACGCTAGGTCCGTCAACTTTTCCTGAAATAATTTTGTTGTAACTATTTTAGTGTGTATTTAGTGTGTTTTTACTGCTTTTAAAAAATCTGTGGGGATGACATAGGGGGCTGTACTGCACGGTGTCACAATTGGAGGGTTACAGCTAGAAACCAAATGAATTAGTTTTAGTGGTGTTACTGCGTGTAACTTTTAAATGAAAACGGAATAATTTTCTTTTTAAAAACAAAACTGACTTGCCTGCTTTTACCTCAGTGAACTTGCACCTCACTGGGCTGGTAACGGACAACGCGGTGCCTGCACTTCCGCCTGGCCATTAGGACATTTGCCTGGCCCGGAAGTACGCAGGACACATTCCCGCCCGAGATGTTTTACCGGGGGATTTAAGCACGGCCGCACAGCGGCCACACAGCGGCTGTACGCAGCGGGCATGCCGCCAGCGCGCCGAAGGCGCGCCAAAGGCAAGCCCGTCTGCGCCCGTCCGCGCCTGGCCCGTGCCCAGGGCCAGGAATGCTGCCGGTGTTAGGCCCTTCTCTGACTGTCCCCATACGTAGCTACACTGGGGAACAATTGTGGGCCTATAACAAATATGGTAGGTGTAATGCAGAAATTGACATCAATGCCGATCCATGCCTGGCTCATTTTAATTGTAAAGCCTGTGGGTATTCCCACTATCCACCAGAATATCCCCAATCATCAATACATTTAAAGCAATTACCCATGGCGAAGAATGATGCAATGTCCATATCAGGGTGCCTTATTAATGCACGGTCACTTTGCAAACACGCTAATGAGTTTACCATGCTTATTGAAACGTATAGTATTGACGTGGCATTTATTACAGAAACCTGGGGAGACGCCGCAGCTGATCCTGACTTAGCGATGGCTGTTCCTTCAGGGTATACATTACATAGGCAAGACCGAGTGGGCAATAGGGGAGGAGGACTGGCTGTCCTGTTTCCCAGTACTTGGAAAGGGGTTTTTACCTCCCAACATAATGGTCCTTCCTTGGAATCTTTACTTTTTAAATTATTGATAGGCAACCACCATTCTTTCAATGGCTTGTTATGCTATCGGCCACCAGGCCCTCGGACCAACTCTCTGGAGGATATTGGTACTTCCCTGGACGTTATATCCCAGTCACCTGATTTCACGCTCCTAAGTGACTTTAATGTTCACTTGGAGGATCAGTTGGATAGTGATGCTGCCCATCTTATTGACATTGCTAATGATATGGGCTCACTCAGCTGGTGAAAGGTAGTACACACTCGGGGGGTCATTTATTGGATGGAATATTCTCCAGTAATAATCATCTACAATGCCTTCCACCAATGCCAATAGTTTGGTCAGACCATAAAGCCATTTTGTTTTCATTTCCGGTACAAACCCCCGAGACAGGGAATCTGATAAACAGGCAGAGGAAAATGGTCCGGCCTTGGAATAAGTTGGAAGGGGCGTATTTCAATCTGTATTAGTGCAAAACCCTCCATCATCTTTAGAAGATCCAAATGAAGCCGTGGCTGCATTTGAGGACTGGCCGCGAAAGTCAATAGACCAAGCCCTACCAGCCAAGTGCATCTCTCGCCACAGGTCTAGTCCTACCGAACCCTGGTACACTGAGCAGCTCAGGACACAAAAGCAAAAATGTTGCCGTCTGGAAAGGAGGTGGAGATCGTCACTCGACCCGGAAAATAAAGCGAATTATAAATCTGCTTTACTTGAGTAAAAAAAACTCATTTTTATAGAAAAAACTAATTATTTCACTACGGCCATACTGACAGCAAAAAACTCATCAATTGAACTTTTTTCGACAGTAAAACGATTAACCAAAGGCGCTAAGGCAGCTGAATCGCCAAAAACTCAGGCATTTTGCGACAAGGTGGCTACGTTCTTTCAAGATAAAGTCAAGGCGGTCTACGACTGTTTCGCCAAAACTATAGACAGGAAATAGCTGTCGTTTCGAGGTATTAGCTAAACCTCGGCTTGCCAGAACCACTTCCAGGATTGACTCTGAATTCAGGAATTCTCCTGAATTATCTACTTTTCCGATGCTTACAATGGAAGCAACAATTAACCTGTTTAGATCTATTAAATCAGGCTCTCCTTTGGATTTATGTCCTCCAAAAATTTTTCATCTTTTTCTGAGACTTTTGCGTCTCACCTGTTGCCTATTCTTAATCAAATATTTTCCACAGGCATTTTCCCCACCAGCTGGAAGTTGGCCTCTGTGCTCCCCCTTTTAAAGAAACCAAATCTGGATGATACTGATCCCAATAATTACCATCCAATCTCCAGACTGCCGTTACCTGGGAAAATAGCTGAGAAAGCAATGAATAGTGTCCTGTCTGAATACATTGAAAGTAATGATTTTTTAGATGACACTCAGTTCGGGTTTCGAAAGCACCACATCACCGAATTAGCATTGATCACTGCATCGGAAATGATTAGGCAAACGGTCGACGCTGGGGGCAGTACAGCACTTGTACTGCTCGACCTCTCGGCCACATTTGACACGGTGAACCATCAGAAGCTCTTGGAAGTTCTAAGGCATCAAAAGGAATGCACTTACCCTACTTAACTCCTTTTTGTCAGACAGGGAACAGTTTGTGGCGTTAGATAACCTTAGATCGCCCAATTTTACATTGCCATGTGGGGTGCCACAAGGCTCTTCCCTGAGCCCGACCCTTTTTAACATTTATGTTGCTCCATTGGCAAAGTTGATTAGGTCCTTGGGTTTTTCGGCTGTTTCTTATGCAGACGATACGCAGATTATCGTCTCTGTATCAGGATCCCCCACTGACACCTCAAAACAATTCCACGCCTGCCTTCGTCAGGTTGGGGAATGGATGACCTTTAACTGTTTGAAACTTAACTCTAGCAAGACAGAGGTCCTACTCTTCGGTGCACATACTAACTTTTGGTCACCTGATATTTGGCCCCTGGAATTTGGGCCATTACTGAAAATCATGTAAACCAGGTTACCTCCTTTTCTTTTTATACGTTAAAACTCCTATGAAAAATCCTTCCTTTCATTCCGGTTGAGCTTCGTAAATTAGTGATCTCAGCGCTTGTCCTTTCTAGGGTCGAGTATTACAATGGGCTCTTTATCAACCTCCGGAAAAAATGCCTAACGAAACTGCAGGTTGTGCAGAATGCAGCGGCTAGGCTCTTGCTGAATATCCCAAGACACAGATCTCCGTCAGACACTCAAGGACCTACATTGGTATTGAGTTTAAGGCTTTGTGTATAGGACCAGGTTTTTTAAAACGGAACTTGATACCCTACATACCAGCACGCAATCTTCGTTCCTCCTCTGCACATGATCTTATTGTTTCCAGGGTGAAAAAATGTTCCTGGGGGGGAAGCCGCTTTGTGTTAGGTGCAAATAAATTGTGGAATTCTGTTCCTATAAAATTGAAACAGGAGACGGATCTTTTAGCCTTCAGAAAAGCATTAAAGACCCGGTTGTTTATTCATTAAAGCGTCATGTTGTAAATTTGATGATGCATGACTGCACTGTATCGTAATGTTTCTATGTATTTTGAACCCTGTTAATAGGAAAATATATTATTTTTTCAATTGTAGGAATGAGTACAGCCCAATCCGTCTATTTTGTTGGGGCAATCCTCGTGTCAAGAAACAAAATCTTGAGTTCCTGTTGGACAACAAACTCTGGGGCAGATTTATCAACACTTTACACCGGTGCAAGTCATTAATGGTGATGCAAACTGTAGTAAAATGCTTTGTTCTACTTTGTGTTACTTTGTGCTAAGGGAGTGTTCTATGAGTGGTACCTGGGCAATTCTCAATATCCAATGCCCACCCACTCTTGGTGTTGAAACCACACCCTATCTACTAATGTGTAGACAGGGAATTGCACTAACAAAAAATTAGGTCTCATTGAAGTAGGCGTTAAGTTGGAGAAATGCTTTTATTTCTGGAAGCTTTTCAAAGTTTGCTTGTTTGCTACACTGTACAGCACGCATACAATGTTTGGCACATTTTAAAGTGCGTCTAAGCATAGTGTTCTGTATTGGAAGAGTACCCTTTCAGGACAGAACCTAAGCTAGACCTCATGCACACACCTTTGCTCTGTTGTGCAAAGGTGTATGCATGGTGGGAGGCAGGGTCAAAGAGTGCCAAAGCTGGGGAGAAGAGCAGTGACACTATATATTTGTAAGTATGTTACGGCCCTTCTCTCCCCTTCTAGCACGAGGCAGCACAGCAACGTTGGTTGCTGTGCTGCTTTGCATTACAAAATAAATAAAAAATAGCAAAAATAATAATAAATACAAAAGTAAATCTCCCCATCAATATCAAAAAAGCACATTATTGCTGCAAAACCTTTATAAGTTCACATATGGTCCCATATTCTGTGAGTATTTTAAGATTGGCTGGTATTTTCATGTCCCCCACGCAGTCGTGAACACGGCTTCCTGGTTAGCTGTTGTAGCCCTCAAGTTTGAACCTACAACTCCAACAGGATTGGGCTAGGACAGAAAATAGGCCCAGGCTTCAAAATAAAAGTGGCCTCAATTTGTTAGCTTAGTAACTCTGTACTTTTTAAGACCTGCTGTCTGGGTGGTGTCTGAGGGGTGGGGGACTGCAGACAGCGTGTGTAATCATGGTATGGATATGCGTCAGTGTCATTGACTATGCGCCTCTTCTATTAAAAAAAAATAAAAACATTGGCACATCCCTGCTATTCTACCAATGACGTGCTCTTGGTCCAGCGATGTTCCCTTCGATGGCATTGGAGCATCCACAATGCACCATCCTCATTCCCTGAATCTTGTGCCCCCCTCTTTCCTCTCTTCTAACCCAACCTTTTCACCTCTATTGTCCCCCTTCATGCTTTAGGCTACTGTGCCAAATTATGCTGGATTACAAAATGTGATTGACAGATTACACACTGTGCTCCCCAACTGGTAGATTAACCCTCTGAGATGTTTTATTAATATTTAAACATGTGAGCAGCAGGTTACACACACATCTTTTTAGAAAGTGCCTTAACAAGTCCAGCATTATATTGGAAGCTTTAGCCCCCCCCCCACCCACTTTAACAGCCCCCCCAGCCAACTCACCAATAGATACAATTTGCCAGCAGATATAGCAGGAAAAATACCTTGGTGGTGAATGTTCCTATTGTGATTGATTTAGGGCCACCGGACAGTAATAGGTTCAAATCTTCTTGCTGCAAACTCAGCCTTTTATTCTTTTAGGGCTAATGATATAAGCACTCCTAAGTTGGGTACTCTTAGCGCCCATTAACTTTCCCACTGAACTGTACAACTGCTGGTTAAAAAATATATATTTTTCTTGATTCCCCCCAAGCCATACCAAAGCTTGATATATTTAATCTCATAGCAAGGCACGTAAATAACATCACAGCTCCTCTAATACAATTATCCATAAATTCATTACAATGTAATACAACTACATCTAACATGATTATTTCATTACATAATTTCAAAAAATAAAACATTACTTGATTACCAAAACCCCAGCCCCTGAGCACACCTCTAGAAATAATTTCAAAATAAAGTCCGATATAATCTGGCGTATTTCATAGCTATACAGACCAACTCTAAAAAATAAATGAAAATAAATTTTAAAAAACAGATTTCATATTAAACTGAAAAGAGAATTAAAAAACCCAAACATTCTTATGATGCATAGCCATCCAAGTCTTATACAAACTATAGACGTTAAGTATTCAACTAGTGAATTATAGGAGACCATATCCTCTCCCCCCCCCAGCGTCGTTTTTGTATAGCCCTTGAGCTCACACAAGCTTAACTCCATATTATATAACCAAAAACCTAGGGGCAGATTTACGAGAAAGTGACTCAGTGCATTCCGCAAGCCATTTGGCTGCCCGCACTGAGTCACTTTCAAATCACAGGGATACAACATATTTACAACATGTCACATCTCTGTGCTTCCCCCAGTGCTGGCGCACATACTGCTGCCATGCGCCGGTGCAGGCCCCCTTGCACCATGGTGCAAGGATGCCTGCGTCGTGGGGAGATTGTTTTTGTGCAGGAAGGGGCACCTTCCTGCACCAAAACAATCACTACAGGCATTTTCCTCTTTCAATGCGTGCTGTAGAATGCAGCATGCATTAAAAGAGGAAACATTTCTCCTTGTTGCGCATCGCTACGCCACCCCTGGGGAAGCGTAGCATTCACACGCATGTCCATGATTTACGATTCCTCGTACATCTGTAAATGTGTCTGGTTCCATGGGTGTTGCGTGGGAACACCCACAGCAACACCCATGGAACGCCCCTTTCACGCAAAATGCTGTAAAGGGGCCATATTTACAAGGACAGGAAAAGCCACGCAGGCTGGCTATTCCTGTCCTTGTAAATATGGAGCAGTTAATGCTCCACCGGTACGACACAAAAAGTGGCATGCTGGTGGCGCAGGGGGCTTGTAAATCCACCCCCTAGTTCTCCACATTTCAAAAGTTGGAGGATCTGGTTTCAGTCATTCTGAAGCAATCCATAATCGTGCCACTGCAGTAGCGATAAATTAACCCAGATTCATTCTTTCATTCTTTAGCGCCATGCTGTCTTGTGCTATAGCTACTAACCCAAATAACATCATCATAGTTGTAAGAGTGATCTGTTCTCTTATTATTTGGCCCAGGAATACCCCCATCCCCTGTAATGGAGACTCTAGTCTTGGGCATGTACAGAACATATGAAGAATGTCGGCCTGATCAGCCCCGCAGCGTTTACATTTGCCGTCAGAGCCTCCACCCCATTTATAAATTCTGTCCTAACTGTTGTAGCAAGTGGTAACATGAAACACACTTAAAGGTAAGTGTGCCTATGTGTTAGGGCCTATATTTGTTCCAACTTTATTAAAATACAAGGATGTTGTTGTCAAGGGGTATGTCATTTTCACCTGAGCAGAGGTTAAGTTCCGGATTTCGCTTGCAGCAAAACTGGCAACGCTGGCCCTGGCAAATCTGACAACACAATGAACACATTTCCAAGGTTGAGAGGACTGCCACATGGCCCTGCAGTCCTAACAAGTGTTTTCTTTGTACCTCTTGGGATGGGGCCTCGCCTGACAGCTATAAATGTAGACATTAGAAAGCAGAGGTAGGGCAAATGGGTGGATGGCACAGGCTATGCCTTCTTCTTTCCATGTGTCCTAGAAGAAGACTGGCAACCCCCTCGCACCTAATTGAAATTAAAAATAATAGAAGTCCGCAGGTGGGGATTCACAGCAACATACATACCTGCTGGAATTTCGTGAAATATCTGTTTGCAATGACTGCATCTGGACCAGGTGCTGGCCACTCAACTCATGACAGAGTGGAAACATTCACTGCATTCTCTGTGTATTAGTCCTTAGAAAATGACAAGCAGAAGATGCGGTATGGAGTGGAGGAGCCAAGAAACAACCTGGCCCAACAGGTATATGGCAATGTTTCTGAGTGATATGTTCTCAAAAAATATTGTTCCGGCTGCTGGAGCTTGTTGGAGCATGTGGGGTGGTCTGGGGTCACCTTACCTCCCAAGACTTTTGCTCATTTTAGGGTATTCTGCAGTGTCTAGCCACAAGAAATTCGCAGCAAGGTGTTTGAACATGTCTGAGGGCTTTCTGGCACTGGGCAACTGCATTGCATGGGTAGCACTTCAGGCAGTAAGAAGATTGTCATGTGTCTCTCTCCATGACTGTGGCTGTCTAATAGGAACAGTGAAGAGAGCTCCCACTGTGACTTCCCCAGTACGCCTATCACTTGAGTGGGACTTCCACACCAAAGGTATGAACATACTGCTCAGGCTATCCAGAGACAGGAAGTGGGAAGGGCAGCGGCGGCTCCTCTGCAATGGCGGAGGAGCGTCGCCCCACTTCCTGTCGCAGAGCCAGCATGTGAAAAATAAAACGATATTCTAGCATCGTTTTATTTTTCATGCCGGCTCTGAGCCAGCTTGTGCAGGGAGGAGCGGGACATGAGAGGGTGGAGGAGGAGTGCTTGTGCACTCTCTTCATGCACATATGTGTTTGGCCAGCCGTCTTAGGCCGACCAAAACACACATGCGCACTTAGGTTTTTCTAGCCCCGGCTACTGGAGAAACCCCACAGACTCCCTGACCTGTGCGAAGTGTCTTTCCAGCCTGCTCAGGCCAATCCGGGCTGCTTGGACCAGGAAGAAGACAGCAGCTTCAGGTAAGCTATTTTTTTAATTGTTATTAAAAAATGGTGGCCACCATTGGGGTAGGGAGGTATTTTATCTGTTCTTCCCTTCCTTTTCCCTCCAGGTCTGTGGACAAAGCACTTCTGCCATCCTAAATGTATGTAGGAGAGAGGGGAATGGGGAGACAGGAGGGGAAAGAGAGACAGAAAAAAATAAGACATTAGGGACAAACATGGACTGGAGGGTAAAGGAGACACGCAAGATTAGGGAAATTCGGGGAAGAGGTTTGAGGCAAGGCATTAGAGAGGCAGCTGGTCTAATGTGATGACCAGTTTTTGACTGGGGGGATGAATTGCATACTTTCACTAGGATCTATGGCACCCTTTCTTTGCCACTGTGCATTTTACCACCAGTGAAGTGTGCCATTAAAGCTACAGGCTGGTATAGCCTTGCTGTTAACGAATATCAGGTTCGATGACCCTTCCAGCTTGTACAGTCAAAACAGCAACAAAGAAATGGACACTCCAGGCATCTTCAAGCTCATTAATGTCCCTTTTCATCATAGTTCAATTTACTTTTCAAAGAGAGTTCTCTAAAAAAAAAAAAAAGAACCTGTCTTGTGCCCCAGAGCACTGTAATCCACAGAAACGTAAATTCCCACAGTTTAATTTCATTCAAAGGATTTTAGGGGGAACTGAGGAAATTATAGTACATCTCAAAAGTATTTTGTGTGCATTAGATAATATTGCCCACTTGTCCACCTGCAAGCCTCATTCCATGAAGACAAGTCAATGGGTCCCAGATAACCTTTGCTAATTTAAACGTCGAGGCAGATCACAAAAGACTTTGGAAAACATTCAAGCCTGGTGCTCGATGTGCCCCTCGCAGAGAGCACTATAGGGGCTACAAATCCGCTTCCACCAAAAAAGGGCTAAAAAAGTACTTCCGAGGCGGTATTATGGAGGCAAATAATTCAACAAAAGAACTGTTTCACACCCATATAGTGATGCTAACCCATAGTATAATAACAAGCCTCCTGGTGTACTAAAATGAGCACAGTGTCAACCTCGTTGCCTTCTCCACCAACAAACAAGTTACCATAAGAAAGAGGATCTCTTCTCCCACTCCCTGGCCTGTGGAGTCTCAGAAATAGTGCTTGCCTGCTCGGCTTCTCTTCACGAGTTCTCAGCAGTAACTGATGATCATATCAGAAAAATCTTGATGTCTTTCAAAAAATGATCTGCATGTAAAAGTGGTCAGCTTGGGTCTGATTTCATGGTTATTTTTCACTATCTTCCCCTCTGTGGGATCAAGACCTCAAGCATACCATTGTCACCCCTATTGTGAAGGGAGCTTCAGTGGGCCATCACAGTTTTCCACCAATTTCAGACTTGTACTGTATTAAAGGCACTTGAAACGATGCCACTCAATCAATTTTCATCACACCTGGAATCAATTTGCCTTCCTGGTGATTTTCGATTGCAATTCTGACCTCCTGGGCACAATGGCTTAATATCATGGAAGAACTACTCAATCTCTAGGGTAAAAGGCGTACTCCACATTTTGGCCGCATTTAAACATCATCAACCACAAGTTACTCCTTGACAGCCTGTCTTATTTGGTTGACATCAGCGTTATAGGGCTATTTTAACCAGATGGACAGAAGACTGAAAATAGAATATGTTCTGGATAGTAGCTGAACATTTCTCAGAGTGAATACATCAACTGGTCATGTTTTTTCAGGTTGAACAGGAGCCAAGAAGAAGGGTTCTAGACTCTTTGGTGTTTTGATTTGTTAGGGATCATAGGATATTGCAATAGTGAAGATGAGAAAACGGTTGATGAAGAGGTGGTGGATGTTTCTCTTCCACAAAACACTACGAAGTATTTTTTCAAAACATTTAAGCACTTTGGTTAGGGGAAAAAGAATATATTTCAAACAATGTCTTGCTGGTCCTGCACAGCAACTTGTCCGCATCTGTGTCAGGGTCTCAAATACAGCACTGAATGAGAGAACCTACCAGGCATCTCCTCATAATCTATAGAGAGTGCCTTGTGTATGCAATTGACTACAGTCTGTGTGCTCTCTGGCTCACCTGTGCACATCTAGCCAATCAGCTGATGCTGACACATCTGTGGAATCTGGCAATGGGCATTCATGTGTGCTTTCAGCTTTCAGTTCAAGAAGGCTAGAGGCAGGGCAGAGTTCTAGAGGAACTTGTGGAAGCCATGTTATGTATGTAGCAGCCATGGTGGTCGGGTAATCAATTTATTTACAAATGCTCATACCACCAGCCCGACAGCCACAAAACTGGCCACCATCCCACAAAACTGGCCAACATACAGCCACAAAACTAGCCCACACACTTGTCAGGCTAGCCATCTGGCACTGCCAGATAGCCCCACAAGCCAATCCAACCCTGCACCCCTATCCTACATACTGTCACTTACATACTCATGGAAGTCATGCACATACGGAGGCGCTCATTATTAACGCATAAACTGTTCATCTGTGTCACCACACTTACAGCCTCATTACGGGTTTGCCATCTTTTGAGGGGTTATTGACACCACAATCCAAAATCCCTCCGTCTTAATCCAACAATTATGAGTTGTTCCCCTGAATGGAGAACAACCAAATGAACCTGGGAATACTAGGTTCTGTATCAATTCTTTGTCCCTTATCCCAGGAACGATCCTGTTGACATTACCCACCAGCAAAAAACAGCAGGAAATGTCTGAGTAAGGATTGGTGGGGGTCAAGGTCTGGAGGATGGGGGATAAGCTGGGCATGGCTGACCAGAGATTTGTAGTGTTAGGCCTATGACAGCAATGTAGGCTCCCCAGCTAGAGTTGCAGAGGTTGGGCAGAGCCAGCCTGTGCTCCTTCCTGCACTCCCCCTCTTCTATTCCTGCAGCGGTTTCACTGCGTATGCATTCGAACATGGTGAAGCCAGGCCACATGGTAATGTACATGTGTTGGAATTCAGCGATTTATGTACTTTATTTGCGTTGTTTTAAGTTAGCATGTATAATGCTAAGTTAGTAGTATCCGCCACATTTACTGTAACCCACTGAGCTGCCCCTCTAATGTGCAGGCTTAGGTTAGCGTATGTGGCTCCATTTTGTATTTTGTAAGCCATGTTATACTGCGACTGAATTAAGCACCATTTATGTGTATTGCTTGCCTCAGCAGAAGACTGTATTCAGCTATTTTTTCTATCATATTTAAGGTCGGATTCTGACTTACTAATGAACAGGCTATTCAGCCCATGCATGCCTATCTGTGTCCGTAGCTTCGCTCCCACGTTGGAGGAGCTGAACCCTAGTGAAACAACCTTGAGATAGAGATAGTGTGTACCCATCTTGCAGGTGGCAGCCCATCCTTCTGTGCCTTCCGTGTTCAAGAGTGGCTCAAGCTGGTAACTTTCCACTGGGGGTTGGGGTTGTTGGAGGAATGATTATGCATTACCAAATGTTGGGGAGCCTGTCCCCTCAACTGCCATCCCCGGATGCTGATCAGATTGGGCTCAGCTGCAGTGTATTTTGTTAATAAATGATTGTTTGTATTCTCTACTGTCTGACCGACTCTTCACTTGTTTGGAAGGCTATGAAGTGGTCATAAGTGACCTGGGTGACCCGAATTGGGTAATTTCCTTAAGTTGGCGCCTGAACAGGGACTCCATTGGGTGAGTGGCCCATCTCTCGCCTGCTGACGGGTGGAGAGGACGGGACCGCACTGGGTGGATAGGGGATACCCACTTGATTGAGCCTTGTTCTCGCAGCTGCTCTGTCTGTCTGATCGGACGGTGCCTCGCCCAGTGGCCACCCCGGTTGGGTTCCTAAAAGGTGAAACCCTTGGATCTGACCGTTTGGTCTGAAGAGTAGGCAGTGGAGAATAACTTTACTTGACCTCTGTGCACCAGGTGAGTTTTGTTTTGTCTTGTGATCAAAATAGCGCCATTTTAAATCCTAGTTTGTTCGAACTTGGTGAGTCTGCGGATCCTTGAGATACAGGGTGTTTGCGAACACTCAGCCAGGCCACTTGTTGAATTTTGTCTATGCTTGAAAAGGCCTGGGGTGAGAGCCTATCTTCTTTTCTTGGTACAGTCTTCGGACTGTCTGGGGCATCTGCGGACTGCCTGGTACGGTTTACGGACCGTCTTGATTTTTGTTGTTTAGAATTGTATTTGTCCAGTATGGACAGTGAATGTGTCTTATATTAAGATGCCTTGTTTGAATAAATTAGGGTGTTTTGGATGTCTGTGTTGTTCCACGGAGGCTAGGTTGGAAGCGAAACAACCTGCGCCTCCAGAAGGTACCCCAAATTGTGATGTAAATGTCAAGTACAGTATTGGCCCTATTATGTTTAGCACGCTGTGGCATAAGTATACGAGGGACAATGCTGACTTCCAGTGGCCACTTGCGGGTACATTTAATGAACGAAAATTGAGTTTCCGGCAGGATAAATTGTTTGCTAAAAGAAGTAGGCAGTCAATGTTTGATAATCTCCAGGTGTGGCAGAAGGAAGCAAAGCAACGATGGAGAAGGAGGCCCGAAGGGGGAAGGTGCAGACAGTGACGCAGAAGGCAGTGGCCTACGATAGAGAGAAAATAGAAAAGGGTATAGAATGTGCAGATAGAAAGTTTTGCTTTCAGAGTGATAAATGTTATGTTGCTCGGGAGGAAGGTGATGCCTTTGTGGAAGAGTTGTTAGATAACCGATCCCACCTCCTTATGCTCTACAGACGGTGTACCCCGTTGTTCCGACGTCTCCGTCTCCAGATTCTTGCTGGTCATCCTGTCTCTGGCTCGGCGGCTCCCGCCCCGGCCCCGCCTGCTTCCTCTCTGTCTTTGCAATCTGCAAGTACGGGGGCGCTAGTTCTCCTGTTAGGTCCGATGGCCCTACACATGTTGTCCCCCCTTCTCTTACCCATTCTACGCAGCAGCTGCTATCGCTGATACCTGTTTCTTCATCTACTTTGTCCCCCTCAAATATTTCATCTCCGGTACTACTGAGTGCTGGGACACCTGTGCGTGGAGTGGATGAGGGGAATTGGGCAGCAGCGCGAGAACGAATGAGGAGAGTGCTGATGAGATCGGATGTGGGTAATGAGTAGAAAAGAATGGTGGCTGATCAGGCTGCACAGTGGGCCCGGAATCCGATTTACAGTGTGGAAGACATTTGGAATGTGATGAAAGATTATGAGCCGTTTGTGCAGCAGCATGCTCTCAAGCACATGTCCCCGACATTATTAGGATTGTAGGAACAGTGTTTCAATAGTGTTGCTGCACAGATCATATATGATATTAGAGATTGTGTGTATGCTACTGACTTGGCCCTCAATGAGGTTTTTGGTAATGTTGCAACACCGGTTGGCTACTGCAGTAGATTGCACCAGAAGACCCCCAATGATGTTTACGCAGTTCCCTATGAGGGAGGTGCATCCCATCTATCATCCCGAGATTCCGGAGCAGTGAAATGCTGCAAACGTGGTTATACAACAAAAAGCAGAGGCCCGTTTCCAGGAACAGTGGGTCTACACTCCTTAGAAGAGGAGTGAGGTACTATCCCTTAAAAGTCAGTTGCCAGACCATAGGAAAAATCCAACTGCCTATTATAAGGAAATGACGGAGGCGGCTTCCAGCACAGTAATGACACTAGCTGATATTGAGTTATTCTTCGGGTTATTTGTACCAGTGGATATCTGGAGGCAGGTGCATACGCAGGCTCATGCAATAGAGTTAGGGGGGACATGGGATGAGATAAAAGCATGGGAGAAGGAACAGAAGCCTGGCGAGAAGCCGAGAGCTGAAATATTAGCTTTACCCGGTTGCATTATCACTTATATGCATTCCCTTATTCCACCTAGACTAATAGATTGGGACAAGCTAACAGCATGTCGTCAGAAGAAGAATGAAAGTGTGTCTGATTTCTTCATCAGGTTTGAAGGGGTTTTCTTGGATTTCAGTAAACAGGATTTATCAGTGGAGGGTGTTGTCTGATTGTTTATAAAAAGGTTTGTTACGAACTTGCTTCCGGAAATAGCGACTCAATTGCAGGCTTCGGAGAGTACTTGGACTACCTCCTCCCCATCAGTGATATTGAGTATGGCACAGTATTATGAGCCTAGGGAAAATGAGGAGAAGGTAGAGAAAATGAATAATGATTTAAAGACGAAGGTGTTAATGCAGCAAGCGACTAGGGGAAATGGAAGAGGGGGCTCGGGATCGGCTCAGCAATTGCCCCGGACTAACAGAAATAGCACCGCAGGTGCACCTGTTGGACAAAACCAACGTGCGTATTGTAAAAAGGCGGGCCATTGGCGTAGTGAGTGCCCAGAGCTATTACACAAAGTTGCAGCTCCAAGAGGTTGGGGTTTTAGAGGACGTAGACATAATGGCGGTGGTCGTGATGAGTTGCAGACAGAGTATTCATCGTATGATCATCAGAATAAGAATTATTTTGATGATACTCGGAGAGGTCAGTATTACCATGATGATTATGATATGGACGAAGTGACAGGAGTGTCTTACAGCTATGATAGCCAGGGACAGGGCGAAGGACCTGTTTCGGTGTCTGTAGATCAGTGTGGACCTTATGTCACCGCAGACTTGAATGGCACGGCCAAGACATTCCTGATTGATACAAGTGCACTGAATAGCTCTGTTTCTCATTCGCTGGTCCCCGGGGCAGCTCTGTCTGTCCAAAATAAGGTTTCTCAGGTGTGGCGGTTGTGAGTCCCATTTCCAAGCCTCTTGCTTTGACTATGGGCCCTTTCACAGTTGATTCACCATTTTTACTGACAGCGAATTGTGGGCAGAATTTGATGGGTTTAGATTTGCTGAAAAGACTACATGCGACCATATACTGTTCACCGCATGGTGTCTATATGACCATTTGTCCGAAGGTGGTTAGTACGAAGCAATGTTTTACAAAAAAAACACCCTTCTCTCTGCTGAGTTCAAGGATGTCCCACGTTCTCTGTGGGCTACAGGAGATAGGGACGTGGGGTTGTTACAGATCCCACCGGCTTCTATCAAGATCAAAGATAATGCTGTACTGCCACGTATCCCTCAGTATAAGATACCACAGGCAGGGGAGAAGGCCCTCTTGCAAATAATAAAGGACTTAATAAGGACTGGTGTGGTTGACGAAATGGTTGCGAATGTTTGTAATAGCCCTATTCTTCCCATTCTTAAGAATGCACCCTCAGATGCCCCTGATGCTCACCCTGATGTTTACCGTTTTGTTATTGATCTGCGCGCGATAAACAAAATTGTGATCCCTCAATATCCTGTGGTCCCTGACATCACCACATTGTTAACGATGATCCCTCCCTCAGCAAAATTCTTCTCTGTGATCGATTTGAAAAACGCCTTCTTTAGCATTTCAATACACCCGGATAGTAGATATCTGTTTGGGTTTGCCATCGCTGGTAGGAGCTTTCAATTCTGTTGTGCCCCTCAAGGCTATCCTGAAAGTCCTAGCATCTATAGACAAGCTCTGAAATGACAATTGGATTCTTTGGTACTTCCCCCTGGTAATGTTTTATTGCAGTAAGTTGATGACCTTTTCATGGCCTCTGACACTGAGGACGGCTGCAAAGAAGCAACGGTTAAATTATTATTACATTTGGCACGTAACGGACACAACGTGTCCCTTTCCAAATTCCAATATTGTCGACAGAAGGTCACCTATTTAGGTCAGGAGGATCGCAGACTAACCCCTGAACGCATTGCTGCTATAAATAACATGCCTGTCCCTAAAACCCAGCGTGATGTGCGTGCATTTATTGGCATTACCTCGTGCTGCCGTCACTGGATCCGTAATTATTTCCTACTAACAAAGCCCCTACTTCAGCTAACAACTAAAGATGTGCACGAACCCCTGCCTTGGACACCTGCATGCCAGCAAGCTTTTGAGCAATTAAAGGTTGCGCTTTGCTCTGCTCCTGTTCTTTGTACACCTGACTACCAGAAGCCGTTTGTGCTCTATGTACAAGAGACGGCTGGTTGCTTGCTCTCTGTCTTAACACAGGCCTTTGGTGGTAAGCAAAGGTCTTCCGCCTATTTTTCTGCTATCCTGGATAACGTCGCCAGAGCCCTCCTGAGTTGTCTAAGAGCTGCTGCGGCCGTGGCCATCTCTATCAGACAATCGGCGGGGCTCGTTCTTGATACTGACCTCACAGTTATGGTACCTCATCCTGTGGATACACTTTTAAACAAAACAAAGACACAGCTCCTTACTAGTGCACGTCTGACTGGCTTTGAACTAACTTTGTTTGCACCGCACATTACCATCAAGAGATGTGCCACGTTACTACCCCTCCCCTTGGCGAACGAGGATATAGATGCACACGATTGTGTATATCGAACTGAAGAGGAGACGAAGGGATGGGTAGACTTGACTGATGTTCCCTTATCTGACCCACTAGGGGAACTATATGTCGATAGCTCTTTTTTTAAGTTACCGGATGGCACCACCACTACAGCGAAAGCCATAACAACGCTGCATACTGTTGTTGAGACATCACGTGTTCCATATCAGTCGGCCAAAGCTGCAGAGCTAAATGCCCTCCTTCGGGCTTGTGATTTGATTGAAGGACTGGTTGTCAATTTTTATACTGACAGCCAGTACACCTTTGGGATCGCCCATAGCTTTGGTAGCCTCTGGGCAGAGAGAGGGTTTCTGACCTCGAATGGGTTATGAATACAGAATGGCCCACTGATATACAGACATTTGTCGGCTCTGACCCACCCGAAAGGGCTAGCAATAGTGAAGTGCAGCACCCACAAGGCAATTACTGATGATGTTGGGAGAGGAAATGCATTTGTAGATCAGACAGCGAAAGAGACATCTAGATCAAAGATGAAAAAGATGTTTGTGGCAGGCCCGGCTAGGTGGGTGCCTGAAAATTATAATTATTGGCTCCAGTATACGGATTTCCTCTGGCAGTGAATTACTTATAATAATTGACAAAAATTTACCCATTTGGTCGTCACATTATGGAGGAAGATCAGCCCTTTGCGGCCCCTTTAGTAGAGCAGAGTAGTCCCGGTTGGTCTGGTTGGTCCACTAAAAGTAGGATCGTGGCAGTGGGTTATATCCTTGTATTTGGGGTAGTGTGGTACTTAGAAGAGAAGTATCCTGTGCACACTTTAATAGGGACAACTCATGTTCCTCCAGAACATATTTTTGTTCCTTTGGCCCCACACAAAGAAAGACACAGGCAGACGTATGTAGATAATGTTTTCCTCCAGATGCTCCATCAAGTACATCAGACGTCCAATGTTACTGATTGCTGGGTGTGCAGGTTACTACCTTCTGTTATGCATAAAAACGATCTGTTGGTGTCATTACACATGTCATATTTAGGTAGCTGCGAGTCATGGTTCCAGTTGCTTTCAATGGTGTTTTATTGTATATTCACTATCATGCCGTTGCCACGAATATAACTCAGTCTGACTACGAGACTGTGCTTGAGTATATAGTAGAACACCAAGGGTTTACTCCGGGAAAAGGAGGGGAACAGGATACATTGCACCCAGACACTTGCATGAATGTCTATGAGAGTAGGAAAATTACCACATGGCTCCGGAATAAGATGATGGCTTTTTAGGGATTCAACGTCTCTGAGTATTTCAGATCTTTCCACTCACGTAATATTACCCAAGACAAAGCAATGCCTGTACCCGTGGTCAACACTACAGCTAGTTTCTGTGTTCAGGGTTTTGGAAAAGTTCCCGTAGGGAAAAGTAATTGTAACTATACATATCGCTTGAATACAACTAGTAGTCCGCCTTTATTCACACCCTCCAATGTGTATTTCATTTGTGGATCTCAGACCTATATATGGCTTCCGAGGGGATGGTCTGGCACATGTTACGTCTCCTTCCTTTTGCCCCCTATATATATTGAACCATCTAGTTATCGCAAAGATCATAGGTTGCAGCGTAGAAGTGCATACCTGCTCCGAGTAAAAAGGGTCATTGATGCTGAAGAAATAGATCAAACAGACACTACCGTACAGCAGTTTACTGATGCTATGAAGGGTATTTTGCCCTTCTGGGGTCCTATGTACAATAGTTGTAGTATTCGTCGCCTCACCAGTGTAGTGGAAGGCATTATTAACACCACTGCAGGAAAACAGACAAAAATTACAGCCGAGCTCGAGGCTACCAGACTTGTTGCTCTTCAAAACAGGATGGTGTTGGACGTCATCCTTTCTGATAGGGGAGGAGCCTGTCACGTCAGCGGCAGCAGTTGTTGTGTGTACATACCGGACCATGCTTCGAATGTTTATGCAGCCATACAGAAGTTGCACAGACTTGCCTCTGATATTTACCAAGAAAATGGGACCTGCTCCTTATCTGGGTGGTTCTGGAGTTTGATGACTACGTGGGGTTGGAAGATACTCCTTTTCCTAGTGGCCATCGCAGGCATCATTTTTACGTGCTGCCTGTGCATTAACTGTCTTCCAGCCTGTTGCTCCTACTGTGTTAGTAAGCTGACACCTACACCTAAAATATTGGGACACAATACTAAAGACACCGTCATGATGATGCAAGACGTACAAGATATGATGAATATCGACGAGGGCGTTTTTTAATATTGAATGTGTTCTGCAATTACATGATCATTAGCTCCATTAGTAACATATACAAAATGCAGAAATTAATGATTCTATTTTGTTTCTGATTGTAAAGACCCTTATCTGCACTAATAAAGTTTAGCCTTATGTATGCTTATTGGAGGGTCTGTTGGAATTCAGCGATTTATGTACTTTATTTGCGTTGTTTTAGGTTAGCATGTATAAGGCTAAGTTATAGTATCCACCACATTTACTGTAACCCACTGAGCTGCCCCTATAATGTGCAGGCTTAGGTTAGCGTATGCGGCTCCATTTTGTATTTCGTAAGCCATTTTATACTGCAACTGAATTAAGCTTCATTTATGTGTATTGCCTGCCTCAGCAGAAGACTGTATTCAGCTATTTTTTCCAGCATATTCAAGATCGGATACTGACTTACGAATGAACAGGCTATTCAGCCCATGCATGCCTATCTGTGTCTGTAGCTTCGCTCCCACGTTGGAGGAGTCGAGCCCTGGCGAAACAACCTTGAGCTAGAGATAGTGTGTACCCATCTTGCAGGTGGCACCATATACTTCTGTGCCTTCTTTGTTTAAAGAGTGGCTCAAGCCGGTAACTTTCCACTGGGGGCGTGGTTATGGTTGTTGGAGGAATGATTATACGTTACCAAATGTTGTGGAGCCAGTCCCCTCGACAGCCACCCCTGGATTCTGATCAGATTGGGCTCCGACGCCGTGTATTTTGCTAATAAATGATTGTTTGTATTCTCTACTGTCTGACCGACTCTTCACTTGTTTGGAAGGCTATGAGGTGGTCGTAAGTGACCTGGGTGACCCAAATCTTCACCTGGAATTGTCCAGTATGGAGACACTGGACTCATTGCAATGGCAACCATCAGAGCTTTAAATAGATGCCTGTGTAAACAGGAAAGCACTTACTTAAGTAAATGAAACGCTGTACAACCTTGGATTCACCGTCGTATTTCCCCTCCTATGACCTCAACAGCCATGTGCAATGAGAAGGCTGATTTTTCAGTGGCTAGAGCAATAGACTGCAGCTCTCTCTCTTAAGTCTTATTGGCTATTGCCAACCAATCAGCATGAAGGTGTGTTTTCACAACATTGAGAGGGATCAGGAATGAGAGGTAGGGATGATGGATTAGGTATGAGAAGTAGGGATGAGACGTAAGGATGATGGATGAGAAGTAGGGATGATAGATGATGCATGAGAAATAGGGATAAGGAATAGGGATGGTGAATAATGGATGACAAGTAGGGATGATAAGTATGGATGATGGATGAGAAGATAGGGAGAAGGATGAGAGGTAGGGATGATAGATGAGATGTACAGATGTTGAATGATGGGTGAGAAGTAGTGGTAACGGATGATGCATGAGAAGGAAGATAAATCAGACGTTAGTAGGGATGATAGATGAGAAGTAGGGATGATGTTATATGATGAATGAGAAGTAAGAATGATGTTCAAGAAGTTTGGATTATGGATGAGAAGTAGAGATGATGAATGAAAAGTAGGGGTGATGGATGAGAAGTAGGGATGAAAAGTAAGAATGATGAGTGGGAAGTAGGGATGAAGGATGAGAAGTGGGGATCAGAAATAGGGATGAAGGATGAGAAAAAGGGATGAGAAGCAGAGATGAGGCATGAGAAGTAGGGATGATGGTTGCGAACTAGAGATGATGAATGAGAAATGGTGAAGATGGATGAGAAGTAGGAATGAGAAGCAGGGATGAGAAGTAGGGATGAGAACCAGGGATGATTGATGAAAAGTAGGAATAAGGGATGAGAAATAGGGATAACGTATTAGAAGTAGGGATGATGAATGAAAAGTTGGGATGATGGATTAGAAGTAGGGACTGGAATCAGGGTTGAGGGATGTGAAGTAGGGATAAGGATGATAGATCAGAAGTAGAGATGAGGAGCAAGAATGAGGGATTAGAAGTAGGTATGATGGATGAGAAATAGGGATGATGGATGAGCAGTAGGGATGAGAAACAGGAATGAGGGATGAGAAGTTGGGATGATGGAAGATAAATTGGGATGATGGATGAGAAGTAGGGATGATGGATTAGAAGTAGAAAGAGAAGCAGGGATAATGCACGAGAAGTAGGGAAGATGAGGAGTGAGGAATGAGGATGTCATAAAATGGATGCTGTAACTGTGATATGTTTTAAATCATGAGTTTGTACTCCTCTACACTAATGAACTATGCTGCCTACTTGTTTGGATGACATGTGATTCTTACACCTTGCAAGCCTCATTGTTTTCTGTAACATTTTCTATAGACTGATTTACACATGCATTATTCATTGTCTCTGTGTATTGTGAGTGTGATGTAAAGTGCTCCAACACCCTACACTGGTATGAGTAGCATTATAAAAAAACCGAAAAGCATGTAAAAGAGGAGCTATGGGGAGTTTAGGGGCACTATTGGAGGGTGGTAGTGAGGGGATCCATGGTGAAGGAGGTCATTGGGAGGGGCACAAAAAAAGATTCTTGCACCGGGTGCCCCAGTGCTAAAGGCAGCCCCGCCCCTGCCTAAAAGTATAGCAGGAAGAGACTGGGACAGGGCGGGCTCGGAGGCATGGCTCACCTTAATTCGTTATCGCACCGAAGGAGCGCTACGGAGAGAACGGGGAGGGACAAATGTGTGTGAAAGGAAAATTAACTGTAAACAGAAATCATGTAGAGCGCAAACAACAAACTAAAAGAAGAATGATTATTAATGGTAAAAACTAGCATAACACAGCATTAAAAACAAATCAGTTTCAAGGAAAACATAAATGGTGCCATTAATTTAAGTCAGTAACACAAGGCATAAGGACAGGAATACATTTACTTCTTTTCCAGAACCAAAGTACTTTCTGTATGACTATTAGTAGGGCAGGATGTACCTTTCATTCCTCGCACTTCCCCCCTCCAGTTAATGGTAATGTTCTGACATTTATTAAAAGACATATATCTCCCATTGGACAATTACTTCATTGCAATGAAAAAGCGGCATTTTTATGTCACTGCATAATGTCGGAATTTCATGGGTGGTATAGACTGCACTCATGTGCATCTGAACACCTGTGGTAAGGAAACGTGTTCTGTAATTGGAAACCCATCCATTCAATTAAGGTACAGATAAACTGCAATACTGATCTTTTGTACTGGAATGTCTGCTCATTTCCCTGGAAGTGCACATGATTTTTATATATTGTACAAACAGATGTGTATTCACAATAATACAGTGCCCCTTGCCTTGTCAGGATACATAGACCTGCAAAAAAGAACAACAAAACTGTCCCAAGATATATAGTGCAAGTTATCAGTCAAACAGTGCATCTGCCATTATATACACACATACACACAAAAACACACGCAAGCAGCACACATTCTCCCACACACGACTTGCAAATTACACAACAAATCCAGGGGCATATCATCAATAGACGGCGATAAATATCGCAAAGCGCGCTTAGCGCTTTTTTATGTATCGTTGAAATTTATCGCCCGGTTAGCGCGTTATTAACAACGCGTATCATAGAGGCGATAAAAATTCCAGCGATAGCGGGGATTTTCGCCGTTTTCCATGGAACAGCGCTGGTTTTCCAGCGATGTTCCGTGGAAAACGTCGATATGGTTGATGATAGGGCCCTGTGGTCTTAGCCCCACAATCAACCTCCTATGTTAGGTATGCCTTAGTCAGGAATTTAACAGACGTTAAATTCCTGCGTTAAGGCATAGTTAACGCGATTTCAAATATCGCTACCCCTCGTTGATGATATCACGAAGTTGGGTTAGCGATATTTTCCCATGGAGTTTTGTCAGGCATGCCTCCTTTGCATCTCATTAACGATGCGATGCGAGGCGTGCTGACAACGGGCGCTAAGGCAAGGAAACACGCGCTGGCGTGTCCTTGTTGATAATGCGATAAAATTATCGCCGCTTTTCACCCGAAAACGGACGCTAAAGTGGCGATAATGTTATCACCAGCCCTTGATAATATGCCCCCTAGATCTTTTGCAGTACTGCATGCTACATACATCCGTTAGGGTATAGATCATGGGTACTCACAAACTTTCTCTTGGGGGCCACATTTACAGTGTGGTTTGTGGCCGAGGGCCGCACCGTGGGGGCGGGGTCATTGGGGGAGGGGGCGGGGCTAGAGCAACAAAAAAAAACTGTGACCATGAGGTGGGACACAGGCCCCTGCAGCGGACGCCTTCATCCACTGAGCCACCGGACCCGGCATACACACATCTCTCTCTCTCTCTCTCTCCCTATCTCTCTCCCTATCTCTCTCTCCCTCTCTCTCTCTCCCTCTCTCTATCTCCCTCCCTCTGTCTGTCTCCCTACCTCTCTCTCTCCCTCTCTGTCTCCCTCCCTCTCTCTGTCTCCCTCTCTCTCTCTGTCTCTCTCCCTCTGTCTCCTTCTATCTGTCTCCTTCTATCCATCTCTCTCTCTCTCTCCGTCTCCCTCTCTTTCTGTCTCCCTCTCTTTCCGTCTCCCTCTCTCTCTCAGTCTCCCTCTCTCTCTCCGTCTCCCTCTCTCTCTCCATCACCCTCTCTCTCGCCGTCTCCCTCTCTCTCTCCGTCTCCCTCTGTCTGTCTCCCTCTGCCTCTCTCCCTCTGTCTGTCTCTCTCTCTCCCTCTGTCTGTCTCCCTCTCCCTCCCTCTGTATCCCCCTGACTCCCTCCCTCTTTCTCCCTCTGCCTCCCTCCCTCTCCCCCCTCTGTCTCCCTCCTTCTCCCTCTCTGTCTCCCTCTCCATCTCTCTGTCTCTTTGCCTCTCTGTCTGTCTCTGCCTCTATCTGTATGTCTCTGCCTCTATCTGTCTCTGTCTGTCCCCGTCTCTGTTAGTCCCTGTTTCTGTCTCCCTCCCTCTGTCTCCCTTTCCGTCTCCGTCTGTCTCTGTCTCTATCTGTCTGCCCCGTCCCTGTCTCAGCCTCTATCTGTCTCTGTCTGTCCCTGTCTCTATCTGTCTCTGTCTATCTCTGTCTGTCTCTATCTGTTTCTGCCTCTATCTGTCTCTGTCTGTCCCTGTCTCTGCCTCTATCTAGCTCTGTCTGCCCCGTCTCTATCTGTCTCCCTCCCTCTGTCTCCCTTTCCGTCTCTGTCTGTTTCTGCCTCTATCTGTCTGCCCCGTCCCTGCCTCTGCCTCTATCTCTCTCTGTCTGTCCCTGTCTCTGTCTGTCTCTGTCTATCTCTGTCTGTTTCTGCCTCTATCTGTCTGTCCCTGTCTCTGTCTCTATCTAGCTCTGTCTGCCCCAGTCTCTGTCTCCTTCCCCCTGTCTCCCTTTCCGTCTCTGTCTGCCTCTGTCTGTCTGTCTCTGCCTCTATCTGTCTGCCCCGTCTCTGTCTCTGCCTCTATCTGTCTCTGTCTGTCTCTATCTGTTTCTGCCTCTATCTGGTTCTGTCTGTCTCTGCCTCTATCTGTCTCTGCCTCTATATGTCCCTGCCTCTATCTTTGTCTCTCTCTCTGTCTCTCTCTCTGTTTCTATCGCTGTCTGTCTCTACCTCTATCCGTCTCTGCCAGTCTGTCCTTGTCTCTGCCTCTATCTAGCTCTGTCTGCCCCTGTCTATATCTGTCTCTGCCTCTATCTGTCTCTGTCTGTCTCTATCTGTTTCTGCCTCTATCTGTTTCTGTCTGTCTCTGCCTCTATCTGTCTCTGCCTCTATATGTCCCTGCCTCTATCTTTGTCTCTCTCTCTCTCTCTGTCTCTCTCTGTTTCTATCGCTGTCTGTCTTTGTCTGTCTCTACCTCTATCCGTCTCTGCCAGTCTGTCCTTGTCTCTGCCTCTATCTAGCTCTGTCTGCCCCTGTCTATATCTGTCTCTGCCTCTATCTGGCTCGGTCTCTATCTGTCTCTGTCTCTATCTGTCTCTGCCTCTATCTGTTTCTGTCTCTATCTGTCAGTCTGTCCCTGTCTCTGTCTGTCTCTATCTCTATCTGTCTCTGTCTGTTTCTGTCTCTCCCTACTGCCCTCTGTCACCCTCTGTCCCCTTACCCGACTCTCACACCCTGCTGTCCTCTGTCATTCTTTGTCACCTCTCCCCCTCCTCCCCCCTCCGCTTGTGTGGCAGCTGATGCAGCTTCCCTTCCCCGCCCACCCGAGTACTTCACAGGTCTTTAAGAGACCATTTGCATGATAACGAGGCTTTGTTGTATTTCACCTCTTCTTAGCGCCACAGCAGCTCTCCACTCGGTCTATCGTTTGAATCGCCCGGCCCCCACACAGCAGGGTCTGTGTTTGCTGACACTGTTAAAAAAAATAAAACAACACTGGTACGATGTCTGCAAAGTACGCGGGCCGCCAAGAAAGGCTTGCGGGCCGTACTCTGAGTACCTGTGGTATAGATGAACTGCACTGCTGAAGTTCTGTGTTGATATGTCTCCGCTCTTTTCCATGGAAGTGCACATAATTTGTACATACTGAACAACAGTTGTGTATCCAAAACAGTACGGTGCCCCTTGCCTAGTCAGGATACAATGGCCTGCAAAAAATAACAACCAAAAATGTTTCAAGATATTATAATTCAAGTTATCAGTAAAACAGTGCACCTGCCATTACACACGCACACACACCCACACACACACACACGCACACACACACAACTTGCAATTTACACAACAAATCAAGATCTATTGCAGTACTGCATCTTGCATTCACAGGTAATGCTGCATGCTATGCACAGACCCATGTCCTCCACTCTCAAGGTGCTATATCACTTCTTAATGGAGTTAACTTAGAAGGGTGTAGTACACCTCATAGTGAACAAATCATCTCTGTCAGTTTTTTCCCAACACTTCACAGGTGCCGTGAGCTATCTATAAAACACCTGGCTATGGGCCCCACTTTGCCAACTATCAAAACAACAGGAAGCTAGATACAATGCTTGGCTTATCGAGCCCAGAATTCACACCATTACTGTTTTGACACCAGCTGTTCAGTCATTGGTGTTCATCGAGTAAATGTTTTCTTTTCTTGTGTGGTCTTTGTGGAGGTTGGAGCTATGAGTGAGAGCCTGGTACCTCTATCAGATATCCTCCTGGCTGTGGGTGTAAATAGTTTTACTCAGGTTTCGGGTATGTTGATCATTTTGAGTAGCCCAATGTTCTCGGGCCTGGGAGTGCTGGGTTTGAAAATTCCAGACCCAGTAATCTGAAACCCTGAAACATGGAACCTGGAGAGATATGCAGTTCTGTGGGGAGCTGATGCACCTGTGCCCCTCCGAACACCTCCAGCAGAACAGGGAGAGCAGCAAATGCTTGAAGCAGGTGGTACATGGGCATGATTTGGGCCTGCCATAGTATTCTTGGATGCGTATGTTATTCCCCATTCCCTGGGTTTAGGTGCAGCAATTCCAGTCAGCAGTATTCCTGGACCTAAATCCAGGGAACTCAAATTGAAGCCCCAAGTGGAGAACTTCCTCAAGCATAACGAAAACTAGTATTGGCAATGCCAATAGGGCTGGCTTATTTATGCATGAAAGTGCCTTTTATGTCATTCATGGGTTTAGTTACTGAATGAGTCATCATACATGCACGCTGTTACTCATCCTTACACTCATGCATACATTTATCCATCCACTTAATCATTCCCGCATTCACCCTCTGACATAACTACAATAAAACACATGCAAACTCAACAACATAAGATAAATTAAAAGAATACACGTCAAAAAGGAAACCATGCTGACATCTAAACACAGCAAGCATAGGTTTGCTATAATGACACTAAACATAGCAGCCGATGTTCATCTTGCAGAGGTATTGTAAATAGTCTTTTGTTGTTTTAAAGTTCCAGCACGGCCGCCACATTTAGAACCGATGTTAGTCATTTTGGAATGGTAGCACAATGACACTTTGGACAAGAGCATTCAGTATGGTCACCTAATGAGGTGCAGCATACTGCAGATAAAATGAACTGCAAGCAAGCAGCTGTTAGCACTGCCTGGAGAGCTGTATGTTGTATCTTTTATATGCAGATGGATTTTTGGATATTAATTCATGTATCGGAGGACTTTTAATAACTGTCATCTTTTACTTTTGTTACTTCTCTTGATTTCCTTTTTTAAATTATTTTTCCTATCCATTTCTTTTTTCCTTTTTCTTTCCAGCCTTTTTATTTTTTAGGTCTCGCCTGACCCAGCGCATGCGCAGGTCTGGCGAGACTTATTGAGAGGGCTCCAAAAAGTGCTATCAGGCCAGCCTAGAGCTACAGTGCATGTGCGCGGCGCGCGCGCCGCGCTTTACCGCAATTACTTTCACTTTCGCGGACGCTTTGATGTTTGATCGTGATCCCGATCCCGATCTGCATAGCCAGTAGGTCTCGCTTTTGGGACCTTATAAGTATTTAGTTATGCAACTGGTGCATGGCTAAACACTTATAAGGTCCCAAAGGTGAGACCTATTGGCTATGCCAATGCTTGTCATTGTTGTCATCTATTAACTTTTCCTTGCATCTTTTATTTATCTTATACTTTGTTATTTCTCTCTCTTAATTTTCCTGCACCTTCTAACTCATCGTGCAATATATCTCACTACAGCCTTTCTTTCTCACAACACCCGATGACCCTCCCCTTCCTTGCTCAAAATTGAAAAAGGTTTTCATAAATTATTTAAAAGTATGTGGCCTGAATTTTTCACTTGAAAAAAAACCTCAATGTTTATCCACTCTCTGGGTGCAGAAGGACATGAAATTTATAAAAACTTGTCAGATTTAGTTACTGTGGACATGACCAGGAGCATGAAAATCAGATATGGTGTATTGATGACAATACAAAGGTTTGTAGCCTAATGCAAGGATGCGTATTGGAGGTTGAGTGGTTACATAAGTTGGAGCTGGATGAAGAGTTGAGTCAAGTTTGCCAATTCATTTGTACAGGGGATAAGTGTGGGGTGAAGGACAAAAAGTTCACAGGTTTTGCTAAAATTCAGAATGAATTGTCTGTGGTAAATATTCTTGTGTTGAAGGGAGCCCAATTGGTTCCACCATTAGGTGTCAGAGATCATTTGGTATGTCTGGCTCACGAGGAGCATCAAGGTATATGTAAGACCAAAAAAAGGCTCAGGAGCATGTACAGGAGGCAAGGAATCGACATAGTGATTGAACGTGTCGTGAGAGATTGTGGAGAGTGCAATTTGAGTGATAACGCTATGAAAATGCAGACTTCCTCTATGATTTGTAGAGAGATCCCTAGTGATGTTGGGGAGGAAGTAGGCTTGAACATTGTTGGGCCTATAAAGTCGGGGGAGGGGTCGAGTAAGTATCTCATCGTGGTCATGGACATTGTGTCGAGGTGGCCAGGGATTGGTGTCTCACATGAAATTTGCACGGGAGCTGTGATTAAGTTCTAATCAGAAATATTTGCCAGCAAAGGTAATCCAAAATCAATCCTTTCAGATAATGGGGTGCAACTGACTTCCAATGCAATGGAAAGTTTCCTGAAGTACAGAGGCATAAGACACAAAAAGTGAGTCCTCTATCATCCTGAAAGTAATGGTATGGTAGAGACATTTAACAGAACGCTCAAGGAAACCATTGCTAAGAGTAATGGAAAGAATTGGGTTCAGGCTGCTAAGAGGAGGGTTGAGGAACACAGGTTTGCTCCTCACCCCACCACGGGTGTTAGCCCTTTCGTGCTGTTTAAGAAATGTAACACCAACACTGTCATATGTCCTCCCAGGATGGAATGTTATGGTGGAGATGGGAAGCATGGCCATAATCAAAAGGATGGACTTAAGAAGAGAGAAGAACAGATACTGTGAAGAAGGAAGGAGAACTATGATCTTCGCAAGGCTGTCCTACTAAAGACAGGTAATTTGGGGGATTTAGTAAAACTTAGGATGCCCAGAAGAAGTCAGGGTACATCTCGTTTCAGCGCACACCACAGAGTGACTAAAGTGTTTCAGAGTGCGGTCAAAATGGGCGATGGGCGCATTTGGAAGTTCAACATAATTCTAATAGTGGAAGGATCCACGTATATCGTTCTCTTGTCTATTTGTGGTATATCCTCCTCTGCTTCATCTGTTTGAAGGGGGAGGGTGTGTGGTATATTGTATATATTTTCTTAGCACAGTGTTTCTCTTGATTTGTTCCGCTGTCCCTTTTTTCCCTCCCCTACAGTCTTATGGTATATTCTCCTCAGTGTTCTTCATTGAATGTTTATGGTTGAGTTGATACAATGATTGCCAGTTGCAAGGTCTCTTGTTGCCTGCTGTGGCTGGAGTTTCTATTTCTGGGAATAAACCCTTCAGCTTTTTTCTCTTAAGGTGATTATAGACTTTTTCTTATTTATCTCGTCTTGCTATTCACACTGTAGTATCCTCTTAAGAAACATTAAAATAAAAAGAGGAGAAACAAAGAAATAAAAGAGGATTTCAAAAGGAGAAAAGTAAAAACTAAAGGTCTTGTCAACTAGTTCAGACACTGAAGCGTACTATTTTTCAGCTGCATGTACACATATGATCAAAAAATTCAGTCATTCAAAAGGGAAGAGAGCCAATGACTGTTGTCGACTGAACCATTACCTCATGCAGTAGGCTGTCATGGATGGAAGCAGAGTGTAAATGGCACTGATACCATTTCATAATAAGCAAACCAGACCCATGGCATCAGACATAACATTTCACACTCCCCCAATAAGGACTATAATTTGGCACCAAAACCAACTCAGGTAACCATCAGGCACGCAGTCATAACATTAGAAATGTATACAAATCTACAGTGTGCTAAGCAATATACTTGCTCTCCTAAGAAGGCCTAATAAGTATTCTCACAGAGCAAACCTTCCATAGCCATGGTTCGTCCACAGGGTAAACAATATCAACAACACTTACTACAGTAATGTGTGAGATTCCACGTAACAAAATACCTAACTGTAGGCTATAGTATGAAGTAATGGCAACCCAGACTTAAATACCTTTTGAATTCATGTTTTTTACCATAAATAAGTCAGGCCTGCAGCCTTTATCATACTATTTCCTAGTCTACAAATCAGACTACCATTTCATAATAAAGAGATCAGGCCTGTAGCCATGATAGTGGGCTTGCCACCATGCCCAACTCAGTTCTGCTGTACTGAGTAGAAGCTTTGCCACAAGAATAAAAGAGCTACAACAGCCATCCTGTTAGTCGAAGCACACAAAATGCAGCTCAATCAAATCATGTAACCAGGGGAACTAACGTGTGGGTGGAGAATACGCCCGTCTCCCAGTGGTATTCTGAAAGCTATTTTATTAATCACATGAGGTCCGGGAACCACTGCATTGTCAAGCCAGATCTAAACTTCGATGTAAATTAGTGCAGAAGTTAATGATGGAAGGGGGGAGTACTCGAGTTGTAGTACATTTCAAATGACTGCCCTTCTCTTATCTGTGCTGCTGCCAAAGAGAAACAAACAACATAAATTAGCTGGTTATGTAAAACGCGTAAACAACATTACTATGCCATGGGTGTTCCCCTGAAAGTTTAAGCTCAAGCAGCCATCCTGCTGGTGGCTCAGGCAATTGGATACATAAACAAAATAATCACAGCTGCGGAGACGGGAAGCACTTTATTTTGTGGAGACACACAGCGTCTGCCCAATCAAAACATGTACTGGATCCCAATGTGTGGGTGGAGCTAAATCTCCTGAAAGTTCTTTTTTACATTGATCAAATTACATCTGGCAATGGCTGCGCTGTTAAGCCCATTTAAGGAATTGCAAATACTCGAACGATAACTCAAAAGCATCTGCCCATGAGGTTTGCTTTTTTTGTGGTTAGAAATCTGGCAGCTTTCACTGCCCTTCTAGCTGCATCGTTGCTTACCATCAATTGACAACATAAATGTTTTAACCACATTGACTGGTTTATAAACAGGGACAGTATGTGGAGTTCTAGAAATCATCATGGCCACTAACTACCAAAATCTCAAGCTTTATCCACTTTACTGCATTCGCTCCAGGGGCGGCTCCTCCATTAGGGCGAAGGAGCATCGTCTCACTGCTTTCTCGCAGTGCAAGAAGCAGAAACTTCAAATCATAAAACTACCATTTTATGTTTCTGCTTCTCACACTGCGAGAAAGCGGAAGGGTATGCCTGGTTGGGGGGGCGGGTCGGGGAGGAGTGGCTTGCCCAATGTTACGGCCCTGAGGGGGCCGACCAAACCATTCATGCGCACTCTGCCTTTTCTCTATGCAGGCTGCCTACATAGAGAAAATGAACTACCCATAGGCGCCCCACCAATCACAACGCTGCCATTGCAGCATTGTGATTGGCTTAGGGGAGGGGAGGGATGCTGCCTGCTTCCTGTTCAGCAGAAGAGCAGGAAAACGGGACGCTGCCAGGAGCTGCAATGTCACGGGACCCCGGAAGGTAAGTTTAGTTTTTTATTTTATTTAAACTACCCCCGCGCGAACCCCCATGCAAAACCCACCACCCGCCCTCTCCACCCACGAGTCATGCCGGCATCCATTACCCTAAAATAAATTGGTGGAACTTAGCAACTGGGACACCAAGGCCACATAAAGACCAGGGAGCCATCTGCATGACAGCTGAACTAGAGGCTTTGAGACTGGTTAATTCAGCAACATAGATATTAAAAAGACATGGCACCAGTGTGGATCCAGGCGGCATCCCATTGTGTGAGCAAATTATATGAAAAGACAAATCAGTTAAGGACAGAAGCTCCAAAACCTACCTCCAGACCAAGATCTGAAATCAACTTTTCTTCCCTTCAGCTTTCTGGTCAAAGACAGGCAGTACTGAGAGCTAATTAGCATTACAGTTTTAACGTGAATGTTGTATATTCATTGTGATTCCTGAATATTTTAACATCCTTCTAAGAACCTATTATTATCAAAATCATTGATATTTCAATTTACTGGTTTGCAAATATGTTTTAAGGCATGGACAAAGTGGGCAACTGCCCAGGGTCAGCTACTTCCAAGCGGCCCCCGGGGAAAGTGAATTTTCTATCTGTTTGATACGTCTATTCTATTTCTCTTTCTCAATCTCTCTCTCCCTCTGCTTACTGCTAACACTGACTTTGTCTTTCTATCTTGTCTCATCATAAATGTGTTTGGGGTGCCAGCAAGACATATTTCAACTGTTTTTGTATGACACTCATATACTCTTAGGGGCAGATTTACGTTTCCTGGCGCATCCCTGCAAATCAGCAGGGATGCGCCAAGAAACGTGCGACACGCAATGCTGCCGCATTTAAAATGCGGCGCGCCATGGCGCAAGGATAGGCAGATGCGTATCGCATCTGCCGGCGTAAGGTTGGCACAGTGCTGGAGTTGTGTTGCAGGCGCAACGCAACTCCAGCACTGTGCCATCCCGGCCTATCTTCCACATGGTGCGTCACACCTTACGCCTGCTGCAAGCAGGCGCAAGGTTTTGACGCAGCGGGGTCGGGAAAGTGCCAGAGTGAAATCTTGTAGATTTCACTCAGGCACTTTTCCGAGGCGTTCCTACGCCGGAACGCCCACCCTGCACCAGTACGCCCACATGAAACCTGACGCAGGTTTCATGTGGTGCAGGGCTTTACAACCTGACGCATCTCCGTAGATGCGTCACGTTGTAAATACCCCACAGCATGGCGCTAGCTTTACACTGCCGCTGCGTCACAGAAGTGACGCAACAGCAGTGCAAAAGTGGCGCACGGGGCTTGTGAGTCTGCCCCTTAAAGTTTAACATATAATCTAGTATTGTTTGGCTTGAATTAGCAGGACATGGTTCATGAAATTCAAATTTTTCTGTGCAGTAGCCCTCACAATATGTCTGCCTAGGCCCCCACAAATCCTTAAGATGACGCTGCTTGTTTGATCGTTCAGGCTCTAAAGATAGAAAAAGTAGCTATGAATGCATATTGTGTTTATTAGTCAGCACCATCAACATAGTTTTCAATTCGAGCACCCCTTGCAGATTTAAACAAGGCAACTGTATTTTTTTGCAAAAGTTCTCACAACAAATTCTCTCTCAGCATTTGCCAGCTGCCTTCGTTGCAGCCCCTGAACTGCACGGCGCGAGGCAAAATCATACCTATTCGTGGAGTTTTGCAAGACATTAATCTTATGTTTTTTCGTTTCCCGCATTCTCCAGGCAGGCCTGTCAGAGAGACATTATTTCGCTCTCTTACCTGACGTATGTCTTGTGAAAAATGGTGAAATAAAATATAAAAAATGACAAGTCTCCTTCGCTACCTCGGTGTTCGCAGGTGGTGGGGATGGGACAGAAATTGAAGGGGAGGGGCGGGTGGGCGGTCGGAGTGTCTGTAATTAACTTGATTTCGCAGGGAGGAGTTACTTTGAGAGGATGTTGTGTCTTTGAAAAGCCCTAGAGCTGATTATCTGAAGGCCTCGATATCTGCCAGCTGTTGAGTTGGATGACCCCTCTTGGCAATTTGGTTCCTCCCGGCACCCTTAGAGGCTTCAAAGGAAAAGGGGAAATATTTGATTAAAGGCCGCATGGGGTCAACACTTACTGCTTTCACGGGAGCAGGGCTAAGGCTGCCACCTGATGGCGCTAAAGGAGGAAGCTTTTGGAAGGGGGGAGATGTGGCCTAGCAGCTAGAGCATCCAATCTTGGAAAAAAGGGATGCAGACGCCAGTCCCCATCTCAGCTCAACATCCTGTGACTCGCTACGTCACTTGACCTACATGTGCCTAAAAAGTATAGCCTAACGTCTGGCTCTCATGTGAAGTGCTTTAATTCCCTTGGGCCAAGTTTGTGTTATGAAAAACCAATTATGCTTTCGGAGCCTCGTAGTCAAGTTTAAGCTTCATCACACTTTTTCAACCAATGGTCTTGTATGTACAGAGATAGGAATTACAACAGTAGGAGGGGAAAGAGGATAAAACAAAAATGGCAAGAAAGAGCATGTACAGTGTGCCACTTTTGAAGGGGTACACTCATTGTAACGAAGGCTGGGAAGATTGATGGACGATATTAATACCCTGCTTCATACCACTATGTGGGGCTCACAGCAACCACCAGGACACAAAGCAAGCTGCTTGTGTGAGAGAGTGCGCTTGGAAGAGTGGGCCTGTGTGGGAACCGAGTTGGTGTTGTGTGTGATTGACTATAGATGTGCTTCATGTTGGGTCATAGTGCTTACATTGTGTGGTGAATGATTTGTGTGACACAATAGAGTTTCAGGTTCAAAGTTATGTTGGCTGGGGGCACTGATTGGCTTTGCCGATGTGTGGAAGTTGTGAATTCCCATTAGGTCCTTTTCCCACAGGTTGCAGCAAAAGGTTGTTCACTTCGGGTGTGGTGGTTCGGGAGGGTATGCCAATGATGAGAGGGAACATATTGGAGATTAGATGTAGAGAGAAGGAGTATTTAAAATGGATTGAGATCTGAAGGGATGGACTATAAATTAGGGTCCTCCATTTACTCACCCAAGTGGTCGATCTCAGTCACTATTAGTATCCATCACCTACTGGCACATGCATCAAGCTAGGATTTTGCGAGTCCATAATTGAGAATATTAAGGATTCGCAACTAAGGACTCGCAAAATCCTATGCATGTAGTAATCGCTAGAATAATAGCGATTCCTACACATTCCTTATTTGCGAGTCGCAAATTGCGAGTCGCAAATAAGGAATAGCTTCCCATTCATTCCTATGGGCCTACAGGCCCATAGGAATGAATGGGAAATTGCAAACGCAATTTGCGAGTACCAATAGGTACTCGCAAATTGCGCATGCAATTTCAGGGTGCAAGGGTGTCAAAAGGACACCCCTGGAATTGACCTGTGCACAAGAAACTTTTGAAAAATGCACGAAAGTGCTTTTTTCAAAGGTTTTGCAAATTACCATGGAGTTCAACTTCATGGTAATTTGCGCACCCTATTAGCGAAATCGCTACTTTTTTTACTTTAATGCATTGCATTTAAGGAATCTCAATTTGGGATTCCTTAAATGCAATTGCAATTTAAGTAATCGCAATTTAGAGATTACTTAAATTGCGATTTTTGCATTTGGGATGATACAACTCTAAGGGGCATATTATCAAGCCAGGCGATAAAATTATCACCGCTTTAGAGGCAGAAAACTGCCGGTAAAACGGCGATAATGGGCTTGATAATATGCTCTATGGAATTCCAATTGAAGCCCATGTTAGATATGAAGGACATCTAACCCGAGCTTCAATTGGGAACTGATAATATGCCCCCAAGTAGGTTATGGTAGAAGAGGAGAATGTTATAATTTGCAGATGCCTTGGTAGGTAAGTCCCAATCCATATCAGCGATAATCATGATTAAATCATAGTGGGTTACTAAGGCTGCTTGATAACCATGAAAGGACACTTGCTTACTGATGATGGGGTGCCTGAAGCTGTAAAGACAGTAATGGGCACCTCAAATCAACATGACGCACAATGACTGGACTAAACCAGTGTCAGTAAGTAAGGATGGAACTTCGGGTTAGAGGCCGTACTTTATGTGCCAGTGTAAACAAAACAATCACATGGGTCAAACTTCCTGAAGAGAGGTAGCAAGTGTTTGTAAGGGGTATAGCACTGCATAGGCACGAATAATTGAGCAAGGAGAAAGGTAGCAAAAATAGTATCCAGAACTTCTGGAGTCTACAATGAGTCAGTGGATGTTAGTGGGTGCGAGATTTTGAACCTTGTGATTTGGGGGTTAAAATCTAATCAGCGAAGCTCTATTTGTTACTGTGCACTGGAATACGCCAGGTGAAATGGAGGGATTATTCGGCTGGATTAGGACTGGTTGGAAAGGTTGGTGAGGTTTTGTCTCTTAGTCTTGCTTGGATCCTCTTGGTTCCATTTTATTTCATTTTTGCTTCATATACTAGAAAACCTAAATTGTAATTCCACGTATTCTTTTGAAAAGTAGTTGTAGATGGACTGATTGGACCAACAGAACGTAGGAGCCATCTTTCGTGACCCATGTAGACCAAGCCCCACTAATAATTCATCTAAAGGGGCTTATTAAAACGTGTTTGCCCTGCTGGAGGTTGAGATGGAAGAAGCTGCTGTCCTTCTGCATTGGGAGCTGAACAGGAGCATGAAATGGAGCAGGGCAGTTCAGAAAGACAAAGGGAAGCCCTTTGACCTCCAGGATCTGCTCACTATTGTAAGGCACTGCCTGGTTCCTTGAATGATCATGGGAACGTGTAAGGTGCATGAGCATTTGCATAGTCTGCAGGGGAGACTTATATGGTCCTGTCATTTGAAGGTCATCTCTGACACTTGAAGGAAAGTTCATATTATCAATTACACTCACAGTATTACATTTGCTCCAAACATCACTTTTGTTTAATGAAAACTACAGTTTTTATACTTACCAACAAGGCTTACCTCTTTTAAAATCTTGTCCCTTTAGCCCGCTTATTAGCTGAACTACCCCCCAGTACGTGGAAAAGGCATATGAGAATTTATAAAAGGAAATCTTACTTGCACATTTTCTTTTCACGTTTCTGTGTGTGATATTGTCTAACTTGTTGTTTTTGTGTAGTGCCAACCCCATCAAGCATTCACCTCGGAGCACTAATAAAAACAGAAAATAACCAGAAGCCTCTGAGAATCCTGGATGGAAAACTGCACTCATGCCTCATGGCACTCTTTCTTCTTGCAAAACAAATACATGTGCGGCACGTGATAGATCTCCAATGATCAATGTGATTAGAGCCATGTATAAGTAATGATAGCAGAGGCTTTAAAGCATTATTTGCATTCCTTAATGTCTGATTCTTTTCATGGAAGGTAGGATTGAATAGAAATACATTAATTTTCTTTTAAATATAGGCTCATGCATCACTTCAAACATCATTACTGCTTTACAGACACAAAACGTTTATAGGCATTAATGTAACATTTATACAAGAACACATATTTTATCCAATTTTAATAATTGCATGCATACATAAAATTTGCATAGTAGTTTCCACCTCAGCTTTGACTAGAATTTAGACCCATTCCCATTCAAGTAAAGGGCAGATAGGGTTATGATATACTTTCCTCAAATGGAACGATTTCATTGTACAATGTCTAAGCTAGCCAGTCCCCAACCTATTTTTAGGTTTTGCCTACACAGCGCTTGCGTTGTCCTTGCAAAATCTCTTGCAATTAAAAACAAAATCTTAAAAGGGGCTTACAGCCTGCCCATTACTTACCATTTATAGGCTTCACAGTCACTCTCAATTTCTGGCTTCCCACTGGTCAGCAGGATCAGCGTCACGTCATCAAGTTTCACGTCTTCTTTCTTAGGCTTTTTCCTGGAGCCTGGACCAAGTACTGTTTCCGGCTGGCAGCTAGTGGCGGTCCTTCTACTGGCCATGTGTTTCTGATGTACTTTTTAAAAAACTTTTGTACCTGCACTCCATACAATGCATGTGTTTATACTCAGTCTCCTCTTTTTTTGTGCTTGTTTATATAGCGCAAACTCGACCTGAAGGTATCGGAGCACTTTACATGAGCAACAGTTGCATTACAAAGGACACATTATTTTTCAGCACAGAGAGCTTAACTCGGTTCATCAACTTCAAATTCGGCCGCTCTAGCCATTACGCCACATCCTCTTCATTGCCCCCATCTGCTGTTGCTCCCTCGTGTTCAGCAACCCTTCCGTCCACATCCCCCAAGGTCAGTTCTGCTCCCTCCCTCCTCCTCTGCACCTTTATTGGTAGGGCTTCATATGCACATGGCTTAAAACGACATTGACAAAACCAATGGATTTCACAGAGACGAAACCTATTTGCTTTGCCAATGCTTGTTTCATGCTTAGTCCAGGCTCGTGGCAGGGTTGCTTGGGTGCCTGGTGCTGGTTGGTTAGCACTATATAAGAGTGATAAATTAGTCATCTATATGGGGTTCAGGGGACTGAGGCAGTGTGTTCATTCCAAGTTCTTTTGAAATGGAAATGGGGGCTAATGGATCATGGCCAAACCATGCCTTGCTGTGGGTCATATTTCATGGCATGGGCCCCACCAATATTTTAGTCAACCTGCCTCTCACGATACAAAGGCATGCTGTGGAAAGAAAGCCAGAGTGGAGATGCACTGCCCATTGGTCGTCCATTGCTGCAGCTTGTTCAGTTTTGTATCTTGTTGATTGCTGTTCATGCGCCCTACTAGCTTCTAAATTGCCGTCAGAGGGTGGCGGTAAATGAATGTGCACCATAGCAGGACATTTAAAATATGAAATGTGAAATTTGCCACTGTTTCCATACCTTTCTTCTCCTCCTACTTTCTCCTTTTATCTGAAGTGCTCTCCCTTGTTCCGGGTCAAAGCTTAAAATAACTACTGGTCCCCAAACCACAGGCACAAATTAAGCACAGGGCTTACCATCATTTTAAGCTGGCAGTAGGTGTTGTGTTATGCCAAAATGTTGCGTTTTTTTACATCGACCTCTATTTGCATCCACTTTATGATATCGACTACCAACATATCATCCAGGTAAGTAGATGTGGAGTTATGAATAGTAAATCTATACTTCCCTATGGATGCTTACTGTAACAATATGTTGATAGTCGATAGTCTGAAGCCAATATAAGTGCAGTTCTCTATTAATGGCCTTGATGGTGGTGAGGAAAATTAATTATTTATTTAATTTCCCTTGTGGTCGTCTGTCAGATCTCCCCCAATCCAGCCCCACTGCCCCACCGCTCTTACCTGCATGGGCCGTGGCTGGAAGTGACTCGAAGGAAACATTGTTTTAGCACGATGTTCAATATTCAAGCGCAGTGGCAGACAGCACAGGTAAGAGCGGTGTGGCATGATGGGGCGTGGTGGAGGGGAAGTAAACAGACAACGAGATAGGTAAAATTAAATAAAAAAATATATAAAGCTGCATCGGTGATGCGGCGAGCGCAAGGTAAGTGGTTTTATTTCTTTTTTTAATTTCTTTTTACCCCCCCCCGCACCCTGACCCGTCCTCACCCCGCCCTACCGCTCTTACCCGTTTTGGCCACCACTGTTCAATGGTGCAGTGCTAACATTAGCTTTTTGCTGGTGCTTACAGGAATGGTCTGCTGAAGATGCAATAAGGCATTACTGCATAACTAAAGCAGCCATACCACAATTGTAATTAGTAATCACTTTAATTTACAAGTGTTGAATGTAAAGTAATCCACTTGTGCACATTTAGCAAGGCTTTCCACCAAGGAGCAGATTTATTAAGATTTTACGTTGTGTTTGCGTCACAAAAATGATGAAAATTGGCGCAAAATCTTTTTGTCTGATTTCGTTTCCAGCTCTAAATTTGTTTTGCACTGGAAATAGTGGAGCGTACAATGGGTGGTGAATCCAAGGTTTCTGAGACCCGATTTACCAAATAAAGGAGACAGGGTTTAGCGTCAGAAAATAGCTCACCCTTCAACTAGCGCCATGAAGGAGAAATTATTTTGTTCTACTTTATTTTCTGACTATGCATTTGTGCTGCACTGTATAGCCAACATTCAAAGTGGGAAAATGTTTAAAATAAGTCTAAGCATAGTATTTTGTACTGAAAGGGTAACCTTCCAGTACAAAACTAATGCGTGACTCACGGAGACACCCTTGCACCATGGCACAAAGGTGTCTCCATGGCGCACAGTAGCTAATCTCAGCACTGGCGCTAGGGAGAGGGGCAGGAGAGTGCCATATTTCAGTACATTTGGCGCTCTTACACTCTCTCATTTTCACGCAGGGCAGCATTTGCGGCTGCTGCACTGCACGAGAAATTGGCAAATCTGGCCCTAAGTTTTTTTGCCGTTTTATTATTTTTGCTTTTTTAACTATTATTTTTATATTTATAATTTATTATTTTTGCTATTTTTTGCTTTTATAGCTGTAGTTTGCTGTTTTTTTATTGCACTGACGGGAACACCCTTTTTCGCCTGAGCAGGGGCGGCTCTAGCCTCATGGTGGCCCTGTGCAGGGAGCGTAGGTAGGGGGCCCCGGAAGAGGGGGTCCGGGCGGGGCGGAGCTCAGGAAGGTGTTTTAATAAAACGTCCAGAAAAGGCGTTAGATGACCAGTACCTGCGGCTGCTCCTACCCTTCCGAAAACGTGTGTCATTTTTATTTTCTTGCAAAAACAACAGTTGATGGACAGAATGCAGAACAATGTCATACATTCACCCCAGTACAGAGATCTGGGCCTAAATCCATCGTTTTTTGCTCACCACACCACCCCAGTTCAGACATGGCCATATGCAAATCAGCCTTGACCCTGTGCCTCATGGGAACAGTCCAGCCCGAACTGCCAAGCCATGTCTTCCCTGGACCACACAATGAAGGACCAGCATACCTTAATGAACAAGTGAATTTCCACCAACCGTTCATGCGCCAAATCCCTGCCAGGGGCCGCCACGAATATGTATTGTATCCGATTCCTCGTGGCGGCCCCTGGGGTTTGGCGGCCCTGTGCAGGTGCACAGCTTGCACATGCCTAAGGCCGGCCCTGGCCTGAGGATGGTGAAAAAGCCTAAGCAGTGACACCTGTTGTCTAAAAATAAAAGTCATAATAAAAATAGATGAGAGGGTTGTATCCCAACTGACATAATAGATGATATTTAAGAGTTCTGGATTATTCCCCTACACGCAGAGACCTCGCGTCTCAATCATGGTGCCTGAGACACACATTTGGATAATGGGTTAAGATATCACTCACAGCGGTGAAATGTCACACATGGTGAGAAGGGATAGAACATGAGCTCTCTTCAGACCCGTTTCTGGGTCCTTTAGAGGCTTCTGGGAACAAATCCATCGTAGGAAAGACCCTCTGACAGATCCTTTATGTTGAGTAGGAAAACCACTTTTGACCACATAGGTGCTGTTCCCTTGCCTCTGCAAGGTTGTGGTCTTTTTTAAGTTTTAAAAGAAAAGTTTATTGAAATTTAAGCACAACAGAATTATAATAAAACAGCATGGCTAAATTCAACTAAAAAGGGGAATTGTCCTACGGGAGGGGAGGAAATAAAGAAATAAGTGAAGGGAATAAAAAGGAAAAGGACATTGTCAGTTAATAGAGCAAAATATATATGCAAAAAGCATAATTATTACTGTATAAAACGTATGCAGAGGAAGTATAAAGATACATTGGGTATACAAAGACTTCTCCAATAACAATGTATGAAATACTTAGAAATACAAAACATTTTATATGTATAGATGCCTAAACTCAACAGAAATATGTTCAAGGAGGATTGGGAACTTCTTCCATACGAGGATTGTGTAAGGGTAGAGAACGTGCAACATCATTTAAAAAGTTTGTGATTGGTACCCATAATATATCACGTTTAACAGCAAGTGTAATGGGATAGACATAGGCCCTATCTAATCTATGATGGTAACAAACCCCATACCACCAAGCTTGAAAAGAAACATTTGAGGCATCCTTCCAAGACTTGGGGCCTTATGTAGGTGGGCTTGCATTTATCACTTCATAAATACCGAATCATACCGATTCGGTATTTATGAAGTGGTAAATGTAATGTAGGTAATGAGTCGGTAAATATTACCGATTCGGAAAAATTCGGTAATTACCGAATCGGTATTTACCGATTCGGTAATGAGGCATACCTTCCCATTGATGGGAAGGTATGCCTCATTACCGAATCGGTAAATACCGATTCGGTAATGGGGGAACACATGCAAGGGTGGCAGGGTGTCACATTGACACCCTGTTGCACCCCTGATTCGGCCATGTGTGCACATGTGGCGCACATACATGCCCTAAGGGCATGTATGTCTGCCACATTGCACACTTAAACGTGCACAAAAATGCTTTTTGTCACCTATTCGTCATTTACCACCAACCTTTAGTTGGTGGTAAATAACGAATCCCCACACCCACCACACACTCCCCCTACATCTCATTTCATGATTCGGTATTTACCGAATCGGTAATATTACCGATTCGGTAATTTTACCGATTCGGTAAATACCGAATCATGAAATTCTCCCCCTACATCTCAAAAGCCAAAATACCGGTCGGTAACGGTATAATTACCGAAAATCGGCCGTTACCGACCGGTATTTGGCTTCCTACATGAGGCCCTTAGTGATTTGTTGAAACGCCACAGCTATAAGTAAATCAATAATGGAGGTATTTGTAGTGGAAAAGGACCATATGTTGGAGAGACTGCCTAAGAAAATATGTGAAAGAGTAAAGGGGAAATGTGTTGAAAAGATTTTGTTGATCTGCCGCCACACGTCATTCCAAAATTTGTAAATCGCTGGGCATGTAAATAACATATGCTTAAGGTCTGCCAGTGAGGCTGAACAAGTCCAACAGGTAGAAGGCACAGAAGGATCAATCATATTCAATTTAGCAGGAGTAATTAAAAGTCTATTGTAGATAAAAAATAACGTTTGAGTTGTATTAGCTGCTCTAGACGACTTCCTTATTTTGATCCAAATTTTCTGCCACACGGTAGCAGAAAAAGAGTCCTCTAAATCTGACTCCCAATCGGATTCTACTTTAGACTTATCCTGAGTAGTAGGAAACTCTCTCAACTTTCTGTAGATTTGGGAAGCAGAAGAAGAAGCAAGTAAGTAAGGGAGAGGAAGAGGAGAAGGGTGGATGTGAGTGGTAGATGAAGAGAGGGAATCATAGCTATTCTGTGCAGCCACACGTAGTAGATTATATTTAGGTTCAAAGGAAACTGGTAGAGAAAAACGAGATTGAAGAGTATTGAAGGAGACACAAATACCTTCATGAAAAAGCTGGTGAGTCCAGTTAAGACCAAGATCTCTCCAGTCCTTCCAAAAAAGCATCCTATTTTTTAATTTAATAAGGGGATTATACCATAGGGAGGAATGCAAGAAACGTGAGCGATCATCGGAGCCGTCCAGAAAAAGAGGAGAAAATGCTTTCCGAGAATTTTTAAGAATGGGAAGGGAAAAGCTCTTGGGAATGCGGGACAATGACACAAATTCTTCAAAGGTGAAAGGATGAAAGAAAGAGGACTCAATTTCTACCCACAGAGGTTGAGAAAGGGTATCAGACTTATGATCAGATAAAAGGGAAACAGAGTGTTGAAGAAAAAATGAAGTATGATAAGTAGCAAAATCCGGGAAATTAACTCCACCCAATTGCTTAGGGCATTTAAGTCTGGCAAAAGACATCCTAGGTTTCTTATGATGCCATAGGAATTTTGATAAGATGGAGTAAATATTTTTATAGGAGGATTTAGGTATATTAATTGGAAGATTAGAAAGATAGAACAAAATTATCGGAACTAACATCATTTTAATAGAATCTAATCTACCCCACCAAGATAAAAACAGGGGATGCCACCGAGCTGTAGAATCCTTTAAAGTTGCTAATAAGTTTTTAAGATTGAGTGCGACAGTGTCCTTAATAGAGGGTTTAAACCACAAACCTAAGTACTTAATCTGAGTCGGGCTCCAGTGAAAAGATGAGGCCAAAAAATCTACGTAGAAACAAAATTTATTTAGAGGAAGGATTTCACATTTGTCTACATTTAATTTATAACCCGATACCTTCGCAAACCCAGAAACTTCAGATAAAAAGGATGGAATAGAGGATTTAGGATTAGAAATGAATAAAAGTATGTCGTCCGCATAGGCCGAAAGTTTCAAATATTTATCCCCATATGGAAAACCGGTGATACTGTTATTTTCTCGGAGCTTTGTCAAAAAAGGTTCTAATGCTAAAATAAAAAGAAGAGGAGAAAGAGGACAACCTTGTCGGACACCTCTAAAGAGGGGAAATGAAGAAGAGACAAGGCCATTAGCTAATATAAAGGATCTAGGAAAGGAGTATAATAAAGAGATGTATGCAAGAAACTTTGGACCAAAACCAAACCAAGCAAGAACTGCGAACATAAATTGCCAATTAACCCTAGCGAAAGCTTTTTCGGCGTCTAATGCAATAGCAGCTAAAGAGTGTGGGTAGAAATGAGACTTACTTAATACGTTAAAAAAGAGTCGAGTATTATCAGAGAGGTGATGGCCCTTAACGAAACCACATTGTTCCTTACCAATCAAGTGAGGTAAAATTTTATCGAGACGAAGCGCTAGAATTTTTGCAAAGATTTTGTAATCCAGATTAATTAGGGAAATGGGTCTATCATTTTTACATAAGGTATGGTCCTTATTCTCTTTAGGAAGGAGGCAAATTAAGGCTTCCTGAAAGAGCCTTCAGATTTTTTGGAAGATATAAAGAATGAGAACAGTTGATGAAGCTTAGGAACAAGCAACTTGGAAAAATGTAAATAGAATTCGATCGTAAAACCATCTGGCCCAGGAGCTTTGCCTTTTTTAAGCACTTGAATGGAATCCTGAATGTCTTTAGGACTTATATCAGCTTCCAAGGGGGCAAAGTCAATTTCTGGAAAGGAAGGGGAGGGAATAGAGGATAAATATTGATCAATATCAGTTGACAAGGGAGGAGATTCCGGAGTATAAAGCTTTTGATAAAAATTTGTGAATTCCATCAGAATATCCTCATCTTTATGTAGTGTGACGTTAGATGAGGAAATAATAGATTCAATTCTTGTGCGCTCTCTTTTAACTTTAAGATATTTGGCAAGAAGATTGCCAGCCTTATTCTGAGCAGTATAATATTTGGCACTAGATTTAAGTAAACATAAATTTGCAGATTCCGTGGAGATTTTATTAAACGAGAATTTAGCCTTGAGAAGCTTATCCAAGTCAGAGGGGGATTTAGTCAAGTAATAGGAATGTTCCAATTGTTTGATTTGTAAGTTAATCGATTGTAAAGACTGGGAAGCGACACGCCTTTTACGAGAGACAAAAGAAATAATGAAATCCCTAGAGGCAGCTTTAAAAGTGTCCCATAACACTTGAGGAGAAATCATAGGAGATTCATTTTCGGTAAAAAACAAGGATGAGAACTCAAGAAAAGCTGGGGTAAATTTAGGATCTAATAAAAGAGAGTTGTTAAACCGCCATCTCCTAGTACCTTTTACGGGTGGGAGTAAATCTAGGTGCAAGGAAACTGGAGCGTGATCAGAGATTAAAATAGAACCTATTTCAGAATGAGTAATATGCTGAGTCAAGGCTTTAGAGATAAAAATGTAGTCGATCCAGGATTGGGAGGAATGGGCTGGTGAGTAATATGTGTATTCCCTAAGTGTAGGATGGCAGAGTCTCCAGGAATCAACAAGAGACCGTTGGGAAATAGTAGAAGTAAATTGAGTGTGCATCAGAGAGGGTGAGAAATGGCAATTGGAGCGACGATCAATAAGAGGGTCCACAATTGTGTTACAGTCCCCTCCCAAAATGAGGTAGTCATCAGAAGATTGCATCAATGAGGTGAGCATCTGTGGCCAAAATAGCTTGTCCTGTGTGGTAGGAGCATACACATTAAAAATAGTTATAGGGATGTTATCAATTAACAAAGATACATTCACCCATCTACCATCAGAATCATTGGCTTGGTGTATAACTTTGATATTTAAGCGCTTATGACAAAGAATAGCAACACCATTACGTTTTCCTGAACCAGGAGATGCAAAAACATGACCCACCCAATTACGACGTAGTTTGGCAATTTCAACCTCTTTTATATGAACTTCCTGTAATAACACAATATCCCCTCTCAAACTTGCTAAATGGGATAACACACGTTGCCGTTTAATGGGAGAACCCAATCCTTTAACATTCCATGTAAGTATATTTATCGACATCTAAAAATACAATTTATACCAAAGAAGTTGTGTGGAAGTCAAATACATACAAAAGTGATAAAATACAAAGCATCTTGTAAAAATTGAAGAAAAAAAAATGGCATTGCGTCTAGAGGAGTTGCTAAGAAATAAAGAGAAAAAATATGAAATAAGAGAAAGGCTCGGAGAAGAAAGATTAAAAGTAGACAGGTATGAAACGAAAAGATTGAGGATCAAATATAAGCAAGAGGAAAAACAACTGGAGGAGAGATATGACCAGAGAGAGAAGTAAAGAGAATAAAAAGAAAAGGAGAAAGAGGAGAAAAAACAGTTATTACAAAAAACAAAAGTACAAAACGACAGACAAGAGTAATGAAAAAATAGATGAACAAATAGACATACCACCAAAAATAATGAAGAGCGGGGTTGGTGAAGCCACATGAGGAAGATGGGACACTAAAACGGGAGACTCTAGGACGACGATGAGGAAGGGACATCCGCTAGGCAAGCTGAGGAGAACAAGGAACGATGAGGAACCACAAAATCGCTACCTGAGAAGGAGAAGAAAAGGGGGAACAAATTAGCACAACATAACGATACAAAAAACAAGAGGGGAGAGTTAAATATCATTAATGGTGAGATAAACAGACACCGCTAAAGTGAAAAGATCCATCATGACTGAGGCACTTCCATGGATTCCGTTCTGCAGTTATTCAGGAATTGTTGGAGCAGCGCAGGGTCTTCATAACTGGTAGTTTTGTTGTTATAAGTTACTTTAAAGAGGCATGGATGGAATAAACCATAGCGTGCATTTATACTGCGTAGTGCAGGTCTCATGTCTAGGAATTTTTTCCGACGGTCAGCAGTTGGTTTAGCATAATCCTGGGCAAAGAAAAGAGCAGAACCATTCCAAGTAATTTTCCCCCGTTGCTTGGCAGCCTGCAGGACTCTGAGTAGATCCGTATACTCCAGAAAGTATAAGATGACTCCTCTCGGTTTAGTAGACGATGATGAAGGAGAGCGAGCTAAGGGACCTAAACGATGCGCCCTTTGAATATTTAATGAGGGATTTTCTGGAAGACCCAAAAGAGTTGGCAAAAAGGATTTGAAAAAAGAGATTGGATTAGCACCTTCAAGACCTTCAACCAATCCGTAAATGCGCATATTATTGCGCCTATTACGATTTTCTAACATTTCAACCTGTTGTTTAAGTTGAGCCACCTCCTGAGATATAAGAGGAACTTGAGCTGTGATGTTTTGGACAGAGTCAACACGTAATTCCAGGTCTCCAACTCTCTTTTCAGTGAGAGACCAGTTAGCTTCCAGATTCTGAAGTCTGGCGTTAGTTTCCTCCATATGTGGTTTGAGGGCACGAATTTCATCAAGAAGGAGTTCCATAGAAATCGGGGACGATGAACTAGTGGGAGAAGGCGGGTTAGCCTTCACCCTTTTGCCAGAAGTAGACGGTGACGCAGAAGGTATCTTTGTATTTTGTTTAGCACTTGAGCGAGGAGTAGACGGAGTAATAGACTTGGCGCCAACATAGTCTTTGGTATTATTGTCAGTATGTTCTTGTAAAACATCAAAAGGGTTAAAGACCTCTAAATTGCCCTCGGTGGAGGAACGAGCGGCATTACAATTGCCGCGAGGCATGATGTTCTGAGAAAAAATACTGAGAATCCTTCAAAAGAAAGCAGAGTCAAAATTGGAGGATAGCAGGCCAGCAAAAATGAAGAAATATTGTTGAGCAGTAACTGCAGGCACACCAGAGATCAAGTAATATAGGTGCTGCCTAAAAAGGACGAAAGAAACGTGATACTAACAAAGAAGGCAGCCAAATGTTGATCAGCACCGTCATACAGCCGCAGGCGGGGAGCAAAGGATCGTTGAAAAAACAAAATGGCGGCCGCGACGGTGAGGTAACAGGAAAAACATTAAAATAAACTTTCCAGCCTCACCCTATGAAAAAATAAAGGTATCATTCTGGAGAGTGGCAGTTCCGATTGTCGAAACGAACAATTTCGGCGATTTCGATGAAGAAATGCTGCCTGCAGAGGTCGCGCTCCCTCACGGCTCGCCGGAGCTCCCGGGAATAGCGGCCATCTTCTAAGGCTCCGAAGCCACGCCCCCAAGGTTGTGGTCTTAATCTATACATCTTAAACAAAAAATGTTTTCCATTTCGCTTATGTCACGATCTGTGCTGTCATTATTTTCTGAGTACATGTGGCATCACATCCTGTGATATCATCAAATACTGTAATTTATTCCCACTGCGGAAATGTTTTAAAATGTGAGAGCTCTGCAATTTAATGTTCTCATCAGCTAAACCAGTCTTGAAGCAGTTATTCAATTAGCACAATTATTTTGGTACAGAAGTTGTCATTTACCTTTTCAGATACGTAGGTGTCTAGTCGGACCTTGTTGCAGTGGTCTAAACATATTCCAGCATTGCCTGTATTCTAGACTGATTGGGAACCTGCTGTCAACTAATCCCGAGCTTTGCGGTCTGTCACGTCCTACACACAAGCTGAACTCTGATCTAGTTGTTTACCTTTTCCTGACCAGTTTCCTGTACCCCTGCCAGTGGCCAATAGGTGAAAGGAAGCAAAAGGAAGAGGAGGAGCATTGAAGAGAGAGTTCAGTTGCAAAGTGAATGTCCATGGTGAAAAGTGGTTAGAGACGAAGGGCCTCATCTACAAGAAAATGGCGTGGCGCCGCATGCCATTTAGCTGCACCGTACTGCGTCATTTTCAATGCACAGGGATGCGTCTTATTAACAACAATACAAAATATCCCTGTGCTTTCCCCTGAGCTATCACACAATTGGCTGTCATGCACCAGCGCAGACACCCCTGCAGCATTTTGCAAGGGTGCCTACACTGCGGGGATAATTGTTTTTGTGCAGGAAGGGACACCTTCCTGCACGAAAACAATCATTAATGGCATTTTCCTCTTTCTATGCGTGCTGCAAAATGAGGAAAAAACAAGGAGAAATAAAAGTATTTCTCCTCGTTGCGCCATTCGGTGTAGGATTTTGACACATTTCCAGTTTTACAAAATGTTGTAAATTTGGGAATGCGTCAAGTTCCATGGATGTTGTGTGGGAACACCCACAGCAACTCCCATGGAACGCCCCTTTCACGCAGAGGAATACGTGAAAGGAGCCCATATTTACAAGACCATGAAAAGTCATGCAGGGATGACTTTACGTGGTATTGTAAATGTGGTCAGGCACTCTGAGCCACCGGTGCATCAAAAACAGTGAGCATTGGCGGCGCAATGGGATTGTAAATATGTCCCACTCTGTGCCACAAGCAGACCTAGCTATAGTAGTGTAAGTAATAATGAAACTCAGTTAAATACTGACAAATTATAGTGTTGGTTGAATGCTGGCCCATAAAACAAACCAGCACACGGGCACTGAGACAAATTACAGGTGAGATTTTTTGGCCCAACTTGTTTGTTTTGGCTATATGAGTCTTCCCCAGATCTGTGTAACCTGCAGGCCTGGGTTCTAGCGGGTGGGCCGGGTGGGCCAGGCCCACCCAAACATGAGCCTGGCTGACCCAAACAGGAGCCTTGGCCTTCGCAGTGAGGGCTTGAAGGCAGGGGCGCAACGCCATTTGGCTCAAAGTGCTTCAACCCCCCTGTTGTGTGTGCGCGCCTGGGCTGAGACAGCTTCCCGGGCTCGCACACACACACAGGCAGTTTTTGAGATTATCGCAGCCGCACCCGAGTATTTCACAGATCTTTAAAAGACCATTTACATGTTAATGAGGCTTTGTTCATTTTTTCACCCCTTCATCTTCACATGGCGAAAGGGACAAATCCTTTCTTTGACAATGGTAACCTTTGCCTACTGTCCTGCTGCGTAGATATTTCTTTTTATATGTAGTGCAGGAGAAAATAAGTTTGTCTGTTCCTATTCACCTTTCCTGACCCCTGCAGCTGCTTATCACACCAGGCTGTGACACTAAGTTTGACTAATGGAGTAGGTAAGAGAATGTGTTACTATTTGTTTTTCGGTTTAATATGTGCACAGGACCAGCAGGACACATACTTCGTGTGTGCTTCATTTAAACAGTTTTTATCATTATCATGGCCGATGCAGGACAACAATAAGACATTACAAAATGCCCAGATAACTCTGGTAATTAATGATCCTGCTGGACAGCAATCATTTGTCTGTTAGTAGTTTTTAAATGCAGATGAACTGTATTTTATGTGGAAGCTTAGTGGGTTACTGTCATTGTGACAGAGATTCTTGTGTTACTTGCAGTTCAGAAGTTACAATCCTAACATAGGACAGTGACCAATGAACTGTCATCAAAGAGCTACATACAAACATGAATGGTATAGTTAGAACTTCGCTTTTTTTGTTTTGTGATATAGTTAGAACTTCCTCAGTCTTTCATTATTCTAATGTTGCTAAAATGAGAATGTTTGGGCAGATATACATTTTTATCAGTAAAGCTGACCCCCATGGAATACTCTTTAAATCCTATGGTTGTGTTTCCCCAGACTAAACCTTCTTAAAATATACTGCCCACCAGTATGGATGACATGGGATTCCTACACCTTGTAATCCTCATTGGCTTATGTGACATTCTCTGTAGACTGATTTATATACTTGTATGATTCATTGTCTCTGTATAATGTGTGTGTGGTGTAAAGTACAGACACATACTACACTGATATGAGGTGCGCTATACAACAAATTAAATGCATATGAGAGAGGGGCTAACTAAAGATATGGGGCACTGTTGGAGGGTGGCAGTGAGGGAATCCGAGGAGGAGGTAGTGGGAGGGGCTATGGAGTGATGAGGGGCACTGTTGGAGGGTGGCACTGAAGGAATCCGAGGAAGAGGTCATGGGGTGGAGGGGGGAGCTAGGGAGAGACGAGGGGCACTGGTGGAGGGTGGTAGTGAGGGAGTCTGAGGAGGAGGTCATGAGGGGCAGGGGCTTCAGAGAGATGAGGGGCACTGGTGGAGGGTGGCAGTGAGGGAATCCGAGGAGGAGGTTACGAGGGGGAGGGGCTATGGGGAGATGAGGGGCACTTGTGGCATGTGGCAGTGAGGGAATCCGAGGAAGAGGTCAATGGGGGGGCCATGGAGGGATGAGGGGTACTGTTGGAAGTTGGTAGTAAAGGTATTTACGGAGAACGAGGTTATTGGTGTGGCGCCAAAAAAGACTTTCGCATCAGCGATAAACCCGGCCCTGTCATGGCCTTTCTGTTTTTGTTTATTTAATTAGCAGTCGGGTCATAAGGGCTACTGTGGAACATACTTTAAAGTGCATGCTAATTATAGTTACTGCTATATTCAATGTTTTAATTTTGAAGGTGATTTTACTAATATTTTTACCGGGAAAAATGAAAGTGGAGCCCGATAGTGCCTGATATGGGGCTGTGGCCCAAGGTCAGCTGTGAGATAAGGTGCACTGGAGAGGAGTAGTGGGAAATCAAGCCTGTAAGGGAGTGCGTTGCAGAGTCAGGGGTCAGGTGGAGGTAGTAATGAAGAGGGATTCTCCCTGAAGGCTCGCACAGAGAGAGCCCGAGAAGTGTCAGTTGCCTGATACTCCCACCTCAAAAACCTCCTCTTCCCATCAAAGGAACATTACATAGAAAAAACACTTTTTGAGAGTGATAATAATTAGAAAGAGATTTGGAAAAGAGTGCGTTTTACTGGCCTTGTAAGAATAAGAAGAGATAAAGGAGGGCCCTGAAGCAGGCCTGCCTGGACATATATGTGACAAATCGAGCCCGCAGTAGCCCACCCAAATGCTCCCTTGGCCCACCCAAATAAAAACTCCAGGAGCCAAGCCTGGTAACCTGCAATCATTGGTTTTAATTCCAGCGGTGCTGCGGTGACTCAGACTTCATGCTTGATTGATGCAATATTTTTCATTGATTTTGGCATTTCTAGCAACACTTATTAGACGCCAGAGGACAATTCATTTTATGATGAGCACTCTACATGATTTCAATTATTATTCATTTCAAATAGCTTTCAGGCCCAGAAAACACAGGAACTCTGAGCCTCGCTGTCCTATTCTTTTTGGCAGGACAGAAGGTCATTTGTCAACATATCATTGTATGTTTAGTATCAAATGTTATTGTCGGCTATTTTGTTTCTAAGTTGTCAGATTTTCGCTGGATTGTTTTGGTGTTGAATAAACCTGCATTGCATTGCTTCTGTCCTTCATTCCTGTGGTGTCATTGACACTCAGACAAAAGATACATACTTTGCTCTTCTGCAAAAAAGTGAACTTGTTGTTCTGTTGACATATTTATACCAATATCAGCATTTTGTATGCTAACTTTAAAGCTGCCATAACACAAATATGCCATGCTAAAATGTTTTTATATGCGGCACTTGAGGGCCAACTAAAACACAACTGACATAATTAAAAAAACAAGTCACACCTGAGTTTCAGTTAGATGCACCCATTTGCTGATTTATAAGTAGGGCTCCCGGTTTTATTGTATTTTTTTTCAACATTTCCGCCTGTATTTATCAATATTTATTTTTTACTATTTGTTTTCGTAGTAATCCATTTTTATTTTGTGTTTTCTGTATAAATGAAGTTACAATGGGTATTTTTCCACATTTATTTAACTGATTAATGTATACTCACATTTAAATGTCCAAAACTTTCAGTAGTATACAGTGCAATAGTCTTATGAAAAAAAAACTTGCATTGTAGAATAGCATAAATTACTGTAGATCTGCACTTAATTAAGCTTAATTTAAGAAATCTATTGTCTTTTTATTATCTACCCTACCTCTCAATCTGGATACCTACTGACCTGGCAGTCAAAATTATCCAAACAAGGCCTATTTTCTGTATTTTTCTGTATTTAAAAATAATTACAGACAGGAGAATAAATAGTTTTCTGTCAGTATTTATCTGTAAAAATCAGTAAAAACTGAAAACAGGAAGCCCTATTTATAAGTGAAAATTCACATTTGCATTTCATAAACTGTGAACTCATAAATCTATTTACTCAGACATATTCCACCAGTATGTGTAATATAATGAGGGACTAAATCTGCACCCAATAGGCAGGACATGACCCTTCTAGAGTGATGCTGCCATGGAGACTTGTGAGTTGTGGGCTTTCTCAAACTTTTTCAAGATACATTTTCACACTAGTCATGGTCAAAGGTTTATTCACATCCAGAACCATATCCCTATCTGGAGGGGAAGATGGAGGCTACAACACCAACATTGATGAAGAAGTAGGAAAGGGGTTTCTTAATGTGAACACACATTTTTCCCATGGAGATATATTTTTTTTTAAGTTAACATTTGGAAATGCACATTTGCTGGGCATTTACACTTGCAAATGTCTGTGCATTTTCAATCGCACATGATTGCTACAATAAAGCGGCAATGGTCACAGCTTCCCAAGAGTACTACAGATTTTTTTTTGAGAATTCCAAAGTATTTTTAAATCTGCTCCACATGTAAAGTAATAGCTTACAGGTGTAGAGTTGCTGCCAAAGACTGGAATCTTTACGAACTAGAATCACCTCAATTTTCAAGCGAGTCAAGGTTTGGAATGAGCACCCAGGGGAAGTCAAGATAGTGCAGCATCTCCACAGGTTTTTCATGTGAATGGTGGTGGCTACAAAAGGGGATAGATTGTAGGCTGTTAGGTAGGAAGGAGTGAGGCTGAGGTGTTTTTAGAGGTGGATAAATCAAGGATCCAGCCTTTCTTGCCTGATCCTTCACTGTCGTTGGCAAGCAGGTTAAAGGCCGTCAGATGTTCTAATTAAGTTTGATGGTAAGCATAATGGAAAAAATGGTTAGAGAAGTCATGCATATACTTCACAAAGTAAGGAAGAAGGACCGTATGGCATACTAGAGCAGCCTAGGGTGAGCCATTGAAGGCCATTTCTGCCATGGCCTATTCCCTGCCTTGGAGTAGAATAAGGTAATGGAGTGTAGCCATGATGATTACAAAAGTTAAATTAGATGAGGGGCAATTGCTGTCTTCGGTGCTCATCCACAGGCTACTGAGGCCGTACCTGATATGGCCTTCTATGAAGGGCAGTGCCGATCTGGTGCGGGCCCAAGTAGGTCGAGCAGTGCTGGTGCAGCCGCTAATGCAGTTGGAGATGCAACAGGCAGTGGACAGAAGGCAAGGTGGTGGAGCTGTGTGGCGTCCATGTAATAACCATCTGCCCTGCAAGGGGGCATGTACCTGCATCTGCGGCACCATTGGCAGTAGGGAGAGGGAGCAGGCTATGAGCAGCATAGTGAACCTTGGCTCCCAGCAGGCAGTGTCCGAGCTCAGGTGCGCATCTGATAAGGGGTAGGAGCCGTCAGCTGTGGGAAGTCTTGAGGTCAATGTGGTGCAGGAGAATATACCAGGCTCTCATCCAAGTAAAAAAGAGAGGATGGGTTGTGGGAGGTGAGGGTTTTTTTTTTCTTGTGGAGTGAGTTAGCTCAACAGGCTGGGTTGTATGGCAAAAAAGAAAAAAGGCGTAATAAAAGAAAGCCCAGGTGGGAAAGGTGTGGGCACTCCCGAAAGGGGATGAAGCTGGGAGGAGTATGTGAGTAAGTGGTAGGAGAAAACTTGTGATAGGGGCTTCTGTGCAAAAGGGCGTGCCGGATGTGGCCACAGAGATGGCAGAGTCAGGTAGTGAGTGGCGGCAAGGGATGTTAATGGATTTGGACTCCTATTGTTGAGGTAGGGATGTCAGGGAAAGGAGAGCCTAGTGTAGCATTTTAGCCCCACAAAGGCAAAGAACCTTCAAGCAGGAGTGATGTGGAGGGGAGAGGGCAGGTGATTTTGGCAGCAGAGGCCAACAGTGGCGGCTCCTCCGCTGAGGCAGTGGAGCATCGTCCCACTGCTTTTAGCAGTGGAAATGAAGGAAAAATAAAATGTTAATAACTGGACGTTATTATCATTTTATTTGTCCCTGCATCTTTGAGGAGTGGGGCTGATCTGTTCTCTATGCATGCTGTAATGCAGCCTTCATGAAGAACATGCTAACTGCTCAGGCCCCATTCCCCATCTGAGCGCTGAACCATGGTGCACAGACCAATCACAATGCTGCATTGCAGCGTTGTAATTGGTCAGGGGAGCCTGGCTTCTTCCTCTTCCAGCAGGAGCGGAGGGACAACAATGAGGGAGGACGCTGAGAGACGTGAGAAGGTAAGTTTTCTTTTTTATACCTTCCCCGTTAGCCCTGCCACCCCGATTCATGCCAGCCGCTACTGAAGGCCAGGGATGGTATTCAGCACCTTGCAGAATACAGAGTAGATCACAGGCACCAACCTGAAGGGAGGAAGATGTACAGATTGCTCTTCCGATGACACAGATTTCAGTGTGCTTGCCAGTGGATTCTCCACATTGCAAACCGTCTCAGTGGTTGTAACAAAATGGAGATGTGGGCGATGGAGAGATGATGGGCACGAGTGGTGAGTGTGTGTTCGAAGCAAATTAGGAGGTTAGAGTCAGATTAAAAGTCGGAGCATTTAAAAGAAGGGGAAATCAATTCATGGTAGCAGGGAATTTTGTGAGAGAACAAAATGGTGATTGATTAAAGAGTGTACTGTGAGGGTGACCCAACCCAAAGAAAAAGCTTTGGTCCACTGCAGAACAAAAGTACTGCAGCAGCCTGTGGAAAAGCAGCTGCGAAGAGCAGGCAAAGATAGAGGACTGATATTGCAGGAATTATTAAGGCAACAAGGGATGGCTTCAGGGTACCACAACCACAAGGTATTAAGCTGTGGTGGTCAATAAACAGGGTGGGGCAACCAGGTTTAAATCCATATGAGCTGGAGAAAGTTCACTGCAGGGCAGGCTGAAGACTAGGAGTTGAAGTTGAAAAAAGAGGGTAAAAGGAGGAGGATTGTGTCCAAAAGGATGGGGCAGACAAAGAAAAGGAGGATGGCAAGAAAGGGGATGAGGAGAAGCAGAGTGAGCATCAAAAGAGATTGCAGTATATGGGTATAATAGTGCCTTTGGGGGGGCACCTTCATCAGCGGTGATGAAGGAGAAAATATAAAAGGGAGAGTTCACAGTTCCAGTGAAGGACGGGTCAAAGGAGGAGGAGTGGGAACTGGTGAGGTGCCCGAAGGTCACTGGAAGCATCAAAGTATGATCATCTACTTATTTAATTTATGCAAATGGCTATTGTGAAAGGTATTCAAACAAGTGTCTAAAACTATTTAAATATACTGATGTTTTTGCATCGATTACTTTGGAAAGATACAAATAGATTTTATAGGGTTTGTCGTGGCTATACCACAATGCAGATTCTAGGGCCAGATTACGTGTCAACATTCACAAGCCACTGGAGAAGTGGACAAGGGGCCCTCGCTGCAATGGATGACCCCGATGAAGCCAGCACCTGCTACACTTACAGTGAGTTGGCCGCAGATACAATACCGGCTCTTTCTGGGGCATCCCACCATTTGAGGAAGAGGAGTGGCAAGAGGACTGGGTGCCATTGGCACACTGGGGGTTTACTAGAGCGTCTGCAACGGGGCATTGTGGCCAGGTCGCAGTGGGAGGTAAATAGTAGCAGGGGTAAAGCTCTTGATGTGATGGTTGCTACAGCAATTAATAATTGCAAGCTTTGTGCTTGACTAGTATTTTATCCTAACATGGATAAGGCCACTATGCTGTAGAGGGGTTTAGGAAGGGCTTCTGCTCAGATTTTTAGTGTCCTAAGAAAAGGTGGTGATCGGACAATCAAAGGCCAACAAAGGCACTACAACAAGTTGTTTGTACAAAATTGTGGAAGGAAGTGGAAGAAAGTAGGGTGGTTGGCCCATTTGATACATGGCTGTTACACCATTTGATAATTTCCCCTCTGGTGTGGTTCCTAAGAAGGATGCTGGAGTGTTAATCTTGATAAATCATTTGTCTTGGCCAGATGGCAATAAAATGAATGTACACAAAGTTGCTTCTGTTCAGTTCACCATGGCTGATGATGACAGTAGGTTGTGGGACGTGATGAGAAGTGGGCAGAACTGGCAAAATTTGATGTAAACTTGGTGGTCTGAATTATGCCAGTACATCCAGGAGATTGGTACCTGCTGGGTGTGCAATATGATCAGCCCATATTTGTTGTAAGGGTGTTACCATTAGACAGTTCCATCTCCTGTTCTCTTTTTGAGATGTTTAGTTTCTTCTTGCAATTGTATTTCTCTGTGAAAAATGATTTGTAACAGGGTGACATATTATTTCGACTATGTTTGTTGGATCAGGGGCTTCAGGTGTATGTCAATGGGCCCTGACTCAGTTCAGATGAGGCTCTTAGAGTTAGAAAGGATAGTAGGACCGACCGAGGTGCAGACTTTCCTGGGTATTGAGCTGCATACTGTGTTGATGCAAGCTAGGTTGCGGAGGAGGAAGATTGAGGAAATGTTGCTGTGTTTCGAAGAGGCGGCGTGGCGCAGAAGTTGGAGCAGAAAAGTTACAGATTCTTTCGGGACACTTGAAATTTGCATGCTGAGTGTTGAGGAGTGATAAGCCTTTCTGTAGAAGACTAGGGGTCTTATTTATGAGCCCTTTATGCCGCTGTTGTGTCACTTTTTGTGAGGCTGCAACGGTGTACAATATGCACCACACTGCGCCCTATTTGCAAAGTGATGAATCCAGGCAGATGAGTCTCTTTGTAACCCCTGCGCTGCATTATACCTGTGTCAGGTATAATGTATGTAGGGTGGGCATTTTCTCGCAAAAAAGCATCATAGCAGTGGCGCAGTGAAATCTATGAGATTTCACTATGCCCCTTCTAGGACGCCACTGCGTCAAATTCTTCCGCCTGCTTGAAGCAGGCGTAAGGAGTGATACAGGCCCTTTCACATGGGGCTTACCCCCATGTGAAAGGACATATTGCTGGAGTTGGGTCTGTTTTTAGACACACTCCAGCAATGTGCAAATTTTGCATCTATAAATTTGTCAGGAATACTGGCGTATTTGTAAATCCTTGTGACATGGAGGGCCACACAGTAAATACGGTGCATCCATGTTGTCGTAAGGATGGCGCTATGAAAAGTGTTGCATCACTGGTTTTACCCCAGAGATGCAACACTTTTCATAAATGAGGCTCTAGGTTTTGCATTGTATGAAGTTCTTCTGCTTCAGAGGGTGAGTATTTTAGTTGCAATACAGGCAGATCTCAGAGTTAGGCAGTACTTCTTACAACACTTCAATGGTGTGATAATATGATCAATAGATAATGAGACATTGTCACAGATACAAAATTATTCTAATGCAGCTGTGGCATACATATTTGTCTTTTTCTGGGAGGGATGACGTGCAGCGAAGCGTGACCAGGACATTACCTGGGGCAGGAGAATCACATTCTTGGAGTTTTTCCACTCATTGTGCTAAAGTCTCTGGGAAGGAGAGCTGGCGAACAGGCGGGCGATGTTCAATGTGGATAACTAGACTGTAGTAGCATTGGTGAATGGGCAAAATGATAAGGATTTTGGGCTTCTGAAACTGTTGCAAAGGTTCATGCTAGGTTGCTTCAATCACAAATTGTCTTCAGAGTCAAACACATGCCATGTGTGGACAATAATATAGTTGATATTTTGAGTCGCTTACAGTTGTGGGGAGTCTGTGGGCTGGCTTTGGGTGCAGAAGCTTGTGTCATCCACTAGAGAACTTATGGCGCAGGCTTTGCAGAACTTTCAGGACAGTGGTGCAGTGAAACCAAGAGGGTCCCCAAGTGCTGTAATGGCTGCTGTAACATTTTCCCGAGCCGTTGTGGTTGGCCAATCAGATCGCGAGGTACTGGAATACAATCTCTTATTTCCGAAAATATCCAACAGGTGTACATTAGATAATCTTCCACCTAAACAGAGCCATAAACACACTAATAACAATGTTTGTGAATTTCACCCCAAATTTTAAGGGTCTGATTTAAAATAGCAATATTGTCTAAGGGAGGATATCACTCCCGGGTAGTTAGTGACAGGGGTGGAGCAGGAGTCTCAGCTTTGCTGTGGATTCTCTGACCCCTTCCCTGCCATCAATAGCAGCCTGGTAGTACCCTTCCATTAGATAAGAATATGCCTCTTCACTCCGCATACCATTATCCCGCATGCTGTCACAACGCGGTCGTAACAACGACCGCGTTGTGACAACATATACCATTACCCCGCAAGTCGTTACAATGACTTGCGGAGGGGGGGCGCTGGATGTTAGAATAGTAAAATTTACTATTCCAACTCCAGTCTGTGCGGACTGTAGGGAAGGTGTTGGATTTAAATCGTTTTAACGACTTGCGGAGTAATGGTATGCGTTGTCACAACGCGGTCGTTGTTACGACCGCGTTGTGACAGCATGCGGGGTTACTGATGCGGGGTGAAGGTAGTTTACCATTAGATAATATTGCTTACTCGTGTAACATATCCTTTTGTGCTATGAGCAGTGGCATTCTACCACAATAACGATTTTTAAATATTGCCCAGCCAAAATATCATATCCTGAAAAGCGACTACCACAATATCGTAAAGGTAAATATATATAGCTAAGAATAGATTTACTAATATTAACCTCACATATGTGAACCTTGAAGATATGTATGTCTGCATGGTACGTGTATATGGAGTTAAGAAAAGTAAATCTCTACTTACCCATGTATACTTACCTCCGCAATAATGTGGTAATCAAGATCCTGTGCATTATATTATGGTAAGAAAATATTTATTTGATCTCGAGACATACATTAAAAGCCGGTGCATACCCAATGAAGCATTTATTACAGAAGTCTGGTACATTGTTTTTTTTTCAGGAGGTTCCTTTCACCACTCCTTCCTCTTTTCACACTGGCAGGAAATTTGCAGTTTAGAATGGGAGTAGATTGCCCCCTTCCAAGTCTTGGACACCTCTTTCATACCAGTCCCGAAATTTCCACCTTGAAACATGGCTGCTTCCAGGAACAACCACTGAGGGTTCAGGTATTCATGCTGCACGTCAGGCTCTCAAAACGTTTTCAGCAAAGTGTGCACGAATGTTGTCAAAGGTGCGTAAAAAGCACAGAGGGAGGGCGCTGAGAAACACAGGGCATCATTTACAGGCCCATGACGCCGCTGGTGTATTACTTTTTAGACGCACTGACGGTGCAGGTTGCCCGCCCATATTTACAAGGCCACGTAAAGTCATCCTGCTTGACTTTTTATGGCCTTGTAAATATGGACCCCTTTCACGCATTACTCTGCATGAAAGGGGCATTCCATGAGTGTCGCTGTGGTTGTTCCCACGCAACATCAATGGAACCTGACACATTAACAGATAAACAAAGTGCTGTAAACCTGGGAATGCATCAGAATCCTACTTCTCCCCAGGAGTGGCGCAATGAGGAGAAATACTTTTATTTCTCCTCGTATTTTGCTCTTTCTATGTGTGCATTCTGCAGCACACATAGAAGGAGCAAATTGCCTTTAACGATTGTTTATGTGCCGGAAGGTGCTCCTTCCTGCACATAAACAATCATCCCTGCAACGCAGGCACCCTTGTAATATGACGCAAGAGTATCTGCGTTGGTGCACGACTGCTGTTTGTGCGCCGGCGCAAGGGAGAAGGACAGGAATACGCCGTACCTTGCAGATAAGGCTAATTCCTGCCCTTCTATTTTGACGCACAGCAGCGCAGCAGGAAGGTTTGCTGCACAGCCTTGCGTCAAACCATAGGAAATGAAGCCCGCAGTGTTACCTGAGGTTACCCTTTAATAGCAAGTAATATTCAGCACTGAATGACTCAACACTTGGCTGCGGCTTCTTATTTTGAACACCTCTCTTGGCAGCCTCTAGCCTGTACTGCTGCATTACTTTTCCCCAATAATTAGATGGATTCTGATTTCCACCTTCCCTGCTATTTTTTAAGGCGCTGGAAGCAGGGTGGCAGGTGGTGTTTTTTTGTTGCAGACATCCTTCAGCCCTATATATTGACATTACCAACTGATCAAACATCACTGCACAGGAGAGGTTTTTGGCACACTGAAACCTACCAAGACAGAACAGTCGCAAGACCAGCTTCTGCGGCGGGCGTACAGGAGGGGGCGGGAATGGGTGGGGAGAGCGTAGCTGAGGGCTGGCCAATGGAGTACAATATTTATAACCACTCTCATTAGAAGCAGGTGCATCCAGTGTAGGTTTATAGCAAATGTGTGGTCACACGAGGACCTCTACACATTCCCATGCGCAGATATAATAATCCTAGTCAACGTACTTTGCCTTATTACAGCCACTTTATCATACGTAATTCATAAGGCTTTCAGTTTTCCATTTTTACAGATTTTTACAGATAAATGCAGACATAAAACAATGTGTTTCCTATCTGTATTTATTTTTAAAAGCAGAAAAATACTGAAAATGGTGCTTCTTGTGAGAGACTCCCCATGCTGTCTTTCATGAATTCCAGGCAACAGCTGAGCGGATAGACAGCATGGAGAGTTAAAAAACAGGATGAGATTTCCTTAAATACAGGCATGTGTTAACATATGTGTTTTTTATAACGCTAATATGTACCTGCGAGTGTAATGTTTTGTTATGCGTGGCTGCTTAATTTGCTAAAACGTGACAGGCATCTATGTTTTGAGTGCACATTAGTTAAACAAACTTGGAAAAAAAACATTTCACAGCCCCATTTATCTTCAAAACTCAAAATATATATGGATAAATACCAATAAAATGTCCCAAAAATAAATATGGACAAATACAGACAGAAATGTTAAAAAAATAAATACCATGAAACAGTAGCCCTAATAATACATTCATATATGTGTGATAAAGTGCGCATCTAATAATCACAGAGAAAGTCAAAGTGCCCTTGTAATAATAATAGAGAAGTAGCATGCCTCTTTTTATCCACTTTATCATACATAATGCATTCATAAATGAATGATAAAGTGCCCAGATGATAAAAATCATGGAAAAAGTCACATGCCCCTTTGCAGCCACTTTATCATACATAATATATTCATATATGTTTGATCAAGTGTGCATATAATTATCATCGAGAAAGTAAAATAGCCATTTGCAGCCACTTTATCATACAGTATCACACTATATACATACTTGTGTGTGTGTGCATACACATTTGGTATTTCTTTATGGTACTTTGTACCACAGTCTTGCAGTTAATAATAGATTTACGTACTTCCATGAGAGCCCTACGTGTAAACCGCAGGCTGCAGTTTCAAATTCTAGTATGATAGGTTAATGGATTCATGCATTTATGTGGAGACATTCGGTTAGCAAGCTATTAAGCTAGTTCCGTGGGTTATGCATCTACTGAATTTTCTGAAAACATTTGCATGTGCCCGGCAAGGCACAAGTTGTAATCCTTGCAGAGAACTCAATTTTTAACTTCAGACTTCCGACTGAACTCAGTGGCTACGAATGCCATACACCCAGCTAGTAATCAAGGTGCACTATTAAGTGTGAAAACAATTAACTTTCTATTGTGAGTGCATAGGGAAGCCATTCCATTAATGGAGCATTGGCGTTCCCATGCGTCCACCCATGGATTTTGATGCAATCCCAGATTTACTAAGGTCAGTAAACCTAGAATTACGTCAAGATGGTATACTGTCCCAAGACAAGAGGCAGGAAGGTATCCTCTCCTGCACAAAAACAATCCTGCCCATATCGCAGGCACTCTTGCACCATGGCCAAATGTGCCTGCGTTGGTGTTAGGTAGTGCACAGTGTGCCAGTGCAGGGAGAGTGCAGAAATGCATCATATCTTAGTGGATATGGCTCATTTCTGCTCTCTCCCTGTTATGCAACTCAGCACAGCAAGATGCCTAGCTGCTTTGCGTGACTTCGTAAGAAATATTCCCCCTAAATGTATGAATAATTAACTAGCTACAAGCCCTCTCACAGGCTGACATTGGTAGCCAATAACAGGTTCATTTATCAAGAAGGGATTCAGTGGAAAAACTCTAAGAGCACACATTCCGAAACATTGGAACAGTCTAAAGCCAGCTACCAGACGACAGCACAGCTATAGTCAGACACTAGCCGGATGCTTTCCTGTTCTAACAGGTTTGCACTTAGACTAATTCTTTTGTTTACTAGCCAGCCAATTATGACTGAGAATGTATCTCTATGTGGCATATGAAACTGAGAAAAGGTGAGTGGATTAACTCCTTAATACAGCCCGTGGCAATTAATGTTCCCATTCAAAATAATATTCATACTGTTCCTCAGGATACTAGGAACTGAAGTGCAACTATCTAGTGATATGAATTCTATCTGTGTTTTTTAACTTTGCTTGCAATCTTCCACTTCATACCTTTTATCTTCAACTGACTTTTCATTGCAAGAGACTCTGGAGTGACCTATGTGCAGCTCGTGGTGCCCAGTAAATTACCAATAAATACCTAACCAAACATGTTATTTTTAATACCTATAATTGTTAAAATTGGGAAATACGATATCAATACACGTCACCATATATTTACATATAATAACAAACTAGCATCACTGTTGTTGAATTTACCCGATATGACCTCCCCCTCAACCCCGAGTCAGAAGTACGTGGTCAGGCAGGCCCTGCGACCTTGGCCTGAAGCAACTTATGGACAGACCACAGGTGGGGTGACATGTAACCTTTGGACAAACGCGCGAACAGGAAAAGCCGGATCGATCCCACAGACAGGCAGCAACACCATAATGGTCTTAGGAGATTCAGCCCAGTAAAACACGTTTGGCTGAAGGAGCGAGCATTCCCAAAGCACCATAAAGTCAGATGCTACACTAAGTTAGGAACACTCAGCCAATGAGAGCACAGCATGCACACTGCACGCAGTGATCCAGATTTAGACCAGGGCACAGCACCGAAACCACCATGCTTCACATCGTGGATGATGCCCTCCAAGCCCTTGACCAAGGCAAAACTTGTCTCCTAATCCTCCTGGACCTATCCTCGGCCTTCGACATGGTCAACCATAAAAAACTACTCAACGCCTCAAACTCAGGATAGGATTGGATGGCACCGTTCTAGAATGGTTTAGGTCCTTCCTCCAAAACCAGTCACAGAGATTCCTAATCAACGGCAACCTATCGTCACCATCCCCGGTCACGGGTGGAGTCCCTCAAGGATCAGCCCTGTCCCCCACCCTTTTCAACTTTACCTAGAACCGCTTACCGAAGTATTACGCGCTGCTAATATCTCCTATCATATGTACGCTGATGACACTCAGATCTACATCAAAACTTCATCCCTCGCAGAGATTCTCTCCCTGAATGAAGCCCTGAAACTCACCGTCCAATGGCTCGCATCCAATCAACTCAAACTCAATGCAAAGAAAACAGAATTTCTCCTGGTCTCCCCTCCCAATACCAACCTTGAGATTCAATCATGGATTAAGGCTATCACAGCCTTAAATTGCCCACCGACCATTGTGGACTCGGCCAAATGCCTGGGAATTACCCTCGACAGCAACCTGAACATGCGGGACCACATCAATTCGATGGTCAAAACAGCCAGATTCCCCCTGAGCTACCTTAGGAAATTGAAAAAATGGCAGTCCAAGCACTTGTCATCTCTAGACTGGAATACGGCTGCTCTACCCTCTCGGGTTTACCCAAGATCTCCTTGGCACCTCTTAAAGCCTGCCTCAATGCTGCCGCCAGACCACTTACCGGCACAAGGAAATACGATCATATTTTCCCACACCTGAAAGCTCTCAACTGGCTTCCCCTGGAGGCAAGAATACAGCTCAAACTAGCATGCATTGCACACAAAGCTTTATATTCTAACTCCCCTGCATATCTGGCACAGAAACTTGTGATCTCCAGAGGAATCAGAAACTCCCGATCAGCCAGAGACCTCTTGCTCCAACCTGCACGCTTTCGAAAAATCGGGCCTTCTCTGGGGCTGCTCCAAGAATATGGAACTCTCTCCCACCCGACATCAGAAGAATCCCCTCTCTGACTCGCTTCAAAAAGGATGCCAAAACCTTCCTTATGGCTACATTTCTCATTTAAATTTTGCCTCAACCACCACTATGGCCCTGATCTATGGCCGTTCATTGCCTCCCTTCGGACTACCTAGTCACCCCATCAGAAACTTGGGGCCTGTATTGAATAATTGTAAACGTAATCTGTAAATATGTTATCTCGTCTTGAGTAATTGATTATGTAAACTGTAAATATATGCTCTTCTTTCCCTTATGTACCTGGCACCCCGCCCCCTTACTACTCGATCTGTTACTGGTTGTTTCTAAGCCTGTCTGTATATTGCTTTGCTCTCCTGTAAAGCGCTCTGATATCCTAACGGGTAAAGTTTGCGCTCTATAAAACACAAAAATAAATTAAAAAAATTAAAAACCACCCGCTCCCCATACGGGACATCTGGACACGTACCCACTGGCCCAACATTATGTCCACGCAAGGTCGAAACCCACCTGTACTTCTTATTAAATGAGCAGATCTATGGCCTGTGGCTATGCCCAGATTTCTGTCTCCAAAGGAATGTACAAATTACTTAATGACCCTTCATGTAATGAATAAAATGACAGCCGAAACCAATGTGCCTTGAGACAGTCTTCAGACCCCCACTCTGCTGCCTGCTGTCCAGACCGCTGCGTTTAATTAAACCTACTGTTCCTGTTTTGCCAAATGCCTCTTGTCTTTACTTTTACAAGGTAAATTCACATGATGATGACTTGTTGCAATATATTTTCTGTGTCTCTTTGTTCTTACATAATTATTACACATGTTGTTTTCACTCTTCCTTTGTTCTAGAAAGTGCAACATTCAAACGTGGTGATAATTGAAGTTTATTGAAGCACCTCAGTTACATAAAACCAACCCCTGGCAGGCAGCCAGCTCTGCCAGTGCATAACATCTAATCACAACATAACTTATCTCCCTTTCCAAACAAAAGAGAAAGACAAAGCGAAAGGAAAAAAAACTGATAACAAGATTTGATTTGACAGGATATCACGAAGTCATGATAAGCTTCTCATTGGCTAAATGTTAAACATAAATATCCAAAGTAACATTTGACAAGAATTGACACAATTACACCCTTACGCAATCTTTATGCCAATAAGTCTTTCTCCTTATACAAGTTCCATAATTATTTCCAGAGATTTGTTTATCGTTCTCTTTTACCTCACGTACAGCACCACTAGACTTCTCATTTCTTTCCAACCAAATACAATGCCCCAAATCATTACACATTGTCACTTTTCTAGTATCCAACTTCTTACCATCATCCAACCCCACAGTGCTTCCATTCACTTATTTTATTTCTTTAGGATTTGATCACTTAGACAAACTTTTTCTTACATTAGAACAGAAATGCACTCTCACCCTATCACCCTTCTTGAACATACACACATTTTTACATGTATCACTGTGTCTTTGTTAATATCTATTATGATAAATAGACACCTTCCTTCCTAGTTCTGTCCTGTTAACATCTGAGTGACATATGCTGTTCATCCACGCAGGTGTCACTTTAGTGCATGTCATTTGCCTTTAAGTAGGAAAAACGGTGTTTTACCCTTGGCAGAATGTGGTATGTTTCTGTAACTCCACAACATGGTCTTGACTGCTCTTTTACGATCCAAATCACTCTCCATCACCAAATGCATACACTCCTTTAAGACCCAATTGAAGCGTTCTACCTGACCATTTTCTGAGGGATGGTAAACTGCAGTTTTGTAATGTTTTATCCCTTCCTTTTTTAAGAACTGCTGGAATTCTTCCGCCGTGAATTGTTGTCCGTTGTCAGCCCACTGACACCATTCTCTTCTGAAGTTTTCTTCACAGAAATTTGCTATGCTACAGGCTTTGACCTCTTTCACAAAACCTACTTCTGCCCACTTGGGAAATAAAATCATCAAAACCACAGCATACTTCCCATCATGTCCCCTAGAATTGAATTGCACACAAATGCCAATTCCCACCCTTTGCCATGCTTTCTCTGGAAATTCTGTCGACTCAATGGAGATTTTATTGACAATATGTGATTTATCACTACACATGCAAGCAATGCAATTGCTCACAAATATCTGAATCTCCTTCTTTATACCTAGACACCAAAAATCCATTTGAGCTCTTCTTTTTATGGTCGGCATTCCCCCACGGTCCACATGCAACTACTCTAACAGTCTGGTATGTACCCCAATGGGCACTACAACCCTACCATCTCATTTCATGATTCCGTCCACTACTGATAATGCAGACAATACCATTTTATAGTCACCAAGCTCTAGTCTTCTACTATCTGATTGTTTTACAGTTTAAGACAAACATGACATGAGTTCTTGCAACTTCTCATCTACCCCTAGAGCTCGCCTCCACTTTTTCTTTGAAATGGCACCCCTTCAAGACTCGACCATACTCTCCACCACCCAATCATCCTCATCATTATTCACACAACTATCATCAGTTAAAGGTAACCAATACAGTCTGCATTTACATTTCTTGTCCCTGGAAAATATTTGAAATCAAAATTATTCTCCTGTGAACGTTACAGACACTTGGTAATTCTGGGAGTTGCTTTAACCACACCTTTGATTGAAAATAAATCTTTTAAGGATGTATGATCAGTGCTTAACTCAAATGTGGGACCCCACACATAGATCTTAAAATACTGCACAACACGCCAATGCCTCATTCACAATTATGGAATATGTACTTTCAGCTTCCTTAAGCGTCCATGAAGCAAACGCAACCACTCTCACTTGATTCTTTTTCTTCTGCATTAATACAGCCCCAAGACCATACAAATTACAATCAACCATTATGTTTTTGTCCTGAGGGTCAAACGGTTTCAGGACAACAGCCTTGACAATAGATGGTTTGATGGTTTCAAAAGGTCATTGCATTTGCTTGACAATTCGTACTATACCCCTTTTTTCATCAATAGGCGTAACCCATGCATATTGTCCGCAAAGTGATCCACAAACTATGAGTAGTACTCAGCTGGGCCAAGAAAAAACACAGAGCTGTTCTTTGTAGCCAGGTGGAGGTGCATTTTCAATAGTTGCCACCAATTTCATTTTTGGTTTTATTCCCTCCTTTGACAACGTGTGTCCCAAATATTTCACTTCAGGCACTCCAAATTTGCATTTCTGAATATTAACAATCAATTCTGCACACTCTAACTTTTGCAACACCACATTTAGACAGCAATCATGTTCTTACATGTCAGAACCCCAATCCAAAATATCATCTTAAAAGAATAAAACATTTGTGAGACCCTTCAAAATACTATTCATGGCTCAACTCAAAAGGCTATCACACAAATTGGAAAGCTCCTTCAAGCATTATGGAGGACGTCAGGTACTTCAATTAAGAATGTAATCGTATCTGATGGCATGCACTCGAAAGATCAAGCGATGACAAATACCTGGCATCTCTTATGTTCATGAGCACCTCATTGATCTGAGGGAAAAGGATGGCGGTCAATCTAGATGCACTCATTGAAGTCCCTTAAATCCACACACATTTGTAAGCTCCCCATTGGGTTTTCGGGCCAAAACGTACGGACTGACCCACTCTGATGATTCAATAGGCTCAATCACACCAGCACTGCACAGTCAGTCAAATTTCTTCTTCAATTGCTTGCGTAAAGCCAAAGGAACTCAACAACCTGTTTTAAGAATAATGCAGAGCTCAAAGTTTTCCAAGCACCTAACTGTTCAGCAAATAATGTAGGATTTGTGGTACTCCACTTCGCCCTTTCAGCTTCCCCCATGAGCAGGACCTGATCAGGATGATTAGGATTCAATGTTATGCCCAAAGCCTTTTGTTCCTTCCACCCCAATAATGCTTTTTCCTTTTACCAACACATACACCTTAACTACTGTTCATATATTTTACATACTGTCAAAATATCCAACAATGGGTAACTTCACTCCACAATAACCCTCTGGCTCTTTGTCAGTGGGAAACAATTTGCACATTCCCAATCTCCCCCCTTATGGTTTTGTCTATTATGGTATAATGTAAACACAAGTTGTCCTATATAGAAATATCATTATTAATGTTTATGATGCACTTCGGGATGGTATATCTTTTTATTTCACTCACAACACACCATGTTTTTTTCAGAAACCCAAGAACGACCCTAAAGACCTCAAGAACTTACGGCCCATCTCCCTGCTCCCATTCCCGGCGAGGGTCATCGAGAAAACCATCAACAAACAACTGACCCGCTACCTCGAAGAGAACAGCATCCTGGACCCATCCCAGTCTGGGTTCCACAGCAACCACAGCACCGAAACCGCCCTCATCGCCGCCACCGATGACATCAGGACCCTGCTGGACAAGGGAGAAACAGCAGCCCTCATCCTCCTGGACCTGTCAGCCGCCTTCGACACGGTCTGCCACCGCACATTACGAACACGCCTCCATGACGCCGGGGTCCAAGAGAAGGCCCTGGACTGGACCACCTCCTTCCGCTCCAGCAGAACCCAGAGCGTCCGCCTTCCCCCCTTCCGCTCCGATGCCACCAAGATCATCTGCAGCATACCCCAGGGCTCATCCCTCAGCGCTGTTCAACATCTACATGGCACCTCTCGCCCACGTCGCCCGACAGCATGACCTCAACATCATCTCCTACGCCGATGACACCCAGCTGATCCTCTCTCTCACCAAACACCCCCACACCGCAAAACCAACCTCCACGAAGGAATGAAGGCTGTCGCCGAATGGATGAGGAATAGTCGACTGAAGCTAAACTCGGACAAGACGGAGGTCCTCATCCTCGGATCCGCCCCCTTGGCCTGGGACGGCTCCTGGTGGCCGACTGCACTGGGAGCAGCTCCAACACCCACCTACCACGCACGCACCCTAGGGGTCATCCTCGAGTCCATCCTTTCCATGACTAAACAGATCAACGCCGTCTCCTCCTCCTGCTTCAACACCCTCCGCATGAACTATAAGTGGATCCCCACCGAAACAAGAACGGTCACCCAGGCCCTCGTCAGTAGCAGGCTGGACTACAGAAACGCACTCTACACAGGAGCCTCGGCCAAACACCTGAGACAGCTGCAACGCATACAGAACGCCTCCGCACGTCTGATCCTCGACATCCCCTGCCGCAGCCACATCACACCCCACCTGAGAGACCTACACTGGCTCCCCATAAACAAGAGGATAACTTTCAAGCTCCTTACCCATGCACACAAAGCACTCCACAACACCGGGCCAGCGTACCTCAACAGACGACTCAGCTACTACACCCACACTAGCCAGCTCCTCTCCGCCAGACACACCCTCGCCGCAGTCCCCCGCATCCAAAGAGCGACCTCCGGCGGCAGATCCTTCTCCCACCTCACCGCCAAGACCTGGAACACCCTCCCCACCCACCTATGGCAGACCCAAGACCTACTGACCTTCAGAAGACTCCTCAAGACCTGGCTCTTCAAGCAGTAGCAGCACCCCCCCAACCCCCAGCGCCTTGAGACCCTCACGGGTAAGTAGTGCGCTTTACAAATGATTGATTGATTGATTGATTACATATCGACTCACAACCAAAACCTCAACTTCATCCTCATGATACTACTTTGAAACATTCCTCACTACATTGACATCTTCTCTGCATCCCCTCTGTCTTTCAAACTTACATGGAAAAAATTTCCTATTTTCTTACATTTATAACACTTTGATTTTGTGGAAGGACACGTAACAGACTAAGCTCCATGCTTTGTACTCCCACATCTATGGCACACATGCTTTTCCCTCACAAACTTTGTTTTGGAAAACCCCTCGGAACCCGACTCCTTTTGTGTTTTATGCACAAAATGTACATTATTTGCATAATAATCAGCCATCGTGGAGACTGGATGATAATTTTAATACTAAAAAGGAGTATAAAGGATCGCTGCAGGAATACAAAAGTCATATTATCAGGGAAAAAGCTGCCTATTTCACCGAGCAAATCAGAGCTGCCAACAATTGTCCCAAAACCCTGTTCAACACAGTTAAAAGCCTGTCCAAATTGTCAGCCCTGCATTATACTTGCAACAACTTAGCGGACACCTTTTTTTTCCCCCCGAAGTCTTATATAGCGCGAACTTGACCCGAAATCAGGTTTCAGTGCGCTTTACATGAGCATCAGTTGCATTACATGAGGACACATTAATTTTTGTGAGACACCTTTCAAAATAAGGTTAAAACTATTTACAAACCTTCTCTTCAACATTCCCTCGGCCAAGCTCAGACCCTCATCCAACCTAACAAAATCAAATCTTTGACAGAGGGAATATCCTCCACTCTGTCATCTTCCACGGCCTTAACAGCCAGCAAAACTTCTCAATTAATTAGATCTATCAAACCAGGATCACCATCAGATCCCTGTACTTCCAAAATCGTACACTTATCGCCTGAGACCTTTGCGCCGCCACTGACTGAATTTTTAATGCCATGTTCACTTCCAGAAGTTTTCCTTTAGAGTGGAAAAAAGCATCCATACTCCCCTGACTAAAAAAACCTTCATTAGATACCAAAGAGCCACTTAATTACAGGCCCATTTCTAGACTCCCTTTCCCTTCTAAAGTGGTGGAAAAGGCCATGAATTGTGCGGAATGAAAGGCAGACCATAGGATGACATCCGGACACGTCTCCTTACACACTACACTTCGATCGATAAACGAATTAACATATCCACAGAGAGAACTCAGCTCTACGGATTGGACAACACTGGACCTCAGTGAGATACACCCACAGGCGGCTCTTAGAGTCTGAGGCTTCTTTACTGCCGACCCCATTTACCTATCACGCCTACTTTTTCCTGTGATGCCCGCCACACGGCATCATTAATCGCCTTGAAGAATCCCTTGTTTGGGGGAAACGCCTTGACTGTTTCCAAACAATGCAAACCAATCATACCTGAAATAAAGCTACACAAAGATATTCACCAACGACTTTTTATTGTTTGTCAACTTGTATACATTGCATCTCTTTACCTGTTACTCGTTCGTATTGCCTCTCATCCACCCTCTATACATGTTTCTATTTATGGTCAAGGGGCAGCTGATCATTTGAGGTGGGCAATAATAGCATACCACGTCAGGTAGTGCAGTCTCCTACAACCCGACTGCTTTCCTTTTTTGTAGACAGCTCGCAAACGCTGCCTGGAAGACCGCGCCGACATGGGCCCCTTCTAGAACGTGGGCGCAGTCCATGAGCATTCCCTCAGTACATGCAACACTCAAAGGAATATCGTTGGCTATGATGGTACAGGCTTTCCCCTCCCAAACTTCTCAAGTTACATTTTTAAAGTCCACCCAGTTCACTGATGAAAGTCATAAACATCCCTCATCATCTGCCTTGATGAAAGTTATAAACATCCAGTATCAGCTGGCTTTAGCACACTACGGCTACTCTTGTTGACAGCGAGGTTAGGTCTAAGATTCCAATCAACATTGATCAGTAAGGCTTCATCCTCCTGCCCTCCCATCCCACATAAACAGGAAATGTCACAGTACCTGCCCATCCCAGAGAGCACTCACATTCAGCAACCATTACCGAAGTACAAAAAAAAATGTTATTCATCAGCAACTGTCAGGGGTTGGAACATCAGGCTTAATGAGTCTTGTTTGGTAGAGATGCATCTGGTCCTTGTTGCCAATTTTAGAAAGTGCAACATCCAACTGTGGTGATAATTTAAGCTTATTGAAGCACCTCAGTTACATATAACCAAACCCTGGCAGGCATCCGCTTCAGGTCAGGTTCTGGAATCTCCAGCCTCAACATGGAACTTTGCCAGTGCATAACATCTAATCAATCAGAGTAGCTGAGCTAGACCTCCCGACCTAACCAGTCAACCTCCAAGGACTTCTCAAAAACTAAGCATAATACTGTGGTGAGGGCCACTGGAATTATGCGATTGTGCTGCTGCTGCAACTTTTACATAACTATAGATTTGCTGCATTTGCCACACGATCCATGAACAGCCGCATAATCTACAGATTTTAGCCCAAAAAAATGTTGTTTCTACCTCAAACGGTTCAAAAGTTACTAAAAGCAGCTACATGTTTTTACGCGCAGTGGAAGGCCCTATGCAAAGCTGGACTTGTCACCTTTCTGTTACTTATTGTTATATTTGTGTGTTAAAATGGTACTTATGAAGTGCAACCAAGGCCCAGATAGTGTTCCCAAGTTTGAAAATGATGAAATAATAAAGTAATGCTTTTACAAAATGTGCCGCATTATGCCGAATAATTTGCATTTTCTTGACGCATAATTTACTCAACCCTGCTGCATAATTTGCCCCTCTGCTGCCGCATAATTCCAGTGGCCCTGACTATGAGTAACTCTTCTCCTGCACGCCCGTCAATCTGACCTACTAAGGAGTAAGACCATATGTATTCATACGCTACACTTCTAAAGTTATTACAGCCCTAAAGGTGTCAACAAACGTGTGAATGTACTTCAGCCCAGCATTAGACTTAATCAAGCTCTACAAATGTCCAACCACTTGTACTGCAACTTCCTCTCATAAAAAATAGGTACTAATATTAAATAAGTTAGATCAGTTTGACATGTAAATTAAACATATATATTGTTATTAAAAAAGTCAAATTAATTTAAATTAATTAAACACTTCTTTTAACAACATTTACTAAATAAATACAAATACAAATGTTAGTGATGGTGGGTAATTTTTTTAAATATTGTTTACATATATTATATTATTTATCACTTAAAATAAAATATTAAAAGTATTGCTTGCTTCACATTTATTAAATTTTAGGAGTTAATGTGCTAGAACCTTATATTTAATTAGATCTAGGTTAATAATAAATATCTAGAATTAATTAATATATATTTTGTATATTAAAATATTTTAATTATTTTTCCAAGAATAATACATTTAAATAATTTTCCCTATACTTTCCCATAAGGCGATCTCCACCTTCGTGAAAGAGGTCTCCACCAACAAATAAAAATCTTCTACTAGTAACTTTACACTCGTAAATGCTGTTTAAGGAGGTTACATTCCCTGAGTTTAGAGGGTGGAGACATGTAACTCTAAACCAAGGTGTAATTCTCCACTCTAAAATGGTGGATTGCAAAACAAGGGGAGAGTTGTAATAGGAGTAAATATATATGCATATTTACCTTTATGATTTAGGCCTTACATATTGCTTTGATGAACTTTACAGAACTCTGAAAACAGGATTCATGTGGTTTGTGCTGTATGAAACAACACTTAAATGAAAGATTGAAGAAACAATAACATTTTTATATTTTAGCAATACTAATACTAGTTTGCAAAGAAGGTGTTTTTTTAAAATGTCGCCTTTAAAATAAAACAATTGATTTTAGTGGACCGGTAACTTCTTTTAAAGAACAGTTATTTTTTTTTTTCTTATGTAAAACGCAATACATTTGTTTAGCCACATTTTTAGATTAAAACCTAACCATTGACTATGTGTAACTTTATCCCCATTGAAAAGCCAGTGAAAATATATTTTGCTAATCCTATTTTAGACACTATTGTGTGAAACACATCACAACAAAAATAGCATAATGTCTGCATTTGTCCATTGAATACCATTTACTTATCAGTTTATAGGTTCAGTACTGGACTAGGAAAGCAATCTGAAAAATTTTATTGGGGTGTATTTTTGAGTTTTTTCAGGTCATTTTACGTCATTTGAAGAAATGGCGGTTGGGGATTCTGGGGACAGACCAGGGTTGACACTATAAAAATATGTTGCATCACCAAGCTTCTGCAGTAGTTGGTTTCAGGACTTCCACAACTAGTAAAAATCATGTGTTAAACTACACTTAAAAATCTAAGCACGTTAAGGGCTGCCACACATCAAACACAACTAAACTGCTGAAAAAGGTGTGTAAACAACAGAGGGATGGAGAGGTAATGGTGCGGGATTGGCATTAGAATCCATGTGTAAATGTCCATGCATTGTCTTTTGTTACTTTTAAAAAAAAATGTTTTTTTAAAGCAACTCAAATCAACAATTGCGTTGTGCTGTAAGTACCAAAATGGATTTTGTGCCGGGTCTGCATCAAAAAAGTGACGAAAACGCAACACAAAATCATTGTAAATCTGGGCCATTGTGTAGTGAGAAACATACGTGGATCACAGTGCTATCTGTATATAAGTAAGAAATAGTGCTATTCAGTGGAACTGCTTTGCATGTAGGAAGAAAATGCCAGTGATCTATACTTGTGGACTGATTTTTAAAACACTCTGCAAATCTTCAACCTAGATTCATCCCTATATTGCACTGTAGCTTTATAAGAAGATTTACAATTTTTGGGAATTTAGAAAAGTGAACTGGAAAACTGTGACAGTCACGGATTCCCAGGAAAACGTCAAGATTTTTTGTGAACTTTAAAAAAAAAAAAATGTTGTCCTCATTTGTCAGCATGCTAAAATGTCGAAGAGGGTCCATTCTACTAGGACTAGGGGTGCCCGGTCTCTCCATACGGAGGGAATGTAATAAACCTCCCGGGTTAACATATTTCCCCTTGTCCAGTCAAAGGGACTAACTTCACTAAACAGGTAAATGAAGTAGTGGCTCTGAAAAAAACAGACCAACCTATGAAGCATATTACTAATCATAGGACCATATATATAAGAAAAGAAACAAAAAACAGAAGACCATACTTAAGAGAGAATTTACAGGCCACGTAGAGTTTCCTACCTAACCAAATTTAAACTCAAGTTAGAGAATGCTTCAAGGCTAAAGAGTTGAATTTGTTACATAAGCTTCAAACCATGTGTCCCATAATTCCCAAAATTTTGCTCTCTTAACCATCTTAATAGCTCGGTCAAGAGCTGCAACCCTTTGTACTGATTGAATCCATTCCGCCTCTGTAGGGGGACATGGGAGTATCCATTTAATGCACAACTCCCTACGTGCAAGAAGAATTAAGACAAAAATGATGGCTTTTGGAATTTTACGAAAGTTAACATTTTCCACCCCACCCGTCAGTACCCCAAAGATGACTATATCCAAGCTCACCTTTCATTCTTGGCCTACGACTTCCGATATGATCTTACCCACTTTATCCCAGAAGGCCTGGATCGAGGGACACTGCTAGAACATATGTGCTTCATTCGCATTTTCTTCGCCGCATTTGGAGCATTTTTTTCACTGCCGACTTCCCATCTTCGATAATCTCCGAGGTGTCCAGTAAGCCTTACGGACAGTGAAAAGATGATTCTTTCTCAGTGGAGCAGGTCTCACGTAATGCCATAAATAAAGCCATAGATACTTGCCATAAAGCTTCATGAGCCTGGTCCGGCAGTTCCCTCTTCCAGCTCTCCATCAGTGAATTTTGAGCCTCTTCTTTTGCATCCAATACCACTCTGCGATTTATTTCTGCAGAATGGGACGAAGACGTATCCTAGTCTCCGCCTTCAGGTTCCCCTCACCATTTTTGGCCAAGGTATTTGCCAAGTTTACTAGATAGTATTTACATTTAGAGACAGAATCACTGGAGATCTCCGACAGTCTCTCCCACAAAATGAGTTTAGAGTTTTCTAGGAACTGCCCCCAATGATTGATACCACACTCACACAGGGGGGTTGCTAATGAATCCAAAAGACAGTCAGGGGTACGCGTAGAGTCCCAAATAGGAGCAGAGTCACAGTAATATGGTATTTGTAATGTAAGTCTTATATGATACCAGATCTTGGCTGCACCCTGAAGAATATTTAACCTAACCTTTTTGAAAAATTTAGGATGGCCAAATTTAAGAAGGAAAAATTCTGATAGAACTTGGGATCCATTACGAGAGCCTTTAAATAAGGGGCTAAGCAGGAACTGTCCTTTAGAAGCTGGCGAAAATTCTTTAGATGGAAGGCTCAATATTATTGGTATAAATCTGGGGTGGCAATACCACCTTGCTCTTTCTTCCTTCGTAGTTTCTTCAAGGCAATTCTCTGACATTTATTTCCCCAGATGAAACTAGTAAACTCTCCTTGTATTCTCTTAAACCATGCTTTCTTAAATTCTAGAGGAATGGTGTTGAACAAAAAAGTGAACTTCGGGAGCACAGACATTTTTAAGAGATTTGACCTGCCAAGAAAGGACAGCAGCGCTCCCCAGGATTGAAGTTGTTTTTTAACTGATGTAACTAGTTTGTCAGAATTCGTCTGAGCTAATTTTTCCAAATTATGAACTATTTGTAATCCCAGTTATTTACTTTCTTGACTTATCAGGTTACTGCTGTATTGGGTGTTCCATTGCATCAATTCTGTTTTTTGCTGGTTTACGCAATACTCAGATTGGCTTCCAAATTGATCCAGAGTCTCCCAAATAGCCGAGAGTGAGTTAGTTAGGTCACCAGTAAAGATCATTAAGTCATCGGCATGTAGACCAATTATTTTTGACCATTCATTAAAGACAAAAGGATGGATACTCCGACTTGCCCTTAATACACAAGCCAGAGGCTCAATATAAATGTTAAACTGAAGGGGGGAAAGGGGACAACCCTGTCTAGTCCCTCTACCAATTTTTATTAATTTAGAGAGGCTCTCATTTACTAACACCTTTGCCAAAGGATTTTTATATACTGCTTTAATTGCTGTTAAAAACCTTTCTCCTAGGTTAAAACGTTCTATAATTTTATACAGAAAAGGCCAACTAACCTTGTCGAAAGCCTTGGCGGCATCTAGAGTCATCACTGTCAAGGGGTTCCCAAATTCCTTCGCTAAATCTATAGTAGCAATTAATTCATGAGTTAACTCGTAAAGTTGCCTCCCCCTTATAAAACCTTTTTGATCGACATGGATTATTGATCCTGTCACCTTATCCAGTCGTTTTGTTAAAGCCTGGGTATAGATTTTATAATCACTTTTAAGGAGAGAGATTGGCCTATATGACTCACAGACCCTCGGATTTTTGTTTGATTTTAAAAGTATGGTTATAGTAGCCATTTCCAAGACACCGGGAGATTTTGTCTACAAATAAAGGCAGAGTTAAACAGTTGCAATAATATCGGGGCAAGCTCCTCTTTCAGTATAATATAAATTTCATTTGGGAGAGTATCCAGACTTGCGGCTTTCTCCCTTTTCAAGCCTCTAATAATGAGAATTATTTCCTCAAGACAAAAAGGACTATTTAGTCTGTCTTTTTCGGGCCCTACAATGAGGGAAGTTCGATGTCTTGAAGAAAATCTTCAATTTTTTATTGTCTACTTTAATATCTTCTTTATAAAGGTCTTGAAAAAAGGAGGCAAACGCATTCTCAATCTCATCTTCATCGGAGATTATGTCTCCAGAAATTCGAAATCTAAGGTCTCTAATCTCTTGTCTGGTTAGCCTTTGTTTTCCATGCAAGCAGTTTGCCGCACCCCTCTCCATATTCGTAGTGTGACAGTCTGCTAGCTTCCCATTTTTTCCTGATGATGGCCTCAAGATAATGAGCCAGCTCCAATTTTGCAGTTTGCAATTTTTGCTTTATTTGCAACACATTTAAACTTTCTAAGTTTTGTTCAAGTCCTACCTGGCAGCCTTGAATTATAGTTTCCAGTTTATTTATATAATCCTTGACTTTCCTATTTTGTACGATAGACAGGCCGGTTACAATGCACCTTATGCAGGCCTTATATGTGTCCCAGACCACATAAAGTGGGGCTGAATCCATATTAACCAGAAAAAAATCACTTGTGGCACTTTTCAGTTTCTCCACTGCCTGGGGTTCTAAAAGTAGAGATCTATTTAAAGTCCACCCACGGGAGAACGGTCTTGTTCTTAACAAGACCTCTAAAATAACTGCAGAGTGATCAGAAAGATGTTCCGGAGCATGGGTAACTTTAATAATGTTGTTACTTATATAAGTGTCCACACGAAAGAAATCGATCCTGGATCGATGGCAGCATTTTTTATATGGAAGGTAAAGGCTCCCCCACCCGTCCCAGCCTTATCTCCCATCAACCTCCATATATCTGCAAGGCCTATATCTTCCATCAATTGTTTTAAAGTACTTCTCATCTCGCGAGTTACAGTGGCACTCTTAGATGTTGGATCTATAACAACATTAAAGTCGCCACTGAATATTATAGGATTGTTAATATTTACCAGATGAAGAAGTAATGTACTTAGCGAGGCCTGATCGTCTATATTAGGGCCATAGTATCCCACAAAGATCAGCCAAGATCTGTAAATTTTGGCCCTAGCAATTGCCCATCTACCAAGGGAATCACCCACACATTCCCCTAAGGTGGCTTGGATGTTTTTTTAAAGAATAGTGCAACTTCCTTTGATGGGCATGTTTGGGTGGTGCACACACAATGTTCCACCCATTTTTGACCCAGTCATTTTTTAAGAAATGGGATTCTTGTATTAATACCACCTCGCTATCCGAGAGTCTCTAATACTCTAGAATTCTTTTTCTCCTAGAGACAACTCTGAGGCCATTGACGTTCCAAGATCAAATTTAACATTTTTGGTCTATCTCAATTCATCATGTACACAGTAATTTAGGCAGCTCAAGGTATCTGTGGTATTTTGGATGCTTATAACTCTTCAACTTTACAACTCTTTGAAAAGGCTGAACTGTGTCATAGTCTGATTGGATTATATTGACAAATGAGATTTTTTTCTTTTTTAACCCATTTGTTCCCCCACCCAGTGAAAAAAGCTAAATCATCTTTTTGTTTATGTTTTATTTTTTGCCAGTGATCCCCCCCCCCTTCACAACCTTCCCACCCCGGGGAACCCTCCTAACACTACTAGAGGTATCTAGATAGTTACCTCCGATTTGAGCTCCATTGCTTCAGGCAGAAACTAACAAATTACTTGTGATGTGCTTTAATTTGTTCAATAAAATTGTTGACTTTGGTGGGGATTTTTTTTTTACGGTCTCTTAAGGTAGGGGTCCCGATGCACTCTCTGGATGTCTTCCTCCAAAGTAAGCTCCTCAATATCCATGTTGAACTCTTTTAAGTGTCTGATTGTGAAACCCCTTACATCTTCCCCTTCAAGACCCTCCGGGACATTCAGGATCTTAATGTTATTTCTCCTGCCGTTATTTTCAAGAACTTCCAGTTTGTCCCTGAATTCTTTGTCACTGTCTTTCAGTTTTACAATCTCGTTTTTATTTAAGTCAACTTTATTTGAAAGGTCATCCAGGTGAATTCTCCATTACTCTGACTCTGTCCATCAAGTTATTAATCTTATTTTCCAGGATCTCACAAGTGCTTTGGATCTTTTGCTGATTTATCTCCGAAATGGCAAACCTTTCCCTGACTTCCGTTAGTAAAGTATATAGTAATTTTTCCATACCAGGCTGGTCAGGCTGGTCGGATTGTTCAGCTGACGCAGAAGCTGTTTCTGGAGGCTCGTTAAAGGTGTTTGTTGAACTAGCCTCTGCTTGCACACCAAACTCGTTTTCTGCTACTACTGCTAAAGGGCTAAAGCTGTTTTCTAGAAATAAAGTACTATCCATGACTTCTGTACTAACCGTGTCGTCCATAATGCATGTGGGGTTGTCAGAATCAGAGGTATGTACCGTCTCTATGAGTGTAGGTACCGAAGTAGAGGGGGGAGTTAAATACACAATCTGGGATTGAACTTTAAAATAAGAGCGAAGTGAGGGTGTAATTTGTAAGCAGTCAGGGTTTCTTTTAGACCGTCTCCTCCCTGGTCCCGGTGTAGGTTTGTCTATCAGAGAGCCCTTTGCAGTGCTAGCTGGAGGAACCATCAGGGAGATGTGAGAGCCTCTTTTATCCAGACCTTTTTGATAGGGTAGCAGGGGTACTTTTTTAGTTAAAGGACCTGCAGAGTTTTGACCCTTTCCCTTTAAATCCCGACTTCTCAGGGTGTATCGGTTAGTGGAGCAGGTAGAAACATCATTCAAACCCTCACTCTCTCCCTCTTTCAGAAAAACTCTCTGAGATTTAAAACCCCAGCCAAAAAGGTTTTGTTTTTGCCCCTTCTCCCCTTTTACCGGAGTCATCAGAGGTTTTATGGTGACCCTGACCGTTCCTGCCTTCATGCCCTCTTTACCACTGGAGGGCAGGGACGTGCCCGTGCGAAACAAGCTGCACTCCTGTGTGGGGGGGGTCGGGTTACATGTATGTCCATGCAAAGTTGTTCTCTCATCCATAATTGTACAAAGTCTGAAGTTCAAATCGGGAAAAAAGTAACTGCAGTTGATTTAGTTCTGTGTATAGACAATGTTGCGCAGCAGTTCAGGTTCAGCTTTTACTTTTGCAGTGACGTCTGACTGATTTGCATACAGTCACTTTTTGCTTTACAGGGTACAGTGGAGTGAAAACAAGTCCCCAGAAGCTTATAATGCAACATCTCAAGCATTCCCTTCACAGCTTCTAGATTTTGTCATCTTCAGACAACCTCTACAGAGGTAGCTGAGTTGTGAGTTGGTAGAATTCAGTCATATGATAGAAAACAAAGGTGAGACACCAACTTTAGGAGGCTGCAATCTATTCTATTAGATATTGCCATGAGATCCTAGCACTGCCACTGCTGCAGGCAGAGAGATGATGAATAGAAGAACGATTTGCTAAGGGCAACCAGTGAGCCCAATGGTCATTCTGGTGCTTGTAGGAGAAACATCCCATAAAAACAGAGCATACTAAAGGGCGAATAAGATTAAAAGAAAGTTGACTTAACAGCAAATTTTTCTGTACATACTTAAAATTTTTGTGAAGATCTTCTTCCTTGATCTCTTGAGGAAGACAGTTCAAAGTTTTACTACACTGACAAAGACAGATTTGTCACAGGAGCAAATTTTCGGTTTTTGTTGGATATTTATGAGAAGCAAGTTCCTTAAGCCAGGCTCTGAAAGGTATTAAATATTTTTTAATTATTTTGCACAAAACCAGGTCTGAACCTCAGAATGTACAGTGAGCCGGGCAAAGACATTTACATTTTTTACCTTTTTTGATAGGAAGCCAGTGATGCTAAAAGAAATAGGGGTTGACTACATCCTTCCTATTAAAACCTAAAGAAAAACCTATAAGCCATGCTCTTGACCATTCGGAGTCTTGTTAGTAATACTTAAGTAGGCCCATATACAGGGAGTCCAAACAAGACATAATCACTGCTTGAGCCACCATCTTCTTGCAGTCAGTGGGCAGGAAAGGCATAATTTATTTTAAGTCTTTAAACTCCCAAAGCAAGATTGCAGTTGCTTTGATAATTTGAGTGGCTAAAGTTAGTCTAGAGTCAAAAATGTCACACATATTTTTAACTGTTTCTGAGGGTATGGGTTCTGGCTCCAAATCATAGCCCACTATCATCAATTTGGTCTTAGCTGTGTTGAACTAAAGTTCATTATGAGCCATTCAATCTCCCACTGCAGTCATACACATTTGAAGGCTGTAGCAAGAGTGATCACTATCTACTCTCTTTACTCCTTAGATTGCTACTAGCTCTGCCCAAGCAAGGGGAAGATATTAAATCAGTATTTAGTAATGAAGTCAGCATGACAGTTATCAAGGAAGCGAACACAAGGAAATGTTGGACGGAGCGCTGAAACTTTTCAGACACTCACCCTCAGTCACAGATCTGGGTTGAATCCATCATCGTTCTTTAGCTCACTTCGCCACCCCAGTCCAGACCCAGCCATATGCAAATCAGTCTTGACCCTGTTCCTCATTGGAACAGTCCAGACTGAACTGTCAAGCCAGGTCTTCCCTGGACCGGAAACAAGCATCCAAGAAACATTTTCGGGGTAACACCCCTCATCAGCCAGCCTAGCTTGAATCCAGTGGCAACGTGAGCAAGGCACCCACGTCTGGGCATACCCTGCCATCTTAGGGCGAACAGAGCGCACACACAAGGAGATGATGGACGGAGTGCTGAAACTTTTTAGACTCTCATCCCCAGTCACAGATAAGGGTTGAATCCATCATCATTCTTTAGCCCACTTCACCACCCCAGTTCAGACCCAAGTCATATGCAAATCAGTCTTGACCCAGTCCCTCATGGGAACATTCCAGCCCGAGCTGCCAAGCCAGGTCTTCCCTGGACTACAAACAAGCATCCTGGGACCAGTTTCAGGGTAACACCCCTCATCAGCCAGGCTATCAAGGAAGCGCATCAGTGATCTAGTGAACTATGATCTTCAAGTAGGGAGGATCCATCTTTCATTGGTGACAAATTAGGTACCTTATTTATCATATTGTGCTAAAACTGGTATTAGAACATTGGAATGTTAGGAGCTCCATTGAAAACAATGGAATGCTCCGGGCTTCTAATGGCCGGTAGAAGCCCGGAGCTCCAACATTCAATGCTTGTTTACAGCTGTTGCTCTGAACAAAAGGCCTCACAGAGCCCAAGGGGATTTCAACCCCCTCAGGCTCTGTGAGGCCTTTGTTTTATAAAATAGAACATTGTGCCTTCTAGGGGCCGAATGTTCTAATAGCCTTAGAGGTCTCTGTAGCTGGCTCTAACGGCTATTAAAGACCCTCTCTCTTATTAAAGGCCCTTGCCAAAGGCTATAATAAAACCAGAATGCACATAACTGTTTGCAATAGGTATGCTAAATGGTTTGCCTTCTGAATTAGCATTTTGTGATAGTAGTGGAGAATAACAGGTCCAATTTTGCATTTGTTTATTACTACCAGCTCATGAGCAATTTTTCAGTTCAACTTCCAATAGATCAGGGGCCTTACTGAGGCCCCTGCATTCCCCACAGCACCTGGGGGCACCTACACATATTCTTGTTTCGGAAGGAGGCCCCTCAGTCCCTAAGCCCTGCCATTGGATGCTTGGTAGAACGCATGCAATGGCATGGAATAAGAAACAGTTAAACGCTTGGGAAACCCACTCTGCTTTCCCAAACTGAAAAGCAAAACTGTTAATTTACTATTGGTCAGAGGTGGCTTCTCCATAGGGGCCAAAAGGGCGGTGACCCTCCCACAATCACGTCGCACCTGCATTTTATTTCTCAAAATATTACAGCTTTTATATGTAACTTAACAATCCCACTGATCATTTCCTTACATGTAAAAGCTGCAATATCACCCTGCACCAGGAGAGTCGCGGGGCTGTATTGCACTTGTATCGGGCGTGGGCTGTTACAGCCCGACCATTCACAGATGCAGTACATATCTGGCATGCTGCACTAGCGTCAGGCAGTGCAGCATGTCAGATAATGGTGAATTGGGGCCTGTCAATCATGGGCCCTTATGCCCATCAGAAGCCAGGATAAAAGAAAAAGGACAGCCTTCCGTCCTATCTGAGCTTCTGATTGGGCATAAGGGTGTCAGCCTCACTCTGGCTCCTTGTTTGTTCATTCTGAAAGTTGGGTTATAAATTGACCAGCTGCCACTACTATTACTGGCAGAAAGAGGCCCAGCAAAAATTATCCCCTGCCCATGGCAGGGGCGTAAGGCAGACCACTGAGGCTTAGTGGGGCCCCAACCCTTCATGGGGCCCCCATTAAGCCCAAGACAATGAATTATCTGTAGAGTCTGGAAGACAAATGGCCCCGCATCGTATTCTGCAGGGTGGCCTGACCCTTTTGCATTATTCTATTTAAATGGATACAAGGCTTAAAAAAGTAACGGCAACTAATAGGTATTTTCATTAAATGGCATTACCCTACCTTTTGGCTTTGCCAAAGCATTTTGCTGATGCTGAATCGCACCAGCTGAAAGAAAAATAGCTTGTTTGCTGTTGCAGACTGCATCAACAAAAACAAGCAAACAAAACAACTGCCACAACATCCTAAATGGTATGTGAGAATGCATCACTTGGCACTCGTTTTGTTTTAATTTACCATTCCAAGATAGCAAACACCAATCTTGGAGTGGTAGATGTAAACAAGTATGCATGAAAGCATTTTACAGAGAAAGGAGAAGCATTGTATCCAATTGCAGCACCTGGACACTCCAACACGAAATATATATATTAAAAATAATAACAATAATGCAATGGGGAGATGCGAGTAATGGTCCGGTGAGGAAGCAACAAAGTCGTTTTTTTAGGGGGTGTGATGAAAATTGGGAAATAATATTTAAAAAGGTATAGGCGGAGAAGCAACTGACAAGATTGAGGCGAGCAACATGGAGAGCATGGAGGGCGGGGATTTGAGTGGGGAAACAGCGCAGGCGGGCGAGAGCAAGAAAACACATGCTCTCCCATGAAGTATGGAAAGAAAAAAAAATAGCTTTCTTAACTTAAGCAGCGGAAGGATACAAGTCATATAATTAAAAGTATGGAGATGAAGCTATGCTCCATGGAAGAAACAAACAGAAAAAGAGGAAGGAAAGCCATTAAACAGGAAGCAAGCAAATGAGATTGCCAAGAATACCCACCAATGGGAAACAATGGGCTCACCCAAAGCCCACTTGGAATATTAGTATTGCCTACAAATGTCTTTGACAGCAGACAGCTAAAACAGTGCTTAATTTGTAAAAAAAAAAAAAGCAGAAGTGCTCTCATCAGTAGGCCAGTGCAGCTTGCACCACACAGTGCTCCTGCCAGCGCTGCCAGTGACAGTACCGACACAACTACTAACCATCACACTCCTCCAAGGGGTCGATTCCGATCTCGCTGGGAGAAGGCTCCGTCTGACTCGGATCCGGAGGGCTTTCCAACCGACTCGTGCTCTGGGGCTCCGAGCGCCCGAGTACGATGCGAACAAGCGCTGACGAACACGGGTCTTTTGGTGCCCCATTGAAGTCAATGGGAACCTGTTGTACGACGCGTACATAGACTCCTATTAATAGAAACGGTACGTTGCGCACAAAGGCGCCCCCTGTAGTGTGGACGCGTCTGTGCCACCCGCACAATACATGCATGTGTAGGGGGGTCCCTTGGGTCCCCCCCTGTGATCGACTCGTAAGGCTGCGGGTGAAAGGGGGTCCGCTTCCTGGAGCGTTTACGTGTCGGATGCTCCAACTCGATCCAGTTGTTCGAATCGTGCATCGTATTGGCTCGGTCGTAAATCGCCTCCATTGCACGGCACGGTTTGCTTACGGACGAGACGTACAGAGCGGTTCGGACCCGAAAATGATTCGTCTGCAATTTCACGTTTCTCGCATCGTACTTGCTCGCTCGTACAGATATACGAGTCAGATGGAAAACACGTGTACGGATCGTACTTTTTCCGGCCAGATCGCGTTCGGAGCCCTTCCGAGCGAGATCGGAATCAGCCCCTAAGTGTTACAATTCGGACAATTTCAAGCCCTCAAAACAAGAAGAATGGCTTGGGGGGCAGGTAATAGTGATTTTTAATGTATATTGACCTTATAATTAACTGTTGTTGTGTCGTCTCTAAATTAGCAACACAGCGCCACCTTGTGGCAGAATGTCACAAGCGCTGGTGTTGACAGTTAAGAGTCGGTGCCGAGCACCGGAAACCACTGGCTAAAATTAAGCACTGGCTAAAATCTGTCTGTAGACAAGACCATGCTCTAGAGGTTTAATACCTTCAAGCATTCTTGTAGACAGTGATGCTTTCCAATCAACGAAGAAATAGACCCATTATTTCATGCCTGCATGACAAGGCTTTTATACCCCCCAACCATCTTTTTTGTGTACCTTTTATTGTTTATTTCCTGATGGGTCAGGTTTGTATTTGTGAATTTGTCTGTGGAGCTTGCGATGGCTAAAGTGTTCTTGGTAATAAAGACCCGCATTTTAAGCTTCTACTTTATATTTACTTTACAAAGAAAACTTGACTGCAGCATTAGCCCTGTTTCAACACCCAACACGCTGGGAGTTGATACTTTACTGGGCTCATTGACAATAAAACATCAAGAGAGTACAATACATTATCTTTTGAGGTCGCATCGACCTCTTCTCCACTTGACCCACACAAAATAGCTTTACCTGCATTAAAGTAGATGATTTGTAGGCATTTTGTCACATAGTGGAAAAAGCACGTAAAGAGAAAATACCAACTCTATGCAATATGGCTAAATGACAAAACGAGCAGCACCATGGCATAGGGCACTTCACTCGTAGCACGATCAACAGTATTGTGGTGATGGCTCCACCATAGCACAGTGAGGAGAACTACGGCTTTGAGCACTCTCCAACCCTGTGTGATGAACAGCGCTGAGGCAATGAGCACCCCACCCTCCTCTCCCCAGACAAAAGAACACCTCCCTGAACAGGGCAAATCCCTATCACAATGAGCAGCTCTAGGGCACACTCCACCGTGGCCCCCCTAAACCAACAGTACACGGGCACTTGGTGATCAGATTTGCACAAGAAGGTGTATTCATCCTCTACCCTCTAGGCCCTCTTCCAGCTGATAGAGGCGCCCTGTAACACAAGTTGGCTCCTTTCAAAGTAAACAGCCCTCTGTTACTGGGCACCCTCACTGCGCTGCTCTGGCAGGGGACACATCCAGAGCACAATTTGGAGGGGATGTGGCGCAGCGACCAGAGCTTTCGACTCGGAAGCTGGGAGTCCGGGTAGGAGTCTCTGCATTGGCTCAACATCCTGTGATTCTGGCCAGATCACTTATTCTCCCCATGCACGTAGACAGCGCCTGGTTACTCTCAAGGGTGATAAGCTGCACTATATAAATCTACAAACATACAATCCCGACCCATTGGCAAAATAACAGGTACTGCGGCCATTAGACAATCCTTAGGGAAACCACTGAGCATGCTGTCCCTGGGAAGATCCACCCCCAGGGGATAGTGAACAGCCCTCTGCCTGACCTCAGCGCAGCGGAGTGAAGTCTGGCACTTGACTGATCCCTGCCATCTGGAGTAGCACCGTGGCACTGGACAGTCTCTTCTACCATCGCAGTGATCATGCATCGGGTACAGGCATTTCCATGGTTGATTTTAGAGCCGCTCTTAACCTTGGCAACTCCAACCACCAGCACCAAGGGCTTAAATCTGGAATTTGTCAGCCACCCTAATCACCACATGCATTGATAAGCAACAACCAAACTCAGGACCTTCTCCACTCACGACTACAACTACTACCATCCTATGTGTCACCTGGCGGCACTGGATATCCCTCGGACAAATCTGAGTGGCATCAATTCCGTAAGTGAACAGTACACCACATACCTGAGGAGCATCATGACATTATTGCAAAGAACTATGGGGCATATTATCAAGAAACGGCGTTAAAATTATCGCCGCTTTAGCGGCAGAAAACTGCCACTAAAGCGCCGATAATGGGCTTGATAATATGCCCTTGAGAATTCCCATAGAAGCCCATGTTGACACCAGAACATGGGCTTCTATTGGAATTCTCAAGGGCATATTATCAAGCCCATTATCGCCGCTTTAGCGGCAGTTGTCTGCCAACTGCCGCTAAAGCGGCGATAATTTTAACACCTTTTCTTGATAATATGTCCCTTTTTGAGGACAACTCATAGGATAAATTATACCCTTGACATAATTCAGTATCTCCACTGGCATAATTGAGCAGGTGTGATATTAGTGAGCAGTACATCTGCTATGACTGTACAGCAGCTGGCCTAACCGACCCACCCACAGTCATGAGCGCCTGGTGTAACTGACCCATCTTGAATACTTACTAAGCACCAGTGGCAAAAATAAGAAATGGCAACAAGCTCGTTAAATGGAACCAGTGGTATAATTGAGCTGTACATGTCTTAAAATTGAGTATTGCTGCAAGCAGTCATGCAACATTAATAGCATAACTATCATATATATTATAAATACATCTATACACATTAAACAATAATATAAATAAAAATTAAATATATATAACAAATAAAAAAAATACTCTTTTTAATATTAATTATGTACTACATTAACTAAAATAATATAAAAAATATTAGATAGCAGAGGTAATAAAATTACTATTCCAACTCAAAACAGTTCAACAGTAAAGAAAATGTTGGATAGCGTAGGGGTAAAAATTACTATTCCCACCCCAGTGAGTGCAACATTAGGGAAAGTGTTGGATAGCGTAGGGGTAAAAATTACTATTCCCACTCCAGTGAGTGCAACAGTAGGGAAAGTGTTGGATAGCGTAGGGGTTAAAATTACTATTCCCACTCCAGAGAGTGCAACAGTAGGGAAAGCGTTGGATAGTGTATGGGTAAAAATTACTATTTCCACCCCAGTGAGTGCAACAGTAGGGAAAGTGTTGGATAGCATAGGGGTTAAAATAACTATTCCCACTCCAGTGAGTGCAACAGTAGGGAAAGTGTTGGATAGCGTAGGGGTTAAAATTACTATTCCCACTCCAGAGAGTGCAACAGTAGGGAAAGTGTTGGATAGCGGAGGGGTAAAATGTACTAGTCCCAATCCAGTGAGTGCAACAGTAGGGAAAGTGTTGGATAACGTAGGGTTTCGATTAACATACTTATTAATTAGATACTTTTTGTAAAATAAATAACATATTAAAAATTAATTACCTAAGAAATTAATAATAAATACCAATAATATTAAATTAATAATCATTTAAATAGAATTAAATTACTTCCCACCCTATTCCCCCATAAACACACAACCCACTACACATAAAAAAGAACACAATTAATTTAATTTTCAATTTATCTATCAATAAAAATTAATTACCAATTAATAATAAATTAACAATAAATTAATTAACAATAAAAACAAATACAAATGAATAAATTAATTATAATTAGTATAATTATAAATTATTCAATTAATAAAAATTACCTACCAATTAATACTCAATTAACAATAAGTTAATTATCAAAAACAATAAATACAAAAATATTAATTAATTTATAATAATTCATTTACTTCCCACCCTATTCCCCTATAAACCCACAACCCGCTACACATAAAAATTAACATAATTAATTTAATTATCAAATAATCAGTTAATAACAATGAATTACCAATTAATAATTAATTCAATCAATCAATCAATCATTTGTAGAGCGCACTACATACCCACGAGGGTCTCAAGGCGCTGGGAGGGGGGCGCTTCTGGTCAAACAGCTAGGTCTTGAGTAGTCTCCTGAAGGTCAGCAGGTCTTGGGTCTGTCGTAGGCTCAGTGGGAGGGTGTTCCAGGTCTTGGCGGCGAGGTGGGAGAAGGATCTCCCGCCGGTGGTTGTTCTTTGGATGAGAGGTGTGGTAAATATTCTTTTTACCTTGACTGAATTTCATACGGAATCTAAAATAAAGTAAAATAGCTCAGAATAACAAGAGGCAGAATCCGTGGTATAAGAGATTTTCTGAATGGGCTTTATTCCAAAATGGCCGACTCGAGTGGCGGCCTTCAGGTTCCGTCACCACGAGGGTTCAGGAAGTGAAGTACAATACTTTATTGACAAGAAGTAACTTTTATAGGTCATACATTACAATGAAACGAATGCAAAAGGCGTAACAATTGATAAGAGAAATGACATAGTGGTACGTAATCGAAACTAGGCGTAATAAGGAGCAGAAAGAAACATGATTGGCTCTGATTATCATGCATAGGTGGATCTATAAGATAATACTTAACATAGATGCGCGCGCAGCAGCATGACGTGTGATTGACGTGCAACTAGGGGGTGAAGGGGACTTGACATTTAGCTCTACATGTGGAGACGAGAAGTCTGGGGGGTCAAGTCAACCTAATCCCAAATCATATCTAACATCCTATGTTTAGAGAACTATGTTATCCACAAGGAAGGACTCTCGGACAGAATCTATTCTATACTGACTGTGTGTGCGTGTACAAGCGTCTAAGTGTCTATATGAGATGCGAGGGGCAGAAAACTTTCCATGGCAACAGGGCTATGAATTACTTGCAGGAGGACGGAAAGGCCGAGTCCTTTGCTTGTGAGCTAAAGGAAATGTTTACCTAAATCACTAGACAGGAATGCATCGGCTGAAGAGCAAAGTAGATAATTCGAAGGTGAAATACAGCTTCTTGGCAGGCAGGCAAAACTGGCCGAGGCAGGCACCGTTAGCTGCACAGGGAGTAGGACAAAGTTCATGGATACAGATGCGAGCTCAAGCTGAAGCTGTCAGAGACAGAGAGCAGGGAAGGGTTTGAGGACAGAATCGGGCCTACTTGCCTGAACTGTAAAAATGGAGTAACTTAGCCATATAAAGTCGGTGGCCTTTCATACTTAGGAATCGAATATCCAGCCCATTGATGGCGGATCTGACAGAGAACATGTTGACGGTGGACGCACATATGTTTGCGTTTTGGAAACTGGAACTGGAGGGAACATACATGTACTTGTGACATGCACATAGAACCGTTGGGGTCCAAGATAGGGGACATAACTGATCAGGAAAATCCACATTTCCACATTCCCTCCTTGTCCCCTACTTGCCCTTCAAGAGATATCAATCTTCATCATTCCATCGATTTGCTCATGGAGCATCATTTCTTCTTCCTTCTTCTTCCGGCATTCTGAACGAGAACTTTGATATGGAATGCATGATGTGGCACACAGACCACAAATCGCTGGTCCACATTGCAGGCATAGACAACAACTGAAGAGCATAAGAAGGCCAATACCTAGGAAGGATAGAACTCTCCATCCCCAGGCTGATATCACACTCCAAAACCACCCGGACCACGTCCAAGTGCCTGGATTCTCGTGTATCTGGCTCACAATCTTATGAAGGCGTGTTATAGCTTTATATACAGATGGCGAATTTTCTGGTATGAATATGCAGCAGCTGGATCCGATGACCCTGCAAGCTCCGCCCCTATCGGCCAGGATGACGTCAAGGACAAGACGATTCTGGAGAACAACAATTCTCATCACTGATTGTTCCTCTGTCAGATTGCCTAGGGCGGCTATAGTCTCGTTTACTACAGCTTCAAGAGTCTTGGTTAGTCTACGTATCAGCTTACTATTTGATATTGTACCTATATAGGGAAAGATACCTTTATTGAAATCTACATACTTGTCCCATGCCGTCTCAGTATAATCGACAACTGGGAGATCTCTTCGCTCTCTATTGTGTACTAAATGAACATCTCGATAATAATCAGGAGGAGCTAGGAAAACAGGTGGTAAAAGGAATGCTATGTAACAGGTACCATCCCAATCTAGAGGCAGACGCATATATGCCGTCTGACCACATATAAAGTAAGAATGGCGAGAAGCTCTAAATGAGGATTTACCTTGATCACTATATTCTATTGTAGTAACGCATTGGCTATGGCCCATATGTATGGAACCAACTTTTCTTACACATAATTCACCCTTAACTGGAAATACTGACATAGTGGGCAGAATTAGTTCAACTTCGGATTTGACATTCAGAATCATAAGATTAGGTGTAAAATTACCTAATTTATACACTTCATTTTCTAGATCAGTCCCTGTTCTACTGGGGTGACCCTCCTTATTAGGGTGACAGACTTTGAATAAAACTAGATTTAGATTTCCCCATATCCAATGTTGTTGATAAACTGCTGTGTCTTGGTCTATGGAATTTAGTAAACTAAACCATGCTCCGCAGGAGCCATTATGTGTGAACGGATGTGGAAAGAAAGGCAGAACTCCTTTGTTATTCTGATAGGGAGGGAGTCGGCCACACACCCAACAATTGGTGGCATTACTAGTCTGATGGGAATGATGTAACATACTAATGAAAGTGTTATTGCGCAGCGCAAGTCTATAAGATAATTCATGTGGCGGTAGGTCACTAAAAGAATGTTCAGCAGCAACATTATAAACATGTCTAGAAATAGGATGATATATGTGCAAAATCACACTCGTAATAATTATTAAAAGACTCAATAAAAACAGAATTAATAATGTCCTCATACAGTAGCTACACAGTGATTTACAATACGCCTGTCGTTTCAGCATTTCCCGGGTATTTTCTCTACTCAGGTCCAAGGGATACATGTCGGAGACAATTCAACCGCTTCACCTTGGAGAGGACTTAAACAATCAAATTGCTCGACTGTTTGGGCCTAAGCTTTAATTTATAGCACTGAGAGTCATTCTGTTCAACAAAAGGAAGTTTTGAATCAGTCTGTGAGGGAGTGCAGGGTACAGTGTCTATATCCGAGGATAGTCCATGAAATTTCTTAATGTGGCTGGAATGTATCCAGCCCTTGCGGCCCTCAACTTTCACGGCTGTTCTTGTGGTCAGCAGGACTAGCTTCGGTGCTTTCCACCTGGGCTCCAACTGGGTCTTCCGATCAAAATTTCTTACAAACACCAGATCCCCCGGAGCAACGTCATGGGGTTTCACCTCAGTGTTGTCAGGAAAAGCTGCAGCTACCTGTGAACGACAAGATTGTAGTGCAGACATCAAGGAAGCCAAGTAATCTGTCAGCATATTACAATTAACATCAGTTATTTTACGTGGTATAGGCGTCCCCCACATATTTGGTGGCCTTCCGAAGATCACCTCATACGGGGATAGCCCTGTTCGAGAGTGTACTACCATTCTTATGTAAAATAGTGCAACTGGTAATGCTACTATCCAGTCAACACCTTTCTCCTTACATATTTTAGACAATCTGATTTTCAAAATTTGATTATGTCGTTCCACGAGACCTGCTGCCTCGGGGTGTCGGACACAGTGGAATTTCCACTGATATCCCAACAAAAGTGAGACATGTTTCATTAATTCGGATGAGAAAGGCTGGCCGTTATCTGAATATACAACACGTGGTAAACCGTACCGCGGGAAGAATTCTCGAACTAACTGTTTGGCAGTAGTCGGGGCCGTGTAATCTGATACTGGGTACGCCTCAGTCCATCGGGAGAGAGCGCAGACAACTACCAGAACATATTTGAATCCTCGACATCGTTCCATCTGGATATAATCCATTTGGAGCACTTCAAAAGGATGATCAGGAGTCTGGAATCCACCCTGTTCTACGGGAACACTTTTTCCTGGGTTGAACTGACAACATATCATACAGGTACGGACTTTTTGTTTAGCTGCTGCTCGTAAATGTTTGTTGAACCAAATGTGTTGAATGCTATCTAGCATAGCATTCTCTCCTAAATGCGCTGGGCTGTGAATTGTAGCTATAATGGCTTGGACCATAGAGTCAGGAAGAAACCATACAGATTTCTCCTTCGTCATCCATCCCTGATCTGTCTGGATCCCTCCTAGTTCAGTCCATTTCTTTAATTCTTCTGCAGTAGCATGTGTCTGTATGTCAATTACGTCAAGTGCGGGATCCTTAATTGTCATACACTGTGTTGGTGTCTGAACTATTGGCTTTGTCATGTCTAATGTGCGATTCTGAGCAGTCTGTTTAGCTGTTCTGTCAGCTAAATCATTGCCTTGAGAAATGATATCAGTAACCTTCGTGTGTGCTTTACATTTCATAATCGATATGGCAGTTGGTAGATGTATTGCGTCTAACAAGGCATGAATGAGGGTTCCGTGCTGAATGTGGGCACCATGGGAGGTTAAATAACCTCTCTCTCGCCACAGCACGCCGAAGTCGTGTACAACTCCGAATGCATAACGTGAGTCAGTGTATACATTAACTTTCTTATTTGTGGCTTGAATACAGGCTTGTGTTAGAGCAATAAGTTCTGCTGCTTGGGCTGACAAAGTATCTATACAATTTGTCTCAATAACTTCAGTGTCTGTTGTGACTGCATACGCGGCCACTAAGTCTCCTGTACTTGCTCTCATGCACGATCCGTCTACATACAACGTCAGGTCTGGATCTAACAATGGAACGTCTGTCAAGTCTTGTCTAGGTTTCGTCTTTATTTCAATAATTTCAACACAATCATGAGCTAGTGGGTCTGTTCCAATTACAGGTAATAGTGTAGCAGGATTCAATGTATTACACCGTCGGATCTCTATGTGTGGCTGAAACAATGTCAGTTCATAACCGGTAAGTCTTGCTATGGTCAAGTGTTGTGTTTGTGTTCGGTTCACAAGAACTTCTACTGCATGTGGTACTTGTACTGTCAATGGATGTCCTAACACTATGGCATCGCTTTGTCTGATTGCTAAAGCTGTTGCTGCCACTGATTTCAGGCACGCGGGCAAAGCCTGAGCTACGGGATCTAATGTACTGGAAAAATAAGCACATGGCTTGCGTGATCCTGCTTGATCCTGAGTGAGTACTGACAAAGCAGTACCTTCGCGTTCTGTAACAAAGAGTGTAAAATGTTTGCTATAACATGGTGTTGCTAAAACAGGTGCTTGGCATAAAGCTTCCTTTAGGCTTTCAAAAGCTTGTGTATGTTCCTGAGTCCAAGGGAGAACAGTCGATGTGGCTGCCTCCTGTGTGGTTAACTGAATGAGTGGTTTTGCTAGAAATGCGTACTGAGGGATCCACTGCCTACAATATGAAGTGAGGCCTATGAAAGCCCGCACCTCCTTTTGTGTCTGGGGTATTGACATGTTAGCAATTAACTGGATGCGATCTGGTGTAAGCTGCCTTCCCTCCTTGGACAGCGAGTGACCAAGATAAATAACTCGCTGGACACAGAATTGCAGCTTAGAAGGAGACACCTTGTGCCCCTTGTCGGCTAGAAAATGTAAAACTGTCAGAGAAGCCTTTTCACATTCGGGTTCGCTTCTCGCGGTGATCAGCAGATCATCGACATATTGAAGCAGTGCAGTATTGACTGGCATGTGGATACTGTCAAGTTCTCGTTTCAGTGCTTGGCTGTAGATGCTGGGGCTTTCTGTGAATCCTTGGGGAGCGCGTGAGAATTTAAAGCTGCGCCCATTTAAACTGAATCCGAACAAATATTGGCTTTCCGGATCTATTGGGACGCTGAAAAAGGCATTCTTGAGATCAATTACAGTAAAGAATGTTGCTTCGGAATCAATTGCTATCAATAATGATGATATATCGGGGACCACAGGAAATTGTGGCACAATGCACTTGTTTAGTTCACGCAAATCAATAACCAATCGGTATACTGGCGGAGCAGTAGGGTCAGTTCGTTTAAGAATCGGAATTATCGGTGAATTACATACATTGGAGTCTGTTTCTACAACTACTCCTTGGGCAATTAGCTCATCAATGATTTTCAACAAAGCCACTACAGCATCTTGCGGTAACTTGTATTGTCGCATTCGTGGTAATACCACTCCTGCCTTGAGTGTAACTCGGTATGGTGTAATGTTCATGTAACCAACATCAGTAGGGCCTTGTGCCCATAGATGTGCTGGTAAAGTCTGTAGTCGGGGATCCATGTCTCTAGACACATAGTGACCTTTAAAATCACGTAAAAACAACCTTATTCCTCCCGGAGAACAACATATTATGGCTCCTAGGGCTTTCAGAGTTTTAATTCCTAACAGATTTTCTGGGCATGATTTAGTAAGCAATAAATCTGTAGTTCGTGTCAAAGGTCCTATCGTAAGTGGAAGAGGCTGTGATACTTCATTAACAATAGGTTTTCCTGAAAAACCAAGGGAAATATTCTGTGAGCCTGAGAGGGGTGCCCCTGGAACTTCACTACGTTTTATAGTTGTTCGACTTGCCCCTGTATCGAGTAAAAATTTTCTATCTTGACCTAATAATTTACTATGTACATAAGGTCCTTCTTGATCTACAGGAATCTCGATAAGGGGTAAGTCAACTTCCCTCTCTAGGCTTGTTCATGCGTAACGCTGATACTCGGGATATTCATACTGTGCGGTCTGATACATTTGTCGTGTTGTCGTCTGTGTGGCAGCAGCAGGCAACGGTGGTGCAGCTGGCACAAACTGTATTGGCTGTTGTGAGGCTGGCATGGCCTGGGCATGCTGCATAGCTCCTTGTTCATTCTGATCTTGTCTTAGTGGCCGTGATCTTTCTTGTGTTTTACCTATGGCGATATTATGTTTTAAAACTGGACAATCGTGTACGTAATGACCTGGCTTTTTGCAATAATTGCATGTCCCTTTTACCGGTCCTGCTGAATCGGACTGTGTCATACCCTTTTTATGTCCTTCAGCCGGTACTGTCTGAGACACTAGCATTTTCATTTTTGTATCTTTCATACGTCTTTGTTCGTGTTCTTGTTCATCTCTAATTCTATTGTGATGATACTGTAACATTTGTAGCATTTGTGACGGAGTGTTACTTTGCCAGGTACTCTCGAATTTCAATATTCTATTCTTTACTGGAGGTAAAGCATTTTCTACTAATTTTGTCACAAATAAATGTGGATACGACTCACTACTTGTTTTTATACCACTATTTATTCCAAAACATTTTTCAAATCGGGCATAATAGTCACTTGTGTCTTCATCATGCTTTTGTTTACAGGCCGTGATTGCACCCCAATCTTCCTTTTTCGTAGTTAATAAACGTGGCAGTACTTGTACTAGTAAACCTGGTAATGCTTTGACTTTATCCCCGAGCCCTGAACCTGCAGCTCGGGCCTTTTCTTCCGTTTCTAATGCTGTCCAATCTATCTTTTGGTCTCCCACTTCCCACTCTTTTTCTTTCAGTTTTTCATAAATGCCAGCAGGTAAGAGCACCTTTAATATCGTCATAATATCAGGATAGGTATACTCTCCCATCAGCAACATGTCCTTAATTTCTCGGTGGAAACCCGCTGGGTCTTTGTCATGACTTGGTACTACTTTCTTCATTTCTAACAATTCAATTTTTGATATGGGTGTGTATACAAATACACGGTGAAACTCATTGTCTTCGCCTTTTATTGGGTGCACTTCTCGTAAGGGATTTTGTCTATCCATATAATACGGCGTTCTTTCTCTGCGGGGCAGCGAGAAAGAATCCGGACTTACAAAAAGGACATACTGTTTACGTGACACTAATATTTCTTTAATTAACTTGTTACTAGAACCTCTCCATCTGTTCGTGAGTAGTTCCGTTAATATATCAGGTAAAGGACCAGGGTCAGCATGTTGGCTCTTATATAGTATAAGGAGTTGCTGAATCATATAGATTCCAGCTAAACGTTGTTCATCTGCACTAAGGTTAAAAAACGTGTGTGCTACGGTCTCATCACCGTATTTTTCAGGACTGTCAATCCAGTGAACGGCTGATCTGGCCAATTCTTGCTCATCCATGGAATCGAGGAGGTGGTAACCCCTTCGTTCTCGTAGTAGTTTATCTGCGGCTTGGAACAAATGTTCAGGAGACTTTAAATTTATTACAGGCGTCGGATACGTTCTGCTATTATTTGGACATTCTGAGTGTATGGGATCAGAAAAGCATCTAGTATTATCACAGGATCTTCCTCTGCCTACGTATGCTATGGTTTCTGACTGTCTTGCGGAATTCCCTGATTCGGATACTTCATCTTGCTCGAACTCGTCTGTTTCCAATCTTTCTTCGTGAATACGTTCTATTTCTCTACGGATTTTTCGGCACATGGCTATTATACAGTTTTTCTTATCGTGTCTCCCTTCTGATATATTCTGGCTCCATCTTGTAAGAGTAAGCATTGTATTCGGGTCTACCCCCGGACGGTCTTGATTTCTGATCACGCAGTTTATGAGGAAACTTAACAGTTCCCCCTGTATCTCTACTTTCTGGAATTCCATAGCTCTGTTAATACATTCTGGGTCTCGCCCTGTTTGGACAAAATGATATATGTTATCTAGATGCGTAGTCATTCCTGGTAACCTCGCTAAATACTCTGCGGCTCGTCTGATACGTAATGATGCCAGGACCATTTCGTCCTCTTTACCGACCACCGGGTCATATCTACAATCTATAAGGAGTTCCTTAAGCGTACGTTCACTTACGAATTTGGGTGTACGTGAATGCGCTGATTCTTGAAAAACAAGTTTATTTATTCTAGGTGGCGTAAAAGTATTGCTTGCACCTCCCGTGGCCCCTTCAGGGGCGTCGGGTGTGAATGGATTCGTCGAACGTGATACAGCAACTATAGGTGTCGATACCACTGTAGAATCGATTGCGGGGGCAGATGCGGAAACAGATGTGCTTGCCGGAGCTCGTGTCGGGACTTGCTGTTGCACGGGGACAGATACCTGATCCTGACGTTGAACCCCTCCGCCAGACGGTCTATGTGGTGTGGGGTTAGCATACTCGGGAGCTGCGTCATCTAGATATGAGGAAAGAAAAACATCTTCTGCGGTTCTGGGATGCCCTTTTGGATGTACCTTAATTGGAAATAATGGGGGTGGCAAGTCTTTTGGCATCTCTGGAACAGCCTTAGGTAGTCCTTCGGCTAGGAGGGGATACATACCACTCATAAGAGCGTTTCTTTGTCTATCTACTTGTTCTGATTTCACTCGGATACCTTCCTCAATTAATATATTTTCTTGAACTTCCTTTGAACTCTCTTTACTCCTCTCTTCTTGTCTACGTGCTTTTTCTGTACGTCTATGAGATTCTTTACGCCATAACTCAACGGCGTCTTTCTGTGACTGTCTGACTTTTCTTTTCCATAACTCTTCCTCCACTTTCATGATGCACTCTGCATCCCAGGTTCCCGCTGCGGGCCACCTTTGACTTTCCGGCAATCCCTTGGTATAATCTACCCATAGATCAAGAAACAATATGGCATCTAAGCCATGCTTGTGATACATAAAATGCCCTGGGGTGTCCCTAGGAGGAATAGGAACTGCTTCTTCGAGCACCCCTTTTCTGGTAGTAATCTGTCTTAACTTCGAGAAGAGCGGCATCTTGACAACTGATCTGATACTTACTCTTGAACTCACTTAATACGAAAAAAACACAATAATGAACAGTGAACAATGAACAATCATTCATACCACAATATGCAAGACATTTGAACACTTTAAACATTAAACATTAAACATTTTAAAAATGACCGACGATGATGACAGTCTGCATAACTAATCACCAAGCTGAATTCTTGACAATAACTGAATACTTCGGAATACTTGATATACTGCTAAACAGTACATATACACTGCTAAACAGTGCAGACCGGATTTGTGTACCCAAATCCGTCTTGACCGGCACAACCTATGTGCGCGTCAACACGCCTCCCCGGCGATGGTACTCACCGAGTAGCTCCTTGAAACGGAAGGCCTCAGAGAATGAACGGGACTCGATGACTGCGGACAGCGGACCCTCTGGACATCGGGATTTCGAAAACCTGGTGGGCCTCTGTATACCTCGGATCTTGCTCTCTCAGCTAGGCTCTGGTCGGGATACTTCGCACTTCTCACCGCCTCGTCTGGGTTGATCGCAGCCTCAGTCGCCCCCGCTTGACCGGAGGGAGCTTACAGGAAATCCTGCTGGTACGCGTTTATGGTCCGTCCAGCTGTGGCAGGAGACCGGGCCTGCAACGCACCGCCGGCGCGTGAGATGAGAAAGTGTCCCTGTTCGGGCGCCATTATGTGGTAAATATTCTTTTTACCTTGACTGAATTTCATACGGAATCTAAAATAAAGTAAAATAGCTCAGAATAACAAGAGGCAGAATCCGTGGTATAAGAGATTTTCTGAATGGGCTTTATTCCAAAATGGCCGACTCGAGTGGCGGCCTTCAGGTTCCGTCACCACGAGGGTTCAGGAAGTGAAGTACAATACTTTATTGACAAGAAGTAACTTTTATAGGTCATACATTACAATGAAACGAATGCAAAAGGCGTAACAATTGATAAGAGAAATGACATAGTGGTACGTAATCGAAACTAGGCGTAATAAGGAGCAGAAAGAAACATGATTGGCTCTGATTATCATGCATAGGTGGATCTATAAGATAATACTTAACATAGATGCGCGCGCAGCAGCATGACGTGTGATTGACGTGCAACTAGGGGGTGAAGGGGACTTGACATTTAGCTCTACATGTGGAGACGAGAAGTCTGGGGGGTCAAGTCAACCTAATCCCAAATCATATCTAACATCCTATGTTTAGAGAACTATGTTATCCACAAGGAAGGACTCTCGGACAGAATCTATTCTATACTGACTGTGTGTGCGTGTACAAGCGTCTAAGTGTCTATATGAGATGCGAGGGGCAGAAAACTTTCCATGGCAACAGGGCTATGAATTACTTGCAGGAGGACGGAAAGGCCGAGTCCTTTGCTTGTGAGCTAAAGGAAATGTTTACCTAAATCACTAGACAGGAATGCATCGGCTGAAGAGCAAAGTAGATAATTCGAAGGTGAAATACAGCTTCTTAGCAGGCAGGCAAAACTGGCCGAGGCAGGCACCGTTAGCTGCACAGGGAGTAGGACAAAGTTCATGGATACAGATGCGAGCTCAAGCTGAAGCTGTCAGAGACAGAGAGCAGGGAAGGGTTTGAGGACAGAATCGGGCCTACTTGCCTGAACTGTAAAAATGGAGTAACTTAGCCATATAAAGTCGGTGGCCTTTCATACTTAGGAATCGAATATCCAGCCCATTGATGGCGGATCTGACAGAGAACATGTTGACGGTGGACGCACATATGTTTGCGTTTTGGAAACTGGAACTGGAGGGAACATACATGTACTTGTGACATGCACATAGAACCGTTGGGGTCCAAGATAGGGGACATAACTGATCAGGAAAATCCACATTTCCACAGAGGGATGGTGGCGAGTGCGAGGTCGGCAGAGCGGAGCTAGCGGTTGGGGATGTAGAAGGAAAGTGGTCTGTTGAGGTAGGCTGGGCCGGTCTTGTGGAGTGCCTTGAGGCGTGGATGAGGAGCTTGAAGGATATCCTCTTGTTGACGGGGAGCCAGTGCAGGTTTCTCAGGTGGGGGGGTGATGTGGCTGTGGCGTGGTACGTCGAGGATCAGTCGTGCAGAGGTGTTTTGGATACGTTGCAGTCGTTTGATGAGCTTGTTCGTGGCTCCCGCATAGAGGGCGTTTCCGTAGTCGAGTCTGCTGCTGATGAGGGCCTGGGTGACTGTTCTTCTTGTGTCTGTCGGGATCCACCTGTAGATCTTGCGGAGCATGCGGAGGGTGTTGAAGCAGGAGGAGGATACAGTGTTTATTTGCTTGGTCATGGAGAGCGTTGAGTCGAGGATGATTCCCAGGTTGCGTGCGTAGTCGGTGGGTGTCGGGGCTGCCCCCAGTGCCGTTGGACACCAGGAGTCGTCCCAGGCTGAAGGGTTGGAGCCGAGGATGAGGACCTCCGTCTTGTCCGTGTTCAGCTTCAGTCGGTTGATATTCATCCAGTCGGCGACAGCCTTCATTCCTTCGTGGAGGTTGAATTTGGCGGTGATGGGGTCCTTGGTGAGGGAGAGGATCAGCTGAGTGTCGTCGGCATAGGAAATTATGTTGAGGTCGTGCTGTCGGGCGACGTGTGCGAGCGGGGCCATGCAGATGTTGAACAGTGTCGGGCTGAGGGAAGATCCCTGGGGTACGCCGCAGATGATCTTGGAGGCTTCGGATCGGAATGGGGGTAAGCGGACGCTCTGGGTTCTGCCGGAGAGGAAGGAGGTGGTCCATTTCAGAGCCTTGTCTTGGATCCCTACGGCGTGGAGGCGTGCGCATAGTGTGCGGTGGCAGACGGTGTCAAAGGCGGCGGAGAGGTCCAGGAGGATGAGGGCCGCGCTCTCACCGTTGTCCAGCAGGGTCCTGATGTTGTCGTGGCGGCGATGAGGGCAGACTCGGTGCTGTGGTTGCTGCGGAACCCTGACTGGGAAGGGTCCAGGATTCTGTTTTCTTCAAGGTATCGGGTTAGCTGCCTGTTGACGATCTTCTCGATGACCTTGGCCGGGAACGGAAGCAGAGAGATGGGCCGGAAGTTCTTGAGGTCTCTTGGGTCCGCCTTGGGTTTTTTGAGTAGGGCGTTGATCTCGGCGTGTTTCCAGCTCTCTGGGAAGGTCACGGTCTCGAGGGAATGATTGATGACGTTGTGCGGATGGGGTGCGATGGAGCTGCTGGCTTTGTTGAAGATGTGGTGAGGGAATGGGTCTGACGGGGAGCCGGAGTGGATTGTTGTTGGAGCTGGGGTTGGAAAGTTCCTTCACGATGTTGAAGAGCTCCTTGCTATTGTGTGCGTTGTTGTCGAGGCGGTCTTTGAAGGAGGTCCTCTTGGCAGTCCTGATGAGGTGATGGTGGTTGCGGATGGCGTCCTTGTGGGCTGCGTGGCTGTCCAGAGTCTGCTCACTTTGCCATTTCTTCTTTAGTTTCTGGCAGGCTCACTTGGAGGCTAGGAGTTCTGGGGTGAACCAACTGGCCCTCTTGCTGTTGTCTCTGTAGGAGGGTTTCTTCAGTGGGGCGAGGGTGTTGGTGCAGTCGTCGATCCAGCGTCTGAGGCTGTGGGCAGTGTCGTCAGTGTTGGAGGGTTCGGTGGGTGGGCTGAGAGCAAGGTTTGTGTGTAGTTGGTCTTTGGTGATTTTGCTCCCGCAGCGGCGGGGGATCTGTTGGGTGCGGTGGTGTGTGGTGGGTTTCTGGAAGGTGAAGTAGATGCAGCGGTGGTGGGTCCTGGGGAGTTCAGTGGTGTGGCTGAAGGAGACGTGGGAGCTTGAGGAGAAGACGGGGTCGCTTGAGGAGAAGACGGGGTCGAGCGTGTGGCCGGCGGAGTGGGTAGGCGTTGTGACGAGTTGCTGCAGTCCGAGGTTGGCGAGGTTATCGAGGAGGATGTAGTCGGCGGAGGTCAGGGCGTGCGTGCTGATTAAGTCAGCGATGGAGTTGCTGAACTGTGGTCGGGGTCCGGGGGGTCTGTAGACCAGGGTGCCTCTGAGGGTAGAGTTGGGGTCTGTGTGGATCTGGAAATGCATGTGTTCGGCGGTGTTGAGAGTGTCATCGGTGCTGGTCGAGACCCTGATGCTGTTCTTATGGACGATGGCGATTCCTCCTCCGACTCCGTTAGGGTGGTCTCTGCGGGTGATCTTGTAGCCGTCTGGGATGGCAATGGCGATGTCAGGTGCGGAGGAGTTGTTCATCCACGTCTCTGTCAGGAAGGCGACACCTGGGGATGTCAAGCAGGTCCCAGAGCTTGACGGCATGTTTGCGTGCGGAGCGGGTGTTCAGTAGGATGCATCGGAGGTGATTGTGGCCTTTCTTGGCGGGTGGTTCGGCGGTTCTGAGGCTGGTGTAGCTGCAGTTCCGGCAGGTGAAGGGACCCTGTGTGCGTTTCGGTGTGGCTTTGAAGCAGGTGTGGGTCCATCCGGAGTTGAGAGCGTGGAGTGTGCTGGCATCGTAGCTGCAGCGGTTGTCGTGGGGGGTGCGGGGACCAGGGGTTCTGTTGCTGGGCGCGGTCCAGTCACGGACAGGCGCAGACGGGCTTGCCTTAGGCGTGCCTTCGTCGTGCCAGCGGCGTGTCCGCTGCGCACGTCCCCCATTTATGGGGAGGTGGGAGGGAGGAGCAGCTGGGAGGCGGGAGGCAGGGCAAGGCCAGCGAATGTGCGGTCAGGGGGGCGGGGCCGCAGGGGACGCAGCGGCTGGAGCGTGAGGGGTGACGAAGGGAGCAGAAGGCAAAAGGGCACCTAATTACAAGGGCAGCAAGGGAACAGAATGCAAAAATGGGCAGAGAAACACGGGGACAGCGAGGGGAACAGAAGGAAAAGAGGGCACAGAATTACGGGGGCAATGAAGGGAACAGAATGCAAAAATGGGCAGAGAAACACGGAGACAGCGAAGGGAACAGAAGGAAAAGAGGGCACAGACCAAGTACAGGCACCAGGGGAAGACAGACAACAGCAGTCACAGACATCAAATAACAATAAGGGCAATACAATAAGATACAGATGGTGATACAAACCTACGGCCTACCACTGGCCACCAGGAATGAGGCGCAGGTGGTAGCCTGCTGGTGGAGGAGGGCCTCGAAACTTCCTCAGCAGCGGCAGCTGCGGCAAGGACACACAGACGGTGCTGTGCGGAGGGGGATCTACCTAGCAGTGTCAAGGGTCGCTCTCCTCACCGCGCAGCGGGCGCCATATATGGGGAGGTGGGAGGGAGGCGCAGCTGGGAGGTGGGAGGCAGGGCAGGGGCAGCGAATGGGCGGTCAGGGGGGCGGGGCCGCAGGGGACGCAGAGGCTGGGCCGGGAGCGGTGAGGGGCGACGAAGGGAGCAGAAGGCGAAAGGGCACCGAATTACAGGGGCAGCAAGGGAACAGAATGCAAAAACAGGCAGAGAAACACGGGGACAGCGAGGGGAACAGAAGGAAAAGAGGGCACAGACCAAGTACAGGCACCAGGGGAAGACCGGTTAGCAGTCTAGTTGAATTGAATTTGAATTTAAAAGCATTTATTAAGCGCGCTTATACCATGCGGTTTCATGGCGCTTTGAATGATGCAGTGGCCGTCGTCAGTGGAAGGCTAGGCATTGTAGGCTTGCTCGAATAAAAAGGTTTTAAGATCCTTCCGAAACTGTATATAAGAGGGAGATGTGCGAAGAACAGCAGGAAGGGAATTCCAAAAGAGCGGGGCGAGAACAGCGAACTTCGCTCCACCGGATTTCTGTTTCTTGAAGCGAGGGATGGTCAAAAGAGCCATGTGGGTGGAGCGAAGTTCGCGGCCTGGAAGATAGGGTTTTATGGCAGAGCGTATAAACTCGGAGGCGGTTCCCGACCTAGCCTGGAAGGTGAGGCAGCCGAGTTTAAAAAGGGCACGCTCTCTCACCGGGAGCCAGTGCAATGCTTTGAGCAATGGAGTGGATCGATGGTATTTGGGTAGGCCGTGAATCAGGCGAGCAGCTTGATTCTGTATCAGCTGCAAGCGATGAATCGCATAAGCAGGGGCTCCATTGTAGATAATGTTACCATAATCAATTCGGGATAGTACCATGGCCAGCACAATGATCTTTAAAGCAGAAAGGGAAAAGAAACGGGAAACTTTCCTGATTATTCTTAGTGAGAAGAAACAAGCGGAGACCGCTGAACCAACTTGTGAATGGACAGAAAGTTGTGAGTTTAGGGAAATCCCAAGAGTTTTGACTTTAGGGACAGGAAGAGGGGGAACGCCAAGTGACAGGGGCCAATGAGAAGGGGCCCACGGACTGCAACCACCTCCGGTCAGGACTAACTCGGTCTTCTCCGGGTTGAGTTTGAGGTGGTTGCAGTTCATCCAATCCTGGATAAATGTCATTACTGTCCGAACGTTGAGAGCAGATGAAGAGGAATTAGAAAGATTGAAGATTAGCTGGAGGTCATCGGCGTAGTTGAACACCGTGACCTCCATCTGCTGTAACGAAAAAATGAGGGGGTAGATGTATAAATTAAATAGAAGGGGGGAAAGTGATGAGCCCTGAGGAACCCCACACTCCACCTTGCGAGACACGGCGGTGAAATCGGCCAAGTGGACAGCTTGGGCCCTCCCTGTTAGGAAGGACTCAATCCACGAGAAGGCTAAGCCTTCTATGCCCGCCGCCCTGACACGGTTAAGAAGGATGGAATGATCCACCGTATCAAAGGCGGCGGACAGGTCTAGTAGGATCAGGGCTTGCGGAAGGTTGGTGTCAATACCTTCACGCAGCTCGCCCATTACCGAAATCACCACTTTCTCGGTGGAGTGCAAGGGGCGAAAGCCAGCTTGACGAGGGGAGAGGCAGTGATTGGTTTCTACATGGGTGCTTAAGGTGGTTGTGACGTGGGTTTCCAGGACTTTTGCTAAATAAGGCAGAAGGGATATGGGACGATAGTTGGAGGGGGAGGAAGGATCAGCGTCAGGTTTTTTAATGATGGGTATTACAACCGCTGATTCGTGTGAGCTGGGAACAGTTCCTTTCCTTATCGAGTCATTGAGAAGGGTCAGAGGTGGAGTAGGGCAGGTTAAGTAAATTTCCCTGAGAATATGGGCTGGGGCAAAGTCTAGGGGAGAACCAGATTTGACTCGGCGAAGTAGTGGGAGAAGTGTGTCATTGGTTAACAGTGGGATAAAATTGAGTTTGGGGGCAGTGGGCGGGGGGGAGGGATTGACAAACGTGAGGGAAGGTGGGGGGATGTTGAGTTTAATTTTGACTACTTTGTCAATAAAAAACTTGTTGAGCGAGTTGCAGAGGGACTGAGAGGGGGGAATAGTAGCCATAGTTCTACTGGATAATGCCAGTTCATGGACCGTAGAGACAATTTCCTTCGAGCGGGACTCAGCTGCCATTATCCTGCTAGTATAGAATTCAGTTTTAGCCTCAAGGATGCCCTTTTTATAAGTTTTTAGAACAGACAAATAAATTGTCTTTAGCTCGGGACTGTAAGTTTTCCTCCAAGCTCGCTCGGCTCTCCTTGCAGCTAATTTCTTTTCTTTTAGGTCTGAGGTGAACCATCGATTGGCTGCATGGGCCCGCTTAACTGTGAGCCGCCTCAAAGGGGCGAACTCGTCACCCGCCAGAGTCAGCCAGTTGTCGATGGCGGCCAATTGGGAGGTAGCAGCGAGGTCTGCAAGGTCAGGAGCAGTTTTGGCCAGAGTTAAGCAGAGAGAGGGCATGTCCGTTTTACCCCATTTCCTGACCCAGATGTTTTTGGGAAGTGGGGGTTTGGCCATCGCGGTCAGTGCAAGGGAAAAGGAAATAATAAAGTGATCTGACCAAGAACACGGAGATATTGTAGGGGATGTAAATGGAATATTTAATGCCCAGATTTGATCCAGCATGTGACCGTGTATATGCGTAGAACCGTGAGTAAGCAATAAAAAATTTAGAGAGATCATAAAGTCAGTGAATTCTTTGGATTGGGGGCTCTCAGCAGGTTCATTGGGCCAGAAATGTAGGTCCCCTAGAACTAGTACTGATGAGTTATTAACCACCAGGGTGGCCAGGAGAGCCTGAATGCTTGGGAGGAAAGATGGGGTAGATTGGGGAGGGCGATAAATTAGAACAAAAGTGAGTGGTGCCTGATGGAAGGTCGAGCGAGCTACAAGGTGGTCTACATCAGGGATAGGTGGGGAAGGGAGAATCTGAAAGCTGAAATCAGTCCGGGCTATTAAGGCCACTCCACCACCCCGTTTGCCCTCTGGCCGGTCTGCTCGAATGGCGGAGTATGATGGGGGCAGTGCTGCTAACACGTTGGGTAGGGAGTCAGCCTTGAACCAGGTCTCAGTTAGAAATAAGAGGTCTGGGTTATGAGTGTCGATGTAATCAAATAGCTCGTACTGATGATTAACCGCAGACCTAGTGTTTAGAAGCGTAACTGAGGTATTGTGGGGAGCTTGCAGTAATAATGGGCGCAGGGCTCGTGGCCGCGGTGCGGTGAGTGGGGCAGTGGCAGTGTCCCTTAACTGCTCGGCGCTACGCAGTGTGCGGGCAATTTCTTTAAATATTTTTAAACTTTGCTGGCATTAAGGTTCTTTTATAATTAGTGCATACATTTCCTTGGAGGGGGAGTGTTGGGGGCCTTTTGCAGTCTTACCTTCCCCGGAAGCCTGGGCTCAGTCTTCACTCCTTCCCGCCTCGGTCCGACTCGGTAACCAGTACCGTTGCGCGGAGGGCGGGGAAGGGATAGCCAGGCACTTCCGCTTTGACCGGTTAGCGGTCTAGTTGCGGGGAGCTTGCAGGTATAAAAGCCGCATGCCTCAGCGGCCACTCAGCGGTCGCGCGCAGCGGGCGCGCCAATGGCGCTCCAAAGGCAAGCCCGTCTGCACCCGTCCGCGGCCGGTCGGGGCCCGGGGCCAGAACGCCTGGTGGTTCTGGAGGAGGGCTACAGTATAGCTCCCAAGAACTGCATGCTCTCTGCCCCGCAATGGCGGACTTGTGCAGGCACAGCATTGAAGGAGGAAGTAAGAGCTGGGTCTGCAGGTACTGCAGGTTTACATCTAGCGCTGGGAGGGAGGCGAAGGAGGCGAGCTCACTTTTGAATTGCTGCCTACTGAACTGTAGATCACTTAGGAAGCACAGAATGGAGATTCAAGAAAGCTTTTAGATGGTCAGGTAGACGTGATGTTTTTCTCTGAGACTTGGCTGGATGAGGATTGTGCACCAGAGTTCCTAGAGGCACTACCCAGCGGTTACGCAATCATCAGGATTGATAGGAGCTCGAGCAGAGGGGGTGGGGTGGCGATTATTTTTAAACACACCATTCAATGCTCCCTAGAGCCGGTCGCTATTGCAGATAGCGAGGCTGGTCTCTTTACTATCAGGGTGGCCATGAATTACATCCTGAAAGGGCTCCTGGTTTACAGACCTCCTGGACCCCCCACCCTCTTCTCCCCTAGCCTGATAGAATGTCCCACTCAACTAGCACTGCGATATGAAAAACTTTTAGTGCTTGGCGACTTTAATATGCATTTTGATGATGCAAAGAATGTGGGGGCGGGAGAGTTATGTCAGGAAATGGCGACCTTACAACTTATGCTAAAATCTGATTCCCCCACCCATCAACTGGGCCATTTGCTCAACCCCATTTTCGCTAACTGGGAGGCCATAGTGGTGAACCTACCTCTCCCTGTTTTATGGTCAGACCATTTCCTGGTTCGTTTTGCAATGATGTTGCCGGGGTTAAAGGCACAGGAGAAATCCAAGAGAGAAATAGCATGCCGGAAGTGGGCTGGCTTTTCTCAAGATAAGTTTAACAGTGCTCTCTCGCAGGGTGGGTTGCCAGGAGGCTTAGATGTCGAAAGCGCATGCAAAAATTTGGATGGCCACATTTTGGAGGCACTGGACAGCACCGCTCCCTGGTCACAAAAAATGCCGGAAAGAGTACAAAGATCTGCTCCCTGGTATAACACCGCCGTGATAACTGCTAAAGCAGACTGTAAACGCCTAGAAAGGCGGTGGAGGAAAGACTTCTCGGACCAGGTTAGGAGGGAATATAAAGTCACTCTAAAGAGCTATTATGGGCTCATTAGAAGGGCTAAGGCAGCCTACTACCAGAAGAGAATTGGGGCGGCGGAAAACTCAGTAAGGGAATTGTTCAGGGTCTACAAAGAAATATCCTCCCTAGCAACAACGGCAGTACCAGCAACTGGCTCAGAGGAGTCGTGCAACCGAGTGGCGGATTTCTTTGCAGATAAGGTGGAGAAAATTTACTCCAACTTCCCGGACTCTGCTCGAGTAGGCCATGAGACCACGGGGGAAGCAGGGAACGTTCTAGAGATAGAATGCATTGATAGATTTACCGTTCCCCCTCCAGAGCTGTTAACTAAAATCTGTATTAGTGTCAAATCGGGCTCTCCAAGAGACCCTGCTTCCCCTAAAGTGCTAGGAGGGAGCATCGCAACTCTTGACCCATGTATTAGACACCTCTTGGAGTTATCTTTTAGGACAGGAATAGTGCCAGCAAGATGGAAGGAAGCAGTGGTCCTTCCGCTACCAAAGAAACCGCACATCAGCCCAGATCAACTGGAGAATCTGCATCCAATCTCCTTACTCCCTTACTTCGCAAAGGTTGCGGAGAAAGTGGTAAACACGCAACTTACTGGGCATATTGGGAAATACAATATCCTGCATCCCACTCAGTCGGGTTTTCGGGCCTTCCACTCGACGGAATCAGCCCTGCTACTCGCCACTGAACCCATTAGGAAATATGTGGACGAGGGACAGACGGCGGCCTTAATCCTGCTGGATTTAAGTGCCGCCTTTGACACTGTTGCCCATCATACCTTGTTGCAGTGTCTGAGGAAAGGAGGGGTGTCTGGCAGTGCATTGAGCTGGATGTAATCCTTCTTGTCTGAGCGCAGTTTTCAAGTGAGGCAGGGTTCTCATTATTCCAAAGTCATCAAACTGAAACAAGGGGTGCCACAGGGATCGACCCTGAGCCCGACCCTGTTTAATCTCTATGTCACGCCGTTAGCGGAGATTGCAGACGGGTTTGGGATCAGGGTTGTGTTCTACACCGATGACACTCAACTGGTGGTTTCCCTGACACAAGCACAGGATACGGCAGCCTCCAACTTCGTGGCATGCATGCAAGATCTTGCATCATGGATGGCTAATAACTGCCTGAAGTTGAATGGCAATAATACCGAGGTGCTTGTGGTGGGGAAGGCCCTGTCGGTGTGGTCCCCGACATGGTGGCCCCAGAGTCTGGGACCCACCCCCACGCCCTGCGCTCAGGCTAAGAACCTGGGGGTTTGGTTGGATACTAAGCTCTCCTTTGAGTACCATACCAGGCGGGTAGCAGGGACCTGTTTCGGAGTCTTGAGGGGCCTTCGGATAACTCTGGAAATGCTGCCTACTGTGGCCAGGAAGACCATGGTGCATGCCCTGGTGACATCGCGCCTTGATTATAGTAATATACTGTATCTGGGTGCCACGGCTAAATGCATGCATAGACTCCAAGTCATACAGAACGCAGCAGCTCGGCTGGTTCTTATGCTTCCGAGGAGGGCCTCCTCGAAGATGGCGTCGGTTTCCCTCCATTGGCTGCCAATTAGGGAGAGAATCCTGTTCAAGGCACTGTACGTATGCCACCGTATCATTCAGGGGACGGGCCCATCCTACCTGTTTGATTTACTTACTCTCTACTCCCCAACACGCCAACTAAGATCATGGGGGACGGGCCAGGTGTGTGTCCCTGCCATTAAGAGAGCTAGGATGGGCGGCCGCTCCCTCCCCTTTTTGGCGACACAGCAATGGAACAAGCTCCCCATGAGCCTCCGGTTGGAGGGCTCGGAGGGTACCTTCCGGAAAAATCTGAAAACGTATCTTTTCCCCCCCTGGATAGACACGCCTGGGTTGGATAGGGTGTAGTTCCGAGGCAGTTTTTTGCAGCGCGGGGACACACTGGCCGTGTGTAACCAGGCGCTTTACAAATGTGCTTATTATTACTATTAAACAATAAATTAATTAACAATAACAATAAATAAAACAAACAATACATTATTTATAATTGATATAATGACAAATTGAGCAATTAATAAAAATTAATTACCAATTATTAATTAATTAATAATCAATACCAATAAATAAAAACATATTAATTAATTATTATTAAATTACTTCCCACCCTATTCGCCTATAAACCCACAACCCGCTCTGATACTAAAACGCAAAATTTACTTTAAAAAATTTACTAATTTCTAAACATTTAATACATATATATAAAATAATAAAAATACATCACAAAAAATGTTAAACATACATACTTAAATACATAACACTAATCTAAATATCGATATTATTAATAACAACATTTTTGCTAACGATATTACTTACTTCGATATTACTAACTACGATATAAAAAAAAACGATATTACTTACCTTAAGGCCGATATTCTGGTCAACGATATTCTTGACATCGATATTCTGTCCCTACGATATTAAAAACTCGATATTATTGTAGGTCGATATTAAAAATTTGATATTTTTACTGCTCACCCGAAGCACCACCACTTGAATAGTTGCTCACCATGTATAAATGAAAAGCACCTCTGCCATAATTGTTAACCACCACACACATAACAACAAAATGTCCTTGAAAATCAGAAAAGCACTATTCGACCCACTAAAACTGATCTAGTGCAGGTTCGGACTGGGACAGAAATAGGGCAGGGCATCAAAATAAAGTGGACCCCAATAGTCATGCTGTATGTATTTTGTAAGTTATGGTAGACCTCATGTATTTGAGCTCGCAGCATGTAATGTTTGTTTTATTATCAGGAAAATCAACTGTAAAAATCATCCCAGTTGGCAATAAACCATGCCCACAAACATCTCAAAAAATGGCCCACACACTTACCTATGAAACTATGACGATGCCCCACGGGCTGAAACTTTAAACTGTGTGTACTTACCGCGGAGCCCAAGTACCCTTGGCCGCTGCCTAGTGGAGCTGTCCTATGCAGCTATAGCGGAGTCTGGCTCTGGGACACCCCTTCAGCCGTCACCTACCCAGCCAGACATCAGACATTGTTTTTCGCGGTTCTTCGCGGTTTTATCTATCTATCTCTCTCCTCGACTGCTTTGACTGCTTTGTTCCCTCTGGAGTACTTTCCCCCTTCAGATCTACCTGGCTCTGTCTGCTTTCCTCTCCCATGTTTACCTTTCCCCCACTACCTTCCATTCCCCATATGACGTGTGTCTTGGATATGCTACGTGCTAATATCTTATGTGTGTGTAAGCTCACGTTTCTCTCCTAAGCTTATACTGGTAACTGGAACGGATGTAACTATGTGTTACCCCCCATTGTGTGTGCCCTTTACCAAAGCACTCCTTCTCCCCTTGTTGGGGAGGGATCCAGCATTTATACCCAGGAGTCTCAGAGACCCCCCTGAGAGAGTCCACAGCATCAAGGGAGCCACACACAGCGGAGATGTGGGAATGGCGCCCCTTGCCAAAGCACTCCTTCTTCTCCCCTTGTTGGGGAGGGATCCAGTATTCATGCCCTGGAGTTTCAGAGACCCCTCTGATAGAGTCCACAGCGCAAAGGGAACCACACACAGCGGAAGTGTGGGAATTATACCTCTTTCACTGGGATCACAGCACACCGGACGTCGGACACTGTTTCTCCTCGTCTCCCGGTTGTGTTTTCTTTCACCCTCTCCACCTCTATCCTTCTCTCATTCTTGGTCTACCTCCCCTGCTCCTATACTCTCTCCCCTTGCCTGCTTTTGTTTCCTTACATCTATGTTTTTAACGCATGTATCTTCGCTCCAGTAACTCATGTAACTTGTAACTATGCTCTGAAACAATGTTCGTCCTCATGTAAAGTGGTACCTCCGGGTCAATCCAGCGCTATATAAAACTTTTCAAATAAATAAATACCTGTAAGACCAGCATACTGAGCACTGCCTAATTGTCCTGTAGGTCTAATACATCTTTAGTTGTAATAACACAGATGTTTTGACCTTGCTTGAAGCAGTAAAGACATCTGAACATCTGAATATTAACTTGAGGACCTTAGAATCTGTCTGTTTCTTGGATTCAAATCTGAATCTTAGTGGAGTGTGGAAGATTCTTTGCTGACCAATGAAAAGCAAATGGGATGCTATGTGATGTAGTGTTAAATATTATGAAACTGGACTAATTCTTAATTGATATTGCATCTTCAGCGGTTCACAAAAAAAAATCATCAGCACTATAAAGTGTTCAGAGCTGCATAGGACTTCTGAGAGTGATAGAAAAGCAGAAGCCAGGGCGGTGGGAAGTTTAAAACCTAAGATTATTCCTAAAACTAGACTTGGTAGCAAATTGGTCCACGGGTATAAGAAACATTCAATAAATAGTCTAAATAATTATCATCAAATAGTCTTTTTGGAGACAGCTGTAAAATTGTTCAGCAGGCATTTATTGGACTTTTCCCTGCCTTGGGAAAAAGAATGTGGAATTCTTCCCTGAGAACAGTCTGGATTTATTTTGTAAAATAAAACAGCTAGCTTGGCTAATTGTTAATACTAGATTTTATAGCTCAAATATGTTAATATATACTACATACTAGATTTTATAGCTCAAAATATGTTAAGAAAAGGACCACTGTCTATTCCTCACTCCATACATAAGCTGTTATAAACTGTTCATAAAGTTGATTAACTAACCATGGAGAGGAAAATGGCAAAATTAAACTCTCTTCTGGTATTAGTCAAATAAATGTCCTCCTTCCACAGAGACACCTGGGTCTGAATTTTAATGGATGTGGCCACAGGCTCATTGAAAAGATTATGACAGAAATTGGTCTACTGCTGGAGTTTATTTAAGCCTGTTATTTATCATTATATACCTTTCTAAGCCACCAGTTTCCATGAGTAAATTCTGTACTTACCTCATAGGGTAGTGAATAGAAATAATAATCTTCTTTATTACACAGATGATATAACATCACTCAACGTCTCTTCTATATGTCAGCAGTGGAAACTAAATTAATTTAATTTATTTTTCAGTCATAATCATTGCCAAATCTAACTAATAGACTGTGAAATAGTGTCAGAAGGGAAGTTACTCTATTTAAACATTTAAACATTTGAATCAAAATCAGCACACACAAAAGCCAGTAAAATGTTGTATTTGTCATGGTGCAGGATTGAAATTATGTTATTAGGAAATAGGGAATAGACACTTACCAGCTCTTTAAAAAAGCTTTTGAGATGAAAGTACACCTTTCCCTAATGATTGCTTTGGAATTTATCCTCCATCCAAAATATGTAGATAAGAGAAAACTAAACGAAAAATTTCTTAGACTACTTGGCCTCTGGAACTTTCTTTTCTTTTAATATTTCTGTTCAGTATTAAGGACTGTGCTGCATGATTCCAAATGTTTAGGAAAATATTTAAAGTTTGTGATCGGGTTTTCAAGGCAGTGTCAGGAACTATGCATGACTTAATGAGCACAGAATTCTTAAGAGATAAAGATTCTTTTGTACATTTACAAAAAAGACATAGAGTAATTGAAATGATCTAGTGATTTGTTTTAAAGAACTAACAGTAGATCAGTTTAAATAAAAATTGTAAATAATGTAGTTTATCATTATAGTTTTGACATGAAACTAAGACATAGTTTTAAGACCCTTGCTTTATTATTCCTCACCTGCTTCCTATTTGTTGACTAGCTCAAATAATATCCTTCATCTCTGTCTATAACTTTTACATTATGACTTACTTTAGCAGTTTTCCTCAATTTACATGTTGCATTCTTTACCCTGGAAGTAAATGTTAGGAATTGATCTAATGTGTCCAAAGCAGAAGAGATCTGTAATTTATGCGGTTTGACTCTACGGTAACTGCAGCACGTTGTCTCTCCAAATCATCCATGATAATTGAGAAAAGTGTTATGGAAGCTGCTTTTAGACTATATTTTAGAACTGTAATATGAGCACTTGGATATTTATATTCTCTAGCACTTCCTTCTGCTGCTGATAAGACTTTTAAATGTTATAACAGTTCTATGGATATATATTGTTGTTCTTGCGTTCTTTCAAGTGAATCGCACTATATTGTTTTGTTCACTTTCTGTAAACTTCTGAATTAAAAGAAAGAATGAATTACATAGTTTGTAAGCTTTGTGGCCAATTTTTGAGGGAACTCTTTGAGCAAACTGCTGTACATTTGCATGATTTGCAGTTGAAACCAAAGCCAACTTTGCCGGTGAGTGAAGTTCGATTAAAAGAAGGAATAATGGTTAAATCGGAAGATTCAATAGGAAAATTAACCAATTTAATCAGAAGGAGAATCAGTAACAGCCCTATCTATTGTTTAAAATAAGAAAATGTGCAAAGTGGGCTGAAAAAGTAAATTTGTTGTATAATGTATTCAAAATCTATTTTGCTTTCCTTACACCTCCCTGCATTACTGATATCATATTTCAATTCTTATTTTCCCACTCATTAAGTTATGTCTGCCTTACTCAACAGAAGAAAAAGACGGTCTGTTCTGTTTTTTTTTTTTTTCTTAAAAAGGAACATTATTTATAGAAAAGTATCATGTTCAGAGTCAGGGTGAATCAAATTGCAAAGCTGAGCAACTTAAACCTTTACACGTTTTTGTTTTAAGATTTTCGTTATGTAAATCTATTTATACAGCACTTACGGCCGCTGATGAGGCACTGAAGCGCATTTCAGGAAGTAGCATGCGACTCTGGAAATCCAGGATTAGTAGTTAGTAGGTTAGTACCATTTTATTTTATTGTCTTTTATTGTGCATTGGTTGTGTTCAATTTGTGCTATTGACTTCATGTGTGTTTAGGAGTGTATTTAAAACGGGATGTTTGGAGTAGGGATAGAATGGCACTAATGGATTGTGGAAGTAGTAAGTTTTCTTATACTTATACTTACATATAGTTCGTAAGTAGCATTTAAAAAACCTTGGCAATTCATTGAAAAAACATAGGTTTCAGGGACTTTATAGTTAGTCTGACATTTCACTCGTACAAAACCAGAGAAATGTGGCCGTTATAGTTAGTTGATCTAACTATAACTTGCGCCCTCGCAATGCACTGCTGATGACTTTACATATTACCTCACTCATGACATGGTTAATGACATCACTGATGACATCTCAAATGACATCACTGATGACATCACTGATGACATCATCCACTGATGCACCTCCTCACACCCTAATATAACTTTTCATACACCTACTCTAAAATATAGACTACCATTCTCGAAACCATAGACACACCAATTCCAGATGGTACATATCCACTCACTGATTCATAGGTCTACACACACATCCACTCACCTATACAGTCACTCATACATGCAGTCACTCATTAATGCAGGCACTGATATATGCACTCATGACACCCACACACTGGCACTCACCTGTAGTTACTCACACACCTAGTCATTCACCCAAAGAATCATTCACACTGCCATTTGCTTACCTATACAGTTATACACACACACCTCACTTATTCATACAGATAGCAACACATACTTACTCTTGTCTACAATCACTCACACAAGCACACACTCACCCATATAGCCACTCTCACACTCACTCACACAGTCACTTATATACTCCAACACCCACATATAATGCATTTCACATATCCAGTTACTCACCTCTATACCACTGAGACATCAATACACTCACCGAAAAAGCCATACGCACACTCACTCACCCATACCATCCCTCACAGATGCAATCATGAACACATACACCCAGGGATTCACCCCCTCATACATCCATGCAGGGACTCACACAGCCCCTCACCCACCCACAAAGACACTCAGGCACCCATACAGGTACTCAGAAAACTGATCAATAACCCATATAGACACTCATGTACCTACTCACCAACCCATGCAGCCACTTACACACCAACTGACAGACTGATACACACATTTGCACAGATTATTCACTCACCCATACATTCAGTAAGACACACTTAATTACTCACTTATACAGTCAGTCACACACCCAACAAATCCTCCATACAGACACTCATACACCCAATCATTCTTTGAATACACCTGGACATATATATATATATATAACATTCTAAAACGTTTTAGAAACACTCACACTCACAGGATGATGTCATCAGTGATGCCATCAGTGATGTCATTTGAGATGTCATCAGTGATGTTACTGACCATGTCATGAGTGATGTAATATGTGACGTCATCAGCAGTTCATTGTAGGACGTGAGTTATAGTTAGCTCAACTAACGGCCGAATTTCTCTGGCTTTGTACGAGTGAAATGTCAGACTAATTATAACACCCCTGAAACCTATGTTTTTTTCAGTGAATTTCCAAGGTTTTTTAAATGCAATTTACTAACTATAATGTCCCTGAAACCTCTGTATTTTTAGTGAATTTCTAAGGTTTTTTAAATGCTAATTACTAACTATAACGTGCCTGAAACCTATGTTTTTTTTAGTGAATTTCTAAGGTTTTTTAAATGCTAATTTATAACTTTAATGTAGTAGTTGGTTTTGCAGAGTGGTGGAGAAAGGGGGCTAGGCCTCCGACCAGCACTCAGGAATTCCGCTGCGTAGTACTTACAGGCGGTACCAGGAGGGCTTCTTGGCCCCCAAAGTCCCTCAGGAGTAAAGTGGACTTTATCCCCCAACCCGTAGTGTGCCAGGAGGTGTGTTTGCAGAGTGGTAGAAAAAGGGGGCATGGCATCCGAAGACCTCTTAGCAATACCACTGTGTGGGACTTACTGGAGGTAACAGGAGGGGTAGTTGGCTCCCAAGGACATCCTTGTGGGCCAACCACCCCTACTATTACCTCCAGTAAGTCCCACACAGCAGCATTGGTAGGTTCTCAAAGCAGACCACACCCCCTTTGCCCACCAGTTTGCAAACCCACTCCCCCGCTTGATCATGGACGGGGATTAAAGTCCCCTTCGATTATGGGGGTCCTTAGAGGCCAACTAGCCTACCTGACACCTCCAGTAAGCCCAAGATAGTGGGATTGCTGAGACGTGAACACAGGCCACGGCCCTTTCTCCCCCACTCTGCAAACGTGCCTCCTGGTGCGCACTTGGTTGGGTGATGAAGTCACCTTGCCTCCTGAGGGTCCATGGGGGTCAACTAGCCCTCCTGTTATTTCTAGTAAGCCCCACACTGGATTCCTGAGAGTGGTCCGAGGCCACGTCCTTTTTGGACCCCCTGAGCAGGCCTAGGAGGAAAGGGTGTTGTCTCCCCTGCCCCCTTTTCTTGTTTTTTTATCCTTTTTTCACCTTTTTTCTTGTGACTCGGTACCGAGTCACAAGACGGCTGCCAACACTTCTTGGTTTGGAGTGTTGACAGCCAATCAAAATGAAACTTGTGATCGGTAGGGTTTGCAAATCCTCCTCGGCTGCCAGTTATCGATATTTTTTATTTTTTGAATTTCTCAGGAACTACTGAATGGATTTACACCATTTGCAAAAACGAACGCTTTCTGAACCAAGAGCTACCTTTTTGCCAAATTTGGTGTAATTCCGTTCAGCAGTTCGGGCTGCAGCTTTGTCTAAAGTTTCCTACGGAAATTAACATGGAGAAAATGTGTTTTGGCACCCCCCTTTTTTCTCAGCCACCGCTCAACGAATCACCCCGAAAATTTCAAAACAGGAGCTGACCTAAGCGAACCATTAGTTTTGAAAATTTCGTGAAGATTCGTCAAACAGCGTCAAAGATATTGGCAAAAGAAAAAACACTTTTTGAATAGAAACGAGGTCCTAACTATAACTACCGACTGGCGACTGCCAGTAGGTAATATATATATTCTATGTCGAGGCAGCAACACCTGAAGGCAGTGTGTGTTTAATCAAGTGTAAAATCTAAACAGTTCACGCATAGAATGAAAGAGGTGAGCACTGTAATTCTGTAAAAATGTACTGCATTTCACCTAAATTAACCCAAGGAGGTGCAAGTAACATTTAGTTGTTTAAACAGGAATTGACTTACTCGCAAATCTGCTTGAGACTTTGAGTATGCCCGACAGCGCATCAGCAGTTGAATTGTGCACAAAGGTGTGACGTTTAAAGGTAACTACAGAAAGTGCAGCGCTGACGTTGCAAAGAGGTGAGCACTGTAATTCTGTAAAAATTGACTGCATTTTGTCTAAATTAACCCAAGGAGGTGTGAGGGCAAGCAACATTTAGTTGTTTAAACAAGAATTGACTTTCTCACAAATCTGCTTGAGACTTTGAGTATGCCCGACAGCGCCTCAGCAGTTGAATTGTGCACAAAGCCGTGAAACGTTTAAAGGCAACTACAGAAAGTGCAGCGCTCACGTTGTCAGCATTACACTATACAATTTAAGATTTGAACTGTTGGAAACGACATGAATGTTTTGAAAAATATACTTTGCCAAAGGTTGCTGCTCAGGAATAATAGGGTGTAATTTGAATATCGGCAAGACTATGAAAGATTGCAGTGACTTTTCTATGTCGATGCAGCAACACCGGAGGGGAGTATTTAAACGGAATGAACACAGAACACTATAAGGTTGACAAAGGCTGCGAGGACAGCCAAAATGCGTTCCTGTGAAATTCTTTTAAACATGTGCTGCCAAGTGAATAAATGATAGCCCCCATTGAATTCATGTGCAAGCCTTCTTGGAAGTGGAGAGGAGTAGTTTGGAATATAAATATATATACATATACATAGATACATAGATACATATAGAGATATATATACCTATATATGTATATATATATATATATTCACTGAAAAAACCACAGGTTTCAGGGGCGTTATAGTTAGCTGGACTTTTCACTCATACAAAACCATTGAAATTCCCCCGTTATGGTTAGTTCAGCTAACAATAACTCGCGTGCCCGCAATGCACTGCTGATGACGTCACATATTACATCACTCATGACATAGTCAGTGACATCACTGATGACATCTCAAATGACATCACTGATGACATCATCCAGTGAATGTGTGTTTTTCTGAAAATTACATATGTTTTATATATGTATATCTCAAGGTCGATGGAAGAATAAATGGGTATATAAGTGTCTAACTGGATGATTTGTTTTTGAAAAATGTATTGTATAACTGACTGATTAAGTGTATCTTAGTGAATACATGGCTTAGTGAGTAATGTTTAAATATGTAAATATCTGTATCAGTCTCTCATTTTGTGTATAAGTGGCTGCATGGGTTGGTGAGTAGCTACATGAGTGTCTATATAGGTTATTAGTTGATTTTTGAGTATCAGTATGAGTGTCTGAGTGTCTGTGTGGTTCGGTGGGGGGTATTACGTAGTGCATAGGTGCATGAATGAGTGACTCACTGTTTGTATGTGTTGAAGACAGCATGTGTGCAGGACTGTATGGGTGGATGAGTGTGTACATGGGTGTGTTAGTGAGTGAATGTCTGTCTCAATAGTGTCTTTAAGAGTAACTACATATGTTTTAAACTAGTATATGTGACTATTGGTGTATATAAGTGAGTATATGTGAGAGTGAGAGATTGAAAGAGTTCCTGTATGAATAAGTATGTGTTTCTATAAGTGATTGTTTAAAAGACTAAGTATGTGTAAGTTTCTGTAGAAGTAAGTGTGGTGGTGGGTGTATAACTGTATATGCAAGTAAATGGATGTTTGATTCTTTATTAGCATGAGTGACTATGTGTGTGAGTAACTCTATGGATGAGTGGCGTTGTGTAACAGGATGTATAGGTGTATGAGTACATATGATGAGTGAGTACATGTATGAGTGACTGTATAGGACTGTTGGTGAATGAGTGGATGTGTATGTGGATCTTAGAATTACTGAATAGGTTGTTGTAACTGATATTGGTATGTCCATTGTTTTGAAAATGTTAGTTTCTATTTTTGAATGTGTGTATCAAAAGTTATATTAGGGGGAGAGGAGGTCTGCCACTCTATCACAAGGATGATGTCATCAGTGATGTCATTTGAGATGTCATCAGTGATGTCATGAGTGATGTCACTGACCATGTCATGAGTGATGTAAAATGTGACGTCATCAGCAGTACATTGCGGGCCCGCGAGTTATAGTTAGCTGAACTAACTATAACGGGGGAATTTCAATGGTTTTGTACGAGTGAAAAGTCCAGCTAACTATAACGCCCCTGAAACCTGTGGTTTCTTCAGTGAATTTCTAAGGTTTTTTAAAGGCTAATTCCTAACTAGAACGTGCCTGAAACCTATGGTTTTTTCAGTGAATTTCAAAGGTTTTTTAAATGCTAATTTCTAACTATGCCTACAGAGATAGGACATGTGAAGAAAGAAGAAAAACGCACAGAAAGGAAAAAAAAATGCAGAAAGAAGCAACAGAAGTCCTCAAAGACGAAGAAAAGTGCAGGAAGAAGGATAACGTGCAGAAAGACCAAACAGAAGAGCAGAAAGAAGCCTTGTTGCAAAATCATCCTGTACCCTCAACTTTTTCGATGGATACTGGTGGTAACTGAGTCTGACTAACCAGTCCTAGAGCCAGTGCTATGTTAAAAGACACTCAGAATACAGTGAAAACACCTACATACACTAGGGAACACTATGCGTTGGGGGTCCCCCTGTGATCAGCATGACCTCCTCTGTAAGCCCGAAGTATATAATAGGGCAGGGTATTAAAACTACCTCTTAAAACGCGCCACAGGGTGTGTTTGCACACGTCACCTCAGGCCCCGTCCCCTCGCTTCCCCACTGTGTAAACACGCCCTGTGGCCGTTTTACGTTCGGAGATTAAGTCCCCTTGAATCCTGAGGGTCCCTAGGGTCCAACTAGACCACTAGGTACCTCCAGTAAGTGCCATAGAGCTGCGTTGCAGAGTGATGTAAAAAGGGACACGGCCTAGACCACCTCTCTGCAACGCAGCGCAGTGGCGCTTACTGCAAGCATCTGGTGGGCTAGTTGGCCCCCAGGGTCCCTCAGGATTGAAGGGGAATTATTTCCCCAACTTAAAACGCGCCACAGGGCTTGTTTGCACACGTTAACTCAGGCCCCGTCCCCTCCCTTCACCACTGTGTAAACACGCCCTGTGGCCGTTTTTAGTTGGGAGATTAAGTTCATTTGAATCCTGGGGCTCCCTAGGGTCCAACTAGCCCACTAGATACCTCCAGTAAGCGCCACAGAGCTGCGTTGCAGAGAGGTGTAAAAAGTGGCACGGCCTGGACCACCTCTCTGCAACGCAGCTCAGGGGCGCTTACTGGAAGCACCTGGTGGGCTAGTTAGCCCCCAGGGGCCCTCAGGATTGAAGGGGAATTATTTCCCCAACTTAAAACGCGCCATAGGGCGTGTTTTCCCACGTCACCTCAGGCCCCATCCCCTCACTTCACCACTGTGTAAACGCGCCCTGTGGCCGTTCTAAGTTGAGAGATTAAGTCCCCTTGAATCCTAAGGGTCCCTAGGGTTAAACTAGCCCACTAGGTACCTCCAGTAAGCGCCACAGAGCTGCGTTGCATAGAGGTGTAAAAAGGGGCATGGCCTCAGAACACCTGTCTGCAATGCAGCTCCCTGGCGCATATTGGAGATACCTGTTGGGCTAGTTGGCCCTCAGGGACCATCAGTATTGAAGAGGAATTAATTCCCCAACTTACAACTGGCCAGGGGGCGCGTTTGCAGAGTGCTGCAAGGAGGGGTCTTTTATTTATTTTATTTTTTTAAGATGGAGGGCTGTGTGGCCCACCTTCTTTTTCTAATTTACTGGCCCTGGGGACCCCATCCCCCAGGGCCTGCACTGCACCCTAATTTTTTTTTGTTGAAAAAAATAAATTTGGCCCTCCCAAGGCCTTAATCGGCGCCGGGGACCCCAACCCCCGGGTCATGGCCTTTTTTTAAAATTCTGCATTGCCCCCCTCCTCAGGCCACTTATGGCCCCGGAAACACCATCCCCCGGGGCCGGCCTTTGTTTTTTAATTTTTTTGAAAATATATATTTATAGAAACACCTAGGACATGCTGGACAAACCGTATGTACCTATCACCATGACGATTTGCGTGATATTCATTAAAAGGCGACTATGCATTGAATGAAACACATGGAATGTATTTACACTGCTAGTGAAGCTCTGACGTGTCTGACGCCCTACTGTGCCTAATCCCGGCGCCCCCGGTGGGTACTCTCCAAGTAGACACCCTTTTCGTTTATTTTTACAAACATGGGTAGCTACTGACGGGCACATTTCATATACACGCACACCAAGCCATTCAAAGGGGATTCGACAAAAATTCGACGAAACTATGCAAGAAACCCCCCTCACTGTTAATAAAACACACATCCACCGCCGGATGTGTAATACTTTTTATTTTACTCTCTGGAAAGGAGACGAACCTCACTTTAGAGTCACAATGTATTGCATATTATATTTCACGCCCCGGTTCATCTTATATCACACTTTTTGGTGCATAGTTTATACCATATACTATATCTAGTTTTCATTTTCAATCGTACTCTCAGGGCTATGTTCTATATAACACTGCGTCCACCTACCCTTTTCACGGGCATTACATTTTGCGATGGGGGTGGAGGGTCAGGGGGTGTTCCTGCCAAGTGAGCCCGGAGTCACAGTCACAAACGTCCTCTTCTTCCTGAACAAAAGTGAGATTATGCTGCATACTTGTTCATATTTTAATTAGTTCGCACATTTTAAAAACAATAAAGTTCCTAATACCCAACTTCTCTGAACAGTTAGCTTGCTGCCCCATCCACCTCCTCCCTATCCTCTGTTGTCTGAATCCATGGACTAGCCTCCTCCCTCCTGCCATGCATGGTCTGATGTGCTGCCACTGCCCTCCATTTAGCATGATGTACCAGTCCACTCCTCCTGCCCTCCATTGCCCACTTATATGGCCCATCTTTGACCTCCTGCTTAGCCGCTGTGCTTAGCTTGCTGCCCCTATTCTCCTTCCCCCTGCTCCATCCTTTTTGCCCATCATGTTCCATTGGCTTGCCACTCCCCTAGAGTGTTCTGTTGAGCTGCCACTCCCCTCCCACCTGCCTAGCATTGTCAGATGACTGTAACCTGTCCCTGCCACCTCCACCCTGCCTGTCCACATGCCATGCCCCTATCCCCTTCATCCTGTCCTCCATGGTCCATTTTACTGCCCCACCCTTCTGCCCTCCCTGGTCTGTTGTGTTGCAACTGCTTCTCCTGCCTCCCCCACGCGGTCTGTTGTGAGGCCCCTTCCCCTGAACTCTCTTGTCTGTGCCCAGGTCCTGACCCTCCCTTCTATCCTCCATGGTCCTTTGTGCATGCCCCTGCACCCTCCTTCTTGCCCATCATAGCCATTGTGCTGCCACTAACCCTCCAGCTTGCCATGCATGGTTTCTGTGCTGCCATGGCCCCTCCCACCTTCCCTGTGTGGTCAGCTAGCTGCCCCTGACCCCCTCCCACCTTCCCTCCATGGTCTGTGTGTTTGCCATCATAGTCTCATTGTTGCTCTCCATGGTGTGTCTTGTTTCTAGTGCCCATCCTGCCTGACCTCCATGGTCATCTTGCTGCTCCTGCCCTGCCCCCTTGCCCCCAGCCCTCTGTTTGCATGTGCAGACCCCTATTCCCTCCCTCCTGGCTTGGCTGTTCCATTGTAATGCCCCTGATCCGTCCCTCCTGCCCTTTATGGTCTGTTATGCTGCAGCTTTCTCTCCTGTCTGTCCATTATGGTCAGCTAGCTACCATTGCCTCTTTCCCCTCTGTTCTCTGTTGTCCATGTGCATGGTCCTGTCCCCTCCCTATTGCTTTCTATGGATTGTTGTGCTGCACTCCCATCCCGCATGCGCTGTGTGGTGTATTGTGCTGCTGCAAACCCTGATGCCTGCCCTGTAGGGTCAGTTTGGTGCACCTCTCCATGTCCCTCCTGTCCTCTATTATCCGAGTCCATGTCCCTACCCCAGCTCCTCCTGCCTACCGTGATCCAATGTACCATACTTGCGAACATTTTGAACTTGGTAAGAGGGAGATTTTGAAAAAAACGGTGGTATTGATTTTCCCCTTTGAGTTACATTGAAAAAGAGGAGATTGTAGACAGGAGACAGATCAAATAAAGCCCATTTGAGCTTCAAAACATTGGACGTTTCCTGGCTGAAACGGGTCTGTTGGCATGTATGGTTGTACTACCACTGCCTCTTCCTTCTGCCCACAATTTTCTATTATATTGCCACAGCCTCTCTTGCCAATCCTGTATTGTTGGTTTGTTGCCCCTGCCCCCCTTTCCACTGCCCTCCATAGTCTGTTGTGCTGCCACTGCCCTTCCTGCCTGCCCAGTGTGGTCAAATTGTTGCCTCTGCACTCTCCTACCTGCCTTCAATTTTCAGAGTCCGTGCCCCTGGCCTCTGCCTCTCAACAGTATCCCAATGAACAACTAGGTTGCTAACATTCTATATTTATTACAAAAGTGTGGAACGCCTGACGTCATCTTGATGTAATCAAAACTGTAATACCTAGAGTATTTCCTTTAGAAATTACATATATGAGAGGATCTTATTTGCATCAAAATTATGGTTAGTGCTCTAAAAAACTAAAAAGAGGACATATTTTCTGAGTTTTCAAATAGCCACAAAGCACTTTTAAATTATTTGTTATCTTTATGTTTTTTTTATCCAGTTGACCACTTGATTAAATGTTGCACCTAGGGGAGAGGATGTGGTGTTACTTCCAGAGCTGCAGACTTTGCAACTGAGGAACCAGGTTGGAGTTTCTGCTTCAGCTCAACATTCTGTGATTCTGGTCAAATCACTTAATCTCCCCATGTCTACAACCAAAATGATTTGATCTTGTGTGATGTAACCAATGCTCATGTAAAGCACTCCAATACCTGACAAGTCTGCATTATATAAAACTGCAAATACACAAAAAATAAGTGTTTTGCACACTTCTGTCATTGGGCTACATGTGGGCTACATCTGGGTGATATTTGTGCTGCATTTGGGCTCTTTTGTCTCTGGTGGCCATCTTGGGAGATGTATTTGTTATGAAGTTTCCTAATTTCCTCATTTACTGCAGTCTCCTCAGTAGGAAATACTTTCAGTTTTTTACTTTGGTTCCATCAAGAAGGCATTCAGATGTGTCACATATTTGCCATAAATTCTGAATGCTAGCACTTTAGTTGCTCATTAGATCACTGTAGTAAAGCTACTGCTCACCAGGGAAGTCTGCTGCTGGTATTCAAAGTGCACGTTTCAGTCTGCATGTCAGAATTTTTTTATGAAATAGAAGAGGATTTGAGAAGTCACTCAAAATATGCCCTAATTTTTCTTTCTGCAGCACTAATCATACTTTCTATGGCAAAATGAACCCCCTCATGTTGTTCCTTTTTAAATTAAATGTTTTAAGTGTTACCACTTTATTCCAATCAAGATGGCTTCAGGTGTGCAATACTTTTGTCATAAGTAAGACTGTTAGCGCTCTAGTTGTTCGTTAGAACACTCTGGGACATTGTGTCATTGGGCTATACTTGGGCTACATCTGGGTGATATTTGGGCCACATTTGGGCTCTTTTGTCTCTGGTGGCCATTTTGGGAGACTTATTTGTTATGAAGTTTCCTAATTTCCTCATTTACTACAGTCTCCTCAGTAGGAAATACTTTCAGTTTTTTACTTTGATTCCATCAAGAAGGCATTCAGATGTGTCACACATTTGCCATAAATTCAGAATGTTAGCACTCTAGTTGCTTATTAGATCACTGTAGTAAAGCTACTGCTCACCAGGGAAGTCTGCTGCTGGTATTGAAAGTGCATGTTTCAGTCTGCAAGTCAGAATTTTTTAATGAAATAGAAGAGGATTTGAGAAGTCACTCAAAATATGCCCTAATTTTTCTTTCTGCAGCACTAATCATACTTTCTATGGCAAAATGAACCCCCTCATGTTGTTCCTTTTTAAATTAAATGTATTAAGAGTTACCACTTTATTCCAACCAAGATGGCTTCAGGTGTGCCATACGTTTGTCATAAGTAGGACTGTTAGCGCTCTAGTTGTTCTTTAGAACACTCTGGGAAGCTGCAGTAGAACACAAAGGAATCAACTGACGTCCGTTGTTGGATGTACATGTTTTACTGAGAATGTCAGACTTCATTCTCACATGACTGAGAAAGATAATGTGAATTTACAGAAAATATGCTCTCAGTTTAGCTTATAGATCACCTTCCAAACCTCTGTGGGAAAAGCATGAGAAAATTGTTTTCTCTCAAACATGATTCATGATTTCACAGCAGAAGGCTTTTTCCACACATCTCATCGTGAGATCTGATTGGCTGTCAGTACTTCATGCAAGAAGTGTTGGCAGCCATCTTGGGACCAATATACATGATAGCACCTCATTAAAAAGCATTGCAGTTAATAGAAGGTTTTAAGACTGTAGTTACATTATAAATCATTTGTTGATGGTACCATACTCATTTTAGGAATTGTGGTGTGTTCTAAGGTGATTTTACCATGTGAAAAAGCGTTCTGCTGTGATATCATGAATCATGTTTGAGAGAAAACAATTTTCTCATGCTTTTCCCACAGAGGTTTGGAAGGTGATCTATAAGCTAAACTGAGAGCATATTTTCTGTAAATTCACATTATCTTTCTCAGTCATGTGAGAATGAAGTCTGACATTCTCAGTAAAACATGTACATCCAACAAGGGCAGAGACTGTCAGTTGATTCCTTTGTGTTTTACTGCAGCTTCCCAGAGTGTTCTAAAGAACCACTAGAGCGCTAACAACCCTACTTATGACAAACGTATTGCACACCTGAAGCCATCTTGATTGGAATAAAGTTGTAACTCTTAATACATTTAATTTAAAAAGGAACAAAATGAGGGGGTTCATTTTGCCATATAAAGTATGATTAGTGCTGCAGAAAGAAAAATTAGGGCACATTTTGAGTGACTTCTCAAATCCTCTTCTATTTCATTAAACAATACTGACATGCAGACTGAAACATGCACTTTCAATACCAGCAGCAGATTTCCCAGGTGAGCAGTAGCTTTACTACAGTGATCTAATGAGCAACTAGAGTGCTAACATTCTGAATTTATGGCAAATGTGTGACACATTTGAATGCCTTCTAGATGGAATCAAAGTCAAAAACTGAAATTATTTCCTACTGAGGAGACTGTAGTAAATGAGCAAATTAGGAAACTTCATAACAAATACATCTCCCAAGATGGCCACCAGAGACAAAAGAGCCCAAATGTAGCCCAAATATCACCCAGATGTAGCCCAAGTATAGCCCAATGACAGAATGTCCCAGAGTGTTCTTAAGAACAACTAGAGTGCTTACTGTCTTACTTATCACAAAAGTATGGCACACCTGAAGCCATCTTGATTGGAATAAACTGGTAACACTTAAAACATTTAATTTAAAAAGGAACACAATGAGGGGGTTCATTTTGCCATAGAAATTATGATTAGTGCTGAAGAAAGAAAAATTAGGGCACATTTTGAGTGACTTCTCAAATCATCTTCTATTACATTAAAACATTCTGACATGCAGACTGAAACATGCACTTTCATTATCAGGAGCAGACCTCCCTGGTGAGCAGTAGCTTTACTACAGTGATCTAATGAGCAACTAGAGTGCTAACATTCTGAATTTATGGCAAATGTGTGACATATCTGAATACCTTCTTGATGGAATCAAAGTCAAAAACTGAAAATATTTCCTACTGAGGAGACTGTAGTAAATGAGCAAATTAGGAAACTTCATAACAAATAAGTCTCCCAAAATGGCCACCAGAGACAAAAGAGCCCAAATGTAGCACAAATATCACCCAGATGTAGCCCAAATATAGCCCAATGACAGAATGTCCCAGAGTGTTCTAACGAACAACTAGAGCGCTAACAGTCTTACTTATGACAAAAGTATGGCGCACCTGAAGCCATCTTGATTGGAATAAAGTGGTAACACTTGAAACATTTAATGTACAAAGGAACAAAATGAGGGGGTTCATTTTGCCATAGAAATTATGATTAGTGCTGCAGAAAGAAAAATTAGGGCACATTTTGACTTTTAAAAATCCTCATCTATTTCATAAAGAAATTCTGACATGCAGACTGAAACATGCACTTTGAATACCAGCCAGCAGACTTCCCTGGTGAGCAGTAGCTTTACTACAGTGATCTAATGAGCAACTAGAGTGCTAACATTCAGAATTTATGGCAAATGTGTGACACATCTGAATGCCTTCTAGATGGAACCAAAGTAAAAAACTGAAAGCATTTCCTACTGATGAAACTGCAGTAAATGAGGAAATTGGGAAGCTTCATAACAAATAAATCTACCAAGATGGCCACCAGAGACAAAAGAGCCCAAATGCAGCAGACATATCACCCAGATGTAGCCCAGATGTAGCCCAATGACAGAAGTGTGCAAAACTCTTATTTTGTGTGTATTTGCAGTTTCATATAGTGTAGACTTGTCAGGTATTGGAGTGTTTTACATGAGCATTGGTTACATCACACAAGATCAAATTCATTTTGGTTGTAGACATGGGGAGATTAAGTCATTTGACCAGAATCACAGAATGTTGAGCTGAAGCAGAAACTCCAACCTGGTTCCTCATTTGCAAAGTCTGCAGCTCTGGAAGTAACACCACATCCTCTCCCCTAAGTGCAACATTTAATCAAGTGGTCAAGTGGATAAAAAAACATAAAGATTACAAATAATGTAAAAGTTCTTTGTCGCTATTTGAAAACTCAGAAAATATGTCCTCATTTTAGTTTTTCAGAGCACTAACCATAATTTTGATGCAAATAAGACCCTCTCATATATGTAATTTCTAAAGGAAATGCTCTAGGTATTACAGTTTTGATCACATCAAGATGACATCAGGCGTTCCACACTTTTGTAATAAATATAGAATGTTAACAATCTAGTTGTTCATTGGGATACTGTTGAGAGGCAGAGGCCAGGGGCAGGGACTCTGAAAATTGAAGGCAGGTAGGAGAGTGCAGAGGCAACAATTTGACCACACTGGGCAGGCAGGAAGGGCAGTGGCAGCACAACAGACTATGGAGGGCAGTGGAAAGGGGGGCAGGGGCAACAAACCAACAATACAGGACTGGCAAGAGAGGCTGTGGCAATATAATAGACCATTGTGGGCAGAAGGAAGAGGCAGTGGTAATACAACCATACATGCCAACAGACCCGTTTCAGCCAGGAAACGTCCAATTTTTTTAAGCTCAAATGGGCTTTATTTGATCTGTCTCTTGTCTACAATCTCCTCTTTTTCAATGTAACTCAAAGGGGAAAATCGATACCCCAGTTTTTTTTCAAAATCTCCCTCTTACCAAGTTCAAAATGTTCACAAGTATGGTACATTGGATCATGGTAGGCAGGAGGAATTGGGGTAGGGACATGGACTCGGATAACAGAGGACAGGAGGGACATGGAGAGGTGCACCAAACTGACCCTACAGGGCAGGCATCAGGGTTTGCAGCAGCACAATACACCACACAGGGCATGCGGGACGGGAGTGCAGCGCAACAATCCATAGAAAGCAATAGGGAGGGGACAGGACCATGCACATGGACAACAGATACAGAGGGGAAAGAGACAATGATAGCTAGCTGACCATAATAGACAGACAGGAGAGAAAGCTGCAGAATAACAGACCATAAAGGGCAGGAGGGACGGATCAGGGGCATTACAATGGAACAGACAAGCCACGAGGGAGGGATAAGGGGTCTGCACATGGAAACAGAGGGCTGGGGGCAAGGGGGCAGGGCAGGAGCAGCAAGATGACCATGGAGGTCAGGCAGGATGGGCACTAGAAACAGGACACACCATGGAGAGCAACAGTGAGACTATGATGGCATACACACAGACCATGGAGGGAAGGTGGGAGGGGGTCAGGGGCAGCTAGCTGACGACACAGGGAAGGTGAGAGGGGCCATGGCAGCACAGAAGACCATGCATGGCAAGCGGGAGGGCTAGTGGCAGTACAATGGCTATGATGGGGAAGAAGGAGGGTGCAGGGGCATGCACAAAGGACCATGGAGGATAGAAGGGAGGGTCAGGACCTGGGCACAGACAAGAGAGTTCAGGGGAAGGGGCCTCACAACAGACTGCACGGGGCAGGCAGGAGGAGCAGTTGCAGCACAACAGACCAGGGAGGGCAGAAGGGTGTGGCAGTAAAATGGACCATGGAGGACAGGAGGAAGGGAATAGGGGCATGGCATGTGGACAGGCAGGATGGAGGTGGCAGGGACAGGTTACAGTCATCTGACAATGCTAGGCAGGTGGGAGGGGAGTGGCAGCTCAACAGAACACTTAGAGTAGATAGGAGTGGCAGGTCCATGGAACATGGTGGGCAAAAAGGATGGAGCAGGGGCATGCACAAAGACATTGGAGGGCAGGGGGAAGGAGAATAGGGGCAGCAAGCTAAGCAGAGAGGCTAAGCAGGAGGTCAATGATGGGGCATAGAATTGGGCAATGGAGGGCAGGAGGAGTGGACTGGTACATCATGCTAAATGGAGGGCAGTGGCAGCACATCAGACCATACATGGCAGAGGGAGGAGGCTAGTCCATGGATTCAGACAACAGAGGATAGGGAGGAGGTGGATGGGGCAGCAAGCTAACTGTTCAGAGAAGGTGGGTATTAGGAACTTTATTGTTTTTAAAATGTGTGTCTGTGCGAAGTACTTAAAATATGAACAAGTATGCAGCATAATCTCACTTTTATTCAAGAAGAAGAGGACGTTTGTGACTGTGACTCTGGGCTCACTTGGCAGAAACACCCCCTGACCCTCCACCACCCATCGCAAAATGTAATGCCCGTGAAAAGGGTATGTGGACGCAGTGTTATATAGAACATAGTCCTGAGAGCACGATTGAAAATGAAAATTAGATATAGTATATGGTATAAACTATGCACCAAAAAGTGTGATATAAGATGAACCGGGGCGTGAAATATAATATGCAATACATTGTGCGCAATGACAGATTCATTGGAGAGCGCGAGATAGCACAGGCACTAGCGCGTGCTATGCGATATGCGCCTTGGAGTGTAATATGCACAGGGCAGTGTTGTGTAACCTAACTAATCTCTAAAGTTGTAATATAAAATATGTGCTGGAGAGTGTAACGTTGCATATGCACTGTGACAAAGATATGGATCCCAGATTGTAATATGTATGGCATAGCGCTGTGCGTTATAACATAGGCATCGAGGAAGGCATGTTAGTTGGGGCAATATAACCCGTGCGAAGGCAAGTGTGGCATGACATATTCACGGGGTGGTGTTACAGTGCACATGGGCTAGAGAGTGTCATAGCATACGCACTAGCTGGTGGAATACAACACAGAGGTGTGTGGCACTCGGCGGGCACTGGTAGGTGTAACACAGCATTGAGCTCAGCCAGGAGCATGCTGTGACTCTCAAGTGAGGTTCGTCTCCTTTCCAGAGAGTAAAATAAAAAGTATTACACATCCGGCGGTGGATATGTGTTTTATTAACCGTGAGGGGAGTTTCTTGCATAGTTTGGTTGAATTTTTGTCGAATCCCCTTTGAATGGCTTGGTGTGCGTGTGTATTAAATGTGCCCATCAATAGCTACCCATGTTTGTATAAATAAACGACAAGGATGTCTACTTGGAGAGTACCCACCGGCGGGGGGCCGGGATTAGGCACGGTAGGGCGTCAGACACGTCAGAGCTTCACTAGCGGTGTAAATACATTCCACGTGGATTCATTGTATGCATAGTCGCCTTTTAATGAATATCACGCCAATCGTCATGGTGATAGGTACATACGGTTTGTCCAGCATGCCCTAGGTGTTTCTATAAATATATATTTTTTTAAAATAATAAAAAACAAAGCCCGGCCCCGGGGAATGCGGTCCCCGGGGCCATAAGTGGCCTGAGGAGGGGGACAACGCAGCCCCCCTCGTAAAGAAGTTTTTTTTTAAAAGGCCATGACCCGGGGGTTGGGGTCCCCGGGGCCGATTAAGGCCTTGGGAGGGCCAAATTTATTTTTTTTCAACAAAAAAAATGAGGGTGCAAGCCCTGGGGGATTGGGTCCCCAGGGCCAATAAATTAGAAAAAGAAGGGGGGCCATACAGCCCTCCTTCTTAAAAAAATAAAATAAATAAAAGACCGGCATCGCGCCGGAGGCCACGCCCCCTCCTTGCAGCACTCTACAAACGCGCCCCCTTGCCAGTTGTAAGTTGGGGAATTAATTCCCCTTCAGTACAGAGGGTCCCTGAGGGCCAACTAGCACAACAGGTATCTCCAGTATGCGCCAGGGAGCTGCGTTGCAGACAGGTGTTCTAAGGCCACGCCCCTTTTTACACCTCTATGCAACGCAGCTCTGTGGCGCTTACTGGAGGTACCTAGTGGGCTAGTTTGACCCTAGGGACCCTTAGGATTCAAGGGGACGTTAATCTCTCAACTTAGAACGGCCACAGGGCGCGTTTACACAGTGGTGAAGGGACGGGACGGGCCTGAGGTGACTTGTGCAAACACGCCCTGTGGCGCGTTTTAAGTTGGGGAAATAATTCCCTTTCAATCCGGAGGGACCATGGGGGCCAACTAGCCCACCAGGTGCTTCCAGTAAGCGCCACTGCTCTGCGTTGCAGAGAGGTGGTGCAGGCCGTGCCCCATTTTACACTTCTCTGCAATGGCGCTTACCGGACGTACCTAGTGGGCTATTTTGCCCCTAGGGACCCTCAGGATTCAAGGGGACTTAATCTGCCAACTTATAAAGCGGCCACAGGGCGTGTTTACACAGTGGGGAAGGGAGGGGACGGGGCCTGAGGTGACGTGTGCAAACACGCCCTATGGCCCGTTTTAAGTTGGGGAAATAATTCCCCTTCAATCCTGAGGGCCCCTGGAGGCTAACTAGCCCACCAGGTGCTTCCAGCAAGCGTCACTGAGCTGCGTTGCAGAGGGGTGGTCCAGGCCATGCCACTTTTTACACCTCTCTGCAACGCAGCTCTGTGGCGCTTACTGGAGGTACTTAGTGGGCTAGTTGGACCCTAGGGACCCTCAGTATTCAAATTAACGTAATCTCCCAACTAAAAACGGCCACAGGGCATGTTTACACAGTGGTGAAGGGAGGGGACGGGGCCTGAGTTAACGTGTGCAAACACGCCCTGTGGCGTGTTTTAAGTTGGGGAAATAATTCCCCTTCAATCCTGAGGGACCCTGGGGCCAACTAGCCCACCAGGTGCTTCCAGTAAGCGCCACTGTCCTGCGTTGCAGAGAGGTGGTCTAGGCCGTGCTCCTTTTTACATCTCTCTGCCACGCAGCTCTGTGGCGCTTACTGGAGGTACCTAGTGGTCTAGTTGGACCCTAGGGACCCTCAGGATTCAAAGGGACTTAATCTCCCAACTTAAAACGGCCACAGGGCGTGTTTACACAGTGGGGAAGGGAGGGGACGGGGCCTGAGGTGACGTGTGCAAACACGCCCTGTGGCGCGTTTTAGGAGGTAGTTTTAATCCCCTGCCCTATTATATACTAGGGGCTTACAGAGGAGGTCATTCTAATCACAGGGGGACCCCAACGCATAGTGTTCCCTAATGTATGTAGGTGTTTTCACTGTATTCTGAGTGTCTTTCAACATAGCACTGGCTCTAGGGCTGGTTAGTCAGACTCAGTTACCACCAGTATCCGTTTGAAAAAGTTCAGGGTACAGGATGATTTTGCAACAAGGCTTCTTTCTGCTCTTCTGTTTGTTCTTTCTGCACGTTATCCTTCTTCCTGCACTTTTCTTTGTCTTTGAGGACTTCTGTTGCTTCTTTCTGCATTTCTTTTCTTTCTTTCTGTGCGTTTTTTCTTCTTTCATCACATGTCCTATCTCTGTAGGCATAGTTAGAAATTAGCATTTAAAAAAACCTTTGAAATTCACTGAAAAAACCATAGGTTTCAGGCACGTTATAGTTAGGAATTAGCATTTTAAAAACCTTAGAAATTCACTGAAAAAAACATAGGTTTCAGGGGTGTTATACTTAGCTGGACTTTTCACTCGTACAAAACCATTGAAATTCCCCTGTTATAGTTAGTTAAGCTAACTATAACTCGCGCGCCCACAATGCACTGCTGATGACGTCACATGTTACATCACTCATGACATGGTCAGTGACGTCACTCATGACATCACTGATGACATCTCAAATGACATCACTGATGACATCACTGATGACATCATCCTTGTGATAGAGTGGCAGACCTCCTCTCCCCCTAATGTAACCTTTGATACACACATTCAAAAATAGAAACTAAAATTTTCAAAACAATGGACATACCAATACCAGTTACAACAACCTATTCAGTAATTCTAAGATCCACATATACATCCACTCATTCACCAACAGTCCTATACAGTCACTCATACATGTACTCACTCATCATATGTACTCATACACCTATACATCCTGCTACACAACGCCACTCATCCATAGAGTTACTCACACACATAGTCACTCATGCTAATAAAGAATCAAACATCCATTTACTTGCATATACAGTTATACACACACACCACCACACTTACTTCTACAGAAACTTACACATACTTAGTCTTTTAAACAATCACTTATAGAAACACATACTTATTCATACAGGAACTCTTTCAATCTCTCACTCTCACATATACTCACTTATATACACCAATAGTCACATATACTAGTTTAAAACATATGTAGTTACTCATAAAGACACTATTGAGACAGTCATTCACTCACTAACACACCCATGCACACACTCATCCACCCATACAGTCCTGCACACATGCTGTCTTCAACACATATAATCAGTGAGTCACTCATTCATGCACCTATGCACTATGTAATACCCCCCACCGAACCATACAGACACTCAGACACTCATACTGATACTCAAAAAACCAACTAATAACCTATATAGACACTCATGTAGCTACTCACCAACCCATGCAGCCACTTATACACAAAGTGAGAGACTGATACAGATATTTACATATTTAAACATTACTCACTAAGCCATGTATTCACTAAGATACACTTAATCAGTCAGTTATACAATCAATTTTTCAAAAACAAATCATCCATTTAGACACTTATATACCCATTTATTCTTCCATCGACATTGAGATATACATATATAAAACATATGTAATTTTCAGAAAAACACACATTCACTAGATGATGTCATCAGTGATGTCATTTGAGATGTCATGAGTGATGTCACTGACCATATCATGAGTGATATAATATGTGACGTAATCAGCAGTGCATTGTGGGCGCGTGAGTTATAGTTAGCTGAACTAACTATAACGGGGGAATTTCAATGGTTTTGTACGAGTGAAAAGCCCAGCTAACTATAACGCCCCTGAAACCTATGGTTTTTTCAGTGAATATATATAGATATATATTTTGTTCACGGAAAAAACCAAAGGTTACAACAATGTTATAGTTAGTTTCTGATTTTAAAGACATTCAGCAGTTACATATCTCAAGTAACTGTAACTCGTGCTCTAAGGTAACTGTAAGTCAAGCCCCCACCATGCACAGTTTTCTCATTAATAATTTCACTGCAAATGCTGCAGTGATATTAACAATTATGTCATAGAAGATGTCATGAGTGATCGAATATGTGGGGTAATTAGCAGTGCATGCCGAGGGCGTGAGTTATAATTACCTTAGTGTTCAAATTACAGATACTTGAGAGAACTATAACTGCTGAATTTCTTTGGTTTTGTGTGTGTAAAATCTGAATCTAACTATAAAGTTGCCGTAACCTTTGTTTTTCTCAGTGAATTTCTAAGGTTTTCTAAATTTTATTTCCAAACTATAATGTCCCTGTAACCATTGTTTTTTCAGTGATTTCTATAGTTTGTTATTGCTATTTTCTAACTATAAGCTCCCTGCAAACTGGGTGTGTGAGGGGGTGTGTGAGTGGTTGTGTGGGTGTGTAAGTGGGTTTGAGTGTGTGGTGGGTGTGTGAGTGCATGTGTGCCTGGCTATGTGGTTCTGTATGTGGGTTTGGGAGTACCTGTGTGGGTGTGTGAGTAGGTGTGTGAGTGACGGTGTGGGTGTGTGAGTGTTTTTGTGGGTCTTTGAGTGGCCATGTGATTCGTTGTATGGGTGTGTGAGTGGTTGTGTGAATGATTGTGTGGGTGTGTGAATGTGAGTGGGTGTGTGAGTGGTTTTGAGGCTCAGTAAGTGGGTGTGTGCATGACTGCATGGGTGTGTGAGTGGGTGTGTGAGTGGTTGTGTGAGTGAGTGTGTGAGTAGATGTGTGGATCTGTAAGTAAGTGTATGTTTTTTTGTTATTGGTGGTCTGAATCCACAGATCCACCCAAATCCACCCTAACCTGGGAGAGTCTAGAGAGAATCTGCGGCTCCTCGTGTGCTTTAAAAAAAGGTTTTTAAATAATTTCTTGCCCATGAGGGGTCCCTTACAGACCCCTCCATTAGTCCTAAATTAAAAAATGACTTAATGTGTACAACAATGAAGCATTATGGACTTTGTGGTCTTTTCAACAATGAACTGAGTTCAGTGAAAATGAATGGTGGATACCAAAACATCAAATTTTAACTGAATAACCAGTGCATCAAATTTGAAAAGTGTTCACTGACTCTGCTTTATTAACCTCATTAAAATATCTACTCAGATGACTATTTCTATCATGAGTCCTTCTTGGAGTAATGATGCATGTCTGTCCTCACTGTTGATGAATTGGCTGCAAAGAAATTGCTAACAAGTGACCATATTAGCGTATGATTAAGACTCATGAGAAGTCAAAACACGTTATGCTATATACTCTGCTACAATCAAAGAACTGTCACTACGGATTGGCTGGAGGGCTTGCTTTCACTGTACCGGAAGGCGTGATAAGAGGCCCCATTCTACAAGTGGCTGGAGTGCTACTGGTTTCTGCATCTGCAGCTTCTTTTTGTATTCCGAGGTATCTGAACTGTTCCGGCCTGCCTCAACGAGTAAGCAAAGCAAGGGCTGCTGCCAGGTGCAGCTTGTGACTTCACGAGCGGCTGGATTTACTCTAATCACAGCCTGCAGCCCAGTGGATACTTATTTTTCGAGGCTGGAAGATTAAGGGGACCAGAGGAAGCCTCTTGGATATCAACCAACCAGGACATTTTCCAATCAGATACCCACGTTTGGTCCTGCACAGCATTAGTCCATTTGGATTCTATTTTCATTCCCATGCAGCATCAACTCAGGTATGGTGAACTCTGGGAGATGTAGTGTTCACAACACTACAACTGATGGGCGATTAAATGACCAGGGATTGTGAGTGCTCCTACCAATGGGAGGGATGCAGGACTATTAAAAAATGTGGATGGGGCAGCATCCTGGTAAACAATGGCATCTGAGGAAGGCGAAGAGAGCCAAAATGCATCATGCCTTATGCTGTTGAATAAAGGGCTTCTGAAGATATTTCCCATGTGGCCTCTTGCTTTCTGTATTGGAGGGGTTTTGTATATATATATATATATATATATATATATATATATATATATATACTTTCACGGAAAAACCATAGGTTTTACAGACATTATAGTTGGGAATTAGCATTTAAAAAACCTTTGAAATTCACTAAAAATCCATAGGTTTCAGGGACGTTATAGTTAGTTGGACATTTGACTCATATAAAACCAGAGAAATTCGCCCGTTATAGTTAGTTGAGCTAATTATAACTCGCGCGCCCGCAATGCACTGGTGATGACGTCACATATTACATCACTCATGACATGGTCAGTGACATTACTGATGACATCACTGATGACATCTCAAATGACATCACTGATGACATCATCCAGTGAATGTGTGTTTCTGTAAAGTTTAAATATTTTTCATATATATCTCTGCCAAGGTGTATTGAAGAATGAGTGGATTTACAAGTGCCTAAATTGATTATTTAGTAGGTGCATGACTGACTGTATAAGTGAGTGATTGAACGTATCTTACTGAATACATGGGTTAGTGACTAAACTGTATGAAAGTGTGTATTAGTCTCTCAGTTGGTGTGTAAGCGGCTGCATGGGTTGTTGAGTAGCTACATGAGTGTCTATACGGGTTACTGATTTGTTGTCTGAGTATGGGTGCCTGAGTGGGTGGGTGGGGGTGTGGGTGACTCTGTGCATAGATGTCGGAGTGGGTGATTCACTGGTTGTATGGATTCAAAAGTGCATCTGGGAAGGGCTGTATGGGTGAGTTAATGTGTGTATGGGTGTGTTGGTGAGTGAATGAATGTCTCAGTGGTATATGTGTGAGTAACTACATATGTTTTAAGGCAGTATATGTGAGTGTTGGAGTATATGAATGACTATATGTGAGAGTAAGTTATTTTAAGAGTGGGTGTATAAATGAGTGTCTGCTTGTATCAGTGATTGTATAACAAAGTAAGTATGTGTTAGAATCTGCATAAATAAGTGATGCGGTGTGTGTATATATAACGGAGTTAGTGCGTATAACTATATACATGAGTAAATGGGTATGTGATTGATTCTTTGCATGACTACGTGTGTGAGTAACTCTATGGATGAGTGGCGGAGTGTGACTTTATGTCTAGGTGTATGAGTGCATATGATAGTACTATATTGATGAGTAACTGCATGTATAAGTGACTGGATGTGTGTGTAGACCTAGGAAATAGTGGGTGGTATGTAGTATCTGGCATTGTTGTTTGTATGGTTTCAAAAATAGTAGTCTGTATTTTAGAGTGCGTGTATCAAAGTTTATATTAGGGCATCAGTATGTGCATCAGATTATCACGTGGATGATGTCATCAGTGTTGTCATCAGTGATGTCATTTGAGATGTCATCAGTGATGTCATCAGTGATGTCACTGACCATGTATTGAGTGATGCAATATGTGACGTCATCACCAGTGCATTGCGGGCGCACAAGATATAGTTAGCTCAACTAACTATAACGGGCGAATTTCTCTAGTTTTATATGAGTCAAATGTCCAACTAACTATAACGTCCCTGAAACCTATAGCTTTTTAGTGAATTGCAAAGGTTTTTTAAATGCTAATTCCTAACTATAACGTCTGTAAAACCTATGGTTTTTTCAGTGAATTTCGAAGGTTTTCTAAATGTTTAATTTCATATTTTGATATTTATAAAACCTATATTTTTTTCTATTTTTTTGTAATATTTTGGAACTCTATTATTCTTTTTTTTTAATTTTTAAAAATTATGTAATGTTTTATATCTTCAAAAAAAAGTACGTATATATATATATATATATATATATTTTTTTTTTTTAGAAAACTGGAGTCCTGTACCGGTAGTGTACCAAGCTCCATCAGCATGCGAATCCTATCCGCCATATTGCTAAACTCGTAAAAGATGTGCATTTCGAATCCGACGGGTTCGTGCACCGCGTTCCGCCTAACATCATATATGTATGAGGTCGCGCCAGCTGCTAGTTTGGTATGCGACTGGTGCACGGTACCAAGCCGTGTGTTACGTCATATACGTCATATACGTATGGGGTCGTGCTGGCTGTGCATTCTGTATGCGACGAGTGCATTCTGCCAGGCCCTGTGTTACGTCATAGACGTGTGGTGTCGCGCCGGGTACGCCATTCCCTCATTTTTAGGTTTTTAGGTTTCGCCTAGGCAGCGCATTCGCTGTATCGGCGAGTAATGCTGTATACAGTATTGTGGGGGAAGCTCCGCCCACTTTCTGCCCATGCTTTTGATTGGCTCTAATCTGAAATGCTGCATTCTCATTGGTTGCCGGGGTATTAGTCCCGCCTCCTTACTGCCATGACGTTATTTTTATCCTTCCATGGCTATCAGCCCTTTACTTCAGCAACTCTTTTGTTCCCCTGCCTCCCCCTGTTCCCTCCCAAAGTCTGTGGCTTCTCTGACCACCACCACCCCCCCACCCACTCACATTCCTGCCTTCTTTGGCGCCCGCCTTTTTGTTTAAAATGCAATAGGATTCGCGTAAATACGTGTCCTATTGCATTTGTAAATGCTTTTTTTTCATATGATTGGCTGCCTGCATTCGCACTTTCTTTTGCCTGACATGTCCAGACTCTCGCATGCGTGCGATGCTTTAAATCATGCGCATGCGCGCCAATAGTGTTACTCTGTAGTGCAGCGCCTGCCTCCGGCTCAGCACGCAGTGACTCGAACCACTCTCGGCTGGCTGGCTGCAGGATGTAGGCGTGTTTGCCTCACTTCTCTTCAAAGCGGGTGCCGAGGCACTGTGAATGAGCCCCTGTATAACCAGCCGTCCTTTGACAGACACCCGGCCCGACTGTGCAAATAGATGTTTAATGTCTCTCGCATGGGCGGAGGCCACTGGTGACGGATAAGGGATCTGAAGAGGTGGCTGGAGGGGTTAGTTTGGGGACAGCGGGCCCGGCTCTTGTGATAAGAGAGGTAAATTGGTTCAGTGAAAGGGGTCGCCTCTTCAAACAAGTGTTAGCTGCCATCTCTTATTGGGTCTTCAGTTAAAGGACAGACCCCCACCTCTGAACAGAATAACAAAGTTAACAGCCCCCTTATATTTATTTATTAATATCTTATGTAGCATCGACTCCACCCAGCGGGGCTTCATAGCGCAGTACGACGCACTCTTAAACACGGCCGGTCAACCATTTATTGATTGCTGTAAACACGCTCCTAATGCAGTTGAAATCAGTTTTGCCTTTCTTTTAAGAAATACATCCTAAACGCTGACAGTGTGCTAGTTTCTTTATGTCTCAAAACTATATCTAAATAACTTTAAAGTGTATATGAGAGAAAGCGATAATCTAAAATATTTTAAACATTTATATATTTCTAACTGTAATAAACTCATATTATGGTAAATATATTTTATCAAAATCGCGTCAGGTGTGGTCTCCTTGCGCTCTGGGTGCGCGATTGCCATGTGACCTTAAAAAAATGGCATTTGATTAGTTCATAACATTTCCCATTGTAGCAGTTGGAGTACGCCACCCATTTTAGTCATTCTCTCTACAGCATTTGATGAGACACACCTCTTCTGCTCAGAGGGCTTTTTTGAAAACTTTTTGCTATGTACACATATCTTTTTTTTTTTTTAAATTCTTTTTATTGGCATTTTCAGTAACAAACTTACAACAATGCTCCACACTGCTGCGTACATATTTCAAGCAATGACGACACGTCTCCCAACCAACAAGGCACAAAGTACGGAATGTCAAGGACATCAACTCAGTGTTACATGTCGTTCTCCGCTGTACCCAACCGACCATCAGTCACCTCCTCCCACCCGTTTCTCCCCACCCCGACAGCCGCCAACACGCCACACTGGCAGCAGCAAGTATTGACCTCACCCTCCCATACTAGGGGATAACATCGAGCTACAGCGTTTGTAGCGGAGTGAGCTCCAGCCAGTGTATGAAGGGTCCCCATATATCCCTAGGCCTTGATCGCATCGGCATAAGCTCCCAGTACAGGGCCAACTGGGTCTGGCAATAGACAACGCTTTTAACCCATACCTTAATGCTAGGTGACGTAGCAACTCCCCAATGCATAGCAACTTGTCGTTTGGCCAGTAATAATAGCATCGCTGGCAGCTTACGGTGTTTGGGCTCAACCATGTGTAAAATCCCCAGCAGTGCAACCTGGGGTGTGCATGGGATCAGTAGGTCTGTGATAGCACATATTATCTCCACTACCCTTGTCCAGAACAGCGCCACTGCAGGACAGCCCCACGCCATGTGTACAAAGGTGGCCCTCAGGGCATGACAGCGCCAGCATTCATCGGTGTCCCTTAAACCCATGCGGTGCAGCCGGCTCGGTGTGCGATAAGTCATGTGTATGTATTTGAAGTGTATCAGGCGTAGCCTGTAGTTGGGGGACAGAATCTCAAGTAGCTTACAGCACAAATCCCAGTGTATATCAGAAATATCCGCACCCAATTCCGCCGCCCACAGGCCCCGCGCCGCTGGAAGCATCACGGGGTGGTTAGTCTGCATTCGCACATACAATCTGGAGACCAGCTTGCGGCCAGATTCCACAGATAACACATTTTCCAAAGCAAGCAGATCCGGCGGTGGCGCCGGGAACGTGGGGAACAGCCTCCTGCTTGAGTGGCGGAGCTGGTAATAAAGAAGCGTGTCCAGTAGCGTCGGAGCCTCCGATCCACACATCTGCTCCGGCGTAAGGAAGGTGTCACCTGGAAACAGATCGCCCCCAGTGTTGAGGCCCAGCTCCGCGGCCCGCTCCCCGGTCCGCATAGTCCGCAGCGGCGGCCACATCGGGTTCCCGCGCAGGGGCACAGAGCGGGTATAAAGAAGATCTAATCCGGCTCTACGTCTCAGCCCATTCCAGGCCCACCTGAGTGCGTGCACCGGGTCGATTTCCGTACACCTCCGGACGTGTGGCGTGTAGAGTGCAACAGTCAGCGGCAGCGGAGCCGCCCTATCAGTCTCGATCGCCACGTGCGGTTGAAACGGTGTGGGGTGCGCCCAGTAGTGCAGGAACTGCGCCTGGGCACAGTAGGCATATAATGAGAAGTCCGGTGCAGCCAGGCCTCCCTGTCTTTGTGGGAGAGTGAGGGTCTCCCAGGACACCCGCGGCTGTTTACCCCCCCAGGCCAGCTCCACCATCAGTGAGCGCAGCCGTCGCAAGAAATGTGTAGTCAGGGGCAGCGGGATATTCACGAATAAATAGAGGAGTTTAGGCAGGATCAGCATTTTAGCCACAGCAATCCTGCCAGCCAGCGAAAGGGGCAAATGCTTCCAACGGCCAACCCTCTCTTCAATCCAACCCGTCACACGTCCATAATTTTCTGCCCATATCTGCTGCATGTCTGTGCTTATCCAAATCCCCAGGTATCGTACCGGCCCAGTTGCCCATTTCAGCGGGCAGTCCGGGGTAAGGCGGGGAGTCCCGGTAGTCAGGGGCAGAATGACTGACTTCTCCCAATTTATATTTACCCCCGACAACCGTCCATATTCCAGCAGTTCTCGTGTCAGAGGGGAGAGGTTAACCTGAGGATCAGAGACATACAGCGTAACATCATCTGCATATAACGATATGGTTAGCGCCCTTGACGAGAAGCCAATTCCCCTGGCCGCATGATGTTGTCGAATGCGGGCAGCCAGAGGTTCTGTGGCGATGGCAAAAAGCAGAGGCGACACGGGGCAACCCTGTCTCGTGCCTCTCCGAATGGCAAATGTCGCAGAGACTAGCCCGTTTACCCTTACCCTTGCAGTAATGTCGGTATAAAGCAGTCTAATGTATCTGATAAAGGCCTCACTCACCCCCATGCGCTGCAGCAGAGGAAACAGGAACCCCCACTCCAGGGAGTCGAACGCTTTGGTGGCGTCCAGCAGCACCGCCGCAGCCTTAACATGTGGGGCCAAATAGTGCAGTACACCGAAGAGGGTGCGGAGGTTGTGGGTTGTGGGACGTCGATCGGCCCGGTATCCGGGCGGATCATCAGGGGCAACACCGGCTGTAGCCGAGTTGCGAGCATTTTCGCAAAGATCTTAGCGTCAGTGTTGATTAATGATAACGGCCTGTAGGAGTCGCATTGCTGGGCATCCTTGTCCGGTTTCAGGAGGGTAATGATGACAGCCTCCCTCATGGAGTCTGGGAGTATACCTGACTCGACCGCCTCTGCATATACTGCCAACAGCCGGGGGGCCAGGAGGTCTGCGTATTCCTTGTAAAACTGCGCCGGGAGGCCGTCCGGTCCCGGCGCCTTACCGGCTGCTAATGACCCAATTGCCTCCCGTACATCGTCTGCCTCAAATGGTCGATCGAAGTAACCTTTTTGGTGCGCATTAAACCATATAAGCTGTATCGTATCAAAATAGTCAGACAGCTCCGCCTGTGGGGGGGCTGCCCGAGCCCTATACAAGTCCCTGTAAAACGTCCGGAAGGTATCTAGTATTTCCGGAGGGGTATACACGGTATCACCACCCACAGTCATCACTGAGGAGACAAAAGGAGAGGGCCGTTGTGAGCGCAGCAGGAGGGCGAGCGTTCTGCCCGGACGATCCCCCTCCCCATATCTGCGGGCCACAGCATGCTTAGTCAGGAATTTAAGCTCCCTGTCGGCCTCCGTCTGATATTCAGTGAGCGTGGCGCGAGTGTCCGCCAACGTGGCAGTCGAAGGGTCCGAACAGTACTGCACCTCCAGTGAGTGCAGGCGATCTTCCAATTTACCGAGAGCACCCCTGATAGTTTTTAGGACTTTGGCCTGCCCCGCAATGCAGTGGCCCCTTATCACCACCTTAAACGCGTCCCACAAGGTGCCCAACGACGTCACGGAACCCTCATTGTGCTCAAAGTAGTCAAGTATGTGTTGATGGATATCCTCCCGAAACACCGGGTCTGACAGGGCCTGTGGCGGCAGTCGCCACGTGAAGGGCGTGATGTATGGCTTGGGGACACGCAGAGTTAGCTCGACAGGGGAGTGGTCTGAGAGGGTGCGCGCCTTGTGAGCGACTGCAGACACCCAAGCATGGACCTGTGGGGTCAAGAGCCAAAAGTCCAAGCGGGACCAGGCTCCTCTGTGCGGGGTGAAGCAGGTGCCTTCCCTAACCGCTGGATGCAATACCCGCCATGAGTCCAGTAGATTATAATCTGCCATTAGGCCGCGTATGAGACCTGCAGCTTGCGGGTGATGCGCGCGAGCAGCCCCCTCCCTATCCAGGTCCAGCGACAGCACAGCATTGAAATCTCCTCCCCACATGCAAGCCCCTCCGCCCAGTGATTGTGCCAGGTGCCAGACGTGACGGAAAAACCCAGGGTCATCTGAGTTGGGGCCATATGTATTAACTAACGTCATCGGCATGTGAAATAGTTTCCCAGTCAGTATGATGTAGCGCCCCTCAGTATCAGCAGTTACCTTAAACGTTTGCAAAGGGAGGCCTTTACGGATAAGAATAGCCACTCCCCGGGAATAGCTGGAGCAGCCGGAGGTGTGTATCTCGCCCCATCTAGCACCTCGAAGCTTGTCCCCGGCGTTGCGAGGCAAATGAGTTTCCTGTAGGAAACATATGTCAATTTGGTGTCGTGACAAATGTGCATGAGTCAAGCGTATCTTGCGGTGGTCGTTAAGACCGCGGATATTCCATGTAAGGCAGTGCAACTCGGTCAGGGGGGCATATATGTGCGTGTCCCATACAGTGGCGAGGTTACCAATGTCTCACTTACCAGGGCCCACAGGGGATCTCCCCGCTGCCCCTTCCCGGGGATCGGCAACCATATAGAGGCAGCCTGTGGCAAGGCCGCGTCGTCACGTCGTGGTGTAGTCAGAAAACGCAGTGTGGTAGTAACAACCAACAATAACCAGAACCCCCCTCCACCCACTCCAACCCCCCAATCAGGTTGAGATACATTCCCCCCCCGCCACCCCACCCAACAAGAAATGTCACGTAACAGTATCTCGGGAATCATCCCACAGGGCGTGGGGTCACCGGCTCACTCCCCCGTCTAAAAGCGACAGGGTGGCCGAACATTGCTGCCTTTTGTTAACGCAGTACAACAACCTTCAGCAAAGGAGGCCCAACATTCCTCCCCCCGCAACGCTCCGTGAGGCAGTCGCAAAGTGAGCCGTGTTACGTCGAGCCAGTTCTCACAGGTCCGGGACAGATCCCTCGGCCCCTGCAGGCCCCATGGACCTCCAGATGCGGCTACAGGCCGCGTACCTGACAGTCACGGCGACCAGCGTTTCAGCACATCTCAAAGTGATAGTGCGCGGTGTCATTCAGTGTCGCTCAACTGGCCCAGCGGAGGAGTGCCTTGCTCATCTCGCCGCTCACGCTGCGAGCGTTCTGCCTGCCTCGCAAATTTGAGCGCATCCGCCGCGGCCGTAAAGATCATTGGCTTCCCTTTGTGGTGTATCCGCAACTTGGCCGGGTATAACATGGCATACTTAGTCCCCACCTTTTGAAATATTTTTTTAGCCGGTATAAATTCTCGCCTCGCAGCCTGCACCGCCTGCGTAAAATCCGGAAATAGGGAGATGGCCATATTTTGAAATCGGAGCTCACCTTTTTCACGCGCCAACCTCAGGATGGTATCCCTGTCTCGGTAGTTCAGAACCCGTGCCAGAATCGGTCGTGGCGGAGCTCCAGGCACAGGTCGCGGCCCCAGCGTGCGGTGCGCCCGCTCGACCAGGAACATGACCGACAGGTCCGCCCCAAACAGTTTGCGGAACATTCCTTCGACGAATTGTTCCATGTTTCCAATGTTCGTGGATTCCGCAATGCCAATAATACGCACATTATTTCTTCGGGAACGGGCTTCCAAGTCCTCGTTGCGCCCTCTTATCACCTCCAGGACCTTGTCCATGCGTAGTAACCTCTCCTGGGTGTCTCCGAGGCCCTCCTCGCATTCGGTAATCCGCGCCTCCGCCGCAGCGATCAGCTCCTCGTGCTGGTCTACCTTATGGGATATGCCATCAAGCCGCTGGGCCATGGAGTCGAGCTTGCCATCGATTTCCTTGAGGCAGCCCTTTAGGTCGCGGAACATGCTTCGGACATCATCCTCCGGTGTTGGGTCTAGCTGCGTTTCAGGGACCACATTCGGCGATGGCGGAACCGCCACAGCGCCGCGGGAAGCCTGCTTCTCAAAGTGGAGCTTCTGCTGCTTGGTGTCCGACTTCCCCATGTCGCCTCCGAGGGGTCTTCACACACCGGCACCAATGAAGGGGGGTAGCTGGTACGCCGCAGGCCACGGGCCCCAACCAGCGCCCGGATCGTAGAGGTCAGGTATTCGCCACTCCAAGCGGCCCTCATGCACCTCGGGGGACGTCTACAGGTAGGCCAGGCCCAGCCAGCTCTCGGCTCACCCAGGTCGCGGGTCGGCACCAGTCACGCATCAGTCGCGGGCTCACCGCGGTCAGGCAGCAGCCCGGGGAGTCACCCGGCCTCTCACGCTCTTCCTGCCACCGCCTCGTGGCACCGCCGACCCTCAGAGGCCCGGGCACGGATTACACAGGCCAGACAGCCGGAGTCCCCTCGTCGCAGGTGTGGATCGGGCCTCGCCGACCAGTGATCGCAGCGTCCGTCGTCCGTCGCCTCACGCCAGCAGGAGCACCGGCCCAGTCATCTGCGCAGATCGCGGCCACGCCGGCAGGGCCCAGGCAGTCAGTCCGTCAGGCCAGCACACAACGCGCTCCAGCTCCGCCGCGAAGGCCGTTCACAGCCCAGCAGGGGCCCGCCGCTTCACCTCAGGTTCCAATCGCAGGGCAGCCCGCGCTCTGCAGGCGCCCACGCTAGTCTCTGCGCGCCTGTCGGTCAGCGGCCTGCGACCAGGGCCCCGCGTAGCAGATGTTGCCGCCCAGCGCGGCGCCTCCCAGCTGCCGGATCCGCTAGGGCACGTATCTCCGGATTCCCGCAGCCGATTCCTGCCGCAGGAGCACCGCTGGGATCCTCGGCGTCTGGGCACCTCCCGCCGTATCTTCCCTGCACAAAAATCAAGGCAGAGACCGGATGGGCTGACGGATTAGTTGTCCGGCCGGCAGAGCCCCGTTACACGGCGGCCATCTTGCAGCTCGGCTCGGCCACGCCCCCATGTACACATATCTTACACTACACACAACATGCAACCATCATCTTCATCAATATTCATGGTATGTAAAATAGCCTTCCACCTGTGATAGCCATGCACTTAAAAGTTACATAACCGAAATGTTCCCCACTGCCAGTGGTAACATGGTTGCATACGCTGTCCACAGCACAATGTAATGTGGTATGGCCCCGGGGCAGTATCAAGCATAGATAATGAACACACTGACACAGATAGATAGTGGAAGTGGGTACGGACACGTGCGCTCGACTCCTTTTTATTACCAGGGTCGCATATCCAGTGATGTCTGTGCTGAATGCGTGTGGGGTGAATGTAAACCAGCCCTCAGGGAATGGTTGCTGCTAGCATCAACTACAACAGTAATCATTGGATCACACACAGAGATTCAATAATAATAGGGTCAATAGTTTGTGCTGCAGTAAGTTAGGGACAGTAGATGTGAAATAATACACAAAAGATTCTATCGTAAAAGAACCATAACTTGTGGTATACTGAAATACAGGCAGTAGATCTGAAATAATACACAAAAAGATTGTATCATAAAGGGTCCATCAGTTCTAGTGCACTCAGATAGCCACATCAAAAACATTCAGCATGTGCACAGCCAGCGATGATCCGTGCTGCGGGTGGGCCGTACTAGGAGCAATGTCTGTTGCCTACAGGACTGCATCATCTGCAATAGCAACTCGATCTGAATTGTGAACAATGCTGTCTACAGTGTAGGCCAGAGAGAGCGGTCAGCAAGGGCCCAAAGCCACGTGGCGTTGACTTGAGCTGTCCAGTTTACAATACACGAAGCAACAAAAACCGTATGCGGAGCCTGCGATGATGCGTATGCATAGTGCGGATAGAGTGCACTGGAGCAATGTCTTTTGCCTACAGGACTGCGTCATCTACAATAGCGACTCGATCTGAATTGTGAACACTACTGTCTGCAGTGTAAATTGAAGACAGCAGTCAACACAGACATCCATGAATACTTTTTCTCACTTCCTCTTCACAAAATACAACAACATAACTTACAAAAAACTCTGCAATAAATAAATCAAAACAATTCGAATTGCGATCTCTGCTGTCCACAGTGTAGACTGTTATTCAGTGTTCTTTTCCACTACCAAGAAGAATTTGGTCATTGTACTAAACCTATAACTCATCTAAAAAAAGTTCTTCAAGCAAGTATACTAAAATAATATTGTGTATATTTCAATAGACGTTGTAGTTAGTTGCCTACTGGATTCTGTAATTTAACAATCACCACTCGATCTGAATTGTGAACCCTGCTGACCGCAGTGTAGGCCAGAGGCAGTGGTCATTAACGCCTCACAGCCACGTGCCGTTGTATTCGGAAGCACAGAGTTGGTTGCACCTGATTGGAGGGGGCACAGAGAAATCATCACAGACTGTAACTTCTGACATCCTCAATCATAGAATCAAGACCCCGTTTCACTGTTCGGACCTGCTGTACCGCGGTGTACTCCACCGACTGCAGACAGCGAAGTCCAATAATCATGTGCAGCAGTTAGCTACGGAAGCACAGAGTGTGATGCACCTAAACGGAGGGAGTTCTGTGAAAAACAAGCAGCCGGTAATATCGGACATCGTCCATTGTGGTATCAAGACACCGTTCCACTGTTGGGACCTAGAGTTCGTTGCACCTGGTCAAAGGGAGTACCTTCATCTCCACTCTCAGATGCAGTTCTAACATCGGCCATTGTGGGATCAAGACACCGTTCCACTGTTGGTACCTGTTGGACTACTGTGTTAGTAGTATACAGAGCACTCCACGGTGCTGGGCCGCAGGATGGGCGCTGTGTACCTGTGTCGCGGTAGCCAGCGTTGATCTCAGAAGCCTTCTCAGCTTGCAGACCTCGGCCCAGGAGCTTCCGCCGGCACGTGGTGGGCCCTCTTTCACATACAACGGTGTCGAAAGGTGAACTGTGGGGCATATGTGCGTCACAGCGGCCATGACGGTTTCTAGGTACCAGCAGGCTGAGAGCATTATTCACGCACCCACCTTCGCTCACGGCGTCAGCCTCGTGGAGGTGTAAGTTCCGCAGACCTGGCAGACACGTTCGCCATTTTGAAAGAGAACCACACCCAGAGAAACATGCCTTTTATTCATACCCCTATGCTAGCCTTACGTACGCCGAGCCAGCCCACTACGCTAAAGATTTGGCGGGGGGAGGGGGCACGTACGCGCTATGTTTTCGTAATCTTCCCTACTGACTGTACTATCATGGTTGCGTCCACTGTCCACTTCACTCAATAGACCATCAGTGTATGTTGACATGTACATGTCTGTGCTCTGCATACTCAAGTCTCTCCGGCACATCACCTCAACACTTTGCATTGTATAAATCGAGAATCACTTGCCACCTTCGCACATAATTTGCTCCCATCTCTCCCCGCATTCTGCATTGTGTGGCAGAGGTGCCATGCCATGTTTGGTTTGTGTACATGGCTAGACACGGTTCCCACAGTACGTAGTGTCGTTGTGTCTGCTATGTGTACATGTTGCTTGTCATGTTGTATGTGAATATATAAGGTAGCGCGTTTATTCACGAGCAGTGGTTTCTCCCATTTACATATCGCTGTCTTAAAGAGGATACAGAAGTTTTTCTTACAGGTGAAAAGTGCGACCACAATGGCAGTCATTCATTACTATGCAAGAATGTCCAACTGCACGACGCTTCTAAGCTTACAGCCCCCAATCTTGTGTGCTTTCTTAAAAGCACACCAACTCCCACAACCAGAACAACATTCACACAGCTTTCTAACAGCAGTTATTTGGTTCTTAATAACATTGACTGCTACGGAATGTGAGCTGGCATACTGTATGTCCTTACTGTTTCAAACCGAGTAACTTCCTGTGGCAATGTCTATTCCCACCCACACAAAGTAACTCCCACAGTTCAACTTTGCCTTCAATACCTACTTTGAAAACAGATTTCATTAAACTGAGCAAACTGAAAGCGCTTTTGTTTCAAACAGAAGTATCCCTCACTTCTGCACAAGAAATTTATCGACTGCAGATAGCACGAACTTCAAGTAAAATACGGTCCCTTTTCAATACGAACCTCCCATTACACTTTGTGAATTGTTACACAATTTTCAACACATCTGACACTCAAGATCTTGCACATTTTTTTAACACTGTCCCCTCCGGCCTTGTCACAGGCTTTGAAACTGTTTTTGGTATAATACCAGACTTCATTCATTCGATCATCTCTGGAATAACGGGAACAGTGCCCATGATTCTCGCTCTGTTTGCGACCATCCTACTACTATTTTTGCTTGCAAAATATGGCTGCGCTCCCTGTGGTAACAATCATGTCCGACAGAATACACCTCTACGCGAAGCTACATCAATACTGTGAAAAAATTTAACAACTTTTCGGCTGCCTGCCTCTATCTATTATCGGAGCCAGCTACAACATAACATTTATTTACACATATGCAATCTGCGTGCAACCATCTTTTTATTGCAAAACTTGCCCATTCGACTGGTGAATGGATCTATGCCTTGCCAACATCCCAACAATCGCTCCCGATATCCAGCAGGTAATGGAGTATCTTGAAAACCATGAACTTGATTGTTCGGGCAGTGGAGCAATGGCAGATGCAACGCAAAAAGGTATCCTGGCGGAATGGGATTTCTGCGCAGCCGCGAAAGATCTCCTGCAACGTGCGACCTTTGACAACATCGCAGATTGCCTGCCAATTCAAATTGCCGCTCCAACATTCACTGTCCCTTCGAGGATATGAATTGGATTGCTTCGTTTTTCTCACACGATGGCAACAATCGCCTCTTGGAACATTACGCATCTCAAGCCGCTGAAGAACTTCCGGACTGCAATCTCCAAGACTTGTAAGAAATTCAAGTTATCCTTGGATTGATTTTTTCCAACTTTTTTGACTTTTTCCTATAAAATTTTTTAATACACTTCAATTGAACTATTTTCATATAATAACTTTCTAAGTATGCTCAGACATTTGAACTCTGTTTTCATTATTGCCCCTTACGTCTCCAGCCGAACCAGGGATGGGTGATGTATGGCCTATGCAAATACGCTATTTACTTGCTAAATTAGCCTAAACCCGACATCCATTTTGAAACCATGTCTATTCTTTGTGCACATGTCTCTCTTCCTGCCTGTTATCCACGAAGCCATTTCACACAAATTAGCTCATCCTCAGACTCTGCTCACAAGCTGGCGATCAAGATCAAAAAACACTTTGGGGCAGATTTATGTTCCCTGGCGCATCCCTGCAAATCAGCATGGAGGCGCAAGTTTGCCCTTGCGCCACCGCAGATGCGCCGCATTTAAAATGCGGCGCATCGTGGTGCAAGGACAAGCAGATACGTGACGCATCTGCCGGCATAAGGTTGGCGCAGTGCTGAAGTTGCGTCGCAAGCGCGACGCAACTCCAGCACTGTTCCAACCTACCCTATCCCTAACATGGTGCGTCAAGCCTTACGCCTGCTTCAAGCAGGCGCAGGGTTTTGACGCATCAGTGTTGGGAAAGTGACTCAGTGAAATCTTATAGATTTCACTGAGTGACTTTTCAGGGGCATTCCTGCGACAGAACGCCCCCCCTGAGTAGCAACGCCCACATGAAACCTGACGCAGGTTTCATGTGGCGCAGGGCTTTACACCCTGACGCATCTCCATAGATGCGTCACAATGTAAATGGGGCGCAACATGGCGCAGGGTTTACGCCGCCGCTGTGTCACAAATGTGACGCAACGGCGGCGTAAAAGAGGCGCAAGTCCCTCATAAATCTGCCCCTACATTGTTTAGGAACTAGTTAGCACAGTCTGGTAATCGTATCCTACCTTTATTTTTGTTATAGAATTTAGTGTCATTCATGTCTAATAGCTATTGTTTATGTCACATGGAACTGCAACATGTTATGTGCAATTCACTGATGCAGCAGCTTAGGTTTGAATACAGCAGAAGCGGTTGGAGTTTGCCTCAGCTCGATGCCTTAGCTCTTGCACCAGTGGGTCCATTTATGGCACTTAAATAAAGACACTTTTTATATAACTTGCAGACTCCATCGCTTTATTACACACAGCCCCTTTCTTAGACACACCTGATTTCACCATTTGTCTTCTGGGGCATTGCAAAATTCTGCATTATATTCTTCACGATTATTTCTTTATTCCTGCTTGCTAAAACACTGCATTCGAGTCTTCACACCGATAGGGGTGAGTAGTTCGCTTTCCACTCCCTGTATAGTATAAACGCATACTAACACTACTTACACAGGTATGCTACAGCAGCTAGTATCCTACAGCGCCCACAGCACATCACTTTACAGCAATCCGCTCACGGCTTAGGCTCACAGTTTGATCCCCAAGTTTTCAGACCGGTCGGAGTGAGTAGTTTGCTTCCCACTCCTGCTATAGTCTAAACGCATACTAACACTACTTACACAGGTATGCTACAGTGGCCAGTATCCTACAGCGCCCACAGCACATCACTTTACAGCAATCAGCTAACGGCTTAGGCTCACGGTTTGATCCCCGAGTCTTCAGACCGGTAGGAGTGAGTAGTTTGTTTCCCGCTATAGTCTAAACGCATACTAACACCACTTGCACAGGTATGCTACAGTGCCCAAAGCACATCAGTTTACAGCAATCAGCTCACGGTTTAGGCCCACGGTTTCATCCCCGAGTGTACTAGCACCTCATCTCAGCACCATCTCACTCTGGGCAAAACAGCACTTTCACACAGGCAGGGGTGAATACTTCGCTTCACACTCCCTGTATAGCACACCCTAACCACCCCACAGAGCTCACAGCGCTCCTACCCTCCTCTTTCCTACTTTTTTGCCCTTTTTTCCCCTTACTCGCTTCAACGGAATCACAAAATGGCTGCCAACACTTCCTAGTTGCAACCGTTCGCAGCCAATAACCAGCAAGCTCGTGCTCGTAACGCTTCAGCCAATCAGTTGGCAGAATTCCCAAATATCGATATCTGTAAATTTCGATATTTCTCCAAAACTACTGAACGGATTTACACCAAATAACAAAAACGTGCTTTCTAGACCAATACCCCTCTCCCTGCCAAATTTGGGGTAATTCCGTTCACCCGTTCGACCTGTAGCCTTATGGAAATTCCATGGAGAAAACACATTTTGGGACCCTCCTTTTTCTCGGCCCCCCCCTTGACGAATCACCCCCAAACTTTCAACATAGGAGCTGATATGAACAAAGAATTAGTGTGAAAAATTTCATGAAGATTCATCAAACGACGCCAAATTTATAAGCAAAACAAAACACAAAATGCTCTTCCTATGGAAACTTGGTCCTAACTATAACTACCTACTGGCAACCGTCAGTAGGTAATATATATATAGATAGATAGATAGATAGATAGATAGATAGATAGATAGATAGATAGATAGATAGATAGATAGATAGATAGATAGATAGATAGATAGATAGATAGATAGATAGATAGATAGATAGATAGATAGATAGATAGATAGATAGATAGATAGATAGATTGTCATGAAAGGCGTTGGAAAGTTTTATATAGAAAAGATTGTTGCAAATTTTAATGTATCAGTGATATGGTTTGGAGAAAATATTTGTATGAAACTTTTTAATGCTAAATAATTTTGAGCCCTTGAACATATTTATTCTATTTAAGTATTTAAGTTATTTAAGACATGTGTAATATTTATAAGTACAGCCTGTGACATGTGCAATGTTTAGATTTAAGACCTTTGAAGATTACAGGTCTTGAATGCATAGGTCAGTAGATGGTTGTATGCTGAGGCGAGCAAACATGAAGAGAATCAGCGGCAATCGGTCACCAAAGAGAAGAAAGACTGTGTGGTAGTCTTTTTACACGATTTAGGTTCACATGTGTGGAGGTGTTTAAAGATAGACAAAAAACAGCATCGCGTCATCAGTGATCAAGGCTACCGCAAACCGATCGTGTCGGTTGGAAAGCCTCGTACCGCAGTCATAAAGCTTCCGACTAGCGGTTATAGGCTTTCCGACCGACATCGTAATCAGCCCCTTAATCTTTCCTTGCCTATAAACAATGCATGCGTACTGTAACTGGTGCTCATATTGCTTGGAGTTCACATTATATATTTTTTTTAATTCACTAAGAGGTAAAAACAAAGCCTTAACATAAGAAAAATAGAGACCCATTTACCGGCTGATTAGTACAAAGTAAAACCAGAAAAACTGGATAAATCTGGGCTTCCCTACTTATATTGTGTGATCTTAGACAAATGTTTTATTTCACCAAAATTCTTTTTTCTTCATTATTGCATATGAAAGCACTTTCAAGTTTGTGAGTTCAGACTATCAGTTGAACAAAACTATCACTCTTAATCAGTACTTCTCAATGCAGTGCTCTAATGTGCCCTATTAATTTCAAAGCTTCCTTCCATATGTTAAAGAAATACACTTTTTAAATAGACTTTATTAAATTTCATGTGATCTTTATTGCATGTTTTACATAGCAAATATTTTCATGCTTCGTGTCGTGCACAGACCCTTAAACCCAAGCCAGACCCTTGGCTCGGCTCTGGCTCGCCTCTGGCTTGACTCTTCCTGTTAATTTGTTAGCTCGTCCACTTGTAATATACAAATGATGCTTGGTAAAGTTATGTTTGCTTGATTAAACCCCTGAATATAAACACCCATATGTATATCAAAGTAGCAATACTTACATGGTCTGCTGTCCACATTTATCTTGTGGTACATATTTTTTATGGTTGCAAATAACTGGAATTAACTTATATGTACACAAATGCATTTTTTTTAAAAATACATGTGAAGTTCTCGAAAGGAAAGGGCATTTTGGCTCTTCCCCATGTAAGTCAATTCTAGCTCTCCCGCCTTTGTCAAAAAATCTCCAAGAAAGCTCTCAACAAAATAAAATACCATAACATAGTCCCACATTTTATCAACCTTAAAAAGACGAAGGTCTGGGTTGGCCCACCTAACTTTCAGACCCTTGCGCTTGTTGCAATTAGATTCATGCAGAAAGCGCGCATGCCTACCGATCTCTTGCAAAAAGGTAAATTATGAGAAAGATGTTACTTCGGTAGTTACCCCCAGATTTAGGTTGGACTGTATGGAATTCGGGACAGAACCCCAGGTTGGACTGTATGGAATTCGGGACAGAACCCCACAGACGGGCGATTCTGAAATAAGAATGTGGTGGTACGTTAGTGCAGAAAACAGCGTTTCTGCACTAACTTCAAATACCTCTGAAGTAGGGGTGCAAGCCGACCCCCTGCAGCTTGGATATTAAATGTAAACTTCTGTGAGATATTGCACCACATCCTGCAGGTACAGGGTCTCATTTTGCAGTACAGCGCTGCTCTTTAGGCCAGCCAAACTTTACTCCCCCCATTTGTAATGTAAATGTAAGTTGATACTTGTATAGTGCACTACTCACCTGCAAGGCACTTGTACAAATACCACTGTGGAACCAATCCTGGCTTTCCCTGTGAGGCATCCACTCCTGGGCACCCCCAAGGTGGAGGCCAGGCATCCTTACCTTGTGGGGGCCGTTGTGGAGATTAAGCAAGCTATTGCCCAGAGTTGCCGAGTGGGACTCCATGACACCGAGGCGAGAATTATCAGGTCCGTGGAATTTTGAGCCCAAGACCCGCCGAGGCGGGGAATTGAACCCTGGTCCCGGGCTAGACCTCTGCATCAGGGTCTGCCGCTCTAATCATTGAGCCACACTTCTCCACTTAATAGATTCCCATCTGATTCTCGGTTACCAGAAGGATGAAGAGGGGGGAGGGGAGGCTGTTTATCCCCTTTTTCACATCCATATGGTTCGCCTTCCCCCGGTACATGCATAAACTACCAGGCGCATATAATTTCAGCAGGGAATCAGAGCGAACCCCTTTGCCCCCTCCCCTCCCCCACGCCCTGCTTCCTCGTGTTTTGCTCTTATCTTCGAGGCACAACCAGATGTAAAGGTTATGTGAACATGTAAACGCGGACAGAGGCCGAAAACAGGTGGAGCGGCATTTTTATCTTGTGGACGCGCTTACTGTTTATATTGGAAGTTGGGCTGTTATTTCTGTCATGGATTGTCACGTGCCAGTTTTGTTTCTGCACTACCGTGTTTACAACATTTTACTGAGTCGCTATTAGTCCGCAAACCCAGACGGAGGTTTACCAGAAGACGGCTGGTGTGCCACTATATGAAAATCTGAAGCGCCATTTTATGTATGTGGTGAAAAGATGGGCAGCGCCATATTTATGAAGTACACAGATGGTGTCATTCAGGGTCGGCCTGGGACAAAAAATAGGCCTGGCCACCAAAATAAAAGTGCCCCTATTACTGAATTAGGAAGGCCCGTGATTATATATTGGGTCAGTTTTGAACGTATAAAGACAAGCTTTGCAAGGCCTGGAAGAATGAATGCATGGATTTGAACTTACTGATGGCATTTTTTTAAAAAAATAGGGAAATTAATAACAAAAACCGACGCAGCAGACCATAAAACAGGCCCACAAACAACAGCCCCCACACTTGCCTGTCAGATTGCCCAATAGGCCAGCACGACCCTTGGGCAATCGGCCATGTTCGAGCAAAAAATGCTGTTTACTGCGACCCTATGGGTTACACCACAGCGTAAAGGCGAGCAGGTGGGGTCTTGCAAGACATTTGTACTTGAAGAACTGTACACCCTTCAGCAAAAATTTCTATGCGATTACACCCACATAAACTACATACAGCGCTTACAAGCTGCATAAAGTTTGTAATACAGCTATTACAAGCCGCATAAAATGTGTATTTCCACAGTAATGGCGCATTACTCATGTGACTATTATGCAGTGTTCATGTGTCCATTGTCTGTGCCAGGTTTCATTTAGTGCTAGGATTTCAAACAAATGTAGGTTGTGCTTTGTTAGTAGGCCTTGCTTTACAGAAAATCCTAGCGGCGTTTGCGCAGTTCTCATCCCGTTACGCCACGTTTCATTCATTAGCCAGTATTTCTCACAATGAGATGGAAAGGCATTTTGCATTGCACTAGCATCAAATTTTCGGTGCAAAATATATTTTAAATAGGAAAGTTGATCAGCGCTGCTGATTGCGTCACGCCAGGGACAGCGTAAAGGCATAGTAAATCTGGGCCCCCTAGATGTATTGCAGTTCTTAGCTTGTGATGGTTGCATGATTATCCATCTGCCATTCTCAGCCAGAAGAGCCACCCTAAGGGCCAAAAACAGCACTGGAAATATTTATATCAGACCCACACCGCACAGAGCAAACAGGTGCAGCCTGCGAGACCAACAGAACTCCCCTGTCTTTGTGGCTATGTACAAAATAATAAAAGTAGGTTTATTTAAATAAAATTAATATTAAAACTTTTAATGAGAAGATTCAGTGGGGCACTACTTCAATAGTTTTTTTTATTACGGAAATTAGTCCAACCGGTACATTTGTAGGCGCATTTTCCTAATCTATGTGCGCACGAGCTAGTTTGCAACAGCGGTTCTGAAGGAGAGTTACATGGGTATTCTAATATGTCAAGCTCTGCCACACTACAAATGAGAAATATTTTCCGCAGCAGAAAACTATGTGCCCACATAAAACATTACCCAAAGCAGAGCAGGTAAACATTTATACCACAAAAGAAATATTACCTATCCTATAAGGAATGTTTGCCATAAACTGCATGCCAAGAGAAATAGCATCAGCTTCAAATACTGTGCCAAGAAACCTAATGCTAACGTTCTTCCTATGTCAGTGAATATTCCAACAAAATACCTGCGCCAGAAAATAAGGTATGATGATAGTTGTTGTCATAATATGCCAGGGTTCAGCCAACATACATCAGGGCAACGTTCAACTAGGCCGGCGTGTCTTCTGTAAAATCAGAAGGCTACTGAATGATGCCAGAAGGCTGCTCCAACATGTCAGAGACTGTTTGACTGAGGTAGTGGATTGCTCAGTTGTGTTAGTGGCAGGGCTTTAAGTGGGCCGGGTCTCACCGGGTCTGAGCACCAGCAGTTTTATTAAGGGGGCCTCGAAACGGGTCTCTATCGGGCTCTGTTTTGTACCCTGGCCCAGGCGGTCCATTTTTTTCCAGACAGCAGTGACATCAGGCACATCGATGTGCTCATGCTCACACTGCTCCTCACTAGTGGAGAAGTAGCGGCATGAGGTCATGCCAGGGGAGCGTTGTAGGAGAAGGAAAATCATTTATAGAGAGTCATTTTCTCTCTGGATTTCCCTTCTCTTTTTGAAACTCAGGAGCAGTGGTGTCCACCAGGTCTTTAGGTGGAAGCTTTTTCGATATTATATGCAAGCCATAGTTGCTGCTTATTTATCTTATGCAACTAACAGCCATTGACAAAGCCAATAGTCCTGACTTGTTGTAGGTATGATGTTACTTGTATCATATATCTGGGTGCAATGACAGAAACAGCAAAATACAAGTCAGGCGGCACACTATGCTAAGCACAGATTCTTAGCTTATGTGTTTTAAGCCACGCCCTTAATTACATTGGCCACGCCCCTTTGAGAAACTCCCCCCCCCCCCCAGTTTTTTCATCCCACTTAAAGCCCTGATCAGAATGCTAGTGAATGATGCCAGAAGGCTGCTCCAGCATGTCAGAGACTGTTTGACTAAGGTAGTGGATTGCTCAGGTGTGTTAGTGGTACAGCGTAGCCCACCATGCGGCCAAATCGGGCAGTCATGCTTCTGTATTGCACTTGAGATGCTCCCATTCAACCTAACCAACAAACACACTTCCAGCCCCCAACAGCAGTACAGAAGACAAAAGCAAGAAATCTGGAAGTCACGTTTGATGGAGATCTTATGTTTGAATCCAAAAGTAATGCCATGGTCAAGGGCCTCAATTTACATTTGTACGTGTTCTGGACAAAAATTTCCCTTCTTCACACGGACCTTTTGTGGACTAGAGATGACACCTTTGGACCAACGCAACATTATCAGCGCCTTGACCTGGATGTTGTGCAGCAAGTAAATCCTTACTGAGCAGCTGGAAGAGACCCGTGCACATGGAGCAATCATCAGGTGTAAACAGTATTTAATTTGTAAAGGAATAAGTGCTGGGGCCCGAGATTTTGTTCAGAAGCCCGTAGTCGACGTTATCGAAGGTCGGGTGCTGAATAACAAAGCTGCGCCATCTTGATGCCACTTTATGCCTCTTACATTCACCATCAGACCACCCTGCCTCTTTATCTCACTTTTGCAGATTCTTTTTCATCCCTGATTTAGCCCTTTGTCACTGTTTTTGTGTCTTTCTCTTCTACCTACTTTTCCACTCTTGTAGCCCTCTTTCACTTGCTCTGGGTCAAAGTCTGATGAGACCAAATAAGCGCTGTGCCCCAGAAATGGGTGCTCGTGGTCCCCACCTGCAACTGACAGCTCAGATTAAGCACTGGATGTGAACTCTGAGGCATTACAAGTCAGTATGTTTTTTGCTGCCATGGTTCTTTCACTGGCACAAACTGTTGCAGGGATTCTGCTCAGGAACAGACCTATGCTTGGGACCATAAGACATCAATATAGAGGGACTGAGTCACCATGCCACACAGTACCTATGGGCTCGAACCTGATTAGCCTATAGTGTCTGACTTGCCCTCCAACCCTTCCCAGAGAGACAAGTGATTTGGCACCCCAGAACACAACATTCTCCACCCTCTCGGGGATCGCAGTAGCAGGTCAGCTCCTTTCGTTCTTTCACTCATGCATGTCCACAATAAATCAAAAAGAGACACGAAAGAAGCTTAAAATATTTATTGAAACAATTGTACTCTAATATGCAATAACTGCACAACAATTACAAAACAAATGCACGTCAGTAATTTCATTAGCATGATTAGAAGACCATATACAATAAAAAGCCCTGTCATATTAGCTGACATAGTTGCCTAAACCCATCCCTACTATTGAAGCAAAGTGTTATATTATAGATCTCTGAGCATAGTGGCGAACCCCATACCCTGTTATACATAGATGGCTCTTCTACATTGCAGCTAATGCAGCCCTTCTGTTTCGGGACCTTTGCTCTGTGTGCAAGTTTCCGTTCTGTGTGTTTGCAAAATGACCCGTCCCGGGTTATATGACAAAAGTGTGTTCAAAAACAGCAGCTGGGTCTCTCTATTATGTCTAGGTGCTAGTGTCTGACCACAGAGAATAACAAGGAGCATCATTGCTTGACCTTGCTTGGGCTGTTCCGACCAAATCCCAGGAAAAGAACAAAATGCAAAAACATGTGCTGACTATGTGTGAAAATACAATGTGGCACGAAAACAAGTGTGATATTTGGTAATGTGTGCAAAGCAAAAGTGGCCTACAGCTTGCGTAATTAGGCTAACATAACGGCGATGAGCTATATAGGGAGCACACAACAAAACAAGAGTTGAAGTTAACATCTAGAAGAACACAAAGGCCGTAAAACAAAAGGAATTGAATTCTTTATTTTTATCTATCTATCTATCTATCTATCTATCTATCTATCTATCTATCTATCTATCTATCTATCTATCTATCTATCTATCTATCTATCTATCTATCTATCTATCTATCTATCTATCTATCTATCTATCTATCTATTTTATGCTTCATTGAGATGAAGTTACCCTTTAAAGAGTTGTTGGAAGAGTAAGATTTGGAGCTCTCTTTTTTAAGACGACAAAGGAGGCGTTCATCCTGATTGAGGAGGGAATTGTGTTCCATATTTTGGGGCTGCAGGAACGCTTGATTGAGAGGTGTGGATTTTTTGAATGATGGAGTTTCCAAGAAGAGAGAGCCTGTGCTTCAGAGATCACGCAATCCACATGAGATTAGATATTTGAGCAATTCAAAGGGTGCAGAGGGCTTCATGTATAAGTTGAACAGTATCAGGAACAGAATCTGTAGGTAAAGAATTGATCATTGTTCATGGGTGGGTAAAGACCATAGAGGTATTCAAGATTCTAGTTGTTTAGAAACTGTGAAACTTGCAATGCATCTGGATGGGGAACAACCTTTACAACGCAACTTTTACAACGCACTACCATTACAACGAAACTGTTACAACGCAAGTGGATTTACAACGCATGCCATTACAACGCAAGTCTTTACATCGACTTGCGCTAGATGGCGTGCTAACATTACAAATAGTGTAGTTTACTATCCCAACACCTTCCCTACTGTTAAGTGGACTGGAGTTGGAATAGTAAATTACACTATTCTAATGTTAGCACGCCATCTAGCGCAAGTCGATGTAAAGAGTTGCGTTGTAATACATGCGTTGTAAATCCACTTGCGTTGTAACAGTTTTGTTCTAACAGCACACGTTGTAATGTCATACATCCATCTGGATCGCTGTCATCTACCCAGTGTAGATCAAAATTGCCTAAGATGATATTAGCGACTAACTTAATTTTATCATCTAATGGCTCATTGATTTCTTTGACTCAAACTTTCCCATTAAAAGTGTGAATTGATTGGTAAACAGAAAATATAAACTGAATGCCAGGTTTTACAAAAATCTTGCATCCCTTAAACTACAGGTATGTAGAGCAGAAATATGCTGGATAACACCATACTCTTCACTAGGAAAACAGATTTATCTCCACACACTTTCAAATCTAGAACAAACCTGGACAGCAACAAGTGAATCCATTATGTCAGGGATCTTTAGTGACACCAATTTCTCCAAGCACTTTTCCTGGTTATCAAGAATCTTTCCTGGCCTGTTTCTAGGGCCACTTTTTTTGATCCTCCTCAAATTATGTGTGACATGATAGCACATTTTATATCAAAAATCAATAAAATCAGATAGGTACCTTGACGTGATGTCACCTCAGTCAAGTCCCCCAAAAAAGTGTATCATGACAGTGACTAATTTATTTTTGATAAGTTTCTGAATCCAAGTCATGGCACAAATTTCTAAGCTAAAGCTTTGGATTCTCCTACAGAGATCTGATCGGCTAAAGCAATAAAATGAATAGCTAATTTTGTTGTACCCTTCTTCGCTTTTTTATTCAATGAATCATTCAGTCAAAGTACAACGTGCTTCGAAAGCTGGACCGGTAAAACACTTTTTTGAGTAAACCTTCCCTGCCCACAAATATGATGTCACAGCTGCTTTCATATTTCTATCCGTCTTTTTTGGCTGATTCGAGCAACTTAAATTCTGAAGAACATTCTGCCCTTTATCACAGCAGATCTTCGCAAAAAAGTCCCTTCTCTCATCGAGTAATTGCTTGACTATGTCAACTCTAAATTGCCTTTGCCAATAAGTAAATCAGAATTCTACAGCTGATTCAAAACATGGCTGCTTGCGCTATTGTCAAGATAACTTCCAGGAAGCACTTTACACCTGTCTTGAAGCACCTGCACTGGCTGCGAGTAGCTCAAAGAATTCAATTCAAATATATTTTTATTGTTCCCTAGGTCATCTATGGCAGTGTTCTGCCAGTCTTGGCTCAGAAATTTCACACTGACTTCTTGGCACACAATTTAATTTTGCTAATTCTTGTTAGATGCCCCTAAAACTCATTCTGCCTCCTATAGGAAAGAGGTTTTTGCTTTCGGGCTGCAAAAGAATGGACTTTACTGCCAAATGACTTCCGTACCCAACCTTCTTTGGTTCTCTTTCAGATAGAATTTAAAACGTTATTGTTCAAACCTACTTTTAATTTACAGTAATTTCTGTTGGTGATATCTGGGTCGAACCATCACCGAGAAGCTTTCTGTGATTAAATACTGTAGAAGCTCTAGAAATACTGTAGACATAAACAACATAAATAATAGCTCAAATAAATGTTCCATGACAAATGTGTTTTCACCTGGTGGATTGCAGGTGATGTGGAGGACGGGGGTTTACCCACTGCTATTTTTACTTTTGTGAGTAGGTACTGGAGGGTTGGGAATGACTCAATTTTCAAAGTTTTACATTTAGTGGGTGATCTGTGTTTTAGTACAACGCCTCCACCTGGTTTCCCTTAATGGTCTAGTCTTATTATAGTAGCCCTCTGGTAGGAAGAGAGTCCATACTGGATGTGAGGTGTCATAGAGACACAGCTTTCATGAGAAATAGTAGCTCAAGATTGTCCATGGTACTCAGATCTGCAATTTATAAACAATGTTTGGTTGCAAATCTGCAGCTGGAAGGGCTTTCCTTTTGTGATTGGTGTTGTGACCATTAACATTTGAATACAGTTGTGAGGGTTGGGTTTGGATTTGCTACGTCTTCGTTTTGGAGAGAGAGGATGACAGCTGAAAAGATTCAGGGTCCGTATAGGATAAGATTATAATCTTTGTCTCCAATAAGGTATGGGAGGCTGTTAGTAGGCAAGGTTCTTTGCGTTGCAAGATGTGGATTTGGCATGAGTCCCAGTAGAGATGGAGAAGGAGCAGGATTGAAGATGCTCTTTGATAATTCTTTCACAGGAATTAAACAAGTTCATAATGTAAGCAAATAGACATTGTACAGTTTGCTAAGCGGGAGTGGCAATTTTCTCTAAGATGTGTTTAGTCTCTAGGTGTGTGTGCAGGTGAGGGAAAGACATATTGTAAGATTTAAGGACTGCACCTTTATAGGTCTTGGAGCTCTCATGGTTTTGTCTATAATAATCCTCATATCAGAGGGAGAACCTGATCTCATAAGGAGCTGTAGAGTATATTTTTGGGTGTTTAAATTTGGCAGGGATGTTTAGCGATGTAATCACAAAAAGAGTTCGGCAGCTCGTAAAGCGAGAAAAGAGAAAGTAGACTATTTCCTAATCTTAGAAAAAAACAATCGCAATTTACTCACAAGGGGAATAATGAGTCAGAATTAGCAGAGTTTCATTTAAATCTCAGAGTTTAGTATTTCGTTCAAGGGTTAAAAACGTTAAGTGAGACAGCATACAAATTCCAACTTTAAATTAATGAGGATTTAATAAAGCGATATTTAGCTCCTTGAGATCCTAAAATAACAGGGAACAATCTTCCTGGGTTCGAGGAAGATTTTTTACATCAATAGTATATGGATTCATAGGTAATCAGTTGGGCCTCATACAAACTCTTAGAAATCTTCAGAAAGTTTCCAAGTGACCAGTTCCAGTTCATCATAGACAAAGAACCAAAGTCGCAGCGGCACGCGGCTAACCCTTCAGCCGAAAGGTCTCACTGCGCTAGCATACCAGCCGGCAGCAAATCGCAGTATTACTTCACAGCTCGTGTAAGTCCTCAGATGTCCAAGCCATTAGCCTTACTGATGTAAAGCTGATCACCCACGCGCCCCCTTCCAAATGTTCCAATCTCTGATCAACTATACTCCAAAGGTTTCGGGAGTGACACCCTTCGGCTTCTTCCGAATGTCAGACCACTCTTACCCATTGGTCAATTTCGATAGGATGAGGATGATATGGTAAGTAAAAAGTATACAATCTGGAAGAATTAAGTAATTCAAATCAAACTGTTTCCTTTAAACATTGTAAGCTCGGTCGTATGAACAATAAGATAGTTTAGAGGGTAAACGAAACATGCTTTTGAATTGACCACAATCCGTTCTCAAGATTCTGCTCCATGTAATAGATTTTGTTGCAAATACAATCAAGCTGCTCTGTAAATGTCAAAGGAAACCATTGACTGTTAGAACACAAATGGCAACTTTGCTAAAAGTTCCCACAGACTTCAGACCATTCAGTTCATGAGTTCACGTGTGAAAAAGAAGTAATGATTTTAGGCCTACAAGAAATACAGCTCATTCGCAATGAATTATGCCAGAATATTAAACTTGCATTGAATAGCATATAATATTAATCTCACAAATAATAAACACTTCAATCAAGTCATAATGGTTCCAGGTAAGTATAGGGTACTTATAAAAAAAAAAGTCACTATTTCCCATTTATAAGAAGTGCATATAAATCTTCTTTGCTTATATGTTATTAAGGCACACAAAATTAAAAAGTATCATTTGAAGAAAGATTTACAGAAAAAACTTTAACTAAAACCCGTTTAGCACCTACTTTTCTTTTGTCATTTTCAGTGTACACATTGCAACATGAAATAAAACGTTATTCCTGACACAGAAGACGTTAATTTTTCAAGTAGAATGTCTTTGATATTATTAATATCACATTATCAACCCTTAAAATCAGTCAGTAAAGATGTTAATATTTCACATCTATTAAGTAAACATATATATGATATAAACGTATTCTAACATTCTGCATACTTTTACAATGCAGTATCTATATCAGATTTGCATTTTGTCATTTTCCAGAAACGTGAAGCTTAACACACGTTTGTCATCATTTATGTAAAGTATAATTACGATCGTTTTTCTTCTTTTTTGGTCACAACTTTATTAGGATAAATCTCTGCTCTATCAGAGTGTAAGAGGCTTTATCATTGTTCATGTGATGCTGCAAACAATGATGGACGGAATGGTGAATGAATCAATCATTCGTCCCCAGTCACAAAGATCTGGGTTTAACCCATTGCTCTTTTGCTCACTCCACCACCCCAGTTTGGACCCAGCCACATGCAAATCAGTCTTAACCCTATTCCTCATGGGAACAGTCCAGCCCGAACTTCCAAGCCAGGTCCCTCCTGGCCCGGAAACAAGCATCCTGGGACCTGTTTCGGGGTAGCACCCCCTCCTCAGCCAAGCTTGCTTGAATCCGGTGGCACAGCGAGCAAGGGACCCACGTCTAGGCATACCCATCCCACTTAGGGCGAAAAGTGATGCTGCAAACAATGATGGACGGAATGCTGAATGAATCAAACATTCACCCCAGTCACAAAGATCTGAGTTTGATCCATCGTTCTTTGCTCACTGCACCACCCCAGTTTGGACCCAGCCATAGAAACATGAAGCTTAACAAACGTTTGTCATCATTTATGTAAAGTATTGTTAAGATTGATTTTTTTTTCTTATTTGGTCACAACTCTATTAGGATAAATCTCTGCTCTATCAGGGCGCAAGAGGCTTTTTTCATTGTTCATAACACTGCTCTCATCATTAAATATGTTATTAACTATACACCTGATAATCCTCACCCATCATTTCTGAAAAGGTCGAGTATGAAGCAGTAAATGAAATGAAAAGCAGCCAGCAAAATAAGTCATTATTGGCCCCAGATGAGAAATACTGAGGTTAGAAGAGTGCTGGGGATGGGACATTTGCAAAAAGAACAACTGATGGACAGAATGCAGAACAATGTCATACATGCACCCCAATACAGAGATCTGGGCCTAAATCCATCGTTTTTTTTGCTCACCATGCCATTCCAGCTTGAAATTGTCTCCTAGTTCCATTCACCGCAGAGACAATCTAGAATCTGTAAGGCCAACCCAATATGGCTGATGGTGTTTTCCTTTTATATAGAGAAGGCTGGGAATGTGGTAAAGTAGGGGTCGCATTCTAGTTGTGCAAGGTGCTAGCCTGGCTGCCGTGCTTGGTTAGATGTGTGGTCCTTTTGTTTGAAGTCCATGGGCTCTGAGAAGCCCTTTCCTCATCATATAGTCAAGAGCGTATCTCTAGCGGCGAGGTGAGGGCTTGTGGGGCAGACCATTTGGGGAAGGGAGGCCAATTTGCCCCTTAGCAGGAGTGGAGCAGCCAGAAACAGAGGGCCACTTGCGCTGTGGAACCGAGCTTGGGGTCAGGTTGTCTGAAGAGTGGTAGGATGCGTTCCTACGAGTCGAAATCAGCAGCAGCCCCTTGCTTGGGGGCATATCAACAACAACCGGCGATAATTATCTCTAAGCGCACTTAGCGCTAGGATAATTATCGCCGGCTAGCGTGAATTTTTATCGCTGAGACAGCGTGCTCTTAGCAACGCTTATCTCAATAGCGATAAAAATCCTCACGCTAACAGGCTAACGTGAGATTATCGCTGGAAACCCAGCGATAATCTCACGTTACCTTGTTGATAGGGACAGGCAAACTTAGCCATGAGATCCTTCTTCCATAGGATATCATGGCTAAGTCTGAAAAATACCAGACGTAAAAAAGCAGCGTTAACCGCAGTTAGCGCTGCTTTTTTTGTCTCTAACAGGGTTAGCGACATTCTTGATAATAGGAGAAATGTCGCTTAGCGACATTTCTCCTATTATTTTACTCTGGAACGCCCCCTTTGCATCTCATTAGAGATGCAAGGGGAAGCGTAGAGTAAAAGGGTGCTAACATGCAAATTTGCGTGTTAGCACCCTGTTGTTGATAGGGCGCTAGTTTTATCTCTCCTTTTTTGGCTTTTAAAGCCAAAAAGCAGAGATAAAGCCCTTGTTGATATGCCCCTTGAATCCCGAAGCTCTGCGCCCACAGCGATTCCAGAGATATTATCATAGATATGTGGTTACCATATATGAAATATTTGCATATAAAAATACTTTTTGGGAATTCTTAGGACATTAGAGCCAAGCAAAGTTGTAAATCCTGACAGTTTGCCACTTCATGTTTTTCTTTTTTTTATAAACAAATGTTATGTTGCCACAGGTGAATCTACTGAAGTTTTTTGTTTTTTTTAAACATAAATAAAAGGGGTCTATGCTGCACAGGGCACTTTGCCTCTGTCAATGGAGGTGCCACTGTCTGTATCCTTCCCGGCCCCACTCAAGGAGCTCTGCCCTGTGGCGCTCCTGCCAACCCCAACCCCCACCCCCGGACCTGCGCAGCTGCGGGGGCCTAAAGTTCTTCCTTTCACCTCCCCGTCTCTAGCCAGGAGTGAAAAGCATTTGTCTCCGATTCCCCCAAAATGCCGACGTGTTGGAAGTACAGCGAGTTCTGGGAAACGCACCCAGCCTAACGTAGGCAGAGGGCCGAGGCCTTGGCAGCGGTTCGCCTCTGTTCCTTTCTGCGTGCCACTGATGCCCTAACAGAGAAGGCGCTTCACACGGCGTGCCTGAGAGCTCTCCCATTGTTTGACAAATTTACATAATGGCTCAGGAATTTCTATAATGGAGTGCCTTCAGAGGAGGGGTAAACTGTTCTGCCGCGCTCAGCGCCTGCAATACACCCCTTGTTATCGTGCACTTTGCAGAAGAGCATCAGGCGACGGCCCCCAAAGCCGTTCTGCGCCTGATCAGCCCCCCCCCCCCCCCCCAAAAAAAATATATATATATGCAGAACTTGCAAGCAGCGTGAAGGAAATGGAAAGTGCGCGCGGCGACGGCACGCCGGGTTGACACCGCGCATTCAAAATGAGACCAATTCTCTCTCATCCGTTCAGATCATGGCCTTATATGGGCAGAGCTGGCGCGCGTGAGTGGGTGAGGCGGTGGGAATATTATTAATATGATCAGTTTATGTTACAATGAGGCGAGGGGGGAGGGGAGGCCTTGGTAACGCACGCATATTTCCTAGCAGCACCGGGACAAGTGTACCCTCTAAGGACAGATGCCTGCCTAGGCCAAATGGACCTTGGCACGTGCAGATATTGAGGAACGTTGGCATAATATAAAAGTCGATAATTCCTCTCTTTGCGCCGCCCCACGGCAACGTCGAATCTTTCAGAAGCCTCCGTCGAGGACAGTTCATCTGCCTCTTCTCTGCAGAGCCTTTCACAAAATCCACTAACATTCCACATTCCATGCATTATGCACTGGGCCACTTGAATTATGCAACAGGGAGGACCAAATTATGTGCATAGTTGACTAAATTATGCAGCAAGAAAGGCAAATTATGTGGCAAAATGTGGCACATTTTGTGACAGTATTACTTCATTGATGTGTACATTTTTACCCACAGTAACACCGTCTGGGCAATAGTTCACCTCTAGTACCCGTTTAAAAAGCTAAGGCAACGCTATGCAACTGAAAGATGACTTTGTGAAGGGCCTTCCACTGTGCGAAAACACACAATGCCAACTTTTTAGTAACTTGATCCGTTTGAGCTTGAAACAAAATCGGCAGATTATGCAGCAGATGATGGGTTATGTGGCAAAGGTAGTAAATTCATAACTAAGGGGAAAAAAGCGATGCGGTCAAAGAATCGCATATTCCAATGGCCCTGAATAAATCCAATTCACCATGCCAATTCACGTTTGAGTATACATTTTTTTAGTGTTTTTTTGTAAGGGACTGGTATGACTAGAGATAGTTGCAAAGCGACGGAGATATACGAATGCAGGCATGGTGTCTGCGGAGTGATGAGAAATGGTTTTGTTTGGCTAATACGCAATGCGAGAGAGTTAAAAATGAACGTTGCCACAACAGCGTTGACTTCACTGCATTTCTCACTTATTAAATATTTAAAAACACATTTTTTAATCGTCTCCTCGGTTTTTCTGTTCCATGCCCTGTCATTTCTGATTTTTTTTAAAGTGTCATTATAGCTTGAAGTGTAATTCTGAGAGGCTGCATAAAAAAACTTTTTTTGTTCTATGGTATGATAGAAAATGTTTACATTGAATATATGGCCTACAAATTCCAGATGAGTGAAGGTTTATGCTTGACGTTTCGGCACTAGCGTGCAGTCCACATAACGATTGAAATATTAGCCCACAGGCTGTCTGAGAGGCAGGGGGGCTGGAGGCCTGACAAGTGACCCACTCTGACCCGAGCGCCGCCAAGGAAGGCATGTCACCGACACCCAATATTCCTAAACCATCTCTCCTCTGATACGTGGCCACGCCTCCTCCATGCCTTGTGGCCAGTGGGCGGCCTCATGCAAATGAAGGAACAGAAGTAGCTGTCTATAAATATGCTAATGTCCTTAAACTGCTAGGCGGCAAACACAGCCCTGTTGTTGTGAAAGAATAAAGCCGGCTCTTTTGCCCCTCCCCCCACCTCAACACGGTCTTCTCAATGAGTTTATGGCCCAGTCTGCCTCCGTGCTCAGTGGCGCTCTGATAAGAGGGGACGCGGCAATCGTGTGTTCCAGCAGCTGGCTGCTGCAGTGATAAGAAGCGACAGACACCCGTTTGCTTCCCCATGACATGAGGCAATTTGTCTGGAATGGGTGCAAGGGAGTAGTCAGAAAATTAAAGTACCTCCACTTTGAAATGAAAGCTTTGATGGCACAAAGCAAGTGAGCCGACTCTTCCCTAGAAGAGCTCCCCTATATTCTCCATCCAGGCATCTATACATTAATCCTTTTACCCTTTCATCCACTAGCTGATGTCCACCAATTCACCGTTACATTCTCACATCTTTTAATTTTTGCATGCATCAATCAATCTTTTCCCATTACATCAGTCCATCTACTCTGCCATCCACCGAACCATCCATCCACACTGCCATCCATCCAGCCATGCATCATTCCATTCACTGTGCCATCCATCCACCCTACCATCCATTCATTACGCCATTCATCTCTCATCCTTCCATCCACTTTGCAATTCATCTACTCTACCATTCTTTTACTCGTCATCCATTCGCTTATTTCACCCACTCATCCAACCATCCCTACCACTGTACCATACCTACCAGGTCCCCACCAGCTCTCCTTGCTGCCAGTTAGCGTCACCTTCCTTCTGTGTTGGACTCCTCCCTCCTGGCTCTGTCAGGCTGCTCCTTGCCCTAACGGGTGAGCCCCCGGTAGCCTGCCGGTTAGCTAGCCTTGCTTAATTTATTTGTAGGCAGTTCTGCCTTAGTTTATTTGACCCCTGAAGGTAGGCCTACATGTCTGCAGTTTTTTACCGACATCCGCTTCCCACCGCCTGACTCCCCAGCGCCTCTCCCAGGACCTACTCAGTGGAGGCCACAGGGCTGCCACACCACTGGCGAACAAAATGCAAGCCCATCTACGCCATCCACGCCTGGACTACACCCAGCGCCAGGAGCCCACACCCGCCGGGCACCCACAGGTACTCATCCGCAGATCTTCAAGCCTGGGACCCTGGATGACGCAACAACTCCTGCTTGCATCTCCTTGCTAAACAGCCACTGCCACCTTTCCCGGCGCATGGAAACATGCTGAGGTCAGTCCTCTCCTGAAGACACCCCCGCAGATTCTAGTGATCTCCAGAACTACCACCCATCTTGCTGTTCCTGTTTCCCACCAAAATCATGCAGGAGGCCATCAAGCGCCAGCTCACTGAAAACCTGGTTTCCCAATAAGGTTTCTGAGCCAACCACTGCATTGAGACCACCCTAATCAATTCCACAAGTGACATCCGCATCCTACTCAATGGAAGAGAATCGACCGACTTGATCCTTCTAAACTTCTCCTTAGCCTTCAACACCATCTCTCACCACACACTCATCAAGAGACTGCACCAGATCGAATTCAAAGACGCACTCAGATGGGTGGCATAATTTCTCACGGGACGCACACCACCTCACAACCCATTGTCATCATCTGCGGAGTCCCCCAAGGCTCATTCCTGAGCTCCACCCTCTTCAACATCTACATGACGCAGCTAGCTGACATCGTCAGAGCCTATGACATCAACATCATATCCTACACCAACGACACTCAGCTCATCCTCTTACTCTCAGCAGACCCCATTACAATGAAGACCAACTTCTACAACTGCATGAAGAATGCCACAGCCTGGATGAAGTACAACTGCCTGAAGCTCAACACAGACAAGACTTAAGTGCTGATCTTTGGCAACCATACCTCCCTCTGGAACGACACCTGGTGGCCTGCGGAACTGGAACCAACCCTGAAACCAAAAGACCACGTCTGCAACCTCAGCATCATCCTGGACAGCAAACCAACCATGAATTGAGAGATCAACAGAGTCTCCTCAGCCTGTTCCCACACTTTCCGCATGCTCAGAAGAATGTTCAAATGGTTCCCCACAAGCACCAGAAAAACAGTCATGCAAGCCCTAATCACCAGCCGTCTAGACTACGGCAATTCAGTGTACGCAGGTACCACCATCAAACTCATGAGAAGGCTCCGGACGAAACAGAAATCAGCGACCAGAATGATCCTCAACCTGCCCAAACAGACCCACATCACCCAGCACCTGAGAAACCTCCATTGGCTCCTTGCCCTGAAAAGATTAATTCAAACTACTGATGCATGCCTACAAAGCACTCCGCAACCAAGGACCAGCAAACTTGAACCAACGCCTGAACTTCCACCAACCATCCAGAAACGTTTGCTCCTCCGCCCTGGCACAGACACTGCGCATCCGCTGTAGCCTCAAGGGAGGACGCTCCGCCTCTCACCTAGCAGCCAAGTCCTGGAACGTCCTCCCCCCCCACCTCCGAACATCACTCTGACTGATGAGCTTCTAGAAGAAACACAAGACCTGGCTCTTCTACTAATCCCAGCAATCCAGAGCCTGAATACCCTCACAGGTGATAAGCCGCTCTCTACAATTGATTTATTGGTCCTTTCACCTGCCCATCCAACTATACATCCCTTTACTCTGTCATCCTTTAACCTGTCCATTCACTTATTCATTCATTCACTGATCAATCTATCTATCTATCTATCTATCTACATGTCTGTCTATCTATGTATCTATCTATTGAACCTCCATTCATCTGTCTACCCACCTATCCGTTCACTCATTCTTTCACCCATTCATCCACCCACTCATTCATCCATCCACTCATTTATCCGCCTACTCATCCCTCTATCCTCCCCTCGTGTTTTTCACCCGTCCCTCCTTCTGTTCAATATTCCTTCCTTCTTCCCCTTTTCTATTTAGAAAATGGGAATGCATTCCTGGAAGGGAACTACTTGAGATTGCCATACAAATCTTAACACTGCACAAGAGGAATATTTCTCGGTTTTCACAGTCAACCTTAAGGACAGTGCTTAATTTGTGCCAGTGGTTTCCGGTGCTCAGCACCGGCACTTGTTTCACGAGGCCGGGTCTCTATGATTTTTCTCCCCTGGGCAGTAGGCCCAGTAATTATTAAAACAAGCATTGGCATAGCCAATAGGTCTCACATTTGGGACCTTATATGTGTTTAGCCAGAGCTATTGGATTTGTCAATGTCTTTAACCTCTTCAATGCCCGTGATGAGCTGGTCTCGTCATGGGCCGCGGTTGCGCTGTGCCCATGACGAGACCAACTCGTCACAAACCCCGCCCGCTAATGAAACGGCCGGCACAGGGCGGGGAAAGGGGCGGGCACTGAAGTGGTTAAGCTATGTTGTAGAGCATTGTGGCTGCTGTACAGCATGTTGAAAAAGTTACACTAAACTAGAGTTAGAGCAATTGGCATTGTAACTGACAATGTCTTTAACCCATGTGTTTTGGTTTGGAGTGGAGTGGATGTATGTGGTATGGGTTGGATTGGAATTGTTAGTTGTGGAATTGAGTGGGGTGAAATTGTGTGGTGCAGAGTGGATTTGTGTAGGGGAGTTATGTGGCATGGTGGATAGATAGGGGTGAGAGTTGCACAGAATAGATAGACAGGAACACAGATAGGGAGAGGTAGTTTGTGCACAGAGTGGTGAATGAGGTCCAGTCAGAGGAGCAGAAAGAGTGTGTGAGAAAGAAGGAGAGAGCAGGCGACAGACGCATAAAGAGAGAGCGTTTGTGTTAGCAGAAGACACCCCAAGAAGAGGATAGCGTGGGATTGAGGGACGGGAACCTTGAAGAGGCATGGGAAAGGAACTGTTCTCGGACCTGAAGTCAACCACATGGAGAGAGGCACGAAGTGTGCCTTAGAGAGCTAGAGAGAGGGGTGAGAGAGGGGGACTTCTTGCTCTTCCCAAAGAAACCTTATTAACTTTAAAGTAAGGCAGATGTTCGAAGAGGCAATAACCATCCACCAGCTGATGGCGGGGCACCAGACCGAGAGAGGCTTATGAGCCGACAGAGAGAGCATGGGTAGAGACGGACTGTGCGTTTCTTCCAGTTTCTGAGTATAAGTGAGAGCAGCACCAAGACGAGTGGCAGGGGCACTTAGAGAGAGGGGGCGCGAGAGGTGGGCGAGTGCACAGCGCAAGGAGGCACTGAAAGGCAGAATGTGTGAGCAAGCATTACAGAGAGGAGACAGAGAATGTGAGCAAGGGATCAGTGGGAGTGTGAAGGAGAAATGACAGGGGCAGTGGGGATGTAGGGGAGGGATTACAGGGTTGGTGGAAGTACGAGTTACGAGGGAGAGACGAGGGGACAGTGGGATTGCGAGTGAGAGATGACAGGGTCATGGGAGTGCGAAGGAGAGGGAGGGGTGAGAGGTGTCAGTGAGAGTGTGAGTATGCGGGAAAGGTGACAGGTGGCAAGACCACGGTCTGTATACTGTGAAAACTTTAGCTGGAAAGATCACTGGCAGCAGATCAGACTTCTTAGCAGGGCGCCAGCCGTGTAACAAGGGCAGTAGATGCATAGATCTCAAATCTTTGAATATCAGTGTCAGATGTAAGAACATCAGATAGGAACAGTCGGGCAGGACACAGTGAGACATTGGTGGGCAAAAAAAATAAGCTACAGGCAAACCTAGCATATCCTTAACATAGCAACTGACCTGGATGGGCCTGCTTCTGTGTCAGTCCAAAGAACGAGGCCACTGCATCCTGTTCCAGTGAGTGTGATTGGCTGCACTGCCACCTCTGCTTGGTAAACATTGCTGCTGGGGTGGCTGGCTGCCACCTGGCATCCATCACAGCTCGATCTTCAGAGATCAAGGTTTAAGAAACGCATTAAGGGGGTACAAAACAACAACCTAGCTGGAGTTGTCTGGGCTCTGAAACAGCCCACTGAAAAGCATTGGGAAAGAGGAAAGGTTTACATCTCTGTTTTGGGGAAACAAATCATAGGGGGTGTTGCAAGTAGGTTAGGTAGGCAGCAGGACACGTCTTCAGGTTACAAGATAGATTTATTAAGATAGCACAGCAGAGATATACACTTCGCTAGCTGACCAGACCATCAACTGCCAAGACTGGAACTTTCACATACCAGATAGAACACTCATAGGTACTATGGGAGATTGAGAAGATATAAACACAAAGGAGGGACTACTGACACCAAGTAGCCATAATGAAGTAAGCACAAATATACAACAGGGGGCTATATGCAGAAACGTCAGCCCGATGGGGCAGAAATTATAGCTGATACAACAACAGTCCAGAGAGGTAATTACATAGAAAAATACCTACATGTGTTGTTATGTGGCCACTGGTGTGGTGGTGTTGTTTGTTACATTCCCTCGCTTTGGGCACAGCTGTCTGCTGCTGTTGCTGTCGCTTAATTGCTATTGTTCCTAAAGCTTGGGCTGCTGCTGCCACCATGGAAATCACCTAGAATAGAAACTAATGAAAATTAGCATTACCTGAGGACGCTTTGAGTAGCTCTGAGTGGAGCCACCATGCACACATTTGAACTCTGTACATAAACAGCATCTAGCTTCTGTCACAGGAAACAACATTTCTGTGACCTAAGACCAAGCGTGCAAAGCATTGCTTGCGCATGCCTACAAAGACACCGAGGGGCAGATTTATGAGCCCCTTGCACCTCATTTACGCCGCCGTTGCGTCACTTTTGTGACGCAGCGGCGGCGCGAATCCTGCGCCATGCTGCGGGGTATTTACAACGTGACGCATCTGGCAGATGCATCACGTTGTAAAGCCCTGCGCCACATGTAGGCGTTCTGGAGCAGGGGGGGGCGTTCCGGCGCAGGAACGGCTCCTAAAAGTGGCTGAGTGAAATCTACAAGATTTCACTCAGTCACTTTTAAGGCCATGCTGCGTCAATACCCTGCGCCTGCTTGAAGCAGGCGTAAGGATTGACGCAGCATGTAAGGGATAGGGCACCCCCGAGCCTTGCTGAAGCTGCGTCGCGCTTGCGACGAAACTCCAGAAATGCGCCGCCTTTCCGACAGGAGATGCATCACGCATCTGCCCATCCGAGGGCCACGGTGCGCCGCATTGTAAATGCGGCGCATCAATGGTGGCGCACGGGTGGGCAGATGCGTCGCAACTCTTCTGGCGCATCTCTGCTGATTAGCAGAGATGCGCCAAACGTCATAAATCTGCCCCCGAGTGTATTAGAAAACCGACGGAACACTGGCAGTACTTGGGAAAGTGAAAGCAAATGGGCTAGTGTGCTGTTCATGAGACAGTAATATCTGCTGACAGTGGCGAGTAGTGAAACTTCAACAGACACCATGCCTATTAGCATTCCGTATTCGCACCCTCTCAAAACAAATAGAAACTACAGGATTAAGGAATAGACTATAAAAGTATATCATTTGGATTTCCATAAACTATTCATGCAACCATGCCCCTTGCAAGAGGGATGAGCACAAGCACAGCCCCCCTTAGAGCGTGGCCATTTTATAAAACATTTGTAGCTGATAGTGGACAGACTGCCACGCCCTCGTGTCCATGCGAGCCACCGGGGAATATGTCCGGATGCCAGTTAAACTTATGAGCTGTCTCTGGGCAGCTGCGACCAGTGGCTCAGTCATTCGGCAGCTGCCGCCCCGGGGCCAGTGCTCAGGCACCTTTGTTTTTGATTGCAATAAGAGAAAAGCTGCAGCCCTGGGTGGCGACGTGCAGCAGCCAAGTGCCACCTGATGGTAGGTAAGCTTCATGCGCCCATCTGAAGCAAGGCACCTTAGGCCCAGCTCGCCCACGCCTAAAGCCGGTCCTGGTCTTAGCTGTGACAGTCATGCAACCTAGGCATCGGATAGCCAGCAAAGAGCACTTGCAACTTGCAAGCCAGGGGGGTGGGGGGCGGGGGTTAAAAAAAAAAGTAAAATAAAAAAAACAAGATGCGCGGCCGCGAGACACGCTCAGTGGCGAGCAGGAGGTGAGCCTGCGAGTGGTGCGCGCGGCACTTCAAACAAGCATTGGCCGCACGGCAGTAAAAGTAACGCCGCGCGGCCGTAAAAGCACATGTCATCGCGATCGCGATCACTTTGCAAAAGTGATCGCGATCACGATGACGCTAGGGATGCGCGCGCAGCAGTGGGGGAGGGGCGGAGGCAGGGAGCAAGGGAGAGGAAAGACAGATGGTGCACAGGAAAGGCAGATGGCCGCGCGTGCACTCAAGCTTGTAGCCAGCCAGCAAATGCCTGGGTAGCACTTTCGAGATCCCCTTTACTAAAAGTCGAGCAACAGCGCATGCGCTGTTCTAGGCTCGACCTAAAAACATTCCTATTCTGAGGTTAACTGGTATGTCCTCAAGGAAAAGCCCACCCTGGTCCAGGCGTATCACGTCATGGAGACGATTACAGATTACATTTTGATTTTGGTTGGGAGCAGCTGGAGACGGCCCTCCCAGCAAGGCGCCTCATGCTGCAGTGGAGCTGGGGGAGGTGGGCCTGCTCGGGCCCCATTTCTGACCAGAGCAGAGGTATGTATGTTGGCGGGGGTTGGCTTCCTAGGGGGTGCATCCGTGCATGGGCTGTTGACTGGAATCTCCTCCGCTACTTTGGCATCGACCATTGGGAGGGGAGGGTGACTCTTGCTGCAGACCCCACCCTGTCCACTGCAGAAGGAGGGTGACAGATTTGGAAGGGCATTCCCGGGCAAAGCAGGTCGTGACGTTTGTATCTCCTCGCACCTCAAGGGAGCTGTTTTGCTAATTAAAGCCCTCCAGGTTTTTGATGGTGTCCAGTTCCAACTCGTGGAGGCCGCAGGCGACTCTACTGTGGCTTAACCGTTTGTTGTTTTAGTATTTTTCCTATTGTTGGGGCTACGGAGTTTGGCGCCAGTCAATCAACTGACTCTGTTTTGCCCAAGCAGGAGAGTTTCCCCTCTTCCTTGGAGAGCCACTACCCTCCTCTTGGTATCAATACTGCTCCTGGCCATTCCCCAACCCTGTGATGCGGTTGCTTTGCTTTCTCTTAACTACCGAAGGAGCCAGTGTCTTTTAGACGTCTGTGTGTTTATTTTATTTCGGTGCTGGAATCAAGATTTCATGGGCCAGTGTACGTCTTGTTTGTTGTCAGCTTCCTACAGAATCACGCTTTTCTATGCATATGCACTATTTGGCTAGCAACTGCCTGTTGCTACATATGTGATGATGATGCAGCCCATTTTTTATATAGTGTCACTAGGTATTTTTATTTACTCCACATGTATCTCTGTGTTAGGAAATAACTTGAATTAAAAGCGCCTGCTGCAGAGTTCCTTGTGTGTCCCAGCAGGATTCAGGCACTAATAAAAATGTCAATATAATGCTGCTCTCTGGTGATTAAAAGTTATGTTCCTGCTGGAGAGAGATGGAAGTTTTGTCTAGTGGTAGTTTTTTGACTGTAGCCTAGAGGGTTAATGTGCCTTCTGCGAAGAACGTGTACCATGCAGATTACAGAACTGCACTCATGTTGATAGGTCAGTGTGTTTCAGTTTTTGTCACAGAGATCCTTTTGTTACTGGTTGTTCATAAATTACAATCCTAATATAGCACAGATGGCAGACGCGGTTGAATTTCGTGCTTTAATAGTCCAAACGTGCCTGTGGAAGCCTCTCTGAATGGAGTTGAATGTCTGATTTCATTTTGAAACAGGGGGCAGTGGGAGTTTGTGACTTATAGCCTGATCATGCAATAGAACTATTTGTTTGAAGCATGAAAGCCTGACTCACCATCAAAGCTTCATCCCAATAGTATACCTGACACTTTATTATCTTTTATCAGGAGTACCCATTGTGATGCCATAAACCATCTTTTGATGGCAGAAAACCTTAACAAAGTTAAAGAATCACTATTGTGTGCCTTGAACAGCACAGCAATGCATTGATGAGACAGGTCCCGAATGATAGAGCCCTGTCCCCCTCAACTTATCATAATTATTTACTGTATATTTAATAAAGCAGGGGTGTACTCCTTTCTTGCTCTTCCTCAGTATCTGCTTTTTCTTCTTCCCTTCACACCTCACTCTTTCCCTTCTCTCCGTTCTTCCTTCACTTTCTGCCCTACGGCCACGTTTCGCCGCCTCCCATCATTAACTGCTTTTCATTTTTCACCTTCTCATCTTTCCCTTCCACTCTCTTTTCATGCGCTCCCCGCTGTCTGCTCTTCTTCCCTGGCCTTTTTCTTCTCTTTCCGCTTTTTTTCCTCATCATGTTCCACTGCTATCTTGCACTTCCAATCTCTGCTTTCCCCACTTTCTTCACATTCTTTGTCTACCGCAACTCTCTTTGCCTTCAGACCTCTCCTCCTTCCTCACTCTCCCTTTTTAGGTCTCGCCTGACCCAGCGCATGCGCTTGTCTGGCGAGACTTATTGAGAGGGCTCCAAAAAGTGCTACCAGGCCAGCCTAGAGCTACAGTGCATGTGCGCGGGCACGCGCGCCGCGCTTTACCGCGATTACTTTCACTTTCGCGGCCGCATGGCCGCTTTGATGTTTGATCGTGATCACGATCGCGATCACTTTCACTTTTGCGGCCGCACGGCCGCTTGGCATAGCCAATAGGTCTCTCTTTTGGGACCTTATAAGTATTTAGTTATGCAACTGTTGCATGGCTAAACACTTATAAGGTCCCAAAGGCGAGACCTATTGGCTATGCCAATGCTTGTTTGTTTATACTTCTTGCACATATCTTTATATCCACTCCAGGAATCAGTGTTTGATCTCCAGGTCATAAATTTGAACCTTGGTGTGGCCACTCAGTCTTTCATCTCTCTGAGGTCAATAAAATTAGTGCCATTGATCTGGACAACAACATTTTTAATTTGGAGTCTAGGTCCCCTCTGGTGAATATGTGCTTTATAAACATACATGGTGTGTTAAGGACACAGAAATGTATTTTGATCTTTTGTTTTTCAATTTTTTTGCAATATTACAATGTGATTATTCCCTCTGTCCTTCTTGACTCAGTACTTTTCTTACTCGTATGCATTCCCCAGGCCTCCTTTCTTTCTTTCGTCCCATCTTTTTCATTTCCTTTTTCTCTTCCTCAGCACCTAAAGCAATGCCTCCTTCCCCCTTTCCATTCTTGTATCCTTGAATCCTCATTCATTCCCCATCCTTCCTCAACTTGGTGCATTTCTTCCTTCTCCCTCCCTCCAATCATTCCTTACTTTCTTTTTTTCCTGGTCCTGCCTTTACCCCTTCTTTAATTTCTTCTTTTCTTATCTTATCCTCAATGCTTCCTTCTGCTTTTCTTCCTTCTTACTTTCCTTTCTTCTTTCTATTCATCCTTCACACATCTTTCACTTCCTTTCTTCCTCTATTCCTTCAATTCCAACTTTCACATTCTATCCTTATTTCCTTCTTCTTTCACCTATTACTCATTTATGTCTTCATTACAGTACCTCCCTTCCTGCCTGCAGTTGTTTCTGCCTTTTTTAATGTATTCCTTCCTTCCTTCATCCCTTCCTTTCTTTTAAACAACAAAGTACAAGCACATTCTCTTTCGTTTACAAAGAAGCCTCAAGTCCTCAAATGACCTTTCCTAAAGCTGCATTTTGAGATTTACACACATTCTCTAATTTGAGTTCACTTTTAAATTGTTGTCAAAGGCTTCCATATGTGACATTATGTTATTTTATATTGATTTGTATACCACACAAATTGCCCAAGAGGGTATCCAGGTGCTTTATTAGGTGTATAAGTGTAGGTCCCGAGGTGCTTTAGTGAAGAGCCAGGTCTTTAGCTTCTTGCAGAACTCAAGAAGTGAGGAGGTGTGGAAATCGAAAATAATTGTGCTGTTAGCATGAGCTGAAGCCATCTTGTTTGCGGCATCCATTTTGTTAGCTTTGTGATTCTTCCATCTTCACTGTTGCTTGCTTTTCTATTCTGCTTGAGTCATCAGCTTTAGTTAACTTCTTTTATTCTAAGCTCAAGCAAAGGCCTGTAGCTGCTGGAATGCACCTGACTAAAGACATAACTGTCAACTGTGTCTTGCAACTGTAAACAGTTCTGCTCCCCCTCCCACTTTGCTAACTAAGTGATTTCCCATCTGCCCATTTCTGGCTGTAACTATTCCTGTGTATGCTTGTACCTTCTATTTGTAACTACATGCTTACTCTGCAACAAAGGGTGTATATAAGCACCATGGTCTGTGACTTCAATGTACTACCTCAGGCAGCACTTGAGAGTGCTGTGTGGACGTAGACCCACTCATGAGTGATTAATAAACTTGTTGTTTGAATTCCAGCTTCAGTGTCAATATTTCTTTGTTGGTTTAAGGACCCGTGGACAGAGAAGGTTGACCCCTGCACCGGTGTGCCCCTTAAAAGGCACATTTCCACAGTTTGGCGCCTGACTCGGGCTCATCGGAGACGCGGCCGCCCGAAGGAGTGGTCTTGACGGTAGAGTGGAATTTTGCTGAGGAGACGTCCTGCATGAGGAGACCCTTGTCTTTGAAGACCGAAGTGATTTTTCCAGTTTTCTCAATTTGACCCTCCAAGTGGTGGCCGGTCCCAACTGAGATTTCCTTTGGCGCAAGTTTTACAGTGACCATTAGGTCGACCAAGAGATTGGCAGTTGGAGGTTGGAGACTATTGTTTGGTAAGGTCGCTGAAGCGGCACTCTTGATTTTGGATTGGCCAAGATTCTGGTTTTGTTTGTTTGTTTATCTCTTGCAAATTTGGTAGCATGCCTGCTCCTAGCACACTCTGTAGGTTGTGTTGCTGTCTTGGTGGTACCAAAATGGACTTAGAAAGAAGTCAGCCGGCTCCCCCAGAGGGGACACCGAACAGGCATATGTACATTAAATATGGTATTTCTTCCATAATGTATAGTACACTGTGGAACAAATATACGAAAAAGGATCCTGATTTACGAGGGCCTGTGAATGGGTCATTTGACTTTAAAAAGATTCAGTATATAGAGCAGTGTTTGTTTAAGCATAAGAATCGACAAGATATGTTTGATTGTATACGAATGTGGGAGAAAGAAGTGCAAGAGAGAATGAGGAAAGAAGAAGCTATAGCAGAACAAGCATTGGCATTGCCAATAGGTTTCGCCTTTGGGACCTTATAATTATTTAGCCATGCAGCACATTATCCTGCGTGCTTAACATTTAATGTTCTTTAACGTGGAAACATTGACACTAATAGGTACAACTGGTAGTCTGAACTCAGATATCTGGAGGAGCTCTCATGCGCAATAAAGAAGAAAGATGTACAAGCAGGGGTGCAGGAGCAACAGCTGCGGTGAAACACTGCTGGTTGCGGTATAAGATGTGGCGATGGCCTACTTGTTGGTATTGATAATACCACTAGTACATCAGTGATCAGAACCCGCTTTGACTTCACAAGTCTCCTAAAAATACTGTACAAATAAATTCACATCTCTCAGGTTGTGATGCATTTAAAATTGGATGCTGTTGCAAGACTAAAACATTCTGATGACATGCTGCATAAACTACTAAGCAGCAAAGAATAGTATCTCACACAACCTGTTTTAAAAAACTGAACACGTCCAGAGGCCAGCAGAATGAGCCAGGGCATCGCCAGATTGCTAGTGAAGATATACCGGGAAAAAAAAAACACAGCAGCAAGCATGCGTTAAGAGTTGAGAACAACATGCCACTGCATATTAGGCTCACCAGATGATGCATGCAGTTCAGAAAAGAGCTAAAGACAACATATTTTCAAAGAGCACTTCGGTCGTTATTCAGGTTCTCAACTCCAAAAGTTCTTGCAGTCCAAAACAGTTAAGACGCCACATTTTCCCTCCCCGCCTGATCAAGGAGTGAACTAAATTAGTTTATAAAGCATGCAATTACGTAGGAAAAATGTGTCCTGATTGTACACAATCTTGAATCGGTTCCCTAACTTCCTATTTATGCAAAGAACTCTGCTGCAACCAAGGTATGTTTGTCAAGTTTTGATTCTGCCTATAACTGACATTTAAGTCTCTGGCAGTACAATCCAAACAAGGTCTTACTTTTTTAAGCATACATAACCTGCCGTCTATCGGGGACCTTCTGTGCATGTCGTAAACAGTCCTTAAAAACACCATCAGACAAGGACAGCATGATTCGCTCCAAATAACTGACCTTCTCAGGTTATCACAATATCATCACTCAGAGTACTTGTTGGCAGGGCCGGACTGGTATTTCCGGGTACGGGCAATCCCCCAGTAGGCTGGATGGGGTGGGGGCTGGTTTTAACACTGGGGGCCGGTTTTGTTTCGGTCCGATCTCTTCCGTGTCTCCGCTCCGCGGTGCGGGGAAAAAAAAAGCACACCTTTAGTGGTGCACACCGTATAAGTATAAGTATAAAAGAAGCTTGTAAAGCGCTCGAATACCAGAAGGTGTCTTGGCGCTGTGGTGTGAGAGATTGGCAGGAGAACCGGGATAATTACTGAACCTGAAATAAACAATGTTTCAACATTTTTCTGAACAGGGCATAGTTGGGTTGCAGTCGCATCTCCACAGGCAGGTGATTCCAAAGTCTTGCTGCACACGTGCTAAAAGAGCGACCACCCCATCTTGAAAATTTAAATCTGGAAGTACAGATAAAGCCTAAATTGGCAGACCGTAAGGCGCGCTGCGGGAGATAGGGTCTGAATCTATCAGCTCCATCATTTGCACCACCCCCAATACGGGCCCGGTGAACCAAACAGAGAGCCTTGAACTCAATCCTTTGTTGGATCGGAAGCCAGTGCAAAGATTTCCTACCTTCAGAGGTGGGACAACCCCTGGGCAGGTTCAGAACAACCCGAACTGCAGCATTCTGCAAGGATTGGATTTTTCCCACCTGAAATGTATCCATCCCTAAAAACATGGCATTGCAATAGTCCAGTCTGGACATAAATAGAGCGGCCATCACAGTCTTCTGGAGCGCCAGAGGAATGTACGGGAGAATTTTCCGCAGGATTTTTAGAAGAAAGAAGCATGATGAGGCTAGGCTGTTAACCTGGGTGGATATATCTAGTTTATTGTCAAAGATCACACCCAGGTTCCTGACCTTAGTGACCGGGAGAGGGCATTGCCCGGCCTCCAAAGGCCACCAGAGAGAATTCCAAATTGAGGGGCCTTTCCCAAACTCCATCACTTCAGTCTTTTCAGTATTGATTTTTAGAAAGCTCTGGAGCATCCAATTCATCACGTCAACAAGACAGGCGTGAAATTTGGCCGCTACGTTGTCAGGGTGATCCACAGTTGATATTACTATCTGTGAATCATCCGCATAGGACACCAGCCTGAAGCCATGTTGTCGGACCAGACTAGCCAATGGTCTGACATAGATGTTGAAAAGGGTCGGCGATAGAGCCGACCCCTGTGGGACACCGCATGGTAGGGAACAATTGGACGAATGTAATCCGGCCCATTGTATACTTTGGGTGCGATTGTCCAAATAGGACGCCAGAAGGGCCAAAGCACGGTCCCCAATCCCGACCCCCTTTAGACGCTGCAGCAATACCTCATGGTTGACAGTATCGAACGCAGCGGACAGGTCCAGAAGGACGAGCACCGCTCGCCCCCCTCCGTCTACTGCAGCTGGAATACCCTCCGCTGTAGTTATAAGAGCCGATTCAGTGGAGTGTCTAGGTCGAAAACCATGCTGGGACCTATCCAAAATAGCATTGTTATCAAGGTACTCCAACAGACTCTTTATGGCCTTCTCGGCAATTTTAGCCACTAGAGGAAGGCCGGAAATAGGACAGTAACTGGTGAATTCCGAGGGGTCAAGCGAGGACTTCTTCAAAAGGGGTTTTACACTCGCCGTTTTCCACGTGCTTGGATAGAATCCGGAGGCTAATACTTGATTGATCAACAGCGTAAGAGTAGGTATGATCTTATCGGTAGCCTGGTGTAGGATATGGGGAGGACAGGGATCTGATGCAGCACCCGATTTTATGGATCCTAATATTGTCCTAAGCTGCTCTCTGGATAAGGGGGGAATGCTTGACAGGCTGCAGCTAAATATCTCCTGTTGAGGAGACGGGGGACCCACGGAATTTAGTAGATCCGTGACCCCGTGCAGCAGCCTTGTGAATTAATTCAATAATCAGGAGCAGAGGAGCAGATGAGGCGCGCAGATGTCTCCTCCGCCGCCACGTCTGCGCGCCACTCTTCAGAGTGCAGTTCACCCTTGGCATGGGGCTGGTGGTTCCCTGCATGCTGCATACGCATTGGGGCTCGCGCAAGTGCGCGTGACTTCCTGGCATCCGATCCCAGAGACAGAGAGGCTGGAGGCACCGTTGCCGCCATTATTTAATTATTTCTAGCCCTCTGGGCCCTGTCATTTGCCGCCCGCAGCAGGTGAGTTTGTCCGTCCACTCGGCAATGAATCATCATGGGCAGTGGGCACTGGGCGGGCATCACGACCGGGCCAGGATTAAATTTAAAACAATGCTAAAGGTATAGGCAGTGTGGATTTGATTGTGAGCAGGGCAGAGCGAGGACGAGGTCAGGTGGCTTGAGTTGCGCACCGTTGCGGCAATAAATCAAAAATTGTAATCATGATGATTGTCACCGTCATGATTACATTTTTTGATTTAGTGCATGCAGCGCAACTGAATGGTGCGGGCGGCCGGGCCGCAATTAAAGTAGGAGAAGTTGAGAACGAAGGTAATGCAGGCTGCTTCGTTCTCCCACTTATGTAACTGGTACTCCCTACTGTGGCCCTGACCCATTTCAGGGAGGGGTGTTATTAGTACTTGGTGTCTCCCCATATCACGTGGTACTTATGTAGGGAAGAAAACGAGGGCTCGGCACTGGCTGTGGTAAGCCATTGCCATTTCAATTAAAACGTATTTTATATGTTAAAAGCTGAAACACTTTTGCTGTGTGTTGACTCTTGCTTCTTGCCAGAGAGCGGTCAAGTCTGACAAAAAACCCTCTCATTGTGTCATCATTGTGTCAAGTAGGTGCTTTTGAAAATTGCCTTAAAGGCTTAAAGGCATTTGAGTGACCGTTGAGTTTGACAGTTTCCTCAAGACATTTTCTTCGTAAACCACATCTCACTAGAATCGAAGTTATACAGTCGCAGTAATGTAAAAGAAACAAAAAGAAGACTTGCTCGTACAATGAGTAACTTAAAAAACCAGGCTTGCACAAAAAGGTGAGTTTTTTGCTTGCTGGGCTGGAGAAAGTCCCCTGCATGGCTCTGGAGAACGCACAACCCTGTCTCGAAGTCCCATAGGAAGTTGTATTGTTTTTGTCCCTCGCCTCAGCATATACAATGATCATGTATGTGCACTAAGGGCTATCCATGATCTGGAGAGAGACCCACAGCGGGGCTTTGCAGCTGAATATGTAATGAAAAATGTGCTGTAAAATTCACCATTTTGGTCTCTTTTTCCAAACTTTTCTTGGGGGGAAAGTAGTGGTCAGGCTCGCTCGCTCGCTATGCGCTTGGCGGGGGCTGGTCTGGCAAAATTTGCCAGGGCTGATTTCAGTTTCCAGTCCGGCCCTGCTTGTTGGTATCATATTTCTTGCCTAGGCAGGACTATATTGACTCCAACCTGATAGCCAAAACTAAACAAAAAGACTTACGCCTTTTATACATTCCTCTGAAGCAGTTTGAGAGCTCCTGAAATTTTGAAGATTGTGTAATAATTTTAATGAAACCTTATGTATCTGCCCAGGCCATAGTGACATTCGGAACATGTATTTATTGTCATGTTTTAGAGAGTTTTCATTACGAATAGTAGGCGAAACAACAAGGGCGTGCTTTATGGCTTTATCTTCTTAAGTTTGCATATTTATGATGTTGTGAAGTTTTAACTATTTCGTTTTGTGTGGCTTGACTGTATTGACAGCTCATTCTATTCTTTATCTGCTTTTATTCTTTGTATTCATTGTAATTAATTTAAATCTACACAATAAACATATTCGACTACTAACATAACATAACATGTGTATTTAAAAAGCACACCTTTACCCCGTTGGGGTCTCTTGTCACTGAATAACAGATGTTTATTGTTACCCTAATCAATGGTACTCAGTTTATTGACCTCAGATGAATGAAAGACTGAGTGGACCCACCGGAATTTGAACCTATCACCATGACGCCCAACACAGGCCCCTGTAGTGGATGCATTAGTCCACTGAGCCACCAGACCTGACCACTAGCCTTGGGTGGAATTAAATATTAAGATATTACCACACCATTAAGGTGTTTCTTACTGTGAATAAAATAATGCCATTGTAATGATAGTCTTAGTAAATAGTAGCAGTTTTTAATTTGATTTCTGGTTTTACCAGCGTTTGAGCTTTCCCAAGGCTAATTGTATTTTAAATTTGTGTTCGGGAGGGCTAGGGTGTACTGGATTGCTTTGTCGTAATTTTAATTAATTATGACAATAAAGAAACAAATCCAGAAAATATGTATCATAAGCAATGATAAGGCCTAGTGTTGTGGTTGTTTATTTTTATCAGCTGGCTGTGTGTTGTGTTCAATTGGACGTTCTGGAGACGCAAATCACCTCCAACCCCAAAACTAAACAGCGATCTTGAAGCTTTTCGCTTTGGAACACTGTGGCCATGTTGGTCAAAAGGAACATTCCCAAACGGATTCAACTTCACTTAATGATTAAAGTGAATTACTGAGAATACAGACTAAGGAGACCGGAGGGCCCGCGCGCCTTTCTAGCTTCACTTACTCTCAGTGGCGGCTCCTCCATACGGGCGTTTGGGCGCCGCCCCCCTGCTTTCTCGCAGTGCGAGAAGGCAGAAACATAAATGGTAATAACTACCATTTATGTTTCTGCCTTCTCGCACTGCGAGAAAGCAGAAGTGCCTGATCGGGGGTGGGCGGTCCTGCTTGAGGGCAGGGGGGAGTGGCTTGCCCAGTGTTGTGCATAGGGACTGTTTGGCCGGCCCTGGGGCCGATCAAACAGTCCGTATGCACAACACTGGGCAAGCCACTCCCCCCATGCCCTCGAGCAGCACCGCCCACGGCGCCCACTCTACATAGCGAAAATGGTCCCGGCTGGGGCGCTCTCTACTGCGCCTCAGCGTTGTGATTGGCAGAGCGGAGGGAGGGAGGCTGCCTTTCATTCATGACGACATGACGACGAGAGCTTCAGGACGGCGGGAGCGGCAGTTTGGACGCATCCAGAAGCTGCGGTGTTGCAGGACGGAGCGGGAGTTGGAACGCATCCAGAAGATGTTGCAGGACGAGGATGGTAAGTTTTATAATCTTCTTTCATTTACCCACCCGCCTCCACCCCCCGTGACGACCCCCATCATGCCGGCCGTTACTGTGAAGTTATGAATGTACAAAACTATTTTAGGCCCTCCTTAGGCCTAAAATAGTTATGTACATTCATTACTATTTTAGACCCTCCGGTGCCGTATCAATGCCAGTCAGGGCTGGCTTTAGGGCGTTGCGATCGGTGCCACCGCACCGGGTGCTGGAATCCTGGGGGCGCCGTGTTTGAAAGTTTATTATGCCTTTAAAGTACCTGCTGCAGCGTTTCTTTCACCCCGCAATTACCAGGCCTCACATAAATGTCAAGATAACTCGTGTGATTAATTATCTTCCTGGAGAGAGAGATCAGCATTTTGTATAGTTGTGGTTTTGACTTAGGTGAAGTTAGTGCAGAGGGTTAATATGCCTGCTGCAGAGAACGTGTACCATGTAGATTACAGATGTAAACAGATCAGCAGGTTACTTGCAATGTATAATTTAAAGTCCTTAGTCCTAATATAGAATAGTGAGGTATTAACTTTCATCCTAGAACTGCATACACGCTGCAAAGTACAGAACATTGATCAATGTTGCAAAAAGGGTTAATTTGGCTAGAAATCGATTCTTATTATTAAAGAAAACTCCCAACTATGCTGTTTCTTTTTCGACTCTGAGTTTGTGCTTCTCCACACCAAGCACTCTTAAACTATGCTGCCTACCAGTATGGATGACATGTGACTCCTACACTTTTAGTCCTTTGGCTTACGTAACATTTCCTACACAGTGATTTACACATGTATGATTGAATGTCTGTGTGTAATATGCGTGTGATGCAAAGTGCTCAGACACCCTGCACTGGTATGAGTGGCGCTATATAACTAATTCAATGCATCTGAGAGAGTGTGGTTATGGAGACTTGGTCACTGTTTTCGCCACCCAATCTTTGGCCCTAATGGAGACCTGAGGTGACATATAGTTCATCTTTCTTTGGCAATAAGGTCAGGCGGCTAACGCCAATGTTCCCTATTCTTTTAAAATAATGCAGTTAGGCTAAATGGATGGCACGGGTGCAAGCAGGAATGAAGCACGATATGGGACAGTTTTAAATGTGTTTAATTATTTCAAGTCTACATATCCTACCTACTTTTATAAATATTCTTGCTTTCTGAAATGTGGTTTAACCTGCATCCTTTGGGCCTTTTTTTTTTGTTCTTCAAAATTTCCTTGGCGTGAGGGTCCTGCAGTTCCCCTTTAGTCAATCAGGCTCGCTATGACACAAAACACATTTAGACCCTTTTTTTACGCCCCACCACTTTCAAATGTCACCAGCCACCACTGCTTACTCTGTTACTAAATAAATCGTCTGTGGCGAGATACTGCATCACATCTGAGCATCAAGGAGCCCAAGACAGCACTGAAAGCAGGGCTGCCATTAATGATGCAGAGACCTCCATAAATATTGCATTTGTGCAAATCTCGCAAATGTGGAGTACGAATGGCACAAGATGAAAAGTTCTGTCGGGGAAACCTGAAAACATATGGATTTGAATGCATGTATGGGCAAAGACTGAGCCGATGATGAAAAGCTCTCATTCTAATTTGTGACAGGCAATTTAATCGGGGATGGGGGCGGGGGGGCTAAAAGAAACCTTCTTCTATGATAGATCTACATATCGCACTCTGCAACATAAACAAGATTATTGTAATTTACCAGAAGGCACGGTGGCTGAATCACTTAGGGGATGGTTAATTGCATGCCTGGCTGCTGTCAGAACACAAGATGACAATCGAAAAGCGTGCTTTGTCTGGGTATGGATCCAAACTTCTTTCTTGAACTGCGCACATTTTCTGTGGGTGCACAAAGTAAAAAGAAAACCAGTCGTGGATGCGAGCAGCACTGCACTACAGAGCTGCGGTCGGACCGAGCACTTAATCTCCCCGTGCCTATTAAATAATGAATGTATCCTTAACTGGTGACCTTTGGGTCCGGTTCGCACAATATAAAACTACAAAAAACAAGCCCGGGAATTGTGTGTGCATGGGCGTGCGCTAAAAAGAAATTAAAAAAAAGCCCACGAGTACTGCACGCGCGCATGGCAAAGAATATCAGAAATGCAGCTGGCACAGTGCGGGGCCGCTGTTCACTTCCGAGAAGGCTAGGCCAGGGCACAGAGAAGGCGGAACATGCACCCGCCTTGGACCAATTGCGTGCTGTCTTTCTTAGAAAGATGCATGCAAAGGCCAATTGCGGGTGCTAAAAAAAAAGCACACGCACGAGCATGTGTTTAGCATGGAAAAGCCCTTACTAAAAGTCTTGCAGTGCAGCGCATGCGCGCTGGCTCAGACTAGACCTAAAAAGAACAGCGTAAAACGATATATCAAAAAGCGTTAGAATTAAAAAATAAAGAGATGAATGCAATAGTAGAAAAAGGAGAAATGGAGCGTCGTTTAGAGGTAACTGGCCAGTACCCTATTAGGCGCCCTATTTATCCCATACTTAATAAACCACAAGATGATCCCATCTTGTTAGATAGACCTCCACCCCCGTATAAATTCCCTAGCCCCCCTGAGAATGAGGTTTCTGATGAGTAGAATTTGTCTTCAGAAGAAAAAGATAAAGCTAAGCAAGATGGGCGGAAGACTCGCTCTACTTTGACTACTGAAGGCAAGGCTACTCTTCGATCCGCTGCTCGTAAAGCAGCTCGTGGGAGTGCCTCTGCTTCAGAACTCGTAGCAATGGTTCAGCAGTGGAAAGATTTAGAGCAGTTATATTTTGTAGAGACGTTTACTTGGGAAGTAATACTCAGTTTTAGAAAACATTCTGATGATCTAGAGAGAGCCCGCTGATATAAATTCTTATTATAAACAATTAAGTGATGGCACCTTTCTTCCTTCACAGATGCCTGATCTAATTAGTCGAGTGGTTAAATTGCGCACTGACACGTTCCGTCTGTGAGAGGAGAAAAAAGCAGCTGGTAAAGCTATAACTGAAAAAACAGTTCAGACTCCGGAGCGACAAGAGGGAGCTACGGGGACAGATAAAGATACTAGTGATGCTGTAGTTACTATGAAATCCATGCGTGAAGCAGCATCTCTGTATGTTCCCCCAAAGGGAGCAGGAACGAATGACGATAAAGATTCAGATGATGCAAAGGGATATTTTGTCTATAATTGGGTCTACACTCCTTGGAGTAGAGCAGATGTTATGGCTCTTAAAGCTGCTTTGCCCGACCCGCGGAAAAATCCGGCCGCTTTTTATGAAGAAGTGGAAGGAGCTATTAGCTCCTGTACTATGATTCTGCCAGATATTGGCATGTTTTTTGGACTTATTTTACCCCCTGATATGTGGAGATCAATTTGGAAGGTAGATGATAATGTAGCCTATGGTGATACTTAGGTGCATTTAGAGGAAATAGATGCGGCTAGAGAGCCTGCGCAGAAACCACGACAGGAGATATTAGATCTTCCCAAAGCTATTGTGACTAAATTGAAAACTCTTATACCCCCTAAGAAAATAGATTGGACTACATTAGCGTCTTGTAAACAGAAAGCGGATGAGTCAGTTTCTGATTTCTTTACGCGATTGGAAGAGACATTCCACGATTTTAGTGGGGAGTCATTGACAGATGAAATGGGTAAGCATCTGTTCATCATCAAATTTGTCGCCAGCATGTTGCCAGAAATAGCTAGTCGCCTAAAGGCCAGCGAGAGTTCATGAACTACGTCTTTCCCAGTTTCCCTTTTGACTATGGCCCAGTATTATGAGTGTCATGAATTGGAAGCAAAAGGCAAGGAGGATAAAAAGGTTATGGATTTAAAAACAAAAGTTATGTTAGCTCAAGTCTATGGTTCACCATTTAGAGGAGGTGGACGAGGTGGACGTGCGATGTATCGCCCTGGTGTACCCCTTTTCTCTCGAGCAACTTTGTCTTCTGATCAGTGTGCCTATTGTAAAGAGATTGGACATTGGCGTTCTGAGTGCCGATCAGAGGGGTCCCTATGTTGAAGCAAACGTCTTGGGTTCTACTGATCAGTTTCTGGTTGATACAGGAGCCACTCGTAGTGCTCTGTCTAAACAATTGGTTCCTAGGGCTCCCCTGTCTGGCACAATGATAACATCGATAGGGTTCAACGGGACACCTACACTTAGCCCACTGTCACAGCCACTTGCATTTAGTTTTGACAAATTCACTGCATCATGTCCATTTCTGCTTTCCCCTAACACGCCGGATAACATTGTGGGTATCGATATGCTTAAACATTTCCATGCTACAATACGTTGTTCCCCAAAAGGTGTGCGTGTTATTTTAAATGATAACTATCCAATGGTTGAGTGGTCTTGTCTCATTAAAGAGGATGTTGCTCTGGCATCGCTACCCAGTACTTTGAGGGCTACATCAGATACCGATGTGGGACACATGGTTATTCCACCAGTACATATTCAAGTGAAGGAAGGTGCTTCGTTGCATCGACTGCCCCAATATAAAATATCTTGGGAAGGCGAAGAAGCATTAATACACATTGTTCAGGATTTAATCAAGGTGTGGGTTTTGGAAGAAGTCCCTTACAATACCTGTAATAGTCCTATTTTTCCTATTTTGAAAAAAAGATACTGACACTAAAATTTACAGATTCATCATTGACTTACGAGAGGTCAACAAAATAGTGGTGCCCCAATATCCGGTAGTCTCTGACATCACAACACTTCTTACTATGGTTCCTCCTACTGCGACTACATTTAGTGTAATTGATTTAAAGAATTCATTTTTCTCGATACCTATTCATCCTGACAGCCGTTATTTGTTCGGCTTCACTTTGAATAATAGATCATTCAGATTCTGTAGAGCTCCACAGGGGTTTACAGAGAGTCCTAGAATTTATAGTCAGGTACTGAAAAGGCAGCTTTATTATTTTCCTTAACCGAAAGGGGTGGCTCTTATTCAATATGTCGACGACAATTTGCTGGCTGCCGATACCCCTGAACAGTGTGAAGAAGGTACACTGTTGTTGCCATCATTCCTTGCCTCTCATCATCACAAAGTATCTCGGAAGAAATTGCAATATTGTAGACAGCAGGTTACCTATTTAGGTCACCTCCTGTCTAAGGAGGGACGTGCACTCACACCAGATCGCACTCAAGCTATTTTAGACACTCCTGTGCCCTGTATTCAGAAGGATGTCCGTGCACTGATTGGCCTTACTTCTAAAACCTTGTTGGCCCTTTTGACTAAAGACACTCCGATGCCCCTCCCATGGACTACTGAATGCCAGAATGCTTTTCAACAGTTAAGTCAAGTTCTTTGTTCTGCAGCAGTATTAGGAACTCCAGACTAAGGCCTCTCAGTTTTAACACAGACACACGGTGACAAACAACGTCCTTGTGCATATTTCTCAGCTGTCCTTGATCCAGTCGCTCGTGCGTTGTTTGGGTGTTTTCGAGCGGTGGCGGCAACGGCTGTGTCCATACGTCAGAGTGAGGGAATAGTCTTGTCACATAGATTGCTTGTGCTAGTACCCCATTAGGTTGATGCTCTGTTAAATCAAACGAAAACACAGCATTTGACTAGCGCCCGTTTGACAGGATATGAATTTACACTTTTGGCCCCTCATATCACAGTGAAAAGATGTTTGACTCTGAATCCTGCTACATTATTGCCATTTCCAGCTACTCAGTCTCAGTCACAAGAGTTACATGACTGTATATCCCTTACTGAAGAACAAACAAAGGGTCGTGTTGACCTACAAGATACGCCCCTTTCTAGTGTTGATGGGAAACTGTGGGTTGATGGGTCCTGCCTGAAGTTGCCTGATGGTACAACATCTGCTGCTTATGCAATTACAACACTTCAGACAGTGATTGAGACAGCTCGCATCCCACAGAAGTCAGCTCAAGCAGCCGAGTTGAAAGCACTGACAAGAGCATGTGAGCTTTGCAACTCATGCAAGTTTGGGATCATCCAGATATTGCCGGCATAGCTAAAAAGATAGTCGAGTCTTCTCTGATTTGTCTCCAGTATAATCCTGGAAAGGGAACACAAACTCCAACAGGAGGGTTTGTAATACCTACTGCACCTTTTGAGGTTCCGCAAATGGATTATATCCAGCTTGAATGCTGTAATAATCTGAAGTATGTTCTGGTAGTGGTTTGTGCCTTTAGTAAATGGGTGGAGGCATATGCCACGAAAGGTAATACAGCTCTTACTACAGCGAAGGTGCTCCTAAAGGAGTTTTTCCCCAGATTTGGAATTTGTCGAGTTTTGTGGAGTGACAACAAACCCCATTTTATTGGGCAAGTTGTTGAGTATCTCATGAAAGGGTTGACAATTAAGCAGAAATGTCATGCTGCTTTTCACCCACAATCAGCAGGGCTAGTGGAACGTTACAACTCTACCCTCAAATTGAAGTTGGCCAAAATACAGGCTTCCACACCTTTGAAATGGCCTGATGCACTGCCCTTAGCATTGCAATCTATTAGATCGATACCACATACACGATCTGGCCTCACACCATATGAGGTGGTTTTTGGAAGGCCAATGAATATCTGGGGGATTCCTAAGCCACGCCCTATACATAATGTACCTTGTGTAATGATGAGTGACTATTTGTCTCAGTTGACTGACAGTTTGTCTTCTATTTATCAACAGGTTCGGGAGACTCTTCCAGACAGGTCGCAAGGTGAGGGCCACTGCTTACACCCTGGAGACTACGTTGTAGTCAAATCTTTCCACAGAGCCAGCTCCCTAGCACCAAGATGGCGTGGCCCTGAGCAGGTGCTCCTGGCAACCAGGACTGCAGTTCGAGTGACCAACCGAAAGAACTGGGTTCATGCGACACATTGCCAGAAAGTGTTGCAATACCTAGTGAGCCCAGCTGTGTTGGCAGATCGCCGCAATATCCTGGACACCGAGAAAGGACAAGCCACGTCACCTGAAGGACCTGAGGAAGCCTTCTCGATATCAGCTGTGACCCCGGAAGAAAGACACTTCGTTGCTGAAAAAGACTGTTTGAGCCACTGTCCTGGGTAGTGAAAGACTGAGTTACAAAGGGGGTAATCTTTTAGTGACAACTCGTCTCAATCTCAGTGAAGAAACCAACGTCTGCCCAGGACCTTAGGGCACCATCTGTTTTGTCGTCTGACGCGAGATGAACATGCCTAAGGAAAAGAGACAAACTGATGCAAGAGTTTGTGATCGAAAGAGTATGTTCATTATTGGACTCACTTCGATTGTTGTTATCATTGCTACAATAACATGGGTTGTAGAGGGAGTAGCTCCTGCTCGAAAACTACTGACTGCTACTACTCCTGTCCCCATTGAACACCACTATTTCACTCTTCCTTATCATGAGCTGAAGCACAGAATGTCCTATCTCAACAACACTTTCATTCAAATGTTGCATCACACCCACAATGCTGTGAACATTACCAACTGTTGGGTGTGTGGAATGATGCCAGCTCATCAGAAAAAGGGAAGAACGCCTTTCATTCCTTTGCCGTTTTCACACAATGGCTGCTGCAGACCCTGGTTTGCATTGTTGTGGGCTTCTCATATTGGTAATATTACCAACTTTAATGTAGGAAGACTTATCGCTAAGTTAAATAGAGTCTGTTACCCTGATGAGGAAGGAGATACACAAGCTAAAGGAACTGTAGGGGAAATGGAGGAGTATTGTCATGGAAATTCCTCCACACACCATGTTTTCACCAACACTCGAACTATCAAGGGTAATGGACCTCCTGTTATAGCTGTTACTAGAGCTGGAGAAGACCTTTGTGTGAGCAGTATTGGCAATATCCCTGTGGAAAAAAGTGACTCGTTCTTAGTGTTGAACATTACTGGAATGAACAATAGCAGTTTTTTGTCCTCACATAACACCTATTTCATTTGTGGAAATAAAGGTTATTACCATCTACCTATTGGTTGGTCAGGTAGCTGCTATGTGTTGTTTTTGCTACCACCTGTGTTCTTGGCACCTGCATCCTACCATAAAGGCTATAAACTGTTTAATGACATATCCAAAAATAGATTCAAGAGGACAATAAACAACGATGAGGTGGATCAAACTGATACTGCATTACAGCAGTACATTGACTTTAATTTGGGACTATTCTTCTTTGTTGTTGCGGCCTTAAACAGCAGAAAGATAAGGCGCTTAACACATGTTGTAGAGGCTGTAACCAATCAGATAGCTATGGCACTTGGAAATATCACAGAAGAGCTACAAATTGCAAGAATTGTGGCACTCCAAAACAGGATGGTCCTTGATGTCATCCTGGCCGACCGTGGTGGAGCATGCCGCATCATTGGGAGCAGCTGTTGTGTGTACATCCCTGACCACGCCCCTTCAGTTTATGAATCAATTTCCAAAATACATAAAAATAGCCACTGTAATCCATCAGGATTCAGGGACATGGACCTTGACTGGATGGCTATGGACTATGTTTACTGTATGGGGCTGGAAAATATTGTCAGCCCTATGTGTATTTTTTGCGATTCTTTTCACCTGTTGCCTATGAATCCAATGTGGCCCGACGCTCTGTTCCCTTTGTGTTTCTACATGTACCTCATATATGCCAACTAAACAAAATGTAAAGTATGTAAATGCCCGCCTAGCAATGGACCAGGAAATTTATGAACTCATGAGAATAGATGTACAGGATATCTTCTGTGCCCCTTCTAAGTCGTAGAGATGTCTTCAGCCAATGCTAAAAAGGTCGTCTGTGGAAATCGAAAATAATTGCTGTTAGCATGAGCTAAAGCCATCTTGTTTGCAGCATCCATTTCGCTAGCCTTGTGATTCTTCCGTCTTCACTGTTGCTTGCTTTTCTATTCTGCTTGAGTCATCAGCTTTAGTTAACGCCTTCTATTCTAAGCTCAAGCAATGTATATGTGCTGAGAAAAGGCCTGTAGCTGCTAGAATGCACCTGACTAAAGACATAACTGTCAACTGTGTCTTGCAACTGTAAACAGTTCTATTCCCCCTCCCACTTTGCTAACTAAGGGGCATATTAGCCTGACCGGCGATAAAATTATCGCCGTTTTAGCGGCAGGAAACTGCAGCTAAAATGGCAATAATGGGCTTGCTAATATGCGTTATAGAATTCCAATAGAAGCCCAGGTTAGATGTGCAGGACATTTAACCTGGGCTTCTATTGGAATTCTATAACGCATATTAGCAAGCCCATTATCGCCGTTTTTTTAGCGGAAGTTTCCTGCTGCTAAAGCGGCGATAATTTTATCGCTGGTCTTGCTAATATGCCCCCAAGTGATTTCCCATCTGCCCATGTCTGGCTGTAACTATTCCTGTGTATGCGTGTACCTTCTATTTGTAACTACATGCTTACTCTGCAACAAAGGGTATATATAAGCACCATGGTCTGTGATTTCGATGTACTACCTCAGGCAGCACTTGAGAGTGCTGTGTGGACGTAGTCCCACTCATGAGTGATTAATAAACTTGTTGTTTGAATTCCAGCTTCAGTGCCAATCTCATCTTTGTTTGTTTAAGGACCCGTGGCCAGAGAAGGGTGACCCCTGCACCGGTGTGCCTCTTGAAAGGCACATTTCCACAGAGGTAGCTCTGACGTGTTGTGGCTTGTGGATGTGGGTGGAGGTAATAAAGGAAGTGGGTGGAGCAACTGGAGGAAGTGAATGGAGACGGGAAAGTGGGTGTGGCCTCCTAAAAAATGTGAGCACCCGCACTTAATATTTTACAAATTAAGCACTGCTTAAGGATGATTATGTAGTGTCATAACAGGCCATACTTTCAGCAGCTTTTGGAAACTACACATGTGATTAACAATAACATGCCATACATCGCTTCATACCATACTTCTGCCATTTGTAACCACTGTCAATACTAGGTGTTACTATTCCTCAAATCAAGGATATTCAATTTTTGATCATCAAAAGGGGCAGTTGGCCTTGCTGGCCCACAGATTATCTCTCTGAACTATCTTGCCAGCTGGTAGATCTATTTAATGAGAAAGTTTGACCTTTATCTTTTCTATCAGTTCATATGCAGATTTGTATTGCGAGAGAGAAAAAAAACACAGAATGTTTGAAATAAGGTTTCCAGCCATTCAAAGAGTATCATCCCATAAGGCATGGTATGCATGTTCTGCTTAAGTGAAGAACGTGGTGGAGAAACTCAGCGAAGGAGGATTTAAGAACAAGCATTTGCAATGCAATGGGTCTTGCATTTATGAGAGTTTGAGCTCTTGGCATTGTATAAGACAATGCCTTTTATTTATGTTGTTTTTCAAACAGATAAATAAAAGGCATTCAGGCACATGCATCAATGTAAAAACCGGTCGCAAACGGGCAGATTCTCAGAATCTGCCCCTTTGTGACCGGTATTTTTGCATTTGGGATGCATCATCCCAAATGCAAAAATCGCAATTTAAGGAATCTCTAAATTGCGATTCCTTAAATTGCGATTGCATTTAAGGAATCCCAAATTGAGATTCCTTAAATGCAATGCATGAAAGTGAAAAAATTTGCGATTTCACTAATAGGGGGAGCAAGTTACCATGAAGTTGAACTTCATGGTAATTTGCAAAAACTTTGAAAAATGCACTTTTGTGCATTTTTCAAAGCTTCATGTTGCGCACACACATGCCCTTAGAGCATGTGTGTGTGCAACATATGTGCACAGATCAATTTCAGGGGTGCAATAGGGTGTCATTTTGACACCCTTGCACACTTGAAATTGCATGAGCAATTTGCGAGTACCTACTGGTACTCGCAAATTGCTCATGCAATCTCCAATTCATTCCTATGGGCCTGGAGGCCCATAGGAATGAATGGGACGGCATTCCTTAATTGCGAGTCACAATTTGCGAGTCGCAATTAAGGAATTTGTAGGAATCGCTATTTTTATAGCGATTCCTACATGCATAGGCTTTTGCAATTCCTTAATTGCGATTCCTTAAAAATCGCAATTAAGGAATCGCAAAAGTCTTTGTTGATGCATGTGCCAGATTGTCATTTACAATTCCAACAGTTTAAACTCTCGCCAATGCGAGACCTATTGCATTGCAAATGCGTGCTCTAAAATTTTTAAAAAGCGTTAGGAGAGAGCGTGTCCTGCCTGCAACAGCAGGAATGAACATTTCTGGACCTCCGGATGGAGATTTACTACATGAATAGAACTTTTTGTATCGCACGAGCGGGTTTTGCTTTGAAAGTCACTTTACAGTGTATAGTGTTGATTCCTTTACTTTTATTATTTTTGGTGTAAGATTTGTTCTTAGGAGGTATGGGTATATACCTTGTCACATCATTGTTGTTTTATTTAAAATGTTGAACTTTGGAAGGCAGTATGTGAGATTACAAATGAGATACTGATAGAGTCTAGTGGTATTTTGGGTCACTTGACCATAATCGTTAAATAAGAGGTATAACAGGCACTTGCCTGAAATAATGGCTCATACTGAGGACATTTTCTGGATTTGGTATACGAACAGTACTGAACTTAGGAGAGAATACACACACTGGTGTTGGTTAAGTTGATAAAATAACAAAAAAAATTAAACAGTGTATTGCAGTAGGATGAAATATTGTGGAACAATGCTGTTTGTTTCTTTATCATTTTCTATAATTGTTATGAGAAGGTTTCAACATTTAAAAATAAGTCTGTCTTCTAAAGTAAAATACATGGATGAAATATATTTAAAGTCTTTCCACCATGTTTATAGATTGCTATGTTTTTTTTTAATGGTAAATAGGGCACTTTTCAACATTGAGTTTATGGCTTTGACAAAGACCCAGGTGGTTGAAACGCGTCAACTTTAATAAACTTATAAGGAAACATCTTGGAGTGCGGACATCCCTGCTAGCGCGGCAGAGCAAGCAAAATTGTTTCATAATTAAAGGTCCAGCACCCGTCATGCCTGGCACCAACCCCGCAAGGTGGATGTAATTGGGATTAATGCAGGAAAGCTTGTATCTATATCTACAAACATATATATATATGCATATTGATATATACCAAAAACTCCAACACCTTCTTTTGCGTTGAAAAAGGAAAGCACACAGGTCTCCGGTTCCGAAGTGGTTTATTACAGACCCCCTACCCCTCTAACAAACGCGTTTCGCCGCCTGGCTTCGTCAGTGTTAGTTGTTGTGCATAAAGTTCGACCATTTTGAACCGTGAAGCCTCACAGAGTCCCAGTAAACACAGAAAATTGACTTGCTTATTTGTTGCCACAATGGCGGCCATCTTAAAATATGTTTACCTTAGGACAGAATTCATTAAAAATGATCGAATACAAATAAAGTGCAAGTGCTATCAGTGTGAATAAAAACAAATTTTGGAGGGTAAAGAAGATATACAAAATACATCATTACTATATGACATCACTTTAGCTATTCTTTGCAATTTCCATTCCTATCCTATGGATAATCTTATTTGCATTCAATACTGCATTTATAGCTAATTTCATCCTACTGTCAAGGTCTCATGCCCAACACTCAATTCTAAGTTGTATAACATATGTGTGTCATATAGATTGTAGTCTATACCCTTGTTATATATCCCGCCCTGTATGGGCTTTTCGCATGTGTTGATAAAAAATTAGAATGTGAAAATTTCATTTCTTTAACATCTATAAATTCGATGACGCGGTCATGTGGACAAACAGGGAAGAAAGCAAACCAACATTTTTTGTTGCCACTTATGTTACTCTTTTCATATGTCCCCTCTTATTTCCTAGATGTAATCCCACGATAAGTGAACCCAAAGCTCTTCATCGTTATTTAATCCTATGGGGGCCTTTGTCTGGAGATCGATGATGTATTTTGATTCCAACATTCTCAGAGTCTTTACTCGATCTCCTTCTCTTTCTTTTCTCTTTCTTTTCGCATTGATTCCACATTCCAAATGGAATTTTCACTCATGATGCTTTTTGAAAATTCAGCTGTGTCATCTGTGCAGCCACAGAGCAAACCATCTTGTACTACCTGAGGAAGGCGGAAGCTGAAACATTGTAGTGGAAATACATTTTTGTTCTTTGGTGAATCTATCTGTTTGAGTCACTTCTTTCTTGGATATTTTATTTCTTTGTGACTCAATGTATCCTTTGGGATCCAGATTTTTGCCCTGGCTGGCTGTTGTTTTCTTGTGATCCTTCATCTTCAAGTATGTATATATATACATTTATATATATATATATATATATATATATATATATATATATATATATATATATATATATATATATATATATATATATATATATATATATATATATATATATATATATATATATATATATTCACTGAAAAGCCATAGATTTCATGGACGTTATATTTAGAAATTAGCATTTAAAAAACCTTAGAAATTCTCTGAAAAAAACACAGGTTTCAGGGACGTTATAGTTAGTTGGACATTTCACTCGTACAAAACGAGAGAAATTCGGCCGTTATAGTTAGTTCAGCTAACTATAACTTGCGCCCCCGTGATGCACTGCTGATGACATCACATATTACATTATTCATGACATGGTCAGTGACATCACTGATGACATCTCAAATGACATCACTGATGACATCACTGATAACATCATCCAGTGACTGTGTGTTTCTATAAGATTAAAATATGGTTTATATATATGCCAAGGTGTATTGAAGAATGAGTGGATGTATAAGTGTCTGGATGGATGATTTAGTAGGTGCGTGACTGACTGTATAAGTGAGTGATTAAATGTGTCTTACTGAATGCATGGGTTAGTGACTGATACAGACATTCACACAGTTTAGTTTGTCAGTTGGTGTGTAAGCAGTTGCATGGGTTGGTGAGTAGCTAAATGAGGATCTATATGGGTTATTGATTGGTTGTCTGAGTATCTGTATGGGTGCCTGAGTGTCTGTGTGGGTGGGTGGGGGGTGTGACTCTGTGCATAGATGTATGAGTGGATGATTCACTGGGTGTATGGGTTCAAGAGTGCACCTGTGAAGGGCTATATGGGTGGGTGAGTGTGTGTATGGGTGTGTTGGTGAGTGAATGGATGCCTCAGTGGTACATGTGTGAGTAACTGCATATGTGAAAGGCAGTATATGTGAGTGTTGGAGTGTATAAATGACTATATGTGAGAGTGAGTGATTGTGAGAGTGACTATATGGATCAGTGTGTGCTTGTATTAGTTATTGTATAAGAGTGTAAGTATGTGTTAGTTTATGTTTGAATAAGGAAGGTGGGGTGTGTGTGTAACTGTATAGCTAAGTAAATGGGAGTGTGATTGATTCTTTGCATGACTGACTAGGTGTATGAGAAACTCTATGGATGAGTGGCGGTGTGTGAGTGTCTGTATAGATATGTGAGTGCATATGATAATGCTGTATTGATGGTTGACTGCATGTATGAGTGACTGTATGGGTGAATGAGTGGATGTATGTCTAGACCTAGGAATTAGTGAGTGGGTATGTACTAACTGGTATTGGTGCGTCTATGGTTTCGAAAATGGTAGTCTGCATTTTAGAGTGGGTGTATCAAAGGTTATATTAGGGTATGAGGAGGTGCATCAGATTTTCACGTGGATGATGTCATCAGTGATGTCATTTGAGATGTCATCAGTGATGTCACTGACCATGTCATGAATGATGTAATATGTGATGTCATCAGCAGTGCATTGCGGGGGCACGAGTTATAGTTAGCTGAACTAACTATAACAGCTGAATTTCTCTCGTTTTGTACGAGTGAAATGTCCAACTAACTATAACGTCCCTGAAACCTGTGGTTTTTCTGTGAATTTCTAAGGTTCTTTAAATGCTCATTTCTAACTATAACGTCCCTGAAACCTATGGTTTTTTCCGTGAATTTCAAAGGTTTTTTAAATGCTAATTTCTAACTATAACGTCCCTGAAACCTATATTTTTTTCAATGAATTTCAAATATTTTTTTTAATGCTAATTTCTAACTATGTCTACAAAGGTAGGACATGTAAAGAAAGAGGAAGAAAAGTGCAGAAAGAAGCAAGATAAATGCAGAAAAAGGCAACAGAAGTCCAGAAAGATGAAGAAAAGAGCAGGAAGAAGCAAGAGATGTGCAGAAAGAACCAACAGAGGAGAAGAAAGTCCTCCTGTACCCCCAACCTTTTGCTGACGGGTACTGGTGGTAACTGACTCTGACTAACCAGGCCTAGAGCCAGTTGTATGCTAAAAGACATTTAGAATACAATGCAAACACCTACATACACTAGGGGACACAATGCGTTGGGGTACCCCTGTGATTAGCATGTCCTCCTCTGCATTTGCCATGAGTTAGTGCCTGGGTCATTGCATGAGTACATGAGTAGTGACTGAATGATTAGAGTGCTACAAGGAGAGTGCATGGTGATTTTATAAGTACTTGGATTTTGGCAGAGTGATTGGATAAGTACATGATGCAGGATGGGTGATTGGAGGAGTGCATGGGTAGTGACAGAGGGATTTCTGGAGTGAATGGGTAATACCTGGGTAATTGGAGGAGTGAATCCGTAGTGTGTAGGTGGTTAGAGGTCTGCATGGGAAGTGCTCAGGGGATTGTAGCAGTGCATGTGTTAGTACCTGGACCATTGCATAAGTACATGGTGCTGGCTGGTTGATTGGAGGAGTGCATGGGTAGTGACAGGGTGATAGCTGGACTGCTGGGGATTGTAGCAGTGCATGAGTTAGTGCCTGGGTCATTGCATGAGTGCATGGGCAGTGACAGGATGATTAGAGTACTGCAAAGAGAGTGTATGGTGAATTTATAGGTGCTTGGGTTTTGGCGGAGTGATTGGATAAGTACATGGGTACTGACTGGATGATGAGAGTACTGCAAGGAGAGAGCATGGTGAATTTATAAGTGCTTGGAGTTTGGCAGAGTGATTGGATAAGTACATGTTGCTGACTAGGTGATTGGAGGAGTGCATAGGCAGTGACAGGGAGATGGCTGAACTTCATGGGTAGTGCTCAGGGGATTGTAGCAGTGCATGTGTTAGTGCCTGGGTCATTGCATGAGTACATGGGTCCTGACTGGATGATTAGAGTACTGCAAGGAGAGTGCATGGTGAATTTATAAGTGCTTGGGTTTTGGTGGAGTGATTGGATAAGTATTTGATACTGGGTGGGTGATTGGAGGAGTGCATGGGTAGTGACAAGGAGATGCCTGGACTCCATGAGTAGTTCTCAGGGGATTGTAGCAGTGCATGTGTTAGTGCCTGGGTCATTCCATGAGTACATGGGTACTGACTGGAAGATTAGAGTACTTTTCGGAGAGTGTATGGTGAATCTATAAGGGCTTGGGTTTTGGTGGAGTGATTGGATAAGTACATGATGCTGGCTGGGTGATTGAAGGAGTGCATGGGTACTGACAGGGAGATGGCTGGATTGCATGGGTAGTGCTCAGAGGGGGCGGGGCCTGATGTGACAAATGTGCAAATGCGCCCCATGGCACCTTTTAAGTCGGGGGATTAGGTCCCCTTGAATCCTGAGGGTCCCTGGGGTCCAACTAGCCCACCAGATATCTCCAGTAAGCGCCAGAGAGGTGTTAAAAGGGGCAGGCCTCAGACCGCCTCTCTGCAACGCAGCTCTGTGGCACTTACTGGAGGTACCTGGTGGGAGGGGCCTCTGCTGCAATGCCGTTTAAAAAAAAATATTTTTTTTTTCAAGGGGGGCTGTGTGCCCCCCCTTGTTTTACATTAATTGGGGCCCTGAAGACCCCATCCCCCAGGGCCGGCTCTTTTTTTTTTAATTAAAAAAAAAACGGGAAGGGGGCTGCGCGGCCCCCCTCCCGAGGCCAATGTTGGCCCCGGGGCCTTATCCCCCAGGGCTGTGCCTCATCTCCCGGGGCCGGCCCTTTCCGTTAGGGACCGTGGTGGGGAGCCCCAATGCCCCCACGGTCCCGCCAGCTCCCCGCCTCCAGCGGGAGCTAGCATTGCTTTTCCACATGGGAGCTGCTAACATGCAGCTCCCATTGTGGAAAAGCAATGAGGTTTGGATTTTGTAAGCGAGAGCAGGAAACCTGCTCTCGCTTACATAATCCAAACCAGTGTTTGCTATGACAGGGCGGGAGCCGGCTCCCGCCCTGCCATAGCAAACAACAGTGTCTCGGGGGTGGGCACCCCAGGACACTGCTGGAGCCGGCCCTGGGGCCATCAAGGGCTCCAGGAGGTGGGCCGCGTGGCCCTCCTCCCAACGTGTTTGAAGCCCCGGAGAGGTGGTGGTCCCCAGGGCTTGACGGTCCGTAACGGACACCCAAATTTACATATACAGTGCCCCAGGGAGGTGGTGGTCCCCGGGGCGTGTGGGGGGGCTCATGCCCTCCCCACACATTTGTTTTAAATTAAATATAGAGCCCCGGGGAGGTGGTGGTCCCAAGGGGCTGCATTCAGGATTGGTCCCAATGCAAGAAGCAGCAAGAAAAGTTTATTCATACATGTTTATTCATACACTGTTCAAGCAGTTTTGATCACACAAGAAAACATCCGACTTAAGAGACGCCGCATAGTCAACAACACCGTAGACGGACTTCAAAATTAAACATTGCAAAGTTGCAACAACTTTGGTGGCCATGTTGGAGCAGGTACAAATCGTATGAATGCTTATATGTAAACATGATTCAAAATAACCAGTATGTATTACAATATAGAATGCATTATAAAAATAATCTGGAATGTCAATATACTCATCGAGCTTAGGCCGGGCACCCAAAACAATATATTCTGGACCCGTGAACATGTCTCACTGGGTCAAGTTGGGGGTAGGGGAGAAGATAGCAGGCATAGTGCAACTCGCACTTTCTTCATGGATGAGTCCAATGGGTGACTCACTTTCACAAGATAAAGAGGATTTTTTGTACCTACTTCTCTGCACGTTTGTTTTGTCAAAAGAGAAACTTTGAAAAAAGAAAAGTAGTCTTACACAGAAGTACATGCAATCAAGGGTGGGAACCATTTTGGTACAAAAGTGCATAAGGGTTATATTTGAATCTTGTTCTTTAGACCTGAGCCAGAATTAACTACCCCTGACTCACCATGATCACAGACAGCTGTACAGTAGCAGTCCGAGTACACTGCATCAATGATGCCCCCTTGTTAGGCTACTCAACAGCTGGAAAGTTTTTAGTGTGTTCATTCTCAAACTGTCCTGCACAGCCCAAGTCAATGATCTCACCCCCTAAAAGAGCACACATCTTTTGGGAAAAATACTTTTTTTTACAATAGATTGCTTGGTTAGGAAGTACCATATGGGCCCATAATGTTTAGGGGAACTTTAAAGCAACGTTGATCAGGCTTGGCTACACTAACATTCCAATGCAACTCTGAAATTTGAATAACTCCTCATAGTCACTGCCATAAATGAACCGACGATTTACTAGACTGGGTATTACACAAATCAGAATTCTGGTGCAAAAGCAAGGGGCTTTGCAGTGGCTTCTGGCAACAGACAGTGTAAGACCAAAGAGGAATAATGTTGTCAGGCCATGGACAACACCTTAAAAAAATGCAAAAATAAATAAAAATAATCACATTTGGGGAATAGTTTTGGAAATCCTGTACATCTTTTTGCTGCTCCATCTGGCAATGGAGGAGTCTGGATAATAGTACTTCTAACAGCACAGAGAAAATGAAGACAATGATGCTCACATATTACCTAAAGAAAGACCTTGCAACCACTCTACTAAACAAGCATTGGCATAGCCAATAGGTTTCGCCTTTGGAACCTTATAAGTATTTAGTTATGCAGTACAATATCCTTGGTGCAACAACATCAACTGTTGTATGTCTAAACACTTATAAGGTCCCAAAGGCGAGACCTATTGGCTATGCCAACGCTTGCGTTTGCTTATTTTGCAAACCTGCAATGTGGAAATAGAGTGGGAAAATATACAAAATAAAGGAGCAGACCAGAGCTCCAACATGCCAGCACATGCACTGAAGTGTACTCCTTCTCATGCTCCTGTGCACATGTGATCAAACAAAATGCTCTCACTCATAGTGCGGACAGCCAGTGAATAAAGTGGGTTGACCAACTACAGTGTAACCTGAAGTCACGGGACAGTAGATGAGCTGTACAATAGATGGGTGATCTGCAACTCTACTTAGCAGAACCCTTGCTAAAACAGGAAATGACAAAAATCAAGGAGCAGCACCAAAGGAATTGCTAATGGTACATAAAACAAGTAGGGCAAAAATGAGCAGCTTTTCCTTCCATGTGAAAAGTTATGCACGCATAGAACGAAGTGAGCATCTCCCGCTTTGCACACTGAAAGTGTTCAGGCCTTAATCGGACTGCAATTTCTGTCCCTAATGGTGGGGAGGGCGGGCAGAATGAGGTTTTGCGAGCTGCGAGGATGCCACAATTCCTAATCAACAAAATACATTTTTAAAGGCACATAAGCTGCCACTGGAGATTAGAGAATGGTGAATGGTCACGTCGGTGAAGCGCGGGATGAAGTGGTGGGGAAGGGAGCACATTTAAAACTGATAGCGCGACACTCTGGATAAAAAAAAAAAAAGCGCGAACCGTCCGGGAGTTGTGTGGCGCGCAATTAAATAAACAAGTGTGACAGAGCGAGTTACACCAGAGACTTCACGAGACAGACCTCGAAGAGAAGAGTCTGATCTGAGGCAGAACGAGATAGCGTGAGAGAATGGGACAGACCAGAGCAGCATTACATCGAGGCACTTGAGCTGCGCGGCTGCCGTTATCAACTATATGAGACCGGATTCCTTCAATGACGACAGCGCCCGCCTCACGTCGGTGAAGCGCGGGATGGAGTGGTGGGGAAGGGAGCGCATTTAAAACTGATAGCGCGACACTCTGGATACAAAAAAAAACAAGCGCGACCCGGCCGGGAGTTGTGTGGCGCGCAATTAAGATGTGAGCGAGTTACAGCAGAGACTTCACGAGACAGACCTTGAAGCGATGAGTCTGATCTGAGGCAGAACGAGATAGCGTGAGAGAATGAGACAGACCAGAGCAGCATTACATCACAGCGCCGCGAAAGTGAAAGTAATTAGCAGAGGCAGAGAATGAAAGCGGTCTAAGATTAGAAAAACAACCGATCTTTCGTGCAGTTATGGAGGGGGAGGAGCGGGTGAGAGAGGGGGAGGAAAGCCGCCCATGCGAGGAAAGGAATGCTAGAAACCAGGATAGCAGCTGTGCGCGTGCACAACATCGGGAACGCAAGCTGGAGACCTGAAAAAAGCCACTAGGTTAGCACTTCCAAAACCCGCTTACTAAAACTCTCACCAGAGCAGCGCTAAAAGCGCTGGCTCAGTCGAGACCTAAAAACAGCACCTCGCTTAAAGCACATGATTTATTTTCTAAAAGTAGCTTACTTTTGGCCGAGGCCTTCACTGGAATATCTTTGAGGAGCATGAGAAACCCTGAAATTCTAGTGGTCACTTTTCTTTCTTTAATTCAAAGGGTAGGTTTCAGAGACCAGTGGCTGTAATGATAAATAGTAAAAAGTAAATAACATTTAGCTGCCTCACCATATGTGTCCATTTATGAGAATGTAAGGAACTTTTTTTGGTAAGTCTATTAATTTATCTTTTGAGATCTATGGGAGATTTGGCAAAGAAAGACTTTAAAATTCTTGTGATGTTCATTCTATCCCAATTCACCAAAAAGTGATCTTGGAGAAAAGAATCTGCAATGTCACTGAGGGAAAGGAGCAACTGTTGGCAAAAATTCTGTTCCGCCAGCGGAGTTTGCAAAGTTTTGTCCAATACACATTCCGATTGGAGCACAGAGTTACGGCAAAACTCTGCCAAATGCTGTGTGGGGAAGTTTTTCTCTCGCATGGCTCGCAAGGCGTTAAGTTGGTGAGCGCTAGTAAAATTTGTGTCAACTAGCAACAAGCTTAATTTTTGGGTGATAGATTGCCTCCTAGTGAGATTTCCCAATCAGGGCAGTCGCTGCAGGTCGTGACCGTTCGTGTTGAGAAATCTGCTGCTTGAGTAGAAAATCTACTTGAGCAGCAAAAAGAAGCAGCGCCCTCCGGCACGCCGCGTGGGGCCATTCCCGCTGATTTTACAGCATAAAACAAGCTCCCGGTGCTAAAAATCAGTAAAGCAGTGAATTCAACCCGCTTGCGGAACTCCGCGGAATCTCACTAACTTTTTATGTAACTCTGCGAGTTCCGCCCAGCACTAGAATGGAGTTAATGCTCTTGGGTCGCCTACAAAAGATCTTACAAAAATCTATAAAAATAAATGAAATCTAGCTTGCTTGTAATGTGGGATCTTCTAATAGAAAGTACTTAGGGGCTGATTAGGATGATTAGGATGGCGGCAAGACCGCCACCGACAGGCTGTCGGTGGCGGTCTCTCCGTCATTCTAAGCAGCTTTCCCACCTACAATATTTTGATGGCAGGCAGTGTGCTGGCGGGTGGAAAGTCTGACTGCCTGTCAGACCGCTCCGCATACCCAGAATAGGGGCAGTGTCTACCAGGTACCGCCATAGAGATTAGGATAGTCCCTCCCCGCCAGCCTTTCCATGGGGGTTCTTCCGCAATGGAAAGGCTGGCGGGGATGGACATTGGAGGGCCCCACCCGGGCCCTTTTCTTTGGGTGTGGGGGGCACCTACGGTGCCCCCAAACAGTTCCCTGTATCAAGTGACAGGCACCGCATGGTGTCTGTCACGTAGTACAGGGATGAGTTACACATCCCTTTTTTCCAATGCGGCGGGTGCTGCAGCCAGCACGACCCGCCGTAATGGAAAACCTGTACAATGCGACTGCCACCGTGGCGGTCGCATTGTAATTTGACCTGTGGGACCCCCGACACTATGTCGGGCAGTCCTCATCTCTGTTAGGGTGGCAGGCGGACGTGAGTCCGACTGCCATCCTAAGCAGGCCCAAAGTTATTTTTTCTGAAGGCTGTGCTGGGATATCTCTAGGGCTCCTGGTTTCATAGTATTTATTTTTTTAACATTTCCGTCTGTGTTTATCCATATCTTTTTTGGCCATCTTATTGGTATTTATCCATATTTATTTAGTTTTTTGAAGATAAATGGAGCTGTGAAATGGTATATTTCCATGTTTATTTAACTATTGAGCATGCACTCAAAACATGGATGCCTGTCACGTTTTAGCAAATTAAGCATCTATGCATAACAAAACACTATACTCGCAGGTACATATTAGCATTATAATAAAAACATATGTTAACATATGCCTGAGTCTCTCACAAGAAGCACCATTTTTAGTACTTTTTCGCTTTTAAAAATGAATACAGACAGGAAACACATTGTTTTCTGTCTGTATTTATCTGTAAAAATCAGGAAAAACGGAAAAACTGAAGCCTTACATATATCATAAGGTTACGGTGGGCGGGGACGCGCGCGCACCGCGACCCAAGATGGCCGCCCGGCGCTGAGGCTCTGCACGTCGTTGGACTTACGATCGCCCCCTGAGCGGCTCCAACGCGTCCCGCATCATAATTATGCCGGATTCGGGCATCGGAATACCGCTGCTCTAAAGAGATGAGCTTTGGATCTTCTGCAACTTTCTGAACACGGAGGGAGAAATATGCAGGTGATGTTCATAGCTTGCTAGCGGCCACCATTTTGGTTTTTCTTGCCGTTTTTCACCTCAGCTTCTATCTGCCTTTTGAATGGTGCTTATATGAATATTTTTGAGCACTTTCTCTGGAGACATTTATTTGTATCATTTTCCACATTTATTGTATTCTCAGGGAAATGCTGATTTTACTCAGTGTTGTCCTGCTTCTATTGAGGTGAACTCTATATTACGATTTGGCGGCTGCCATTTTGTAGCTTGATGGTTTTCCTGCCATTTTTTTTTTTTCTCCTCATGATTACTCTCTACGATGCCTGCTTTCTTTGGAGATTTCCCTATCTTTGTGGACCACTCTTCCTAAACTACTTCATCTTTTTTTGTGTGGTGCCTTTCCTCGTCAAGACAACTTCCTTGCCGCTTCATGGGCAGAGACAGACGTCTCATACACCAGCATAAAGGGACAACGAGTACTCCTACTGCTTCCATTTCGGGAGTATCTACGTTTAATAAATTTTCTTGCCTATCACATTTGCCTGCAGACTGTGGTCCCCTTGAATTTTCAGAACTCTCTTCCAACATGACGTCCAAGGGGTCACTATCCTCTACTACTGGCAAGAGACTCAAGCAAGATTCTCCCTCTCCCCCTAAGCCTGCTTCTCCGGTTTCTTTAGAGATGGTCTAGGAGGAATTGCGTGCCCATCCTCCATTCATTGAGGAAACTAACTCTCGTCTACAAATGTTGGATGATAAGTGGTCTTCCATGGATTCTCGCATCGCGGCAGTGGAGCATCAACTGGATAATGTTCAAGCTTTATCTTCTAAGGTATCTTCATTGGAATTAGAGATCTCCCAGCTAAAAAGAGCGTCCGAAGACTTGGAAAACAGGAATCGTCGTAATAATCTGCGTATTTATGGACTTCCTGAAGGTCTTGCAGGGGAGGATCCTGTCACATATTTTACGTCTTTTTTACCTCAGTTTTTGGACCTGCCTGCTCCTACCAAATTAAACATTCAGCGTGCTCATAGACTTGGTCCTCGTCTTTCCTCCTCATCGGCACTGCTAAACCCCGTGGAGTAATTATTTTATTTTTGCAATTTACTGACCTTTTGCTGGTTCTTAATGCAGCTAAAACCAAGAAGAACTTATCCTGGCACGCTACCAAGGTTTTTATTTCTCAAGATGTCTCTCCACTGACTGCTAAACGTCGCAAAGGATTTTTGGATCTTCGTCCTCCTCTTCGTTCCTTAGGTGCCAGATATGGTCTATTCCATCCATGTCTCTTCAAAGTTACTTTTCTCAACAAGACTTCTACCTTTGAGGACCCAGCTGAACTTCGAAAATGTATTCATTCCTTCTCTACTACGTCAATGGAGACATCTCCTTCTACATCTGGTTCTTGATTTTTCTATTGCATTTTGATTGCGCTATGTATCTGGTTTAATTAGCTCATTTTCATCTTCTTATTATATTGCTATATTTAAAGTCTATTTTTAACTAATTTAGTATTTTCTTTGCAGATTTGTTAATGCTCTTTTTCATCCTTGTCTTTTATATGTTTATCTCCTTTTTTTATTTCTCTTACATGTTTTCTTATGGTATAGACATTCTTGTATTTGTCTTAATTTAGGTTTTATTCCTTCCTATTTACAGGTTGAATATTTTGTCTTAACTTTCATCCATGTTCCGTGTTCCCGCTCATGTTCATAGTCCTCTTATGGATGTCCTGACGTGTCGTGTTGCCCCCTGTTGGGTGTGCTGTCTTTATTGTCCCTTGCCGCCTCCCGTTCTCTTTTTGCTCCTTAAGGTACGTACTGCAGTCGTTGTTTGACATGTACTGTCTTCTTTTGTTTCTATTCTTTCTTTCCTACCTTCCCTTTCCCCTCTTTCTTTCCTTTTTTTTCTTGCCTACCTCACGATGTTGGTATTTCTTGTTTTTCTATTGGCGTTTTGTTTTTTCCATACTCTATTTTCTTTTCTCTTTTTTTTTCTCTACTTCATTTTTTTATTTCACATATATGTCTTATAATGTTCCCTTGATGCTTTGAGTTCAGAGTCATTTATTGGAATGTGAAAGGTTTTATTAACCCCATCAAAAGGCAGAGAATATTGTCCCACCTTGCCTCTTACAATCCTGACTTGGTCCTTTTACAAGAGACCCATCTTACAGAATCCGAGGCATTAAAGTTAAAACGTAGTTGGGTGGGTTCAGTTTTATATTCTCCTTCTTCGAACAAGAAAAATGGTGTTATCATTTTATGTCACAAAAAATTAAATTGCAAGGTTATTTCACAAGAGACTGATTCTGAAGGGAGATGGTTATTAGTTCAATTGTTCATAAATAATGTTTCTTTAGCAGTTTTTAATGTTTATGGGCCTACGCATCCAGATTCTTCTTTCTGGCCCTTAATTACACAGAAATGTATTCAGTTTAAGGATGATTATTTTATATTAGGAGGTGATTGCAATCAAATTGTTGATCCCTAGTCCGCTTCATTCCTCATAAAGCACATAAGCAATTTCTTGATACCATTTCCCAAGCTCATCTTGAAGACTCTTGGAGACTCTCCCATTCTGATTCTCTAGACTTCTCCTTCTCTTCTCCTCCTCACAATTCTCTCTCTCGCTTAGACTATATCTTTCTCTCTCAATCCTTACCTCAAAATCTTTTATCCTCCTCTCTTGAACCTATTGTTATCTCTGATCATGCCCCGCTTATAACTGATCTTGATTTGCTTCCACCACACCCCAGATCCTCTTGTTGGCGCTTTAACAACTCTCTTCTTTTAGATCCTAATTTTTCCTCCTCCTTTACTGCTTTTGCTAATGACTTCTTTGATCTAAATACCACTATGTCTTCCTCCCCCCATATTCTTTGGGATTCCTTTAAAGCCACTGCAAGAGGCTTCATTATTGATTTTGTTTCGAAAAAGAAGAAACGCTTCGTTCAGCAACATAAAACTAACCTGGCTCACATTAAGTCTTTGGAGCATGAGTTCTATACGTCATCGAAAGATTCCGTGCTTCCAGCCTTGATACGCGCTAAGTTAGCGTTTAACAAAACTTCTACTGCTAATGCTTCTTCTATTCTCTTACGTAGCAGCGCTCGTTGCTATGGAGGTAGAAATAAAGTTGGGAAGCTTCTGGCAAACTATTTGAAAACACGCAAGGAACAAACTCTAATTGACTCTATTTACTCTCCCGATGGTTCTTTGCTGCACAAAGATCAAGAAATTCTTGACACATTCAAATTGTTCTATATGAATCTTTATACCCTGGAATCCCCTCCCTCTAATTCTCTTGTCCAATCCTATCTAAATAACATACCGTCACCATCTACCTCCCATCTTAACCTATCTGATCTTGAGACATATTTATCATTATCCGAATTGTCCTCTGCTCTAAGACTTTTAAAGAAAGGGAAAACTCCTAGGCCTGATGGTTTCTCTGTTGAATTTTATTTACATTTCTCTACATTATTACTCCCTAAACTTTTAAATCTTTTTCATTCCTTTTATCTTTCTGGGAAAACGGAGGGCACCTTTCAGGAAGCCACCATCTGCCTTATTCACAAGGAAGGGCGTGATCCCATGTATTGTAAAAACTTTCGTCCGATCTCTCTAGACAATGTAGATTATAAGCTTTTTGCCAAATTACTTGCTCTACGTTTAGATCCTCTTATGCCACACTTGGTCAGTGAAGAACAGTGTGGTTTTGTCAAAGGTAGATTAACTTCGGATAATTCTCGCCTCTTTCTCAATGTTTTAAATAAGGTTCCCTCCTTTTCCGTTTCTCTAGCGGCTATTTCTGTTGATGCCGAAAAGGCATTTGATAGAGTAGACTGGTCTTTTTTATTTGCGGCTCTCAAATGGCATGGTCTTGGCCCTAAACTAATCTCGCTTATTTCCCTATTGTACTCTGCCCCTACAGCGTCGGTGTTAATTAGCGGTTCTACTTCCTCTTACTTTCCACTCCGTTATGGAGTTCGCCAAGGTTGTCCTCTTTCCCCTCTGCTCTTTGTTCTTGCACTTGAACCTTTCTTATCTTCCATTCGCAATAATTCTTCTATTTCTGGTTTTCCTTACGGTGATCATCATTTAAAACTCTCCGCTTATGCAGATGATATTTTACTTTTTATTTCTGATCCGGATACTTCTATCCCCTCACTCCTGCGTGAATTCACTTATTTTTTCCTTGTCTCTGGATATAAAATTAACTTGGACAAGACAGAAATACTCCCTCTTACTAATACATGCCTTCCTCACTCGTTTTCTTCTACTGGTTTTGCTTGGAGTAGTTCCAAAATCAAATACTTAGGTATGTGTTTTTCTAATTCCATTGCTTCTACCATCAAATTAAATATGTCTGGGATTCTTTCTCGGATTGACAAACTGCTCTCCTCTTGGAATCCTCTTTTTCTTTCCTGGTGGGGCCGTTTAGATTCAATCAAGATGATGGTCTCCCCTATCTTACTTTATGCCCTCTCTATGCTTCCTATCCACATCCCTTCTTGTTATTTTAAAAGGATTGACTCCTGTTTATCTAAATTCCTTTGGAAGGGTAAAAGAGCTAGATTATCCTTATCCTCACTACGTAAAGCAAAATCTAATGGAGGTGTTAATTTCCCTGATTTCCGTCTTTACCATAAATCATTTTCCCTTCGCCAAGCCTAAAAATGGCTTATCTCTAACATTTCCCCATACACTCCCCTTTGGCTATCCATCGAACATGATCTGTTGTTGCCTTTCTCTTAGAAAGGAAGTTCTTACCTTTTCTGCAAAATCCTCTTACACTTCTCCTCCCTTGTTTAAACATATGTGTTCTCTGTTAAAACCTATTACTTCTCCAAAATCTATATCCAGAGAAAACTTTTTAGAGTCGTCTATTTGGTATTACTCCCTTATTACTGTGAATAATAGACCTATTTTTTGGAACACTTGGCGACGGAAAGGTATAATTTGGGTTAAACATATTTTTGATGGTACATCTCCTTATTCTTTTCCTCAATTCCAATCTAGTTTTTCAATGTCCTTGCTCATTTTTACCTAAGTTTTTTATTCTAATGACGAAAATTCTATACACTTTTTATTCTCTTTCGTCCCTCTCTTCTCATACTCCTTCAAATTCTCTCCTACATATCCTTTTTTCGCTCCCTAAGGCTTCTCTTATCTATAAGTATTTCTCGGCGCCCAACCCAGAGCGTGTTAAAACTAAATTGGAACTTTTATGGTAATCTGATCTGGGATGTGAGTGGAGCATTTCCTTTTGGGATCATCTTTGGTCCCGTTCTCTTAAAATTTCTCGTTCTGCTTCTCTTACTCAGTCAATGTTTTTTCTATATCATAGACTTTACATTACTCCTATTTCCCTAGCTCGTTTTTCTCTGTCCAATGACACTAATTGTTGGTCTTGTGGCTCCTCTAATGCTGATCTAAAGCATCTTCTTTTCTTTTGTTCTTCAGTTTTTATTTTCTGGGAGAAAGTTTGGTCCTATATTTCTCGTATTCTTCACATATCTATTCCTTATTCTATCCCTCTTCTTTTTGCTGGTAGCCTGTCGGACTCTTTAGATATTTCCCCTCACACACAGGGCCTCTTGACCTTATGCTTGCTTTAGCCTTCCAACATATTACACTTAACTGGAAAACTCTCAACAAGCTCTCAATACAACATTGGTGGAACAATATCTGTCACTTTCATCGTCTTGATGTTGCGTTTGCTTCTTCTTGCAAACCAACTTTTAATAGAGATCTTTTCTGGTTGCCTTTGACTACCTATTTAGTTAGCTTGGCGTCGACACTTAATCTCCGATCACATGTTGCAAATTTTAAACCTCCCTGAGTGTTCTCTCTGTTCTTTTGATTTCTATAATTTTTGTGATTTATTAGTTACATTATGTTGTTTCAGATTACTCCTCTTGTCCTCTGAAGTTTGCATTTACTATTCACCTCAAGTTATATGCCTCATAGATGAAATTTTTCCCTTCTTCCTCTCTTCCCCTCCCCCCTTGTTATTTTTCCCTTAAAAATATTTAAATAGCTTTCTCTTCTGTTTTTAAACTCCAGTCGGTTATTGTTAATACTTGGTATACATTGTTTCTCTGTATTACTGGTACAGTTGTATTTCTTCAATAAAGCTTTGTAAACTGAAAAAAAATAAGGTTACGGTGGACTATAGTAAGAAAGAGACTGACATTTCGGTGGTTCTTTCTATTTTTTTTTTACGGAATTTTATATAACGCAATCTTGACCTGATTCGGGTATCAGAGTGCTTTACATAGCACCAATTGCAATACATGAGGACACATTCATTTTTGTTAGGCACGGGGCGATTAAGTGATTTGCCCAGAATCACAGGATGTTCAGCGTCATTGCCGAGAGTCAAACCCGGTTCACCAGATTCGAGGTCGACCGCCCTAGCCGTTAGGCCAACTCCTCTCTTGCCTTCATCTAGAAAGGAAGTGCCTAAAAGAATAGAACATGTAACAACAAAGAGAAAGAAAAATAAAGCTTGCAGGACACCTCCAAAAATTACAAAAATACCCTTTCCAAAATAAAATTAAATTACTTTTCAATGTGAGGCCCTGTGCCTGAAATCCTATGGTTGTGCCCGTGACTTTTATATTAAGTATTCACTTAATTATCTACAAGAGCTAAACTGAGGGTTGATAGAGCAGCTCTCAAATTCTCAGGGACAAACGCTTTCCCCGATTCACTAGGGACAGGCGTCTCAAAGAATAAAACCTCTAATGCCAAAAGGACAAACTAAGTAAAATTGATGAGGGTCCTGCAGCTTCCCCAACAATAAAGTTTTTAAAAAACACGACAAACCAATCATTGGCAAAGCCAAAATTCTGGGGGCCACAGTCAGACCTATTGGCATTGCCAATTCTTGTTGAAGACAGGGACTTATTTGTCGTCGCCAGAGGAAGACCCTAGAGCAAGATTGAGAAAGAGGGAAATGAGGAGAAGAAGAAGGACGAAGAAAGCAGTGTTGGAAAAAGAAGCTGCAAGAGTGACTGAGATAAAGAGACAGGAAGTAGACCGGGTAGAAGAAAGAGCCATAAGGTAGAGGGAAGACTAGCCAGCCTTGGTTTTCGGCTACCTCAGCATTCCGTAGTGCCGGTGGTGGGGCCCCTAAAAAAAACACTTTGGAATCCTGCACTTTTTTTGGGGCAAATTAAGAAGGGTATGTGGGTCCTTGACTTCCACTCAGTTGGCAGCACAATACATTTTGCCAATTGCTTGTTGCGCCAATGACCTCCTAGCTCACCAATATAACCATATACAATTAACCCTAAATAAATTAATATGGCTGAGAAATCGTTGACCTAACCTCTTGAACCTCTGACTTCCCTGTACTCAAGAGAGGGCAGCTACGATCTTTCCTCCACAATCATTCAATAAATAAATCTCAGAGCCCTCTATAATGACAATGCTGGGCTGGCACTGTTTGGGCAGGGGTTGGGGGAGGCGCCTTGGGAGGGTCTCCGAAGAGGGTGCGGTGAGGTAAGACAGACAGTTATTGTAAAAAGCCGCTATGTCTTCCATAAATACGAGTTTTGAAGATTTGAACCCAGCAGCTAATACAAAGGTGAAGGCTGACCCTTTTGTTAATCAATAACCCTTCCCAAAGGTGAAACATTAATTATATATCTGTGCTTTTCAGGTCAAGCCTGAGCAGCGCATGCGCTGCTCTACGAAGCATGCTGTATTGGAGTATAGACTTCAAACCCCGCCCACTCTCCGCCCATATTTGTTATTGGCTTGTGTCAATGTCCTTCGTAAATGCTGACTTCTGATTCGTTAATAGGCTTGTTAGTCTCTACTTAGTACCAAATTGTCTTCATTTGTAACCTCCCATGAGGACAGGCCCTGTGAAGGAGAGTAGGATCTGCTTCTTATAGTTACCCCCACGTTTTTGCTGATGTTTCACTGCTTTTCGACTTTAGTCTGGCTGGGGCCTGCTAATTAGGACCCCAGCCTAGCTGCTTCCTCTCTAAAATGATTCCCAGTACTTTAGGTACACTCCAAATTGATTTCTGGGGTACCCTTATAAGTTCCTAGAATATGGTATACTATGTACCCAGGGCACAGGTACCCCAGAGGCCTACCAGGGGCTGCAGCATGTATTATGCCAACCCTGGGAAGCCTTCCAAAATGACACCACAGGACTGCTACTGCAGCCTGGGTAAGGTGGTGCATGCACCCCTTACTGAGATATAGGTTCCCTATATCTCTCAATATCACTGCACATATAAACCTATCAGTCACCCCCTATGGCAAGCAGGCCTTACTAATCCTGAAGGCAGGGTGCTGGGTTTTATGTGAGAGGGAGCCCCTCTGCAGCCTTCGGAACCTTTATTCCGGGGTTGTTTGTGATGCAGCCAAACCATATACTCTTAAGTGCATTATAACCAAACGGTAAATGCTAACTTTGGGATGGCTGCCCGGAAACATGTCATGTTTCGTGTCAAACACCTTGGAATCTTACCCCCACACCAGTAACTGGTGTGGGAGTATGATGCCATCCTTCTAGAGGGAGAGACATGACAGCACTGGTATACCCGGTACCAGCTAACAGAGCCCTGGCATCACAAAATGGATGCTGCCAGCCACAGACACGAGACTGCCCTCCTGCTGCTGGACAAAACTCCGGCAGGGGAGGCCTGGACAATAGGTTTCCTGTCACAGGGAGGTGTCACCACCTCCCAGACACGCTTTAGTGTATTGGGACTGGGTGGGTGCACTCCAAGAGTGCTTTGAAGTTCAGCACTGGGGTCACATTTGGTGTCCCTGTGCATAGTCCAGTTCAAACCGGTTGCAGGGGCTACCAGCCCCTGCTCTGGCACGAAACTGGACAAAAGAAATGGGTGTAGCCACCCCTCTTTACTGACCCTCCCATAGGTGGGTCCCCAGAGTATGTCCAACCCCTTCTTTGGGTATAAAGAAGGAACCCCTGACTACAGGATTTTAGATTACACCTGGACGAAACTCTGATACTGAATCCTGGAACTTCGATGATCTACATTAAACTAGATGACTGAAGACTCTCCCTTGGAGTAAAGGAGTTACTCCCCTGCAAAACAGGCACCAAAGACGCATCTGTCCGGCTTGCATCTCCGAAGCTCCCGCCGGACTCTGAAGAATTTTGCAACACAGGAGGTGGGTTTCCATGGTGGCTGAGGTCGATCTGTGTACTCAGCAATTCTGAGGCCTGTATCCCTCGTGGAAGACCGTGCAACCCAAACCCCTGGACACCGTGACCATTTGCAGAAGCATCAGTTTTCCAGCAACTCCTGCTGATGAGCTTTGGGTTACTTGTAGCCCTAACCCCGAGCAGCATTTGAACCAAAGATTGCCTGCTTACACTCCACAAGTGTTCCGTGAGCTGGCCCTTTGTGTTTTCTCTTGAGGTCCCTTCGCGATCCCTAGTTCGTCGAGTGGTAGGTCTCAGTGAAAGTAACTTTACTTCTAATTGGGCTTACCTGGTTGCTCCAGACGTGCCTTGACTCTCCACTGCTTGGGGAGTCCCCAGGACCTTGCTGGTTCACACCGAAGCATCTTTTCTCTTTCTGCGTGGGTTGCTGTTGCCAAGGCATGTTGGGTCCAATCCGGGCACCGACACTGCAGCACTCGACATCCTTCATGAGACAGCTCGAATCCAGCTCCTGGTCATCGTCGATGCCTCCTGGTCCTCGTGGCTGCAGTGTCAAGCTACACCTCTTCGCACCTGAAACACCCGACATCGATGGGCATTCGTCTATCGTGCCCTTGGTCACTGGCAAGTGACCCAGATTCTGTTCCCTCTGCTTTCAGGTTCTTCTGATCTTCGATCCAGACTTGGATCACACCGGACACTTCTCTCCTTCCCGGCAGCAGCATTTTGCAGCAGATCGTCATTGAAATCAACGACGATTCCCGACACCATTTGACACCTATGCACCCGGCTTCCCTGGGTGAGGTAACTCTAGTACTCCGGTGCTCCCGTGGGTGCTGGCCCTAGAACCCCTTAAGTCTAAAGGGGAATGCTCAAAGTCCTCTCCTAAGTGTCCTTAACTTCTAAAATTCCAATCGCGACTTTCCCATAGAATAGTACGGGGCTCGCGCCTGTGTTCTCACACTGCACGCGTCCCCCGTGGGTCTCCTGTGTCACTACCATGGGTGGTTCCTTGGGGTCCCAGCGATTCTACGTGCTCTAGGCACTGTGTCTAGCCAAGTCGTAGTTCTTATACCACTTTTTTAATATATGGTTTGGTCCGCCTCTAGGGCCCATTGTATATTATGCTATTTACTGTCGTTTTAGAACTGTATCATTGTGTGCCTTGCTCTCTAACTTCATAAAGAGGTTAGTAGAGAGTGTTTAGAAATAAATACATATATTTTATATATATACCTTGTGTGGTTTTCCTTTCATTTAGTAATTCAAGAGGTTATAATCTGGTAAACCAAGCTGCTTTACACTCCTTCAAGACTTAGCCTGGAGGCTACTCTCCATAGCTACCACTAGGATAGCTTTTAATAAAGGTTGTCTTTAAACCTATCATCAATAAGGGTTGTTTGGACTGGTGCAAGGTGCCCACTATAACTAGTGGACAGCATATGCCAGGCCAACTCCTCACACCCTTTTACTTCTGATGTTACACGATATGTCTTATTTAGTCTGTAAGCACTATTTTCTTTAATGAGTTTCTCCTACTGCAGGCACGACATGCTTTCCTGCAACATTCAACGCGCCATGTGCGCTTTCACTTTCGAAGCAGCCCGGGACAATGGCGGCCGCTTCTTTGAAATGAAATAGATCTCGTATTTACAAGAGTTTGAGGTATTGGCATTGTAAATGACAGTGCGTTTTACATATGTGTTAATTATCAAAACAAATAAATAAAAAGCATTGTCATTTTACAATGCCAATAGCTTAAATTCTTGCAAATGCAAGACCTTTTGCAGTGCAAATGCTTGTTGGAGTTAGAAGTATGGAAGGAGCAGATACTAGGGTGCCCCATGAGTGGGGAAAGTGCGCCCAGGTGCCGCTGCTCCTGCTACCAGTCGCAGCCGGCATTAACTGCGGGTGGGAGGGCTGGAGGTCACGAGGGGAGTGAGGGCGGCTTAATTTCATAATAAATAAAAAATGTACCTGTCCGCCGGCCGGGTCCCTCTTTTCTGGGCGCCTGCTCCTGCTCTCCTGCCTCTGGCAAGAACAGGAAGCAGGCAGCCTCCCTACCCTTCCCTAAGCCTCTTGGGGCTGCCGCCCAGCCAGGGGCTTACGGGGAGGCCATTTTATCCATGTAGGCTGCATTGCAGCCTGTATGGAGAAAGGGCAGAGAGCGCTTGACTGGTTTGGGCGGCCCCAGAGGGCCGAACTAACAGTCATTGCGCCCTCAGGAGTGGGCACACCACTCATCCCCTGCTCGCAGAGCAGCCCCTCCCGCCACCAAACATAAAATGGTAATAATGGGAAGTTATTACCATTTTATGTTTCTGCTTCTCACATTGCGAGAAAGCAGTGAGGCGACGCTCCTCCGCCCTAGTCGAGGAGCCGCCCCTGCCTGCTACACTATTGACAGCTACTATGCCCCTGTTTGTCTGACATGTGTTGCTAACAATCCTGCTGACTGTATCTGGAGGGCTAGTCATGCTCTAAGGCAGGTGTCGTTAAGTACTGAAATTATTTTTAATACATTCTAAGCTTCTTCTAACAAATAATGAATTTGAACAGGTGTTTCGTCTGTTGAAGGTTCCCAACCGTCCGTGCCCCACAGGCTCTCTCGAGCGCTTGTGAATGCATTTCAGTCTCATGTTTGTCGAGAATACGGCAAGATTCACAAACACAAACATTTTCCCCAGATATTCCAAGCCCGGAAAAAGAATCGTACATCATACCTTCCTCGAACATTTTTAAGTATTTATATGTCTCTCCTGCAATTATGAGGGGAAGTAAAAAAAAAAACATACGACTACTTCCGGGATCATGGAGGGGAGCTCCAAAGGAAACATTGCTCAGTGAGCTCCCCACTGACCTTCGTGTGTGACCTGTAGGTCACATGCTTGAATCGCCGACAGGTCCTCTTGGACTTTCAATATCCCAAGGTCGATAAATTAAGTACCATTACAATGGTTAAAATTAGCCTTTGCTTCTTTACAGCACTTGGAAACAGCACATATTAGGGTATTCAGAGTTATGGAAATGCAACTTGCTATCAGGATCACTTCATGTTATTTCAGAACAAAGGGTCCACCTGTGTGGCTCTAAAAGTCAATAAACTTTAATATATTACTCTAATCTATTTTTGTCTAAAAAACTTGTGCCAAACTCAACAGATTTTATGTTTGCCACAGCTTATCTTTATTTTACACGTATCATATTTTCAGGCAATTTAGACCACAGGAGGAAGACGTACGTTTTATGGGTTTCGGAGTTTATAGCCTTTTATGGATTTTCTTTGAGGGCATTCCGAGTGGAAGCTCACTAAAGAACTCGTCTTGACAAGAGAAGCTTCTGAACTTTCCCACCACGGTCATTTCCATCAGCAGCAGATTTATTTTCCGAGTAGAACAGTCCACCCTTTTTCTATTACCAAAATGGGTATCACCATACCTTACGAATATTATTAAACTTGTACAGATTATAACTTTTTAGGTAAGAGGTAAGTGAAAAAAATTAGTTCATGTTGTAAATGAAAACAAGGCAAACGCATGGCTGATGGAGGCAGCGCTTAATTTGTAAAAGAATGAGTGCCGGGGCCCAAAGCTTTGCTCAGAAGCCCCCGGACAGTGTTATTAAATGTGTGTGCGCCAAATACAAAGGCTGTGTAACCTTTATTCCAGTTCATGCCCCTTTAACCAGCCGCGGCCCGTGCAGGTAAGAGCGGTAGGGCAGTGGGGCCATGTGGGGGTTTTCAATGGACGATGATGAGGGGAATATAAATAAATAATACGTTTTCCCTCGTCATTGTCCATCAAAATCCCCCCCCCCCCCCCACAAGGCCTCACTGCCCCATTGCTCTCACCTGCACGGGCTGAGGCTACCTTTGATTGGATTTCTTTTACCTTGGTGAACTACTCAAGCTTGCAATTAATTTGTTCGACGCCTTGCGTGCACCACAGCAGCCATCTTGAATCCCAGCATATGTCAGAGTACAGATAACAACAAGCATTTGAAATTCCATAGGTCTGGCATTTACGAGTGTTTGAGCTATTGGCCTTGCAAATGATTATTTATGTGTTGTTTATACAACAGATAAATAAAAGGCATTATCATTTACAATGCCAATAGCTTAAACTCTCGCAAATGCGAGGACTATTGCATTGCAAATGCCAGTGCCTGTACTATAAAAATGTTTTAAAAGCGTTAGGAGAGAGTGTGTCCAACAAAGCTATTTGAGAAAATAGTGCTCGGAGGCTGTAATTAAAGCCTACCGAGTAACAACACATGTAACAGGGGGTGTTGCCATGGGAGGTTACAAAATGAGACAAGGCGGTACTAAGGAGGGACTACTAAGCCTATTGACCAATGAACAGCCACAGTTTACAGTGGACAATGACACAAGCCAATGAAAAATATGGACGGAGAGTGGGCGGACCTTCAAGTCCCTACCTGAATACAGCATGCCTTGCAGAGCAGTGCATGCGCTGCCCAGGCTCGACCTAAAAATATTATCTGAAGTAAAGATTGTGCTGTTAACATGGGTTATTAAAATATTGTTCCATTGGTTTAGATTTTCTATTATTAACTCCAATAGGGTAACTGCAGGAGCGAGCACCATAGCCAGCATGAAGAAGATGATTCATCAAAATATCTCCAGAGGGATCATTTATTTCTAGGCCTATTGTCTCGCTTCTGACCATCAATGAATTGCTGCCAGAAACAAGGTGATAATCCATAAAGTCAAAAACATGCTGTCCAGCTCTTGCCACTATTCCCCGCCCCCCAGGGGCTCTGCAATGAAGATCTCATTTTTAACCTCTAATCCGGGTTAAGTTTGAAAAGACAGCAGTCCGAGGGGCCTGAACTATTCCAAAATGATCTGCAGTACTGGCCTTGTGATGTCATGATGGAGGGGTGGTCAATAAGTGCCTGATCTCACTTCAATTACAAGTGCCATTTTGGTGAATCAACATTGACACACACGCATCACTGAACTGCAGTGCTTAATTTGAGCAGGTGGTTGCCGGTGAGGTCCACCGCCACTCATTTTTTGGGCACTCATTTTTCCTTGGCAGACTGGTCCAGAGCCACAGAGAGAAAAACACAAAGGGGAGAAAGAAGAATGAAGAGAAAGACAAATAAACAGTGACAAAGAGAGAAAGCAGGCATGAAAAAAACCCGTAAGGGTGAGAAAAAGCAGCAGGGAGTGCCTGATGGTGGGTTAAAGAGGCATGAGGTGGAATAAAGTTTATATTTCTTGGCATTCGGCAACATTGATAGTGATATGCATGGGCTTCAGAACCAGTCAGTCAAACAAGCTTTATTCGACAATTAGTCATAAAAGCGAGATACAAAACATGTTACTATAAAGATATTTCATTATCATTGTGCAAAAGAGCAAAACATGATTGTGAGGCTTGTTTAGAAAATGCAATTAAATCACCAAGACATTTAAAAAATCCATAAAATAATGTTAAAAAAGCGTTAATAGCTATCACTAAGAACAACCGCTAAAACAAGCACCATTAAAATTCTCTACTGTGAGGTGGTAAACTTTGGTCTTGATGAATAGGGCCAGCATTACTAGACTAAATACATTTTGGCCAAAGTGTGGCTATGGGTCTCCAAGTACAGGTACAAAATAGCATATGTCAGATGGATAGGGAGTGTGACCTTATGGCCCATGGCCAACCTTGAAATTTTGCTTAGAGGACACATATTATCGCATGATTTAGACCATCTAGCCGTAAACACTCTAGTGGGCAATGAGCCCACCCTAAACTGAAAATATAGTTTTCTGTCATGTGGTTTAGCTATTATGTCCCAATATAGTTCTAGGCTCGGGGTCAGCTTGGCTTCCAAAAAGTTTCCTGTGAGTGTTGATGACTCCCTGTTGAATGTTTTGTGTGTGATTATCTCCCAATATTTTTCTTTCAGGATTTTTTTGAGGGAAAGCAAGCTGTGTCTGGTTCTTCCCATAGTGTCTCTATACCTATGCTTATTAGGGCATCTCTAATTTCTCTTAATCATCTTATTTTGTGAAATGTGTCAGCCCTTATTATGTCCATAAAGCCCGCAGCATAATGGTTCAATGCTGGTGTGGTCCAAAGTCTACGCCAGTATAGTAAAGGGCGTAGTTTAGCGACCTCAGCCAGAGGCTTTCTTCCTAGATCATACAGTAGGGGACACACTGGGGTGCTTTGGGGGAGGGTTGTGATGTTGCGCAAAAACCTATTTTCTGCAATGGTAAGGTTAGACAGGTTTTCATACCCCAAAGCTCTGCTCCATAAAGTGCAGAGTTGACCACCTTCATGTTGAATACCTGGAGCACTGGGCTAATTGGTTTAGTCAATGAGGTATTATACTCCCGGTTTAAAACTCCCGACAATTGTCGATGCTTGAGTGTAGTGCAAAAACAACAGTTGATGGATAGAATGCAAAACAATGTCATACATTCACCCCAGTACAGAGATCTGGGCCTAAATCCATCGTTTTTTTGCTCACCATGCCATTCCAGTTTGAACCCAGCCATATGCAAATCAGTCTTGACCTTGTGCCTCATGGGAACAGTCCAGCCCGAACTGCCAAGCCAGGTCCTCCCTGGACTGGAACCAAGCATCCTAGGACCGGTTTCGGGGTTTCACCCCACTTCAGCCAGGATAGCTTGATTCCAGTGGCATGGAGAGCACGGGACTCACGTCTGAGCATACCCGTCCCACTCGGGGTGACAAATGCAAAAACGACAGTTGATGGACAGAATGCAGAACAATGTCATACATTCCCCCAGTACAGAGATCTGGGCCTAAATCCATCGTTTTTTTGCTCACCATGCCGTTCCAGTTTGAACCCAGCCATATGCAAATCAGTCTTGACCCTGTGACTCATGGGAACAGTCCAGCCCGAAGTGCCAAGCCAGGTCCTCCCTGGACTGGAACCAAGCATCCTAAGACCGGTTTCGGGGTTTCACCCCTCTTCAGCCAGGATAGCTTGATTCCAGTGGCATGGAGAGTTGGCAGGGTATGCCCAGACTTGGGTCCCTTGCTCACTTTGCCAATGGATTCAAGATAGTCTGGCTGACGAGGGTTATGAACCCGAAACCAGTCCCAGGAAGCTTGTTTCCGGTCCAGGGAAGACATGGCTTGGCAGTTCGGGCTGGACTGTTCCCATGAGGCACAGGGTCAGACGGATTTGCATATGGCCATGTCTGAACTGGGGTGGTGGAGTGAGCTAAAGAATGATGATGGATTAAACCCAGATCAGTTGACTGGGGGTGAGTGCTTGCAATGTTCAACACTCTGTCCATCATTTCCTTTGGTTTTTGCTTTGTTCGCCATAAGTTGGCAGGGTATGCTCAGACGTGAGTCCCTTGCTCACTTTGCCACTGGATTCAAGCAAGCCTGGCTGAAGACGGCTGAAATGCCAGAAACCGGTCCTAGGAAGCTTGTTTCCGGTCCAGGGAAGACATGACTTGGCAGTTCGGGCTGGACTGTTCCCATGAGGCACAGGGTCAGACTGATTTGCATATGGCCATGTCTGAACTGGGGTGGCAGAGTGGGCTAAAGAATGGTGATGGATTAAACCCAGATCAGTTGACTGGGGGTGAGTGCTTGCAATGTTCAACACTCTGTCCATCATTTCCTTTGGTTTTTGCTTTGTTCGCCATAAGTTGGCAGGGTATGCTCAGACGTGAGTCCCTTGCTCACTTTGCCACTGGATTCAAGCAAGTCTGGCTGAAGACGGCTGAAATGCCAGAAACCGGTCCTAGGAAGCTTGTTTCCGGTCCAGGGAAGACATGGCTTGGCAGTTCGGGCTGGACTGTTCCCATGAGGCACAGGGTCAGACTGATTTGCATATGGCCATGTCTGAACTGGGGTGGCAGAGTGGGCTAAAGAATGGTGATGGATTAAACCCAGATCAGTTGACTGGGGGTGAGTGCTTGCAATGTTCAACACTCTGTCCATCATTTCCTTTGGTTTTTGCTTTGTTCGCCATAAGTTGGCAGGGTATGCTCAGACGTGAGTCCCTTGCTCACTTTGCCACTGGATTCAAGCAAGCCTGGCTGAAGACGGCTGAAATGCCAGAAACCGGTCCTAGGAAGCTTGTTTCCGGTCCAGGGAAGACATGGCTTGGCAGTTCGGGCTGGACTGTTCCCATGAGGCACAGGGTCAGACTGATTTGCATATGGCCGTGTCTGAACTGGGGTGACAGAGTGGGCTAAAGAATGGTGATGGATTAAACCCAGATCAGTTGACTGGGGGTGAGTGCTTGCAATGTTCAACACTCTGTCCATCATTTCCTTTGGTTTTTGCTTTGTTCGCCATAAGTTGGCAGGGTATGCTCAGACATGAGTCCCTTGCTCACTTTGCCACTGGATTCAAGCAAGCCTGGCTGAAGACGGCTGAAATGCCAGAAACTGGTCCTAGGAAGCTTGTTTCCGGTCCAGGGAAGACATGGCTTGGCAGTTCGGGCTGGACTGTTTCCATGAGGCACAGGGTCAGACTGATTTGCATATGGCCATGTCTGAACTGGGGTGGCAGAGTGGGCTAAAGAATGGTGATGGATTAAACCCAGATCAGTTGACTGGGGGTGAGTGCTTGCAATGTTCAACACTCTGTCCATCATTTCCTTTGGTTTTTGCTAAGTCAACAAAGGCAGCATACAAGCTGCCTTTGCCCAGGGCCACCGTCTTCCAATACAACAGAGTGAATCGAAACACCTGGTCAATAGTGCTGGTGTACGCCCGAAAGCCTGCCTGCAGGGGAAATAAAACGCTATTCTCATCAATCCACTCCTGGATCTTGTTAAGGATTAACCTACCCATTATCTTTTGTAGGGAGTCTATCAGGCTAATGGGCCTATAGTTACCTGGTTGTGTTTTTTCTCCCTTCTTATAAATTGGGATTATTTCTGCCCCTTTCCATGAATCTGGTATAGGGGCTCCTTTCGCAACAGTGTTGGCCAGCAACAGGATGTACCTGCTCCATCTTAATTTATTATATAGGAACATGTCTGCAGGAACGCCATCGAGGCCAGGCGCCCTCCCTCCTACTACAGTTCCCAGTGCTGCATTGACATTAGTACTATTAAATGCCTCTTCTTGGTATAGCACGTGGATGGGATCCTCCGAGTTTGGCTCACTGTGAGTATGGGCATACTGTGGTTTAAAAATAAAAAAATGTACCAAATCTTCCTGTGCTACATGGTTGTGTGGGTGTTCCGGCTGACCTCTTCTGTCCCACTCTACTATGTTCCAGAATGTTTTACTATCGCTCCGGGAACACGCCTCCTTGAGGTCCTGCCATCTTTTCTCATCCCAGGATTGTTTAGCCTTTTTCTGAGTGTTCTTATAAACCTGTCTGGCTACTCGCACTGTAGCGGGCTCCCCCTTTTTAATTGCAACCCCAAGTGATTCTCTGGCCTGCCTACATTCCTTATGGAACCAGAAGCTGGCTTTCTTCTTTGTTGTTTTATTAGGCTTGCAACGCTTAAAAAATGTGTGCGCAAATGAGTGAAGAATTTGTTGTGGATCTGGGTGGTAAACTCTAGTGCTTCATTCGTAGCCGTAATAGACTCTAGCTCTATCAAAGCATTATCTATTTCCTTGGTAATGTTAGCTATAGATTCTGGCTTTTCTGCTAATCTTGTCCACTTTAGGCACCTCATGTCATTGGTGGAAACTACATCACAAGGATATAAGTCGCACCTATTCTGTGAAGATATCTGCTGTCGCCATAAACCCAAGGTTGCACACAAGGGGTTGTGGTCACTCTCCAACCGATCCTTAACTACAATGTCACCAAGGGTATGGTATAATTACAGACAGATTAGTATCTAGTCTAAGCGACTGGCCATGGATCTGTTACTAAAGGTATTTGCCCCTAGTCTATCTAGTGGGGTCCTGCCATTTGCCGTCCGAAAGCTCCTTCCTAAGCAGATGGAATTAATCTGTATGGCCACGTCAGTCCATTTTTTTATAGGTGCGAGCTCCAGCTTCGGTCTGGCCCACTGCGCATCTTCTTCCTCTAAGAGGTTACTTTCCTCTTTATCAAGGGGATCGAAAGTGGTATTAAAATCACCCACGATGATAACATTAGTATCTGCTGAGTATTTATCAAGGAGGTCATCGAGCGCCGCTATAACTTCCGACTTCCTCCCTCTAGTTCCTCTTGCATATACATTGTTAATGACTATGTACTCCAGTGGGTCAAGTTTCAAACGTAAGGCCTGGATGTCATTATTCTTCGTCTGGAGCTCCTCCATAATGATGCCTAGTTCTTGTCGCCCCCAGATTGTCAATCCCCTGAGGGGCGACCTTTTTTTCCTCTCACGGCTGGAATGTGATAGTTTAAATATCCTACGCAAAATTGTGGAGCCATGAGCCAAGTTTCTTGAAAAAGGCAAATGTCATGACCTTCAATAAAGACATGCAACTCCGGGGAAGATAATTTTGAACCCAACCCTGCTATGTTCCACGATAAAAGTGTTCCCCATTTGGAATTATTGCAAGATGGCGATGGGCCCGCTAAGTCCACAGGATACGTACAGCTAGTTTCCCTGTCATCGTCAGTGTTAAGAAAGTAAGTGGTAGGCGGACTACCCCTTTTGTTTGGTGTATCTCCTGTATCACCTACACTTGTTGTAAACAAGCCTCCTAGTCAGTCAATGTTCTCTAATGTGGAACAAGCCATCCACGTTGTTGGCGACTGTCCAGTGGAGTCCCTAGGCTGACTACTCAGCGGAGCCTGTCTAAACTGAATAAATGATGAATCGGGGGAGCAGGTACGAAACTTGAGGGCAAAGAGATTGTCGACTAAATCCTTCCTACTGAGGGTGAGTTCAACGCAGTCTGTCTGTTGGGTGGGAGAAGAAAGTCTGTGCGCCCTGATAATATCCTCCCTAATCACAGGGTGGCAACCCCTAACGTGCCTAATCCAGTGAATGGCTCTATTTGTTAGTGAATCCGCGTGTTCTATACCTTTCCTGGTATCAAGCTTGGGGACGTTTACCATGTAGATTCTATGCGTGTTGTGTGCTTTGTCTGCATTCTGTCCCCCCCACCGCGTGTGAGTGCTACTCTGCAATTTTTGAGACTGGAGAGGGTAAGTCCCTCTTCCACCCAGAAGATGTTTTCTGTGGTGGTCAGGTTTGCAGTGTGGAAGGCAGTGGCATTTGTGTTAGTGTTATGAGCCCACTGGGGGGTAGGTAGTAATAGTGCCAACTTTTTGGGTTTCACAACCTCAGAAAACAGCGGGTTACCTACGTGCTTGCCACTGTTTTGGGGAATGACATTTACCCTCTCTGCATCAGACGTTTGGCTAGGTAGTAAAGGGTTAGTAGGTCGGATGTTAGTGCATTCTGGGCAAGAAGAATTCTTTTTTGGTAAAAGTCTAACCATTGTGGATAGATCCTCGATCATCACTTTCATGACCCCTATTTCAGCCCTTAGCGTTTACACCAGCTCAGTTACCTCCTGGGAGTCTGCAGTGTGAGTCGCTACCATCCCTATTGTACTTACTAGGTGTGCCTCAGGTACCTGGGGCGTCAATTCCTCTGTGGCGTTGGATAACACCGTATATCTATTTGTGCATATGATTAGATGATCAATATGTTGGAGATTATTATCTTCCGCATTTGACTTTGTGATTCCACTTACGGGTTGACTTTGTGATTCCACTTACCTGCCATGAGGGGAACGGCTTTCCTCGTGGGGGAATCTTGCGCCCTGCATCCTTCTCAGTTGCCGTGAGGGGAACGGCTGTTCAGAACTTCATCTCCCAGCACCTCCTGACACCGGCGCAGCGCTTGACGCCATCTCAGCGCGCCGGTGTCTATCAAAAACCGCCGGGAGCTTCCGCAGCGCGGGACGCGCCGAAGGAGCTGAGTGCTGGTTGACTTTGTGATTCCACTTACCTGCCGTGAGGGGAACGGCTTTCCTCGTGGGGGAATCTTGCGCCCTGCATCCTTCTCAGTTGCCGTGAGGGGAACGGCTGTTCAGAACTTCATCTCCCAGCACCTCCTGACACCGGCGCAGCGCTTGACGCCTTCTCAGCGCGCCGGTGTCTATCAAAAACCGCCGGGAGCTTCCGCAGCGCGGGACGCGCGCGGGCAGCGCCCGGGCAGCGCCCGGGCGAAGCCCGGGCCAAGGGCGGGCCCGTCCTTGCCCATCAGTGGCCGTTAGTGGCCGGGCTGGGCCTACCCTCTTGGTGTTCAGTAAGAGATTGTGCTAGGGACCTATTGTAGCACTTAGTATTTGTTTGTGGGGTTTATCCTGTGGGCTGTTGTTGTGTAGCTAACTTCTAATATGAGTAGAAGGAAGGCTGAGGGAAGGATGGCGGGCACACTTGATGATTATCTCACAAGGGTTGAACTAGAATTAACTGATAAAATCCTAGCTGTGGAACGTAGGCTGTCATTGGATCCCTCCACAGCTTTGCCTTGCACTTTCCCTATAGCTGTTAATGACCCTTTAGTGGGAACATGTCCGGACTCTTGTACTTTGGGGGGTTTAGCAAACACGTCCTCATGTCTTGGTCACATTGACACATCTCTCCCCTCTAGCCCACCATCTACCCCAGTAATGGTAACCACTCGTGCGAACTTTAGAGCAGCAGGTCCTAAAGTCAGAGAACCCCCATGTAAAAAGAGGAAAAGCAGGGTTCGAAATAAACCCCCCATTCCTCGAGTTGCCACAGGTCCCTTGGGCGGGCAGCCCCCAACTCCAATCATTGCTCCATCATGTACAAATAATACGCACTGTTTAGGCCAACAGAGTCTTGATAGCTTAAGCTCCATATTGAGGGACCAATTAGCGATACTCATACAACCTGTTATGGCTAAACTCGATACTGTGGTAACCAGACTTAATCACATTGAAGATAATCTGTTGAAACTTCAGACTTTAGCTGTAATAACACCAGCCCAGAATACTGAGGAAGAGGTTAGCAGTACCAGGGCAAGGTCTACCATTGGTCAAAACACTACAGGAACCCACTCTAGTAACCCCCTGGTTTTATTAGCACCTAGGGCTTCATCTACTAGACCCCTGTCCGCCCATAATGAAGCAAGAAGCTCATTGATCTATCCCCAGCCTATGGATGAATTGATAAGGCCAGTGTCTCTCAACTCAGTGGCATCGGCAGACTTAAGGAGTCTTCACCTCCCCCCAGAAGCCACTCCTTATACTATCATACTAGCTAATGTCCCCCAATTGGCGGTGGGGTCTAGTGAGCATTGGTCTAATCTAAAAAACAAAGCTTTGTATTTTCTAGGCAGAAAGTTTGGGGCGACTCAACCTTTATTTGACGAATTTAAAATGGTCAGGCGGGTGTCCACAAGCCACCGAACCTGTTCCGTCTGTTACCCCTGTTCACACGAGCATATTCCCCGTTTGTTCCATTATTGACCCCTCTATGGAGACACAGTTAACGAACCCGCCAATCCTGAGTAACTGCCTATCATTTTCCTCTTGGAATATAGCCGGGCTCCACTCCAAACTGGCCTCTCCTGATTGGGTGGCGTTTGTAGATCAGGTTGATATTTGGTGTTTCCAGGAAACTTGGGCAGTGGATCCGATTTATCGTGTAGGGTATGTTAATTATTTTAAACCAGCTGTTAGGGGTATTAGAGGTAGACCGGTGGGTGGTCTATCAATCTGGGTACGTCAATGCGAGGGTGTTGAAGTTAGGGAAGTACCAACGGACAGCCCCGATATATTGGCCATACAGGTCTCTTCTCCTAAGGGCCTTAATATTCATATATTTAACACCTATCTTAGGGGAGTTCCCGGTGGTAAATGTCCCCCCTCTGTTTTTGTATTGGACCTATTACTTCGTAACACACCTAGAGTTGGTCACAGGGTGGTGGCAGGTGACTTCAACACTTGTTTTAAACCTTTGGGGTCTGACGATGGGCATCTCTCCGAAGGTGAGGACTCTGTGTGGGGTATCCCCCAATTAGAACTGAACCCCATTAGCAAATGGACACAAGTAGCACTATTTCTGAAGGGGCTTTATTTGGAATTGGGGTTGCGGGCTGTTAACGGAAGAACAATATCGGATAGGGGAGGAAAGTCAACTTTCGATAATGGAAGAAGTAAGAGCAGAATTGACTACATCCTGGTTAACTGTGAGCTGTCATTGACATGGTGGTGACGGATAGGTTAGAGAGTGATCACAACCCCCTGATGCTGACCCTAACCGATAGTAGTTTTTCAGGTTGTAGTAATGATGATGTATGCTCTCTGCAGGTGCAAGCTACCCTGTCTAATGATATGAGAAGGGTCCGCTGGCCTAAGATTGCCCTTGATCCCTCTGCTCTGGCTGCTATTAGGGAATTGGTTAATGCTGCTGTGTTTAAGTTGTCCTGCTATGACGCCAAGGAAGAGATTATTACCCTCATTCCGGACATCCACAGTGAACTATTTACAGCCCTTAAAAAAATGTTCATCAAAAGTGTCCCAGCCACTATTAAACCCACTCGTCAGAGGGATAATTCGTGGTTTGACGTAGGATGTAGAGAGTCACGCAAAGCATTAATCCTAGCTATTAAGTCAAGGGACTCGATAAAGATCAGGAGTTGTAGAGCTGCATATAAATCTGCTCAAAGGTCAGCAAAGTTAAACTGGGACGAATCTCGCTGGCGCGAGTTATATGAGGCTTGTGAGGGCAGAAATATGTGCCATTTTTGGCATCTCTTAAAATGGGGTAGGAACCCGCAGGCTATGATTCCGGCTAATCATGTTGCACCTGCCCAGTGGGTTAGTTATTTCGAAAATCAATTTAAGTCCACTGATAATACCCTAAATGCCCCGCTGCTACTTAATATAATAATAAAATAATATTAGAGTTCACCTGTAGTGAGGTGATGTTAATTTTGAAATCTCTCCCGAACGGTAAAGCCCCAGGCCCTGACTGTATCCCTGCTGACTTATTCAAGCAGGATCAGGATCTTTGGGTACCTTACTTAAAAACCTTAGCTAATGCTCTGGCTAGTGGAGCGACGGTTCCGGACTCTTGGTTTGGGGCAGAGATTTTGCCAATCTATAAGAAGGGCAATCGCTCTGCCCCAGCCAACTATCGCCCAATCAGCCTCATAGATGCGGCCCAAAAAATCACCGCACGTTTGCTGTTGGGCCGCATCAGTAGTTGGATTTTCGATAATGACATCCTGACGCCTTTTCAGGCAGGCTTCCGGACACATGTCAGAACCATAGATCAAGCCTTTAGGTTTACACTACTATACTGGAAGGAAGTTTACCTAGGGGGGGTATGCTCTTTGCAGCATTCGTGGACCTTAGGTCTGCATTTGACATGGTGCCAAGACCCAAACTGTGGGAGGTCCTCCGGGAGATGGGTTTGCCGGCCGAGTTTTTGAGGCTCTTAGTTAAACTACACGCTCACACATATGCCCAGGTTAGATGGGGTAAACCAGGGGAAGTAACTGCTAGATTTGAAGTGTCCAAAGGGGTCAGACAAGGGTGCGTTCTGGCCCCTACATTGTTCTCCCTGTTTATTAATGGTGTAACTAGTTATTTTTCTAACTTTCCGACTGATGCACCCTCGTTGGCAGGAATGAAAGACCCCTTGCTCATGTTCGCGGATGATACGCTCCTTATCTTCAAAACCCGACAGGGGCTCCAATTGGCTCTGTCTAGGTTTGAGCTATTTTGCCGTGAACATGAGCTCGAGGTCAATGTGGGGAAGACTAAATTTATGGTCCTCCGTGGCACCCGCCCTGTAAAACCCAGGGTAGATATGGGTGGTGTCAGGCTGGAACAGACTCCCACATTCACATATTTGGGGGTGACTTTTAGTGACAACCTAAGTTGGAGGCCCCAAACAGATTTGCTTAGTCTTAAGCACTCACAATTAGGTGGTGCACTACTAAAGGAACACAGGCAATCCTGCACAAAACCTATAGCACCACTGATGCAAATTTACGGGTCTAAAATCCTTCCTGCAGTTATGTATGGTGCCGAGTTATGGGGGTTCAGCAATCTGGACTCCTTGAGGGTGGCCCAAAATAATTTTTTGAGGTCATTAACAGGGCTACCCCTCTCCACTCCACGTATCCCCCTACTATTCGATCTGGGTTGCCAACCTATTGAGGATATGGTCCGGTATAGGCCCTTGGCATTTTGGCGACGCCTATGGACTACCCCAGAGCTTTCCCTTTATGCTAAGGCGCTGTGCGAGGTAAAGGACACGGGGGGCTCTCATAGAATTAGTTGGCTGTCAGAAATTAAACTTATTCTGACAGGAATGGGCATGGGCGATTTGTGGTCTAACCCTGCGTCGGCAGTCTTTCCCCCCAAAAATATCTTTAAGGAAGCCTATTGGCAATGGTGTTCACATAATCGCCATACTCTTTTGATTGGTAGCTCTTTGACCTCAACTTATTTGTCCATTAAGGATCAACCCTCCCTCGAAGCATACTGGGATGTAATAACCAAAAAGCAGGATCGGAAACTATATCACCAATTTAGAATAGGGACCCTACCATTATGTTCCTTTACCTCTAGTTGGTCCCCAAATGGCAGTGATAAATGCCCAACCTGTAAAAATTTGGTTGAAACTGTTGATCATTTTTTATTTGTTTGTCCAGTATACCTTCAACCTAGAAGAGTTTGGTTGCGTCCTGTGTGTCGTGAATTGGGTGTCAGATCAGCCCAGACCGCTAGAAGGATTTTAAAGTCAGATACATCCTCTCTTGTGGTTATTGGCTTAGCCAAATACATTAGCTGGGCATGGCTCTTACGAAACAGATGAAATTTCCACACTGGTTCCATATATTGCTGCTTAGTATTACCCTTATTACCGTGGAGTATGTTATAACTAAACCTCATGTATAGTCAACCTCAAGTCAATGTAAATTGAACTGTTTAATACTTTTTTATTATTGCTTTTTAACATTTTATTTATTAAATGGTATTTTAATATATAATGTTAATAATCTTATTCCAATTTTAATTGTCATGATGAATTATTAATATGTCTTTTAAGATGAAATATTCGAAATAAAGACTATTTTGACTTGACTTATCTTCTGCTGTAATAGAGGGACTAGGGAGGGATTTGCAGGGAAAAGGATCGCCCGTCTTCCCCTGGTTCTGTTCCAACTCACCACTTTTGGGAACAGGCCCTTTTTTATGTGTTTTGAGGATCATGTACGGGATAGCAACATGCCGATTTGTGCTTCCTCTATTAGTTTGTGTAGAGCTTGATGGGGACTTTTTCTGCCTGCTCGCGCGTTTGATTCAACTGCTAATACGTCCTCACACTCCTCAATGAGCGTGTCGATCCTGTCCATTACACAGTTGCTACCAGCTTGTTTGGATACCTTTCTAGCTTTTCTTCCCTTGCGAACTCTACCACTATTACCCTCTTCAACTACGCCCCCACTGCCTTCCATGGACTTTCTTTTTCCCATGGTTCGAATGTATAAAGAACAAAAAAAAAAAAAAAAACAGGCACCAGGACTAGGACAAAGACTATCTCCACAGGCTGTCCAGTGTTTGGTACATTAAACCATATGCTCAAAGTTCCATACGTTAGCTAGCAGGCCATAGGGATAGCGATAGCTTATGGGGGTCAAGATCCGGCTCAGTCCTTCATACAGGAACAAAAGAGGGAAGAATATAGGAAAGGACACACAGTACCTCTACAACAGGAGGGGTTTTGCCAGTGTAGTCCAAGCTCGAGGGACAGATGACAGAGGGGTGGCCCTGCCCGGCCTCTTCCGGTCACTGACGGGCCCGCCCTTGGCCCGGGCTTTGTCCGGGTGCATCCCGTGAAGTGGGAGCCGGGAATGACTTTATGCGCCTCCGGGCACGCAGGATGATTGCAGCGCCTCCAGGCGCGACAAGCAGCAGAGCAATTTGAGGGTTGAAGTCTCCTCCTGGTGAATCAGTCCGGGTGCCGGTAGTAAGGTGCGCGGGTCCCGCGAAGTGGGAGCCGCAAATGGCTTTATGCGCCTCCAGGCGCGCAGGATGATGGCGGCGCCTCCAGGTGCGACAAACAGCAGGGCAGTCTGGGGGCTGAAGTCCCCCACTGGTGGATCAGTCCAGGAGCCGGTAGTAATGTACGCGGGTCAGAACCAAACCTTGGTGCCCAGGACTTATTCTTTTACATATTAAGCACTGTTGTGCTTCTATAATGGCCTTAAGGCGAATCATTTTGCAGTTTAAGACTCTGGCAGTAAGGTATTTATTGAGTTACCATGCTACCTATGAGATGTATGCCTTGTACCAGTGCCAGAGAGCACCATTGCAGCGGGAAAACAATAATACCAGTTATTTTAGAGCCTAGAAAATGAGGATATTATTTAGTGTTTTATATCTTCAGTGATACGCCATATTCGTGTACAGCACCATCACGAAGGGGGGATTCATTAATTAAAAAGAGACAGCTGGAATAAACAGCATGTGCATCTGCTATGGGGCATATGTTTGACTACACTGCCATAACAAGCATACAATATTGTATTTGCCTCCTGTCAGTTAGTCTTTCAAACAAAAAATTGATGGTTACTGCGTAGATATGTCATCTAATGTTTAACTATTAATCGTTCCTTGTCTGTTCTCTGAATGATTGCTTGAAAAGTGTTGTCATGTTCTTGGTTCCATTGAGCACAAAGTATAAACCCTCTCGCCCCCCCCCCAATCTTTCATCCATTACACAATGAGACTGACTTGGCTAATTAGACCCAGTACCTACTTAGGGTCCTATTATGATGTCGGGCGGAAAGCCATCCGCCAGCGCGTTGGTATCGTACCGCCAGACATCCAAGGCATCGGTCAGACCGCCCTATTATGATACAGGCGGTCCGATCGATGCCTGTGGGGGGAATCCATTCCGCCTCCACAGAGCGGAGGGAGGCTCGTAATCCCCAAAATGGAGGCTGTGCCTGCTCAGGCACCACCTTGGAGATTATGATGCACATTTCCCACAGCCTTTCTATGGTGGCCCGAAAGGCTGTCGAAAATGGACTGTCCAGGCCCCTAGCAGGGCCCCAGCCCCCAAACATCCATGCACTGTGTGGGCCACACGGTGCATGGATGTTTAAAAAGTGTATATTTCCCTATTGCGGCTTGTGCTGCAGCCCGCACCACAAGCCACAATAGAAAAGATACACTTTCCAACTGCCGTGAAGGCCGTTGCATCCTAATTTGGGAAGTGGGACCGCCAACTCCTTGTCGGGCGTTCCCGTTTCCGACACAATGCTTGTCAGATGCTCTTCTGACCTGCATCATAATAGGGCCCTTAGTTTTCATTGTAAATAGAACCACATTTCATAAGTCTTCCCAAGGCAGAAGCCACACAAAGCCTATGGGTGTTGGCAAAGGCGACGTCTGGTCGGCCCAAAGGTGCTTGGTCTTGGCTTTCTAGGTTGAGAAGGCAGAGCATGGCTCCACGCAGGGAGTAGCTGGGCTCTCTCAGTGGATTTTGAGCCAGGAAGGAGATGAGTAAGTCGCTTTTTAGGGGACATTATTTAGAAAATTGGTGTAGCTTACAAAACGTCTTCCTTATTGGCTGCTATATTGGGGATATTTCATTGGTGCGCTGATAAGAAGTGTTTTATCTATTGGTGCATTTATCCACCTATTGGTATCATATTTTAGCCTGTTGTTTTCCCTCTTTTTAGTATCTCTGAAGCAAAGAAGAGGAAAAATGGTGCCAAGAGAAGGCATATTTCATCAAGCTTCTACTCTGAGGAGGAGCTTCTACCAGTAAAAAAGAAAAGACCTTAGGGGTCTCCTGATCTCCCCCATAACGTGCCGGTACTAATGTCAGCTACGGGTGTGCAAGACATGACAGGACCTGTAGAGGCCAAGGCCTTGGAGAATAGAAAAAAGAGCCATGCTAAGAGAAAATGTTGATAAATCTAGTGGGACTAATTCTCCAGATGCTGCCACACAATCCTAGTAAAAAATACCTGGTTCATCAGCATCAGGGAAGTATATTCGAAGGGAAGAGATGCTAGAACTACTGGGACATATATAAGGCAGTCTGGGCTTTCCACCATATACTTCCCCTGAGAATAAGGAGAGGTTGTTTCCTCAGTAGGAAAGGTCCTATTCATTGGCCATTCCTCTGCATAAAAAGATCAAAGACTTAGGGCCTGATTTAGATCTCGGAAGAGGGTAATACTCCGTCACAAACGTGATGAATATTCCATTCGCCGTTTTACGATCCCATTATATCCTATTGGGATTGTAATACAGGGGACGGGATATCCGTCACGTTTGTGATGAAGTATTCCCTTAACCAAGATCGAAATCAGCCCCTTAATTTTTGTGGAATGGAGAGAGTTTGATGATACGAAAACGCCCAGGTTTCCTCAGATATCTTATTTTTTAGTGGAGTCAGAAGTGGTCCTTACTGAGTCATAATACAATGGTGGACTCTATTCAGGTAATGTTGATTGGAAGAACAGCAATATATCCAGATGCCTATTCTCTCATTGATGCAGTTGACAAGCAGGTGGAGAAAACTCTAAAAAGATCCTTCTCAGCTGAGAATCTATGCTTTAAAGCTGTCACTCACTCAGCCTATGCAGCTAAAGCTTTAGTTCAAGATTTCAAAGCTCTTTCAGTGGCAAATCAGCAAGGAATGAACTGCTTAGACTTGATGGTACAGATGGAGCTAGAGTAAAATGTATGTCTGACATCTCTTAGATTGTCTTAAGATCAGCTTGAGTAGCTACAGCCACCAGGGTTTTAACCAGAAGAAACCTGTGGATTTGTGATTGAAAGGTAGATGCTACAGAAATATCTTCACTTCTTTGGATAGTGGGAAATGGTGATATGTTGGATGCCATGATCACCAAAACCTTTAAAGACAAGAAGCACGCTGTACCCTACAAGGGCCAAACTTCAAGTTCTTATAGGCCTTGGGGCCATTTTTCATATGAATCAAGTCGGATGACCTACAATTCTTACTTATCCCAGAAGAAGAAATTTTGGCCAGAAAAGAACGATTTAGGCAACCAGTCTAGCACTTCCAAGTGAATGTCCTGACAACTATCTTCCTCTACCACCAGTTGTGAGTGGAAGAATTCAGCTATTTTTCCAGGCATGGCAAAAAGACACATGAGACCACTGGGTCTTGAGCATCGTCAAGAGAGGCTATCGTATAGACTTCTCAGAGCTTCATTCAAACTCGGGACCCAGTCTTATTCCTATCCCCGATGATCCTACCAAACGGGAATGCAGACCCAAGAACACTGACATGAGACTGTATCTATCCCTCCTATTCCTAGGCTCCTATTTCCTTCCCACTTGATCAAACAACCCATACATGAGCAGAAATAGGAGATGCACAGTGATCTATTACTGGACTCCCCTAATGTTTGCAAAGAAGAGCAAATGTTTGAGGATGTAAATGAAAATCCTGAGTTGTTGTAATGGACCAATTGAGTTGCAAATCCCCTTGATAAAAAATGCTGAGATTGATACTACATTCAGCTCTTCTCAAGCAAAACCTTTATCTGATATACTGAAAAGGGATGGGGCTCTTTCCATCCAGTTTATGTAAGGATTTGCAGTCATGTTGTCTGTCCTGACCAGAATCATCCACCTGGTCAGAGAGTGAGAGAAGACCAAAATGGCTAGGCAAATGGCCTCCAATTCCCTCCAGTGGGTAGATTCTCTGATTTTCAAAGGTAAATTTAAACTTAGAAGTAATTTTACTCTTGTTTTGGTACTCACAAACTACAAGTTTATTTATACTACCAGTACTTTTGTGACTGTGTAGACTCCGAACTCATGGAAGAGACTTCACAGTCATAAATTACTAGTAGTAAAATTACAGTCAGAAGTTTGTGAATACCAAAAATGTAGTAAATTTGGTACAAAGTGTACGATTACCTCTGTGAATCAGGCTCTAACCGTTTGGGTAGGGACTATTCATTTCGAAATAGTAACATTGCAAAGCATCATCCCCTTGGTTTGCAGCCAGTATTTAATGACTACAACAGACCTTCAAGGTGCTTATCTACATGTTCTGATCCATCCAAAGCATCGAAGATTTGTGTGCTTTGCAATTGGCCACCTTCACTTTCAGTTTGAGGTTTTCCCTTTTGGACTCAAGTTGGCACCGGTAGCCTCCATGAAAGTGTTGGCCCCTTTAGTAGCTATACTTCTCTAGAGGGGAATATTTTGCACCCGTATCTAGACAACTGATTGGTTCATTCTTTGTCAAGAGTACAACTGCCCTGACCCTGACAGACTCCACAAAATCTTTCCTGCTTTTGATCCTAGATGCTTTAGATGTGGACATGCAACTGGGGATTGGCTGCACGTGGGGTTCACATGCAGCCACTTAATGAATTTCTGGCAGAGTGTCTTTTTAGAAATTAGAAAAAACTGGCCACTAACTTCTCCCCCGATCCTTTAGCTACTCTTTTTGGCAGAGCTGATATAGGCGAAGAGCTAACCTTTGTCCAGCGCCAATTTATCTTTATTGCAACTCTAGAAGCAAGTTCACTAATCCAAGCCAATTTGAAATCCAAGACGACTCCGACAATCTCCCAATGGCTGACTAAAATGCTAAGCGGGAAACTATCTATGCAAACAGGGTGGGTTCTGTAGTTAAACTGAACAGAATATGGCAGAACTAGAATTGAACTGTCTTAGCAATTGGTAAATGATAATGTATGAATTGGCTATGATTAACTTATGTATTTTACTACCTGAAACAAATTATGTAAGCAATTTTAATATTTAAATATTCATTGCTAATACGTATTTGGAATTATGTACACATGTTATCTATTCAAATGCTTGATAAAAACTTGGCCTTTTATGGGATTTAAGAATCTAATGAATTCTGAGAAGAAAAGATGGAAAACTTATCTTATGCACTTTACTACTAGAAATGAGATATGCAAGTATTTTATATGTTTTATTATCTCGTCCTTATGAATTCCGAATTCTATACACACTTTATGTATTTATCTAATTGTTTAAGGAAAACTTGGTCTTTTATTGGATTTAAGATTAATTCTGGACAAGGTTTTTTCTCAGAAGAAAAGTATTTGTAATAGTGGAATCATATTGTACTGGCTACTATATTTGTCTGCTGACCACTCTTAGCTACATTGAAAATAAAAAAATAAATAAATAAAAGAGTACAACTGCAACATCAAACCGAGATAGTTCTGTCAGTGTTGAATAGCTATGGTTTACTGATAAACCTACAGAAATCAGAGCTACTCCATTGGCAACACGGGCGTTGCATGGGGGCAAGGTTCAGCACAGACATTACATCATGGCTGCAGGTTCAAGGAAATCTGGCAGCTGCATGTGTTTGGTTCCTTTGGACAGATTTAATCTTATCAAAGTCATTATGCACACTCTGGGACACTCGAATCCAACATCTCAGGACTGATATCTTCATTTTCCCCTGACGCAGGTGGCCAGAAGGATTTACAATGGTGGCTGGACAGTCAGAATCTACTGAAATGATCCTTTTTTCTCCTCCAGTCCCTGTATTGTTTACAAAAGATGACAGTGTGATGGGCTGAGGAGGTTGGATGGATTCTCATCAGACAAAGGGATTTGGGGCCATATGTAGGTACCTAAATACCGGTCGGTAACGGCCAAAAATCGGTAAATATCCCGTTACCGACCGGTATTTAGGCAATTGAGATGTAGGTGGCTGGATTTCAGGATTCGGTAATTTACCGAATCTGAATTTTAAGAAATCGGTAAAATACCGATTCGGTAAACTACCGAATCCTGAAATCCTATGTAGGGGGCACTCAAGTGAGTGCATTTTAGGTGTCTGGATTCGTTATTTACCACCAACTACAAGTTGATGGTAAATAACGAATACCTTTTAAAAAGCAATTTTGTGCTTTTTGAAAAATGCCATGTGGCAGACATACATGCCCTTAGGGCATGTATGTGCGCCACATGTGCACACATGCACGATTCAGGGGTGCAACGGGGTGTCAATGTGACACCCTGCCACCCATGAATATGCTCCCCCTATTACCGATTCGGTATTTACCGAATCGGTAATAGTGAATGGCTTCCCATTCATTCCTATGGGCCTCCAGGCCCATAGGAATGAATTGAAAGGGATGCATTATTACCGATTCGGTAAATACCGAATCAGTAATACCGAATATTACCGATTCGGTAATAATTACCGAATGTTTACCTACATTCTATTTACCGATTCATAAATACCGAATCGGTAAAATTCGGTATTTATGAATCGGTAAATAGAAATTATCTACATATGGCCCTTGGTGTCAGTCTCAGGTCTTCCAAGAAGAAGGGATTTGGAGGCCTTTCGCCAAGAAATTTTGGCCTTCTCTTACTTTAAGATTGGGAAGGTGGTTCTGATCAAGACAGACAACATGACTGCAAAATCTTAAATAAACAAATGGGGTGGGGCAAGAGCACTGCCCCTTTTTAGGAGATCAGACAAAATAGTTGCATGGCCAGAGCTGAACCAGCAATTTTATATCACGGGGTTGTAACTCAATTGTGAACAATTTGAACCAGCCCATTCCAACATCTCAGGATTTTCATTTATATCCACACATGTTTACTGTCATTTGGAAACATTCGGAGGGATCAGTAATAGATCTTTGCATCTTCTATCAAAGCTCAAGTAGAGGTCTTTTGCTAAAGCGGAAAGTAAGTAGAGTCCTGGGAAGTAGATGCAGTCTCTTGCCAGTGGTCTCGGGGTTTGGTTTATGCTTTCCCTCTGGTCCCGCAACTTCTACAATTCTCAATCAGGGTGAGGAGACAGAAGGCATCAGTGATCTGATTGCTCCAATATGGCCCATGTCTGGCTGGCTTCCTCTTCTGATAGCCATGACAAAAGATCAGGAGCTTAGACTTCCCACCAATCCAGACCCCTGGTATTTCTGGCATTTAATCTAGATACATTGGCCTGGATCAAATTAGGGGCCTGGAGGTTGAAAGGATAGGTGTAAGACATAGTTTTTTTCAGCTGCTGTGGCTGGAACCCTTCAGTCCACCGGGAGCTCATCCACTTTAAGATCCTACTCAAAACATTAGGAATCATAGAGTAGATTGTGTAAATCTAAGGATTTAGATCATCAGACTGCAGGTTTGCCTACATCCTTTCCTTTTTGTAGGATTATTTTCACATGGGCTGGAAAGTTCCACACTGAAGATTCAGTGAGCAGCCATCCGTGCTTTTAGGGAAACCAAGAGAAACACTTCAGACGAGGAAGGTTTGCTACATTGTTCATTTAGGGATTTAATATTATCAGCGCTGTTTCCCTACCTACTTTTCATTTTTGGGGTTTGTATTTAGTTTTGGAATCCTTATAAGATCCCCTTGTAAGCCTCTAGAGTCAGTCAACATCAAGACCTTGAGACTAAAGTCCTTCTTTTCTTGTGGCAGTCACTTCCAGGAAAAGGCATGGGGAGTTGGGCTCACTATTATGTAGACCACCTTTCTGTAAATGTTGTGAGGATAGGATAGTCCTTCACCCAGGTCCAGCTTTTGTGCCATAAGTGAACTCTCCTTTTCATAAGGATCAATAAAGGAAAACATTTTGTCCCAGTTCTTTGCTCACTTGGGGTCAGAGGATGAGATGAGGCTTCCCAAGTTGGATGTGAGGAATGTTCTTCTCATATATCTGGATACAGTATCCTTCTTAAAGCTGCCAACTCTTTATTTGTTAATTGTGGATGAGCTAAGCAGGGTGAACAAATATCCTGGTCCTGGGTTCACTTGCATCTGGGAAATCTCAAAAGACGATAGATAGCCACAAGGTCTGGACACGCTCGTTAATTGAGAGTACAGCTAATGGAGCCAGGGGATTTATCACTAATGTATGTGAGAACAGTGCAAGAACTGGAGGGTACATGCAGCAGGCTCCCTGGCACCTAAGGAAATCCTAAAGCAAGGTAGTCTATTGGCTGGACGGTGCATGGACACCTCTGCTGTAGAACCTGGGAACAAACCGCTGACCATGGCTTTAAATGGGCAGGTACTAAGGGGCATATTATCAAGACAGGCGATAAAATTATCGCCGCTTTAGCGGCAGAAAACTGCCGCTAAAACGGCGATAATGGGCTTGATAATATGCTCTATGGAATTCCAATTGAAGCCCATGTTAGATGCGAAGGACATCTAACCTGAGCTTCAATTGGAATTCCATAGAGCATATTATCAAGCCCATTATCGCCGTTTTAGCGGCAGTTTTCTGCCGCTAAAGCGGCGATAATTTTATCGCCTGTCTTGATAATATGCCCCCAAGTTCCTGAACTTCTTTATTTGAAAGAGAGAGTACCAGCACTTCACATCTCTGTAGCAATACTGTTAATGCAAGAGTACTGGCCCTTCTCAGAAGAGGTATAGTGAGTATCTGAACTTGCAGATTTCCATTTAAAATACTGCTGATGGCTTATGAGGGGAAAGTGCTGTCAATTTACATATCAGCACACCAGCCGCAGTTCGTGCAGATAAGAGCGGTGAGGCCGGGTTAGGGGGGATTTCGAGGGACGATGCCTAGGGAAAATGAATTATTTATTTAATTTTCCCTCAGCATCGTCCCTCGAAATTCCCCCTAACCCGGCCAGACCGCTCTTACCTGCACGAACCGCGGCTGCAGCACACACCAAAGTATATACAAAGAAGAGTTATAAGTGGCATATATTGTACATTACCTCAACATGAAAGTGAATTCCATCTGTCACTCAGGTATTAAATCCAAGATGTAAAAGCATCACAGAACATGCAGGTGGAAGATCAATAACATGTGTACAGTAAAAAACAGCTGTGTGCTATCAACTTCAGTGGTCAACATTTACATGACTCGACAACAGCATTCACAGGTGCATGTCGTGGCTAACAGAACAAGAAGCACATGTATTAAGGAAAACGGGGTATACTGAGGGCAACAGCAGTGATGGAAGGCAAATATCTTACACAGAATATAAAGGCACCATTTTTACGAAGAGACTGGCTTTAATTTTGTATCCTATCTTCTTGTAGCATTATCACCTGAGAAGAGCTGACCACCATCCACAGCTATCACAGGTCTTCAATATTTGGGCTCGATGTAGATGGCTCATACCTGCAAATTGTACTCGCAATTGGAGACAAGCCTGACTGGCAAATTTCATGTCTCACTTTGATTTCCACATTGCATTAAAGCTAGGATCATAGGTCGATTAATGCAGATGAGCTGAATGTCAGAATATCATCTACCCGAAATTTCTCCCACTGGCTTTAGATTTTCTATTATTAACTCCAATGGGACTTGAGGCCATTTGTTCAAACCTGTTTTTGAGGTTGCCAACGGTCCGATTCACAGAATCAGGCTGTTTGCCACCACAAAAATAAGGCTTTTAAAATTTACATTTGTGACCACCAACAAGCTTTTAAAAATGTTCAAAAGCCAAATTGCGATTTGGTAACCTGTTACCAAATCACCATTTGGGGATGTGAATTAGTATTTGGAAGGGACGTGTTTAGGGCGTCCCTTCCTAATACCGATTCACAGTGCTATGCATGAATGTTTTGTAACCAAATTACGATCACAAAACATTTATTTTTTACCCACATCTCAAGAGTGTTGCTAACTATTGACAAATAGGAAGGGGTCCATAAGGGCCACATAATTTTTTTTACACAGCGGTGGCTCAATCTTTGCTCCACACTGCTCCATATCAACAAGCTGATACATTGGGTCCAATGTGTCAGTTGGTAGAGGCCTGCATCACATTATACCTGCGCCAAGTAAAATGTATGCAGGTTAGATGTTCCCACTTTAAAAGCTACGAAGAACTGACGCAATGAACTTTACAACATTTCACTGCATTGCTCTACGAGTTGACTGCGTCAAAATCCCTATGCCTTCTCAAACCAGGCGTAAGGATTGATGCAGGGCTTTTAACATGGGACTCGCCTCTGTGTTCTGACGCATTGCTGGAGTTGTGTCCATCTTACGACCAACTCCAGTGATGTGTCACTTTTGCACCGACAGATGCGCCAGAATTTCCTGACGTATCCGTGGATCCTTGCACCATGGAGCCCTGTATTGTATCAGCAGCGAACCCATTGCGTTGTTAGGGCATTTGTGGCAGACGCAAGAAATCTGATGCATCAATGCCAATACATCAGTTCTTGTAAGTATGCCCCTCTGTTTCTAAGAGTTTGTTTTGGACCTAAGTTTTGTATCTCTTTTGCTTCCTCTGTATCACTCTCGTTTCTCTGTCTCACCTCCTTTCTCTACACCACACCCTCCTTTCTCTCCACCTCATCCTCCTTTCCCTCTGCCTCACCCTTTTCTATCTCAACCTCACCTTGTTCTTCTCACCCTCTGCATCATCCTGCATCATCGGCATCTCTTTTCACCACGGTACTGTAACCTGGGTCCTCCAGGGATACTGAACCCTAGGTCCCCCAGGGGTACCGAGCCCAAGGTGCCACAATAGTACCACATTCTTCTGCAATTTCTCCTTGGGAGGTTGTGTCTCTGTAGTGATTTGTTGTGGAGGATGTGCCTTGAGCTCAAAACACAAACTGCATATATTTAGAGCCCTAGGTCCCACAAAGGTTCCCCAGGGACTGGGGGTACAGAGCCATAGGTTTTTCACAAGTACTGAGCTCTAGGTCCTCTAGGGGTACTGAGCTCCAGGAGCCCCTGGAGTTCCCGAATGTTGCCTTCCCTGAGGTTCCTGAGCCCTAGGTCCCCCAGATGTATAAAGCCCTAGATCACCCTGAAGTATGAATCCATAGCTCGCCCTGCAGTATGAACCCATAGGTCCCTTAAGGATACTGAAGCCTAGTGGCCTTGGGGCACTGAACACTTCTCCTGTGGGTACCAAACCTTTATGTACACTGGGGGTACTATGCCCTAGGGGCCCTGGCGATACTGACTAGTGGGTACCCTGGGAGTACCGAGCCCTAGGTCTCTCAATGGTACAGAGCCCTAGGTCCTCTGGGGTACTAAGCCCTATGTCCCGCAAGGGCGCCAAGCCCTCAGCCCTGCAGGGGTACCGAATTTTGGATCCCCAGGGGATACCAAGCATCAGGTCCCCCGGGAGAACCGATATTTAGGTGCTGCAGGGGTACCTAGTAGTGGCTCCCCTGGGGTACTGAGAACTAGGTCTCCCAGGAGTACCAATCCCAATGTTCCCTGGGAGTACCGAGCCTTATGTGCCCTGATGGTACTGAGTACTGGGTCATCCCGGCATACCGAGTCTTAAGTCCCTCAGGGGTACCAAGCACAATGATACTGAGCCCTTTGTCTCCCGGTTGTACCAAGCCCAAGGTGCCCCAGGGGCACTGAGTTGTGTTTCCCCCGGGGTACCGAGCATTACGCCCTTCATTGATACCGAGCACTAGGTCCCCCAGGGGTTGTGAACCCATAGTCCCACAGGGGTACCGATTGTTGGGTATCCTAGTTGTACCGAGCCTCAGGTCCCCCAGGGCGACTAAGCTCTAGGTCCCTCAGGGGTTCTAAATATTGGATCCCCCACATGTACTAAGCCATAGGTCCCCCAGTGGTACCGAATATTGCGTCCACTGTTGTTCCAAGCCTTATGTCCCCTATGGGTACTGATTGATGAGTGATGTAGGCTCTTTTTTTTTTTCCAGAGTTTTATATAGCGCGAACTTGACCCGAATCCAATCAGGTATCAGAGAGCTTTACATAGCACCAGTTACATTACATGAGGACACACATTCATTTTTTGTTAGGCACAGGGAGATTAAGTGATTTGCCCAGAATCACAGGATGTTTAGCGTCATTACCGAGACTCAAACCCAGTTCCCCAGGTCCGAGGTCGAGCGCCCTAGCCGTTAGGCCAACTCCTCTGACCCAAAGCCTTGAGGCAGTGGGTGGAGCTAAGGTGTTTGCTGGACTTTTGTGTTGTGTTGTGTGATATGGTGCCATGTAGCAGTTCGGTTGGCGATTGTTGAGGTGAACTGTTAAGTTTATTATTGTGTGTGCTTGGGAGGTGTGGTGTTGAGTTGTTCTGAGTTGTATGGTGGTGAATGGTGTGATATGCTTGGAAGCTTGTTTTAGTAGTTATTAATAGTTTGGTTTTTTACAGCCTATGATGGTAGCTATTATTATTAATCTGTTTTGAGAGTTGTAAGAAGGCCAGTATTATGGTGGAGTGTTTGTGTTCTGTATTGTATTAATGCAGACTGATTTGAGTTGCAATGGTGGTATTTTAAGGCTTGGCATGCTGCTCGTGTTCTTGCATGTTAGTGGGTAATGTGATGCGGTATCTCGAAAGCTGTTCTATTTTGTAACAAATTTGCGCTTGGTGTTTAGTGCTGCATTGCATGTATCTGCATTTTTGGGGTGAATTGAAGTAGCATAGTCAATGTGGAGTGACATGACTTAGCCCGGTACCTATTCCTGTTCCATTGAAGATGGGCAATACACAGAAAATTAAGGATTAGTGCATTCCACTTTGGGCAGGAGTAACAAATTCAGAAAATAAGGAAATGTGCTGGAGACCTCCCCTGACCGCTAGGAACACACTCTTCTGAAAAGGAGAAAGGAAAAATGATGTGCGAGCTGTTATGTTCAAGATGGATAGAGCCAGTTTACTCCACGATATGACCCTCTCAAACACAGGGCCCAAAAGGACCGCACCATTCACCAGTCCACCACAGTTTGCACACATATAGACATACATCTTACATTCTGTCCGGGAGTGGTGAGTGTCTGAAAAGTTTCAGCCCTCCGTCCATCATCTCCTTGTGTTTGCTTTGTTTGCCCTAAGTTGGCAGGGTATGCCCAGACGTGGGTCCCTTGCTCACTTTGCCACTAGATTCAAGCTAGCGTGGCAGATTAGGGGAATTACACAAAAACTGGCCCCCGGATACTTGTTCCAGTTCAGGGAAGACCTGGCTTGGCAGTTCAGACTGGACTGTTCCCATGGTGAACAGGGTCAAGACTGATATGCATATGGCTGGGTCTGAACTGGGGTGGCGGAGTTGGCTAAAGAACTACGATGGATTCAACCCAAATCTGTTACTGGGGGTGAGTGTCTGAAAGTTTCAGCGCTCCGTCCATCATCTCCTTGTGTTTGCTTTACTTAGTGGAACCATTAGCCAGTCTCAGCACAGGGTACAGGTAAGAAGGTCTAACCCCCTGGACTATTGCCAAGCTGTTACCACTGGTAGTCACAAGATCTCATGAGATGAGTGGGCACCAACTTCACTAATTCAAAAAGCAGGCAATCTGTAGTGTACCTCATGGCATTAGAGAATAGCTGTCATGGTGACAAAACCGGGCGCCTCCTTTCGTTGTCGAGTCCACTGGAGGAAAAACCCATTGCAGTACAGAAAACGGTTACTGGCCAGAATGGTAAAACTTTGCAAAGCCATGCAGAAAGAGAAAGAAGAACAACGCTTGGCTTCACAATCCTCCTGTGATTTCAATTTCTCCCTCTGTGTATAGAACTATTAGTGGAAATATGCAGGTGCAATGAAAATGTAAGTGCTTTATTAGAAAGTCATACTCCTAAAATGAAAGTATTTGCAACTATTCTGCACCAGGAAGGTTTTGCTCTCTTGAGCAAAGATGCTGTGGAAATAGTTATTTCAGAGAACAAGATCAAGGCAGAGGTCAAGGCAGTCGATAGGCTGGGCCCAACTAAAGGGTCCCCTTGACCTTGCACAACAGAATCTGCTGCCCCCCCAACACACCCCTCCCATCTAACAAAAGGGCAGTGCTTCAGGAAGAATAATCACCAGTCCTTTGCTAACAGAGTATTTATTGAATTTAAAGGGAGCCATCTCACCTCAGTGTCTGAATTTTCACCCACAGGTATAGAGGCAATACCCTTCCACTGTATGTAAGCTGTTCTCACCTTCTGTCTTGTGCCATGTCAAACCAGAGGCACCCCAAATGGATCTCACTGTGAAATATAATTAATACTGTGAGTCAAACTTGAGGATGAACATCAGTAACCATCTGCTCCAGCTTGTTCAGAATCTCCTTTCAATGTTTACATTCAACTATTATTTTACCCTTTCAACCCCTGAGCTGATCAGCACTCTATGCTGACGTGGTGGTCTAATGGTAGCCTATCAGTGGATAGTCAGTTCATCTGCTTCAAGTGCCTATCAATCAATCAATTAATCAATCAAACTATCAATCAAAGTGGCTTGTATAGCACAACTACTCACCCGCAAGGGTCTCAAGCCACTAACAAAAGTACCTATTAAAGCACCATCTTCACAGGAAAATAATGTTGCTTCTTTCAACAGTCTTGCAGTCTCATATTGCATGCTAACTCAAAAATGTCATCTGTATTCCTAAATGTGGCATGAAAAGCTGATTGTTACTTGAAATTTCAGATGGGCAACCTCCATTTTAGGTCTTGCCTGAGACAATGCTTGCACTGTTGCTTGTGAGGCATTTTATTTACTTGCAGGGTACTTAAGCCCACCCATTGCTTACCATTTATTGGCTTCATCGTCACTGTCATGTCTTTGCTTCTCTTTGGCCAGCGTGTGCCAAGTTCATTTCATTTTTGTGTGTTTGTCCCTCCCCTAGAGCATGTCCCACGTACTGCTTCCTCGCCCATTGTCCTTCTATTCCTCATACTTTTTTCTTTTAGTTGCAGCACTCCATAAGAGTGCATGTTTTTGCAGGCTGCTTCCCCCTGTCCTGCTCCACGTTGTTGCTTGCACCTGCACCCTCCCGCATTGTTGCTTGCTCCATTGCTGTTGCTTGGCCTGTCCCTCCCATCCCCCCTTCCACGTCAAGCTTTCCCCGTTTCTCCTGCCCCCCCACATTATTGCTTGCCCCCATCATTGCTTACCCTGTGATCATTGCTTGCCCTGGACCTCCTGCCCCCTCATCTGTTGTTGCTAGCCCGTCGTTGTTGCTTACTCTGTCCCCCTTCCCCAGTCCCACGTTGTTGCTTGAGCTGTTCCTCCCACAACCTTCCTGTGTGGTTACTTGCCAGGACCCCTTCCCGCGTTGTTTCTTGCCCCTCCGTCCCACCAGAAAAAAAGCCACGTCATAATGTTTTTTTCTATCTTTCAGCTGTGAAACTGGCCTTAAATACATTAACAAAGACAATAGCTCTTGCACATGTGAGACCTTTTGACTTTGCCAAAGGTTGTTTCCTTTTAGATAGCTCTCTTTCCTTTCCATCCTCTGCATACCTCTTCTCCTTGCGCACAACCTCTAAATCACATGCATGTTTGTCCTAATCTCACACAACTCATTTTAAAGTTTACAACCTCTCAATTTTTATAAAGTGAGACCCCTGTAACAGAACACTACCTAACCAATAACAGCGAGCTAACCACTAACCTTGGGCCATGGATTCGCGTGCTGCCCGGCATAAAGCGCTTCAACGCCTTGCCAGGGGTAATAAGAGGAATGTAAGTGCAACTACAATTTTCATTGTTGCAATTTTCAAGACACTGCTCACTCCCATTTTCACTGTGCCTCAATGCTAAATCGGGTTTGGCATCGAGCAAACAATGCATTTTTAGTGCGAGCATTACTGATGACATCATCAGCGCAGGACGCCGGGTACATAAAATGGAGCACATGTTTTTTGCCATTCACACAAGTGCCGATTTCCCTGCAGCGTTGAACGTATTTTGGTAAATCAGGGCGTCCGTGTGCCGGTAGCACAGTGGTAAATACATGCTGCAATGTATAAAAACAAAATGTGCAACACTACTTCAAGAAAATAAACTTACGTAAGGCATACGTCACACAGTCTACACAACAAACCTTCCACAGCTGACTAACATTTACAGTCGAACTGAGCCTCCCGGCCTTGCTTTTACTACCTTTTACAACATGCACTGTGTGGGGCTATCTTAAGTGAAAGTTTTTTGCACAAGAAAGCGAACAACTGTTTATTACACATAGCAAAAGTTAAAACACCTGCCAAATGGGCAGTGAGAAGCTGTTGGACCCGCCTCAGATCACTGCTCGCGGCGGCGACAGCTGTGCGGTATTTCAGGAAGCATCTGGGTGCCCGGATCTCAGGGCACCAAAAGGGACATCCTGCTGGCAAATAACATGCCCCCCAGGGACTCCGATCACCAGGCGCGCGGAGAGGGGAGGCGCGTTCACACCCCGGGTACATCTCTGCCCTTGCGCTGTGTGCACTTGGCATGGTCATGTGAGGGAGGGTGAGGCGTGCGCGTGAGAAGGGAGGGCCCTGGCAGGGGACATGGGAATGTATCATGTACGTAGCACATGGCCCGCCGCCTCGCAGATCTCGCGGGATTCCAAAAGAGAGCGAAACCATCTTTTGCTACCCTCGCATCGTGGTTTTAGATGGGCAAATGCCCCTCGAGCGCCGGAAGGTTGTAAAGGGGCATTGCAATGTTGCGTTCGCGCTTGCATGAAATTTCTAGAAAGTTTTTGGGGACCTAAACTCATACAAGGAGATTGACAATGGAAAAATAGCATTTATAGCAGATAAAGACTGCCAACCCACTACTCGGGATAGCTGAGTTGGTTAATGCAGCTGCTGTTGAAATTCACGTGTAACTTGCAGATCACCAGTTTATAACTGCTGGGGATGACCCATTGGGCTCGATTCCTGTAACTCGATATAAATTCAGTAATTTACTTCGCCACCGGAAAGCACTTCTTTTTAGGTCTCACTGAGCCAGCGCATCCGCTGCTCTGTGAGAAATTTAGTGTGTGGGTTTTCTAAGTGCTGCCACAGGCTTTTGGTGGCCTAACGCTTGCGTTCTCGCGAGCGTGCACGCGCGCAGCCGCCAAGTGGGTTTCTGTCAAGGCTCATTAAGCCTTGCGTGCCTCAATGAGCTTTCACTTTCGTGCTTGTTCTCGATGTTATTAGCTCGCCCTTTTCCACCTTGAAACGTGGGTTGGCGTAAATGTGTCATCGACGTCTGCGACGCGTGTCCCCTATGGAGGTTTCAGCTTTGAAGTTAAGAACGAACAGGAAGTTAGAGATGCTCTCTGGTGACAGCACAGAGCCGAAGAAGTAAACAACATGGGAGAATCCCATTTTACTGCAAGCGGCGAGCTTTAAACCAGGGCAGGCTTATCTTGTTCATCTTTGTACGGATGAATGCAAGTGAATGCCATTTTCGCCTTAAAACGTGCTATGCATCATCAGCCTATGTGGTGACTGAGTAGAGCTTTCTGCCTGTTGCAAACCCTGATAACTCCAGGCCACGTTTAGGTTAGCTTAAAATATGTATGGAATGAAAACGACTCTGTGTTAGACTTTAATCGCACCTACTGACTAGAAAACCTCTGCCTCAAACTGTTCAGGTGTGATAAAGGGCGGACCCAACCCTGTCCCGCTGGACAGGACTGTGTTATTCTCTTTATGGGATTGTATGCGTTTATCATCATTTGATTTTAAAATGTGCAGCTTGTGGAAGTTATAGTACGGTGACAATCGGTGCTATACGAAACACCAAAAATAAATTTAAACATCATGATTTGGTTCTGAAATAATTGTTGAAGGACTGAGGTTGCTTCATTATTTTAATGATTCCATGTATGTTGTTGGTGTCGTAAAATATATCTTATAACGTTAGCTATCCCAAAATTGCTAACTTTGGCCTTAACTGTGGAAGAAACGTTCTTCTTAATGACATTTCACCTCCAAACCCTCCGTTGTCATGCATCTCTGAGATGAAGCCATAACATGCGTTGAAGCTGCTTTACACGCTTTCATATGCCCCATACTAGCCAGGACTTTACATGTATATGCAACACGTTGCTTCTCCACCAACAAGGGGCACCCATCTTTAACTGACAAGGGAGTCCATGCTATATGCAACACGTTCAGACTGATGGCTTTTTAACAACAATACATTGCATTATGGGACTTGTAGTGTTGCTTTTAATATTGTTATACTTGGTTTAAAATCGCAAGGGGCTAAATGATGATCGCTAATGAGCCCTAACTCGTTGAAGGTGTGGCATGTGACATGGATCCACCTGTCAGTTATCGTAGGATGCCTTTAAATATGCATGAAGGTGTAGCAAAGTGGTTACATGTTTAGGTGCAGTACTTGCCGAGAGGCTTGGCTCACTGATTCCCTTTTTAATTTAAATAATGGGTTGGAGTCTATCATATGCAAAACTAATGAATATCCTATCCATTGCTTATACAGAAGTCATACGCTTCCTTTGACTAGATGGACATGGTTTTTAACTTTTGCAACTAGTTTCATAACTAATATCCCTTGCATATACAGAAGTTGTACGCTTCCTTAGACTAGATGGACATGCGTTTTAACTTTTGCAACTAGTTTCATGTTCTAATGTAACTGAAGAGCGTTAAAGGTTGGGAGTGCAATAACTGCTACCCATTCCTTGCTATCGGGCCGGACTGAATCATTCTGCCAATGCTTGATGGCTGGCGACATCAGATTCTCATTTTCGCCCCGACAGAGCTCTGTCCCTTTCTGCTAGTGACAGCTGCATCATCCGTTCTTTTGCACTCCCTATTGCTCTCTTGGCTGAGTATGGGACATTTACATAGTTTTCTAGGCGCCTCTCCACTTCCTATTTCAAGGGACGTGTCTTTGTTATTGATTGGATGGGGCTGGAAAGGAGGATTTGCGAAAGAGGAACAGCTACGAACTATAAATAGGCGTAGGAAGGGCTCTAAGCACATTCTCTTCTCGCCTCAAAATACATGAAGCTGCAAGGGGGGATTTTGAATTATTTTTCCCTGATCTCGCAACCCACCTTCCGCTCCACCACAAAACCGTAAGAGTTATCAAACCAGGTCCATTGGTATTTCACATACTCGTCAAAGATATGTTGACTATCAATAATTTAATTTTCTAGTTGATTTCAATTTAGAGGCTGCCTCTCCAACCTGAATCATCCTGGACCATACGTAAAAGCAACGCAGCTTCCTTGGGCCTGGAGCACTAGACTTAGGGGTGCTGGAGAATCCTCATACAACCTTTTGTGTTGTTAAGCTGGATAATCAGCCACGAAAAGGCCCTTAAATCGTTTTCTTGCTCATATGACTATTTGTGACCTGAAATGCTGACCTGATGCAGTGAGTAGCGGTGCTCTTTGCAATAGAGAAGTTCTGGTATTCTTGGGAGGGGATGGGTGGGAGTGCTTGTTCTCAGTAACGACCGCAAGCAAAACAAGCATTGGCATAACCAATAGGTCTCGCCTTTGGGACCTTATAAGTGTTTAGCCATGCAACAGTTGATGTTGTTGCATCAAGGATATTGTGCTGGATAACTAAACACTTATAAGGTCCCAAAGGCGAGACCTATTGGCTATGCCAATGCTTGTTTAAAGGTTTTTCATCAATTAACAAACATTGCCTGCCACACGTCCCTCTGTTCGGCTTCTCCAGGCACATGTTCCAATGCATACTTCTGGGAATGTCATGTGACCCATTCCGCGGCGTCTATTTCTGCTCTGTGTATTTCTATGTAGCGTGGCATTAAGATGTGGGGAATTGAATCCTACTGTTCACATGCCCATATTTTTATTTGTCCGCTGGGAAAACATTTTCGTTCTGGTGAACGCCGTTTACCTGCACCTAGGGCAAATTTTGGTTTCATCCGTTCGCCATCCCATCCTGGAATGGGAGTTATTCCACTCATTGCAAATTGGGGGAGTCCTCCCTCAATAGGTGCAGCTTGGCATCAGCAGTGCCAGCTTCCACCCCTCACTTAACAGTTATGCAATGGGCATCAGCAGTGCAAGCCTCCTTTGCACACTGGAACAAGCATCAAGGGGGCATCAGCAGTTCAAGTTTATTTATCATTTATTTATTTTATAAGTTTTAAATAGCGCTAGCTAGACCCGGGGGTGTCAGAGTGCTTTACATACATAGGTGCCTAACATAGCATAACAGAGGGATGCATACAGATAAAAGCCAAACATTATAAATAGTCGTACATTGCATAGCAGGACATAACGGTGCATGAGGATATAAGAAACACATTATAATTTGGCATGCAGTGAAGGATAGAGGGGGAGCTCACGAGGTTGATAACAGTCCAATCTCTACTTATCCATGATGAACAAATAAGCAGGCCGGGCCGACGAAGGCTGTGATGCCAGAAACCGGTCCCCGGAAGCTTGTTTCCTTCCCAGTATAAGAATTGGCTTGGTAGTTTGGTTTGCCCTGTTCCCATCATGCACTGGGACAGGTACAGACTAATTTGCATGTAGCCAGGTTCTGAGCTGGGATGGTGCAGTGAGCTAAAAAACGGTGATGGATTAAAACCATGATCTCTTGACTTGGTAAGAGTATTCTGCATCATTCAGAAACTCTGTCCATCACCACCCCCTTTTTCCCAAATCGATTTTATCCACACTCAGTGTGGGAGGGTATGCTCAGACGTGAGTCCCTTGCTCATTGCACCATCAGGATTCAGGCAAGCCGGGCCGACGAAGGCTGTGATGCCAGAAACCGGTCCCCGGAAGCTTGTTTCCTTCCCAGTATAAGAATTGGCTTGGTAGTTTGGTTTGCCCTGTTCCCATCATGCACTGGGACAGGTACAGACTAATTTGCATGTAGCCAGGTTCTGAGCTGGGATGGTGCAGTGAGCTAAAAAACGGTGATGGATTAAAACCATGATCTCTTGACTTGGTAAGAGTATTCTGCATCATTCAGAAACTCTGTCCATCACCACCCCCTTTTTCCCAAATCGATTTTATCCACACTCAGTGTGGGAGGGTATGCTCAGACGTGAGTCCCTTGCTCATTGCACCATCAGGATTCAGGCAAGCCGGGCCGACGAAGGCTGTGATGCCAGAAACCGGTCCCCGGAAGCTTGTTTCCTTCCCAGTATAAGAATTGGCTTGGTAGTTTGGTTTGCCCTGTTCCCATCATGCACTGGGACAGGTACAGACTAATTTGCATGTAGCCAGGTTCTGAGCTGGGATGGTGCAGTGAGCTAAAAAACGGTGATGGATTAAAACCATGATCTCTTGACTTGGTAAGAGTATTCTGCATCATTCAGAAACTCTGTCCATCACCACCCCCTTTTTCCCAAATCGATTTTATCCACACTCAGTGTGGGAGGGTATGCTCAGACGTGAGTCCCTTGCTCATTGCACCATCAGGATTCAGGCAAGCCGGGCCGACGAAGGCTGTGATGCCAGAAACCGGTCCCCGGAAGCTTGTTTCCTTCCCAGTATAAGAATTGGCTTGGTAGTTTGGTTTGCCCTGGTCCCATCATGCACTGGGACAGGTACAGACTAATTTGCATGTAGCCAGGTTCTGAGCTGGGATGGTGCAGTGAGCTAAAAAACGGTGATGGATTAAAACCATGATCTCTTGACTTGGTAAGAGTATTCTGCATCATTCAGAAACTCTGTCCATCACCACCCCCTTTTTCCCAAATCGATTTTATCCACACTCAGTGTGGGAGGGTATGCTCAGACGTGAGTCCCTTGCTCATTGCACCATCAGGATTCAGGCAAGCCGGGCCGACGAAGGCTGTGATGCCAGAAACCGGTCCCCGGAAGCTTGTTTCCTTCCCAGTATAAGAATTGGCTTGGTAGTTTGGTTTGCCCTGTTCCCATCATGCACTGGGACAGGTACAGACTAATTTGCATGTAGCCAGGTTCTGAGCTGGGATGGTGCAGTGAGCTAAAAAACGGTGATGGATTAAAACCATGATCTCTTGACTTGGTAAGAGTATTCTGCATCATTCAGAAACTCTGTCCATCACCACCCCCTTTTTCCCAAATCGATTTTATCCACACTCAGTGTGGGAGGGTATGCTCAGACGTGAGTCCCTTGCTCATTGCACCATCAGGATTCAGGCAAGCCGGGCCGACGAAGGCTGTGATGCAAGAAACCGGTCCCCGGAAGCTTGTTTCCTTCCCAGTATAAGAATTGGCTTGGTAGTTTGGTTTGCCCTGTTCCCATCATGCACTGGGACAGGTACAGACTAATTTGCATGTAGCCAGGTTCTGAGCTGGGATGGTGCAGTGAGCTAAAAAACGGTGATGGATTAAAACCATGATCTCTTGACTTGGTAAGAGTATTCTGCATCATTCAGAAACTCTGTCCATCACCACCCCCTTTTTCCCAAATCGATTTTATCCACACTCAGTGTGGGAGGGTATGCTCAGACGTGAGTCCCTTGCTCATTGCACCATCAGGATTCAGGCAAGCCGGGCCGACGAAGGCTGTGATGCCAGAAACCGGTCCCCGGAAGCTTGTTTCCTTCCCAGCATAAGAATTGGCTTGGTAGTTTGGTTTGCCCTGTTCCCATCATGCACTGGGACAGGTACAGACTAATTTGCATGTAGCCAGGTTCTGAGCTGGGATGGTGCAGTGAGCTAAAAAACGGTGATGGATTAAAACCATGATCTCTTGACTTGGTAAGAGTATTCTGCATCATTCAGAAACTCTGTCCATCACCACCCCCTTTTTCCCAAATCAAATAAGCAGGGAGTCAACTAAGTTATTGGAGTCTTGGTTCGTTGACTAGGACGGTAAGGTATTTCTTGAGGAGAATGAGTTTCAGGTCCCTTTTGAAGTTTCATTCCCTCACAGAACAGGTGCAACAAGGGTGTCAGCAACGCAAGATTCCATTACAGAAAAGGGGTACCACATGTGCGTCAGTAGTGCAATCTTCCCTCACTAACAGAGCCGCTATAGCACTTAGGTAGCAACCGCACAAGAATCTTTCACAGAGCGAGTACAGCATTGCATCAGAAGAGTACGCTTTCCACCCTCTTAGAACAGTTACAGAATGAACATCAGCAGTGCAAGCTTCCCTCTAACAGAGCCGCTATAGCACTAAGCAAAACAACCGCACAAGTGTCCTCCATGGAACAGGTGCAGCAGTGCATCAGAAGAGTAAACTTTACACCCTCTAAGAACAGTTATAAAATGAACATCAGAAGTGCAAGGTTCTTCGCTAACTGAGCCGTTAGAGCACTAAGGCAACAAACGCACAAGTGTCCTCAATAGAACGGGTGAAGCATTGCATTAGCAGTGCAAGCTTCCCTCACTAACAGATCCGCTATAGCACTATGGCAACAACCACATAAGTGTCCTCCATGGAACAGGTGCAGCATTGCATCAGAAGAGTGAACTTTACATCCTCTAAGAACAGTTATAAAATGAACATCAGCAGTGCAATGCTATAGCACTATGGCAACAACCACACAAGTGTCCTACACAGAGCAAGTACAGCATTGCAGCAGCAGTGCAAGCTTCTCTCGCTAACAGAACCGGTATAATATTAAAGCAGCAACCACACAACTGTCCACACAGAGTGAGTACAGCTTCACATCACAAGAGTAAACCTTCCACCTTAGAACAGTTATAAAATGGACATGAGCAGTGCAAGCTTTCCTTGCTAATATATCAGAAAGTACAAGGGCATCATGGCAGCAAGCTTTCCTCCCTGACAGAACAGGCACACCATGCCCATTTGCAGGGCACGCTCTACTCACACAGAAAGAACAAGCACCTCACAGGCATCAGTAGTGCAAGCTCTCGTTGCTGACGTTATTGACATCAGCAGGGCATGCCCCCACCTCACAGAAGAGGCATGGTGTAGGCTGCACAATACAAAATGCTTTCTCTGACAGACTAGAGTACCACATTGTCATTAAGAAGCAAGCTTTTCTCTTTTACAGAACAAGAACATCATTAGCATCAGCAGTACAAGTCTAATTGCTTACAGAAAATGTATAACCGGTCAGCAACAGAGGAAGCTCTCCTCCGTACCTCACAGAAAGGGTAAGCATGGACATCAGGCATGCCAGCTTTCTTCACTAGGATAATAGATATCACATGCACATCAGCAGTGCAAGTGTTGGACATCAGCAGTGCAAGTGTCCATCCATCATAAAATGGCCACTGCATGGGCATCAGTAGTGCCTGCTTCTCTTGCACACACAGTACAGGTACCACACGTGCATCAGCAAGTGTCTCTCCCTTTCAAAATGGATATAGCATGGACACCGGGATAATTTATTGGAACTACAATGTTATTTTCCACTGGACACCAGGATTTCGAGCTTCCTTCACACAGACAGGACAGGGACAATATGGGCACATGTAGTGCAAGCTTTCCTCACACACAAAACAGGGACCACATGGGCATCAGCTATGCAATCTTCTCTCCCTCACAGAACAGGTATAGTTTGGGCATCAGCAAAGCAAGCTTTCCTCACTTATAGTGCATGTACCACATGGGCTTTACTAGTGTGAGTTTTCTTTGCTACGTGAGCAGAAACAGCATGGGCATTAGTAATTTAGTTTCTTCACTACCAGCAGAGCTACAGCCTGGCAACCAGAGTGCAAGCTTCTCTCTGTCAAAGAACGCGAACCTCTTGGACAACAGTGGTACCCGTTTTTATGCCTTCTAAAACAGATGGATTTAGGCCCAGATCTCTGTATTTGGGTGAAATGAAATGAAATGAAATGAAAAGGGGAATTTGTTTAAGCGCACTGCGGCCAAGCGGCTTCCTGGCGCTGAGGACTCATCCAAGCTCACAAAGAAACCCAAAAGGACTAGCTAGTTTGACATTTATCAACATTCTGTCCATCAATCGTTCTTTTTGCATTTGTCACCCCGAGGGAGACAGGTATGCCCCGACGTGGGTCCTGTGCTCTCCATGTCACTGGATTCAAGCTAGCCTGGCTGATGAGGGGTGATGCCCCGAAACCTGTTTCAGGATGCTTGTTTCTGGTCCATGGAGGACCTGGCTTGGCAGCTCGGGCTGGACTGTTCCCATGGGAACAGGGTCAAGACTGATTTAAAAATTGCTGGGTTTAAACTGGAATGGCATGAGGAGCAGAAAAACGATGGATTTAGGCCCAGATCTCTGTACTGGGGTGAATGTTTGACATTGTTCAGCATTCCGTCTATCAATTCTTCTTTTTGCATAAGGGTTATCGATTGGCAAGATGAGATTGGTGGGATCTTTTTGCCTCCAGTTTCTACAAACATTTGGAAAAGTTGCTACAAGTTGCTTCACTCTTCACCAAATGTCTCATTTAGTCTATGACTCTTTTTCTCAATTTACAATGTAAAACTTTCTCTCCATTTCCCAAATGACCTACTTTGTGCTACTTTTCCATATATCCTCCTAGACCTCCAGCCATGACAGCAAACACAAATCCCACCCAAAAACCCAGAGACCCAATGAAACAGTATGTCAGAACCCCTTTCAGAGGGCTATTAGACAAGCAGGAGCAACTGGGCTCAACCATGGGGTTCAAGGGGTTTTACTCCTGATGTCCCTGGGTCTGACATACCTACGGGTCCTGAGAAACAGGGCTATGTACCCCTTCGGCCCTTGACTCCCAGTGGTATCTTGGATTCAGCAGTCCATGGCTTCTAGGGTGGAAGGTAGATGCAGGGGGGCGAATACAAACTCACAACTCAAAATACGTTCAGTAGCAGCGATGAACGATTGTCCAGTCAAATACTTGCTTTCATGAAACAAGCATTGGCAAAGCCAATAGGTCACACCTATGCAAGCACTATTGGCTTTACCAATGTGTTTTAGCCATGTTAAACACCAGCGTGGCTGCTGTTCAGCATGGCTAAAAGTTAGTGATGAAGAGGAGTGTGGAGTGGCATAGAGTGGAGTGGCATGGAGTGGAATGGAGTGGCGTAGCGTGTCTTGGAGTGGCATAGAGTGGAGTAAAGTAAAGTAGAATGGAGTAGAGTGGAGTGTCTTGAAGTGGCGTAGAGTGGATTGGTTTATTGTGGAGGGCCATAGAGTGGTGTGGTGTAGACTGTCATGGAGTGTTGTAGAGGAAGCAGAGTGGAGTGGAGTAAAGTGGAAGGGCACAGAGTGGAGGGTGCTGTGTGGAGTACACTGTTGTACAATGAAGTGGAGTAGAGTTAAGTAGAGTGGAGAGGCATAGAGTGTCGTAGAACTGAGTAGCATAGAATGGAGTGGAGTAAGTGGCGTGGAGTGGCATAGAGGGAGTTGCGTACAGTGAAGAAGAGTGTTGTGGCATAGAGTGGAGTAGAGTGTCATAGAATGGAGTGGCATAGAGTGTTGTGGAGTGGCATAGGGTTTTGTGGAGTGGCGTTGAGTGGACTGGAGTAGAGTGGAGTAAAGGAGAGTGGAGTAAAGTGAAGTGTCATGGAGTCACATAGAGTGTCGTGGAGTGGGATGTTGTGGAGTGGGGTAGATTAGCGAAAACTGGAGTAGCGAAGAGCATCAAGGAGTGTCATGGAAGGAGTAGAGTGGGGTGGAATAGAGTGAAAGGACATAGAGTGGAGGGGAGTAGAGTGTCATACAGTGGAGTGGAGTAGAGTGTCGTACAGTGGAGTGGTATAGAATGGAGTATAGTGTTGTAGAGTAGAGTGGCATAGACTGTCGTAGAGTGGAGTGGTATAGAGTGGAGTAGAGTGCCATAGAGTAGAGTGGTGTGGCATAAAGTTTAGAAAATACCCTGAGAGGCCTAGGATTGACCAAGTCATCTCACTTAGGAAAAATTACGTGGAGTGGCCTAGAGAGAGTGTGTACAGTGGAGTAGATTGTCATATAATGGAATGGAATAGAGGGTTGTGGAGTGAGCAGAATATTGTAGAATAAAGTAGAGTGGAGGGGCATAGAGTGGAGTAGAGTGAAGTACAGTGTTGTGGAGTAGCATAGTGGGCCGTAGAGTGGCATAGAGTGGAGTGGCTTAGAGTGGAGTAAAGTGGCATAGAGTGACATAAAGGGAGCGGCGCAGAGTGGAGTAGAGTGTTGTAGATTAGCTTGGCATAGAGTGGAATAAATTGTTGTCGAGTGGAGGGGCATAGAGTGTAGTGGCATAGAGTAGAGGGGCATAAAGTGGAGTGGAGTGTCGTAGAGTGTTGTGTTGTAGAGGGGAGCATCCTAGAGTGGAGTGTTGCAGAATAGAGTAGAATAGAGGGGAGTAGAGTAGAGTTGAGCCGAGAGTTGTAGAGTGGAGTGTCGCAGATTGAAACGTCATAGAGTGGAGTGGATTAGAGTGTTATAGAGTGGTGTGTCATAAAGTTTGAGTGGCATAGAATGTCGTCAGTGGAGTGGCATAGAATGTAGTGGCGTAGAGTGGTGTAGTGGAGTAGTGTGCCATAGAGTAGAGGGGAGTAAAGTGGCATGAAGTGGCATGTTGCGTAGTGTTGTACAGTGGGGTGGCATAGAGTGGAGAAGAAAGTCAGAGTGGAGGGGCGTAGAGTGTTGTAGAGTAGAGTGAAGTGTCGTAGAGTGGAGTAAAGTGTCTTAGAGTGCAATAGAGTGGAGTGGTATAGCATAGAGTGGAGTAAAGTGTCATAGAGTGGAGTGGTGTAGAGTGGAGTACAGTGTCATAGAGTGGAGTGTCGTAGAGTGGAGTAGAGTGTTGTGCTGGAGAGTGTTGTGTCATAGAGTGTTGTGTCATAGAATGGAGTAGCTTAGAGTGTTGTGTTGGAGAGTGATGTGGCGTAAAGTGGTGTGTCGTAGAATGGCATAGAGTGGAGTGGCAAGTCGTAAAGTAGCGTAGCATGGCGTGGCGTAGAGTACAATGGAGTGGTGTGCCAAAGAGTGGATCTATGTGTCATAGACTGGTGTAGATTGGAGTGGCATAGTGTGGCGTGGAGTGGAGTGACGTAGAGTGTAGTGTCGTAGAGTGGAGTGTCGTAAAGTGGAATGGAGTGTCATAGAGTACAGTGTAGTGGCGTGTCCTAGAAGGAAGTGGTGTGTCAAAGAGTCGGCTCAAGTGTTGTAGAATGGAGTGCCAAGTAGTAGAGTGGCATATAGAGGAGGGACATAGAGTGGAGTAGAGTGTTGTAGAGTGGAGTGGTGTAAAGTGGAGTGGGTCGGGTTGAGCATTCATGGTGTGGTAGTACACTGCCGTTACACACAAAACATTTTCAATTGAAATGACCATTGCCTTTGCAGAGGCATTCAGTGATACCGAATAAAGTATGCAGCCCCCAAACAAAGTGTGGAAATGTCATCACCTAGTGTTTTGATTTGTATTGATTAAAATATTAGTTTCTACTACACAATAGTTCCAAATAAATCTGCTTCACTTGTGATTTCCTAATTCTGATATATTCTGAAATATCTGCACAGTTCATTTAAAGACTTTTAAAGTTTGTTGTGTGGAAGAAAAATGCCTTTTCTTTCACATCAGGATTGCCACATAAATCCTCTCACTTCGAAGTCAGAGAAAGAAAGGTAAACACCAAGCTTCCTTGGAAGACAGAGCCTGACATTCAACCTCTGTGTTTGAAAGCACAGCACATGTGACAAGATAAGAACAAGTTTAAAGGCCTGTTTACCGAAAACAAGCTCTTGTAAAAGAATACAGTAAACAGGCCAGGTTCCACTGGAGTTATGAACTCAAGCTGGACAGCCTAAAAAAAAATAAAGCTAGCAATAGAAAGCAAGCAAATGTGAGACGAAAAACACTAAGCCAATAGTAAGCAATTGACGGAATGCATTCCCAGAGAAGCTTTCAGAATATCTGCTAGAAGTTGTTAGCTGTCTGGTAGGCTTCGACCTAAAAATAAATATTTAGATATGAACACAAAGTAAAATACAACATACACAAACAATACATACATCTCCCCTGAAGTCAGGGTTCTAGTGTTTCGATACGCTGGTCCCTAAGTCCCACTTCCTCTCACTAATGGTGCTGGTTATTTCCCCTTCACTATAGGTGAATTTCAGGTTAAGACCCACTAATAGCCCCAGTTTCTGGATTCCCACTGAGACTCTTGCAAAAGGCAAAAGTATTCCAGCCCAAAGCGCTTTGTGACAGAACAAGTTCCCCCGGGCATTCTGGCCTTACGATCAGTCTTACCCAGTCCTGCAGAAGCTGCACTGGTGGTGTCTTTGGGAGTATTGCTGAGGACTGCAGTGGCTGCTGAAAGTGAGTGGCACTCACTCAGCAGAGGTACTGGCTGGGCACCACACTTCTTCCTCCAGTCAGACGGTAAGTTCCTCTGATCCTTCCCACAGGTGGTGGGGGGAAGCTCGCTCAGGTTCCGATACTCATTCGGGGCTCAGGCGCATATAGGCCACCAAGGTGTCCTGTTCTCACAACAACAGCGGCGCAAGGCAATATTCCTTGTTCTTCATGATAGCCCCCTCTGGCAAACGGAGTCACTGACTTCACTTCACACGGGCGACGGCCCAATCAGCACGGCAGTCCTGCAATATTCACAGCTCCCCCCTCTGGCATACAAGATCGCCAACTTCTCTCCACACAACAGGCTTTGGCCTGATCGGCATGGCAGTGATGCCAACTTCACAGCAGCCCCCTCCGGCTTACCTTGTCACCGACTTCGCTTCCAAACTAGGGCTATGCCCCATTTGGTATGGCAGTGATACCAACTTCACAGTGGCACCCTTTGGCATACGGGGTCGCCAACTATGCTCTGCACACGGGTGACGGCCCGATTGGTGCAACCACGGCTAACTTCACAGCAGCCTTCTCTGGCATACAGGGTCGCTGACTGTAATTTGCCCAGGGGCAACGACCTGATCGATGCAGCAGCTGTCTCCTCACATCTTGCTACGGGGATCTACTGGCCAGGACCCCTCCACTGGACCTTGCTACCTCCAAGTGTTCTTCTCCTCCTCACAGGGCACACTGGTACAGGCAGCCACTGGTGCTCCAGGGGCAGGTGGTCTTGGATTTCCCTGGGTGGTGTCCCCTCAATCCACTAGGATACTGACAGGCCTTAGCCCTCATGCCTGGTCACAGGCAGAAGTCTTACAGAGCTTCTCTCCTCGACATGCAGTCCTACTGCCTGCTTGACAATTTACAGTTTTGGGGGCGTCAAGCTTACCTTCTTCTGGTCCATTTCACAACACATAATTTGATATAGCATCTGAGTCTTTGAAGTTTGTTATGGTGGTCTGCTTGCTATTGTTCTTACTGCGCCATATGTCTTTTATATGCTTGTTTTCAATAACCAGATGTTAAACGAAAGGCCCACTCTGCGTCTTGCCCTTCCTTCAGAGAGCAGTCTGTCACAGCAGGAGCGACTCCAAATCGGATAGCCCCACAACGCAGACCATGGGAGCGACTGGAGGTTCACACCTGGATTTCAGCCACAGTGATATGTGCATCAAAAGGTTACCCCAGGGCCTCAGCCCTACTCTTTATGATATTCTTCTCAGCCTCATCTCCTTCCTGAGATGTGCCCAGGCCCCTTTCCAGTGATCTCTCTCTGAATCAAAGAGCACCCTTTGAAGTGTACTGAAGAGCTTGGCTCTTTTTCAGCCAGTGTGTCTCCAACCCAGTTCTCAGGCATGCAGCAATCCACAAATTTTTCTGGGGGTATTCCTCTACCTCCACATGCTCCTCCAATTACCCCTGGGTCTCCCAAAATGGAACCTAGAGTATTCCGCGTATTGCACCATTCACAGGCACACAGATACAGAGCACACACATTAACCCATACACGCGCTGCACAGCACCACATACTAAATTGATGTAGGCCAAAGGTGGGTTAAGCACACAGCATCAGAACTTTACACGATTGAGACTGTAGGCCTCATTCCAGTGACACAGGTAAAAAAAGGCCACCACCACAATCATGCTACAAAACTCCTGGCAAAGCCAGCAACCTTTTGCCACGATGAAGGTAGCGCTTTGGGTGCATCCTCCCAGTCCAACAAGACTGCAGTCCGTGAGAAAGCCCTAAGTCATGGTGCACACCATGATCCATGTTTGCCGATGACAACAAAATTCAGGATCAGGTATCCAGACATGGTTACAACTGGGGCACTCAGCGAATGGGTGCATGCCCGTCACCATGCAAGGGACTTTTCTGCCCCAACACAGATCAGAACTTTCATAGTTACTAGTAGAAGGAATCTGCTTTTGTTACACTAATTCCTTCAGTTATCCAGCAATTTGAACAACTTTAGGCAGTGTGATCCCTTAGAGGATGTTTATTCAAGTCAAATTAGAGTAGTTTTACAATAAATTATTCACATCTTAGAACTTAGTTTTCCGAGTGCCTGTCTCTGATATATTTTTTTCTTGATCAAAGTTAACTGGCTGAGTCAGTAGTTGTTTCACAGGAATGAACTTGCTTCTTTTGGCTCGAGCACCGGGCAGTCAAATTGTTAATGAGACGCCATCATTTTTATTACCATTCTGTGTCCAACAGAAAAATTAGAGACAATATAGTCTTTACGGGACATTTCATTGTTCAATAATATTCCATTCACTGTGTTCTCTCATCTTTCTGTTGAAATTGTATTTCATTTATGACCATCTGGCATCTGGTCGTTTGAGGTGGGCAATACACGTGTTGTGATACATGAGTGAAAATACTGGGTGGTGCAGTTTCTTGAGCCTTGCTGCCTTTCTCTGCCCTCAACACTTCTGTGTCCCTAACTTATCTCATGGCGCTTTAATAAGTCTGGTGGCCTTGTTACTACACAAACCCTGCTTTTACTGCAAGAAAGGATAGTAAATGAGAGAGGACATGACAGGCCTCATAACGTGTGCCATCTAATTCCAATGGTGTCACAATGGGTGTCTTCAGGTATAGTACTAGGAAAACAATGAGCAGTAACTAGGGGAACCAGGACCAGAACTCACATTTACCTATTAATTCCTTTGTAATCAGCCTTTCCTCCGCCCCATTCAACCACAAAGGGGCAGATTTACTACTTCTGGCGCATCTCTGCTAATCAGCAGGGCTGCGCCAGAAGAGTTGCGACGCATCTGCCGACCCGTGCGCCACCACTGATGCGCCGCATTTACAATGCGGCGCACCATGGCGCACAGATGGGCAGCGCATTGCTGGAGTTGCGTCGCAAGCGTGACGCAGCTCCAGCAAGGCTCGGGGTGCCTCTATCCCTAACATGCTGCGTCAATCCTTACGCCTGCTTCAAGCAGGTGCAGGTTTTGACGCAGCATGGCCGTAAAAGTGATTGAGTGAAATCTTATAGATTTCCCTCAGCCACTTTTTGGAGGAGTTCCTGCGCCGAACGCCCCCCCCCCCTGTGCAGGAACGCCCAAATGTGGTGCCGGGCTTTACAACGTGACGCATCTCCCTAGATGCATCACGTTGTAAATAGCCCGCAGCATGGCGCTGGCTTTGCGCCGCCGCTGCGTCACAAAAGTGACTCACTGGCGGCGCAAATCTGGCGTAAGGGGCTTGTAAATTTGCCGCAAAGTGTTTATAATGGTATCTCTTGAGAGTTACTGGCTATGGGGGAACTCGTAATGCGATCCAGCATGTTAAACACATCCTAACCAGAGGTTGAAGTGGACAGGGGAATGGGGGAAAGACGCTTGCAAGCTTTCTTCATTTCATCAAAACAGTTATCATGCTTTTTTTTTTCAACTGCAGTTCCTGAGTTGTTGAGTTCCCACAGGTTGAAAGGGGAGAAGGGTCTCCTCTACTGTGAAGTGAGAGAAGCAGGGCTCGAGTTGGGGTACCACACGGGTGGACGGCGTCCCCCCATTTATTTTTCCGGGAGCTCGATAACTGGAGCAAATTGAGCCACACATTCACTCTTTGGCCTCTCTGGGGCGAGATCGGAGCTCATTCAGAACGCTGCTCACGCGCTGGCTTCTCTGGTGCAACCGCATCTAAGGGGTGAGCGAGGGAAGCCACCTTTCGTGACGTCACTTCTTGTTGTGACGTCAGCGTCCCCCCACTTCTTTTTTTAGGACTTGTGCCCTGGAGAGAAGAGAGAGGAAGCTAAAGAAGAAACAGCCTTTTCTCCAGGGTCCCGGCTCCTGAAAGAAATGTGGTGGCTCCTCCTCTAGGGCAGAGGAGTGTTGCCCCACTGCTTTGCATGAAATAATAATAACTCAATGTTATTATCATTTTATGTTTTCCTGCTGCTGCAGCTTTGCGGGCGGGGCAAGGCCGGCTGGGCTGCTCACACAGGAGCAGGGGTGGAATGGTTTGCCCACTCCAAGTGGGCATCAGTGTTTGGCCGGCCATCTCGTGCTGGCCAAACATCCGTGTCCTACTGAAAATACAAGTTTTGAAAGCACTGTGAACATTTAAACACAGTCTTTTTGCACATTTTGTGACATCCTATTTGTACTGTGTGCAACCTATCTTATACTGTGTGTAAAGAAGTTTTAAAGCAACAACTTACATGTCGACAGTGCTTTCTGTCACCAGCTTGGGCCTCTTAGCAGTTTAAATAAATGTTACCAGTAGGTGAAAGCCCAACAAAATAGTTACAGAATTTTTTTTTTTTTTAAAGGCATTTCGACACCGACCCTACACTTGCTGACCCCGCCCATCCCCCCCCCCCCCCCCTCTACTACAGATCACAGTTCCCATGCTTTTTTGATGCACTTCGACCACTGCTCTTAATACACAACCTAACGCTCCTAGTAGTGGGTGCGAGTATCTGGAAGGGCGAGTCGACCTTGCCAATGTTGTGTACGGTGGTCCTAGTGACTGTTTACACGTCTTACTTTACTGCCGACCCCTTTGGCCATGAGCCAAAAGGGCCTCATGGTGTCTCTGACACAAGGACACGCGTGGCAAAATATTTCCCGCGCTTGTGCTATGACAGACGGGCCTGTTTAGGGGACTGTGACCTGTGTCCTGGCTCCGCAGTAAATCCCGCTCGGATGAGGGCTCACGGTTAGGCATGTGCTGGGGTTTCCCGCCAAATGGGAATTCAATGCCAGGGGCCCGTGTTCAGGCCTGGTGGAACAGTGCATTTACGAGAGGAGTCTTATCTCTAATCATGGTTATTAGCGGTTCTATTTTTACCACGTGCGACTGCAAGAGAGGCGGGGCCGCCGACAGACGAGGAGCGCGCGCAGCTGTTGTGGAATCCACAGAGAAAGCCGGGAGATTTGGGTCGGAATCCACCTATACTGATATCAAATCCATCACGTCTATTCCGGGGAGAAAGCCTTAGTCGCCGGATGGTTGCGGGGCTTTAATGGACAGGAATCACAACTGTTTTTAGCACATGTGAAGCAGGCCTTTTATCTCAGCTATGTGGCATGCATCCCGCACGGTGGGAGGCCAGGTTCAACACGTCCTTGAACAATCAGAGTGTTTATTGCTGGAAATGGGGCAGGACTACAAATAAGGGCAGTTGCGAAGTTGCATGTGCGAATAAAACCAGAAACCTTTAGAAGGACATATGCTGCTTTACATCGGGAGACAACTGTGTGGGTAAATGGGCCTTCCTCAAAGATTTATGTGTAACAAACAGTCTAGAACACACTTTTTGGTTTTCTCCCTTTTAATAATATGCAATGACTAAAGTCTGGGTGGCTGGAATTATGCGTTAGGGCAATATTTATGCGGCTGGGTCAACTAAATTAGTTAGCAAGATAAGGCAGATTATGCGGCACAATGTGTCACGTCTTTTACTAGTGTTTCCTCATTGTTTTGTAATTTGTACACATGGTAATACTATCTTGGCAAATATTTCACCTCATTAGCACCAGTTTAGCAGCCAAATACAGAAAAAAACAATTGAAAGATGACCATTTAAAGCTTTTTTACTTTTTTGGTGACTTTGGATCCGTCTGAGCTAGAAGCAATTTTTGTTGTTGTTAAAATCTGCAGATTATGCAATAGATGATGGATCATGTAGCAAATGTTATACCGAAATAGCCTTGGCTGCACAACCACATAATTCCAGTGATCCTGCCTATAGTATCACTTGTAATAATAACACCTGTAATCAAGGTCTGCAGAGAAGTCACTTATTGTATATTACCACATCTATCTCATTGTTAGTGAAATTGCTCTCCCTCCCTCGCAGCTCCACCATTAAGTGAGGCCTTCCCCAAAGCCCCTGCACTCTTGAGTGTTGGTGTTCGAGGCCCTCCTCCACCCGCAGGTTTCACCTGCGCCTCATCCCTGGTGGTCCACTGGACCTCTGTCTCCATTTTCTCACTCTGCTTTTTCTCTCCTTTTTCACTCGTTTTTCCTCTCACTTCTATCTCCCCTTTCACAGTCCTTCTGGGTCTTTCCTCCATTTTCTGTCGTTTTCCCCTCATTTCAAGCTCCCCCCTTCACTCTCCTTCTGTGTCTTTCCTCTGTTTTTCACTTGTTTTTTACCCTCATCTCAATATCTCCCTTTCACTCTCCTTCTGTGTCCTCTGTGTCTTTCCTCCACTCTTTCTTGCACTTTTGCTGCCTTATTAGCACTTTTCTCTCTCTTTTTGCCTTTTGCCTTTTTCAGCCTGTTTTTCCCCGCCCCTGCTGCTGCCACGGCCCCTCCCCCCCAGCACGACCAGTGTACTGGCCCAATCCAGCTCCCCTCCTGCCTCCCAGCTGTCCAGCCCTCCCCAACCCCTACTTAATGTTGGCCGCTGTGTGGCCGCGCAGCGGCCGTGCCGCCGGCGCGCCAAAGGCAAGCCCGTCTGTGCCCGTGCACGACCCAACTGCGACCAGCGCCAGGAACCCTGGATCTCTGCACCGCCAACGCTACGACCCAGCGGCACTCCACGCTCTCAACCCAGGCCGCAACCACAACTGCAGGCTAGCATCACCAGCTGACACCCACGGACCCTTCAGCTGTCACCGCTGCCGGCACACCTGCAGCACCGCCAAGACCACAGACCCAGCGCACCCCGTCCGCAAGAACACAACCAAACCGAAGACTCTGCAGTGCATCCTCCTCAACGTCCGATCCCTACACAAACACATCACCGAAATCTGGGACCTCCTCGACAGCACCACCCCGGAAGTAGCATTCTTTACCGAAACCTGGACCAACACCACCTTGGGACCGGACATCGCCATCGCCATTCCCCAAGGATACAAGATCTTCAGGAAGGACCGCCCACCCGCCTGGGAGGAGGAATCGCCATCATCCACAAATCCACCCTCCGCCTGAGCGCACTCCCCGACGAGCCCACTGACCTGATGGAACACCTTCACTTCAAGATACTGGCCAGCCCTACCTCCACCCTCCGAGGAACCCTCATCTACCGACCCCCTGGACCCTGCGGACTTTTTGCCAACTCCATCACGGACATCATCTCCCCGCATGCCATCGCGTCCACCAACTACACAGGAGGGAGACCGCAACTTCCACCTCGAAACCAACTGGACCCCAGCACCACATCCCTCCTGGACAACCTCCACAACATTGGACTCTGCCAGATCGTGACCGAGCCCACGCACTCAGCAGGACACACCCTCGACTCCCTCTTCACAACAGGAAACTCCATCACCTTCAGCCACACCACCGAACTCCCATGGATTGACCATTGATGCGTCCACTTCACCTTCAGAACACCCACCATCCACAGACACCAGCACCTGCTCCCACGAAGAAACTGGACTAGAATCACCGACGACCAGCTAACCTCATCACTCAGCAACTCCACCCCAACCATCGTGGAAAACGACGACCCCAACACTACAGCCCGAACCCTGCACAGATGGATCTCCGACAGCGCCAACACCATAGCCACCCTCAAGAAAAACAACAACAACCACACCAAGAAAGCTAGATGGTTCACCACTGAACTTCGAGAGTCCAGACACACTTGCCGCCGCCTCAAAAAGGCCTGGAGAAACACCAAATCCACAGATGCCCACAACAACTTCAGAGCCGCCACCAACGCCCACCACCAACTCATCAGAAAAACGAGGAAAAAAGCGATTGAAGACAGAATCTCCACTCATGCACACAACAGCAAAGAACTCTTCAACATCATCAAGGAGTTCGCCCAACCCACCAGCGAGTCCACTGACATCCCTCCCTCACAAGACCTCTGCGACAAACTCAGCACCTTTTTCCACCACAAAATCAAGAGCATCTACGACAACTTTGACGAAGACAACCAACACACTGAACCCTCACCAACCACCCCCAACACACTGAAGCCAGCGATCGACAACTGGACAGCCCTCACCACCGAAGACACACTGAAGACGATGAAGTCAATCCACTCCAGGGCCCCCATGGACCCCTGCCCCCACCACATTTTCAACAGAGCCGCCAACACCATCGCACCCATGCTCTGCCACACCATCAACCGCTCCCTGGCAACCGCCTCATTCCCTGACGACTGGAAACACGTTGAGATCAACCCCCTCCTGAAGAAACCCTCGGCGGACCCCACCGACCTCAAAAACTACAGACCCATCTCCCTGCTCCCGTTCCCAGCGACAGTCATTGAGAAAGCCATCAACAGCCAACTCGCCACATTCAACGAAGAGCACAACATCCTCGACTCCTCCCAATCCGGCTTCAGAAAAAATCACAGTACGGAAACCGCCCTCCTCGCTGCAACAGACGACATCCGTACCTTACTGGACAAAGGAGAAACAGCAGCTCTCATCCTCCTCGACCTCTCAGTGGCGTTCGACACAGTCTCTCGCCGCACCCTAATACGCAGACTCCACGACGCAGGGATCCAAGACAAGGCCCTCGCCTGGATCCGCTCCTTCCTCTCCGGCAGAAAGCAGCGGGTCAAACTGCCCCCTTTCCTCTCAGACCCTACACCTACCACCTGCGGAGTCCCCCAGGGGTCCTCCCTTAGTCCTTCGCTCTTCAACGTCTACATGGCTCCGCTAGCCCCCATCGTCAGAACCTACGGACTCAACATTGTGTCATACGCAGACGACACCCAACTCATCCTTTCCCTATCCAACGAACCCAACACCGATAGACACAACTTTCGAGAAGGCATGGAAGCCGTCGCCAAATGGATGAAAAACAGCTGCCTACAACTAAACACCAACAAAACGGAAGTATTCATCATGGGCCCAAACCCCGACGCCTGGAACGACACCTGGTGGCCCCCCACCCTCGGAAGCCCGCCAACCCCCACGGACCACGCACGCAACCTGGGAATCATCCTGGACTCAGAGCTTAAAATGGACCTCCAGATAAACTTCGTCTCGTCCTCCTGCTTCCACACCCTCCGCCTCCTACGTAAGACCTTCAAATGGATCCCCCTCGAACACAGAAAGACCGCCACTCACGCCCTGGTTACCAGCAGGCTCCAGTACGGCAACGCACTCTATGCCGGAAAAAACAAAAACCTCACCGCAAGCTACAGAACATCCAAAACGCCACCGTAAGACTGGTCCTCAACCTTCCAAGACACTGCCACACCTCCCAGCACCTGTGCACACTCCACTGGCTCCCCATCGAAGCTAGAGTCACCTTCAAGATGCTAACCCACGCTCACAAGGCCCTCCACGACACCGGACCAGCATACTTGAACAGCCGATCAAATTCCACACACCCCAAAGGACCCTACAATCAGCCCAGCTCTCCTACGCCATGGTCCCCCGCACCAGAAAGACCAGATCGGGAGGCCGCTACTTCTCCTTCTGCGCGGCCAGAGCCTGGAACGACCTTCTGCTCCACCTCAGACAGATAACATCGCTCCCCATCTTCACAAGAAACCTCAAAACCTGGCTCTTCGACAGACCCCTCCTTGATGGACTGGAACCTGCGACCCCGCCCCACTCCCCAGCGCCTTGAGACCCTTACGGATGAGTAGTCGCGCTTAACAAACACCTGATTGATTGATTTTATTGTTTTCTTATATGATTGCTGTTTTATATTTTATGTCTGCTATATGGTTGTGCAAACAAACCGAATAAAGCATTATGAACTGAACTGATTGATTGATTATCAAGCAGGTTACCAGTAGAAGTATTGCAATGTATGTGAAGAGTGCTACGTTATAGGGTAATTTGGAGTTGCCTTTATATGAATACCTATGCCTTTTGTATATGCCTCTCTCTTTCTCAATTGTATTCTGTTGTATTGCAACATTTATACAGCGCTTACTCACCCCTGTGTGAGACACTGAATCGCTTACTTACATGGGCAGCATGCTGCACCATAAAGGCTGTGTGGGTGGACGGGTGTTTTCTTTGTTTTTAAATTTATGTGGGAAGTGTTTCCATGTCATAAGTGATGACCACTGAGGTGTGATTATCGTGTTATCGGACACATCGCTTAGCAGGCTAAGAGATAAGGCATGCAGTTTATGGTTCTCAGTAAACTGGCAGCAGGGTTGGCCTTTAATACCAACCTCCAGAGGGGCACAGGAGATGCCTGCATCAGTCTCCCTCTGGCCTGGGTCCAAGGAAAAGTTTGTTTAAACCGCTTGAACCCATGTCCACATTTCTCTTTCTTTTATAGCACGCCTTCATTTTTCTTCCCTCACCTTCCTCCTAATACTTCAACTTTTTTACACACAGGCAATTAATGAATACGAGTAGGGGGGCTGCAAAATTTGGTTTCACCCAGGGCGCGAAGAAACAGCCAGCTCTGGCAGCTTTGAATAGCCCTACAAGTGCCTTTATGATGTTTCTTATGATCGTAGTGCACTTAGCTGGTTACTGCACTTGGTTGTCCATTCTGGGATATTTTGTTTACATTTTTGGGTCCTGAGTAGGCAGAGGCTGGATGGAGAAATTGTAGGGATATCTGCTGGAATGGACTTTGTTACTATTTTGTCCACATCTGATTGCCATAATGAGATGTCAAAAGTGGTCACAGTATGTAGCTAGTTGCGACCTGCGGTGTTGGACTAAATTAGAGTTCTCTGATTGTAAGCGGTATGGTGCAGATCTCTTCAGATATTCTACGGCTATATAGTTGGTGAAAGGTGGTTTGTTGCTGTGGACCGGTACAGTGCTTGGTGATGGTCATGGCCCGTAGCAAATCTGTCTTATGTGAGCATACAACGGTCAAGCAGTGTAAAGGAATTACTATGCAGCTTGTGTGAACTACTATCGACTGTTCCACCACTGAGTGTTATGGTATTAGTATTAGTGCAGGCCAGGAAAGTTTTATATGATTGACATTACTATTTAATACCCAGACTTTCCGTAGGTCAGCCCTTCATAAGTTACCTGGGCATAGAATGTTGTGTGCTTGTTGGGCTTTTCCATATGTATGGACTGTAGATTGTAAATGAAGGCGTAATTATTATTCCGGTACTATCCAAGGGTTGTAGGGTGATTTCGTTTTCTTGCAATTAGCCATGCTTTCAACTCTTTTCTGAAGTGTATATGTTCCTCAATACTTTGAATCTTGGCTGGTAGTGATTTCCAGAGTTTGGCAGCATCTCTGGTCCTATTTCCAGAGTTTGGCAGCATCTCTGGTCCTTCTCATCCCTCTCTCCTACAGGGTTCCTCCTACCACCACTCTTCACTTATCTCATTTTGCAGACCCTCATCCTGTCCCATCCTTCATACATGAATCTATTCATCCTTGTTCCTTTTTCACCATTTTATTGAGATCATGGCAAGTGCCTTTACATAGTGGCCTGGTACTCTCATGGCTTCACAGTCACATAAACGTAGGAGCCCTGTTAAGGCAAGGATCGATCTCTTACGTGATTAAAGGCCGCTCCAGTTCCATCAAAGTCTTTAGGTCACTTTTTTGGAATTCAACTTGTCACATTTTTCAATTTTTGTTTTTGGGAGGTCTGAAGCGATGGCCGGGACAGGAAATCGGGGGTTTGGTTGTTCCTCATCTTTGATCATGCACCCCAGGTTGGCCTTAAAATGGACATCTATGTGAACAATACTCAATGTATTCTTCCATGTACGAAGAAGCTAAGTGCTCTGCTACGGCAGATGTATGGTGAAGCACAGGGGCTTGCACAATAATCATTCACCGAAGAAATGCAGCGAACAGAGTAGCACATTGGCTCCTTCAGGCCCTGGACGCAGATGAATCCGCTGCATCGAAGGTACAGACAATGGGCTTACGTTCTCATCAGTTTCAGGGTCAATATCAGGTGCAGCACATGGGCTCGCGTGATCACGGAGCATACATGTATGATGCAAGCACAGGGAATCTCACATGATAATCTGTCAGGGAGCAGGTTCTAATTTAGTGGCGTTAGAGCGAGGTATGCTGGGTTGAGGGCCGCATGTGAGGAACACAGGAAGGGCTGGGCAGCATCTGCTGGTCTTGCCAGTCTGGACCACTCTGTCCTTCGTGCAGCAAGATTGTGGAACTTGTGCTCATGCTGCACGTGGGGGCAGTTGCTCTAAACACAGAGCAGTCCACCTTCTGGATCCTTCAACAGCAGAAGAGTTTCCACCGCAGTCGTGGGAGTATAGTTCGTATCTCTAAAATGGAGACAGCTGAGAATTCTGCATCTGGCCATCGCCTTCTTCTGTGCAGATGTGCAGAGCTCTTTGTATATGCCACAAGGGTCATCTTACATCAAGTCTTGGGGCAGTTAGTTGTAATTCATCTGCTAAGCCAGATTCCAAGCCAGACCCTAACCTTTAGAGGGAACCAATGAACTTAAAGAGCATTTTAATTTCAGTGGGCGACAATTCATGGCAAACCTTTTCAGGTGGAACTGAGTGTGTGCATTGCTTTCCAGACAGTATCGCTTCAGCAACACAAAGCATGGGATAAGGAGTGGCGTAAGCAGCCCATCTTCACTCTAAGGGGTGTGTGGTTTTGGCCTTACCCTTGGGCCAACCCGGGGTTGGACTGGGATAGAATATATGCCCTGGCACCAAAATAGAAGTGCTCCCCTACGTGATTCAGGCAGGTAAACGAGTGCATAGATTTGCAAGTTGGGCTTGTTTTGAACTTTTTAAGATATACATTATAAATGTTGTTTTAAATGTACAATACTGCATGCATTTGTGCTTTCTGCAGGCAATGTTTGTGGCAATATCATGGAAATGAACAGTAAAAAGAGGCTCACAAGACCATAAGACAGGCTCACAAACAGCCCAAAAATTGTACCACACACTGGCCTGCCAGACCAGCTCTTTTACCCTATAGGCCGGTCCAAACTTGGCCTATACCCTTGATCAGCTTTTGCTCTTGCTAGGACACAGGCTGAAGAGGAACTAGTTTGGCCCAGTACAAGTGCAGCAAGATGTATCTCTGTCTGCTTCCTCCAAGATGATGATGAAAGCCAGGCAGCTGCACTTGGATCTGTAAAACATTCTAGGGTAGGCACCATTTTTTAAGCCCTCTCTGGGCAAAACGTTTTTACGCTTTCCAACCCACAAAAACTTCTATCTATCTATCTATCTATCTATCTATCTATCTATCTATCTATCTATCTATCTATCTATCTATCTATCTATCTATCTATCTATCTATCTATCTATCTATCTATCTATCTATCTATCTATCTATCTATCTATCTGTCTGTCTGTCTGTCTGTCTGTCTGTCTGTCTGTCTGTCTGTCTGTCTGTCTGTCTGTCTGTCTGTCTGTCTGTCTGTCTGTCTGTCTCTGTCTATCTATCCATCCATCTATTTGTGTCTATCTATCTAGCTATCTATCTATCCAGTCCCTTCTATTTATGTGACTTTGCAACCAGTGGCGGTCCGTGCAGGTAAGCGCGATGGGGTGAAAGTGACAAACGACGATAGGGAATGTAAAGTAAAGTACATAAATAAAAACACGTATCTTGCGCTCGCCGCATCACCGAGCAGCGAGCGCAAGGTAAGTTGTTTTATTTATTTATTTTACATTCCCTGTTACCTTTTTTGTCACTTCCACCCCTCTCCACCCCTGCACCACTCGTCCACGCTTACGTGCATGGACTGCCACTGTCTGCAATTCTTCCCTATATATCTTTCTTTCCAACCATCTCCATTTATCTATCTTTTCAACCCTCTCGATCTATTTGTAATAAAGATTTACAAAACATTACAAAAAAGCATTAGCTGGCCATTTTTGCTTTTAGCCATTATTTTCGGATTGATGAGAGCCTGGTAGCTTCCCATGGAAAAACCATGACAGAACACAACAAGAACTGCCAAAGCTGAAAGACTGGTGGACAAAGACAGACCTATTGGTTTTGCCAATGCTTGTTCTTACAATTACATTTTACCCAAAATTTGCGGAAGCAGATTATTTCCTTTGAAGTCACATAGCCCTGATTACAAGTGCAGGGGTAAATTCACATCTCTCTGTGAACAAGGGATACATTCCAGCAGGTCAAACCTGCCAAACTGTGTGTGTGTGTGTGCGCGCGTTCGCGTGTGTGTTTTTGTGTGTGTGGGGGGTAAAAAAAGGCATAAAAAGCGGAATTCGGTGTGTTAAATTTCGATTCTGGATATTATGCCTCATTTTTAAAGTTGAAAAAAAATTAAATACGAGGTATTTACCAAGTGTGTAAATACCCGCCTAACTTGTAATGAGGGCCACAATCAATTTACATTTAAAAAACACAGCACAAAAAAAATCCTACCAGCAGATTTGTAACATTTAAAGACATTTTTGGAACGAACAGGCCGGCTTGCCAGCGTGCCCAGGTCCAGAGCTCCCGTTCAGTGTAGAACATGGCATGGCGGCCCCGAACCAGCAGGTTCATGTTTCCAAATGTACACAGCCGACAGGTCCCCAGTGGAAAATGTGAAGCGTCTGCTACGAACAATAGGATTTTTTCTGGGTCTGGGCAGCGCTGCAGCCAGCAGCTTCCCGCTGCCTTTTAACGGCGCATTAAGACATTTCAAGGGATGCCGGGTGCCGGGCGGGGGGAGCGCAGCCCTGGAGCCCGGCCAGACGGATTATGCCATTTTATGCTACGTCCACATTTGGTTATGTGAATCTACACAAACGAGATGCTTATCGTCAGCGAGGGAAGTCGTTTCTATAAAGAGCGACGGACTGCGCACAATAAAATTTATATTTAGCTGCACTGAATCCTCCCCCATCAGGCGGGGGAGGGTGTGTGGGGGTGGGGCACAGGAGATACAAAATGTAATCAAGAATCTGAGCGCACAATGTTGATCCCAGGAACCTGAGAATGCCCTCTGCCTCCCACGGGGAGGCTGGTTGGCAGGAAGAGCTGGCATGGCTTGAAAGCGCCTTCCTGGTCTTAAAGCGCCTCCGGTTGGCAGGCGCTGCCAGTTGTTGGCCAGGCCTGGTAGTGCGGGAGGGTCCCAAGTCGAGTTCTCATCGGGAGGGCACCTGCGTCACTAAATGCCACTGTCGTAACTGGCACGGACTGGCACATCGTCTAAGCAGGCTCAGCGGAGAGCTGCAAAAAGCCAGAGTGCGCACAGGACGAAACCAAGCTTCATTCGCAATGGGGGGCGTCGTGCCACACAGCCCAAGTCCATTTTAATCGATTTATATTTTTATTAAATTAATTTAAACCTCTGTCTTTTAATGTAAAATATGCTTATAACAGAAAACCATCAACCAATCAATCCATTTGTAGAGCGCACTACTCACCCGTGAGGGTCTCAAGGCGCTGGGGGGGAGGGGTGGGGGGGGGTGTTAGGGTGTGCTGCTACTGCTCGAACAGCCAGGTCTTGAGGAGGCTCCTGAAGACCAGCAGGTCCTGTGTCTGTCGCAGGTGGATGGGGAGGGTGTTCCAGGTTTTTGCGGTGAGGTGGGAGAATGATCTGCCGCCGGCGGTAGCTCGCCGGATGCCGGGGACGGTGGTGAGGGCGAGGTCAGCGGAGCGAAGCTGGCGGTTCGGGGTGTATAATGTGAGTCGTTCGTTGAGGTACGCTGGTTCGGTGTTGTGGAGCGCTTTGTGAGTGTGGGTGAGGAGCTTGAAGGTGATTCTGTTGTTGACGGGGAGCCAGTGCCAGTCTTTCAGGTGGGCTGTGATGTGGCTGTGGCGGGGTATGTCGAGGATGAGGCGTGCAGAGGCGTTCTGTATGTGTTGTAGTCGTGTCTGGAGTTTGGTTGAGGTTCCTGCGTAGAGAGCGTTGCCGTAGTCCAGCCTGCTGCTGACGAGGGCCTGGCTGACCGTCCTTCTGGTTCCGATGGGGATCCATCTGTAGATCTTGCAGAGTATGCGGAGGGTGTTGAAGCAGGAGGAGGAGACAGTGTTTACTTACTGGGTCATTGCCAACGCTGAGTCCAAGATGACCCCCAGGTTGCGTGCGTGGTCAGTGGGAGTCGGTGCTGCTCCCAGTGCGGGCGGCCACCATGAGTCATCCCAGGCGGAGGGGGTGGATCCGATGATGAGGACCTCCGTCTTGTCCGAGTTCAGTTTCACTTTCAATCCTTCGTGGAGGTTGGATTTGGCGGTGGTGGGGGCCTTGGTGAGGGAGAGGATCAGCTTGGTGTCGTCGGCGTATGAGATGATGTTGAGGTCGTGCGATCGGACGATGTTGGCGAGCGGTGCCATGTAGACGTTGAAGAGTGTCGGGCTGAGGGACGATCTTGGGGTACGCCGCAGATGATCTTGGTGTCTTTAGAACGGAATGGGGGGAGGCGGACACTCTGGGTTCTGCCGGTAAGGAAGGAGGTGGTCCAGTCCAGGGCTTTGTCGTGGATCCCTGCGTTGTGGAGGCGTGTGCGGAGGGTGTGGTGGCAGACGGTGTTGAAGGCGGCCGAAAGGTCCAGGAGGATGAGGGCCGCGGTTTCTCCGTTGTCCAGCATGGCCCTGATGTCGTCGGTGGCGGCGATGTGGACTGTTTCGGGGCTGTGGTTGCTGCGGAATCCAGATTGGGATGGGTCCAGGATGTTGTTCTCTTCGAGGAAGGAGGTCAGTTGCCTGTTGCCATAAAACAAATTAATCGATTTAAAAACCCAAGTGCACTGAACCTCTAAACTCAGATTTACATTGGAGAAATAAAAATGCAGTGCACTGAATTGACATAACCTAAAACCTAAGCATGCTCCAGTATAAGTTGTAAACAACAAATTGAAAATATGTAAATTTATCTCATTCATCTGCCCCTTTAACTCTTTCACAAACCCAAACGTGAAGGGAAGGGTGGCAGGGTGTACCTTCCTTATCCCTCTCCCACACACCCCAAACAGAATTGTTACTTTAGGGCCTACCTGTATTAGGATTGCATTCCTGTTGCTGGCATGCCTGGGTCTGTGGTAATTGTGGGTAGAATTAATTTCCACAGCTCTACAGATTGGCAATATGGTTTGGCAATCATTCCCCAGGTAAAATTCCACCTGCGCCCTGCATCCCACAAAGGCCAAGCTGCAACTTGAAGGGGACGGTTCATCTCTTGCCATACTAATTAGCAACTTTGCAGGAAATCAGATTAGAGTAAAAAGTGTGATTGGTCGTAGAGAGGGCAATCAGATTGACTTAAACTTCCCACAGCCTTCTTGTAACAAGACGGCCATGTAAAGTTTCATTCGATATGAGTGGTTTCTCCCGGACCAATGATGTCAGTCGCTGTGTTTAGGACAATTTGATTGGACTCAGGGAAAGCACTTAGATTGAGTGAAACACCCTATCAGTGGCGGCTGGCATGTACAGAGAGGGCATAAATAACTAAATAAATAAATAAATAAACGTACCTTCCTTTTGTTCGCAGCGCAATTTCCTCCTCCCTCCGGCGTCTTCTGGAAGCCCTGAAGCAGGAAAGTGCATTACCCAATCCTGGTGCTGCTTTCACAGCATGACAGCAGCGCCAGGATTGGATAGAGCAGCCTCTATCAGCACTCCTAAGAGCACCGTAGGCCTGCCCTTTCTCTAACCCAGCTGTCTAAGAGAACTTCACAATGCCCTAGTCTGACTGGACGGCCCAAAGAGACATGCTCATTTTAAAATGCATAGCTCTCAGCTGCTGCCACTCTGCAGCGCTGGCCCCGCTCCGTCCTTACATTTAGTGCAGGATGGGTTGCGGAAAAATAAAACGGTACTAAGTCAACTTTATTACCGTTTTATTTTTCAGCTCTGGGGCTTGTGGGGCGACACTCCTCTGCTCAGTAGCCTTCTGCGCCCTTTAGCCTTCGAGACTGGCTTTTAAAAGCCACGAGGTGCCCTGTGCAAGTTGACCTTTGCTGGCTGCAGGATGGTGGAAAGTGGCACCGAGGCATGAAATCCCTTGGTTTCTAATTTACAAGTGTAATGATAGTCTGTAAGGCGTTATCGAAAATCATGAGGATGTGGTGCAAGCTCTGACGGGCAAGGTGCAGGGCTTTAAGTGGGATGAAAAAACTGGGGGGGGGGTCTCTCAAAGGGGCATGGCTGATGTGAGTAGGGCGTTGCCTAAAACACGTAAGCGAAACATTTGTTCTTAGCATGGTGTGCCGCCCCACTGTTAATTTGCTGCTTCTGTCATTGCATCCAGATATATAATACAACAAGTGACATTACACCTACAAGCCAGAACTATTGGCTTTGCCAATGGTTGTTAGTTGCATTTCTGAAATGATGAGACTGTGAAAGAACTATAACAAGTCTCTTTGAAGTTACATCAAAGGCAGTGAAGGGTGATACAGCTGCAGAGTTAAGATTTTTTTTCATCCTGAGAGTGAGGGCAAAAATGGAGAGCCCGATAGGGTCCCGTCTCAGCATGCGCTTTTTTAGAACTGCAGGTGGTGAACACCGGCAGGACCCGGCCCACTTTAAGCCCTAGCAAGGGGTAAGAGTGTGAGACCTTTAGACATGATGTTTCTCTGTGTACGATGTTTACATCATGGTTTGGCGTGTCATTGCTGGTTGTTGAACCAGAGACAGTTGAATAGGGGACAGGAGGTTGCAGCCTCCACACTGGCAAGGGACCAGGACATTTCCAATCTTGCCTTCACAAAATACAGGTGGAATCCATAGAATGAACATACTGTAATTGCATTTATATAGTGCTTGCTACCAGTCATGGGGCATTCAAGCGCTTTGTGGAGCCTATCATGCTTCTCCTGAAGGTAAGTTTACTGGCTAAACCTGTTGCTAATGATTACTGTTGCATATTGTTTATTATTCGATGCTCTCGAGGAAACCATTCCACACATTTACCCCATTTTCTTTTCTGGTTGATGAAATGAATAGGCTCTAGATGTGATCATTAGTGGGGGATATGTGATCTCATGCAATGGTCGGTGGGATGAATGGATAGGTGAGATGAGGCTAGGTGGTGTTAGGTTGCAGGGATAGTCAAAGGACAGTTGCGATCTATGTGGTGAAGTGTGGGTAGTTTGCAGAAATATAGTAATCGAGATTAAGGCAGCCAGGCATGTGGCTTAGAGTAGGCTACTCTGAGAGAGGGTAAGGGTTGCAGAGAATGGAGGGTAAGGAGAGGGTCATTCACAGTGGCGGCTCCGCTGCTAAGGTGGAGGAGCGTCGCCCCACTGCTTTTTAGCAGTGAAATAAAGAGAAAATAAAATGATATTAACTTGTGGTATCATCATTTTATTTTCTCCTACTTCCGCAACATTGCGTGAGGGGGCAGGGGAGGAGTGGTAGCACCCTCCTAAGTGCTCAATGACTGCTTGGCCAGCCCTCTCGGGCTCACCAGAACAGACTTGCGCACTTTGCATGTTCTCCATGCAGGCTGCATTACAGACTGCATGGAGAACATGCCCAGGCTCCCAGTCAGCGTGTGAGCAACAAAACACGGTGTTCAGACTAATCACAACGCTGCTAAGGCAGCGTTGTGATTGGCTGACTGGGAGCCTGGGTGTGCTTTCTGTTGTTCAGGTCAGCGAGGGAGGACTACGGAGGAGAGACGCGGCGAAGAAGCAGCGAGAAAGTACGTTTTTTATATTATTGTTTGCTGCCCGCTTCCCCCGTGTTCTGTCCCTGCCACCCCTACCTCCAATCCATGCTGTCATCCGCTGGTCATTCAAAGAAAGAAAGGAGAGAGAACATTCCATACTTTTGAGTCAAGGTTGAATTTTCAAGCAAGGGTTTAGAAATATAGAGGATACTTTTTAAGACAGTGTGCAATCTGAGGATGTAAAACTGTACCAGCATTGAGGATAAAATCAAATCACTCTTGCCTGGTTCATACCAGAACTGAGATCCAGAGTCTCACACCTGGAGGTAAGATAGAAGGCTGCATGGATACAGTGTACATCACTTAAGCAGCAGGAGGCTGTAGACAGTTATTTCTGTCCCCTTTGAAAAAGTTTATTCAGCTCCTGTGACATTTGACCAATGTTAGTTTACTAAAGGCCCTCAAATGCATAATTTGCCACTTAGCTGAACAAAACCATAGGGAAAAGTCCCCATGCTGAATACTAATACAAGGGACCTCTTTAAGCACATAGTTCGCTTGGTAAAGTCTAGTGGAATTTGAGTGCGGAATCACTATAACATTCTGAGATTTGCACCTCATAATGGGAGAAAATTGAGTTATGACAGCATACATTCCCATTCCATGGTTTTGAACTCGGATTGCGGTGGTAGTACTGCACATGTAAATATTAATATTGCACCCTGCAGGGTCTGTACTCAACAGGTGCGATATGGCAGCCAGAAATACCAGGGCACCTGCAAAGAAGTTTGGACGTGCAGGCCATCAAAACTCTCTTTGGGTTTACGATACAAGTCTATTATCTGCATTAGATCCATCATTAACATGACCATAAATTCAAAAGAGGGTCACGTTTGACCACATATCCTTAATCCGGCATCACAGTTAAGAAGAAAATTCCTCATGTCTTCAGTGACATGGTCTTGGTAATGATGGATCTAATGCGTGAAACGACTTTCTTCACTGGATTTAGAATTTAAGGATTCTTTGGACTATTATGATTCTATCCTGATTGTATGATTGTATTCGTTTGATAATTTTTTTTAAGTGCCCTGATAAAGTCTATGGCTTACAGCCGTATAGACGAAACACGTTTTGGCATGGGTTGTGGCTTGGACAATAAGTGTTAAGAAGATTATAATATGGATGTATAAGAACCTTGGAATAAAGCAAGAAGAAATGATTGAGGACTGAGACATGGACTGCATATGTGCCTTTCACTTTTGAGTTTTTTGCTCAGGTTGTCGACTGTTAATATTTATACTACATATGGACCTAGGTCTACATATTTACAGCGCAGGGTTGTCACTGTACAATAACCATTGAGCACTTGTACACATTGGAATATTTGAATTGCAGAAACTTGTGCACTACTCTGCGCGGACTTCCCCTACTGCCTACCTTTGTTAAGATATGTCACAGTTGCCATAGCAAGGAGGGAACTTTCAAAGTTTACACTCTGATCATTGTGAAAAATGAGAGGGCCACTGCAATATGCAGCAGAGGAGGACCAATTTGTGCCGCAGGGTTAACCAAATTATACAGAAAGAAAAAGCAAATTATATGACGCAAAGTGGATTTTTACACAGGTTAACAATGCTTAGGCAAAGTTTTTGCCCCACTAGTACCAGTCTAAACACCCTAATACAGAAATAAGCAACAGAAAGGGGACTAGTCAATCTTTGCAAAGGGCTTTCTGCAGCACAGAAACACTTAATGCCACCCCTCATTGTTTCCCCCGGCAGTTTCTCCATTGTGTCAAATATTTTTGAAGTATTTAAAAAAAATGTTGGGAGTGATCGACAGCTGCCATCTGCTGCAAGGCTGCTCTGCAGAGCACACATTTTCATTCTTTTATTTACTGATCTGAATGGTGTCTGCCATCTTGAATCAGTAAAAAAAAGGGGAGAATCTGCTTGCATCATTATGCTGGGAAGCACATGCGTAATAGTGTATGAGTGCATGCATGCGCTAGCACAATAACAGATGGGACGTTTGCTCCATGTCATCTTTTCTATTTCTTTTTGATGAGTTTTTACAGCATCAGCAAAAGCATTTTGTTTGGCAATAAATAGCATCTGCAAAAAGAATATAACTAAGGCAATAGTTCAATAAGGCAATACCTATTGGCCTTGCCAATGCTTGTTTTACTTTTCTATGACAACAGTGTAGTTTTAGCATCAGCAAAAAGAATATAACTAAGGCAATAGTTCAACAAGGCAATACCTATTGGATTTGCCAATGCTTGTTTTACTTTGTTATGACAACAGTGTAGTTGTCTCACAGGTTCATTGTTGAATATCCTACTACATGCTAAATTTGGAAAACATGGCATGTTGACACAAGCATGTGTTCAAGAATTTTTTAGCTGTCTTTTGACATACAACAACCATTCTATCGATTGCCCGGCCCAACAAAGTCTTGCTTGTCATGTCATGTCAAGGGTGTGTTTTCACTTCATGCCAGTTCTTCCAGGTGGTTGACTTCAAATTGGGGTAAGCTAAGCCTGACTTCTCTTTTTGTGTTTCTCCCACTTTGAACCTCCTCTTATTATGAATATGCTTATGGGTAACTATGGACTTCCATTGGCCATGTGCATTGTAAATGCAGTTTTTTCAAAGTTTCCACGTCTCTCTCTGAGGTCCTGCAGTAGCATGTTCATCTATTACATATAAGGTGAATGGGGCAAACATCTGAATTCTAAATGCCTATTTTATGGATAAAATTACCATGCAAGCCTTCAATGTCTTGGCATATCCTACTGTTCCATGCTCATCACTCAGATGACATGCTCAGTCCAAAACGTTTGTTTTTTGCTGGGTTTTGACAGTGCAGTTTTGAAACTGACCTATTGTATTGTATTGTAATTGTATTTATATAGCGCTTTCTACCCCTGAAGAGGCGTCGAAGTGCTTTTCGGTGAGTATAGCGCTACTCCACAACCCAAAAAAGATTAGTGATGGATTAGTATAGTAACATTTGAGTCAACTTGAGTGGTGGACATGTGAGTCTGTTACTTGGATTGAAAAGGATAATGGGGGATAGAAGAGGGAAGAGTCTAGAAAGTGTTTATAGGGAGATCATAGTAGTACATTAAGGTTTGGGATGAATATAAGGAGAGATGGAGGAAGGAAGAATCTCTAGAAATGGATTAGGGAGATCATGGTAGTAAAATTAGTTTTTGGATGAGTCAAAGGAGGGGTAGGCAAGGGAAGAATTTATATGGGGTGTTTGGGATATCATAGTATTAAAATGAGGTTTGGGATGATCCAAGGAGGGATAGAGGAGGAAAGAGTTCAGCAGGGTAATTTTGCAGATCATAGTAGTAGAGTGAGGTTTGGGATGAGTAAGAGAGTGGAGGTAGAGGATATATTGAGAGAGGAATTGGGCGAAATATAGGAAAGTGCATTGGAAGGAGTCAAAGTTTTAATTTTACAGTAGACGTAAAGTAATAAATATATAGATACACAAGTACATATTACTATGCATATTTATATCAGGAAATACACATATCTAGATACATACATATAATCAAATTAAATGTTTATAAACACAGAAACATGCTGTGCATTTGTGTTTGAGTATGGGGGTATGTAGGAAAGAGCCAACTCTTGAGTAGTCTTCTGAAGATAAGCTAGATATCTGTGGATGTTATGCTTGGGGGTAATGAATTCAACAGTTTGGCTGCTGGAATAGAGAAGGATGTGCCACCTATGTGTTTTTTTCTTGTAGGTTGGATTTTGAAGCGAGGTGCCAGTCTGGAGTGGAGGTTTCTTTGTTAAATGTATTTGGTGATTTTATTCCTGATGAAAAGTGGTCCTGTTCCATGTATTGCTTTGTGGGTGATACAAAGCAGCTTGAATGTGGATCTTCTGGCAACTGGTAACCAATGTAGGGCCCTCAAGGCAGTTATGATGTGGCCTTGTGGATTTACGCGTAGTAGTCTGGCAACAGAGTTCTGAATCCGTTGTAGTCTTTTCATAGTTGATAAAGATGATCCATGGTAGAGGCCATTGGCATAATCAAGTTTAGACAGTACAAGAGAGATAATGGATTGGACCTTGTGCGGAAATCCCAGGTGGGGGAAGATACGTCGCAGAGTTTTCATAGTAATGATGCTTGATCTTGCTAATTTGTCCACATTGGCATTCATTGATAACTTGGAGTCCATGGTAATTCCAAGGTTTCTTACTTTCTTAGATATTTTAGGAGGTGGTCCCAGATCGTTCGGCCAGGTACAAAGTGGGTCATAATTTTTCCAATAGGCACATGTGAGTATTTCCATTTTAGAAGCATTCAATGGCTCCATGTCATCCACTGATCGCCGGCTCTGAGGCAACTTAAGATTTGTGAGTTTCCAATGTCTTTGGGACTTTCCAATTTAAGGAGCATTTGTGTGTCATCTGCATAGTTATAGCATGTGAGCTGAAATTCATTGATGATTGACGGTAATAAATTAATGTAGATGTTGAAAAACATGGGTGAGATGATAGAGCCTTGAGGGACCCCTGCTTTTGTGAAGTAGAGTTTGGAAGAGAAAGGTGGAGAATGGATGGTATTTGTTCTGTTTTGAAGGTAGGATGTGATCCAGTCGAGAGCAGTCCCCTCTATCCTGTCTTCGTTGACTGTTTGGAATGTGTCATGGTCACTGTGTCGAAGGCAGCTGAAAGGTCCAAGAGAAGTAATGCAGCAACCCCATTGTGGTCTACTGTGTTTTTAAGGCCATCCTAGATGGCGATGAGGGCAGATTCTGTGCCTCTTCCTGGATGGAATCCTATATGGAAGTCGGAAAGTATGGAGTTATCTTCAATGAATTGTGACATCTTGGCCAATGCTGCTCTTTCTATCAGTTTGTCTTCGGAAAAGTCAATTTATAAACAATCTGTGGTTGTTGGGGTCTAGCAGGTGCCTGGTTAGTTTTATGTAATAATGGGCGTATGTATGCCTTTATAAGTCTTCTGGAAAAATTTCCATAGTTAAGGAATTATTAATGATTCTTCTTTCTGATATTGCAGCAGAGGTAGTTAAAAGAATATTCTTGAATATTTGTGGTGGACAAGGGTCAGAAGGGCTGCCAGCAGGACTGCTTGCTTCGCCCAGATCCATACATTCACTTTGTGATATTTGTTTGAATGAATGGAGAGACTCTTGGAGGGTATTTTTGGAAATGGGTTGGTGCTGGTGTTTTTCCTTTGTTTTAAATAGAGTCCAACTTGTCTGCTGTTGTGTAATGATTTGCCAGTTTGTCCGTGAATTCTTGAGTAATGGGATGAGTTCTTGCTATGCATTTAGGTTTACGAAATTCTGTGAGAATTAAAAAAAATTCTTTATTTGCATATTTAGCATTTTTAATTCTGGCTGAATAGCACCTTTGTTTTAGCTGTTTTGATAGCTGACTTGTTTAATTTGTTTGTTTCTATAGGTGAAGTTTTTCTTGATTGCTCTTTGTTTTCAGCCAGGTGTATTATAGCTTTCTAATTTGCTGTTTTATCTCTTTTAGTTCTGTATCTCTCCAATGTGCCTGTTTTCTTTTGTCCTGTTTTGTTGTTCTGATTGGCATTAGGATATCAAAAGCTTCCTGTAGCCACTCATATAGTTTTTTAGTGGAATTTATTGCCTCTAGATCTGTGTTGGAGGTTAGTTGTGTTTCTAAGTATTCAAAATGTTGTTTTTTCCACGGTTGATAGATGAATGCATGTGAGGTGGTGTTAGGTGTGGTATTTTATTCTGGAAAGCTAGCAAATGGTGGTCTGACATGTGACTGTAGTAATCGTTTGAAAGGTAACTAGTTCTGGATTTGCAAAAATTACATCTGGGATGTGTCCAACATTGTGTGTGAGTTTGTGAATGATCTGATGTAGTTTCAGTGTGTCAAGGTCAGTGATGATGGTTTTCGGATGACGTATATTGGGTTTGTCAAACCAAATGTTGAGGTCACCCAGAATGCATATGTTGGAGGGTAGTGTTATCAGGTTTGAAACTGCGTCTAGAAATGTGTCTGGGAATATTGAATTGATAGGTGGAGGTCTGTAAAGTTGGAGGGAGTTACAGGAAGAAGTTGGTGTAGGGTTGACTATGCATAGACTAGAGTCGACATTTGACCCATTCCTATCAACCACTGGCTTTACTACACCAGCCTCTTTCAGCCATTGAGTTCAGATTTTGTCAATCACATCCTTTATCAAGCCCAGTGAAGTATTCATCTCTTACCTAATACTATTGGCTGTTTGAGTGTATCCTTCCATTGCCACCTTAGTTCTTGCATTGAACTTTATGAGGGTCTATATATACTTGAGGGACTAAAGCCCTGTCCATCCGTTTCTGTCAGCTCCTTCCCATCTGTCTCTCTCAAATGTGCTAACATTAAACCCAGACCTGTTTGCATTGTAAATGCTTGTTTTAGTTTACAAAGCTTTACTTTTCTTCTTCCAAAATGCTATTCCTGGTGCTACTGCCGGCTCTGATCTCACACAAGAATTAATCAGATATGAAGAATTTCCCAAAATAAGTACGCAGTTGATAGACACCAGTCATTAGGGTCGGGCAGCGACTAGCCGAGTGGTTATGAAAACCATGGTGTTGTTCAATTCCCCTACACAACACTTTGATTTTGACAGCACTTTGGCAGCTGTGTGACATAACCCAAATTCCTTGCCCGCTAACTTGAAAACAACGCCATGTCAAAGAACTTTTCTTAAATGTATATGCCTATTCAACTTGGCAAACCCTAAGGCAAGACACGCAACTCACTGCAGGTCTCAAATACCGCATACCTTAGGTTTACGTTTTTATTGCATTTTACTGCTTTTCAGCATCCTTTACATCTTTTATAGCTGGTACTTTCCCCTAAATGCAAAGGTAGTCTTAGCCAATGACACCACTAATCTAGGCACCTTGGCATCTATTGAGGAAAGCAACCAATGACATAATCACTAGCTGCAAAAAGTATGCAACGATTGCAGGCTCTTTTCAGCATAATCAAGAAAACATGCAATAAAGAAATAAAGAGATCATGCAAACATACAATAAAGAGATAAAGATAATTCTTGTCACGCACTTGCCGTGGCACACTTAATGATTTTTAAACCAGTAAATCTGGCTTCCACCGTTTGTTTGCGTGAATCAATCGGAGTCCACAAGCTGCTTCAAGGTTTTCTTTCTATGATTCTTTCTTTTTCTTTTTTTTTAAACAAAGTATATGTACAGGCAGCTGACACGTGTTTCGTCCAAACAGACTTTCTCAAGGCTAATATAGGTCAATGAGTCCAAATGGTTATTCCATAGTCGGTCAAATGATTAAAAAACCAGCCGAGTAGTGTGTATCCCTCGGTTAATCACTAGTTTTGAACACCACGGATCATACAGTTTCCGTTTCGGTAATCAATTTATCCAGATCATGATAAACCTTTCCATTAGCTTCCGTCGCGAGTTTGGCAAACTAGTGATTAACCGAGGGATACACACTACTCGGCACCTAAATATACTGACTAATTGTGAATTATTGTTTTTGAACATACAACATAGTGGATGAGCATTTTAAATCTGGCAGCTTCTGCTTGGGGTTCTTTGTGTAAAAAGATAAAGATAATTCAATGGCTACTCCAGTGGTTCAGTCAGTCAGTCAGAAATCTTTGTTTGGCTATATTCCAAGACATGAAAGAATACATCATAAAAAGTATTTCTGATGAAAAAAACACAATGAAGTTGATAAAATTACAAATATCAGATAAAAATTCCCTAAGTAAGAGGATTCATTTGCAAATATCCAAATAACAATCTCTTTTCAGGTAATTATTACGAAGGCATATAGGCACAACGGTGTTTGAACTAGAGATGGTGGAAGAACAAAAAGGGAGCAACAACGTGCATAATACTTATTGGCAACAGTTTCAAATGTCATCATTAAACACTATGGGAAGCGATCCCACACTAAGGGATCTTAAATCCAGTGAACAAGTTATAATAGAAACATGGGAATCATTTTCCAACAATATTCCGTAGCAGAACTGCAGAAGAGATATATTTATAGACCATTAAACAAATAAATTCATCTTTTAAAAGCTGAAGGTAGTGCAAAGCAGCCTGACATTTTCTTATGTTTAGAAATTTTAAGAGTGGTGCTAAAAAAGCACGCCTGGGGTTGATATAAAGTTTACAAAAAAACATAAAATGAACGTACTCTGTGCTGATTTTGAGTCACATGGACATACATTCAATTTGGCATCAGAATATGCGTTACGTGGGTATGAACCTTATAAGATAGTACAATTGAACATGGCTAAAATAAAAAGAGAGAAAAGGCTCAGTACCTAAGGAACAAACTAGAAGTGAGTGATCAATAACCCTTTTTTTTTGCCATCTCCCGAGTGTCTCTTTTCAGATAGGAGTGAGCCAGAAATTCTTTCTTCAACTTGGCCCTTGATATTTTGGCAATATTTCCTGGGTTGTCGAAACAATCCGACTAACCCAAATTCTTCAGCTGGGCTTTAATATAAGAAATCCAAGGGATTTTGTTCACCCACTCTAATTTTAGGCAATCTGTGATAACAGCACGGTTCAAAACTGTTTCTTCCTTTACCCAGATGTTATACCACAATAATAGAGGTGCTAGTTGTATGCGAAAGGACAGCGGGATCACGCCAAGCCCGCTGTGACAAATAGTGGCGGCAGTGCTTGTTGAAACAGTCAACAAGCGTTTCAAAAACATGTTTTCGGCTCTCTGTAGGCCTAAAGTATTATGTACGTGCCTTATAGATTTCGATAATTGCTCTTATTGGGCGGGAGCCTAGTTTTTTGGCAAATCTAAAAATGGCCTCCAGATTTTGGTTGAAGCCGCTAGTCCTTGCCTCTATTAAATGAAACCAAGTGCTTTTTGAATCAAAAAGAATTCCTAAATAAGGAAAGGTGGGTACATAAGCAATTTATCACTACCTATAAAACATGTCTTTACAATTGTTGGAGATTTTCCTACCACCATGATATGGGATTTGGCTACATTGGTCTTCAGGCCAAGGTCATTCATAAAATTAATAAAATTAGTTAAAAGCCTTTGCAACCCCACCCCGGTTCTGGACATTAATACACAATCGTCTGCATATAATAATGCTGGTAACCAAACTCCAGTGGTTCATTTGGTGCCCTGCAAGTGTCAAAAGCACAGTATAATATGCCCTGGTGCCTTTTGGTGTATTGCACTTTTTTGTATATCAATTACATCCTATTAGAGTTGTAGTAGCATCAGCTGAGGGTGTCTGCAGTTTGTGGCCTTAGTATAAAGGTATGATATCTTACGTTATGCTATGATGTGGTACACAAAACAAGACTATGCTATATGCCATGTTATGCTATGTTCTGGTATGTGGTGCTGTCCTGGGCCATGCTAAAATAGGTTGTATTTTACCATAACTGGATAGCATTTCATGGCATAGCCTAGAGTAGCGGAGCACAGCATAACATCAAATATTATGAGACAGCATAGCATAAGCCATAGCATATTGTGACATAGCATGTGACAACATATTATAGCATAGAATAATATGACATAACGTTATAATATAGCTGCTGGAAAGTGGGTTATTAGTTGTGGTAAATATATCTACCACTTGCAATAAGGCCACTAACACAATCTAGGTCTCAGAATAGGTCTCAGAAAATTATTCCCATGCTCAACCCTTGGTAGCTTGGCTGTGAGAAGGCAGGCTTAACGTCAGAGACAGGTACGTAAAGCATTTAAAAATACCAATTCAATAACTAATTAAGACAAAACACACAATTAAACATCCATCACCAATTTATTAAAATAGAAAATATTTGTATCTTTAAAATGACACCAAAACGAAAACATCCAATGTAGGGAACCGGAGATATGAATTTTCAAAGATTTAGCACTATATAGCTCATAGACACCTATAGCGCCTATTGGGACATCTGGTTGTGCCAGACCGGGACAAAGTCAAAGTTTCAGATCGACCGCAGTGAAGCCCTGAGCAGCTACCCCTCGCGGTAGGGTTTGGTCAAAGTTTTTACCTTCTGACTTAGAAACTTTACTGGAGCTTTTCCTGCCGGTGCCCCTTCATGCTCTTCACAAAGTGAGGGAACGCCAGCTTGCCTTTCAAAAAACTCCCAGTCAAACTATGGAAGCCGGACATCCAGAGCTTTCCAGCGGGACGAACCAGGGATCTAGGCCGGCTTGCGGTTGTAGGTGGGTGACTTGTCTCTCACGGTTGGGACTGGTCGCGTCTGTTACCTTCAGACTTAGGAACTTTTACAGAGCTTTTTCTCCCTGTGTCACTCAATGCTCTTCACCAGGCCGGGTTCGGTGAGGGTTCACCGGCCTTTGACAAGCTCCCGGTCAAACTCTGGAAGTCGGACCTCTGGAGCTTTTCAGCGGGGCGAAATTAGAGGGCAGACCAGCTCGCGGTTGAGGGTCGCTGGCTTGACTGTACAGTTCGTGTAGGTCCACTTATGGAGATTGTTTTCCAAAATTGCTACAAACTTCTGGTACTTCTTCCTGAAGTTCCTTTTGGGGTCCCAATGTGTCCAATACGCAATCCAAGGTTCTGGAATCTCCAAGATAGTCCTTGAAAGTTTGGGACTTCAGTTCCCACAATCCACTTGGACAAACATTTGCAAATCCACTTGACACACTTCAGGTTGGTGATCCTTAGTGGTGATGGTCCAAGTGGGCTCTGTTAATCTGTAGCTTGCAGGGAGTCCACTCTTTATTCCTTTTAAAGCAAGTCAGGTCCACAGGGCTGTAGTTCTAGATTATGCAGCAGGCGCAGTCAGTAAGAGTGCAAGGACTGTTTGGTGCAAATCAAACTTCCAGCATGGACCCTTCTTCTTCTCTTGTTTCGAGCAGCAGAGAGGCTCTGCCACTCTCAGATACTTATTCAGAGTTCTCTGGGTCAACAGGAGGGCACTCGTGTCCAATGAGGTGCATGGCAACACCCTAGAGCAAGTTCCTTTCTTATGCCTACCATCTGGCTGGGTTCAGAGTGGAAGGGGGAGTAGATGGACCTAGCTGTCTCTACCTGTCCCCTTCTACCTTTGAAGCTGATGCTTTACGACCCCTCCCCCCTGCTCTGGCATTCCTGTAGAACTGGGTCCTCGTAAAAGAAATAGCCTTTTCTTCCTGGGTACCACTTATCACTTCATCAAGGCAGTCTGGCTAATCCACTTAACTCTGAACAATCAGGGCCGACTGCTGGAAGGTTGAATTTTAGCTGACAGACAATAAAGTCTTATAACGTCTTTTCTATACATTTTAGAATAAATTCAATACAAGCTTATTGTTGGATTTATCAATACCATTCTTCAAAGTCCTTGAATAATATTTTTGGGTGGTCCCTTACGGTAGTTATGAATTCATTAACTTTTGCAATGTTAACCTATGTGGTTAGGGATCTACAATGGGGAAAATGAAATGTCGAATTTCTCCAACACCAGGGCCTATAAAACTGCTTATAGAGACCCTGTTTATAACTACATGACCTCTACCCCTGGGACACCTAGGAGAGACTTTAGGGGTCCTGAATATATCAAAATAATGTAGATCCTCACTCCACAGTGCTCTTAGCACAAAAGTCGATTTTGGGCAGCACTTTACTACAATGAGGGAATTAAAATGTGCAATTTCTCCACGCCCAAGGCATATAAAATCTCTTTTATAAGGGTCCTCCTTGTAAGTACCTGACCTCCCACCCCAAGGACAACTAGGGGAGACCCTGGTAGTATCTAATATGCCAAAATATTGTAGTTTATCAATTTGTAAGTGTCCCTAACAACAAAGTCAAGTTTGGGCACAATTTACATTTAACAGCCGTTCTGCAACACAGGGCTGCTTTTTAAATGACCTCTGGCTCTCAGCAGGGCACACATACAAGGGCAGAAAGGGCTGCTGGCCTCTAAACTACCATGCCCTGTTCTATACTAGGGACTTAAAGGAGGTTTTAATCCCCCTGCCCTATTATGTACTAGGACCTTAAAGACGAGGTCATGCCATTCATAGGGGTACCATAACACATAGTGTACCCTAGTGTATGTAGGTATTTTCACTGCATTTTAAGTGTTTTCAGCATAGCACTGACCCTGGTCCTGGTTAAGCAGAGCCCAGGGACGGCCAGAGTCGGTTACCACCAGGACCAAGCAAATGGAGGTGCCCAGGATGACTTTGCAACCATAGCATAATAGGAAACAGCATGTCACGTAATACATTATAGTGTAGTCTAGCATAACATAACTCATGGGAGCCTAATATTCCTATATTAAGGCCAGTCTCTAATTTCCTAATTGCAGTTGAATTGTGATGTGCCATAGACAGTTACCAAGGAGAAACAAAAGTCACGTAGCATCATTATAGCTGCATTTTAAACAACGATAATTAGAACTCACAAATAGTGATCAGCAGAAACAAGCTATTTAAGACATCATGTTTATTTTTTTCATACCCTTAGTCAGTGGTTCTTAACCTTTTGATTTCTGTGGACGCCCCACTTAATCATTACTGGAACCCAGGGACACCCACTGAATCATTATTGGAAACAGGGGTCCGCCACGGAGTCATTACTGGAATCTTAGGGCTTCGGCCTCAGCATTTCAATGATTTGAATGACAAAATAAAGCACAAAAAATACACAAATCATCAAATATTTTATTTGATTTAACAATTAAAAAAAAAATGAAATGCAATTGAGGCCGCTCATCGCCAATATTATATTCTGTTTGATGCACTTGCACTGATCTTATGAATCAATTTGGGTAAATTAACTTAATTTTTAACCTCCAATTTCTAATTCTTTCATATTTATTGAATGCTTTAAAGTTCTACATTTTAAATTTAGCTTCTTTATTTATACACGCTTTATTCATTTGTTAGTATTATTTAATTTTCTAAGCAGTCGCGGACCCCCTGAGTAGGTTTTGCAAACCACCAGAGTCCCAGAACGGCAGGTTAAGAACCACTGCTCTAGGTAAATACTGCAAAGATAGAATCTCTGCATGTTTTTAGACATTATGAACTACATAATGTTTTTTATCTGACATATTAAACTGATTCTAATATTTTTGTGGACAAATTCCTAACTGCTTTTTTGGTACATTTAATTTTGTGTAACCAGTACTACCTTCATTGGTTAGTTCTGCAAATATAATATCTCTTTCATATGAATAAGCAAGACCCAGAGTATTTTATTGGTTATTGGAATGGTCATGGTCTGGCCATGTATTATATGGAATAAAATACCCACAGCTGTACATTGCAGGGATATTGCAAGTCTCAGAGTTCCATTACCTTATAAATGAACTCGGGCTTTGGCCTCTTTCCTCTATATGGTCCTAGAACCCCTCAGTAACTTGCAATATTCTTCTATAGTATGGCAGGCGGTACTTTATTGCATGTATAACGTCAGTTTTTAAAGTAAAACACTATTATTGTTTTCATTTAAAGGGACAATCAAGTGGAGAGGGAAAAACCATTCTGGCCAGTCCTGCATCTATAATAACACTCACCAAAAGTAGGCATTCTAGAATGCTCTGGCGTATTTACAAGAAAGCGCTGCACCGCAAGTCCTTTGGCTGCGCCACGCTGCGGCACTTACAATATGACTCATCCCTGTGTGTTCCCCTATGCTGGCACTCAATCAGCTGCCATGTGCCACGCAGGCACTCTTGCGCTATGATGCAAGGGTGCTTGCGTTGCGGGGAGGTTGTTTCTGTACAGGAAAGGGTACCTTCCTGCACAAAAACCATAACAAAAAAAAATTAAAAGAGGTAATTTCCTCTTCCTATGTGTGCTGCAGAATACAGCACTCCTAGATAAAGGAAAAAACAAGGAGAAATGTAAACATTTCTCCTTGTTGCGTCTCGCCACGCCACCCCTGGCGTGGTGACACATTTCCTGGTTTAAGAATTCTTGTAAATCTGGAAATGCAGCAGAATGCATGGGTGGTGTGTGGGAACACCCATGTCACCCCCCTTTCACGCAAAGTGTTGCGTGAGAAGGGGCCATATTTACAAGGACAAGAAAAGTCATGCAGGGTGACTTTATGTGTCCTTGTAAATCAGCCCCTCTATTTTTTGATAATGTCATCTAGGCTAGGGCTTGAGATGTATTGGGACATCATTCGCTGATTGGCCCTGTAAGGGACTGAAGACTTCACACCCTGCTTTCAAAGCGGAGAGTTAAAGCCCACGGCCCTCTTTCCCACTAGCAGGCAGTGCGCGCCTGCTCACCACAGCCAAGAGAGCAGGCCGGGGTGCAAATCTCTTGTCAAATCCTGAATTGAATAGCTCTGAATCTGTGCAGTCTGGTGATTAATGCTGTGAGCGAGCACAGGTATCTTTAGCCATGCTGTGTCACCAGAATCTAAAAATAGATTCCAAAATGATCTGAAACAGGATGAAATGAGGGCAGCTGCAAGCAAGGTAACAAACGGCCATGGGTGGAAGTGATATGTATTTGTGTGGCAGTAAAGAATTGTACAATAATATTGGTGTAGGGCAAGGGGTCAGTGACAGTTGTACTTTCAACCCAACCCTAAAACTCCACATTGGTTAAGGACTGGCCCCCTGTCATCTGTGCTGCTGCCAGAGAAAAACAACATAATTATGTAGTCATCAAAGACACTAATAGCATTTCGGTATCGTGTGTGTGCCCCTGAAAATTCAAGCTCAGATAGCTAAATTTACAACCATCTGTGCGAAGGGCAAGCACTTTTTTTGTGGAGGCACACAAGCTCTGCACAATCAAAACATGTACTCCTGGCTCCCAACGTTTGGGCATAGCCAAAGTCCCTCGCTAGTAATGCTCAGATAATTGTCAGGCAAGACCAAAAAAAAACAGTGATGTTATATTCTGAAGTCATGGGTCCAAAGGCTCAAGGGTGGCATTCATTGCAGGAACAAAGGGGTGCTTAAAAAGATTAAAATATATCTTTCATTGTCCTTTGCCCACATATGTTCAGTATTGGGAATAAAAATATGCCCACCCAGTTGATAAAACAGCCAAACAGAAGTATAATGACCTCATAGAAACAGCCCACACAGATTATCAAAGCTGGCAAATGGGTGGGGGTCTCCTGGTTTGGCAAAATTGCTGCAATCAGAATGACTCTTCCCCCAATGATTCTGTACATGAGGCTGGTGTTAATGCTGCATCCATCAGGCGTGATCGTCAAACTACGGAAGCTCTTGGAAAGCTCGCCTACTCAAACAATACCCTTATCTTCCACCAGAGGAGGGTGGACTGGGAGTTCCACACACAGCACATTACTGCACTGCACCTCAACACAGATATATTGAGGAGTGGCGCCGAACAACCTCGGAGAAACACTGGTCCTTTGCAGGTATCCATATTAAGAAGGCCCTTAGGCTTGCCAAGAAACAAAGCCCCATTGGAGTATACTTGTGCATCTAAAAGCCACAATGGTAGCCTGGAAAAAAGTAGCTGTCTCAAATGCCCTTACCTATACACCCTCTCCCTTGACACCCATCACTAGGAACCCAGAATTCTCTCCAGCCCTTAATAGCAATGATTACATAGAGTGGCAAGTGGCAAACTGCAAAAGGGTGGAATACTTTAATGATGTGGAGGGCCATGATTCTTTTGAGCAACTGAAAGAGGGCTGTGGGATTCCTGAGACGCATCCACTATATGCAGATTTAACACATGGTGGCTCACCCGCATATCAAGCCATGTGCCGGCCACCAGTGCTTAATTTGAGTCGGTGGTTTCTGGTGGGGGCCAACAGCTCTTAATTGTAGTGACCAGCACTTATGTTTTTCCTTAACAGACATTTCCCGCAAGCAAGAGAGGGAAAACACACAAACAAGAAAAAAAAAGGGGAGAGAAGTTGGCCTAACATCTAGGGCAGTCGACCTCGAATCTGGGGAACCGGGTTCAAGTCTTGGCAACGACGCTGAACATCCTGGGCAAATCACTTAATCTCCCTGTGCCTAACATAAATGATTATGTCCTCTTGTAACGCAGCTGGTGCTCGTGTAAAGCGCTCTGATACCTTCGGGTCAAGTTCGCGCTATATAAAACTCTATAATTATTTTTTTTTAAAAGGAGGAAAATGAAGACGGAAAGCCAGTCACCAAGGAAGGAAGCAGGAACATGCTAGAGTGGAATTAAGGGGGAGGGAGTGTCTGGCTGTTGAGAAGAAGCCTGAGGTGGATTCTGGACCATGCACAGAGCACAAATCGGGGGTACACGTGGGTACATAACACCCATCCACTAATTTCACAGGTTGGATGCTGTCCACCCTTCCAAGAAGTTGGGCCCCACAGAAATATGCTGAACTTGTCCCGGTGTCATTTTAAGACACCGGGACACGTTCAGCAGCACCTGCGCATTGTCTGCTTTCCATTCCCAGCAGCAATATGCAGGCATCGTGGGGGGCTTTTTATTTTCACCTCCATCTGAGCAAAAGATAAAGGGCGAAGTTAAGGGCCATCAGGCCTCCTTTTGATTGAGTATCCTGACTGGACGCGGCCTGGAACCTCACACTCAAATGCACATACAATGGAGGGGAAACAAAAGCACACAGCTTGTTATCTCTTCAGAGGTACTTATGAGAGGCATGCTTTTGACTTTTTTCAGTACCTGTATATAAGTGCTTGCACTTTAGAAAGTCAAATGTGATGGTCTGTCCCAGTTTTTACACAAATAATAATTTAAATAACACTATTTTATTTCTTTTATTGCGCTACTCATGCTAATGAGGGTGTCAGAGATTTTTACGTAACAGACACATTGTACATTGACATAAATCATGTAAGTGTGTAAATCAATGCACACTCCTTATATGCTCCCGTGGCATTCTCCCTTTTGGATTTGGCCACCCAACTAGGACCGGAGTAGCCAAACACAATTCTTTAATTTTTTTTTTTGATTTCCAAAGTGTATGGTTAATAATGCTTGTTCACGTTTTGGGGTAAAAAGCAGAGATTTCCCTTTTACTTAAAAATCTGTATGTCCGGAACCCTCTTGTGGTATTTGCTCATTTTGGTGTCTATATATTCGTAAAAACATAATCTATTTTTATAAATTTGAGTCAGATTATTTTTGTGTTGTATTACTTTCTTATTTTATTGTTTTTGTTCTTTTAAATGCTTTACTTTAGTTCCTTTGTTTGATCCTGACTGCGCGAAGCCACAGCTACTAAGGGTTGAGCTAAGGTTTAACAAACAAGGCTGAGTGGACCCAACTTGCTAACATTAGCATATTGCATGGTGAGGTAATACAACCCTACCATATAATACAACACATTTCCTCACACATGAGGAAAATGGAAATGGCATTGTACACCCTTTCACGCCCGGTGATCTCACGGGGAATGACATTGTATAACCCCGGAGAACCACAGTTTATGTGTTATTTTATTTGTAAATCGTGACTGCACCATATTAAAAACAGCAATTGCTGAACGGTACAAACAACTGGAAACTCAAGTAGTACAAATATAAAAAAACAAGCTTCCTTTAAAAAACAAGCACCGACATAGCAAATTGGCCTGGCGTTGGCTGCCACCTTTTGGCTTTTGCCAAAGCTTGTGTTTCTTGTTTTGACATGCTTTCTGTAAAACGTTATTGTTGGTTGAACGTCTGGGCCCTTAACAATGTTAAAAAATTGGCTCACTATTCTACATGCCAGTCAAATGTCTCTGTATTCTGAAATGTACATCGGGTGGGGTGCTGGCTATCCTATTAACTCTTTTTTAAGACTCACTTTGAGCTGAAGTGTATTCTTGAACTATCTCTTTTACTGTATGAGTAAGACCACCTGCTTGCAGTGTAATTTGTTGTACTTTTGTGACAACTGTAGAGTGTCGGAAGGGAGGCCGCAAGAGCGGGCTAAGACTAAGGTGTAGCTGCAGGGCACAAACTCCGGGGGCAGCAAGGGGAACTCCGGACTGGTGAGTGAGAGCTCCAGCTCCTTCTTACTAACTTTTTCAACCATGCTCGGCATCAGGGTGTATGAGAATATGTGACATCATGACATGGGTGCTGTTAGACTTGGCATCCTTGGGGTGGTTTTCCCTAACTTTTTGCATTCAGCTCTCCTCTTTTGTTGATTTCATTTTTGCTGGATTTAAGGCTCTGCAAACTTCGCCACTGCTAACCTGAGATAAAGTGCTTGTGCTCTCTCCCTAAAACACGGTGGAATTGGCTGATACCCAATTGGTATATTTAATTTACATGTACGTACCAAATAAATTGGCACTACCTGTGCCCAGGACCTGAAATTAAATGCTACTAGTAGGCCGCAGCACTGATTGTGCCACACACTTAAGTAGCATTTTAAACATGTCTCAGGCCTGCAGCCTCTGTGTGCAGTGTTTAGACTGCCATGTCAATCTGGTAAGATAAACCTTTTGCCAGACGAACACCTTCCTTTTAAGTTCACGTAAGTCAACCCTAGGTTAGGCCCTGGACAGCCCAGGGGGCAGGATGTAGTGTATTTAAAAAGTGGGACATGTACTTTTTAGTTTTACATATCCTGGTAGTGAAAAATGTCACTATTGCAAGTTTCACCTCTCCCACAGGTTAACTTTGGAGTTACCTTATTGCATTTAGTAAGTGATAATTTCCAAATGGTAGCAGCTGACCAGTTCATGCTAAATGTCTTTGAATTTGTAATACAAAATCCTCTCTCATGGTGAATTTGGATTTTAAATTAAAATTTTGAAAATTCGACTATTAGAATGTTGGCATTTTCCACCCCTAGCCATTTAGTGCCTGAAGCCTGTCTCTGGGTCACATTCCGTTCAAAAACTAAATGAGTGGCTACAGGAAGCTTTTCATATCCTAATACTACTCAGAACAACAAAACAGGACAAAAGAAAACAGGCACCTTGGAGAAATACAGAACTAAAAGAGATAAAACAGCAATTTGGAAAGCTACAACACACCTGGCTCAAAACAAACAGCAATCAAGACTAACTTCACCTACAGAAACTTAACAGATTATACAAGTCAACTATCAAAATAGCTAAATAAAAGGTACTATTCAGACAGAATTCAAAATGATAAATATGTAAATATAGAATGTTATAAAATTCTAACCAAATTTTGTAAACCTAAATGCACAGAAGGAACTCATCCCATTTCCCAAAAATTCATGGACAAACTGGCAAATCATTACACAACAAAAGCGAACACATTGGACTCCTATTTAAAACACAGGAAAACCAACCTCGCGAATTCAGTTCCAAAAATCCCCTCCAAGAGTAGGCTAACCCAGCCTCTGCATTCCTTCAAACAAATATTACACAGTGAATTTTTGGATCTGGTCAAAGCAAGCAGGCCAGCCCTTCTGACCTTTGTCCACCAGATATCTTCAAGAACATTCTTTTAACTACCTCTGCTGCCACACTAGTAAGAAGAATCATCATTAATTCTTTCACTATGGTAATCTTTCCAGAATACCTAAAAAGGGTATGAATATGTCCACTAGTAAAGAAAACTAACCTGGATCTGCCTGCTTGACCCCGAGAACTACAGACCAATTACAAATGGACCTTTCCTAGGCAAACTGATAGAAAAAGCAGCATTCACGCAGATGTCACAATTCATTGAATATAACTCCATACTTTCTGACCAACAGGAATCCATCCAGGAGGAGGCACAGAATCTGTTCTCATCGCCATCTGTGATGACTTTAAAAACACTGTAGATCGGAACGGGGTTGCTGCACTACATCTCTTGGACCTCTCAGTTGCCTTTGACATAGTTGACCATGACACTCTAATACAAAGGCTCTACGAAGCCAGCATCGAGGGGACTGCTCTTGACTGGATCACTTCCTACCTTCAAAACAAAACTAATGTCATCCATACCCCCCCTCCTCATCCAAACAGTACTTCACAAAAACAGGGGTCCCTCAAGGCTCTATCATCTCACCCATGCTTTTCAACATTTATATAAAGTCATTGCTGGCAATCATCAACAAAAATATCCGCTCACATGCTATAACTATGCAGATGACACACAAATACTCCTTAAATTGGATAGCCCCAAAGACATTGAAAACTCACAAATCTCCAGTTGCCTCAGAGCTGTTGATCAGTGGATGACATGGATCCATCTCAAATTGACTGCTTCTGAAACGGAAATGCTCACATGGGGTGATTGGAAAAATGATGACCCATTCGGCACCTGGCCTGACGATGTGTGACCACCTTGTTAAGTATCTGAGGAGGTAAGCAATCTTGTAATTACTATGGACTCCAAGCTATCAATCAATGCCCAAGTGGACAAATTAGCAAGATCAAGCTTCCATTATTATGAAATCTCTGCGAAATATCTTCCCCCTCCTGGGATTTCCACACTAGGTCCAGGCTACTATCTCTCTTGTACTGTCTTAATGTAATTACTTTAGATCAATTATACACATACAATAAATGTTTGTCAAGAACTTATCAAAGATAAAAAGTACACACACGGGATTTGTTGTGAATAAAACACAAGTCTTTTTATATATCAATCAAAATCAAGATAAGGGGGATACACAAAAGAACAATAAATTTCAAGCAATGTAACATGAAAGATGGGTTAACTTAAATCCACATTTCATCAGAAAACATCTATTTCCAGGTGGTTTTAACAGAGATTAATTTCATGAATGAAAAGAAATCAGCTGTACTTATCAAATAATGCGGAATTAGATGATGGTGTCGACGTTTCGGTCTTGGTGGCAGAAGTCCGTTAGACCATCTTCAGGACAGTTAATAATTGCACAAAAAACCCCTATATGGACATAATACAAATAATTACATTAATGAATACATAACAATTGTAAAAATTACATTCTAGACAACCCGTGTGTGGAGAGTGGTCTCTATATACTGATTTAATCAAACAACTAATTGAATACTGCATAGCAGCAAAATTAAATTAAATATGGAAATTTACCATATTTGAGAGGGATGAAGACCCATTTAAAAATCAGACAACCAAAAATTTTTACAATAAATAAGCTTGATGTCTTGACTAAAGGATCTTATAAAGCTCATCTTAACTTTCATCCATTTCAAGTTATGAAAATTTGATCAACATAAAGGTGATTGCTTACTTTGTGAATTCGGGAAGAGCAAACAGCTTAATCTTCGTTTTTATATATTTTTGCCAAACCGTATTAGATGAATCTATAGCCAAAGTTAAAGAGCACTGTGTTAGGTATATATGCAAGACAGCAGAGAAGAAAGAGGAAGGGAAGGGCCTTGAAGTAACTCCTACCTAATTGTTGACAAAGTAACTCATATAGGGAGATTCAGACAGGAGAGATCCTCGTTTCTTCTGATATCCTTTTACTGTAAACATAGAGAGTAAACACCAGTTGACTCGTGTGTTACTTCTGTTTAAATTTATAAAATTCGACATCAAAATTTTTTTTTAATCCAAGGTAACAAAGTATTAGCTGATGTTAGGGTAATTCGATTAGGTGAGTTGTACACACCTCTCCATAACTAAAAATCTACGGTCGTCATCGTTTAAATCTCAGGATAAGCACTTGGAAGATCAAAGCATATCGATGCATCGCTAGTGGCAACCCTCTGTATAGTGACAGTTAAGTATCAACTGGAGGGGTATTTGGTGATATGGGCACTCAACAGAATGTCGATAACTGACCGGAAACAATTTAATGAGAGCAGAAACGCATCTCGACCGAGAAAGCGAATAAGCTCAAATTTAGTTAATAGAATATAATGTAGCTACACACTATTTGTGAAACTTAACCAGCTTATTAAAGCCCACTATGGATAGTTATATCTTACTGAATACAGCGACGGATTTTCGATAAACAAATTCAAATAGACTTGCGCCGAATAATCAAACACATCCCTTCAGTATAACGCAAAGCATCATGTCATGTTTTACGTCTAAGTTCGAGAAAGTGGGGACACCAATATTCAAAGTACAGTTAATAACCCACCCAAACATTACAAATTAGTGCTGCCTCCTGTGAACCCGCTTCGTGTTAATGAGCAGGGATTATCTCTAACTATCGTCGTGGTCTACTTACATTTTAAGTTTTCAATCAGGCTCGAAAAAACTCCGCCGCAGTCGGGAACGCCTAACCTAACCTGACTGGATCACCTGTTTTTAAAGCTACCTAATTAATGGGCGGACCTATCACGTGTTGGGTGATCGAATACACCGAGTGAACGCGGCGGCCATTATTAAACTACTGAATAGACTGGATGGATTACATTATTACGTGATATTAGCAATCTCCATAGATTTGTACATTGCCAAACTTCAGAGGAGAATCACGTATTTCAGACCAGATAATTATTAATGATCTAGCTGTATGGTAGAGGTTTCAAACTACCGTAATCATCGATATGGCTCATTATTCTACTGGACCTACGTATGGATGGCGGCCATCTTGAACTGCACTACAGTTATTGAATCGTATTAGGATTAATAAAGGGGAGCTGAGGAAAACTTATCAGTCTCAATGTGTTTGCATTAGGAACGAAGGTAAACCACGGCTTAATGTACAATTGTAATGAAGCCAGAGGGTCACGGAAGTCCCGAGTCCTATTTATTGAGACTGAACCGTTCCGAAGACAATTGGCTTGACTATGGCAAATAGATCATATTCGAATACCTGAATATCACTAACAGGGAGAATCAACAGAACATAATCATTAAGCATCACAATTCACCAGTTTTAAAACAAAGGATGGCTAATAATGTTGTAGCAATGTTAGTTACTACAAATGTGTGACATATGTTATACAAGACATAATATCTTCATATTTTAACATCTCTTAATTGTCTCAATACAAGCGCATTATATTATACATTGTATCATTTTCGATGTTACATGCATATGATGCGGGAGCATATTACATGTGTTATTTAAGACAATCACATATTTTTACATCTCATGATGCAACCGGCATAGCTAGTCAAATAGTTTGCTCAGATTGTCAACAACATGTATATTGCAAATTCGCCTATAGTACTCAGCACACACATTTTGACAAAAATTCAGACCGAAATAGAAACTGTTGTCGTTAGATGTAATAACGAGCTAAGGTGATGCTTAAAGATTATTTCTACCATGAAGATAGTCAAATGTTACCCTGGTAATTGTAGTTGATACATAATAACAAGGCAAGTGTGTTGAATACCTAAATATAAGTCGATGAACTTAGGGGTGCAGATCATTGGAACACCATCGTCATCGTTACAGATCATGTTAGTTATTGTGTCAACCATCATGGGAGAAACGGTTTATGCCAGGCAAGATAAAGTATGCCATTCGGTTGCTGAATTCAGACCTTGTTTGATATTGTCCGTACGACAAATCCAACGGTTCTCTCTCATTGTTAATATATGATCAACATTTGTTTGTCTAATTGTGGGTTTTACTACCTCTATGACCCACCAAAGCATGTCTTTTTCGGTATGTTTCGCTTTAGTGTAATGGTCTACTAGGGGTGCATTCTCAACCTTGCATCTGATTCTCGACTGGTGTTGCAAGATTCGCTTTTTGACCATTTGTGTTGTTTTCCCTATGTATTTCAAGCCACACGGGCATTGGATACAATAGACCACATTGCTTGTGTTGCAATTGGAAAAACATCTCACTGTAAAATTTATACCATTTAGTTCAAAAGATTTGAGGTTGACTGTGCTTGCACAAGCTGCACAGTTACTGCATTTGAAGTGACCGATGATTGGTGATAACTGTCGCATGTTGTCCACTATATTTTGATCTTGAATCTTGTAGGCATGAACTAACCGGTCCTTGAGATTGGGACCTCTTTTAAAGGAAAACAGCGGTTCCTTCGATAGTTCAGGAAGTGAGGCTAAAAGTGTCCAATGTTTCTCGACAATTTTTTTGATCTTATTTGTGGCTGTGCCAAAGGTGGTAACACAGACCAATTGGGGTTGATCATTCTTTTCTTTCACTTCCAGCAGAGCATTGCGATCATTGTACCAAGCTCTTTTAAGGGATTTCTTGAGTAGCTTGTTTGGATAGCCACGAGAATGAAGCTTATCTTTCAGTTTCTTCGCTTCCGAAAAGTAGTCAGCTCTTTTGGAACAGTTCCTCCGAAGACGGAGGAACTGCCCAAAAGGGAGTCCATCCTTCAAAGACTGTGGATGATGACTTTCGTACTTTAATAAGGTATTCCGCGCAGTCGGTTTGGTAAAGAGAGTGGTGTACAGTTTATTGTCCGTGTCTACTCTAATTGAGATGTCTAGGAAGTTCATGTATTTGCTGTTACATTCTAATGTGAACTTCAGATTGGGATTCCTTGAATTTAACCAGTCATGGAAATTGGTCAATAATTCTTTGGATCCTTTCCAAATTAGGAAAACGTCGTCAATATATCTAAGCCAACACGAGATGTTGGTTGTGTAGGGATTAGATATATTGTGGATATGTTGCTTTTCGAAGTTGGACACATAGATGTTTGCTATATCTGGGGCATAAACTGCCCCCATCGCGACACCCTTTAGTTGCTGGTAAAATGTTTTCTCGAACAGGAAGAAGTTTTCACAAAGAGAAATCCTGATACAATCTACAATAAACTCTGTTGGTACTGCATGAGGTCTTGGTCTGTTGTTTAATAGATCTTCTATGATCTCAAGTACATCTGTCTGTGGGATATTAGTGTACAGACTTTCTATGTCCATTGAGACTAGGAATTCGCAAAGTGGATCAAAAGGGTGGTTTTCAACAACATTAATAACTGCTGTTGTGTCCCTGATGTAAGTGGGACTTTCCGTGGCATAGGGCCGGATGAAGAAATCGGCATATTGTGCTAGGGGCTTAAGGATTGAGTTACATCCGGAGACGATCGGTCTACCGGGAGGTGTACTGACGTCCTTATGCACCTTCGGTAAGATGTAAATTACCGGCACTGTCGGAGATTTATTGATCAAAAATGCTGCTTCTTTGGCACTTAGCCAACCGCCCTCAAAGCCTTTTCTGCTCAGTTCACTTATAGATTTTTCTAAGCGTGGAGTTGGATTATTTGGCAGTTTCTTA